>NC_136430.1:70803333-73682500 GCF_052849685.1 Lactuca virosa | reverse complement strand
TTTTGTAATGGTCGTTCATTATTAGTTGATTTATAAATAATTTTACATTTTCTATTCATTTTTCTTACTTATTCAGGACTTTTCTGTTAATATATGAATGTTGCTTCACATTAGGCTTATGTTGTCTTAATCTACTGATGTTTTACATATTTTCTACTAATATTAACTACTTATCCTTACATAAACAACACCAAGACTCAAGCATTTATATAAACGAAGAACAAAAAATAAGGAAAAAAGTAAATAAAATTGGTAATCTATTAAGATGTGATTAACCTTATTCATATGCGACTGACAACATTTGGATGCGATTTTACTTACAAATACAACAGAATATGATAATCCTGAAGATGGATCACCAAAATCAGAAGAAAAACGTTCCAAGGCAAAACACAATAAAGGTGTGAATAAACGTTTCCATTCACATATGAATAAAACAAAACTGAGATATATATATATATATATATATATATATATATATATATATATATATATATATATATATATATATTAAAAGAGAACCTTTAATTCACCAATGAAGCAATTAGGGTGATTGTGTTTTAATCCTATGTTTTCCACCCTTAGATCAAATTGTTGACATCATCTTCCCCAAATAAAATTCAAACACAATTACATTTAATTATAGAATCTGTAATAATTATAGAATCTTTAAATTCAGTATTTATTTTATCAATTGAAACATATCATTCTATTTATATACATGATATCAGTTTCTCTAATTAATATTGTTCCTAATTTAACTCCCTTATTTATAGTTTTTGATTTCCAAATTCAAACCCATTTATATTTTATTTTTTATTTATTTAAAAAAAACAGTCATTAAACAAGCATATCAATAATTAAGTTATTAACCTATAAAATCTAATCTAATCCCATTAAATCAGTAAAATATTTAAGAGTCAAAATTAAAGTCAATATTATTCATAATTTATCTCTCAGTATATCCCACATAAAATGAATCAATTTGAGATAATTGTTTGAATTTTAAAACTGATTAAATAAGAAAGTCAATGAATTTGAAGTTTTCAATTAATATAGCTGATATCTTCTTTTTTTCCAGATGAATAGCCGAAAATCTCCAAGATTATATCTTAGGATCCCAATTTTTTTAGAAGATAATGATTTCCTTATTCAAAAACACCCTATATATACGATTACACTGAAGTGTTTATTCTTACAATTTTGGATTGAGTCCTATGATTTACAGTGTTCTTCTTGAGAAATCTTCTTCTCCAATTCTTTTTTCCAAGCTCTTACTTTACTCTGTTCTCCTTATTCTTCTTCAATTTCTTGCATTTACTATGTTCTTATTATTTCTTATTACTGTGTTCTTGTTGAGAGCTCATGAAAAAAATTCATCAATCTACTTTAAGCATATTAGTTTCATTCATTTAGTTACATAAACAAAATTATACACTTTATATCGATTTTTTAATGTTTTGACCTATGTTTGTCAAGAGAAAGCCATAAAAGTCGTTTTAATACATGATGACAAAGCTAGCAGAACGGACCAAAAGCAGGATAAAGAAGTTTTTTATTGTTACACTTCAACTTGCATGAACAAAGACGTATCTGTTGTTCCAAAGTTTTCAATTACTCTTTTATACATATTATTATAATCTTCTATTAAGTTTTTTAATTATATATTATTAAATTTGTTTATATCAATGATTTTAGTTTCAAAATCACCATTATAGTACAAGACTTTACTGGCGTGGTGTCACTTACGTTATTTGATCGTGACACAAAGAAACTTCTAGAAAAAAACACACAAGAGTTGCTTCAAAAGTTTAATGAGGTTATCGATATTAACTTCATTTATATAAAACTAATTTTTACTTTTTGTTTGTCTATTTTTATAAGCGTTAATTTTTTCATTTTTAGGAGGGTGATATGAAGATTTATCGCTCTGCTTTGAAATTACTTTTGGATAAAAAGTTGGCGTTCAAAATTCAAATTTATCATTACAATTTGAAGAACAAAGTTGATGGTTATGCAATCTCAAACTTCAATGTTGATAATAAATCACTGTTGAATTGGAAAAAAAAATTAACATCGAACATGTAACATTCTTTTATGAAACATACTACAAACACTAAACTTATTAGATTCGTTTTTTATATTTTAGTTGATCAACTAACATATTTCTATGTACTACAAATATAGGCGCCGTAATCCGATTCGTTTAACGTTTTATCGGCGAAATTCGGATGTCAAGACACATTAAATTTAAAGGTTTTAAATATAATATAATTAAATCTAATATTTTAAATACTTTAAAATATTATTAACTTTTAGATTGACATATGAATTTATTTTCTATATTTAGGATGCAGTTTCGTTTACTGGTGATAACGTCACACCCGCTTCGAATCTTGATAATAGTATTGCAATAAGTCCACTAACTAAGTGGACATCCTTTAAAAAAGTGACTAGACATGAAGAATTAAAACACAACTTGGAAGATGTTTACGATATTGATAATCTGGAAACAATGTCCTCAACCAAACAATCATTAACATCAATGACAGATCGTACTTCTGGAGAGGCGAGCCAAAATTGTTAATACAAAGGAAGAAAATTAATATATGATTTTCATGATTTTATATGAATAGTTGGGTGATTTGAGTACAGTTGATTTCATATTATGTTCACATAATATTTGGTTTGTGGGTTTGGTTTTTGATTACTTTGTTTCATAATATTTCTTTTTTGGGTTAGAATTTTAATCATTTAAATACATTTTGGGTTTTATGAAACGTTGAATTATTCATCTATTTGCCTTTTGGGTTTAAACTCATATGAATTTAGAATTTTAATCATTTTTTACTCTATTATTTCATTTGAATGTGAATTTGTCAGCATTGTTACAATGTTTTTCATTACAACTTCAATATAAATATTAGCAAACTACAACTTTTTATGAAACTATAAACTTTTATAAATCTTTTAACAGTTCTAAAATAATTATTTATAGTTCCTTGTAAATTTATTGATAAATTTATTAGTAAACATTTACCATTAAAATATTCCTTGTGAATTTATTGATAAATTCTCATACTTAGAATAGTATACGTAGTTTTAAATGTGCATAAAACTCCTTTTGGTGTGTGTGTGTGGTTCTTAAGTCTCCGTAAACTTTATGTTTTGTTAATACCCCATGTGAGTTGTTATAACCATGTTAAAACTCGAAGGCCTCGTATGCGACGTTCTTCAGGCGTCGGAATGTTATGACATTTGTCACCACAGACCTGCCGGTCTAGCTGTTGCAAGCAGCTTAGGTGCAGGTTTGTCAAACCCAATATAGATCTATACACAACTATCACGCTCTCCCTACAAGAGATTCTGATTATAACTACAAGACTTTTCTGTGGTACTTAGGAGTACCCTGAAGGAGAATACCTCACAAATTTATTCATTAACAAGTTTACGTATTAAGAAACCAAAATCCCTTTTTGTTTGTAAAAGTATGTGTTTTCCTTTTTGTGTAGGTGAATGTGACTAACAAACTATACCTATTATAGTTTAACATGAATGTTTTGTAATGATGTAAAACCTTTATAATTATGATTTTTATTCCTTAGAGAAATAAAATGGCATCAAAATACTAAGTATACTTAACCCTAGTATTACGTACTTTGCTCGACATGTTACAAAGTGTGAATAACTCTTACACTTGTTTTTGGTAATTTTACTCTTTATTATCCCTATTTTAGAATATTTATAGAAAAATAATCGTAAGTCGAAAACTAAATCCGTACACTCTGAGAGTTTGGAAAGAGAGTCTACTATGTTCATAAATATTCTTATAAATTTTGGTGGTCTCTAACCAGTGTGAAAACGTTCATTTTCACAGACTGGTCCGAATACGTTGCTGCAGTGACAGGCAATTTTGTAAAAATCACTATAAATTGTAGAAAAATCGTATGGAGATGTGTAAGTAGTCATTTTAAAGTTATAAACCTGATCTATTTTCATATTAAACAGTTTTGAAAGATATTGATTTTAAGTTCGGTAAAATAGTTCATAAACAGGTCATAACTTTTCTGTTGTAAGTTGTCAAGTTAAGTTTTAAATATGTATTGGTGTTTTAACTTGTATTCCCCCCCCCCCCCTGAAAACTAAAGAAAACTGGAAAATGTAGGGGTATGAATTCACCTTGAGTGATTTCTTGAAGAGTGGAAGGTTGAAGACGAGGAGTATTAAGTCAAGAACACTTGATGAACACATGAAAACTTGGATGATCCTAAGAACGATTCTTTGGTGTGAAAATGTGTGTAGATGATCCAAGAGTGTTAGGAAAATAAGGAATAACACTTCAGTTTAGATGAAATACTTACCAAAAAGTGAAGTAGTAGCTCAAGAACACTTTCACAAAGTGGTGGGAAGTAGAGAGAAAAAAGAGGCTTTCTTGAGGGGCTAAGAAGTGTGTAAGTTTGGAATGATCAAGGTAAACCAAGAAATCCTCCAGGGATTTCTTTATATAGTGAAGGTTGCAGGAGCAATTTGCAAGTTGAAATGATGTTTACCTTGGTTTGTGTGATGTGGATAAGATTGGGCCAATGAGGACATGACACATGGAGGCAAGTGGACACACTTGGCCCACTTGTGGTGTAGAATATTCTTCTTAATGTAAAATAATGATTTATAATTAATAAATCCTTGAGAAATTAATAAAATATAAGTTTAGGGAGTTTAAATTGATAAAAATATGAATTTGGTGAAAAATCCCCGTCAAAAACGTCAAAAACGGGCTTAAGAAGCGAAAGTGGTCGAAAACCGGACAATAGAAGCGAACCTGCGAGGTTCGGTCCTTAGGAGGTGAGGACCGAGAGAAGGGAGAAGGATGAACTGAAAGGGAAAGCTTGGGTCCGAAGGGTAGGTCTCGGGTCCGAAGGTGAGAGGGAACCGAAATGGACCGAGGGCTTGGTTCATTTCGGGTGTACTTGAGGTTTGGTCCTGCTGACTTCGGTCCAGGTGAAGTTCGGTCTCGGATGCCATGTTCGGTTCAGAAGGGCTGAGTTCGGTCCTAAAAGCTAAGTTCGGTTCTATGGCAGCTTCGGTCCTCTTAGTTTCGCTTCTTATAGGGTTTGGTCCCTAAGAAGGGTTTCGGTCCTAAAGGGCTATTTTTCAAGCTAACTTCCCGTTTTGACTGATTTTTGGCCAAGTTAAGGGTCGGGATGACCCGGATGACTATAAAAAGTTGAGAGAGATTTGGGAGAGATTCATTTTTAGTTAATATCATCGTATTGTCGCGCAATGCAAGGTTCGCGAACCCCGTTATGCTTCGTTTATGATTATTTTAAGTCCCCAAAAGGGTCCATAGTCGTGTTTTGATGTGTTTAACTCCCTTCTTTAGGGTTTCATATTGATAAACACATAGATTCTCCGAGACACTTGAATTCTTGACATACAAATGCATATTTTTATACATAGAATAACTTTTAACATAGAAGCACTAGTTAAGTTTGACTGGTTTGACTTGTTGACTTTGACTTTGACTTGTTGATTTTGACTTTGACTTGTTGACTTGAATTTGACGGTTGTCACATTATCCCCCGTTAGAAGGAATTTCGTCCCGAAATTTGCACTTTGAGTGGGACCTCAAGGGTTTGGGAATAGATGTGGGTACTTTTGTTTCATTTGGTCCTCACGTTCCCAAGTAAATTCGGGTCCTCGCTTGGTGTTCCAGCGGACCTTTACGATGGGAATGCGGCTTTGCTTCATCATTTCGACCTCTCGATCCATGATTTCAATAGGTTCCTCTAGGTGTGTTGTTTGCATGAGAATGAAAATGCCTAATGAATCTATGAGATTAGTAAAATATTGAGATTTTTACGGTGATCCTTACTGGGTCCTTCTATAATTACGTAGTGTATACCGATTATACATAGCCAAGATTAAATAGACCTTCGAATAAGTGATCCCACTCTAAGTCCACAACCAAACAACGAACATGAAGTAGAGCGAAGATCACAGATTCTAAGTCTATAAAATCTCAATTATATATAACTCTGAGAGTATACACTCCGAAATCATAGACCAACCAGTCAGGGTCTTTTTAGTTTTCATATAAGTTAGTTATAGTACCTCAAATTCTCCCATAGTATTTTAGTTGTATGCTGGATTCTTGAGCTTCTTGATATACGAAGCTGATGAGTTTTCAGATTTGTTGTTTATTGCATGGTATCATAAAATACTTCTATAGTATTTTAAATCTTTATGTTCGGTTTTAGTATTCCTTTACGTAGTATTGGTAAGTTTTAGTTCCGTCGACACACCACTATCACTCCTGAACACATGTTGGTCATATCTTGAATAAATATAGTTGACCAGGCTATATTTATCCCAGATATGATTACATAACTGTCTAGGTTTGATTGTAGTGTCCGACCTCTAAATACTTTTGTTTCGTTCCTTTTGTGATACTTGCTCTAGTATGTACATATATAAATAAATATATGTGTGTATGTATACTTTCGTAAAAATATTGTTATATTTTAAAAGTATGATTTAAGTCAGAGCACTTCGGCCCCATTGTATTTATAGTTGTATATCTTTTATAGGTTGATATACTTAGTTGACTATAAACAATGCTCTGATACCAATCTGTCACACCCCCAAACCGGAACGGCGGAAACGTTCGGGAGCGGAGGACGTCATGCCCAGTATCACAACAATTGTACAATAGTAATCAAAGCAACAACAACCATTTCATTGATAACATATAGTTTACATTGTAATCAAAGCAACAACAACCATTTCTCGAAACTTGTATGCATACTTGACTTACTAATTTCCTGAGAATACAAGTAGTTTGAAAGAGTATCAGCATTAAAGCTGGTGAGTGCATAAGCATTTTTGTTGTAAAAGAGATACGTCTTTTTGTTCTTTGGAAAAAAAATGAAATGTTGCCTTTGAGTCTTAAGACCAAAATATATTCGTGTTTCTCATGTTATTAAAGAACGTTTCAAAATTCGAAAGACTAGTAAGCAAAATATGTTCCTGGTGCGATTTCTTGGTGTGTACATGTTAGTAAAGTTTTTAGATCGAACGGATTCACTACCTGTTTAATAAGACACTATTTTTGTAAGTAAATCTCCATACTTAAAATAGTATATGTAGTTTTGTATGTGCATAAAACCCCTTTTTGTGTGGTTCTTAAGTCTCTAATGTTTCCAGAAAATCCTATATTTTCCGTAGAGTGTGTTATGGCCGGTGATGACGCTTAACCTGGTAGATTCTGTATTTTCAAAAAGATAGTTTGTAGCCTTTAATATATTAAATATCCACTTTTGTAAGTAAATTCCCATACTTAGAATAGTATACGTAGTTTTAAATGGGCATAAAACTCCTTTTGGTGTGTGTGTGTGTGGTTCTTAAGTCTCCGTAAACTTTATGTTTTGTTAATACCCCATGTAAGTTGTTATAACCTTGCTAAAACTCGAAGGCCTCGTATGCGACGTTCTTCAGGCGTCGGAATGTTATGACATTTGTCACCACAGACCTGCCGGTCTAGCTATTGCAAGCAGCTTAGGTGCGGGTTTGTCCGACCCAATATAGATCTATACACAACTATCACGCTCTCCCTACAAGAGATTTTGATTATAACTACATGACTTTTCTGTGGTACTTAGGAGTACACCGAAGGAGAATACCTCACAAATTTATTCATTAACAAGTTTACGTATTAAGCAACCAAAATCCCTTTTTGTTTGTAAAAGTATGTGTTTTCCTTTTTGTGTAGGTGAATGTGACTAACAAACTATACCTATTATAGTTTAACATGAATGTTTTGTAATGATGTAAAACCTTTATAATTATGATTTTTATTCCTTAGTGAAATAAAATGGCATCAAAATACTAAGTATACTGAACCCTAGTATTACGTACTTTGCTCGACATGTTACAAAGTGTGAATAACTCTTAAACTTGTTTTTGGTAATTTTACTCTCTATTATCCCTATTTTAGAATATTTATAGAAAAATCATCGTAAGTCGAAAAATAAATCCGTACACGTTGAGAGTTTGGAATGAGAGTATACTATGTTCATAAATATTCTTATAATTTTTGGTTGTCTCAAACCAGTGTGAAAACGTTCATTTTCACAGAAGGGTCCGAATACGTTGCTGCAGTGAAAGGCCGTTTTGTAAAAATCACTATAAATTGTATAAAAATCGTATGGAGATTTGTAAGTAGTCATTTTAAAGGTATAAACCTGAACTATTTGGATATTAAACAGTTTTGAAAGATATTGAGTTTAAGTTAGGTAAAACAGTTCATAAGCAGGTCACAATTTTTCTGTTGTAAGCTGTCAAGTTAAGTTTTAAATATGTATTGGTGTTTTAACTTGTATTCCCCCCCCCCCTGAAAACTAAAGAAAACTGAAAAATGTAGGGGTATGAACTCACCTTGAGTTATTTCTTGAAGAGTGGAAGGTTGAAGACGAGGAGTATTAAGTCAAGAACACTTGATGAACACATGAAAACTTGGATGATCCTAAGAACGATTCTTTGGTGTTAAAATGTGTGTAGATGACCCAAGAGTGTTAGGAAAATATGGAATAACACTTGAGTTTAGATGAAATACTTACCAAAAAGTGAAGTAGTAGCTCAAGAACACTTTCACAAAGTGGTGGGAAGTAGAGAGAAAAAGAGGCTTTCTTGAGGGGCAAAGAAGTGTGTAAGTTTGGAATGATCAAGGTAAACCAAGAAATCCTCCAGGGATTTCTTTATATAGTGAAGGTTGCTGGAGCAATTTGCAATTTGAAATGATGTTTACCTTGGTTTGTGTGATGTGGATAAGATTGGGCCAATGAGGAGATGACACATGGAGGCAAGTGGGCACACTTGGCCCACTTGTGGTGTAGAATATTCTTCTTAATGTAAAATAATGATTTATAATTAATAAATCCTTGGGAAATGAATAAAATATAAGTTTAGGGAGTTTAAAATGATAAAAATATGAATTTGGTGAAAAATCCCCGTCAAAAACGGGCTTAAGAAGCGAAAGTGGTTGAAAACCGGACAATAGAAGCGAACCTGCGAGGTTCGGTCCTTAGGAGGTGAGGACCGAGAGAAGGGAGAATTAGAAACCGAAAGGAAAGGCTCGGGTCCGAAGGGTAGGTCTCGGGTCCGAAGGTGAGAAGGAACCGAAATGGACCGAGGGCTCGGTTCATTTAGGGTGTACTTGAGGTTCGGTCCTGCTGACTTCGGTCCAGGTGAAGTTTGCTCTCAGATGCCATGTTCGGTTCAGAAGGGCTGAGTTCGGTCCTGAATGCTAAGTTCGGTTCTATGGCAGCTTCGGTCCTCTTAGTTTGGCTTCTTAGAGGGTTCGGTCCCTAAGAAGGGTTTCGGTCCTAAAGGGCTGTTTTTCAAGCTAACTTCCCGTTTTGAGTGATTTGTGGCCAAGTTAAGGGCGGGATGACCCGGATGACTATAAAAAGTTGAGAGAGATTTTGAGAGAGATTTGGGAGAGATTTGGGAGAGATTCATTTTTAGTTAATATCATCGTATTGTCATGCAATGCAAGGTTCGCGAACCCCGTTATCCTTCGTTTATGATTGTTTTAAGTCCCCAAAAGGGTCCATAGTCGTATTTTGATGAGTTTAACTCCCTTCTTTAGGGTTTCATATTAACACATAGATTCTCCGAGACACTTGAATTCTTGACATACAAATGCACATTTTTATACATAGAATAACTTTTAACATAGAAGCACTAGTTAAATTTGACCGGTTTGACTTGTTGACTTTGACTTTGACTTGTTGACTTTGACTTTGACTTGTTGATTTTGACTTTGACTTGTTGACTTGAATATGACGGTTGTCACACAATTTTACAGATTTAAATAATAAAACCTATTACAATGACGCTAGAGAGAGGCGAAGACTAAGATGTTTACATTTTTTTTGGAAAGGGAACTTCCCTAACGAGGGTTTCCGAGTCAGTTTTCGTGCACCGACTAATCCCCCGTTGCGAACATGATGTTATGCCTTATGTCCTGGAGTCACTGCAAGAGAACATGCATGGCCACAGAGGCTGAGTAGTGCTAGGATTTGAACATGGGTCAATAGGTTATCCACCATATCTTCCACATGTCTTACTAAGTCACCACAACCCAAGTGTAAGACATTTACATTTACAAAATAGAAGATTGAATTCTATGTCTAAAAGAGAAACTTTATTTCATCATCTAAAGCAATAAATATTTTTGATTGTGTTTCACTTATACCTTTTCCATCCTTAGATCAAATTGTTTACGTAATCGTGACCAATGTTTGGTCAAACACGTTGTCCATCAATGTTTCCGCTCAAACCTTCACCAATTTCTGTTATCCCTAAAATAAAATTCAAATCCTCCCCAAATTTAAAGTCATAACTTATGCACTGACCATCATATAAGTTTGCAAATCAACATGATATATCTTCTTAATTATTCTATTTCTTTCTCAGTGTACATCGATGGTACCAAAATTCATCAAGGACAAAATAGTGACCTTGTATATAATTTTTATTAATATAGTAAATACTTCCAATTTTGAAGATAATAATCGGTCTCATACATGTTAAATTACAAATGCTCGATTTCCAACTATCTAACTCAATAACTTTATGTAATTATTTTTAACCTTACCTTTTTCTATAACGTTATTGATTAGATTTACTATAATTAAGTTTAAATTGCAGAATTTTTTACTTGAAAGTGATGAGCATTAGTTGATGTTTTTATTGAATCTTGATGATGATGCAAAACTCGAAATCCCTTAGTGGTAATATCCTACATACTTAATAATTGATATTTTGACAAAAATACTTTCCAATGATTTTGATAACAAGTTTTTTGAATTAAGCATATTTTTATGATTATAAATTTGTTTCTCTACTCACTTGTACTTATCATCCTGAAGATGAGAAAAGATTAACCATGTCTATATTGAAAAGTGCCAAAAAGATCTTATTGGTCCATGATCTTCAAATGTTCTTTGGTTTTTATTCGTTTTTGTGTATTTGATTTGTTTCTTCAAGAAACTCAGTTTTCTATTAATTTTGATAACAAATTTGAATTAAGCATACTTTTATGATTATAAATTTGTCCATTATCTATTGTTAAATCAAGTGTAAATGAATTTGAACAATCATTAAATTTCATATTCTATAATGTAATTTATGTACTAATTAATCAAATAATAGTAAATATCCAAGTGGTCGGGTACCTCAAAGACAATAAGCAAACATGTAAATTATATGCAATTTCACAATATTGTAATTTTTTTTACTGGATTTAAATGAACACTTACTTCTTTCACTTGATTTAGATTCTTGATTACTCATATAAGGTTGTAATAAAATAAAATTCTGATCAATTGAAAAAATTGTTCAACAAAACCTTAAAATTTTGAAATTTGTTGGAAATTTGGTTTTCTGCCAAGTTAGGCTTCTTTTTGTGTTGTCATGTTTGTTGATTTGGCTATGTAGGGTTCATTTGAAGTTCCATTTCTCTACAAGAATGTTAATGTTCACATCCAAGTGGAAACTATCACAACTGGTAAGCATTCTAAATGATTTTTTCACTTACATTAATCAAAACTGTTATTTTAAGTGGTGCGTTCTCATGGATGCCACACCGGTTGTCACTATATAGACATTCTAGCAGTCTATAGAAGAATCCTAGCGACTTTATGAAGAATTTTGCTGCGTTTTCAATGAAGTATCACTCTGTCAACATTTTTCTCTATAGTTCTTTCTCTTATTTTCGATATAGATGCGTGTCACAACAATAAGGCAAAAAGAGATGTTAGTGACCATTAAAGATGAAAATGTAATATATAGTTCAAGAATAATATATAAAGTGTAAATTGTAGATTTATCATAATTATTTCAATGAAAAATATGTTGTTTGATTGTTAGGTTACATATCTGTTTTTTTATTTTTTTATTTTTTTATTTTTTATAATATGATTTTGACAAGTTTGATCTAAAATTGATAATTGAAGCAGGTAGGAAAGACATGTGTTAATGATTTTGAATTTGTATTGCCCTATAGAAACCAACGGTAGCCTCAGAGACCATTCCCTCATATCTCAGTAGGTCTTAACATTTTCCAAAGTTCAGCTACAAGAAGTCATGGATGCACTTCTTGAATCAATCATCTAAACCGAATTTCATTTGTTAGTTGGATGTAGTGACCAAAATGCAAGATTTGTGAAAGTTCATTATTATTTATTAGTGTTAACCTTTAGCAAATTATGAAACTAATATTATATTTTTGTTCATAACATTTTTTTTGTAATAATTTATTTGATCGGAAGATATGTATATGTGATTGGGTGTAGCCTGAAAAAATCATATTTTAATTTTTATAAGGAAAAAATACTTTGAAATCGACCAAATTACAATGTATGAATTTTATGTTTATGGTTATGACAATTCACTTTATTTGTAATGTTTATCGAATTTCTTTACAAAATTTAATGTTGCTGGTACATGTAACAAGTTATCGTTGCTTTTGGTTTTACAAGACCAATATGAAAAGAGCCATATGAGCCTCCATGGGGATTGGTACACGGAACAAAGTCAATTCATAAAGCTACTACACAACATGTTTTAATCAAAAAGTCGCATTATGTTGTGATAAAACAAAGATCACATAGTTCAATTATATTAAAAATTACTGTATTAAAAAACCAAATTGCTCTAATATAAATATTAAATATTTTTATCTAATAAGTTTGATTGAAAAACTCTAAAAATGAATCTAACTAACATTTGTTTTTATTAAAATTCAACCTAAGACAAAGCCGTCTATTAATATGATATGTATTTAATTTATGTTCCCCGCGTTTAACGCGGGTCATAATCTAGTGTGTGTGTATATATATATATATATATATATATATATATATATATATATATATATATATATATATATATATATATATATATATATATATATATTCTATGAGAAAATTCATCAAATAACCAAAAGGAGGGTAGTGTTTGAAGAAAATGATCAATAAAAACACAATTTTATAAAATGATCACGATTTCGGCAGAGAGGGGCTCTGTGGAAGTCCTTATGCTCTGAGGAACAAGAAAACTCTCTTAGGAAATAACGCGGCAGGGAGAAAAAGACAAAAAAAATTATAAAATCTTAATTCTGCAGAAGGTATAACGTTCCACAAAGATGCCCTGTGGATCTATTCTTGAGAGGAGTACCTCTGAGGAATTGTTCTTTGCTAAAACATGGCTTATTTCTTCGCTAAATTCTATGTATATTTCTTAGAAACATAGTTTTATAGTTTAAATTGTTATTTTGAATCAATGATATGTGTTAAATGTTGATACCTCGTCCGATTTAGAAGAAAACAAATACCAAAATCGTTATTAGGTCATGTTTTAGAGAAGAACAATTCCTCAAATATACTCCTCTGAAGAAAAAATTCGCAGAGGGCATCTCTATGGAACGATGCACCCTCTGCGGAATTATAATTTTATAATTTTTTTTTATTTTTCCCCTGCCACATCATTTCCTCAGAGAGTTTTCTTGTTCCTCAGAGCATAAGGACTTCCGCAGAGCCCCTCTCTGTAGAAGTCGTGGTCATATTATAAAATTGTGTTTTTCATGATCATTTCCTTCAAACACTCCCCTCCATTTGGTTATTTGATGAACTTTCTCATGTTCTATTCATATGTGTATATTAAATAATTTAGTGTGAATATACCATAAATATAAGTTTAATATACAATTATTCATATATAAATATAAAATAGTTTCTTTATAAATATATATCAAATTCATTTATCTTCTACTCACTAATGAATAAAGGTAAGAAGAATGAAGTTTCTGATAAGGAGCGACCCACATTGAGAGAAACATTTTGAAGCGAAAAAATGACGAAGGTATATCCGTTATATTCATTTATGAATAACTATATATGACTGTTACGCATACGTTCTATTCACATATATCTTGTGTATTCATTATGATCCATTTGGTTATTTGATGAACTTTCTCATGTTCTATTCATATGTGTATATTACATAATTTAGTGTGAATATACCATAAATATAAGTTTAATATACAATTATTCATATATAAATATAAAATAGTTTCTTTATAAATATATATCAAATTCATTTATCTTCTACTCACTAATGAATAAAGGTAAGAAGAATGAAGTTTCTGATAAGGAGCGACCCACATTGAGAGAAACATTTTGAAGCGAAAAAATGACGAAGGTATATCCGTTATATTCATTTATGAATAACTATATATGACTGTTACGCATACGTTCTATTCACATATATCTTGTGTATTCATATATATATATATATATATATATATATATATATATATATATGTATATATATATATATATATATATATATATATATATATATATATATATATATATAAATATATAGGGCTAGGTTATAATGTGGATTGTATATATTGTGTGGATGTAGGGATGAATGTGGACCAATGGTTTTAGTTATATAAAGAAAGTAATTTAGTTATATTATTACATTAATTAAAATGGAAAAATGCATTGTAATTGAATGAAACGGGCATGAAAGGGTATTATGGTATATTTGATTGCCTTCAAAGTAGGAAATGGCGACTTAATTTGTTAACTGATTCCATTTATCTATAATTTCTAGCACACATTAATTCAATTGCAACTTTAACTTTTATCAAAATTTGATTTTATTCATTTATTCTTCAAGAATGATACCTTTATCTATTCATTAACAATTTGTCTCATTTTTTAAGCAGGAGCAAGAATGGTAGGAAATCGATAAAAAAAAGGCAAACAAATATTCATTATCGCAAACAACAATACTTTTTTTGAATGAATTACAACAAACACGAAAAATATGAATACATTCTTAAAGAATAAAACTAAATTTCTCTCATTCTCTAATAAATGTCAACCATTTTAAAGAACATGATATATGCAAATCTTGATAGTACAAAACTCATAATATTTGAGAATACATTTGGCCAGATTTCTCCTTAAATAAAGAATGTTCTTATGTTTGTTGGATGGACCCTTCTATTCTGAAAGACTTTTGGTTTTGTAAGATGAACCTTGATATTCTGAAAGAATGTTGCTGCTTTTGTAAAGTGAACGTTGATATTCTTAAAGAATGTTGTTGCTTTTATAAGGTGAACCCTAAAATTCTGAAAAAATATAAACAATATTACAAACTTTTATCCCCTATTCGTGACCTGCAAAAGAATAAAAGGAATCCTGTAAGACTGACTTCCATATTATAATGAATTGCTATATTCGTTAAGGCCATTAGATAAAGTCCTATCACTATAGAATTAGGCATCATATGTCCTGTGATATGTCTCCCTTGCCACCATAATTAGCCTAATAAGCTAACCACAAGCAAAAGAAACAATTGATGGAGAATGTGAACACATTTGAAGATCACATGTAAACACATGCTTCATTAATTCTAACAACCAGGATTAATATCCAATTCAATATAGATGATAAATATTAAAAAAAAAATGATCAGTGCATCAAAGAAAGAGATACCTCAAATGCATTTTATCAGTATAATTACATATAAACATATATTAAATGAATCAAATAGAACAAAAAAACTACCTGCAAGTACTATTTGCATCTCTCAATATGATTATCTTCTTCAATAAATTCCAAACCTACAAAAAAAACTGTAGGTGCTTTATCCAAAAGAGACAAGAGTGCATGTATAATCATTGTTGAATCAGAAAAAGCATGTAAAGTATATATAAACAAAAATACAACATTTTTACCAATCCGAAAAAACAAGTACAAAAACTATCCATTCATCCCAAATTAAAAAAAAATATGAAGAAAATATTTACCATCGAGTATCTCCAAGTTCAGTAGAAAAAAAAAGTCCAATCACATAATGAAGCCAATAAAAACATTATCTAACTTATAGGTAACACATACATATAGCAATGAGACGGATCTGGGTTTGAGTGGAATTAAGCGATTATTAAGGGAGAATGACAAGAAAAGCCGCTACGACCAATTAGAGGCAATGTTGGAGCAGTTGGGGGAAGAACATCCGACGGCCATTTAAGTAGATCCTTAAAAACAAAGGTTGCAGTGGAGAAGAATAGTGGGGTAACGGTGGTGAGAAGGCATCGACTTGTTGTTAAGATACATCGATATCGAGGGATACACGAGAAGAAGAGGCGATTTCAGATAAACAGTGGCTTGCATTGAGGCCGACGTCTTCCTGGAGGCATATTCGGTGATGGTGGCGTGTTTTTGATGAAGTCAACAGTGACATAAGGTTATGGATGGTAGACGTGATATAAGAATTATTCATACATGATTTACGGGATTTAATTTTGGTTGTTATTCAATTATATGTAATATTACTTTTCTACCCTTTATTGATTGTTTAATTATTTGTTTTTTTTCTGAAATATGATTGGTTCCTACGACCTCATAATAGTTATACATCCACATTTGAACCTACCTATATATATATATATATATATATATATATATATATATATATATATATTCATGTTATATTTTTGTAATATTCATATATGAATACTTCAATCAGGATTTGTGTTATATTAATAAAAGTTATTGAATGCTTATATTCATATATGAATAACTATGTATGACTTTATATATATATATATATATATATATATATATATATATATATATATATATATATATGAATAACTTGTATATCTCTCTTTTATTTTTGTAATCTTCATATATGAATACTTCAATCAGGATATGTGTTATATTAATAAAAGTTATTGAATGCTTATATTCATATATGAATAACTATGTATGACTTATATATATATATATATATATATATATATGAATAACTTGTATATCTCTCTTTTATTTTTGTAATCTTCATATATGAATACTTCAATCAGGATATGTGTTATATTAATGAAAACTATTGAATGCCTATGTTCATATATATATATATATATATATATATATATATATATATATATATATATATATATATTCATATATGAATACTTCAATCATGATATGTGTTATATTAAGAAAAACTATTGAATGTATATATTCATATATTAATAACTATATATATATATATATATATATATATATATATATATATATATATCATATTCATATATGAATACTGCTATCAGGATTTGTGTTATATTATTAAAAACTATCGAATGCCTATATATTCATATATGAATAACTATATATATATATATATATATATATATATATATATATATATATCATATTCATATATGAATAACTTGTATATCCATGTTATATTTTTGTACTATTCATATATGAATACTTCCACTTATTCAAGTATTATATGTTTTCATTTTCTAGAAAAAATAAACACAGCAAAGAAAACAATGAATCAAAACAAAAAAAGTCCAGCAAAAACAATAACTCCGGAAAAGCGACAACTAAAAGATTCAGATTCTAATTTGAAAGTAGTCGTCCATCCGAAAAGAAAAAGAAAAAGTATTCACCAAATAAGAAAGAACTGAAAGTACCCATGGTAAAAGAATTTTATTATATGAAAAACAAATGCTCATCAGAGTCGTTAGTCGTTATCATTCTAGGGCTGAGGAGACAACAAAAACAATGTGTACTATATATGGGTTTTGGAAGTTTGTTAAGAATGAAAATGACTGATATACGATTGAAATTGAGATTTTATATTCTTCAAAATTTTGATTATGAGAGAATGGTAATAAATATTAAAGGCAAGGAACTCAAAGTAACAACACAATTTGTTAATGACATGTTGGGGATTCCAATTGGTGGAACCATACTTACACAATTGGATCAATGGCCTAAAGATGATACATGTTATGAAGAATGGAAGCAACAGTTTCAAGAAGGAGCAATCATCAGACTGGATGCAATCAAAAACGTTATTGTTTGTACCACTAAAGCATATTTTAATTTCAAAATGAACTTAGTTCTTTTTGTCAAGACATTTTGTGAGTCAACATCAATGGGAAGATGCAACCTGTTCCCGTTGATTTATATACAAAGAAAAACATATATCAGCAACATAGACTGGTGCAACAATGTTTTGGATTGTCTCGTTAGAACAAAGAACTCATACATACCATACTTGGATACCAATTACTTTGTTGGACCTTCAGCTTTCTTGGGGGTAAGTTATTCATAAGTGAATATATTATAATTGTTATATTCACCTTTTAATAAGATTACTTATTCATAACTGAATAACACAATATTCATATATGAATGAGTACAAAAGATAGTATTACTTGTTCACACGTAATGCTTTGCATTACTTATTCATAAATAAATATATTATATTTATTTATGAATAAGTAATACTATATTTTTTTTAAAATTCATTTATGAATATCAATTAATTATCATTTATCTGCAGTTGTTCTATGTTGATAAAATCCACTCGGAAACTCTAATGGTACCAAGTAAAATTCCAACAATTTGTTAATAGAGTTTAGAGAAGATAAGATATCGTGAGACATTTGAACAAGAAATAGGTACATTTGGTCTTGGAGAAATAAATCAAAATTTGTTAATGAACAAGTTAAAGGAGATACAGATTTGGAAGATAATGATTCTGATAAAGATGAAGATGATTATGTTGAGATAATTATTTTGAATATGTTAATCATATATGATTACACTAATTTATTATATTAATTTGTAATTATATTTCTTTTTATTACATAGGCATATGAATCAAAATTATCTAAAAAGCTTGATACTTTTATGAGGATGAAGGAAAAGTTGAATTCAAAACTCAATGATGCAATAACAAAGTTTCTTGAATTTTTTATTTTTTAGGATTTTGAAAGACAAGATCACAAATGTAATTTTTGAAGATAAAAATGAAAGCACAGAAAAATTTGAAATTCTAAGCAATGAAACTGTACTTGAAGATAATAATTTGACACCAGTTACGGGTGAAAAAATAAATAATGATAAAGAGAATGAAGATAAAGAGGGCAGTGGTGAAGCAACCAATGATCAAAAAAATGTCGAAGAAAATAATAATGAAGATGATAATGATGAACCTGAAGTAGATTATTTTCTTGATGGAAATGATGGGGAGAATGAAGGACATGGAGTGATGGAAACACCAATACAAGAAAAATTGATGAAAAGAAAAAGGAAGAGGGAACTGAAGGAATAAATAATTATGGAAGCTAAATGAAAACGATAGTGATGAAGAGAAAAAGCATTCGGAGACTGAAGAAAAAAATAATGACGGAGAGACCAGTAAAAAAGATGAAACAAATCAAAATTAGTTGGATAGAGTTGTTGAAAACATTGTGGATAATGTGCATGACATTGGATTTTCAAGTTTAAATAGTCAAACAAATGAAACATGGAACGACCCTGAAATGAAAACTATTTTGGAGAATATTTATATAGGTACATTTTGACTTAATTTTTATGTAAAAACATATAAAAATGTTAATACAGAATAAATTTTTTTTTATTAAATTTTAACCAGGGAAAATAACGACTAGAAATATAAGTAATATTCTGATCAATCAAGTTTTTCAAGGTATGTATTTGTTATTCATATATGAATGAATATAAAATAATGTTATTATTAACTTATTATTTATTTATAGATAAAAAATGTTATTATAGATTCAATAATTCAGTAATTAATTATACTTAATCTAGATTAAATATTCATATATAATTGGAGCTTGTAGAGAAGGGAAACTCAGAAGGTGGAAAAATGTTATTATAGATTCAATAATTCAGTAATTAATTATACATAATATAGATTAAATATTCATATATAATTGGATCTTGTAGAGAAGGGAAACTTAGAAGGTGGAAATAGTGAAGAAGGAGAAGGTGGAAATACTGATAGAGGTAAATAGATGATTCACTAATAAGTGAATATATTATAATGCATATCATTGCTTTTTTGAATAACACACTTCTCTTATATAAATAAGTAAAACATAGAAATACTTGTTCATAAGTAATTTTATGCATTAATTATTCATAAGTGAATATATTAAAATATTTAGATTCATTTATGAATACATAATGCAATATTTTGTATATAGATATAATATTCATATATGATGTGTATCTTTCAGAAAAGGGAAAGTGTGAAGGTGGAAATAAAGAAGGGGGAGAACCTGATAAGAGAAAAGTAAATGATGGAGTTAAATCGATGATTCATTAACTAATTATACTTATTATGTTACTATAATTTTTACATTTTTCATATATTTATTAATTTTTATATTGATTTTTTAATAAAATTACTTATTCATAAGTGAATACGACATTATTTGTATATGAATAAGTAAAACATATAGTATTACTTGTTCATAAGTAATGTTATGCATTAATTATTCATATGTGAATATATTAAAATATTTATATTCAATTATGTATATGTAATGCAATATTTTGTATATAGATATAATATTCATATATGATGTGTATCTTTCAGGAAATGGAAAGTCTGAAGATGGAAATAAAGAAGGCGGAGAACCTGAGAAGAGAAAAGTAAATGATGGAGGTAAATCGATAATTCACTAATTAATTATACTTATTATCTTAATATAATTTTTATAGTCATATATATATATATATATATATATATATATATATATATATATATTAATGTTTATATTGCTTTTTTAATAATATTGCTTATTCATAAGTGAATATATTAAAATATTTATATTCATTTATGAATACGTAATGCAATATTTTATATATAGATATAATATTCATATATGCTGTGTATCTTTCAGGCAAGAAAAACTATGAAGTTGAAAATAAAGTAGGCGGAGAAGCTGAGAAGGGAAAAGGAGATGATTGAGGTAAATTTATGATTCACTTGTTAATTATACTTATTATGTTAATTTAATTTTTATAGTTTTCATATATTTATTAATGTTTATATTGGTTTTTTTAATAAGATTGTTTATTCATATATGATGTGTATCTTTCAGGCAGGGGAAATTCCGAAGTTGGAAATAAAGGAGGAAGAGGAGTTGAGAAGGGAAAAGGAGATGATGAGGGTAAATCGATGATTCACTTATTAATTATACTTATTATGTTAATATAGTTTTTATAGTTTTCATATATTTATTAATTTTTATATTTTCCACAGTATATTAATATATTATATAAATCTTCTGGTGGGTAAAAAATCAAAAAATGAAGATAATACTTGTTTTGGTCAAAAATCAACTAAGTAAAATCTAACCAAATTGTATGAGAGGCTGCGATGTGCATGGTAAATGAAGTAAGAAATGATAATCAAAGTGACACAAGTGAGTTACAAGGAAAGCCCTTGATCCTTGATAGGATCTCCGGCATAAAACCTTGGGAGGTGATAATGATCACCTGCCTTGATGATTTTATTGATATAAAATGTTGAAAACAAATATAAATGTATGAATGCAAGTACAATTATCATATATAAGCTAAATGTGTCCATAGTCTGCTAGTTACATATGCAATTTATAATCTAATGCTAATAACAAGAAGTCAGATAATTACAGGATCCTCCAGAATCAACATATTAACTTTATTTCACTTGGCATTCTGGGTCTTTTGCCTGGTTGAGATGACTCTCCGTGTAGAATGGGTCTTGTGTTGACTCGATCTGCGTATATGAGAAAAATAAATAAAATATAGCCGTTACAAGTGTTAGAAATATTAGTGATAATAGTCAGGATCTCGGGATATGTTTAAGGACCCTGAGGCATCAGAAGTATTTGAGGATCCTGAAATTGAGTCAAGATCCCTGCCCCTAACAATTTCCCCCAAAGTATATATGTGAAATATAACCGTTAGTGTTTTAATGAAGGGTCCATGTTATGGTTTGGGCTAGGCTTTGGATGTAATAGGTCATTTAGCATTGTAATAGAAGTATTTTGGTATGTTTACGGCCAAGAGTATGTTTACGGCCGTAAACATGTTTACGGCCATGACCATGTTTACGGCCATGACCAGTTTACGGTCAGGTCTTCTTTACTATATATAGGACCAGTCTGAGTCACTTAGTAGTTGTTGATTCATAGCAGTGTGCGGTCAATCAGAGTTGTACCAGACGTTTCATTAATACAAACGTGTGCAAGCTTTGATTCATCATTCTTCTACTCAATTCTCTTCTTATTTGATAGTTAGATTGCTTGATCACTAGTTAATATCCTGTTTCTAGGACCTTACAATTGGTATCAGAGCAAGTCTAGTGTCGAAACATCTTTCAATCATGTTTTCGGTCTGAGGAGTTCAGTTTCATCGTTATTCAAGACTGCATTTGGTGTTTTGTGACATACAGGGATTAGATCTGCTTGCAATTCAAGTTTTCAACAAATTCTGGGTGTTTACGGTCAACAGTTTATGACCGTAAACAGTCAATCTTCATTGACCGTAAACAATCAATCTTCATTGACCGTAAACAGTCAATCTTCATTGACCGTAAACAGTCAATCTTCATTGACCGTAAACTCAACCGAGAACCTTCAACCGTAAACTCAACCGAGAACCTTCAACCGTAAACTCAATCGTGAACCTCCAACCGTAAACTCCAAGCTGTGAAAGTTGACCGTAAACTCGTGTTTACGGCCATAATCATTTGATCTCAAACTATTTCTTTTGGCATTATAGTTAATTTTTCAAGTCATTAAAATGGATTCTCAAAGTCAAGTACTTCATCATGAGCTGGATTCTATTATGGGAACAACTACTCGTATTTCCTGATTGTTATCTGCAGAAGGGTTCCCAGAATGGAAGTACAGAATCGAAAAATACATCAAAATGAAAGACTTCAAGGTATAGAGAAGCATTCTAAAAGGACCAATCAGAATAACTACAAATCTTCCAACTGGACAAGCAATTGACAAGCCATACACTGATTACACTGAAGATGATTTCGAAAAGATTGAAGAACAAGAAAGAGCATTGGCCACCTTGACCATGGCTCTATCGCCCGACATTGCACAAGGTTTCAGAGAATACACTTCAGCTAAAGCACTGTGGGAATCATTGATAGAGGTTTACGAGGGAAATGAGGATATGAAGGAAAGCCGTCAGGATATGTTAAGACAAAAGTTCAACATGTTCAATTATGTAGTCGGAGAAACATTGGAAGCTCAGTTGCAACGATTTACTGCACTTACTAATGAGATGAGTACAACTGGGATTTACTTGACTAAGTCAGAGATAAACAAGAAATTTCTGAACTCACTTCCAAAGTCGTGGGATATGAATGTGGCCGTTATCAAAAAGACAAAAGGTTTAAATCATCTTAGTCTTGCTGAAACAAAGACAATCATCAAAGCATGTGATCTTGATGACAAGCAACGAGAGATGAACCATGTGAATTCTTATTCAACTGCGAACCTTGGAATTTCCTCAGACAATGCTTTTTCATCCTATATCTCTTCATCCAGTAAAGCTTTTGCTATTCAACAGCCTCAAAATCAAACATTTATCACTCCATCAGTTACACCATATGTCACTTCAGCATCTGTCTCCCATCCACATGTTGCTTCAGCATCTGTTTCTCATCAACAAAGTCAAACTTCTGTTGTTCCTCAAGCTATTTCTTTCTCAAGTGCATCAGCTATGGCTCCAGCTCCCCATTCCAAAGAAACTGATGAGAACTTAGCTCTTGCTACTGGACTCGTAAATTGTTACAATGCATTTGTAGCTGGAGAGCTCCCACCTCAACTCTTATTTGCTGATTTGGATCAAATTCATCCAGAGGATGTGGAGGAAATGGACATCACTTGGCAAATTGCTATGGCTGTGTTCAGGGCTAAGCAATTTGCTAAGAAAACAGGAAAGAATAATTGGGGAATGAATGCGGATAAGAAAGTAGGGTTTAACAAGGGAAAGTTGCGCTGCTACAACTGTCACGAGCTGGGTCATTTTGCTCGTGAGTGTCCCAAACTAGATAGAAGAGTGTGATTGAACAATTGTTCCAGTGAGAAATGGTCGCAGAAATGTTGCCGTCAATAGTGAGACTGCTAACTTAGCAGTGGTTGGTCAGTCTTTTGACTGGGAGGACCAGATTCAGGCACTGAATATTTCAGGACCTGAAAATGCTCACTTGGCTCAAATCAATGATACTCCTGTGGAAGAAGCTGAAGTTGATCCTGAAGAAGAAATGATGGAGTTGCAGTTTGCTTTCATGGTATCCTCGAAGTCAGAACCTAGAAAGAATGAGGTAAGTCAGTCCTGTTGTTCTCAAACTTGCATTGATAAAGTTAACAATCTTCTTGAGCATATAGAATTGTTACGTAGAGAGAACGAGGACTTGAAATATGAAAAGTATGAACTTAGAAAAGGACAAAAACCCCTGAGGGCTGAATTAGAAGCTAAAACGAAAGATTTTAGAAAACTTCAGGAAGAATACAGCATTAAGAGCACACATTATAGATATGTGACTGAACAACTCACTGAGGTAACTGCAGAGCTTGACAAATTAAAAAACAACATTGAAAATGTAGATTTTACATTTAGAAAATTTGATTTGTTAAGCGAAGTAGTTGCATCAATGATTGAAAATAATTTGAAACTCAAGGAAAAACAGTCCAAGGGGTTAGGATATGATAAGGTGCCTCCTCCTTTTAATCATACCTACACTAATGTTCCTCTGTCAAAAACAGAAATAGACAGAGAGCCATTTCTCAAGTATAGATTTGTGTCAAGTGGTATCATGAATGTTGAAAATACTAATGTTTTCACTTCCCATGCAGATCAATTGTTAAGTCACTCAAAGCAAGAAGCTGCAGGATCTGTTTCTGAAAATAAATATGTTTCTGAACCTGATGTTTTTGTTTCAAAAAATGAGTCTTTTGTTTCTGATGTTAATGTCGATGATATATCTTGTGATACTTCTACATCGAATCATGTTTATTTAAATTTCTTTGACATATTTGATGGTTTGTTTGATAATTCTGGTGTTCCTGAATTTGATGTTCCTGTTTCAACCACATCCACTTCACCAATCACACAACCAAATTTTTCCCCACCTATCACACAATCTGATACTTGAACATGTTCTTGTGGTTCAAGTAAGAGTGTCAATAAAGAGAGCAAATCAGACAAAGGCAATACAAGTTACAATAATAATAAGCAGATTTGTTTTAACTGTGGTACTGCCGGTCACATCACTAGGAATTGTCCTAATAGGGCATTTGTGCATTTTTCGTCTAAACGAGGAAAGAATGAGTCTCGAGGAAGGTCTTTAACTAGAAAGTCCTCGAGATCTCATTCTCGAAATGATGATTGGTAGGCTAATCAAAACCAGAAAAAGGAAGTTTTTCAAAAGAACAAACAGGTTTTCAATAACAAAGTCACAAACAGTTTGCCAAAATCGAACTCGGCTAAGCCAAGGTCGGTTTCCTCAAAGAGTGAATCTGGATTTTCAACCACTTCTGGTAGAAAATTCAAATGCTCAAAGCAAACTAAAAAGGAATGTGTTTGAAAATCACCCGTGAATGTTAAGAAACCTAAATGCCAGTGGGTGCCCAAACTATCTTACAACCAATCATCATCATCCTCTGAAAATTTTTTACATGATGACACAAAATCAAAAGGATTAAAAGATAAATCTGTAATCGTAAAGGGTCCACCCAGGAAAGAAATGACCTGGGTCCCCAAATCTAAATGATCCCGCTCATTTTGCAGGGACAGTTGCGGAGAAATGTCGTCAGACCATGGTAGGTCGACAGCGGCTGCTCCCGACATATGACAGTAGACATTTCTCAATTGAACGACATTCAGACGTTTAACGGAGGATTTGTTTCCTTTGCGGGTGGTGAAGGCGGAAAAATCACACAGAGAGGAACTATAACAAATGGAGTGCTGAGTTCCGAGAACGTCAACTATGCTCCCGAGTTAAAGCACAGCTTGTTAAGCGTCTCTCAGATCTGCGACAAGGGTTATTCAATGCATTTTACTGATAAAGAGTGTCTAATCTTAAAGTCATGCATTGTCATCCCGGATGAGTGGATTCTTGTCAAATCGAAGCGGGATGGAAATGCTTACATTATAGACATGAATAGCAACATACCTGAGCAAGTCACCTGCCTCTTCTCAAAAGTCTCAGAACAAAACGCTATGTTGTGGCACCGACGACTCGGCCATGCTAACGCTAAGAATCTGAACCGTCTTGCTAAAAGCAAAATGGTGTGTGGCCTGCCTATCAGAGACTTTATAACATTTGAAAAGTGTGTGTCATGTGCACAAGGAAAGCATCACAGGAAATCACACGTGCCAAAGCAAATCAACTGAATCAGCCAGGTGCTCCAATTGTTGCATATGGATTTATTTGGTCCAGTCAATGTCCTAAGCATCAATAGAAACTCATACTGTCTAGTTGTGATTGATGACTTCTCTCGTTTCACGTGGGTTTTCTTCTTGAACAACAAAGCTGGGGTATCTGATCTGATCAAGAAATTCATCGTGATGATTGAGAACCAAACAAATAACAAAGTGAAGGCGCTTAGAACTGATAATGGAACAGAATTCAAGAATGCAGGTCTTGATCATTTTTGTGCAGAAAAGGGAATTGTGCGTCAATACAGTTCAGTTCGCACGCCTCAGCAAAATGGTGTTGCTGAACGAAGGAATCGAACGCTACAAGACGCTACAAGTACGATGCTGTGTGACTCAAAGTTACCAGTTTTCTTTTGGGCTGAGGCGATTAACACTGCTTGTTATATTCAGAATCGTGTTTTAATCAACAAAGCCCAAATGAAGACTACATATGAAATTATATACGGTCACAAGCCATCTGTCAGCCATTTCCGTGTATTTGGTTGCCCTTGTACCCTTCTTCACCTGGAGTCCAACCCCAAGTTCAATGCCAGAGCTGATGACTGCTATTTCGTAGGGTATGCTGCACGCACTGCATACAGGGTCTACAACAAAAGAACAAAGCAAATTGTCGAATCCTTTGATGTGCGCTGGCTGGAGGAGAATGAAACAGATGCCAGAGTGGGTCCTGATTCTACTTCTGGTTCGAAGTTTGTACCTGAAGATGAAGATGAAGACGTTGTCTACAGACCGCCGATCGTTTTGATGGGTTTTTGAGCATTCTAACACTCCTATGGTGTACATGCAACCCTAGAAACCTTGGATCTATGTTTGACTAAGATACATGCAAATAATTATTTTTCCAAGGTTCTTATCCTAACTAGCATGGCATGGGGTACTTGAATCAAATAAAACTAGTAGAATTACTTACCTTGTAGTAGTAGTTGATTGCTTGGAGTTTGAGAGCCTAGCACCAATAATGTGGATGCCTCAAATGGAAGTCACAAATCACCATAAACTTGGAAACTTGAGAGAATAGTCACAAACTTCTTGAAATCGGCCCTCTTAGTTTACACACATCAACTGGTGCAATTTCAAGAACCAAAGCCTCCTTTATATAGTGTGGTGGATTAGGGTTACATCCATGCAAACCCTAATACCCATGTCTTTTCATTTCCATGAGATCCATGGGTTAAAGCTCCATGGAGTATCCATGGACTTTCCATGCAAAAGCCTAGCCCATTCCAAATAAGCATTAGCCCACACTATATAAATACAAGAGCCCATATTTAATTAGTCATACTTTTGATCTCTAAATTAAATCTAAATTAATTATCGATCAATACTAATTAAATAACATGATTTTATATTAATATATTAGGACTTATAATATATTAATAAATCATAACTTATACTATTCTCAAACGATTATCCATAAATTGTTCGGGTGAAGTGCAACCCAAATGGACCATGCCGGGTCGGGTCAAGTACATACCAAATATAGTTATGGACTTAGACACTATATCCAACAGTCTCCCACTTGGATAAGTCTAATAACTATAGTTGCAAGTACGACTTTAGGAACCGATCAGCAATCGTAGCTCTTTAAACTCTGTTGAACTATGAAGCGCCATTTTAGATAAGTGATCATATAATCCTCTGTTCTAGATATCAGCCGGACAAATACATGGAAAATGGTCTTGCTTATTTTCCAACATTTGTTTCCCGATTTCCGATTTGTTTGACATAGAACTTAACTAAACACATCAATTTAGTTCTGACCGGGCCCGGTACATAGGTCAAAACAAAATCATCGAGGGGCCCAGATATCGCTTCTAATTCTAGAAGGAACAGATAAACTTCGACTCATATGTTTGCTCTACTACTTGTTGAATTACACACAAAAGCACAGTTTATAACATCGAGTTACCAATACGTTTTCGTGCAATCAATGCATAACCAACTCATAGGCAACAAATCATATCTCTAGGTTTGAAGACTTATATGATATTACCGTCTCACGATCACTCGAGATAAATTCCATGAAGTGATACAAGTGAGCGTGGGTTGAATCCAATACTCAGAACTTATGAGCACTCATGAGTGTTGTAGCCCCGCTTTGTCTAACATCTTAGACCTCTACAAGCCAACCCATGACATTCTTGATTCATATCTACTTCCAACATATGACCGACTGTGGAGAGTTTGAATAATATGATATAAACCATAACATATTATTCTGGAAGTCAAAACATGCAAAAAGAAATAATAGTAAACGATTGACAAGAGATAGCAACACTTTACTCATAAATAACAGCTTTTATTTATCATCAAATGCCAATTACATTTTACAAATTTCAAGATTATCTAACTACTAAAACATATCATCCTTCAGCCCTATGCTCGAGCATGCTGGAGATGCTTAGCCCGAGTCAGTCGCTTCGTGAGGGGATCTGCTGGGTTCTCATCCGATGATACCCTCTTTGCGACGAGGATTTCTTCTTTTATCCGATGTCTGATGAAGTGATATTTTCTGTCAATGTGTCTGGATCTCCCATGATCTCTTGGTTCCTTGGCTAAGGCAACCGCACTATTGCTGTCACAGAAAATCTCCATTGGCTCCTTTATAGCTGATACAACTCCAAGGTCTCCGATGAAGTTCTTTAGCCATATAGCCTCCTTTGCTGCCTTGCTTGCTGCTATATACTCTGATTCACAAGTGGAATCAGCCACTGTCTCCTGCTTGGAACTTTTCGAAGTAATTGCCCCTCTGTTTAGGGTAAAGACCCAGCCCGACTGAGAGCGGAAATTATCCCTGTCAGTCTAAAAGCTAGCATCACTGTACCCTACAACTCTCAAGTCTTCACTGCCACCGAGGGTAAGGACCCAGTCCTTAGTCCTTTGTAGGTACTTGAGGATATTCTTTACCGCAGTCCAGTGTGCCTTGCCAGGGTTCCCTTGATACCTGCTAACCATGCTCAAAGCAAAGGCTACATCAGGTCGAGTACACATCATAGCATACATGATCGATCCTACAGCTGAAGCATAAGGTATTCGACTCATTTCTGCTATCTCAGCCTCAGTACTAGGGCTTTGTGTCTTACTCAATCTGGCGTTACTCTGGATGGGTAACTCTCCTTTCTTGGAGTTATGCATGTTGAACCTTTTCAACACTTTGTCCACATAGGTGCTTTGACTAAGTCCAATTAGTCTTTTACTCCTGTTTCTCAAAATCCTTATCCCTAGGATATAGGCAGCTTCTCCAAGGTCCTTCATAGTGAAACACTTCCCAAGCCAGGACTTTACTTCCTGCAGGGTTGGGATGTCATTTCCTATGAGTAGTATGTCATCCACATACAGTACCAAAAAGCTGACTATACTCCCACTAGCCTTGATATAGACACAAGATTCATCTTCACTCCTTGAAAAGCCAAATTCTTTGACTTTCTCATCAAAGCAAAGATTCCATCTGCGAGGTTCCTGTTTGAATCCATAAATGGATTTCTCGAGCTTACACACTCTACTGGGGTACTCTGTACTGACAAAACCCTCTAGCTGAACCATGTAAATATCTTCAGCCAACTTTCCATTAAGGAAAGCGGTTTTGACATCCATTTGCCATATTTCATAATCATGAAATGCAGCAATGGCTAACAGAACCCTAATAGACTTAATCTTGGCCACTGGTGAAATGGTCTCATCATAATGAACTCCCGGAGTTTGAGAATAACCCTTTGCAACCTGTCGTGCCTTATAAGTGTGTACATTACCATCCATGTCGGTCTTCTTCTTGAAGATCCATTTGCACCCAACTATCTTACGATCAGGTACATTGTGAACCAAGTTCCAAACTTGATTGTCATACATGGACTGTATCTCGCTATCCATAGCCTCTTTCCATTTAGCAGCCTCAGGGCCTGCAATGGCTTCCGTGTAGCTGTTAGGCTCATCCAGATTTACCAGTGTGTTATCACTGATAAGTGTCTCACCTTCTGCAGTAATATGAAAACCATAATAATGCTCAGGTGCATTCCTAACTCTGGTGGAACGCCTAAGAGGTATAGATTCTTCAGTCGGCTCAACAGGAGTTTCCTCCTCAGGTTGAGGGCTAGGGTTTGAGGTTCCTTCACCACTTGACTCTTGAATTTCCTCAAGGTCAATTTGCCTCCCACTGTCTCCTTGGCTCATGAATTCTCTCTCTCTCGAAAGAATCCTCTTCTTGCTACAAAGACCACATTATCACTGGGTCTGTAGAAGATGTAACCAAAGGATTTCTGTGGGTAGCCGATGAAAATACACCTTTCGCTTCGGGGTTCGAGCTTATCGTGAGTCTCGCGTCTCACGAAAGCCTCGCAACCCCAAATCTTGATGTGGTCTAGATTGGGAACTTTTCCAGTCCACACCTCGTGAGGTGTTTTGGAAACCTTCTTTGTAGGGACTAGATTAAGGATATGGGCGACAGTCTCTAAGGCATACCCCCAAAATGAGATTGGTAGCGAAGCTCGACTCATCATGGAACAAACCATGTCCAACAAGGTCCGATTGCGCCTCTCAGCTACACTATTCAACTGTGGTGTCCTAGGAGGTGTCAATTGTGAGACAATCCCACATTCCTTAAGATAGTCAAGGAACTCAGTACTAAGATACTCACCACCACGATCGAATCGAAGCATCTTAATGTTCCTGCCCAACTGATTCTCCACTTCTTTCTTAAACTCTTTGAATTTCTCAAAGGTTTCGGACTTATGCTTGATTAGGTAGACATATCCATATCTACTAAAATCATCAGTAAAAGTCACATAGAACCGATTCAATTTCTCAAACTCTTTGAATTTCTTAAAATGATGTCTATTGCTAACTCCTCAGGGAAGTTCACATTCAGCTTAAGTAAACGGTCCACATACCTTTGCATTTTCTATATGTGGCCCGTGATGGGTTCACCATCCTTCATTCGGGTTGTTATCATGGAGGAGATTATTTCATATCGCTCTTGACGAGCACTTTGATGGTAGCGGTCCATCAAGTCCTGGTGCATCTCAAAAGGATAATAGTCATCATAGGACTTTTGGAGCTCGGCTGTCATGGTGGCCATCATGATGCATGCCACTTTTGTAGCATCTCTTTCATGTACCTCATATTCAAGAAGCTCTTCAGGAGTAGCAGTTGGCTCGGGTACCTTTAGCTCCTTGTCGAGAACATATTCTTTGCTCTCATACCGAGTGACCATCCTGATGTTTCTGATCCAATCTGTAAAGTTGGACCCATCAAAGATAACTCTCCCACAAAGATTCATGAGAGAGAAGGAGCTAGTAGGGTTTGAGCCAGAAGCATTGTTATTGGAAGACATCTGAAAAGAAGAGGGAATATATTAGATTAGTTATAGAGATAGTCCTTAAGAAAACACCCAAATGTAATATTAAGGCTAGGACCCAACACAATATTTTATAACTTAGAAGAGGGATGCCGTAATCTAAGCTATAAGATATTTGAAGGTAGGTGAATGACGATTCACCAAATGGACCATGCCGGGTCGGGTCAAGTACATACCAAATATAGTTATGGACTTAGACACTATATCCAACAGTCTCCCACTTGGATAAGTCTAATAACTATAGTTCTAAGTACGACTTTAGGAACCGATCAGCAATCGTAGCTCTTTAAACTCTGTTGAACTATGAAGCGCCATTTTAGATAAGTGATCATATAATCCTCTGTTATAGATATCAGCTGGACAAATACATGGAAAATGGTCTTGCTTATTTTCCAACATTTGTTTCCCGATTTCCGATTTGTTTGACATAGAACTTAACTAAACACATCAATTTAGTTCTGACTGGGCCCGGTACATAGGTCAAAACAAAATCATCGAGGGGCCCAGATATCGCTTCTAATTCTAGAAGGAACAGATAAACTTCGACTCATATGTTTGCTCTACTACTTGTTGAATTACACACAAAAGCACAGTTTATAACATCGAGTTACCAATACGTTTTCGTGCAATCAATGCATAACCAACTCATAGGCAACAAATCATATCTCTAGGTTTGATGACTTATATGATATTACCGTCTCACGATCACTCGAGATAAATTCCATGAAGTGATACAAGTGAGCGTGGGTTGAATCCAATACTCAGAACTTATGAGCACTCATGAGTGTTGTAGCCCCGCTTTGTCTAACATCTTAGACCTCTACAAGCCAACCCATGACATTCTTGATTCATATCTACTTCCAACATATGACCGACTGTGGAGAGTTTGAATAATATGATATAAACCATAACATATTATTCTGGAAGTCAAAACATGCAAAAAGAAATAATAGTAAACGATTGACAAGAGATAGCAACACTTTACTCATAAATAACAGCTTTTATTTATCATCAAATGCCAATTACATTTTACAAATTTCAAGATTATCTAACTACTAAAACATATCATCCTTCAGCCCTATGCTCGAGCATGCTGGAGATGCTTAGCCCGAGTCAGTCGCTTCGTGAGGGGATCTGCTGGGTTCTCATCCGATGATACCCTCTTTGCGACGAGGATTCCTTCTTTTATCCGATGTCTGATGAAGTGATATTTTCTATCAATGTGTCTGGATCTCCCATGATCTCTTGGTTCCTTGGCTAAGGCAACCGCACTATTGCTGTCACAGAAAATCTCCATTGGCTCCTTTATAGCTGATACAACTCCAAGGTCTCCGATGAAGTTCTTTAGCCATATAGCCTCCTTTGCTGCCTTGCTTGCTGCTATATACTCTGATTCACAAGTGGAATCAGCCACGGTCTCCTGCTTGGAACTTTTCGAAGTAATTGCCCCTCTGTTTAGGGTAAAGACCCAGCCCGACTGAGAGCGGAAATTATCCCTGTCAGTCTAAAAGCTAGCATCACTGTACCCTACAACTCTCAAGTCTTCACTGCCACCGAGGGTAAGGACCCAGTCCTTAGTCCTCCGTAGGTACTTGAGGATATTCTTTACCGCAGTCCAGTGTGCCTTGCCAGGGTTCCCTTGATACCTGCTAACCATGCTCAAAGCAAAGGCTACATCAGGTCGAGTACACATCATAGCATACATGATCGATCCTACAGCTGAAGCATAAGGTATTCGACTCATTTCTGCTATCTCAGCCTCAGTACTAGGGCTTTGTGTCTTACTTAATCTGGCGTTACTCTGGATGGGTAACTCTCCTTTCTTGGAGTTATGCATGTTGAACCTTTTCAACACTTTGTCCACATAGGTGCTTTGACTAAGTCCAATTAGTCTTTTACTCCTGTTTCTCAAAATCCTTATCCCTAGGATATAGGCAGCTTCTCCAAGGTCCTTCATAGTGAAACACTTCCCAAGCCAGGACTTTACTTCCTGCAGGGTTGGGATGTCATTTCCTATGAGTAGTATGTCATCCACATACAGTACCAAAAAGCTGACTATACTCCCACTAGCCTTGATATAGACACAAGATTCATCTTCACTCCTTGAAAAGCCAAATTCTTTGACTTTCTCATCAAAGCAAAGATTCCATCTGCGAGGTTCCTGTTTGAATCCATAAATGGATTTCTCGAGCTTACACACTCTACTGGGGTACTCTGTACTGACAAAACCCTCTGGCTGAACCATGTAAATATCTTCAGCCAACTTTCCATTAAGGAAAGCGGTTTTGACATCCATTTGCCATATTTCATAATCATGAAATGCAGCAATGGCTAACAGAACCCTAATAGACTTAATCTTGGCCACTGGTGAAATGGTCTCATCATAATGAACTCCCGGAGTTTGAGAATAACCCTTTGCAACCTGTCGTGCCTTATAAGTGTGTACATTACCATCCATGTCGGTCTTCTTCTTGAAGATCCATTTGCACCCAACTATCTTACGATCAGGTACATTGTGAACCAAGTTCCAAACTTGATTGTCATACATGGACTGTATCTTGCTATCCATAGCCTCTTTCCATTTAGCAGCCTCAGGGCCTGCCATGGCTTCCGTGTAGCTGTTAGGCTCATCCAGATTTACCAGTGTGTTATCACTGATAAGTGTCTCACCTTCTGCAGTAATATGAAAACCATAATAATGCTCAGGTGCATTCCTAACTCTGGTGGAACGCCTAAGAGGTATAGATTCTTCAGTCGGCTCAACAGGAGTTTCCTCCTCAGGTTGAGGGCTAGGGTTTGAGGTTCCTTCACCACTTGACTCTTGAATTTCCTCAAGGTCAATTTGCCTCCCATTGTCTCCTTGGCTCATGAATTCTCTCTCTCTCGAAAGAATCCTCTTCTTTCTACAAAGACCACATTATCACTGGGTCTGTAGAAGATGTAACCAAAGGATTTCTGTGGGTAGCCGATGAAAATACACCTTTCGCTTCGGGGTTCGAGCTTATCGTGAGTCTCGCGTCTCACGAAAGCCTCGCAACCCCAAATCTTGATGTGGTCTAGATTGGGAACTTTTCCAGTCCACACCTCGTGAGGTGTTTTGGAAACCTTCTTTGTAGGGACTAGATTAAGGATATGGGCGACAGTCTCTAAGGCATACCCCCAAAATGAGATTGGTAGCGAAGCTCGACTCATCATGGAACGAACCATGTCCAACAAGGTCCGATTGCGCCTCTCAGCTACACTATTCAACTGTGGTGTCCTAGGAGGTGTCAATTGTGAGACAATCCCACATTCCTTAAGATAGTCAAGGAACTCAGTACTAAGATACTCACCACCACGATCGGATCGAAGCATCTTAATGTTCCTGCCCAACTGATTCTCCACTTCTTTCTTAAACTCTTTGAATTTCTCAAAGGTTTCGGACTTATGCTTGATTAGGTAGACATATCCATATCTACTAAAATCATCAGTAAAAGTCACATAGAACCGATTCAATTTCTCAAACTCTTTGAATTTCTTAAAATGATGTCTATTGCTAACTCCTCAGGGAAGTTCACATTCAGCCTAAGTAAACGGTCCACATACCTTTGCATTTTCTATATGTGGCCCGTGATGGGTTCACCATCCTTCATTCGGGTTGTTATCATGGAGGAGATTATTTCATATCGCTCTTGACGAGCACTTTGATGGTAGCGGTCCATCAAGTCCTGGTGCATCTCAAAAGGATAATAGTCCTCATAGGACTTTTGGAGCTCGGCTGTCATGGTGGCCATCATGATGCATGCCACTTTTGTAGCATCTCTTTCATGTACCTCATATTCAAGAAGCTCTTCAGGAGTAGCAGTTGGCTCGGGTACCTTTAGCTCCTTGTCGAGAACATATTCTTTGCTCTCATACCGAGTGACCATCCTGATGTTTCTGATCCAATCTGTAAAGTTGGACCCATCAAAGATAACTCTCCCACAAAGATTCATGAGAGAGAAGGAGCTAGTAGGGTTTGAGCCAGAAGCATTGTTATTGGAAGACATCTGAAAAGAAGAGGGAATAGATTAGATTAGTTATAGAGATAGTCCTTAAGAAAACACCCAAATGTAATATTAAGGCTAGGACCTAACACAATATTTTATAACTTAGAAGAGGGATGCCGTAATCTAAGCTATAAGATATTTGAAGGTAGGTGAATGACGATTCACCAATTTCCACCATGAAAAACGAAATATTTAATTAGGTTTTAATTGGTTTAGAAACTCCTAGATTCTTTGAGATTCATTGAACTTTCTTCAATGGCATGTTTCAATCTCGAGTGTGCCCTTTAAGTTTTGTGACTGGGATGCCGAGGATCATAAAACAAGGTGTGAAGTAACCATGCAAATTACTTGGTACCCTTAATGTATTACCCCTCAATCGATGTGCCGGTTAACCACACACGCTCCATCGATACTATGATAAACATTAAATCACCTTTACCTACCTTGTTAAGTTCAAGTTAGTGTGCCGGTTAACCACACACGCTCCACTAACGACTTAAACAAAGTGTAAAGTGTAATTTCATGGATTAGCACCTTATTCACATTTTCCTAAAATAACTAAGACTGGGAATTCAATAAAGTTTAGTTACTTCAGTATTATCATTATACTTTAATGAGAATTTATAAGTCCTTGTCCTACCCGTTCGGCTAACGACCCTCCACCGATCAAGGAAGCGGTGAGTGAGAGTGGACACCCATTAAGTTGCCATTTTATAGGCAACAACCTTATACCCCCCTTATAGACCGGCTTCGTGAATGATGCGTACTAGCGGTAAGACGACTTGATCTTATACATATATAAATATTATTAAACTTATAATATTATAAAGTATAAGGGTTGAATTTTATCTTTTAAAATTCTAGGGGTTGGAACTAAAGTTTTTAATATGACTTTACATGTTCCAAAACTTGAGGGCAAGTTTTGTAAACTTTAAAAAATTTTCATTTCTCATAACTTATGAGTTAATGGTTATTAAAAATGAAGACTCTTCATTTTTTGTAACCTATGTGTTCTTTTAATGGTTATTTATAAATGTGACTTTTGGTTATCCATAACTTAAGAACTAGTTATGGACTCCATTAAAACACATAAAGATCAAGAATTAATCTAATCAATTATTAGCACATAATTTCTATGATCTTCTAAACTCATATGTTTATGAATGTTCATATCAAAAATTTCAAGAATCGTAAGTACATATACAAAACTTGAAATTTTGATACGAGCTTTTGAACAAAACTTCGATTTTCAAGTTGTTTTTTTTTTTTTTTTTTTTTTTTTTTTTTTTGCATCAAGTATCAAATAAACAAACCAGGCTCTGATACCACTGATGGGTTTTTGAGCATTATAATACTCCTATGGTGTACATGCAACCCTAGAAAGCTTGGATCTATGTTTGACTAAGATACATGCAAATAATTATTTTTCCAAGGTTCTTATCCTAACTAGCATGTCATGGGGTACTTGAATCAAATAAAACTAGTATAATTACTTACCTTGTAGTAGTAGTTGATTGCTTGGAGTTTGAGAGCCTAGCACCAATAATATGGATGCCTCAAATGGAAGTCACAAATCACCACAAACTTGGAAACTTGAGAGAATAGTCACAAACTTCTTGAAATCGGCCCTCTTAGTTTACACACATCAACTGGTGCAATTTCAAGAACCAAAGCCTCCTTTATATAGTGTGGTGGATTAGGGTTACATCCATGCAAACCCTAATACCCATGTCTTTTCATTTCCATGAGATCCATGGGTTAAAGCTCCATGGAGTATCCATGGACTTTCCATGCAAGCCTAGCCCATTCCAAATAAGCATTAGCCCACACTATATAAATACAAGAGCCCATATTTAATTAGTCATACTTTTGATCTCTAAATTAATTCTAAATTAATTATAGATCAATACTAATTAAATAATATGATTTTATATTAATATATTAGGACTTATAATATATTAATAAATCATAACTTATACTATTCTCAAACGATTATCCATAAATTGTTCGGGTGAAGTGCAACCTAAATGGACCATGCCGGGTCGGGTCAAGTACATACCAAATATAGGTATGGACTTAGACACTATATCCAACACGTTTCTTCTGCGATTTCTTCGGTGGAGTCGTCTGTTCCAATTCCTAGTCCAGAATCTCCAAGTCAACAACAAACTCCAGATGCTGATGCCACTCCTCTTACCCCTGATGAAAGAGAGTTCATGTCACGAGATGCTTCCGTTGTTACTCAAAATTTTATGGAACTTCTCTCTCCTGAGCAAATTGCAAATGAGTTTGTGGCAGATCCTACTAATGAGACTGGTTCTTCTGATGTGGATCCTTCGGCAGATGATGGAGTTATTAACGTTCACAATCTTCCTGTTTCACTCAATGACATCAGCCAGGAGATACCTTCACATATTCAACGCGATCATCCGATCGAAAATGTCATTGGCCAGCTGGATGACGGTGTTAAAACGAGAAGCCAGAGTGGAGATGTCAACACATGTCTCTATTCTTGCTTTATCTCTCAAATAGAGCCAAAGAACGTTGAAATGGCTTTGAATGAGCCCAGCTGGGTAGATACTATGCATGAAGAGGTAAACCAATTTGAAAAACTTGGGGTTTGGAAGCTGGCTAAACTTCCTAAAGGCAAAAAGTCTCTTGACACTAACTGGGTATACCGCAATAAGCAAGATGATTCCGGAGTCATAGTGCGTAATAAAGCAAGATTGGTGGTTCGTGGGTTTAGACAAATCAAGGGTGTTGACTACACTGAGGTTTATGCTCCAGTGGCTCGCTTGGAGGCTATTCGTATCTTTCTTGCATACGCTTCTTACATGAAGTTCACTGTTTATCAGATGTATGTCAAGACAGCTTTCTTGTATGGCAAAGTGAAGGAAGAAATCTATGTTGATCAACCCCCTGGGTTTGTTAACTCAAAGCTTCCCAATCATGTCTACAAGTTGGACAAGGCGTTGTATGGGTTACATCAAGCTCCTCGAGCGTGGTATTCAACTCTAACAAAGCACTTGCTCGAACATGGATATTCTCGCGGCACTATCGATCAAACTTTGTTCATCAAGCATATGGGTAATGATCAGATTCTAGTCCAGATCTACGTTGACGACATTATCTTCGGGTCTACAAGTCCACAACTTTGCAAAGAGTTCGAAGGCGTGATGAAGAAGAGGTTCGAGATGAGCTATTTAGGTGAAATGACCATGTTTTTGGGGCTTCAGGTCCAACAAAGATCAACCGGAATCCTTATTCATGAAGAAAAATATGTGGTCGATATACTTGAGAATTTCGGGTTTCAAGACGCAAAACCTGCCTTGACGCCAATGGCCGAGAGACCCCTGCTGACTCCAGATATTGATGGTGAATCCGTAGATCAAGCTCATTACAGATTAATGATCGGTTCGTTGATGTATCTAACTACAAGCCGACCTGACATCATGTGTGCAGTTTGTCAATGCGCACGTTATCATGCTAATCCTAAACTTTCACATCTTGTTGCTGTCAAACGAATTTTTTGGTACCTCAAAGTTACTCCAAAATTGGGTCTTTGGTATCCGAAAAATTCTGAATTTGATTTTTATGCATTTGCTGACAGTAATTATGGAGGCTGTGAGCTTGACAGGAAATCTACATCAGGAGGGTGTCAGTTCCTTGGAGACAGGCTGGTGTTGTGGCAGTGCAAGAAACAACACACCGTCTCAACCTCAACAACAGAAGCGGAATGTGTTGCTGCCTCTGCTTGTTGTTCTCAAGTTATATGGATTCAACATCAGCTGTTGGATTACGGTTTGAACTATCTAGAAACCCCTATATTCTGTGATAATGAGGCTGCAATTCAAATTGCTAAAAATCCTGCCCAGCACTCGAAAACCAAGCACATTGACATCAAAATTCATTTCATCAGAGATTGTTATGAGCGTTCGCTCATTCGGCTGGAACAAGTTCCCACTGCTAATAATGTGGCGGATCTGTTCACAAAGCCGTTCAACAAAGCTCAATTCGATGTGCTTGTGAGCTTTTTGAAAATGCTTTGTTTTGAGGACTAATTTTTTTAGGTTAGTTTAAATTTGCGCATTTTTATTTCATTCTCACCCATGCACAAATTTAGGGGGAGAAATAATAAAAAACCAAACAAAAAAATTAAAAACTTAAAAAATCCAAAAATAGTGTTATTTCTGTTTTATTTTTTCAGAAAAATTTTCCAAAAATCCAAAAACATTAAAAATCAGAAAATCCAAAAATATATTGTTAATGGAATGTGCTTGTAGGTGATGTGATGGGAAGTGATATAATCAAGTGATAACGGACAGCCTGAATCTGTGTAAGGTGCCAAAGTCGAAATGTTTGTGCTCTGTGTTCAATACGCGGGTAGGCATGAAGGGTTTTTAAATGGACTTGACTAGGATCAGATGAACTTAAGGAGTTTAAAGACTTGACAAATCTTAACCTAGATAGTTCTATTTAGCCTGATAATACGACGCTTGGGTAGGGTGAGAAGAGAGATATACATGGGAATCTGAGGATACATTAAATGATATGTATCTAGAACTGTGGATTAACTTTTCCTCGACGTGCGAACTCTGTCCTTAATTCCGGTATTGACGGGGCGATGGGGAATTCCGATAAATTAGGTTCGTAGAAAGTTATTTTCTTTCTTTCTTACTTTCAGTCATATGTTACCTCCTCTATGTGATCGAAAGATCCGACCTAGACTGTAACATATGCAATTCTGTCTCTCTGCATCTTCTTCTATGCTATTCTTTCTACCTGTTAGCCACATGCTGTCTCCTTTGCGTGATTAACAATCCGACCTGGTACACAGCATGTGCAACATTCTTCTTCTCAATCCATCTAAACTCTAGTTAGTCATATGTTTCACTCTCTGCGTGATTGGAAGAGATCCGACCTGAGTGTACAACATATGCATTCTAAATCTGACTTCTTCCTTAATAATTGTTTGCTCATCTGAAGTAAGGAGTATTCTGGAAGTCCTTGATTATTGGGGCATATAAGGAAGCGGGAAACACGTTCTAGTACAACTAAAATTGAACACCTTTAGGTTGTCTGTAGATCTCGCTGCTCAATTTAGGTGGACAACAATATTCTTGGTCGTCGTCAGCTGAATGGTCTTTTAGGAAATTTATCTAAGTTCATAGGATCTAATGTCTTGTCGCTTATAGTTTATCCTTAATTTTTTCACAACCTTTCGTGTTTAAGTGGACCACAATACCGGTGATCGACCAGACATAAACATGAAGGTAGAAGTATCAACAAGCGGAGTAAGATTGTCTAAAAACATTGATCCCAATATCACAAAATCTTATCAGCGTTTGTTAAAGTGATAGTAGTTTAAAATTTATGTTATTTTTAAATTTATGCATTTTATTTTTCATTTTAGTAATTTCTATTTTTTATTTTTTTATTTTTTTATTTTTTTATTTTTTTATTTTTACTTTTACATAAAATTTTTAATTTAGTTTTAGAAATTAGTTTTTAGTTTTATTTTTTTATTGTCCTCAAAATGTTTTATGTGACAACCCGAAATTTCCATTCGTACAAACCCTATGGTCAAACACTTCAAATAAAAGTCAAATACTTTTCTGCTAAATTTTAGCCGGTTTAAAGTCCGTTTGAGTGTTTTAAAGCTTAGTACTTCAAGAGATAATTGGAGAGAGGATACCCTAGGGTTTATTGTGCATTGATAAAGTCTCAAAACTCCAAGAGTTTGGAGTTTACGGCCCAAACATAGTGTTTACAGCCGTAAACTCTAAGGAGTATAAATATGACACTTAGTCATTTTTATCACTTTTTCACATTTTCAAGACTAGAACGATTTCTCTCTCAAGTATCATCCAAAGTTTCTTCAAAATCTTCAAGAAAGTAAGTGTTTTCCTCCTTGATTAGTTGTTCTCTACCTTAATCTAGTGATCTTACATGATTTCATCCATGAAATCATTCCATTTGTGTAGATCTTCAAGTGTTCTTCATTTCACCAAGAACACCAAGAACACATACTAGTGTTCTTGAACTTTAAGCACTCTTACAAGCTTCCTATAAGTAAGTACCCTCCTCCTAACTAGTTACTTACTTAGAATAATTGTTAAACCAGTGGAAAACATCAAAAATCCCCAAGAACACATGGGTTTACGGTCAAGGGATCTCCTTGAACCGTAAACACCATCAAGTGGTGTATAAGTACCACCAACACCTTCTAGGGCTTAGATATTGGACTAGAACCTTGCCTGCAAGAGCTAAAGACCCCAAAACACGAAATGGTAGGATTTACCATGAGTTTACGGCCATAAACTCATGGGTTTACGACCGTAAACTCCAAGGGAGTGGTCCAAGAACCGTAAACTCCAATAAAGGGCCATTTTGAGCCCTAGTCCCTTCCTAAGCCTTGAATACAAGTTTAGAACACTTCCTTGAGGGGTATAAGACCTTAAATCACACAATGGTACAAATTACCATGAGTTTACGGCCGTAAACTCATGGGGGGAATGACCATGGGCCGTAAACTCATGTGTTGTTACCATATGGGAAGTAAACTCCAATGTGAGGCCATACTCTCTTTAGATACAACCCTTTAGTACTCCTAGCACTTGAATCAAAGTGTTATCCACGTATTAGGGTGTCTTTACTTGATAATTTGGTTGTTACATGACTAATTGGATACATATATGTATCATTACATGTTAAATAGGATCCGTGTGTGTGTTCAAGTCCTCACTTGACAATTAGCATCCTATCCGACACTTCCATCCAAATCACTCACTACAGGTGAGTTCATACCCCTCAATTAACCTTTTAATGTTTTTGAATGCTTTTATGGGGGGGGGGGGAATACAAGTTGAATCATGATAGTTATTATATCAATCACATGTGATTAATAACTATCAAATTATGGAATTACTACACTTTTAGCTGTTTTACCAAGCAAACTACTTCAAAATGACTTCCCGAATGCTTTTACACGTTAAACTCTTTATCAAACTTGTTTTCTAAATTACACCTATCCTTTCAAATTCTGTTATAACTATGTTTCAAACAAAGGTTTTCATGTACTTCAAACTATGTTCCAAATAAGGGATTTCTTATACTTTAAACTGTTTATATCAGACAAACTGCTTTTAAATCGTTTTATAAATTGACATCAAGTCATCAAGTCTTATTATTAAACTTTTCAAATGTTTTACAAAATTTCTTTTAAACTTTTATATTGTCAAATGCATGCCTATATATTTATAGTTATATAAGTAATGTTTAAAGGACTTAGGACTGCTAACCCGCTTTAATTCATTTTCCTTGTTTGGATGTGGCCTTAGGGTATCGGTTATTTGTCCGAATGTCGTCTAATTATTAGTTATATATTATATATACATATATAGACATAAAAGTTCTATCAGTCAGTTCAGTACCTTTGGGTAGCAAAGGCATATTTTTTTCATACATATACATACATTACTAGTAACTATAATAGGTATAGTTAGGAGATACTAATTACTATTCCTAGTACAAGGAATCACACAGGAGTCAGTTCATTCATGAGTCTATACAAATATACTACACTATATGAAGAGACACTATTACATACTATATGAAGAGACACTATTACATACTATATGAAGAGACACTATTGTATACTATATGAAGATGCACTAGTACATACACTACTCCCCACGGGACTGACCATTCTACACCTGGAGTCTGCATTTCATTCATTTAGACTCTCCGAGGCGTATTGTTCATTTAATACCACCTAGAGTCTACATTTCATTCATTTAGACTCTCCGAGGCGTATTGTTCATTTAATACCACCTGGAGTCTGCATTTCATTCAATTAGACTCTCCGAGGCGTATTGTTCATTTAATACCACCTGGAGTCTGTGTTTTAATCACTTTAGAGCCAGCAGTGTCACTGCTGAGATAAAATATTATTTTCCCTATTATAGTTACTTTGTGATTTTATCACATACATATTTATGTATAACTATATTTAGATAATAATAGTTATACAGGGGAAAAACCTTCATTTTTGCAGAAGTGCAAACCTTCAAAAGAGTCGGGTCTTGATAGAAGACTGCTTTTTATACTAGTAGGAAATATGGGATTTTATAGGGTTTTCATACTTATACAAACTTTTCATAAAACGTTTACAAGTCTTTTCTTTACAGTTTTACAAATCAATGACACTAAAATACTTATGAATTCACCAGCTTAAATGCTGATCTACACTTTCAAAATAACTTGTATTCTCAGGTCACTAGTAGACAGGTACGATGACCAGGTTTTGAGAAGACGGAGCAGTCAAGACTCGTCTTTTATTTTGATATCTTATTATCATGTCTTATACCATGTAAGAACTCACATGTATTAAAATTTTACTATTAATGCAATGGATGATGTTGTTGCTTGTTTACTACTTTACACTGTTGTGATACTTTACATGACGTCCTCCGCCCCAGAACGTTTCCGCCGTTCTTGGTTTTGTGGTGTGACAGATTGGTATCAGAGCATGGTTTATAGTGAATCGAGTATATCAACCCATAAAAGATATACAGACTATAAATACAATGGGATTAAAATACTCCGACCAAGAGTTATACTTTTAAATAATAAAATATTTAACTAAGTATACAAGCCTGCATTCATACTAAAATCAGTGTCACAATGACAAAAACAAAAGTATTACGATTGTTGAATATCACAAGTAAGCTCGGGGATGTATGGTCAGTCCTGGGAGTGGCATAGCCTGATCAACTATGCTGGTCCGGGGAGTGATTAGCATATGCCCAAGAATGGTTGTGATATGGCAACAAGTCTAAAAACTTACCAACACTACCACAAGGAAAGCATTAGGAGTATTTTGTGTTACTATAATTACTTAGTTGAGAACTAAAGATCTTCATTAATAGGTCAATAGTTTCTAAGTGGATACGCAAAGGTTATATGTAACTAGGATGACATAGACTTAGAATCTGTGAAATTTTTCCTTACCCCCTGTTCCTTGTGAATTTGGAGTTAGGGTCACTTATTCGAAGGCCTATCCTGTTTTGATTACATATAACTGGTATGCACTTTACAAATATTAGAGTAACTGATGAAGATTATCATATAATTATCTAGTACGCCTAATAATTATTTCGTTACCCCAATTCTCGCGTAGATAACATGGCTGGACCCCATCCCCACGGTGACCCGTACTTCCCGAACGAAGGCAATGCTGGATGGTTTGGAGAAGAGCCAGAAAATGATCATGCAATCCCTTTGGACGATCACCATGATGAAGGCTTTTCGGATGGTGCTAACTCTGAACCCGAGGTTGAGAATGTACCCCCGGTGGCTCCCAATCCAAATCCTAACCCTCGTCCAGCTTTTCAAGGCCCGACGCCTCCTTGGGTAGAATGTTTGGAGACGGGGAGCGAAGAGCAAGATCAACCTATGCCCTTTAACGGAGACCGAAGCTTTTATAACCTGAGCGAGGGAAGCTCAACAGACAGGGTTCTGCCAATCCTGGTCCGCAGGGTTGCCCGAAACGACATTCAAGGCAGGACAGCACTCCATCGAATCACGGAAGTTGACGCCAATGCGAGAATGCATACCATCCGTACCATTCGTCTGGAAGATGCTCGCGAGAGATCTTGGGGAGACCATGAGGCCCTACTGCAAGCACTAGCTAAAACTCGAGCCGAAGTCATAGAGCTCCGAGTACGCCAGAGGGTGTACGAAAGACACCTGCTAGATATAGAACGTCAACTGGCTGAACTAAGAGTTCACCAGAGGGATGACCGTCACCTGTAAAAGATGATTTATTTTTCCTTCCTTATTATAAGGAATCGTTTTCCTGTCTATGCCCTATGTAGCACTTTTCTATGTAACTACCCCAGTACCGTGAGTACTTTTAGTTAGGCCTTTATGCTGTCAAAACTTTTCTACTCCAGATATGATGTAAGACCTACTACAAGGTCAATTTTCCCAAACTTATTACATCATAAATATCAACGATATGGACAGTCGGCTAATTTTTGTGTCAATCTTCGTTCAAATACTTTCATCCTACTATCGCTAGAATTCTATCTGAAACTCACTCTAGTCAAGTTATTGAGCTATGATGATTTAGCTCAGGGATCACTTCCAATTCTTGTCGAAGGTTGGATAGCAATCGTCTAATAACCATTCTATGAACTTACTTCTACTCTTTACTAGGACTGCATCATAGGGATGTAGGTCAAACCCTCGAGAACTTACTCCTACTCTTTACATGAATGGTCGAAATACATATAGGCTCAACCATAATCACTCATGAACTCATTTTCTTTTGTATAACAGAATCATGTCGTCATCCGGAAATAACCAGCCGAGCAAAGAAACCCCTATCCTTCATATCGACGCCGCTATATTCCAAGCCGCGGTAACAGCTGCAGTGGGAGCTGTCCTTGCAAACCTCAACGCTAACAACGCAAGCAAGGCTGGCAAGGGGGTTGACAATTCCGATCGTTGTATCGATCCGGGAAGCCAACAAATGATAACAGTCCCAGACTTGCAAAGCCGAAAAACCGAGAATAGGAAACGAAAGCGTCAAGCCCAAAAGGAGCGCAAGTGATCCCAAAGACTTGCCATGCAACAGCAACAAGTGGCAACCCCTGCCATCCCAGCACCGATCAGATCATACGAGGGAAAACTTCCGAAGTGTGACAAGTGTAACTTTCATCATAATGGGGCTTGCCACGAAATGCAATGCTGCAATTGCCACAAAATAGGGCACCATGCTCGTAGCTGTGGAGCACCGGCACGACCCATCACTCAAGTCCCCGACATCGAATTCAACCAGGCTTGCTATTGTTGCGGTGAAATCGGACACTTTAAAAGGAATTGTTCGAAAAGGAGGAGCAACGAAAGCAACCATGTCCACATAACTCCGACCCGACACTTCACATCCACCACCGATGCTGCTGCAAGCCAGATTTGCCATTTATGCGGTGAGATAGGACATCTAAAGAAGGATTTGTTGGATTAATGTCTAAGTCCATAACTATAATTGGTAAGACTTGACCCGAACCGACATGGTCCATTTGGGTTGCATGGCATCATGCATTTGGATAGACTATAATGAGAGAAATAACACCTAAGGTTGGTTAATATATTATAAGTTCTAATATATTAATAAGGTTATTTAATTAGTATTGATCAAGAATTAATTTGGAATTAATTAAGTGATCAAAAGGAGACTAATTAAATATATGGGTTGATTGTGTAAATCATTTATTCTTATATATGTGGGCTTGCGATCCAAGATTCCTTATGTTGGACTAAGTCCATGGGGTGACCCATGGATACTCCATGGAGGTTAAAATCCATGGAGCATAAGGAATGGGTAAAGTTATGAGTTACATGGTGTAACCCTAATAGCTACCATATAAAAGAATCCCATGGCTCAAGAAATCGGACACTAATGTGTGAATATGAGGGCTAGACGATTTCAAGGAGTGTTCCATTTCTCTCAAGTCATTCCATGTGCATTTGGTGTTGTGTGAACCATTTGAGGTGTCACACTTGGGGCATTAGACACTCAAGCTTCATGGAGACAAGCTACATCAAACAAAGGTATGTATTCTATCCATTTGATTACCCAAGTATCAAGTATTGTATGCTAGATAGGGTAATACCTTGGAAAGTTCATAATTGCATGTATAATAGAGAAAACATAGATCCAAGGTATTTAGGGTTGCATGTACACTTAGGAGTGTTAGAATGCACAAAACCCATCAGTGGTATCAGAGCCAAGGCTTGTTTTCTTGTTATACTTGCAAAATTAGCTGAAAAATCTAATTGTATTAGTTTAAAAGTTATGCTAATTACTTGAAAAAAATTTGATGTGAATTATCTTTGTTCATATGAGTTTATTAGATTAACAGAAAAGTTAATTGATTATGTGTTTTCAATCCATTTTAATCTAAGAGTTGATTCTAAAATGTGTTTTTGTAACTTGTCCTCAAGTTATATGAAAAGTCACATTTAAGTTTCATAAAACTCATAAAAAGTTGGCAATGGTTACAAAAATGAAGAGACTTGTCCTCATTAAATGGTTTTATGACTCCATAGCTTGTCCTCAAGTTATCGAGGTTCAAGAGTCACTTCATTAAATGATAAAATGTGTAACCTTAATTAGTTCCATAAGTTACAAAAATAAAGAAAAGTTACATTCTTTTATTAGTTTAAAGTCTTCCACAACTTGTCCTCAAGTTATGGAACTTGAAGAGTTTTTTTTTAATTAAAACTACTTTAAACACATAAGTTATGGAATTAATTAGTTTTGAATATTTTCAAAACTTGCCCTCAAGTTTTGGAATTTGTAAAGTTTTCCCCATGAATACTTTAATTCCAAGTTAGCCCTTAGAATTTTAAAAGTTAAAATTCAACCCTTATACTTTATAGTATTATAAGTTAATAATAAATATATGTATAAGAGCAAGTCAGTCTTACCGTTAGTAGGCCTCATTCACGAAGCCGGTCTATAAGGGGGGTATATGGTTACTGCCTATAAAATGGCAGTTTAATGGGTGTCCACTCTCACCCACCGCTTCCTTGACTGGTGGAGGGTCGTTAGCCGAACGGGTAGGACAAGGACTATAATTCTCCCTTCATTAAAAGTATTAATGATAAATACTAAGTAACTAAACACTTATAAATTCCCAATCTTAGTTACTTAGGAAAATGTGAATAAGGTGCTAATCCATGAAATTACACTTTGCACTTTGTTTAAACCGTTAGTGAAGCGTGTGTGGTTAACCGGCACACCAACCTAGATTTAACAAAGTAGGCAAAGGGTAACTTAATATTTATCATAGTATCGGTGGAGCTCGTGTGGTTAACCGGTACATCGATTGAGGGGTAAATATTAAGGGTACCAAGTATATTTGCATGGTTACTTCACACCTTGTTTTGTGATCCTCGACATCCCAGTCACAAAACCTGAAGGGCACACTCGAGATTGAAACATGCCATTGAAAAGTTCAATGAATCTCAAAAGATCTAGGAGTTTCAAATCCAATTAAAAGCCTAATTACATTATTTCGTTTTTCATGGTGGAAATTGGTAAATCGTCATTTACCTACCTTCAACTATTTTATAACTCGGATTACGGCATCCCTTTTCCAGTTATAAATAGGTTGTTGGATCCTAGCCTTAATATTTCATGTTGGGTGTTATATTAAGGACTTTAGATCAACTATCTTGAATATCTCCCAAAAGATGTCTAGTTCAGACATCTATGATCTTCCCAAATCTCTTGTAACTTTACTTCCTCCACCTCCTCCAATTATTCTCCTTAACCCACAAGTTCAAGGTCACTCAAGCCCTAATGGCAAGCAAGGTCTATGTGTGATCACATCTTAAAGATGAAGTCACATATTGACAAGCCGGGAGAGTTGGGTGTCAAAGTCTTGAGAAAGTTGGATGTTCAATCACTTTCTAAGTCACATAGTGAGTTCCTTTGGGACTACTATGAAACAGACTATGACATGAACCTTAATGATCATATCTATTTGCTTGGTGCTGCTGAATCAGCAATGATTTGGAACGATAGTAAAGCAAATTTGATTAGAAGATCAACTTCCCAAAAACTTTATGGACAGTGACAATGGTGACACTGGAAATCCAGAAAAAGCATTCTCTTCCCAATGGAAAGGGATTGGACATAGTAACCCGGTTGACCAAATGGTAAGGAGAAAGGCTAAGTCTGAGATAGTCCCATTACCAAAGGGTCCATATGTTTATTTTGCCAAAGGAAGGGGCGTTGATTGCAAAGCTGCCAAGTTTACCTAAGGATGTTAAAGTCAATAAGTCTGACTCTACTTCAGGTAGAGCCCATTATCTAACTCTGTTAAGTTTCTATTCTAAGATTCTCATTACATGATGTGACTGGGTCACATGTTGATGTTTTAAGAATCAAAGAATAGAGAGAAAGCTTAAAGGAAGTATATGCTGATTCTGATCGCGTAGGTGGATTTCGATCGCATCAGAATTTTGAAGCTGTTACTTAGGAGTTATGATATATTGCTTAGGAATAGATAACAACAAGTTTTTCCGTATGCATTTGCACTATAAGGATAAGTTTTTTTCCGCAAAGTTTTGAAATAAAATAAAAGTTTTTAATTTTATATTTATTTTAAATATCCTTACAAGTGGCATTTGTGAAAAATGGTTGTTTATATGATTCCATTGATAGCAATATTTGAAAAAAAATGGACTTGATTCTTTCGTTTGTGGTAGTGTCATAATTTACCAAATAAGGAAAGAGTCTCATTCCCAAGGCTCCAGTTGGATAGAAACTTGGAATCATGCAAGTTGAATAGTATGATGAATGAGAACTTTCAAGCATTGGAAAATTAAGACTTGTTCACATGGATGTGTGAGTCAAGTTAAGGACTAAAGGGATCGAGTACACATTCTTGTGCACTGGTCAAGTCCACCACAAAGCTCGTTAAGACTATTCGTCATGATTTACTAAATTTTAGTAAATATGGTTATACTTACAAGTTTAAGTATAATTCTGAAACATTGGAAAAGTCTCAATGTATTGCAGAACGAATGGGAAGAATCAAATTAGGCAGACAGATAAAAGTTTCTCAAATCTGAAAAGATGGGAGAGTACTTTAGTATCATGTTTTGTGATCATCTTAATGATTAAAGAACCACATCACAATCGGTCTTCTAAGGACATCTTAGTGCATTCTTATGACTAAGAAGATGAGTCATGAATTGTTGAAATGGTTAAATCAAGAAGATGAGTCATACTTCGTTTCAAAACAAGTCTTAGAGTCATACTCCGAGACTATAAGTTGAGTGACATATCTTAAAGAAAGGTTTATAACACTTGTCAAATGTAAGAGTAAAAGTGTCCTACTCTTGTACATTTGAAGTTGGTAAGTTGTGATGTTTTGGATTAAACAAAGACCAACTAAGGCCAATTGTGTGAAGTGTTTGTCTTGATAAAGAATCCGCACTATCTCTTGAATATTTGGCAAGATAGTCTTATATGTCAAGAGGACAGTGGGAGTCTTAAAGATCCTAAAAAGAATTTCAAGAAATAATCAAGAATAAAACCTGAGGTTCTTCACTAGCACACGACTTGAGGTTTATAACCTATCATGTTGACATATTCTGTGCCCATTCCAGTTAAAGTTGGCTTTGCATAGGAGTTCTGAAAGTTCTCAATTGGTTGCATAACAACTTGGAAGCAATGGCAGGCCCTGTACTGCCAGGTGGCAAGACGTTAAGATTGCATAAGTTCAGTCCATATGAGTTTGGATTTGTCATTATCCTTGTCTTGTGACTATGGTTTTGACGATTCACATGGATTAGAACACATACACCATAAAATCTAAGGGTCATAAGGTTTCTCTCCGATTCATGAAAATGATGGTGAGGAAACACTTCCACCAAGTAAATTTGAAGCAGATGACAAAAGGTCTAAACAATTGAGAGTATGATTACGACATCCCTTTTCATAGTTCTGAAATTGTTTAGACACACATGAATGCTATCTAAGGAAAGGTGTATGATTTTGATAAAGTTTTATCAAAGCATCTCGTATCAGAAATCTGAACTTTGGTAAGGAAGTCAATAAAGTATTGATTTCTAGAAGTCCAGCTGATTTCTGAGTACATGTCACAGCTATTGGGAGCATAAGTGTTATGCTAATAATCATCATGTTAGTGGGAGCATGATAATTATTGTTAGTGTTGCAAGTTAGCAATGTTAATTATAGAAAACAAAAGTTTCAATTCGTGAGGCTGCAGGGATTGAAAAAGTTGTTTTGCTATAATTAAGGGAGAGGATATACTTCATTTCAGTTCTAAAGGCTTAGATTGAGACCTTAATCATCTTTAGTCAAGAATATATATATGAATTTCATGTTGGATTGGTTCAACTTAAGGAAATTCTATATATTGCGTTCTTAAAATTCGATTATGATTACGGCATCCCTCTTCATAGTCAAATTTTGAAAACATGGAAAATAAAAATATTGTAGCAAAAGACTGGTTTAGAATCATGTCTTTATGTGAGACATCATGAATCGTGTACCATTTGCTTTGGGTACAGGATCGATTGCATGTGCTATAATATTTGTCATTTCTAAATTTTTCCAAATGCCCAGAGGCATTAAGAAGGGAAAAGGTCTAGAATTGGATATGACTAAAATGATTAAGCAATTGTCGAGGACAATCTGAGGTTTACCAAAGATTGGTTGCTCAGGGACAGTTGGAAGTATAGTGCTAATTTTGGAAGGACCATATTGACATATTCTGAAAAGAGGCATCTCTTATTCAGAAGTGATAGTCAAAATGAGAATATGGAGTTGTCTCTATAGGTGGAAGTTATCTGTGTAAGATTAGAAAACTTAATACAAGAAGCATGTCCAAAGCAATGTACTTTGAATATGAGACTTAGTTTCCATGGAGTTGATCTCCATTGGAATACCTTATAATGACTGTTGACAAGTCTTTGTGACTTTGTACATATTCATTACAGGAGGGTCAGTGCATATAAGTTTAAAATCTAAACAGATTTCGATAAATGATAGGAATTTGAAATTCTCACATTTTTCGATAAGGATTTGGGAGTGTGAAATTAGAATCATTGAAATTATGTTCAATTGGTTTATTTCACAAAGTAAGGATCATAGACAAACATAGAGTGCATACTTGGTGTATGGCAAAGCTATTGTTTAAGAAAAACATAGTGTACATGCTTGGAGCATGGGACAACTAGTGTTTTTAATTCAAGTATAAAGTTGATAAAACCGAAACAATGAATAATGAGTAATCAGTATGGTGATAAATAAAAGTGTTTATTTATATTCATGGGGTTTGATACCATATTTGATTCATTTATTCTTATGTTTCACTTTGCATGTTTTGACTTCCAGAATAACTAAGTCACTCTTCCTGAATGATTAAGTTATTCAAACCATCCACAGTCGGTCATATGTTGGAAGTAGATATGAATCAAGACTGTCATGGGTTGGTTTGTAGAGGTCCAAGTTGGTGGACAAAGTGGTTCTGAGTATTGGATTCAACCCGCGCTCATTTGAATCACTTCATGGATTTTATCACGAGTGATCATGAGACGATAATATCTTATATTCTTCAAACCTAGAGATATGAGTTGTTACTATGAGTTGGTTGTACATTGATTGCACGAAAACGCATTCGGTAACTCGATGTTATAAAACGTGCCTTTGTGTATGATTCAACAAGTAGTAGAACAAGCCATATGAGTCGAAGTTTATCCATTCCTTTTACCTTCGGGATAAAAGCGATATCTGTGGGCCCCTCGATGATTTAAAGATGATACATGTGAGTGCTTGGCCAAGCCAGGACTGATTTGATTTGTTCAATCAGTCAGTCATCATGAATCGAAAATCGGGAAACAACAAATGGACAGAGAGAATGACTGATAATCCATGTCTCAGTCCATATGATATCTAGAATGGAGGAATATATGATCCCTTATCTAATGGACAAGTCATTGACAAAGGTCAGAGTTCATCGACAAGGTCAAAGTTCGACAGAAGCTTTTGAGAGCTATGATTGCTGATCGGTTCCTGAAGTCATACGCAATAATAGTTTTAGACTTATCCAAGTGGGAGACTGTTGGATTAATGTCTAAGTCCATAACTATAATTGGTAAGACTTGACCCGACCCGACATGGTCTATTTGGGTTGCCTGGCATCATGCATTTGGATAGACTATAATGAGAGAAATAACACTTAAGGTTGGTTAATATATTATAAGTTCTAATATATTAATAAGGTTATTTAATTAGTATTGATCAAGAATTAATTTGGAATTAATTAAGTGATCAAAAGGAGACTAATTAAATATATGGGTTGATTATGTAAATCATTTATTCTTATATATGTGGGCTTGTGATCGAAGATTCCTTATGTTGGACTAAGTCCATGGGGTGACCCATGGATACTCCATGGAGGTTAAAATCCATGGAGCATAAGGAATGGGTAAAGTTATGAGTTACATGGTGTAACCCTAATAGCTACCATATAAAAGAATCCCATGGCTCAAGAAATCGGACACTAATGTGTGAATATGAGGGCTAGACGATTTCAAGGAGTGTTCCATTTCTCTCAAGTCATTCCATGTGCATTTGGTGTTGTGTAAACCATTTGAGGTGTCACACTTGGGGCACTAGGCACTCAAGCTTCATGGAGACAAGCTACATCAAACAAAGGTATGTATTCTATCCATTTGATTACCCAAGTATCAAGTATTGTATGCTAGATAGGGTAATACCTTGGAAATCTCATAATTGCATGTATAATAGAGAAAACATAGATCCAAGGTATTTAGGGTTGCATGTACACTTAGGAGTGTTAGAATGCGCAAAACCCATCAGGATTGCCCCATAACGAAGAACTCTGGCGCAGACGGGAAGATACTAAGGATCACAGCCGCAGGAGAGACTACGCCGGACCCACGTTGAAATACTAGGGCGTTTCGTTATAATAGACTTGTAAGCTGTTAAACACTAGTGGAACTCGAGTCTTGTCTTTTGCGAGATCCTGCCAGTTAAGGGGCTCTCGTGCTACGTATACTTGCTTTTGTAGTATACCTTATTCGCAGCAGTAGTCTTGTAGTAAACTAAAGTACTGAAACTCTGTTAAAGGTTGCACCGTTGTGTTTAGTTTGTAACATCTTTATGAACTAAGTCTAATGCCTCTTATTCCTAGTAGTCCGATATTTTCATATAACTTGAGAAAATCCTACCTTCACAATACCAGTCTCACACGTAAGTTCTTTTCTTCGAAATTGCCTTTCTAGCGAGGCCGTCATTCCAGAACTCCGAGGTACTCATGCGGAGAGTATCTTATGTTTCGTATCCTTCCCAAAGACACCTCAGCAAACCTCCCCGGAGTACCACTCGTACAGTACGTCAAGTTCAACCCGAAGACCCATACGGTTGATCTATTGCTGGAGAAGGTATACGCAAGGGTGGTATATAATCAAGGTTCTACAGGCTTAGAATTAATGATTCCGCTTTAATTTCTTTTCCTTGTTTGGATGTGAGCTTAAAGAAGAATCATTTATTCGACTGCCTTTTTTCAGTCTTAATTATATATGACTCGTATACACGAAGCTGTGATTGATGAACCAAATATGACTTCTGATATGAACTTTAGGATGGAGACTGCCCAAGACTACGAGTGATCGTACTGCCATACGGATAAACTTAGAATCCAATTAAATGCCTTCTCACCGATCGAGACAATAGATTCAGATAGAACAGAAAACTCCCAGGATTACCTCCGCAACATCAAGTCGAAGTTAGGATCGACTTAGTTCCAGGGGCTACCCCAGCAGCCAAACCGCCCTATCGTCTAGCACCTGCATCGATGCAAGAACTGTCCGATCAACTTAACGAACTGCTCAACAAGGGATTTAAAAGACCAAGCTTCTCACCCTGGGGAACTCCGGCCTGGTTCGTCAAGAAGAAAGACTGATCACTTCGTATGTGCGTCGACTACATCGAGCTCAACAAGCTTACCATCAAAAATTAGTACCCCTTTGCCCAGCATAGACGATTTAGTTGATCAACTGCAGAGAGCGAACTTCCTTTCAAAAGTCGATCCAAGATCCGGGTATCAACGACTACGAGTATGAAAGGAGGATGTTCCGAAGACAGCCTTCCTAACTTTTTATGGGCACTACTAATTCGTAGTGATGCCGTTCGGATTAACAAACGCACCCGCAGTATTCATAGATTTAATGGATAAGGTGTGTCGTCCTTACTAGGATCAGTTCATCATTGTCTTGATCGATGATATACTTATCTACTCTCGTAGTAAGGAGGAGCATTGTCAACAGCTTCAACAGGTCTTGGAAACATTTCAATCAGAGAAGCTCTACGCGAAATTCTCTTAAATGCGAGTTTGGATTCGAAGGGTCAAATTCCTGTGTCACATTGTTAGTGAAAAGGGAATTCAAGTAGACACTTCCAAAATCCAGGGCTCAGTTGCATTTGGATGTAACGAGGTAAGGTCATTACCTAAGCCTCTCATCAGTTAGAAACCCTCAAAAGCTAGCTATGAAATTCACGATCTAGAGTTAGAGGGCATCATTAGAGAAGATCGTTCAGATTAGTGGACGATTGAAAGCCTCTAATGACCGACAGAAAAGTTACGCAGGGCTTTTCGAGATTCTCGCTAGAATCGACCCTGTAGCTTACAAACTTAACTTACCACGCGAACTCAGTAACGTACATCCTACTTCCCACGTCTCGAACTTGAAAAAGTGTCTGTCCGACGAGACTCTTGTAATCCCACTAGACGAAATCGAGATCAACGAGAACCTCAACTTCGTGGAAGAACCTGTAGAGATCATGGGCCGAGAGGTCAAGCAAACGAAACAAAGCCGTATCCCGATAGTGAAGGTTCGCTGGAACGCCAAGCGAGGACCTGAATTCACTTAGGGAGCAAGAGGATCAGATGAAATTGAAATATCCCCATCTATTCGTGTAGTTAATTGTAACTACTTTATTTGCTTAAACTCTAATTTCGGGACGAAATTCCCTCTAACGGGGGAATGATGTGACAAATTGAAATTTCCATTCGTACAAACCCTACGGTCAAGCACTTCAAATAAAAGTCAAATACTTTTCTGCTAAATTTTAGCAGGTTTAAAGTCCGTTTGAGTGTTTTAAGGCTTAGTACTTCAGGAGATAACAGGAGAGAGGATACCCTAGGGTTTATTGTGCATTGATAAAGTCTCAAAACTCCAAGAGTTTGGAGTTTACGGCCCAAACATGGTGTTTACGGCCGTAAACTCTAAGGAGTATAAATATGACACTAAGTCATTTTTATCACTTTTTCACATTTTCAAGACTAGAACCATTTCTCTCTCAAGTATCATCCAAAGTTTCTTCAAAATCTTCAAGAAAGTAAGTGTTTTCCTCCTTCATTAGTTGTTCTCTACCTTAATCTAGTGATCTTACATGATTTCATCCATGAAATCATTCCATTTGTGTAGATCTTCAAGTGTTCTTCATTTCACCAAGAACACCAAGAACACACACTAGTGTTCTTGGACTTTAAACACTCTTACAAGCTTCCTATAAGTAAGTACCCTCCTCCTAACTAGTTACTTACTTAGAATACTTGTTAAACCATTGGAAAACATCAAAAATCCCCAAGAACACATGGGTTTACGGTCAAGGGATCTCCTTGAACCGTAAACACCATCAAGTGGTGTATAAGTACCACCAACACCTTCTAGGGCTTAGATATTGGACTAGAACCTTGCATGCAAGAGCTAAAGACCCCAAAACACGAAATGGTAGGAGTTACCACGAGTTTACGGCCGTAAACTCATGGGTTTACGACCGTAAACTCCAAGGGAGTGGTCCAAGAACCGTAAACTCCAATAAAGGGCCATTTTGAGCCCTAGTCCCTTCCTAAACCTTGAATACAAGTTTAGAACACTTCCTTGAGGGGTATAAGACCTTAAATCACATAATGGTACAACTTACCATGAGTTTACGGCCGTAAACTCATGGGGGAATGACCATGGGCCGTAAACTCATGTGTTGTTACCATATGGGAAGTAAACACCAATGTGAGGCCATACTCTCTTTAGATACAACCCTTTAGTACTCCTAGCACTTGAATCAAAGTGTTATCCACATATTAGGGTGTCTTTACTTGATAAGTTGGTTGTTACATGACTAATTGGATACATATATGTATCATTACATGTTAAATAGGATCCGTGTGTGTGTTCAAGTCCTCACTTGACAATTAGCATCCTATTCGACACTTCCATCCAAATCGCTCACTACAGGTGAGTTCATACCCCTTAATTAACCTTTTAATTGTTTTTAAATGCTTTTAAGGGGGGGGAATACAAGTTGAATCATGATAGTTATTATATCAATCACATGTGATTAATAACTATCAAATTATGGAATTAGTACACTTATAGCTGTTTTACCAAGCAAACTACTTCAAAATGAGTTCCCGAACGCTTTTACACGTTAAACTCTTTATCAAACCTATTTTCTAAATTACACCTTTCCTTTCAAATTTTGTTATAACTATGTTTCAAACAAAGGTTTTCATGTACTTCGAACTATGTTCCAAATAAGGGATTTCTTATACTTTAAACTGTTTATATCAGACAAACTGCTTTTAAATCGTTTTATAAATTGACATCAAGTCATCAAGTCTTATTATTAAACTTTTCAAATGTTTTACAAAACTTCTTTTAAACTTTTATATTGTCAAATGCATGCCTATATATGTATAGTTATATAAGTAATGTTTAAAGGACTTAGGACTACTAACCCGCTTTAATTCCTTTTCCTTGTTTGGATGTGGCCTTAGGGTATCGGTTATTTGTCCGAATGTCGTCTAATTATTAGTTATATATTATGTATACATATATAGACATAAAAGTTCTATCAGTCAGTTCATTACCTTTGGGTACAAAGGCATACTTTTTTCATACATATACATACATTACTAGTAACTATAATAGGTATAGTTGGGAGATACTAATTACTATTCCTAGTACAAGGAATCACACAGGAGTCAGATCATTCATGAGTCAATACAAATATACTACACTATATGAAGAGACACTATTACATACTATATGAAGAGACACTATTACATACTATATGAAGAGACACTATTGTATACTATATGAAGATGCACTAGTACATACACTACTCCCCACGGGACTGACCATTCTACACCTGGAGTCTGCATTTCATTCATTTAGACTCTCCGAGGCGTATTGTTCATTTAATACCACCTGGAGTATGCATTTCATTCATTTAGACTCTCCGAGGCGTATTGTTCATTTAATACCACCTGGAGTCTGCATTTCATTCATTTAGACTCTCCGAGGCGTATTGTTCATTTAATACAACCTGGAGTCTGCATTTCATTCATTTAGACTCTCCGAGGCGTATTGTTCATTTAATACCACCTGGAGTCTGCATTTCATTCATTTAGACTCTCCGAGGCGTATTGTTCATTTAATACCACCTGGAGTCTGTGTTTTAATCAATTTATAGCCAGCAGTGTCACTGCTGAGATAAAATATTATTTTCCCTATTACAGTTACTTTGTGATTTTATCACATACACATTTATGTATAACTATATTTAGATAATAATAGTTATACAGGGGAAAAACCTTAATTTTTGCAGAAGTGCAAACCTTCAAAACAGTCGGATCTTGATAGAAGACTGCTTTTTATACTAGTAGGAAATATGGGATTTTCTAGGGTTTTCATACTTATACAAACTTTTCATAAAACGTTTACAACTCTTTTCTTTACAGTTTTACAAATCAATGACACTAAAATACTTATGAATTCACCAACTTAAATGCTGATCTACACTTTCAAAATAACTTGTATTCTCAGGTCACCAGTAGACAAGTACGATGACCAGGTTTTGAGAAGACGGAGCAGCCAAGACTCGTCTTTTATTTTGATATCTTATTATCATGTCTTATACCATGAAAAAACACACATGTATTAAAATTTTACTATTAATGCAATGGATGATGTTGTTGCTTGTTTACTACTTTACACTGTTGTGATACTTTACATGACGTCCTCCGCCCCAGAACGTTTCCGCCGTTCTTAGTTTTGGGGTGTGACATTTTATTTTTTTATAAAAGTTTTTGGGTATTGGACTTTATGATTGTGGATTGCGGCCCATAAAAATTTTGGTCCAGGTATATAAAGGAATGGACTCAGCCGAAAACCCTCTATTCCTCATTATCTTCTTCCTGGCCGTAAACTCTCTCGTTTCTCTCTCTCTCTCTCTAAACTTTTTTCGTAAGTTTTGGTGAAATTGATCCGATAACTTCAAAGGTATGCCATTTCCAACCACAGATATGCAAATCTCGCATCAAACCGACATGATTTCAAGCTTTAATCGAAGAAAAACTAACTGTCGGCGGCGTTTACGGCCAAGGGCAGTTTACGGCCAATGGCAGTTCATGGCCAATGGCAGTTCACGGCCAAGGCTGTTTACGGCCAAGGCTGTTCACGGCCAAGGCTGTTCACGACCAAGGCTGTTTACGGCCAAGACTGTTTACGGCCAAGACTGTTTACAGCCAAATTTTTAATATTTGAATACGTTGTTTTCTAATTTGGCTTGTTTGATTGCAGATTCAAATGACAGAGCTCAATTTTGCTGACAGTCACAATCTAGCTATCATCCTGGCTGATTCTCCGGCTGCTCACGGAGAATTCAAGTCTAAGATGCATGGATTGCGAGAGTGTTTCTTATCTACGACATTGACTGTCAATCCAAACATTTATCAAGGATTGATTAAAGATTTCTGGAAGTCTGCATCGGTGAAGAAAGGAAGTGATGGAGCTATTTGTGTTGAGGCTCTTGTCAACAACTGCAAAATCATCATCAATAAGTAGTTCATCAGAAGTACGCTCAAAATTGACGATTAATCAACCCCCTCCTCTGAGATCGAGATTTCCCATGTTCAAGAGTTTCTTACCAAAATGGGATATGAAGGTGTCTTCCCTCCAATCATAAAGAAGTTATTGCCACCGTTCTGGAGATTTTTAGCTCATGTCTTCGTGAGCTGCATTTCCGGAAGAAAATCTGGCGCATATGAGATATCTCTAAGAAACACTGGTGCCATCATGCTCTGGCTGCAAGACTGAATTTCAACTTCTCAATGTTCATTCTCGAAGAACTGATTACAAACATCAAAGGAAAAACTAGGGATAGGTTCTTCTTGTAACTTAGGTTCATTCAAGTATTCATTGATGAACAATTTCCCGATATGGCTAAAGATGGAGAAATCCTCGACATGAAGTCTTTGGGGCCACACACCGTCGGATTGATAAAGAAAAACCGAAAGGGAAAAATAACTTTTCAAGGAAAGTTCCCCTTGGTGAGGCCTGTTTGCCGATTCAAGTGAGGCATCTGAGTCTCATGTCTCTTCTGATCGAGTGACTTCTGAAGATGATATTTTTTCTGAAGACGACGTCATTCCGATTTCTGATCACGAAGATGATGAAGCCACTCCTGCTGCCTTTGTAGCTGAAGAGCATGACCTTCACTCTGTACAAGTTGAGAGTGAATTTAACGAAGAAAATGATTCCTTTGAGGACTTGGATCTTTCGGGCTTTGAAAAGGATGATATTCTCTTGAATCTTGGAGAAAATGCAAACCTCTTGTCAAATGAGGATCTTGATTCTTTCTTTGACACTATCCATGATGTTGCCCATCCAGCAACGGAGATAAAGGAGTCAGAAGACGTTTTTGAGACTCCGCCTCCTTCCCCAAAACAACTGGCCGAAACCTCAACTCCTAAGGAGACATCTTTGAGCCAGCAGTAAGTGAACCTCTGACAACTCAGACCTCCTCGCCTTCATTGAAGAGAAGAAGACTTGATCCTAAACCAGGTGTATTCGTGCCTGATCTATCTCATGGCCTGTTAACTCCACCATTTACTACTTCCGTTGCTATTTCACCTATTCCATCCAATGAAGGTCCTAGCACATTTTATGAAGCTGGTGGTTCATCTGTTCCTTAAGGATCCTCTCCTCTCAGGCCTCGTCACGGCATTGTCTCTGAGAGACTCGCTCTACATTTGGCCCATGAATAAAGCTCAATGCCTTCCTCCCGAGCTAAGGGAATATTTATTGAGGAAGGCCACTCAAAAGAGGATGATCCCACCATACTTGGACTTCAAAAAGAAATCGGGGTGCTTAATCAGAAAAATATTGAGCTTGATATCTGGGTGGCTGATCTTGAAGTTGAAAAGGCCCAACTCAAAATTCAGGTTGCTGATCTTGAAGCAGATAGAGTTCTGAAAACAAAGCAAATTTCTGATCTGCAAACTCACATGGGAAAGTTGACTGCATGTTACTTTGATTTGAAGGAGAAGCTGACAGAGGAACTTGACGACAAGTTCAATTCATCTGTTCGACATCTCAATGCTGGCCAGCCTTCTTCTCAACAAGTTGAAGAACCCCTTGTTGACCCGCCTGCTCAAAGAAGAACTACAATTGTCGATCGATTCGATAAGGAACCAGCTCAAGCACCAAGTGTTGTTGCACTCAAACGTGCCAAGTTAGCAGCTTCTAGCAAGAAAAAGCAACTTCTCTTCAAGAAATCTTCTGATCAAAATGCTCCAGGAAATAAACCCACTATCACCGTCACTAATCTTGAACAGAAGAAATTTGGTCACAAGTATGGTGACAGATCGGCAATTATGTCATGGGGCTTCCATCACAGACTTAACATGTGGATTGTAAAGTGCAAAAGCAAAAATGTGGAGTACTACAAAGATTTCCATGATTTCCATTCATGGACAAGAGTGGATCTCTCAGAATTATCCAGTGCTCCTTTTTAAAATCCATCAGGTGATCCAAAGGCTTCGCATTTCAAGCTATTCTTGGAGGATCAAGTAAAGAAGGGATTCCCTGGCATGAAGACTGCTGAGTCTTTCATCAAAAGCTTCCCTAAAGTGCTGGATCCCAAGACCAACAAGCCTTTTCAGACTATCATGTGGCCGCCAACAAATCAAGTCAGACAAGTTCCTATGCTGCAGACCTTCAATGATGGATCTCTCAAAGACATGCATTACTGGGTCTATGATGAAACTACTGCGTCTGCTGTCATCAAGTTCCAAGATGGCTGCTTTCGCCTATACGACAAACAATACCTACTTTAATTTGGGAGGTGGGATATTCATCATCTGGTCCTGCATCAGATCAAGGTTGTTGAAGACATTTTCGAGCCTGCTGCGAAAGAGTACACATCATTGGTTTCCGAGATTATTGCTAAGGAGATGTGGCAAGGGGCAATGGGAGGGTCCGATGTTCTTGTAATTGAGAAAGACTGAGTTTCAGCTAGCCCCAAACCAAGGGGGAGATTGAAGGGTCCATGTTATGGTTTGGGCTAGGCTTTGGATGTAATAGGTCATTTAGCATTGTAATAGAAGTATTTTGGTATGTTTACAGCCAAGAGTATGTTTACGGCCGTAAACATGTTTACGGCCATGACCATGTTTACGGCCATGACCAGTTTAAAGTCAGGTCTTCTTTACTATATATAGGACCAGTCTAAGTCAGTTAGTAGTTGTTGATTCATAGCAGTTTGCGGTCAATCAGAGTTGTACCAGACGTTTCATTAATACAAACGTGTGCAAACTTTGATTCATCATTCTTCTACTCAATTCTCTTCTTATTTGATTGTTAGATTGCTTGATCACTAGTTAAGATCTTGTTTCTAGGACCTTACATTTAAATATTTAGAGGTATAATTTTGAAGTAAAAAATGAAGCAAGAATTTCTAACAGATGGGTAATTTAAAGTTCAGTGGGTAGATTTCTAGCCATTGGGAAGGGTCAAATCACCTTTCTACCTTTCATTGATTCCCGTATAAATAAGATATGGAGGTCTTCAATTTCATCTTACTCTTAATTTTTCTTCTGGAAGTTCATCGAACATCATCGAAGGTAGTATTTTTATTCGTTTTGTCCTTCTTAGTTTTCTTTTTCTTAAAAATGACCAAGAAACGAGCTTGTTCTCGTGCAAACATCATAACTATACCTGATAATGATTTCGTATATTAGAAGCTCCTTTCCTATGAGGAAACTTGTACCTTCGATGACAATAGTATTGAAGATTTGAGTTTGATTGGAACCTTTCCTGGTAGTACTATCTTCAAGCCTTTCGATGTTAGGATCCAACCTAATTTTATTTCTTCTATTTGGGTTTTTCCTGAGTATCCCTTTACCTTAGACCTTGCATATCCCTTTTTCGGGATCATTTCTGAATTTTTTGAAATCACCAATATTCATATATTCAAGCCATGTCATCGGTTTGGAGGATCCTTTATTGGATTGACAATCTGAATCGCTCCATGGGTGTCAACATTGGTCTAAATGAATTAGCTTATGTTTATGACCTTTCTACCTTTGGAAACTCATGCTTTTTGTTGAAAGTTAAAACCAACAGATCACCTCTTTTACTAAAATCCAAGCATAAAGATGGTGCTTTGAAAGGAAGATATTTTTTCGTAAAATGTGACTCGATTCCTGGTGGAGATCTTTTACCTCAATCATGGGTTAAAAAGGGTAGGGTTTCGTATTTTCATATTGAGGATCCTAATATTCACACTTCTTATTTTGTTTAATTTTTTGCAGCTTTCAAGTTTGACAAATTAGCACCGACGGTAGGATCGGGGACTTCCTTGCTCTGCCCGAGGCTGTCAGGACATTCAAGCTCGATCCTTCTAGTCATCAAGAAAGTTAACAGTTATCATCCCTATGGCTACCGGTAGGGATCCTTGAACACTTTTATCTTTAGTCTTTGATAAATTATTAAAACTTATTTGGCTTTCGCTGGATCCAAAGCCACACGTACCAGTGCTCATGTCTCCCTTTCTGATCTTGATATGGATGTGTTAAGTAGCTGGATATTTTTGAAGAAAGACAAAATTAACTCCTCCTTTGCCCCAAATAAAGGCCCAGCCCACATTGATCTGACTATGAAGACTCCGGGATCCCGAAAGAGGAAAGCTCTTGAAGCTACAAATTTGAACTTGGAAAATCTTGGAGCTGATGCTGGTCTCCTTTTCTCAAGTTGTAGGTATTAGTGTTCCTTTTGTTTCTTACACTTTGTCGTTCGCTCTTTTTGATGTAACTCTTGCTCCAGGTCTTTGATCGTGTCTCTATAGACTTGAGGATACACACTGAAAAGGCTGAAGAAGCTTTAAGAGAACAAGAGAAAATGTTGAAGGCGACCAAGGAGGATCTCCTGAGACGAGCGAAGCTCCTGAGCAAGGAAAAGGCTGATAAAGAGGAGAAACATGATGCAGAGAAGGCATAGGTGATCGTCGAAGTGAAAGCTAACACAGTCATGGCTGTTTGGGAGGCCAAGATCAAACTAGCTGAAAATGTGGCCAACACAGGATCATGGAATTTATTTGGTTGGCGTGAAACCCTCGCTGAATTAAATGGAGAATATGTCAAGACCAGCGATGATCCAGAGGAGGCGAATAAGGAGAAGAAGAGCTCAGGTGATGATGACCATGCTACGGTCTAGGCCTGTTAGATAAGAATATTTTGCATGATTTTGTATATTATAATGTTTGTTTCTTGTGGAATCGATGTACCACTTCTTCATTTATGTATGGTTGTTTCATAATTCTTGTTTTCATGTTTAAATTGCATGATATGATTGTAGGATTTCTGAGGATCCTTACGTAGTCAGGAGCCTGAAAAGTTCAAGCTTTTCTAGATCCGATTAGCCTGAAACGATTAGTCATCAAATTGGGATTTTGAAATAATCAAGATCTTTTTTAGAATAATAAACCTTTTGAAAAATAATGTTAAATGATAGATAGAACCTGGTTATCCTTTGACTTAGGAAAAATCCGTAGTTATGATTCCCTTAGTTTTGTATGGTCTAGAGGCTTCCATATGGAAGGATCCTTGCATTAGACTACCCATAACATTTTGAACTTTGTGGAGGATCCCTCAGGAAACATTTGACGTGGAAATAAACAGAGAAGAATCTTGTTTTTGTTACTTGGTAATATTGCAAGTCTTGCATATTTTCTCGGGGTTATCCGACTTTAGACAATATGCTAATGTCATAACTTTAGCAAATCACTGGGGAAAATCCCAATTCAGGATAACACGTTAATGTTACAAACATTAGTAAATTACTGGGGAGAATCCCAACCTGAGATAACATGTCAATGTTATAAACCTTCTGAAATTTTCTAGGGAAAATCCCAACTTGAAATAACATGTTAATTTTATAAACCTTATGTGTTTTTTGGGGAAGATCCCAACTTGAGATAACATGTCAATGTTATTAACCTTAGATTCAAACTTTAGGATCTTAAATTACATTTAAAAATAATAGGGGTTACCAAATCACTACAACGTGAAATGATCCCCTTATTCACATCCCATAGTTAGATATCGTGCGTCCAAGTGAGGTGTAGAAACCTTAACTCGTATGAAAGAGGTAATTAACTCTTTAAACCTTAGAGGGGATTAAGTACCCTTATTCGTAGGAGAGATGATCAGTCTTTATTTGTAGTTACTATGTCATTTGCATATTGTAATCATGAAGATCTTAGAATGTTGTAGCCATTGGGATCCTTGGATATCAGGATCCTTGGAGTCCTTCACGCAACAAACATTATCTTGGGGTGGGCGTTAGTCTAGCTAACGCCCCTCTAATGCTTAAGTTAGTAATGGTTTTCGGGAGAGTAAATAATAATAATAATGAAAATAAAGGGTAAAAGGTAAAAAGTATGTGTACCTTGAGTTTGTTGGGAAATGACTAATCACACTTACATGAAATAAACTTTAAGATGTATAGCATTCCAGGATCTTGGAAATATATTTCCATCGAGCGTAGCTAGCCAATATGCCCCATTTCCTGCTTCTGCATCTATGAGATACGGTCCTTCCCATTTAGGTGCCAATTTACATGCACTAGGATCCTTGTTATTTTCGAATGCTTTCCTTAAGACCAAGTCTCACATATGGAATCTTCTGACTTTGATATTCTTGTTGTATACTATGGTGACCTTCTGTTGATGGGAAGCGTTGCGGATCTTGGCAAGATCCCTGAGTTCATCTATAGTATCAAGATCCTGGGCTAGGATCCTATCGTCTTTCTCTTGATCCTAAGATAGATATCTTGACGTTGGGATCGCCACTTGAGTTGGGATCATCGCTTCTGCTCCGAACACCAAAGAGTATGGAGTTTAGCTTGTGGCCTGTGGCCACTTTGGAAGTGGTCCTATCTGCCCATAGGATGAAAGGAAGTTCTTCTTCCCATCTTCCTTTCTTTTCATCTAGACTTTTCTTCAAGTTATTGACTATGATTTCGTTGCTAGATTCTGCTTGACTGTTGGCTTGAGGGTGAACGGGGGTGGACATTATCATTTTGATTCCCCAACTTGTGCAAAAGTACCTAGTCCTCTTGCTTATGAATTGGGGTCCATTGTCACATATAATTTCGGCAGGGATACCGAACCTGTCCAGGATATTACATTTAATAAACGACACCACCTTCTTATCTCTTACTTGAACAAAAGCCTCAGCCTCGATGCACTTCAAGAAATAGTCTGTCATTACCAACATTAAGACTTTTCCTCCTGGTGCCTTAGATAATTTTCCTACTATATCTATCCCCCACTTCATGAATGGCCAAAGGGAGATGATAGGATGTAAAGGTTTCGTTGGTCGATGTAGGATGTTGCTCTGTCTTTGACAAGCATCACATCCTTGAGCATACAAGAAGGAATCTTTCTTCATGGTTGGCCAGTAGTATCCCGTCCTCAACACCTTTGAGCACAAGGATCTGCCCCCAGTATGGTTACCATAATCTCCTTCGTGTATGTCTTTTAGGACTTCTGCAGCCTCGTTATCTTCTAGGCATCTAAGGTATGGTCCTGCCATGGATTTCCTGTATAGCTTACCATTGATCATCACAAAACGTGAGAACCTCATTTTGAATTACTTGTCACTTTTTTCTTCCTTCGGGATGGTACCATTTTGGAGTTATTCCATAATGGGTTGAATCCAGGATCTTGAGGTTGGGAAAGGATCCTTGATGCTAGGATCCCGATGAGGAAGTTGAGGATCAGGATCTTCGATTGTAGAAATTCAAGTTGTTAGCTCGTCATCGTCGGGATCCTTCGGTCTTTTGACAGGACTCGATTGCTGGGATCATCACATGGATTATCGGGATCCTGGTTTCCGGGGGGATCCTAAGAGAGGATCCTATATTGGCTAAAGCACCCGCTTCAGCATTGTCTTCTCTAGGAACTTGGTTTAGGTTGAATGCTTTGAATTCAGAGGCTAAATTTTTGAGGATCTAAAGGTATAGTGCTAGTCTTTCTCCTTTTACTGCATAGGATCCATTAAAATGGTTAGTTATTAATAAGGAGTCGACATATACCTGAAGATCCTCGATCTGAAGATCCTTGGCTAGCTGTAGTCCTATGATTAGTGCTTCATATTCAAACTCGTTATTGGTTGCATCGAACGCACAACTGACTGCCTACGGTAGGATGTCCCCCTGTGGCAACTTTGTTATCATCCATAGTCCAGTTCCTCTTTGGTTTGATGCTCCATCTGTGAATAGTGTCCATCTTCCTATGTTTTCTTCTTCTAGAATTCGTTTAGTTTCTATCTCTACTTCAACTTGTAGATCATTACTGAAGTCAGCCACAAAGTCCGCCAATGCTTGAGACTTTATTGCATATCTTGGCTCATACTTGATGTCGTATGTGCTTAGCTTCAAGGACCACTTTTCCATCCTTCCTGACTGTTTTGGCCAAAAAATGAACGACCAAGAATCGACCAAAGTGTATGAGAGGCAGTGATGTTCTATATAATGCAAGTACAAAATTATGATCAAAGTGACACAAGTTGTTTACAAGGAAAACCCTTGATCCTTGCTAGGATCTATGGCATAAAACATTGGGAGGTGATAATGATCACCCGCCTCAATAATTTTATTGATTGAAAAGGTCGATTACAGAGAAAATGTAAAGAATATAAGTATAAGTGTTGTTATTCTGCCAGGTGTCGTGTGTAGTGTGATGAATGCATGTATTTTTTATAGTCTAAAGCTAATAACAAGAACTCCGACAATTTCGGGATCATCTGAGATCAACTTATAGACGTTACTTGACTTGGTCTTCCAGTTGCATGGTCATAATGATTATTCGTTGAGAATAAGTCTTTGGCTGATTATTTCTGCAGAAGTGAGAGAAATAACAAAGCATATTACTGGTATTGTCGTAACCCATTTTGACGATCGGTTGATGAGGGATAATAAGAACATCTTGAGATTTAATGATAAAATATGAAGAACATAAACGAGATGAGTAATTCCATGATTTTACTAGAAAAGAGAGATAAAATCTTACATGAAGAAAAAGGGTTGAGAGAGATAACTCTCCCTTGGTGGGAGAGATCCCACCACACTCTCTCTCTCTCTCACTAGGAACTGCATTGTGTACTCTTTTTTTTACAATACATGACCATCTCTCTATATTTATAAGGATAGAGAAACAAAGCAATACAATAAAGGGAATAAAATAACCTAACTATCACTCATAATTTGTAGAGCATTTCCTTGCTCCAACATTCTCTCCCTAAATGCTCGCAAATGATGAGGGATATAAATAAGTGATAAAAAGGCTAAAATACATAGTAACCGACTAGCAAGTGTGGTAATAAAATGAAACATAATGAGAACCAAATGATGAAATGTCTCTGAAACTCTGAAGTGTCTGTGATCTCTGATGTTGGGCATGATTCTTTAATCAATAAAGGTCTTCGACTTCAAGGTCACCAATCTTGAGGCAGAAAAGTAAGATCCAAATCTTCAATCTAGTCATAACCCTAGTGATCTAGTTCTCAAATCATAATACACCCAAAATTCTTCAAAAGAATAACCTGCTAAAAATATGAAACATCCCTTGGTAGAGTCTAAATAAAAAATAATATGGATCCGATAAACATCTAGTAATGCCAAAAATTTGATCAGAAGATGACCAAAAATTAGTGCCACATCACATCACTAAATAAATCATCGTCTTTAGAAGTCTTCAAATATCCAAACTCAAACAATCATAAAAACATATCCGGATGATAACATAATATTCTCTCCCTATGAAACATCCCAAAAATAAGGTCCAAAAATTCCATTTTTTAAATCATTAATAAACCCATATTTATCCAAACATCATAAAAAACCATAGACCATGTATCTCAAATTGATGGGTTTTGAGCATTCTAACACTCCTATGGTGTACATACAATGCTATAAACCTTGGATCTATGTTTTCTCTAAAATACATGCAAATAAGAATTTCCAAGGTTTACATCCTAACTAGCATGGCATGGGGAACTTGAATCATAAAATTACTAGTAGAATGACATACCTTTTAGTGGTGGTTGATTGCTTGAAGTTTGAGAGCCTAGCACCAATAGTGTGGATGCCTCAAATGGAAATCACAAATCACCACAAACTTTGGAAAACTCTTGAGAGAATAATGCACACTCTTGAAATTGGCCACCACTCTTTTTCACACACCACTAGTGCCAAATCAAGTGACAAAGACTCCTTTATATAGTGGGGAGGATTAGGGTTACATCTATGTAAACCCTAATACCCATGACTCTTCCTTTCCAAGGATCCATGGGTTAAAAGCTCCATGGACTATCCATGGACTCCCATGCATGCCAAGACCATACTACATAAGCATTAGCCCACACTATATAAATACAAGAGCCCATATTTAATTAGTCGCCTTTTGATCATCAAATTAATTCCAAATTAATTTATTATCAATACTAATTAAAAAATATGATTTCATAATAATATATTATAACTTATAATATATTAACAAACCATAAACATACAATTCTCAAAAGGTTATCCAAATCGTTCGGGTGAAGTGCAACCCAAATGGACCGTGCCGGGTTGGGTCAAGTGCATCTCAAATATTGTTATGGAGTTAGACACCTTATCCAACAGTCTCCCACTTGGATAAGTCTAATAACTATATTTGCAGATATGACTTCAGGAACCAACCGGCAATCGTAGCTCTCAAAACTCTGTTGAACTATGAAGCGCCATTTTAGATAAGTGATCATATAATCCTCTGTTCTCAAGATATCAGCCGGACAAATATGTCGAACAACGTCATACTTATTGTCCATCAGTTTGTTTCCCGATTTCCGATTTGTTTGACATATAACTAAATTGAACACATTAATTAGGTTCTGACCGGGCCCGATACATAGGTCAAAACAAAATCATCGAGGGGCCCAGATATCGCTTCTAATCCTCCAAGGACTAAAAGGAACAGATAAACTTCGACTCATATGCGTGTTCTACTACTTGTTGAATTATACACAAAGGCACGTTTTCTAACATCAAGTTACTGATGCGTTTTCGCGCAATCAATGTACAACCAACTCATAGGTAACAACTCATATCTCTAGGTTTGAATACTTATATGATATTACCGTCTCACGATCACTCGAGATAAATTCCATGAAGTGATACAAGTGAGCGTGGGTTTAATCCAATACTCAGACCTTATGAGCACTCATGAATGTTGTAGCAACCATTGCTATGTCTAAACACCTTTAGTCATCTACAAGCCTAATTCATGACAGTATTGATTCATACCTACTTCCAACATATGACTGACTGTGGAGAGTTTAAATAAGTTAGTCATTCGGAAAGAATAACCTAGTTATTATGGAAGTCAAAACATGCAAAGTGAAACACAAGAATAATTGAATCCAATATGGTCTCAGCACTTATGAGTATAAATAAATCACCTTTTATTCATCACCATATTGATCACACATTATTCTGTTTCGATTTATCAACTTAACACTTGAATTAAAACAGTAGTTGTCAGATGCTCCAAGCATGTACACTATGTTTTCTAAACAATAGTCATGCCATACTCCTAGTATGAAAACTATGTTTGTCTATGATCCTTACTTTGTGAAGTAGATCAATTGAACATGATTCCAATGATGCTCATTTCACAATCCCAAATCCTTACCGTAAATGTAAGTATATCAAATTCTTGTCATTTACTATAATCTTTTAGATTTTAAACTCATATGCATGGAAACGAAGTCTCACATTCAAAGTACATTCCTTTGAATATCCTTCTTGCATAAAAGTTTCTAACTTTCTCATAGATTCTTAAAATCCAACTCCCAATATGGAAAACATTTCCATATTCTCATTTTGATTATCACTTCTAAACAAGAGCTACCTCTTTTCAGAATATGTCAATATGGCCCTTTACAAAATTTAACATCATACTTCCAACTGTCCATGAGAAACCAATCTTAGGTAAACCTCAGATTGTTCTCGACAATTGCTTAATCATTTCAGTCATATCCAGTTCTATTTCTTTTTCCCTCTTAATGCTCTAGGCATTTTGAAAATTTAGAACGGATAGATATTATAGCACATGAGATCGATCCTATACCCGAAGCATATGGGACACGATTCATGATGTCTCACATAAAGACATGATACTAGATCAGTCTTTTGCTACAATATTTTATATTTGCCATGTTTTCAAAAAATCGACTATGAAGAGGGATGCTGTAATCATAATCAAATTTTGAGAACGCAATATATATAGAATTCCCTTATGTTGAACCATTCCAACATAAAACTCATATATATATATATATATATATATATATATATATATATATATATATATATCCTTGACTAAAGATGATTGAAATCTCAATCTAAACTTTTAGGATTGAAATGAAGTATAATCTCCTCTCCCTTAGTCTTAGCAAAACAACCTTTTCCAAGCGAAACTTTTGTTTTCTATAATTAAAAATACTTATCATAATTGATTATGCTCCCACTAGCATAATAATTATTTAGCACAACAATTATGCTCCCACTAGCTTTGACATATACTCAGAAATTGACTTCTAGAAATCAATACTTTATTGACTTTCATCACCAAAGTTCAGACTTCTGATACGAGATGCTTCGACAAAACATTATCTAAGCTTCTCAGACTCATAAATCTTTCCTTAGATAGCTCACATGTGTGTCTAAACAATTATGAAGAGGGATTCCGTAATCATAATGTTTAGACCTTTTTGCCATTTCTCACAAGTCCATGTTAGTGTGCCGGTTAACCACACACACTCCACTAACGACTTTGAGAATGAAAATATCACAATTGCTATCTACTTAAAATCTACTTAGTGAAAGCGTTCCCTCACCATCATTTTCATGAATCGGAAAGAAACCTTATGACACTTAGATTTTATGGTGTATGTGTTCCTATCCATGTGAATTTGTCAGAACCACAATCATAAGACAAGGTTAGTGACAAACTCAAACTCATATGAATTGAACTTGATAAATCTTGATTTCTTGCCTCTTGGCAACACAAGGGCCCACCATTGCTTCCAAGTTGTTATGCACACATTTGAGAACTTACAGAACTCACATACATAGTCCACTTTACTGGAATAGGCACAAAAACAAGAATTATGTCAACACGATAGGTTACAAACCTCAAGTCGTGTGCTAGCGATAAACTATAGGTTTTATCCTTGATTAGCTCTTGAAACTTTCAAGACCTTTAAGACTCCCACTGTCCTCTTGAGATATAAGTTTCTCTTTGTCAAGAACCATTCGTTGACAACCAAACAAATATTCAAGAGTCAGTGTGGATTCTTATCAAGATAGACACTTCACACAATTGGCCTTAGTTGGTCTTTGTTTTATCCAAAACATCACAACTTACCAATTTCAAACGTATAAGAGTAGAAAACATTTTACTCTTACAGTTGACAAGTGTTATAAACCTTCTTTAAGATGTGTCACTCAAGTTACAATCTTGGAGTATGACTCTAAGACTTATTTTTGGAACGAAGTATGACTCATCTTCTTGATTTTAACCACTTCAATAATTCATGACTCCTCTTCTTAGCCATAAGAATGCACTAAGATGTCCCTAGAGGATGAATTGTGATATATTCTCACAGTCATTAAGATGATCATAAAACATGATACTAAAGTACTCTCCCATCTTTTCAGATTTGAGAAACTTTTATCTTTCTGCCAAATTTGATTCTTCCCATTCGTTCTGCCGTACATCGAAACTCTTCCAATGTTTCAGAATTATACTTAAATTATTAATTATAACCATATTACTAAACTTTAGTAAATCATGATAAATAGTCTTATCGATCTTTTTATGGTGGACTTGACCAGTGCACACGAATGTGTACTCGATCCCTTAGTCCTTCACTTGACTCACATATATATGTGAACAAGGAATTAGTCTTAATTTTCCAAAGGTGAAGACTTTCATTCATCATACTATACAACTTGCATGATTCCAAGTTTCGGTCCAATTGAAACTTGGGTGATGAGAATCTTTCCTTATTTGGTAAATTTAGACACTACCATAGATGAAAGAATCAAATTCATTATTGCTAGAAACATACAAACATTAACTTTCCATAAATGCCATTGCAAGGAGATATAAATAAAGTAAAACAAAAAATTTATTTATTTATAAAATGCGGAAAAAACTTTTTCCTTACAATGCAACTTTAAATGGAAACTATGCTATTACATATTTCCTAGCAATCTATCATAACTCCTAAGTAGTAGTACAAGAATCCGATCTTCGAACCATGCGATTGAAATCCATCTTCGCGATCATATTCATCAAACTCTTATTTTAAGCTTCCTTCCCTTTGCTTGATCCTGCCATACATCAAAATGTATTAAGAATCTTTAAATAGGAGCTTAAGAGAGTTAGATAGTGGACTTACCTGAAGCAGAGTGAAACTTTTTTGACTTGACCTTCTCTTATATCTTTCAGGTAGTTAGGACAGCTTCGCAAGCAATGCCCCTTCCTTTGGCAAAAGAACCAAATGGACCCTTTGGGAATAGTACACTGGACTATCTCAGACTTAGCCTTTCTCTTTACCATTTGGTCAACCGAGTTGACTATGGCCGATCCCTTTCCATTGGGAAGAAAAAGCTTTTCTTGATATCTAATGTTACCAATTGTCAATGTCCATGGTAGTTTGGGAAGTTGATCTACTAATCAAATTTGCTTTACCAGAGCTCCAAATCATTGCTGATTCAGCAGCACCAAGCAAATAGATAAGATCATTAGGGTCATGTCATAGTCTGTTACATAGTAGTCCCAAAGGAACTCACTGTGTGACTTAGAAAGTGATTGAACAACCAACTTTCTCAAGACTTTGACACCCAACTCTCGCAACTTGTCAATATGTGAGCACACATAGAACTTGCTTGCCAATAGGGCTTGAGTGACTTTGAACAACCAACTTTCACTTAGTACCCTTAATATTATCACCTAATCAATGTGCCGGTTAACCACACATGCTCCACCGATCTATGATAAACACTAAGTCACCTTTGCCATCCTTACTAGTCCAAGTTAGTGTGTCGGTTAACCACACACGCTCCACCAACGACTTGGTAAGGTACAAAGTGTAAATTTCATGGGTTAGCACCAAATTCACATTTTCCTAAAGTAACTAAGATTTGGGATTTATAAAAGGTTTAGTTACTTTATATTCATCATTATACTATTAATGAGAATTATAGTCCTTTTCCTACCCGTTCGGCTAACGACCCTCCACCATTCAAGGAAGCGGTGGGTGAGAATGGACACCCATTAAGCTACCATTTTATAGGCAACAACCTTATACCCCCTTATAGACCGGCTTCGTGAATGAGGCCTATTAATGGTAAGACTGACTTGCTCTTATACATATATATATATATATATATATATATATATATATATATATATATATATATATAAATATATATAAACTTATAATAGTATAAAGTATAAGGGTTGAATTTTTACTTTTAAAACTCTAAGGGTTGGAACTAAAGTGTGTGTGAGACTTTACAAATTCCAAAACTTGAGGGCAAGTTTTGAACAATTCAAAAACTTTTGGATTTTCTTAACTTATGATTTTAATTAAGGTTTTAAAAAAACTTTTAATGAAGAGACTCTTGGACATCCATAAGTTGAGGACAAGTTATGGAGTCCATAAAACTAATTATGATGAAAAGACTCTTCAACTTGTGTAACCTATGGTTTTTAATGGACTTTAAAAGAAAACCTTTTGGTAATCCATAACTTGAGGACAAATTATGGATTCCATTAAAACACATCAAGATCAAGAATTAACTAACCAACACTTTGCAAATATATCCTATGATCTAATAAAACTCATAAGTTCATGAACAACCATATCAACAATTTTAAGAATCATATGAACACATACAAAACTTAAAATTTTGATAATAGCCTTTGAAATTGGATTAGCATAATCATTACAATATCAAAAACAGGTTTGATAAGTCCAAAATAGTTTAGTGTAATGATTCTAGTCTAATTCCAACTTAAAAACTCGAAAAACTGCACTCTGGGCTGCCTACTCGTCAAGTGCATGAACCTACTCGACGAGTAAGATGAAGATATGCATGGACTCGTCAAGTCTCCCCATGGACTCGGCGATTCCAGTATCCAGACAACAATGTTTTTCGATTTTTCAACAGTTTGCATCAAGTATTCAAGAAAACAAGCCTAGGCTCTGATACCACTGATGAGTATTGAGTATTCTAACACTCCTATGGTGTACATGCAACCCTATGAACCTTGGATCTATGTTTTCTCTAAAATACATGCAAATAAGAATTTCCAAGGTTTACATCCTAACCAACATGGCATGGGGAACTTAAATCATAAAAGTACTAGTAGAATGACATACCTTTTAGTAGTGGTTGATTGCTTGAAGTTTGAGAGCCTAGCACCAATACTGTGGATGCCTCAAATGGAAATCACAAATCACCACAAACTTTGGAAAACTCTTGAGAGAATAATGCACACTCTTGAAATTGGCCACCACTCTTGTTCACACACCACTAGTGCCAAATGAAGTGACAAAGACTCCTTTATATAGTGGGGAGGATTAGGGTTACATCCATGTAAACCCTAATACCCATGACTCTTCCTTTCCAAGGATCCATGGGTTAAAAGCTCCATGGACTATCCATGGACACCCATGCATGCCAAGCCCATACTAAATAAGCATTAGCCCACACTATATAAATACAAGATGTGACATCCCCTAATTTCTCGGCCAGAAAAGACCGATTTAATTTATGCTTTTAAAATAAAGTCAAAGAAATCCTTTTAAAAGATGTTGCGGAATTGGTCCCCAAAACAAAACATGATAAAAGTTTATCAAATACTTCTTTAAAGAAATATATATTTTCATTTCATATCAAAAACTCGGGATGTCATGTTCCGATACAGATCAAAAGCATAAACAAGACATTATAAGCCTTTCAACAGTTATTTACAACTACTGGCCTATAATCTAAAAATCTCTCATCATCATCTGATTATGCTCGTGGTCCACTACATGTAATATAAAAAGCTGAGTGGGTCAGGCTTGGGAGCCTGGTGAGCATATAGGGTTTTCAACCCACAATAATAATAAACTTACTAAATTCATTAATCAACAATAACCCTGATTACCCATTCCCGTTATCCTCACTTTACGTAACTAAACACCTATCACAAGGGACCTAGCATCAGGATTATCATCAGGGTGGACACTACTGCTAAGGGGACTCCTCAGCCATACATGTCCTAAAGGCAACCATGAGGGGGATGGAGTACACCAATGAACATATAGTTCACCAACACCTACAGGTTGCGAACCTGCTAGCGTTCCACTGGACTGTCTAGAAAGGTCCGTGGTCGTCATCTATACTCCGCTAGACGACTACAACGACAACAACAACATCAAGGCCTCTCATCATTTTAACACACATCGACTATTTCGTCTACGCATGTTTTACCCAACATATTTGTGGATAAAATACATATACAGTTTAAAACTAGTATAAAACATCCATTCAACAGTCACCTCAAATAAACAATTAATATAATTACACATAGCACACATTTTATAGAAAATACTTCATATCTATGTGTAAGGTGAAAGTGACTACACACTCACATGATTTAATGATAATCGGGCAGCACTTCGTTTCCTAAAACAATCGTTTCTAATAAAACCGGGAGTTTTATTGAGAAACCGGGCTCTGCGAGGGTTAGGCTTCAAAACCGAAAAGATAAATTTTTCCGGGTCTTCGGGCACTTCGGGACGTATTTTGGGTGTTTGGTATAATACCGGGGCTTTGGGGGAAGTTGGAATGGAAGAAATATGGTTTTAGGGGTGTAAAATGGCAATTTTCCAAATTATCCCCGGGAGGTCTCGCACGCTTTCATTTAGAATTCGTTTAGAATTCGTCGACTTTTTTTCCAAACCGGGCTCTGCGAGGGTTAGGCTCCGGTTTGACGTTCTTTATATGCACGCGTTGGTAAAATTACGCTCTACAACTTTCATTTAGAATTCGTCGGCTAATTTTGACTTTAATTTTAATATTATTATTTTTAATGGACCGGGACAGGAAATCCGTTAAAAATTCATCACTTCTTCATCCGACGTCCATTTTCGTCAGTCTTTTTACCGTTGTACTACTATTGACGAGACCTTCGATTCTCGTTTAGGTTGTGTCGGCTAAAAATCACTCGATCTAAAATTCGAGTTTTTAGTTGTCTACTGTTAAGTTGAAACTTAGAAAAATCATAACTTCCTCATACGAAGTCAGATTTGGGCGTTATTTTTATACATACTCTTGGTTTAACGAACACTACGACTTTCATTTAGATCACCAAGGCTAAAAAGTATTTTATCAAAAACTCACTTTTTACGTCATTCGGCACCGTGCCGATTTTGTCGCGGAACTTCGACAGGTCATAACATGTTCGTTATAAGTCGGATTTCGGTATTCTTTATATATCCGGAATCCTTGTCACGATCACTACAATTTTCTTAATAGATATCAACTTTATCTAATATTTATTTTCGACGCTCATTTTCATTCTTAATTAATTAAATCCTAATAATTAAGCATAAAACACATAATTCACATAATAATCACATAATTCCTCTTCATTTCTTCAAAATGAGTTACAAAGGTTAACCTAGACTATTACCTCAATATTAAAGCCTAGCCTAGAAACACGGGCGTTACAATTCTCTCCCTCTTAGGATGATTTCGTCACCAGAATCACACATCAGCAAACAAATGCGGGTAGCGACTCATCATGTCACTGTCCGTTTCCCAGGTGAGATTTGGCCCATTCGTATGTTTCCATCGCACAAGCACTAAATCGACCATCTTGCGTCGCAACTTCTTAGTCTTACGGTCAACGATTGCCTCCGGTTCTTCAATTAACATGTTGTTTTCATCCAACCTTAATTTAGAAATTGGAATTATGTTGGGCACGTCTCCTGTGAACTTTCTCAAATAACACACATGAAAGGTATTATGAATACCCTCTAGTTCTTCTGGTAATTCTAGCTTGTAAGCTTGATTCCCGATCCTCTGAAGAACTTTAAACGGTCCAATAAACCTCGGACTCAATTTTCCCCTCTTACCAAATCTTATAAGTCCCATCCACGGCGAGACTTTAAGTAAAACCGAATCTCCAACTTCGAATGATATCGATTGTCTTCTCTTGTCAGCATAACTCTTTTGACGATCTTGAGCAGCTCACATCCTTTCCCTAATGAGTTTCAACTTTTGAGCTGTCTGATGGACTATTTCAGGCCCCATAAACTGCTTTTCCCCAGCTTTCAGCCAACATGACGGCATTCGGCACTTTTCTCCATACAAAGCTAGGTAAGGTGCCATCTTGATGCTTGAGTGGAAACTATTATTATAGGAAAATTCTACCAGAGGTAAATGTTCATCCCAGTTACCTTGGAATTCCAGGGTACATGCTCTCAGCATATCCTCCAACGTTTGAATTGTTCGTTCGCTCTGACCATCGGTTTGCAGATGGTAAGTTGTACTCAAACGCAACTTGGTACCCAATTCCTCTTGTAGACTCCTCCAAAACCTTGAGGTAAAACGGCTATCACGATCTGATACAATCATTAACGGAACACCATGAAGCCTCACAATTTCCTTCACGTAAGAATTCACAAGTTTATCCATAGACCATTTCTCGTTGCCTGCTATGAAATGCGCACTCTTAGTGAAGCGATCAACGACCACCCAAATCATGTCGTGACCGTTCCTTGTTCTGGGCAGTTTAGTCACAAAATCCATGGTGATGTGTTCCCATTTACCCATGGGTACAGGCAAAGGTTCTAAACTCCCATACGGTTTCTGATGTTGTGCCTTAACCCTAGCACATGTTACACACTCGACCACATACTTAGCAACATCGAGCTTCATCGTCGGCCACCAGTAATAGGGTTTTAGATCCCTATATATTTTTGTGCTGCCGGGATGAATCGAGTACATGGCCTTGTGAGCTTCTTCCATCAGAAGATCTCTTATTCCTCCTGTCTTAGGTACCCAAATCCTATCTTGGAATACCTTCAGTCCTTGACCGTTTGTATCAAACACTAACGTTTTTCCCAAACGTTCTTCCTTTCGGTCGTTTTTCTCTAAAGCTTCCTATTGATCTTTCTTTATACTTTCCACAATTCTCAAGACAACTTCAATTCTCAACGATCTTGGCCTTTTCTTTTTAAGGTTTACCTTCCGACTGAGAGCATCAGCAACAACATTTGCTTTACCAGGGTGGTAAAGTATCTCACAGTCGTAGTCCTTGAGTAACTTTAGCCATCGTCGTTGCCTCATGTTCAATTCCTTGTGATTAAAGAGATATTGAAGACTCTTATGATCAGTGAAAAGTTTGCATTTACTACCATAAGGCGAATACTACCGCTGCCAACTCCAGATCATGAGTGGGGTAGTTCTTTTCATGCTATTTCAATTGCCTCGATGCATACACTATCACTTTATCCCTTTGGGTCAGAACACAACCTAACCCAACTCCAGAGGCATTACTATAAACTGCGAAGTCATCAACTCCTTTAGGAAAAGAAAGAATCGGTGCTTCACACAGTTTCTTCTTTAACTTCTCAAAAGCTTCCTTATGCTTCTCATTCCAAGTATAAGTAGCTCCTTTGTGGGTCAAAGCTGTTAATGGAGTAGCAATCGAAGAAAAGCCTTGGATAAACCTTCGGTAATATCCAGCTAATCCTAAAAAGCTTCTAATCTCCGTAGCACTTTTTGGTTGCTCCCACTTCATCACAGCTTCAATCTTCGCTGGGTCAACCATTATCCCTTCTTGGTTAACCACATGACCCAAAAATTAGACTTCTTGAATACAAAACTCACATTTGGAGAACTTTACATACAGCTTCTACTTTCTCAGAACTTCTTGCACTTCACGCAGATGCTTGTCATGCTCCTTCTTGCTTTTTGAATAAATCAAAATATCATCTATGAACACTATCACGCTCCAAAACCGAAATGGCGGAAACGCTCTGGGGTGGACGACGTCATGTATAACATCACAACCAATGTATAATAGCAATTCATAGCAACACAACCATTACATTGAATATATATGAAAAATGTTTACATCAGTTTGAAACTTGTTTGAAATACATCCAAAGTATGTAAAATATAAACATAAGACTCTTATTGCTCCAGCTTCTCAAAAATCCAGCAGGTACCTGTCTACTGATTTCCTAAGAATACAAGCAGTTTGAGAAATATCAGCATAAAGCTGGTGAGTTCATAAGTGATATTTTGTAATGAAAACTTGTTGATGAGTTTGTACGAATGTTGGCATATTTCCAAGAAAATCCGATATTTTCTTTAGTGAGAGTGTAATATTACCATTTTTGTGTAAAACCATGGATGTTCATTTCTGAAAACTGTAGTGATATGTGAAAATACTACTTCATATGACTAGCCAATGCTAATCATGATATGTAGGTATTCCGTACGAAAAATCATGGTATATTCGATTCTGTTTGAAAACCCTGGCTTTAGCCATGTATACGTAGTGTGTTTTATTACTTAAACAAAACCATGTAGTGAAACCCATGGAATCCTCCAGTTGTAGTGTGTAGTAGTTCTATTTAGTAAAATAAAACTGTTGAAGAGTGATGCTTGTAAATCAAAGGTGATTTATACATATTGTGAGTCGTATAACCATACTTGATTTGACTAGAGACCTTTCCAACGTTTTTCAGGCATTGAGTTAAATGACATTTGTCACCCCAGGCATGCCCGCCTAACTATAGCTAGCAGTTCGGGTGCGGGATTGTCAGTCCCGAATAGATCTATTCACAAATCTCACGCTCTCCCTCCAGGAGACTCTTGTTATACTATGATAGGATTTAGCCCTGTACACCTAAGGGTACAGTTTTGAAATAGTGCCTCACGATATCGTACAATCTAATTTACATGTACTGTTGTAGTGTTATACCGTAGTGAAATCCGTATGTATACCGTATGTAGTGACAATTATAGTTATGAAATGCCATGTTCATGTAGTGATGTACACCATAAACTAAATCTGTCATAGTTTATATGTTTAGTAGTGAAAGTTTCTGTACATGTTACGCTTCGAAAATCCCAAACTATAGCTATTATAGTTTGCATGCATAGTGTGAATATCTAGTTCGAAAATCAATGCAATTTTAGTTATAAGTTGTATAACGCCCCTTATGCTCGACACCATACAAAAGAGGTTAAAGTATACGAATTGCATGATTTTTATACTTATTAAAAGCTCTTTGTATTAGTTCACAAAAACATTTATGTTTGGCTTGTATCCCCCCCCCCCTTAAAAACATTTTAAAAATCAGTAAAAGCGTAGGGGTATGAACTCACCTTGAGCGAGTGGTTTGTATGAAGATCGGTACGAGATGTTGAGTGTTAAGTGAAACCTCGAACTCAATTTGGTCCTAATAACATGTAATGACACACATATAGGAGTCAAACGAAGGTATTTCACTACTAGATATGATAGAGAACCACTCTAGGGACTTGGACCCACTTGCACTAAGTGTTAGAACCCTGCAGGATTGAGTGAGGGGAGTGTATGGCCACCTTAATGGTGTGTGCGGCCATGGGTTTGCATCCCAAAGGGGTGTGCGGCTGTACACCATGATGGAAGGTGTCATTGAAGTGTTTTTAAGGTCCTTACTTGCATCCATGAAGTGTTCTAAGTCTATACTCAATTGTAGTGCAAGTTATGGGTCCTAGAAGTGGGTTTGCGTCCCTATGATGAGTGTGTGGTCGCACACAAGGAGTGTGCTGCCGCACAAGGGAGTGTGCTACCTCACACATGAGTGTGCTGCCGCACAAAGGTGTGTGCGACCGTACACAGGGGTGTGTGGTCGTATACCCTACATGTTTGTGTCCAAAATGCCAATTCTAAGGTGTAGCAAGGCTAGGGTCATGTCCAACTCGAATATGGAAGTCAAACTCTCACTTTGGAGGGTATTTTAAGAGTGTGCAGCCACCTTATGGGGGTGTGCGGTCGCACTCACTTCCAACACGAAGAATATGACGAATTGCACATTTAGGCCTTAGCTAGAGTTATCTTTTATGGTTTGCAAGTTAGAGGATGAATTACTCACGTTCTTGAAGCTTTGGAGGGTTCACAGTTGGAGAAACTTGAGAGAATAGTATAGTGTGCTGCCAAGGAGTGAAAATGAATGAAAGGAAAGGGGTCTACCCTTTACATAAGGGTGAGAGTGCTGCCAAAAAGTGAGTGTGTTGCCAAGGGGGGGGGGGGGTTGGTGTGCGGCCGTACGCCCATGTGTACGGTCGTACACTCCTCCTAGAGGTGTGTATGGCCCGGTTTTCTCACCACGTGACTCGCTGACTCATTCCTAACCTCAACCTTGGTCATACTTTATGCTTAGAACACTTAAATGAACCCTTAAACAGTACAAGAAGTTAACAGAAATATAACATTGATTTAATTGACTAAGAGTACAAGGTAGAAATTCCAGGTTGTCACATCATCCCCCCGTTAGAGGGAATTTCGTCCCGAAATTAAAGAATAGAATACAAATCATGAACTCTGAAAGAGATGGGGGTACATCTGTTGCATTGCTTCCTCGCGCTCCCAAGTGAGTTCAGGTCCCCGCTGGGCATTCCAGCGGACCTTCACTATCGGGATGCGACTCTGCTTCGTACGTTTGACTTCCCGGTCCATGATTTCAACAGGTTCTTCCACGAAACGTAGACTTTCGTCTAGCTCGATCTCGTCGAGGGGAATCACAAGTGTCTCATCGGACAGACACTTCTTTAGGTTCGACACGTGGAAGACAGGATGGACGTTGCTGAGTTCTCGGGGTAACTGAAGTTTGTATGCTACGGGACCGATCCTAGCAAGGATCTCGAATGGTCCAATGTATCTTGGGTTTAGCTTTCCATGCTTCCCGAAGCGTATCATGCCTTTCCAGGGTGAGACCTTCAGAAGGACACGGTCACCAACCTGGAATTCCAAGGGTTTTTGTCTCTTATTGGCGTAACTCTTTTGTCTATCTCGTGAGGCTTTCAGTCGTTCCCGGATTTGTACGATCTTCTCGATTGTCTCCCGGATGATTTCAGGACCAGTGAGAGTGCTGTCGGGGACTTGACCCCTGGCTAGCTACGTGTCGCCCACCTCAGCCCAGCACAGAGGGGATCTGCACTTACGGCCATAGAGGGCTTCAAACGGCGCAAGTGTCTACGGAACCAAGTGCATAATATATACCGACCATAAGAGCCTACAACATATCTTCGATCAGAAAGAGCTAAACATGAGACAGAGGCAATGGATAGAGCTACTCAGTGACTACGAGTGTGAAATTCGCTACCATCCCGGCAAGGTCAATGTGGTAGCGGATGCCCTCAGTCGAAAGGAGTATTCAGTGCGTAAGGTGAAGGCACTAACAATGACCATTCATTCCCATTTATCCGTGCAAATCAGAGAGGCTCATCTGGAAGCCTTGAAACCAGAAAACATAGCAGATGAAGCGATGCGGGGAATGGATAAGAACTTAGAGGTCAAGGGAGACGAAGTTTACTATTTCATGAACCGGATCTGGACCCCAAAGTACGGAGGGTACAGGGAGGTTGTCATGAATGAGGCTCACAAGTCTAGATACTCCGTTCACCCAGGTTCAGATAAGATGTATCTGGATCTCAAAAAACTCTATTGGTGTCCAAGCATGAAAGCAGAATTGCTACCTTCGTGGGTAAGTGCTTGACTTGCGCCAAGGTGAAGGTAGAATATCAAAAGCCCTCAGGTTTACTTCAGCAGCCAGAGATACCTGAGTGGAAGTGGGAAAGGATAACAATGGATTTTATCACCAAGTTACCCAGATCTCCGAGTGGGCACGACGCCATCTGGGTAATTGTCGATCGGTTGACAAAATCCGCCCATTTTCTGCCAATCAAATAAAACTTCAAAATGGAGAGACTTACATGGATCTACATTCGAGAGATAGTTCGCCTTCATGGGGTACCTGTATCCATTATATCTGACCGAGATAGCAGGTTTACCTCGAGGTTTTGGCAATCACTACAGAAGGCTCTTGGAACTAAGTTGGATATGAGCACGGCTTATCATCCACAGACAGATGGACAGAGTAAGAGAACAATTCAAACATTGGAAGATATGTTGAAATCCTGTGTCATCGACTTCGGCACGTCATGGGACACTCATCTTCCTTTGGTCGAATTTTCCTACAACAACAGCTACCATACCAGATGAGTGTCCCATGACGTTCCGAAGTCGATGACACGCAGCTAGCCAGGGGTCAAGTCCTCTGGTAGCTGTTGTTGTAGGAAAATTCGAACGAAGGAAGATGAGTGTCCCATGACGTGCCGAAGTCGATGACACAGGCTTTCAACATATCTTCCAATGTTTGAATTGTTCTCTTACTCTATCCATCTGTCTGTGGATGATAAGTCGTTCTCATATCCAACTTAGTTCCATGAGCCTTCTGTAGTGATTGCCAAAACCTCGAGGTAAAGCTGCTATCTCGGTCAGAGATAATGGATACAGGTACCCCATGAAGGCGAACTATCTCTCAAATGTAGATCCGTGTAAGTCTCTCCATTTTGAAGTTTTATTTGATTGGCAAAAAATGGGCGGATTTTGTCAACCGATCGACAATTACCCAGATGGCGTCGTGCCCACTCGGAGATCTGGGTAACTTGGTGATAAAATCCATTGTTATCCTTTCCCACTTCCACTCAGGTATCTCTGGCTGCTGAAGTAAACTTGAGGGCTTTTGATATTCTACCTTCACCATGGCGCAAGTCAAGCACTTACCCACGAAGGTAGTAATTTCTGCTTTCATGCTTGGACACCAATAGTGTTTTTTGAGATCCAGATACATCTTATCTGAACCTGGGTGAACGGAGTATCTAGACTTGTGAGCCTCATTCATGACAACCTCCCTGTACCCGCCGTACTTTGGGGTCTAGATCTGGTTCATGAAATAGTAAACTCCGTCTCCCTTGACCTCTAAGTTCTTATCCATTCCCCGCATCGCTTCATCTGCTATGTTTTCTGGTTTCAAGGCTTCCAGATGAGCCTCTCTGATTTGCACGGATAAATGGAAATGAATGGTCATTGTTAGTGCCTTCACCTTACGCCCTGAATACTCCTTTCGACTGAGGGCATCTGCTACCACATTGACCTTGCCGGGATGGTAGCGAATTTCGCACTCGTAGTCACTGAGTAGCTCTATCCATCGCCTCTGTCTCATGTTTAGCTCTTTCTGATCGAAGATATGTTATAGCCTCTTATGGTCGGTATATACTGTGCACTTGGTTCCGTAGAGATAATGTCTCCAGATCTTTAACGCGAAGACCACTACTCCTAACTCTAGATCGTGAGCTGTATAATTGACTTCCTGTGTTTTCAACTGCCTTGAGGCATAGGAGATAACCTTTCCTTGTTGCATGAGCACACAACCTAGGCCCTGATTGGATGCATCACAATAGCCAACGAAGTCTTCCGTCCCTTCGGGCAGGGACAAGATAGGTGCGCTGCATAGAGCCTGCTTCAATGTTTAAAACGTAGTGTCATGCTTGACTCCCCAACTAAAGGTTACACCTTTCTGTGTCAAGGTAGTTAAAGGCTTAGCGATTCTGGAGAAGTTCTGGATAAAACTACGATAATAGCCCGCGAGACCCAAAAATTGCCGGATTTCTGTGGGTGTCTTTGGTGCAGACCAATTCTCGATCGCTTTGATTTTGGAAGGATCCACGTGTATGCCTTCCTCGCTGACCACATGACTGAGGAAAGTCACCTTCCTGATCCAGAACTCGCACTTTGAGAATTTTGAGTAAAGCTCCTCCGCCCTTAGCGTTTCCAGCACCTGCCTCAAGTGCTGTTTATGATCATTCTCGCTCCGAGATTAGACAAGTATATCATCAATGAACACGATCACAAACTTGTCCAGGAAGGGGCAGCACACCCGATTCATCAGGTCCATGAATACTACCGATGCGTTGGTCAGACCAAAGGGAATTACTACAAACTCGTACTGCCCATAGCGAGTTCGGAATGCTGTCTTGGGCACATCATTCTCGTGAACTCGCAACTGATGGTACCCTGATCTTAGATCTATCTTTGAGAAATAATTGGCTCCCTGAAGTTGGTAAAAGAGATTGTCAATTCTGGGTAAAGGATAACGGTTCTTCATGGTCAGCTTGTTCAGTTCTCGGTAGTCAATGCACATCCGAAAGGATCCATCTTTCTTCTTCACGAATAAGATCGGAGCTCCCCATGGTGAGGAACTCGGCCTTATGAATCCTTTGATGATCAGTTTGTTGAGCTGGGTGGATAACTCTTGCATTTCCGCCGGTGCTAAACGATAAGGAGACTTAGCTACAGGAGTAGCTCCAGGGATTAAGTCGATACGAAACTCGACTTGACGCTCAGGAGGAGTCCCTGGAAGATCTTCGGGGAAGACATCGGGAAAGTTGCAGACTTCGGGGATGCTCTCGAGGTCTTTAACCTTTTGCGTCTCATCAACCACATCAGCTAGAAATGCATGACACTCCTTCCGCAGATACTTCTGGGCTTGGATGCATGATATGATAGAAAGGTTCGAACTGGGTTTATCACCGTAAACCATGAGAGCTTCACCAGAGGGAAGATTGAGATGGATTGCTTTCTTGTAGCAAAGGATATCAGCATGATTGGGGCTCAGCCACTCCATGCCGATTATGACATCAAAGCTTTTTATGGAGACTGGCATAAGATCGATGGGGAAGGAATGGTTGTCTAGGGTAAGAGTACAACCAATGAATACGTCGTTTGTGCTCTCTTTCTTTCCGTTAGCCATCTCAACGGTGAATGTTTCGGTTAATAGTTGGGAATTACATTTAATTAGATGTTTGAATGCATGACTAACAAAACTCCTTTCCGCACCAGAATTGAAAAGAATGCATGCATAAGAGTTGTCAAGGAGGAACGTACCCGTAACAACGGTAGGATCAGCGATCGCTTCCTCCTGGCCCATCGCCAACACCCTTCCTGTATTGCCACCTGTTGTTGCCTTGGGGAAGTTTCTCCTGAAGTGCCCAGCCTCTCCACATCCATAGCAAGCTTGACCAACACCCGCTCCCGGAGCCTGGTGGGTTGGTTGGGCTGGTGCCTTGCAGTATCGAGCTATGTGTCCATTCTTTCCACAGCTGTTGCAATTCAAATCACAGCAGGGTCCGTGATGATGAAAGTTACACTTGTTGCATAGTGGTAGGTTTACAGCATAACCACCAGTAGGAGCTTGAGTGGGTGGAACAGCAGCTGGAGTAGCAGCAGGAGTAGTAGCAGCATGAACTGCCACTGTTTGTTGCTTGTTGGAGGGCTCCTGCGAAGATTGCCCCTTGCTTTTGTTCCAAAACTTCTTCTTCTTTTCTCCACTTTCCTGCTGTGGTTTAGGAGCAGCTGTCACCACATCAAGATCGGCTCCATGATCGATCAGAGTCTGCGCCAGATCCTTGCGCTTTCGAATGTAGTCGGCCTAGCAGCCAAGACATTTCCTTTGGTTGGTTGTGTCAGTCCCCAGATGTACCTCTCAATTTTCTTGCTTTCCGGGGTGGCTAATCCGGGACAGAGAAGAACCAGATCACATAATCTAGTGGTGTAGGCAGCGATGTCGGAACCCTTCATCTTCAAGTTCCAGAGTTCGTGCTCCAACTTTTGCACTTCTCCCCTCGGGCAGTTTTCCGCAAGCATGAGTTCCTTTATTCTTTCCCAACCCATGGAATTAACCGCTGGCAGGGTTTGGGATTTGACTTGACCATTCCGCCAGGTCAAAGCTCTGTCGATGAAGGTGCAGGTGGCGAACTTCACCTTGTTGGCTTCGGAACAGGCGCAAATTTCGAAGATGGATTCGATCTTCTCGAACCATCGAGTCAGAGCGATGACGACTCCATTTCCGTCGAACGACTTGGGTTTTGTGGTCATGAAGTCCATGTAGGAACACTTCTTTTGGTGTCCCTGACTTCCACCTTGTCGTTGAGGGTCGGTTCCACCTCCAGCCCCACCTGTGACAACCCGAAACTTTTATCCTATGCAATCGATCTTTATAGCAATATTAAACTCGATTGTATCATCTTTTAACGCCGTTTAAGAGTTAGTTTAAGTGTTCTAAGCTTGAGTACAGTTGGGAATGAGATTAGGGATGAGTCAACATGTCGTTTAGAAGCAAAATCGGGCCATACACCCTCATGAGAGGTGTGTACGGCCGCACACCCATCCTCCAGCCGCACACTCCCCCTTATATATATAAGGAGACCCCTTTCACTCATTTCTTTGCTTTGGCTGCACTCTATTTTCTCTCACTACATTCTCTCTCTAAAAACTTCATTCAAGAACACTCAAAAGGCCTTAAAAACGTGAACCACTTCATCATTCAGCTTGTTATGTTGGTAAGACACTTGAATCTAAGCCTAAAACTCATAGTGTTCTTCATGTTCTTCATCCTTTGAAGGTGTACGGCCGCACACCTTCATAAGGTGGCCGCACACACCTTAAAACTCTCCAAAGTGAAGAGTTTGGCCTTCCTTTTCTAGTAGGACTTGGTATTAGCACAAGAACACCTCGAAAACACCTCAAAACCGACATTTCGGACACAAACGAGGAGTGTACGGCCGCACACTCCTGTGTACGGCCGCACACACCCTCTGTACGGCCGCACACTCTTGTGTGCAACCGCACACACAGTCTGGCCGCACACCCTGGCCGCACACACATACTGATGGCCGCACACTTCCTTTATTCGATCACTTATGGCTCCGACACTTAGTTCCAAGTATTTCCAAGTCCCTAGGGTGGTTTCCCATCGTATTTTATCATGAAATGCCTTAACCTAATACGTATAATCATTATTATATGTTAATAGGATACACTCGTGTACAAAACATCAGTTGACACTCAGTGCTCGAAACCGATCGTACATCCGAATCCTACGTCAAACTGTGAGTTCATACCCCTATACTTTTCCGAGTTTTTCATGTTTTCAGGGGGGGGGGGGGAATACAAGCAAGAGTACATGGAAACTTGTGCTCAAATATATTATTTTGTTTAAAATAATTACATGTTCAGTATGCTTTCAAACACAGAAAACCGTTTTACCATCCGATTTAGAAATCAACTCGTAGAAACACTTTTCAAAACTAAAGCACGGAACTTATGAATCTTGTCATAAATTGTGATATTTTACAAAGGATTCATACCAACCATAAACAGGGTTTTATGTATTATTACTTGTAAATTTGTTAGTTGAAGGATTGGAGACACGTCCTTGGTAACACTCCACCGGATTCACGAGCGTAGGACTACCCTTATAACCAGAATCTCTTGGAGGGAGAGCGTGACTATTGTGTATAGATCTATACGGGACTGACTATCCCGCACCTCGCTGCTAGCTATAGTCGGACCGTTAGGTCTACGGGTGACAAAGTCATAAAATGATACTGGCCACCGTACGTGCCATATCCAGTTTAATGTATGGTTATGAAACTCGCAACCTAGATAACAAAGATTTACTTTGGTAATAATGAATCTAGTTAACTAACCTCAAAGTAATAACCGATTTGATTACTAGAGGGTATTGATAATACCCTTAGGATCTAGTTCACTACCTACTTATTAGTTCTATTTTTGTAATAAGACTAATACATCTCACGGAGAATAAACAGGGTCTTTCAAGGAAACTACATCTAACGACACAAGTATGGTAGATACTTGTACTTCTCTTTCAGAATCGATAACCAAACATCTTTCATAAGAAAATATGGGATTTTCTTGGGATAACTCAAACTTTCATAAACAGGTGGTTTATCATATAATTAATAGGAAATCAAACACCTTTCATAAGAAAATATGGGATTTTCTTGATAAATACTTTTCAAAGGATCAAAGAAACCTTTCTTTCACCAGAACTAAACATTTATGAACTCACCAGCTATATGCTGATATTTTAAAACTGTTTGTATTCTCAGGACATCAATAGACAGGTACTTTTGCCAACTTTTGGAGAAGATGGAACATCCTGAAGTCACATATTTTGCTTTTGCTATATATATACTGATATGTATAAACCATGTTTTTGAACAATGTAAATATTCTTATTATAATGTAATGGTTGTGTTTACTATGCTTACTATGATACAACTGTTGTGATACTACGCATGACGTCCTCCGCCCCGGAACGTTTCCGCCTTCGGTTTCGGGGTGTGACACCACCGGAATTCACTTGTGCCATCGATGCAGTTACGGCGGCGGTAACCGCTGCTTGTAACATGACAGGATCGAATTGTGGACGTGGCGGTGGCGGGGTGTCGTCGTTTCTTCTGATGGGTCTTCTTCGAGGAGGCATCTTGCTCTAGAAACAACCAGGAAGAAGAGGATGGTAAGTCCTCAAGATATATGAAAGAAAATATATCTCATCCTGATAATAAAAGTGTTCTACCAAGCGATAAGCACAGGAAATTTACTAATGCAAGTAATTATCGCTTAAGAAGAAAGTGGTAACAACACTTGGAATGAATCTATATACGGAATTTGGCTCTAGCTAAAATACTTCTATAGTATTTTATGTTGGATGTTTTTGTTCTTGGTAAGTTTTAGGCTTGCTGTAACACCATAGTCACTCCCAAGCACATGTTAGTCATGTCTCGACTGAATATAGTTGATCAGGCTATATTCAGCTCAGACATGATTACATAACTGCCCAGGTTTAACCGCGGCATCCCAACACCCAAATACTTTTGTGTTGTTCTTCCTATGACTCTGGTTCTGTTATGTTTGCATGCTCGTATAATTTTTACAAAATACTTATATTTTGAAAACATATTTTTAGTTTAGAGAACTTAGGCCCCTTAGTGCTTATAGTTGTATACCATATAAGGTTTGGTATACTTAGTTTGCTATAAACAAGGGCTCTGATACCAATCTGTCACACCCCAAAACCGGAATGGCGGAAACGCTCTGGGGTGGAGGACGTCATGTATAGCATCACAACCAATGTATAATAGCAATTCATAGCAACACAACCATTACATTGAATACATATATGAAAAATGTTTACATCAGTTTGAAACTTGTTTTAAATACATCCAAAGTATGTAAAATATAAACATAAGACTCTTATTGCTCCAGCTTCTCAAAAATCCAGCAGGTACCTGTCTACTGATTTCCTAAGAATACAAGCAGTTTGAGAAATATCAGCATAAAGCTGGTGACTTCATAAGTGATATTTTGTAATGAAAACTTGTTGATGAGTTTGTACGAATGTTGGTATGTTTCCAAGAAAATCCTATATTTTCTTTAGTGAGAGTGTAATGTTACGATTTTTGTGTAAAACCATGGATGTTCATTTCTGAAAACTGTAGTGATATGTGAAAATACTACTTCATATGACTAGCTAATGCTAATCATGATATGTACGTATTCCGTACGAAAAATCATGGTATATTTGATTCTATTTTAAAACCCTAGCTTTAGCCATGTATACGTAGTGTGTTTTATTACTTAAAATAAAACCATGTAGTGAAACCCATGGAATCCTCCAGTTGTAGTGTGTAGTAGTTCTATTTAGTAAAATAAAACTGTTGAAGAGTGATACTTGTAAATCAAAGGTGATTTATACATATTGTGAGTCGTATAACCATACTTGATAAGACTAGAGACCTTTCTAACGTTCTTCGGGTGTTGAGTTAAATGACATTTGTCACCCCAGGCATGCCTCCCTAACTGTAGCCAGCAGTTCGGGTGTGGGATTGTCAGTCCCGAATAGATCTATTCACAAATCTCACGCTCTCCCTCCAGGAGACTCTGGTTATAATATGATAGGATTTAGCCCTGTACACCTAAGGGTACATTTTTGAAGTAGTGCCTCACGATATCGTACAATCTAATTTACATGTAGTGTTGTAGTGTTATACCATAGTGAAATCCGTATGTATACCGTATGTAGTGACAATCATAGTTATGAAATGCAATGTTCATGTAGTGATGTACACCATAAACTAAATATGTCATAGTTTATATGTTTAGTAGTGAAAGTTTCTGTACATGTTACGCTTCGAAAATCCCAAACTATAGCTATTATAGTTTGCATGCATAGTGTGAATATCTAGTTCGGAAAACAATGCAATTTTAGTTATAAGTTGTATAACGCCCCTTATGCTCGACACCATACAAAAGAGGTTAAAGTATACGAATTGCATGATTTTTATACTTATTAAAAGCTCTTTGTATTAGTTCACAAAAACATTTATGTTTGGCTTGTATTCCCCCCCCCCCTGAAAACGTTTTAAAAATCAGTAAAAGCGTAGGGGTATGAACTCACCTTGAGCGAGTGGTTTGTATGAAGATCGGTACGAGATGTTGAGTGTTAAGTGAAACCTTGAACTCAATTTGGTCCTAATAACATGTAATGACACATATATAGGAGTCAAACGAAGGTATTTCACTACTAGATACGATTGATAACCACTTTAGGGACTTGGACCCACTTACACTATGTGTTAGAACCATGTAGTATTGAGTGAGGGGAGTGTATGGCCACCTTAATGGTATGTGCGGCCATGGGTGTGTGGCCCAAAGGGGTGTGCAGCCGTACACCATGATGGAAGGTGTCATTGAAGTGTTTTCAAGGTCCATACTTGCATCCATGAAGTGTTCTAAGTCTATACTCAATTGTAGTGCAAGTTAAGGGTCCTAGAAGTGGGTTTGCGGCCCTATGATGGGTGTGTGGTCGCACACAAGGAGTGTGCTGCTGTACAAGGGAGTGTGCTACCTCACACATGAGTGTGCTGCCGCTCAAAGGTGTGTACGACCGTACACAGGTGTGTGCGGTCGTACACCCTACATTCTTGTGTCCAAAATGCCAATTCTAAGGTGTAGCAAGGCTAGGGTCATGTCCAACTCGAATATGGAAGTCAAACTCTCACTTTGGAGGGTATTTTAAGAGTGTGTGGCCACCTTATGGGGGTGTGCGGCCGCACTCACTTCCAACACGAATAATATGACGAATTTTGCACACTTAGGGCTTAGCTAGAGTGGTCTTTTATGGTTTGCAAGTTAGAGGATGAATTAGTCACGTTCTTGAAGCTTTGGAGGGTTCACAGTTGGAGAAACTTGAGAGAATAGTGTAGTGTGTTGCCAAGGAGTGAAAAGGAATGAAAGGAAAGTGGTCTACCCTTTATATATGGGTGAGAGTGCTGCCAAAAAGTGAGTGTGATGCCAAGGGGGGGGGGTGGGTGTGCAGCCACACACCCATGTGTGCGGCCGTACACTCCTCCTAGAGGTGTGTATGGCCCGGTTTTCTCACCACGTGACTCGCTGACTCATTCCTAACCTCAACCTTGGTCATACTTTATGCTTAGAACACTTAAATGAACCCTTAAACAGTACAAGAAGTCAACATAAATAGTTTAACATTGATTTAATTGACTAGGAGTACAAGGTAGAAATTTCGGGTTGTCACACGAATTTATCAAGGTATGATTTACAAACCCTGTTCATCAAATCCATGAAAGCTGCTGGAGCATTGGTTAGTCCAGACGACATAACCAAGAACTCATAGTGTCCATATCTTGTTCTGAACGCAATCTTCTCAAAATCCTGCTCTCTTACCTTTAGCTGATGATATCCTAACCTAAGATCGATCTTCAAAAAATAGCTCGAACCTTGCAACTGATCGAACAGGTCATCAATTCCCGGCAACGGGTACTTGTTCTTTATTGTTGCTTTATTCAGCTCTTTGTAATCGATGCACATTCTCATGCTCTTGTCATTTTTCTTTACAAATAGGGTGATGAACTAGGTCGAATAAAACATTTGTCCAATAACTCCTGAAGTTGTGTCATAAGCTCTTTCATCTTTGTTGGTGCTAATCGATACGGTGCTTTTGCTATTGGCGTCGTTCCTGGTAACAAGTCGATACAGAATTCTACTTGTCGATCAAGGGGTAATTCGGGAAGATCTTCGGGAAAGACTTCCGGATAGTCACACACCACCGAAATATTCTACACCTCCTTCTTTTCCTTCTTAGCATTGATCGCGAACGCTAGATATGATGTACATCCCTTGGCCAAACACTTTCTGGCTTTCATTAGGGAAAGGATTCTAGAGTTTACTCTGCGTTTGTCTCCATACACCATAAATGACTCTTTCCCTGGCGGTTTTACTTTTACTATCTTCTTTCTACACAATATTTCGGCATCATTGGCGCTAAGCCAATCCATTCGTAGAACTATGTCGAAACCATTTAACTCGATAGGTAATAATTCCTCGTGGAACTTATTCCCATTCAAGTCAATGAAGATCTTTTTCATACGATAAACTTGCCACTAGCAACCTCGACTATTAAAGCATTAACTAGTCTATCAACAGGCAAAGCTAGTTTTCTACCAAATTCATGTGAAATAAAGGAGTAATTGGCTCCAGAATCAAACAAAATTTGGGCAGGCAATTCGTTTACGAGAAAGGTACCTGAAGCAACAGCAACTTCTTCTTTCGCAGCTTCAAGTGTCATCTGAAAGGCTCTCTCCTTCGGCTTTGGTGGAAGATTGGGCTTTGCTGTATCCTTCTTCTTCGGGCAATCCTTCAAAATATGCCCCTCTTCATTGCACCCAAAACAGACTTTGTTAACAAAGGTGCATTCATTGGCATATTGCCCAAGCTTTCTACATTTGTAACAAGTGACTTCCTCGCTGCATTTCCCAACATGTTTCTTTTTACACTTGTCACACCACTTGGGTTCGGCTCCTCCTCCGAATTTCCTCGAACCAGTCTTCGAGAATTTATTCTTTTTATTGGAGCCTGAAGTTCCTTCAAACTTTCTCTTTTCGCCAACTTCAACCTTGCTGGTGGCTCTCCCCTTAATCATATCTTCAACAGACTTGGCAGCCCAGATAGCTGCCTCCAAAGTAAGTGCCTGAAGTACTGGCACCACGTACTCCCATTGAAGTCCCTTTGCGTACCTGTCAATTTTTGTCAGCTCATCTGGGACGATACACAAAGCAAACTCCATTTTGTCTTTGAAGCTATTTGTGTATTCATTAACGGTCATACTTCCCTTCTTCAATGTCAGAAATTGGTTTTCTAGCCTAAGCACATTTTGGGCCGAGCAGTACTGGTGCTTGAATTGCAACAAGAACTCTGCTCAAGTCAGTTGCAGTGGCTCATTAGGGCTTAGGATTTTCCCGAGAGTGTTGCACCAACGAGCAACGCTACCTCTGAACTGACGCACTGCAAATGTGGTTTGTAACTTGCGTTGGCAACCACATGTCATGAAAGCCAATTCCATTTTCGAGATCCAATCCAATACTCCGACGGGATCTTCTTTTCCAGTGAAAGTTGATGGCTTGCAAGTCATAAACTCTTTATACTTGCACCTATCTCTCTCCACTCTATCTTCGTGGTTATTTCTCCCAGCCACAAGCGGTTCAGTATGACCAACAGATCTATTGTTGTTTCCTTCTTCAGACTGATCGTCATTTAATTCAGGTTGTTCAACAGGAATTGAAGGTTCACTCCTGTTGTTCAACAATATTTGCCTCAATTTCTCCCTTTGTTCAACCATTATTGTCTGAATCATGGCTCGTACTCCAGCCACGATGATGGGTTCTGGTGCAACTTCTGCTCTAGGCACCTGTTCCACAACTTGGGGTTAAGGTTGTTGGTTTCGGTTTGCATTTCCAGCTCCACTTCGAGTTCTTTCCATTATGATCTATACACCGAATAAGGCGAATTTAGATCTTTATCCTCAATAGATATTTAAATTCTCCTTATCACTCCGAAACGTTTACATGTTAGTTCTAGTATCGTAATCGTACGCTTAGAATCCTACACACATAAGGTTTCCAGATCCGGTCGGCAACAGACCATAGATCCGAACAAATAATATCATATATGGCAACCATATAGCATTTAACACAAAAAAGCATTTTAGGCATCTTTCCTAGATATTCTAGTGCTCGTGTCTAAAATATACTAGACACTCATCTCACAATCACCACTTAGCATTTTTATGTCTAGAAATCCTACAAATTCCTAGTTCGCTTAAACTATTGCTTTGATACCAACTGTGACATCCCCTAATTTCTTGGCCAGAAAAGACCGATTTAATTTATGCTTTTAAATTAAAGTCAGAGAAATCCGTTTAAAAGATGTTGCAGAATTCATCCCCAAAACAAAACATGATAAAAGTTTATCAAAACCTTCTTTAAAGAAATATATATTTTCATTTCATATCAAAACCTCGGGATGTCATGTTCCGATACAGGTCAAAAGCATAAACAAGACATTATAAGCCTTTCAACAGTTATTTACAACTACTGGCCTATAATCCAAAAATCTCCCATCATCACCCGACTATGCTCGGGGTCCACTACATGTAATATAAAAAGCTGAGTGGGTCAGGCATGGGAGCCTGGTGAGCATATAGGGTTTTCAACCCACAGTAATAATAAACTTATTAAATTCATTAATCAACAATAACCCTGATTACCCATTCCCGTTATCCTCACTTTACGTCCCTAAACACCTATCACAAGGGACCTAGCCTAAGGATTATCATCAGGGTGGACACTACTGCTAAGGGGACTCCTCAGCCATACATGTCCTAAAGGCAACCATGAGGGGGATGGAGTACACCAATAAACATATAGTTCACCAACACCTACAGGTTGCGAACCTGCTAGCGTTCCACTGGACTGTCTTGAAAGGTCCATGGTCGTCATCTATACTCCGCTAGACGACTACAACAACAACAACAACAACAAAAACATCAAGGCCTCTCATCATTTTAACACACATCGACTATTTCGTCTACCCATGTTTTACCCAACATATTTGTAGATAAAATACATATACAACTTAAAACTAGTATAAAACATTCATTCAATAGTCAGCTCAAATAAACAATTAATATAATTACACATAGCACATATTTTATAGAAAATACTTCATATCTATGTGTAAGGTGAAAGGGACTACACACTCACATGATTTAATGATAATCGGGCAGCACTTCGTTTCCTAAAACAATCGTTTCTAATAAAACCAAGAGTTTTATTGAGAAACCGGGCTCTGCGAGGGTTAGGCTTCAAAACCGAAAAGATAAACTTTTCTGGGACTACGGGCACTTCGGGAAGTATTTTGGGAGTTTGGTGTAATACCGGGGCTTTGGGGGAAGTTGGAATGGAAGAAATATGGGCTTAGGGGTGTAAAATGGCAATTTTCCAAATTATCCCCGGGAGGTCTCGCACCCTTTCATTTAGAATTCGTTTAGAATTCGTCGGCTAATTTTCCAAACCGGGCTCTGCGAGGGTTAGGCTCCGTTTTGACTTTCTTTATATGCACGCGTAGGTAAAATTACGCTCTACAACTTTCATTTAGAATTCGTCGGCTAATTTTGACTTTAATTTTAATATTATTATTTTTAACAGACCGGGACAGGAAATCCGTTAAAAATTCATAACTTCTTCATCCAACGTCCGTTTTCGTCTATCTTTTTACCGTTGTACTACTATTGACGAGAACTTTGATTCTCGTTTAGGTTGTGTCGGCTAAAAATCACTCGATCTAAAATTCGAGTTTTTAGCTGTCTACTACTAAGCTGAAACTTAGAAAAATCGTAACTTCCTCATACGAAGTCAGATTTGGGCGTTCTTTTTATACATACTCTCGGTTTAACGAACACTACGACTTTCATTTAGATCACCAAGGGTAAAAAGTATTTTATCAAAAACTCACTTTTTACGTCATTCGGCACCGTGCCGATTTTTTCGCGGAACTTCGACAGGTCATAACTTCTTCGTTATAACTGGGATTTCGGTATTCTTTATATATCCGGAATCCTTGTCACGATCACTACAATTTTCTTAATAGATATCGGCTTTATGTAATATTTATTTTCGACGCTCATTTTTATTCTTAATTATATAAATCCTAATAATTAAGCATAAAACACATAATTCACATAATAATCACATAATTCCTATTCATTTCTTCAAAATGAGTTACAAAGGTTAACCTAGACTATTACGTCAATATTAATGCCTAGTCAAGAAACACGGGCGTTACACAATAGCCCATATTTAATTAGTCACCTTATGATCATCAAATTAATTCTAAATTAATTTATGATCAATACTAATTAAAAAATATGATTTCATATTAATATATTATAACTTATAATATATTAACAAACCATAAACATACAATTATCAAAAGGTTATCCAAATCGTTTGGGTGAAGTGCAACCCAAATGGACCATGCCGGGTCGGGTCAAGTGCATCTCAAATATTGTTATGGACTTAGACACCTTATCCAACAAAAATATCATAAAATTTGTCTAACATATAAGAGTAAAAACATCCCAGGCAAAAAAATGGTGTGTGCACCGCAATCATCCCGAGCTCTTCCCCTTGCTACCGGAAGTACCTGAAACCAAAAGTGTAAACTGTAAGCACGAAGCTTAGTGAGTCTCCCCAAACTACCACATACCATACACATATCATGAAACTAGGAGATACGGGCCCTACCCACACTCAATGAGATACGGGCCCCGCCCACACTCAGCTACTATGAGATACGGGCCCTACCCACACTCAGCTACTATGAGATACGGGCCCCACCCACACTCAGCTATTACGAGATACGGGCCCTGCCCACACTCATCTACTATGAGATATGGGCCCCGCCCACACTCAGCTACTATGAGATACGGGCCCCGCCCACACTCGGCTAGTCACACAAATAACATACAAGTATCACACAGACAACAAGTATAACTAAGCATATAAATTTGTACTCTATATTACTATCTATGAGATACGGGCCCCGCCCACACTCGGCTACTGAACATATCACATATACGGGCCGACCTTGGTGTCGTAGACCCGTTCCTACTGAAGGAAACTCACCTCGTATGCTAGTTGTGAAATCTCACGTGAGGAATCTCTGACGGATGCTCCAACGACTCCTCGACTATCATTATCACAATAATCCTTTAGTCAAAAACTGATAATCCTTCTAAGGGTAAAATGACCATTTTATCCCTGGTCAAAGACAACATTCTGACTGGCTCAACTCGCCGAGTTGACCTACCAACTCGCCGAGTTCTATAACTCAAAATCCCTAGAATCACGATCCAAATCGCCGAGTCATCCCCCCTGACTCCTGAAGTTCTATCAGGTACTGAATTTGGACAACAGGATTTAACTCGTCGAGTTCCTCTACGGACTCGATGAGTTCTTCAGTCTGTTTGGCCATCTTAAGGGATTAAGCCCCTATTCTTCAGATCCATACTCCATACTTCATCCACATACTGGAAATACCCTCTTAAGGGTAAAGTTTCCAACTTTACCCACTATTAGTCCTTCTCAATGAGTTAAACTCAAACCCTAGCTCTCTAGAACATAGATCTTGGTCCAAAAGCCATAATACTCCAAACTAACCCATCCTAACATAGATCTAGGCCTTAGACACCACTTGAATACGTAAAGCTCCTAACTTTCCTTACATGCATGGCCTTTTGGGGCTTAAAAGGACATAACAACACCTTAAAGCTTGCATGGGGCTTCCATGGCCATAATGCTTGTGCCTTTATGTCGTGAAACCCCTTCTAGACCCCAGATCTGGAAGGTAGAACACTTGGGACGTCCATTTCCCAAGGACCAAGTTTCTTGAAACAAAAACCCCATAAAGTGATAAAAAAAGACATCTAACAAGCTACTAAGCAAGGTAGAGACTTGATTACCATAAAATGAGGAGGATGAGAAGTCGCTTCTGGATCTACTAGATTCCTTTTGAATCTCCAAACTTCTTCTCTTCTTCATAAGCTTCAAATGCACAAAGATCACTCAAGAATGGCTCACAAACTCACACAAAGGTCTAGGGTTTCGTGGATTAGGGTTTGGGACTTGGAGGCTAGAAGTGAGGCCACAAGGTGAGGAATAAGATGCTTAAATACGGTGAAAAACCCCGAAATTAGGTTTTCATGCTGGCCGACCTACTCACCGAGTCGAGGCTCTCAACTCGTCGAGTAGGTGGCTTCAGATCCCGCGTACAAATTAGTGTCTACTCGATGAGTCCGGGGCTCCTAATTCGTTGAGTAGCTCTTCAAAAATGAATAAATTATCATTAAATCCGTATCAGGAACTAGACATTACAATTCCCCCCACTTGTCTTAGACTTCGTCCTCGAACACTGTTGCGTCTGGAAACAACTCCGGGTAGTGCTCCCCCATCTCCTCCTTGGGCTCCCAAGTCCACTCAGAACCCTTATTGTGCTGCCACTGCACCTTCACCAGCTGAACAACCTTGTTCCTCAAGGTTTTTGTCTTGCGATCCAGAATCGCCACCGGCCTCTCAACGTAGTTCAGGCTGTCGTCAACCTGAATATCCTCTAAGGGCACAATCGCTTAATCATCCACTAAGTACTTCCGTAACTAGGAAACATGAAAAGTGATGTAGATTTGGCTGAGATCTGCTGGAAGATCCAATGGATACGTCACATTTCCCACCCAAGCTATAACCCTGAAAGGACCAATGTACCTAGGGCCCAACTTTCCCCGCTTCCAGAACCGGATGATACCTTTCCAAGGTGATACCTTCAGGAGAACCATGTCGCCCACATGGAACTCCAAGTCTGAATGCCGCTTGTCGGCATTGCTCTTCTGCCGACTCTGAGCAGTCTGGAGTCTGCTTCGGACCTGTTGGATCCTCTTAGTAGTCTTCAGTAGTACTTCAGTACTCCCCATGACTCTCTGACTGACCTCGCCCCAACAGATTGGGTTCCTACATTTCCTCCCGTAGAGCATCTTGAAAGGAGTGCAATCTATGCTATTGTGGTAGCTGATGTTATACGAAAATTACGCTAACGGAAGATACGTATCCCAATTGCCACTGAAATCCATCACACATGCGTGTAACATGTCCTCGAGAGTCTGTATCGTCCTCTCGCTCTGTCCATCCGTCTGAGGGTGGAAAACGGTGTTGAATTGGAGACGAGTACCCATCTCGTCGTGAAACCACTTCCAAAATCTAGAAGTGAAACGGACATCTCAGTCTGACACCACCGAGACAGGCACTCCATGACGTGCCACTATCTCACGCACATAGATCTCGGCCATCTTTGTGGCCGATATACTCTCCTCGATCGGGATAAAATGAGCACTCTTGGTAAACCTATCCACGATGACCCATATCGAATCTAGTCCACATGTGGTCCTGGGAAGCTTGGTGATGAAATCCATGGTGATATCTTCCCATTTACACACGGGAATGTCTAGCGGCTGTATCTTGCCATGTGGTCTCTGGTGCTCGGCCTTGACCTTCCTGCAGGTCAAGCATCACTCTACATACCATGCTATGTCCCACTTCATGAAGGGCCACCAGTAATCAGGGCGAAGATCCCGATACATCTTCGTCGCCCCGGGATGGATGGAAAACCTTGACTTTTGGGCCTCATCCATCAAAACCTATTGTACTCCGCCCGAGTACGGAAACAAACCCTACCATGCAGGGGTCAGCAACCCTCGGTTGTCATAGTCAAATGAGGCCATCGGGCCTACGATCCGTTTGCACTTCTGGCACTCTTCCTTCAGGCCCTCGACCTGCGCCTCCTGGATCTGCTCTAGCAACAGAGTAATCACTGTCATCCTCAGACATATATCTCGAATCAGAGCTACCAATGCCTTGCGGCTTAGAGCATCGAACACCACTTTGGCCTTGCCCGAGTGGTAGAGGATCTCACAGTCGTAATCCTTCACCACATATAACCACCGACGCTGCCTCATGTTTAAATTCGGCTGATCCATGAGGTACCTCAAACTCTTGTGGTTCGTGTAAATGGTACAACAAGTCCCATAGAGGTAATGCCGCCAAAACTTGAGGGCGAAAACCATAGCCCCCAACTCTAGATCATGTGTCGGATAGTTAGCCTTGTGAAGCTTGAGCTGCCTCGAAGCATAAGCTATCACGTGACCTCGCTCCATCAATACCGCATCCATGCCGGTGATCGAAACATGACAGTAAACCACGAAGTCATCAACTCCCTCTGGCAAAGTCAAAATTGGTGCCTCGCATAACCGTTGTCTAAGAGTCTCGAAGGCTGCCTGCTGCTCAGGCCCCTAGCGGAATGTCACCGACTTCTTGGCCAGTCGAGTCAAAGGAACAACGATCTTGGAGAAATCCTTGATGAATCTCCAGTAATAACCCACTAGACCAAGAAAACTCCGAATCTCAGATGGAGATGGTAGAACCTCCCACTACATCACGACCTCTATCTTGGCCGGATCGACCAGAATACCCTTCTGGTTGACAAGGTGCCCCAGAGACTGCACCTCGCGTAACAAGAACTCACACTTGGAGAACTTTGCGAAAAGTCTCTCCCTCCTCAGAGTCTCCAGAACCTCCCTCAGGTGCTCCTCATGTTGCGCCCGAGTCTTGGAATAAACCAAGATGTCATCAAGGAAAACTATCATAGACCGGTCTAGCATCGGTCTGCACACACGGTTCATGAGGTCCATGAACGCGGCTGGAGTATTGGTGAGCCCAAACGAAATCACCACAAACTCATAGTGACTATAGCGAGTCCTAAAAGATGTCTTCTGCACATCCTCGTCTCTGAATCGCATCTGGTGATAACCCGATCGCGGATCAATCTTGGAGAACCAAGATGCACCCTGTAGCTGGTCAAACAAATAATCAATCCTTGGGAGGGGATAACGGTTCTTCATCGTTACCTTATTCAGCTCTCGGTAGTCTATGCACATCCGATGTGACCCGTCCTTCTTCTTCACAAACAGGATCGGGGCTCCCTATGGCAAACTACTCGGCCTGATAAATCCGTTGTCTAGAAGCTCTTGCAGATGCGTAGACAACTCCTGCATCTCGGGAGGATCCAACCGATATGGTGCCGTGGCTATCGCAGTCGCACCAGGGACTAGGTCAATCCAGAACTCAACCTGTCTCTATGGAGGTATCCCAGGAAAATCCTCCGGGAATACGTCCGGGTACTCTCGCCTTGGCTATAGGAGCCGCACCCGGGTATCCATAATATAGTGCCTCGCCCTCGCTGCTGAACATAAAGTCGGTCCATGATGCGGCCTCTCACCCTGAATCACTAACCCTCCCCCACAAGGAGTATGAACTCTCACTATTTACTGCTCGCAGTCAATCACTGCCCTATTGGAGTCAACCAATCCATACCGACTATAACCTTGTTCCCTCGCAGGGGAATGGGGACCAAATCTACTAAAAGTTGCTCGTCGAACAACTGTAGTGTACACCCCCGATGAACTCTGGAAACCCGAAAGGTGCTATCGTCTGCTATCTCCATATCCAGTGGACAATCTAACTCCCCCGGAGCTCCAACAAATCGCTTTCTCAGTGCGAGCGATACAAAAGATCGGGTAGCCCCTGAATCAAACAATACAACAACAGATATATCGTTCACAAGGAACGATCCCGTAACGACATTAGGAGCTGCACGTGCCTCCTCTGCTTTCAACTAGAAGGCTCTGCTCTTCGCCACTGGCGCCTCTGTTCGGCCCTGTCGGCCGTCTATAATCCTAAATATGGTAGGAGCGGGTGCTGCCACCTTCCCTACTGCATCTAAACTTGGACACTGGGACCTCGTGTGGCCACTCTGATTGCACTGAAAGCAAATCAGATCAGATACTGTGGTGTTGGTGGTAGCAGTACAATCCTTACTCATATGTCCAATTTGGCCGCACTAGAAGTAGCCCGAACTGCCCGCCCTACACGTGCCCTCGTGCATCCGACCACACTTGCCGCAGCGGCCTCGGCCATGCTGACCCTTCCCTCGGGAATCTACCATGGGCTTTTTGCCCGAGCCCTCCATGCCAGACACAGCTTCTGGCTTCCTCTTTCTCTCCATCTCTAAATCGATCTCTCTCTCTCTCAGGAGCCCTAGCAATCATATCCTCCACCGTCTTGCAGCTGGATCGGCTCACAAACTGGCGGATATCACTCTACAACATTTAATGATATCGGGCCTTCTTCATCTCCACGTCCGCCACGTACTGCGGAACGAGAAGGGCCCTCTCCCTAAACTTGGGGGTGATCTCCACCAATGTCTCATTCGTCTGCTCGAGAAATCACTCTAGGTCATCGCATCTAGAACTGCATCATCTCCAATGGCTCGTCCCATCTCCTCCCACCAGTCACGTGCCCTGTCCTTCAGAAGACAGGACGCAAGTCGGAACTTGTCCCCCTCGGGACATCGGCTCGTACGGAACGCGTTGGCGACATCAGACAACCATATAGTGCTAGCAATGGGGTCCCGAGACCCATGGTAATCGGGATCTCCACAAGCTCTAAAATCCGTGAATGTCAGTGTGCGCGACCCCATCATGGCTGCCACCTCAGTGTGGAATGCACTCAGTCTCTCATCCAAAAGCTCTAAAATACCCTCCTTGATCGTACCGAAGATCACAAGAGTCTGATCCAGAATACTGCGCGTGCCCTCAGACGAAATGAATTCTCTTGTCTGCTCATCTAGCTGCCCGGCTCCACAGCCCAAGCCTGATCCCTCACCGACACCTGAACTGCCGACTGGCCTAGTACGTAGCGTCACCATACTGAAAATACACCATAACAAACATCAGAATACTCATCATAACTCGAGGGATCTCACACGCTACAACTTCCCTCGGTTCGTCTCATCCTACCTTGATTCGATTACGGATCCTCTGCTATTAGTAGTACGAGCCCATACTACCTTCCACATCTATCCGTACTTTCCTCAAGAACTGCCTTGACTCCAGCAAGTCCCTTCTACTGCTACTGCTACTAATCTCATCTGAGGCATGCCCTAGGGTAATCACCAACCCACTCTCCGCCATCAGCTGCATAAGAAGTCCCTGCTATCTCCCCCTAACTAGCTTGCGAATACCATTACATATCACTAAGACTAGATAATTCTTCAAATGAGAGATCCTACCCTACAACGGTTGGACTCAAACAAGAGCTGCGAAATAGAGCTAGACCTAACCTTCTAAAATTATTTAGTCCTCGCAATATGTAACTTAACATATTCGTTTACTAGTTAGTAATAGATAACTAAGACTCCTAAAAGCACAAAGCAAGCAACATTCGAGCATCGAGTAAACATAATCAAGCATATCCTAATCAGGGCATCATATCACTGACTAAACTGTACTAGCATGCATTTCATAAGCTTATACAAATATAACAGTCACATAAGGCATCCTTCCTAGATCCTTAGCCCTAATCTAGCATGCAGTTCTCATAAGCATATCATAACATAAACTTGTATGGGTAAATTGGTAGTACTTACTTGAGCTCGACTAATTGCATTCACCACATCCTTTTTCTCTTTTCAAATTCCATTTTATAAAAATATTTTTTTCATTTAAAAAATATTTATACCAAGTCCTTAGTTTGAGTTCAGACACACCCAAGAGTGTGCCCTAATCCCTCAAACCAAGGCTCTGATACCAACTTGAAACATCCCAAAAACACGGTCAAAAAATTCCATTTTTTAAATCATTAATAAAACCATATTTATCCAAACATCATATAAAAGCATACACCATGTATCTCAAATATCATAAAATATGTCTAACATATCAGAGTAAAAACATCCTAGGCTAAACAAATGGTGTGTGCACCGCAATCATCCCGAGCTCTTCCCCTTGCTACCAGAAGTACATGAAACTAAAATTGTAAACTGTAAGCACGAAGCTTAGTGAGTCTCCCGAAACTACCACATACCATACACATATCATGCAACTAGGAGATACGGGCCCCGCCCACACTCAGCCACTATGAGATACGGGCCCCGCCCACACTCACCTACTATGAGATACGAGACCGGCCCACACTCAGCTACTAGGAGATACGGGCCCCGCCCACACTCAGCTACTATGAGATACGGGCCCCGCCCACACTCAGCTACTATGAGATACGAGCCCCGCCCACACTCGACTACTGAACATATCACATATATGGGCCGACCTTGGTGCCGTAGACCCGTTCCTACTAAAGGAAACTCACCTCGTAAGCTAGTTGTGAAATCTCGCATGAGGAATCTCTGACGGCTGCTCCAACAACTCCCCAACTATCATTATCACAATAATCCTTTAGTCAAAAATTGATAATCCTTCTAAGGGTAAAATAACCATTTTACCCCTTGTCAAAGTTAACATTCTGACTGGATCTACTCGCCGAGTTGACCTACCAACTCGCCGAGTTCTATAACTCAAAAATCCAGGAATCACGATCCAACTCACCGAGTAATCCCCCTGAATCGTCGAGTTCTATCAGGTACATAATTGGGAAAACACGATTTAACTCGTCGAGTTACTCTATGCACTCGACGAGTTCTTCAGTCTGTTTGGGCCATGTTAAGGGATTAAGCCCCTACTCTTCAGATCCATTCTCCATACTTCATCACATACTGGAACTACCCTCTTAAGGGTAAAGTTTCCAACTTTACCCACTATTAGTCCTTCTCAATGAGTTAAACTCAAACCCTATCTTTCTAGAACATAGATCTTGGTCCAAAATCCATGATACTCCAAACTAAACCATCCTAACATAGATCTAGGCCTTAGAAACGACTTGAATACGTAAAGCTTCTAACTTTCCTTCCATACATGGACTTTTGGGGCTTAAAAGGCCATAACAACACCTTAAAGCATGAATGGGGCTTCTATGGCCATAAAGTTTACGCCTTTATGCCGTGAAACCCCTTCTAGACCCCAGATCTGGAAGGTAGAACACTTGGGACGTCCATTTCCCAAGGACCAAGTTTTAAATGCACAAAGATCACTCAAGAATGGCTCACAAACTCACACAAAGGTCTAGGGTTTCGTGGATTAGGGTTTGGGACTTGGAGGCTGGAAATGAGGCCACAAGGTGAGGATTAAGATGCTTAAATAGGGTGCAAAACCTCGAAATTAGGGTTTTATTATGGCAGACCTACTCGCCGAGTCGAGGCTCTCAACTTGTCGAGTAGGTGGCTTAAGATCCCGCGTCCAAACTCGTTTCTACTCGACGAGTCTGGGGCTCCCAAATCGTCGAGTAGCTCTTCAAAAATGAATAAATTATAATTAAATGCGTAGCAGGAATCAGGTGTTACACCCTATTTTTGATAACCAATGACTGGATATCAAAAATAAACAAATCATCTGGATGGAGAGTGTCGGATACCAAGAGCTTTTCATGCTCTCCCTAGATGTATGAAGGGTCTCGATAAAACACAAGAATGAGAGTAAAACAAATACTCTCCAGTCATATGTAGTCGGCTAATTGTGTCGCTGAAAACTGCTCGAACAAATACCAAATTAACAAATAATAACTCTACATTAAAAATCTCTGTTGTGCTGAAAAATACCAATCTACCCAAACTGCAGTGCCGGAACTCCTGGAGTGGTCTTCAAAAAATAAAGTCCACATCCTCAAGATCCATGGTTCGTCAACCGAAGATCTAGAGCGACAAGTCATACAAATCCTGTAGAGCGAAGGTTGCAAAACAATTTTGTTGATCAGACACAATTGCGGTATAATCCTCGCGAAGAAAAATATGATGTCCAACCGCGGTATGAAGTAATCCTCATGGAGAGAATAAAATTATTCCAATAAAATCAGCAAAAAGTAAGCCAATGTGACTATCATAGGTTGGGTTGTGGCAAAAATTGGTATTAAAAAGATAATTGGTTTTAATAAAATACGGAAATAAATTGGTTTTAATAAAAAAATGGTTTTAATAATAATAAAAAAAGGCTAAGATATTTTTTGGGTTTCAACAAAAAATTGGCTAAATAAAAAAAATTGACTGAAAAAAAGTGGTGTTAATTAAAAAATTAAGGCTTAGAGGTGTTAATTTTCAGGGGGGGGGGTCTGAAATGAGAGGGTAGGAGGAAGGTGGAGGAAGTAGGCTGAAGAGGAAGGGGTTGAGAAGAGTTATAGCTGATGAGGGAGGAGGTACTGAGGAGTAGGTGGTCTGCGTTATGAGAGGGTTGATGGCTAAGGAGTACCGAGGAGTGGTACTGAAGATGGTGGTCTGTGGGTGAGAGGGTCTGTAGTGGAAACATAAAGTAGAATGTAGAAGTGTGCTACCGAGGACTATGAAGTTGGGTAAGGGAGGTGAGATCTGCGGTAGGGTCTGCGGTCAAGGATTGGTTTGCGGTTGGGTAAGAAGTGGTTGGTCTACGGTAGGAGCTGAAGAATAAAGCGAAGAGGCGGAAGGGAAGATCTGCGGTAGGAGTTTGCTGTGCGAGGAGGCGAAAAAGCGAGGAGTATGCGGTATGCTGAAGGAACACGGAAAGAACACATCTTCAGGTTAGGTCTGCGGTATCTCGGATACGTGTTAGAGGTCTTCGGTGAACCGCAGAGGCTGCTCAGCAAACCTCGGTAGGGCAATTTCTTTGTCAGTTTTTTTTGGTCTTCGGTTCTGGGAACCGAGGAGGAGTATGTTGACAACGAAAAATGCCATTTTTTATGAAAAAATGATACCGTAGAGCCTATATCTTCGTATTTAACAAGGGGAATCTTTCCTAAGGCATGTGGGGATGAGGTGGAGTGTTGGGAAGGGTAAAATCTGGCAGAAAGTAGGAGAGAGAAAGGTAAGAGTTGAGGGGACAAGGCATAGGTCAAAGGAAAAAGGTTGAGTGTGCAGGGAATTTATGGGGGCAAAAGGTGATGGGATGGATCAAGTCACATGGTTTTTGTTTTAGGAGGGAAAATAAAGTTGGAGTAGTCTTTCTAAAAGGAGTAACAAGGACAAAGACCTTTTGCAAACACCTTATTAAGTCCAAATACTCTATACTAAAGATTCACCAGCAACAATTTAAAGATCAACAAGAGCTTCATACCTTTTAAGATGAACTCAAGAAAAAACTTGCTGGAACAAAATCTTCAAAGAGAAACTTCTCCACTTTCTTCAATAACACCCAAGATTTTGTGTTCCATAGCATAAATAAAATGCCTGGAGCAAATTCTTCAAATATTTTTTAGACTACAAAAATCATCTTCTCCCTTTTTTTTCTTCTTCTTCTTTAACAGCAACATAAACACTTTCCAAACCCGGATTTTCCAGCAGAAAATATGAACAAGATAGCAAGAACACTCAAATATAGAAAAACTCATCATACGAACATCCGGTTTTGAACCCGAAAATTCTTGCAAAAATCGAACAAATCATCAAGATAAGAACCGATTGGGAGTCGTTCCCTTGAAATAGTCGCTTGAAACTTCAAGGTACGGCTCTGATACCAAATGTTGTAACCCATTTTGAGGATCGGTTGATGCGGAATAATAAGAACATCTTGAGCTTTAATGATAAAATAGAAACAACATAAAAGAGATGAGTAATTCCATGATTTTACTAGAAAAGAGAGATTAAATATTACATGAAGAACATGAGTTTGGAGTGACAACTCTCCTTTGGTGGGAGAGATCCCACCACACTCTCTCTCACTATGAACTACGTTGTTCCCTCTTTTTTTTATAATACATGACCATCTCTCTCTCTATTTATAAGCAGAGAGAAACCAAACAATACAATAAAGGGAATATAATAACCTAACTAACACTCATAATTTGTAGAGCATTTCCATGCTCCAACAGGTATAAACGTTAGAAGAATAAATGATAATAGTCAGGATCCTAAAGTATTCTTGAGGATCCTGAGCTTCGAGGATCATATATGTAATTCCGAGATCCTGGCCCTAACAATTGCCCCCAAATTATTCTTGCAAAATATTTTGGAGTTAGTTTGCCAAAATTTAAAGGAATAATTATAAAAATAAAAAAGAAATAAAAATGATAAGGGATTTTAAATTTTAAACCCTAACGGATAGAATTTATCCGTTCAAAAACCGTCATGAACCGGTCAAATCGACTCTTCTCTTTCTTCTATTATCGGCATAAATGGGAGCAATCGATCAGAGCTATTGTTCCACGTGTCTTTTAGCTTTCATCTGAGGGTTTATCAGTCATCTTTGAAGGTATTCTTCTCACTTCTTTTTCTTAGTTTTCTTTTTACTGATCATGGGCAAGAAAATGACCATCTCTCATAATAACATTCTCGCCCCTCTTGAGGATGATTTTATTGATCAAAAGATCTGATCATACGACGAGATCTGTTCTTTCGATGATGGTGATATCGAATCATTGAAATCGGCCAGTGCTTTCCTTGATGATGTTGTTTTCAAACCCTTCAACCTGACGGATCAACCTGATTTTGTTTCCTCCTTTTGGGTCTGCTTTCCCGAGTACCCCTTTTCTCTGGGTTTGATGTATCCCTTTTTCTGGAATCATCTCCAAATTCTTCGAGGTTACTAAGATTTCCTTCATCCATGCCATGCCTATTGTTTGGAGGATCTTGTTCTGGATCGATAAGTTGAACCAGTCCAAAGGCCTAGACATAGGTTTGGCTGGGTTGGCTCATGTGTACGATCTCACTACCTTTTGAAGTTCCGGTTTTCTTCTCAGAATCAAATCTCACAAGTGCCCTCTCGTTCTGAAAACAAAACATAATGACGGAGCATGGAAATAAAAATACTTCTTTGTGAGACGTGATTCGATCCTTGGTGGGATTCCCTGCCGAAGACTTGGGTTAAAAAGGGTAGGAATAATTCATTCTTTTACCGAGGATCCTGGAATTCACTTTTCATTATTTTGTTTGTTTTTTGCAGCTTTCAAGTTTAAAGAGCTCATTCCCGTTGCTGACGATACCAAAGAGAAGATAAAGAAGTTCCTTGTTGTTTCCGCAGCTGATAGGTCTTTTAAATTTGATTGTTCTAGTCTCCAAGAAGGTTCCTCCACCACTACGCCCATGGCTACTGGTAAGAGTTCTTCTTTTGCGTACAATAGTTTAGAATTAGCAGGGACTCTAGCTATTGAGGATCTTGTGCGATGTGTAGGATCCAAGGTCACTCGCTCCAATGCTCGATTTAGTTTTTCTGATCTCGAGGACGATATGTCTCGCGGCCTGATCGTAGTCAGAAAGGAAAAAATTGCATTTCCTCTTCCTCCTAAGAAATCTCACATTGACCTCACTATGAAGACCCCATGCTCTCAAAAGAGGAAGATCTTGCTGCTGAGGTGGAGGACGTGATTATGGAAGTGAAGTCCAGTGCTGCCATAGCTGTTTGGGAAACCAAGATCAAGTTAGCTGAGGATGTCGCCAATGCAGAATATTAGGATCTCATGGGGTGGTGTGAAGCTTTGGCCAAGTTAACTGGTAAGCTTGTGAATAGCAGTTAGGATCCTGAAGGGCAGTCGTCAAAGGTGGACGAGGTGGAGAAGGTCACTAGTGATGATAACCAGTTAACGGTTTAGGCCCACAAAAATTTGGTTTTAAGTAGTTTATGGTCTTCTTGGTGATGTAAGAAAATATTACTGTTTCCTCATTTTTTTGTGGGGTTGGTGGGCAACCCCTTAATGCAATCGTTGTTTTAACATTTCTTTGCATGCTTGATTGTGTTGTTGTAGTAGTAGGATTTTCAAGGATTTTTACAATGAGGATCCTAATAACCTAAAAACATCTAGTAGCCCATTTAGGATCCCAAAATATTTGAGATCTACTTAGGATAAATCTTCGATAAGAAATACTAGTAAGAATAAGGATAGATAGAACCTGATTATCTTTGGACTTTGTGACCTTTGGGACCCACTTTCAGGAGAAGCGTAAAGTTACAATTCTTTTCGCTCTACAGGATCCTAGGGTTCATTCATGGAAGGATCCTTAGCCGTCAAGGAGGATCCTTGATTGTTTTTAATTTAGTGAACTTTAAGGAGTCGCCTAGTAATGAATCTAACTTGGAAAATGACTGGAAGGACTTTTACAACATTATAATGCTACAAATTTTACATATTTTCTGGGGAGTATCCCATCTCCAAGGAATACGTTGGTATCGTAACTCTTGAAAAACCATGGGAAAAATCCAAACTGAGTAAATTTCTGGGGAGGATCCCAAATCATATGATAACATAAAAATGTTATAAATTTTATTTATTTTATGGGGAAGATCCCAACATGAAAATGTTATGGACCTCGTGTGTTTTCTAGGGGAAATCCCAACTTGAGATAACATGAAATGTTATAAACCTTGTGTATTATTTGGGCAGGATCCCAACTTGAGATAACATGAAAATGTTATAAATCTTGTCTATTATCTTGGGAGGATCCCAACTTGAGATAACATGAAAATGTTATAAACCTAGTGTTTCAACTTTAGGATCTTAACTTACGTTTAGAAATAAGAGGCTTGCCAAGTCACTGTAGCATGAAATGATCCCCTTATTCACATCCCATAGTTAGATAATGTGACATCCCCTATTTTCATGGCAGAAAAGCCCGATTTTTTTATGCTTTATTTTCAAAATCGGAATAATCCTTTTAACAAAAAGTGTTGCGGAATTTGTTCCCATAAAAATATAGATAACAGCATTTCCGAAGATATGTATTTTCATTGCATTACAAAACTCTAGATTTCGTCATCATTACAGATCAAAAGCATAAACCAAAAACAACATAGGCCTTACAACATTTCTATTTATTTCTACTGGCCTATAATCCATGAACTCTCAACTGGTCATCACAACTATGCTCTTGTGCCACTACCTGTAAACAAGAAACTGAATGGGTCGGGCTTGGGAGCCTGGTGAGATCATAGGGTTTTCAACCCATAATAAATAAGTTGTTTAATTTCATCATACCAAACAACTCGATTACCCATTTCCGTTATCCTCACTTTACGTCCCTAAAACACCTATCATAAGGGACCTAGCCTAAGGATCATCATTGGGATGGACACTACTGCTAAGGGGATTCCTCAGCCATATATGTCCCCAAGGCAACCATGTGGGGGATGGAGTACACCAGTGAGCACGTCGTTCACAAACACCTACAGGTTGCGAGCCTGCTAGCGTTTCACTGGACTTCCTAGAAAAGTTTGTGGTCGTCATCCATACACTGCTAGATGACTGGATCAACGTTAACATCAAGGCCTGTTATCATTTTATTTCATCACACATCAACTATTTCATCTACCTATATTTTACCCCAACATATTTCTAGATATAAAAATACATATATACAGTTTAGATCATTTAAAACATGTATAAAAACGTTCATCCAACATAGATATCAGGTAAACAGATAATATGCACACATATCATGTATCATGTAATTTATATAAAATACTTCATATCTATGTGTAAGATGAAAGTGATATGCACTCACTTGTAGCGTGCTTTACAAGAATCTATCTAGAAACGGTCAGTAGTTAGTGATCGTCGGGCTCGGGAAGCGGAAACGGCCTTCGGAAACGAGAGAGAATGAAAGTAGAAAGTGTAATGAGCCTTGGGGTCAAAATGGCTATTTATAGGCTAATTTTTGGTCTCTCACGTCATGAGAATCAATGCTCACGTCGTGAGCCATGGTTGTATCACCTCGTAGCTTCGCCATGTGTCCCTAGCTTCAAATGGTGTCCGTTTGACTCCTCACGTCATGAGAAATCATGCTCACGCCGTGAGTTTTGAACGTAGACTTGTCATCTGCATTCTAGCCTTGAAAAGTGGCTTTTTGACTCCTCATGTCGTGAATTTCTATGCTCACATCGTGAGCTCGGTCAACTTAGGGTTTTTGACACGTGTCATGCTCTCACACAACTGCATATTCAGAAGGTCATAAGTTTTGCATATCAGCTCCGTTTTTGACGTTCTATGTATCTACATGAAGTTGGAGACGTACTATATAAATTTAGTTTAGAATTATAGGGCTAAAAATTACTCTATCGTAAAATCACTTTTTATGATTCTCGGTGTCGTGCCGGTTTTGTCGCAAAACCTTGACATGTCATAACTTCTTCGTTATAACTCGGATTTCGGCGTTCTTTATATCTCCGGAATCCTTGTCACGACCACTACAACTTTATTCATAGATATCGGGTTTATATAACATTTTATTTTTGACGCTTATTTTCATTCTTAATTATTATATCATCATAATTAAGTATAAAGCACACAAATTCACATAAATCACATAACACTCAAATAATTCATCTTTATTACTTCAAAATGAGTTACAATGGTTGACCTAGACTATTACATCATCATTAATGCTTAGCCCAGAAACACGGGCGTTACAATTCTCTCCCCGTGAGGATGATTCTGTCCCGGAATCATGCATCACCAAACAAATGCGGATAGCGACTCATCATGTCACTCTCCGTTTCCCAAGTAAGGTTTGTCCCATTCATATGTTTCTATTGTACAAGCACTAAGTCGACCATCTTGCGTCGCAACTTCTAAGTCTTATGGTTAACAATCGCCTCCGACTCTTCGATTAGCCTCTTATTTTCATCCATCCTTAACTCTGAAATTAAAATTATGTCGGGAACTTTGTTAGGTGCATTTTGTGCACCTTTTAGTCCCATTTCATGCATCTATTTAGCATAATTGTTCTACCTTTTTCTTGCATTTCATCATATTCATGTTGGTCTCTAGAACAACCTTATTTGCACATTTTCATGTCTTTTTCAGGTAAACCAGAGCTTGGAATGCGCTTTGGGAGGTGCCGGGAAGCATTGGTGAAGATTTCGGGATGATCGGGCGAAGAACGAAAAAGTTGGAAAAATTAAGTTTGGATTCGGAGTTAGAGGGGTACACGGGCCGTGTTGGATTTACACTGCAAAATCAACACGGATCGTGTTGACCAAAATGGGAGCTGTTGACCATGCTGAACACGGGTCGTGTCAGTTTAGTGCAAATCAACACGGGCCGTGTTGGCTGCTGAACACGGGCCGTGTCAGTTTAGCCTATTTTAACACGGGCCGTGTTCGACCCAAAAACCAACTTTTGACAGTTTTTCCTATCTTTCATATTACAGGTTGAGGGCCATTTTGAGACACAGAGAACATATCAGAGCACATTTTGAGAGGGGATTTCGAAGGTTATTGCAAGGAATTGATCAGTAATCATTTGGAAACATTATTTCTAGTATTTGTAAGTTGTAATTGCACATTATTTCCATATTTTATTCTTGTGATCTTGTTCTAGCCATGTGTGGCTAGAACCCTAGTTTCTCCAATTTCATGTTTTGACTTCTTGGTAGTGACATTAATCATATGACCTGATGTTTGTTCTTAATTTCTATCTACTGAATTTGATTTAGCTTTAATCGAATGTTTGATTCTAATTGTGATTCTTATTGGCCATTTGAATTAGGGTTAGGTCATTCAAGTTATCTCTTTTACAAAATCCGTAATTGTTTTTTGAAATTGAACAAGTAACAAGAACTAATCTGATTTCCATTGAATGAATTTAGTGTAAATCTTATTCATACACTCTTACGCTCCCGAGCGTGTGAGGAGTATTGGGTGTTGTTGGGAACATTCACATAAAGTTTAATGTAATCTTTCAATCTAATTCTAAGAGCGTGTTTAGATTAGGTTAGTAAGGTTAGGGTTAATCAAAGAGCTTGTTTTGGTTAATTAATGTGGTGAATGGGGTTAGAACTTGTTAACACTTTCAAGTACCAACTTAGATAGAATTAAGCAAATATCATGTTATCTTGGAATCACATTTCTAAGTTTTCATACATGAGGTTGGAGTCCTTACCATATCTGAATTTAATTCACTCTTTTAGTTGATTACTTGTGTTTTTAATTGTTTGTTTTAATTATTTCATTCTAAACCCCCCTCTTTACTGTTGGTGACCATAGTATCTTGCACAGAGAGGTATAGACTAATTATCCCGTGTCTCTGTGGATCGACCCTGCTTGCCTTGTACTACCTTTTAGTGCAATATAGTGGGATTCTTTTGGAGTATATCGTACCCCTTTATTTGTTGGGTTTGACACGCCTAACAAATTGGTGTCGTTGCTGGGGACACGGTGTTACTAATTGTCTATGTCAAGATTTTTGTGAGGAGGTACATCTCTATCAAAAAAAAAAACACAAAAAAAAATGTGGCTCGGAAATGAACACTCCTTTCATTAAAGACCAACTTTCTGAGCTAGCCCAAATAGTTATGATGATTGGAAATGACCAAAGTGTGCAGCCCACACCTATTCCTTATGCTTTTTGATCTCAAAATGGATATCATACCAACATATGTCCATATTCACAAGGGGAATGGGAGGAAGTGCGGGAAAAGGGAAGCTACTACTGTCCAAACCAATGGAGTTATGATCAAACTCAAGATGATCAATGGTGGGAAAACAACCAAGCTTGGGGAAACAACCAATGCCAAAACCCATACCAAGCTTGGGGAAATGACCAACACCAACCAACTCCACAGTTCCAACAACTATATCCTCCACCTACCCAACAAACTGAAAATTCGAGCATGTCCTTGGAAGACATTGTCAAAAGCATTGCCACTACTACACAAATCTTCTAGGAAACAACCAAAGCTAGCCTCAAAAGCTTAGAGGAACAAATTGCACAACTTACTTAATTTGTGAGTATAATGGAAGCTCAAGGCAAATTACCATTGCAAACCGAAGAGGACCCAAGGCATATCGTTTCTACCGTTACCTTGAACGATAGGAAATTTTTTGATGATCCAAGATTGCAATTTGAAGACGAGGAAGAAGTAGAAGAAGTAGAAGTGGAGAAGGATGTCAAGGAAGCTATAGAGGAGGTGTTGGAGGTTGACAAAAAAGAGGCTGAGCCACCCGCTACCAATGATAAACTCCTTTCACAGGTAGAGCAACCATAAGAGCCGGAAATGAAAAATCTGTCAAACCCTTCAAAGGATATGTATGCCGAGAAGGAAGACACCCAACCGGTCATCAACTCGACCACCCTATCAAATAAGGAAGGTTTGATCCCCTTACTGGACAAGTACAAGAAAGGGGTCGGTTGGACGATTGTTGTCATTAAGGGTCTAAGTCCAACATGGTTCCCACGAAAAAAGAAAGTCAAGTACAAGATAAGTGTTCCATTGAAGGAGGTGGCGAAAAGTTTACTAAGTTGGAGAGCCCCACATACTTAGATTGAAGCATATTTCGGGGCCAAGTCGAGCCAACGACTTAAAACAAGGGCGGCTAACCGGGAGGCAACCCGGGGGTATTTTTGTCTTTTCCTTCAAAACACTTTCGTTTCTTTGAATTTTGTAGTTTTTAATGTTCCAAATGTGTTGGAACATGTTTTTATACCTGGAAAATGAATCTCGGGCTCCAAAAATATTTCACGGATAGCTTGGGGAAGATGAAGAGGAGGTTCTCACCATAATTGCAAGGCTCCAAGAACGATTTGGTAAATTCTTCCATACCTTTAATCGTTCATATTTTGCTTAAAAATCCAATTGGTGTGCATTTGTGACTATTTTTGACTCTTACCCGACCCAACTACCATCCCCCACCACCTTCCGGTGATTAGGTTGTTCCACCCTCTCCGGGCATCGGGGACGATGCTTAACTTTAAGCTTGGGGAGGGGTAGAGTTGTACATTAGGTTTATCCATGCATTTCATGTTCATATTCATGCATAAAAAAAACTCAAAAAGATTTTAGCATTCTTATTTTCTTTTTCTTGCATTCTGCATTTTAAAATCTATAAAACCCAAAAATATTTTCTAGTTTTTGCATCCCATTTTCATTCATTGTTTCCAAAAAAAAAATTAATACGAGATGAATACAATCTTTACATACGATAGCTCCATGAAGTGGGAAAACAAGAAATCAAATGAAAAACAAAATACCCAAGGCGACCAGATAGTTACTGGAAGTGTAGAATCAGTTGTCATAACTAGGGAACCCAAACATCGTAATTCGGGACCCCAGCCTTAGATAATAATAAAAATGACATACTGAAACATTTTTGTGGGCGGTAATAACAGCTTTAGGATGATTTGCTTATGAATGTTTAAAAAGAATCTTTATCGGCAACTCTGGACCCATAGAACACGGACATATTTGTTGACACGCGTTACCCTCGCGGTAACAGAGAGCTTAAGTATCAGATCCACACAGTCAAGAAGGAAGAAAGGGCACAACTGTCATATTCAGTACCCAAATCAGAATTTCACGTACTCAAACGAATAAATTTTCAGAAATTCAAAAGCTGATTGAAGAACTCAAGCTCAAAACGAAGATACAAATCCAAGTTCAATCAAAAATCAAAAGCCATCTCAAAGTCATATCTGGCGAATGAAGAACTGTGTGATATGATACTTGTGGCTCTCGAAAAAGTGAAAGCATAGGAGCTGGGCCCCTTCGGGTGGGCTCACTGTTTCAGCGAAAGCTGATTCGCCGTGACGGGTTCTTAAGGATGCGTCGATTCTGATTCTTGGCCATCAAGTCTTAAGGACATGAGATCCAGACTGTGTTATTTTAGCCCATAAAGCTAATTAAGGTATGAAGTTTAAATAAAACTATGGTTGGATTATTGGGTTACACCGTTTCGGGTTTTCCTCACTTTGGGAGTCTGTGATATGTGGAAGGAAGTAGGATGGTTGCCTAGGTATCAATGGTTGGAGCCACATTGATGTAAAGTCTGATCGAACTTACATAGATAAATTACTTGTGTTCTTAAATTTCTCTTTGGTTTATTTTGTGTCTTTAGTGCTTTTGTACATATTTTTCTTTTTCATGGTTTTCATTGCATGCATTCATTCCTAGCCTTTAGGATATTTCTTTCCCTTTTTCTCTATGTTTCTTTTTGCCATCTAGAAATCATCATGTTTGTTCGGTTCTTGTTCTTTCTTGAGGACGAGAAAGGTCTAAGCTTGGGTAGATTTGTTAGCTGCATTTTGTGCACCTTTTTGCACACCTTTTAGTCCCATTTCATGCATCTATTTAGCATAATTGTTCTTCCTTTTTCTTGCATTTGATTATATTCATGTTAGTCTCTAGAACAACCTTATTTGCACACTTTCATGTCTTTTTCAGGTAAACCGGAGCTTGGAATGCACTTTGGGGGGTGCCAGGAAGCATTGGTGAAGATTTCGGGATGATCGGGCGAAGAACGAAAAAGTTGCAAAAATCAAGTTTGGATTCGGAGTCAAAGGGATACACGGGCCGTGTTGGATTTACACTGCAAAATCAACACGGGCCGTGTTGACCAAAATGGGAGCTGTTGACCATGTTGAACACGGGCTGAGTCAGTTTAGTGTAAATCAACATGGGCCGTGTTGGCTGCTGAACACTGGCCGTGTCAGTTTAGCCTATTTTAACATGGGCCGTGTTCGACCAAAAAACCAACTTTTGACAGTTTTTCCTATCTTTCATATTACAGGTTGAGGGCCATTTTGAGACACAGAGAACATATCAGAGCACATTTTGAGAGGGGATTTCGAAGGTTATTGCAAGGGATTGATCAGTAATCATTTGGAAACATTATTTCTAGTATTTGTAAGTTGTAATTGCACATTATTTGCATCTTTTATTCTTGTGATCTTGTTCTAGCCATGTGTGGCTAGAACCCTAGTTTCTCCAATTTCATGTTTTGACTTCTTGGTAGTGACTTCAATCATATGACCTGATGTTTGTTCTTAATTTCTATCTAGTGAATTTGATTTAGCTTTAATCGAATGTTTGATTCTAATTGTGATTCTTATTGGCCATTTGAATTAGGGTTAGGTCATTCAAGTTATCTCTTTTACAAAATCCGTAATTGTTTTGTGAAATTGAACAAGTAACAAGCACTAAACTGATTTCCATTGAATGAATTTAGTGTAAATCTTATTCACACACTCTTACTCTCCCAAGCTTGTGAGGAGTATTGGGTGTTGTTGGGAACATTCACGAAAAGTTTAATGCAATCTTTCAATCTAATTCTAAGAGCGTGTTTAGATTAGGTTAGTAAGGTTAGGGTTAATCAAAGAGCTTGTTTTGGTTAATGAATGTGGTGAATGGGAAGTGTTAGAGCTTGTTAACACTTTCAAGTACCAACTTAGATAGAATTGAGCAAATATCATGTTATCTTGGAATCACATTGCTAAGTTTTCATACATGAGGTTGGAGTCCTTACCATTTCTAAATTTAATTTACTCTTTTAGTTGATTACTTCAATTTTTAATTGTTTGTTTTAATTATTTCATTCTAAACCCCCCTCTTTACTGTTGGTGACCATAGTACCTTGCGCAAATAGGTATAGACTAATTATCTCGTGTCTCTGTGGATCGACCCTGCTTGCCTTGTACCACCTTTTAGTGCAATATAGTGGGATTCTTTTGGAGTATATCGTACCCCTTTATTTGTTGGGTTTGACACGCCTAACAAACTTCTCCCGTGAACTTCCTCAAATAACATACATGGAAAGTTTTATGAATTGTTGGGTTTTGAGCATTCTAACACTCCTATGGTGTACATACAACCCTATAAACCTTGGATCTATGTTTTCTCTATTATACATGCAAATATTAACTATTCCAAGGTTTCATCCTAACTAGCATATTATGAAGCACCTATACTACAAAGTTCTAGTTAGATGACATACCTTTTGATGTAGCTTGATGTCTTCAAGCTTTAAGAGCTTAGCCCCAATAGTGTGGAAGCCTCAAATGGAATCACAAATCACCAAAACACCTTGGAAGAACTTGAGAGAATATGTATGCACACTAAAATCGTCACACTCTTATTTTCACACACTTGTGCCAATTTTGTGAGCCAAGGACCCCTTTATATATTATGGAGGATTAGGGTTACATCCATGTAAACCCTAATACCCATGACCTTTCATTTACATAGGATCCATGGGTTAAAAGCTGCATGGACCATCCATGAAAGCTTAGCCCAACCTAAATGAACTTGGCCCATTCCATATATATAAGAGTCCATATTTAATTAGTTCTTTTTGATCACTTAATTAATTCTAAATTAATTCTTGATCAATGCTAATTAAATAATATGATTCCATATTAATATATTAGAACTTATAATATATTAATATAAATCATAAATATACTATTCTCAAAAGACTATCCATATAAATTATGTCGGTGAAGTGCAACCCAAATGGACCATGCCGGGTCGGGTCAAGTACATACCAAATATAGTTATGGACTTAGACATTAATCCAACAGTCTCCCACTTGGATAAGTCTAAAACTATTATGGAGTATGACTTCAAAACCTAACTAGCAATCGTAGCTATTAAAGCCGCTGTCGAACTCTGACCTTGTCAATGACTTGTCCCTTAGATAAGGGATCATATATTCCTCCATTCTAGATATCATATGGACTGAGACATGGATTATAATCATTCTCTTTGTCCATTTGTTGTTTCCTGATTTTCGATTTATGATGACTGACTGATTGAACAAATCAAATCAGTCCTGGCTTGGCCAAGCACTCACATGTGTCATCGCTAAATCATCGAGGGGCCCACAGATATCGCTTTTATCCCGAAGGTAAAAGGAATGGATAAACTTCGACTCATATGGCTTGTTCTACTACTTGTTGAATCATACATAAAGGCACGTTTTATAACATCGAGTTACCAATGCGTTTTCGTGCAATCAATGTATAACCAACTCATAGTAACAACTCATATCTCTAGGTTTTAAGAATATAAGATATTATCGTCTCATGATCACTCGTGATAAAATCCATGAAGTGATTCAAATGAGCGTGGGTTGAATCCAATACTCAGAACTTATGAGCACTCATGAGTGTTGTAGTACCACTTTGTCCACTAACTTGGACCTCTACAAACCAACCCATGATAGTCTTGATTCATATCTACTTCCAACATATGACCGACTGTGGATGGTTTGAATAACTTAATCATTCAGGAAGAGCGAATTAGTTATTCTGGAAGTCAAAACATGCAAAGTGAAACACAAGAAGAATAAATGAATCAAATATGGTATCAAACCCTATGAATATAAATAAACACTTTTATTTATCACCATACTGATTACTCATTATTCATTGTTTCGGTTTTATCAACTTTATACTTGAATTAAAAACACTAGTTGTCCCATGCTCCAAGCATGTACACTATGTTTTTCTTAAACAATAGCTTTGCCATACACCAAGTATGCACTCTATCTTTGTCTATGATCCTTACGTTGTGAAATAAACCAATTGAACATAATTTCAATGATTCTAATTTCACACTCCCAAATCCTTATCGAAAAATGTGAGAATTTCAAATTCCTATCATTTATCGAAATCTGTTTAGATTTTAAACTTATATACACTGACCCTCCTGTAATGAATATGTACAAAGTCACAAAGACTTGTCAACAATCATTATAAGGTATTCCAATGGAGATCAACTCCATGGAAACTAAGTCTCATATTCAAAGTACATTGCTTTGGACATGCTTCTTGCATTAAGTTTTCTAATCTTACACAGATAACTTCCACCTATGGAGACAACTCCCTATTCTCATTTTAACTATCACTTCTGAATAAGAGATGCCTCTTTTCAAAATGTATCAATATGGTCCTTCCAAAATTAGCACTATACTTCCAACTATCCCTTAGCAACCAATCTTTGGTAAACCTTAGATTGTCCTCGACAATTGCTTAATCATTTTAGTCATATCCAATTCTAGACCTTTTCCCTTCTTAATGCCTCTGGGCATTTGGAAAAATTTAGAAATGACAAATTTTATAGCACATGCAATCGATCCTGTACCCAAAGCAAATGGTACACGATTCATGATGTATCACATAAAGACATGATTCTAGACCAGTCTTTTGCTACAATATTTTTATTTACCATGTTTTCAAAATTTGACTATGAAGAGTGATGCCGTAATCATAATCGAATTTTGAGAACACAATATATAGAATTTCCTTAAGTTAAACCAATCCAACATGAAATTCATATATATATTCTTGAGTAAATATGATTAAGGTCTCAATCTAAGCCTTTAGAACTGAAATGAAGTATATCCTCTCCCTTAATTATAGCAAAACAACTTTTTCAATCCCTGCAGCCTCACGAATTGAAACTTTTGTTTTCTATAATTAACATTGCTAACTTGCAACACTAACAATAATTATCATGCTCCCACTAACATGATGATGATTAGCATAACACTTATGCTCCCACTAGCTTTGACATGTACTCAGAAATCAGCTGGACTTCTAGAAATCAATACTTTATTGACTTTCTTACCAAAGTTCAGATTTCTGATACGAGATGCTTTGATAAAACTTTATCAAAATCATACACCTTTCCTTAGATAGCATGCATGTGTGTCTAAACAATTTCAGAACTATGAAAAGGGATGATGTAATCATAGTCTCAATTGTTTAGACCTTTTGCCATCTGCTTCAAATCTACTTGGTGGAAGTGTTTCCTCACAATCATTTTCATGAATCAGAGAGAAACCTTATGACCCTTAGATTTTATGGTGTATGTGTTCTTATCCATGTGAATCGTCAAAACCATAGTCACAAGACAAGGATAATGACAAATCCAAACTCATATGGACTGAACTTATGCAATCTTAACTTGTTGCCACCTGGCAGTACAGGGCCTGCCATTGCTTCCAAGTTGTTATGAAACCAATTGAGAACTTTCAGAACTCCTATGCAAAGCCAACTTTAAATGGAATGGGCATAGAATATGTCAACACGATAGGTTATAAACCTCAAGTCGTGTGCTAGTGAAGAACCTCAGGTTTTATTCTTGATTAGTTCTTGAAATTCTTTTTAGGATCTTTAAGACTCCCACTATCCTCTTGACATATAAGACTATCTTGCCAAATATTCAAGAGATAGTGCGGATTCTTTATAAAGACAAACACTTCACACAATTGGCCTTAGTTGGTCTTTGTTTTATCCAAAACATCACAACTTACCAATTTCAAATGTACAAGAGTAGGACACTTTTACTCTTACATTTGACAAGTGTTTTAAACCTTTCTTTAAGATATGTGACTCAAGTTACAATCTTGGAGTATGACTCTAAGAATTGTTTTGGAACGAAGTATGACTCATCTTCCTGATCTAACCATTTCAACAATTAATGACTCCTCTTCTTAGTCATAAGAATGCACTAAGATGACCTTTAGAGGACTAATTGTGATACGATTTCTAAATCATTAAGATGATCACAAACATGATACTAAAGTACTCTCCCATCTTTTCAGATTTGAGAAACTTTTATCTTTCTGCCTAATTTGATTCTACCCATTCGTTCTCCATACATTGAGACTTTTCCAATGTTTCATAATTATACTTAAACATGTAAGTATAACCATATTTACTAAACTTTAGTAAATCATGACGAATAGTCTTATCGATCTTTTGTGGTGGACTTGATCAATGCACAAGAATGTGTACTCGATCCCTTAGTCCATTGCTTGACTCACATATACATGTGAACAAAGAGTTAGTCTTAGTTTTCCAAAGCTGAAAGTTCTCATTCATCATACTATACAACTTGCATGATTTCCAAGTTTCTATCCAACTGAAACCTTGGGTGATGAGAATCATTCCTTATTTGGTAAATTATGACACTACCACCAACGTAAGAATCAAGTTCATTTTTCCAATATTGCTATCAATGGAATCATATAAACAACCATTTTTCACAAATGCCACGGTAAGGATATTTAAAATAAATATAAAATTAAAACCTTTTATTGTATTTCAAAACTTTGCGGAAAAAACTTATCCTTACAGTGCAAATGCATATGAAAAACTTGTTGTTATCTATTCCTAAGCAATTTATCATAACTCCTTAGTAACAACTTCAAAAATTCTGACCACCAAACCATGTGATCGAAATCCATCTTCGTGATCAAAATCAGCATGTACTTCCTTTAAGTTTCTTCACTTTTCTTTGATTCTTAAAACATCAATATGTGACTCAGTCACATCATGTAATGAGAATCTCATAATAGAAACTTAACAGAGTTAGATAGTGGACTTTTACCTGAAGAAGAGTCAAACTTCTTGACTTGATCACCCTTATGATCTTTTAGGCAAATAGGCAGCTTCGCAATCAATGCCCCTTTCTTTGGCAAGATAAACATATGGACTGTTTGGTAATGGGACTATCTCAGACTTAGCCTTTCTCTTTACCATTTGGTCAACCTAGTTGACTATGGTCAAACCCTTTCTTTGGGATGAGAAGGCTTTTCTAGATATCCGATGTTACCATTGTCAATGTACATTGGGAAGTTGATCTCCTAATCAAATTGCTTTACTAGTCCTCAAATCATTGTTAACCAAGCTAATAGATAAGATCATTAAGGTTCATGTCATGGTCTGTTTCATAGTAGTCCCAAAGGAACTCACTAAGTGACTTAGAAAGTGATTGAACATCCAACCTTCTTAAGACTTTGACACCCAACTCTCCTGGCTTGTCAATATGTGACTTCATCTCCAAGATGCGATCACACATAGACCTTGCTTGCCAATAGGGATTGAGTGACTTTAAACTTTTCAAGAACTTGTGGGTTAGGGAGAATAACTGGAGGAGATGAAAGAAGTAAAGTTCCAAGAGATTTGGGAAGATCATAGATGTCTGAACTTAGACATCTTTTGGGAGATATTCAAGATAGTTGATCTAAAGTCCTTAATATGACACCCAATATGAAATATTAAGGCTAGGACCCAACAAACTATTTTATAACTTAGAAGAGGGATGCCGTAATCCAAGCTATAAAATATTTGAAGGTAGGTGAATGACGATTCACCAATTTCCACCAAGATAAACGAAATGTATTATTAGGTTTTAATTGGATTTGAAACTCCTAGATCTTTTGAGATTCATTGAACTTTTCAATGGCATGTTTCAATCTCGAGTGTGCCCTTCAGGTTTTGTGACTGGGATGCCGAGGATCACAAAACAAGGTGTGAAGTAACCATGCAAATATACTTGGTACCCTTAATATTTACCCCTCAATCGATGTGCCGGTTAACCATACACGCTCCAACGATACTATGATAAACATTAAGTTACCCTTTGCCTACCTTGTTAAGTCCAAGTTAGTGTGTCGGTTAACCACACACGCTCCACTAACAGCTTAAACAAAGTGCAAAGTGTAATTTCATGGATTAGCACCTTATTCACATTTTCCTAAGTAACTACGATTGGGAATTTATAAGTGTTTAGTTACTTAGTATTTATCATTATACTTATAATGAAGGGAGAATTATAGTCCTTGTCCTACCTGTTCGGCTAACGACCCTCCACCGGTCAAGGAAGCGGTGAGTGAGAGTGGACACCCATTAAACTGCCATTTTAAAGGCAGTAACCTTATACCCCCCTTATAGACCGGCTTCGTGAATGAGGCCTACTAATGGTAAGACGACTTGCTCTTATACATATAATATATTAAACTTTTAATATTATAATAGTATAAGGGTGTATTTTAGACATTTAAAATACTTGGTGGTTTAATCTATTAATTAAACTAGATTTTTAATTTAATTAAACTCAAACCATATATTTACGGATTAATAATACTCTTTTAATTAAACGCTTTAATTAACTATTAATAAAGTCCATAAGAGTTAATTTGAACTATTCAACAAAACATCATAATTCCAATTATTAAACTCAAAATTAAAACCATTTAATTAATTGTTTAAGTTATGAACACAAGAGTTTTAGAATTCAATTCTTTTTTTCATAAAAAACTTTTCTCAAATTCCAAAACTTGAGGGCAAGTTTTGTAATTCTTGGAAACCTTTGGATTCCATAACTTATGGAATTAATGGTGTTTTATGATGAAACTTTCCATGTTCCATAACTTAAGAACAAGTTATGGAATTCTTTAAAACATTAACACCAAATTTTGTAACTCCATAAAAACTTTGAATCAATTTTTTTTTTTTTTAAAAAAACTTTCATATCCATAACTTATGGAAGTTTCAAAAACCCTTAAGATCACAACTTTAAAAAAAAAACTTTTGAGCTCCAAAATTTTATGACAAAATATGTAACTCCTTAAAACATTTAGATCAAACATTTAAAACTAATAAAATAATCATATCATTTTATCTTTTACTAAATTTGACCTAATTCAACTCATATAACAAATGATTCAAATTTTACAAATAATTCGTTTTTCACAAAACTAGTAATTATCTTAAAATTTGACAAACGTCATGTTTTTTTTTCTTTTTTTTTTCAACTTGAAAATAATATATTTGCATCAATATAACAGAAAACAACCCATGGCTCTGATACCACTGTTGGGTTTTGAGCATTCTAACACTCCTATGGTGTACATGCAACCCTATAAACCTTGGATCTATGTTTTCTCTATTATACATGCAAATATTAACTATTCCAAGGTTTCATCCTAACTAGCATATTATGAAGCACCTATACTACAAAGTTCTAGTTAGATGACATACCTTTTGATGTAGCTTGATGTCTTCAAGCTTTAAGAGCTTAGCCCCAATAGTGTGGAAGCCTCAAATGGAATCACAAATCACCAAAACACCTTGGAAGAACTTGAGAGAATATGTATGCACACTAAAATCGTCCCACTCTTATTTTCACACACTTGTGCCAATTTTGTGAGCCAAGGACCCCTTTATATATTATGGAGGATTAGGGTTACATCCATGTAAACCCTAATACCCATGACCTTTCATTTACATAGGATCAATGGGTTAAAAGATCCATGGACCATCCATGAAAGCTTAGCCCAACCTAAATGAACTTGGCCCATTCCATATATATAAGAGTCCATATTTAATTAGTTCTTTTTGATCACTTAATTAATTCTAAATTAATTCTTGATCAATACTAATTAAATAATATGATTCCATATTAATATATTAGAACTTATAATATATTAATATAAATCATAAATATACTATTCTCAAAAGACTATCCATATAAATTGTGCCGGTGAAGTGCAACCCAAATGGACCATGCCGGGTCGGGTCAAGTACATACCAAATATAGTTATGGACTTAGACATTAATCCAACATGAATACCATCTAGTTCTTCTGGTAGTTCTAGCTTGTAATTGGTTCCCAATCATCTGAAAAACTTTGAACAGTCCAATGAACATTGGACTCAACTTTCCTCTTTTTCAGAATCTCATAAGTCCCTTCCACTGTGAGACTTTAAGCAAAACCGAATCTCCAACTTCGAATGTCATCGGTCCTTGCTTTTTGTCAGCATAGCTCTTTTTATGATCCTAAGCTGCTAACATCCTTTCCCTAACTACCTACAACTTTTCAAGAGTCTGATGGACTATTTCGGGGCCCATAAACTGCTTTTCTCCAGCTTCAAGCCAACATGACGACATACGAAACTTTTGTCCATACAAAGCTTGATAAGGTTTCATCTTGATGCTCGAGTGGAAACTATTATTGTAGGAAAATTCTACCAAAGGTAAGTGTTCCTCCCAGTTACCTTGGATTTACAGGGTACATGTTCTTAGCATATATTCAAGTGTTTGAATCGTTCTTTCGCTCTGACCGTCAGTCTTCAGATGGTAAGCTGTACTTCAACACAACTTCGTACCCAATTCCTCTTATAGACTCCTCCAAAACCTTGACGTGAAACGACTATCACGATATGATACAATCGTTAGAGGAACACCGTGAAGTCTTACAACTTCCTTCACGTAAGCATTTGCAAGCTTATCCATAGACCACTTCTCATTGGCTGCTATGAAGTGTGCACTCTTAGTGAATCGATCCACGACCACCCAAATCATGTCGTGACCGTTCTTCGTTTGGGGCAGTTTAATGACAAAATCCATGGTAATGTCTTCCCATTTACCCATGGGTACATGTAAAGGTTCTAAACTCCCATATGGTTTTTGATGTTGTGCCTTAACCCTCACACATGTTACACACTCAGCCACATACTTTGCAATATCGAGCTTCATCGTCTGCCACCAGTAGTAGGGTTTTAGATCCCTATACATTTTTGTGCTGCCAGGATGAATGGGAGAACATGGTCTTGTGAGCTTCTTCCATCATAAGATCTCTTATTCCTCTCGTCTTAAGTACCCAAATCCTATCCTGGAATACCTTCAACCCTTGATTGTTTGTACCGAATACTAACGTTTTGCCCAAACGTTCTTCCTTTCGGTCATTTTTCTCTGAAGCATCTTCTTGAGCTTTCTTGATGCTTTCCATAATCGTTGAATTCTTAACGCTCTTGGCCTATTCCTTTCGAGGCTCATTTTCCGACTTAGAGCATCAGCCACAACATTTGCTTTACCAGGGTGGTAAAGTATCTCACAGTAGTAATCCTTGAGCAACTCTAGCTAGCGTCATTGTCTCATGTTCAATTCCTTCTGATTCAAGAGATACTGAAGACTCTTATGATCAGTGAAAAGTTTGCACTTTGTGTCGTAAAGATAATGCCTCCATATCTTTAGGGAAAATACTACCACTGCCAACTCCAGATCATGAGTGGGGTAGTTCTTTTCGTGTTCTTTCAGTTGTCGGGATGAATAGGCTATCACTTTATCTCGTCGGGTCAGAACACAACCTAACCCAACTCCTGATGCATCGCTATAGACTGGAAAGTCTTCAACTTCGTCCGACAAAGAAAGAATTTGTGCTTCACACAACTTCTTCTTTAACTTTTCAAATGCTTCTTCGTGTTTCTCACTCCAAGTATATGTAGCTCCTTCAACTCCGTCCGACAAGGAAAAGCCTTGGATAAACCTTCGGTAATATCCGGCTAATCCCATAAAGCTTTGAATTTCTGTGGGGTTTTTTGGTCGTTCCCACTTCATCACAGCTTCAATATTCGCTGGATCAACCATTATCCCTTCTTGGTTAACCACATGACCCAAGAATTGGAATTCTCAAATCCAGAAATCACATTTGGAGAACTTTGCATACAACTTCTCCTTCTTTAGAACTTCTAACACTTCTCGTAGGTGCTTTCCACGTTCATGCTGGCTCTTTGAGTAAACCAGAATGTCATCTATGAACACAATCACGGATTTATCAAGGAATGGTTTACAAACCCTGTGCATCAAATCCATGAACGCTGCTGGAGCATTGGTTGGTCCAAGTGACATAACCAAGAACTCATAGTGTCCATATCTTATTTTGAATGCGGTTTTCTCAATATCCTACTCTCTCACCTTCAGTTGATGATACCCTTTTTGGGTTTTGAGCATTCTAACACTCCTAAGTGTACATGCAACCCAAAATACCTTGGATCTATGTTTTCTCTATTATACATGCAAATATGATTATCCAAGGTATTATCCTAACTAGCATACCAAAACATTGATACTAGGATAATAAAATAGATAGAATACATACCTTGTTGTTGTTGCTTGACTCCATGAAGCTTGAGAGCCTAGTGCCCCAAGTGTGACACCTCAAATGGTTCACACAACATCATGAACTCTTGGAATAACCATGAGAAGAAGACATACATGTTCAAATTGGCTAGCCCTCAAAATATGTATCACTAGTGCCAATTTCTTGAACTAAAAGGGTTCTTATATAGTGTGGCTATTAGGGTTACACCATGTAACTCATGACTTTACCCATTCCTTATGCTCCATGGGTTTTAACCTCGATGGAGTATCCATGGATCACCACATGGGTTAAACCCAATATAAGGAATCTTGGATCATAAGCCCACATACATAAGAATGAAGGATTTACACAATCAATCCCCATATATTTAATTAGTCTCTTTTTGATCACTAAATTAAGTCGAAATTAATTCTTGATCAATACTAATTAAATAACATGATTTCATATTAATATATTAGAACTTATAATATATTAATATGTCACAAAATGTCTTTTCCTCATAAACGGTCTATCCAAATGTTCCGATGCCATGCAACCCAAATGGACCATGCCGAGTCGGGTCAAGTACATACCAATTATAGTTATGGACTTAGACACTAATCCAACAGTCTCCCACTTGGATAAGTCTAAAACTATTATTGCGTATGACTTCAGGAACCAACTGGCAATCATAGCTCTCAAAAGCCGCTGTCGAACTCTGACCTTGTAGATGAACTCTGACCTTTGTCAATGACTTGTCCATTAGATAAGGGATCATATATTCCTCCATTCTAGATATCATATGGACTGAGACATGGATTATAATCATTCTCTCTGTCCATTTGTTGTTTCCCGATTTCTGATTTATGACGACTGACTAATTGAACAAATCAAATCAGTCCAGGCCCGGCCGAGCACTTACATTTGTCATCACCAAATCATCGAGGGGCCCACAGATATCGCTTTTATCCCAAAGGTAAAAGGAATGGATAAACTTCGACTCATATGGCTTGTTCTACTACTTGTTGAATCATACACAAAGGCACGTTTTATAACACCGAGTTACCGAATGCGTTTTCGTGCAATCAATGTACAACCAACTCATAGTAACAACTCATATCTCTAGGTTTGAAGAATATAAGATAATATCGTCTCATGATAACTCGTGATAAAATCCATGAAGTGATTCCAATGAGCGTGGGTTGAATCCAATACTCAGAACTTATGAGCACTCATGAGTGTTGTAGCCCCTTGTCTAACATCTTAGACCTCTACAAGCCAACCCATGACAGTCTTGATTCATATCTACTTCCAACATATCACCGACTGTGGATAGTTTGAATAACTTAGTCAATCAGGAAGAACGACCTAGTTATTCTGGAAGCCAAAACATGCAAAATGAAACACAATAATAATAGAATCTAATATGGTATCAAAACCTATGAACATAACTAAAACACCTTTTATTTATCACCATATGATTACACATTATTCATTGTATACTGTTTCAGCTATCAACTTTATTCTTGAATTTAAAACAATAGTTGTCCCATGCTCCAAGCATGTACACTATGTTTTCTAAACACTAGTCATGCCATACACCAAGTATGCATACTATGTTTGTCTATGATCTTCACTTTGTGAATTAGATCAATTGAACATAACTCCAATGATCCTCTTTCACAGTCCCATATCCTTACTGCAAATGCAAGAATTCCAAATTCATGCCATTTACTGAAATCTGTTAGATTCTAAACTTATATGCATTGATCCTCCTGTAATGATTATGCACAGAGTCACAAGGACTTGATAACAAACATTACAGAGCATTCCAAGGAGATCAACTCCTTGGAAACATCCTTCTTGCATTAAGTTTCCTAATCTTACACAAATTGAATAATTTCCAACTTTGAAACATTTCCATATTCCATTTTGACTATCACTTCTGAACAAGAGTTGCCTCCTTACAGATTATGTCAATATGGTCCTTCCAGAATTAACACTATACTTCCAACTGTCCTTGAGCAACCAATCTTTGGTAAACCTTAGATTGTCCTCGACAATTGTTTAATCCTTTTAGTCATATCCAGTTCTAGACCTTTTCCCTTCTTAATGCCCCAGGCATTTGGAAAATTTTAGAAATGATGAATATAGCACATGAAATCGATCCTATATCCGAAGCATATGGGACTCGAGTCATGATGTCTCACATGAAGACTAAACCAGTCTTTTGCTATAACATTTCCATTTCTATTTGCCAAGTTCTAATAATTCAGATTATGAAAAGGGATGCCGTAATCATAATCGAATTTTAGAACGCAAATAATGGACCCATATATAGAATTTCCTTATGTTGAGCCATTCCAACATGAAATTCATATATATATCCTTGACTAAATACGATTAAAATCTCAATCTAAGCTTTTAGAATTGAAATGAAGTATAATTTTCTCTCCCTTAATTATAGCAAAACAACTTTTTCAACCCCTGCAGCCTCACGAATTGAAACTTTTGTTTTCTATAATTAACATTGCTAACTTGCAACCTTTATCATAATTATCATGCTCCCACTAACATGATGATTATTAGCATAACACTTATGCTCCCACTAGCTTTGACATGTAATCAGAAATCAACTGGACTTCTAGAAATCAATACTTTATTGACTTTCTTACCAAAGTTCAGATTTCTGATACTAGATTGCTTTGATAAAACTTTATCAATATCATACACCTTATCTTAGATAGCTCACATGTGTGTCTAAACAATTTTAAGAACTATGAAAAGGGATGTCGTAATCATAGTCTCGATTGTTTAGACCTTTACCACTTCTCACAAGTCCATGTTAGTGTGTCGGTTAACCACACACGCTCCACTAACGACTTTGAGAATGCAAATATCATAATTGCTATCTAGCTAAAATCTACTTAGTGAAAGTGTTTCCTCACCATCATTTTCATGAATCGGAGAGAAACCTTATGACACTTAGATTTTATGGTGTATGAGTTCCTATCCATGTGAATTGTCAAAACCATAGTCACAAGACAAGGATAATGACAAATTCAAACTCATATGGACTGAACTCAAATTTTAATTTCTTGTCATGTGGCAGCTCAAGGGTCTGCCATTGCTTCCAAGTTGTTGTGCAACCAATTGAGAACTCTAAGAACTCATATGCAAAGCCAACTATAATTGGAATGGACACAGAAATAGTCAACACGATAGGTTATAAACCTCAAGTCGTGTCCTAGTGAAGAACTTCAGGTTTTACTCTTGATTAGTTCTTGAGACTTTCAAGACCTTTTAAGACTCCCACTGTCCTCTTGACATATAAGACTTGCTTGTCAGATATTCAAGAGATAGTGTGGATTCTAATCAAGACAAACACTTCACACAATTGGCCTTAGTTGGTCTTTGTTTTATCCAAAACATCACAACTTACCAATTTCAAATGTACAAGAGTAGAAAACTTTTACTCTTACATTTGACAAGTGTTTTAAACCTTCTTTAAGACATGTCACTCAAGTTACAATCTTAGAGTATAACTCTAAGAATTGTTTTTGGAACGAAGTATAAATCATCTTCTTGATTTAACCACTTCGACAATTCATAGCTCCTCTTCTTAGCTACCAGAATGCACTTAGAGGATGAATTGTGATAAGGTCTCTTAATCATTAAGATGATTATATAACATGATACTAAAGTACTCTCCCATCTTTTCAGATTTGTGAAACTTTTATCTTTCTACCAAAGTTGATTCTTCTTATTCGCTCTGCCATACATTGGAACCTTTTCCAATGTCTCAGAATTACACTTAGGCTTGTAAGTATAACCATATTTACTGAGCTATAGTAAATTATGACGAATAGTCTTATCGATCTTTTGTGGTGGACTCTAACCAGTGCACAAGAATGTGTACTCGATCCTTTACTTGACTCACACATCCATGTGAACAAGTAGTTAGTCTTAATTTTTCCAATGCTTGAAAGTTCTTATTCATCATGCTATACAACTTGCATGATTCCAAGTTTCTATCCAACTGAAACTTAGGTGATGAGAATCTTTCCTTATTTGGTAAATTTAGACACTACCACAAATGAAAGAATCAAATTCATATTTCCACTCTTGCTATTAATGGAATCTTATAAGCAACAATTCTTTCCTCAAATGCCATTTGTAAGGATATTTTAAAATAAATAAATAAAATCATCATTTTTCCTTTTATTTTAAAAAAAACTTTGCGGAAAAACTATCCTTACAATGCAAAAGCACATGAAAACTTTGTTGTTATTTATTCCTAAGCAATATATCATAACTCTTAAGAAGTAGCTCAAGAATCCGATCTTCAAACTATGCGATAGAAATCCATCTATGCCATCAGATTCAACATATTCTTTCTTTAAGTTGCTTTACCTTTTCTTTGATTCTTAAAACATCAACATGTGACCCAGTCACATCATGTATCAAGAATCTCAGAATAGAAACTTAGCAGAGTTAGATAGTGGACTTTACCCGACGTAGAGTCAAACTTATTGACTTTAATATCCTTAGGTAAATTTGGCAGCTTCGCAACCAATGCCCCTTTCTTTGGCAATGGACCATTGATAATGGGACTATCTCAGACTTAGCCTCTCTCTTTACCATTTGGTCAACCAAGTTGACTATGGCCGATCCCTTAGGAAGAGAGAGCTTTACTGGATATCCAATGTCATCATTGTCAATGTCCATAAAGTTTTAGGAAGTTGATCTTAGCAAATAGATAAGATCATTAAGGGTCTTGTCATAGTCTGTTTCATAGGAGTCCCAAAGGAACTCACTATGTGACATAGAAAATAGTTGAGTCACCAACTTTCTCAAGACTTTGACACCCAACTCTCCCGGCTTGTCAATATGTGACTACATCTCCAAGATGTGATCACACATAGACCTTTGCTTGCCAATAGGGCTTGAGTGACCTTAAACTTTTCAGGAACTTGTGGGTTAGGGAGAATAATTGGAGGAGGTGAAAGAAGTATGATTTCCATGGGACATCATCTTCATTTTGGAAAGCTTGTTTCAAGAGATTTGGGAAGATCATCTTTTGGGAGATATTCAAGAGAGTTGATTTAAAGTCCTTAATATAACACCCAATATGAAATATTAAGGCTAGGACCCAACAACCTATTTATAACTGGAAGAGGGATGCCGTAATCCAAGTTATAAAATAGTTGAAGGTAGGTAAATGACGATTTACCAATTTCCACCATGAAAAACGAAATATAATTAAGTTTTAACTGGATTTGAAACTCCTAGATCTTTTGAGATACATTGAACTTTCAATGGCATGTTTGAATCTCGATTGTGCCCTCTCAAGTTTGTGACTGGGATGCCGAGGATCACAAACAAGGTGTGAATAACCATACAAATTGACTTGGTACCCTCAACAATATTACCTAATCGATGTGCCGGTTAACCACACACGCTCCACCGATCTATAATAAAGTCAAGTTACCCTTTGCCACTCTTACTAGTCCATGTTAGTGTGCCGGTTAACCACACACGCTCCACTAACGACTTGGTAAGGTACAAAGTGTAATTTTATGGGCTAGCACCAATTTCACATTTTTCCTAAGTAACTAATATTGGGAATTTATAAGCGTTTAGTTACATAGTATTTATCATTAATACTTTTAATGAAGGGAGAATTATAGTCCTTTCCTACCCGTTCGGCTAACGACCCTCCACCAGTCAAGGAAGCGGTGGGTGAGAGTGGACACCCATTAAACTGCCATTTTATTGGCAGTAACCTTATACCCCCCTTATAGACCGGCTTCGTGAATGAGGCCTACTAACGGTAAGATTGACTTTATCTTATACATATCTATATAATTAAAATTATAATAATAGTATAAGGGTTTGAATTTTAACTTTTAAAATTCTAAGGGCCAACTTGGAATTAAAGTATTCATAAGAGAAAACTTTTCAAATTCCAAAACTTGAGGGCAAGTTTTGAAACTATTCAAAACTAATTAATTCCATAACTTATGTGTTTAAATTAGTTTTAATTAAAAAACTCTTCAAGTTCCATAACTTGAGGACAAGTTATGGAAGACTTTAAACTAATAAAAGAATGTAACTTTTCTTTATTTTGTAATTTATGGAATTAACTAAGGTTACACATTTTATTACTTAATGAAGTGACTCTTGAACCTCCATAACTTGAGGACAAGACTCTTCATTTTGTAACCATTGCCAACTTTTATGAGTTTTATGAAACTTAAATGTGACTTTTCATATAACTTGAGGACAAGTTACAAAAACACATTTTAGAATCAACTCTTAGATTAAAATGGATTGAAAACACATAATCAATTAACTTTTCTATTAATCTAAGCAACTCATAAGAACAAGATAATTCAAATCAATTTTTTTCATGTAATTAGCCTAATCACTAAACTAATACAAAACATGTATCTATTGACAATTATCTTTGAAATTGGATTAGCATGAACATTACCACATCAAAAACAAGTTTATAAGTCCAAAAACAGCTTAGGGTAATGTTCCTAGTCCATTTCTAGCCAAAAACCTTGAAAATATGCTGTCTGGGGCTCCTACTCGTCGAGTGTATCAACCTACTCGCCGAGTAGGATGATTTTCTTCATGGACTCGGCGAGTTCATCAGTGGACTCAGCGAGTCCAGTGCCCAGAATGCCCGAAATTCGACTTTTTCAGCATTTTTCAGCAATTTGCATCAAGTATAATTGAAAACAAGCCTAGGCTCTGATACCACTGTTGGGTTTTGAGCATTCTAACACTCCTAAGTGTACATGCAACCCTAAATACCTTGGATCTATGTTTTCTCTATTATACATGCAAATATGATTATCCAAGGTATTATCCTAACTAGCATACCAAAACATTGATACTAGGATAATAAAATAGATAGAATACATACCTTGTTGTTGTTGCTTGACTCCATGAAGCTTGAGAGCCTAGTGCCCCAAGTGTGACACCTCAAATGGTTCACACAACATCATGAACTCTTGGAATAACCATGAGAAGAAGACATACATGTTCAAATTGGCTAGCCCTCAAAATATGTATCACTAGTGCCAATTTCTTGAACTAAAAGGGTTCTTATATAGTGTGGCTATTAGGGTTACACCATGTAACTCATGACTTTACCCATTCCTTATGCTCCATGGGTTTTAACCTCGATGGAGTATCCATGGATCACCACATCGGTTAAACCCAATATAAGGAATCTTGGATCATAAGCCCACATATATAAGAATGAATGATTTACACAATCAATCCCCATATATTTAATTAGTCTCTTTTTTATCACTAAATTAAGTCCAAATTAATTCTTGATCAATACTAATTAAATAACATGATTTCATATTAATATATTAGAACTTATAATATATTAATATGTCACAAAATGTCTTTTCCTCATAAACGGTCTATCCAAATGTTCCGATGCCATGCAACCCAAATGGACCATGCCGAGTCGGGTCAAGTACATACCAATTATAGTTATGGACTTAGACACTAATCCAACAACCCTGACCTAAGATCAATCTTCGAAAAGTAGATTTCACCTTAAAGTTGATCGAATAGGTCATCAATCCTTGGAAATGGGTATTTATTCTTTATCGTTGATTTGTTCAACTCTCTGTAATCTATTCACATCCTCATACTCCCGTCCTTCTTCTTTACGAATAACACCGAAGCTCCCCAGGGTGATGACCCAGGTCTAATGAAACCATTGTCCAACAACTCCTGAAGTTGCACCATAAGCTCATTCATCTCCGTCGGTGCTAATCGGTATGGTGCTTTTTCTATTGGTGTCATTCCTGGTAACAAGTCTATTCGAAATTCTACTTGTCTATCAGGGGGTAATCTAGGAAGATCTTCGGGAAAGACTTCCGGATAGTCACAGACCACTGTTTGACCCTGCATTTCTTTTTTCTCCTTGTTAGCATCCATCACAAATGCTAAGTATGATGTGCATCCTTTAGATAAGTATTTTACAACTCTCATTAGGGAAATGATTCCAGAATTTACTCTGCGTTTGTCCCCGTACACCATAAATGATTCTTTTCCAGGTGGGTTTACCCTCACTATCTGCTTCTTGCACAGTATCTCGGCATCATTGGCGCTAAGCCAATCCATTCCAAGTACGATGTCGAAACCATTCAACTCAATGGGTAACAGCTCCTAGTGGAATTCGTTTACGTTCAAGTCGATGGCGATATTCTTAATGCAATTGCTAACAGGTATGAATTTTCCACTGGAAACTTCTACAAATAGAGCATTATCATGTTTTTCCATAGGCAATGTTAGTCTTCCACCAAATTTATGCGATATAAAGGAGTAGTTTGCTCACGAATCAAACAATATATTGGTGGGTAATCCATTTACAAGAAAGGTACCAGAAGCGACATCCAATGCATCCTTCGCGGCTTCCAGTGTCATCTGAAAGCTCTGGGTTTTGGTTTTGGTGGAACATTAGGCCTTGCCGCATCCTTCTTCTTCAGGCAGTCCCTAAAGATGTGCCCTTCTTCATTGCACCCATAACAGACATTCTTGTTGAAGGTGCACTCATTGGCATAGTGCCCATGCTTTCCACATTTAAAACAAGTGACCTCTCCGTCACATTTCCCAGAGTGCTTCTTTTTGCACTTTTCACACCATTTTGCTTCGTCTCCTCCTCCTCTCGAACCAGACTTCGAGAATTTACTTTTCTTGTTGGATCTCGAATATCCATCGAACTTCATTTTGTCACCAACCTCAGTTTCACCAGACCCCTTTCCTTTAACCGGGTCTCAACATTCTTGGCTGCTCTAACGGCTGCCTTCAACATGCTTGCCATTTTGACTGTTGGGCCAAAGTCTGATGGCAATGCATTAGCAAATTTCTCTACCTTAGTGAGTTCAGTCGGCACTAGGTATGGAAATAACTTCATCTTCTCGGTGAACGCAATAGCATAGTCATCAATGCTCATTTTCGCCTTATTCAAGTTCTCGAACTCATTGTTTAGATCTATCAGATCTATTTCGGAACAATGCTGCATTTTCAACTGCTCTACGAATGCTTCCCAAGACATTTTCAAAGCTTCTCCTCGCGGCATCGTATCCGCTAATAGCTTCCACCAGCTTAAAACTCCGGTCTTCAGTTTTTTGACCGCAAAGACAGTTTTTTCTTCTTGTCACTACAGTTACAACTTTCAAATACCATCTCCATTTCGGAGATCCAATCCATATATACTACAGGCTTTGGGCTTCCGGAAAGACTTGATGGTTTGGCGCCCAACAAGTTCTTATACATACGTCCATATCTGTTGATTCTCCCCTCTGGGTCATTCCTTTCTGCCACTAGGGGTCCCGCTTGACTGACAGTCCTACTATCGTCCCATTCTTCTGACTGTCCGTCATTCAGTTCAGGTTGTTCAACAGGCATTGAGGGTTCATCCCTATTATTTAGCAACAGTTGTTTCATCTATTCCCTTTGTTCCGCCATCATAGCCTGAATCATGGCTTGTACTCCAGCCATAGTGATTGGCTCTGGTGCAGCATCGACTATCAACACCTGCTCAATCACTTCGGGTTGAGGTCGCTGATTTCTGTTTTCATTTGTGTTTCCAGCTCTGCTTCGAGTTCTTGCCGTTTTGATCTATACACCAAATTAGGCGAATTTAGATCTTTATTCACGATAGACGTTAAATCCTCCTTATCACTTCGAAACATTACATGCTAGTTCTAATATTGTAATTAAACGCTTAGAATCCTGAACACATAAGGTTTCCAAATCCGGTCGGCAACAAACCATAGATCCGAACAAATAATAGCATATCAGGCATCTTTATAGCTATAACATAAATCATTTAACATATAAAAGCATTTTAGGCATCTTTCCTAAAATAATAGCATTTTAGGCATCTTTCCTAAAATATAATAGACACCCATCTCACAATCATCACTTAGCATTCTAAGTGTAAGTCTAGAAATCCTACAAATTCCTAGTTCGCTTAATTTAATGCTCTGATACCAACTGTGACATCCCCTATTTTCACGGCCAGAAAAGCCCGATTTGTTTATGCTTTATTTTCAAAATCAGAGTAATCCTTTTAACAAAAAGTGTTGCGGAATTTGTTCCCATAAAAATATAGATAAAATCATTTCTAAATAAATGTATTTTCCTTGCATTACAAAACTCGGAATGTCATCGTCATTACAGATCAAAAGCATAAACCAAAAACAACACATGCCTTACAACATTTCTATTTATTTCTGCTGCCCTATAATCCATGAACTCTCAACTGGTCATCTCTACTATGCTCTTGCGCCACTACCTATAAACAAGAAACTGAGTGGGTCGGGCTTGGGAGCCTGGTGAGAACATAGGGTTTTCAACCCATAATAAATAACTTTATTAATTTCATCAATCCAAACAACCCGGTTACCCGTTCCCGTTATCCTCACTTTACATCCCTAAAACACCTATTATAAGGGACCTAGCCAAAGGATCATCATCCGGATGGACACTACTGCTAAGGGGATTCCTCATCCATATATGTCGTCAAGGCAACCATGTGGGGGATGGAGTGCACCGGTGAACACGTCGTTCACAAACACCTACAGGTTGCTAGCCTGCTAGCGTTCCACTGGACTTCCTAGAAAAGTCCGTAGTCGTCATCCATACTCCGCTAGATGACTGGATCAATGTCAACATCGAGGCCTCTCATCATTTTATTTCATTACACATCAACTATTTCATCTACCCATGTATCACCCCAACATATCTGTAGATATAAAAATACATATACAGTTTAAATCATTTAAAACATGTATAAAAAACGTTCATCCAACATAGATATCAGGTAAACAGATAATATGCACACATATCATGTAGCATGTAATTTATATAAAATACTTCATATCTATGTGTAAGATGAAAGTGATATGCACTCACTTGTAGCGCGATTTATAGAATCTATCTAGAAACGGTCATCGGTTCGTGATCGTCGGGCTCGGGAAGCGGAAACGACCTTCGGAAACGAGAGAGAATGAAAGTAGAAAGTGTAATGAGCCTTGGGGTCGAAATGGATATTTATAGGCTGATTTTTGGTCTCTCACGTCATGAGAATCAATGCTCACTTCGTGACCCATGGCTGTATCACTTCGTAGCTTCGTCATGTGTCCCTAGCTTCGAATGGTGTCCGTTTGACTCCTCACGTCGTGAGAAATCATGCTCATGTCGTGATTTTTGAACATAGACTTTCCATCTGCAGTCTAGCCTTAAAATTTGGCGTTTTGACTCCTCACATCGTGAATTTATATGCTCACGTCATGAGCTCAGTCAAGTTAGTGTTTCTGACACGTGTCATGCTCTCAGACAGCTGCATCTTCTGAAGGTCATAACTTTTGCATATGAGCTCCGTTTTTGACGTTCTTTATATCCACGCAAAGGTGGAGACGTACTCTATAACTTTCATTTAGAATCCTAGGGATAAAATGTGACAACCGTCAAAATTCGAGTCGGTTCTAGATTTGATAAACTTAGTTGTACATATAGGCACAACACATACTAGACTTAGTAACTAGAAGCTAAGTTATAACCTACTAGAAACTTGGAAACAAGTAGAATCGAAGGATAGTGTACTTAGAGTTCACATTGATATGTGAATTCTACAACTAGTTAACTATAGAGACTATCCATATTTGGGTCACTATTTGACTCAAACACATTTTCATGAATCATATACACACGCCATGCACTTGACTTAAAAGTAGAAATTAGGTCAAAGTCTTATAGAAACTTAAGTCAAAGTTGAAGACTAGGACTAGTATACTCGATTCCTCAATTTCGCTTGAATCTCGAAACCACTACATAGAATGCCAATAAATAAATAAAAATAAATTACAAACATTATTTCTAATTTGAATAAGAGTTATGCAACTCTAAAATAGTTTGAAGTCTTAAAATTTGATTAATTGTGAAATCCAAAGACTTACAAACTCTCAAAAACCCTAAATGCCATAAAAACTCACATTTATAAACTTTAGCCTTAAAAATTCTATAAAAATAATTATGAAGCTTCTAATATTATCTTATAATAATTAAAATTATGAAAATGCATTTAAGTAAATAAAATTTAACTCATTAACAATTACTCTTAATTTATAAATCAAAAATCAACACTTTTATGCATAAAAACTTGGTTAAGTTGCATCTTTTATAAATATTTGATATTTTTATAAAATATTTAAAATTTATATAGACAAATGAAAGAGAGAGGGATATTATACCCTCAAAAGTCGGCCCCCTCTCTCCAATACATCATTTCCCAAAACCATTATTCATTTTTCACTTTCCCATACTCCATCTTCTCTCTCACTCTTCTCTCATGTCTCTCATTTCTCTCTCACACACACCACCACATTTTCTCTCACCCTCACCCTAACTCACGAAATTTCTCCAGAAAATAAGTCCAAGAACACTCAAGATACTCAACTCCTCATCATCTAGTGGTGTTTATTAAGGTTTAACACGATTTTCCTTCATCTTTCTTCAAGTTTTACATGTTTTCTTGCATTTTCTCCATCTTCTACTCCATTCTAATGAAAGATCATGAACACATAAACATACACACACACACTCACGGTTTTTATAATGATGGTGGTAGGATTTCATCCAAAAATGACATGCATGTTGTAAATGGTGAAATCCAAGGACCTAAACCTAAGTTAAGATCATGAAAATGCACTTTTCTACAAGTTTTGGTGGAAAATCACCACATGCACTCTAAGTTTTCTTTCAAAAATGATTTTTGAACATTTCAAACACATGATTGGTGTTCAAACCAACATGCATGTGATGATCTTCAAGCTTAGATGCTTGATGATCAAAGTTTGTTGTTAAAAAGCTTTCAAATATGTTCATAAAAGATTTATTCCCAAATAAATACCTAAAACTTCTTTTCTGTTCAAATGATATTTTTCCCAGAATCCAACCTACCATATAAGATGATCTACAAATGTTCAGAAAATAATTAACTTTTCTCGAATTATTATAATTGATGCAAAAAAATAGGGCAATAAATCATATAAAATAGTTTCTGAGGTCTATAAATCCTAGGTAAATTCGTGGATGACCCCTATGCTAAATAATGACCCCTCATTAAATTTCATCGATTTTTGTTACTGTTTAGTATGGTTTTGATTTTGATTTTTGTTTCGCTCCAATAAATCATAAAACCACTTTAGAAAATGTGAAATGGCTACGTAATAATTTTCGAAGCTTATATTCTATGTGGAAGACTTAGAAAAATATTTTCAGAATTTTTCATATTGCATTCCTATTTTTCCCTGATTTTTGTATTTATAATGGCCTAAAAAAAGAAAATATAGTTCTGCTCATCCAAAGTTCATGAAAATTTACCATAACACCTTGTAATACATTAGGATGCTACATAAAAAATTTTGATGATTTTTCTCTTCTGTATACTATTTTTCATCTATTTTCCCAAGATTAAATACACTTAAACCCAATTTTTATTAGAATAAATGCACAAAAATCATAAAATTGGGTTAAACAATTTAGAAATCCATTCTTATATTTTTCCCAGCTTAATAATGTTTAATAACAGTAATACAAAAAGTTTGGGTAGTTTTGGAAACTGTTTTCTATTTATTTCAATTTTTATTAGAATAAATACACAAAAATCATAAAATTGGGTTAAACAGTTTAGAAATCCATTCTTATATTTGTCCCAGCTTAATAATGTTTAATAACAGTAATAAAAAAGTTTGGGTAATTTTGGAAACTGTTTTCTATTTATTTCAATTTTTGTTAGAATAAATGCACAAAAATCATAAAATTGGGTTAAACAGTTTAGAAATCCATTTTTATATTTTTACCAGCTTAATAATGTTTAATACCAGTAATACACAAAGTTTGGGTAATGTTGGAAACTGTTTGCTATTTATTTCAATTTTTATTAGAATAAATGCACAAAAATCATAAAATTGGGTTAAGCAATTTAGAAGACCATTTTTATATTTTTCCGAGCTCAATTATGTCTAATGGCAGTATTATAAAAAGCTTGGGAATTTTTATCCTTTGAATGCTATTTATCATGAATTTATATTGTTATGAAGGCTTAAAATTTTGGAAAAATAGTTAATCACATCAAAAATTCAGGGGAAAGTTTATGGAAAACCTTTGCTGTATTTAGAATGAAAATCCAAAGTTTGACAATTTTTGGAAACTTTTTTATAATATTTTAGATTTTTAGGAGTTTAAAACACCTTAAATGTGTTGAAATACCATCAATTAATATTACAAAAACCTGGAAATTAATATCCAAAATTGTTTTAATTGATGGGTTTTGAGCATTCTAACACTCCTATGGTGTACATGCAACCCTAGAAACCTTGGATCTATGTTTGACTAAGATACATGCAAATAATTATTTTTCCAAGGTTCTTATTGATGGGTTTTTAAGCATTCTAACACTTCCTAAGTGTACATGCAACACTAATAACCTTGAATCTATGTTTTCTCTATATACATGCAAATTTCATTTCCAAGGTTATTTCCTAACTAGCATGGCATGGGGATTACACAAAACATAAAACTAGTAGAAATACATACCTTGTTGTTGCTTGGATTCCTTCAAGACTTTGTGAGCCTAGCACCCCAAATGTTGTGCCTCAAATGCTTCACACAACACCACAAGACTTGGAATAACTTGAGAGAATGTCACTTAGCCTCAAAATCGGTTATGCCCTCTCTAGTAACACTAGGTCCACTAGGTCCACTAGGTCACCATTTTGCTAGCCATATGGTTCCTTTTATAGTGTTGTCACAATTAGGGTTTACACATGAATGCCCTTAATTGTCATGACTCTTGATTTCCCATGACCCATGGATTTGTAACTCCCATGGACTATCCATGGAGCTCCATTTGGTTACATCCATAACCCATAAACCATGGATCATTAATCCACCATAAAAGAATTGATGATTGTCATAATCAACCCTATATATTTAATTAGTCTCACTTTGATCACCAAATTAATCCTAGATCAATACTTGATCAATACTAATTAAATAATACTATTATTAATATATTAGAACTTATAATATATTAATAATCCTAAGTGCCTTATTCTCTCATTTAGTCTATCCAAGTATTGCAATGCCATGCAACCCAAATGGACCATGCCGGGTCGGGTCAAGTACATACCAAATAAAGTTATGGACTTAGACACTATATCCAACAGTCTCCCACTTGGATAAGTCTAATAACTATATTTGCGAATATGACTTTAAAATCCGACTAGCAATCGTAGCTCTTTCAAATTCTCTCGGAACTGAGATGATGATGATACGCCATTTAAGATAAGTGATCATATAATCCTCTGTTCTCATGATATCAGCCGGACAAACACATGGAACATGGTCTTACTTATTGTCCAACATTTATTTCTCGATCTCTGATTTGTTTCGACATAGGACTAAATTGAACACATCAATTAGGTTCTGACCGGGCCCGGTACATAGGTCAAAACCAAATCATCGAGGGGCCCAGATATCGCTTCTATTTGTAGAAGGAACAGATAAACTTCGACTGATATGCTTGTACTAACTACTTGTTGAATTATTCACAAAGGCACGTTTTATGACATCGAGTTACCAATGCGTTTTCGTACAATCAATGAATAACCAACTCATAGTCAACAACTCATATCTCTAGGTTTGAAGATTTATATGATATTACCGTCTCACGATCACTCGAGATAAATTCCATGAAGTGATGCAAGTGAGCGTGGGTTGGATCCAATACTCAGCCCTTATGAGTACTCATGAATGTTGTAGCAACCATTGCATTGTCCAAAGCACTTTTAGGCAAATCATACAAGCCAAATTCATGACAGTCTTAAATCAATACTTACTTCCAAAGTTTGACTGTGGATGGTTTGAATAATAACATAATTATTTTGGAAGTAAAAACATGCAAAATTAAAACATAGTAAACAATCAACACAAGATAGTAACACCTTACTCATAAATAAATAACAACTTTTATTTATCATCAAATCTCAATTACATTTTACAAGTTTCAGGAATCTAATTATTGAAACTAATATCATCCCTCAGCCCAATGCGCCTCGCATGCTGTAAATGCTTAAGCCTGCTCAGTCCCTTCGTGAGGGGATCTACCGGGTTCTCATTTGATGATACCCTCTTAGCCACGAGGAGTCCTTCTTCTATTCGATGTCTGATGAAATGGTATTTTCTGTCAATGTGCCTAGATCTCCCGTGATCTCTCGGTTCATTAGCCAAAACAACCGCACTTTCACTGTCACAGAAAATTTCCATTGGCTCCTTTATAGCTGGTACAACTCGAAGGTCTCCGATGAAGTTCTTTAGCCATATCGCCTCCTTTGCTGCTTCACTCGCTGCTATGTACTCTGATTCACAAGTAGAATCAGCTACTGTCTCCTGCTTGGAACTTTTCCAAGTAATTGCCCCTCCATTTAGGATAAAGACCCAGCCTGACTGAGAGCGGAAATTATCCCTATCAGTCTGGAAGCTAGCATCGCTATATCCTTCCACTCTCAAGTCATCACTGCCTCCGAGGGTAAGGACCCAATCCTTAGTCCTCCGCAGATACTTGAGAATGTTCTTTACCGCTGTCCAGTGTGCCTTGCCAGGGTTCCCTTGATATCTACTGACCATGCTCAAAGCAAAGGCCACATCAGGGCGAGTACAAGTCATAGCATACATGATCGAGCCCACAGCGGAAGCATATGGTATATGACTCATCTCAGCTATCTCAGCCTCTGTACTCGGACTCTGAGTCTTACTTAGCTTGGCATTACTCTGGATTGGTAATTCTCCTTTCTTGGAATCTTGCATACTGAACCTCTTCAATACCTTATCCACATAAGTACTCTGACTAAGTCCAATTAGTCTCTTACTCCTATCTCTCAATATCCTTATCCCTAGGATATAGGCAGCTTCCCCAAGGTCCTTCATAGCGAAACACTTCCCAAGCCAGGACTTAACCTCCTGCAAGGTTGGGACGTCGTTTCCTATGAGAAGTATGTCATCCACATACAACACCAAGAAGCTAACTATGCTCCCACTAGCCCTGACATACACACAAGACTCATCCTCACTCCTAGAAAAGCCAAACTCTTTGACTTTCTCATCAAAGCAAAGATTCCATCTGCGAGATGCTTGTTTCAATCCATAAATGGATTTATCAAGCTTACACATTCTATTAGGATATCTTGTATCGACAAAACCCTCTGGTTGAGCCATGTAAACATCCTCAGCCAACTTTCCATTAAGGAAAGCGGTTTTGACATCCATTTGCCATATTTCATAATCATGAAATGCAGCTATGGCTAACAATACTCTAATAGACTTAATCTTAGCTACTGGTGAGAAGGTCTCATCATAGTCAACTCCCGGAGTTTGAGTAAAGCCCTTCGCAACCAAACGCACTTTGTAAGTATGTACCTTCCCATCCATGTCGGTCTTCTTCTTGAAGATCTATTTGCACCCAATTGTCTTACGACCTGGTACATTGTCAACCAAGTTCCAAACTTGATTGTCATACATGGACTGAATCTCGATGTCCATAGCCTCCTTCTATTTAGCAGACTCAGGGCCTGCCATGGCTTCCCTGTAATTACTAGGTTCATCCAAATCTATTAGTGTACTATCACTAATAAACGTATCACCTTCAGTGGTGATGTGATAACCATAATAAAAATCAGGTGTGTTCCTCACCCTAGTGGAACGTCTTGGAGGTACATACTCATCTATCGGATCAACAGGAGTTTCCTCCTCAGGTTGGTCGATAGCATTTGAGGTTCCTTCACCACTTGACTCTTGAAGCTCTTCAAGGTCAATTTGCCTCCCACTGTCCCCTTTGCTTATGAATTCTCTCTCACGAAAGACTCCTCTTCTTGCCACAAAAAACACATTATCACTGGGTCTGTAGAAGAGGTAACCAAAGGATCTCTGTGGGTAGCCGATGAAAATACACCTCCCACTTTGAGGCTCACGCTTATCATGAGTCTCACACCTCACGAAAGCTTCACAACCCCAAATTTTGATGTGGTCCAAATTGGGAACTTTCCCAGTCCACATCTCGTGAGGTGTTTTGGCAACCTTTTTAGTAGGGACTAGATTAAGGATATGGGCGGCAGTCTCTAAGGCATACCCCTAGAAAGAGATTGGTAACGAAGCTCGACTCATCATGGAACGAACCATATCTAACAAGGTTCGATTGCGCCTCTCAGCTACACCATTCAACTGTGCTGTTCTGGGAGGTGTCAATTGTGAGACAATCCCACATTCCTTAAGATAGTCAAGGAACTCAATGTTAAGATACTCTCATCCCCGATCGGATCGGAGCATCTTGATGTTCCTGCCCAATTGATTCTCCACTTCCTGCTTAAACTCTTTGAACTTTTCAAAGGTTTCTGACTTATGCTTGATTAAGTAAATATATCCATATCTATTGTAATCATCAGTAAAAGTCACATAATAGCGATTAGCATCCCTTGTAGCAACTCTGAAGGGCCCACACACATCCGTGTGTACAAGGTCCAACAAACCTTCACCCCTATCACAAGTACCTGTGAAGGGTGACTTTGTCATTTTTCCAAGTAAACAACACTCGCAACTATCATCTGACTTGAGGTCAAATTATTCCAAGACTCCAGCCTTTTGGAGTTGGCCTATGCGCTTCTTGTTAACATGTCCAAGACGACAATGCCACAAGGATGCTTTATCCAAGCTATCTGAAGAATCAATATACAACACATTATTTCCTAGATTGTCTACAACATTCACGGCTTCATATACACCATCACAAGGTAATGCTTTAAAGTAAAATACATCATTTTAATAAACATTAATAGCACCATTTTTATTATCAAATGAAAATGTAAAACCTTGTTTGTACAAGCCATGAAAAGAAATAATATTTCTCGCCATTTCGGGCGAGTAACAACACTTATTCAAATCTAACATTAACCCATTATTAAGAAATAAAGAATAAACTCCTATCTTGGTAACAGTTGATGCTTTCCTGTTGCCCATGACTAAGTTTATCTTCCCGTGCTCCACCTGCTCACTTCTTCTTAGTGCCTGCAAATCAGTACATATGTGAATACCACAACCTGTATCAAGCACCCAAGAATTATCATTAGATGAGTTATTAGACAATATTGTGTAAATACCTGCATGGGTGGGATTAACCTTCCCATCCTTTACATCTTGTAGATATTTAGGGCAGCTTCGCTTGAAGTGTCCCTTATCCTGGCAATAGAAGCACTGTGCTTCCTTTGGGTTTGAAGAAGGAGTAATGGGACCTTTCTTTGTCCCACTTGAAGATGAACCATCAAGAGTCTTACCCTTGGTACCCTTCGAAGGGCTTTTCCTCTTCTTACCCTTTCCCTGCCCAATAGCCAGAACAGGGGCTGTTGAAGGAGTAGAAGTAGCAACCGCTTTACCCTTAAGGCCATTTTCAGCTGTCCTTAAGAGTCCTTGAAGTTTGCTAAGTGTGACTTCCTCCTTGTTCATATGATAAGTCATACGAAACTGATCATAACTTGGAGGTAAGGAATGGAGAATGATGTCAATCGCCATTTCCTCAGGAAAGTCAACATTTAGCTTCAGCAACCGGTCAACGAACCTTTGCATCTTCTGCAAGTGACCGGTGATGGGTTCACCATCCTTCATCCTTGCGGTTATCATGGAGGAGATGATTTCATACCTCTCCTGACGCGCGCTCTGATGGTACCTTTCCATCAGATCCAGGTGCATCTCATAGGGGTAGAAATCTTCATAGGATTTTTTGAAGTTCAGGAGTCATGGTGACCATCATGATGCATGCTACTTTAGTAGCATCCTTTTCATGTGCAACAAACTCCGCAAACTCTTCAGGAGTAGCAGTGGCTTCATTCACAACCTTAAGCTCCTTATCGAGGACATATTCTTTGTCCTCATAGCGGGTAATCATTCTGATGTTTCTGATCCACTCATTGAAATTGGATCCATCAAAGATGACCTTACCACACAAGTTCATATGGGAAAAGGAGCCTGTTAGGTTTGAGCCAGAAGCATTGTTGGAAGACATCTGAAAGGAAAGAAAGACAAGTTTCATTAGATTAGGAATCCTTAATAATTCACCCAAATGAAATATTAAGGCTAGGATCCAACAAACTATTTATAGTTGGAAGAGGGATGCCGTAATCCATACTATAAAATATTTGAAGGTAGGTAAATGACGATTTACCAATTTCCACCATAAGAACGAAATATTTTATTATTAGGTTTTATTGGTTTTGAAACTCCTAGATCTTTTGAGATACATTGAACTTTTCAATGGCATGTTTGAATCTCGATTGTGCCCTCTCAAGTTTGTGACTGGGATGCCGAGGATCACAAACAAGGTGTGAATAACCATACAAATTGACTTGGTACCCTCAACAATATTACCTAATCGATGTGCCGGTTAACCACACACGCTCCACCGATCTATAATAAGGTCAAGTTACCCTTTTCCACTCTTACTAGTCCATGTTAGTGTGCCGGTTAACCACACACGCTCCACTAACGACTTGGTAAGGTACAAAGTGTAATTTTATGGGCTAGCACCAATTTCACATTTTCCTAAAGTAACTAAGATTGGCAATTTATAATGTATAGTTACTTTATAATTCATTATACTTTTAACAAGTATTTAAAGTCGTATCCTACCCGTTCGGCTAACGACCCTCCACCGATCAAGGAAGCGATGGGTGAGAGTGGACACCCATTAAGTCACCATTTTATAGGCAACAACCTTATACCCCCTTATAGACCAGCTTCGTGAATGAGGCCTACTAACGGTAAGAATGACATATTCTTATACATATCTATATAATAAAATTATAATAATAGTATAAGTGTTGATTTTTAAACTTTTTAAAAAACTAAGGTTTAATTTGGAATTAAAGTATTAAAGTGTAAGACTTTTCAAATTCCAAAACTTGAGGGCAAGAATTGAAACTATTCCAAGTCTCTTCAATTTGTAACTTATGAGTTTTAATGGTTCATAAAATGAAGACTCTTCATTTTATGAAACTTCTTTATTTCTTTAATCACAATTTAAAGAAGTGACTTTTGGTTATCCATAACTTGAGGACAAGTTATGGACACCATCATTTCCATTAAGATCATGAATTAAACATACATGGAGGTTACATATAATTCCTATGATCTTCTAAAAACTCATAAGAACACAAATTCATGTCAAGCAATTTCAAGAAATCATATAACTATATACAATACTTGAAAATTGATAAAAGTCATGTAAAATGGGTTAACATAATCATTATCATTTTGAAAAACAGATTTTACAAGTCCAAAACAGATTGGGATAATGATCTTAATCCATTTCCAGCAACAAAACTCGAAAAACTGCCCAGCACGCTCCTACTCGCCGAGTGCATTATTCTACTCGCCGGGTAGGATGAATTTGTTCATGGACTCGGCGAGTCCTCCCCATGGACTCGGCGAGTCCAGTCGTCAGAATGCAGAATTTTCGATTTTTAAGCAGTTTTGCATCAAGTATACAGAAAACAATCCTAGGCTCTGATACCACTGATGGGTTTTTAAGCATTCTAACACTTCCTAAGTGTACATGCAACCCTAATAACCTTGAATCTATGTTTTCTCTATATACATGCAAATTTCATTTCCAAGGTTATTTCCTAACTAGCATGGCATGGGGATTACACAAAACATAAAACTAGTAGAAATACATATCTTGTTGTTGCTTGGATTCCTTCAAGACTTTGTGAGCCTAGCACCCCAAATGTTGTGCCTCAAATGCTTCACACAACACCACAAGACTTGGAATAACTTGATAGAATGTCACTTAGCCTCAATATCGGTTATGCCCTCTCTAGTAACACTAGGTCCACTAGGTCCACTAGGTCACCATTTTGCTAGCCATAGGGTTTCTTTTATAGTGTTGTCACAATTAGGGTTTACACATGAATGCCCTTAATTGTCATGACTCTTGATTTCCCATGACCCATGGATTTGTAACTCCCATGGACTATCCATGGAGCTCCATTTGGTTACATCCATAACCCATAAACCATGGATCATTAATCCACCATAAAACAATTGATTATTGTCATAATCAACCCTATATATTTAATTAGTCTCACTTTGATCACCAAATTAATCCTAGATTAATACTTGATCAATACTAATTAAATAATACTATTATTAATATATTAGAACTTATAATATATTAATAATCCTAAGTGCCTTATTCTCTCATTTAGTCTATCCAAGTATTGCAATGCCATGCAACCCAAATGGACCATGCCGGGTCGGGTCAAGGACATACCAAATAAAGTTATGGACTTAGACACTATATCCAACACTTATCCTATCTAGCATGGCATGGGGAACTTGAATCAAATAAAGCTAGTAGGATTACTTACCTTGTAGTTGTAGTTGATTGCTTGGAGTTTTAGAGCCTAGCACCAATATTGTGGATGCCTCAAATGGAAATCACAAATCACCACAAACTTGGAACTTTGAGAGAATAGTAATCACCTTCTTGAAATTGGCCCTCTTACTTTACTCACCACAACTCATGTCATTTCAAGAACCAAAGCCTCCTTTATATAGTGTGGTGGATTAGGGTTACATTCATGTAAACCCTAATACCCATGCCTTTTCATTTCCATGAGATCCATGGGTTAAAGCTCCATGGAGTATCCATGGAATTTCCATGCAAGCCTAGCCCATTCCAAATAAGCATTAGCCCACACTATATAAATACAAGAGCCCATATTTAATTAGTCATACTTTTGATCTCTAAATTAATTCTAGATTAATTATAGATCAATACTAATTAAATAATATGATTTTATATTAATATATTAGGACTTATAATATATTAATAAATCATAACTTATACTATTCTCAAACGATTATCCATAAATTGTTCGGGTGAAGTGCAACCCAAATGGACAATGCCGGGTCGGGTCAAGTACATACCAAATATAGTTATGGACTTAGACACTATATCCAATAGTCTCCCACTTGGATACGTCTAATAATTATAGTTGCAAGTATGACTTCAGGAACCGATCAGCAATCGTAGCTCTTTAAACTCTGTTGAACTATGAAGCGCCATTTTAGATAAGTGATCATATAATCCTCTGTTCTAGATATCAGCCGGACAAATACATGGAACATGGTCTTGCTTATTGTCCAGCATTTGTTTCCCGATTTCCGATTTGTTTGACATAGAACTTAACTGAACACATCAATTTAGTTCTGACCGGGCCCGGTACATAGGTCAAAACAAAATCATCGAGGGGCCCAGATATCGCTTCTAATCCTAGAAGGAACAGATAAACTTCGACTCATATGTTTGCTCTACTACTTGTTGAATTACACACAAAAGCACGGTTTATAACATCGAGTTACCAATGCGTTTTCGTGCAATCAATGCATAACCAACTCATAGGCAACAAATCATATCTCTAGGTTTGAAGACTTATATGATATTACCGTCTCACGATCACTTGAGATAAATTCCATGAAGTGATACAAGTGAGCGTGGGTTGAATCCAATACTCAGAACTTATGAGCACTCATGAGTGCTGTAGCCCCGCTTTGTCTAACATCTTAGACCTCTACAAGCCAACCCATGACAGTCTTGATTCATATCTACTTCCAACATATGACCGACTGTGGAGAGTTTGAATAATATGATATAAACCATAACATAATTATTCTAGAAGTCAAAACATGCAAAAAGAAATAATAGTAAACGATTGACAAGAGATAGCAACACTTTACTCATAAATAACAGGTTTTATTTATCATCAAATGTCAATTACATTTTACAAATTTCAAGATTATCTAATTACTAAAACTAATATCATCCTTCAGCCCTATGCTCCGAGCATGCTGGAGATGCTTAGCCCGAGTCAGTCCCTTCGTGAGGGGATCTGCTGGGTTCTCATCCGATGATACCATCTTTGCCACGAGGATTCCTTCTTCTATTTGATGTCTGATGAAGTGATATTTTCTGTCAATGTGTCTAGATCTCCCATGATCTCTTGGTTCCTTGGCTAAGGCAACCACACTATTGCTGTCACAGAAAATCTCCATTGGCTCCTTTATAGCTGGTACAACTCCAAGGTCTCCGATGAAGTTCTTTAGCCATATAGCCTCCTTTGGTGCCTCGCTTGCTGCTATATACTCTGATTCACAAGTGGAATCAGCCACTGTCTCCTGCTTAGAACTTTTCCAAGTAATTGCCCCTCCGTTTAGGGTAAAGATCCAGCCCGACTGAGAGCGGAAATTGTCCCTGTCAGTCTGAAAGCTAGCATCACTGTACCCTACAACTCTCAAGTCATCACTCCCACCGAGGGTAAGGACCCAGTCCTTAGTCCTTCGCAGGTACTTGAGGATATTCTTTACCGCAGTCCAGTGTGCCTTGCCAGGGTTCCCCTGATACCTGCTAACCATGCTCAAAGCAAAGGCTACATCAGGTCGAGTACACGTCATAGCATACATGATCGATCCTACAGCTGAAGCATAAGGTATTCGACTCATTTCTGCTATCTCAGCCTCAGTACTAGGGCTTTGTGTCTTACTCAATCTGGCGTTACTCTGGATGGGTAACTCTCCTTTCTTGGAATTATGCATGTTGAATCTTTTCAACACTTTGTCCACATAGGTGCTTTGACTAAGTCCAATTAGTTTTTTACTCATGTTTCTCAAAATCCTTATCCCTAGGATATAGGCAGCTTCTCCAAGGTCCTTCATAGCGAAACACTTCCCAAGCCAGGACTTTACTTCCTGCAGGGTTGGGATGTCATTTCCTATGAGTAGTATGTCATCCACATACAGTACCAAGAAGCTTACTATACTCCCACTAGCCTTGATATAGACACAAGATTCATCTTCACTTCTTGAAAAGCCAAATTCTTTGACTTTCTCATCAAATCAAAGATTCCATCTGCGAGGTGCTTGTATCAATCCATAAATGGATTTCTCGAGCTTATACACTCTATTGGGGTACTCTGTACTGACAAAACCCTCTGGCTGAACCATGTAAACATCTTCAGTCAACTTTCCATTAAGGAAAGCAGTTTTGACATCCATTTGCCATATTTTATAGTCATGAAATGCAGCAATGGCTAACAGAACCCTAATAGACTTAATCTTGGCCACTAGTGAAAAGGTCTCATCATAATCAACTCCCGGAGTTTGAGAATAACCCTTTGCAACCAGTCGTGCCTTATAAGTGTGTACATTACCATCCATGTCGGTTTTCTTCTTGAAGATCCATTTGCACCCAACTATCTTACGATCAGGTACATTGTCAACCAAGTTCCAAACTTGATTGTCATACATGGACTGTATCTTGCTATCCATAGCCTCTTTCCATTTAGCAGCCTCAGGGCCTGCCATGGCTTCCGTGTAGCTGTTAGCCTCATCCAGATTTACAAGTGTGTTATCACTGATAAGTGTCTCACCTTCTGCAGTAATATGAAAACCATAATAATGCTCAGGTGCATTCCTAACTCTGGTGGAACGCCTCAGAGGTATAGATTCTTCTGTCGGCTCAACGGGAGTTTCCTCCTCAGGTTGAGGGCTAGGGTTTGAGGTTCCTTCACCACTTGACTCTTGAATTTCCTCAAGGTCAATTTGCCTCCCACTATCTCCTTGGCTCATGAATTCTCTCTCTCGAAAGAATCCTCTTCTTGCTACAAAGACCACATTATCATTGGGTCTGTAGAAGATGTAACCAAAGGATTTCTGTGGGTAGCCGATGAAAATACACCTTTCGCTTCGGGGTTCGAGCTTATCGTGAGTCTCGCGTCTCACGAAAGCCTCGCAACCCCAAATCTTGATGTGGTCTAGATTGGGAACTTTTCCAGTCCACAACTCGTGAGGTGTTTTGGCAACCTTCTTTGTAGGGACTAGATTAAGGATATGGGCGGCAGTCTCTAAGGCATAACCCCAATATGAGATTGGTAGCGAAGCTCGACTCATCATGGAACGAACCATGTCCAACAAGGTCCGATTGCGCCTCTCAGCTACACCATTCAACTGTGGTGTCCTAGGAGGTGTCAATTGTGAGACAATCCCACATTCCTTAAGATGGTCAAGGAACTCAGTACTAAGATACTCACCACCACGATCGGATCGAAGCATCTTAATGTTCCTGCCCAACTGATTCTCCACTTATTGCTTAAACTCTTTGAATTTCTCAAAGGTTTCTGACTTATGCTTGATTAGGTAGACATATCCATATCTACTAAAATCATCAGTAAAAGTCACATAGAACCGATTAGCATCTCTTGTGGCGGTTCTGAAGGGTCCACACACATCCGTGTGTATGAGGTCCAACAAAGCTTCACCCCTAGCACAAGTGCCAGTAAAAGGTGACTTTGTCATTTTACCAAGCAAACAAGATTCACAACTATCATCTGACTTTAGGTCAAATGACTCCAAGACTCCATCCTTTTGGAGTTGGCCTATGCGTTTCTTGCTTACATGTCCAAGACGACAATGCCATAAGGATGCTTTATCTAAGCTAGTGGAAGAGTTAATACACAATACATTATTTCCTAGATTATCTACAACAGATACAATTTCATACACGCCATCACAAGGTAATGCTTTAAAATAAAGAACATTATTAAAGAAAGCATCAATACTACCATTATTATTATCAAAATAAAAGGTAAAACCTTGTTTATACAATGCATGAAAGGAAATAATATTTCTTGCCATTTCTGGCGAATAATAACATTTATTCAAATCTAATGTAAACCCACTATTTAGCACTAAGGAATAAACTCTTATCTTGGTTACAGGTGAAGCTTTCCTGTTTCCCATGATCAAGTTTATCTTTCCCTGCTCCACATTCTCACTTCTTTTTAGTCCCTGCAAATCACAACATATGTGAATACCACAACCTGTATCAAGGACCCAAGACTTAGAATGAGGTGAGTTATTAGACAATATAGTGTATATACCTGCATGGTTGGGTTTTACTTTCCCATCCTTCAAATCTTGCTGGTACTTTGGGCAGTTTCGCTTCCAGTGCGACTTTTCATGGCAATAGAAGCATTCAGCCTCATTAGGGCTAGCAGAAGGAGTGACAAAATCTTTCTTGGTTTTGCTTGAAGAGGACCCTTCAAGGGTCTTACCCTTGGTACCCTTAGAAGGGTTCTTTCTCTTCTTCCCTTTGCCATGCCTGATTGCCAAGACATTGGCCGCAGTTGGAGTAGGAGTAGGAGTAGTAACAACCGACTAACCCTTTAGACCACTTTCGGCGGTCTTCAAGAGTCCTTGAAGTTTGCTGAGGGTGACTTCTTCATTGTTCATGTGATATGTCATGCGGAATTGATCATAATACGATGGCAAGGAGTGCAAAATGATGTCTATTGCTAACTCCTCAGGGAAGTTCACATTCAGCTTCAGTAAACAGTCGACATACCTTTGCATTTTCTGCATGTGGCCCGTGATGGGTTCACCATCCTTCACTCGGGTTGTTATCATGGAGGAGATTATTTCATATCGCTCTTGACGAGCACTTTGATAGTAGCGGTCCATCAAGTCCTGGTGCATCTCAAAAGGATAATAGTCCTCATAGGACTTTTGGAGCTCGGCTGTCATGGTGGCCATCATGATGCATGCCACTTTTGTAGCATCTCTTTCATGTACCTCATATTCAGCAAGCTCTTCAGGAGTAGCAGTTGGCTCGGGTACCTTCAGCTCCTTGTCGAAAACATATTCTTTGTTCTCATACCGAGTGACCATCCTGATGTTTCTGATCGAATCTGTAAAGTTGGACCCATCAAAGATGACTCTCCCACAAAGATTCATGAGAGAGAAGGAGCTAGTAGGGTTTAAGCCAGAAGCATTGTTATTAGAAGACATCTGAAAAGAAGAGGGAATAGATTAGATTAGATATAGAGATACTCCTTAACAAAACACCCAAATGTAATATTAAGGCTAGGACCCAACACAATATTTTATAACTTAGAAGAGTGATGCCGTAATCTAAGCTATAAGATATTTGAAGGTAGGTGAATGACGATTCACCAATTTCCACCATGAAAAACGAAATATTTAATTATGTTTTAATTGGTTTAGAAACTCCTAGATTCTTTGAGATTCATTGAACTTTCTTCAATGGCATGTTTCAATCTCAAGTGTTCCCTTCAAGTTTTGTGACTGGGATGCCGAGGATCACAAAACAAGGTGTGAAGTAACCATGCAAATTACTTGGTACCCTTAATGTATTACCCATCAATCGATGTGCCGGTTAACCACACACTCTCCATCGATACTATGATAAACATTAAGTCACCCTTTACCTACCTTGTTAAGTTCAAGTTAGTGTGCCGGTTAACCACACACGCTCCACTAACGACTTAAACAAAGTGTAAAGTGTAATTTCATGGATTAGCACCTTATTCACATTTTCCTAAAATAACTAAGATTGGGAATTCAATAAAGTTTAGTTACTTTAGTATTATCATTATACTTTTAATGAGAATTTATAAGTCCTTGTCCTACCCGTTCGGCTAACGACCCTCCACCGATCAAGGAAGCGGTGGGTGAGAGTGGACACCCATTAAGTTGCCATTTTATAGGCAACAACCTTATACCCCCCTTATAGACCGGCTTCGTGAATGAGGCGTACTAGCGGTAAGACGACTTGATCTTATACATATATAAATATTATTAAACTTATAATATTATAAAGTATAAGGGTTGAATTTTAACTTTTAAAATTGTAGGGGTTGGAACTAAAGTTTTTAATATGACTTTACATGTTCCAAAACTTGAGGGCAAGTTTTGTAAACTTTTAAAACTTTTCATTTCTCATAACTTATGAGTTAATGGTTATTAAAAATGAAGACTCTTCATTTTTTGTAACCTATGTGTTCTTTTAATGGTTATTTATAAATGTGACTTTTGGTTATCCATAACTTAAGAACTAGTTATGGACTCCATTAAAACACATAAAGATCAAGAATTAATCTAATCAATTATTAGCACATAATTTCTATGATCTTCTAAACTCATATGTTTATGAATGTTCATATCAAAAATTTCAGGAATCGTAAGTACATATACAAAACTTGAAATTTTGATACGAGCTTTTGAACAAAAGTTCGATTTTCAAGTTTTTTTTTTTTTTTTTGCATCAAGTATCAAATAAAACAAACCAGGCTCTGATACCACTGATGGGTTTTGAGCATTCTAACACTCCTATGGTGTACATGCAACCCTAGAAATCTTGGATCTATGTTTGACTATGATACATGCAAATAATTATTTTTCCAAGGTTCTTATCCTACCTAGCATGGCATGGGGAACTTGAATCAAATAAAGCTAGTAGGATTACTTACCTTGTAGTTGTAGTTGATTGCTTGGAGTTTTAGAGCCTAGCACCAATAGTGTGGATGCCTCAAATGAAAATCACAAATCACCACAAACTTGGAACTTTGAGAGAATAGTTATCACCTTCTTGAAATTGGCCCTCTTACTTTACTCACCACAACTCATGTCATTTCAAGAACCAAAGCCTCCTTTATATAGTGTGGTGGATTAGGGTTACATTCATGTAAACCCTAATACCCATGTCTTTTCATTTCCATGAGATTCATGGGTTAAAGCTCCATGGAGTATCCATGGACTTTCCATGCAAGCCTAGCCCATTCCAAATAACCATTAGCCCACACTATATAAATACAAGAGCCCATATTTAATTAGTCATACTTTTGATCTCTAAATTAATTCTAGATTAATTATAGATCAATACTAGTTAAATAATATGATTTTATATTAATATATTAGGACTTATAATATATTAATAAATCATAACTTATACTATTCTCAAACGATTATCCATAAATTGTTCGGGTGAAGTGCAACCCAAATGGACCATGCTGGGTCGGGTCAAGTACATACCAAATATAGTTATGGACTTAGACACTATATCCAACATTAATCACATGAGCTATAAAATTTCACCATTTCAGAAAAATATTTGTAACTTAACAATATTAAATTTTGACACAATATTGGCATAATTCTATAGTAGTAGTAAGTATACTAGTGTTAGATTGTGATTAGAGACTCACTAGCGAATACCATTATTGTAGGAAGCGATAGTGGTACGAGTGGAGCGTAGTCAAGGCACCATTTGCATCATCTCAATGCATTGTGAGTATTCATCACTTCCCTATTTTCAGTTTTTAAATGTTTTGGGGTGGAAAAGCATGTCCTAAACTTTTTATGTTCGTTGTATTTATTTTGACTTGTATGAAACTTGGTTGCTATATTTCGTATGTATGTGTATGTTACTTTAATTCATGAGGACTGTATCGCGGTTAAGTCCCTGGAATCTCTAGACATAACTCATTAACTCTTTTGAGCCTATGGTTATTATGGATAGCGCTATCAGGAGGTAGACAACTCCTCACTCGCACGATTCGCTTGAGTGCATTTTACCATTTTATACACTATGTTTGCGATACACATAGTAGTCAATAGGGCACGATTCGGTCATTACGCTTGGGTTGTGAACTCATGAATGGAAACTTGATGCATATACGAATCTTTATGCACATATGAAACTTGTATTCTCATGTTAGCAACGACATTTGTATACTTTTTTTTAGCAATGAAACTTGTATACTTATTTTAGCAACAAAACTTTTATGCTTATTGTAGCAACAAACTTTGTTTCTCATTATAGCAACGAACTTTTATTACGGAAAACTTATATACTTGTTTTAGCAATGAAATTGTTTGCTCCTTGTAACAACGAATATTATTTCGATTCTTGAAAACTCATTTTAGCAATATATTTTTATGGAAACTTTTATCAAAACTTTTAATTCGATTCTTGAAACCAATATTATTTTTAATCTGTGAGTACTCACCAACTATTTTTATAGTTGACGCTCGTTTTACATGCTTTTTCAGGAATCATCTAGTAAGAGGCACGTAGAGACACAACACTTGTAGGAGCATTTGCATGTGTTGACTTTTAAATACATTGTAATTTCTTTTAAAAAGCTGTGCAAACTTATTGTAAATTTGTAATGATTTTTAATACTATGGTTGGTGTTGTCTTTTAACTTTTGCTATGAAACCCTTTATACTGCCATGCCTCGTGTTTCCGCTTTAGCGGGGTGTGACAGAAAATGGTATCAGAGCCGAAGGTTATAGAGAATACCGGTTTTCCTTGGGAGAACCACAACTATAGCCAAAAAAATTTCGAAAAGTTTTTAAAATATTGAACATACTACTGGTATAACTAATTCGAGTACGCATTATTAGACTTTAATTAAGTATAGCCTGGCCAACTATGCTTAATTAAGGAAATTTAATGTGAGGTTGGAAACGATTATAGTAGAATTATGTTCAAAATAATTTACAACTTAAACTTTTGAAAAACAAAATTTGTCGGTGTGCGTACGGGCATTGCATATTATAGGCATTCATCTAGATACACTTAGAAACTAAGTGCACTTTTATAACAATGCCTTTATTTAGAAATATTCTTGTCCCTTATCAAGTGCTAGGTTAACCACTTAGGTTATATCACTAGCCACTCTAGGAGCAATGCACATAGTACTAAGAATGGGTATTCATCGGTAGCAATTGACTTTAGATGTAAGGTTAGTAACTAGATAGACACTAGTAATAATCCTATGTCGAAACTTATACCAATTATTCCTCAATACCTCTTCATCGTCTTCGTACTATAGTTACAACTAGGAAAGAGTTCCGATACCGACACGGATGAAAATTGGAGCATCACGTAAGGAGGTAGATGAGTCTCCACTAAATAATCACTTGGACACCATTAGCGGGCATTCCGGATTCGACTCACGAGGAGACACAGAGGTTTAACTCATACGTGAGAACTTATTACTTCGCTACGATTTAGCTCTAGGTTGTTTCCCACCTTGAGCTTAAAACTTAACATAGGATATCCCTTTGACCCCTATAAAAGGCTGCGAAACTGCATTGGCACCATAAAATGTTTTACAAACAATTTTTCTTGTCCTTTATCTTGGGAAAAAGTCATCGGCACTCGGCTTATACTTGCCTTATACTCGCCTTAGTATTTAGGTACGATCATCTCCACTAATCTACCTATCCCTTACTTTTAATCTTCCATCGAAAAGTTATTTTGCTTCATCGGTTTTGTTTATCATCGATAAAATATTTTATAACCACTTCATACAACTTAGTAGACCATTCCAAACAATGTAAGCCATATTCTCGCTAATATCTTTTGACAACTTGCTTTAACTTAACAATTTTCTTCTAAACTTAATTTAACCAATATTGGTTTTAAATTTGCTATTTCAATTTCAATTCAAATCCATTTCAATGGATAGATGTGCTTTTAAGGGCATATAAACCATTTTAAACCTTGCTTACCATTTTGACACGTTTTCGAAAAACTTAGAAACATTTTCTTTTATAAAAGTGTTTAAATTCTATTCTATAAAACTTAGACATATGACATTGAAGTTCATATTACGTGTAAAAGCTTCATCGGATCTTTCAAACCACTTTTGTTTTGACTCTTTTGACCACTTTCTCATTTAGGCATTGTACTTTACTTAAATGTGTTTTCTTGAAACCTAACATGATATTTTTTTACAACTTTCTACTCCAAGCGTGATTACAAGGCATCACTAATGCGTACATTTCAAAACACACCTTATTTGTATATTTTATTACAAATTAGTTAAATAATCTGTAAACTTCTAAAATATAAAGCATTGCAAAACTTAGTGTTCACTTTTAAATTTCCAGTGACGCACCTTCAACAATGTATAATTACTCTTCTAAATCTATTGAGTCTTTACCTTATATGTTTTAACTATTATTGAACTCCATTCTAAAAAGTCAAATTGTCAGATTTTCAACTACCGTTTGTAGTGCTTCTTCTTTTTCACAAATGGAGTTTAACTTAATAAGATAACTCGTGATTTTTAGCAAACATTTTAAGACCCCCACATGTCTATTTAATCATCAACATACATCAAATATTGAAGTTTGAAAAATATCTCGACTTGGCTTTAAATCTACCTATACATATTATTCTTAAAATTTTAACAATAGCAATCATTGTCGCTGGTACCTTCCTTTTCTATCCCCCGCACTTGATTTCTTGCTCTCCTTCTAATTTTAGATATTGCACACCCACGGTAATAACATAATACATTGACTAACTTTGTTTACGTCTATTTTGCTTCTTGTGGTATCATGTTCGTACACATACAGACTAGAAGTCTACCCTTTCGTTTTGAGCGATTAATATGTGTATAGTTGTGAGACATAATTTTTATTTATTCAACTTTGATATATTCAATTGCGCCTTTTATCATATACATCTTGTTTTTATTTTGATATCAACTATAAACAAGTGATCCTTATTTATATTTGCTCTTTTGTTCTAAATTCAGAAACTTGATTTAAAATGCAATTTTCATTGTATTTTTCCTTATAATTAATACACAAGATGAACACTCTTCTGCTTATCAATTTTCTATATTCGGAAATTATATGTGAAAAATATGTTTCCTTATGTTTTTCTTTTCTTTAAATACATCAAAAGTTTTGAATTTTACGATTATCTATTCTCTAAATGATTATTATTGTAGAAACACTAAACTAAGAATGCACTATTTTCAAAGATCGACATTTTTACAGCTTTCTTAAAATAGTATTTTACTTTGCAATTTTCAGTGAGTTCCTAAACTCTCAAACTTGTTTCCATAATTATTCTGACTCCTCGTAAACTTGTATTTGTCTTGCCTAAAAAAAATATGCAATTTTTCAAAAGAGTAATATAAATTTTTTTTTTGTATAAACTCCCTTATTGAAGACATAAACCTTTAACCTTGATTAATCTCCTTATTATTTTACTACTTCGTTTGATTGCCACACATGTATCTTCATTTTCTTGGAATTATTACACATTTTGATAATAGTGAGATTACTTATCGTTTCTAAGCACTCAAAGTGCTATCTACACAATGTGATTTAATTTATCATAAACTTTCATCACCTCCATCTGCAACAATGACTCTCTAATTATATATACTCTTCGAAAATAGTTCTATTATTGTAAGAGGAACCGAAGTAGTAATTATATCCTCGAAGATCCTAAATCATTTCGTAATTTATTTTGTAGACGACACTTAAATAGTCTTTACGTTTGAAATGAACCAAAACTTCGTTGCTTACCCTTAGCATTATCTTTAGGAACTTACCCTCGATTGTTTCTCTTTCATTCGTGCTACCCCCTTCTTATTTCGGAATATATCTTTTCCACATTTAGTAGCCCACACGAAAGTGAGCAAATTGTCCCTAATCTCTTCTTTATTAGGCGGCGAATTTACACTTAGTGTTGATTTAGAATGCGACTTAAGGATCTATACGGATTTAACGCTCTATGTAGTTAGTGCTTCAACCAAACTTATAGCGCTCTCTTAATTCAAATAATATCTAATTAGACAATCTTTTTCGACTAGGTCGCCATGGTTGGATCATGAATCCATGAACCAAATTTTCCATAATCTAGACGAAATAACTCGAATTAAGGAAACACAAATTTGACTATAGCTAAAGAATTGGGTACTTCCTTTGAGGAAAATAAACCCAAAATAATCAAAGAACACTTCAAGTCACCACCTCTCCAGCTATACAATTGTATTCGACTGAGTTCTAATAGAATACGTCACGAATTGAATTTCGGGACGAAATTCATTCAACCGGGGGAGACTGTGACAACCGTCAAAATTCAAGTCGGTTCTAGATTTGATAAACTTAGTTGTACATATAGGCACAACACATACTAGTCTTAGTAACTAGAAGCTAAGTTATAACCTACTAGAAACTTGGAAACAAGTAGAATCGAAGGATAGTGTACTTAGAGTTCACATTGATATGTGAATTCTACAACTACTTAACTGTAGAGACTATCCATATTTGGGTCACTATTTGACTCGAACACATTTTCATGAATCATATACACACGCCATGCACTTGACTTAAAAGTAGAAATTAGGTCAAAGTCTTATAGAAACTTAAGTCAAAGTTGAAGACTAGGACTAGTATACTCGATTCCTCAATTTCGCTTGAATCTCGAAACCACTACATAGAATGCCAATAAATCAATAAAAATAAATTACAAACATTATTTCATACTTGAATAAGAGTTATGCAACTCTAAAATAGTTTGAAGTCTTAAAATTTGATTAATTGTGAAATCCAAAGACTTACAAACTCTCAAAAACCCTAAATGCCATAAAAACTCACATTTATAAACTTTAGCCTTAAAAATTCTATAAAAATAATTATGAAGCTTCTAATATTATCTTATAATAATTAAAATTATGAAAATGCATTTAAGTAAATAAAATTTAACTCATTAACAATTACCCTTAATTTATAAATCAAAAATCAACACTTTTATGCATAAAAACTTGGTTAAGTTGCATCTTTTATAAATATTTGATATTTTTATAAAATATTTAAAATTTATATAGACAAATGAAAGAGAGAGGGATATTATACCCTCAAAAGTCGGCCCCCTCTCTCCAATACATCATTTCCCAAAACCATTATTCATTTTTCACTTTCCCATACTCCATCTTCTCTCTCACTCTTCTCTCATGTCTCTCATTTCTCTCTCACACACACCACCACATTTTCTCTCACCCTCACCCTAACTCACGAAATTTCTCCAGAAAATAAGTCCAAGAACACTCAAGATACTCAAATCCTCATCATCTAGTGGTGTTTATTAAGGTTTAACACGATTTTCCTTCATCTTCCTTCAAGTTTTACATGCTTTCTTGCATTTTCTCCATCTTCTACTCCATTCTAATGAAAGATCATGAACACATAAACATACACACACACACTCACGGTTTTTATAATAATGGTGGTAGGATTTCACCCAAAAACGACATGCATGTTGTAAATGGTGAAATCCAAGGACCTAAACCTAAGTTAAGATCATGAAAATGCACTTTTCTACAAGTTTTGGTGGAAAATCACCACATGCACTCTAAGTTTTCTTTCAAAAACGATTTTTGAACATTTCAAACACATGATTGGTGTTCAAACCAACATGCATGTGATGATCTTCAAGCTTAGATGCTTGATGATCAAAATTTGTTGTTAAAAAGCTTTCAAATATGTTCATAAAAGATTTATTCCCAAATAAATACCTAAAACTTCTTTTCTGTTCAAATGATATTTTTCCCAGAATCCAACCAACCATATAAGATGATCTATAAATTTTAAGAAAATAATTAACTTCTCTCGAATTATTATAATTGATGCAAGAAAATAAGGTAATAAATCATATAAAATAATTTCTGAGGTCTATAAATCCTAGGTAAATTCGTGAATGACTGCTATGCTAAATAATGACACCTCATTAAATTTCATCGATTTTTGTTACTGTTTAGTATGGTTTTGATTTTTATTTTTGTTTCGCTCCAATAAATCATAAAACCACTTTAGAAAAGGTGAAATGGCTACCTAATAATTTTCGAAGCTTATATCCTATGTGAAAGACTTAGAAAAATATTTTCAGAATTTTGCATATTGCATTCCTATTTTTCCCCGATTTTTGTATTTATAATGGTCTAAAAATAGAAAAAATAGTTATGCTCATCCAAAGTTCATGAAAACTTACCAGAACACCTTGTAGTACATTAGGATGCTACATAAAAAATTTTGATGATTTTTCTCTTCTGTATACTATTTTTCTTCTATTTTCCCAAGATTAAATACACTTAAACCCAATTTTTATTAGAATAAATGCACAAAAATCATAAAATTGGGTTAAACAATTTAGAAATCCATTCTTATATTTTTCCCAGCTTAATAATGTTTAATAACAGTAATACAAAAAGTTTGGGTAATTTTGGAAACTGTTTTCTATTTATTTCAATTTTTATTAGAATAAATACACACAAATCATAAAATTGGGTTAAACAGTTTAGAAATCCATTCTTATATTTTTCCCAACTTAATAATGTTTAATAACAGTAATAAAAAAAGTTTGGATAATTTTGGAAACTGTTTTCTTTTTATTTCATTTTTTATTAGAATAAATGCACAAAAATCATAAAATTGGGTTAAGCAGTTTACAAATCCATTTTTATATTTTTACCAGCTTAATAATGCTTAATAACAATAATACAAAAAGTTTGGGTAATTTTGGAAACTGTTAGCTATTTATTTCAATTTTTTTAGAATAAATGCACAAAAATCATAAATTTGGGTTAAACAATTTAGAAGACCATTTTTATATTTTTCCCACCTCAACTATGTCTGATGGCAGTATTATAAAAAGTTTGGGAATTTTTAACCTTTGAATGCTATTTTTCATGAACTTATATTGTTATGAAGGCTTAAAATTTTGGAAAAATAGTTAATCACATCAAAAATTCAAGGGAAAATTTATGGAAAACCTTTTATGTATTTAGAATGAAAATCCAAAGTTTGACAATTTTTGGAAACTTTTTGATAATATTTTAGATTTTTAGGAGTTTAAAACACCTTTAAATGTGTTGAAATACCCTCAATTAATATTACAAAAATCTGGAAATTAATATCCAAAATTGTTTTAATCACATGAGCTATAAAATTTCACAATTTCAGAAAAATGTTTGTAACTTAACAATATTAAATTTTGACACAATATTGGCATAATTCTATAGTAGGAGTAAGTATACTAGTGTTAGATTTTGATTAGAGACTCACTAGCGAATACCATTATTGTAGGAATCGATAGTGGTACGAGTGGAGCATAGTCAAGGCACCATTTGCATCATCTCAATGCATTGTGAGTATTCACCACTCCCTTATTTTCGGTTTTTAAATGTTTTGGGGTGGAAAAGCATGTCCTAAACTTTTTATGTTCGTTGTATTTATTTTGACTCGTATGAAACTTGGTTGCTATATTTCGTATGTATGTGTATGTTACTTTAATTCATGAGGACTGTATCGCGGTTAAGTCCCTGGAATCTCTAGACACAACTCATTAACTCATTAACTCTTTTGACACAACTCATTAACTCATTAACTTTTAAATACATTGTATCAGGAGGTAGACAACTCCTCACTCACACGATTCGCTTGAGTGCATTTTACCATTTTATACACTATGTTTGCGATACACATAGTAGTCAATATGGCACGATTCGGTCATTAGGCTTGGGTTGTGAACTCATGAATGGAAACTTGATGCATATACGAATCTTTATGCACATATGAAACTTGTATTCTCATGTTAGCAACGACACTTGTATACTTATTTTTAGCAATGAAACTTGTATACTTATTTTAGCAACAAAACTTTTATGCTTATTATAGCAACAAACTTTGTTTCTCATTATAGCAACGAACTTTTATTATGGAAAACTTATATACTTGTTTTAGCAATGAAATTGTTTGCTCCTTGTAACAACGAATATTATTTCGATTCTTGAAAACTCATTTTAGCAATATACTTTTAAGGAAACTTTTATCAAAACTTTTAATTCGATTCTTGAAACCAATATTATTTTTAATCTGTGGGTACTCACCAACTATTTTTATAGTTGACGCTCGTTTTACATGTTTTTTCAGGAATCATCTAGTAAGAGGCACGTAGAGACACAACACTTGTAGGAGCATTTGCATGTGTTGACTTTTAAATACATTGTAATTTCTTATAAAAAGTTGTGCAAACTTATTGTAAATTTGTAATGATTTTTAATACTATGGTTGGTGATGTCTTTTAGCGTTTGCTATGAAACCCTTTATACTGCCATGCCTCGTGTTTCCGCTTTAGCGGGGTGTGACATAAAAATTACTCTATCGTAAACTAGCTTTTTACGATTCTCGGTGTCATGCCGGTTTTGTCGCGAAACTTCGACATGTCATAACTTCTTCGTTATAACTCGGATTTCGGAGTTCTTTATATCTCCGGAAGCCTTGTCACGACCACTACAAATTTATTCATAGATATCGGTTTTATCTAGCACTTTATTTTTGACGCTTATTTTCATTCTTAATTTATTATATCATCATAATTAAGTATAAAGCACATAAATTCACATAATTCACATAATACTCAAATAATTCATCTTTATTACTTCAAAACGAGTTACAATGGTTGACTTAGACTATTACATCATCATTAATGCTTAGCCTAGAAACACGGGCGTTACAGATAACGTGTGTCCAAGCGAGGTGTATAAACCTTAACTTGTATGAAAGAGGTAATTAACTCTTTAAACCTTAGAGGGGATTAAGTACCCATATTCTTAGGAAAGATGACCAGTCTCTATTCTTGGGAAATTCCTATTGTGAATCATGGGATATCTGCAGTCATGGAACTCTTTTGTGCCAGTGATCTTTTAAACGTCAAGATCCTTGTTTATCAGGATCCCTGAATATTCATCTGTCAAGATCCTTAAAGGTCAGGATCCTTAAGTGTCAAGATCCTTGAGTCCCTGCGCACAACAAACATTAGCTAGGGGTGGGTGTTAGCCTAGCTAATGCCCCTCCACACCCAATGTGCGTTCAAAGTCAAATTTTTGAAGAAAAGTCCAACTGCTCAAGATGAAGTCATTCATGCAGACATTCATATGTCCATCTTGAAGTTGTGAAGAAATCGAAGATAAACGCTGAAGCCAAGCACAAAGCGAGGATTGAAAAGAAAAAGAAAGCTTCAAACCCTGGGGGAGTCTGTTAGGTCAAAAGAAAAGAAAGCTATAAACCAATGGGAGATTGTTAGGTCTAAATTGATGGTTTATACTTTACTTTTCTAGGCATTTATGGTTTTCGGTCTAGGGCCAAAATCCCCATGAGTTTCTTTGTTGTTTGGACCAAAATAACATGTGATTTCGGTCAGGCCTTTGGGTTTAGGGCTTGGCCTTTGTATTTAGGTCCAGGCATATATATATATATATATATATATATATATATATATATATATATATATATATATATATAGTGTCAAAAAAGGCATGTAAAAGGGAGAAGAGAGGGTGGGACGTTTTGGAGGGGCTGCAATGTTAGGTTTTGAGCTTTTTAACACTCCTAAGTGTACATGTAACCCTAAATACCTTGGATCTATGTTTTCTCTATTATACATGCAAATATGAATATTCCAAGGTATTATCCTAACTAGCATACAAAACATTGATTCATATGGAATAGTATAAGTTAGAAGACATACCTTTTGATGTAGCTTGATTCCATGGAGATTAAGAGCGTAGTGCCCCAAGTGTGACACCTCAAATGGTTCACACAACACCAAATACACTTAGAATAACTTGAGAGAAATGAGAGACTTCATGAAATCGGCTAGCCCTCACCATTCCTTCATAGTGGCCGATTTTTTTGGAAGAATAAGATGCTTATATAGTGTGTCACAATTAGGGTTACACCATGTAAACCCTAATTGTCATGGCCTTTCATTTCCATGATCAATGGGTACAAAAACACCATGGAGAATCCATGGAGCATCCTATGGGTTTTAGCCCAACTTGATAATCCATGGAGCATTAGCCCACTATTAAAGTATGGATGATTTACACAATCAACCCATATATTTAATTAGTCTCCTTTTTGATCACTTAATTAATTCCAAATTAATTCTTGATCAATACTAATTAAATAATCTTATTAATATATTAGAACTTATAATATATTTATAAACCTTAAGTGTTATTTCTCTCATTTTAGTCTATCCAAATGCATGATGCCATGCAACCCAAATGGACCATGGCGTGTCGGGTCAAGTATGTACCAATTATAGTTATGGAATTAGACACTAATCCAACAGTCTTCCATTTGGATAAGTCTAATAAATATTATTGCAAGTACGACTTCATAACCCGACTAGCAATCGTAGCTCTTAAAAGCCGCTGTCGAACTCTGAACAAATCAATGACGCGTCCATTAGATAAGTGATCATATATTCCAACATTCTAGATATCATATGGACTGAGACACGGATTATAATCATTCTCCCTGTCCATTTGTTGTTTCCCGATTTCTGATTTATGACGACCGACTAATTGAACAAATCAAATCAGTCCAGGCTTAGCCAAGCACTTAGGGTGTCATCACTAAATCATCAAGGGGCCCACAGATATCGCTTTTATCCCTTTAAGGGTAAAAGGAATGGATAAACTTTGACTCATATGCTTGTACTAACTACTTGTTGAATCATACACAAAGTCACGTTTTATAAATCGAGTTACCAATGCATTTTCGTGCAATCAATGTATAACCAAGTCATAGTTAACAACTCATATCTCTATGTTTGAAGAATATAAGATATTATCGTCTCATGATTCACTCGTGATAAAATCCATGAAGTGATTCAAATGAGCATGGGTTTAATCCAATACTCGGAACTTATGAGCACTCATGAATGTTGCAGCAAATCTTGCTATGTCCACTACCTTTGACATCTACAAACCAGCTTCATGATAGTCTTGATTCATATCTACTTCCAACATATGACCGACTGTGGATGGTTTGAATAACTTAGTCATTCGAGAAGAATGACCTAGTTATTTTGGAAGTCAAAACATGCAAAGTGAAACAAAAGAATAATACTAATCCTATATGGCCCCAACACTTTGAGTGTAAATAAAACACCTTTTATCTAAGCACCATATTGATTACTCATTATTTAATGTTTCGATTCATCAAGTTAATACTTGAATTAAAACAAAAGTCATGTCATGCTCCAAGCATGCATACTATGTTTTTCTAAACAATAGCTATGCCATACTCCAAGTATGCACACTATGTTTGTCTTATGATCCTTACTTTGTGTAGAGACATAAGACCATGGTTTGGCATGCGGAATTAAAGTTTGCACAATGAACATGGTGATTTGGGTGTTCAAGAGATGTATTGATTGTATATGGTGTTACACAAAAAGGATCTAGATCTAGACTACATAAATAACACACACTTACACACTCACTTTTACATCTCTCAAGCACACCTCTACAAGTGGACTAAACCCACCTTATATAGAGGTGTTTACATGTCTCTCTCTCACTCTCACTAACTCATGGCTCTAAAGGCTAATACACCACATGCAAGTGGGTTTTACAAAAGTCAAACATTACAAAGTCATTCATGGAAAACTTTGTACCCCAACATTCTCCCCCTCAAAGTTAGGAATGAATGACCCACTTCAAATCTTCCAAAATCGAGCAACTACGCGATCCGAGCCTCAAGCGTGACACATGTCGAAACGAACTTTAATCTTCAATTCTTCCATGCTTCTTCAATTTGGGCTCTAGGATGTGAGACCATACAAACCGAGCATCAACGAATGATCACGAGCTTCTCAAACTCCAAATTGATCACCAAAAGTTGAGCATAAAGCACACCCCAAAAATCTTCAATAAAACCAAACCCATTTCGAATACATCACTTCCGAACATCCAATTTCATCATTTCGTAAGCTTCAAAAATTAAGGTCACTTCGGTCTTCAAATCCGCGTAATATGAAAAATTCAAGTTCGAATTTCCATATAACTTTCTCCCCCTTTTTATAATCGAAATTTGATTATAAAACCCCCAAGGAAAAAGAACGTGCTCTATTCGGAAATTTTCATGTCAAAACTCCCCTTTAACATGTGGCATAAACTTTGTGCTTCAATCCGGAAAACCCAAAAAATCTTCAATTTTTAGCTTCGTTCACGGACCGCCTTTGACAAAATTTCTCAAAAATGGGTAGAAATTGTCAATTTCAAAATTCTACAGTGACCCGGTGCGCCCAAAACAGCAAAATATGCAAAACTCTCCCCCTTTTCCAAAGCTGAATAGAAAGCGTCAATTTGCACAAACTACAGGGGCTTGAAATGCATTTTCTTCAATATTCAGCAAAAACAGTCCTTTTTCGAACTTGGGTATAAACTGCCAAACATTCGAAGCCTCAGGGACTATTTTCTAAAATTCTGCCCTTGTTGCTCCAAACGTACGAAAAGTTTACCAAACATTCGAAGCTTTATTTAATTTTCAAAGTGCCAAATATTCGAAGGTTCAGGGGCTGAATTTGAAAATTTGTCATTTGTTCTTCAATTCATACGAAATTTCCTCCTGTCTATTCATACGAATGTTTGGAAAATTTGTTAAACTGTCCAAAGTTTAGGGGTCATTTACGAAACTTTGAGCTTTGTCATTTTCAATATACACGAAAATTCGATACTTCGTACGAAACTATTCTTTCCCAAGCATACGAAATTTCACTACACCCTTTGAACGAATTTCTTTGCTCCGTACGAAATCTTCAATGTCATATTAACGAAATTTTTTTTTCACACGAAATCGAAGCATAACAAAGCCTCTTAATGAACAGTAACCTCTTAATCATCCAACCTCTGAATCGGATTTTCCCAGTTCGTTCTTTATCCCCAAACTAACGAAATTACTCTTCCAAGCTTTCGTTAATACAAGCCTTCTTCCCAAAATTCCAACTGTGAAGCCATTTTCGAAATATTGTGTGACAACCCGAAATTTTCATTTGTATAAACTCCGCAGTCAGGCACATCAAATAATAGTCAAATTCATCGCAGTACATTTTTGGCCGGTTTTAAGTCCGTTTGGGTGTTTTTATTTTAATTTTCGTCAAACGATCAAATAAATGGAAGTGCTTTCTAGGAGCAATGTGTAACAATAAAACAAACAACACCTTAGTGTGGTGTTTACGGCCAAGCAAGAAGAGTTTGGGCCGTAAACTCCTCTTCACCTTGAACTCATGCATATAGCATGGGTTTACTCCCCACTCCTTCATTTTACACTTCCAACTTCAAGAACACCCAACTTTTCTCTCAACTATCATAATATCATCTCTTCAAATCCGCCAAAATGTAAGTGTTTCCTTCCTAGAGTCGAACATGCAACACTTAATCTAGTGTTTATACATCATTTCATCCATGGATTCTTCATCTTTTCTTAGATCTTCAAGTGTTCTTCAAAACACCAAGAACACACACTAGTGGTTTTGGCCCTTAAACACTCCTACAAGCTTCCTATAAGTAAGTCCACTCCACCTAACTAGTTGTTTTCTTAGAATACATGTTAAACCCTTGAAGAACATCAAAATCCCCAAGAACATATGTGTTTACGGTTCAAGGAGATCTCCTTAGACCGTAAACACCTCCAAATGGTGTTTTGATGCCCCTAACACCTTCTATGGCTTGTATAAAGGACTAGAACCTTGCATGCATGAGCTAGAAACACCAAAACACGAAATGGTTGGGTAACCATGAGTTTACGGTCGTAAACTCTGTTGGGTTATGACCATTCTAACACTCCTAAGTGTACATGCAACCCTAAATACCTTGGATCTATGTTTTCTCTATTATACATACAATTATGAACATCCAAGGTATTATCCTAATCTAGCATACAAAATAATAAATATAACAAGGTAGAATACATATCTCTTTGATGTAGAATGTCTTCATGAAGCTTGAGTGCCTAGTGCCCCAAGTGTGACACCTCAAATGGTTCACACAACACCAAATACACTTGGAATAACTTGAGAGAAACTTGAACACTCCTTGAAATCGTCTAGCCCTCACACTCACACATTAGTGCACGATTTCTTGAGCCATGGGATTCTTTTATATGGTGGCTATTAGGGTTACACCATGTAACTCATAACTTTACCCATTCCTTATGCTCCATGGATTTTAACCTCCACGGAGTATCCATGGGTCACCCCATGGACTTAGTCCAACATAAGGAATCTTGGATCACAAGCCCACATATATAAGAATGAATGATTTACACAATCAACCCATATATTTAATTAGTCTCCTTTTGATCACTTAATTAATTCCAAATTAATTCTTGATCAATACTAATTAAATAACCTTATTAATATATTAGAACTTATAATATATTAACCAACCTTAAGTGTTATTTCTCTCATTATAGTATATCCAAATGCATGATGCCATGCAACTCAAATGGACCATGCCGGGTCGGGTCAAGTCTTACCAATTATAGTTCTGGACTTAGACATTAATCCAACAGTCTCCCACTTGGATAAGTCTAAAACTATTATTGCATATGACTTCAGGAACCGATCAGCAATCGTAGCTCTCAAAAGCTTCTGTCGAACTCTGACCTTTGTCAATGACTTGTCCATTAGATAAGGGATCATATATTCCTCCATTCTAGATATCATATGGACTGAGACATGGATTATCAATCATTCTCTCTGTCCATTTGTTGTTTCCCAATTTCCGATTCATGATGACTGACTGATTGAACAAATCAAATCAGTCCTGGCATGGCCAAGCACTCACATGTATCATCTTTAAATCATCAAGGGGCCCACAGATATCGCTTTTATCCCGAAGGTAAAAGGAATGGATAAACTTCGACTCATATGGCTTGTTCTACTACTTGTTGAATCATACACAAAGGTACGTTTTATAACATCGAGTTACCAATGTGTTTTCGTGCAATCAATGTATAACCAACTCATAGTAACAACTCATATCTCTAGGTTTGAAGAATATAAGATATTATCGTCTCATGATCACTCGTGATAAAATCCATGAAGTGATTCAAATGAGCGCGGGTTGAATCCAATACTCAGAACTTATGAGCACTCATGAGTGTTGTAGCACCACTTTGTCCACCAACTTGGACCTCTACAAACCAACCCATGACAGTCTTGATTCATATCTACTTCCAACATATGACCGACTGTGGATGGTTTGAATAACTTAATCATTCAGGAAGAGCGACTTAGTTATTCTGGAAGTCAAAACATGCAAAGTGAAACACAAGAATAAATGAATCAAATATGGTATCAAACCCTATGAATATAAATAAACACTTTTATTTATCACCATACTGATTACTCATTATTCATTGTTTCGGTTTTATCAACTTTATACTTGAATTTAAAACAATAGTTGTCCCATGCTCCAAGCATGTACACTATGTTTTCTAAACACTAGTCATGCCATACACCAAGTATGCATACTATGTTTGTCTATGATCTTTACTTTGTAAAATAGATCAATTGAACATCACTCCAATGATCCTCTTTTCACAGTCCCAAATCCTTACTGCAAATGCAAGAATTCCAAATTCATGCCATTTACTGAAATCTGTTAGATTCTAAACTTATATGCATTGATCCTCTTAATGATTATGCACAAAGTCAGAAAAACTTGACAACAATCATTACAGAGCATTCCAAAGGAGATCAGCTCCTTGGAAACATCCTTCTTTCATTAAGTTTCCTAATCTTACACAGATTGAATAATTTCTAACTTTGAAACATTTCCATATTCCATTTTGACTATCACTTCTGAACAAGAGTTGCCTCCTTACAGATTATGTTAATATGGTCCTTCCAGAATTAACATTATACTCCCAACTGTCCTTGAGCAACCAATCTTTGGTAAACCTTAGATTATCCTCGACAATTGTTTAATCATTTTAGTCATATCCAATTCTAGACCTTTTCCCTTCATAATGCCCCAGGCATTTGGAAAATTTTAGAAGGGATGAATATAGCACATGTAATCAATCCTATATCCGAAGCATATGGGACACGATTCATGATGTCTCACATAAAGACTAAACCAATCTTTTGCTATAATATTTCCATTTCAATTTGCCAAGTTCTCAAAATTCAGATTATGAAAAGGGATGTCGTAATCATAATCGAATTTTAGAACGCAAATAATGGACCCATATATAGAATTTCCTTATGTTGAGCCATTCCAACATGAAATTCATATATATATCCTTGATTAAATACGATTAAAATCTCAATCTAAGCTTTTAGAATTGAAATGAAGTATAATTTCCTCTCCCTTAATTATAGCAAAACAACTTTTTCAACCCCTGCAACCTCACGAATTGAAACTTTTTTTTTCTATAATTAACATTGCTAACTTGCAACCTTTGTCATAATTATCATGCTCCCACTAACATGATGATTATTAGCATAACACTTATGCTCCCACTAGCTTTGACATATACTCAGAAATCAGCTGACTTTCTTACCAAAGTTCAGATTTCTGATACTAGATTGTTTTGATAAAACTTTATCAAAATCATACACCTCTCTTAGATAGCTCACATGTGTGTCTAAACAATTTGAGAACTATGAAAAGGGATGCCGTAATCATAGTCTCAATTGTTTAGACCTTTGCCACTTCTCACAAGTCCATGTTAGTGTGCCGGTAAACCACACACGCTCCACTAACGACTTTGAGAATGCAAATATCACAATTGCTATCTAGCTAAAATCTACTTAGTGAAAGTGTTTCCTCACCATCATTTTCATGAATCGGAGAGAAACCTTATGACCCTTAGATTTTATGGTGTATGTGTTCTTATCCATGTGAATCGTTAAAACCATAGTCACAAGACAAGGATAATGACAAATCCAAACTCATATGGACTGAACTTATGCAATCTTAACTTCTTGCCACCTGGCAGTACAGGGCCTGCCATTGCTTCCAAGTTGTTATGCAACCAATTGAGAACTTTCAGAATTCCTATGGAAAGCCAACTTTAACTGGAATGGGCACAGAATATGTCAACACGATAGGTTATAAACCTCAAGTCGTGTGCTAGTGAAGGACTTTAGGTTTTATTCTTGATTAAGTCTTGAAACTTTCAAGAGCTTTAAGACTCCCAATGTCCTCTTGACATATAAGACTCCCTTGGTCAAATATTCAAGAGATAGTGCAGATTCTTTATCAAGACTAACACTTTACACAATTGGCCTAAGTTGGTCTCTGTTTTATCCAAAACATCACAACTTACCAATTTTAAATGTACAAGAGTAGATAACCTTTTACTCTTACATTTGACTAGTGTTAACAAACCCTCTTTAACATATGTCACTCAAGTTACAATCTTGGAGTATGACTCTAAGAATTGTTTTGGAACGAAGTATGACTCATCTTTTTGATTTAACCATTTCAACAATTCATGACTCCTCTTCTTAGTCATAAGAATGCACTAAGATGACTTTAGAGGACCAATTGTGATATGGTATCTTAATCATTAAGATGATCATAAACATGATACTAAAGTACTCTCCCATCTTTTCAGATTTGAGAAACTTTTATCTTTCTGCCATACTTTGATTCTTCTTATTCGTTCTGTCTCACATTGAAACTTCTCCAATGCTACAGACTTATACTTAAACTTATAAGTATAACCATATTTACTGAACTTAAGTAAATCATGACGAATAGTCTTCTTGATCTTTTGTGGTGGACTTGACCAGTGCACAAGAATGTGTACTCGATCCCTTAGTCCTTTTATTATTCACATAAGGAATTAGTCTTAATTTTCCAAGCTGAAAGTTCTCATTCGTCATACTATACAACTTGCATGATTCCAAGTTTCGGTCCAACTGAACCTTGGGTGATGAGAATCTTTCCTTATTTGGTAATATTAGACACTACCACAACCGAAAGAATCAAATCCATTTTTCCAATATTGCTATCAATGGAATCTTATAAGCAACAATTTTTCACAAATGCCATTCTAAGGATACTTAAAATAAATAAAATCAAAACCTTTTTCTTTTATTTTAAAACTTTGCGGAAAAACTTATCCTTACAATCCATATGAAAACCTTGTTGTTATCTATTCCTAAGCAATATAAATATCATAACTCTTAAGTAATAGCCCAAAATTCTGATCACCGAACCATGCGATTGAAATCCATCTTCGCGATCAGAATCAGCATGTACTTAATAGAGTTACACACTGGACTTTACCTGAAGTAGAGCCAAACTTATTGACTTTACCATCCTTAGGTAAATTTGGCAGCTTTGTAACCAATGCCCCTTCCTTTGGCAATAGTTACCTATGGACCCTTGATAATGGGACTATTTCAGACTTTGCCTCTCTCTTTACCATTGGGTCAACCGAGTTGACTATGGCCGATCCCTTTCCATTGGGAAGAGAGAGCTTTACTGGATATCCAATGTCATCATTGTCAATGTCCATAGCGTTTTAGGAAGTTGATCTTAGCAAATAGATAAGATCATTAAGGGTCTTGTCTTAGTCTGTTTCATAGGATTCCCAAAAGAACTCACTATGTGACTTAGAAAGTAGTTGAGCCACCAACTTTCTCAAGACTTTGACACCCAACTCTCCCGGCTTGTCAATATGTGACTACATCTCCAAGATGTGATCACACCTAGACCTTGCCTTGCCAATAGGGCTTGAGTGACCTTAAACTTTTTAGGAACTTGTGGGTTAGGGAGAATAATTGGAGGAGGTGAAAGAAGTATGATATCCATGGGACATCGTCTTCATTTAGGAAAGCTTGTTTCAAGAGATTTGGGAAGATCATAAATGTCTAGACCAGACATCTTTTTGGGAGATATTCAAGATAGTTGATTTAAAGTCCTTAATATGACACCCAATATGAAATATTAAGGCTAGGACCCAACAAACTATTTTATAACTTAGAAGAGGGATGCCGTAATCCAAGCTATAAAATATGTGAAGGTAGGTGAATGACGATTCACCAATTTCCACCATGAAAAACAAAATAATTTATTAGGTTTTAATTGGATTTGAAAGTCCTAGATCTTTGAGATTCATTGAACTGTTCAAAGGCATGTTTCAATCTCGAGTGTGCCCTTCAGGTTTTGTGACTGGGATGCCGAGGATCACAAAACAAGGTGTGAATAACCATGCAAATATACTTGGTACCCTTAATATTTACCCCTTAATCAGTGTGTCGGTTAACCACACACGCTCCACCGATACTATGATAAATATTAAGTTACCCTTTGCCTACCTTGTTAAGTCCAGGTTAGTGTGCCGGTTAACCACACACGCTCCACTAACGACTTAAGCAAAGTGCAAAGTGTAATTTCATGGGTTAGCACCAAATTCACATTTTCCTAAGTAACTAAGATTGGGTATTAATAAGAGTTTAGTTACTTAGTATTTATCATTAATACTTTTAATGAAAGGAGAATTATAGTCCTTGTCCTACCCGTTCGGCTAACGACTCTCCACCAGTCAAGGAAGCGGTGGGTGAGAGTGGACACCCATTAAACTGCCATTTTACAGGCAGTAACCTTATACCCCCCTTATAGACCGGCTTCGTGAATGAGGCCTACTAACGGTAAGACTGACTTTACTCTTATACATATATATAAATATTATTAACTTATAATATTATAAAGTATAAGGGTTGAATTTTAACTTTTAAAATTCTAAGGGCTAACTTGGAATTAAAGTATTCATAAGTGAAAACTTTTCAAATTCCAAAACTTGAGGGCAAGTTTTGAAACTATTCAAAACTAATTAATTCCATAACTTATGAGTTTAAAGTAGTTTTAATTAAAAAAAAAACTCTTCAAGTTCCATAACTTGAGGACAAGTTATGGAAGACTTTAAACTAATTAATAAAAAAAATAACTTTTTTTATTGAAACTTATGGAACTAATTAAGGTTACACTTTTTTTTTAATTTAATGAAGAGACTCTTGAACCTCCATAACTTGAGGACAAGTAATGGAGTCATAAAACCATTTAATTAGAACTAGACTCTTCATTTTGTAACCTTTGCCAATTTTTATGAGTTTTATGATTCTTAAATGTGACTTTTCATATAACTTGAGGACAAGTTACAAAAACACACTTTGGAATCAACTCTTAGATTAAAATGGATTGAAAACAACTATTTCACACAACTTTTTTATTAATCTAAGAACCTCATAAGAACAAGATAATTCAAATCATCAATCTTCAAGAAATTAGCATGAACATACAAACTAATACAAATCTTGAAATTATGACAATTATCTTAGAAATTGGATTAGCATGAACATTACCACATCAAAAACAAGTTTATAAGTCCAAAAACATCTTAGGGTAATGTTCCTAGTCCAATTCCAGCCAAAACAATCGAATATATGCATCCAACTCGATTTTTCAGCTACTTTTGCAAGTATAACAAGAAAACAAGCCTAGGCTCTGATACCACTGTTGGGTTATGAGCATTCTAACACTCCTAAGTGTACATGCAACCCTAAATACCTTGGATCTATGTTTTCTCTATTATACATACAATTATGAACATCCAAGGTATTATCCTAATCTAGCATACAAAATAATAAATATAACAAGATAGAATACATACCTCTTTGATGTAGAATGTCTTCATGAAGTTTGAGTGCCTAGTGCCCCAAGTGTGACACCTCAAATGGTTCACACAACACCAAATACACTTGGAATAACTTGAGAGAAACTTGAACACTCCTTGAAATCGTCTAGCCCTCACACTCAGACATTAGTGCACGATTTCTTGAGCCATGGGATTATTTTATATGGTGGCTATTAGGGTTACACCATGTAACTCATAACTTTACCCATTCCTTATGCTCCATGGATTTTAACCTCCATGGAGTATCCATGGGTCACCCCATGGACTTAGTCCAACATAAGGAATCTTGGATCACAAGCCCACATATATAAGAATGAATGATTTACACAATCAACCCATATATTTAATTAGTCTCCTTTTGATCACTTAATTAATTCCAAATTAATTCTTGATCAATACTAATTAAATAACCTTATTAATATATTAGAACTTATAATATATTAACCAACCTTAAGTGTTATTTCTCTCATTATAGTATATCCAAATGCATGATGCCATGCAACCCAAATGGACCATGCCGGGTCGGGTCAAGTCTTACCAATTATAGTTCTGGACTTAGACATTAATCCAACAAACTCATGGGTTTTCGACCGTAAACACATGTGTTTACGACCGTAAACTCCCAAGGGATGGTCCAAGGACCGTAAACTCCAACAAAGGGCCATTTCGAGCCCTAGTCACTTCCTAAATCTTGGATTCGAGTCTAGCTTACTTCCTTGTGTGGTTTAGGAGCTTAAAACACCCAATGACACCATTTCCATGAGTTTACGGCCGTAAACTCATGGGGGAAATGGTCCCAGAACCGTAAACCCATATGGTGCTACCATATAGGGAGTAAACTCCAATGTGAGGCCATACTCTCTTTATATGCAACCCTTTAGTACTCCTAGCACTTGAAGCAAAGTGTTTCCATGTATTTGAGTGTCTTTACTTACTTAATTAGTTATTAAATGACTAATTAGATACATAAATGTATCATTGCATGCTCAATAGGTTCCGCGTGTGTGTTCAAGTCCTCACTTGACACTTAGCATCCTATACCACCCGTTCATCCGAATCACCCACTTCAGGTGAGTTCATACCCCTTAATTAACCTTTTAAATGATTTTAAACACTTTTATGGGGGGAATACAAGTTGATCTGATAAGTTATTATATCAAATCATGTGATTAATAAATGTCTAGCAAATAGATTTTTGCATGTTAAACTGTTTTTATTCAGCTAAAGGTTTTCAAATCTTGTTTTCAAATCTCTTTTAAAGTACAAAAATCCCTTTTTACATTATTAAGCTTTTATCAAAGTCTTTTAAAATTATATTCTTGATAGATTCATATCTATATAGATGTAGTTATATAAGTAGGATTTGAAGGACTTAGGACTGATAACCCGCTTTATTTCCTGTTCCTTGTTTGGTTGTGGATTTAGAGCATCCGGTTATTTGTCCGAGTCTCGTTGAAATCCTAGTTATATATTATGTATATCTGGTTAGATGTTAATACTCTTATTCCAGTTCAACACCTTTGGGTAGCAAAGGCATCTAGATAACCCCTCGAGTAAACTATAATAGGTATAGTTTAGAAACCAACTATAACTTTCATGAAGGAGAACTTAGTTATATCTATATTCTGAAAACTTATACTTTTAGTAAAAAGGAAAGGTTTATAGAAATCAAAACACGAGATACATCCTCATGACGCGGATTTCACCGTTGTCGAGTGGTAACCAGAGTCTCTTGGAGGGAGAGCGGGCATTGTGTGTATAGATCTATACGGGACAGACCATCCCACATCCTGACTGCTAGCTACAATCCCGACCGACCAAGCCAAGGGGTGACAAATGTCACATTCATTCCGACGCCAGCAGGCCGTCATGTTTACATCCGTCAATTAGTATGGTTACGAGTATCTTTACATTTACCTTATAATTCACGGCCTTAAGGTAATAAGTGTTATCACAACATTTTCTACATATAAAATCCTCATGATGTATTTTCCTAGTTATACACTAGACCATATTTTAAACCTTTAAACTAACCTACTTAGGATTAAAGGCTACCTTAGACTCTCCGAGGCGTATTGTTCACTTAATACCACCTGGAGTCTGTATTTCATTCACTTAGACTCTCCGAGGCGTATTGTTCACTTAATACCACTTGGGGTCCATTCTTCATTCCTTTAGACTCTCCGAGGCGTATGGTTCATTCGATACCACCTGGAGTCTATGTTTTATTCACTTTTAGTCAGCAACGTTACTGCTGAGGTAAAATAGTATTTTCCCTATTACTTTTACTTGTGATCTTCTCACATATTCCTTAAAGTATAAACTATATTTTGATAATGATAGTTACCTTTGGGGGAAAATACTCCTTAAACATAAAACAGTTGGGTCTTGGTAGAAGACTACTTTTAGTAGAAAAACTCATTTGCTTAAATATAAAACAGTCGAGTTTTGGTAGAAAACTACTCTTATTAGATAATATAGGATTTTCTTTGAGAAATGCTAATACTCTGTAAATTCTAATCACCATTATTGGTGATATCATTTTGATGAATAACGTGTATTTATATCAATGTCATTAAAATACTTATGAACTCACCAGCATTAAAATGCTGATACTTTCTTTCAAAATAACTTGTATTCTTAGGTCGTCAGTAGACTGGTACACTCCGGGAGCTTTGCGAAGTCAGCCTAGTACGAAGCTGCAGCTTATGTTATTTCCTATATCTACTTTTGATATTGTTGTTAAATGTAACCTATGTAAAATTATTACTATTAATGCAATGGTTGTTGTACTTTGATTTACTATACTGCATATGTTGTGATACTTGACATGACGTCCTCCACCCCAGAACGTTTCCGCCGTTCCGGTTTTGGGGTGTGACATATTGACTGCCGTTCCAATATCTTCGATTGATAAACAATCCAAAATCAACAATTTGCTTTTACAGATCATCGACTCCAATCATGCGAAATCCAGATTTCAAGTCTTCATTAAAATCAAAGCTTTTGACCATTTGATTCGTTCCCAAATCATCAATCAACGAAATCAAAATAATTGATTCCAATCACTTTGCTTTTCAAACACGAACCCAAATATTCGTTTTTACATTTCTTCCAAAATCATCAAAAACTTTCGTCTTTCAAACACTAACCCATCGATTCCAAACTAACGAATCCAAAACCAAAACCCATCTGTTCGATTTTTCGTCATCTGTTCGTCAATTGACTTCAAATAACGATTTCCAGTGAACCACGAATTCGCTTTTTTCATCACAGCAACTCGATCCTTTGATTCACAAATATAAATCCCAAATCATCGATTCCCAAACCAAATTATCGATTAACACTCTATAAGAATTCGAAATCAAACCATATACATACTTCGCTTTTGCTTTTAACAAATAAGAAATCCTCGACCCAAATTAAACCTTCGTCATTCACCTGATCATCAAATCGACTCCAAACATCACCCACCGACTCAAATAGAGTTCGTCATCAAGAATGTTGACTCTTCCAAATTGGAAATTAAACTGTAATCAGAATATATTTCGACTCTTTCAACCTCACAACAACTTGTAACTATCAATTTCTTCTTACAATTCATTGAATCAACCCAAAAACTCAATTTTGACATCCGTTTGACTCTTCTATTTAATCGAATTCATAACAACAAATTCAAAGTTTTCATTCCAGTTCTTCTTTCTAATCTATAATCGACATCAAAACATGTTAAATCGAACTTCGATTCCAATTGATTCTTTAATTGTCGATATATATCGTAACTTCCTTTCAAAATCAGAGATCAAAAATCAGTGAAGAACAAGAACTTGAATCAAAGATTTGATTATTAAGTCAAGAACAACTTTGATGCAAGAATCAATAAAGGAATTACTAAACAAAACGATTCATTGAATCATTTTTATTAACGAATCAAACAAACCGACATGGTGAAATAGAAAATCGTGAATCAGCAAATTCAATGAGACTGAATTGGGATACGAGATTAATTTGGGCTTTAACATCGGATATAATATCATATTGAACTTTTGGGCTTGTTTTTGCATTAAACGAAGAGTAACAAAATCAATCATGTTACAATTGGGCTAAAATCGAATTAAACGAGAACAAATGATTTGGGCTCAAAAAAATTTATCCATGAACAGTAACATATTCCATATGTGTTTCGAAATATGACTAATGATTTAAAAAAAATATGAACAGTGAATTTCGATTTTGGTTTGGATTTTTGTAATTTTGATCTAAACAAAAATAATTGGATCAACTATTGGGTAAAAGTAGATTAGATCCAACGAAACAAATCGATCAAAAATTCAAGAACGTAACCCACGATTTAAACGAGATTAAGAGAGATCATAGAGAGAGACTCACCAAAATTGCTTCCATTATGACAAAAGTTGCCAAACCGAGAATCGTTCTTCAAAAATCACCTTGATCTTGAAGACCTGCTCTGATACCAATTGTTGAGACATAAGAACATGGTTTGGCATGCGGAATTAAAGTTTGCACAATGAACATGGTGATTTGGGTGTTCAAGAGATGTATTGATTGTATATGGTGTTACACAAAATGGATCTAGATCTAGACTACATAAATAACACACACTTACACACTCACTTTTACATCTCTCAAGCACACCTCTACAAGTGGACTAAACCCACCTTATATAGAGGTGTTTACATGTCTCACTCTCACTCTCACTAACTCATGGGTCTAAAGGCTAATACACCACATGCAAGTGGGTTTTACAAAAGTCAAACATTACAAAGTCATTCATGGAAAACTTTGTACCCCAACACTTTGTGAACAGATCAATTGACAATATTTCAATGATGCTCATTTCACAATCCCAATCCTTATTGTAAATGTAAGAATACCAAACTCTTTCCATTTACTGTAATCTGTTAGATTCTAAACTTATATGCAATAATCCCCTTGCAATACATATGCACACAAGTCACAAAGACTTGGCAACAGTCATTACAAAATATTCCAATGGCGAGCAATTCCATGGAAACGAAGTCTCACATTCAAAGTACATTCCTTTGAACACCCTTCTTGCATTAAGTTCTCTACTCTTACACAGATTCAAAGAATAACTTCCACCTATGGAGACAATTCCATATTCCCATTTTGACTATCACTTCTGAACAAGAGTTGACTCCTTTCAGAATATGTCAATATGGTTCTATCTCTATACTTCCATTTGTCCATGAGCAACCAATCTTTGGCAAACCTCAGATTGTCCTCGACAATTACTTAATCATTTTAGTCAAATCCAGTTCTATTCCTTCTTCCCTTTTAACGCCCTAGGAATTTAGAAAATTTAGAATGGATAAATATTATAGCACATGTACTCAATGCTATACCCGAAGCATATGGGACCCGATTCATTCTATAAAAAAAATTTATTTGCCATGTTCTCAGAATTCGAACTATGAAGAGGGATGCCGTAATCATAATCGAATTCTGAGAATGCAACATATATATATAATTTTCTTATGTTGAACCATTCCAACATAACATTAATATATATCCTTGACTAAAGTTGATTAAAATCTCAATCTAAGCTTTTAGAATTGGAATGAAGTATAAACCCTCTCCCTTAATTATAGCAAAACAGCTTTTCAAAGCGAATTGAACCTTTTGTTTTCTATAATTAACATTGCAAACTTGCAACACTAACCATAATAATCATGCTCCCACTAGCACAATGATTATTATCTTATTAGCACAGCACTTATGCTCCCACTAGCTTTGACATGTACTCAGAAGTCAAGTTGACTTCTAGAAATCAATACTTTATTGACTTTCTTGCCAAAGTTCAGATTTCTGATACAAGATTGCTTTGATAAGACTTTATCAAAATCATACACCTTTCCTTAGATAGCTCACATGTGTGTCTAAACAATTATGAAGAGGGATGCCGTAATCATAATGTTTAGACGTTTTTCCATTCTCACAAGTCCATGTTAGTGTCCCGGTTAACCACACGCGCTCCACTAATGACTTTGGGAATGCAAATATCACAATTGCTATCTACTTAAAATCTACTTAGTGAAAGCGTTTCCTCACCATCATTTTCATTAATCGGAGAGAAACCTTATGACACTTAGATGTTTATGGTGCATGAGTTCCTATCCATATGAATTTGTCACAACCATAATCACAAGACAGGGTTAGGGACAAACCCAAACTCATATGGACTGAACTTGTTCAATCTTAATTTCTTGCCACTTGGCAGCTCAAGGGCCTACCATTGCTTCCAGGTTGTTATTCAACCAATTGAGAACTCATAGAACTCATATGCAAAGTTAACTTTTAACTGGAATAGACACAGAAATAAGAATATGTCAACACGATAGGTTACAAACCTCAAGTCGTGGGCTAGTGATTAATAATACTCTTGATTAGTTCTTGAAACTATCTCAATATCTTTTAAGACTCCCACTGACCTCTTGACAGATAAGATTCCCTTTGTCAAGAGTCATTTCTTGACAAAACAAATATTCAAGAGTTAGTGCAGATTCTTATCAAGTTAAACACTTCACACAATTGGTCTTAGTTGGTCTTTGTCTTATCCAAAATATCACAACTTACCAATCTCAAATGTACAAGAGTAGAAAACATTTTACTCTACATTTGACAAGTGTTTTACACCTTTTTAAGATTATGTCACTCAAGACTCAATCTTGGAGTATAACTCTAAGATTTGATTTTGGAACGACGTCTGATTTACCTTTTGATTTAACCATTTCAAAATTCACGATTCCTCTCCTTAGCCAAACAAATGCACTAAGGTATCCTTAGAGGATCAATTGTGATATGGTTTCATAATCACCAAGATAACCATAAAACAAGATACTCAAGTACTCTCCCATCTCTTCAGATTGGAGAAATTTTTATCTTTCTGCCTTATTTGATTATTCTCATCCGTTCTGCTATACATTGAAATTTTTCCAATGATTCAGAATTACGCTTAAACTTGTAAGCATAACCATATTTACTAAACTTTAGTAAATCATGACGAATAATCTTATCATTCTTTGTGGTGGATGTGATCAGCGCACAACCTAGTGTACCCAATCCTTTAGTCCTTCACTTGACTCACACATTCATGTTAATAAGGAATTAGTCTTAATTTCCCAAAAATGAAAATTCCCACTCATCATACAATACAACTTGCATGATTCCAAGTTTCTATCCAACTGAAACTTGGGTGATGAGAATCTTTCCTTATTTGGTAAATTATATGTGACAACCGTCAGTTTTTTGCCAAATCAAAGTCAACTAAAGTCAACAAGTCAAACCGGTCAACTCATCTAACCCTTGTACATTAGGGTTTCCATCATGACTCTTATTGTACCTACTCGCAATCTTAACATAAAGTATCACTTAGAGTTTTCACGTTTTTGGAAATTCTAAACCCTAATCAGGGTAAGTGATGAATCTACTCGATAAAACATTATTCCTTAACCCTCGGGGGCATATAACAATCATAACAAGACTTAACGAGGTTTACAAACCTTGAATTACGGAGCCAAACACTCAAAAGGGTCACAAAAAAAGTCTCTCCCAATCTCTTCCACTCTAACTCTCCCAAAACCCTCTAAGTAGGAGAAATCGCTACAAGTGTGTGTAATCTTTCCCAAATCTCTCCAAGTATGTGAAATCTCTCCCAAATCTCTCTCTATATGAGAAATCTCTCCACGAATGTCAAATCTCTCCCAAATCTCTCCAAGTATGTGAAATCTCTCCCAAATCTATCTCTGTATGAGAAATCTCTCCAAGAATGTCAAATCTCTCCCAAATCTCTCTAAGTATGCCAAATCTCTCCAAGTATGTGAAATCTCTCCCAAATCTCTCTCTGTATGAGAAATCTCTCCAATAATATCAAATCTCTCCCAAATCTCTCTAAGTATGCCAAATCTCTCCAAGTACGACAAATCTCTCCCAAATCTCTCTCAAAATCTCTCTCAACTTTTTTATAATCACTTGGAGCATCCCGACCCTCAAATTTGACGAAAACAGCTCGAAAACGGAAGTCTACGCGAAAAACAGCCTTAAGGAGCCGAAACTCCTCTTATGAACCGAAACTCCTCTTAGGAGCCGAACCTCCTGAGAACCGAAACCCTATCAACCGAAATGGACCGAGCGGTCGGTCTATTTCGGTCCTCTGACAAATCCGAACCGAGACTCTCCCCTTCCCACCTTCGGCCCGAGAGGGCTTGACCTTCGGTCCGAGAAGCGACCCGCGCAGCCGAACCTCCACTCTCGGTTCCTCTTCTACTCTCGGTTCCCATGCACTACCTCGCCTCGCCTTCGGTTCTAAGCTCCTAAGGAGCCGAACCTTCGCATCCTCGGTCAGAACTTCGGATTTTGACAGATCTTACCCGGTTCCCAATATTTTTAGCGTTTTGAGCCCGTTTTCGAGATTTTAACACGGGATTTTCACCCAAAATCATATTTTAATATATAAAACCCCTTATTTCCTAATTAATAACGTTTTGGGGCATAATCCTTATCCAAGAAGAGTGGGTGGGATATTATTGGTGGAGTGTTGACTTTGCTTTAGTGTATGACACAAGCAACCACCCATACCTACTCCATGACCAACCCACACCCCTTCCCACCATAACTAGTCACTTCCTTGTACTTTTCCATCAATCTCTAGCCGTTCCCACGTCCTAAGAGCTGGACAACCCACCCTCTCTCCTCACACTTCCTTCATTCTCTCATTTTTCCTCCAAGGATCACACTCCAAATTCTCTCACCATTCTCTCTCAATTTCGAGACTTCCAAGGCTGATCATCAAGCTTTCTTCCACTCTTGGTAAGTATAATTCATTCTTCTTATGATTATTACACATCCTTCTACTCAAAATCATAGGAATCTTACACAAACATCGTCACCTTCATGTTAGGTTCTCGATTCATCAAGGCATCTTCTAAGTGTTCTTGAGTTGAACACTTCTCTTCTCCAACATCCATCCTCTAAGAACACATAAGGTGAGTTCATACCCCTATCATTTCATTTTTTTCTTAAGTTTTAAGGGGGGGGGGAATACAAGTTAAAACACCAAGAACACAACTAAACTCATTTAACTGCCTTCATCAGAAAAGTTCAACTCCATTCACAGACTGTTTTGGTCAACTTAAATATTTTAGTTTTCAAAACTGTATTAGGTGCAAATAGTTCAGGTTCATACCTTTACAATGACTATTTGCACATCTCCATACGATTTTTCTATGATTTATGGTGATTTTTACAAAACTGCCTATCATTGCAGAAACAAATTCGGACCAGTCTGTGAATATGAACATTTTAACACAAGTTAAAGATTTCTAAAAATCATAATAAAAATTATGAATAAACTAGACACATTTTGTGAACTCTCAGAATTTACGGAATCAGTTTTTGACTTCGTATGATTTTTCTAGGAGTTTTCTAAAACCGTGTAGAAAGGTAAAAATCTAGATAACAGCTTATAACTTTCATCACACTTTGTAACTTGTTGAGCAAAGTGTTAATATTTGAAGATTTCATATTTTACATGTGTTTCTTGTTGTGGTATAATTATATAACAGAAAATACTCACTAAATTGTAAGAATCCTCCATTATTACCATTAGTACAAAAAAATAAGGTATGATAACACATAGTTATATTTTGCTATACATTCGACTTACATAGAAAAGGGTCCTTATACATCACAAACAAACACGCTAGAACTATAATAGGTATAGTTTAGGTTCACTACCACTACCACTATTTGATAAACTATAATATGCATAATTCATGTTCACTATCACTACCACTATTTGGTGAATTATGATATGTATAGTTTATGTTCACTACCACTACCACTGTTTGATAAACTATAATATGCATAATTCATGTTCACTATCACTACCACTATTTGGTGAATTATGATATGTATAGTTTATGTCCACTACCACTACTTGATGAATTATGATAAGCATAGTCTCGGTCTTTGGTTTTTAAGACTACATTCTATCTAGCATTGTTAGTTTTCATCCATAATTACTAAGTGTATATGCTAGAGTTATATAGAATTTAGTCATGATCGACCTAGAATTGGTGGGTCCGCTTTATTTCCTGTTCCTTGTTTGGTTGTGGGCCTAGGGCAGACCCATTACATTCGACAGCCTATTCAACTTAAATTTTATATAACTTATATACACTTAAAGATTATAGAAGGAAACTATAGGAAATTCTAGGATGCACTATTTATTAATATAGAAACTTACGATTCACTCGTTAAGGAAAATATTGGATTTTCTTTGGAAGCACATCTCTATTAAAACTATTTCATCTAGAATTGTTAGCAGCTATAATTGCTAAGTGTATATGCTAGAGTTATATAAGAATCTAGTCACAATCGACTTTGAATTGGTGGGCCCGCCTTATCTCCTGTTCCTTGTTTGGTTGTGGACCTAGGGCAGACCCATTATATTCAACGGTTTATTTAACTTAAATTTTATATAACTTATATACGCTGGACGATTATAGAAGGAATCTACGGGCCTTTCTAGGATTCATTATCACATAACATAGTAACATTCTTTTCGCACCTAACTAGGAAAATATTGGATTTTCTGGAAATCAAACTCTATCGCTTTTACAAGGAAAACAGTTTCTTCCTCAAACAAAACTCTTATGAACTCACCAACTTAATTGTTGACACTTTTTCAAAACTACTTGTATTCTCAGGAAATCAGTGAAACAGGAAAACATCAGCACTTTGAGGATGGGACGTTAAATCGTCAAACAATTTATTTTGTCATCATAATGTAATTGATTTTGAAACATGTAAACATATACTATGGTGTAACCTTTTCAATTATATTTATGATGGTTGTATTTATTTTGAGCACTATTATACTCGTTGTTGTGATACTTTACATGAAGTCCTCCACCCCCGGACGTTTCCGCCATCCTTGGTTTGGGGGTGTGATAAATTGGTATCAGAGCATTGTTTATAGTGAACTAAGTATATCGAACCACATAAGATATACAAACTATAAATGCATTGGGACTAAGGTCTCTGATGGAACATTTTCAAATAACTGTACTTTTAGAAATAAATAGTTTCTTGTTAAAAGTATACATGCATGCATACATACTAAGGTCAACATCATACTAGAACAAAACAAAAGTTGTGATTGTTGAATGGCACAAGTAGGCTTGGGTATGTATGGTCAGGTCTGGGAATGACATAGCCTGATCAACTATGTCTGACCCAGAAGTGATTAGCATATGCCCGGGAATGGTTGTGGCGTTGCAACAAGTCTAAAAACTTACCAACTCTATCTACAAACAAACATTGAAAAACATAAACATTAAAATACTATAGGAGTATTTGGTGACACTATAATCAACTTATGTGAAAACTAAAGACCCCTATTAGTAGGTCTATAATGACTGAGTGCATACGCCAAGGTTATACATAATTAAAGATATTATAGACTCAGAATCTATGACTATTGCTCTACTTCCTGTTCCTTGTTTGGTTGTGGACTTAGAGTAGAGTCATTTATTCGAAGGTCTATTCTATCTCAGATTATGTATAACTGGTATGCACTATGTGATTATAGACGTGACTGATAATGATCACCCCCTATAAGCAATTATAGGATTAGACGTCTATTGATTATCTCTTCCACCCCTATTCTCGCACGGACATCACGACAAGATCTTACGTACCACGAGCCCCTACTTTCCGAACCTGGAGAGTTAGTGAGTGATGAGGATAAAAGTCGGAGGTAGAATCAGAGGTCAACAACTCTCCTCACCTTCCTGATTTAACGGATACGAAAGGACCCTTCACCTAACCACCCAGATATCGAAACCTTCGTCTCCCATAAACACATCCAGCACGGACTTCCGGGTCATCTCTCGCTGTGAAACCCCAAAACACTCACCAGAGGAGTATTATACCTTCTGAAACCTTACCACAAGTATTTCCAGGAGACCCTTCACGCAACAGATAAAGTTCAAGCACAGAAGCTCGGGACGAATACAGTTAGCCTACCACTACTACGTGTATACGCGAGGATAATGTATAATTAAGATTCTACGGGCATTAGATGTGTGCTTCCGCCATATTTCCTGTTCCTTGTCTGGTTGTGGACTTGGGGCAGAGTCACCCATCCAACTGTCTTGCCAACCTTAAAGTACATACGACCTATATGCGCAAGTTAATGATAAATGGACCAGGTACGAGTCCTGCCATGAACTTCGGGACCAGGTTACCCAGGAGTGCAAGTGAACGCCCTATCATCCGAATAAGTCTAGTCATGTAAACCGAACCCATATGTTCCCTACCGATCTAATCAAACAAGAAATACTAAAGCAGGCCCTATGCGGCGCTCCAAAGAGAAGTTATCACTTATGACATAGCACAAGTTCGAGAAAGGCTGAAAGCATCTCGAGAACACGGCAAAACCCGAATAAGTCTTATCTTCTATATAAAAACATAGGGTTTTTACTGGTGAATCTATGATGGCTAGTGTAAACATTATGTTCATACATCATTAAGATTCTATGGACTTAGGATGTGTGATTCCGCCTCATTTCCTGTTCCTTGTTTGGTTGTGGGCTTAAGGCGGGGTCACCCATCCGAATGCCCTTGCAATCTTAATGATATACGACTAGTTTACACCAAGCGATTATAAAAGAACTGGTAGGACTTATAATGCAAATTTCATCACAAATTGTTGAAACGTTCGTAATGCTGGAACTCGCTAACTACATTATAAAATATTCATAGTAGTAATACCAAGTATAAAGCAGGGAGCATAAAGGCACACATTGAATACACTATCATTCAAAAACAATAACTCCTTTTAAATCGACTCAGCTCAAGTTAGAATAAGAAATTCCAAGGACGTCATTTAACATCAGGCGGGTTGTTTCCCCACCATATCAATTTCTTATACTACGAAAAGTTCCCCCATCTTTCCCCCAAATTCTTGAAGTCCCAGTCGAAACACTAATTTCGGGACGAAATTCTTTCTAACGGGGGGATGATGTGACAACCGTCAATTTTTGGCCAGTCAAAGTCAACTAAAGTCAACAAGTCAAACCGGTCAACTCATCTAACCCTTGTACATTAGGGTTTCCATCATGACTCTTATTGTACCTACTCGCAATCTTAATATAAAGTATCACTTAGAGTTTTCACGTGTTCGGAAATTCTAAACCCTAATCAGGGTAAGTGATGAATCTACTCGATAAAACATTATTCCTTAACCCTCGGGGGCATATAACAATCATAACAAGACTTAACGAGGTTTAGAAACCTTGAATTACGGAGCCAAACACTCAAAAGGGTCACACAAGAAGTCTCTCCCAACCTCTTCCACTCTAACTCTCCCAAAACTCTCTAAGTAGGAGAAATCGCTACAAATGTGTGTAATCTCTCCCAAATCTCTCCAAGTATGTGAAATCTCTCCCAAATCTCTCTCTGTATGAAAAATCTCTCCAAGAATGTCAAATCGCTCCCAAATCTCTCTAAGTATGCCAAATCTCTCCAAGTATGTGAAATCTCTCCCAAATCTCTCTATGTATGAGAAATCTCTCCAAGAATATCAAATCTCTCCGAAATCTCTCTAAGTATGCCAAATCTCTCCAAGTATGACAAATCTCTCCCAAATCTCTCTCAAAATCTCTCTCAACTTTTTTATAATCACTTGGGGCATCCCGACCCTCGAATTTGACGAAAACAGCTCGAAAACGGAAGTCTACGCGAAAAACAGCCTTAAGGAGCCGAAACTCCTCTTAGGAACCGAAACTCTTCTTAGGAGCCGAACCTCTTAGGAGCCGAACCTCTTGAGAACCGAAACCCTATCAACCGAAATGGACCGAGCGGTCGGTCTATTTCGGTCCTCTGACAAATCCGAACCGAGACTCTCCCCTTCCCACCTTCGGCCCGAGAGGGCTTGACCTTCGGTCCGAGAAGCGACCCGCGCAGCCGAACCTCCACTCTCGGTTCCTCTTCTACTCTTCGTTCCCTTGCACTACCGAGCCTCGACTTCGGTTCTAAGCTCCTAAGGAGCCGAACCTTCGCATCCTCGGCCTGAACTTCGGATTTTGACAGTTTTTACCCGGTTCCCAATATTTTTAGCGTTTTGAGCCCGTTTTCGAGATTTTAACACGGGATTTTCACCCAACAACATATTTTAATATATAAAACCCCTTATTTCCTAATTAATCACGTTTTGAGGCATAATCCTTATCCAAGAAGAGTGGGTGGGATATTATTGGTGGAGTGTTGACTTTGCTTTAGTGTATGACACAAGCAACCACCGATACCCACTCCATGACCAACCCACACCCCTTCCCACCATACCTAGTTACTTCCTTGTACTTTTCCATTAATCTCCAGCCATTCCCAAGTCCTAAGAGCTGGACAACCCACCCTATCTCCTCACACTTCCTTCATTCTCTCATTTTTCCTCCAAGGATCACACTCCAAATTCTCTCACCATTCTCTCTCAATTTCGAGACTTCCAAGGCTGATCATCAAGCTTTCTTCCACTCTTGGTAAGTATACTTCATTCTTCTTATGATTATTACACATCCTTCTACTCAAAATCATAGGAATCTTACACAAACATCGTCACCTTCATGTTAGGTTCTCAATTCATCAAGGCATCTTCTAAGTGTTCTTGAGTTGAACACTTCTCTTCTCCAACATCCATCCTCTAAGAACACATAAGGTGAGTTCATATCCCTATCTTTTCATGTTTTTCTTAAGTTTTAAGGGGGAGGGGAATACAAGTTAAAACACCAAGAACACAACTAAACTCATTTAACAGCCTTCATCAGAAAAGTTCAACTCCATTCACGGACTGTTTTGGTCAACTTAATATTTTAGTTTTCAAAACTGTATTAGGTGCAAAATATTTCAGGTTCATACCTTTAAAATGACTATTTACACATCTCCATACGATTTTTCTATGATTTATGGTGATTTTTACAAAACTGCCTATCATTGCAGAAACAAATTCGGACCAGTCTGTGAATATGAACATTTTAACACAAGTTAAAGATTTCTAAAAATCATAATAAAAATTATGAATAAACTAGACACATTTTGTGAACTCTCAGAATTTACGGAATCAGTTTTTGACTTCGTATGATTTTTCTAGGAGTTTTCTAAAACCGTGTAGAAAGGTAAAAATCTAGATAACAGCTTATAACTTTCATCACACTTTGTAACTTGTTGAGCAAAGTGTTAATATTTGAAGATTTCATATTTTACATGTGTTTCTTGTTGTGGTATAATTATATAACAGAAAATACTCACTAAATTGTAAGAATCCTCCATTATTACCATTAGTACAAAAAAATAAGGTATGATAACACATAGTTATATTTTGCTATACATTAGACTTACATAGAAAAGGGTCCTTATACATCACAAACAAACACGCTAGAACTATAATAGGTATAGTTTAGGTTCACTACCACTACCACTATTTGATAAACTATAATATGCATAATTCATGTTCACTATCACTACCACTATTTGGTGAATTATGATATGTATAGTTTATGTCCACTACCACTACTTGATGAATTATGATAAGCATAGTCTCGGTCTTTGGTTTTTAAGACTACATTCTATCTAGCATTGTTAGTTTTCAGCCATAATTACTAAGTGTATATGCTAGAGTTATATAGAATTTAGTCATGATCGACCTAGAATTGGTTGGTCCGCTTTATTTCCTGTTCCTTGTTTGGTTGTGGGCCTAGGGCAGACCCATTACATTCGACAGCCTATTCAACTTAAATTTTATATAACTTATATACACTTGGAGATTATAGAAGGAAACTATAGGAAATTCTAGGATGCACTATTTATTAATATAGAAACTTACGATTCACTCGTTAAGGAAAATATTGGATTTTCTTTGGAAACAAATCTCTATTAAAACTATTTCATCTAGAATTGTTAGACTTCAGCTATAGTTGCTAAGTGTATATGCTAGAGTTATATAAGAATCTAGTCACAATCAACTTAGAATTGGTGGGCCCGCCTTATCTCCTGTTCCTTGTTTGGTTGTGGACCTAGGGCAGACCCATTATATTCAACGGTTTATTTAACTTAAATTTTATATAACTTATATACGCTGGACGATTATAGAAGGAATCTACGAGTCTTTCTAGGGTTCATTATCACATAACATAGGAACATTCTTTTCGCACCTAACTAAGAAAATATTGGGTTTTCTGGAAAGCAAACTCTATCGCTTTTACAAGGAAAACGGTTTCTTCCTCAAACAAAACTCTTATGAACTGACCAACTTAATTGTTGACACTTTTTCAAAACTACTTGTATTCTCAGGAAATCAGTGAAACAGGAAAACATCAGCACATTTAGGATGGGACGTTAAATCGTCAAACAGTTTATTTTGTCATCATAATGTAATTGATTTTGAAACATGTAAACATATACTATGGTGTAACCTTTTCAATTATATTTATGATGGTTGTATTTACCTTGAGCACTATTATACTCGTTGTTGTGATACTTTACATGAAGTCCTCCACCCCCGGACGTTTCCACCATCCTTGGTTTGGGAGTTTGACATTATGACACTACCACAAATGAAGAATCAAATCCATTTTCCAATATTGCTTATCAATGGAAACATATAAACAACAATTTTTTCACAAATGCCATTGTAAGGATACTTAAAATAAATAAAATCAAAATTTTCTTTTATTTTTAAACTTCGCGGAAAAAACTTATCCTTACAATGCAAATACATATGAAAAACATGTTGTTATCTATTCCTAAGCAACATATCATAACTCTTAAGCAGCAGCTCAAAATTCTGATCATCGAACCATGCGATCGAAATCCATCTTCGCGATCAGAATCAACACACTCTTTCTTTAAGCTTCCTTTGATTCTTCCAAAACATCAAAATGTAATTACATTACATCATGTATTAAGAATCTCCAAAAGATACTTCATAGAGTTAGATAATGGACTTTAACCTGAAGCAAAGTCAAACCTTTTTGACTTTTACCATCCTTATGAACTTTCAGGTAAACTCGGCAGCTTCGTAACCAATGCCCATTCTTTTGGAAAAAGAAACATATGGGCCTTTTTGAAATGGTACACTTGACTGTCTCAGACTTAGCCTTTCTCTTTACCATTGGTCAAATGACTTGACCATGGCCAATCCTTTTCTATTGGGAAGAGAAAGCTTTTCTGGACTTCCAATGTCACCATTGTCAATGTGCAAATAGGTTTGGGAAGTAGATCTTCCAATCATTGCTGATTTAGCAGCATCAAGCAAATAGGTAAGATCACTAAGGGTCATGTTGTGATCTGTCATCAGGGAGTGATTGAAGAACCAAGTCAACACCCAGCCACCTCGAGACTTCGACACCCGACTCTCCCGGCTTGCCAATATGTGAATTAACCTCCAAGATGTAAGCACATATAGTCTTTGCTTGCCAATAGGGATTGAGTGACTTAGAACTTTTCAAGTCTTGAAACTTGTGGGATAGGGAGAATTATTGGAGGAGGTGGAGGAAGTGAAGCATGATTTCCAGTCCCATTAATGCCCAACAAAGGGATTAATCTTTCACCTTGATTTCTATGTGGGATATCATCTTCATCAGGAAAGCTTTTTCCTAAAGATTTGGGAAGACTATAGTTGTCTTAACTTGACATCTATAATGGGAGAAATTCAAGTTTAGTTGATTTAAAGTTCTTAACATAACACCCAATATGAAATATTAAGGCTAGGACCCAACAACCTATTTATAACTGGAAGAGGGATGACGTAATCCAAGCTATAAAATAGTTGAAGGTATGTAAATGACGATTTACCAATTTCCACCATGAAAACGAAATATAATTAAGTTTTAATTGGATTTGAAACTCCTAGATCTTTGACATACATTGAACTTTCAATGGCATGTTTGAATCTCGATTGTGCCCTCTCAAGTTTGTGACTGGGATGCCGAAGATCACAAACAAGGTGTGAATAACCATGCAAATTGACTTGGTACCCTTAACTTTATCACCTAATTGATGTGCTGGTTAACCACACACAGTCCACTAATCTATGATAAACTTAAGTTACCCTTCGCCACACATTTTTAGTCATATGTTAGTGTGCAGGTTAACCACACACGCTCCATTAACGACTTAACAAAGGTGAAAAGTGTATGGGTTAGCACCATTTCACATTTTCCTAAGTAACTAAGATTGGGAATTTATAAGTGTTTAGTTACTTAGTATTTATCATTATACTTTTAATGAAGGGAGAATTATAGTCCTTATCCTACCCGTTCGGCTAACGACCCTCCACCAGTCAAGGAAGCGGTGGGTGAGAGTGGACACCCATTAAACAGCCATTTTATAGGTAGTAACGTTATACCCCCTTATAGACAGGCTTCGTGGATGAGGCCTACTAACGGTAAGATTGACTTCATCTTATACATATCTATATAATTAAAATTATAATAATAGTATAAGGGTTGAATTTTAACTTTTAAAACTCTAAGGGCTTAACTTGGAATTAAAGTATTCATGGGGAAAACTTTACAAATTCCAAAACTCGAGGGCAAGTTTTGAAACAATTCAAAACCTATTCAATTCCATAACTTATGAGTTTAAAGTAGTTTTAATTAAAAAACTCTTCAAGTTCCATAACTTGAGGACAAGTTATGGAAGACTGTAAACCATTAAAAGAATGTGACTTTTCTTTATTCATAACCTATGGAAATATTTATGAGTTTTATGAATCTTAAATGTGATTTTCATATAACTTGATGACAAGTTACAAAAACACATTTTAGAACCAACTCTTAGATTAATTTGGATTTAAAACAACAATTTCACATAACTTTTTTATTAATCTAAGCAACTCATAAGAACAAGATAATTCAATCAAACTTTTTCATGTAATTAGCCTATCCATTAAACTAATACAAAACATGAATCTATTGACAATTATCTTTGAAATTGGATAAGCATGAACATTACCACATCAAAAACAAGTTTATAAGTAGAAAATCAGCTTAGGGTAATGTTCATAGTCCAATTCCCGCCAAAATAGTCGAAGATATGCTGTCTGGGGGTCCAAATCGTCGAGTTCATGAACCAACTCGCCGATTTGGATGAGTTTAGCCTTGGACTCGTCGAGTCCCTTCATGGACTCGGTGAGTCTGCTGTTCAGACAACAACAAACTTCGATTTTTCAGCCAATTTTGCAAGTATAACAAGAAAACAAGCCTAGGCTCTGATACCACTGTTGGGTTTTGAGCATTCTAACACTCCTAAGTGTACATGCAACCCTATATACCTTGGATCTATGTTTTCTCTATTATACATGCAAATATGAATATTCCAAGGTATTATCCTAACTAGCATACAAAACACTGATTCATATGGAATAGTATAAGTTAGAAGACATACCTTTTGTGACAACCGTCAAAATTCGAGTCGGTTCTAGATTTGAATAAACTTAGTTGCACGTATAGGCACGACACATACTAGACTTAGTAACTAGAAGTTAAGATATAACCTATTAGAAACTTGGAAACAATTAGAAACAATGGATAATGTGCTTAGATTTCACATTGATATGTGAATTCTACTACTACTTAACTGTAGTGACTATCTATATTTGGGTCACTCTTTGACTCGAACACCTTTTCATGAATCATATACACACATCATGCACTTGACCTAGTAGTAGAAATTAGGTCAGAGTCTCATAGAAACTTAAGTCAAAGTTGAAGACTAAGACTAGTATACTTGATTCCTCAATTTCGCTTGAATCTCAGAATCACTACATAGAATGTCAATAAACCGATAAAAATAAATTACAAACATTATTTATAACTATAAAAGAGTTATAATACCATAAGATAATTTGAAGTCTCAAATATTCAATTTATTTTGATATTCAAAGTTTATTAAATTCCAAAACCCTAAAAGCCCTAAAACCTAAATTTTATAAAGTTTAACATCAAGAATTTTATAAAATTAGTTATGAAACTTATAATATTATCTTAAAATAATTAAATTCAAGGAAATATAATCAAGGAAATAAAAATTTAAGTCATTAACATTTACCCTTAATTTATAAGTCAAAAATCAATATTTTATGAGTAAAAACTATATTAAGGTGCATATTTTATAAAAATTTGGTGTTTTTATAAAATAATTAGAATTTTATAAAAATGGAAGAGTGAGGGAACCTCTCTCCTCATCAAAATTCGTCCCCCCCCTTTCCTAGGCACCCTCTTCCCAAAATTTTTAATCATTCATTTCACCCTCACACTCCATCTTCTCTCTCACTCTACCCCTCATTCTCTCTCACACTCTTCATCACCACCACTCCATTTCTCTCTTCATTTCTCTATACCCACGAAATTTTCCAGAGAATAAGTCCAAGAACACACCTCAAACTCAAAATCTTCATCATCTAGTGGTGTTCGTTAAGGTAGAACACGATTTCCTTTCATTTTCCTCCATGTTTTCAAGGTTTTTCTTGCATTTCCTTCTTCTTCTACACCTTTCTCTTAGAAAATTTGTGTGAATATTCATTCACTTCAGTTTTGATGATGATGGTGGTAGATTTTCAGCAAAAACATCTTGCATGTTACAAAATGGTGAAGATCCATGGCCTAAACCTAAGTTAAAACCATGGAAATGCACTTTTCTATATGTTTTGGTGGAAAAACACCACATGCACCCTATGTTTTCTATCAAAAAAGATTTTTGAACATTTCAAACTCATGAATGATCTTCAAACCAACATGCATGTGATGATCTTCAAGCTAATATGCTAGATCATCAAAGTATGTTGTTAAAAGCTTTAAAATATGTTCATGAAGGATTTATTTGCAAATAAATATCTAAAACTCCTTTTCTGAGCAAATCCGATTTTTCCTAGATTCCCATCAACAAAATAAGATGATATGTAAATTTCAAGAAACTAATTCATTTTTCTAGATTTATTATAATTAATGCAAGAAAATAGGGCAATAAATCATATAAAATACTTTCTGGGGTCTAAAAATCCTAGTTAAATTCGTGGACGACCCCTATGCTAAATAATGATCCCTCATTAAGTTTCATCGATTTTTGTTACTATTTAATATGGTTTTGAATTTTCTTTTTGTTTAGCCCCAATAAATCATAAAACCGCTTTAGATAATTTGAAAAGGTTATATAATAATTTTCGCAGCTTATACTCTCTGTGGAAGACTAAGAAAAATAATTTCAGAATTTTTCATAATGTATTCCTATTTTTCCCCGATTTTTGTGTATATTATGGACTAAAAACAGGAAAAATAGTTGTGCTTATCCAAAATTCATAAAAATTTACCAGAACACCTTGTAGTACATTAGGAGGCTACATAAAAATTTTGATTAATTTTCCTTCTGTATACTATTTTACTCCTATTTTCTAAGATTAAACACACTTAAATACACAAAATCGGATTCCAGTAGATAAAAACCATATTTGGGATTTTTCCCAGATTATTTACACTGTACATGAACTTTACAAAATTTTTGTAATTTACTTTAACTGTTTAATAATTATTCTCCAATTAATGATTATTTAAGAGGATAAAACAAAGAAAAATAGAAAGACTAATTGAAAAATATCTTTTATATTTTTCACAGCTTCTACATGTATAATAAAAGTGTTACAAAAATTTTGGGCAATTTTAGAAACTGTTTTCTATTTATTTCAATTTTTATTAGAATAAATGCTCAAAAATCATAAAATTGGGTTAAACAGTTTAGAAATCAATTTTTATATTTTTCCCAACTTAAGAATGTTTAGTACCAATACCACAAAAAGTTTAAGTAATATTGGAAACTGTTTTCTATTTATCCCCAGTTTTATTAGAATAAATGCATAAAAATCATAAAATTGGATTAAACAGTTTAGAAACCCCTTTTTATATTTTTCCCAGCTTAAGTATGTGTAATGACATTGTTATAAAAAGTTTGGGGTATTTTCATAACTGATTTCTATTTTTCATGAATTTGTATCTATTTAGAGAATTAAATATGTGAAAAATGGTTATACATATTCATAATCCATAAAAATTTATCTAGAAGTCTTTTAGTACATTTAGAACCAAAATCTGAAGTTTGGTAATTTTTATTAACTGTTTAGTATTTTTCATGATTTTATGGTTATTCAAGAAACTAAAATCGTGAAAAATAGTCAGACAAATCAACAATTCAAGAAAATTTATCTTAAGGTCTTTGACTTCAATTAAAACTTAAATGCAAAGTTTGGGAAAGTTTAGAACTAAATTGATTTAGTTTTGAATATTTAATCATTGGAACACCTCTAAAATGTTAAATATTAACATTTCAATAATGGAAATTTTCCACTTAAATTGTTATATAACAATTGATTCTTTGAAACTTAATTTCCATAGAAAAATATTTGTAACTTATCAATATTAAATTTTGACACATTATTGGCATAATTCTATTGTAGTAGTAAGTATACTAGTGTTAGATTTCGATTAGAGACTCACTAGCGAATACCATTATTGTAGGAATCGGTAGTGGTACACGTGGAACGTAGTTCAAGGCACCGTTTGCATCATCTAAATGCATTGTGAGTATTCACGCACTCCCCTATTTTCAGTTTTTATGTTTTGGGGTGGAAAAGCATGTCCAAAAACCATTTATTATTCGTTGTATTTTATATGACTCGTATAAACTTGGTTGCTATATTTTGCATATTGTGAGTATTCACGCACTCCCCTATTTTCAGTTTTTATGTTTTGGGGTGGAAAAGCATGTCCCGAAAAACTATTATTTGAATGTTGTATTTAAATTGATTTGTATCAAACATGATTGCTATTTTATTGCTATGTCTCTCTATGTATGTCTATGCAACACGGAACATGAGAACTTATCGTACTAAGGCCCTTCCCTTATCTCTAACCATTAACTCTTTGAGCCAATGGTCATGATGGATAGCACTATTAGGAATTGACAACTCCTCACTCGCCCTATTGCTGGAGTGCATGATACCATATTCATCTATGGAACGATAAGCATAGATCTTGATAGGGCTTCAGTCATAGGTTTGGTTGAGACTCATTGTTTGCTCATACACATACAAACTCGTTTCTCGTTATAGCAATAAACTTGTTTATTAATTATAGCAATGAACTTTGTTTCTCATTACAACAACGAACTTTTATTACTGAAAACTTATATACATGTTTTAGCAATGAAATTGTTTGCTCCTTGTAGCAACGAAATTGATTGCTCACTTTAGCAATGAAACTTGTTTACTCGTTTGAGTAACGAACTTTATCTTCCATGAGAATATGAATGTTGCATCTTATTTGGGCAACATATATTATCTCTCATGATGACAAAGAACTTTGTTTTACAAACTTAGTTATTCATTTTAACAATATACTTTTATTATTGGAAACTTTTATCAAAACTTTGATTTCAATTCATGGAACCAATATTATTTTGTTTATCTGTGAGTATTCACCAACTATTTTTATAGTTGACGCTCGTTTTACATGCTTTTTCAGGAATCATCGAGTAAGTGGCACTTAGGGACACTTCACTTTTAGGAGCATTCACATGTGTTGTATTTCAATTTACATTGTAATTTCTTTTAAAAGTTGTTCAAACCCATTGTAAAATTGTAATGATTTTTAATACTATGGTTGGTGTTGTCTTTTAACTTTTGCTATGAAACCCTTTATACTGCCACGCCTCGTGTTTCCGCTTTAGCGGGGTGTGACAGAAAATGGTATCAGAGCCGAAGGTTATAGAGAATACCGGTTTTCCTTTGGAAAACCACAACTATAGCCAAAAATTTTCTAAACGTTTTTAAAATACTGAACATACTACTGGTATAACTAATTCAAGTACGCATTATCAGACTTTAATTAAGTATAGCCTGGCCAACTATGCTTAATTAAGGAAACTTAATGTGAGGCTTGAAACAGTTATAGTAGAATTATGTTCAAAACGATTTTCAACTTAAACTTTTGAAAAACAAAATTTTTCGGTGTGCGTACGGGCATTGCATATTATAGGCATTCATCTAGATACACTTAGAAACTAAGTGCACTTTTATAACAATGCCTTTATTTAGAAATATTCTTGTCCCTTATCAAGTGCTAGGTTAACCACTTAGGTTATATCACTAGCCACTCTAGGAGCAATGCACTTAGTACTAAGAATGGGTATTCCTCGGTAGCTATTGAATTTAGATGTAAGATTAGTAGCTAGATATACACTAGTAATTATCTTAAGTTGAAACATATACCAATTATTCCTAAATACCTCTTCATCGTCTTCAAGAGTTACAACTAGGAAAAAGCGTTTCGATACCGACACGAATGATAATTGGAGCATCTCGTAAGGAGGTAGATGAGTCACCACTAAGTAATCACTTGTATACCATTGGCGGGCATTCCGAATTCGACTCACAAGGAGACACGGAAGTTTAACCCATACATGAGACTTCTCTACTACGCTACGAATTTAGCTTTAGGTTGGTTCCACCTTGAGCTTAAAACTTAACATAGGATATCCCTTTGACCTCTATAAAAGGCCACGAAACTACATTGACACCATAAAACGTTTTACAAACAATTTTTCTTGTCCTTTATTTTAAGGAAAAGACACCGGTACTCGCCTTGTACTCGCCTTAGTATTTAGGTACGATCAGCTACACTAACATACTTATTCTACGCTTCTTAATCATCCATCGAAAAATTAATTCTCTTTATCGGTTTTACTTATCATCGATAAAATATTTTATAACCACTTCATACAACTTACTAGACCTTTCCTAACAATGTAAGTCGTATTCTCGCTAAAAACTTTTGACAACTTGTTTTAACTTAACATTTTCTTTAAAACACAATTTAACCAATATTGGTTTGAACCTTGCTATTTCAATTTCATTTCAAATCCATTTCAATGGATAGATGTGCTTTTAATGGCATATAAACCATTTTAAACCTTGCATACCAATTTGACACGTTTTCGAAAAACTTAGAAACATTTTCTTTTATAAAAGTGTTTAAACTCTATGCTATAAAACTTAAACATATGACATTAAAGTTTATAGTATGTGTAAAAGCTTCATCGGATCTTCAAACCACTTTTGTTTTAAGTCATTTGACTACTTTCTCATTTAGGCATTGTACTTAACTTAAATGTGTTTTCTAGTACCTAACATGGTATTTTTACAACTTTCTAATCCAAATGTGTTTAGAAGACATCACTGATACCTACATTTCAAAACACACCTTATTTGTTTATTTTATTTCAAATTAGTTTTATAATCTGTGTTTATAAAACTTACAACATTGCAAAACTTAGTGTTCACTTTTAAACTTCCAGCGACGTACTTTTGACAATGCATAATTATCCATCTAAATATGTTAAGTCTTTACCTCATCCGTTTTAACCATTGTTAGACTCCAGTCAAAAAGGTCAAAATTGTTAGATTTTCAATTACAAGTTTTAGTGTTTCTTTTTTTTTTCACAAATGGAGTTTAACTTAATAGATAACTCGTGAATTTTAAGCAAACCTTAGAAAACACTTTGAAACTTCTGCATTTCTATTTAATCATCAATATACATAAAATATTGAAGTTTGAAATATATCTCAACCTGGTTTTAAATCTACCTATAGGTATTGTTCTTATAATTTTAACAATAGCAATCATTGCCGCCGCTATCTTCCTTTTTCTTTCCCCCCGAACTTGATTTCTCGCTCTCCTTCTGATTTTAGATCTCGCACGCCATAATATTATAATAATCCATCGTCTAACTTTGTTTTTGTCTATTTTGCTTCTCCTGGTATCATGTTCGTATACATAAAGACTAGAAGTCTACCCTTTCGTTTTGAGCGATTAATACGTGTATAGTCATGAGGCATACCTTTGATTTAGTCAACTTGGATATATTCAATTACGCCTTTTATCATATATATCTTGTTTTTATTTTGAAATCTACTATAAACAGTGATCTTTATTTACATTTGCTCTTTCGTTCTAAGTTCGGAAACTTGATATAAAATGCAATTTTCATTGTATTTTTCCTTATAATTAATACACAAGATGAATATTCTTATGCTTATCATTTTTTCTATATCCGAAAAATATATGTGGAGGATATGTATTCTTATGCTTCTTCTTTTCTTTAAATACATCAAAAGTCTTGAATTTTACTATTACATATTCTCTAAATGATTGTTTTTGTAGAAACACTAAATTAAGAATCCACTATTTTCAATTATCGATATTTTTACACGTTTCTTAAAATAGCATTCTACTTTGTAATTTTCATTGAGTTCCTAAACTCTCAACTTTGTTTTTATAAATATTCTGACTCATAAGCTTGAATTTGTCCTGACTTAGAGAGTTAGACAATTTTTCAAAAGAGTAATCAAAATATTTTCGTATAAATTCCCTTATTGATGACTTAAACCTGTAACCTTAATTAATCTTTATATTATTTTACTACTTCGTTTGATCGCCACACATGTATTTTCGTTATCTTGGAATTATTACGTATTTTGATAATAGTGAGATTAATTATCATTTCTAAACACACATTTTAATAACAGTGAGATTTTTTTATTCACTTCTAAACACTTAAAATGCTATCTACACAATGTAATTTAAAATATCTTAAACTTTCATCGCTTCTATTTGCAACAATGACTCTCTAAATATATTTATTCTTCGAATAAGGTTTTATTATTGTAAGAGTAACTGTAGTAGTAATTATAGCCTCGGAGATCCTCAATAATTTCGTAATTTATTTTGTAGACGACACTTAAATAGCCTTCACATTTGAGATGTACCAAAACTTCGTTGCCTACCCTTAGTACGTATATTTAGGAACTTACCGTCGATCGCTTCTCTTTCATTCGTGCTACCCCTTCGTATTTTGGAATATATCTTTTTTCCAGATTTAGTAGCCAACCTGGAAGCTAACAAATAGTTCCTAATCTTTTCGTTATTACGCGGAAAATTTACACGTAGTGTTGATTTAGAACGCGACTTAAGGATCAATGCGGATTTAACGCTTAGTGTAGTTGGTGCTTCAGCAAAACTTATACCGCTCTCTTAATTCAGATAATATCTAACTAGATGATCTTTTTCGACTACGTCGCCGTGGTTGGATCATGATTCCATGAATCAAATTTTCCATAATCTAGAAGAAAGAACTCGAATTAAGGAAACATTAATTTGACTATAGCTAATGAATTGGGTTCTCCTTTGAGGAAATAAACCCAAAATAATCAAAGAACACTTCAAGTCACCACCTCTCCAGCTATATAATTGTATTCGACTGAGTTCTAATAGAATACGTCACGAATTGAATTTCGGGGCGAAATTCTTTCAACCGGGGGAGAATGTGACAACCGTCAAAATTCGAGTCGGTTCTAGATTTGAATAAACTTAGTTGCACGTATAGGCACGACACATACTAGACTTAGTAACTAGAAGTTAAGATATAACCTATTAGAAACTTGGAAACATTGATATGTGAATTCTACTACTACTTAACTGTAGTGACTATCTATATTTGGGTCACTCTTTGACTCGAACACCTTTTCATGAATCATATACACACATCATGCACTTGATCTAGTAGTAGAAATTAGGTCAGAGTCTCATAGAAACTTAAGTCAAAGTTGAAGACTAAGACTAGTATACTTGATTCCTCAATTTCGCTTGAATCTCGGAATCACTACATAGAATGCCAATAAACCGATAAAAATAAATTACAAACATTATTTAAAACTATAAAAGAGTTATAATACCATAAGATAATTTGAAGTCTCAAATATTCAATTTATTTTGATATTCAAAGTTTATTAAACTCCAAAACCCTAAAAGCCCTAAAACCTAAATTTTATAAAGTTTAACATCAAGAATTTTATAAAATTAGTTATGAAACTTATAATATTATCTTAAAATAATTAAATTCAAGGAAATATAATCAAGGAAATAAAAATTTAGGTCATTAACATTTACCCTTAGTTTATAAGTCAAAAATCAATATTTTATGAGTAAAAACTATATTAAGGTGCATATTTTATAAAAATTTGGTGTTTTTATAAAATAATTAGAATTTTATAAAAATGGAAGAGTGAGGGAACCTCTCTCCTCATCAAAATTCATCCCCGCCTCTTTCCTAGGCACCCTCTTCCCAAAATTTTAAATCATTCACTTCACCCTCACACGCCATCTTCTCTCTCACTCTACCCCTCATTCTCTCTCACACTCTTCATCACCACCACTCCATTTCTCTCTTCATTTCTCTATACCCACGAAATTTTCCAGAGAATAAGTCCAAGAACAGACCTCAAACTCAAAATCTTCATCATCTAGTGGTGTTCATTAAGGTAGAACACGATTTCCTTTCATTTTCCTCCATGTTTTCAAGGTTTTTCTTGCATTTCCTTCTTCTTCTACACCTTTCTCTTAGAAAATTTGTGTGAATATTCATTCACTTCAGTTTTGATGATGATGGTGGTAGATTTTCACCAAAAACATCTTGCATGTTACAAAATGGTGAAGATCCATGACCTAAACCTAAGTTAAAACCATGGAAATGCACTTTTCTATATGTTTTGGTGGAAAAACACCACATGCACCCTATGTTTTCTATCAAAAACGATTTTTGAACATTTCAAACTCATGAATGATCTTCAAACCAACATGCATGTGATGATCTTCAAGCTAATATGCTAGATCATCAAAGTATGCTGTTAAAAGCTTTCAAATATGTTCATGAAGGATTTATTTCCAAATAAATCTCTAAAACTCCTTTTCTGAGCAAATCCGATTTTTCCTAGATTCCCATCAACAAAATAAGATGATCTGTAAATTTCCAGAAAATAATTCATTTTTCTAGAATTATTATAATTAATGCAAGAAAATAGGGCAATAAATCATATAAAATACTTTCTGGGGTCTATAAATCCTAATTAAATTCGTGGACGACCCCTATGCTAAATAATGATCCCTCATTAAGTTTCATCGATTTTTGTTACTGTTTAATATGGTTTTGAATTTTCTTTTTATTTAGCCCCAATAAATCATAAAACCGCTTTAGATAATTTGAAAAGGTTATATAATAATTTTCGCAGCTTATACTCTCTATGGAAGACTTAGAAAAATAATTTCAGAATTTTTCATAATGTATTCCTATTTTTCCCCGATTTTTGTGTATATTATGGACTAAAAACAAGAAAAATAGTTCTGCTTATCCAAAATTCATAAATATTTACCAGAACACCTTGTAGTACATTAGGAGGCTACATAAAAATTTTGATGACTTCTTCCTTCTGTATACTATTTTACTCATATTTTCTAAGATTAAAAAAACTTAAATACACAAAATCGGATTCCAGTAGATAAAAACCACATTTGGGATTTTTCCCAGATTATTTACACTGTACATGAACTTTACAAAATTTTTGGTAATTTACTTTAACTGTTTAATAATTATTCTCCAATTAATGATTATTTAAGAGGATAAAACAAAGAAAAACAGAAAGACTAATTGAAAAATATCTTTTTTATTTTTCACAGCTTCTACATGTATAATAAAAGTGTTACAAAAATTTTGGGCAATTTTGGAAACTGTTTTCTATTTATTTCAATTTTTATTAGAATAAATGCTCAAAAATCATAAAATTGGGTTAAACAGTTTAGAAATCAATTTTTATATTTTTCCTAACTTAAGAATGTTTAGTACCAATATCACAAAAAGTTTAAGTAATTTTGGAAACTGTTTTCTATTTATCGCCAGTTTTATTAAAATAAATGCATAAAAATCATAAAATTGGGTTAAACAGTTTAGAAACCCCTTTTTATATTTTTCCCAGCTTAAGTATGTGTAATGACATTGTTATAAAAAGTTTGGGGTATTTTCATAACTGATTTCTATTTTTCATGAATTTGTATCTATTTAGAGAATTAAATATGTGAAAAATGGTTATACATATTCATAATCCATGAAAATTTATCTAGAAGTCTTTTAGTACATTTAGAACCAAAATCTAAAGTTTGGTAATTTTTATTAACTGTTTAGTATTTTTCATGATTTTATGGTTATTCAAGAAACTAAAATCGTGAAAAATAGTCAGACAAATCAACAATTCAAGAAAATTTATCTTAAGGTCTTTGACTTCAATTAAAACTTAAATGCAAAGTTTGGGAAAGTTTAGAACTAAATTGATTTAGTTTTGAATATTTAATCATTGGAACACCTCTAAAATGTTAAACATTAACATTTCAACAATGGAAATTTTCCACTTAAATTGTTATATAACAATTGATTCTTTGAAACTTAATTTCCACAGAAAAATATTTGTAACTTATCAATATTAAATTTTGACACATTATTGGCATAATTCTATTGTAGTAGTAAGTATACTAGTGTTAGATTTCGATTAGAGACTCAGTAGCGAATACCATTATTGTAGGAATCGGTAGTGGTACACGTGGAACGTAGTTCAAGGCACCGTTTGCATCATCTAAATGCATTGTGAGTATTCACGCACTCCCCTATTTTCAGTTTTTATGTTTTGGGGTGGAAAAGCATGTCCAAAAACCATTTATTATTCGTTGTATTTTATATGACTCGTATAAACTTGGTTGCTATATTTTGCATATTGTGAGTATTCACGCACTCCCCTATTTTCAGTTTTTATGTTTTGGGGTGGAAAAGCATGTCCCGAAAAACTATTATTTGAATGTTGTATTTAAATTGATTTGTATCAAACATGATTGCTATTTTATTGATATGTCTCTCTATGTATGTCTATGCAACACGGAACATGAGAACTTATCGTACTAAGGCCCTTCCCTTATCTCTAACCATTAACTCTTTGAGCCAATGGTCATGATGGATAGCACTATTAGGAATTGACAACTCCTCACTCGCCCTATTGCTGGAGTGCATGATACCATATTCATCTATGGAACGATAAGCATAGATCTTGATAGGGCTTCAGTCATAGGTTTGGTTGAGACTCATTGTTTGCTCATACACATACAAACTCGTTTCTCGTTATAGCAATAAACTTGTTTATTAATTATAGCAATGAACTTTGTTTCTCATTACAACAACGAACTTTTATTACTGAAAACTTATATACATGTTTTAGCAATGAAATTGTTTGCTCCTTGTAGCAACGAAATTGATTGCTCATTTTAGCAATGAAACTTGTTTACTCGTTTGAGTAACGAACTTTATCTTCCATGAGAATATGAATGTTGCATCTTATTTGGGCAACATATATTATCTCTCATGATGACAAAGAACTTTGTTTTACAAACTTAGTTATTCATTTTAACAATATACTTTTATTATTGGAAACTTTTATCAAAACTTTGATTTCAATTCATGGAACCAATATTATTTTCTTTATCTGTGAGTACTCACCAACTATTTTTATAGTTGACGCTCGTTTTACATGCTTTTTCAGGAATCATCGAGTAAGTGGCACTTAGGGACACTTCACTTTTAGGAGCATTCACATGTGTTGTATTTCAATTTACATTGTAATTTCTTTTAAAAGTTGTTCAAACCCATTGTAAAATTGTAATGATTTTTAATACTATGGTTGGTGTTGTCTTTTAACTTTTGCTATGAAACCCTTTATACTGCCACGCCTCGTGTTTCCGCTTTAGCGGGGTGTGACACCTTTTGATGTAGCTTGATTCCATGGAGCTTAAGAGCCTAGTGCCCCAAGTGTGACACCTCAAATGGTTCACACAACACCAAATACACTTAGAATAACTTGAGAGAAATGAGACACTTCATGAAATCGGCTAGCCGTCACCATTCCTTTATAGTGGCCGGTTTTTTTGGAAGAATAAGATGCTTACATAGTGTGTCACAATTAGGGTTACACCATGTAAACCCTAATTGTCATGGAATTTCATTTCCATGATCCATGGGTATAAAAACACCATGGAGCATCCATGGAGCATCCTATGGGTTTTAGTCCAACTTGATAATCTTTGGAGCATTAGCCCACTATACAAGTATGGATGATTTACGCAATCAACCCATATATTTAATTAGTCTCCTTTTTGATCACTTAATTAATTCCAAATTAATTCCTGATCAATACTAATTAAATAATCTTATTAATATATTAGAACTTATAATATATTAATAAGCCTTAAGTGTTATTTCTCTCATTTTAGTCTATCCAAATGCATGATGCCATGCAACCCAAATGGACCATGCCGTGTCGGGTCAAGTATGTACCAATTATAGTTACGCACTTAGACACTAATCCAACATGATATTCCAAGAGAGATGATTTAGGAGAGAAAACAAGAGAGAACGTGTGTAATCAACATCTTATATACCAGAGTACATTGAATATAGTGTGCATTGAGGACTAATCATCTTGTGTTCTTGTTCTTCTTCTATATTCTATCTTGCATCATTCAATTTATTGGAATTCCGCACCATTAAGGGTATCTGATTGATACATCAAAGCAAATTTTTGGGGACTTACAATTGGTATCAGAGCTTGGATCAATATCAATCGATTTGGCAAGATTTTTAGAGTTTATTGGATTTTTCCTTGAAGTTTCTGGTGTTTTTGAATTATTTTGGACGGAATTTTGGCTGTTTGTTCTTCGTGTTCTTCATATTTTTAAGTTTTGATCGAGTTTTGTGTTAAAAATTGAAAATTTTCGTGTTTTTGGACGATTTTTGCGAGACCCCGACGGCTATTCTCGGTCTCGGATTAGGGTTTCAACAGTGTTTTCGGCCAGCAGCGAGTTTGCGGCTAGCAGCGTTTGTGGTGGAGCATCTCGTAGGTTGTTGGTGCGAGGGTTTTGGATGCTATGCTTTGGAAATTATCGGTCTCGCCTGATTTCGGTCTCGCTGTTCTCGGCCTCCGATTGCGGTCTCTTATTAGCTGTTTTTGGTGTGAGACTTCTTGATGTGGATAAGAAGCCTCGCAATTTCGGTCTAAAAATCACATTTTCAGTTTTGAAGCCTCGTTTTCGGCCTACAGTTTTGACTTTCGACTATTGACTTTCAAGCTTGACCTTTTACTTTCAAGTTTTCACATTTGACTTTCAAGTTTGACTTTTAGTTTGAATTATCAAGTTTGACTTTTTAAGTTTGACTTTTCAAGTTTGACTTTTCTTGGTTTCACAATCAGTTCTTTTTTTTGGTAAATTACTCGTTTTGGTGAATAATGAGTTCATCAATCACAAAAGAGGTCAATGAAACTTCCTGTTCTCAAGCATGTAGTGACACAATTAAATTTCTTCGTGATCAAATTGATATACTACGTAGAGACAATGAGGACCTTAAATATGAAGGATACACTCTCAGAAAGGCCCAAAAACCCTTAAAAGAACAACTAGAGGCCAAGACAAGTGACTTTAGAAAACTTCAGGAAGACTATAGTAAGAAATGTGAGAACTATAATCATGTTAAGAGACGGCTTGCCAGCTTAACTGCCGAACTTGATGCATTAAAAGCAAAATATAAAGATGCTTAATTTGACTTTAAGAAATTTGACATGTCAAGTGAGGTAGTTGTGTCCATGATTGAGAAACAGTCAAAATTCAAAGATATTCAGAATAAGGGTCTAGGGTATCATAGTGTTCCACCTCCCTTCATTGACAACTATACCCCACCCCTTGAAACCAATGAGGTAGAGATACCTGCTCAGATTGGCCCGCCCCCTATACCAGTTTCAGTTAAGACTGAACAATCCGGTCCAACTGAGAGTATTGAGGTGAGCGATACTAATGCCTCTACTTCATGTGCAGGTAAGGTAGTGGAAGATGAGAATAAGGAGAACAAAAACAATTCTGTAAATTCTGTTGATTGTCAAACAAATGTCTCTTTGAACTCTGAATTTGTTGCTTCTAATTCAGTTACTTCTAATAATCTTGCTGTTGGTAAATACAGGCCACCAAAACAAGCGCAACAGACTGCTTGTTGTAAGTGTGCTTGTGGAAACAATCAGAGACAAGGCATGTGCACGCTACTAGGGAATGACAGAAACAACTTCTACGTGAAGAAACATACATGTTTCCACTGTGGAACACCTGGACACATTCCCAGAAATTGTCCAAATTGTGCATATGTCCCCTTCTATGCACAAAGTTGGCAGAATATGCCAAGAGGGAGATCTTCGAAAAGAAATCCTTCGAGGCCACAATCGCGCAATGGTGACTAGAACGCTAAGAAGGGCAAGAATCAATCTCCCAAGGAGAAGAAGGGAATGTCTGACAAGAAGCCAAATTCAAAAGATGGTTCTCTTAGAAAAAGATCGGTTAGGTCGAAGACATCTCGAAGGTCAGTTTCAAGTTCTAAAGCAAGTGTTAAGGTATCCATCCGCTCAAACAAGAAATGGGTTAAACCCAACTACAGATGGGTACCAATGGTTCACACTCCCAAATCGTCTAATAATTCTAACATCTCTTCACTTTCTGTGTCTGATAAACAGGATATGTTATGGGAGAGACTACCTTACGTAGATGATAAAGTTCAACCCAGTTTCAAAATGGACTGGGTTCCAAAGACCAACTAATCCCGCACTCTGTGTTGGGGCAGCTATGGAGGAATATCATCAGACTTCGGTTTGTTGATAGTGGATGTTCCAGGAACATGATAGGAGACATCTCTCATCTGTACGACATTCAGAATCTTCATTGAGAGTATGTGTCCTTTGCGGGAAAGGAAGAAAGAAGAGGATCACAAATGGTGATTATACTTAACGGTGTAAAGAATTTTCGGATCTATTTTGGAATTGAAACATAGCTGAGGCTGAACATGTTGTTGCATCTGCATGTTGTTCTCAGATCATCTGGATGCAACTTCAATTGCTGAATTACGGTTTGACTTTTCTTCTCGATACTTCTAAATTTTTCTTAAAATGATTCGTTTTAAAGACAATTTTTTTTTTAAATTTGCACATTTATTTTGTTTCCTTTCTTCCCCATGCACAAATTAAGGGGGAGAACTCAAAATAAAAAAAAATTATAAAACAAAGATACAAAATTATGTCTTTATGTTTGTTGGTGTCATCTGGGAAGTGATATTAAGTATGAGTGATAACGGGCAGCTTAAACAAGTGTAAGGTACTGAAGCTGAATTGTCTAAACTCTGTGCTCAATGCGCTGGTAGGCACGAAGGATTTAAAAGGACTAGACATAGATTTACAATGAAAGGACTTGACAGTGTGGACTTAGATAGTTTCATTTGGACTGACCATACGACGCTCGGGTAGATTGAGTAGTGAGATAAACGAGGGAACTTACAAGATACATTAAAGTCATATGTATCTAGAATTGTGGCTCAACATTTCCTCGATGTACGAACTTATGTACTTAATTCCAGTACTGATAAGGCGACTGGGGGGTTCTGATAAAGTAGATCTGTAGGAAACTATTCTCTTGCTTTCTATCTGTCAATCATATGTTGCTTCCTCTGCGTGATTGGAACATATCCAACCTGGAATGCAACATATGCAACTCTATCTCTATGCATCTCCTTCTCGATGAAATTCTTTCTATCTGTTAGTCATATTCTGTCTCCTCTGTGACATTGGAAAAGATCCGACCTGGAACACAACATATGCAACACTCTGCCTCTCAATCCCTCTATCTGTGTTTGACACATGTTGTCCCCTCTGAGTGATCGGAAGAGATCTGACCTGGGTATACAACTTATGCATTTCTAAATCTGACTTCTCTCTTAATGATTGTCTACTCACCTAAAGTAAGGAGTTCTTTGGAAGTTCTTGATTGTCGGGGTATGTCGGGAAGTGGGGAACACGTTCTAGTGCATCTAAAATTGAACCATTTAAAAGGTTGTCTGTAGATCTCGTTGCTGAATTTAAGTGGGCAACAATTTCCTTGGTCGTTGTCAGCTAAATGGTCTATTTAGGAATATAGGTACAATGTCTTGTCACTTATAATCTGTCCAACTTACAAATATCCTTTGTCTTTAAGTGGACCGCAATATTGGTGATTGACCAGAGCTAAACATGCAGGTGTGTGCTGATAAACGATATTGAATTGCTTGACAACTTTGATCCCAAAAAGTTCTAAATTTAGTTATTATTTTTGTTTTTGTTAAATTTGTTCATATTTTTCTTCTATACATAAATTTAGGGGGGAGAATTAAAAAATTAAAAATCAAACAAAAATCAGAAAATTAAAAAATATCCAACAAATTTAGGGGGAGAATCAAAAAATTAAAAATCTAATAACTCACCTCATTCTAAGTCTTGGGTCCTTGATACAGGTTGTGGTATTCACATATGTTGTGATTTGCAGGGACTAAAAAGAAGTGAGAATATGGAGCAGGGAAAGATAAACTTGATCATGGGAAACAGGAAAGCTTCACCTGTCACCAAGATAGGAGTTTATTCCTTAATGCTAAATAGTGGGTTTACATTAGATTTGAATAAATGTTATTATTCGCCAGAAATGGCAAGAAATGTTATTTCCTTTCATGCATTGTATAAACAAGGTTTTACCTTTTATTTTGATAATAATAATGGTAGTATTGATGCTTTCTTTAATAATGTTCTTTATTTTAAAGCATTACCTTGTGATGGCGTGTATGAAACTGTATCTGTTGTAGATAATCTAGGAAATAATGTATTGTGTATTAACTCTTCCACTAGCTTAGATAAAGCATCCTTATGGCATTGTCGTCTTGGACATGTAAGCAAGAAACGCATAGGCCAACTCCAAAAGGATGGAGTCTTGGAGTCATTTGACCTAAAGTCAGATGATAGTTGTGAATCTTGTTTGCTTGGTAAAATGACAAAGTCACCTTTTACTGGCACTTGTGCTAGGGGTGAAGGTTTGTTGGACCTCATACACACGGATGTGTGTGGACCCTTCAGAACCACCACAAGAGATGCTAATCGGTTCTATGTGACTTTTACTGATGATTTTAGTAGATATGGATATGTCTACCTAATCAAGCATAAGTCAGAAACCTTTGAGAAATTCAAAGAGTTTAAGCAAGAAGTGGAGAATCAGTTGGGTAGGAACATTAAGATGCTTCGATCCGATCGTGGTGGTGAGTATCTTAGTACTGAGTTCCTTGACTATCTTAAGGAATGTGAGATTGTCTCACAATTGACACCTCCTAGGACACCACAGTTGAATGGTGTAGCTGAGAGGCGCAATCGGACCTTGTTGGACATGGTTCGTTCCATGATGAGTCGAGCTTCGCTACCAATCTCATTTTGGGGGTATGCCTTAGAGACTGCCGCCCATATCCTTAATCTAGTCCCTACAAAGAAGGTTGCCAAAACACCTCACGAGGTGTGGACTGGAAAAGTTCCCAATCTAGACCACATCAAGATTTAGGGTTGCGAGGCTTTCGTGAGACACGAGACTCACGATAAGCTCGAACCCCGAAGTGAAAGGTGTATTTTCATCGGCTACCCATAGAAATCCTTTGGTTACATCTTCTACAGACCCAGTGATAATGTGGTCTTTGTAGCAAGAAGAGGATTCTTTCGAGAGAGAGAGAATTCATGAGCTAAGGAGACAGTGGGAGGCAAATTGACTTTGAGTAAATTCAAGAGTCAAGTGGTGAAGGAACCTCAAACCCTAGCCCTCAACCTGAGGAGAAAACTCCTGTTGAGCCGACTGAAGAATCTATACCTCTGAGGCGTTCCACCAGAGTTAGGAATGCACGTGAGCATTATTATGGTTTTCATATTACTGCAGAAGGTGAGAAACTTATCAGTGATAACACACTGGTAAATCTGGATGAGCCTAACAGCTACACGGAAGCCATGGCAGGCCCTGAGGCTGCTAAATGGAAAGAGGCTATGGATAGCGAGATACAGTCCATGTATGACAATCAAGTTTGGAACTTGGTTGACAATGTACCTGATCGTAAGATAGTTGGGTGCAAATGGATATTCAAGAAGAAGACCGACATGGATGGTAATGTACACACTTATAAGGCACGACTGGTTGCAAAGGGTTATTCTCAAACTCCGGGAGTTGATTATGATGAGACCTTTTCACCAGTGGCCAAGATTAAGTCTATTAGGGTTCTGTTAGCCATTGCTGCATTTCATGATTATGAAATATGGCAAATAGATCTCAAAACCGCTTTCCTTAATGGAAAGTTGGCTGAAGATGTTTACATGGTTCAGCCAGAGGGTTTTGTCAGTACAGAGTACCCCAGTAGAGTGTGTAAGCTCGAGAAATCCATTTATGGATTAAAACAGGCACCTCGCAGATGGAATCTTTGATTTGATGAGAAAGTCAAAGAATTTGGTTTTTCAAGGAGTGAAGATGAATCTTGTGTCTATATCAAGGCTAGTGGGAGTATAGTCAGCTTTTTGGTACTATATGTGGATGACATACTACTCATAGGAAATGACATCCCAACCCTGCAGGAAGTAAAGTCCTGGCTTGGGAACTGTTTCGCTATGAAGGACCTTGGAGAAGCTGCCTATATCCTAGGGATAAGGATTTTGAGAAACAGGAGTAAAAGACTAATTGGACTTAGTCAAAGCACCTATGTGGACAAAGTGTTGAAAAGGTTCAACATGCATAACTCCAAGAAAGGAGAGTTACCCATCCAGAGTAACGCCAGATTGAGTAAGACACAAAGCCCTAGTACTGAGGCTGAGGTAGCAGAAATGAGTCGAATACCTTATGCTTCAGCTGTAGGATCGATCATGTATGCTATGACGTGTACTCGACCTGATGTAGCCTTTGCTTTGAGCATGGTTAGCAGGTATCAGGGGAACCCTAGCAAGGCACACTGGACTGCGGTAAAGAATATCCTTAAGTACCTACGGAGGACTAGGGACTTGGTCCTTACCCTCGGTGGCAGTGAGGACTTGAGAGTTGTAGGGTACAGTGATGCTAGCTTTCAGACTGACAGGGATAATTTCCGGTCTCAGTCGGGTTGGGTCTTTACTCTAAACGGAGGGGCAATTACTTGGAAAAGTTCCAAGCAGGAGACAGTGGCTGATTCCACTTGTGAATCAGAGTATATAGCAGCAAGCGAGGCAGCAAAGGAGGCTATATGGCTAAAGAACTTCATCGGAGACCTTGGAGTTGTACCAGATATAAAGGAGCCAATGGAGATTTTCTATGACAACAATAGTGCGGTTGCCTTAGCCAAGGAACCAAGAGATCATGGGAGATCCAGACACATTGACAGAAAATATGACTTCATCAGACATCGAATAGAAGAAGGAATCCTCGTGGCAAAGAGGGTATCATCGGATGAGAACCCAGCAGATCCCCTCACGAAGGGACTGACTCGGGCTAAGCATCTCCAGCATGCTCGGAGCATAGGGCTGAAGGATGATATTAGTTTTAGTAGTTAGATAATCTTGAAATTTGTAAAATGTAATTGACATTTGATGATAAATAAAAGCTGTTATTTATGAGTAAAGTGTTGCTATCTCTTGTCAATCGTTTACTATTATTTCTTTTTGCATGTTTTGACTTCCAGAATAATTATGTTATGGTTTATATCATATTATTCAAACTCTCCACAGTCGGTCATATGTTGGAAGTAGATATGAATCAAGAGTGTCATGGGTTGCCTTGTAGAGGTCTAAGATGTTAGACAAAGCGGGGCTACAACACTCATGAGTGCTCATAAGTTCTGAGTATTGGATTCAACCCACGCTCACTTGTATCACTTCATGGAATTTATCTCGAGTGATCGTGAGACGGTAATATCATATAAGTCTTCAAACCTAGAGATATGATTTGTTGCCTATGAGTTGGTTATGCATTGATTGCACGAAAACGCATTGGTAACTTGATGTTATAAACCGTGCTTTTGTGTGTAATTCAACAAGTAGTAGAGCAAACATATGAGTCGAAGTTTATCTGTTCCTTCTAGAATTAGAAGCGATATCTGGGCCCCTCGATGATTTTGTTTTGACCTATGTACCGGGCCCGGTCAGAACTAAATTGATGTGTCCAGTTAAGTTCTATGTCAAACAAATCGGAAATCGGGATACAAATGCCTGACAATAAGCAAGACCATGTTCCATGTATTTGTCCGGCTGATATCTAGAACATAGGATTATATGATCACTTATCTAAAATGGCGCTTCATAGTTCAACAGAGTTTTAAGAGCTACGATTGCTGATCGGTTCCTGAAGTCATACTTGCAACTATAGTTATTAGACTTATCCAAGTGGGAGACTTTTGGAGATAGTGTCTAATTCCATAACTATATTTGGTATGTACTTGACCCGACCCGGCATGGTCCATTTGGGTTGCACTTCACCCGAACAATTTACGGATAATCTTTTGAGAATAGTATAAGTTATGATTTATTAATATATTATAAGTTCTAATATATTAATATAAAATCATATTATTTAATTAGTGTTGATCTATAATTAATTTAGAATTAATTTAGAGATCAAAAGTATGACTAATTAAATATGGGCTCTTTTATTTATATAGTATGGGCTAATGCTTATTTGGAATGGGCTAGGCTTGCATGGAAAGTCCATGGATACTCCATAGAGCTTTAACCCATGGATCTCATGGAAATGAAAAGACATGGGTATTAGGGTTTACATGGATGTAACCCTAATCCACCACACTATATAAAGGAGGTTTTGGTTCTTGAAATAACACTAGTTGATGTGTGTAAACTAAGAGGGCCGATTTCAAGAAGTTTGTGACTATTCTCTCAAGTTTCCAAGTTTGTGGTGATTTGTGACTTCCATTTGAGGCATCCACATTATTGGTGCTAGGCTCTCAAACTCCAAGCAATAAACTTCTACTACAAGGTAAGTAATTCTACTAGTTTTATTTTATTCAAGTACCCCATGCCATGCTAGTTAGGATAAGAACCTTGGAAAAATAATTATTTGCATGTATCTTAGTCAAACATAGATCCAATGTTTCTAGGGTTGCATGTACACCATAGGAGTGTTAGAATGCTAAAAACCCATGAAATCTTTCAACCCCAGAAGCAAGGTGAAGTTGTACTTGAAGTTATGTGACAGATTGCATTGAAGCCTCCTCAATCAATTTGCTGCTATCTATGAACCTGCTGAAGTGATCCGGAAGAATCGGTCTCTCTATTATTTTCTTTGAAGATTGTCAAAGCTGAAAGTGTTGATTTTCAAAAATCCTTACAAGAAGCCTCCAGACGCAATGTGCGTTCAAAGTCAAATTTTTGAAGAAAAGTCCAACTGCTCAAGATGAAGTCATTCATGCAGACATTCATATGTCTATCTTGAAGTTGTGAAGAAATCGAAGATAAACTCTAAAGCCAAGCACACAGCGAAGATTGAAAAGAAAAGAAAGCTTCAAACCCAGGGGGGGTCTGTTAGGTCAAAAGAAAAGAAAACTATAAACCAAGGGGGGGATTGTTAGGTCTAAATTTATGGTTTACACTTTGCTTTTCTAGGCATTTATGGTATTCGGTCTAGGGCCGAAATCCCCATGAGTTTCCTTGTTCTTTGGACCGAAATCACATGTGATTTCGTTCAGGCCTTTGGGTTTTGGGCTTAGCCTTTGTATTTAGGTCTAGGCATATATATAGTGTCAAAAAAGTCGTGAAAAAGGGAGAAGAGAGGGTGGGATGTTTTGGAGGGGTTGCTATTGCAAGAGACATGATTTAGGAGAGAAAACAAGAGAGAACGTGTGTTATCAACATCTTATGTACCAGACTATATTGAATATAATGTGTATTGAAGACTAATCATCTTGTGTTCTTGTTCTTATTCTATATTGTATCTTGCATCATTCACTTGATTGGGATTCCGCACCATCAAGTGAATCTGATTTATACATCAAAGCAAATTTTTGGGGACTTACATTGGGAATCATTACTACCGTTCCAAACAATAAGGAGTATGGGGTTTGGCCCGTAGCTACCTTGGAAGTGGTCCTATCTACCCACAATACGAAAGGAAGTTCTTCTGCCCTTATTCCTTTCTTTTTATCAAGCCTTTTCTTCAAGTTGTTGACTATGATTTTGTTGCTGGACTCAACTTGACTGTTGGCTTGAGGGTGGACAGGAGTGGCCATTACGTTCTTGATTCCCCAACTTGTGCAAAAGTCTCTTGTCCTTTTGCTTATGAACTGGGATCCATTATCACATATAATTTCGGCAGGGATCCTGAACCTGGTCAAAATATTACGTTTAATGAAGGAAACTACCTATTTATCTCTTACCTAGACGAAAGCTTTGGTTTCTATCTATTTTGACAAGTAGTCAGTCATCACTAGCATGAAGATCTTTCATCCAAGAGCTACTGACAATTTACCCACTATATCCATTCTCCATTTCATGAATGGCCAAGGGGAAATGATAGGATGTAGATGTTCTGTTGGTTGATGCAGGATGTTGCTAATGGGTTTGAGCCATAAGAACTTTCAAATGTGCACATGCAAACCCTAATGCTTGGATCTAGGTTTCTCTAATTGAACATGCAATGTATCCAAGACTTTCAATTCTAGATCTAGTGAATACAATTGAAACATAACATATGAAATCAGATCTAGATGAATACCTTTTGATTGCTTGCTTGAATCTTCTTGTTCTTGGAGCTTAGAGTCACAATTGTCACTCCTCTAATGGCTTACAAACACCAACTAGCAAGAGGTTGAATTGGTGAGAGTGAAGAGGTGTAGAAATCGGCTCTAGGGTTCCCAAGGAAGCAAGGTGGCTGATTTCTCCAACCCATAGGGTCTATTTATACTATGAGCTACTAGGGTTACCTCCTTAACCCTAATTGAATAACTTAGGCCTTAAGCAATCCAAGGATCCTTCTAGAGTAAGGCTTGGACGAATTCAAGGAGCCCATACTCCTTAATTTCGGCCACCCTATATCCCATAAGGATCCATAGCCCAAAAACTCAACTATCACACATTTGACAGTTTAAGCTCCTTTATTCAATTAACCTCTTTTAGTCACCAAATTAATTCCTAATTAATTTATGTCTAATATTAATCAAATAATATTATTATTCCTTTAATATATTATTCTAATAATATATTAATATAATAATATCTCTTCTCTCTTCATAAATCACCCTGTCAAGTTGCTATGGTGAAGGCAACCCAAAAGGACCATGCACAATCGGGTCAAGTACTTACCAAATATAGTTACAGTCTTAGACACTAATCCAACAGTCTCCCACTTGGATAAGTCTAGTAATTATAAATGCAAACCTAATCCGATTAGCAATCGTAGCTCTCAAAGACGCTGTCAAACTCTGATCTTATCAGTAACCTGTCCTTTAGATAAAGGATCGTATAATCCTCTGTTCAAGATATCGTGCGGACAATTACATGGAACATTGTCATACTTATTGTCTGTCACACCCCAAAACCGGAACGGCGGAATCGTTCAGGGGTGGAGGACGTCATGTTTAGTATCACGAGATATGTATATGGTAAGCAAGTAATGAACAACCATTTCATTTTGAAAGAAAGTGTTTACAATGTGTGTGTTCACAAAACATAGAATTCATACACTAATAACAAAACAAGACTTGAAGCTATAATGCTTCATTTTCTGAATCCCCAGCCCGAGTACCTGTCTAAAAGTCTCCTGAGAATACAAGTTATTTGAAAGAGTTGAACAACAATTAAGCTGGTGAGTTCATAAGATTTTAGTGATATGATTAAGTTGTAAAGTGTTGTTGAAAATGTAGATGTAAAATGGTGTTAAAAATGTAGTTGTAACATGTAATTATAAAATGTTGTAAGTTGTAAGTTCTGTTTTGAAAAGTTCGCCTGTTCCTCTAGAAAATCCTATATTTCCTACTTTTATGGAAGTTTAAGTAAAATGTCACTACAATCCTTTCTATGGGTACTAAGTGGTACAAGTTATATAAGACTTAGAGTAAACAAACAATCGATTGTGTGCATCTGTCCTAAGCTCACAACCAAACGAGGAACATAAATTAAGGCGGATAACACACATCCCATTGGTTGTTAGATCATTCTCATATATAACCCTGGTGTATTCACTTGTTACTCATGGAGTTAAATGTAAAGGTTCCTTTATATCTAATGAAAAGTTCTTTAAGAAAACCTATATTTCTTATAGTAAAATGGTGACCACAGTGACTACTTTTATAATAGCTTAGTTTATACTGCTATATATAATCTCATATAGGATAGAAAGTTAATTGAGTGGATCTGCCCTAAGCCCACAATCAAACGAGGAACAGGAAGTAAGGCGGAAAGCACACATCCAACTACCTATTGGGTATTAGTTTTATATATAAACATGGTGTATAAACTAAGGTATTATAGAGTTACTCACCTAAGGTCCTTTAAATTGCACTGGTTTAATAAAATGGATTAAACCCTTTACTGGGAAGTTTCTAGTTTTGAATACCAAAAGTACGGATTTTGGAAAGTATGTTTTGTACTAGAAAAACTGTGCTTTGACTCTGTGTCCTATAACCTGACCCATACCTGGTACCCTTATGATGACTTAATGTATACTGAGCATACATATATATAGAATCGGATAGAAAATAGATTGGGTGAATTCGTTCCAAGCCCACAACCAAACAAGGAACAGGAAATGAAGCGCATAGCACACATCCTATTACCTGTCGGGCCCTATTGGTATATATAAATCCTGTGATGTATACATTAAGGAATCATAAGACTAGCATTATGGTCCTTTCTTTTAAACGTAGCCTTCTACCAAGGCATCTTCTGTTAAATGCAGCCTTCTACCAAGGCATCTACTGTTATGTGCTAGACTCGACTGTTCTATTTGTCGTTTGTAAAAATGTATGTTTTCCCTAGTTTTTAACTATCTTAACTCGAAAATAGTTTGAGTTTCACTTTCAAGTGGTACTGTCACTTTATGAAAGTAATGGGAAATGTAAGTACACAGTTGTCATTTATAATGACATGCGGATGTACTAATGACCTAAAAACATGTTTGTTTTATTATGGTCATAATGTGAAGGCTAGAACCCCTACTATACGTTCTCCCTGTCTAGAGATTAAGGGAACCAAACGCGACCTCTGCAAATTCTTGCATGTCGCGACCTCTGCAAATTCACATTTGCTATATGATCATGTATACCTAATATAACTATCACCTTTTGTTTAAAACAATGAGTTAGTGATCAATTGGTATAATTAGATCATGTGTGTGTTCTCATAATTGTGTGTTCTCTCTGTATGGTATTGTTTGTTTCCCTTCACAGTGTGTTTGACTCATGTATGAACTGACTCTTTGTGTGCTTCATTGTACTAGAAGTAATGAATAGCATTCTCCTAAACTATACCTATTATAGTTTACTAATGTTCTACTTGGACTGTTACTGAAAAGACTCGTTTATCTACTAAGTTATGTTTGTACTTTAAAAATGGAGTTTTGTATAACTATAAAGTAACATAACTTTAAAAGAGTTTTTGAAATGATTTGACAACTTATAAATGACATAAGTAACATTTTGAAAGATGTTTATAACAAACATTTACATAATTATCATTGTGTTCAACTTGTATTCCCCCCCTTAAAACAGTTAAAACAGTTAAAAGATTCATTACGGGGTATGAACTCACCTGATGTGGGTGATTCAAACGGGTATGCGTGTAAGGATGAGAAGTTCCACGAATGAAGTCCCGAGACACAATAGGTCCTAAATGACATATAAGGACACATATTGACATGAATATAGTGTTTATAAACAACTATATGAAAGGAAACACCTTAAGGACTAAGAAATCCTTAAATGGTAGTGTTATAATCACTTAGGATTGCATAAGAGGGTTGTAAAGCCACTTAAGGGAGATTTCGGTCCAAGTGGTATGTTTCTTGGAGTTTTCGGTTCTTGTGGTTTTCGGTCCATATGGTTTTCGGTCCATATGGTTTTTGGTCCAAATGGTTTTGACCGAAAACCCATGGTCTTTGATGCATAAGGTGATTTCCAAGGGCTTTCAACAATGAATGAAGTGTTCTAGATTCATGACTAAGCTTTAGGAAAGGTTAAAAGTCATATTGCACCCTTCATAAGGGTTTTCGGTCTAAGGAGATGTACTAGACCGAAAACACCGTTTGTTCTTGGAAAAATGATGATTTCAAGGCCCTAAATCAAGTATCCTTACTAGATAGCAAGTATAGGAGATAGATACTTACAATATGGAAGCAAAGAAGGGTGCTTTCGGCCCAAAGCACTAGTGTGTGTTCTTGGTGTTCTTGGTGTTCTTGAAGATCTAACCCGAAAAAGATGATTTCATGTATGAAATCAAAGGGTTGTACTAGATAAAGCTTTGTAACAACAAATCAAATGGAAATAATTCTTACAATTTTGAAGATCAAAGTGAAGAACTCGATGATACTTGAGAGAGAATGGATGTTTCTAGCTTTGAAAAGGAAAGAATGATCCAAATGATCATGAAATATATATGTAGGATGGGGTTTTCGGTCACCATGACCGAAAACTCTAAGGTCGTGACCGAAAACTCCTTTTTGAGGAGGTTTTCGGTTTGCTTCATGACTAGAGCTTCAACCAATTCATCCTAACACTGATTCCTTTGATGTACCAAGTTTAGAATACTCGAATAGACTCCAAACAATGCCAAAAGATAGCAAAATGGGTATAAAACCAAAAATTTCCTGGGTTGTCACATCATCCCCCCGTTAGATGGAATTTCGTCCCGAAATTAGCTTTCTTAGCCGTACTACTTGGGTTGCGGTCCTCGGATTGGCAGAATACCTACTCGTAGACCTGGCAACTTTGCCCTGGTGTTCCTGATAGGATTCGTACTTGGTCCATCTATCATTACCTCGTGTATACAAGTCGTATATAATCAGGGTTAGTAAGATGATCGGATGTGCGACTCTGCCCCAGGTCCACAACCAAACAAGGAACATGAGATAGGGCGGAAACACACATACTAAATCTGCGTAATCATAATCATATACTACCCTCGCGTATACACTGAATAGTGATAGGTGGGATGTATTCGTCCATAGCCTCTGTGCTCGAATTTGGTCTGCTAGACGAGTGGTATTTCGTGACGGTCTGCGGAAATCTAACGATAAGGCTTCGTAGGACAAAGTACTCTTCGCACGAGTACTTCGGGGGTTTAGAATACGAAAGATAAAACTGAGGTTTAGGTCGGACTTTCGATACGAATGACAAAAGTTTCGAGAACTTGCCGATCGAGGCGATAGAAACATATGAACTCAGTATGGTGAGGACCACACCAACTCATGATGAAAGATAGTAACGAACTCTTTACTGAACAAAGTTTTGGTCAAATGAAAGTAACGTCTGTTATACGACGATGTATCCCTTGTATGATCGATACTGTACTCCTAGTATGTTCGACAATGTACTCTTTGTAAATGTTCCCGTGTTTCCTGTTTTCTCTTGAAGTTAACACTCGTACGTATGGTATCGCTATGTGCGCATACATACAAACGAAAGTGCTCTAATAACTGGTGGGGATACTTTATATCATGATCCTCCCTGGTACCACTATAATCTCCTGCCATATACAAGTTATGAATATTTAAGATGAACCAGGCAGTTGGCTAAGTAACTCTGCCTCAAATTCTCAACCAATTAAGGAATGGGGACCTAAGCGGAGTCAGTCACTCTAAGTCTGCAACATCTTAGTTGTGCACAACCCTGATGTATATGGTAAGCCATAATAGCTTCTCTAAACGGATCTTTTAGTTCTCTTGAATACTGTGAGTTATTTCAACATGTGAGTTATTATAATTACTTTTAGGTGTTATCCCCAAATTTTAATCTTATACCAATATAAATTATTTTTAAAAGTAATTACTATTTCTAAAACGTATTGCTACTCGTCGATGACTCCGGGGTAGATTCTCCTGCGGTGATCATCAGAATGCATCCATCCGCTCCTGAGTTCCTTATTATCGGGCAGTCCCTCTGATAGTGTCTAGTCTCACCACAACCATAGCAGGCTTGGTTTTCTTCAGCTCCGGGGACCTGGGAGATCGGTTGAGCCGGTGCCCTACAGAAACGGACTGTGTGTCCCTTTCTGTGGCAGTTCAGACACTGCATTTCCTGGCATACTCCGGTGTGGTGAAAGTTGTACTTTCCAGACTTCGGGAGGGTTCCAGCATATCGACTGGCAGATGCTGGAGCAGTAGGCGTTGTAGCGGCGTACATAGTACTCGCTCGTTGCCCTTGCGGGGTGTCCTGTGTTGTTCACTTCTTCTTCCTCTTGTTCCCCGACTTCTGATTATAGTCCTCTTCCCTCGATGGTTCGGGAATAGGGACTTTTACACCATGGCGGACTCCATGGTCGATGAGTCGCTGAGCCAGGCGTTTAGCACTATCGAACGTGGCTGGGTTAGAAGACAACACATTTCCTTGGGTCGGAGCAGTCAGACCCCAAATGTATCTCTCTATCTTCTTGCCCTCCGAGGTAACCATCTCGGGGCATAGAGCTGCTAGCTCGCTGAACCGGTCAGTGTAGGTCACTATGTGTCGCACCCCCAAACCAGAATGGCGGAAACATTCGGGGGCGGAGGACTTTAGGTAAGTATCACAACACATGCAATATAGTAATCAAAGTACAAACAACCACTGTATTAATAAGAATAGGTTTTACATAAGTGTTTAAACATTACATATTCAAACACTAAAGTAGGTACAGCAGAAGACAAGAGTCGCGGTACGGTACTAGGTAGTCTTCTCAAAAGCTTCAGGAGTGTACATGCCTACTGGATTCCAGAGAATACAAGTTATTTGAAAAGAGTAGATCAGCATTTAAGCTGGTGAGTTCATAAGTATTTTTGTTCTGTTAAGTATACCCTAAGTTCTTTGAATAAGTTCACTGGTTTCTCCAGGAAATCCTATATCTCCTGAGGTGATTAGCTGATAACCTCAATAGTTTCCCTTTGTAATTACCTAGTTTATACTGATTATACATAACACAATATCGAATTGACAGTTAAATGGGTGTATCTGCCCTAAGCCCACAACCAAACAAGGAACAAGAAGTATGGAGAAAGTCACACATTTCACTGTCAATCGAACCTTACTTATGTACAACTCTGATGTAGCAACTAAGGAATTATAGAATTAACCATTAAAGGTCTTTTATGTTATACTAGTTTACCGAGATTGAGTGACTAAGTTCCATTGGATAAGTGGTTTAATCCCGTAAACCGTTCTCTTTGTATTACTGTTTTGTATTTGTATTCCTTTACGAAAACATGAAACTGAGAGTGCGCCTGGCTCCACCAGGTGTTAATGAAAACTGTATTAAACCATTGTGTTTTTGTATTCTATAAACTGGTACTTTGAAGGTGTACTTTCGTTTATTTGTTTATACACTAATGTATTGTTAATACCTTTTTAATGAGTAGTTTTTATTATAACCTTACTATGACGGATGGCCTGAAACAAACGCTTTGTGGGCGTTTAAACTGGTGATAACAATTGTCACTCATCAAACTGTAGCTAGCAGCCTGAGTGCGGGGTTGTTAATTCCCGATATAGATCTACACACACTTGTTTCGATCCCCGACTGGAGATTCTGGTTATAATGTCAGGACTTCCTATGTTGTCTAATATAAATTAAACAACCTGAATATAGAGTCTCATAAAAAGCATATTAAACGTTCATGTATATTAGTTTTGAAAACCCAATCATTCGGAAATAATGATTGACAGTATATTCTTGAATTAAAACCCAATCATTCGGAAATAATGATTGATAGTATATTCTTAGTTTTCCAAACATGTATTTGATAAGTGTAAACCCTTGATTTGTTTTGAATCAAAACCCTGGTTTCTTGTAAAACAATGTATTCTAGTTTACTTGAATTAAGAATTATTACCTCGTGTTTGCTAACTCGGGTACTCTGTATAGTACCTTTGCTAATGCAAACCCGGCAGAATGTATCTTTACTTCTTTAATATGTTATTCATATATTAAAGGTATTATACATATCTTGTTATATTTGAATGTATTTTGGTAATTTCCTTGGAAAGTATACAGTCATGAATCATACTTGTATATTTAGTTTTGAGTCATAAATTATACCCATTATAATTTATATGTTCTATCGGATTAGCATGAATTCTCATGGATGAACACCTTTGCTCAGCCTGATACAAAGGTGAAGATACCAAAAGGAGTAACCTTTTGTACTAATATATGTATAATATATATATAATTAAGAAGGAAACGACCTTCGGACAAATAATACAACCTTAATTCCACATCCAAACAAGGAAAAGAAAATAAGATAATTCATTAGTCCTAAGTCCTTCAAATCTTATTTATATATTTATACATATATAAACATGACTTTGGCATTTATATTTTGAAATAGTTTATAAAACATTTTTCAAAGAATTTAACATGGCTTTACGTTATTTTGGAAGTATTTGGTAATTCTTAAAAGCATACGAAAAACTTTCTGTGTGATTATTATCACACACAGGTATTAACACAATTTAATATTGTGTTAAACTTATATTCCCCCCTAAAAGCATTTAAAAACCATTGAAAAGGTAAATTATAGGGGTATGAACTCACTTTGATAAACGGTGATTCGGGCAGCGTTTCCTTTCCCGGAAAAGAGTTTGTTTGACGAAAAACCGGCTCCAATCGGGCAGAGTTTCGATAGGAGAGAGCATGAATTCTCGAGACTTCCGGGGCTTCGGGGCTTGCTTCGGGTTTTAGACGCGCTATCGGGGCTTTGGGGGTTGTTTGTGAAGTTATGGAAGAGAGAGGAGTGAAAAAGGGCCAAAAATGGGGTGAAAAACCCTTCCATCCGAGAAGGCTCGCACCCTTTATATAGGGGTGCGAGGGTTCGGCCGAGGAGGACAGGTGGCGAGGCGAGAGGCGAGTCAGCAGCCACGCGTCGGTCAGCAGCGAAACCACGTTCGAGGGTTCAGATCTGGCGGCTTCTGATTGGTCAAGCTTCGGTCCAATAGGGAGAAGGCACGCATGCGAAGGGGTGTCTCCGGGGTGTCCGATGCGAAGGTGTGGGCTCGCTACTGGACCGCGGCTGCGGTCCAATCCGATGTTGACACGGCGATTTGCGGTCCAACCCAAAGGTGACATGTGGCAGTTCGCACGTGCTGATGACGTGTCCGAAGAGTGACCTGCGAAATTTCTCGGTTATCCACAATTTCTCGATTTTCGTGCCAAAAACTTGCGAAATTCATAACTTTCGCATACGAGCTCCGTTTTTGACGTTCTTTATATGCACGCGTAGGTAAAATCATACTCTACGACTTTCATTTAGACTTCATCGGCTGATTTTGACCTTATTTTTAATATTATTATTTTAAACTAATCGGGACGGGAATCCGTTAAAAATTCATAACTTCTTCATCCGACGTCCGTTTTCGCCTGTCTTTTTACCGTTGTGCTACTTTTAAAGAGACCTTCGATTCTCGTTTAAGTTGCGTCGGCTAAATATCGATTGATTTATATTTCGAACTTTTAGCTGTCTACTGCTAAACCGAAACTTCGAAAAATCATAACTTCCTCATACGAAGTCGGATTTTCACGTTCTTTTTATGAACGTTCTCGGTTTAACATATTCTACAAGTTTCATTTAGATTGTTAAGGCTAAAAATCCTTTTATCGAAAATTCGCTTTTTACACTGAACAGTGTTTTGCCGGTTTTACCGTGGATTTTCGATTGGTCATAACTTCTTCGTTATAACTCGGATTTCAGTGTTCTTTATGTTTTTTGAAACCTTGTTACAAACTCTACCACTTGGTTCATCCCAATTACGATTATTGATCAATTTATTTTTGACCAAAATTTGACTGATGTCATATTATCCCCCCGTTAGAGAGAATTTCGTCCCGAAATTAAGTCTAAAGTGATACTCATGGACTAGGTCTAATCTTTCCTTCCCAAGTGAATCCAGGTCTCTAGTTTGTAATCCAGCGAACCTTCACTAACGAGATAAGACTTAGTGTGGTTCTTTAGATTTCCCTATCCATGGTTTTTATTGGTTCTTCTACAGAGTGTAGACTTTTATTTAACTTGATTTCATCGAGTGAAATAACAAGTGTTTTATCGGATAGACACCTCTTTAGATTTGATATGTGAAAGATGGGATGAATGTTATTAAGTTTTTGTGGTAGTTTAAGTTTAAAAGTACAAGACCGATTCTGGTAAGAACCTCAAATGGTCCTATGTACTTTGAGTTTTGTATTTCATGCTTTCTCAAGCGCATCTTGTCCTTCCTGAGTGAGACCTTCATATGACAAGGTCATCAATCCTGGAATTCCAAGGGTTTTCTTTTATCGAAGCCGTAGCTTCTTTGGTTAACTCTGGAAGCTTTATGGCATTTCCTGATTCATATTTTGATTTTGGTAGTTTCTCGGGTAATTTCCTAATCAGCGAGGGTGATGTGTGGAAATTGGATCTCTGGCTAGTTGCGTATTACCTACTTTAGTCCAGTGCAGATAAAATATGTACTTATGACCACAGAAGGTTTCGAATGGAACAAATTAAATGCTAGCGTGTTAAAGGGCTCGACTAATTGGTAAATGGATATCCCATTCTTTACTATAGCCGATCCCATAGAGTCATGACTACTCTGGTTCCTAGAGGTTTTTGAGTGACGGCCTGAACTGGGAGATGATTCTATTATCTCAGTGGAGATAACAGATATTGGCATATCGTGCACTCACACTTTCTAGTTATCTTCTCTACTTGCCACATTTTCAGGTTTCAAGGCTTCCTGTTGAGCCTCCTTACTTTGTGTGGAGAGATTTGAAAGGGTTATCATAGTCCATGAGTGGCACTATGATCTGGGTACTCTTTCTGACTTAGGGTGTTAGCTACTATATTGGTTCTGTCGAGATGATAACGAATTTCAAATTCGTAGTCATTTAGTAGCTCGACCCATTGTTGTGGTCTCATGTTGAATTCCACCTGGTAGAATATATGATGCAGGCTTTTGCTCCGAAGTTCATGATAAGACTCATACTTGGCTCATCTACCATCACCTCCTGTATACAAGTCGTATATAATTTACATTTCACAAAACGTTCAGATGGGTGACTCTGCCCCAGGTCCACAACCAAACAAGGAACAGGAGATAGGGCGGAATCACACATCCTTAATCTTGTTAAGTCTAACTTATATACCATTCTTGTGTATATACTTAGAAGCGATAGATTTGCTTAATGAGTTCTTAGTCTCTATTCTTGAACTTGACCTGCGGTACAATGATTTTCCTATGAGATCTATTGAGGTACTTCGGTAGTTACTGACTTCCAAGACTACTTCGGTGCTTTTCGTTTGAAGTTTCCTGTCTACTGAGTAGGCTAGAATGGCGGGGTACTCTTCGCATGGGTACTTCTGAAGTTTTGAAACGAGAGAAAAGCTAAGGGTTTTGTGTTATGGATTGAAAGAATTTCATCTTAGGGCTGATTAAGGAAAAGTTTTCTTATACCGCATAAGAATTTTCACATGGTAAGGGCCAGGCCAAACCATGTCGAATGAGGATGTCAGAATTTTCACGACGAACTAGATATTAAGTCGTTCTGGGACGAATGATTACTAGGGTGATATCCTATGTACCTAAGTTTTCAGCGCTTCTGGTTTTATTCTGTTATTATCACTACAAACCCCTTTTGATTCGAACTTGGCGGGTACTACCAATACCAGGGTCCTGATAATTTGAAATTATGAACTTTCATGAAACGATCCTTACTAGGTCTCTCTATAATCGCTTGGTGTATACAAGTCATGTATAATTAAGATTGGTAAGACCTTTGACTGAGCAACCCTACCTTAAATCCACAACCAAACAACGAACAGGAAATGAGGCGGGATTACTCACTCTAAGTCTACAAATCTTAATTATAAATGACCCTTAAGTGTACACTAAGTCATCATAGCTTACCTGTTAGGGTTTCAAATTTTTATATAAGTGATATGATTTAATTTGAACGGAAGAGTAATCATAATTATAGATAATTATCGGGGTTTGGAAACGTACCAAATTATAGCAGGGTTCTTTGATGCTTTCCCATCTATTGGGATTAAAATCCTCCTGCTCCCCCGTCGTTCTTCTCTGTTGGACAGTCCCTCTTATAATGTCCTATTTCACCACAAAGGTGACATATGGCAATGGTTCCAACATCGGTAGTTGAAGTGATGAACTCAACCAGAGTTCTACAGATGCGGGCGGTATGCCCCTTCATGTTGCATCTATTGCAATGCAGCTCTCGGCAAGCTCCATGATGATGGTAGTTGCACTTGCTGCAGTGTGGGAGGTTTCCTAAGTACGGCTTGGTAGGTGCTAGAATAACAGGGCTGATGGGGGTATCGACTGCCCCAGTTCGTTGCCCTCTACTAGGTTATTGAGTTGAACAAATCCCTTCCTTGTTCTCGAACTTTCGTTTAAGGATATTAGGCTTAAGGTTCGATGTGTTCTTACAGGTAGGTGCTTGTGGCTGTACTTGGCCATCACCACGATCGGGGTTACCGATAGCATTATTACTAACATTTGCTTTGTTAGCATTAAGGTGTGCCATGACAGCTGTTACAGTTGCTGTGACCGCAGCTTGAAACGTAGCCGCATCTATATGAAGGATTGGTATTTCGCTGGTGGGTTGGTTACACTTTTTGGAGGCATGATTCTGTTACATGATAAGAAAATGAGTTCATGAGCGACTATCGTGTCTTTAGATGTATTCTAACCATTTGTATTTATGTATTAATCTTTTGTTTTGCTATATTGTTCTCAATGATTCGACCTGCATCCCTATGATGCAGTCATGGTAAGGAACAGGAATAAGTTTCTAGAATGGTTAGGAACCGAGTATCATCCGAACTAAGTTACCTTCGTTTGGTGGATATCGTTTCCCAATTTTCGAAAATATTCGAAAACATTTCATAACGGTGTCTACATAGAATAGACTTATGAATTTGAGAAGTAATCACTATCAATTAAGATTCCGTGATCTGATTTATTGTTATTAGCTGTGACAGGAAAAGAGGATAAGCTCTAAACCTAATGTGAGTAATGAAATCACTAACTCACTAGGTTGAACGGATTTACTAGTTATTACTTAGATGAAAAGATGCTCGAACACTTCATATGAATCATGCGTGGTTTTTCTTTGTTCTTTGTTCTATTCTGGATGGTAATGATTTGTTCTCCCCTGGTATCTATAGGGTGTCCTTAATAGGGTAAAGGCACTAAATGAGTTCTATAGTTTATCTGTTTCTTTCCTTGGAATTCTCCTAATGAAATTCTGTTGGATCCTCCTTGACTCTTCTATTGATTGCTGGAGTAACTATGTTTATCTAACGGGTGTATACGAGAATGGGAATGTCTAAAGAATCTATGAGAAAATTTTGAATTTTTACGAAGGTGATTCTTTCTGGTCCTTCTATAATCACATGGTGTGTACCGATTATATATAATCCAAATCAAATAGACCTTTGAATAAGTAATCTTACTCTAAAACCACATCCAAACAAGGAAAATGAAGTAGAGTGAAAATCATATATTCTAAGTCTATAAAATCTCGGCTATATATAACCTTAACGCATCCACTTATTAATTATAGACCTATCAGAAAAAATCTTTTTAACATTTTCCCAAAGGTATGAAACATACCTCCATGTTATTTTAGTTATGAGTTTGATTCTTGGATTTCGAGATACAAGAACTTAACAAGTTCTCAGTTTTCTTGTTATAGCATCCTAAAATACTCCCATAGTATTTTAGTCTTTATGTTTGGTTCTAGAATTCTTCTGGTACTTAGGTAAGTTTTAGACCAGTTGCAACACTACAATCACTCCCCTAAACACATGGTGGTCATATCTCGGATGAATATAGTTGATCAGGCTATATTGATCCCAGATATGATTACATCACTGTCTAGGTTTAGCTGCAATGTCCAACATCTAAATACTTTAGTTTTGTTCTTCTTGTGATACTCATTCTGGTATATATACTCTGCATGTACTTATACTTTTATAAAATATTAATATATTTTTAAAGTATAACTCTTGGTCAGAGTGTTTTTATCCCAATGGGTTTATAGTTGTATATCTTTTATGACTGATATACTGAGGTCACTATAAACACTGCTCTGATACTAATCTGTCGCACCCCCAAACCAGAATGGCGGAAACGTTCGGGGGCGGAGGACTTTAGGTAAGTATCACAACACATGCAATATAGTAATCAAAGTACAAACAACCACTGTATTAATAAGTATAAGTTTTACATAAGTGTTTAAACATTACATATTCAAACACTAAAGTAGGTACAACAAAAGACAAGAGTCGCGGTACGGTACTAGGTAGTCTTCTCAAAAGCTTCGGGAGTGTACCTGCCTACTGGATTCCTGAGAATACAAGTTATTTGAAAAGAGTAGATCAGCATTTAAGCTGGTGAGTTCATAAGTATTTTTGTTCTGTTAAGTATACCCTAAGTTCTTTGAATAAGTTCACTGGTTTCTCCAGGAAATCCTATATCTCCTGAGGTGATTACCTAGTTTATACTGATTATACATAACACAATATCGAATTGACAGTTAAATGGGTGTATCTGCCCTAAGCCCACAACCAAACAAGGAACAGGAAGTAAGGCGGAAGTCACACATTTCACTATCAATCGAACCTTACTTATGTACAACTCTGATGTAGCAACTAAGGAATTATAGAATTAACCACTAAAGGTCTTTTATGTTATACTAGTTTACCGAGATTGAGTGACTAAGTTACATTGGATAAGTGGTTTAATCCCATAAACCGTTCTCTTTGTATTACTGTTTTGTATTTGTATTCCTTTATGAAAACTTGAAACTGAGAGTGTGCCTGGCTCCACCAGGTGTTAATGAAAACTGTATTAAACCATTGTGTTTTTGTATTCTATAATCTGGTACTTTGAAGGTGTACTTTCGTTTATATGTTTATACACTAACGTATTGTTAATAACTTTTTAATGAGTAGTTTTTATTATAACCTTACTATGACGGATGGCCTGAAACAAACGCTCTGTGGGCATTTAAACTGGTGATAACAATTGTCACTCATCAAACTGTAGCTAGCAGCCTGAGTGTGGGGTTGTCAATTCCCGATATAGATCTACACACACTTGTTTCGATCCCCGACTGGAGATTCTGGTTATAATGTCGGGACTTCCTATGTTGTCTAAAATAAATTAAACAACCTGAATATAGAGTCTCATAAAAAGCATATTAAACGTTCATGTATATTAGTTTTGAAAACCCAATCCTTCGGAAATAATGATTGACAGTATATTCTTGAATTAAAACCCAATCATTCGGATAGTACCTTTGCTAACTCGTGTTTGCCTGGTTTCTTGTAAAACAGTGTATTCTAGTTTACTTGAATTAAGAATTATTACCTCGTGTTTGCTAACTCGGGTACTCTGTATAGTACCTTTGCTAATGCAAACCCGGCAGAATGTATCTTTATTTCTTTAATATGTTATTCATATATTAAAGGTATTATACATATCTTGTTATATTTGAATGTATTTTGGTAATTTCCTTGGAAAGTATACAGTCATGAATCATACTTGTATATTTAGTTTTGAGTCATAAATTATACCTGTTATAATTTATATGTTCTATCGGATTAGCATGAATTCTCATGGATGAACACCTTTGCTCAGCCTGATACAAAGGTGAAGATACCAAAAGGACTAACCTTTTGTACTAATATATGTATAATATATATATCATTAAGAAGGAAACGACCTTCGGACAAATAATACAACCTTAATTCCACATCCAAACAAGGAAAAGAAAATAAGATAATTCATTAGTCCTAAGTCCCTCAAATCTTATTTATATATTTATACATATATAAACATGACTTTGGCATTTATATTTTGAAATAGTTTATAAAACATTTTTGAAAGAATTTAACATGACTTTACGTTATTTTGGAAGTATTTGGTAATTCTTAAAAGCATACGAAAACTTTCTGTGTGATTATTATCACACACAGTTATTAACACAATTTAATATTGTGTTAAACTTATATTCCCCCCCTAAAAGCATATAAAAACCATTGATAAGGTAAATTATAGGGGGTATGAAATCACTTTGATAAGCGGTGATTCGGGCAGCGTTTCGTTTCCCGGAAAAGAGTTTGTTTGACGAAAAATCGGCTCCAATCGGGCAGAGTTTCGATAGGAGAGAGGATGAATTCTCGAGAATTCCGGGGCTCCGGGGCTTGCTTCGGGTTTTAGACGCGTTACCGGGGCTTTGGGGGTTGTTTGTGAAGTTATGGAAGAGAGAGGAGTGAAAAAGGGCCAAAAATGGGGTGAAAAACCCTTCCATCCGAGAAGGCTCGCACCCTTCATATAGGGGTGCGAGGGTTCGGCCGAGGAGGACAGGTGGCGAGGCGAGAGGCGAGTCAGCAGCCACACGTCGGTCAACAGCGAAGCCACGTGCGAGGGTTCGGATCTGGCGGCTTCTGATTGGTCAAGCTTCGGTCCAATAGGGAGAAGGCACGCATGCGAAGGGGTGTCTCCGGGGTGTCCGATGCGAAGGTGTGGGCTCGCTACTGGACCGCGGCTGCGGTCCAATCAGATGTTGACACGGCGATTTGCGGTCCAACCCGAAGGTGACACGTGGCAGTTCGCACGTGCTGATGACGTGTCCGAAGAGTGACCTGCGAAATTTCTCGGTTATCCACAATTTCTCGATTTTCGTGCCAAAAACTTGCGAAATTCATAACTTTCGCATACGAGCTCCGTTTTTGACGTTCTTTAGATGCACGCGTAGGTAAAATCATACTCTACGACTTTCGTTTAGACTTCGTCGGCTGATTTTGAATTTATTTTTAATATTATTATTTTAAACAGACCGGGACGGGAATCCGTTAAAAATTCATAACTTCTTCATCCGACGTCCGTTTTCGCCTGTCTTTTTACCGTTGTGCTACTTTTAACGAGACCTTCGATTCTCATTTAAGTTGCGTCGGCTAAATATCGATCGATTTATATTTTGAATTTTTAGCTGTCTACTGCTAAACCGAAACTTCGAAAAATCATAACTTCCTAATACGAAGTCGGATTTTCACGTTCTTTTTATGAACGTTCTCGGTTTAACATATTCTACAAGTTTCATTTAGATTGTTAAGGCTAAAAATCCTTTTATCGAAAATTCGCTTTTTACACTGAACAGTGTTTTGCCGGTTTTACCACGGATTTTCGATTGGTCATAACTTCTTCGTTATAACTCGGATTTCAGTGTTCTTTATGTTTTTGGAAACCTTGTTACAAACTTTACCACTTGGTTCATCCCAATTACGATTATTGATCAATTTATTTTTGACCAAAATTTGACTGGTGTGACACTATGTATGAGCCGACCTTAGTGAGATCCCACAGCTCTCGTTCTAGCTTTTGAATTTCGCCTAACGGGCAGTATTCCTCCCGCATTAACTCTTTTAGGTTTTTTCAACCTAATGAGTTAGCCACTGATAGAGTCAGTGACTTAACATGGCTGTTCCACCATGTTAGGGCCTTGGCAGAGAAGGTGCAGACAGCAAACTTTACTTTGCTCTCTTCTGGGCACAAACAGATTTCGAATATCGACTCTGTTTTCTCGAACCATTGCAAGAGAGCAATGATTCCTTCAGTCCCATTAAAGGATAATGGCTGGCATTTGGTGAAGTCCTTGTAGGAGAACTCTCTCGAGCGCACGAGGACCTCACCCTGAGTAGAATCAGTAGGCGTTTCACCTCCACTGGTACTGATGGAGTGATATTGAGCCATGGCTGTTGCCACAGCCGTAGCCACTGCATCATTTATAGCTGCCATATCGATTTGCGAAGGAGGCGGCGTTGGAGTTATCGGAGTAGTCCGTCTGTTAGATCTGCGAGGAGGCGTCTTTGCTAAAAGAATACAAAGATGAGACATAATAAGTCTGAAGCAATGGACACAAGCCGAAAGCTGGAAAGACAAGGTTATCCTAGTTCTAGATGTATCGGGTCCTGACTTCCACAGGGTTCTAGAAACAATTCATAAAAGAGTCTATACCTAATAAACTCTATGAATTTGAAATAACTATCCTCGAATGAATATCTGTTTCCTGAATAACTGTTACCAGCTGCATATAAGAAAATAATCTTAACATATAATGCGAGCAGTGTTTCCACTCGCTCTTTTAACAAAATTATTATTTAATAGTGTGACATGTAAGACGTTTTGGTTACTTCGGCTGATCCCTCTTTGAAAACTTCTCATGAACTTGTTCTTGTTCCTCCTGGACTCTTCTGTTGTCTACTATGTGGAAGTGGTTACATTTATATGGGCTTGTTGTGCGAGAATGAAAGTGACTAAATAATCTATGAGCTTTAAGGTAACTTTATGGGGTGATCCTTACGGTGTCCTCCTATAATTGTACAATGTATACAAGTTTGTATACAGTTGAAGATTAAATAGACCTTCGAATAAGTGGTCCTACTCCAAAACTACACCCTTAAGAGGAATGGATAGCGAAGCGTAAACCACAGATTCTAAGTCTATAAGATCTTAATTATACATAAAACTTTAGGAATATACATTGCAAGATTATAGACCTATCCGTAAGGGTCTTTTAAGTTATCACATAAGTTATTTATATGGACTAAAATACTCCTATAGTATTTCAACGTAATGTACTTGGTATGTTCTAAACTCGTTATCATGCTATCGTATCATAGAATACTCCTATAGTATTCTAACTCTAAATGTACTTGTTCTGGCATTCTCTTGACTGGTGTTTAGGTAAGTTTTAACACTGTTGCAACACCACATCCTTCCCAAACACATGTCGGTCACATCTCGAATGAATATAGTTGATCAGGCTATATTGATCCTAGCTATGATTACATAACTGTTTTGGTTGACGACAGTGCCCAACCTTTAAATACTTTAGTTCTGTTCTCCTCGTGACACTAGTTCTATTATGTACATGTATAAGCAAGTAGGTATATTTTTATAACTTGTAGTTATACTCTAAAAATATATCATTATCCAGAGCACTTAAGCCCCATTGTATTTATAGTTGTATATCCTTTATCGGTTGATATACTTAGTTCACTATAAACAATGCTCTGATACCAATCTGTCACACCCCAAAACCGGAACGGCGGAATCGTTCAGGGGTGGAGGACGTCATGTTTAGTATCACGAGATATGTATATGGTAAGCAAGTAATGAACAACCATTTCATTTCGAAAGAAAGTGTTTACAATGTGTGTGTTCACAAAACATAGAATTCATACACAAATAACAAAACAAGACTTGAAGCTATAATGCTTCATCTTCTAAATCCCCAGCCCGAGTACCTGTCTAAAAGTCTCCTGAGAATACAAGTTATTTGAAAGAGTTGATCAGCAATTTAGCTGGTGAGTTCATAAGATTTTAGTGATATGAGTAAGTTGTAAAGTGTTGTTGAAAATGTAGATGTAAAATGGTGTTAAAAATGTAGTTGTAACATGTAATTGTAAAATGTTGTAAGTTGTAAGTTCTGTTTTAAAAGTTCGCCTGTTCCTCTAGAAAATCCTATATTTCCTACTTTTATGGAAGTTTAAGTAAAATGTCACTACAATCCTTTCTATGGGTACTAACTGGTACAAGTTATATAAGACTCAGAGTAAACAAACAATCGATTGTGCGCATCTGTCCTAAGCTCACAACCAAACGAGGAACAGAAATTAAGGCGGATAGCACACATCCCATTGGTTGTTAGATCATTGTCATATATAACCATGGTGTATTCACTTGTTACTCATGGAGTTAAATGTAATGGTTCAATTATATCTAATGAAAAGTTCTTTAAGAAAACCTATATTTCTTATAGTAAAATGGTGACCATAGTGACTACTTTTATAACAGCTTAGTTTATACTGCTATATATAATCTAATATCGGATAGAAAGTTAATTGAGTGGATCTGCCCTAAGCCCACAACCAAACGAGGAACAGGAAGTAAGGCGGAACGCACACATCCAACTACCTATTGGGTATTAGTTTTATATATAAACATGGTATATAAACTAAGGTATTATAGAGTTACTCACCTAAGGTCCTTTAAATTGCACTGGTTTAATAAAATGGATTAAACCCTTTACTAGGAAGTTTCTAGTTTTGAATACCAAAAGTACTGATTTTGAAAAGTATGTTTTGTACTAGAAAAACTGTGCTTTGACTCTATGTCCTATAAGCTGACCCATACCTGGTACCCTTATGATGACTTAATGTATACTGAGCATACATATATATAGAATCAGATAGAAAATAGATTGGGTGAATTCGTTCCAAGCCCACAACCAAACAAGGAACAGGAAATGAAGCGGAGAGCACATATCCAATTACCTGTCGGGCCCTATTGGTATATATAAATCCTGTGATGTATACATTAAGGAATCATAAGACTAGCATTATGGTCCTTTCTTTTAAACGTAGCCTTCTACCAAGGCATCTTCTGTTAAACGCAGCCTTCTACCAAGGTATCTACTGTTATGTGCTAGACTCGACTAATCTGTTTGTCGTTTGTAAAAATGTATGTTTTCCCTAGTTTATAACTATCTTAACTTGAAAATAGTTTGAGTTTGACTTTCAAGTGGTACTGTCATTTTATGAAACTAATGGGAAATGTAAGTACACAGTTGTCATTTATAATGACATGTGGATGTACTAATGACCTAAAAACATGTTTGTTTTATTATGGTCATAATGTGAAGGCTAGAACCCCTACTATACGTTCTCCCTGTCTAGAGATTAAGGGAACCAAAAGCGATCTCTGCAAATTCTTGCAAGCTGTGTAATTCACATTTGCTATATGATCATGTATACCTAATATAACTATCACCTTTTGTTTAAAACAATGAGTTAGTGATCAATTGGTATAATTAGATCTCGTGTGTGTTCTCATGCTATAGCAACCTAACTTGTTTGTTTTGTACTGTATATTGTACGTTATGTTTGTTTCTTATAATTGTGTGTTCTCTCTGTATGGTATTGTTTGTTTCTCTTCACTATGTGTTTGACTCATGTATGAACTGACTCTTTGTGTGCTTCATTGTACTAGAAGTAATGAATAGCATTCTCCTAAACTATACCTATTATAGTTTACTAATGTTCTACTTGGACTGTTACTGAAAAGACTCGTTTATCTACTAAGTTATGTTTGTACTTTAAAAACGGACTTTTGTATAACTATAAAGTAACATCACTTTAAAAGAGTTTTTCAAATGTTATGACAACTTATAAATGACATAAGTAACATTTTGAAAGATGTTTATAACAAAGATTTACACAATTATCATTGTGTTCAACTTGTGTTCCCCCCCTTAAAACAGTTAAAACAGTTAAAAGATTCATTACGGGGTATGAACTCACCTGATGTGGGTGATTCAAACGGGTATGCGTGTAAGGATGAGAAGTTCCACGAATGAAGTCCCGAGACACAATAGGTCCTAAATGACATATAAGGACACATATTGAAATGAATATAGTGTTTATAAACAACTATATGAAAGGAAACACCTTAAGGACTAAGAAATCCTTAAATGGTAGTGTTATAATCACTTAGGATTGCATAAGAGGGTTGTAAAGCCACTTAAGGGAGTTTTCGGTCCAAGTGGTATGTTTCTTGGAGTTTTCGGTCCATATGGTTTTCGGTCCAAATGGTTTTGACCGAAAACCCATGGTCTTTGATGCATAAGGTGATTTCCAAGGGCTTTCAACAATCAATGAAGTGTTCTAGATTCATGACTAAGCTTTAGGAAAGGTTTAAAGTCATATTGCACCCTTCATAAGGGTTTTCGGTCTAAGGAGATGTACTAGACCGAAAATACCGTTTGTTCTTGGAAAAATGATGATTTCAAGGCCCTAAATCAAGTATCCTTACTAGATAACAAGTATAGGAGATAGATACTTACAATATGGAAGCAAAGAAGGGTGTTTTCGGCCCAAAACACTAGTGTGTGTTCTTGGTGTTCTTGGTGTTCTCGATGTTCTTGAAGATCTAACTCGAAAAAGATGATTTCATGGATGAAATTAAAGGGTTGTACTAGATAAAGCTTTGTAACAACAAATCAAATGGAAAGAATTCTTACAATTTCGAAGATCAAAGTGAAGAACTCGATGATACTTGAGGGAGAATGGATGTTTCTATCTTTGAAAAGGAAAGAATGATCCAAATGATCATGAAATATATATGTAGGATGGGGTTTTCGGTCACCATGACCGAAAACTCTAAGGTCCTGACCGAAAACTCCTTTTTGAGGAGGTTTTCGGTTTGCTTCATGACTAGAGCTTCAACCAATTCATCCTAACACTGATTCCTTTGATGTACCAAGTTTAGAATACTCGAATAGACTCCAAACAATGCCAAAAGATAGCAAAATGGGTCTAAAACCAAAAATTTTCCGGGTTGTCACATTGTCCAGCAATTGGTTTCTCAATTTCAGATTCATTTGACATAGAACTTAATTGAACACATCAATTCAGTCCTGACCGGGCCCGGAACATAAGTCAAATCAAATCATCGAGGGGCCCTGATATCGCTTTTACCCTCTTAGGATAAAAGGAACAGATAAACTTCGACTTATATGCATTTATTATCCATTAATCAAATAATACACAACAATGCGTTTTATAACATCAAGTTACTGATGCGTTTACGCGTTATCAATGCACAACTAATTAATAAATAATAAACCATATATCTAGGTTTTAAGACCATATGATATTACCATCTTGCGATCACTCGTGACAAATTCCATGAAGTGATTCCAACAAGTGTGGGTTTATTCCAATGCTCAAATAAAGTTCATAAGCACTCATGAACATTGTAGAAAACTTTTGCTATGTATAATACACTTTATACAATCTACACACCAATTCATGACAGTCTTCATTCATATCTACTTCCAACATATGAAATACTGTGGACCGTTCGAATAATTTGATTATTATCAAATAACTCAATTATTCAGGAAGTCAAAACATGCAAAATTGAAACAATAGGTAAAATATTAACATAAGACAGTAACATTACTAATAAATAATACTCCTTTATTTAATCATCAAATGTTAATAACAACTTATCTATTACACGTTTCCAAACTATCTAATCTAAACTAATATCGTCCTTCAGCCCAATGCTCCTAGCGTGCTACAAGTGCTTAACCCTGCTCAGTCCCTTCGTAAGCGGATCTGCTTGGTTATCCTCTGACGATACCCTCTTTACTACGAGGAGTCCTTCCTCCACCCGATGTTGAATAAAGTGATATTTTATGTCGATATGTCGAGATCTACCGTGATCTCTTGGTTCCTTGGTCAAGGCAACTGCTCCTTCATGATCACAGAAAATCTCCATAGGCTCCTTTATAGCTGGCACAACTCCACGGTCTCCAATGAAGTTCTTCAGCCATATCGCCTCCTTTAACGCTTCACTTGCTGCAATGTACTCTGATTCGCAGGTTGAATCAGCTACGGTTTCCTGCTTGGAACTTTTCCAAGTCACTGCTCCTCCATTGAGGGTAAAGACCCAGCCCGACTGCGAACGGTAGTTCTCCCTGTCGGTCTGAAAACCGGCGTCACTGTACCCTCGCACCTTTAAGTCATCACTCCCACCGAGGACTAGAAACCATTCCTTGGTCCTCCAAAGGTACTTAAGAATATTCTTGACCGCGATCCAATGCGCTCTGCCAGGGTTCCCTTGATATCTGCTGACCATGCTCAAAGCAAAGGCCACATCAGGGCGAGTACAAGTCATAGCATACATGATTGAGCCAACTGCGGAAGCGTATGGTACTCGGCTCATCTCTGTTATCTCGACTTCAGTACTCGGACTCTGAGTCTTAATCAACTTGGCATTACTCTAGATTGGTAACTCCCCTTTCTTCGAATTCTCCATACTAAAACGTTTTAGTACCTTGTCCAAGTAAGTATTTTGACTAAGTCTTATTAGTCTCTTACTTCTGTCTCTCACTATCCTTATTCCCAGAATATAGGAAGCCTCTCCAAGGTCCTTCATAGCAAAGCACTTCCCGAGCCAGGACTTAACCTCCTGCAGTTTCGGGATGTCGTTTCCTATGAGTAGTATGTCGTCGACATACAATACGAAAAAGCTTACTACACTCCCACTGGCCTTGACATATACACACTATTCATATTCGCTTCGCTGAAAGCCAAACTCTTTGACCTTCTCGTCAAAACAAAGATTCCATCTGCGAGACGCTTGCTTAAGTCCATAAATGGACTTCTCAAGCTTACACACTCTGTTGGGATGCTTCGCATTGACAAAACCCTCTGGCTGAGCCATGTAAACATCCTCAGCCAACTTCCCATTAAGGAAAGCGGTTTTGACATCCATCTGCCATATTTCATAGTCATGAAATGCAGCAATGGCCAGCATCACCCTGATAGACTTTATCTTCGCAACTGGTGAGAAGGTTTCGTCGTAGTCAACTCCAGGAGTTTGAGTGAAACCCTTCGCAACCAATCGCGCTTTATAAGTGTGCACGTTTCCAACCACGTCAGTCTTCTTCTTGAAGATCCACTTGCACCCAACCGTCTTACGACCTGGTACATTATCAACCAAATTCCAAACTTGGTTGTCATACATGGATTAAATATCGCTGTCCATAGCCTCTTTCCATTTCGCAGACTCTGGGCCTGCCATGGCTTCCTTATAGTTGTTAGGTTCGTCCATATTCACTAGTGTACTATCACTAATGAACGTATCCCCTTCCACAGTAATATGAAAACCATAGAACTGGGGTGGAACACTAACCCTTTCGGAACGTCTAAGAGGTAATGACTCGTCAATCGGTTCAACCGGACTTTCCTCCTTGGGTTGAGCGCCAGTGTTAGAGGTTCATTCGTCGCTCGACTCTTGAAGCTCTTCAAGATCGATTTTCCTCCCACTGTCTCCTTGGCTTATGAGTTCTCGCTCTCGAAAAACCCCTCTCCTCGCAACGAAGACAACATTCTCACTCGGTCTATAGAAGAGATATCCAAAGGATTTCTGTGGGTAGCCAATGAAAATACATCGCTCACTACGAGGTTCGAGTTTGTCGTGAGTTTCTCGTCTTACGAACACTTCGCAACCACAAACCTTGATATGTGCAAACTAGTGAGTCTTCCCTGTCCACATCTCATGAGGTGTTTTGGCAACCTTCTTCGTAGGTACTAAGTTAAGGATATGGGCGACAGTCTCTAAGGCATACCCCCAGAATGAGATAGGTAGTGAAGCACGACTCATCATGGAACGAACCATTTCTAGTAAGGTTCGATTACGCCTCTCAGCTACACCATTCAACTGTGGTGTCCTAGGTGGCATCAATTGTGAAACTATTCCACATTCTTTGAGGCAGTCGTGGAACTCAAGACTTAGGTACTCTCCACCTCGATCAGATCGAAGCATCTTGATTTTCCTGCCCAACTGATTCTCCACTTCTTGTTTAAACTCTTTGAACTTTTCAAAGGTTTCTGACTTGTGCTTGATCAAGTAGATATTTCCATATCTGCTATAATCATCTGTAAAAGTCTCATAGAAGTGATTCGCATCCCTCGTGGTGGATCTAAAGGGTCCACATACATCTGTATGTATGAGATCCAATAAACCCTCACCATTCGCACAAGTGTCAGTGAAGGGTGACTTGGTCATCTTTCCAAGTAAACAAGACTCGCATACGTCATCGTCCCTAAGGTCGAATGACTCCAACACTCCATCCATTTGGAGTTGGGCTATGCGTTTCTTGTTGACATGTCCTAGACGACAATGCCACAAGCATGCTTTATCCATACTATTGGAAGAATCCACACACAACACATCATTTCCTAAATTGTCTACAACCATCACAGTTTCATATATTCCATTACAAGGCAATGCTTCAAAATATAGAACATTATTAAAATAAGCATAAATAGAACCCTTTTAATTATCAAATGAATATCTAAAACCTTGTTTATATAAACCATGAAATGAAATGATGTTTCTAGCCATATCTGGCGAATAGCAACAATTATTCAAATTTAAATCTAAACCATTACTAAGCACTAAGGAATAAAGTCCAATCTTGGTCACAGGCGACGATCTTTTGTTTCCCATGATCAGATTCATCATTCCACGCTCCACATCCGTATTTCCTTTTAGTCCCTGCAAATCAGAACATATGTGAAAACCACATCCTGTATCAAGAACCCAAGAAGTAGCATGTGATAAACTATTAGATTTAATTGTGTAAATACCTGCAAAAGATGGTTTGATCTTTCCATCCTTGATGGCTTGTATATTTTCTGGGCAGCTTCTCTTGCAATGCCCTATCTTGTGGCAGTGGTGGCACTCTACCTCCTTAGGGTTAGAGTTGGGTTTAGCAGAACCAACTTTGGTTCCACTAGAAGAGGTGCCATCTTGGGACTTTCCCTTGTGGTGGCCCCTTGAAAAGGCCTTCCTCTTCTTACCCTTCCTTTGCCCTATTGCCAAGACAGGGGCAGCAGCTGGAGTAGGAGGTGATGCAACAGATTTATCCTTGAGGTTGCTCTCAGCAGTCCTTAACAAGCCCTGAAGCTTGCTCAAGGAGACCTCTTCCTTATTCATGTGGTAGATCATGCAGAACTGGCTATAGCAGGAAGGCAATGAGTGAAGGATGATGTCAATTGCCAGCTCTTTATCGAAGTTCACATTCAACTTCAGTAGGCGATCAACATATCTCTGCATCTTTTGCAGATGGGCAATAAGGGACTCTCCATTTCCCATTTTGGTAGTGATCATCAAAGTGATGATCTCATACCTCTCTTGCCTAGCGCTCTGGTGGTAGCGTTCTAACAGATCCTGATGCATCTCATAGGGGTACTTGTCCTCATAGGACTTTTGGAGTTCAGCAGACATAGTCGCGAGCATGATGCAATGGGCTTTCATGGCATCATGCTCGTGGGCCTCGTAGGCCGCGATCTCATCGGCAGTAGTAGTATCGATATCAATCTCCTTTAGCTTCTCGTCGAGGACATATTCTTTGTCCTCGTAGCGAGTGACCATGCGAATGTTGCGGATCCAATTACTGAAATTGGTCCCATCGAAGATCACTTTCCCACACAAGTTCAGGAGTGAGAATGAACCAGAGGAGTTTTACCCATAAGCGTTGTTGTTTGCGTTCGACATCTGAAAAGGAAAAAGAACAAGGTTGATTAGAAATGAATTTCCCCAATTAATCACCCAAATGAGAAATTAGGGCTAGGAACCAACAACATTATTTACAAATTAGAAAAGGGATGCCGTAATCTAACAAGTAAATAATTTGAAGGCAAGTGAATGTCGATTCACTAATTCTCCACCATGAAAAACGAAAAAGAAATTAGGTTTTAAATGTATTGAAAACTCCTAGCTCTTTTGAGATATATTGAACCTTTAAATGGCATGTTTAAATCTCGATATGCCCCTCTCGTTTGTGACTGGGATGCCGAGGATCACAATGTGGGTGTGAATAACCATGCAAATGTACATGGTGCCCTTATTGTTACAGTCACCTATTCGATGTGCTGGTTAACCACACACGCTCCATCAAACTATGACAAACAATGAGTCACCCTTTGCTACCATTGCTTAGAACCCAATTAATGAGCCGGTCAACCACACGCGCTCCATTAACGTCTTAGCAAGGGCACAAAGTGTAATTTCATGGAATTGCATCAATTCACTTTTGCCTAAAGTAACTAAGATTGGGAATTTTATGAAAACGTTCTAGTTAGTTTATATAGATTCATTGTACTTTTAATGAGGAAAGGTTTGCCCGATCCTACCCATTCGGCTAACGACCCTCCACCAATCAAGGAAGCGGTGGGTTAGAATGGACACCCATTAAACGACCATTTTATAGGCCATAACCTTATACCCCCCCTTATAGATCGGCTTCGTGAATGAGGCCTACTAACGGTAAGACTAGCATTTAAGTGATACATATGTATTAATCTTATAATACTATAAGTATAAGGTTGAAATTTAAATAGTCCAAATTAAAACTTTTAATCACAAAACTCTAAGTTTCAAAACTTGAGGACAAGTTTTGAACTTTTCAAAACATAAAGGATCAAATAGAAAATAATATAAATCAACTAATTAATCTAGTGATTATCTAAATTTGACCTAGTCAACATTACTTGCAAGACAATCCACCAATTAATTCAAATAATCAATTATTATCACATAAGGAAATTATTATTCAACTAAATGGTAATTATCTTTTGTTTTGTCAAGGATATAGTCAAATATATGATAAAATTTGTATTTTAATGACCCAAAACGATTAAGGCAAGTATCCTCAAGTAAAACAGCAAGAAATCCCAAAAATCACTCTAACAGACGCATGGACTCGCCGAGTACCATCATGGACTCGCCGAGTACCATCATGGACTCGCCGAGTTCATGCTACTCGCCGAGTCCACAATAAGAGTCGCCGAGTCTGTCAGTTAGGGGCACAAAAAAATCGATTTTTCATGGCAAGAACAATCAAACAGTGATCAATTCAATAGAAATCAATCTAAGCTCTAATACCACTGATGGGTTTGAGCCATAAGAACTTTCAAATGTGCACATGCAAACCCTAATGCTTGGATCTAGGTTTCTCTAATTGAACATGCAATGTATCCAAGACTTTCAATACTAGATCTAGTGAATACAATTGAAACATAACATATGAAATCAGATCTAGATGAATACCTTTTGATTGCTTGCTTGAATCTTCTTGTTCTTGGAGCTTAGAGTCACAATTGTCACTCCTCTAATGGCTTACAAACACCAACTAGCAAGAGGTTGATTTGGAGAGAGAGGAGAGGTGTAGAAATCGGCTCTAGGGTTCCCAAGGAAGCAAGGTGGTCGATTTCTCCAACCCATAGGGTCTATTTATACTATGAGCTACTAGGGTTACCTCCTTAACCCTAATTGAATAACTTAGGCCTTAAGCAATCCAAGGATCCTTCTAGAGTAAGGCTTTGATGAATTCAAGGAGCCCATACTCTTTAATTTCAGCCACCCTATATCCCATAAGGATCCATAGTCCAAAAACTCAGCTATCACACATTTGACAGTTTAAGCCCCTTTATTCAATTAACCTCTTTTAGTCACCAAATTAATTCCTAATTAATTTATGACTAATATTAATCAAATAATATTATTATTCCTTTAATATATTATTCTCATAATATATTAATATAATAATATCTCTTCTCTCTTCATAAATCACCCTGTCAAGTTGCTATGGTGAATGCAACCCAAAAGGACCATGCACAACCGGGTCAAGTACTTACCAAATATAGTTACAGGCTTAGACACTAATCCAACAGTTGCTATGTCTTTGACAAGCATCACATTTCTGAGCATGAAGGAAGCAATATTTCTTCATGGTTGGCCAATAGTATCCTGTCCTCAACACTTTGGAGCATAAGGATTTGCCCCCAGTGTGGTTGTCGCAGTCTCCTTCATGTATGTTTCTTAGGACTTCTGCAGCTTCATGATCTTCTAAACATCTAAGGTATGGACCTGCCATATATTTTTTGTATAACTTACATTGGATAATAACAAACCTTGAGATCCTTGTTCTGAATTCCCTTTCACTTTGTTTCTTCTTTAGGGATCGTGCCATTCTGAAGGTATTCCACAATGGGTTGGATCCAAGATCCTAAGGTTGGAGAGGGATCCTTAATGTTAGGATCCTGATATGGAAGTGTTGAAACAGGATCTTCGATTGTAGCGATGTTAGTAGTTTCCACATGATCTTTAGGATCCTTAAGTCTCTTGTCAGGATCCTCGATTGTTGGGATACACAGGTGGGTGATCGGGATCCTGGTTTCTGGTGGGATTCTTAGAGAGGATCCTAGATTGGATAAAGCATCTTCTTCATTATTGTGTTCTCTAGGAACCTAGTTTAGGTTAAATGTTTCGAGTTCTGAGGCTAGGTTTTTGAGGATCTTGAGGTATAGTGCTAACTTCTCTCCTTTTACTGCATATGATCCATTAAAATGGTTAGTTAATAATAAAGAATCAACAAATACCTGAATATCCTTGACATGAAGATCTTTGGCCAGTTGTAATCCCATGATTAGTGCCTCATATTCTGCTTAGTTGTTGGTTGCATTGAACTCACAGCTGATTGCTTGGGGTAGGTGTTTTGGTCAAAAATTACACAAGTACTAATAAACCAAATTGAATGAGAGGTTGTGATGTTCAGATTGTGTAATAGCAAATGGTAAAAGAAAGTAACACAATGGTTTACAAGGAAATCCCTTGATCCTTGCTAGGATCTCCGACATAAAACGTTGGGAGGTGATAATGATCACCTGAATTGATGATTTTATTGATATAAAATGAAGATTACAGTTAGTTCCTAGTATGAATGAGTAGAGAATTTCGTAAAGTAAGCTTAGACTAAAGAACATTGTTTTGTGTGCAAATTACAAGTGTCAATTTATAGTCAAAACTAGCCAACAAAATGTCTGATATTTTCGGGATCCTTTATGAGCAGCTTCATGAACGTTATTTGACCAAGTATTTCGGGTCTTTAGCATAGTTGAGATGATTATTTGTTGAGAATTGGTCTACCCTTGACTACTTCTGTACACTTGTTAGTTATAGACAAAATATGACTGTTAGAAATATTAATAAAAATAATAACGGTAATTAGCCGGAATCCAGATGTAGCTGAGGATCCTGGATATTTGAGGATCCTGAATATCGTAAGGATCATGGCCCTAACAATTGCCCCCAAGTTATTCCTGAAAATATCGAGGTTAGTTTTGTAAATATTAAAGGAATAACTTAAAGTAAATAGGTAGAGAGAGAGACTAGTAATTTTCAGTTTTAACCCATAACGCCTAGGTGATTTAAATTCCAACGGATAGTTTACTAGCTGTTAGCAGTCAAATCATATTCATTGGTCCAGTATAAATATGAGGGATCAGTTCCATAATCTCCTATCCGTTCTTCTTTTCTTTTCTCATGCCATCTTGCGATTAGAATGTAATTTTTCTTCCACGCTTTCAATCTTTCTACCATGGGTCGAAAAATGGTTGTCTCTCGTAAAAGCATCTTGGCCCTTCCCGACGATGATTTTATCGACGAAGGGATCCTCTCTTATGAGGAGACATGCTCTTTATGCGATGATGACATTGAGTCTCTAAAACTCAATGGGGATTTTCCTCCCAGCGCTGTTTTCAAGCCCTTCGATCCTCTAATTCAGCCTGATTTCGTCTCTCCCACAGATTGAGTTAAGAAGGGTAGGATTTCAATGCTTTATCTTGTGATCTTGGAATCTTATTCTTATTTTGTTTGTTTCTTTGCAGCCTTCAAGTTTGAGGAACTTGTTCCCGCCGCTGAGGATTCTGAATAGACGATTCAGAAGTTCTTGGCCTTGTCTGAAGTCGAGAGATCCTTCCTATTCGATCAAGCCATCCCGCAGGAAAGCTCCTCCGCTACTGACCTCATGTCGACGGGTAAGGATCCTTAATTTTTTCCTGTTTGTTGTGAGGATCTTTAATAATATTTTGTTGTATACAAGATCCAAGGTCACTCGCTCCAGTGCTCGCTTCACTCTTGCTGATCTTTATACGACTATGTTAGGAGATCAGTTGGTGGTGAAGAAGGAGAATAGTTCGTCCTCTCTTCCTCCTAAAAGGTTGACCGTGGATTTGAAAGTGAAAACTTCGGGATCCCGGAAGAAGAAAATTGCTGAATCCACAAGTTTATCTTTGGAGAGCCTTGGAGCTGAGAAAGCGCTCCAAGGGTTGGTCTCTTTCTCTCAGGCTGTAAGTGTTGATTTTCTTTTGGCTCCATTTTTCATTTTGTTTTTCGCTGACTTACTATATTTTTATCACAGGTGTCTGATCATGTTTCCGCTGATCTTCGGATCCGGCCGGAGAGGGCTGAACAAGCCCTTCAGGGACAGGAGAAGATGTGGATGACGACCAATGAAGATCTTCTGAGGAGGGTGGAGCTGCTTATCAAGGAAAAGGCTGAGAGAGAGGAGGAGCATGTACACGAGATGGAGGAGGTGATCTCCGAGGCAAAGGTCAGTGATGCGGTGGCTGTTCGGTAGGCCAAGATCTGTCTTGCTTAGGATTTTAAAAATGCAGGATTCTGGGATGTGGTTGGTTGGCGCGAGGCATTGGCCAAATTAACAGGCAAGCCTGCTACCACCAGTCAGGATCCTATTGTCACACCCCAAAACCATGAACGGCGGAAACGTTCTGGGGCGGAGGACGTCATGTAAAGTATCACAACAGTGTAAAGTAGTAAATAAGCAACAACATCATCCATTGCATTAATAGTAAAATTTTAATACATGTGTGTTCTTTCATAGTATACGACATGATAATAAGAAATCAAAATGAAAGACGAGTCTTGACTGCTCCGTCTTCTCAAAACCTGGTCATCGTACCTGTCTACTAGTGACCTGAGAATACAAGTTATTTTGAAAGCGAGTATCGGCTTTAAAGCTGGTGAGATCATAAGTATTATAGTGTCATTGATTTGTAAAACTGTAAGCAAAAAGACTTGTAATTGTTTTATGAAAACTTTGTATAAGTATGAAAAACCCTAGAAAATCCCATATTTCCTATTAGTATAAAAGCAGTCTTCTATCGAGACCCGACTGTTTTGAAGGTTTGCACCTCTGCAAAAGTGAAGGTTTTTCCCCTAGTATAACTATTATTATCTAAATATAGCTATACATACACGTGTATGTGATAAAATCACAAAGTAACTGTAATAGGGAAAATAATATTTTACCTCAGCAGTGATACTGCTGGCTATAAAGTGAATAAAACATAGACTGCAGGTGGCATCGAATGAACAATACGCCTCGAAAAGTCTAAATGAATGAAGTGTAGACTCCAGGTGGTATCGAATGAACAATACGCCTCGAAAAGTCTAAATGAATGAAGTGTAGACTCCAGGTGGTATCGAATGAACAATACGCCTCAAAAAGTCTAAATGAATGAACTGTAGACTCTAGTTGGTATCGAATGAACAATACGCCTCGAAAAGTCTAAATGAATGAAGTGTAGACTCCAGGTGGTATCGAATGAACAATACGCCTCGAAAAGTCTAAATGAATGAAGTGTAGACTCCAGGTGGTATCAAATGAACAATACGCCTCAAAAAGTCTAAATGAATGAAGTGTAGACTCCAGGTGGTATCGAATGAACAATACGCCTCGAAAAGTCTAAATGAATGAAGTGTAGACTCCAGGTGGTATCGAATGAACAATACGCCTCGAAAAGTCTAAATGAATGAAGTGTAGACTCCAGGTGGTATCGGATGATCAATACGCCTCGAAAAGTCTAAATGAATGAAGTGTAGAATCCAGGTGGTATCGAATAAACAATACGCCTCGAAAAGTCTAAATGAATGAAGTGTAGACTCTAGGTGGTATCGAATGAACAATACGCCTCAAAAAGTCTAAATGAATGAAGTGTAGACTCCAGGTGGTATCGAATGAACAATACGCCTCGAAAAGTCTAAATGAATGAAGAGTAGACTCCAGGTGGTATCGAATGAACAATACGCCTCGAAAAGTCTAAATAAATGAAGTGTAGACTCCAGGTGGTATCGAATGAACAATACGCCTCGAAAAGTCTAAATGAATGAAGTGTAGAATCCAGGTGGTATCGAATGAACAATACGCCTCGAAAAGTCTAAATGAATGAAGTGTAGACTCCAGGTGGTATCGAATGATCAATACGCCTCGAAAAGTCTAAATGAATGAAGTGTAGACTCCAGGTGGTATCGAATGAACAATACGCCTCGAAAAGTCTAAATGAATGAAGTGTAGACTCCAGGTGGTATCGAATGAACAATACGCCTCGAAAAGTCTAAATGAATGAAATGTAGACTCCAGGTGGTATCGAATGAACAATACGCCTCGAAAAGTCTAAATGAATGAAAAGCAGACTCCAAGTGTAGGATGGTTAGTCCCTTGAGGTGTAGTGTATGTACTAGTGCATCTTCATATAGTATACAATAGTGTCCCTATATATAGTATGTAATAGTGTCTCTTCCTATAGTATGTAATATATTCGTATAGACTCATGAATGAACTGACTCTTGTGTGATTCCTTGCACTAGGAATAGTAAATAGTATCTCCTAACTATACCCATTATAGTTACTAGTAATATATGTATATGAATAAACGGAGTAGGCCTTTGCTACCCAAAGGTACTGAACCGACTGATAGAACTTTTATGTCTATATATGTATACATAATATATAACTAATATTTAGACGACCTTCGGACAAATAACAGGATACCCTAAGTCCACAACCAAACAAGGAACAAGAAATAAGGTGGGTTAGCAGTCTTAAGTCCTTTAAACATTACTTATATAACTATACATATATAGGCATGTATTTAACAATATAACAGTTTAAAGTATAAGAAATCCCTTATTTGGAATATAGTTTAAAGTACATCAAAACCTTTGTTTGAAACATAGTCATAACAGAATTTGAAAGGAAAGATGTAGTTTAGAAAACAAGTTTGATAAAGAGTTCAACGTATAAAAGCGTTCGAGAAATCATTTTGAAGTAGTTTGCTTGATAAAACAACTAAAAGTGTAGTAAATCCATAGTTTGATAGTTAATAATCACATGTGTTTGATATAGTAACTATCATGATTCAACTTGTATTCCCCCCCCCCATAAAAGCATTTAAAAACATTTAAAAGGTTAATTAAGGGGTATGAACTCACCAGTAGTGAGTGGTTTGGATAGAATTGTCGAATAGGATGCTAAGTGTCAAGTGAGGACTTGAACACACACACGGATCCTATTTAACATGTAGTGATACATAAATGTATCTAATTAGTCATTTAACAACTAATTAATTAAGTAAAGACACCTTAATGCATGGAAACACTTTGATTCAAGTGCTAGGAGTACTAAAGGGTTGTATCTAAAGAGAGTATGGCCTCACATTGGAGTTTACTTCCCATATGGTAACAACACATGAGTTTACGGCCCATGGTCATTTTCCCCGTGATTTTACAGCCGTAAACTCATGGTAATATGTGCTATTGTGCGTTTTAAAGTCTTATACCCCTCAAGGAAGTGTTCTAGGTTTGTATCAAAGGCTTAGGAAGGGACTAGGGCTCAAAATGGCCCTTCATTGGAGTTTACGTTTCTTGGACCACTCCTTGGAGTTTACGGTCGTAAACCCTTGAGTTTACGGTTGTAAACCCATGAGTTTACGGCTGTAAACTCTTGGTAACTCCTACCATTATGTGATTTGGGGTCTTTAGCTCATGCATGCAAGGTTCTACTCCAATATCCAAGCCCTAGAAGGTGTTGGGGGCACTTATGCACCACTTGGTGGTGTTTACGGTTCAAGGAGATCCCTTGACCGTAAACACTTGTGTTCTTGAGGGTTTTTGGTGTTCTTCAATGGTCTAACAAGTATTCTAAGTAAATAACTAGTTAGGAGGAGTGTACTTACTTATAAGAAGCTTGTAAGAGTGTTTAAAGTCCAAGAACACTATTGTGTGTTCTTGGTGTTCTTAGTGTTTTGAAGAAAACTTGAAGATCTACACAAATGGAATGATTTCATGGATGAAATCATGTAAGATTACTAGATTAAGGTAGAGAACAACTAATCAAGGCAAGAAACACTTACTTTCTTGAAGATCTTTGAAGAAAAGTCGGATGATACTTGAGAGAGAAAATGGGTTTTCTAAGCTTGAAATGGTGAAAAAGTGATAAAAATGACTAAGTGTCATATTTATACTCCTTGGGGTTTACGGCCGTAAACACCATGTTTGGGCCTTAAACTCCAAACTCTTGGAGTTTGGAGACTTTATTGATGCACAATAAACCCTAGGGTATCCTCTCTCCAGTTATCTCCTGAAGTACTAAGCTTTAATACACTCAGACGAACTTTAAACCGGCTAAAATTTAGCAGAAAAGTATTTGACTTTTATTTGAAGTGCTAGACTGTAGGGTTTGTACGAATGGAAATTTTGGGTTGTCACACCTATGCTGCGGCTAACCAGGGGGAAGAAAAGAACGCCGATGATGACTAGGATAAGGTCTAGTCCTTTTAGGTGATTAGGGTAGCATAATCATTTGACACATGACTCTTGTAAGGCTGTAGGCCTTTTTGTTTTGAATATAATGGTTGATCTTTCTTTCGTCTTTCTACGTTTCCTGCATACTACAATACTAAGATCTTTGCATGGTTAAAACAAAATGGCCTGATAAGGATTAGTTAAAAAATAACAATAACTGACTTTGTTAAGTAATCTAAAAGTTTATTTTAGAAGTTTAATAATTAACTTGCAATTCTTAAGAGTTTTTAATATTCTTTTAAAACTTCTGTGAAGATATCAAAATAGCGAATGACTCTGAAGTGACGAAAGTTCATAAGTCAGTGATTGGTTTACGATCCTAGAAAGTTTAGGATCCTTGATTTTAAAACTTCAAAGTTAAGGAAAGATGGAACCTGGTTGTCTTTGAGTTTCTCTTTAAGCTTCCTGAGTCTTTGAATTTTAGATTTTACTGAGGATAAATTCCAACTTAGGAGAGAACGTTGGTTCACTGCTGAGAATGATTTTCCTTACCAACGAAGGTCGATGAGGATCCTTAAGGGTAAGTGATGAGACAATGAATCAAGTATTGAACGAATTAGAGAGTAAATTCAAAGTAGAATTGAAAGATTTGAACACCGATGTAAATATGATCTGTTTGGCTCTATTACGCTTTTGCAAATTTTACAGAGTACAATGAATCAAGTATTACGCTTTTTTCTAAGACACTAGTAACCACTCCTATTTATAGAAGAGAAAAGCGTACAAAAAAATATACTAAGGACTAAACATGAAGCTTCGAATATTATGCCCTAGTAAAATACATTATTAAAAATGTTCGAAGACCCAATATACAAACTTCGACTATTACAACATTTCGACCCTAACAATCTCCCCCTTTGTAATCAAAGTCGAAGACTTCAGTTTGTAAGTAGAGTAATGGAGTATAACAAAAATCTTCGAACCTCAGTATACCAAGAAATAATTTTCTTCAATTCCTTCTTGTCTCCTTCATTGTTCTTTTTGCAGTGGTTCATACGAACAATCAAGTTAATATATTGAGATGTAGAATATCTCTCCACTTCGCTAGCTTCGAACAAAAACCGCTTCGCTTTTCCAGCTTTATCCTTTCCAGCAAAAACTATTCCAAATGGCTTTAAACATATTTCTCCATCAGCATATTTCTTTAACTCAGTCTGAGTCAACGAAGGAGCCATTGGAACTTTTACTTCCATTCCTTTTGCAGTAGCCAACTCCACATCAGTCAGTGCTAGGCACTCATAATAATTCTCAATGAAGATTTTGATGTGAGTAACTCCAGGTTTGAATTCCTCTGGATCTGTGTTTTGTAGAAAAGAAAAGGATTTGTCTTTCAGAAGCAATGCCACTTGTATAAGGTCATACAAGTTCATCAGAGGAAAATCTGCAATAGTGAATTCGCATGTTTTTCCATTTGCCCTGGCCACAACATATTTAACATTTTGAACAATGTTTTCAAAGACCACATCCTTTTTCATGCTTATCACCTTCTTGATCTTGATCAGTGACCATACATCCTCAGGGGCTTTGCCAAGTACTGCATGAAAACGAATTTTCATATGAGTCCCTTCATCTTTTTCTTTGAAATTCCCTTCAGCTTTGAACTGAGGCATGATGAACATCATCTCATTTATAGGGAAATCCAACTGGCATGCATCAGTGTTTGTAACCACATAACTCTGTTTTGGCTTCTGATCAAATGAGTACATGTGATTAAAGGCAACCAAGGCTTCGATTGTTTCATAGTTGTAATGTTTTGCTGGATCACCTTTATTCATGCCCTTCGGATCACCAGCCCTCTGAGTCATGATGCTTTGAATAAGCCTCATTTTCTCGAGTTCAGCTTCAGCTTCAGCCTTCTTTTCTTCTTTAGATTTGTCAACCAGAATTGATTTTCCTTTGTCTTTCGAAGCAGATTTTTCAGTTATGTATTTTAGCTTCGAACCACTTCCACCAGATTCCAAAGGTTTACCAATTACAATTCCTTTTGAAATTGTTCTTGTAATTGGTAATGTCGTTACGATTGTTGAGGTCACTGGTTGAGCAGACACAATTACTGGTTTTGTTGAAGGGATGCTAGATGGAAATACCTTGCCCACCACTTTCGCTTCTTCTTCTGTTGACTTCCTTTCTCCCCCTTGCACCCCTGTGAAAACAGGAGGGGCAGTAGTTGTGGGAAGAAGACTCGATATGAGAAATAGTGGAGCAAGTTGCTTGTTAAGTATGGCTTCGAACTGCACAAACTTCTGCGACAAAAATTCTGGAGTAATCAACGGTGATGAAACCGGTTTCGTTGAGATCTCCTTCAACTCCTTTAACAACTTGATCACACCTTCAAAATTTTCACTTTCAGACTTGGAGATTTGAGTTATTTGAGGACTCAAACCTTCGTATAGCTTAACAAATCGAGTGACAGCATCACAAATGATATCGACCTTCTGATTCAAGGACGCATAATCATGTTGAACAGATAGAATTTCCTTTTTCATGTCTTCACGAAGTTCGTGAATTTGGGAGTTAACATCCTCCCTCACTTTCTTGATTTCCTGAACAAAAAGAACATGTCGTTCTTTTGTTATGCTTCGCAGATCCTTAACTTCTCTCATAAAATCAGATCTGAGAGTTTTAACACGAAGCTCAGAATTCTGATCTGTGTAATCAACCTTTTCTAAAATAACAGACTCTGAGGCTTTTATCATTCCAGAAACTTTGTTGATTACTCTTGATTCAAACATCTTGAGCATAGAATCAACCTCCAAACTTGAAATAGATGAACCTTCGCCAAGATCAGCTTGAGATTGAATGATGGAGTTCAACTTTTGATTAAGAATTTTGTATTGCTTCATTGTCATTAACATATGATCAGGAAATTCTTCTTCTTCATCATGAAACTCTAGGTCTTCGAATGTTCCACCAAACCCTTCATTATCAATTTCAGTGGGTGAAGATGGTTTGGGTGTATCAGTGGATTGAGAGGAAAAAATGGAAGTAATTGGTTGATTGATGATATGTTCAGAGGTTGCTGAAACAGTGGTTGATGTGAGAGGAATAGTAGATGTTGGTGTAACAAAAACCAATCATTCGAAAAGAGTAGAGATAATTGGACCTTGATCTGCATCTTTCGAACCACCTTCACCCATGTTGACATTTGCATCCGTATCAGATACGTATGCATGGATGCCTGAAGTTCGAACCTCCTCAAAATTTGACTTGGCAATCGAAACTTCGGGTGGTATGATAACAGTCTTCTCAGGAATGGAACTTGTAATGATAGAAGTGAACTCTGGAGTTTTTGGTATTCGTTCATCCTCTTCTGTAGACTCAGTAGATAAAACAATCTTTTGAGTCTTCTTCGTCTTCTTCTTTTTCGGTTGTGACAAGTGTTTTGCCATATCTGATGGGTTTTGAGCATTCTAACACTTCCTAAGTGTACATGCAACCCTAATAACCTTGAATCTATGTTTTCTCTATATACATGCAAATTTCTTTTTCAAGGTTATTTCCTAACTAGCATGGCATGGGGATTACATAAAACATAAAACTAGTAGAAATACATACCTTGTTGTTGCTTGGATTCCTTCAAGACTTTGTGAGCCTAGCACCCCAAATGTTGTGCCTCAAATGCTTCACACAACACCACAAGACTTGGAATAACTTGAGAGAATACTTCTAGCACTCAAAATTGGTTATGCCCTCTCTAATAACACTATGTCCACTAGCACCACTTTTTGCTAGCCATAGGGTTCCTTTTATAGTGTTGTCACAATTAGGGTTTACACATGAATGCCCTTAATTGTCATGACTCTTGATTTCCCATGACCCATGGATTTGTAACTCCCATGGACTATCCATGGAGCTCCATATGGTTACATCCATAACCCATAAACCATGGATCATTAATCCAACATAAAAGAATTGATGATTGTCATAATCAACCCTATATATTTAATTAGTCTCACTTTGATCACCAAATTAATACTAGATTAATACTTGATCAATACTAATTAAATAATACTATTATTAATATATTAGAACTTATAATATATTAATAATGATAAGTGCCTTATTCTCTCATTTAGTCTATCCAAGTATTGCAATGCCATGCAACCCAAATGGACCATGCCGGGTCGGGTCAAGTACATACCAAATAAAGTTATGGACTTAGACACTATATCCAACAGTCTCCCACTTGGATAAGTCTAATAACTATATTTGCAAATATGACTTCAAAATCCGACTAGCAATCGTAGCTCTTTCAAAGTCTCTCGGAACTGAGATGATGATGATACGCCATTTAAGATAAGTGATCATATAATCCTCTGTTCTCATGATATCATCCGCACAAACACATGGAACATGGTCTTACTTATTGTCCAACATTTGTTTCTCGATCTCTGATTTGTTTCGACATAGAACTAAATTGAACACATCAATTAGGTTCTGACCGGGCCCGGTACATAGGTCAAAAGCAAATCATCGAGGGGCCCAGATATCGCTTCTATTTCTAGAAGGAACAGATAAACTTCGACTGATATGCTTGTACTAACTACTTGTTGAATTATTCACAAAGGCACGTTTTATAACATCGAGTTACCAATGCGTTTTCATACAATCAATGAATAACCAACTCATAGTCAACAACTCATATCTCTAGGTTTGAAGATTTATATGATATTACCATCTCACGATCACTCGAGATAAATTCCATGAAGTGATGCAAGTGAGCGTGGGTTGGATCCAATACTCAGCCCTTATGAGTACTCATGAATGTTGTAGCAACCATTGCATTGTCCAAAGCACTTTTAGACAAATCATACAAGCCAAATTCATGACAGTCTTAAATCAATACTTACTTCCAAAGTTTGACTGACTGTGGATGGTTTGAATAATAACATAATTATTCTGGAAGTAAAAACATGCAAAATTGAAACATAGTAAACAATCAACACAAGATAGTAACACCTTACTCATAAATAAATAACAACTTTTATTTATCATCAAATGTCAATTACATTTTACAAGTTTCAGGAATCTAATTATTGAAACTAATATCATCCCTCAGCCCAATGTGCCTCGCATGCTGTAAATGCTTAACCCTGCTCAGTCCCTTCGTGAGGGGATCTGCCGGGTTCTCATTTGATGATACCCTCTTAGCCACGAGGAGTCCTTCTTCTATTCGATGTCTGATGAAATGGTATTTTCTGTCAATGTGCCTAGATCTCCCGTGATCTCTTGGTTCCTTAGCCAAAGCAACCGCACTTTCGCTGTCAAAGAAAATTTCCATTGGCTCTTTTATAGCTGGTACAACTCCAAGGTCTCCGATGAAGTTCTTTAGCCATATCGCCTCCTTAGCTGCTTCACTTGCTGCTATGTACTCTGATTCACAAGTAGAATCAGCTACTGTCTCCTGCTTGGAACTTTTCCAAGTAATTGCCCTCCATTTAGGATAAAGACCCAGCCAGACTGAGAGCGGAAATTATCCCTATCAGTCTGGAAGCTAGCATCGCTATATCCTTCCACTCTCAAGTCATCACTGCCTCCGAGGGTAAGGACCCAATCCTTAGTCCTCCGCAAATACTTGAGAATGTTCTTTACCGCTGTCCAGTGTGCCTTGCCAGGGTTCCCTTGATATCTACTGACCATGCTCAAAGCAAAGGCTACATCAAGGCGAGTACAAGTCATAGCATACATGATCGAGCCCACAGCGGAAGCATATGGTATATGACTCATCTCAGCTATCTCATCCTCTGTACTCGAACTCTGAGTCTTACTCAACTTGTCATTACTCTGGACGGGCAATTCCCCTTTCTTGGATTCTTGCATGCTGAACCTCTTCAGCACCTTATCCAAGTAAGTACTTTGACTAAGTCCAATTAGTCTCTTACTCCTATCTCTCAATATCCTTATCCCTAGGATATAGGCAGCTTCCCCAAGGTCCTTCATAGCGAAACACTTCCCAAGCCAAGACTTAACCTCTTGCAAAGTTGGGATGTCATTTCCTATGAGAAGTATGTCATCCACATACAACACCAAAAAGCTGACTATGCTCCCACTAGCCCTGACATACACACAAGACTCATCCTCACTCCTAGAAAAGCCAAACTCTTTGACTTTCTCATCAAAGCAAAGATTCCATCTGCGAGATGCTTGTTTCAATCCATAAATGGATTTATCAAGCTTACACACTCTATTAGGGTATCTTGTATCGACAAAACCCTCTGGTTGAGCCATGTAAACATCCTCAGCCAACTTTCCATTAAGGAAAGCGGTTTTGACATCCATTTGCCATATTTCATAATCATGAAATGCAGCTATGGCTAACAATACTCTAATAGACTTAATCTTAGCTACTGCTGAGAAGGTCTCATCATAGTCAACTCCCGGAGTTTGAGTAAAGCCCTTCGCAACCAGTCGCGCTTTGTAAGTATGTACCTTCCCATCCATGTCGGTCTTCTTCTTGAAGATCCATTTGCACCCAACTGTCTTACGACCTGGTACATTGTCAATCAAGTTCCAAACTTGATTGTCATACATGGACTGAATCTCGTTGTTCATAGCCTCCTTCCATTTAGCAGAGTCAGGGCCTGCCATGGCTTCCCTGTAATTATTAGGTTCATCCAAATTTATTAGTGTACTATCACTAATAAATGTATCACCTTCAGTGGTGATGTGATAACCATAATAAAAATCAGGTGTGTTCCTCACCCTAGTGGAACGTCTTGGAGGTACAGACTCATCTATCGGATCAACAGGAGTTTCCTCCTCAGGTTGGTCGATAGCATTTGAGGTTCCTTCACCACTTGACTCTTGAAGCTCTTCAAGGTCAATTTGCCTCCCACTGTCCCCTTGGCTTATGAATTCTCTCTCACGAAAGACTCCTCTTCTTGCTACAAAGACCACATTATCACTGGGTCTGTAGAAGAGGTAACCAAAGGATCTCTGTGGGTAGCCGATGAAAATACACCTCTCACTTCGAGGTTCAAGCTTATCATGAGTCTCACGCCTCACGAAAGCTTCACAACCCCAAATCTTGATGTGGTCCAAATTGGGAACTTTCCCAGTCCACATCTCGTGAGGTGTTTTGGCAACCTTTTTAGTAGGGACTAGATTAAGGATATGGGCAGCAGTCTCTAAGGCATACCCCCAGAAAGAGATTGGTAACGAAGCTCGACTCATCATGGAACGAACCATATCCAGCAAGGTTCGATTGCGCCTCTCAGCTACACCATTCAACTGTGGTGTTCTGGGAGGTGTCAATTGTGAGACAATCCCACATTCCTTAAGATAGTCAAGGAACTCAATGCTAAGATACTCTCCTCCCCGATCGGATCGGAGCATCTTGATGTTCCTGCCCAATTGATTCTCCACTTCCTGCTTAAACCCTTTGAACTTTTCAAAGGTTTCTGACTTATGCTTGATTAAGTAAATACATCCATATCTACTGTAATCATCAGTAAAAGTCACATAATAGCGATTATCATCCCTTGTAGCAACTCTGAAGGGCCCACACACATCCGTGTGTACAAGGTCCAACAAACCTTCACCCCTATCACAAGTACCTGTGAAGGGTGACTTTGTCATTTTTCCAAGTAAACAAGACTCGCAACTATCATCTGACTTGAGGTCAAATGATTCCAAGACTCCAGCCTTTTGGAGTTGGCCTATGCGCTTCTTGTTAACATGTCCAAGACGACAATGCCACAAGGATGCTTTATCCAAGCTATCTGAAGAATCAATATACAACACATTATTTCCTAGATTGTCTACAACATTCACGGCTTCATATACACCATCACAAGGTAATGCTTTAAAGTAAAATACATCATTGTAATAAACATTAATAGCACCATTTTTATTATCAAATGAAAATGAAAAACCTTGTTTGTACAAGCCATGAAAAGAAATAATATTTCTCGCCATTTCGGGCGAGTAACAACACTTATTCAAATCTAACATTAACCCATTATTAAGCAATAAAGAATAAACTCCTAACTTGGTAACAGGTGATGCTTTCCTGTTGCCCATGACTAAGTTTATCTTCCCGTGCTCCACTTGCCCACTTCTTCTTAGTGCCTGCAAATCAGTACAAATGTGAATACCACAACCTGTATCAAGCACCCAAGAATTAGCATTAGATGAGTTATTAGACAATATTGTGTAAATACCTGCATGGGTGGGTTTAACCTTCCCATCCTTTACATCTTGCAGATATTTAGGGCAGCTTCGCTTGAAGTGTCCCTTATCCTGGCAATAGAAGCATTGTGCTTCCTTTGGGTTTGAAGAAGGAGTAATGGGACCTTTCTTTGTCCCACTTGAAGAGGAACCATCAAGAGTCTTACCCTTGGTACCCTTCGAAGGGCTTTTCCTCTTCTTACCCTTTCCCTGCCCAATAGCCAGAACAGGGGCTGTTGAAGGAGTAGAAGTAGCAACCACTTTACCCTTAAGGCCATTTTAGCTGTCCTTAAGAGTCCTTGAAGTTTGCTAAGTGTGACTTCCTCCTTGTTCATATGATAAGTCATACGAAAATGATCATAACTTGGAGGTAAGGAATGGAGAATGATGTCAATCGCCATTTCCTCAGGAAAGTCAACATTTAACTTCAGCAACCGGTCAACGAACCTTTGCATTTTCTGCAAGTGACCGGTGATGGGTTCACCATCCTTCATCCTTGCGGTTATCATGGAGGAGATGATTTCATACCTCTCCTAACGCGCACTCTGATGGTACCTTTCCATCAGATCCAGGTGCATCTCATACGGGTAGAAATCTTCATAGGATTTTTGAAGTTCAGGAGTCATGGTGGCCATCATGATGCATGCTACTTTAGTAGCATCCTTTTCATGTGCAACAAACTCCGCAAACTCTTCAGGAGTAGCAGTGGCTTCACTCACAACCTTAAGCTCCCTATCGAGGACATATTCTTTGTCCTCATAGCAGGTAATCATTCTGATGTTTCTGATCCACTCATTGAAATTGGATCCATCAAAGATGACCTTACCACACAAGTTCATAAGGGAAAAGGAGCCTGTTGGGTTTGAGCCAGAAGCATTGTTGGAAGACATCTGAAAGGAAAGAAAGACAAGTTTCATTAGATTAGGAATCCTTAATAATTCACCCAAATGAAATATTAAGGCTAGGATCCAACAAACTCTTTATAGTTGGAAGAGGGATGCCATAATCCATACTATAAAATATTTGAAGGTAGGTAAATGACGATTTACCAATTTCCACCATAAGAACGAAATATTTTATTATTAAGTTTTATTGGTTTTGAAACTCCTAGATCTTTTGAGATACATTGAACTTTTCAATGGCATGTTTGAATCTCGATTGTGCCCTCTCAAGTTTGTGACTGGGATGCCGAGGTCACAACAAGGTGTGAATAACCATACAAATTGACTTGGTACCGTCAACAATATTACCTAATCGATGTGCCGGTTAACCACACACGCTCCACCGATCTATAATAAGGTCAAGTTACCCTTTGCCACTTTTACTAGTCCATGTTAGTGTGCCGGTTAACCACACACGCTCCACTAACGACTTGGTAAGGTACAAAGTGTAATTTTATGGTCTAGCACCAATTTCACATTTTCCTAAAGTAACTAAGATTGGGAATTTATAATGTATAGTTACTTTATAATTCATTATACTTTTTAACGAGTATTTAAAGTCGTATCCTACCCGTTCGGCTAATGACCCTCCACCGATCAAGGAAGCGGTGGGTGAGAGTGGACACCCGTTAAGTCACCATTTTATAGGCAACAACCTTATACCCCCCTTATAGACCGGCTTCGTGAATGAGGCCTACTAACGGTAAGAATGACATATTCTTATACATATCTATATAATAAAATTATAATAATAGTATAAGTGTTGATTTTTAAACCTTTTAAAAATCTAAGGTTCAATTTGGAATTAAAGTATTAGAGTGTAAGACTTTTCAAATTCCAAAACTTGAGGGCAAGAATTGAAACTATTCCAAGTCTCTTCAATTTGTAACTTATGAGTTTTAATGGTTCATAAAATGAAGATTATTCATTTTATGAAACCTCTTTAGTTCTTTAATCACAATTAAAAGAAGTGACTTTTGATTATCCATAACTTGAGGACAAGTTATGGACACCATCATAGCCATTAAGATCATGAATTAAACACACATGGTGGTTACACATAATTCCTATGATCTTCTAAAAACTCATAAGAACACAAATTCATATTAAGCAATTTCAAGAAATCATATAACTATATATAATACTTGAAAATTGATAAAAGTCATGTAAAATGGGTTAACATAATCATTATCATTTTTGAAAAACAGATTTTGCAAGTCCAAAATAGATTGGGATAATGATCTTAATCCATTTTTCAGCAACAAAACTCGAAAAAACTGCCTAGCACGCTCCTACTCGCCGAGTGCATTATTCTACTCGGCCAGTAGAATGAATTTGTTCATGGACTCGGCGAGTCCTCCCCATGGACTCGGCGAGTTCAGTCGTCAGAGTGCAGAATTTTCGATTTTTAAGCAGTTTTGCATCAAGTATACAGAAAACAATCCTAGGCTATGATACCACTGATGGGTTTTGAGCATTCTAACACTTCCTAAGTGTACATGCAACCCTAATAACCTTGAATCTATGTTTTCTCTATATACATGCAAATTTCTTTTTCAAGGTTATTTCCTAACTAGCATGGCATGGAGATTACATAAAACATAAAACTAGTAGAAATACATACCTTGTTGTTGCTTGGATTCCTTCAAGACTTTGTGAGCCTAGCACCCCAAATGTTGTGCCTCAAATGCTTCACACAACACCACAAGACTTGGAATAACTTGAGAGAATACTTCTAGCACTCAAAATTGGTTATGCCCTCTCTAGTAACACTATGTCCACTAGCACCACTTTTTGCTAGCCATAGGGTTCCTTTTATAGTGTTGTCATAATTAGGGTTTACACATGAATGCCCTTAATTGTCATGACTCTTGATTTCCCATGACCCATGGATTTGTAACTCCCATGGACTATCCATGGAGCTCCATATGGTTACATCCATAACCCATAAACCATGGATCATTAATCCACCATAAAAGAATTGATGATCGTCATAATCAACCCTATATATTTAATTAGTCTCACTTTGATCACCAAATTAATACTAGATTAATACTTGATCAATACTAATTAAATAATACTATTATTAATATATTAGAACTTATAATATATTAATAATGATAAGTGCCTTATTCTCTCATTTAGTCTATCCAAGTATTGCAATGTCATGCAACCCAAATGGACCATGTCGGGTCGGGTCAAGTACATACCAAATAAAGTTATGGACTTAGACACTATATCCAACAATATCTGCTGCTGCTCTTTTCTTGGATCCGGGAGAAACAGGAACAGGTACCTCACGAATCAAAACTCCTTGGTGAGTAATTTGAGGCTTGCGAATCAACTTCTGTGATGGTGACTTTCGTTTGTGAGTGGATTTCATCTTGATTCTTCTAAACATCCCTGTTTTCGAAGGAATAATCACGTTCTCTTGAGTCTCTTCCACTATTGGCTCAATCACTTGTGTTGCTTCAACTGTCACTGCAACATTTTCTGTCTTCTTCTTTGAAGATTTAGAGGATGTTGAACCCTTCGTTTTCTTTTCAGGTGAAGCAGGATCAGCTTTCTTCGACTTTTTGGTCTTCTTTTCGTCGCGTGGCAACAAAATTCCCGTAGGAATAGAAGAATCGAATGTTTTCAGATATGCAATCAAAACAGGATTCGTAGGATCCACCCTTTTAAGCATCGCGTCTGGAATCCGAGCAACGTTTGGAAATTCATCATCATTGTCAACAACTTCCTTCGGAAAGTGATAAGATTGAAAAGTAACCTTGTCTTCTTCATTTGAAACCAAGATGCCTTCCTTGTTGTAAAAATGTTGCAGAATTAGACTCCAGTATCTAGCACACGAAATGCCATGATGAACATTCGTATGTTCTACTCCTTTTTGGAATTCCTTCCATAGCTGTGTAGAGTAGTCTGCTGGAAGATCATAGTATAAACCAGCCACCATGGCATAAACCTCCATCCTTCCTTTATCTAATCCATCTGTTCTTCCGGTTAAACAACGCAAAAATATCCCAAACAAAAAATTCCATACTTTTGGAAGACCAGACTTCTTAAAGTCACTTATCTTTGACAATGGGGGCTGATATCCCATTTCATTAAACATATGAATTATTTAGGAGAATTGAAATTCAACAAAAGGAGGTGTATTTGGAATGTCAAGAATCTGACAAAACAGTTTCTTGGAAAGCCTAACCTTTTTGTCATTGATCAGATGAAAAGTAATCGAATCAGAGGCTTTGTTGTATGTGGCAGTAGATCCTGCTTGAGAAAGCCAGGATACCGGAATAGAAAAGGAATTGAACATTGCTTTGGATAAAACAGAGTGTTTTAAAGAAACAATAAGCATCTTGAATTCTTCTGGACATTGAGAAAGTTCACCATCCACATAATAATTGGTAGATTGAATCTTCATAACTGGTGTAGAAGAAGAATCTTCAGTAGAAGGGTCGACATGAGCAGTAGTCGCCATTGTTATGGTTTGAAAAAGATGAAGAACAGAGAATTTGAGAAGTTTTGAGTTTTGATCACATAAACGTATAAAGTACTCTTGAACCCCCTTTTATATGTAACCCTAAATGATTTGAATTTGAAGCGGGATGCATTTAATGAGATCCGACGTGGCACCTTGAAAATCGGACCTGTACAGCGGAAAGGTAGCCATGCGTCAAAAAGTGTCTGTCACATCACCTGGAAAACCAGACAAAATACCATACGTCACGTATACACAGCCTGCCATTATCCCCTTAATAGAATTGTAACCATTAGAACCCTTCGAATGGAGGCAAGGCTCTTTCACTTTTGGGATAAAAAGCGAAGTCATTTGCCAGATGTTCGAAATCATCAGCCTGAGTTGGTATTACTCAGAACCTCAAGGATTTCGTGTGTGTAGTGTGCCAAAGAAAGTTTAGACAAGAAACAATTTTTTTTATTTTTTTATTTTATTTTGTGATGTCAGAAATTTAATTTGACACGAAGGCAGTTAAACCCCGAGCAAAGGTTGCTTCGTTAATCATCAAGAGAGATGATCAACAGCTTGTGTATGTTCCCGTGAATTACAATCGAATACTTTTTGATAAGTATCAAAGGGCTTCTTTTAAGAATGTTTCGTGGGTAGGTTCAAAATTTCGTTACATGTCAACCTAAACATAAGGTGATAAAGTGTAACAGAAATTACTTGTATGACCAGTGTAGTCAGTGACAAGTTGGCTTTGAAAAATTTTAACATGACTAGGACATTCGAATGAAACTCACACGGAAATCATATTCATAAAAAATTTGTATACTGGATCTTGTTGGGTAACAAACATTGTGGGTTTCGAATGCTTGATCAAGACCACTCATTCGAAATGAATATGATTTGGAGTTTCGAACATTGGTACAGAAACAAAAGTTTCGTATATATCTGGAACAATGTTCCCCGTCAATTCCTTAATATGTAAGATTTTTGGGTTTCACTTCCATCACGGACTCATGATGTCAGATCATAAACACAGAGTTTTTATATATCTAAGTCTCGATGGGTTTGATCAGAGACCTCTCGGATATACGTCTTTGTGTGTGATCGTGTAAGAATGTTTTGGATGAAAAAGATTGGTGTAAGACACGAAAAGTACCTCTGTTATGTTTTGGACCAAACAGAAAACTCTTAACTCATTGTGAGAAGAGTAAGGTAGCTCAGAGACTAATGTGAATATAAGCCTGATTGGGAAGAAATTTTCGTACGAAACATTTCATTAAGGCTTTCGTACACACACATTGAGTCATGGAGGCTTTGGACGACATGCAGCAGCAAGCTTCTAGGGACAACCTAACTAATTCGAATAATGAAAAACATATTAATTCATACGAAAAATTTTACCTGACCCTAAAACTGCCTGCATTATCCCCTCTGAATCATCATCATAATCTGCAACAATTTGATTTTTCGAAAATTTAAGGACAAAAAAAAAAAAGAAAATCTTTTTTTTTTTTTTTTTTTTTTAAACTGACGAATATTTTGTATTCCTTGAAGAGTGACAAATGTACGAATTCGAAGCGTTCAAAGTGTTGACTATGAACAGTAACCATTAACTCAACGCTGAGAATAAGTGACAATCATGCGAATTTGAAGCGTTGACTATGAACAGTAACCATTAACTCAACGCTGAAAATAAGTGACAATAATGCGAATTCGAAGCGGTCGAAGCGTTGACCATGAACAGTAACCTCTGAATGCTGGATGACTTTGTGTTATCTTTTATTCAGCACCTCTGATTCATTCTTTTTCGCCTATCATTCTTCTTTTTCGCATGGAACAGAATTGCCATCGATCATTCCAAGACTTTCTATTATTCACATTAGAGATTTTTCATCCAAAGCTTTCGTGAATATATCAGCTAACTGATCAGTTGTTTTCACGAAATGTACTTCAATGTTTCCATCCTCCACATGATCTTTAATGAAATGATAACGAAGAGCTATGTGTTTAGTCTTTGAATGCTGCACAGGATTATGACAAATTCTTATTGCACTTTGAGAATCACAATATAATGGAATCTTTTTCATATTAATTGCATAATCACGCAATTGACTTTGGATCCATATTATTTGCGAAGTGCAAGCAGCAGCAGCCACATATTCTGCTTCAGCTGTGGAAATTGACACACACGTTTGCTTTTTCGACTGCCAGCTGACTAATTTGCCATCAAGAAATTGACATCCTCCACTTGTGCTTTTTCGATCAAGATTACAACCACCCAAGTCTGCATCTGAGTATGCTTGAACGAAGAATCCAGTTTTCGAAGGATACCACAATCCTAACGAAATTGTGCCTTTAAGGTAACGAAAATTATTCTTCACTACAGTAAGATGTGGTTCGCGTGGATTAGACTGATACCTAGCACAATTACACACAGAAAACATGATATCAGGTCTACTTGCTGTTAGATAAAGTAATGAACCAATCATGCTCCTATACAACGTTATATCAACAGCAGGTTTGTCCAACGATGGTGTTAGCTTTATGCCTGTTGCCATTGGTACACGAAGCTTTGTGCTATTCGTCAATCCAAACTTTTCTAACAGATTTTTCGTATATTTTTCCTGATTAATGAAAATCCCTTCTCTGCTTTGACGAATATTCAATCCAAGGAAATTATTGATTTTTCCCATCATGCTCATTTCAAATTTGCTTTTCATCAATTCTTCGAATTCTCTAGACAAAGCAGGGTCAGTCGAGCCAAAAATAATATCATCAACATAAATTTGAACAAGCATTAGATGATTCCCCACTTTCTTTCGAAATAATGTGGGATCAACTGATCCTTGTTTAAATTTAGATTGTTTCAAAAATGATGTAAGTGTTGCATACCATGCTCTTGGTGCTTGTTTCAGACCATAAACTGCCTTATCTAAAATATAAACATGATTAGGATATTCTTCGTTAATAAAACATGGGGGTTGTTCCACATAAACTGTTTCTTCAAGCTCTCCATTGAGAAATGCACATTTCACGTCCATTTGATAAACATCAAAATCTTTGTGAGCTGCATAAGCTAAAAATATTCGAACCGCCTTGAGTCTTGCGACAGGGGAAAAAGTTTCTTCATAGTCGATTCCTTCTTGTTGTGAATATCCTTTTACAACAAGTCTGGCTTTATTTCGAATAATGTTTCCATCTTTGTCGGTTTTATTTTTAAAAATCCATTTTAACCCGACAATCGAAACATTTTCAGGTTTAGGAATTAATCTCCAAACCTTGTTTCGTTCAAATTCAGACAACTCTGATTGCATTGCAACAACCCAATCAGAGTGTTCCATTGCATTCTTAATTGTTTTTGGTTCAATTTTAGAGATGAAAACATTAAACATGCAAAATTCTTGATGAGTATTCAATACCTCATTCTTTGCACGAATTTGAGCTCTTGTCAGAACTCCCTCTTGTGGATTCCCAATAACTTGATCCTTCGAATGGTCTCTTGTCCATTTTTCCATGGGTGGATATGCTGGATCAAATTCCAAAGGGGCATCTTTGTGTATTTCATCATTGTCTGAGCTTGCATACGAACAAGCATCATCAACATTATACTCCCCCTCAACAACATGCTCCCCCTCAATTTCAGCATTCAATTGTTCTTTCTCCCCCTCGAAAGAATGCTCTTCATCATCTAAAGTATTCGAATCCAATTACTCCCCCTCCAGTGGACTATCACTCATAGTTTCGCCTTCTTGAGGAGTCGATGGTCAATCATCAGTAAGTTTTGAAAATTCTGGTATGTTATTATCAGAAGCATGAACTTCAGCATCAACTGCATGATCTGAAATTCCAAAAATCAAATCATAATCAATATCATCCATTTGTATAGATTCAGTTTCAACTTGTGTTTCTTGTAAAATTGGATGATTCGTAAATCTACGCTCATTTGATTTAGCATAATAATCATCGAATGTGAGATTGAACGTTTCTTCCACTTTTCGTGTTCGCTTATTTAACACTCGATATGCCACTGAATTGTGCGAATATCCAAGAAAAATTCCTTCATCAGCTTTTGCTTGAAACTTCGAAGGATGATCCTTGAGATTCATAATAAAACACCTACATCCGAAAACATGAAAAAACTTCACATTAGGTTTACGATTATTCAGAATTTCGTATGGTGTAATATTAAATCGACGATGAATGAACGATCCGTTTTGAGTAAAACATGCAGTTGAAACAGCTTCAGCCCATAGATATTGAGGTAAATTCGCATATGCCAACATGGTTCTTGCTGCTTCGCATAATGAGCGATTCCTTCGTTCTACAACACCATTTTGTTGTGGTGTATATGGTGATGAAAAATTATGCGAAATTCCTTTGTCCACTAAAAATGAATCAAGAACTTTGTTCTTAAATTCAGTTCCATGATCACTCTTGATTTTTCTAACAGTCTTCTTCAACGTGGTTTCTATCTTTTTGATAAAGTCAATCATAATTTGTGCAACTTCAGATTTGAGCCTGAGAAAATAAACCCACGTAAATCTGGAAAAATCGTCAATAATAACTAAAATGTACCGTTTATTGTTGAGAGTTGAAACAGTCGAAGGACCACACAAATCAATATGTATCAACTCAAGAGGTGCAACAATTTTCGAATCAATTGTGATTGGATGACCTTGTTTATGTTGCTTTCCAACTTCACAAGCTGCACATAAAGAATCATTGTCAAATTTAAGTATAGGTAAACCTTTTACCAGATCTTGTACCACAAGTTTATTTATGTTTCGAAAGTTGAGATGTGAAAGTCTTCGATGCCATAACCAGCTTAAATCAGATGTAGCTTTCGAAAGAAGACATACTGCTGGTTTGCCTACAATTGGATTGATGTCCAAAGTGAACATGTCACCTTTCCTTTTAGATTTCAGTAATATTTCGTTTGTGTTAACATTCGAAATAACACTTCCTTCTTCGTTGAAAAGAACTTGATTGCCAGTGCCCACAACAAGTTGAGAAACACTAATCAAGTTATGTTGAAGACCTTCAACATATGCAACACGATTCACTGTGAATTGTCCATTTGTGATTTTTCCATATCCCATGACTTGACACTTTTGATTGTTCCCAAACTTTACTACTCCAGCATTTTTGAGACTTCGAAAATCTCTTAAATTCTCCTTCTTTCCAGTCATGTGACGAGAGCAACCACTATCAATGTACCATTTGTTATCATATTGCTCGTCACACAATACCTGCAATCAATGAAAAATTTTAGGTACCCAAGGCTTTTTGGGTCCTTGGAAATTGGATTTCAATTTCGAATGAAATGAAGAACTTTTAACCCAATCACAAACTTTGGTTTTGAGACTATTAATTAAGTTCACTTCATCATCTAAAGGAACTGAAACATAAGTGTTTGATAGTTTCGAATGTTCACTGACTTTTCCCTTCGCATCTTGAGTTTGTGATTGAACAGTCTTCGCTTTTGTGACAGGTCTCCATGTTTTGACTGAGATATTCGAATCCTTAGATGATGAGCTGCCATTCGAAGAAGTATTGACATACTTTTCGTATGCTTCATGAATTTGCTCTTTTGAATATTTATTTGACTGATACATTTTTCTTCTTCCGTCAAGCCAATGATCAATGTTCTTTCTTGAAGTCATTCCTTTTTCCCGTGACGTCCTCATAATTTCTTTCTTTGTGTAATTAGGAAAATTTGGCTTTTGAGGTACAAAATCAACTTTGGGTTTGGTAACATAAGAGTAAGCATAGGATGTATCAATTTTTGATTTAAAATCTTGACGTTGAAAAACTTTTTGATTTGAATTGGATCTTTCTGAAAAATCTATTGTTTTGTTATGTACTTCAGACCTTGTTTGATTTGATTGAGATGATTGTTGAGTTTTTGAAAAAGAATCATTTTTAACTTTGAAAACCTTTTTGATGGATTGTGATTCAGACATCTTTTGAGACTCAATATTTTGCCAAAATATTTTCTTTCGTTCTTGTCTTTTTGAAATGTTGTTTTCCTTCGAAAATTTGTCAATTTGATCTTTAAATTCCTTAGAGTTTAATTTGACAACTTTTTCATTTTCCTTTTCAACACGAATTACTTTCTCTTTTTCAACTTTTGATTTTTCAATCCATTGTTTTTGTGGTTTTTGTCGTTGAAAAATATATGAATTCTTTGTTAAGTTGTTTTCAACTGTGTTTTGATTTGCGAAAAAACATTCCTCAGTTGTTTTTGAATTATCCTCCTCAACCATCTTCTTGAACTCTGGTTTGATATTCTCAACATTTCTGGTAGTTACGAAAACTTGATTTGGAAAAATGACATCATCTGTGCATTTGAAATTTGGAAAAACCACCGTGTTTGTTTCAAGATAATGTTCACCTTTTTCATTCATCACTTTTTCGAACTTTTGTGTATCACCATACACTTGGTCAATAACTATTCGTGGAATTACTACTTTCTTTGAAGATTTCTTTTCTTTCGAAACTTTCTCTACATCTTCATCATCACTATCATCAGTTTGGTAATCTTTGAGATCCACGAAGTTCATTTCACTAACTTTCGAAGTTGTGGGAGTATCAGTTTCTTTCTCAACTATCAAATCCTTAACTTTTTCTTTCCCTTTAGAATTCGAAGCAACATTAACAATAGACAATTGAGAACAATCAACATCTTCAAGCTCACTAATTTCACTAATATTGTCAGAATTATCTTCAATATCAGCAAAATTAGATTGAGAATCAAATGATGAATTCTCAGTCTTTTTCAAAATGTGAATTTGTTCAGATTTAGTCAAAGTATCATTTACAATGTTAACTAAATCATTCGAATCAAGACATTCATCAACCTTGACAATTCCACATCTATATTTGTCATTCGGAACTTTGTCAAAATCAGCTATTTCTTTTTCACAGTCATACGAAATGTTATCTACCTTAGCTCTTTCATAAGCTAAAAATGGCAGCAATTTTCTATGTTGTTCTTTACTGATTTCGCATGAATGATGAAGTTCAATTATTTTCCCATATAATCTTTTAGCAGCATTACAGTAAATGTTTCTTTGTGCTAACAACAGTTTATTATCACTAGATAAATTGTCCCTATCAACCATGATATTCGTTATTTGAAGTTCTAGACAATCTATCTTAGTGATTTTTGAATCTAATTTCTTCTGTGTCTCTATCAATTGCATTGACAGCTTCTTAGCCTCATTGCTAGCAGATACCACAATCGAATCAAAATAAGTAACAGTTTCATCAAAAGATACTAATTCAGAATTATAAGCATGTACTGGAATATAAAAAGATTCAAGAATGTTTCGTACCTTTGTGGTCATTGGTGATTTGTCAGCAGCTTTTTATACGAAGCATCTTCCATGCACTTCGTATGTTTCCTCCTCTGATTCTTCCTCCATTTTTGCAAACATAGCTCCATGGGTTGGATTTCGCATTTCCTCATCATCTGATCCAGATGACCAGATTTGATAAGTACCATCTTCATCCTCATGCGCACCCTTTGCAACCAGAGACAAATTCTTGGCTTTCGCACGAACCTCCTCCAACTTTTCAGCATAGTACGCCTCATCCTTGACCTTATTCTTTCTCTCATCCTTCTTTCGAAGCATACAGTCATTAGCAAGGTGATTAGCACCATTGTAATAATGACAATCAATCCCAGCATCTCCCTTTAGCTTCTTCTCAGACTTTCCCTCAACAGGCTTCGAATCTTTCATCTCATCTTTCTTTTTCTCTTCCCCAGCACTTTTACTCAGAAAGTTTCCTTTTGTCTCAGACGACTTTGTCTTCGGATTGAAAGGCTTTTTGAAGAACTTTTTCACACGATTGTTTGAATAAAAGGCAACTGCCTCATCATCTAAGTTCATGATGAACCCTTCATCTTCATCCGAAACATCTTTCTCAGCATCTTTTTCAGATATCTTCGAAACCAAAGCTAGTGGACCTCCCAACATAGCCTTCGATTCTTCAGCTATTTCGTTCACTTCGCTTTCATGAGTCTTAAGTTGGTTGTACAAGTCATTCAATGTTGACGTATCAAAGCTTTGTTGATTCTTCACCATCATGCTCACACTACGCCATTCCTTTCGAAGTCCCATAACAAATATCAGATTGAATTCCATGGCTGATCTAGTGATACCATATCGATTGCATCGATATATCAATTCATTAAGACGATCGTAATAAACTTCAATTGTTTCACCATCTTTCTGTCTGAAGTCCTTCAGCTCCACTAAACATTGCTTCACAGAATTAACTTTCCTCTTCTCACTTCCCTGAAATTTTTCCTTGAGATTGTTCCAGATTTCCTTTGCAGTTGTACAACTCCTCACGTAGTTGTAATCAACTGGAGGCAAAGCTCCTCTTAGCTCTCTTACATACCTTTTCTCCAGCTTTTTCACACGATCAGATTAATTTTCAACTTCAGAGTTTCCAGAGGAAGAACCAATTGGTTGAACATTCGATGGTGGATTGAGATTGCCAGAAATGCAATTCCACAGTTCTTCATCCAATCCATTGAGATAATCCTGCATACGATCAGCCCACTGATCGTAATAGTCAGGGATGAGCATAGGAATTTTGGTGGATGATCCTAGAAGATGAGAAAATGAAGTCATGGAATTCAGATTGAATGACGCCATTGTTGTACGGAATAGATCCTTGAGAATTTTTGAAGAAACTTTGAGAATTTGACAACAAACTGTATGATTCAAATCACAATCACTCTTAGAACACTCGATTCAATGAATTAAGTGCAGAATCGAATCACATACTTAGATCTAAACAATTTTTCACTTTCAAAAAGTGCGGAAACTTTTGAATCAAAAAGTTGACTCAAAAACCTTTTGAACAAAGTGAAAATCAGATCAGAGATATGATTCCTGCTCTGATACCAATTGATGAGACAATGAATCAAGTATTGAACGAATTAGAGAGTAAATTCAAAGTAGAATTGAAAGATTTGAACACCGATGTAAATATGATCTGTTTGGCTCTATTACGCTTTTGCAAATTTTACAGAGTACAATGAATATTCTGTAAAGACTTTTTTTTCTAAGACACTAGTAACCACTCCTATTTTTAGAAGAGAAAAGCGTACAAAAAAATATACTAAGGACTAAACATGAAGCTTCGAATATTATGCCCTAGTAAAATACATTATTAAAAATGTTCGAAGACCCAATATACAAACTTCGACTATTACAACATTTCGACCCTAACAGTAAGGATCCTTATTGTCAGAGATCCTAAAAAATAAGGATCTTAGATCTCATTAGGGAAATTTCTCCTTAGGATAACCTGTTTAGATTATAGACTTTGACAAAATAGATAGCATGTTGATGTTATATTCTGGGGAAGATCCCAACCTGTGATATAATTCATTGGATAGATAACGTGAAAATGTTACCATTCGACAATATTCTCTGGGGAACATTCCCAACGTGTGACAACATAAAGATGATATAGGACTTATGTAATTTCTGGGGAAAATCCCAATCTTTGATAACACGAAAATGTTATAAGCCTTTAGTAGTTACTGGGGTAGGATCCCGATTTCTGGATAACATGAAAATGTTATAAACCATAAGTAATCACTGGGGTAGGATCCATATTTCTAGATAACATGAAAATGTTATAAACCTTAAGGATCTTAACTTGTGTTCAAAGATAAGAGGGTTGCCAAGCCACTAAATCGTGAAATGATCCCCTTACCCGTATCCCACAGTTAGATATCATGCGTCCAAGCGAGGTGTATAAACCTTAGTTCATATGAAAGAGGTAATTACCTCTTTAAACCTTAGAGGGGATTAACTACCTTTAAGCGTGGGAGAGATGATCTAGCTTGTGTACATGGTAGTTTAGAGATTACAATGTTAAATATAATGGAGTTTACCGAGTATTAAGATCTTCAGGTGTCAAGATCCTTGTGTTTCAGGGTGTTCAAACTTGAGGATCCAGATGTTCTAGGATCTTCGGTTGTGAGGATCCTGATGTTTCAGGATCTTCGATTGTGAGGATCCTGATGTTTCACGATCTTCACTTTTGAGGATCCTTAACCGTACGTTGTTCTACATAGCAAACGTTAGCTAGGGGTGGGCGTTAGTCTAGCTAACGCCCCTCCGATGCTTAAGTTAGTAGTGTATTCGAGGAGAAAATCAGTAATAATAAAAGTTTTGAGGTAAAGAACAGGTGTACCTTGGTTTTGTTGTGGATCATTCGACCCTACTTACATGTAGTATGCTTTGAGGTGTAGAGCATTCCAGGATCTTGGCAGAACGTCTCCTTCAAGTGCTTCTAGCCAATATGCTCCTTTTCCTGCTTCAACATCTATACGATATGGTCCTTCCCATTTGGGAGCCAATTTTCCTGCACTAAGATCCTTGGTGTTTTGGAATGTTTTCCTTAATACCAAGTCTCCTATTTGAAACCTTCTGACCCTTATGTTCCTATTGTATTCCTTAGTGATTCTTTGTGTATGAGCAGCAATGCGTATTTTGGAAAGATACCTAAGCTCGTCAATAGTGTCAAGATCCTGTGTTAGGATCTTGTCGTTATTCTCGTGGTCTTACATCGAGTATCTTGCCGTCGGGATCACTACTTTAGTAGGGATTACTGCTTCTGTCCCAAACACCAATGAATAGGGGGTCAGACCTGTGGCCACATTGGAAGTGGTTCTATCTGCCCACAAAACGAAAGGAAGTTCTTCTTCCCATCTTCCCTTCTTTTTGTCCAGCCTATTCTTCAAATTGTTAACTATGATTTTGTTGCTGGACTCCGCTTGACCAATAGCTTGGGGATGAACATGAGTGGACATTATCATTTTTATCCCCCAGCTTGTGCAAAAGTCTCCTGTCCTTTTGCTAATAAATTGGGATCCATTGACACATATGATTTCAGCCAGGATCCTGAACCTGGTCAAGATATTAGTCTTAATAAATGATACTACCTCTTTGTCTCTTACCTGGACGAAAGCTTCAGCTTCGATCCATTTGGAGAAGTAATCAGTCATCACTAGCATGAAGACTTTTCCTCTTGGGGCTACTGGTAATTTTCCTACTATATCCATCCCCTATTTCATGAATGGCCATGGGGAGATAATAGGATGTTGAGGTTCTGCCGGTTGATGCAGGATGTTGTTGTGTCTTTGGCAGGCATCACACTTTTGAGCATGTAGAAATGAGTCTTTCTTCATGGTTGGCCAGTAGTATCCTGTTCTTAGTATTTTGGAGCATAAAGATCTGCCCCGGTGTGATTTCCACAATCTCCTTCGTGTATATCCTTTAAGACTTCTGCAGCTTCAGGATCTTCCAAGCATCTAAGGTATGGACCTGCCATAGATTTTTTGTAAAGTTTACCTTGGATTAACACGAATCTAGAGACTCTTGTCCTGAATGCTCTTTCACTTTTTTCTTTTTTCGGTATTGTCCCATTTTGGATATACTCCACAATGGGTTGGGTCCATGATCGCAGACTTCTTTGAGGATCCTGTTCGTCGGGATCCCTTTGAGAAAGGATCCTAGGGTCAGGATCTTCGGTAGCTTCTATGCTTGTCAGATGTTTAGGATCTTCTGATTTGTCAGAGAGGGTTTCTATGGATGGATTTATTATGTGGGTTATAGGAATCTTCGTCTATGGTGGGATCCTAAGGGAGGATCCTAAATTGGCTAATGAATCTGCTTCTGTGTTTTCCTCTCTGGGAACTTGGGTTGGGCTAAAGTTTTCGAAATCAGAAGCTAATTTTTTGAGGATCTCTAGGTATAATGCTAATTTGTCACATTTCACTACATAAGATCCATTGTAGTGATTGGCTAGTAATAAAGAATCAACAAATACCTAAAGATCCACGATTTGAAGGTCCTTAACTAATTTTAGTCCCATGATGAGTTCTTCGTATTCTGCTTCATTGTTGGTAGTGTTGAATTCACAACTAACTACCTGGGGTGTACTGTCCCCCTGTGGCAACTTTAGTATGATCCATAGGCCTGCTCTTTTCTGATTTGAAGCTCCATCTGTGATCATCGTCCATTTTCCCAGATGTTCATCTTCTAGGAATTTCTTGGCTTCCATGTCTACTTCGTTTTGTAGATAATCACTAAAGTCAGCCACAAAGTCTGCTAATGCTTGTGATTTTATGGCAGATCTTGGTTTGTATCTGATGTCAAATGTTCTTAAATTCACCGACCATTTTGCCATCCTTCCTGACATTTCTGGTTTTCTCATGATATTATTGATACGATAGTTAGTTTTTACATGTATAGTGTGTGTTTCAAAATAGTGTCTTAATTTGGTAGAAGCAGTTACTAAGGAAAGAATTAATTTTTCGAAGTGAGAGTATCTGGTTTCAGGATCCAGGTGACTTTTACTTCCATAGTAGATAGGATGTTGATCCCCGTTAAGATCCTTGACAAGAACGGCACTGTTAGGGCCGTGTTCCATACAATATTCAGGATCCTCAAATATCTAGGATCCTCAGCTACATCAGGATCCCAACTAATTGTCGTTATTATTTTTATTATTATTTATAATGGTCATATTTTGTCTATAACTAACACGTGTGCAGAAGTAGTAAAGGAAAGACCAATTCTCAATGAAGAATCATCTTAACTATGCTAAAGACCCGGAATACTTTGTCAAATAACATTCATGAAGCTGGTCATAGAGGATCCTGAAAATATCGAACATCTTGTTGGCTGGTTTAGACTATAAATTAACACTTGTAATCTGCACACAACACATTGTTCTTTAGTCTAATCTTACTCTACGAAATTCTCTACTCATTCTTACTGAGAACTCACTATAATCTTCATTTTATATCAATAAAATCCTCAAGGCAGGTGATCGTTATCACCTCCCAAAGTTTTATATCGGAGATCCTAGAAAGGATCAAGGGCTTTCCTTGTAATCCATTGTGTCACTTTCTTTTATCATTTGCTATTACACAATCTAAACATCACAGCCTCTCATTCAATTTTGTTGATTAATACTTGTGTAATTTTTAACCAAAACAATTTGGCGCCCACTATGGGGCCGTGGTGTTCAGAATCCTCAAAAAAAAATCATGTCTACACAACTGATCCTCTCCTCGTCCTCTGCTCCTTCCAATCCAACCAAAAACCTACCACCTCCTCTGACTGGGCCCCCTACTCAGAGGAAAACGCCTGACACTTCTAAGAAAAATACCCCCTTAATCGCTAATCCAGGAAGTTTGGGATCCTCAGGGCTTCAGGATCCAACTGCCTCAGTCACTACTACAGAACTTTTCACTATGATGAGAAAAATGACGCAACAGGTGACCTAGCAGTAGGAGGAGAATAGAGAACTACTCAAAGAAGTGGAGAGGATTAAGGAAGAATTTCAAAAATCCCAGGAGACAATGCCCACAGTTGTGCAACCAAGGATCCTGGACTTCAGTAATGCACGATCCTCAGAAAATCGCAAGAAGGACACAATTCCTACCACTGTGGCGTCACCCTGGGGGCAACTATGGACAACCGAGCGTCCATGATCAATGATATCAGTGAGCCTTTCAACACTCCTAGAAACCTTGATTCTAGTAAATTCTTAAACATCAATTGTATTAATACTAACTGTACTAACGTTGACGCAGGAATAAACCCAAACATGGCTAGGGAACTTCAACAATTAAGACAAATGATCTCCGGTGTACGCGGAGTGGTCCAACCAATACCAAAAGCATCTCCTACAAGCCACAGGATCTCGAGATTTGCTCCTGCGATAGCTGATACCAAAGTTTCTAAGCGCTTCAAAACTCCCAGCATGAAGCTATACGATGGAACTACAGATCCTGAAGAGTATATAGCCCAATACAGAGAAAGGATGGAGATCATTACCATCCCAGGGCACTTGAAGGAAGCTTGCTTGTGCAAAGGCTTTGGTTCGACCCTTATAGGATCAGCCCTCAAATGGCTGCTAAACGTTCCCCCACACTCTTTTACTTCATTTGCACACTTAGTCAATATCTTTAATAAGCAGTTTTATTGCAGCAGAACCTTCGATAAGATCATTAGTTATCTCTACCGGGTGGTTTAGGATCCTAAGGAAAAAGTTAGGGACTTTATTAACAGGTTTGGCGGGGAAACTCGAGCATCCCCAACATCGACATGGCCACCGCTGTGGAAGCCTTTAGGATGGGACTAAGAAAGGATTCACCCTTCTATGAAGACCTTGTGACGAACCCATGCAAAAGATTATATGAAGTCAGGTGTCAGACGTTGAGGTTCATAAGGATCGAAGAGGATAGAGATATCCAGAAAAGAAGCAACCCTTCGGATCAATATCAGAACCCCAATAGGAAGGCTGAATCCTCGACTTAAAGATCCTACAAATTGAAGCCCTATTTTAAATCGGATCATCATAGAGTTAATTCCATAGAAGATGGAGGAGAAGAAGAAGAGCTTCCTAAAATCACTTACTTTTATTTTTCTGTGGATGTTTCAGGTGTAATTCATGTTATGCATGATCTTGGAGATAAAGCAAGATGGCCAAAGAGAAACAGCAAGACCACTGCTTGGAAAGACAAATCTAAATGGTGTGCCTACCATGAAGACTTTGGCCACATAACAGAGGACTGCATAGCCCTACGAAAAAAAATCAACTACCTCCTTAGTAAAGGACACCTCAAAGAGATCCTCGGGAGAAAAAGAGAAAAATCCAGGGAGAACAGCCAGGATGATCATAGGATACTGGAGAAACCAGGATCCCCACCCTCTGACACCAAGATAATTAACGTTATCTCAGGCGGATCTAACATCTGTGGCACCTCTTATTCTTAGGCTAAAAGACTTGCCAAGGTCTCTAAAATAGAAAAGGAGGATAGACCACGGAAGAATACCATGATTAGCAGTGAAAAAAAAATCACATTTAACGAGACGGATAGGGAAGGAATTTAGGATCCTCACCATGATGGACTCATGATAACACTGTACATGGCCAACCATTTCTTCATAAGAATCCTTGTTGATGGAGGATCCTTGGTCAATATCGTACTCCTAGAGGCGCTGAAAAGAATGAACATCCCAGAATTAGAGATAGTCAAGAGATCCTCAGTCCTCATAGGATTCTTGTGTTATTGACACCTTGTCTCCTTATTATGTGATACTAGGTAGACCATGGATCCACGAGATGAAAGCGGTTCCATCAACATACCATCAGTGTGTGAAGTTGCCCACTCCGTGGGGAACAGTGAAGATCATAGGCGATCAACAAGAATTGAAAGAATGCTACAAAACCTTTATGAAATCTACAACCAAACCCCAAAAAGCATAGAAACTAAGGCATGGGGCACGACATGTTCTAGAGACAAAGGAATAAGACGTAAAGGAAGTGTCCCTAGGCATCGAGGATCCTGAAGCTAAAGTCCTCATAGGATCCTCAATGCCTGAGCAGATTGAGCAGGATCTATTTAATTTCTTAAGAACGAAGTAAGACATTCGCATGGAAATACGAAGATATGACAGGTATAGATAAGAGTATCATTACTCATAAACTTAATATTGATCCTTCTTTCAGACCGATACACCAAAAGAGAAGGAAGTTTACACGTAAAAAGAATCAAATCATCCAAGAGGAAGTAGAGAAGTTTCTCAAAACAGGGACGATCAACGAATTAAATTTCCCAAGATGTCTAGCTAATGTAGTTTTTGTACAAAATAAAAACGGCAAATGGCGAGTGTGTGTAGATTACACGGATCTTAACAAGGCTTGTCCTAAGGATCCTTTCCCTCTACCACATTTTGACTCTATGATAGATGCGACAACTATCCATGAACTCATGACCTTCATGGATGCCTCAGTAGGATTCCAACAAATCCAAATGGAACCATCAGACCAAGAAGATACTGCATTCATAACACCGACATGTATATATTGTTACACCGTAATGCCTTTTGGTCTTAAAAATGTAGGTGCGACATATCAAAGGTTGGCGAATCGGATGTTCAAAGACAAGCTGGGGGACACCATGGATGTTTATAATGACGACATGGTACTGAACTCAATGAAAGTCGAAGATCACCTTAAAGACCTTAAGGAAGCGTTTGACATCTCGGACGAGTACAATATGAAACTGAACCCACTCAAATGTCACTTTGGAATGAAATCACGCAAGTTCCTTGGATACATGGTAACCAAAAGAGGGATAGAAGCAATCCCAGAACAGATAAAAGCAATCATGGAACTAAGATCCCCATCTTCAACAAAGGACATCCAAAGGCTAACCGAAAGAGTAGCAGCACTCAACAGGATCATTTCAAGATCCTCAGTAAGGTGCAACCCCTTTTACGATATCTTGAAAAAGAAGAGAAAGCCTTCCAGTAACTCAAAAAATATCTGAGCTCTTCTCCACTACTTGTGAAACCTATAGACGGAGAACCACTTATTCTCTACCTCTCGGTATCCTCAAACGCGGTATGTGTCGTTCTGGTCAAGGATCTTAATGGGGATCAACATCCTATCTACTATGTAAGTAAAAGTCTCCGGGATCCTGAAACCAGGTACCCTCACCTCAAAAAGTTAATTCTTGCCTTAGTAACTACTTCTACGAAATTAAGACGCTACTTCAAAACACACACTATACAAGTAAATACTAACTATACTATCAAGAATGTCATGAGAAAACCAGAAATGTCAGGAAGGATGGCAAAATGGTTGGTGAAGTTAAGCACATTTGACATCAGATACGAACCAAGATCCGCCATAAAAACAGAAGCATTAGCAGACTTTGTGGCTGACTTTAGTGATGATCTACAAAACGAAGTAGACATGGAAGCTAAGCAACTCCTAGATGATGAACACCTGGGAAGATGGACTGTGTTCACAGATGGAGCTTCAAATCAGAAAAGAGCAGGCCTAGGGATCACACTAAAGTCGCCACAGGGGGACATCATACCCCAGACAGTTAGTTGTGAATTCAACACTACCAACAACGAAGCATAATGCGAAGCACTCATCATGGGATTACAATTAACTAAGGATCTTTAGGTATTTGTTGATTCTTTATTACTAACCAGTCACTACAATGGATCTTATGCAGTGAAAGGTGAAAATTTAGCATTATACCTAGAGATCCTCAAAAAATTAGCTTCTGATTTCAAAAACTATAGTCTAACCCAAGTTCCCAGAGAGGAAAACACAGAAGCGGATGCATTAGCCAATTTAAGATCCTCCCTTAGGAACCCACCAAAGATGAAGATTCCTACAACCCACATAATTACCACAGTCATAGAAACCCTCTCCAACAAATTAGAAGATCATAAACACCCGGCAAGCAAAGCATCTATAGAAGATCCCAACTCTAGGATACTTCCTCAAAGGGATCCCGACGGACAGGACCCTCGAAGAAGTTCGTGAACATGGATCCAACCCATTGTGGAGTATCTCCAAAATATCACGATCCCGACATAAGAAAAAAGTGAAAGAGCATTCAGGACGAGAGTCTTGAGATTCGTGTTAATGCAAGGTAAACTTTACAAAAATCTATGGAAGGTCCATACCTTAGATGCTTGGAAGATCTTGAAGCTGCAGAAGTCTTAAAGGATATACACGCAGGAGATTGTGACAATCACACAGGGGGCAGATCCTTATGCTCCAAAATAATAAGAACTGGATACTAATGGCCAACCATGAAGAAGGTCTCCTTTCTACATGCTCAGAAGTGTGATGCTTGCCAAAGACATAGAAACATCTTGCATCAACCGGCAGAACCTCTACATCCTATTATCTCCCCATGGCCATTCATGAAATGGGGGATGAATATAGTTGGAAAACTACCAGTAGCCCTAGGAGGAAAAGTCTTCATGGTGGTGATGACTGATTACTTCTCCAAATGGATCGAAGCTGAAGCTTTCGTCCAGACTTGGTATTAAGGAAAACATTCCAAAACACCCAGGATCCTAGTGCAGTAAAATTGGCTCCCAAATGGGAAGGACCATATCTTGTAAATGCTGAAGCAGGAAAAGGAGCATACTGGCTAGCAACACTCGAAGGAGACGTTCTACTAAGATCCCAGAATGCTATACACCTCAAAGCGTACTACATGTAAGTAGGATCGAATGATCCACAATAAAACCAAGGTACATGCGAGAACAAGATCGATGGGCAGGGACAAGGTTTGAAAACTCAAACCTTGAATGAATGCTTAAGATCAATGTCTGCTTGCTAATAGATGTTCAAGTCAAGGCTGGAAAGACCAGTCAAGTCTTAGATAAAATGTTCAACAAACAATCAAGCCATTAAAAGAAGAATAATAGTAAATAATCAAGGTAAAGCTAATAAATGAAGAATAAGAAGAATGTTTTGAATATACTTAGAGTAAATGCTAAAAAGTGAGCAAAAGATTCGTGGTTGACTTGTATTGAATGCTCCTATTTATAGGAGTGAATGTTACAGCGAATTAACCCTAGTGTTTACATAAGACCGGACAAAAGACATAATTCTGACATTCTGATTGTCCTAATTCAACTTTAGACTAAGTTCTATGAAACTTTACATCAAATACAAGACAAAAGTAATAAATGCACAAAGGACAAAATGACATCATTCCGGACAAGTATCCTTCCGGACATGAAGGTTAGTTCCGGATCAGCATGCATTCCGGACAAGAGGATCAGCTCCAGAATGCCTTCATTCTTCTCTCCTTCTTACTTCTTCCGGACAGGTTTCGGACCACTCTTCATTTCGGAATTTAAGCACTTCGGAATACTGAGTTAGGATTGCTAGATGTTCACTTTCAGGTTCTAACAATCTCCCCCTAAGAGAACTTAGCAATCCAACAGGTTTAGTTCATTTCTTCCTTGATGAAGGTGTAGGCTCTGAACAACCATTATCGCACCATAATATACCACGCCAGTTGACTTACAAACTTTGCCTTGACCTGTTCCGGAGCATCAGACTTGGACGCACGGGATATGAACTTCTTCAGATCTTTGGTCGGAACTAGGTGTTTATCAAGGACTCGGAAGAAATCCTTCTTGTTTGTCCTTCTGGTGGTGTAGACAAACCCTAGAACCGGTTCTTCAATTGGACCATCTGCAAGAATTTCAGCTTCCGGAAGAACGAAGTCGATCTTGGCAACGAATTGTTCGGTTCCGTAGAGGTGTGCAAGTTCGTTGTCACACCGGCAGAACTCAGCAACATAATCTATTAGAAAGCTGAGAGTTGCGTGGTAAGCACCCATACTGATTTCATCCTTTTGGTTTTTTCTGAAGTAAGCAGCTAGGGTGAGAATGTCGTTCAGATTCATTGAAGGAAAATCCGCATCAGTAACGGTCTGGGGAGTTGGCTTGTTCCGGAGGAGGTGAAAACGGAATAGAGGACAGTTCAGCTCAAATTTTACCAAAATTTTTCTTCCGAAGCCTTGAACTTTGGTGATCCTCTTCCTTGTCCATACTTCCTTGAAGGGTTGAGAATTCTTTGCATAGAAGGTTTTAAGCCTTTCTCGCTCTGTCCGGATGATCACTTCCAGATTATCGGTTGGGTGAAGCGGAGCAAACTTAGTGTAGAATTTGTTGTAAGGAGAGAGAGGAAGATCCAGCTGATCAGTGTCATTGGTAGGAAGGTCATAGTAAAGGATTGGAATGATTTCATGTGCTTGAAGAATGCCTTCACGACATAGAGGAGAAATGCCATGCATCGGATCGGGATTGTCTTTTAAAGCTTGAATCCGGATGCTGTCCTCTAATGCCTTATGAATTTCCTCCTGAGACCATCCATATTTGTGCTTGAGAGGAGGTCCGGAGTGGAAGGAGTCTTGTTCGGAAGTCATTGGTTTCTTCCCTTTGTCTCTTTGAAGCGCATCAATGACCAGCTTCATGTTTTCATCAATCGTGAATTCCGGAATGGGAGTTGGAAGTGGTTCTTCCGGAATCTCATCAGGGGTCTGAAGGGGGGAGCCCTGGTCGATTGGAGCTATTTTTGGTTCCGGAATGGGAGGCTGAACTGAAGAAGTGGCACGGAAGGCTTGAGCGGTCAATGCTGATTTTGCCTTTGCCATTTTAACAGGCATTTGAAAATTGTCCGGAAGAGAGGATGGCCATGAGACTGCAGACCAAATCCTCTTTTGTTCTTCAGTCGGTTCCTTAGGAATGGACAACTTTGGAGCTTGAAGACCAAGAACTCCTTTGGGAGCTTCATCCGGAACATATATGTCTTCATTTTTGCTTTCTTCTCCTTCAGTGATCCCCAGGATTCCGGACACGATTTGAACGTCTTCATCTTCAGAATCCAGGTCCTCATCCTGGAGTGTGAATTTCGTAGTTGGTTTCCATCTTCTACTTGGGCCTTCTCCCTCTCTTGTATCAGTGAACTTAGGAACTGGTGCAAGCTGCAAAACCTCTTTCAGATCGTCAAATTTGGAGAAGACTTTCTGAAGGCCGGAGGTGAGTTGAAGAGTGAGAGCATCGTAAGCGTCAGCAGTGGGGGCCTGATCAGAAAGATGTTTGAAAGTGTTGTTGAGGATGGCAATCATCTCATCAAACTTCCTGTTCGGAACATCAACAATGTTCCATGTTGAGCGGAGAAGTTTGATGAGGACTTGTTGAATAATGAGGTTCATTTCATCTTTCTTCCGGATCTCCTTCTCCAGCCGTTGAATTTATTTCTCATGACGAACATGGGTCTGCTTGATTAGATCGTTGGTAGCAGACACCATATCATCATGGACCTTGAGCATGGAAGTGATGGTGTTGAGATAATTATCCACCAAAGCGTCGTACTTGGAGTCAACTTGCTTACTTGTGTGCTTGAGCCAGATGGAGATCAGCTGATCAAGGTGGGCTTCTCTTTCGGCAACTGATGGTCCGGACTGTTGGAAGAGAGACTGGAGAATGGCATCAAGTTTGGAATCAAGTCCGGAGACTTTTTGATCCATTTTAGAGTTCAGCTCTGTTACGGATGTCTCCACGGATGCCACTTTTTGCATGGTGTCAGAGACATTGGTTTGGATCTCGAGAAGAGCGAAGGGATCGACGTAGTCACCCGCTGAGGATTCTGAATCAGAATCAGAATGTTGCGGAGGAGGTTGGTGTACGTTCTGATTTGAAGAGGGACCCGGTTTGGTTGCATCATCATCTTCTTGAAGTTTGGAGTTGGAACCGCCGTCCGGAGTGGTAGAGGAGGAGGATCTGAATTCATAAGCAGACTTGGATACGAATGCCTTGGATTGGTAATGAACTGAAGTCATGAGATATGCATCCGGAATGATTTTTGCCTCTTCTTCCAGCATGATTTCTTCAGAGATTTATTCTTCCGGATCGGTGTGAAAAAGACTTTGATGAGTGGTGATGGGGGGCAGTTCTGAGGTGAGCTCATTGATAGCATCAGCGTCAGTTGGAGGAACATAGTGCAGATTGCTTTGGATGGCCTTGTTCCTCATGGAAATAAGCGTGGACTCCACCTGAGCTCTGGTGAGATCCGGACGTTTGGATGCGGCCCTGTTCACAAAATCTTCCCATAGGGGATCGTTAACACATGGTCGTCATGTACGCCTTCCGGGTATCAGACCAGTTGAGGCTTCCGGCGGAGGAGGGACTACTCCAGCTCCGGACAGCTTGGGGTCCGGAACAGTGGTTCCGGAGTGTATGCGTGTAGAAGAGATAATAGGATCATCAAAAGTGACGCTTGGGTGTGTTCCAGGGGGTTGCAAGGAACTATGTTCAACACCGGCATCACCCTTTTGGGAGGGTGAGGGTGAGGGTGGATTATGTGGTGACTCCCCATGAGTGTGTTCGTGTGTTTTTGAAACATCGAGGTGTGCCTCGGATGAGTGGGTAGGAGGGGTGTGCGGATGACCAGAATCAGCCTAAATGTCAAGGGTGCCCTCCTGTTGAGAGGGGGCACTGACTTTGGCTTTCTTTTTGGTCTTAGACTTGGTAGGAGAAGCCTTTCGTTTGGTTGGTTTCTTGACTTTGGGTCCGGACGAAGTTGGCTTGGCCTCTTCCGAGATGGGCTCAACAGAGACAGGGGCAGGTTGTGTTGGGTCTAACACAACCGAAGTATCTAAATGATGTTTTAAGTAAGGGGACTCGGAAGGAAGTAGGGCCAACATGTGGTTTGGAAGACTTCTAACCGGACGAAAAGAAGATTGGTCTGGAATCCTATAAGATTTAACAAGTTTAAACGTGACACATACCTCCAGAGGAATGGTGTTAACCGGAAGTGGTTCCGAAAGCTACTTGAACACTTGTTCGATCGTCAGAGCCCAGAACCTAGGGCTTGAAATTTCATTCGGCTTCCTCTTGGTAGCAAACTTGCAGAAGTCTTGCCACAAGACTTCTAGAAGATCAACAGCATTCTCGCGTCCGGAGTAGATGTTGAATACGACATTGAGCCAGTCCTTGCTTAAGTTGTCCGTTCCTCCATGCTTTCCGGACAGTCCTCTGAGGATGAAATGCATCAATACAGTCCATAGTCCGGACACCGCAGTCTTCTTGAAATCTTTCGCTTTGTAGTCTTGAGAATATCCAATGTAGTTCAGAAACGTCTGAAACTCTTCAGACGTTGGTTCAACAACTTTGAAACCCTTTGGGTTGGCTTTAACACCAATCGCCTTGAGAAAGGTCGATTTGTAGATTGGAACTGTTCTGTCACCAAGGATTGGGATCATTAGAGCACCATCATCAAGTTGAATGCTGGTGAAGGCAAGATGAAGGTGATGAATGGGAAGGGGTGGTTCAGGGATCTTAGTGAGAGGAATGGAGATGGGGTGGTTTGCAATGAACTCGATCATCACTCTTATCAATTCATCATAATCCAGTGGGTTGAGAGAGAAGAGTTGTGTAGTGTCTCTCAAGAACGGTTCTGGATCGGCGGAAGAGGAGGAACCTTTAGAACCCTTGGATGATTTCTTTCTGGCAATGGACTTCTTTGGAGTAGGGGTAGTTTGAGTGTGTTCTGGAGAGGACGCCATTGTTGCAGGTTATGAGTGCTTGAAGAACATGAAGAACAGTGAGAGAATTTAGGAGATTTGAGGGTTTTGAGAGCATAAAGAGGTAAAAGGGGTTTTGAAAGGGTATTTATAGGTAAGGTAAATGGGTCGGGTTAAAAAAGAAATGATTAGGATCCGAGAACAAATGGGTCGCATTTAATGTTTGGGAACGAGATTTGACAGGTGAGGTGAAAGGGCAAGGTAATTTGGGGCTAAAAATGGAGAATTCAACCGTCAATTCGATATCTATTTTATGGGGCGTGCAATCGTGTCATGCAAATCGAGGACGATCAGATAAGGATCTTCATGAAAAGTAACCGTTGAGAAAACCGTTTCACCTTATTACCTTTTGGTATTCCGGATGAGTTGTTCCAGACAGTGTATGATCCGGAGGGCAAGAGTCATGATCCGGAGCATACTTTTTTGAAGAACAAGGTTCCGGAACAAGTTTTAAAATTCCGGAGCAGTTTTGAAATTCCAGAGCTCTTTTGAAAATTCCTGAGCACTTTTGAAAATTCCGGAGCATTTTTTGAAAATTTCGGAGCACTTTTGAAAATTCCAGAGCATTTTTTTGAAAATTCCAGAGCACTTTTGAAATTCTAGAGCATTTTTGAAATTCCGGAGCATTTCTGAAAATTCCGGAGTAAGTGTTGGATGTCCGGAACGCATAATGTGACACATTTTCTGGAGAGGAATTCTGGAATTCGATTATGAAGTAAATTCTGATCATCGTGACAAGGTGGGTTATAAATAGCAAACAAATAAGGTGAACTGTACAGATTAACAAACTCAAGTGAAGGTCAGAGATAAATACAAGCAAAATGATCCTATGTATTCCGAGAGAAAGTAGTTCTGAAAAAGAGGATCAGAACTAATTTTCTTTCAAAGTACGTCTATCAAAGAGAACAAGTCTCTTGAAAGAACTGAGGATCTGGTATCATCATACCCATCTTGTTCAGAAAACCGTTGAATTTGGTTTCGTCTAATGCCTTGGTAAAGACATCAGCAATCTCATCGTCAGATGGAACAAAAATGAGTTCAATGTTACCATTTAAAACGTGATCTTTTATGAAATGGTACCGTATGTCAATGTGCTTGGTCATAGAGTGCTGAATTGGATTGTGGGAAATCGCAATGGTACTTTGAGAATCACAATAGATAGGAATGTGTTGAAAACAGTAACCATAATCCAAGAGTTGAGATTTCATCCACAGAACTTGAGATGTACAGCTGGCAGCAACAATGTATTCAGCTTCGGCTGTAGAGAGTGCAATGCAGTTTTGTTTCTTGGACGACCAACTGACCAATCGACCACCTAAGATTTGACAACCACCTGAAGTGCTTTTTCTATCGAGTTGAAGACCAACATAGTTTGAGTCTGAGTAAGCTCGAAGAAGGAAGCTCTCATTTGCTGGGTACCAAAGTCCGAGACTTTTTGTGCCTTTAAGATATCGAAAGCTTTGTTTCACAGCCAGAAGATGAGACATCTTTGGGTTGACTTGAAATCTGGCACATAAACATGTTGAGAACATGATATCCAGACGACTTCCTGTTAGATAGAGTAGGGATCCAATCATTTCACGGTACTTCTTTTCATCAACAGAAACACCCGAAGGGTCGGCAAATATCTTGTGTCTGAAGCCCATATGTACCTTGGCAGAAGCACAGGTGTCCATAGAGTATTTCTTGAGGAGTTCCGAGATATACTTCTCTTGGTGAATGAATACTCCTCGGTTGGTCTGTTGGACTTGGAGGCCAAGAAAGAAGCTTAACTCCCGATTTATACTCATTTGGAATCGATTGATCATCAGTTTAGCAAAGTCAGCAACCATAGATGAATCAGTAGATCCAAAAATGATGTCATCCACATAAATTTGTACCAACATTAGATGCTTTCCATTTGATCTTCGGAATAAAGTGGGATCTAGAATTCCTCTTTGAAAACCGGAATGTTTGAGAAAACCGGAATGTTTGAGAAAATCGGTGAGGGTCTCGTACCATGCTCGAGGAGCTTGCTTGAGTCCGTAGACAGCCTTCCGGAGTTTATAACAGTAATTCAGAAAGGAAAGATTAATGAATCCGGGGGGCTGTTGAAGGTACACTTCAGTGTCAAGTTCACCGTTAAGAAATGCAATCTTAACATCCATTTGGTAAACTTTGAAGCCTTTATGAGCTGCATAAGCAAGAAAGATCATGATGGCTTCAAGATGTGCAACAGGAGAAAACGTTTTGTCGTAGTCGAGCCCTTCTATTTGAGTAAAACCTTTACCCACCAGTCTTGCCTTATTTCGGATGATTACTCCTGCATCATCAAGCTTGTTTCGGAATACCCATCTTGTACTGACAATGGGATGATTTTGGGGAGGGGGCACGAGAGTCCAAACCTCATTTCGGTCAAATTCTGCCAGTTCGTCTTGCATGGCTGTAATCCAGTCAACATGCTCCAATGCTTCCTTAATGGATTTGGGTTCAACCATGGATATGAATGCTGAGAAGTGACATTCGTTTTGAATATTTGTAGCAGAATGAGTCTGTACACCAGCATTGGGGTTACCGATTACTTGGTTCGGAGGATGATCCTTCGTCCAAACATGTAATCGTGGGAGTTCTTGTGCAGTCGTCGAACCGATATCAACAGTGGAATTGATTTGCTCCCCCTGAATGGTTTGAATGTTGGGATGATGCTCCCCCTGAACTTCTGAACCAGATAGGTTGACATCATCATCAGAAGGGAACTCAAAGAATTGTTCGTTTTCATCATTGTTGAGCAGACTGGAGTCATCGAACTCAACAGCTGCATCTTGGAAGCCATTCACATTTGATTCAAGAGAGGGATTGGCATTATTCTCCCCCTCAACCCGAGAAGGTTGAAACAGATCAGAATCAAATGGAGAGAGGCTTGGGATCAGACCGAAGACATTACGAGAGACTGGAACTTTCGAAGAGGGGATTGGAATGAGACGAGGTCTTGATCGAGATTCCGAATCAAGAGAGGTTTCGGAAGGACCAAACAGAGTTTCAAAGTCAACTTCAAGAATTGTCTGAGGGTTCGTACATCCTGGCGGAGGAGCATCGGACTCCATAATGTGAGTTGTAATGTGAGTAGGGCCAGAATTCCGAATGAAGTTGTCATCAAAGGTAATGTCGAAGCTTTCTTCCAGAACACGAGTTCTCCGGTTAAGAACTCTATAAGCTTTCGATTTTGAAGAGTACCCAAGGAAAATGGCTTCATCAGCTTTGGGTTGAAACTTAGAAAGCTGATCATGGTTGTTCTTGATGAAGCATCTGCATCCGAAGACATGTAAAAATGAGATAGTTGGCTTCCAACCATTCATTGCTTCGTACGGTGTCATGTTGAGATGTCGATTGATGATACTCCGATTTTGAGTGAAGCAAGCAGTAGATACGGCTTCAGCCCAAAGGTAAAGTGGTAGATTTGCAAATTTCAACATTGATCGAGCAGCTTCAACGAGAGTTCTATTGCGTCTTTCGACTACACCGTTCTGTTGTGGAGTATAAGGAGCTAAGAAGTTGTGGTCGATTCCTTTGTCTGTGAGAAAGTTCTCAATGGTGGAATTAGTGAATTCCGATCCATTATCACTTCGGATTCTCCTGACTGGGAGTTTTGTAAGAACTTCTATTCCTTTGATGAAATTTATGAGCTCTAAGGCTGTTTCGGATTTCAGCCTTAGGAAGAAGACCCAAGTGAACCTTGTAAAATCATCAACAATCACAAGAATGTATTTCTTATGATGAAGACTTTCTACAGTGGATGGTCCACAGAGATCAATCTGTAGAAGCTCCAATGGTTCCGAAATGGACTTTTCGATGATGACAGGATGACCCTTCTTCGATTGCTTACCACACTCACAAGCAGCACACAAATGATCATTTTCGAATTTGAGAAGAGGTAAACCTCTTACCATTTCGCCGGATACAAGATCATTCATATACCCAAAGTTTAGATGAGCGAGCCTTCGGTGCCATAACCAACTTACGTCAGGAACAACTTTGAACAGAAGGCAGAGTTGCGGTTTGCCAATGATCATGTTGATGTCGAGCGGGTACATGTTCTTGTTGCGAAGCGACTTGATTAAACACTCTTTGCGGTCTTCGGTCATTACATAGCTGTACTTTTTGCAAAATTCAACACGTTGATTTGAATCAGTGAGCTAAGCAACACTTATCAAATTATGTTTTAGATCAGCCACATAAGCCACGTGTGAAATAAAGAAGTTTTCGTTGGTGAGAGTTCCGTAACCACGAATTTGAGAGTTGGAGTTGTTGCCATACGTCACATAACCAGCATTTGGAGAAAGCTTTAAATCTCGCAGAAAATCTTTCTGCCCCGTCATGTGCATGGAGCAAGCACTATCAATATACCATATTGTTTTTTGCTCCGAAGCACAAAGTGCCTGCAAAATTAGTGAGTGATGGAGTTTTTAGGATCCGAATTAGACTTTAGGACATAGGCATGGGCTTTGGACATTGATTGTGACTTAGGAACAGCTTTGTGTTTCTAGGTGATATTCTTGAAATTCTTTGTAAACAGACATAATGCTAATGTCTTTTCGTCTATCTAGTAGTCATATTTAATGACTTGAAGATTCCGAACTACCTTCTTCGGATCTTTGACGTCCGGAGCGTTGCTATTATTTGTTTCCTCCGGAATTGTTGTTTCAGCAATGGGAGTTTTGACTTTCCACACACAATTTTTCTTGGAAGATTTTGAGGATGTTTTCTTTTCATTTGAGGATTTTCTTGATGACACATTTGTTTTTGAAAGATTTGGTTTAAAATTATGCCATCAGATTTTGCAATAAGGACAGATGAAGCATTCTGAGATTCTATTGGAGTATTTCGGATGAATTTCGCAGCTACATGAGCTTGAGACTGAGATGAGCTGATAACTTTCTTAGATTCCACATGATCAAGAGGTTCGGAAGGTCTTTTGAGAATCTTAGTGGGAACAAAGGAGTTTTGACTATGAGTGGATATATGAGAATTCCGGGATGAACTTTGTTTGGAGTTAGCAAGGAACCTGAAATTTTGTCTAGTCTTAACTTCCTTTTTATGAGCATTTCGAGCTTCTACTTTGGGATCTACTATATCTTTCCTATTCAGCATTGGTTTTCTCTTAGGATGAGATGAGGATTTTGAGGTTTGTCCTACGGATGGATTCTTGAACTCAGGAGTAATGGGAACCAATCTAGTTTTTGAGATAACTAAGGAATCCGATTCACAAGAATCAGAGGACACACAGCTTGAGACTTCAACTTTATCATCTAAGGATGCCCATACAACCTCAGAAGCATTGGGTTCAGTTGTCACCGGATCAATTTCTTCAATCACATAATTGTTCACGTGATTACTTTTCAGAACATAGTCTACACAATTTGTTAGACTCTGATGAAAATCTGTGGTCCGATTCAGGTCCGGGTTTGTCAGAGGCGGAATAGGCATGGAATTAGGACATGTGACAACAACTGGTTTGAACTCAGTAATTAGGGACTCAAATTGGTCTGTAGTCTCCGGAAGGGGTGACAAGGGAGAAACAGGGGTGTCCAAACGTTTGATACTCGGAACCTCTCCCATGAATGTCAAATTTTGCAATTCCTTCAAGGGACTGACAACTGGTTTCGGAAACTCGCTTCCGAGACCGGGTGTTTTAGACCATGGATCACGAAAGTTAGGAGTCATTCGAATGTCCGCTTCAAGCATGTCACCAGAATTATGCAAAGCATTTATTTTTGCATTGAGACGTTTGTTATCAGCAATTAAAACATTTCGTTCAGAATAAGTGATTTCACATTTATCTTTCAAAATGATACATTCATCGTTTGACATTACAAGCTCATGCTCTAAAGACTCGATTTTCAATTTTTTATCCTCAAAACGTAACCTAATACGATTTAGTTCACAATCCTTCTTCTCACTGGCTTCTATGGCGGACTCATAGGCTTTATAGATAGTATTCATATCTTTTTGGATTTGGGTAAGATAAGGTTCACAAAGAGATAAATCAAAATTATTATCAGAGATCATAGATTTTACCTGTTGAACGATGCTTCGGCCAGGTGGATCGTTGGTGGCCATGTAGCAGTGGTGAGGTTCAGTGATATCATCATCATCTTCGGACCCAGAAGACCAGTATCCTTCATCACATTCAACTGTTTCTCTTGCCATAAAACACATGTTTCTTCCAGTTACCATGTTATCATCATCTCCGGATGACCAATATCCTTCAACATCTCTTGAAACAGTTGTAACAAACGCTTTCCTACTTTTAGCCATCTCTTGTGCTTTTCGGACATAGTAGGCTGAATCCTTGACTTTTGTTTTTTCTGGAGCATCATCCAGGCACCCTTTGGCAAAATGATTTGCATTTCCACACTTATGACACATAATCTTTGTTTTGTCCGATTTGTAATTCTGAGAGGATTCTGGAGCAGTGTTTGGTTTAGTGATGTTTGGTTTGTATGTTGGATGATTTTCGGAAGTTGGTTTACGTTCCAGAGCAGAGTGATGTTGAGGATTGTTATGGTGAAGAGCATTGAATCGGTTTTGGTATGGTTTGTAAGAGGAGTTTATCGGACGTTTGTACTTCATTGAGAGTAGTGCGAACTCCGATTGAAAAAGGAGTTCAGAGTTCATGGCTTCAAATTCATCAACCGTTAAGGTTTGTGTGGGTAAGGTAGGTGCGGATGTTTGAACCAATGGAATAATGGGTGTGAAGGGATCCGAGGTAGATGAGTTCGGAATGGTTGGTTCAAAGGAACTGACAAGGGCAAGAGGACCTCCGGAGAGTTCCCTTATGTTCTGAGCAACATTTGATTCATGTCCTTGAAGTTCATCAAAAAGTTGATAGAGCTTTAACTTTTTCAAGGAACCATTGCTTTGGAGACGAGATTTCACATTTCCCCATCCTTTGCCAAGACTATTAATAAAATTGAGATTGTACTCCAAAGGAGTTCGAAAAATCCCATGAGCAGTCATGTTGTTGACAACGATTCGGTAACAACTGGAAGCGGAGGCCACAGATTCACCTGGAGTGGTGGTGAAGGTCTCGAAGTCGTTGACAACTGAGGTGAGGCGCTTGTCCTTCATGTTTTCGGAACCTTCAATTAGGTCCTGAAGAGTGTCCCATATCTCTTTGGCTGACTTGCACAGCTTGATATGCTCGAAGAGTGAGGGAGGAACACCAAACACCATTTCAGAGAAAGCAACTTGATCATCATGAAGCTTTTCAATATCATCTGCAGTCAGAGGAGCAGGACGAGTTTCATCTTCTCTCATGAGTTGAGCAGCTGCATCTCTTACAATTGTTCTTACAGGAACATGTGGACCTTCAGTGACGGATCTCCAGATTTCTTCACCTTTATCTTTGGAAATTAGAAATCTTTCCATTCTAACTTTCCAGTGATCATATTCTTCCACAACTAGTAAAGGGGCACGTGTAGGGCCACCCACACTATTTGCGATTTGCATTGAAATCATTTGTTGAGAATTAGAAGCAGCCATTGAAGTTAAGATATCTTCAAGCTAAAGTGGTATATAGAAGAACTTTTATCCTTGACACAGAATTGGTTGAAACACCAAGGTAATTTCAAACCAACTATAATATGATCTTTATGGATACAAATGACAACCACTCAAGCTCTGATACCAATTATGAGAACAAGATCGATGCGCAGGGACAAGGTTTGAAAACTGAAACCTTGAATGAATGTTTAAGATCAATGTCTGCTTACTAATAGATGTTCAAGTCAAGGCTGGAAAGACCAGTCAAGTCTTAGATAAAATGTTCAATAAACAATCAAGCCATTAAATGAAGAATAATAGTAAATGATCAAGGAAAAGCTAATAAATGAAGAACAAGAAGAATGTTTTGAATATGCTTAGAGTAAATGCTAAAAAGTGAGTAAAAGATCTGTAGTTGACTTGTATTGAATGCTCCTATTTATAGGAGTGAATGTTACAGCGAATTAACCCAAGTGTTTACATAAGACCGGACAAAAGAACGAAGTCTGACATTCTGATTGTCCTAATACAACTTTTGACTAAGTCCTATGAAACGTTACATCAAATACAAGACAAAAGTAATAAATGCAGAAAGGAAAAAATTACTTCATTCCGAACAAGTATCCTTCCGAACATGAAGGTTAGTTCCGGATCAGCATGCATTCCAGACAAGAGGATCAGCTCCGGAATGCCTTCATTCTTCTCTCCGTCTTACTTGGTTCGGACAGGTTCCGGACCACTCATCATTTTGAAATTTACACACTTCGGAATACTGAGTTAGGATTGCTAGAGGTTCACTTTCAGGTTCTAACAGTACACAGGTTCTTTAGCTAAAAACTTTTATTATTACTGATTTTCTCCTCGAATACATTACTAACTTAAGCGTCGGAGGGGCGTTAGCTAGACTAACGCTCACCCCTAGCTAACGTTTGCTATGAAAAACAACGTACGTTTAAGGATCCTCAAGAGTGAAGATCCTGAAACATCAGGATCCTCACAATCAAATATCCTGAATCATCAGTTGCCTCACAATCAAAGATTCTGGAACATCTGCATCCTCAAGTTTGAACACCCTGAAGCACAAGGATCTTGACATATAAAGATCTCAATACTTGGTAAACTCCATTATATTTAACAATGTAATCTCTAAACTACCATGTACACAAGCTAAAGACTGGTCATCTCTCCCACGCTTAAGGGTACTTAATCCCCTCTAAGGTTTAAAGAGCTAATTACCTCTTTCATACGAAGTAAGGTTTATACACCTTGCTTAGACGCATGATATCTAAGTATGGGATACGGGTAAAGGGATCATTTCACGATCCAGTGGCTTGGAAACCCTCTTATCTTTAAACACAAGTTGAGATCCTTAAGGTTTATAACATTATCATGTTATCCAGAAATCGGGATCCTACCATAGTGATTACTTAAGGTTTATAACATTTTCATGTTATCTAGAGATCGGGATCCTACCCCATTGATTACTTAAGGTTTATAACATTTTCATGTTATCCAGAAATCGGGATCCTACCCCAGTAACTACTTAAGGCTTATAACATTTTCATGTTATCAAAGGTTGGGATTTTGCCCCAGAATTTACATAAGGTCTATAACATCTCCATGTTGTCACATGTTGGGAATGTTCCCCAGAGAATACGGTCGAATTGTAACATTTTCATGTTATCTATCCAATGAATTATATCACAGGTGGGGATCCTCCCCAGAATATAACATTAACATGTTATCTATTTTGTCAAAGTTTATAATCTAAATAGTTTATCCTAAGGAGAAATTTCCCTTATGAGATCCAACATCCTTATTTTTTAGGATCTTTGGCAGTAGGGATCCTTGTTCTTAAGGATCATCATCGACCTTTGTTGGTAAGGAACCTCATTCCCAATAGTAAACCAAAGTTATCTCCTAAGTTGGAATTTATCCTCACTATATTATAAAATTCAAAGACTCATGAAGCTTAAAGAGGAACTCGAAGACAATCAGCCAAGCAGAAAAACCATGAGAGAGATGTAAAAGGAAAATGCTACCAGATCATTCAAAAGAAGAAAGGGTTGCATATCAACCCATCCAAAAAGTTAATTGTCTTACATCACTAACAAAAATAAAAACTACTTAAACCAATTTTTTGCAGGCCTAGGCCTTAGTCTGGTCATCATCGGTTATGCCCTTATTCTCCCTCCTCCGGTCAACATCAACACTGGATTCTGATTGGCGACAATAGGCCTATCGATTAGCTTGGCTAACGCCTCACGCCATCCCTCTATGTCCCAAGAACTCGTAATTTCCAGATCGTCAACCATCTTGATCTTAACCTGCAGAATAGCTATCACAACGCTTGTCTTGGCATCAACAATCACCTCCTCGAGATCCGCAAGATGCTCTTCTTCCTTTTCGACTTTCTGCTTGCTCAACAACTCCACCCTTTGGAGAAGAACCTCATCGGTGACCCTCCATGTCTTATCCAGCTCTATTAGAACAAACTCCACTTTATAGACACTGACCTTCAGGTCGCCGGTAACATGGGAAACATGAGCGAAGAGCTAGAAAGAAACATAAACATCAGCCTGAAAAATGACAGGTATGATAGATTAATAATGCATATGCGGAATCCTTGCAGCTTGGTAAAATGAAGACAACTTCCCAAGAGCATCCTTGATGCTGAGGTTCTCCGAGCTGAAATCTACAACCTCAGAAGTCTTTCGTTTTTAGGATCCTGAAGCCTTAACCGAAAGATCTATATGAGATCTCGTGGGAAGAGGAAGATTGGCACCTTTTTCCTTTTTAGCTTTGATTGAACCACTGGTCATATCATCTTCAAGATTTGCCAAACCAAAGCGGGCCTTGGATCGGGTAGTCTAAGAACCTGCCAGAGATCCCTATCAAGTCAGGATCCTCTAAAAAGATATATCCAAGAAAAATAATGTTACCAGTGGCTATAGAAGCAGTAGTAGAGGAACCCTCTTGAAGACTGGAATATTCTAGCATGAACGACCTCTCAACCACATGAAGTGTGAGGAATTTGGAAATCTTGTCCTCATAGTCACCAGCGACAGGAATAAGCTCCTCAAACTAAACATTGCATCAAAACAAACAAAATAAGGGAAGTAAATTTCAGGATCCTTGATATCTAAATTTGTTTCCTACCCTTTTTAATCCATGATCTTGGCATGGAATCCCCCTCAGGAATCGAGTCGCGTCTCACGAAGAAATACTTTTCTTTCCAAGTGCCATCGTTTTGTTTAGATTTCAAAATGAGGTGGGGTTTGTTTGTCTTAACTCTTAACAGGAAACGAGAAGAACCAAAAGTAGAAGATCATAGATGAAGGCCAACTCAGGTAATCCAATGTCCATATTTTTGGAATGATTCAGGCGATCAATCTAAAAAGGGATACTCCAAACCACAGGCATAGTTTGGATACAGGAGATTTAGGTACACAAAAAGAAATTACGAATAATACCAGTAAAAGGATAAGTTAAACATAGAGTGAATGGGTATTTAGGAAAACCAACCCACGTTGGAGACACAAAATCAGGTTGAACGGTATCCTCGAAAGGACGAAAAACCACATCAGAAGGGAAAGCCCCAATGGCTTTCAACGATTCCATGTCTTCATTGTCAAAAGAACAAACCTCGTCATAGGTTAAGATTCCTTGATCGTTAAAATTGTTTTCGGAAGGAATAACAATGTCAGTTCGAGAACGACTAGTTTTCTTAGCCATGACAAGGAAAATCAAAACAATGCAAGAACAAATGAAAGGAAAAAAAGATTACCTTACCAACGAGATGATGGCGACTTAGAAGAAGTAAAGATAGGAGTTACTGAAAGCCCTCATTTATAGCTTGAAAAATATAACAAATATGATTTGACTATTTCTCGATTATCTCGATAAAGATAAGACTTATCCATTAAAGACTAATTTCAAATTCCTTTTACCTATTTACTTTAAGTTATTCCTTTAATATTTACAATACTAACCCCGATATTTTCAGGAATAACTTCAGGGCAATTGTTAGGGCCAGGATCCTTACCATATTCAGGATCCTCAAATTTCCAGGATCCTCAACTACATCAGGGTCCCGGCTAATTATCGTTATCATTTTTATTAATATTTATAACGGTCATATTTTGTCTATAACTAACACGTATGCTAAAGACCAGGAGTACTTGGTCAAATAACATTCATGAAGCTGGTCATAGAGGATCCCGGAAGTATCATATATCTTGTTGACTAGTTTAGACTATAAATTGACACTTGTAATCTGCACACAACACACTGTTCTTCAGTCTAAGCTTACTCTACGAAATTCTCTACTCATTCTTACTGAGAACTCACTGTAATCTTCATTTTATATCAATAAAATCATCAAGGCAGGTGATCGTTATCACCTCCCAAGGTTTTATGTCGGAGATCCTAGCAAGGATCAAGGGTTTTCCTTGTAAACCATTGTGTCACTTTCTTTTATCATTTTCTATTACACAATCTGAACACCACAGCCTCTCATTCAATTTGTTTGATTAGTATTTATGTAATTTTTGACCAAAACAGGCACTTACCGTGTTTGAGGATACCGAGAGGTAGAGAATAAGTGGTTCTCCATCTATCGGTTTCGCTAGTAGTGGAGCAGATCTTAGATATTTCTATAGTTCCTGGAAGGCTTTCTCGTGTTCCTCCTTCCACCCAAATTTCTTGTTCTTTTTCAAGATATCGTAAAACGGATTGCACTTTTCTGAGGATCTTGAAATGAACCTGTTTAGTGTTGCTACTCTTCCGGTTAGCCTTTGAATGTCCTTTGTTGAAGATGGGGATCTTAGTTCAATGATTGCTTTTATATGTTCAGGGCTTGCTTCTATCCCTCTTTTGGTTACCATGTATCCAACGAACTTGCCTGACTTCATTCCAAAGTGACATTTGAGTGGGTTCAGCTTCATATTGTACTCGTCCAGGATGTCAAACACTTCCTTAAGGTCTCTAAGGTGATCTTCGACTTGCATTGACTTCACTACCATTTCGTCAATATAAACTTACGTGGTGTCCCCAAGCTTGACTTTGAACATCCGATTCACCAACCTTTGATATGTCACACCTGCATTTTTAATACCAAAAGGCATTACGATGTGACAATATATACATGTTGGTGTTATGAATGCAATATCTTCTTGGTCTGATGGTTCCATTTGGATTTGTTGGAATCCTGCTGAAGCATACATGAAAGTCAAGAGTTCATGGCCAGTTGTCGGATCTATCATAGAGTCAATATGTGGTAGAGGGAAAGGATCCTTATGACAAGCCTTGTTAAGATCCGTGTAATCTACATACCCTCACCATTTTCCATTTTTCTTTTGTACGACAACCACATTAGCTAGCCATCTTGGGAACTTTACTTCCTTGATCATCCATGTTTTGAGGAGTTTCTCTACTTCCTCTTGGATGATTTGATTCCTTTCAGGTGCAAACTTCCTTCTCTTTTGGTGTATTGGTCTGTAAGAAGGATCAATATTAAGTTTATGAGTAATAATACTCTTGTCTATACCTATCATATCTTTGTGTTTCCATGTGAATGTCTTGCTTCTAGTTCTTAATAAATTCAATAGATCCTACTCGATCTGCTCAGGCATTGAGGATCCTATGAGGACTTTAGCTTCAGGATCCTCGATGCCCAGGGGCACTTCCTTTATGTCTTGTTCCTTTGTCTCTAGAACATGTCGTTCCCCCTACCTTAATTGCTATGCTTGTTGGGGCTTGGTCGTATATTTCATAGAGGTTTTGTAGCATTCTTTTGATTCTCGTTGATCTCCCATGATCTTCACTGTTCCCCATGGAGTGGGCAACTTCACACACTTATGGTATGTTGATGGAATCGATTTTATTTCGTGGATCTATGGTCTACCTAGTATCACATTATAAAAAGGCAAGGTGTCAATAACACATAAATTTTGTATGGAGTTTACCCCTTCTATGTATATTGGTAGCTTTATTTCTCCAATTGGGTGTTTCGTTTCCCTGCTAAATCCTATGAGGACTGAGGATCTCTTGACTATCTCTGATTCTGGGATGTTCATTCTTTTCAGCGCGTCTAGGAGTACGATATTGACCGAGGATCGTCCGTCAACAAGGATCCTTCGGACGAAATGGTTGGCCATGTACAGTGTTATCACGAGTCCGTCATGGTGAGGATCCTTAATTCCTTCCCTATCCGTCTCCTCAAATGTGATTTCTTTTTCACTGTTAATTATGGTAATCTTTCGTGGTCTATCTTCCTTTTCTGTTTTAGAGACCTTGGCGTGTCTTTTAGCCTGAGAATAAGAGGTATCACAGATGTTTGATCTGCCTAAGATAACGTTAATTATCTTAGCATTAGAGGGTGGGGTTCCTGGTTTCTCCGGGATCCCATGATCATCCTGGCTATTCTCCTAGGATTTTTCTCTTTTTCTCCCGAGGATCTCTTTGAGGTGTCCTTTACTAAGGAGGTAGCTGATTTCTTTTCGTAGGGCTATGCAGTCCTCCGTCATGTGGCCAAAGTCTTCATGGTAGGCACACCATTTGGATTTGTCTTTCCAAGCGGTGGACTTGTTGTCTCTCTTTGGCCATCTTGCTTTATCTCTAAGATCCTACATAGCATGAATTACACCTGAAACATCCACAGAAAAACAATAGTCAGTGATTTTAGGAAGCTCTTCTTCTTCTCCTCCATCTTCAAGGGCATTAATCATGTGATGATCCGGTTTGGAATAGGGATTCAATTTATAGGATCGTTGACTCGAGGATTCGGCCTTCCTGTTGGGGTTCTCATATTGATCCGAAGGGTTGCTTCTCTTATGGATCTCTTTATCCTCTTCGAGTCTTATGAAACTCAACGCCCGACCTCTGACTTCATCCAATCTTTTTCATGGGGTCGTCACAAGGTCTTCATAGAAGGGTGAATCCTTTCTTAGTCCCATTTTAAAGGATTCTACAGCGGTGGCCATGTCGATGTTGGGGATGCTCAGAGCTTCCCTGTAAAACCTGTTAACAAAGTCCCTAAGTTTTTCCTTAGGATCCTGAACCACCCGGTAGAGATCACTAGTGATCTTCTCAAAAGTTCTGCTGCAAGAAAACAGGTTATTAAAGATATCGACTAAGTGTGTAAATGAAGTAATAGAATATGGGGGAACGTTTAGGAGCCATTTGAGGGCTGATCCTGTAAGGGTCGAACCAAAGCCTTTGCATAGGCAAGCTTCCTTCAAGTGCCCTGGAATGGGAATGATCTCCATCCTTTCTCTATATTGGGATATATGCTCTTCAGCATCTGTACTTCCATCGTATAGCTTCATGATGGGAGTTTGGAAGCTCTTAGGAACTTCGATATCGGCTATCGCAAGAGCAAATCTCGAGATCCTGTTGCTTGTATGTGACAAGCGTCAAAATTTGAGACAATACTAGATTTGAATAAACTTAGTTGCATATATAGGCACGACACATACTAGAGTTTGTAACTAGGAGCTACGTTATAACCTATTAGAAACTTGGAAACAAGTAGAATCGAAGGATAGTGTGCTTAGATTTCACATTGGTATGTGAATTCTACAACTACTTAACTGTAATGACTATCCATATTCGGGTCATTCCTTGAATTCAACATATTTGCATGAATCATGTAGACTCATCATGCACTTGACCTAGAAGTAGAAATTAGGTCAAAGTCTCAAAGAAACTTAAGTCAAAGTTAAAACTAGGACAAGTATACTTGATTCTTTTGTTTCACTTGAATCTCGGAATCACTACATAGAATGCCAATAAACTGAAAAAAAATAAATCCCCAATATTTTCATAACTATTAAAGAGTTATAATACCATAAACTGATTTGAAGTCTCAAAATTCCAATTTATTTTGATATCCAAAGATCTATTAAAACCAAAAACCCTAAAAGCAATAAAAACTCTTATTTATAAACTTTAACCTTAAAAATTCTATAAAAATAATTATGAACCTTATAATATTATCTTATAATAATTAAAATTATGAAAATGTATTCAAGGAAAATAAAATTTAACTCATTAACATTTATACTTAATTCAGAAGTCAAAAATCAAGGTTTTATGAATAAAATCTATACTAAGATGCATATTTTATAAAAAAAATTGAGATTTTTATAAAAGATTTGGATTTTATAAAAATGGAAGAGAGAGAACCTCCCTCATAACTCCAAAATTTCGTTCTCCCTTCCCCAAGTCCACTCTTCCCCAAGACACTAATCATTTTACCCTCCTACACACTTCACTTCTCTCTCACACTTCCTTCTCTTTGACTCTTCTCTCTCTCTCTCTTACTCCACAACTCCATTTCTCTCTTCCTCTCTCTACAATCCACGAAAATTTCCAGGAAAATTAGTCTCAAGACACCAAAAATCATCCTCATCAAGTGTGTTCTTAAGGTAAAATCGAAAACCCTTATTCTCCTTTCAAAGTTACACCATTTCATGCACATTTTTCTACTTCTACACCATTCTATGGATGGATTATGAATCGTATCTTCATAACCACGATTTTGATGATGATGGTGGCAGTATTTCACCCAAAAACCAACATGCATGTGATGATCTTCAAGCTTAGATGCTTGATGATCAAACTATGTTGTTAAAAAGCTTTCAAATATGTCATAAAATATTTATTCACAAATAAATATCTAAACCTTCTTTTCTACTCAAATCCGATTTTTTCCAGAATCCAGACAACAAAAAAAGATGATCTGGAACTTTTCAGAAAATAAATCATTTTTCTCGATTTATTGTTATTTTTGCAAGAAAATAGAGCAATAATTCATATAAAATACGTTTTATGGTAAATAAATGGTAAATTCTGGATATAACGTATGAACTGAGTAAAGACTTTTTATGAAGTTGCATGCATTTCTAAGGTTGTTTTCTGTTGATTTTTTTTTTTGCAAAGTTTTTTTTTCATTTAAACTCCAAAATTTAACTAAATAAAGTTCAATTCATATCGATAGAAGGCAAACGGGCAACAAACTGCGCCGCTAGCCCTTTCTGGATGGCAAAACTAATTCTTCAAATTTATTTATGTTGAAGAGAAATAAATAGAAAAATACAGTTATGAATATCCAAATCCATATTTCATAATTTTCGCATCTTCTAGATATCAGAAAGACTCCATGAAAAGGTTTCCAGATTTTTCCAAGACAATTTATTATTTTTCCCGATTTAATGAATTTTAAGGGATTAAATTGATGAAATAAAGATACACTTATCCAAAAAATATGAAACTTTACCGGAACATCTTATATTACATTAGGATGATATATAAAAAGTTGGATGGTTTTTCTTTTCTGTATGCAGTTTTTTTCTATTTTCCTAAGATTAAATACACATAAATAGAAAAATCGGACTCCAGTATATGAAAATCACATTTGGTATTTTTCCCAGCTTATGTACAATATATTTGAAGTTTACAAAAAGTTTGGTAATTTTTCTTAACTGTTTAATAATTATTCACGAATTAATGCTTATTTAAGTGAATAAAACAAAAAAATATCTAAACTGTTTGGAAACAAAATTGTATATTTTTCCCAGCTTTTATATATGTAATCACAGTAGAAAAAAAAGTTTGGGGAATTTTTGAAAATGTAATGTTTTCTATTTATCTCTATTTTGATAGAATAAATACACAAAAATCATAAAAATTATGTTAAACTGCTTGACAATACATTTTATTATTTTCCCTAGATTATATAGGTTGCATATTAGTGGTACACAAAGTTTGGATAATTTTATTAACTTATTTCTATTTTTCATGAATTTATATCTATCTATAGAGTTAAATATTGGAAAAATGGTTATACATATCTAAAATCCATGAAAACTTATCAGGAAGCCCTTTAATACCGTTAGAACCAAAATACGAAGTTTGGTAATTTTTATTAAATGTGTAGTATTTTTCATGATTCTATGATTATTCAAGAAATTAAAATGTTAAATTTTAGCATTTCAATAATGAGGATTTCCACTTGAATTTGTTATACAACAAATTGATTCATAGAAATGTAAATTTCATAGAAAAATATTTGTAACATATCAATATCAAAAATTTGACACATTATTGGCGTAACTCTGTTGTAGAAATTAAGTATACTAGTGTTAGATTTTCGGCTAGAGACTCACTAGTGTATACCATTATTGTAGGAATCGGTAGTGGTACAAGTGGAACTTAGATCAATGCATCGTTTGCATCATCCCAATGCATTGTGAGTATTCACGACTCCCCCTATTTTCGGTTTTATATGTTTTGGGGTGGAAAAGCATGTCCGAAAAACTATTTACTGTTCGTTGTATTTAAATTGATTTGTATCAAACTTGATTGGTATATTTTGCTATGTATGTCTATGCAACTTGAAACATGAGGCCTTATCGTCTTAAGTCCCTTCCCTTACACTTTACTCCAACCAATAACTCTTTGAGCCAATGGTCATTATGGATAGCGCTATTAGGAATTGACAACTCCTCACTCGCCCGATTGCTTGAGTGCATGATACCATATTCATCTATGGAATGATAAACATAGATCTTGATAGGGAATCAGTCATAGGCTTGGTTGTGAACTCATTATTTGCTCATATACATACAAAATAGCTTACTTACTATAGCAACAAACATTGTTTCTCATTATAGCGATGAACTTTTACTACTGGAAACTTATTTACTTGTCTTAGCAATGAACTTGTTTGCAACGAACTTTGTTTCTCATTATAGCAACAAACTTTTATTACTGGAAACTTATTTACTTCTCTTAGCAATGAACTTTTGTGACAACCGTCAAAATTCGAGTCGGTTCTAGATTTGACTAAACTTAGTTGCACGTATAGGCACGACACATACTAGACTTAGTAACTAGAATCTAACTTATAACCTACTAGAAACTTGGAAACAAGTAGAGTCGAAGGATAGTGTACTTGGATTTCACATTGGTATGTGAATTCTACAACTACATAACTGTAGTGACTATCCATATTTGGGTCGCTCTTTGACTCGAACGACTTTTCATGAATCATATGCACACACCATGAACTTGGCCTAGTAGTAGAAGTTAGGTCAAATTCTCATAGAAACTTAAGTCAAAGTTAAAACTAGGACTAGTATACTTGATTCTTTTGTTTCACTTGAATCTCAGAATCACTACATAGAATGCCAATAAACCAAAAAAAAAATCCCCAATATTTTCATAACTATTAAAGAGTTATAATACCATAAAATGATTTGAAGTCTCAAAATTCCAATTTATTTTGATATCCAAAGATCTATTAAAACCAAAAACCCTAAAAGCAATAAAAACTCTTATTTATAAACTTTAACCTTAAAAATTCTATAAAAATAATTATCAACCTTATAATATTATCTTATAATAATTAAAATTATGAAAATGTATTCAAGGAAAATAAAATTTAACTCATTAACATTTATACTTAATTCAGAAGTCAAAAATCAAGGTTTTATGAATAAAATCTATATTAAGGTGCATATTTTATAAAAAAATTGAGATTTTTATAAAAGATTTGGATTTTATAAAAATGGAAGAGAGAGAACCTCCCTCATAACTCCAAAATTTCGTTCTCCCTTCCCCAAGTCCACTCTTCCCCAAGACACTAATCATTTTACCCTCCTACACACTTCACTTCTCTCTCACACTTCCTTCTCTTTGACTCTTCTCTCTCTCTCTCTCTCTCTCTTACTCCACAACTCCATTTCTCTCTTCCTCTCGCTACAATCCACGAAAATTTCCAGGAAAATTAGTCTCAAGACACCAAAAATCGTCCTCATCAAGTGTGTTCTTAAGGTAAAATCGAAAACCCCTTATTCTCCTTTCAAAGTTACACCATTTCATGCACATTTTTCTACTTCTACACCATTCTATGGATGGATTATGAATCATATCTTCATAACCACGATTTTGATGATGATGGTGGCAGTATTTCACCCAAAAACCAACATGCATGTGATGATCTTCAAGCTTAGATGCTTGAAGATCAAACTATGTTGTTAAAAAGCTTTCAAATATGTCATAAAATATTTATTCACAAATAAATATATAAACCTTCTTTTCTACTCAAATCCGATTTTTTCCAGAATCCAGACAACAAAAAAAGATGATCTGGAACTTTTCAGAAAATAAATCATTTTTCTCGATTTATTGTTATTTTTGCAAGAAAATAGAGCAATAATTCATATAAAATACGTTTTATGGTAAGTAAATGGTAAATTCTGGATATAACATATGAACTGAGTAAAGACTTTTCATGAAGTTGCATGCATTTCTAAGGTTGTTTTCTATTGATTTTTTTTTGCAAAGTTTTTTTTTCATTTAAACTCCAAAATTTAACTAAATAAAGTTCAATTCATATCGATAGAAGGCAAACGGGCAACAAACTGCGCCGCTAGCCCTTTCTGGATGGCAAAACTAATTCTTCAAATTTATTTATGTTGAAGAGAAATAAATAGAAAAATACAGTTATGAATATCCAAATCCATATTTCATAATTTTTGCATCTTCTAGATATCAGAAAGACTCCATGAAAAGGTTTCCAGATTTTTCCAAGACAATTTATTATTTTTCCCGATTTAATGAATTTTAAGGGATTAAATTGATGAAATAAAGATACACTTATCCAAAAAATATGAAACTTTACCGGAACATCTTATATTACATTAGGATGATATATAAAAAGTTGGATGGTTTTTCTTTTCTGTATGCAGTTTTTTTCTATTTTCCTAAGATTAAATACACATAAATAGAAAAATAGGACTCTAGTATATGAAAATCACATTTGTTATTTTTCCCAGCTTATGTACAATATATTTGAAGTTTACAAAAAGTTTGGTAATTTTTCTTAACTGTTTAATAATTATTCACGAATTAATGCTTATTTAAGTGAATAAAACAAAAAAATATCTAAACTGTTTGGAAACAAAATTTTATATTTTTCCCAGCTTTTATATATGTAATCACAGTAGAAAAAAAAGTTTGGGGAATTTTTGAAAATGTAATGTTTTCTATTTATCTCTATTTTGATAGAATAAATACACAAAAATCATAAAAATTATGTTAAACTGCTTGACAATACATTTTATTATTTTCCCCAGATTATATAGGTTGCATATTAGTGGTACACAAAGTTTGGATAATTTTATTAACTTATTTCTATTTTTCATGAATTTATATCTATCTATAGAGTTAAATATTGGAAAAATGGTTATACATATCTAAAATCCATGAAAACTTATCAGGAAGCCCTTTAATACCGTTAGAACCAAAATACGAAGTTTGGTAATTTTTATTAAATGTGTAGTATTTTTCATGATTCTATGATTATTCAAGAAATTAAAATGTTAAATTTTAGCATTTCAATAATGAGGATTTCCACTTGAATTTGTTATACAACAAATTGATTCATAGAAATGTAAATTTCATAGAAAAATCTTTGTAACATATCAATATCAAAAATTTGACACATTATTGGCGTAATTCTGTTGTAGAAATTAAGTATACTAGTGTTAGATTTTCGGCTAGAGACTCACTAGTGTATACCATTATTGTAGGAATCGGTAGTGGTACAAGTGGAAGTTAGATCAATGCATCGTTTGCATCATCCCAATGCATTGTGAGTATTCACGACTCCCCCTATTTTCGGTTTTATATGTTTTGGGGTGGAAAAGCATGTCCGAAAAACTATTTACTGTTCATTGTATTTAAATTGATTTGTATCAAACTTGATTGGTATATTTTGCTATGTATGTCTATGCAACTTGAAACATGAGGCCTTATCGTCTTAAGTCCCTTCCCTTACACTTTACTCCAACCAATAACTCTTTAAGCCAATGGTCATTATGGATAGCGCTATTAGGAATTGACAACTCCTCACTCGCCCGATTGCTTGAGTGCATGATACCATATTCATCTATGGAATGATAAACATAGATCTTGATAGGGAATCAGTCATAGGCTTGGTTGTGAACTCATTATTTGCTCATATACATACAAAATAGCTTACTTACTATAGCAACAAACATTGTTTCTCATTATAGCGATGAACTTTTACTACTGGAAACTTATTTACTTGTCTTAGCAATGAACTTGTTTGCAACGAACTTTGTTTCTCATTATAGCAACAAACTTTCATTACTGGAAACTTATTTACTTGTCTTAGCAATGAACTTTTGTGACAACCGTCAAAATTTGAGTCGGTTCTAGATTTGACTAAACTTAGTTGCACGTATAGGCACGACACATACTAGACTTAGTAACTAGAATCTAACTTATAACCTACTAGAAACTTGGAAACAAGTAGAATCAAAGGATAGTGTATTTGGATTTCACATTGGTATGTGAATTCTACAACTACATAACTGTAGTGACTATCCATATTTGGGTCGCTCTTTGACTCGAACGACTTTTCATGAATCATATCCACACGCCATGAACTTGGCCTAGTAGTAGAAGTTAGGTCAAATTCTCATAGAAACTTAAGTCAAAGTTAAAACTAGGACTAGTATACTTGATTCTTTTGTTTCACTTGAATCTCGGAATCACTACATAGAATGCCAATAAACCAAAAAAAAATAAATCCCCAATATTTTCATAACTATTAAAGAGTTATAATACCATAAAATGATTTGAAGTCTCAAAATTCCAATTTATTTTGATATCCAAAGATCTATTAAAACCAAAAACCCTAAAAGCAATAAAAACTCTTATTTATAAACTTTAACCTTAAAAATTCTATAAAAATAATTATGAACCTTATAATATTATCTTATAATAATTAAAATTATGAAAATGTATTCAAGGAAAATAAAATTTAACTCATTAACATTTATACTTAATTCAGAAGTCAAAAATCAAGGTTTTATGAATAAAATCTATATTAAGGTGCATATTTTATAAAAAAAAATTGAGATTTTTATAAAAGATTTGGATTTTATAAAAATGGAAGAGAGAGAACCTCCCTCATAACTCCAAATTTTCGTTCTCCCTTCCCCAAGTCCACTCTTCCCCAAGACAGTAATCATTTTACCCTCCTACACACTTCACTTCTCTCTCACACTTCCTTCTCTTTGACTCTTCTCTCTCTCTCTCTCTCTCTTACTCCACAACTCCATTTCTCTCTTCCTCTCTCTACAATCCACGAAAATTTCCAGGAAAATTAGTCTCAAGACACCAAAAATCGTCCTCATCAAGTGTGTTCTTAAGGTAAAATCGAAAACCCCTTATTCTCCTTTCAAAGTTACACCATTTCATGCACATTTTTCTACTTCTACACCATTCTATGGATGGATTATGAATCATATCTTCATAACCACGATTTTGATGATGATGGTGGCAGTATTTCACCCAAAAACCAACATGCATGTGATGATCTTCAAGCTTAGATGCTTGAAGATCAAACTATGTTGTTAAAAAGCTTTCAAATATGTCATAAAATATTTATTCACAAATAAATATCTAAACCTTCTTTTCTACTCAAATCCGATTTTTTCCAGAATCCAGACAACAAAAAAAGATGATTTGGAACTTTTCAGAAAAAAAATCATTTTTCTCGATTTATTGTTATTTTTGCAAGAAAATAGAGCAATAATTCATATAAAATACATTTTATGGTAAGTAAATGGTAAATTCTGCATATAACATATGAACTGAGTAAAGACTTTTCATGAAGTTGCATGCATTTCTAAGGTTGTTTTCTGTTGATTTTTTTTTGCAAAGTTTTTTTTTCATTTAAACACCAAAATTTAACTAAATAAAGTTCAATTCATATCGATAGAAGGCAAACGGGCAACAAACTGCGCCGCTAGCCCTTTCTGGATGGCAAAACTAATTCTTCAAATTTATTTATGTTGAAGAGAAATAAATAGAAAAATACAGTTATAAATATCCAAATCCATATTTCATAATTTTCACATCTTCTAGATATCAGAAAGACTCCATGAAAAGGTTTCCAGATTTTTCCAAGACAATTTATTATTTTTCCCGATTTAATGAATTTTTAAGGGATTAAATTGATGAAATAAAGATACACTTATCCAAAAAATATGAAACTTTACCGGAACATCTTATATTACATTAGGATGATATATAAAAAGTTGGATGGTTTTTCTTTTCTGTATGCAGTTTTTTTCTATTTTCTTAAGATTAAATACACATAAATAGAAAAATCGGACTCCATTATATGAAAATCACATTTGTTATTTTTCCCAGCTTATGTACAATATATTTCAAGTTTACAAAAAGGTTGGTAATTTTTCTTAACTGTTTAATAATTATTCACGAATTAATGCTTATTTAAGTGAATAAAACAAAAAAATATTTAAACTGTTTGGAAACAAAATTTTATATTTTTTCCAGCTTTTATATATGTAATCACAGTAGAAAAAAAAGTTTGGGGAATTTTTGAAAATGTAATGTTTTCTATTTATCTCTATTTTGATAGAATAAATACACAAAAATCATAAAAATTATGTTAAACTGCTTGACAATACATTTTATTATTTTCCCCAGATTATATAGGTTGCATATTAGTGGTACACAACGTTTGGATAATTTTCTTAACTTATTTCTATTTTTCATGAATTTATATCTATCTATAGAGTTAAATATTGGAAAAATGGTTATACATATCTAAAATCCATGAAAACTTATCAGGAAGCCCTTTAATACCGTTAGAACCAAAATACGAAGTTTGGTTATTTTTATTAAATGTGTAGTATTTTTCATGATTCTATGATTATTCAAGAAATTAAAATGTTAAATTTTAACATTTCAATAATGAGGATTTCCATTTGAATTTGTTATACAACAAATTGATTCATAGAAATGTAAATTTCATAGAAAAATCTTTGTAACATATCAATATCAAAAATTTGACACATTATTGGCGTAATTCTGTTGTAGAAATTAGGTATACTAGTGTTAGATTTTCGGCTAGAGACTCACTAGTGTATACCATTATTGTAGGAATCGGTAGTGGTACAAGTGGAACTTAGATCAATGCATCGTTTGCATCATCCCATTGCATTGTGAGTATTCACGACTCCCCCTATTTTCGGTTTTATATGTTTTGGGGTGGAAAAGCATGTCCGAAAAACTATTTACTGTTCGTTGTATTTAAATTGATTTGTATCAAACTTGATTGCTATATTTTGCTATGTATGTCTATGCAACTTGAAACATGAGGCCTTATCGTCTTAAGTCCCTTCCCTTACATTTTACTCCAACCAATAACTCTTTGAGCCAATGGTCATTATGGATAGCGCTATTAGGAATTGACAACTCCTCACTCGCCCGATTGCTTGAGTGCATGATACCATATTCATCTATGGAATGATAAACATAGATCTTGATAGGGAATCAGTCATAGGCTTGGTTGTGAACTCATTATTTGCTCATATACATACAAACTAGCTTACTTACTATAGCAACAAACTTTGTTTCTCATTATAGCGATGAACTTTTACTACTGGAAACTTATTTACTTGTCTTAGCAATGAACTTGTTTGCAACGAACTTTGTTTCTCATTATAGCAACAAACTTTTATTACTGGAAACTTATTTACTTGTCTTAGCAATGAACTTTTGTGACAACTGTCAAAATTCGAGTCGGTTCTAGATTTGACTAAACTTAGTTGCACGTATAGACACGACACATACTAGACTTAGTAACTAGAAGCTAAATTATAACCTACTAAAAACTTGGAAACAAGTAGAATCGAAGGATAGTGTACGTGGATTTCACATTGGTATGTGAATTCTACAACTACTTAACTGTAGTGACTATCCATATTTGGGTCGCTCTTTGACTCGAACGCCTTTTCATGAATCATATACACACACCATGAACTTAGCCTAGTAGTATAAATTAGGTCAAATTCTCATAGAAACTTAATGTTGGATTAATGTCTAAGTCCATAACTATATTTGGTATGTACTTGACCCGACCCGGCATGGTCCATTTGGGTTGCACTTTACCGGCACAATTTATATGGATAGTCTTTTGAGAATAGTATATTTATGATTTATATTAATATATTATAAGTTCTAATATATTAATATGGAATCATATTATTTAATTAGTATTGATCAAGAATTAATTTAGAATTAATTAAGTGATAAAAAAGAACTAATTAAATATGGACTCTTATGTAAATGAAAGGTCATGGGTATTAGGGTTTACATGGATGTAACCCTAATCCTCCATAATATATAAAGGGGTCCTTGGCTCACAAAATTGGCACAAGTGTGTGAAAAAAAGTGTGGGCCGATTTTAGTGTGCATACATATTCTCTCAAGTTCTTCCAAGGTGTTTTGGTGATTTGTGATTCCATTTGAGGCTTCCACACTATTGGGGCTAAGCTCTTAAAGCTTGAAGACATCAAGCTACATCAAAAGGTATGTCATCTAACTAGAACTTTGTAGTATAGGTGCTTCATAATATGCTAGTTAGGATGAAACCTTGGAATAGTTAATATTTGCATGTATAATAGAGAAAACATAGATCCAAGGTTTATAGGGTTGCATGTACACCATAGGAGTGTTAGAATGCTCAAAAACCCAACAGTGGTATCAGAGCCATGGGTTGTTTTCTGTTATATTGATGCAAATGTTTTATTTTCAAAGTTGGAAAAAAAGAAAAAAAAACATGACGTTTGTCAAATTTTAAGATAATTACTTGTTTTTGTGAAAAACTAATTATTTGTAAAATTTGAATCATTTGCTATATAAGTTGAATTAGGTCAAATTTAGTAAAATATAAAATGATATGATTATTTTATTAGTTTTAAAAGTTTGATCTAAAGAGTTTTTTGAAACCTCCATAAGTTATGGATATGAAAAGGTTTTAAAAAAAATTGATTCAAAGTTTTTTATGGAGTTACAAAACTTGGTCTTAATGTTTTAAAGAATTCCATAACTTGTTCTTAAGTTATGGAACATGAAAAGTTTCATCATAAAACAAATATTTAACTCCATAAGTTATGGAATCCAAAAGTTTTCAAGAATTACAAAACTTGCCCTCAAGTTTTGGAATTTGGAAAAAGTTTTTTTTATGATAAAATTTTTTTTGAATTCTAAAACTCTTGGGTTCATAACTTAAACAATTAATTAAATGGTTTTAATTTTGAATTTAATAATTGGAATTATGATGTTTTTATTGAATAATTCAATTAACTCTTATGGACTTTATTAATAGTTAATTAAAGCGTTTAATTAAAAGAGTATTATTAATCCATAAATATATGGTTTGAGTTTAATTAAATTAAAAGTCTAGTTTAATTAATAGATTAAACCACCAAGTATTTTAAATGTCTAAAATACACCCTTATACTATTATAATATTAAAAGTTTAATATATTATATGTATAAGAGCAAGTCGTCTTACCATTAGTAGGCCTCATTCACGAAGCCGGTCTATAAGGGTGGTATAAGGTTACTGCCTATAAAATGGCAGTTTAATGGGTGTCAACTCTCACCCACCGCTTCCATGACCGGTGGAGGGTCGTTAGCCGAATAGGTAGGACAAGGACTATAATTCTCCCTTCATTATAAGTATAATGATAAATACTAAGTAACTAAACACTTATAAATTCCCAATCTTAGTTACTTAGGAAAATGTGAATAAGGTGCTAATCCATGAAATTACACTTTGCACTTTGTTTAAGCTGTTAGTGGAGCGTGTGTGGTTAACCGGCACACTAACCTGGACTTAACAAGGTAGGCAAAGGGTAACTTAATGTTTATCATAATATCGTTGGAGCGTGTGTGGTTAACCGGCACATCGATTGAGGGGTAAATATTAAGGGTACCAAGTATATTTGCATGGTTACTTCACACCTTGTTTTGTGATCCTCGGCATCCCAGTCACAAAACCTGAAGGGCACACTCGAGATTGAAACATGCCATTGAAAAGTTCAATGAATCTCAAAAGAATCTAGGAGTTTCAAAACCAATTAAAACCTAATAATACATTTCGTTTATCTTGGTAGAAATTGGTGAATCGTCATTCACCTACCTTCAAATATTTTATAGCTTGGATTACGGCATCCCACTTCCAAGTTATAAAATAGTTTGTTGGGTCCTAGCCTTAATATATCATATTGGGTGTTATATTAAGGACTTAAATCAACTTCACGTGAATTTCTCCCATTTTTGATGTCTGGTTTAGACAACAATGATCTTCCCAAACCAAGCTTTCCTAATGAATATGACTTCCCGAGTTTGGCTCATGGAAGTCATACTTCTCTTCCTCCACCTCCTCCAATTATTCTCCCTAACCCACAAGTTCAAGGTCACTCAACCCTAATGGCAAGCAAGGTCTATGTGTGATCACATCTTAGAGATGAAGTCACATATTGACAAGCCGGGAGAGTTGGGTGTCAAAGTCTTGAGAAAGTTGGATGTTCAATCACTTTCTAAGTCACGTAGTGAGTTCCTTTGGGACTACTATGAAACAGACTATGACATGAACCTTAATGATCATATCTATTTGCTTGGTGCTGCTGAATCAACAATGATTTGGAACGATAATAAAGCAAATTTGATTAGAAGATCAACTTCCCAAAAACTTTATGGACAGTGAAAATGGTGACACTGGAAATTCAGAAAAAGCATTCTCTTCCCAATGGAAAGGGATTGACCATAGTCAACCCGGTTGACCAAATGGTAAAGAGAAAGGCTAAGTCTGAGATAGTCCCATTACCAAAGGGTCCATATGTTTATTTTGCCAAAGGAAGGGGCGTTGATTGCAAAGCTGCCAAATTTACCTAAGGATGTTAAAGTCAATAAGTTTGACTCTACATCAGGTAGAGCCCATCATCTAACTCTGTTAAGTTCTATTCTGAGATCCTCATTACATGATGTGACTGGGTCACATGTTGATGTTTTAAGAATCAAAGAATAGAGAGAAATCTTAAAGGAAGTATATGCTGATTCTGATCGCGAAGGTGGATTTCGATCGCATCAGAATTTTGAGCAGTTGCTTAAGAAGTTATGATATATTGCTAAGGAATAGATAACAACAGTTTTCCATGTGGATTGTAAGGATAAGTTTTTCCGCAAAGTTTTAAAATAAAAGAAAATTGTTTAATTTTATTTATTTGAAGTATCCTTACAATGGAATTTGTGGAAAACTGTTGCTTATATGATTCCACTGACAGCAATATTGGAAAATGGATTTGATTCTTTCATTTGTGGTAGTGTCTAAATTTACCAAATCAGGAAAGTTCCTCATCACCCAAGTTTCAATTGGACCGAAACTTGGAATCATGCAAGTTGAATAGTATGATGAATGAGAACTTTCAAGCATTGGAAAATCAAGACTAATTACTTGTTCACATGGATGTGTGAGTCAAGTGAAGGACTAAAGGGATCGAGCACACATTCTTGTGCATTGGTCATGTCCACCACAAAGCTCGTTAAGACTATTTGATTTACTAAAGTTTAGTAAATATGGTTATACTTACAAGTTTAAGTATGATTCTGAAACATTGGAAAAGTCTCAATGTATGGCAGAACGAATGGGAAGAATCAAATTAGGCAGAAAGATAAAAGTTTCTCAAATCTGAAAAGATGGGAGAGTACTTTAGTATCATGTTTGTGATCATCTTAATGATTTAGAAATCATATCACAATTAGTCCTCTAAAGGTCATCTTAGTGCATTATTATGACTAATAAGAGGAGTCATGAATTGTTGAAATGGTTAGATCAGGAAGATGAGTCATACTTTGTTCCAAAACAATTCTTAGAGTCATACTCCAAGATTGTAACTTGAGTGACATATCTTAAAGAAAGGTTTAAAACACTTGTCAAATGTAAGAGTAAAAGTGTCCTACTCTTGTACATTTGAAATTGGTAAGTTGTGATGTTTTGGATAAACCAAAGACCAACTAAGGCCAATTGTGTGAAGTGTTTGTCTTGATAAAGAATCCACACTATCTCTTGAATATTTGGCAAGATAGTCTTATATGTCAAGAGGATAGTGGGAGTCTTAAAGATCCTAAAAAGAATTTCAAGAACTAATCAAGAATAAAACCTGAGGTTCTTCACTAGCACACGACTTGAGGTTTATAACCTATCGTGTTGACATATTCTGTGCCCATTCCAGTTGAAGTTGGCTTTTCATAGGAGTTCTGAAAGTTCTCAATTGGTTGCATAACAACTTGGAAGTAATGGCAGGCCCTGTACTGCCAGGTGGCAAGAAGTTAAGATTGCATAAGTTCAGTCCATATGAGTTTGGATTTGTCATTATCCTTGTCTTGTGACTATGGTTTTGACGATTCACATGGATAAGAACACATACACCATAAAATCTAAGGGTCATAAGGTTTCTCTCCGATTCATGAAAATGATGGTGAGGAAACACTTCCACCAAGTAGATTTGAAGCAGATGTCAAAAGGTCTAAACAATTGAGACTATGATTACGACATTCCTTTTCATAGTTCTGAAAATGTTTAGACACACATGCATGCTATCTAAGGAAAGGTGTATGATTTTGATAAAGTTTTATCAAAGCATCTCGTATCAGAAATCTGAACTTTGGTAAGAAAGTCAATAAAGTATTGATTTCTAGAAGTCCGGCTGATTTCTGAGTACATGTCAAAGCTAGTGGGAGCATAAGTGTTATGCTAATAATCATCATGTTAGTGGGAGCATGATAATTATTGTTAGTGTTGCACGTTAGCAATGTTAATTATAGAAAACAAAAGTTTCAATTCGTGAGGCTGCAGGGATTGAAAAAGTTGTTTGCTATAATTAAGGGAGAGGATATACTTCATTTCAGTTCTAAAGGCTTAGATTGAGACCTTAATCATCCTTAGTCAAGAATATATATATGAATTTCATGTTGGATTGGTTCAACTTAAGGAAATTCTATATATTGCGTTCTCAAAATTCGATTATGATTACGGCATCCCTCTTCATAGTCAAATTTTGAAAACATGGCAAATAAAAATATTGTAGCAAAAGACTGGTCTAGAATCATGTCTTTATGTGAGACATCATGAATCGTGTACCATTTGCTTTGGGTACAGGATCGATTGCATGTGCTATAATATTTGTCATTTATAAATTTTTCCAAATGCCCAAAGGCATTAAGAAGGGAAAATGTCTAGAAGTGGATATGACTAAAATGATTAAGCAATTGTCGAGGACAATCTGAGGTTTACCAAAGATTGGTGGAAGTATAGTGCTAATTTTGGAAGGACCATATTGACATATTCTGAAAAGAGGCATCTCTTATTCAGAAGTGATAGTCAAAATGAGAATATGGAGTTGTCTCCATAGGTGGAAGTTATCTGTGTAAGATTAAAAAACTTAATGCAAGAAGCATGTCCAAAGCAATGTACTTTGAATATGAGACTTAGTTTCCATGGAGTTGATCTCCATTGGAATACCTTATAATGACTTTTGACAAGTCTTTGTGACTTTGTACATATTCATTACAGGAGGGTCAGTGCATATAAGTTTAAAATCTAAACAGATTTCGATAAATGATAGGAATTTGAAATTCTCACATTTTTCGATAAGGATTTGGGAGTGTGAAATTAGAATCATTGAAATTATGTTCAATTGGTTTATTTCACAAAGTAAGGATCATAGACAAACATAGAGTGCATACTTGGTGTATGGCAAAGCTATTGTTTAAGAAAAACATAGTGTACATGCTTGGAGCATGGGACAACAAGTGTTTTTAATTCAAGTATAAAGTTGATAAAACCGAAACAATGAATAATGAGTAATCAGTATGGTGATAAATAAAAGTGTTTATTTATATTCATAGGGTTTGATACCATATTTGATTCATTTATTCTTGTGTTTCACTTTTCATGTTTTGACTTCTAGAATAACTAAGTCGCTCTTCCTGAATGATTAAGTTATTCAAACCATCCACAGTCGGTCATATGTTGGAAGTAGATATGAATCAAGACTGTCATGGGTTCGTTTGTAGAGGTCCAAGTTGGTGGACAAAGTGGTGCTACAACACTCATGAGTGCTCATAAGTTATGAGAATTGGATTCAACCCGCGCTCATTTGAATCACTTCATGGATTTTATCACGAGTGATCATGAGACGATAATATCTTATATTCTTCAAACCTAGAGATATGAGTTGTTACTATGAGTTGGTTATACATTGATTGCACGAAAACGGATTTGGTAACTCGATGTTATAAAATGTGCCTTTGTGTATGATTCAACAAGTAGTAGAACAAGCCATATGAGTCGAAGTTTATCCATTCCTTTTACCTTCGGGATAAAAGCGATATGTGTGGGCCCCTCGATGATTTAGCGATGACACATGTGAGTGCTTGGCCAAGCCAGGACTGATTTGATTTGTTCAATCAGTCAGTCATTATAAATCGAAAATCAGGAAACAACAAATGGACAGAGAGAATGATTATAATCCATGTCTCAGACCATATGATATCTAGAATGGAGGAATATATGATCCCTTATCTAATGGACAAGTCATTGACAAGGTCAGAGTTCGACAGCGGCTTTAAGAGCTACGATTGCCAGTTAGGTTTTGAAGTCATACTCAATAATAGTTTTAGACTTATCCAAGTGGGAGACTGTTGGATTAATGTCTAAGTCCATAACTATATTTGGTATGTACTTGACCCGACCCGACATGGTCCATTTGGGTTGCACTTCACCGGCACAATTTATATGGATAGTCTTTTGAGAATAGTATATTTATGATTTATATTAATATATTATAAGTTCTAATATATTAATATGGAATCATATTATTTAATTAGTATTGATCAGGAATTAATTTAGAATTAATTAAGTGATCAAAAAGAACTAATTAAATATGGACTCTTATATCTATGGAATGGGCCAAGTTCATTTAGGTTGGGCTAAGCTTTCATGGATGGTCCATGGAGCTTTTAACCCATGGATCCTATGTAAATGAAAGGTCATGGGTATTAGGGTTTACATGGATGTAACCCTAATCCTCCATAATATATAAAGGGGTCCTTGGCTCACAAAATTGGCACAAGTGTGTGAAAAAAAGTGTGGGCCGATTTTAGTGTGCATACATATTCTCTCAAGTTCTTCCAAGGTGTTTTGGTGATTTGTGATTCCATTTGAGGCTTCCACACTATTGGGGCTAAGCTCTTAAAGCTTGAAGACATCAAGCTACATCAAAAGGTATGTCATCTAACTAGAACTTTGTAGTATAGGCGCTTCATAATATGCTAGTTAGGACGAAACCTTGGAATAGTTAATATTTGCATGTATAATAGAGAAAACATAGATCCAAGGTTTGATAGGGTTGCATGTACACCATAGGAGTGTTAGAATGCTCAAAAACCCAACACTTAAGTCAAAGTTGAAGACTAGGACTAGTATACTTGATTCCTCAATTTCCCTTAAATCTTGGAATCACTACGTAGAATGCCAATAAACCGGTAAAAATAAATTACAAATATTATTTCTAACTTGAATAAGAGTTATGAAACTTTAAAATAGTTTGAAGTCTCAAAATTTAATTAATTGTGATATCCAAAGACGTACAAACTCTCAAAAACCCTAAATGCCATAAAAACTCACATTTATAAACTTTAGCCTTAAAAATTCTATAAAAATAATTATGAAGCTTCTAATATTATCTTATAATAATTAAAATTATGAAAATGCATTTAAGGAAATAAAATTTAACTCATTAATAATTACCCTTAATTTATAAATCAAAAATCAACACTTTTATGCATAAAAACTTGGTTAAGTTGCATCTTTTATAAATATTTGATATTTTTATAAAATATTTAAAATTTATAAAGACAAATGAAAGAGAGAGGGATATTATACCCTCAAAAGTCGGCCCCCTCTCTCCAATACATCATTTCCCCAAACCATTATTCATTTTTCACTTTCCCATACTCCATCTTCTCTCTCACTCTTCTCTCATGTCACAAAATTTCTCCAGAAAATAAGTCCAAGAACATTCAAGATACTCAAATCTTCATCATCTAGTAGTGTTTATTAAGGTTTAACACGATTTTCCTTCATCTTCCTTCAAGTTTTACATGTTTTCTTGCATTTTCTCCATCTTCTACTACATTTTAATGAAAGATCATGAACACATAAACATACACACACACTCACGGTTTTTATAATGATGGTGGTAGGATTTCATCCAAAAACAACATGCATGTTGTAAATGGTGAAATCCAAGGACCTAAACCTAAGTTAAGATCATGAAAATGCACTTTTCTACAAGTTTTGGTGGAAAATCACCACATGCACTCTAAGTTTTCTTTCAAAAACGATTTTTGAACATTTCAAACACATGATTGGTCTTCAAACCAACATGCGTGTGATGATCTTCAAGCTTAGATGCTTGATGATCAAAGTTTGTTGTTAAAAAGCTTTCAAATATGTTCATAAAAGATTTATTCCCAAATAAATAGCTAATACTTCTTTTCTGTTCAAATGATATTTTTCCCAGAATCCAACCAACAATATAAGATGATCTGTAAATTTTCAGAAAATAATACATTTTTCTCGAATTATTATAATTAATGCAAGAAACTAGGCAATAAATCATATAAAATATTTTCTGAGGTCTAGAAATCCTAAGTAAATTTCATCGATTTTTGTTACTGTTTAGTATGGTTTTGAAGTTTGTTTTTGTTTAGCTCCAATAAATCATAAAACCACTTTAGAGAAGGTGAAATGTAAACCTAATGGCCTAAAAATCCAAAGTTCATGAAAATTTACGAGAACACCTTGTAGTACATTAGGATGCTACATAAATTTTTTGATGATTTTTCTCTTTTGTATACTGTTTTTCTTCTATTTTCCCAAGATTAAATACACTTAAACCCAATTTTCATTAGAATAAATGCACAAAAATCATAAAATTGGGTTAAACAATGTAGAAATTCATTCTTATATTTTTCCCAACTTAATAATGGTTAATAACAGTAATACAAAAAGTTTGGGCAATTTTGGAAACTGTTTTCTATTTATTTCAATTTTTATTAGAATAAATGCACAAAAATCATAAAATTGGGTTAAACAGTTTAGAAATCCATTTTTATATTTTTTTCCAGCTTAATAATGTTTAATAACAGGTATACAAAAAGTTTGGGTAATTTTGGAAACTGTTTTCTATTTATTCAAATTTTTATTAGAATAAATGCACAAAAATCATAAAATAGGGTTAAACATATTAGAAGACCATTTTTATATTTTTCCCAGCTCAAGTATGTCTAATGGCATTATTATAAAAAGTTTGGGAATTTTTATCCTTTGAATGCTATTTTTCATAAATTTATATTGTTATGAAGGCTTAATGTTGAAAATATACGATCTGATTACCACGAATAAAGGCTCGGATACCAGTTACTGGGTGACAGATATATATATTTAAGGAGATAAGATGCAGAAAAAAAATAAGAAGTGCGGAATAAATATAAACTGGAAAGCTATAAATGACTGAAAGCTATAAATGAAATAAATGACAGTATTTAAATGACGTAAAGCTGTAATAAAATATATAAATATATAAATATATATAAAGTCGGTTCGTCAATAAATTGACTGAACTGGTTTAGAATTGGACTGGATCTTAATAGACTGTGTCTCTATTTGTTCAAAGTTCAATCCGGTAAGTAACAATAAGTTCTTTTTATGTAACAATGAATTGTTTACAAAACGATACAAAATACATGGGTAATGTTTTTTCTATGTGGGTATGGGGTTTTTTAAGGTGATTTGATGAGGTTGAAGTGGGTATTTGGAGGGTGGTAGAAGGTGGAATAAGGTTGTAGTTTTGGTGGTATAATGTAACAAAGAGGGTGATATTGAATGAGCTTTGGGTGGTTATGAATATAGATTTTCGTAGTAAATCTCTCTGGATAGCCAATTCTCTCTCGCGTCTCTCTGGGGTTTGCAGTGGTCAAAAAATCGAGGAAAATTCCTGGATGTAGGTAAGGTCCTGAATAATTTGCGGTGCAAATCTCTCCCGTATTATCTTGTTGAGTTGTGCTCGGTGAATTTTTTCTTAACTTGCAAATTCTGAAGTCGAAAATCAGCAAGGTGATGATGGTTGTGGTGATTTGAAAGAGTTTTTGGAGGAGGTTTAAGGAGGGTATTTGGAGGGTGTTTGGAGAGTATTTTGAGGTTGGCTATGTGTTTATTCTTCTGGAGATGAGAGAGTAATAGGAGATATATTACAAGGAAACACAAAACACACACAAAAACTCATGTAAACATGCATCTATATATATGCAAATGAATCAAGCAACTCTTGTTTGTTTAAGGAAAAGTAATGAAGTGATTGATTGTAAAGGTTGGAAGCACACATGATGTTTGGTACTTTTGCTTTTGTGAAGATTTCTTTCCAATATATATATATATATATATATATATATATATATATATATATATATATATATATATATATATATATATATATATATGCATGATTCATGTATATATATATATATATATATATATACAATATATACAATATACATACATATATATATATATATATATACAATATAATATATATACATATATATTTATATAATATATATATATATATATATATATATATATATATATATATATATATATATATATATATATATATATATATATATATACACACGAACACTTGTATATATATATATCCAATTGTGAATTGAATTTCCATTTTTGACCCTTGAGGTTTTTAAATTCTTGACGATTTTAGTCTTGATTTGTGTTGTCTTCAAACGACCAAATATTGCGTCTATTTTTCCGTCTTTGCGTATTTCGTCTTTTGCATATTTTTCTATTTCATAATTAAGCACGAATCCACGCAACCTGAAATAACTGATAATATTTGTTAGATAATATAAAACCAATTCGTCTTATTTCAGTGATGATCACATATAAAAACATTTTTCAACAATTTCCCCCTATGTGATCATTGATGAAATAAGGATAGATATAATCACATTAACAGTTTTAATCTTGAAGATTTGGGATAAAAGTTTTGTCAATGAGAAGATATATATAAAACCATTGTAATCGTTTTGAAAGTTTGTGACTTGGTTTAACATATCTTATGTAAAAGATTTTCAGAAATTTGTTTCCGAATCAAAGTCTCGGGTTCGGTTATCAAAGGGTAGTCATATATGTATCTAAAGAAATTTCCTTAGATTTTATAGCATTATTAATGACGACAAGTGGTCTAACAGGTCGATTCAGATGAACGCTCATAGGTATAGCTCACACTTCACTTGGGTGTTTGGTTGTTCTGGCAGCAGAACAAGTTAATGATCACTAAAAATGAGTGATATCTCTCTCTGACGACTCACACTAATATCGGAGGTGTTCAGCTATGCTTTTCCTGTAAAGTCACTTAGTCGCATTATTAGATAATCAATCACATAAGACTGGTTTTGGCATTACTCAGCGGGTTTCTTCATTCATGCCATTAAAGTTCACACTCTCTCCGTCGGGAAATACATGTAGAGGGGTTTAGCAATTTTCATAGTGCAGTTTGCAACTAAGATTCTTCAGTGATGAAGGCTACAGTATCCCGGGAAATCCATTGTTGTTGCAGCTTCTTCTTTGATAGTATCCTGTTTGTTGATCAATATCGATTTATTGTAAAAAGATATTTTGTTTTAGCATTGAGAATTTGCTACATTTGAGACCTTTTTAAGAGTATTTGACTTGAGTGATTGAGATATCTTCTTTTGTGAAAAATGGTTAAAACAAATCGCGGGATTTTATGATTTTTGTTTTGAAATAACCATTTGGTTGAAAGTTTGTTTGAAAATACCAAATATAGAATATATTTTTTTTTTGTTTTGTTTGGTATATCTTTATTGAATCCATTTGTTTTCTTGTTGATTTGTCTTTGAGGATTGGATGTTGATAGATATTTGTTTTTCCTTTGGTTTTCTTGTAAGGATATGTCGTTGTTTGCTTGATGGATCATGGGATCGCAAGTCTTCATTTTTGGTTGTCTTTTATCTAGGTAGGGATAGGTGGCATAAAAGACAGTTTGTCTAGTATGTAAGAAATGAATGTATCCTCCCTGGTCATTTTGATATCTAAGCAAAAATGAGACCGTGACAAGGTATAATTGGGTATACCTTATAAGCAATAGTGACACACCTAAGCTCATAAGAAATGATTTCCACAATGATTTAGATCGACGAGGCACAAATTCTCACATGGGTTTTTGTTTTCATCTGAACCTCCTAACCTTATGTCCCTTGATTGTTTAAAATCGTCAATAATGAAATAAAATCGAAGGAAATAAAGTTATATACATTATGAAAAGTAGGATATTTGAACCTTCACTCCAATTGAGAATCAATATGACTTAAAATCTTCATCGAGCATAAGCATCTGAAAATTAAGTCAAGAGAAGATTAATCACAAGGTTCTATAAAAGCTTATTATGGCAAGTCTTTTATTAATTTTTTTTTGAAGATTTGTTTTTCTGAATGTTTTTGAAAATATTGATTATTTGAATGTTTTTGGTATTTTTGAAAGGAAAGCAATTTTCAATTGTTTTTGAATTTTCCTTTTGAATGAAAGTAAACACACTTTTGTACAAACAAAAAGTAAAAGTTTAAGGATGGATGTTATCTGGATTTAACATTCCTAGATGGCCTAGGAAGTATTGAAACTTTGTTTCATCGAGAGCCTTAGTGAAGACATCGGCAATTTGATCTTCGGTGTTGATGAAGTGCAATTCGATATGACCCTTTTGAATGTTGTCTTTGATGAAATGATATCGAATATCGATGTGCTTTGTCATGGAATGGTGAACGGGATTGTGAGAAATGGCAATTGCACTGGTTGAGTCACAAAATATGGGAATTTGTGAAATTTTGAAGCCATAGTCTCGCAGTTGAGTTTGCATCCATATGACTTGCGAACAACAGCTGGCGGCAGCGACGTATTCAGCTTCTGCTGTTGATGTGGATACACAAGTTTGTTTCTTTGAAGTCCAACTCACTAGTCTACCTCCTAGGAATTGACAGCTACCAGATGTACTCTTTCTATCTAACTTGCATCCTCCATAGTCTGAGTCGGTGAAAGCGTTCAGCTGAAAATCGGATTTAGCTGGATACCAAAGGCCAAGTTTGGGAGTGCCTTTTAGGTATTTGAAGATGCGTTTCACAGCAACTACATGGGATTCCATAGGATTTGCTTGGTATCTGGCATAGACACATGTAGAAAACATGATGTCAGGTCTGCTGGCAGTGAGGTATAAGAGTGATCCGATCATTCCACGATATCTCTTCTGATCAACAGGTTTGCCATTTAAGTCTGCATCGATTTTGTATCCAAAAGCCATTGGGGTTTTTGCGGTATTGGATTTGTCCATTGAAAAGCGAGTGAGTAGGTTTTTGACATAATTCTCTTGGTTGATGAAAATGCCATCATTTGACTGTTTGATTTGAAGTCCGAGAAAAGTAGTCATCTCCCCAATCATGCTCTTTTCAAATTTGCTCTTCATTAGATCTGCAAACTTAATACTCAAAGATTCATCAGTAGAACCGAAAATAATGTCATCAACATATATTTGTACGATTAAAAGATGTTTATTATAGATTTTACGAAAGAGGGTTTGATCGATTGAACCTCTTTTAAAACCTGATTCTTCGAGAAAGGTTGTCAATGTGGCATACCAGGCTCGGGGTGCTTGTTTCAAGCCATAGACAGCTTTCTGCAATTTGAAGCTGTGATCAGGAAATTTGGGATCTTCGAAACCTGGTGGTTGTTGGATGTATACATCGCGATCTAACTCTCCATGTAGGAATGCACATTTAACATCCATTTGGAATACTTTGAAGTTCTTATGTGCAGCATATGCAAGAAAGATGCGAATTGCTTCAATTCTGGCAACTGGAGCATATGTTTCATCGTAGTCGATTCCTTCTTGTTGTGAATATCCTTTGACTACGAGACGTGCCTTGTTTCGACAAACGATTCCTTGATCGTCAGTTTTGTTTCTGAATACCCATCTTGAACCTATAACAGAAACATCGGGTGGGGTAGGGACAAGATTCCATACGTCATTTCTTTCAAATTCTTCTAGCTCTTCTTGCATAGCTTTTACCCAATCTGGATCTTTGAGAGCAGAATGTATGGTTTTGGGTTCAGTCATGGATAAGAAGGCTCCAAATAAACAATTATTAGAAGTTGCGGCTCTAGTTTGGATGCCTGAGTTTGGATCTCCGATGATTTGGTCAGTTGGGTGGTTTCTGGTCCATTTTATTAAGCGATTCTCTTCCGCTATAATAATTGGAATTTCAGTATCCCATTGTTCTTCTCCGGGAGTTTCATCTTGGAATAGGTTTGAAGGTTTCCTCATAAATGATGCATCGGGATTGTTTTGGATATTTGGGGATGGGGTATTTAAAGGAGGATTTGGTGTTTGTTCCAATGAAGAAGTATGTGTAGGTGGTTCCCCCTCGAATTGATCTGCATCATTTCGGTTTGTTTGTAGAGTTCCTTCAGTGGTTGTTCCTGTAGAATCAATAGAAGTAGTTAGAAGTTCAGAATTGTAAGCGGTTTTGGGTTGTTCAAAAAGTAAATCAAGATCGATTTCAATATCTCTGTCAGGAGAAGGTGTTTGTTGAATTGGATTTTGAAAAATATTATCGATCATTTTTGAACCAAAATGTTCACGATCCAATTTCCTGACATAAAATTCATCGAAATGAACATCGGTACTTTCTTCAATTACTCTGGTACGTTTGTTCAGTACTCGATAAGCAGCTGAAGAAAATGAGTAACCAAGGAAAATTCCTTCGTCCGACCTTGATTCAAATTTTGAGAGGTGGTCTTTATTGTTCTTTATGAAGCATCGACAACCAAAAATATGGAAAAATTTGATGTTTGGTTTTCGGTTGTTAATGACTTCATATGGTGTTTTATGAAGATGTTTATGGATTAAGGAACGATTTTGAGTGTAGCAAGCTGTGGCTATTGCTTCTGCCCAGAAGTATTGTGGCAGATCAGCGAAGATAAGCATTGATCTTGCAGCTTCACATAGAGTTCTGTTCCTTCTTTCGACAACGCCGTTCTGTTGTGGAGCGTATGGGGCTGAGAAGTTATGTTCAATTCCTTTGTCTTTGAGAAATAAATCTAGAGTCTTGTTTTTGAACTCTAAACCATTATCACTTCGGATTCTTCGAACAGGTCGTTTGAGCTTCAGTTCGATTTGTTTGATGAAGTTGATCATCTCTTTAGGTGCTTCTGATTTTAGTCTTAAGAAAAAGACCCAAGTAAAGCGCGAGAAACCATCAACGACAACAAGAATGTACTTCTTCCCTTGTATAGTTTGGGTTTTGGCAGGGCCACAAAGGTCTATGTGCAGCAATTCTAGTTGTTCGGATACACTAGATTCTGAGATGCTTTTGTGAGTGGATTTGGAAAGTTTTCCCTTTTCACATGCAGCACACAGAGTTTCATTATCAAGCTTCAGAAGTGGCAGTCCTCTAACAAGATCATCGCCGATCAGTTTGTTGATGTACCCAAAGTTTAGATGGGAAAGGCGGCGGTGCCATAACCAACTGATATCTACTGGGGCTTTTGATAGCAGACATATATCGGGTTTACCATAGATAAGATCCATGTCAAGTGGATACATATTTCCGGCACGGTAAGAATCAACAATGATTTCTTTGGTTTTGGCGTCCATGATCAAGCTTCTTTGTTTGGTGAATAGGACTTCAAGATTGTTATCACACAGTTGAGAAACACTAATGAGGTTGTGTTTCAGGTCATCGACATAGGCAACTTTCTTTATGGTGAAGTTACCATTTGTTATGTTTCCATAACCCTTGATTTTTGCCGTCATGTTGTTGCCGAAGGTAACGTCTTGATTGGTTTGGGTGGGTTTGAAGTCACGAAGGTAGTTTCAGTTTCCTGTCATATGCTTGGAGCAGCCACTATCAATATATCATGTATCATCCTTGGGTTCTCCAGCATTAGATACCTGCAATTTAGAAAGAAGATTTTGGTACCCAAATCTGAATGGGTCCTGGTTTGTTAGTTGTTTTTATTTTGGGTTTTTTGTTTACTGAACTTCTTGTAGCATTTGACTTCATATTGCTATAAGAGTTTGGTTTATAAGGATGGAATGGTTGAGGTTTGATTTTATTTATCAAATTTTCCCAAAAAGTGATTTGTTTCTGAAAATTCGTTGGTTGATAAAATCTGTGATTTGGTGAATGATATCCTAGATGTGAAATTTTTTTTGAAAAGTTCTCTTCATATCTGGGATGTGATTGGCGGTTATGAAAGGCTTTTTGAAGATGATGTTTTGAAACTTTCTGATTTGGTCGTTTTTGAAAGTTCCTTGAATTTTTAAAGGTTATCTCTTGAAAGCGGTTTTCAAAAGGTTTTTGAAAAGGTTTTGGTTTTTGTTTGGAAACCTGTTTTTGAGGTATGACGTATGGTTTAACAGGTTTCTTTGGTTTGTTTTCAAAAGCCTTTGGTTTGTTAAGTGGGGTTATGGTTGCTTCATTGGTATGTTTGATTTGGTTTGTTGAAGAACTAGCAGAGTTTGTTTCAGATTTTACAACTCTTTTGATAGACTTTTTGGAAACAGTGAAAGCAGTGTCATCTGGGCTACAGTTGATAACTGTTTCGTCATCAGAATCTTCCTCATTAGCAGATGTGAAAATATCTGGAAGAGTGGATTCAGAGTTTTCACAAATTGTCATGTTTTCTTGTTTAGCTAGTTCATTTTCAAAGGATTCTCTTCCAATTCCTGGTCTGTAATTCGTATCAATTTTGCCAGTTCCTAAGGTGTTTGCTTTGGTGAAAACATCATCACTTAGTTTTCTAGCAATTTTGATAGAATTCATATTCCATATCAATCTTTTGTTTTCAGATTCAAGAAAATTGGTTTGGTTTAAAGAATCAGTCAGTTTTTCATTTAAAGTTTTGTATTTTTCAGTTGATTCTTGAAAGTTTTGTTTCAACTGAAGGATTTCCTTTTCTAAAACATCTTTTGTTTCAGAGGAAATGACTGACTGATTTTTTTGTTCCAAATCCTTTTTCTGAATTAGGGTTTGATTTAATTGTTCCAAGACGTGATTATAATCTTCTGATTTTCTTTCAACGTCTCTTTCCAATTTGTTCTTTATCCTTGTTGATTCTCCAAATTTGAGTTGCAAGGTTTGTAACTCAGATTTGCAGATATCGGAATTGATCATTGTGTCATGATATTTTTTGAGATCAGCTTCTAGACTTTTCTCAATCTTGGTTATATGGGACTCAAAAATTGATTTCGAAAGACCAAGTTCAGAGATCATAGACCATACCTGCTCTATGACGTTTGGAGCTCTTGAAGGTCTATCAACACCAACTACGAAACATAAGTTTGATTGTGTTGGTTCATTGTCAGCTTCGTCTTCAGAAGTTGGCCAGTATTCCACGTTTGGTTCATGGATTGCCATCAATGCTCTTTGCTTATCTTGATTTTCCTGTTTCTTTAATTCATCGGCTTTTTGAGCGTAGTATGCTGAGTCTTTGACTTTGGTTTTGTTTTTGGCTCGGCATTCTCTGGCATAGTGATTAGTTCCTTTGCAGTTGTCACAAATGATCACTTCTTCATCACTGTCATCCTTTTGACTTTTAATCGGAAGTCTTTCAGGAGCTTGAGTTTGGATTTGTCGGGAAGATTGGGAAGGGTTCTGTTGGAATCCAAAATTTTGGTTGTTTTGAAAGCCATTGTTTTGATTAGTGTAACCTTGATTTTGGAATCCTCTGTTTTGGTTATTGTTATGATGACTTGAGTTGGGATTGTTTTGAAATCCCTGGTTTTGAAAACCTTGGTTTGAATTGTTTTGGAAGGAAGGTCTTTGAAAATTTTGTCCAAAATAAATGCTAACCAAAAATTTTCGACAAAAATTTCAAGGTAAATCACACAAGCTCTGATACCAATTGTTGAAAATATACGATCTGATTACCACGAATAAAGGCTCGGATACCAGTTACTGGGTGACAGATATATATATTTAAGGATATAAGATGCGGAAAAAAAATAAGAAGTGCGGAATAAATATAAACTGGAAAGCTATAAATGACTGAAAGCTATAAATGAAATAAATGACAGTATTTAAATGACGTAAAGCTGTAATAAAATATATAAATATATAAATATATATAAAGTCGGTTCGTCAATAAATTGACTGAACTGGTTTAGAATTGGACTGGATCTTAATAGACTGTGTCTCTATTTGTTCAAAGTTCAATCCGGTAAGTAACAATAAGTTCTTTTTATGTAACAATGAATTGTTTACAAAACGATACAAAATACATGGGTAATGTTTTTTGTAAGTGGGTATGGGGTTTTTTAAGGTGATTTGATGAGGTTGAAGTGGGTATTTGGAGGGTGGTAGAAGGTGGAATAAGGTTGTAGTTTTGGTGGTATAATGTAACAAAGAGGGTGATGTTGAAAGAGCTCTGGGTGGTTATGAATATAGATTTTCGTAGTAAATCTCTCTGGATAGCCAATTCTCTCTCGCGTCTCTCTGGGGTTTGCAGTGGTCAAAAAAATCGAGGAAAATTCCTGGATGTAGGTAAGGTCCTGAATAATTTGCGGTGCAAATCTCTCTCGTATTATCTTGTTGAGTTGTGCTCGGTGAATTTTTTCTTAACTTGCAAATTCTGAAGTCGAAAATCCGCAAGGTGATGATGGTTGTGGTGATTTGAAAGAGTTTTTGGAGGAGGTTTAAGGAGGGTATTTGGAGGGTGTTTGGAGAGTATTTTGAGGTTGGCTATGTGTTTATTCTTCTGGAGATGAGAGAGTAATAGGAGATATATTACAAGGAAACACAAAACACACACAAAAACTCATGTAAACATGCATCTATATATATGCAAATGAATCAAGCAACTCTTGTTTGTTTAAGGAAAAGTAATGAAGTGATTGATTGTAAAGGTTGGAAGCACACATGATGTTTGGTACTTTTGCTTTTGTGAAGATTTCTTTCCAATATATATATATATATATATATATATATATATATATATATATATATATATATGCATGATTCATGTATATATATATATATATACAATATATACAATATACATACATATATATATATAATATATACAATATACATACATATATATATATATATATATATATATATATATATATATATACAATATAATATATATACATATATATTTATATATATACATATATATTTATATATATATATATATATATATATATATATATATATATATATATATATATATATATATATATATATCCAATTGTGAATTGAATTTCCATTTTTGACCCTTGAGGTTTTTAAATTCTTGACGATTTTAGTCTTGATTTGTTTTGTCTTCAAACGACCAAATATTGCGTCTATTTTTCCGTCTTTGCGTATTTCGTCTTTTGCATATTTTTCTATTTCATAATTAAGCACGAATCCATGCAACCTGAAATAACTGATAATATTTGTTAGATAATATAAAACCAATTCGTCTTATTTCAGTGATGATCACATATAAAAACATTTTTCAACACTTAAAATTTTGGAAAAATAGTTAATCACATCAAAAATTCAAGGGAAAATTTCGGAAAAACCTCTACTGTATATAGAATGAAAATCCAAAGTTTGACAATTTTTGGAAACTTTTTGATAATATTTTAGACTTTTAGGAGTTTAAAACACTTTTAAATGTGTTGAAATACCCTCAATTAATATTAACAAATCTGGAAATTAATATCCAAAATTGTCTTAGTCACATGAGCTATAAAATTTCACCATTTCAGAAAAATGTTTGTAACTTAACAATATTAAATTTTGTCGCAATATTGGCATAATTCTATTCTAGTAATAAGTATAATAGTGTTAGATTTCGATTAGAGAGTCACTAGTGAATACCATTATTGTAGGAAAACGATAGTGGTAATTGTGGAGCGTAGTTCAAGGCACCATTTGCATCATCACGATGTATTGTGAGTGTTCACCACTCCCTTATTTTCGGTTTGTAAATATTTTGGGGTGGAAAAGCATGTCCTAAACTTTTTATGTTCGTTGTATTTATTTTGACTCGTATGAAACTTGGTTACTATATTTCGTATGTATGTGTATGTTACTTTAATTCATGAGGACTGTATCGCGGTTAAGTCCCTGGAATCTCTAGACACAACTCATTAACTCTTTTGAGCCTATGGTTATTATGGATAACGCTATCAGGAGGTAGACAACTCCTCACTCGCACGATTCGCTTAAGTGCATTTTACCATTTTATACACTATGTTTGCGATACACATAGTAGTCAATAGGGCACGATTCGGTCATTAGGCTTGGGTTGTGAACTCATGAATGGAAACTTGATGCACATACAAATCTTTATGCGCATATGAAACTTTGTTTCTCATTATTGCAACGAAATTTTATTACTGAAAACTTATATACTTGTCATAGAAATGAAATTGTTTGCTCCTTGTAACAACGAATATTATTTCGATTCGTGAAAACTCATTTTAGCAATATACTTCTATTTATGGAAAACTTTTATCAAAACTTTTATTTTGATTCTTGAAACCAATATTATTTTTAATCTGTGAGTACTCACCAACTATTTTTATAGTTGACGCTCGTTTTACATGCTTTTTCAGGAATCATCTAGTAAGAGGCACGTAGAGACACAACACTTGTAGGAGCATTTGCATGTGTTGACTTTTAAATAGATTGTAATTTCTTTTAAAAAGTTGTTGAAACTCATTATAAATTTGTAATGATTTTTAATACTATGGTTGGTGTTGTCTTTAAACTTTTGCTATGAAACCCTTTATACTGCCACGCCTCGTGTTTCCGCTTTAGCGGGGTGTGACAATTTGTTTGCAACAAACTTGTTTGCTCTTTGTACTAACGAACTTGTTTGCTCTTTGTAGCAACGAACTTGTTTGCTCTTTGTAGCAGCAAACTTGTTACTTATTATAGCAATAAACTTTTTTTCTCATTATAACAACGAACTTTTATTACTAGAAACATATTTAATTGTATTAGCAATGAACTTGTTTGATCCTTGTAGCAACGAACTTGTTTTCTCCTTGTAGCAACGAACTTGATTGCTCATTAGAGCAATGAAACTTGTTTACTCGTTTTAGTAACGAACTTTATTTGCCATGGGAATCTGAACGTTGCATCTCATTTGGGTAACATACTTTACCTCGCATGATGACAACGAACTTTGTTTCTCATTATAACAACGCACTTTTATTACTAGAAACTTATTTACATGTCTTAGCAACGAACTTGTTTGCTCGTTGTAGCAACGAACTTGATTGCTCATTATAGCAATGAAACTTGTTTACTTGTTTTAGTAACGAACTTTATTTCCCATGAGAATATGAACTTTGCATCTCATTTGGGCAACATACTTTACCTATCATGATGACAACGAACTTTGTTTTTGCAAACTTATTTTCTCATTTTTGCAATATATATTTATTTATGAAAACTTTTATCAAAACTTTGATTTTGATTCATTAAACCAATATTATTTTTAATCTGTGAACTCACCAACTATTTCGGTAGTTGACCGCTCATTTTACATGCTTTTTCAGGAATCATCGAGTAAGTAGCACATAGAGACGCATCACTTTTAGGAGCATTCACATGTGTTGTACTTCAATTTCATTATAATTTATTTTAAAAAGTTGTTCAAAGTCATTGTAAATTGTAATATTTTTTAATACTATGGTTGGTGTTATCGTTTAACTTTTCCTATGAGACCCTTGTACTGCCACGCCCCGTATTTCCGCTTTAGCGGGGTGTGACATTGTAGGAGATGCTTCTGGTATTGGTTGGACCACTCCGGGTACACTGGAGATCATTTGTCTTAATTCTTGAAGTTCCATGGCCATGTTTGGGTTTAATCATGCATCAACGATAGTATAATTAGTATTAATAGTATTGTTGTTTAAGATGTTACTAGAATCATCGTTCCTAGGAGTGTTGAAAGGCTCATTGAGATCATTGATCATGGACGCTCGGTTGTCCATAGTTTCCCCCCAGGGTGACGCCACATTGGTAGGAATCGTGTCCTTCTAGCGATTTTATGAGGATCCTGCATTATTGAAGTCCAAGATCCTCGGGTGTACAACTCTGGGCGTTGTTTCTGAAGGGTTTTGAGCATTATAACACTCCTATGGTGTACATGCAACCCTAGAAACCTTGGATCTATGTTTTACTATGATACATGCGAATTTGATTTCCAAGGTTCATAACCTATCTAGCATAGCATGGGTAACTTTTAAACATAAATGCTAGTTGTAAAACATACCTTATGTTGTTCGGATTCCTTGAAAAACCTTGTGAGCCTAGCACCTCAAGTGTGATGCCTCAAATGTCTCACACAACACCACAATACTTGGAATAACCTTTAGAGAAGTTCACTAACACCTCAAAATCGGCTAGCCCTCTTTCTTGCCTATACAAGTGCCAATTTTGCTAGACAAGGGGTCTTTATATAGTTGTGACACAAGTAGGCTTACACCATGTAAACCCTAATTGTCATGGCTTTCCATATTCCATGATCCATGGGTTTGTAACCTCCATAGACTATCCATGGAGCACCTTATGGGTTTTAACCCAATCCATACAAACCATGGATCATTAGCCCACTATACAAAAATAGATGATTTACACAATCAACCCCATATATTTAATTAGTCTCCTTTTGATCACTTAATTAATTTCAAATTAATTCTTTGATCAATACTAATTAAATAATATTATTAATATTTTAGCACTTATAATATATTAATAAACCTTAAGTGTCCTTTCTCTCAATTTGGTCTATCCAACTATTGCAATGCCATGCAGCCCAAATGGACCATGCCAATCGGGTCAAGTACATACTAGAAATAGTTATCGACTTAGACACCTTATCCAACAGTCTCCTACTTGGATAAGTCTAATAACTATAACTGCAAGTATGACTTCAGGAACCGATCAGCAATCGTAGCTCTTTCAAGGTCTCGCAGAACTGAGATGATGATGATACGCCATTTTTAGATAAGTGATCATATAATCCTCTGTTCTAGATATCAGCCGGACAAATACATGGAACAATGTCTTACTTATTGTCCAGCAGTTTGTTTCTCGATTTCCGATTTGTTTGACATAGAACTTAATTGAACACATCAACTTAGTTCTGACCGGGCCCGATACATAGGTCAACACAAAATCATCGAGGGGCCCAGATATCGCTTGTAATCCAAGATGGAACAGATAAACTTCGACTCATATGCTTGTTCTACTACTTGTTGAATCATACACAAAGGCACATTTTATAACATCGAGTTACCAATGCGTTTTCGTACAATCAATGTATAACCAACTCATAGGCAACAAGTCATATCTCTAGGTTTGAAGACTTATATGATATTACCGTCTCACGATCACTCGAGATAAATTCCATGAAGTGATACCAGTGAGCATGGGTTGAATCCAATACTCAGAACTTATGAGCACTTATGAGTGTTGTAGCAACACTTTGCAATGTCCAACATCTTAGACATCTAGAACCAACTACATGAAAGTCTTGATTCATATCTACTTCCAACATATGACCGACTGTGGAGAATTTGAATAATATGAAATAACATAACATAATTATTCTGGAAGTCAAAACATGCAAATTGAATTGATAGTAAACTATTGACAAAAGATAGCAACACTTTACTCATAAATAAACACAACTTTTATTCATCATCAAATGTCAATTACACTTTACACATTTCAAAGCTATCCAACTACTAAAATTAATATCATCGTTCAGCCCTATGCGCCTCGCATGCTGGAGATGCTTAACCCTACCCAGTCCCTTCGTTAGGGGATCTGTCGGGTTCTCATCCAATGATACCCTCTTTGCCACGAGGAATCCTTATTCTATTCGATGTCTGATGAAATGGTATTTTCTATCGATGTATCTGGATCTCCCGTGATCCCTTGGTTCCTTGGCTAAGGCAACTACACTTTCACTATCACAGAAAATCTCTATAGGCTCATTTATAGCTGGTACAACTCCAAGGTCTCCAATGAAGTTCTTTAGCCATATAGCCTCCTTTGCTGCCTCGCTTGCCGCTATATACTCTGATTCGCAAGTTGAATCAGGATTGTCTCTTGCTTGGAACTTTTCCAAGAAAATGCTCCTCCGTTTAAGGTAAAAACCCAGCCTGATTGAGAACGGAAATTATCCCTATCAGTCTGAAAGCTAGCATTACTATACCCTACTACTCTCAAGTCATCACTTCCACCGAGGGTAAGGACCCAGTCCTTAGTCCTCCGCAGGTACTTGAAAATGTTCTTTACCGCAGTCCAGTGATCCTTGCCAGGGTTCCCCTGATATCTGCTGACATGCTTCTTGCAAAGGCCACATCAGGACGAGTACAAGTCATAGAATACATGATCGAGCCTACAGCGGAAGCATACGGTACTCGACTCATTTCTGCTATCTCATCCTCTGTACTCGGACTTTGAGTCTTACTCGGTCTGGCGTTATTCTGGATCGGTAACTCTCCTTTCTTGGAATTCTGCATGCTGAATCTATTCATCACCTTCTCCAAGTAGGTACTCTGACTAAGTCTGATTAGTCTTTTACTCCTGTCTCTCAAAATCCTTATCCCTAGGATATAGGCAGCTTCTCCAAGGTCCTTCATAGCAAAACACTTCCCAAGCCAGGACTTCACTTCCTGCAGAGTTGGGATGTCATTTCCTATGAGTAGTATGTCATCCACATACAATACCAAAAAGCTAACTATACTCCCACTAGCCTTGACATATACACAGGACTGATCTTCACTCCTCCAAAAGCCAAACTCTTTGACTTTCTCATCGAAACAAAGATTCCATCTGCGAGGTGCTTGTTTCAATCCATAGATGGATTTTCAAGCTTACACACTCTATTAGGGTACTCTGTGCGGACAAAACCCTCTGGCTGACTCATGTAAACATCCTCAGCCAACTTTCCATTAAGGAAAGCCGTTTTGACATCCATTTGCCATATTTCATAATCATGAAATGCAGCAATGGCTAGCATAACCCTAATAGGCTTAATCTTTGCTACTGGTGAAAAGGTCTCATCATAATCAACTCCCGCAGTTTGAGAAATGCCCTTTGCAACCAGTCGCGCCTTATAAGTGTGTACATTACCATCCATGTCAGTCTTCTTTTTGAAGATCCACTTCCACCCAACTGTCTTACGACCTGGTACATTGCCAACCAAGTTCCAAACTTGATTGTCATACATGGACTGTATCTCGCTGTCCATAGCCTCTTTCCATTTAGTAGCCTCAGGGCCTGCCATGGCTTCCGTGTAGCTATTAGGTTCATCTAGACTTACCAATGTGCTATCACTGATAAATGTATCACCTTCCGTAGTAATATGGAAACCATAGTAATGCTCAGGTGCATTCCTAACTCTCGTGGAATGCCTCAGAGGTACAAAATCTTCTGTCGGATCAACAGGAGTTTCCTCCTCAGGTTGATTGCTAGGGTTTGAGGTTCCTTCACCACTTGAATCTTGAATTTCTTCAAGGTCAATTTTCCTCGTACTGTTTCCTTGGTTCATGAACTCTCTCTCGTAAAAGACTCCTCTCCTTGCTACAAAGACCACATTATCACTGGGTTTGTAGAAGAGGTAACCGAATGATCTCTGTGGGTAGCCGATGAAAATACACCTCTCACTTCGAGGTTCGAGCTTATCGTGAGTCTCGCGCCTCACGAAAGCCTCGCAACCCCAAATCTTGATGTGGTATAGATTGAGAACTTTTTCAGTCCACATCTCATGAGGTGTTTTAGCAACCTTTTTGGTAGGGACTAGATTAAGGATATGGGTGGCAGTTTCTAAGGAATACCCCCAAAATGATATCGGTAGCGAAGCTCGACTCATCATGGATCGAACCATATCCAACAAGGTTCGATTGCGCCTCTCAGCCACACCATTAAGCTGTGGTGTCCTAGGAGGTGTCAATTGTGAGATAATCCCACATTCCTTAAGATAGTCAAGGAACTCTGTACTAAGATACTCACCACCTCGATCGGATCGAAGCATCTTAATGTTCCTGCCCAACTGATTCTCCACTTCCTGTTTGAACTCTTTGAATTTTTCAGAGGTCTCTGACTTATGCTTAATTAAGTAGACATATCCATATCTACTAAAATCATCAGTAAAAGTCACATAGAAGCGGTTAGCATCTCTTGTGGCAGTTCTGAAGGGTCCACACACATTAGTATGTATGAGGTCCAACAAACCCTCACCCCTAGCACAAGTGCCAGTGAAGGGTGACTTTGTTATTTTGCCAAGCAAACAAGATTCACAACTATCATCTGACTTTAGGTCAAACGACTCCAAGACTCCATCCTTTTGGAGTTCGCCTATGCGTTTCTTGCTTACATGTCCAAGACGACAATGCCATAATGATGGTTTATTCAAACTAGTGGAATTATCGATACACAATACATTATTTCCTAGGTTATCAACAACTGACACAATTTCATATACATCATCACAAGGTAATGCTTTAAAATAAAAAAACATTATTAAAGAAAGCATTAATACCACCACTATCATTATCAAATGAAAAGGTAAAACCTTGTTTGTACAAACCATGAAAGGAAATAATATTTCTCGCCATTTCAGACGAGTAACAACACTTATTCAAATCTAACACTAATACACTACTTAGCAACAAAGAATAAACTCCAATCTTGGTGACAGGTGAAGCTTTCCTATTCCCCATGATCAAGTTTATCTTCCCATGCTCCACATTCTCACTTCTTCTTAGTCCCTGCAAATAAGTACATATGTGAATACCACAACCTGTATCAAGGACCCAAGAATTAGAATGGGGTGAATTATTAGACAATATAGTGTATGTACCTGCATGGTTGGGTTTTACTTTCCCATCCTTGCTGGTACTTTGGGCAGTTTCGCTTCCAGTGCGACTTTTCATGGAAATAGAAGCATTCAGCATCTTTAGGGTTAGCAGAAGGAGTGGCGAAATCTTTCTTCGTTCCACTTGAAGAGGAGCCATCAAGAGACTTTCCCTTGGTACCCTTCAAAGGGCTCTTCCTCTTCTTTCCTTTGACTTGTCTGATTGCCAAGACAGGGGCCGCGATAGGAGTCAGAGTGGTAACAACCGATTTACTCTTAAGACCACTTTCTGCGGTCTTCAAGAGTCCTTGAAGTTTGCTAAGTGTAACTTCCTCCTTGTTCATGTGGTATGTCATACGGAATTTATCATAACATGAAGGTAAGGAGTGCAAAATGATGTCAATTGCCAGCTCCTCGGGGAAGTTCACATTCAGTTTCAGCAAACGGTCCACATATATTTGCATTTTCTACATGTGGCCCGTGATGGGTTCACGATCCTTCATCCGGGTTGTTATCATAGAGGAGATGATTTCATATCGCTCTTGACGAGTACTGTGATGGTAGTGGCCATCAAATCCTGGTGCATCTCAAAAGGATATTAGTCCTCATAGGACTTTTGGAGCTCGGCTGTCATTGTGGCCAACATGATACATGCCACTTTGGTAGCATCTCTCTCATATGCCTAATATTCAGCGATCTCCTCAGGAGTAGCAGACGACTCAAGTTCCTTAGCTCCTTGTCGAGGAAATATTCCTTGTCCTCATACCGAGTGACCATCCAGATGTTCCTGATCCAATCCATAAAGTTGGATCCATCAAAGATGACTCTCCCACAAAGGTTCATGAGAGAGAAGGAGCCGGTAGGGTTTGAGCCAGAAGCAGCATTGTTGGAAGACATCTGAAAAGAAGAAAGACAAGTTTAGATTAGATATAGAGATAGTCCTTAATAAAACACCCAAATGTAATATTAAGGCTAGGACCCAACACAATATTTTACAACTTAGAAGAGGGATGCCGTAATCCAAGCTATAAAATATTTGAAGGTAGGTGAATGATGATTCATCAATTTCCACCATGAAAAACGAAATAAATTCAGGTTTTAATTGGTTTTGAAACTCCTAGATTCTTTGAGATTCATTGAACTTTTCAATGACATGTTTCAATCTCGAGTGTGCCCTTCAGGTTTTATGACTGGGATGCCGAGAATCACAAAACAAGGTGTGAAGTAACCATGCAAATTACTTGGTACCCTTAATATTTATCACTCAATCGATGTGCCAGTTAACCACACGCGCTCCACCGACCTATGATAAAACTTAAGCCACCCTTTTCCTACCTTGTTAAGTCCAGGTTAGTATGCCGGTTAACCACACACGCTCCACTAACGACTTAAACAAAGTGCAAAGTGTAATTTCATGGGTTAGCACCTTATTCACATTTTCCTAAAGTAACTAAGATTGAGAATTTATAAAAACATTTAGTTAATTTATAATCATCATACTTTTAATGAGGATTAAATTCATTGTCCTACCCGTTCGGCTAACGACCCTCAACCAGTCAAGGAAGCGGTGGGTGAGAGTAGACACCCATTAAGCTACCATTTTATAGGCATCAACCTTATACCCCCCTTATAGACCGACTTCGTGAATGAGGCCTACTAACGGTAAAACGACTTGTTCTTATACATATATAATTATTATTAAACTTATAATATTATAAAGTATAAGGTTTGAATTTTAACTTTTAAAATTTTAAGGGTTGGAACTAAAGTTTTAAAGTGACTTTACATGTTCCAAAAGTTGAGGGCAAGTTTTGTAACTTTCAAAACTTTTCATCTTTCATAACTTATGAGTTAATGAATTAGTAAAATGAGAGAGTTTTCATTTTATGTAACCTATGTGTTTAATAATGGACTTTAAATGAGTGACTTTTGGTAATCCATAACTTGAGGACAAATTATGGATTCCATTAAAACACATCAAGATCAATAATTAAACTAACAAACAAGTTACAAATAATTCCTATGATCTTCTAAACTCATAAGTTCATGAATGTTCATATCAACAATTTCAAGAATCATAAATAAACCATATAAAACTTGAAATTTTGATAATAGCCATTGAAAATGGATTAGCATAACCATTACACCATTTAAAACAAGTTTTATAACACCAAAACTGTTTAGGGTAATGTTTCTAGTCCATTTCCAGCAGCAAAACTCGAAAATCTGCATTCTGGGGCTCCAACTCGTCGAGTGCACGAACCTACTCGACGTGTAGGATGAATTTACTCATGGACTCGTCGAGTCCCCCCATGCACTCGGCAAGTTCATGCTGCAGAATGCAGAAAACTGAGTTTTTTCAACAAGCTTGCATCAAGTATCAAGTAAACAAGCCTAGGCTTTGATAACACTGAAGGGTTTTGAGCATTCTAACACTCCTATGGTGTACATGCAACCCTAGAAACCTTGGATCTATGTTTTACTATGATACTTGCAAATTTTATTTGCAAGGTTCATAACCTATCTAGCATAGCATGGGAAATTTTAAACATAAATGCTAGTTGTAGAACTTACCTTATGTTGTTTGGATTCCTTGAAAAACCTTGTGAGCCTAGAACCTCAAGTGTGATGCCTCAAATGTCTCACACAACACCACAATACTTAGAATAACCTTGAGAGAAGTTCACTATCACCTCAAAATCGGCTAGCCCTCTTTCTTTCTTGTACAAGTGCCAATTTTTCTAGACAAGGGGTCTTTATATAGTTATGACATAAGTAGGGTTACACCATGTAAACCCTAATTGTCATGGCTTTCCATATTCCATGATCCATGGGTTTGTAACCTCCATGGACTATCCATGGAGCACCTTATGGGTTTTAGCCCAATCGATACAAACCATGGATCATTAGCCCACTATAGAAGAATAGATGATTTACACAATCAACCCCATATATTTAATTAGTCTCTTTTTGATCACTTAATTAATTCCAAATTAATTCTTTGATCAATACTAATTAAATAGTATTATTAATATATTAGAACTTATAATATATTAATAAACCTTAACTGTCCTTTCTCTCATTTTGGTCTATCCAACTATTGCAATGCCATGCAACCCAAATGGACCATGCTAACTGGGTCAAGTACATACCAGAAATATTTATGGACTTAGACCCCTTATCCAACAGTTTCCTGGGATTTCTGAAATTCCGCCTTCATCCTCTCCACTGCTTTCAGTAGTGCTCTATTCTCCTCTTGCTGCTGGGTCACCTGTTGCATCATTTTTCTCATCATAGTGAAAAGTTTTGTAGTAGTGACTGAGGCAGTTGGATCCTGGAGCCCTGAGGTTCCCAAACTTCCTGGACAAGCAATTTAGGGGGTGCATTTTGTGACAACCGTCAAAATTCGAGTCAGTTCTAGATTTGACTAAACTTAGTTGCACGTATAGGCACGACACATACTAGACTTAGTAACTAGAAGCTAAGTTATAACCTACTAGAAACTTGGAAACAAGTAGAATCGAATGATAATGTACTTAGATTTCACATGGTTATATGAATTCTACAACTACTTAACTTTAATGACTATCCACATTCGGGTCATTCCTTGACTTGAACACCATTTCATGAATCATATACACCCATCTTGCACTTGACCTAGTAGTAGAAATTAGGTCATAATCTCATAGAAACTTGAGTCAAAGTTGAAAACTAGGACTAGTATACTTGATTTCCTCAATTTCGCTTGAATCTCGAAACCACTACATAGAATGCCAATAAGCCGATAAAATAAGTTACAAACATTATTACAACTATAAAAGATTTATAATACCATAAGATAAATTTAAGTATCAAAGATTCTATTGATTTTGATATCCAAAGATTTACAAACTCTCAAAAACCCTAAATGCCCTAAAAACCTAAATTTATGAAATTTAACCTTAAAATTTCTATAAACATAGTTATGAACCTCATAATATGATCTTATAATAATTAAAATTATAAAAATGCATTCAAGGAAAATAAAATTTAACTCATTAACATTTACCCTTAATTTATAAATCAAAAATCAAGGTTTTATGAATAAAAACTTGATTTTAGTGCACATTTTATATAAAAATTAAGATATTTTATAAAATAACTTAAATTTTATAAAAGAAAATGAATGAGAAAGGGGTATTATACAAAAAAATTCGGATCCCTCTCTCCCCATATCTCTCTCTCACACTCTCATTCTCCAACACACACACATCTCTCTTCTTTCTCTCTCTAGAAAACTCTCTCTACCTTCTCTCTAATTTTTTTCTCCAAACACCACTCCATTCTCTCTTCCTCCCTCTAAGAACCACGAAATTTTCCAGAAAACAAACCCAAGAACACTCCTCAAACTCGAAATATTCATCATCTTGTGGTGTTCTTGAAGGTAAAATCGATTTCTACTTCACTTTTCCTTCAAGTTTTGCTATTTTTCTTACACTTTCTCCTTCTTCATCTTCTTCAAACTTGTTTTCTTTTTGTTAAAATGGTTTTTAGAACATGATGGATGTGTTTTAACACCATGCATGTATGATAAACAAGGTTGCATGTTCATGATCTTAGTGCAAAAATCGATTTTAAGGGCTAAAACATCAAACTCAAGTTAAGAGTTTTTGAGAAACAAAATTTTGTTCATAAATGAATGTATACATTTTGATAAGTTTTAATCTTTTGATCTCTTGAAACATGACTAAAATATGAGTTTATCATCATATATTTTAAATATTTCAAAAGATTTACTCAAGGAAATGATGAAAACTCACTTTTCTAACCAATCATCATGCATGCAATCTGCCAGATTTCTTTAACTGACTTTAAGCTGTCATATCTCACACATTGCTTAACCAAAATTCGTGATTCTTTTTCTGAAATATAATATTTTGAGTTAGCTTTCAAACCCACCTGACCTCACTGGAAAATTCCAATATTTCGATTTTTAACAATTTTTACAAAACTGTTGCTCAAACAGCACTTTCCTTATGAACATTTGTTTTGTGTTGCATGTTCAAAGGACTTATTCATCACTAAAAATCATTCAAAAATTATTTTGAACTCTTAACATCATGTATTAATAGGTACAAAACGATCTTGATTCAAAAGTCTTTGGAACATGTTACAAAAATTCTCAAAGTAACATCAATAATCTTTACCAAAATCACAAGAACAAAGTTTTCTCTATAATTTATTGAGCCTTTAGGAATGTTTTTCGACATCAAAAGTAAGAAAAACAATTTTTCATTGTTATTACATGGTATGAAGATTCATTCTGGAAATTTTCAGCTCAATATATATTTCCTTTAGTTTTACATGAAAATAATAAGAAAATAGGGTGTTAAATCATATAAAATACTAACACTAGTAAATAAATTCTGGAAAAATTCTTGGATGATCCATTAAGTTAATAAACATCTCCTATGAAGTTTCAATGACTTTTGTTACTGTTTAATATGGTTTTGAAATTTCTTTTTGTTTAGCTCTAATAAATCATAAAACCACGTTAGGGAATATAAAAAGGGTATCTAATAATTTTCACAGCTTCTACCCTATGAGGAAGACTCAGGAAAATATTTTAGGAATTTTTAAAAATGTGTATTTATTTTTCATGATTTGTTGTGTTTGTAATGGACTAAAAACATGAAATATAGTTTTACTCATCCAAAATTCATGAAAATTTACCAGAAACTCTTATAATATATTAGCATGATACATAAAAATTTTGATGATTTTATCTTCTGTATGCTATTTTTCTTCTATTTTCCGAAGATTTAATACACTTAAATGTACAAAAATCAGAAAAATTGTGTTAAACTTTTTGAAAACACGTATTAATATTTTTCATAGATTATGTACACTGTAAAATAGTTACACAAAAATTACAAGAATTTTTCATGATAATGTACTATTTTTCCATGATTTTATGATTATTCATGGAATTAAATGGTGAAAAATAGTTAGACAAATCAAAAATTCAAGAAAATTTATCTTAAGGTGTTTGACTTCAATTAAAAATGAAATGCAAAGTTTGAGAATTTTTGGAAATTGTTTGATAATATTTTGGCTTTTTAAGAGCTTAAAACACATTTAAATGTGTTGAAATACCCTCAATTAATATTACAAAAATCTGGAAATTAATATCCAAAATTGTCTTAATCACATGAGCTATAAAATTTCACCATTTCAGAAAAATGTTTGTAACTTATCAATATTAAATTTTCACACAATATTGACATAATTCTATTGTAGTAGTAAGTATACTAGTGTTAGATTTCGATTAGAGACTCACTAGGGAATACCATTATTGTAGGAATCGGTAGTGGTACACGTGGAACGTAGTTCAAGGCATCATTTGCATCATCTCAATGCATTGTGAGTATTCACGCGCTCCCCTATTTTCAGTTTTTATGCTTTGGGGTGGAAAAGCATGTCCCGAAAAACTATTATTTGTTCGTTGTATTTAAATGGATTTGTATCAAACATGATTGCTATTTTATTGCTATATCTCTCTATGTATGTCTATGCAACACGGAACATGAGAACTTATCGTCTTAAGGCCCTTCCATTACACTTTTCTCTAACCATTAACTCTTTGAGCCAATGGTCATTGTGGATAGCGCTATTAGGAATTGACAACTCCTCACTCGCCCGATTGCTGGAGTGCATGATACCATATAATCTATGGAACGATAAGCATAGATCTTGATAGGGCTTCAGTCATAGGCTTGGTTGAGAACTCATTGTTTGCTCATACACATACAAACTCGTTACTTATTATAGCAATAAACTTTGTATCTCATTATAACAACGAACTTTTGTTACTAAATATTTATTTACTTGTTTTAGCAACAAACTTGGTTACTTCCTATAGTAACAAACTTGTTTGCTCCTTGTAGCAGTGAAACTTGATTACTCATTTTAGTAACAAACTTTATTTCCCATGAGGATATAAACGTTGCATCTCTTTTGGGCAACATACTTTATTTCTCATGATGACAACGAACTTTGTTTACACAAACTTATTTACTCATTTTAGCAATATATTTTTATCTATGGAAACTTATATCGAAATTTTGATTTCGATTCATGAAACCAATATTATTTTTAAACTTGTGAGTACTCACCAACTATTTTTATAGTTGACGCTCGTTTTACATATTTTTTCAGGAATCATCGAGTAAGTGGCACTTAGGGACACTTCACTTTTAGGAGCATTCGCATGTGTTGTATTTCAATTTACATTGTAATTTCTTTTAAAAGTTGTTCAAACCCATTGTAAAATTGTATTGATTTTTAATACTATGATTGGTGTCGTCTTTTAACTTTTGCTATGAAACCCTTTATACTGCCACGCCTCGTGTTTCCGCTTTAGCGGGGTGTGACAGAAAAATGGTATCAAAGCCGAAGCTTATAGAGAATAACGGTTTTCCTTTGGAGAACCATAACTATAGCCAAAAATTTTCAAAATGTTTTTAAAACACTGAACACAGTACTGGTATAACTAATTCGAGTACGTATTATTGGACTTTAATTAAGTATAGCCTGACCAACTATGCTTAATTAAGGAAACTTAATGCGAGGCTTGAAACGGTTATAGTAGAATTATGTTCAAAACAATTTTCAACTTAAACTTTTGAAAAACAAAATTTTTGGTGTGCGTACGGGTATTGGATATTATAGGCATTCATCTAGATACACTTAGAAACTAAGTTCACTGTTATATCAATGCCCTTATTTAGAAATATTCTTATCCCTTATCAAGTGCTAGGTTAACCACTTAGGTTATATCACTAGCCACTCTAAGAGCAATGCACATAGTACTGATAATGGGTATTCCTCGGTAGCTATTGACTTTAGATATAAGGTTAGTAGTTAGATATACATTAGTAATAATCTTAAGTCGAAACCAATACCAATTATCCCTCAAAACCTCTTCATCGTCTTCGTACTAGAGTTACAACTAGGAAAAAGCGTGTCGATACCGACACGAATGATAATTGGAGCATCGCGTAAGGATGTAGATGAGTCACCACTAAGTAATCACTTGGATACCATTGGCGGGCATTCCGGATTCGACTCACAAGGAGACAAAAAGGTTTAACCTATTGCTACTAATACATGAGACCTTATTACTACCCTACGATTTAGCTTTAGGTTGTTTCCACCTTCAGGTTAAAACTTAACATAGGATATCCCTTTGACCTCTATAAAAGGCCACGAAACTGCATTGACACCATAAAACGTTTTTCAAACAATTTTTCTTGCCCTTTATCTTAGGGAAAAAGACATCGGTACTCGTCTTATACTCGCCTTGTACTCGCCTTAGTATTTAGGTACGATCAGCTACACTAATATACTTATTCCTTACTTCTTAATCTTCCATCGAAAAATTATTTCGTTTCATCGGTTTTATTTATCATCGATAAAATACTTTATAACCACTTCATACAACTTACTAGACATTTCCTAACAATGTAAGCCATATTCTCGCTAAAAATCTTTTGACAACTTGCTTTAACTTAACATTTTTCTTCAAAACTCAATTTAACCAATATTGGTTTTAACCTTGCTATTTCAATTTCATTTCAAATTCATTTCAATGGATTGGTGTGCTTTTAAGGGCATATAAACCATTTTAAACATTGCTTACCATTTTGACACGTCTTCGAAAAACTAGAAACATTTTCTTTTATAATCGTGTTTAAACTCTTTACTATAAAACTTAAACATATGACGTTAAAGTTCATATTATGTGTAAAAGCTTCATCGGATCTTCAAACCACTTTTGTTTTAAGACTTTTGACTACTTCCCCATTTAGGCATCGTACTTTACTTAAATGTGTTTTCTTGAAACCCAACATGGTATTTTTACAACTTTCTAATCCAAATGTGTTTACAAGACATCACTGATGCCTACATTTCAAAACACACCTTATTTGTTTATTTTATTTCAAATTAGTTTTATAATCTGTGTTTATAAAACTTACAACATTGCAAAACTTAGTGTTTACTTTTAAATTTCCAGTGACACCTTCAACAATGTATAATTACTCTTCTAAATCTATTGAGTCTTTACCTTATATGTTTTAACTATTATTGAACTCCATTCTAAAAAGTCAAATTGTCAGATTTTCAACTACCGTCTGTAGTGCTTCTTCTTTTTCACAAATGGAGTTTAACTTAATAAGGTAACTTGTGATTATTAGCAAACATTCTAAGACTCTCACATGTCTATTTAATCATCAATATACATCAAATATTAAAGTTTGAAATATATCTCAACCTGGTTTTAATCTACCTATAGGTATTGTTCTTATAATTTTAACAATAACAATCATTGCCGCCGCTACCTTCCTTTTTCTTTCCCCCACACTTGATTTCTTGCTCTCCTTATGACTTTAGATCTCGCACACCCATAATAGTAACATAATACATTGTCTAACTTTGTTTCTGTCTATTTTGCTTCTCCTGGTATCATGTTTGTACACATACATACTAGAAGTCTATCCTTTCGTTTTGAGCGATTAATACATGTATAGCCGTGAGGAATAATTTTTATTTAGTCAACTTTGATATATTCAATTACGCCTTTTTATCATATACATCTTGTTTTTATTTTGAAATCTCTATAAACAAGTGATCCTTATTTACATTTGCTCTTTCGTTCTAAATTCAGAAACTTGATATAAAATGCAATTTTCATTGTATTTTTCCTTATAATTAATACACAAGATGAATACTTTTATGCTTATAATTTTTCTATATCCGGAAAATATATGTGAAGGATATGTATCCTTATGTTTCTTCTTTTCTTTAAATACATCAAAAATTTTGAATTTTACGATTATCTATTCTCTAAATGATTGTTTTTGTAGAAACACTAAACTATGAATGCCCTATTTTGAAGATTGACATTTTTACACATTTCTTAAAATAGTAATTTACTTTGCAATTTTCAGTGAGTTCCTAAACTCTCAAGCTTGTTTTCATAAGTATTTTGACTCCTCGTAAACTTAGATTTGTCCTGACTTAGACAATTAGTCAATTTTTCAAATAGCGTAATATCAATAATTTCAATAAAAAAAAATTTCCCTTAATGACGACTTAAACCTTTAACTTTAATTAATCTTTATATTATTTTACTACTTTGTTGGATCGCCACACATGTATCTTCATTATCTTGGAATTATTACACATTTTGATAATAGTGAGATTAATTATCATTTCTAAACAGACACTTTGATAACAATGAGATTTTTAATCACTTCTAAACACTTAAAATGCTATATACACAATGTGATTTAATTTATCATAAACTTTCACCGCCTTCATTAGAAACAATGACTCTCCAATTATATATACTCTTTGAATATAGTTCTATTATTGTAAGAGTAACCGTAGTAGTAATTATAGCCTCGGAGATCCTCAATCATTTCGTAATTTATTTTGTAGACGACACTTAAATAGCCTTTACATTTGAGATGTACCAAAACTTCGTTGCCTACCCTTAGTACATATTTTTAGGAACTTACCCTCGATCGCTTCCCTTTCATTCGTGTCACCCCTTCTTATTTCGAAATACATCTTTTCCAGAGGTAATAGCCAACCCGGAAGTGAACAAATTGTTCCTAATCTCTTCTTCATTAGGCGGCGAATTTACACTTAGTGCTAATTTAGAATGCAACTTAAGGATCAATGCGAATTTAACGCTCAGTGCAGTTGGTGCTTCAGCAAAACTTATACCGCCCTCTTAATTCAGATAATATCTAACTAGATGATCCTTTTCGACTAGGTCGCCACGGTTGGATCATGATTCCATGAACCAAATTTTCCATAATCTAGACGAAAGAACTCGAATTAAGGAAACACTAATTTGACTATAGCTAAAGAATTGGGTTCTTCCTTTGAGGAAATAAACCCAAAATAATCAAAGAACACTTCAAGTCACCACCTCTCCAGCTATACAGTTGTATTCGGCTGAGCTCTAATAGAATACGTCACGAATTGAATTTCGGGGCGAAATTCTTTCAACCGGGGGAGACTGTGACAACCGTCAAAATTCGAGTCGGTTCTAGATTTGACTAAACTTAGTTGCCCGTATAGGCACGACACATACTAGACTTAGTAACTAGAAGCTAAGTTATAACCTACTAGAAACTTGGAAACAAGTAGAATCGAATGATAGTGTACTTAGATTTCACATGGTTATGTGAATTCTACAACTACTTAACTTTAATGACTATCCACATTCGGGTCATTCCTTGACTTGAACACCATTTCATGAATCATATACACCCATCTTGCACTTGACCTAGTAGTAGAAATTAGTTCATAATCTCATAGAAACTTGAGTCAAAGTTGAAAACTAGGACTAGTATACTTGATTTCCTCAATTTCGCTTGAATCTCGAAACCACTACATAGAATGCCAATAAGCCGATAAAATAAGTTACAAACATTATTATAACTATAAAAGATTTATAATACCAAAAGATAAATTTAAGTCTCAAAGATTCTATTGATTTTGATATCCAAAGATTTACAAACTCTCAAAAACCCTAAATGCCCTAAAAACCTAAATTTATGAAATTTAACCTTAAAATTTCTATAAACATAGTTATGAACCTCATAATATGATCTTATAATAATTAAAATTATAAAAATGCATTCAAGGAAAATAAAATTTAACTCATTAACATTTACCCTTAATTTATAAATCAAAAATCAAGGTTTTATGAATAAAAACTTGATTTTAGTGCACATTTTATATAAAAATTAAGATATTTTATAAAATAACTTAAATTTTATAAAAGAAAATGAATGAGAAAGGGGTATTATACAAAAAAATTCGGATCCCTCTCTCCCCATATCTCTCTCTCAGAATCTCATTCTCCAACACACACACATCTCTCTTCTTTCTCTCTCTAGAAAACTCTCTCTACCTTCTCTCTAATTTTTTTCTCCAAACACCACTCCATTCTCTCTTCCTCCCTCTAAGAACCACAAAATTTTCCAGAAAACAAACCCAAGAACACTCCTGAAACTCGAAATCTTCATCATCTTGTGGTGTTCTTGAAGGTAAAATCGATTTCTACTTCACTTTTCCTTCAAGTTTTGCTATTTTTCTTACACTTTCTCCTTCTTCATCTTCTTCAAACTTGTTTTCTTTTTGTTAAAATGGTTTTTAGAACATGATGGATGTGTTTTAACACCATGCATGTATGATAAACAAGGTTGCATGTTCATGATCTTAGTGCAAAAATCGATTTTAAGGGCTAAAACATCAAACTCAAGTTAAGAGTTTTTGAGAAACAAAATTTTGTTCATAAATGAATGTATACATTTTGATAAGTTTTAATCTTTTGATCTCTTGAAACATGACTAAAATATGAGTTTATCATCATATATTTTAAATATTTCAAAAGATTTACTCAAGGAAATGATGAAAACTCACTTTTCTAACCAATCATCATGAATGCAATCTGCCAGATTTCTTTAACTGACTTTAAACTGTCATATCTCACCCATTGCTTAACGAAAATTCGTGATTCTTTTTCTGAAATATAATATTTTGAGTTAGCTTTCAAACCCACCTGACCTCACTGGAAAATTCCAAGATTTCGATTTTTAACAATTTTTACAAAACTGTTGCTCAAACAGCACTTTCCTTATGAACATTTGTTTTGTGTTGCATGTTCAAAGGACTTATTCATCACTAAAAATCATTCAAAAATTATTTTGAACTCTTAACATCATGTATTAATAGGTACAAAACGATATTGATTCAAAAGTCTTTGGAACATGTTACAAAAATTCTCAAAGTAACATCAATAATCTTTACCAAAATCACAAGAACAAAGTTTTCTCTATAATTTATTGAGCCTTTAGGAATGTTTTTCGACATCAAAAGTAAGAAAAACAATTTTTCATTGTTATTACATGGTATGAAGATTCATTCTGGAAATTTTCAGCTCAATATATATTTCCTTTATTTTTACATGAAAATAATAAGAAAATAGAGTGTTAAATCATATAAAATACTAACACTAGTAAATAAATTCTGGAAAAATTCTTGGATGATCCATTAAGTTAATAAACATCTCCTATGAAGTTTCAATGACTTTTGTTACTGTTTAATATGGTTTTGAAATTTCTTTTTGTTTAGCTCTAATAAATCATAAAACCACATTAGGGAATATAAAAAGGGTATCTAATAATTTTCACAGCTTCTACCCTATGAGGAAGACTCAGGAAAATATTTTAGGAATTTTTAAAAATGTGTATTTATTTTTCATGATTTGTTGTGTTTGTAATGGACTAAAAACATGAAATATAGTTTTACTCATCCAAAATTCATGAAAATTTACCAGAAACTCTTATAATATAATAGCATGATACATAAAAATTTTAATGATTTGTATCTTCTGTATGCTATTTTTCTTCTATTTTCCCAAGATTTAATACACTTAAATGTACAAAAATCAGAAAAATTGTGTTAAACTTTTTGAAAACACGAATTAATATTTTTCCTAGATTATGTACACTGTAAAATAGTTACACAAAAATTACAAGAATTTTTCATGATAATGTACTATTTTTCCATGATTTTATGATTATTCATGGAATTAAATGGTGAAAAATAGTTAGACAAATCAAAAATTCAAGAAAAATTATCTTAAGGTGTTTGACTTCAATTAAAAATGAAATGCAAAGTTTGAGAATTTTTGGAAATTGTTTGATAATATTTTGGCTTTTTAAGAGCTTAAAACACATTTAAATGTGTTGAAATACCCTCAATTAATATTACAAAAATCTGGAAATTAATATCCAAAATTGTCTTAATCACATGAGCTATAAAATTTCACCATTTCAGAAAAATGTTTGTAACTTATCAATATTAAATTTTCACACAATATTGACATAATTCTATTGTAGTAGTAAGTACACTAGTGTTAGATTTCGATTAGAGACTCACCAGCGAATACCATTATTGTAAGAATCGGTAGTGGTACACGTGGAACGTAGTTCAAGGCATCATTTGCATCATCTCAATGCATTGTGAGTATTCACGCGCTCCCCTATTTTCAGTTTTTATGTTTTGGGGTGGAAAAGCATGTCCCGAAAAACTATTATTTGTTCGTTGTATTTAAATGGATTTGTATCAAACATGATTGCTATTTTATTGCTATATCTCTCTATGTATGTCTATGCAACACGGAAAATGAGAACTTATCGTCTTAAGGCCCTTCCATTACACTTTTCTCTAACCATTAACTCTTTGAGCCAATGGTCATTGTGGATAGCGCTATTAGGAATTGACAACTCCTCACTCGCCCGATTGCTGGAGTGCATGATACCATATAATCTATGGAACGATAAGCATAGATCTTGATAGGGCTTCAAACATAGGCTTGGTTGAGAACTCATTGTTTGCTCATACACATACAAACTCGTTACTTATTATAGCAATAAACTTTGTATCTCATTATAACAACGAACTTTTGTTACTAAATATTTATTTACTTGTTTTAGCAACAAACTTGGTTACTTCCTATAGTAACAAACTTGTTTGCTCCTTGTAGCAGTGAAACTTGATTACTCATTTTAGTAACAAACTTTATTTCCCATGAGGATATGAACGTTGCATCTCTTTTGGGCAACATACTTTATTTCTCATGATGACAACGAACTTTGTTTACACAAACTTATTTACTCATTTTAGCAATATATTTTTATCTATGGAAACTTATATCGAAATTTTGATTTCGATTCATGAAACCAATATTATTTTTAAACTTGTGAGTACTCACCAACTATTTTTATAGTTGACGCTCGTTTTACATGTTTTTTCAGGAATCATCGAGTAAGTGGCACTTAGGGACACTTCACTTTTAGGAGCATTCGCATGTGTTGTATTTCAATTTACATTGTAATTTCTTTTAAAAGTTGTTCAAACCCATTGTAAAATTGTAATGATTTTTAATACTATGGTTGGTGTTGTCTTTTAACTTTTGCTATGAAACCCTTTATACTGCCACGCCTCGTGTTTCCGCTTCAGCGGGGTGTGACACATTTCTTGGAAGTGTCAGGCGTTTTCCTCTTAGTAGGGGGCCCACTCGGAGGAGGTGGTAGGTTTTTGGTTGGAATGGAAGGAGCAGAGGACGAAGAGAGGGTCGGTTGTGTAGACATGATTTTTTCGAGGATTTGGAACACCACAGCCCCACGGTGGGCGCCCAATTGTTTTGGTAAACAATCACGCAAGTACTAATCAACCAAATTGAATGAGAGGTTGTGATGTTCAGATTGTGTAATAGCAAATGGTAAAAGAAAGTGACTCAATGGTTTACAAGGAAAGCCCTTGATCCTTGCTAGGATATCCGGCATAAAACCTTGGGAGGTGATAATGATCACCTGCCCTGATGATTTTATTGATATAAAATGAAGATTATAGTGAGTTCCGAGTATAAATAAGTAGAGAATTTCATAGAGTAAGCTTATACTAAAGAACAGTGTGTTGTGTGCAGATTACAAGTGTCAATTTATAGTCTAAACTAGCCAACAAGATGTCCGATATTTTTGGGATCCTTTATGACCAGCTTGATGAACATTATTTGACAAAGTATTCCGGGTCTTTAGCATAATTGAGATGATTCTTCATTGAGAATTGGTCTTCCCTTGACTACTTCTGCACACGTGTTAGTTATAGACAAATAATGACCGTTATAAATATTAATAAAAATAATAACGGTAATTAGATGGGATCCTGATGTAGCTGAGGATCTTGGATATTTGAGGATCCTGAATATCGTAAGGATCCTATCGCTAACAGTAGGATGTCCCCCTGTGGAGATTTTAGTATGATCCCCAAGCCAGTTCCTCTTTGGTTTGATGCTCCATCTGTGAATAGCGTCCATCTTCCCTGTTCTCTTCTTCTATAAATTGTTTGGCTTCTATTTCAACTCCGACTCTTAGATCATCACTAAAGTCAGCCACAAAGTCTGCCAAGTCTTGAGTCTTTATCGTGGATCTTGGCTCATACTTTAAGTCATATGTGCTTAGCTTCACGGACCACTTTGCCATCCTTCCTGACATTTCTGGTTTTCTCATAATATTCTTAATGGGATAGTTAGTTTTTGCAGTTATATGGTGTGTTTCAAAATAATGTCTCAATTTAGTAGAAGTAGTTACTAATGCAAGTATAAGTTTTTCAAGGTGGGAGTACCTGGTCTCAGGATCCAGGAAACGTTTACTTACATAGTAGATGCGATTTTGGTCCCCATTAAGATCCTTAGCTAATAACGCACTCACCGCGTTTGAGGATACTGAGAGGTAGAGAAGGAGTGGTTCCCCGTCTAAATGTTTTACCAATAGAGCTGGTGAACTTAAATATCTTTTAAGTTCCTGAATAGTATCTTCATGTTCCTGGGTCCATTCAAATCTTTTGTTCATCTTCAAGATGTCGTAGAAAGGTTTGCATCTTTATAAGGATCTTGAGATGAACCTATTTAGGGTTGCCACTCTTCCTGTTAGTCTCTAAATATCTTTTGTCGAGGATGGTGATCGTAAATTAAGGATGACCTTGATTTGTTCCGGGCTCGCTTCGATTCCTCTTTTGGTTACCATTTATCCCATGAACTTACCTGATCTCATCCCAAAGTGGCATTTGGGGTATTCAGCTTGATGTTATATTGATCAAGGATGTCGAAGGCTTCTTCGAGATCCTTGAGATGATCCTCAAGTTTTTTGAACTTGCCCACCATGTCATCGATGTAGACTTCCATGGTGTCCCCTAATTTCTCTTTGAACATCTTGTTGACCAATCTTTGGTATGTTGCACCTGCATTTTTAAGACCAAATGGCACAAAAGTATAACAATAGATACCTGTTGGAGTTATAAACATTGTGTCCTCTTGGTCAGAGGGTTCCATCTGGATTTATTGGAATCCTTCTGATGCTTGCATGAATGTTAGTAATTCATGACCCGCTGTTGTGTCTATCATTGAGTCTATGTTCGGTAGAGAGAAAGGATCCTTGGGACAATCCTTATTAAGATCTGTGTAATCTACATACACTCTCCATTTACCATTCTTCTTTTATACCACGACCATATTAGCTAGCCATGTTGGGAATTTCACCTCCTTGATCATCCCAGTTTTGAGAAGTTTTTCTAATTCTTCTTGTATAACTTGGTTTCTTTCCGGTGCAAATTTTCTTCTCCTTTGGTGTACCGATGTGAAATATGGATCAATGTTAAGTTCATGGGTTATTATGCTTTTATAAATACCTGTCATGTCCTCAATCTTCCATGCAAACATCTTGCTTCTAGCTTTGTCGAAGTTTATAAGATCATGTTTGACTTGTTCAGGCATTGAGGATCCTATGAGAACTTTGGCTTCAGGATCCTCAAGGTTCATAGGCACTTCTTTTTTATATTGCTCTCTTGCTTCTAGCACGTCTCGTGCCCCCTACTTTAGTTGTTATGCTTGTCGTAATATTGTTGAAGATTTCATCGAAGTCTTGTAGCATTCCTTGGAATCTTGTTGGTCTCCTACGATATTCACTGTCCCCCATGGGATGGGCATCTTTACGCATTGATGATATGTCGATGGAACAACCTTCATTTCATGGATACGTGGTCAACCTAGTATGATATTATAAGAGGATAACGTATCAATTACGCACAAACGGTGTGTAGAGTTTACCCCCTCTATGTAGATAGGTAGCTTTATCTTACCGACGGTGTGCTTGGTTTCTCTGTTGAATCCAATTAGCACTGAGGATCTTGCAAATATCTCAGACTCCGGGATGTTTATTCTTTTCAACATGTCCAGGATTATGATGTTGACTGAGGATCATCAATCAACGAGGATCCTTCTGACGAAATGATTGGCGATGTAGAGAGTAATCACCAATATGTCATTATGAGGATCCTGGACGTCTTGTCTATCTTCTTCGTTGAAGGTGATCTCCTTTTCGTTTGTTATCATCGTGTTCTTCCGTGGTCCTTTTTCCTTATCCGTTTTGGATACCATGGCGTGCCTCTTCGCTGCAGAATAAGAGGTACCACAAATGTCAGATCCTCCAGATATCACATTGATTACCTTTGCATTAGCAGGGGGATCCTGGCCTGTCAAGGATCTTCTGAAGATCCTGATATTTTTCTTTGGATCTCTCCTTTCTTCTTCCAAGGATTTCTTTGAGGTATCCTTTGCCTAGGAGGTAGCTGATGTAATGTCCTAGAAACAGGATCTTAACTAGTGATCAAGCAATCTAACAATCAAACAAGAAGAGAATTGAGTAGAAGAATGATTAATCAAAGCTTGCAGACGTATGTATTAAGGAAACGTCTGGTACAACTCTGACTGGCCGTAAACTGCTATGAATCAACAACCGACAAAAGACTCAGACATGCCCTATATATAGTAGACAGTGGCTATAAACAGGTTTATGGCCGTAAACACATCATCGGGCCGTAAACACCCCAACAACCTACAAATGCATACAAATGACTCAAAAGGACTTTTACATTGGAAAGCGTAGATCAAACCATAAACTGGACCCTTCAATCTCACCCTTGGTTTGGTGCTAGCTTTCACTCAGTCTTTGTCGACAAGAAGAACATCTGATCCCCCCATAGCCCCGTTCCACATCTTTTTCCTAATAATATCAGCAACCATACAAGTATACTCTTTAGCAGCAGGCTCGAAAATGTCTTCAGCGACCTTGATTTGATGAAGAGCAAGCTGATGAATGTCCCATCTTCCAAATTGAAACAAATTTCTTTTGTCATACAATCGAATGCATCCATCGTGATGTTTTATGACAGCAGAGGCTGTGGTTTCATCAAAAACCCAGTAGAGCATAGACTTCAAAGATCCATCTGGATAATTCTGCAGCACAGGAATCTGTTTCACTTGGCTGGTGGCAGGCCACATCACAGTTTGAAAAGGAAGATTGGTTTTGGGATCAAGTATATCGGGTATTGTTTAATGATTGACTCTGCAGTCTTCATCTGAGGAAAACCCTTCTTCACATGATTCTCCAAATAAAGCTTGAAATGTGTTGCCTTGGGATCATTTGACGGATTTGCAAAAGGAGCATTCGATAATTCTGAGAGATCAACCCTGGTCCAGGAATGGAAATCTTGAAAAGTTCTATAAAACTCTGTATTTCCACTCTTGCGTCTCATGAGCCACATGTTTAGTGTATCATGAAAGCCCCATGATACAATTCCTGACCTATCACCGTATATGTGTCCAAAACGACTTTCTTCAAGGTCAGTGACGGTGATTTTAGGCTGATCTCCAGGAGTGTTTTGATCTGAGCTCCTTTTGAATAAAAATTGTTTTTTCTCAGTGGATTTGGCCAATTTAGCATGCTTGAGAGCAACAATGTTTGGTGCTTGAGCAGGTTCTTTCTCAAATCAATCAACGATCTGAGATGTATTCACAGGTGCGGGAGCAACGGGAGGATCCTGAGAGGACTGACCAAATCTCAATTCTTCAACAGAAGACTTGCATTTTTCTCTAAGTTCTTTTGCCAACAATTTCTTTAAATCATAGTAAAAAGCAGTCATTAGCCCAAAATGAGTCTGAAGATCAGAAATGTGCTTTGTTTTCAGAACTCTATCCGCTTCAAGATCTTCAACTTGGATTTTAAGTTGAGCTTTCTCAGCTTCTCGCTCAGCCATACGGATATCAAGCTCTATATTCTTCTGATTAAGCACCCCGATTTCCTTTTGAATTCCAATATTGGTAGGATCATCTTCTCCAAAGTGACCTTCCTCAATAAAAATTCCTTTAGCTCGGGAGGAAGGCCCTGAGTTTTGTTCATGGGCCAAGTGCATAGCAAGTCTCTCAGATGGAACATCATGAGAGGGCCTGGGAGGAGAAAATTGAGCGGGAGTTGAGGAGCCACCAACATCAAAGGTGGTGCCAGGTTCTTCATGGTGTGGTCCAGATGAGTCTGTTGCAATAGTAGTTGATGGATGAGTTGGAAGGCCTTTAGATATTTCCTCAACAGAAATTCCCTGCCTTGGATCGCGTCTTCTTCTCTTTAAAGGAGGCTGGGAGGTCTGAGTTGTTGTAGGATCACTCACAAGTGGCTCTGTGGTAGGAGGAACATCATCAAGAGGAGGAATTCTTGAAGTTGTCTCCATTGGAGTTGAAGTTTCAGCCATTATGTTGGTGGTAGGAGGCGTTGTTTCGAGAGCGTCTTCTGTTTCCCGTGTCTCCGTTGCTGGATGAGCAACATCATGGATATTGTCAAAAAATATGTCGAGGTCAACATTTGACAAAAGGTTATCATTTCTTCCAAAATTCAAGGAAATGTCATCCTTGTCAAAACCAGTAAGATCCAGGTCAGAAAAAGAGTCACCATCATCTTCTTTGTTCTCTGTCACATCCTCTGCAGATCCCTCATTGTAAGCACTCTCAACTTGAACAGAGTGTAGATCATGCTCTTCAGCTACCATCGCGACAAGAGCAACATCTTCTTCTTCATGATCTGAAACAGTAATAACATCATCTTCTGAAAACATCTGTTCTGAAGATATACGCTCGGAAGATACTCAGTTAGAAGACCCGTGAGATTCAGAGGGCTCATTCACTTCAGCAAACTTGCCAAACTTTACCAGAGGAAATTTCCCTTGAAAAACGACTTTTCCTTTTCGATTTTGTTTGATCAACCCAACAGTGTGTGGACCAAGAGATTTCATATCCAGGGTTTCTCCGTCTTTGACTATTTCAGGAAACTGCACATCAATGAACACCTGGATAAACCTGGGATACATCAAGAATGTGTCTCTAGTCTTTGCGTTGATGTTCACGACAAATTCGGCCAAGATGAACTTTGAGAAGTTGAAATTGATTCCAGCAGCAAGAGCAGTAATGGCTCCTGTGTTTCTTAATGAGATCTCATCAGCACCAGTCCGTCTGCCGGATATGCATTTCACAAAGATGTGAGCCAAGAATCTCCAATAAGGTGGCATAAGTTTCTTCATTGTGGGAGGAAAAACGCCTTCATATCCTGTCTTGTCAAGAATTTCTTGAGCTTCATCAAGGGCTATTTCAGTAGGGTAGGATGATTGATCGTCAATTTGTAAGGCATCTCTGATAGATTGCTCTGTTATGATAACTTTGCACCCTTTCACATCAACTTCAACAGACACAGATTTATCATCTCCTCTCTTCAACTTGGCCGACTTCCAGAACTCTTTGATGATTCCTTGATAGACCACAGGACTCACGGTAAGAGCAGTAGACATACATCATTCATTTAACCCATGGATCATTGACTTGAACTCTCCATGGGCAACAGGAGGTTCAGCAAGAATGATAGCTAGATTGTGACTGTCAGCAAACTTGAGTTCTGCTATTTCAATCTGCACACAAACAAACCAAATAAGAAAACAAAATATATAAACATTTAAAATTTATGTTTCACTTCATATTTGTAGTTTTAATTTGGCTTTTAAGTGAGACATGTGAAGAAAAATCAAATTTATTAACCAAAGGGAATTCACTACCATAAAAAGTCTGGCCGTAAACAGCTGACCGTAAAGCCTGGCCGTAAACGGTCTGGCCGTAAACGCCGGCAGATTGTTTTCAACGATTAAGGCTTGAAATCATGTCTGTTTGATGCAAGATTAGCATATCCATGGTCGGAATAGGCATACCTGTGAAGCTAACAGATCAATTTCAGAAAAACTCACAAATTTTTTTTAGAGAGAGAGAGAGAGAATCTGGGGAGTTTGCGGCCGAGTACTCAGAAAATGGGAAGGAAGAGATGTATTCGGTTGTTGACTCCCTTATATACCCAGTTGGAAAAGTTGGGCTACAGTCCACAATGCGTAAAAATACAGTCCAATACCAAAAATTTAAAATGAAACATTTTGAGAATAAAAAGAAATAATAATAAAAATAAAATAAAAAAGAATAAAAAATTAAAATAAAAATTAAAATTAAAATTAAAATTGAAAATTAAAAAAAACGAAAAATTTAAAACTAATTTCACCTCTTTGTAATACTAAAAGTAATTTTGTGATATTGGGATCAAAGTTGTTAGACAACCATATTCCACTTATCGATACTTCTGTCTTCATGTCCACGTCTGGTCGATCGTCGGTATTGTGGTCCACTTAAACACGAAAGGTTTTTGATAAATTTTTGTACATACTATAAGTTACAAGTCATTAGATCTTATGAACTTAGATAAAATTCCTAAAAGACCATTCAGCTGACGACGACCAAGAATATTGTTGTCCACCTAAATTGAGCAGCGAGATCTACAGACAACCTATAAGTGTTCAATTTTTAGTTGTACTAGAACGTGTTTCCCGCTTCCTGATATGCCCCAATAATCAAGAACTTCCAGAATACTCCTTACATCAGGTGAGTAGACAATTATTAAGGAATAAGCTAGATTTAGAATGCATATGTTATACACTCAAATCGGATCTCTTCCAATCACGCAGAGAGTGAAACATATGACTAACTAGAGTTTAGATGGATTGAGAAGAAGAATGTTGCATATGCTGTGTACCAGGTCGGATTGTTAATCACGCAAAGGAGACAACATATGGCTAACAGGTAGAAAGAATAGCATAGAAGAAGGTGCAGAGAGACAGAATTGCATATGTTACAGTCCAGGTCGGATCTTTCGATCACACAGAGGAGGTAACATATGACTAACTGTAAGAAAGCAAGAAAATAACTTTCTACATACCTAATTTATCGGAATTCCCCAGTTGCCCTGTCAATTCCAGAATTAAGGACAAAGTCTGAACATCGAGGAAAAGTTAATCCACAGTTCTAGATACAGATCATTTAATGTATCCGCAGATTCCCATGTATATCTCTCTGCTCAACCTACTCAAGCGTCGTATTGTCAAGCTAAGTGGAACTATCTAGGTCAGGATTTGTCAGGTCTTTAAATTTCTTAAGTTCATATGATCCTAGTTAAGTCCATTAAAAAAACTTTTCGTGCCTACCCGCGCATCGAACAATTTGACTTTGGCACCTTACACAGATTCAGGCTGCATGTTATCACTTGATTATATCACTTCCCAACACATCACCTACAAGCACATTTCATTGACAACATATTTTTGATTTTTTGATTTTTAATGTTTTTGAATTTTTTTTTCTAATTTTTGTTTGGTTTTTGTTTATTTCTCCCCCTAAATTTGTGCATGGGTGAGAATGAAATTAAAATGCGCAAATTTAAACTAACCTAAAAGAAAAATTAGTCCTCAAAACGAATCATTTTCAGAAAACTCACAAGCACATTGAATCGAGCTTTGTTAAACGGCTTTGTGAACAGATCCGCGACATTATTAGCAGTGGGAACCTGTTCCAGCCGAATGAGCGAACGCTCATAACAATCTCTGATGAAATGAATTTTGATGTCAATGTGCTTGGTTTTCGAGTGTTGGACTGGATTTTTAGCAATCTGAATATCAACCTCATTATCACAGAAGATAGGGGTTTCTAGATAGTTCAAACCGTAATCCAACATCTGATGTTGGATCCATATAACTTGAGAACAACAGGAAGAGGCAGCAACGTATTCCGCTTCTGCTGTTGAGGTTGAGACGGTGTGCTGTTTCTTGCACTGCCAAGACACCATCCGGTCACCAAGGAATTGACACCCTCCTGATGTAGATTTCCTGTCAAGCTTACAGCCTCCATAATTACTGTCAGCAAACGCATATAAATCAAATTCAGAATTTTTCAGATACCAAAGACCCAATTTTGGGGTGGCTTTAAGGTACCGAAAAATTCTTTTGACAGGAATAAGATGTGAAAGTTTAGGATTAGCCTGATAACGTGCGCATTGACAAACTGCAAACATGATGTCTGGGCGGCTTGCAGTTAGATACATCAACGATCCGATCATCGATCTGTAGTGTGTCTGATGTACGGATTCACCATCAGTATCTGGAGTCAGTAGGGGTCTTTCAGCCATTGGCGTCAAGGCAGGTTTTGCGTCTTGAAACCCGAACTTCTTAAGTATATCGACCACATATTTTGCTTGATGAATCAGGATTCCGGTTGAACTTTGTTGGACCTGAAGCCCCAAAAACATGGTCATTTCACCTAACGAACTCATCTCAAACCTCTTCTTCATAACGCCTTCGAACTCTTTGCAAAGCTGTGGAATTGTGGACCCGAAGATAATGTCGTCAACATAGATCTGGACTAGTATCAACGTAGATTTCTTCCTTCACTTTGCCATACAAGAAGGCTGTCTTGACATCCATCTGATAAACAGTGAAGTTTATGTAAGAAGTGTATGCAAGGAAGATACAGATAGCCTCCAAGCGAGCCACCGGAGCATAAACCTCAGTCTAGTCAAGACCCTCGACCTGTCTAAACCCACGAACCACCATTTTTTCTTTGTTACGCACTATGACTCCGGAATCATCTTGCTTATTTCAATAAACCCAGCGAGTGTCAAGAGACTTTTTGCCTTTAGGAAGTTCAACCAACTTCCAAACCCCGAGCTTTTCAAATTGATTTAGCTCTCCATGCATGGCATCTACCCAGCTGGGCTCATTCAAAGCCATTTCAACGTTCTTTAGCTCTATCTGAGAGATAAAGCAAGAATAGAGACATGTATTGACATCTCCACTCTGGCTTCTCGTTCTAACCCCGTCACCCAGCTGGCCAATGACATTCTCGATCGGATGATGCGTTGAATATGTGAAGGTATCTCCTGGATGATGTCATTAAGTGAAACAGGAAGATTGTGAACATTAATAACTCCATCATCTGCCGAAGGATCCGCATCAGAAGGATCAGCCTCATTAGTCGGATCTGCCACAAACTCATTTGCAATTTTCTCAGGAAAGAGAAGTTCCATAAAAGTTTGAGTAACAGCGGAAGCATCTCGTGACATGAACTCTCTTTCATCAGCGGTAAGAGGAGTGGCATCAGCATCTGGAGTTTGTTGTTGACTAGGAGATTCTGGACTACGAATTGGAACAGATGACTCCACCGAGGGAATTGCAGAAGAAAAAATCGGTGGTCTGTAAACAACTTCTTCGTCTTCATCTTCAGGTACAATCTTCGAACCAGAAGTAGAACCAGATACACTATCTGAACACATATTGAACGATTTGAACAAAGATGCGTAATCAAACAGCCAATCAGGACCCACTCTAGCATCTGTTTCATTCTCCTCCAGCCAACGCACATCAAAGGATTGTACAATTTTCTTTGTTCTTTTATTGTAAACCCTGTATGCGGTGCGAGCAGCATACCCCATGAAATAGCAGTAATCAGCTTTGGCATTAAACTTGTTGGGTTTTGGTATACTACAACATCCTATGGTGCACATACAACCCTAAATACCTTGGATCTATGTTTTCACTAATTATACATGCAAATGGTTTCCAAGGTATTAATCTTACAACTAGCATGCATTTAACATAAAATTATAATATACTAGTTAGCATGACATACCTTTTGATGGAGCTTGAATTCTTGGTGTATTTGGCCTTAAAGAGCTTAGCCCCAATAGTGTGGAAGCCTCAAATGGAATCACAACACACCATGGACAAAGGATGAACTTGAGAGAGAATTACATGCACACAAAAGACACCATGAACTCTAAAAAGATACAAGTGGCGATTTTGGGCAATGAAGTATCTATTTATATGTGGGATTTCAAGGGTCATGGATATAACCCAAATCCATACCCATGGGTTTTATGATCCATGGTTCATGTGGCCCAACTCTTTATGTATCCATACATAAACTTGGACCAACATGGATCATAAGCCCAACACATATAAATATAACTAATTATCATAATTAGTCCCCATAGATTTAATTAGTCTCTTTCGACCACTAAATTAATTCCAAATTAATTCTTGATCACTACTAATTAAAACATATGATTTCATATTAATATATTATTACTTATAATATATTAATAAACCATAAATAACCTTATCTCAAAAGTCCATCCTAACAAATTGTCCTGATGATATGCAACCCAAATGGACCATGCTACTCTCGGTTCGAATACATACCAATAATAGTTATGGGCTTAGACACCTAATCCAACAGTCTCCCACTTGGATAAGTCTAAAACTATTATTCAAGTATGACTCCAAGATCCCGACTAGCTATCGTAGCTCTTAAAGCCGCTGTCAAACTCTGAACAAATCAAATGACATGTCCATTAGATAAGGGATCATATATTCCTCCATTCTAGATATCATATGGACTGAGACATGGATTATAATCATTCTCTCTGTCCATTTGTTGTTTCCCGATTTCCGATTTATGACGACTGACTAATTGAACAAATCAAATCAGTCTAGGACCGACCGAGCACTTACGTTTGTCATCACCAAATCATCGAGGGGCCCACATATATCGCTTTTATCCCGAAGGTAAAAGGAATGGATAAACTTCGACTCATATGGCTTGTTCTACTACTTGTTGAATCATACACAAAGGCACGTTTTATAACATCGAGTTACCAATGCGTTTTCGTGCAATCAATGTATAACCAACTCTTAGTAACAACTCATATCTCTAGGTTTGAAGAATATAAGATATTATCGTCTCATGATCACTCGTGATAAAATCCATGAAGTGATTCCAATGAGCGCAGGTTGAATCCAATACTCAGAACTTATGAGCACTCATGAGTGTTGTAGCCATTTGTCCAACATCTTAGACCTCTACAAGCCAACCCATGACAGTCTTAATTCATATCTACTTCCAACATATGACCGACTGTGGATGGTTTGAATAACTTAGTCATCCAGAACAATGACCTAGTTTATTCTGGAAGTCAAAACATGCAAAATGAAACACAAGAATAATTGAATCGAATATGGTATCAAAACCTATGAACATAAATAAAGCACCTTTTATTTATCACCATATGATTACACATTATTCATTGTATATTGTTTCAGCTGTCAACTTTATTCTTGAATTTAAAACAATAGTTGTCCCATGCTCCAAGCATGTACACTATGTTTTCTAAACACTAGTCATGCCATACACCAAGTATGCATACTATGTTTGTCTATGATCTTTACTTTGTGAAATAGATCAATTGAACATAACTCCAATGATCCTCTTTTCATAGTCCCAAATCCTTACTGCAAATGCAAGAATTCCAAATTCATGCCATTTACTGAAATCTGTTAGATTCTAAACTTATATGCATTGATCCTCTTGTAATGATTATGCACAAAGTCAGATAGACTTGACAACAAACATTACAGAGCATTCCAAAGGAGATCAACTCCTTGGAAACATCCTTCTTGCATTAAGTTTCCTAATCTTACACAGATTGAATAATTTCTAACTTTGAAACATTTCCATATTCCATTTTGACTATCACTTCTGAACAAGAGTTTCCTCCTTACAGATTATGTCAATATGGTCCTTCCAGAATTATCATTATACTTCCAACTGTCCTTGAGCAACCAATCTTTGGTAAACCTTAGATTGTCCTCGACAATTGTTTAATCCTTTTAGTCATATCCAATTCTAGACCTTTTCCCTTCTTAATGCCCCAGGCATTTGGAAAATTTTAGAAAGGATGAATATAGCACATGCAATCGATCCTATATCCGAAGCATATGGGACACGATTCATGATGTATCACATAAAGACTAAACCAGTCTTTTGCTATAATATTTCCATTTCAATTTGCCAAGTTCTCATAACTCAGATTATGAAAAGGGATGTCGTAATCATAATCGAATTTTAGAACTCCAATAATGGACCCTATATTAGAATTTTCTTATGTTGAGCCATTCCAACATAACATTCATATATATACTTGACTAAATACGATTAAAACCTCAATCTAAGCTTTTAGATTTGAGATGAAGTATAATTTCATCTCCCTTAATTATAGCAAAACAACTTTTTCCCAATTGAAACCTTTTGTTTTCTATAATTAACATTGCTAACTTGCAACCTTTATCATAATTATCATGCCCCCACTAACATGATGATTATTAGCATAACACTTATGCTCCCACTAGCTTTGACATGTACTCAGAAATCAGTTGAACTTCTAGAAAAAATAATACTTTATTGACTTTCTTACCAAAGTTCAGATTTCTGATACTAGATTGCTTTGATAAAACTTTATTAATATCATACACCTTATCTTAGATAGCTCACAGGTGTGTCTAAACAATTTCAGAACTATGAAAAGGGATGTCGTAATCATAGTCTCAAATGTTTAGACCTTTGCCACTTCTCACAAGTCCATGTTAGTGTGCCGGTTAACCACACAGCTCCACTAACGACTTTGAGAATGCAAATATCACAATTGCTATCTACTTCAAATCTACTTGGTGGAAGTGTTTCCTCACCATCATTTTCATGAATCGGAGAGAAACCTTATGACCCTTAGATTTAATGGTGTATGTGTTCTTATCCATGTGAATTGTCAAAACCATAGTCACAAGACAAGGATAATGACAAATCCAAACTCATATGGACTGAACTCAATCTTAATTTCTTGCCACCTGGCAGCTCAAGGGCCTGCCATTGCTTCCAAGTTGTTGTGCAACCAATTGAGAACTCTAAGAACTCATATGCAAAGCCAACTTTAACTGGAATGGGCACAGAATATGTCAACACGACAGGTTATAAACCTCAAGTCGTGTGCTAGTGAAGAACTTCAGGTTTTATTCTTGATTAGTTCTTGAGACTTTCAAGACCTTTAAGACTCCCACTGTCCTCTTGACTTATAAGACTTTTTTGTTAGATATTCAAGAGATAGTGTGGATTCTAATCAAGACAAACACTTCACACAATTGGCCTTAGTTGGTCTTTGTTTTATCCAAAACATCATAACTTACCAATTTCAAATGTACAAGAGTAGAAAACTTTTACTCTTACATTTGATAAGTGTTTTAAACCTTCTTTAAGACATGTCACTCAAGTTACAATCTTAGAGTATAACTCTAAGAATTGTTTTTGGAACGAAGTATGAATCATCTTCTTGATTTAACCACTTCAATAATTCATAACTCCTCTTCTTAACTATCAGAATGCACTTAGAGGATGAATTGTGATAAGCTCTCAAAATCATTAAGATGGTCTTAAAACATGATACTAAAGTACTCTCCCATCTTTTCAGATTTGAGAAAGTTTTATCTTTCTGCCTAAATTGATTCTTCTTATTCGCTCTGCCATACATTGGAACCTTTTCCAATGTCTCAGAATTACACTTAAGCTTGTAAGTATAACCATATTTACTGAGCTATAGTAAATTATGACGAATAGTCTTATCGATCTTTTGTGGTGGACTCTGACCAGTGCACAAGAATGTGTACCCGATCCCTTAGTCCTTGACTTGACTCACACACCCATGTCAACAAGTAGTTAGTCTTAATTTTTCCAATGCTCGAAAGTTCTCATTCATCATGCTATACAACTTGCATGATTCCAAGTTTCTATCCAAATGAAACTTGGGTGATGAGAATCTTTCCTTATTTGGTAAATTTAGAGACTACCACAAATGAAAGAATCAAATTCATATTTCCACTCTTGCTCTTAATGGAATCTTATAAGCAACACGGATTTTCGCAAATGCCATTGTAAGGATATTTTAAAATAAATAAAATCAAAAGATTTACCTTTTATTTTAAAACTTTGCGGAAAAACTTATCCTTACAATCCATATGAAAACTTGTTGTTATCTATTCCTAAGCAAAATATCATAACTCCTAAGAAGTAGCTCAAGAATCCGATCTTCAAACTATGCGATAGAAATCCATCTACGCGATCAGATTCAGCATATTCTTTCTTTAAGTTTCTTCACTTTTCTTTGATTCTTAAAACCTCAACATGTGACCCATTCACATCATGTATCAAGAATCTCAGAATAGAAACTTAGCAGAGTTAGATAGTGGACTTTACCTGAAGTAGAGTCAAACTTATTGACTTTAACATCCTTAGGTAAATTTGGCAGCTTCGCAACCAATGCCCCTTTCTTTGGCAATATAAGAATATGGACCCTTTGGTAATGGGACTATCTCAGACTTAGCTTTTTTCTTTACCATTTGGTCAACCGAGTTGACTATGGCCGATCCATTTCCATTGGGAAGAGAATATGTTGGAGGAGGTGAAAGAAGTATGATTTCCATGGGACATCATCTTCATTTAGGAAAGCTTGTTTCAAGAGATTTGGGAAGATCATAAATGTCTAAAGCAGACATCTTTTGGGAGATACTCAAGATAGCTGATTTAAAGTCCTTAATATAACACCCAATATGAAATATTAAGGCTAGGACCCAACACAATACTTTTATAACTTGGAAGAGGGATGCCGTAATCCAAGCTATAAAATATTTGAAGGTAGGCGAATGACGATTCACCAATTTCCACCATGAAAACGAAATATATATTATTAGGTTTTAATTGGTTTTTGAAACTCCTAGATCTTTGAGATTCATTGAACTGTTTAATGGCATGTTTCAATCTCGAGTGTGCCCTTCAGGTTTTGTGACTGGGATGCCGAGGATCACAAAACAAGGTGTGAAGTAACCATGCAAATTACTTGGTACCCTTAAGTGTTTACCCCTCAATCGATGTGCCGGTTAACCACACACGCTCCATCGATACTATGATAAACATTAGGTTACCCTTTGCCTACCTTGTTAAATACGAGTTAGTGTGCCGGTTAACCACACACGCTCCACTAACCGACTTAAACAAAGTGCAAAGTGTAATTTCATGGATTAGCACCTTATTCACTTTTTCCTTAGTAACTAACATTGGGTATTTATAAAAGGTTTAGTTACTTAGTATTTATCATTAATACTTTTAATGAAGGGAGAATTATAGTCCTTGTCCTACCCGTTCGGCTAACGACCCTCCACCGGTCAAGGAAGCGGTGGGTGAGAGTGGACACCCATTAAACTGCCATTTTATAGGCAGTAACCTTATACCCCCCTTATAGACCGACTTCGTGAATGAGGCCTACTAACGGTAAGACTGACTTTGTTCTTATATATATATATATATATATATATATATATATATATATATATATATATATATATATATATATATATTAACTATTAATATTATAATAGTATAAGGGTGTATTTTAAACATTTAAAATACTTGGTGATTTAATCTAATAATTAAACTATACTCTTAATTTAATTAAACTTAAACCATGTCTTTATGGAATTATTAACTCTTTTAATTAGACACTTTAATTAATTTAATGAAGTCCATAAAGTTTGAACTTTAACTTTTAAAATTCTTGGGTTTGGAATTAAAGTGTATATGGGGTTTGACTTTACAAATTCCAAAACTTGAGGACAAGTTTTGAACAATTCAAAACACTTATGGTTTCCATAACTTATGAATTTTAAAGTGGTTTAATGGAAAAAACCCTTCAAGTTCCATAACTTGTAGACAAGTCATGGAAGACTTTAAAAGCATTAAAAATGTGACTCTTCATTTTTTCATAACTTATGGAATTTTTATGGGTTTTAAAATTCATAAATGTGACTTTTCATGTAACTTGAGGACAAGTTACAAAAACACATATTATGAACAACTTCAAGATTAATTTGGATTGAAAACAACTATCTCATAATTTTTCCTATTAATCTAAACAAACTCATAAACATGAACATTCATAATCAACATTTTTCAAGCATCATATAAACATGTATAAAACTTGAAACTTTGATTATTATCCTTTATTTGTATGAGAATAAACATTACCATAGTATGAAAAAACAAATTTTATGAACAAAAACACTTTGCGGTAATGATTCTAATCCAAAACAGGCCAAAAAACTCGAAGATAAGCTGTCAGGGGGTCCAACTCGTCGAGTGCATGAACCAACTCGACGAGTTGGATGAATTTGTTCATGGACTCGTCGAGTCCATCACTGGACTCGTCGAGTCTGCTGTCCCGACAGCAAAAAAATTCGATTTTTTCAGTTTTTTTTCAGCAACTTGCATCAAGTATAATTGAAAACAACCCATGGCTCTGATACCACTGTTGGGTTTTGGTATACTACAACATCCTATGGTGCACATACAACCCTAAATACCTTGGATCTATGTTTTCACTAATTATACATGCAAATGGTTTCCAAGGTATTAATCTTACAACTAGCATGCATTTAACATAAAATTATAATATACTAGTTAGCATGACATACCTTTTGATGGAGCTTGAATTCTTGGTGTATTTGGCCTTAAAGAGCTTAGCCCCAATAGTGTGGAAGCCTCAAATGGAATCACAACACACCATGGACAAAGGATGAACTTGAGAGAGAATTTCATGCACACAAAAGACACCATGAACTCTAAAAAGATACAAGTGGCGATTTTGGGCAATGAAATATCTATTTATATGTGGGATTTCTAGGGTCATGGATATAACCCCAATCCATACCCATGGGTTTTATGATCCATGGTTCATGTGGCCCAACTCTTTATGTATCAACTTGGTCCAACATGGATCATAAGCCCAACACATATAAATATAACTAATTATCATAATTAGTGCCCATAGATTTAATTAGTCTCTTTCGACCACTAAATTAATTCCAAATTAATTCTTGATCACTACTAATTAAAACATATGATTTCATATTAATATATTATTACTTATTATATATTAATAAACCATAAATAACCTTCTCTCAAAAGTCCATCCTAACAAATTGTCCTGATGATATGCAACCCAAATAGACCATGCTACTCTCGGGTCGAATACATACCAATAATAGTTATGGGCTTAGACACCTAATCCAACAAAACTTCGGGTTGGACTCCAGGTGAAGAAGGGTACAAGGGCAGCCAAATACACGGAAATGGCTGACAGATGGCCTGTGACCGTATAGAATTTTGTATGGAGTCTTCATCTGGGATTTGTTGATTAAAACACGATTCTGAACATAGCAAGCAGTGTTAATCGTCTCAGCCCAAAAAAAAATGGTAACTTTGAGTCACACAGCATCGTCCTTGCAGCGTCTTGCAATGTTCGATTTCTTCGTTCAGCAACACCATTTAGCTGAGGCGTGCGAACTGAACTGTATTGACGCACAATTCCCTTTTCTATGCAAAAATGATCAAGAACTGCATTCTTGAATTCTGTTCCATTATCAGTTCTAAGCGCTTTCACCCGGTTATCTGTTTGGATCTCAATCATTACGATGAATTTCTTGATCAGATCAGATACCCCAGCTTTGTTGTTCAAGAAGAAAACCCACGTGAAATGAGAGAAGTCATCAATCACAACTAGACAGTATGAGTTTTTATTTATGCTTAGGACATTGACTGGACCAAATAAATCCATATGCAACAATTGGAGCACCTGGCTGATTGAGTTGATTTGCTTTGGCAGGTGTGGTTTCCTATGATGCTTTCCTTGTGCACATGACACACACTTTTCAACTGTAATAAAGTCTCTGACAGGCAGGGCACGCACCATTTCGTTTTTAGCAAGACGATTCAGATTCTTAGCGTTAGCATGGCCAAGTCGTCGGTGCCACAACATAGCGTTTTGTTCTGAGACTTTTGAAAAGAGGCAGGTGACTTGCTCAGGTATGTTGCTATTCATGTCTATAATGTAAGCAATTCCATCTCGCTTCGATTTGACAAGAATCCACTCATCCGGGATGACAATGCATGGCTTTAAGATCACACACTCTTTATCAGTAAAATGCGTTGAATAACCTTTGTCGCAAATCTGGGAGACGCTTAACAAGCTATGCTTTAACTCGGGAGCATAGTTGACGTTCTCGAAACTCAGCACTCCATTTGTTACAGTTCCTCTCTGAGTAATTTTTCCGCCATCACCACCCGCAAAGGAAACAAATCCCCCGTTAAAGGTTTGAATGTTTTTCAATTGGGATATGTCTCCTGTCATATGCCGGGAGCAGCCGCTGTCGACATACCATGGTCTGACGACATTCCTCCGCAACTGTCCCTGCAAAATGAGCGGGATCATTTAGATTTGGGGACCGAGGTCATCACTTTCCTAGGTTTACCCTTTACTAACTCAGATTTGTCCTTTAAAACCTTTAATTTTGAATCATCAATTAAAACACTTTCAGAGGATGACGATGATTGGTTGGAAGTTAATTTGGGCATCCACTGATATTTAGGTTTCTTAACAATCACAGGTGGTTTTCAAACATTTTTCTTTTCAGTTTGCTTTAAGCATCTGGATTTTCTACCAGAAGTGGTTGAAGATCCAGATCCCCTTTTTGACGAAACCGATCTCGGCGGAGCCTTGTTTGATTTTGGCAAACTGTTTGTGACTTTGTTATTAAAAACCTGTTTATTCTTTTGAAAAACTGCCCTTTTCTTGTTTTTATTAGCCCTCCAATCATCATCTCAAGGACGAGATCTCGAAGACTTTCTAGTTAAAGACCTTCCTCGAGACTTGTTCTCTCCTCTTTGAGACAAAAAATGCACAAATGCCCTATTAGGACAATTCCTAGCGATGTTAAAGCAAAATGCACAAATGCCCTATTCCGGCAGTACCACAGTTAAAACAAATTTGCTTATTATTATTGTAACTGGTACTGCCTTTATCTGATTTACTTTCTTTGCTGACACCCTTACTTTTCCCACAAGAACATAACCAAGAATCAGATTGTGTGATAGATGAGGGTGAACCTGATTGTGTGCTTGGTGAAGTGGATGTGTTAGCACCAGATTCAATGGATTTTACAAAAACAATATCAGAAATATCAGAAGCATTTAAGTTTGACATCATTTTCTCACAATTAGAAACATCAGGTTTAACATCAGACACAAACTCATCACAAACAGGTACACCAAACTTAGACACTATATTATTAGACTCAAACTTCTCATCCTCTTGCTTTCCTTGGTTTACTGACACATCTGCATTTGAAGTAGAAATGTTAGTATCCAAAACCCTAACATTAGGTCTTGTACCCTGTTCATCAGCAGGTTTGCCATAAACAATATAAGGTTCTCTGTCAATCTCTTCTTTTGTTAAATGAGTAACATAATATGAATGATTAAATGGAGGGGGGACACTCTCATATCCTATTCCTGCATGTTTATTATCTTTCCATTTCATTTGTTTTTCAATAATAGTTGCAACCTTCTCACTTGACACATCGAATTTTTTGAAATTAAAATCAGCATTTTGAAAACGAGTTTTCAATGTGTCAAGTTCTGCAGTTACAGCAGCAAGTTTGCCTTTAATGTGATCATAATTTACACACTTGTTGCTGTAATCTTCTTGCAATTTCCTGAAATCCTTTGTTTTGGCCTCTAATTTTTCTTTTAATGGCTTTTGTTCTTTCCTAATATTATATCTCTCATATTTTAAATCCCCATTTTCTCTGTTAATCAATTCAATTTGATCACGTAAGAATTTTACAGTCTTAATACAAGATTGAGAACAGACAATTTCACTAACCTCTGATTTTGCAGGCTCCGGCGTGGTTTGAACCATGAATGCAAATTGGAGTGCCATCATTTCTGATTCTGGGTCCGTTTCAGCTTCTTTTTCAGCAACATCATGAATTTGGACGAGATGAGCATTTTCAGGTCCTGAAATATTCAGTCCCTGAATCTGATCCTCCCAACCAAAAGACTGAGCAACTACTGCCAGATTAGCAGTTTCACTATTGATAGCAGCACTTCCACGATTATTGCCCACCGGAACCATTGTTCGATCACTGTTTACTCTTCTATTTTGTTTGGGACACTCACAAGCAAAATGACCCGTCTCGTGGCAGTTGTAGCAGCGCAACTTTCCCTTGTTAAACCCTACTTTCTTGTCCGCATTCATTCCCCGGTTATTCTTTCCTGTTTTCTTAGCAAATTGCTTGGCCCTAAACACGGCCATTGTAATTTGCCAAGTAATGTCCATTTCTTCCACATCCTCTGGATGAATTTGATCCAGGTCAGCAAATAAAAGTTACGGAGGAAGTTCTCCAGCTACAATAGCATTGTAGCAGTTTACGAGTCCAGTAGCAAGGGCTAAGTTCTCATCAATTTTTTTGGAATGAGGAACTAAAGCTATAACTGGTGCACTTGAGGAGGAAACAGTTTGAGTAACACCGAAAGATTGACTTTTTTGATGAGAAACAGATACTCGAGCAACATGTGGATGGGAGACAGATGTTGAAGCAACATATGATGTGGTTGATGGAGTGATAAATGTTTGATTCTGAGACTGTTGAATGGAAAAAGTTTGACTTAGAGAGGTAAAAGATGAAAAGGCATTATTTGAAGAAATCCCAAGATTTGCAGTCGAAAAGGAATTCACGTGATTGATTTCTCTTTGCTTATCATCAAGATCACAGGTTTTGATGATTGCCATAGTTTCAGCAAGACTGATACGATTAAGATCTTTCGTCTTTTTAATGACCGCCACGTTAATATCCCATGTCTTCGGAAGTGAATTCAGCAACTTCTTGTTTATCTCAGACTTGGTAACATAAACCCCGGCTGAACTCATTTCAGTGGTAAGTGTGGTAAAGCGCTGCAATTGGGCTTCTAGAGTTTATCCAACAACATAATTAAACATATTGAATTTTTTGCCTCAACATGTCTTGGCGACTCTATTTCATATCTTCATTACCCTCATAAACTTCAATCAAAGCTTCCCACAAAGCCTTTACTGAAGTGTATTCTCTAAATCCTTGTGCAATCTTAGGAGATAGTGCCATTGTGAGAGTAGCCAGTGCTCTTTCTTGCTCTACAATCTTTTCGAAATCTTCATCGGTGTAGTGTTCAATCGTTTTCTCAACAACTGTTTCATCTTCGAGTGTTGTAGTGATACGAATTGGTCCCTTTAAAATACTTCTCCAAACCTTGAAATCTTTCATTTTGATGTATTTCTCGATTCTGTACTTCCATTCTGGGAAGCCTTCTGCGGACAACAATCGGGGAATACGAGTGGTTGTTCCCATGATGGAATCCAATTCATGATGATGTGCTTTACCTTGAGAATCCAGTTTTTTTATTTTTTTTAATTGATAATGACTTGGAAAATTAACTAAAATACCAAAAAGATAGTTTGAGGTCAAGGGATTACGGCCGTAAACACAAGTTTACGGTCAATATTCGCAGCTGGAAGTTTACGGTTGAAGGTTTACGGTGGAGTTTACGGTTGAGGGAGTTTGCGGTCTTTGAATATGTACTGTTTACGGTCTTTGAAGATACTCAGTTTACGGTTGTGAACTGAGTTTACGGCTATTGAAGATTTCTAGAGATTACGGCCATAAACAGGGGTTTACGGTCAAGAACTCCTGACCGTAAATACACAGAAATTGATGAAAACTTGATTTGCAAGTAGATCTAGTTCCCTTATGTCACGAAATCACCAAATCCAGTCTTGAAAAACGATGAAACTGAGCTCCTTTGACCGAAAACATGATTAAAAGATGTATTGACACTAGACTCGCTCTGATACCAATTGTAAGGTCCTAGAAACAGGATCTTAACTAGTACAACTCTGGCTGGCCGTAAACTGCTATGAATCAACAACTAACAAAAGACTCAGACCTGCCCTATATATAGTAGACACTGGCCGTAAACAGGTTTACGACCGTAAACCTGTTTGCGGCCGTAAACACATCATCGGGCCGTAAACACCCCAACAACCTACAAATGCATACAAATGACTCAAAAGGACTTTTACATTGGAAAGCCTACACCAAACCATAAATTGGACCCTTCAGCTGATATCCTTCCTGAGAGCTATGCAATCCTTTATGATGTGACTGAAGTCTTCATGGTATGTACACCATTTGGACTTGTCTTTCCAAGCGGTGGATTTTTCTCCTTTTCTTGGCCATCTTGCTTTGTCTCCAAGATACTGCATAGAAAATATTACACCTAAAATATCCACAGAAAAGAAATAGTCATTAATCTTAGAAAAATCTTCTTCCTCTCCGTTATCTTCAAGGGCATTAACCCTATGATGGTCAGGTTTGGAATATGGTTTTGATTTATAGGATCTTTGGGTCGAGGAATCGGCCTTTATATTGGGGTGATCATAAGAGCTTGGTGGGATGCTCCTTTTCTAAATCTCCTTGTCTTCTTCGAGCCTGATGAACCTTAGTGCTTTGCTTCTGACTTCGTCCATCCTCCTGCATGGAGTCATTACGAGGTCTTCATAGAAGAGTGAATCTTTCGTTAAGCCCATTTTAAAGGCTTCGACAGTAGTTGCCATGTCGATGTTGGGGAAACTTAGGGCTTCCCTGCCAAACCTATTCAGAAAAGTCCTCAGGGATTCCTTAGGATCCTGGACCACTAGATAAAGATCACTAGTAATCCTTTCGAATGTTCTGCTACAAGAAAATTGGTTGTTAAATAGATTAATTAAATAAGCAAATGATGTACTACAATAGGGAGGAATATTAAGAAGCCATTTTAAAGTTGATTGTGTGAGGTTTGAACCAAACCCTTGCACATGCAAGCTTCTTTCAAGTGAGTGGGGATGTGAATCATCTCCATCATTTCCCTGTATTGTGCCACGTGCACCCCGGGATCCGTAGTCCTGTTATAAGGCTTCATGCTGGGGGGTCTAAAAGCGCTTTAGGACTTTAGTATCAGCTATCGCCGTAATGAATCTAGAGATCATGTGGCTTGTGGGGGATACTTCCGGTACAGGCTGAACTACTCTGGGTACGCTTGAGATCATTTGTCTTAGTTGCTGTAGATCCTTAGCCACGATCAGGCTTTTACCTGTATCAAGATCCACTGAGTTATTAGTAAAGATATTATTATTGATGGGGTTATCATGATCCTTGTTATTGGGAGTAACAAAGGTTTCAGTGGGATCCTGGGTCGTATGGGCTTGTTCTCTTGGAGTCGCGCCCCATGTAGGAACAGAAGCCAACATTGAGGATCCTATCTCGCGGTGAATCGCTAAGGATCCCAAGTTATCGAAGTTCAGGAGTATGATGTTGACCGAGGATCTTCCATCAACGAGGATCCTTATAACGAAATGGTTGGCGATGTAGAGAGTAATCACCAATATGTCATGGTGAGGATCCTGGACGTCTTGTCTATCTGCTTTGTTGAAGGTAATCTCCTTTTCGTTTGTTATCAATGTGTTCTTCCGTGGTCATTTTTCCTTCTCCGTTTTGGATACCTTGGCATGCCTCTTCGCTGCAAAATGAGAGGTACCACAAATGTCAGATCCTCCAGAGAACATATTGATTACCTTTGCATCAGCAGGGGGATCCTGGTCTGTCGAGGATCCAGATCTTTTTCTTTGGATCTCTCCTTTCTTCTTCCAAGGATTTCTTTGAGGTATCCTTTCCCTAGGAGGTAGTGGATCTCCTTCCTGAGAGCTATGCAATCCTCTATGATGTGATCGAAGTCTTCATGGTATGCACACCATTTAGACTTGTCTTTCCAAGCGGTGGATTTTTCTCCTTTTCTTGGCCATCTTGTTTTGTCTCCAAGATCCTGCATAGCAAATATTACACCGAAAATATCCACAGAAAAACAATAGTCATTAATCATAGAAAAATTTCTTCCTCTCCATCATCTTCAAGGGCATTAACCCTATGATGGTCAGGTTTGGAATATGGTTTTGATTTATAGGATCTTTGGGTCGAGGAATCGGCCTTTCTAATGGGGTGATCATAAGAGTTTGGTGGGTTGCTCCTTTTTTAGATCTCCTTGTCTTCTTAGAGCCTGATGAACCTTAGTGCTTTGCTTCTGACTTCGCCCATCCACCTGCATGGAGTCATTACGAGGTCTTCATAGAAATGTGAATCTTTTTTTAAGCCCATTTTAAAGTCTTCGACAACAGGTACCATGTCGATGTTGGGGATACTTAGGGCTTCCCTGCCAAACCTATTCAAAAAAGTCCTAAGGGATTCCTTAGGATCGTAGACCACTTGATAGAGATCACTAGTGATCTTTTCGAATGTTCTGCTACAAGAAAATTGGTTGTTAAATAAATTAATTAATTGAGCAAATGATGTACTACAATAGAGAGGAACATTAATAAGCCATTTTAAAGTTGATCATGTGAGGTTTGAACCAAACCCTTGCACAAGCAAGCTTCTTTCAATTGAGTGGGGATAGGAATGATCTCCATCCTTTCCTTGTATTGTGCGACGTGCTCCTCGGGATCCGTTATCTCGTTATAACGCTTCATGTTGGGGGGTCTAAAAGCGCTTTGGGACTTCGGTATTATCTATCGTCGGAACGAATCTGGAGATCATGTGGCTTGTGGGGGATACTTCTGGTACAGGATGAACTACTCCGGGTACGCTTGAGATCATTTGTCTTAGTTGCTGGAGATTCTTAGCCATGATCGGGCTTAAACCTGTATCAAGATCCATTGAGTTATTAGTAAAGATATTATTATTGATGGGGTTATCATGATCCTTGTTATTGGGAGTAACAAAGGTTTTAGTGGGATCCTGGGTCGTATGGGCTTGTTCTCTCGGTGTTGCGCCCCAGGCGGGAATAGAGGTCGGTGCTGAGGATCCTATCTCGTGGAGAATCGCTAAGGATTCCTTGTTGTTGAAGTTCAGGAGTATGATGTTGACTGAGGATTCTCCATCAATGAGGATCCCTCTGACGAAATGGCTGGCGATGTAGAGAATAATCACCAATATGTCATGGTGAGGATCCTAGACGTCTTGTCTATCTGCTTCATTGAAGGTGATCTCCTTTTCGTTTGTTATCAATGTGATCTTCCATCGTCCTTTTTCCTTTTCCATTTCGGATACCTTGGCATGCCTCTTCGCTTCAGAAAAAGAGGTTCCACAAATTTTAGATCTGTTAGGACATACTTTTATGTGGTTTGGGCTAGGCAATCATTTGTATGGGTATTTATAGGGTCTTGGTCTTTCTATTGTACATTTTGGTGTAGTTTGCGGTTATGTTGGTGTTCACGGCCATGAACGGGTTTACAGCCGTGAACGTGTGTTCGGACGTGAACCTTGTTCACGGCCAGCCTGTCCCTATAAATAGTGTCAGGGTCTGTCAGAGTAGGTAGATGTATCATAGTTGTATACGGTCATAGTGTGTGTTCTCAAGATGTACCAAACGTTTCTTCTAATAGACGAGTGCATTGCTTAATAATCTTCTTCTTCTTCTTCTTCATTCTTGTTCTTATTTTGTTTTGATGACTGGTTTGGATCATTGAATTAGGACTCTAATTGGTATCAGAGCAAGTCCAGTGTCAAAACAGATTCGAGTCACGATTGCGGTTGAAAGAGTTTCTTGGTTTTCTTCATTATTGAAGCTTGTTTCTGCATCTGATCGTGTTTTCAAGGCTAAGGAAATCTAAATCTACTCAAAAACACTTGTTTTCATAAAAACCTAGGAGCTTACGGTTTGCTGTGTTGAAGGGAGTACGACCGTAAACGCGTGATTCAACTGTAAATTCTTCAAATTCAAGAACTGTAAAGTGTTTCTGGACCGTAATCGATTGCTTGACCGTGAACCATTCATCAAGTGTTGACCGTAAACACATATTGGACCGTAAAGCATTGTTTGACCGTAATCAGTTGAACTGTGATTGAGTGTACGGCCGCAAACGGATTACGGCTGTAAACAGATCTCAGTTTTGTGTTTGAAAACGAGTATTGCCCGTCAAATGAAGACCTTGACTCTTTCTTGAAAAATATCAATGATGTTGCTCAAAATGAAACGGAGATAGGGGGAGTTGAACACATTCAAGAAGTGATGCCTCCTTCTACAGAGCAGATGGCCGACACTTTTACTGATACGGATATTGCGTCTAGGATTCCTCCCCTTAATGTTGCTATTCCCACCTCTACGCCATATGTGAGTGATCCAATTGTGACTCAAACCTCTCAGCATCCGCTAAAAATGAGAAGACATGATCCAAGACCAGGAGTTCTTATTCAGGAGCAGGCCCCGCTGACACAACCTGCAACCGCAAAACCAGCTATTACTTCAATTATACCAATTCAGTAAGGACCTACCACCATTTTTGAATCTGGGAGCTCTTCAGCTCCTTGAGGTTCCTCCCTCCCGAGGCCTGCACATGAAATCGCCTCTGTGAGGCTTGCAAGGGCCTTGGTTGAGCAAGAAGCAACTGGCCTTCCTCCTAGCAGAAAGGAAATATCAATTGAGGAAGGCAACCAAGGGGGAGCGGACCCTGCTGTCCGAAAGCTCAAGGAAGATGTTGTAGCTTTGTAGCAGACAATTATTGAGAAAGATATTTTGATTGGAAAGCTCGACGTTCGACTTTCTGATCTAGAAAAGGAAGTTGATTTAAAGTCAAATCAAATATCCGATCTCCAGACTCATCTTGGAGCACTGACAGCGTGCTACTATGATTTGAAGAACAAATTGGCATCTGAGTTTGGAGATAAGTTCAAATCAACAGCAACTGAATCTTTCACCACTGTCGGTCCTTCCAGTGCCCCTGTCCAGACTTCTCAACATGACAACATCTTGGATTCATCACCCCTCAGAACAACAATAGTTGTCGATCATTTTGGAACGGAACCTGCCCAAGCCAATCCTCGTATAACTATCAGGCAAGCTAAGAGAAAGGTTACTGCTGAGAAGAAAGAAGGATTGCTTTTCATGCAGAACTCTGAAGAGAACCGTCGTGCAAACCAGCCTCAAATTACAGTGACTGATCTTGAAAAGCGAAGGTTCAGAGACAAATTCGGAAACCGATCGGGAATTAGGATGTGGGGATATCACAGTGATTCAAATCTATGGGTGGTGAAGAGGAATCATGGTAAAACGGAGTACTACAAGGACACTCATGATTTTAACTCCTGGATAAAAGTTGATCTATCTGAGCTTTCCGAAGCTCCATTCCACAATCCTTCAAAGGACTCAATGGCCTCTAACTTCAAACTTTCTTTGGTAAGGCAGGTTAAAGAAAATTTCCCTGGAATGAAAACTGCAGATGCACTCATTAGAAGAGACAAAGAGGTGCTTGATCCCAAAACCAATGAGCCAATGAAGATAGTGATGTGGCCTGCAACTAAACAGTTGAAAGAAATTCCCATTCCTCAACATTTCCATGATGTATATCTGGATCGTATGGAATTCTGGGCTTATGATGATGTCATAGCCACAACAACAATGAAGTTAACCGATTGTGATACTGTTCTTCAGCTAGTTGATGCTAAAGATTTGATGCAGTTCAGGGAGCGAGACATTCACACCTTGGCTCAACATCAAATCATCTACAAAAACGAAGCTTATGGAGCCAATGGCCAAAGATTTCACAGGAATGGTAGCTAAGATTATTGAGAAGAGCCTTTGGATGGGGGCCATGGGAAAATCTAACGTGGTGTTCAAGCAGACCTGAGCTCATGTTAGTCCCCAACCAAGGGGGAGATTGTTAGGACATACTTTTATGTGGTTTGGGCTAGGAAATCATTTATATAGGTATTTATAGGGTCTTGGTCTTTCTATTGTACATTTTGGTGAAGTTTGTGGTTGTGTTGGTGTTCACGGCCATGAACGGGTTTACAGCCGTGAACATGTGTTCGGCCGTGAACCCTGTTCATGCCCAGCCTGTCCCTATAAATAGTGTCAGGGTTTGTCAGAGTACGTAGACGTATCAGAGTTGTTTACGGTCATAGTGTGTGTTCTCAAGGTGTACCAGACGTTTCTTCTAATAGACGTGTGCATTGCTTGATAATCTTCTTCTTCTTCTTCTTCATTTTCGTTGTTATTCTGTTTTGATCACTGGTTTGGATCATTGAATTGGGACTCTACAAGATCCTCCAGAGATCACATTGATTACCTTTGCATCATCAGGGGGGATCCTGGTCTGTCGAGGATCTTCTGAGGATCCTGGTCTTTTTCTTTAGATCTATCGTTTCTTCTTCCAAGGATTTCTTTGAGGTATTCTTTGCTTAGGAGTTAGTTTATCTCCTTCCTGAGAGATATGCAATCCTATAAGATGTGATAGAAGTCTTCATGGTATGCACACCATTTGGACTTGTCTTTCCAAGCGGTGGATTTTTCTCCTTTCCTTGGCCATCTTGCTTTGTCTCCAAGATCTTCCATAGAAAATATTACACCTAAAATATCCACAGAAAAACAATAGTTAGTAATCTTAGAAAAATATTATTCCTCTCCATCATCTTCAAGGGCATTAACCCTATGATGATCAGGTTTGGAATATGGTTTTGATTCATAGGATCACTGGGTCGAGGAATCGGCCTTTCTATTGGTATGATCATAAGAGCTTGGTGGGTTGCTCCTTTTTTAAGATCTCCTTGTCTTCTTCGAGCTTGATGAACCATAGTGCTCTGCTTCTGACTTCCTCCATCCTCCTGCATGGAGTCATTACGAGGTCTTCATAGGAAGGTGAATATTTCTTTAAGCCGATTTTAAAGGCTTCGACAACATTTGCCATGTCGATGGTGGGGATACTTAGGGCTTCCCTACCAAACCTGTTTAAAAAAGTCCTAATGGATTCCTTAGGATTCTGGACCACTCGATAGAGATCACTAGTGATCTTTTCGAATGTTCTGGTACAAGAAAATTGGTTGTTAGATAAATTAGTTAAATGAGCAAATGATGTACTATAATAGGGAGGAACATTAAGAATACATTTTAAAGTTGATCATGCGAGGTTTGAACCAAAACCATTACACAAGTAAGCTTCTTTTAAGTGAGTGGGGATGGTAATGATCTCCATCCTTTCCCTATATTGTGCCACGTGCTACTCGGAATCCATAGTCCCTTTATAAGGCTTCATGTTGGGGGTCTGAAAGCGCTTTGGGACTTCGGTATCAGCTATCGTCGGAATGAATCTGGAGATCATGTGGTTTGTGGGGGATACTTCCGGTACATGCTGAACTACTCCGGGTACGCTTGAGATCATTTTTCTTAGTTACTGGAGATCCTTAGCCATGATTGGGCTTAAACCTGTATCAAGATCCATTGAGTTATTAGTAAAGATATTATTAATGATGGGGTTATCATGATCCTTGTTATTGGGAGTAACAAAGGTTTCAGTGGGATCCTGGGTCGTATGGGCTTGTTCTCTCAGAGTTGCGCCCCTGGCAGGAACAGAGGCCGGCGTTGAGGATCCTCTCTCGCGACGAAGCGCTAAGGATCCCGTGTTGTCGAAGTTCAGGATCTTGGGCTGCAAGATTGAGGGTGCTGCTTCCTGAGGTTTGTGGATTTCTGTCCTCATTCTCTCCACTTCCTTGAGAATTGACTTGTTAACCTCATGTTACGGGGAGACTTGTCGTTCTAGTCTCTTCATCATAGCGAAGATTTCATTGTTGGAAATCAGCACAGGATGATCCTGGAGTCCTGGGGTAAAGACCGGAGAAATGTTTTTCATCGGTGCTTCCGAGGCTTTCTTGGGATCTCCAGAAGGAGATGGTGGATGGTTTTTGGAAGAAACAGGAGGAATTGAGGAAGAGGACATGTTCGATTTTGTAGACATATTTTTTAAAAGGATTTTAAACACCACGGCCCCACGATGGGCGCCAAATTGTTTTTGTGAAAAAATGAACGAATAAGAATTGACCAAAGTGTATGAGAGGTTGTGATGTTTAGAATAATGCTAGTATAAATTGATGATCAAAGTGATACAAGTTGTTTAAAATGAAAGCCCTTGATCCTTGCTAGGATCTCCGGCATCAAACCTTGGGAGGTGATAATGATCACTTGCCTCCATAATTTTATTGATTGAAAAGGTCGATTATAGTGAAATGTAAAGAATATAAGTATAAGTGTTGTTGTTCTACTAAGTGTCGTGTGAAGTGTGATGAATACATGTGGTTTTTATAGTCTAATGTTAATAACAAGAACTCCGACAATTTTAGGATCCTCCGAGATCAACTTATAGACGTTACTTGACTTCGTCTTTCGGGTCTTTTGCATGGTCACAATGATTATCCATTGAGAATAAGTCTTTGGCTGATTATTTCTGCACATGTGAGAAAAATAAAAAAGCATATTACTGGCATAAAAGTTAGGAGAATAAATGATAATAGTCAGGATCCTGAAGTATTCTTGAGGATCCTGAACTTTGAAGATCATGAATGTAATTCTTGGATCCTGGCCCTAACACTGACATTTCTGGTTTTCTCATAAGATTCTTAATAGGATAATTAGTTCTTACATTTATAAGATGTGTTTCAAAGTAGTCTTAATTTCGTGGAAGCAGTTTCTTGTGCAAGTATAAGTTTTTCAAGGTGAGAGTACCTGGTCTCAGGATCCAAGAGACTTTTACTTACATAGTAGATGGGATCTTGGTCCCCGTTAAGATCCTTAGCTAAGACTGCACTCACGGCGTTTGAGGATACTGAAAGGTAAAGAAGAAGTGGTTCCCCATCTAATAGTTTTACCAATAGGGGTGTTGAACTTAGGTATCTTTCAAGTTCCTGGAAAGCATCTTCGTACTCCTTAGTCTACTCGAACCATTTATTTTTCTTCAAGATGTCGTAGAAAGGTTTGCATCTTTCTGAGGATCTTGAGATGAATCTGTTTAAGGCTGCCACTCTTCCTGTTAGTCTTTGAATATCCTTTGTCGAGGATGGGGATCTTAGATCAATGATTGCTTTGATTTTCTCAAGACTTGCTTCAATTCCTCTTTTGGTCATCATCTACCTAAGAAACTTGCCTGATCTCATTCAACAGTTACACTTGGAAGGGTTCAGCTTCATGTTATACTTGTCAGGTATGTCGAAGGATTCTTCAAGATCCCTGATATGCTCTTCAGCTTTCTTCGACTTGACCACCATGTTATTAATTTAGACTTCCATGGTGTCCCCCAGTTTCTCTTTAAACATCTTGTTGACTAGCCTTTGATATGTTGCACTTGCATTTTTAAGACCAAATAGCATGGCAGTATAACAATATATACTTGTTGGGGTTATGAATGTTGTATCCTCTTGGTCAGATGGTTCCATTTGGATTTTTTAGAATCCTACTGATGCATCCACGAATGTTAGTAACTCATAACTAGCTATGGCGTCTATCATGGAGTGTATGTGTGGTAGAGGGAAAGGATCCTTGGTACAAGCCTTGTTGAGATCCATATAATCCACACATACTCTCCCTTTTCCATTCTTCTTTTATACTACGACCATGTTGGCTAGCCACCTTGGGAGCTTCACTTCCTTGATCATTCTTGTTTTAAGGAGTTTTTCTACTTCTTCTTGTATGATTTGGTTTCTCTCTGGTGTGAACTTCCTTCTCTTTTCGTGTATTGGTCTGAAAGAAGGATCAATATTATGTTTATGGGTTATTACCTTTTTTTCTATACCTGTCATGTCCTCGTGCTTCCATGAAAATGTCTTGCTTCTAGCTATGATGAACTTTATTAGTCCTTGTTCGATTGAATCTGGTATTGAGGATCCTATAAGAACTTTGGCATCAAGATCCTCAAGGTTCAGGGGAACTTCCTTTACATCTTGCTCTCTTATTGTTCGGCTTAGTAATCTTGTGTCAAATATATCTTATATAGGTTTATTTATACCGAGATGGGCCTGTCCATTCTCGTGTGTATGCTTATCTTCTAGCCTATATATTGCGTGCATGTGTTATTACGGTTAACATTTTTTGTCGCCCTACCTAGCTCTCAAGGAGAAGTTCTTTCTTGAACTCTTATAGAGCTATTATAATCAAAGCATTCGACAGTATTTTCATCTTTATTACTTCAAAACAAGTTACAATGGTTGACCTTGACTATTACATCATCATTAATGCTTAGCCCAGAAACACGGGCGTTACAGATAACGTGTGTCCAAGCGAGGTGTATAAACCTTAACTTTTATGAAAGAGGTAATTAACTCTTTAAACCTTAGAGGGGATTAAGTATCCATATTCGTAGGAGAGATGACCAGTCTTTATTCTTGGGATATTCATATTGTGAATCATAGGATATCTGCAGTCATGGAACTCTTTTGTGCCAGTGATCTTTTAAACGTCAAGATCCTTGTTTATCAGGATCCTTGAATATTCATCTCTCAATATCCTTATTGGTCAGGATCCTCAAGTGTCAAGATCCTTGAGTCCCTGCGCACAACAAACATTAGCTAGGGGTGGGTGTTAGCCTAGCTAATGCCCCTCCACGCCCAATGTGCGTTCAAAGTCAAATTTTTGAAGAAAAGTCCAACTGCTCAAGATGAAGTCGTTCATGCAGACATTCATATGTCCATCTTGAAGTTGTGAAGAAATCGAAGATAAACGCTGAAGCCAAGCACAAAGCGAAGATTGAAAAGAAAAAGAAAGCTTCAAATCCTGGGGGAGTCTGTTAGGTCAAAAGAAAAGAAAGTTATAAACCAAGGGGGAGATTGTTAGGTCTAAATTGATGGTTTATACTTTGCTTTTCTAGGCATTTATGGTTTTCGGTCTAGGGCCGAAATCCCCATGAGTTTCCTTGTTGTTTGGACCAAAATCACATGTGATTTCGGTTAGGCCTTTGGCTTTAGAGCTTGGCCTTTGTATTTAGGTCCAGGCATATATATATATATATATATATATATATATATATATATATATATATATATATATATATATATATATATATAGTGTCGAAAAAGGCGTGAAAAAGGGAGAAGAGAGGGTGGGACGTTTTGAAGGGGCTGCTATTGCAAGAGACATGATTTAGGAGAGAAAACAAGAGAGAACGTGTGTTATCAACATCTTATAAACCAGGCTATATTGAATATACTGTGCATTGAAGACTAATCATCTTGTGTTCTTGTTCTTCTTCTATATTCTATCTTGCATCATTCAATTTATTGGGATTCCACACCATCAAGTGAATCTGATTGATACATCAAAGCAAATTTTTGGGGACTTACAATTGGTATCAGAGCTTGGATCAATATCAATCGATTTGGCAAGATTTTTAGTGTTTATTGGATTTTTCCTTGAAGTTTCTGGCGTTTTTGAATTGTTTTGGACGAAATTTTGGCTGTTTGCTTTTCGTGTTCTTCATATTTTTGAGTTTTTGATCGATTTTTGCGTTAAAAATTGAAAATTTTCGTGTTTTTGGACGATTTTTGCAAGACCCCGACAGCTATTCTCGGTCTCGGATTAGGGTTTCAGCAGTGTTTTCGGCGAGCAGCGAGTTTGCATCCAGTAGCGTTTGCGGTGGAGCGTCTCGTAGGTTCTTGGTGCGAGGGTTTTCGGTGCTAGGATTTCTAAATTCTCGGTCTCGCCTGATTTCGGTCTCGCTGTTCTCGGCCTCCGATTACAGTCTCTTATTAGTTGTTTTTGGTGTGAGACTTCTCGATGTGGATGAGAAGCCTCGCAATTTCGGTCTAAAAATCACATTTTCGGTTTTGAAGCCTCGTTTTCGGCCTAAAGTTTTGACTTTCGACTATTGACTTTCAAGCTTGACCTTTGACTTTCAAGTTTGACTTTTAGTTTGAATTTTTAAGTTTGACTTTTCAAGTTTGACTTTTCTTGGTGTCACAATCAGTTCTATTTTTGGTAAATTACTCTTTTTGGTGAATAATGAGTTCAATAATCACAAAAGAGTTCAATGAAACTTCCTGTTCTCAAGCATGTAGTGACACAATTAAATTTCTTCGTGATCAAATTGATATACTACGTAGAGACAATGAGGACCTTAAATATGAAGGATACACTCTCAGAAAGGCCCAAAAACCCTTAAAAGAACAACTAGAGGCCAAGACAAGTGACTTTAGAAAGCTTCAGGAAGACTATAGTAACAAATGTGAGAACTATAATCATGTTAAGAGACAGCTTGCCAGTTTAACTGCCGAATTTGATGCACTAAAAGCTAAATATAAAGATGGTTAATTTGACTTTAAGAAATTTGACGTCTTAAGTGAGGTAGTTGTGTCCATGATTGAGAAACAGTAAAAATTCAAAGATATTCAGAATAAGGGTCTAGGGTATCACAGTGATCCACTTCCCTTCAATGACAACTATACCCCGCCCCTTGAAACCAATGAGGTAGAAATACCTGCTTAGTTTGGCCCGCCCCCTGTACCAGCTTCAGTTAAGACTGAACAATCCGGTCTAACTGAGAGTATTGAGGTGAGTGATACTAATGCCTCTACTTCATGTGCAGGTAAAGTAGTGGAAGATGAGAACAAGGAGAACATAAACAATTCTGTAAATTCTGCTGATTGTCAAACAAATGTCTCTTTGAAATCTGAATCTATTGTTTCTAATTTAGTTACTTCTGATAATCCTGCTGTTGGTAAATACATGCCACCAAAACAAGCGCAACAGATTGCTTGTTGTAAGTGTGCTTGTGGAAACAATCAGAGACAAGGCATGGACACGCTACTAAGGAATGACAGAAACAACTTCTATGTGAAGAAACATACATGTTTCCACCGTGGAACACCTGTACACATTTCCAGAAATTGTCCTAATTATGCATATGTCCCTTTCTATGCACAAGGTTGGCAGAATATGCCAAGAGGGATATCTTCCAAAAGAAATCCTTCGAGGTCACAATCGCGCAATGGTGACTGGAACGCTAAGAAGGAAAGAATCAATCTCCCAAGGACAAGAAGGGAATGTCTTACAAGAAGCCAAATTCAAAAGATGGTTCTGTTAGAAAGATCGGTTAGGTCGAAGACATCTCGACGGTCGGTTTCAAGTTCTAAAGCAAGTGTTGAGGCATCCATCCGATCAAACAAGAAATAGGTTAAACCCAACTACAGATGGGTACCAATGGTTCACACTCCCAAATCGTCTAATGATTTTAAGATTTCTTCACTTTCTATGTCTGATAAACAGTATATGTTATGGGAGAGAGTACCTTACATAGATGATAAAGTTCAACCCAGTTTCAAAATGGACTGGGTTCCAAAGACCAACTAATCTCGCACTCTGTGTTGGGGCAACTATGGAGGAATATCATCAGACTTCGGTTTGTTGATAGTGGTTGTTCCAGGAACATGATAGGAGACATCTCTCATCTATACGACATTCAGAATCTTCATTGAGAGTATGTGTCCTTTCCGGGAAAGGAAGAAAGAAGAGGATCACAAATGAGGATTGTACTTAACGGTGTAAAGAATTTTCAGATCTGTTTTGGTATTGAAACAAAGTTGAGGCTGAACATGTTGCTGCATCTACGTGTTGTTCTCAGATCATCTGGATGCAACTTCAATTTTTGAATTACTATTTGAGTTTTCTTCTCGATACTTCTAAATTTTTCTTAAAATGATTCGTTTTAAAGACAATTTTTTAAATTTGCACATTTATTTTGTTTCCTTTCTCCCCCATGCACAAATTAAGGGGGGGAACTCAAAATACAAAAAAAATTATAAAACAAAAATAAAAAATTATGTATTTATGTTTGTTGGTGTCATCTAGGAAGTGATATTAAGTATGAGTGATAACGGGCAACTTAAACAAGTGTAAGGTACTGAAGCTGAATTGTCTAAACTTTGTGCTCAATGCGCTGGTAGGCACGAAGGATTTAAAGGGACTAGACATAGATTGACAATGAAAGGACTTGACAGTGTGGACTTAGATAGTTTCATTTGGACTGAGCATACAACGCTCGGGTAGATTGAGCAGTGAGATAAACTAGGGAACCTGCAAGATACATTAAAGTCATATGTATCTAGAATTGTGGCTCAACATTTACTCGATGTATGGACTTATGTCCTTAATTCCGGTACTGATAAGGCGACTGGGGGGTTCTGATAAAGTAGGTCTGTAGGAAATTATTTTCTTGCTTTCTATCTGTCAATCATATGTTGCTTCCTCTGCGTGATTGGAACATATCCGACCTGGAATGCAACATATGCAACTCTATCTCTATGCATCTCCTTCTCGATGAAATTCTTTCTATCTGTTAGTCATATGCTGTCTCCTCTGTGACATTTGAAAAGATCCGACCTGGAACACAACATATGCAACACTCTGCCTCTCAATCCCTCTATCTGTGTTTGACACATGTTTTCCCCTCTGTGTGATTGGAAGAGATCCGACCTGGGTATACAACTTATGCATTTCCAAATCTGACTTCTCTCTTAATGATTGTCTACTCACCTAAAGGAAGGAGTTCTTTGGAAGTTCTTGATTGTCGGGGTATGTCGGGAAGTGGGGAACACGTTCTAGTGCATCTAAAATTAAACCATTTAAAAGGTTTTCTGTAGATCTCGTTGTTGAATTTAAGTGGACAACGATTTCCTTGGTCGTTGTCAGCTAAATGGTCTATTTAGGAATATAGGTACAGTGTCTTGTCACTTATAATCTGTCCAACTTACAAATATCCTTTGTGTTTAAGTGGACCACAATATTGGTGATTGACCAAAGCTAAACATGCAGGTGTGTGCTGATAAACAATATTGAATTGCTTGACAACTTTGATCCCAAAAAGTTTTAAATTTAGTTATTATTTTTGTTTTTGTTAAATTTGTTCATATTTTTCCTCTATGCACAGATTTAGGGGGAGAATTAAAAAATTAAAAATCAAACAAAATTAAAAAATTAAAAAAAATCCAACAAAAATCAAAAAATTAAAAAAATCCAACAAAAATCAGAAAATTAAAAAAAATCCAAAAGTATGTTTATTTCCGTTTTTATTTCTTTTTCAGAAAAATCAAAAATCCAAAAAATATTTTTGTTTTACTTTTGAGTGTATTTTATTTTTATTTTTATTTTTATTTCTTAGTCATTTTTATTGTGTGCTAAGTTTATTTTTAGTTTTGTTTTTATCTCAAAGTTTCATTTGTGTTAAAACGAGAAATCAAAGGAAGAAGAGACTGATCCAATAAACTCTAAAAATCTTGCCAAATCGATTGATACTGATCCAAGCTCTGATATCACTTGTAAGTCCCAAATTAGCTTTGATGTAGCAATCAGATTCACTTGATGGTGCGGAATCCCAATCAAGTGAATGATGCAAGATAAAATATAGAAGAAGAACAAGAACACAAGATGTTTAGTCTTCAATGCACAATATATATTAAATATAGTCTGGTACATAAGATTTTGATAACACACGTTCTCTCTTGTTTTCTCTCTTAAATCATGTCTCTTGCAATAACAGCCCCTCCAAAACGTCCCACCCTCTCTTCTCTTTATATTTCACGCACTTTTTGACACTATATATATGCCTGGACCTAAATACAAAGGCCAAGCCCAAAACCCAAAGGCCTGACGGAAATCACATATGATTTCGGTCCAAACAACAAGGAAACTCATAGGGATTTCGGCCCTAGACCGAAAACCATAAATGCCTAGAAAAGCAAAGTATAAACCATCAATTTTGACCTAACAATATCCCCCTTGGTTTATAGCTTTCTTTTCTTTTGACCTAATAGACTCCCCCTAGGTTTGAAGCTTTCTTTTCTTTTTAATCTTTGCTTTGTGCTTGGCTTCAGCGTTTATCTTCGATTTCTTCACAGCTTCAAGATGGACATATGAATGTCTGCATGAATGACTTATCTTGAGTAGTTGGACTTTTCTTCAAAAATTTGACTTTGAACGCACATTGGGTGTGGAGGCTTCTTGTAAGTATTCTTGAAAATCACCACTTTTAGCTTTGAGAATCTTCAGAGAAAATAACAGAGGGACCGATTCTTCTGGATCACTTCAGCAGGTTTATAGATAGCAGCAAGTTGATTGAGGAGGCTTCAATGCAATCTGTCACATAACTTCAAGTACAGCTTCACCTTGCTTCTGGGGTTGAAAGATTGTGTGTTGAAAAATAATCTTCACTTCTTGTTCCTTCGAATGAACGTTCTTCAATGATCACCGTTATGCCTTGAAAAGTAACAAATGACTAAAAAGTCCCGGTGGAACACAGAGTTATAAAAAACCCTTCTCAACACAGTTGTTCAAGGATGTAACCTTGGCTCAGAAAGTTCCGATACAGTCTCCTTGAGTCTCTTCTTCCATTGAGTTCTCGTTTTAAGACAAATGAAATTTTAAGATAAAAACGAAACTAAAAATAAACTTAGCACACAATAAAAATGAATAAGAAATAAAAATAAAAATAAAAATAAAATACACTCAAAAGTAAAACAATTTTTTTTTAGATTTTAGATTTTTCTGAAAAAGAAATAAAAACAGAAGTAAACGTATTTTTGGATTTTTTTAATTTTCTAATTTTTGTTGGATTTTTTTAATTTTCTGATTTTTGTTGGATATTTTTTAATTTTCTGATTTTTGTTTGATTTTTAATTTTTTAATTCTCCCCCTAAATTTGTGCATAGAGGAAAAATATAAACAAATTTAACAAAAACAAAAATAATAACTAAATTTAAAACTTTTTGGGATCAAAGTGGTCAAGCAATTCAATATCGTTTATCAGCACACACATGCATGTTTAGCTCCGGTCAATCACCAATATTGTGGTCCACTTAAACACAAAGGATATTTGTAAGTTGGACAGATTATAAGTGACAAGACATTGTACCTATATTCCTAAATAGACCATTTAGCTGACAACGACCAAGGATATTCTTGTCCACTAAAATTCAGCAACGAGATCTACAGACAACCTTTTAAATGGTTCAATTTTAGATGCACTAGAACGTGTTCCCTACTTCCCGACATACCCCGACAATCAAGAACTTCCAAAGAACTCCTTACTTTAGGTGGCTAGACAATCATTACGAGAGAAGTCAGATTTAGAAATGCATATGTTGTATACCCAGGTCGGATGTCTTCCAATCACACAGAGGGGACAACATGTGTCTAACACAGATAGAGGGATGCATTGGCTTCATCGGGCTCACTGACATATGTCTTGAATTTCTCACCAAATTCGTTGATTAGTTTGTTCCTTAAGTCAAAATATCCGGCTGAAAGAGCACCGAGATTTAGTTGCAGATCAAAAATCTGCTTTGTCTTTTGAGCATTTTCTCATTCAAGCTCGGAAACTCTAACATCCAGAGTTCCAATCAAGACATCTCTCTCAATAAGCTTTTGATTTAAAACCACAATTTCTTCCTTAAGCTCAAAAATTGTTGGATCTTCATTATCGGAGCTCCCTCCACCAATTGATATTCCTTTGCCTTTGGGCGCAGGATCAACACTTTCTCGGGCAAGAAACCTGGCAAGCCTTTCAGAAGCGGCATCGTGCGTAGGTTGAGGAGCTGAAGAGCTTCCTGCTTCAAAAGATGTATGAACAAAACTAGCCTCCTCTATGCACAAATTTGGGGGGAGAATTAAAAAATAAAAAATTAAACAAAAATCATAAAATTAAAAAATATCCAACAAAAATCAGAAAATTAAAAAAAATCCAACAAAAATCCTAAAATTTAAAAAAATCCAACAAAAATCATAAAATTTAAAAAAAATCCAAAAATATGTTTATTTCTGTTTTTATTTTTTTCAGAAAAATCAAAAATCCAAAAAATATTTTTGTTTTACTTTTGAGTGTATTTTATTTTTATTTTTATTTTTATTTTTATTTCTTAATCATTTTTATTGTGTGCTAAATTTATTTTTAGTTTTTTTTTATCTCAAAACTTCATTTTTCTTAAAACAAGAACTCAAAGGAAGAAGAGACTCAAGGAGACTGTATCGAAACTTTATGAGCTAAGGTTACATCCTTGAACAACTGTGCTGAGAAGGGTTTTTTATAACTCTGTGATCTACAGGGACTTTTTAGTCATTTGTTACTTTTGAAGGCGTAACGGTGATCATTGAAGAACGTTCATTCAAAGGAACAAGAAGTGAAGATTATTTTTCAACACACAATCTTTCAGCCCCAGAAGCAAGGTGAAGTTGTACTTGAAGTTATGTGACAGATTGCATTGAAGCCTCCTCAATCAATTTGCAGCTATCTATGAACCTGCTGAAGTGATCCAGAAGCATTGGTCTCTCTATTATTTTCTTTGAAGATTCTCAAAGCTGAAAGTGCTGATTTTCAAGAATCCTTACAAGAAGCCTCCACACCCAATGTGCGTTCAAAGTCAATATTTTGAAGAAAAGTCCAACTACTCAAGATGAAGTCATTCATGCAGACATTCATATGTCCATCTTGAAGTTTGAAGAAATCGAAGATAAACGCTAAATCCAAGCACAAATCGAAGATTGAAAACAAAAGAAAGCTTCAAACCCAGGGGGAGTCTGTTAGGTCAAAAGAAAAGAAAGTTATAAACCAAGGGGGAGATTGTTAGGTCTAAATTTATGGTTTATACTTTGCTTTTCTAGGCATTTATGGTATTCGTTCTAGGGCCGAAATCCCCATGAGTTTCCTTGTTGTTTGGACTGAAATCATATCTGATTTCGTTCAGGCCTTTGGGTTTTGGGCTTAGCCTTTGTATTTAGGTCAAGGCATATATATAGTGTAAAAAAACGCGTGAAAAAGGGAGAAGAGAGGGTGGGACATTTTGGAGGGATTGTTATTGCAAGAGACATGATTTAGGAGAGAAAACAAGAGAGAACGTGTGTTATCAACATCTTATGTACCAGACTATATTGAATATAGTGTGCATTGAAGACTAATCATCTTGTGTTCTTATTCTTCTTCTATATTGTATCTTGCATCATTAACTTGATTGGGATTCCGCACCATCAGGTGAATCTGATTTATACATCAAAGAAAATTTTTGGGGACTTACATTGGGAATCTTTACTACCGTTCCAAACAATAAGGAAGTGGTCCTATCTACCTACAATACGAAAGGAAGCTCTTCTGCCCATCTTCCTTTCTTCTTAACAAGCCTTTTCTTCAAGTTGTTGACTATGATTCTGTTGCTGGACTCAGCTTGACCGTTGGCTTGAGGGTGGACAGGAGTGGACATTACCTTCTTCATTCCCCAACTTGTGCAAAAGTCTCTTGTCCTTTTGCTTATGAACTGGGATCCATTATCACATATAATTTCGGTAGGGATCCCGAAACTGGTCAAAATATTACGTTTAATGAAGGAAACTACCTATTTATCTCTTACCTGGACGAAAGCTTTGGTTTCTATCTATTTTGAGAAGTAGTCAGTCATCACTAGCATGAAGATCTTTCCTCCAAGAGCTACTGGAAATTTACCCACTATATCCATTCCCCATTTCATGAATAGCCAAGGGGAATTGATAGGATGTAAATGTTATGTTGGTTGATGCAGGATGTTGTTATGTGTTTGACAAACATCACATTTCTGAGCATGAAGGAAGCAATCTTTCTTCATGGTTGGCCAGTAGTATCCTGTCCTCAACACTTTGGAGCATAAGGATTTCCCCCCAGTGTGGTTGTCGCAGTCTCCTTCATGTATGTTTTTTAGGACTTCTGCAGCTTCATGATCTTCTAAACATCTAAGGTATGGACCTGCCATATATTTTTTGTATAACTTACCTTGGATAATAACAAACCTTGAGATCCTTGTTCTGAATTCCGTTTCACTTTTTTCTTCTTTAGGGATCATGCCATTCTGAAGGTATTCCATAATGGGTTGGATCCAGGATCCTAACGTTGGAGAGGGATCCTTGAAGTTAGGATCCTAATATGGAAGTGTTGAAACGAGATCTTCGATTGTAGTGATGTTGGTAGTTTCCACATGATATTCAGAATCCTTAAGTCTCTTGGCAGGATCCTCAATTGTTGGGATACACAGGTGGGTGATCGGGTTCCTAGTTTCTGGTGGGATTCTTAGAGAGGATCCTTGTGACAGTTGTCAAAATTCGAGTCGGTTTTAGATTTGACTAAACTTAGTTGCACATATAGGCACTATACATACTAGACTTAGTAACTAGAAGCTAAGTTATAACCTACTAGAAACTTGGAAACAATTAGAATCAATGGATAGTGTGCATAGATTTCACATTGATATGTGAATTCTATAACTACTTAACTGTAGAGACTATCCATATTCGGTTCATTCTTTGACTCGAACACCATTTCATGAATCATATTCACACATCATGCACTTGACCTAGAAGTAGAAATTAGGTCAAAGTCTCATAGAAACTTAAGTCAAAGTTGAAGAGTAGGACTACTATACTTGATTCCTCAATTTCGCTTGAATCTCGGAATCACTACATAGAATGCCAATAAACTGATAAAATAAATTACAAACATTATTTATAACTATAAAAGAGTTATAATACCATAAGATAATTTAAAGTCTCAAATATTCTATTTATTTTGATATTCAAAGTTTATTAAACTCCAAAACACTAAAAGCCCTAAAAACTCATATTTATAAATTTTAACCTTAAAAATCCTATAAAAACAATTATGAACCTTATAATATTATCTTATCATAATAATTATTATGAAATACAATTCAATGAAAAATAAAGATTTAGTTATTAACATTTACCCTTGATTTATAAGCCAAAAATCAAGAGTTTTATGCATAAAAACTAGGTTAAGGTGCACATTTTATAAAAAGTTGGATATTTTTATAAAAGATTTGAATTTTTATAAAAGAAACAAGAGAGAGGGAGCCTCTCCTCCCCTAAAATCGGATCCCTCTCTCCCCATATCTCTCTCTCACACTCTCATTCTCCAACACACACACATCTTCTTTCTCTCTCTAGAAAACTCTCTCTACCTTCTCTCTACTTTTTCTCTCCAAACACCACTCCATTCTCTCTTCCTCCCTCTAAGAAACAAGAAATATTCCAGAAAACAAACCCAAGAACACTCCTCAAACTCAAAATCTTCATCATCTTGTGGTATTCTTGAAGGTAAAATCGATTTCTACTTCACTTTTCCTTCAAGTTTTGCTCTTTTCTTACACTTTCTCCTTCTTCATCTTCTTCAAACTTGTTTTCTTTTTGTTAAAATGGTTTTTAGAACATGATGGATGTGTTTTAACACCATGCATGTATGATAAACAAGGTTGCATGTTCATGATCTTAGTGCAAAAATCGATTTTAAGGATTAAAACATCAAACTCAAGTTAAGAGTTTTTGAGAAACAAAATTTTCTTCATAAATGCATGTATATATTTTGATAAGTTTTAATCTTTTGATCTCTGGAAACATGACCAAAATATGAGGTTATCATGATATATTTAAAATACTTCAAAAGGTTTACTAAAGGAAATGATGAAAACCCAATTTTCTAACCAATCATCATGCATGCAATCTGCCAGATTTTTTTACCTGACTTTAAACTGTCATATCTCACTCATTTCTTAGCCAAAATTCGTGATTCTTTTTCTAAAATATAATATTTTGAGTTAGCTTTCAAACCCATCTGACCTCACTGAAAAATTCCAAAATTTCGATTTTAACCAATTTTTACAAAACTGTTGCTCAAACAGCACTTTCCTTATGAACATTTGTTTTGTGTTGCATGTTCAAAGGACTTATTCATCACTAAAAATCATTCAAAAATTATTTTGAACTCTTAATATCATGTATTAATAGGTACAAAAAGATCTTGATTCAAAAGTCTTTGTAACATGTTGCAAAAATTGTCAAAGTAACATCAATAATCTTTACATAAATCACAAGAACCAAGTTTTCTCTATAATTTATTGAGCCTTTAGGCATGGTGTTCAACATCAAAAATAAGAACACAAATTGTCATTGTTATCAAATTGTATGAAGATGCATTCTGGAAATTTTCAGCTCAATATATATTTTCTTTATTTTTATATGAAAATAATAGGAAAATAAAGTGTTAAATCATATAAAATACTTAAGCTAGTAAATAAATTATGGAAAAATTCTTGGATGATCATTTAAGTTAATAAACATCTCCCATTAAGTTTCATCCATTTTTGTTACTGTTTAATATGGTTTTGAATATTTTCTTTTTGTTTAGCTCTAATAAATCATAAAACCACATTAGGGAATATAAAAATGGTATCTAATAATTTTCGCAGCTTATACTCTCTGTGGAACACTTAGAAAAATATTTTCAGAATTTTTCATAATGTATTTCTATTTTTCTCCGATTTTTGTATTTATAATGGACTAAAAACAGGAAAAATAGTTTTACTCATCCAAACATTATGAAAATTTACCAGAACACCTTGCAGTACATTAGGATGCTACATAAAAATTTTGATGATTTTTCTCTTCTGTATACTATTTTTCTTCTATTTTCCCAAGATTAAATAGACTTAAACCCAATTTTTATTAGAATACATACACAAAAATCATAAAATTGGGATAAACAGTTTAGAAATTCATTTTTTATATTTTTCCTAGCTTAATAATGACTAATAACAGCGTTACAAAAATTTTGGGCAATTTTGGAAATTATTTTCTATTTATTTCAATTTTTATTAGAATAAATGCTCAAAAATCATAAAATTGGGTTAAATTGTCTGGAAATCTATTTTTATATTTTTCTCAGGTTAAGTACGTGTAATGACATTACTATAAAAAGTTTGGGGCATTTTCTTAACCGATTTCTATTTTTCATGAATTTTTATATATTTAGAGAATTAAATATATAAAAAATGGTTATGCATATCCATAATCCATGAAAATTTATCTAGAAGTCTTTTAACATATTTAGAACCAAAATCTGAAGTTTGGTAATTTTTATTAATTGTTTAGTATTTTTCATGATTTTATGGTTATTCAAGAAACTAAAATGGTGAAAAATAGTTAGAAAAATCAAAAATTCAAGAAAATTTATCTTGAGGTCTTTGACTTCAATTAAAACTGAAATGCAAAGTTTGGGAACTTTTAGAACTAAATTGATTTAGTTTTGAATATTTAATCATTAGAACACCTCTAAAATGTTAAATATTAACATTTTAATAATGGAAATTTTCCACTTAAATTGTTATATAACAATTGATTCTTTGAAACTTAATTTCCACAGAAAAATGTTTGTAACTTATCAATATTAAATTTTGACACATTATTGGCATAATTCTATTGTAGTAGTAAGTATACTAGTGTTAGATTTCGATTAGAGACTCACTAGCGAATACCATTATTGTAGGAATCGGTAGTGGTACACGTGGAACGTAGTTCAAGGCACCATTTGCATCATCTAAATGTATTGTGAGTATTCACCACTCCCCTATTTTCGGTTTTTAAATGTTTTGGGGTGGAAAAGCATGTCGTAAACTATTTATATTCGTTGTATTTATTTGACTCGTATAAACTTGGTTACTATATTTTATATATAGTGAGTATTCACGCACTCCCCTATTTTCAGTTTTTTTTTATGTTTTGGGGTGGAAAAGCATGTCCCGAAAAACTATTATTTGAATGTTGTATTTAAATTGATTTGTATCAAACATGATTGCTATTTTATTGCTATGTCTCTCTATGTATGTCTATGCAACACGGAACATGAGAACTTATCGTATTAAGGCCCTTCCCTTATCTCTAACCATTAACTCTTTGAGCCAATGGTCATTATGGATAGCGCTATTAGGAATTGACAACTCCTCACTCGCCCTATTGCTGGAGTGCATGATACCATATTCATCTATGGAACGATAAGCATAGATCTTGATAGGGCTTCAGTCATAGGTTTGGTTGAGACTCATTGTTTGCTCATACACATACAAACTCGTTACTTATTATAGCAATAAACTTGTTTATTAATTATAGCAATGAACTTTGTTTCTCATTACAACAACGAACTGTTATTACTGAAAACTTATATACATGTTTTAGCAATGAAATTGTTTGCTCATTGTAGCAACGAAATTGATTGCTCATTTTAGCAATGAAACTTGTTTACTCGTTTGAGTAACGAACTTTATCTTCCATGAGAATATGAATGTTGCATCTTATTTGGGCAACATACCTTATCTCTCATGATGACAAAGAACTTTGTTTTTACAAACTTATTTACTCATCTTAACAATATACTTTTATTATTGGAAACTTTTATCAAAACTTTGATTTCAATTCATGGAACCAGTATTATTTTGTTTATCTGTGAGTACTCACCAACTATTTTTATAGTTGACGCTCGTTTTACATGCTTTTTCAGGAATCATCGAGTAAGTGGCACTTAGGGACACTTCACTTTTAGGAGCATTCGCATGTGTTGTATTTCAATTTACATTGTAATTTCTTTTAAAAGTTGTTCAAACCCATTGTGAATTTGTAATGATTTTTAATACTATGGTTGGTGTTGTCTTTTAACTTTTGCGATGAAACCCTTTGTACTGCCACGCCCTGTGTTTCCGCTTTAGCGGGGTGTGACAGAAAATGGTATCAGAACCGAAGGTTATAGAGAATACCGGTTTTCCTTTGGAGAACCACAACTATAGCCAAAAAAAAAAAAATTTCCAAATGTTTTTAAAATACCGAACATACTACTAGTATAACTAATTCGAGTACGAATTATTGGACTTTAACTAAGTATAGCCTGGCCAACTATGTTTAATTAAGGAAGGTTAATGTGAGGCTGGAAACGGTTATACTAGAATTATGTTCCAAACAATTTTCAACTTAAACTTTTGAAAAACAAAATTTTTCGGTGAGCGTACGGGCATTGCATATTATAGGCATTCATCTAGATACACTTAGAAACTAAGTGCACTTTTATAACAATGTCTTTATTTAGAAATTTTCTTATCCCTTATCAAGTGCTAGGTTAACCACTTAGGTTATATCACTAGCCATTCTAGGAGCAATGCACTTAGTACTGAGAATGAGTATTCCTTGGTAGCTACTGACTTTAGATGTAAGGGTAGTAGCTAGATATACACTAGTAATAATCATAAGTCGAAACCTATACCAATTATTCCTCAATACCTCTTCATCGTCTTCGTACTAGAGTTACAACTATGAAAAAGTGTTTCGATATCGACACGAATGATAATTGGAGCATCGCGTAAGGAGGTAGATGAGTCGCCACTAAGTAATCATTTGGATACCATTGGTGGGCATTCCAGATTCGACTCACGAGGAGACACGGAGGTTTAACCCATACATGAGACCTTATTACTACGCTACGATTTAGCTCTAAGTTGTTTCCACCTTGAGCTTAAAACTTAACATTGGATATCCATTTGACCTCTATAAAAGGTCGTAAACTGTATTGAGACCATAAAACGTTTTTCAAACAATTTTTCTTGTCCTTTATCTTGGGGGAAAAGACATCGGCACTCGCCTTAGACTCGCATTAGTATTTAGGTACGATCAGCTACACTAACATACTTATTCCTTACTTCTTAATCTTCCATCGAAAAATTATTTCGCTTCATCGGTTTTATTTATCATCGATAAAATATTTTATAACCACTTAAGTCAACTTAGTAGACATTTCCTAACAATGTAAGCCATATTCTCGCTAAAAAAAAATATTTTGACAACTTGCTTTAATTTAACACTTTTCTTCAAAACTCAATTTAACCAATATTGGTTTTAACATTGCTATTTCAATTTCATTTTAATCCATTTCAATGGATAGATGTGCTTTTAAGGGCATATAAACCATTTTAAACCTTGATTACCATTTTCACACGTTTTCAAAAAACTTAGAAACATTTTCTTTTATAAAAGTGTTTAAATTCTATGCTATAAAACTTAGACATATGACATTGAAGTTCATATTACGTGTAAAAGCTTCATCGCATCTTTCAAACGAGTTTTGTTTTGGCTCTTTTGACCACTTTCTCATTTAGGCATTTTACTTTACCTAAATGTGTTTTCCTGAAACCCAACATGGTATTTTTACAACTTTCTAATTCAAACATGTTTATAAGAAATCTCTAATTCCTACATTTCCAACATACCTCATTTATTTATTTTATTTCAAATTACTTTTATACTTTGTAAAGTTTCTAAAATTTAAAGAATTGCAAAACTTAGTGTTCACTTTTAAACTTCCAGTGACGCACTTTCGACAATGCACAATTATTCATCTAAATATGTTAAGTCTTTACCTTATCCGTTTTAAACATTGTTGGACTCTAGTCTAAAAGGTCAACACTATCAGATTTTCAATTACCAATTGTAGTGCTTCTTCTTTTTCACAAATGGATTTTAATTTAATAGATAACTCATGAATTTTTAGCAAACACTTTACAACTCCCACATGACTATGTAACCATCAACATACATCAAATATTGATGTTTGAAATATATCTCAACCTGGTTTTAAATCTACCTATATGTATTATTCTAAAAAATTTAACAATAGCAATCATTGTCGCTGGTACCTTCCTTTCTATCCCCCGCACTTGATTTCTTGCTCTCCTTCTAATTTTAGATATTGCACACCCACGATAATAACATAATACATTGACTAACTTTGTTTCTGTCTATTCTGCTTCTCGTGGTATCATGTTCGTACACATACAGACTAGAAGTCTACCCTTTCGTTTCGAGCGATTAATACGTGTATAGTCGTGACACATAATTTTGATTTAGTCAACTTTGATATATTCAATTACGCCTTTTATCATATACATCTTGTTTTTATTTTGAAATCTACTATAAACAAATGATCCTTATTTACATTTGCTCTTTCGTTCTAAATTCAAAAACTTGATATAAAATGCAATTTTCATTGTAAGTTTTCCTTATAATTAATACACAAGATGAATACTCGTATGCTTATCATTTTTCTATATTCAAAAATTATATGTGAAGGATATGTTTCCTTATGTTTTTCTTTTCTTTAAAATACATCAAAAGCTTTGAATTTTACGATTATCTATTCTCTAAATGATTGTTTTTTTTAGAAACACTAAACTAAGAGTGTACTATTTTCAAAGATTGACATTTTTACACATTTCTTAAAATAGTATTTTACTTTGCAATTTTCAGTGAGTTCCTAAACTCTCAAACTTGTTTTCATAAGTATTCCGACTCCTCGTAAACTTGAATTTGTCCTGACTTAGACAATTGGACAATTTCTCAAAAATTTAATACAAATATTTCTATACAAATTCCTTTAATGGCGACTTAAACCTTTAACCTTAATTAATCTTTATATTATTTTACTACTTCGTTGGATCGCCACACATGTATCTTCATTATCTTGGAATTATTGAACATTTTGATAACAGTGAGATTTTTGATCACTTCTAAACACTTAAAATGCTATATACACAATGTGATTTAATTTATCATAAATTTTCTTCGCCTCCATTTGCACCAATGACTCTCTAAATATATTTATTCTTCGAATAAGGTTTTATTATTGCAAGAGTAACCGTAGTGGTAATTATAGCCTCGGAGATGCTCAATCATTTCGTAACTTATTTTGTCGACGACACTTAATTAGCCTTTACATTTGAGATGTACCAAAACTTCGTTGCCTACCCTTAGTACGTATTTTTAAGAACTTACCCTCAATCGCTTCTCTTTCATTCATGCCACCCCTTCTTATTTCAAAATATATCTTTTCCAGATGTAGTAGCCAACCCGGAAGTGAACAAATTGTTCCTAATCTCTTCTTTATTAGGCGGCAAATTCACACTTAGTGCTAATTTAGAATGCAACTTAAAGATCAATGCGGATTTAACGCTAAATGCAGTTGGTGCTTCGGAAAAAAAAATTATAACTCTCTTGATTAAGATAATATCTAATTAAATAATCTTTTTCAACTAGGTCGCCATGGTTGGATCATGATTTCCATGATCCTAATTTCTCGCAATCTAGACTGTAGAACTCGAATTAAGGAAACATTACTTTGATTATAGCTAAAGAATTGGGCTCTTCCTTTGGAGAATTAACCCAAAATAATCAAAGAACACTTCAAGTCACCACCTCCCGAACGATACAATTGTATTCGGCTGAGTTCTAATAGAATACGTCACGAATTTAATTTCGGGACGAAATTCTTTCAACCGGGGGAGACTGTGACAGTTGTCAAAATTCGAGTCGGTTTTAGATTTGACTAAACTTAGTTGCACATATAGGCACTACACATACTAGACTTAGTAACTAGAAGCTAAGTTATAACCTACTAGAAACTTGGAAACAATTAGAATCAATGGATAGTGTGCATAGATTTCACATTGATATGTGAATTCTATAACTACTTAACTGTAGAGACTATCCATATTCGGGTCATTCTTTGACTCGAACACCATTTCATGAATCATATTCACACATCATGCACTTGACCTAGAAGTAGAAATTAGGTCAAAGTCTCATAGAAACTTAAGTCAAAGTTGAAGAGTAGGACTAGTATACTTGATTCCTCAATTTCGCTTGAATCTCGGAATCACTACATAGAATGCCAATAAACTGATAAAAATAAATTACAAACATTATTTATAACTATAAAAGAGTTATAATACCATAAGATAATTTAAAGTCTCAAATATTCTATTTATTTTGATATTCAAAGTTTATTAAACTCCAAAACACTAAAAGCCCTAAAAACTCATATTTATAAACTTTAACCTTAAAAATCCTATAAAAACAATTATGAACCTTATAATATTATCTTATCATAATAATTATTATGAAATACAATTCAATGAAAAATAAAGATTTAGTTATTAACATTTACCCTTGATTTATAAGCCAAAAATCAAGAGTTTTATGCATAAAAACTAGGTTAAGGTGCACATTTTATAAAAAGTTGGATACTTTTATAAAAGATTTGAATTTTTATAAAAGAAACAAGAGAGAGGGAGCCTCTCCTCCCCTAAAATCGGATCCCTCTCTCCCCATATATCTCTCTCACACTCTCATTCTCCAACACACACACATCTCTCTTCTTTCTCTCTAGAAAACTCTCTCTACCTTCTCTCTACTTTTTCTCTCCAAACACCACTCCATTCTCTCTTCCTCCCTCTAAGAACCAAGAAATATTCCAGAAAACAAACCCAAGAACACTCCTCAAACTCGAAATCTTCATCATCTTGTGGTATTCTTGAAGGTAAAATCGATTTCTACTTTACTTTTCCTTCAAGTTTTGCTCTTTTCTTACACTTTCTCCTTCTTCATCTTCTTCAAACTTGTTTTCTTTTTGTTAAAATGGTTTTTAGAACTTGATGGATATGTTTTAACACCATGCATGTATGATAAACAAGGTTGCATGTTCATGATCTTAGTGCAAAAATCGATTTTAAGGATTAAAACATCAAACTCAAGTTAAGAGTTTTTGAGAAACAAAATTTTCTTCATAAATGCATGTATACATTTTGATAAGTTTTAATCTTTTGATCTCTGGAAACATGACCAAAATATGAGGTTATCATGATATATTTAAAATACTTCAAAAGGTTTACTAAAGGAAATGATGAAAACCCACTTTTCTAACCAATCATCATGCATGCAATCTGCCAGATTTCTTTACCTGACTTTAAACTGTCATATCTCACTCATTTCTTAGCCAAAATTCGTGATTCTTTTTCTGAAATATAATATTTTGAGTTAGCTTTTTCAAACCCATCTGACCTCACTGAAAAATTCCAAAATTTCGATTTTTACCAATTTTTACAAAACTGTTGCTCAAACAACACTTTCCTTATGAACATTTGTTTTGTGTTGCATGTTCAAAGGACTTATTCATCACTAAAAATCATTCAAAAGTTATTTTGAACTCTTAATATCATGTATTAATAGGTACAAAAAGATCTTGATTCAAAAGTCTTTGTAACATGTTGCAAAAATGGTCAAAGTAACATCAATAATCTTTACATAAATCACAAGAACCAAGTTTTCTCTATAATTTATTGAGCCTTTAGGCACGGTGTTCAACATCAAAAATAAGAACACAAATTGTCATTGTTATCAAATTGTATGAAGATGCATTCTGGAAATTTTCAGCTCAATATATATTTTCTTTATTTTTATATGAAAATAATAGGAAAATAAAGTGTTAAATCATATAAAATACTTAAGCTAGTAAATAAATTATGGAAAAATTCTTGGATGATCCTTTAAGTTAATAAACATCTCCCATTAAGTTTCATCCATTTTTGTTACTGTTTAATATGGTTTTGAATATTTTCTTTTTGTTTAGCTCTAATAAATCATAAAACCACATTAGGGAATATAAAAATGGTATCTAATAATTTTCGCATCTTATACTCTCTGTGGAACACTTAGAAAAATATTTTCAGAATTTTTCATAATGTATTCCTATTTTTCTCCGATTTTTGTATTTATAATGGACTAAAAACAGGAAAAATAGTTTTACTCATCCAAACATTATGAAAATTTACCAGAACACCTTGTAGTACATTAGGATGCTACATAAAAATTTTGATGATTTTTCTGCTCTGTATACTATTTTTCTTCTATTTTCCCAAGATTAAATACACTTAAACCCAATTATTATTAGAATACATACACAAAAATCATAAAATTGGGATAAACAGTTTAGAAATTCATTTTTTATATTTTTCCTCGCTTAATAATGACTAATAACAGTGTTACAAAAATTTTGGGCAATTTTGGAAACTATTTTCTATTTATTTCAATTTTTATTAGAATAAATGCTCAAAAATCATAAAATTGGGTTAAATTGTCTGGAAATCTATTTTTATATTTTTCCCAGGTTAAGTACGTGTAATGACATTACTATAAAAAGTTTGGGGCATTTTCTTAACCGATTTCTATTTTTCATGAATTTTTATATATTTAGAGAATTAAATATATGAAAAATGGTTATGCATATCCATAATCCATGAAAATTTATCTAGAAGTCTTTTAACATATTTAGAACCAAAATCTGAAGTTTGGTAATTTTTATTAATTGTTTAGTATTTTTCATGATTTTATGGTTATTCAAGAAACTAAAATGGTGAAAAATAGTTAGACAAATCAAAAATTCAAGAAAATTTATCTTGAGGTCTTTGACTTCAATTAAAACTGAAATGCAAAGTTTGGGAACTTTTAGAACTAAATTGATTTAGTTTTGAATATTTAATCATTGGAACACCTCTAAAATGTTAAATATTAACATTTCAATAATGGAAATTTTCCACTTAAATTGTTATATAACAATTGATTCTTTGAAACTTAATTTCCACAGAAAAATGTTTGTAACTTATCAATATTAAATTTTGACACGTTATTGGCATAATTCTATAGTAGTAGTAAGTATACTAGTGTTAGATTTCGATTAGAGACTCACTAGCGAATACCATTATTGTAGGAATCGGTAGTGGTACACGTGGAACGTAGTTCAAGGCACCATTTGCATCATCTAAATGTATTGTGAGTATTCACCACTCCCCTATTTTCGGTTTTTAAATGTTTTGGGGTGGAAAAGCATGTCCTAAACTATTTATATTCGTTGTATTTATTTGACTCGTATAAACTTGGTTACTATATTTTATATATAGTTAGTATTCACGCACTCCCCTATTTTCAGTTTTTTTTTATGTTTTGGGGTGGAAAAGCATGTCCCGAAAAACTATTATTTGAATGTTGTATTTAAATTGATTTGTATCAAACATGATTGCTATTTTATTGCTATGTCTCTCTATGTATGTCTATGCAACACGGAACATGAGAACTTATCGTATTAAGGCCCTTCCCTTATCTCTAACCATTAACTCTTTGAGCCAATGGTCATTATGGATAGCGCTATTAGGAATTGACAACTCCTCACTCGCCCTATTGCTGGAGTGCATGATACCATATTCATCTATGGAACGATAAGCATAGATCTTGATAGGGCTTCAGTCATAGGTTTGGTTGAGACTCATTGTTTGCTCATACACATACAAACTCGTTACTTATTATAGCAATACACTTGTTTATTAATTATAGCAATGAACTTTGTTTCTCATTACAACAACGAACTGTTATTACTGAAAACTTATATACATGTTTTAGCAATGAAATTGTTTGCTCATTGTAGCAACGAAATTGATTGCTCATTTTAGCAATGAAACTTGTTTACTCGTTTGAGTAACGAACTTTATCTTCCATGAGAATATGAATGTTGCATCTTATTTGGGCAACATACCTTATCTCTCATGATGACAAAGAACTTTGTTTTTACAAACTTATTTACTCATCTTAACAATATACTTTTATTATTGGAAACTTTTATCAAAACTTTGATTTCAATTCATGGAACCAGTATTATTTTGTTTATCTGTGAGTACTCACCAACTATTTTTATGGTTGACGCTCGTTTTACATGCTTTTTCAGGAATCATCGAGTAAGTGGCACTTAGGGACACTTCACTTTTAGGAGCATTCGTATGTGTTGTATTTCAATTTACATTGTAATTTCTTTTAAAAGTTGTTCAAACCCATTGTGAATTTGTAATGATTTTTAATACTATGGTTGGTGTTGTCTTTTAACTTTTGCGATGAAACCCTTTGTACTGCCACGCCCTGTGTTTCCGCTTTAGCGGGGTGTGACAATCCTAGATTGGATAAAGCATCTTCTTCAGCATTGTCTTCTCTAGGAACCTGGTTTAGGTTAAATGTTTCGAGTTCTGAGGCTAGATTTTTGAGGATCTTGAGGTATAGTGCTAACTTTTCTCCTTTTACTGCATAGGATCCATTAAAATGGTTAGTTAATAATAAAGAATCAACAAATACCTGAAGAACCTTGATTTAAGGATCTTTGGCAAGTTGTAATCTCATGATTAGTGCCTCATATTCTGCTTCGTTGTTGGTTGCATTGAACTCACAGCTGATTGCTTGGGGTCGGTGTTTTGGTCAAAAATTACACAAGTACTAATCAACCAAATTGAATGAGAGGTTGTGATGTTCAGATTGTGTAATAGCAAATGGTAAAAGAAAGTAACACAATGGTTTACAAGGAAAGCCCTTGATCCTTGCAAGGATCTCCGACATAAAACGTTGGGAGGTGATAATGATCACCTGACTTAATGATTTTATTGATATAAAATGAAGATTACAGTTAGTTCCTAGTATCAATGAGTAGAGAATTTCATAAAGTAAGCTTAGACTAAAGCACACTGTTTTGTGTGCAGATTACAAGTGTCAATTTATAATCTAAACTAGCCAACAAAATGTCCGATATTTCCGGGATCCTCTATGACCAGCTTCATGAACGTTATTTGACCAAGTATTTCGAGTCTTTAGCATAGTTGAGATGATTCTTCGTTGAGAATTGGTCTTCCCTTGACTACTTGTGCACACTTGTTAGTTATAGAGAAAATATGACCGTTAGAAATATTAATACAAATAATAACGGTAATTAGCCGGAATCCTGATGTAGCTGAGGATCCTGGATATTTGAGGATCCTGAATATCGTAAGGATCATGGCCCTAACAATTGCCCCCAAGTTATTCCTGAAAATATCGGGGTTAGTTTTGTAAATATTAAAGGAATAACTTAAAGTAATAGGTAGAGAGAGAGAGACTAGTAATGTTCAGTTTTAACCCATAACGACTAGGTGATTTAAATTCCAACATATAGTTTACTAGCCGTTAGCAGTCAAATCATATTCATTGGTCCAGTATAAATATGAGGGATCAGTTCCATAATCTTCTATCCGTTCTTCTTTTCTTTTCTTGTGCCATCTTGCGATTAGAAAGTGATTTATCTTCCAGGCTTTTATTCTTTCTACCATGGGTTGAAAAATGGCTGTCTCCTGTAAAAGCATCTTGGCCCTTCCCGACGATGATTTTATCGACCAAGGGATCCTCTCTTATGAGGAGACATGCTCTTTATGCGATGATGACATTGAGTCTCTAAAACTCAATGTGGACTTTCCTCCCAGCGCTGTTTTCAAGCCTTTCGATCCTCTGATTCAGCCTGATTTCGTCTCTCCCACTTGGGTGTGCTTTCCAGAGTATCCTTTCCCCTTAGGTTTGAGACACTCTTTCCCTGGGATCGTCTCCGGAGTTTTTTGGGCGACTAGGATTTCGTATATCCAGGCTATGCCAATTGTCTGGAGGATCCTGTATTGGGGTCGACCAAATAAATCAATCAAAAGGTCTTAACAGAGGCCTTTCTGAGTTGGCCTGCGTATACGATCTCACAACCTTTGGGAATTCTCGTTTCCTTCTCAAGGTCAAAACCCTAAGATCTTCTCTAATCTTGAAAACCAGGCACAATGATAGAGCTTGGAAAGGGAGATACCTCTTTGTGAGGCGTGACTCTGTTCCCAATGGGGATCTCTTGCCCACAGATTGGGTTAAGAAGGGTAGGATTTCAATGCTTTATCTTGTGATCTTGGAATCTTATTCTTATTTTGTTTGTTTCTTTGCAGCCTTCAAGTTTGAGGAACTTGTTCCCGCCGCTGAGGATTCTGAATAGAAGATTGAGAAGTTCTTGGCCTTATCTGAAGTCGAGAGATCCTTCCTATTCGATGAAGCCATCCCGTAGGAAATCTCCTCCGCTACTGACCTCATATGGATGGGTAAGGATCCTTAATTTTTTCCTGTTTGTGGTGAGGATCGTTTATAATAGTTTTTTGTATACAGGATCCAAGGTCACTCGCTCCAGTGCTCGCTTCACTCTTACTGATCTTGATACGGCTATGTCAGGAGATCAGTTGGTGGTGAAGACGGAGAATAGTTTGTCCTCTCTTTCTCCTAAAAGGTCGACCATGGATTTGACAGTGAAAACTCCGGGATCCCGGAAGAGGAAAACTGCTGAATCCACAAGTTTATCTTTGGAGAGCCTTGGAGCTGAGAAAGCGCTCCAGAAGTTGGTCTCTTTCTCTCAGGCTGTAAGTGTTTATTTTGTTTTCGCTCTATTTTTCATTTTGTTTTTCGCTCACTTACTATATTTTATTCACATGTGTCTGATCCTGTTTCCGCTGATCTTCGGATCCGGGTGGAGAGGGCTGAACAAGCCCTTCTGGGACAGGAGAATATGTGGATGACGACCAACGAGGATCTTCTGAGGAGGGTGGATCTGCTTATCAAGGAAAAGGCTGAGAGAGAGGAGGAGCACGTACACGAGATGCAGGAGGTGATCTCTGATGCAAAGGTCAGTGCTGCGGTGGCCGTTTGGGAGGCCAAGATCTGTCTTGCTTAGGATTTTAAAAAGTGCAGGATTCTGGGATGTGGTTGGTTGGCGCGAGGCATTGGCCAAATTATCTGGCAAGCCTGCTACCGCCAGTCAGGATCCTATACTGCGGCTAACCAGGGGGGAAGAAAAGAACGCCGATGATGACTAGGATAAGGTCTAGTCCTTTTACGTGATTAGGGTAACATAACCATTTGACACATGACTCTTGTAAGCCTGTAGGCCTTTTTGTTTTGAATATAATGGTTGATCTTTCTTTCGTCTTTCTACGTTTCCTGCATAATACAATACTAAGGTCTTTGTATGGTTAAAACAAAATGGCCTGATAATGATTAGTTAAAAAATAACAATAACTGACTTTGTTAAGTAATCTAAAAGTTTCTCTTAGAAGTTTAATAATTAACTTGCAATTCTTAAGAGTTTTTAATATGCTTTTAAAACTTCTGTGAAGATATCAAAATAGCGAATGACTCTGAAATAACGAAAGTTCATAAGTCAGCGATTGGTTTAGGATCCTAGAAAGTTTAGGATCCTTGATTTTAAAACTTCAAAGTTAAGGAAAGATGGAACCTGATTGTCTTTGAGTTTCTCTTGAAGCTTCATGAGTCTTTGAATTTTAGATTTTACTGAGGATAAATTCCAACTTAGGAGAGAACGTTGGTTCACTGCTGAGAATTATTTTCCTTACCAACGAAGGTCGATGAGGATCCTTAAGGGCAAGGATCCTTATTGTCAGAGATCCTAAAAAATAATGATCTTAGATCTCATAAGGGAAATTTCTCCTTAGGATAACCTGTTTAGATTATAGACTTTGACAAAATAGATAGCACGTTGATGTTATATTCCGGGGAAGATCCCAACTTGTGATATAATTCATTGGATAGATAACGTGAAAATGTTACAATTCGACAGTATTCTCTGGGGAACATTCCCAACGTGTGACAACATGAAGATGATATCGGACTTATGTAATTTCTAGGGAAAAATCCCAATCTTTGATAACACCAAAATGTTATAAGCCTTCAGTAGTTACTGGGGTAGGATCCCGATTTCTGGATAACATGAAAATGTTATAAACCTTAAGTAATCAGTAGGGTAGGATCCAGATTTCTGGATAACATGAAAATGTTATAAACCTTAAGGATCTCAACTTGTGTTCAAAGATAAGAGGGCTGCCAAGCCACTAAATCGTGAAATGATCCCCTTACCCGTATCTCACAGTTAGATATCATGCGTCGAAGCGAGGTGTATAAACCTTAGTTCGTGTGAAAGAGGTAATTAGCTCTTTAAACCTTAGAGGGGATTAAGTACCCCTAAGCATGGGAGAGATGACCAGTCTTTAGCTTGTGTACATGGTAGTTTAGAGATTACACTGTTAAATATAATGGAGTTTAACGAGTATTGAGATCTTCAAGTGTCAAGATCCTTGTGTTTCTGGGTGTTCAAACTTGAGGATCCAGATGTTCTAGGATCTACGGTTGTGAGGATCCTGATGTTTCAGGATCTTCGATTGTGAGGATCCTGATGTTTTAGGATCTTCACTCTTGAGGATCCTTAATCGTACGTTGTTCTACATAGCAAACGTTAGCTAGGGGTGGGCTTTAGTCTAGCTAACGCCCCTCCGATGCTTAAGTTATGTAACATCCCGGATTGCAGGTATATTCCTTTGAGTACGTTGGGCGTACTGGAGCGTACACTGCGCGTACTCATCAGCGTGTTCTTGACGCGGAGGCTACCCAGTACGCTGGGCGTACCGTAGTACACGCGGCGCGTACTAGGTTCAGATTAAAACCCTAATTGTAGGGGTGAGCCCTATAAAAGGAACATAATGGCCTCACTTTTAGCCACCATTTTCAGAGAGTGAAACCCTAAGAGTGCCAAACCCTCGTTCTAAAGCTTGTGTGTGTGAGTTTGAGCTTTATAGTGTTCTTGTGTGCCTTTGAAGAGAAGAAGGTACCATTGAAGAAGCTAGAGTTGGAGTGCCAGCTTTGGATCTGAGCTTTTCAGAGGTTGGAGCATCACTTGGAGGTAAAAAGCTCAAAGCTTTCTTAACCTTTTTGGATTTGTGCATTATGGGCCATTTTTAGGTTTTTTGTCCCAAAGGTGGAGACTTTATGAGTAAAGGAGCTCCATAGACGTAGAATTTCCTTTATTCAGTGTATAATGTGTTCTAGATCCATAAAAATCCAATCTTGGACGGTAATAGTGAACCATGCATGAGTTGTGAGTTTCTTAAAGAAGGAAGTGGTGTGATTTGGGTGTTGGTGACCTTTACAGCCATGCAAAGGGTTAAAGTCACCGACTTTATGGATTTAGATGCTTTAGAGTGACCAGATCTGGGATTTGAGCTCATGTCTTAACTGATTAAGACCATAAATGAGTTAATAGTGAAACTGGGACGTACGTTGAGCCTAAATCCCAGTACGCGGGGCGTAGGGTTCAATCAGCCTGTTATCCGAATAGTGGTCGAGTACGCCCAACGTAAGGATCTGGTACGCGCCGCGTACTCCTTAGGCTTGACTTTCGTTGACTTTTATGGTTTAGTCAACAAGTGGAGTTTTGGACCATTGGAGGGGGTAGAATGGTCTTTTACCCTTCTTACAGAACATAGGAAGGGATTAGTCTAGCCTTTGAGAGCCATTATTAATTAGAGATAATTTCTGTATATGATTAGGCGGAGGCTAGATCAGTGTTTTGAGTTAGTGATCATTCGAGTTTACCCGAGGTGAGTCTTCTCACTATACATTACCTACGGTGGTATCTATATGTGCACCGGAAGGTCATACGTGTTTGTTTGAGATTATATGTATTGTGATTATATATATGCTATGTGCCATTCTGGCCGGACCGGAGGGTCCAACGATTTATGAGGCCGGAAGGCTCAACCAGACCGGACCGGTGGGTCCAACGAGCTAGACCGGACCAGAGGGTCCAACGAGCTACGGGACTGGAGTGTCCCGCTGAGACACACTGACCAGAGGGTCGTACAGAGTATAGCCTCGAGTGGCGAATTGTTGTATGTGGTATTTTGGGGAACTCACTAAGCATTTGTGCTTACCGTGTTATGTGTTATGTGTTTCAGGTACCCTAGAGGATCGCGGGAAGGCACCGGCGTGATTGTACACACACTCGAGATTTGGAGTTATGTTTGTGGATCCAGGATTTGAACAATTGTTTTGAAAACTTGTGTTGATTTTTCAGAATTAATGTCGAGACATGTGTTCTATGAATATTTAAAAATGAAAAAAAATGGTTGAAAAATTATGTACTTACAAGTTGGTATCAGAGCCTTGGTTTGAGGGATTCGGATACACCTTCGGGCATATCTGAACTCAAACTGAGGATTTGAGAGAAGTTTTCAAAAGAAACGATTTTTCTAAAAAGAGTAAAAGGTTCAAAAGAGCAGAAAAGAGCAGTGTGTACAATCAGCCAGCGCCCGAATGGTGATTTCCCAAAATACCCTTACCTTATGTGCTATGAGATATTATGAGATGTGTTATGCATGCTAGAGTAGGCTAGGTATTCATAGTTAGGACTAGAGTGGCCTGATTTGTGATGCCTTAGCCTAGGAATTACTGCTGCTGTGAAGTACTTCGAGTGTGAGTATGTAGCAGAGAGGAGCTTACGAGAGGTCTACTGGAGGGTAGCCTGCGTACAGCAAGATATAGGGTACTTGCGATTTGGGATCCTAGGAGGAGGACTTGGGAAGAATGATGATGTGGTGTGGAAGGTAGTATAGGGCCCGTACTACTGGAAACACCGGGTCAGTAAGCGGCCCAAGTAAGAATCCTTAGGGTGCTAAGGAACAAGTACGGTTGAGTGGTCGAGTGTGAGAATACTCGAGCAAGTCTTTGATTTCTTTTGTGTTGTGTTTCAGAGACATCATGGTGGGTATGCGCCACACTCCAGGGAGCAGTAGTGTTAGCGATGATGAGATTCGTAGGATGATTCATGATGAGGTGGCTGCAGCCATTCGAGCTGAAATACCAGATATGTTTGGGTCTATCAAGACCACGTTGATTGAGACATTTGATGAACGGTACGCTGCTCTTACTGATGCTGTTGTTGCTGCAGCCACCACAACCGTCGCCGTTGCTAGGTCGTAAGGGGGGTGACTAGTTGCTGTATCAGGAGTTCAGCAACACGAAGCCACCAGAGTTTGATGGGACTCAGGATCCGATAGCCGCGATGAGATGGATCTCTGACATTGAGGGATGCTTCTACACATGTTCTTGTCAGGAGCATCTGAGAGTATGGTTCGCGCTGAACCAGCTTCGCTTGGGAGCGAAGGATTGGTGGATGTTTGTGACAGCTGATTTCACTACTGCAGAGCTTACCGCGGTGACTTGAGAGAGGTTTACCTCTATGTTTCGAGACGAGTACGTTCCCCCGGTGGAGATGGAACGGTTGGCCCAGGAGTTCTTGTCCCTCAAGCATGGAACTGAATATGTAACTGCGATCACCCAGATGTTTCATGATAGGGCGTTGTTTTGCCCTGAGCACGTGTCTACTGAGCAGGCACGTATGAGCCGATATCTAAGTATTTTGAGGAGAGACATTCGCGAGTTCGTGGAGAACTCGACATACCGAACATTTTCCGAGCTTCAGGAAAATGCTCGGAAGAGGGAGATTGAGCTGGAGACTCAGGCCAGGGAGGAGGCGGAGTCTCAGAGGAGGGACAGGCGCCCGACACAGTCTCAGCCGGCAGCCAAGCGGGCAAAGCCCGCTGATTCGAGATCGGGAGGTTAAAAGGGCCGCACTTGCGGGAAGTGCGGCAAGAGCCATGATGGAGTTTGCAGATCAAGTGTGTGTTACAAGTGCGGAAAGGAGGGGCATATCGTGAGGGATTGCCCTAAGGGATTTTCGGTTTGCTTTCATTGCAACCAGACTGGCCATCGGAAGGCCGAGTGCCCGCAGTTATTTCAGCGATCAGCACATGGATCTGCACCTTCTTCTACTCGAGCTTCAGAGGGTCGGCCAGTGAAGGCCGAGGCACCGAAGGTGCGCTGCAGAGCCTTCCAGTTGACAGCGGAGGAGGTTCGTGCAGCACCCGATGTTGTGGCTGGTATGTTATCTTTTGCTTATTCTTTTATTTACATATGGTGCTTATATGTGATATGTTTAGGTACTTTTCTGGTGAATTCTGTACCTGCTTTGGTGTTGTTTGACTCGGGTGCGAGTCGATCATTCGTATCGCTAGCATTTAGTCGTCGCATCAGTGTCCGGCGTGAGGCGTTGAGTCGACCTCTGAGAGTCTCCATAGCTGATGAGCATGCTGTTTTTGCGACTGATGTGATCCGTGGATGTGTGCTTGAGATTTTTGGAGTCGAGTTTCCGATAGATTTGGTACCTATTGCGATGGGGAATGTCTGTGTCATTGTGGGCATGGACTGGTTGAGCCGATTCGGAGCCATGATCGACTGTGAGCGGCAGCTGGGGAACATCCAAAACCCTAGTGGGGGAGTACTTACAGTATTCGACGAGGGTACCCGATCTTGGTCAGCATTTTTTTCGGCTGCTAGAGCGAGACAGAGCTTGCAGCAGGGTTACATGGGTTTTCTGGCGTATGTGTCGGATACGTGGGATGCTACGGAGAGACCGAGTATTGTCGCTGTAGTTCCGGTGGTGAGCGAGTTTTCAGATGTTTTCCCCGAGGAGTTACCGGGTGTGCCTCCCGAGAGGCAGATGGAGTTTCGCATTGATTTGCTTCCAGGGGCGGCACCTATCGCCAAGGCACCCTATCGCCTTGCGCCGCCATAAATTCAGGAGTTATTCTTGCAGCTTTAGGAGCTGTTGGGAAAGGGATTTATCTGGCCGAGTAGCTCACCGTGGGGAGCACCGATCCTTTTTGTCAAGAAAAAGGATGGTTCGCACTGGGTGTGCATTGATTACCGGGAGTTAAACAAGCTGACGGTCAAGAACCGTTATCCACTCCCAAGGATCGACGATCGTTTCGATCAGTTGCAGGGTGCATCTTGGTTTTTCAAGATTGATTTGAGGTCTGGTTATCATCAGATGAGGGTTCGTGAGAAGGATATTCAGAAGACAACATTTAGGACTCGTTATGGGCATTACGAGTTCATGGTGATGCCTTTCGGGCTCACCAATGCACCAACAGCATTCATGGATCTCATGAACCGGGTATGCAGGCCTATGTTGGATCGTTCGGTGATTGTGTTCATCGACGATATCTTGGTGTATTCGAGGTCAAGAGAGCACCATGAGGATCATTTGAGGGAGGTCCTCGGAGTATTGAGATCGGAAAGGCTTTATGCCAAATTCTCCAAGTGCGATTTCTGGTTACGAGAGGTCCAGTTCTTGGGGCACCTCGTTAATCAGAATGTGATTTTGGTCGATCCGGCCAAGATTGAGGCGGTTATGAGTTGGGAGGTGCCGAGATCCCCCACCGAGATCAGGAGTTTTCTGGGATTGGCCAGCTAATCCCAGAGGTTTAGCAGAGATTTCTCCAAGATTGATGTTCATCTCACCAAGTTGACCCGGAAGGGTGTTGCTTTTGTTTGGGGTCCCGATCAGCAGACCTCGTTTGAGACTCTTCGCCAAAGATTGTGCGAAGCTCCAGTGCTAGCTTTTCCTGAGGGAATGGAGGACTTCGTGGTTTATTGTGATGCATCCATATCGCGGTTAGATGCAGTGCTTATGCAGAGAGGGCACGTGATAGCATATGCATCGAGGTAGCTGAATCCTCACGAGACGAGGTATCCCACCCACGATTTAGAGTTGGGGGCAGTGGTGTTCGCCCTCAAGATATGGCGCCATTATTTGTATGGGGTTCAGTGTACCATATACACGGACCATAAGAGATTGAAGTACCTGATGGATCAGCCCAACCTGAATATGCACCAGAGGAGATGGTTGGATGTGGTAAAGGATTATGACTGTGAGATCCTGTACCACCCGGGCAAGGCTAACGTGGTAGCCGATGCTCTGAGCCGCAGGGCGGAGAGTGCCCAGATTCGGGATGTGTGTATGAGGATGACGGTTATGACTCCGGTGTTGGACACCCTTCGGGAGGCCCAGGCGTAGGCCGTGAAACCGGAGAACTGCAAGAGAGAGCGGGTAATTGGATAGGTGTCCGAGTTTGTGACAGACAACCGAGGACTTATGACCTTCCGAGGGAGGATTTGGGTGCCCTATACGGGCGGGGCTCGGCATATATTGATGGAAGAGGCGCATAGATCGATGTTCTCGATCCATCCCGGGACCACTAAGATGTATTTGGACCTGAAGAGAGATTACTGGTGGCCTTGTATGAAGAGGGATGTCGCATGGATAGTTTAGAGGTGCTTGACTTGCCGTTGGGTCAAGGCAGAGCACCAGCGTCCGCACGGTCCATTACAACCCCTGGAGATTCCCCAGTGGAAGTGGGAACAGATTTCGATGGACTTCATCACCAAATTACAGAGGACTGCACGTGGAGTCGACGCGATTTGGGTGATTGTGGACCGACTGACGAAGAGTGCTCAATTTCTTGCCATTAGTGAGGGCTCTTCTGCGGAGAAATTAGCAGAGATCTACGTGAGAGAGGTGGTAGTGTTGGATTAATGTCTAAGTCCATAACTATAATTGGTAAGACTTGACCCGATCCGGCATGGTCCATTTGGGTTGCATGGCATCATGCATTTGGATAGACTATAATGAGAGAAATAATACTTAAGGTTGGTTAATATATTATAAGTTCTAATATATTAATAAGGTTATTTAATTAGTATTGATCAAGAATTAATTTGGAATTAGATAAGTGATCAAAAGGACTAATTAAATATATGGGTTGATTGTGTAAATCATTCATTCTTATATATGTGGGCTTGTGATCCAAGATTCCTTATGTTGGACTAAGTCCATGGGGTGACCCATGGATACTCCATGGAGGTTAAAATCCATGGAGCATAAGGAATGGGTAAAGTTATGAGTTAGATGGTGTAACCCTAATAGCCACCATATAAAAGAATCCCATGGCTCAAGAAATCGTGCACTAATGTGTGAGTGTGAGGGCTAGACGATTTCAAGGAGTGTTCAAGTTTCTCTCAAGTTATTCCAAGTGTATTTGGTGTTGTGTGAACCATTTGAGGTGTCACACTTGGGGCACTAGGCACTCAAGCTTCATGAAGACATTCTACATCAAAGAGGTATGTATTCTATCTTGTTATATTTATTATTTTGTATGCTAGATTAGGATAATACCTTGGATGTTCATAATTGTATGTATAATAGAGAAAACATAGATCCAAGGTATTTAGGGTTGCATGTACACTTAGGAGTGTTAGAATGCTCATAACGCAATAGGTAGCACGGCATGGGGTGCCTATCTCTATCGTTTCGGACAGAGACGTGCGTTTCACTTCCAGGTTCTGGAAGAAATTTCATGAGGAGTTGGGTACGCGCTTACATTTCTGTACGGCGTATAATCCACATATAGACGGTCAGAGTGAACGGACGATCCAGACGCTCGAGGACATGCTTTGGGCATGTGTTATGTACTTTAGTGGGAGTTGGGACACATACCTACCCTTGGTTGAGTTTTCTTACAACAACAGTCATCACTCGAGCATTGGTATGCCTCCCTTTGAGCTCCTGTATGGGAGAAGGTGTCGTACCCCCATTTGTTGGGGAGAGGTGGGGCAGAGAGTTATGGGAAGCACTGAGATAGTGCTGAAGACGAACGAGCAGATTCAATAGTTCAGACATAGGTTGTTGACGGCGCAGAGTCGTCAGAAGAGTTATGCGGATAGAAGACGATCCGAGCTTGAGTTCCAGGTTGGAGACTTTGTGCTTCTGAAAGTTTCCCCATGGAAAGGAGTGATCCAGTTTAGGAAGTGGGGCAAGTTGGGGCCTTGATATATTGGACCTTTCAGGGTGATTGCCAGGGTTGGCAAGGTAGCATATCAGCTGGAGCTACCTAAGGAGTTGAGCCAGATCCATAGCACCTTCCACGTGTCCCAGTTGCGGAAGTGTGTGGCTGATGAGACGACAGTAGTACCATTAGAAGACATTCAGGTGGATGCGAGCCTGAATTACATCGAGAGACCGATCGCGATCCTAGATCGGAAGGTGAAGGTTCTGAGGAACAAGGAAGTGCCTCTGGTTCAGGTCTAGTGGCAGCATTGGAGGGGTCTGATTTGACTTGGGAACCATAGCCGGAGATGCGGGGGCAGTACCCCTAGTTATTTGCGGAGCAAGACTTCGAGGGCGATGTCTGATTCTAGTGGGGGAGAATTGTAACATCCCGGATTGCAGGTATATTCCTTTGATCCTTTTCTTTTTCCCTAAGTTGTCAAATTTAGTCCTTGAAATAATTTTATGGCAATTGAGTACGTTGGGCGTATTGGAGGGTACACTGCGCGTACTCATGAGCGTGTTGTTGACGCGGAGGCTACCCAGTACGCTGGGCGTACCGTAGCGTACATTGCGCGTACTAGGTTCAGATTAAAACCCTAATTGTAGGGGTGAGCCCTATAAAAGGAACATAATGGCCTCACTTTTACTCACCATTTTCAAAGAGCGAAACCCTAAGAGTGCCAAACCCTCGTTCTAAAGCTTGTGTGTGTGTTTCAGCTTGATAGTGTTCTTGTGTGCCTTTGAAGAGAAGAAGGTGCCATTGAACAAGCTAGAGTTGGAGTGCAAGCCTTGGATCTGAGCTTTTCAGAGGTTGGAGCATCACTTGGAGGTAAATAGCTCAAAGCTTTCTTAACCTTTTTGGATTTGTGCATTATGGGCCATTTTTAGGGTTTTTGTCCCAAAGGTGGAGACTTTATGAGTAAATGAGCTCCATAGACCTAGATCTGCCCTTTTTCAGTGTATAATGTGTTCTAGATCCATAAAAATCCAATCTTGGACGTTAATAGTGAACCATGCATGAGTTGTGAGTTTCTTAAAGAAGGAAGTGGTGTGATTTGGGTGTTGGTGACCTTTACAGCCTTACAAAGGCTTAAAGTCACCGACTTTATGGATTTAGACGCTTTAGAGTGACTAGATCTGGGATTTGAGCTCATTTCTTAACTGATTAAGACCATAAATGAGTTAATAGTGAAACGGGGACGTATGCTGAGCGTAAATCCTAGTACGCGGGGCGTAGGGTTCTATCAGCCCGTTATCAGCATAGTGGTCGAGTACGCCCAACGTAAGGATCTGGTACGGGCCGCGTACTCCTTAGGGTTGACTTTCGTTGACTTTAAGGGTTTAGTCAACAAGTGGACTTTTGGACCATTGGAGGGGTAGAATGGTCTTTTACCCTTCTTAGAGAACATAGTAAGGGATTAGTCTAGCCTTTGAGAGCCATTATTAAGTAGAGATAATTTATGTATATGATTAGGCGGAGGCTAGATCAGTTTTTTGAGTTCGAGATCATTCGAGTTTACCCGAGGTGAGTCTTCTCACTATACATTACCTAGGGTGGTATCTATACGTGGACCGGAAGGTCATACGTGTTTGTTTGAGATTATGTGTATTGTGATTATATATATGCTATGTGCCATTCTGACCGGACCCGAGGGTCCAACGATTTATGAGGCCGGAAGGCTCAACCAGACCGGACCGGAGGGTCCAACAAGCTAGACCGGACCAAAGGGTGCAACAAGCTACGGGACTGGAGGGTCCCGCTGAGACACACTGACCAGAGGGTCGTACAGAGTATAGCCTCGAGTGGCGAATTGTTGTATGTGGTATTTTAGGGAACTCACTAAGCATTCGTGCTTATCGTGTTATGTGTTATGTGTTTCAGGTACCCCGGAGGATCGCGGGAAGGCACCGACGTGATTGTACACACACTCGAGATTTGGAGTTATGTTTGTGGATCCTGGATTTGAACAATGGTTTTGAAAACTTGTGTTGATTTTTGAGAATTAATGTTGCGACATGTGTTCTATGAATATTTAAAAATGAAAATTTTTGGTTGAAAAATTATGTCGTTACAAGTTAGTAGTGTATTCGAGGAGAAAATCAGTAATAATAAAAGTTTTGAGGTAAAGAACATGTGTACCTTGGTTTTGTTGTGGATCATTCGACCCTACTTACATGTAGTATGCTTTGAGGTGTAGAGCATTCCAGGATCTTGGCAGAACGTCTCCTTCGAGTGTTTCTAGCCAATATGCTCCTTTTCCTGCTTCAGCATCTATAAGATATGGTCCTTCCCATTTGGGAGCCAATTTTCCTACACCACGATCCTTGGTGTTTTGGAATGTTTTCCTTAATACCAAGTCTCCTATTTGAAACCTTCTAACCCTTATGTTTCTATTGTAATCCTTGGTGATTCTTTGTTGATGAGCAGCAATGCATATTTTGGCAAGATCCCTAAGCTCGTCAATAGTGTCAAGATCGTATGTTAGGATCCTGTCGTTATTCTCTTGGTCTTGCAACGAGTATCTTGCCGTCGGGATCACTACTTCAGTAGGGATTACTGCTTCTGTCCCAAACACTAAAGAGTATGGGGTCAGACCTGTGGCCACTTTGGAAGTGGTTCTATCTACCCACAAAACGAAAGGAAGTTCTTCTTCCCATCTTCCCTTCTTTTTGTCCAACCTATTCTTCTAATTGTTAACTATGATTTTGTTGCTAGACATGAGTGGACATTATTATTTTGAACATGAGTGGACATTATCATTTTGATCCCCCAACTTGTGCAAAAGTCTCATGTCCTTTTGCTAATAAATTGGGATCCATTGTCGCATATGATTTCAGCCGGGATCCCGAACCTGGTCAAGATATTAGTCTTAATAAATGATACTACCTCTTTGTCGCTTACCTAGACGAAAGCTTCAACTTCGATCCATTTGGAGAAGTAATCAGTCATCACCAGCATGAAGACTTTTCCTCTTGGGGCTACTGGTAATTTTCCTACTATATCCATCCCCCATTTCATGAATGGCCATTGGGAGATAATAGGATGTTGAGGTTCTGCCGGTTGATGCAGGATGTTGTTGTGTCTTTGGCAGGCATCAGACTTTTGAGCATGTAGAAATGTGTCTTTCTTCATGGTTGGCCAGTAGTATCCTGTTCTTAGTATTTTGGAGCATAAAGATCTACCCCGGTGTGATTTCCACAATCTCTTTCGTGTATATCCTTTAAGACTTCTGCAGCTTCAGGATCTTCCAAGCATCTAAGGTATGGACCTGCCATAGATTTTTTGTAAAGTTTACCTTTGATTAACAAGAATCTCGAGACTCTTGTCCTGAATGCTCTTTCACTTTTTTCTTTTGCCGGTATTGTGCCATTTTGGATATACTCCACAATGGGTTGGGTCCATGATCGCAGACTTCTTTGAGGATCCTGTTCGTCGGGATCCCTTTGAGAAAGGATCCTAGGGTCAGGATCTTCGATAGCTGCTATGCTTGTCGGATGTTTAGGATCTTCTGATTTGTTGGAGAGGGTTTCTATGGATGGGTTTATTATGTGGGTTATAGGAATCTTCGTCTCTGGTGGGATCCTAAGGGAGGATCCTAAATTGCCTAATGCATCTGCTTCTGTGTTTTCCTCTCTAGGAACTTGGGTTAGGCTAAAGTTTTCGAAATCAGAAGGTAATTTTTTGAGGATCTCTTGGTATAATGCTAATTTTTCACATTTCACTACATAAGATCCATTGTAGTGATTGGTTAGTAATCAAGAATCAACAAATACCTGAAGATCCATGATTTGAAGGTCCTTAGCTAATTGTAGTCACATGATGAGTGCTTCGTATTCTGCTTCGTTGTTGGTAGTGTTGAATTCACAACTAACTGCCTGGGGTGTACTGTCCCGCTGTGGCGACTTTAGTATGATCCATAGGCCTGCTCTTTTCTGATTTGAAGCTCCGTCTGTGAACATCGTCCATTTTCCCAGATGTTCATCTTCTAGGAATTGCTTGGCTTCCATGTCTACTTCGTTTTGTAGATCATCACTAAAGTCAGCCACCAAGTCTGCTAATGCTTGTGATTTTATGGCTGATCTTGGTTTGTATCTGATGTCAAATGTACTTAAATTCACCGAGCATTTTGCCATCCTTCCTGACATTTATGGTTTTCTCATGACATTCTTGATACGATAGTTAGTTTTTACATGTATAGTGTGTGTTTCGAAATAGTGTCTTAATTTGGTAGAAGCAGTTACTAAGGCAAGAATTAATTTTTCGAGGTGAGAGTATCTGGTTTCATGATCCAGGAGACTTTTACCTACATAGTAGATAGGATGTTGATCCCCGTTAAGATCCTTCACAGGAACGACACTTTTAGGGTCACGTTCCATACAATATTCAGGATCGTCAAATATCCAGGATCCTCAGCTACATCAGGATCCCGACTAATTACCGTTATTATTTTTATTAATATTTATAACGGTCATATTTTGTCTATAACTAGTAAAGGGAAGACCAATTCTCAACGAATAGTCAAATTAACTATGCTAATGACCCGGAATACTTTGTCAAATAACATTCATGAAGCTGGTCATAGAGGATCCCGGAAATATCGAACATCTTGTTGGCTAGTTTAGACTATAAATTGACACTTGTAATCTACACACAACACATTGTTCTTTAGTCTAAGCTTACTCTACGAAATTCTCTACTCATTCTTACTGAGAACTCACTGTAATCTTCATTTTATATCAATAAAATACTAAAGGCAGGTGATCGTTATCACCTCCCAAAGTTTTATATCGAAGATCCTGGCAAGGATCAAGGGCTTTCCTTGTAATCCATTGTGTCACTTTCTTTTATCATTTGCTATTACACAATCTGAACATCACAACCTCTCATTCAATTTTGTCGATTAATACTTGTGTAATTTTTGACCAAAAAAATTTGGCGCCCACCATGGGCCGTGATGTTCAGAATCCTAAAAAAAAATCATGTCTACACAACTGATCCTCTCCTCATCCTCTGCTCCTTCCATTCCAACCAAAAACCTACCACCTCCTTTGACCGGGCCCCTACTCAGAGGAAAATGCCTGACACCTCTAAGAAAAGTACCTCCTTAATCGGTAATCCATGAAGTTCGGGATCCTCAGGGCTTCAGGATCCAACTGCCTCAGTCACTACTACAGAACTTTTCACTATGATGAGAAAAATGACGCAACAGGTGACTCAGAAGCAGGAGGAGAATAGAGCACTACTCAAAGAAGTGGAGAGGATGAAGGCAGAATTTCAGAAATCCCAGGAGACAACACCCACAGTTGTGCAACCAAGGATCCTGGACTTCAGTAATGCACAATCCTCAGAAAATTACAAGAAGGACACAATTCCTACCACTTTGGAGTCACCCTGGGGGCAACTATGGACAACCGAGCGTCCATGATCAATGATCTCGATGAGCCTTTCAACAATCCTAGAAACCTTGATTCTAGTAACTTCTTAAACAACAATTGTATTAATACTAACTGTACTAACGTTGACGCAGGAATAAACCCAAACATGGCAGGGAAATTCAACAATTAAATCAAATGATCTCCGGTGTACCCAGAGTGGTCCAATCAATACTAGAAGCATCTCTTACAAGCCACATGATCTCGAGATTTCCTCCTGCGATAGCTGATACCGAAGTTCGTAAGCGCTTCCAAACTCCCAGCATGAAGTCATACGATGGAACTACAAATCCTGAAGAGTATATAGCCTAATACAGAGAAAGGATGGAGATCATTCCCATCCCAGGGCACTTGAAGGAAGCTTGCCTGTGGAAAGTCTTTGGTTCGACCCTTATAGGATTAGCCCTCAAATGGTTGCTAAACGTTCCCCCACACTCTATTACTTCATTTGCACACATAGTCAATATCTTTAATAAGCAGTTTTCTTGCAGCAGAACCTTCGATAAGATCATTAGTGATCTCTACTGGGTGGTTTAGGATCCTAAGGAAAAACTTAGGGACTTTGGTAACAGGTTTGGCAGGGAAGCTCGAGCATCCCCAACATCGACATGGCCACCACTGAGGAAGCCTCTAGAATGGGACTAAGAAAGTATTCACCCTTCTATGAAGACCTTGTGACGACCCCATGCAAAAGATTATATGAAGTCAGGTGTCAGGCGTTGAGGTTCATAAGGATCGAAGAGGATAGAGATATCCAAAAAAGAAGCAACCCTTCGGATCAATATCAGAACCCCAATAGGAAGGCTGAATCCTCGACTTAAAGATCCTACAAATTGAAGCCCTATTCCAAATCGGATCATCATAGAGTTAATTCCCTTGAAGATGGAGGAGAAGAAGAAGAGCTTCCTAAAATCACTTACTTTTATTTTTCTGTGGATGTTTCAGGTGTAATTTATTCTATGCATGATCTTGGAGATAAAGCAAGATGGCCAAAGAGAAACAGCAAGACCACTGCTTGGAAAGACAAACCTAAATGGTGTGCCTACCACGAAGACTTTGGCCACATAACGGAGGATTGCATAGCCCTACGAAAAGAAATCAACTACCTCCTTAGTAAAGGACACCTCAAAGAGATCCTCGGGAGAAAAAGAGAAAAATCCAGGGAGAACAGCCAGGATGATCATAGGATCCTGGAGAAATCAGGATCCCCACCCTCTGACGCCAAGATAATTAAAGTTATCTCAGGCGGATCTAACATCTGTGGCATCTGTTATTCTCTGTCTAAAAGACACGCCAAGGTCTCTAAAACAGAAAAGGAGGATAGACCAAGGAAGAATACCATGATTAGCAGTGAAAAAGAAATCACATTTGACGAGACAGATAGGGAAGGAATTTAGGATCCTCACCATGAGGGACTCGTGATAACACTGTACATGGCCAACCATTTCTTCATAAGGATCCTTGTTGATGGAGGATCCTTGGTAAATATCGTACTCCTAGACGCACTGAAAAGAATGAATATCCCAGAATCAGAGATAGTCAAGAGATCCTCAGTCCTCATAGGATTTAGCGGGGAAACGAACACACAACTGGAGAAATAAAGCTAACAATATACATAGAAGGGATAAACTCTATACAAAATTCTTGTGTTATTGACACCTTGTGTCCTTATAATGTGATACTAGGTAGACCATGGATCCACGAGATGAAAGCGGTTCCATCAACATACCATCAATGTGTGATGTTGCCCACTCCATGGGGAATAGTGAAGATCATGGGAGATCAACAAGAATTGAAAGAATGCTACAAAACCTCTATGAAATCTACAACCAAACCCCAACAAGCATACAAACTAAGGCATGGGGCACGACATGTGCCAGAGACAAAGTAACAAGACATAAAGGAAGTGGCCCTGGGCATCGAGGATCCTGAAGCTAAAGTCCTCATAGGATACTCAATACCTAAGAAGATCGAGTAGGATCTATTGAATTTTTTAAGAACAAAGCAAGACATTCACATGGAAACACGAAGATATGACAGGTATATATAAGAGTATCATTACACATAAACTTAATATTGATCCTTCTTTTAGACCGATACACCAAAAGAGAAGGAAATTTACACCTAAAAGGAATCAAATCATCCAAGAGGAAGTAGAGAAGTTTCTCAAAACAGGGATGATCAACAAATTAAAGTTCCCAAGATGGCTAGCTAATGTGGTTGTCGTACAAAAGAAAAACGGCAAATGGCGAGTGTGTGTAGATTACACTAATCTTAACAAGGCTTGTCCTAAGGATCCTTTCCCTCTACCACATATTGACTCTATGATAGATGTGACAGCTAGCCATGAACTCCTGACCTTCACGGATGCCTCTGCAGGATTCCAACAAATCCAAATGGAACCATCTGACCAAGAAGATAATGCATTCATAACACCGACATGTATATATTGTTACACCGTAACGCCTTTTGGTCTTAAAAATGCAGGTGCGACATATCAAAGGTTGGCGAATCGGATGTTCAAAGACAAGCTGGGAGACACCATGGAAGTTTATATTGACGACATGGTAGTGAAGTCAATGAAAGTCGAAGATCACCTTAAAGACCTTAAGGAAGCGTTTAACATCTCGGACGAGTACAATATGAAGCTGAACCCACTCAAATGTCACTTTGGAATGAAATCATGCAAGTTCCTTGGATACATGGTAACCAAAAGAGGGATAGAAGCAATCCCAGAACAGATAAAAGCAATCATGGAACTAAGATCTCCATCTTCAACAAAGGACATCCAAAGGCTAACCGGAAGAGTAGCAGCACTCAACAGGATCATTTCAAGATCCTCAGTAAGGTGCAACCCCTTTTACGATATCTTAAAAAAGAACAAGAAATTTGAGTGGAAGGAGGAACACAAGAAAGCCTTCCAGTAACTCAAAAAATATCTGAGCTCTTCTCCGCTACTTCTGAAACCTATAGATGGAGAACCACTTATTTTCTACCTCTCGGTATCCTCAAACGCGACAAGTTTCGTTCTGGTCAAGGATATTAACGGGGATCAACATCCTATCTACTATGTAAGTAAAAGTTTCCGGGATCCTGAAACCAGGTACCCTCACCTAAAAAAATTAATTCTTGCCTTAGTAACTGCTTCTACGGAATTAAGACGCTACTTCAAAACACACACTATACATGTAAAAGCTAACTATCCTATCAAGAATGTCATGAGAAAATAAGAAATGTCAGGAAGGATGGAAAAATCGTTGGTCAAGTTAAGCACATTTGACATCAAATACGAACCAATATCCGCCATAAAATCACAAGCATTAGCAGACTTTGTGGCTGACTTTAGTGATGATCTAAAAAACGAAGTAGACATAGAAGCCAAGCAATTCCTAGATGATGAACACCTGGGAAGACGGACTATATCCATAGATGGAGCTTCAAATCAGAAAAGAGCAGGCCTAGGGATCATACTAAAGTCAACACAAGGGGACATCATACCCCAGACAGTTAGTTGTGAATTCAACACTACCAACAACGAAGCAGAATGCGAAGCATTCATCATGGGACTACAATTGACTAAGGATCTTCAAATCAAGGATCTTCAGGTATTTGTTGATTCTTTATTACTAACCAGTCACTACAATGGATCTTATGCAGTGAAAGGAGAAAATTTAGCATTATACCTAGAGATCCTCAAAAACTTAGCTTCTAATTTCGAAAACTTTAGCCTAACCCAAGTTCCCAGAGAGGAAAACATAGAAGCAGATGCATTAGCCGATTTAGGATCCTCCCTTAGGATCCCACCAAAGACGAAGATTCCTACAACCCACATAATAACCACAGTCATAGAAACCCTCTCCAACAAATCAGAAGATCATAAACATCCGACAAGCATAGCAGCTATAGAAGATCCCAACTCTAGGATACTTCCTCAAAGGGATCCCGATGCACAGGACCCTCGAAGAAGTCCGTGAACATGGATCCAACCCATTGTGGAGTATATCCAAAATGTCACAATCCCGACAGAAGAAAAAAGTGAAAGAGCATTCAGGACAAGAGTCTTGAGATTCGTGTTAATCCAAGGTAAACTTTACAAAAATCTACGGAAGGTCCATACCTTAGATGCTTGGAAGATCTTGAAGCTGCAGAAGTCTTAAAGGATATACACGAAGGAGATTGTGGCAATCACACCGGGGGCAGATCCTTATGCTCCAAAATACAAAAACTGGATACTACTGGCCAACCATGTAGAATGACTACTTTCTACATGCTCAAAAGTGTGATGCTTGCCAAAGACATAGAAACATCTTGCATCAACCGGCAGAACCTCTACATCCTATTATCTCCCCATGGCCATTCATGAATGGGGGATGAATATAGTTGGAAAACTACCAGTAGCCCCAGGACGAAAAGTTTTCATGCTGGTGATGACTGATTACTTCTCCAAATGGATCGAAGCTGAAGCAGGAAAAGGAAAACATTCCAAAACACCAAGGATCCTATTACAGTAAAATTGGCTCCCAAATGGGAAGGACCATATCTTGTACATGCTGAAGCAGGAAAAGGAGCATACTGGCTAGCAATACTCAAAGGAGATGTTCTGCAAAGATCCCGAAATGATATACACCTCAAAGCGTACTACATGTAAGTAGGATCGAATGATCAACAACAAAACTAAGGTATACATGTTGTGTACCTTAAAACTTTTATTATTATTGATTTTCTCCTCGAATACATTACTAACTTAAGCATCGAAGGGGTGTTAGCTAGACTAACGCCCACCCCTAGCTAACGTTTGCTATGTAGAACAACGTACATTTAAGGATCCTTAAGAGTGAAGATCCTGAAACATCAGGATCCTCACAATCAAATATCCTGAAACATCAGTTGCCTCACAATCAAAGATCCTGGAACATCTGGATCCTCAAGTTTGAAGACCCTGAAGCACATGGATCTTGAAAAATAAAGATCTCAATACTTGGTAAACTCCATTATATTTAACAATGTAATCTCTAAACTATCATGTACACAAGCTAGAGACTGATCATCTCTCCCATGCTTAAGGTTACTTAATCCCCTCTAATGTTTAAAGAGCTAATTACTTCTTTCATACGAACTAAGGTTTATACACCTTGCTTAGACGCATGATATCTAACTATGGGATACGGGTAAGGGGATCATTTCACGATCCAGTGGCTTGGCAACCCTCTTATCTTTAAACATAAGTTGAGATCCTTAAGGCTTATAACATTTTCATGTTATCTAGAAATCGGGATCCTACCCTAGTGATTACTAAAGATTTATAACATTTTCATGTTATCCAGAAATCGGGATCGTACCCCAGTGATTACTTAAGGTTTATAACATTTCTGTAATACCCGATTCCTGGTATGTCTTTAATTCAAGAATTTTATGTATTTTCTCTGGGACTCGACGAGTTGGTGGCCCAACTCGTCGAGTAGAGACGGGATCTGCGGGAAGTTTAAGTGACCTACTCGACGAGTCGGAGACTGACTCGGCGAGTAGGTGTTGTTTGGGTAAAACCCTAAATTTGAGGGTTTGCACCCTATTTAAACGTCTTATTGCAGTCTCCATCATCCCTTATGCTCCCAGAACACCTCATATCGAAACCCTAGCCGCTTTGAGTGATCTAAGGCCATTTTTGGTGCTTTTGGGTGGTTTGTGAAGCTTGAAAGGAAGGAAGAAGCTTGGGAATCCGAGTTGGGGCTTGTAGATCCAGAGGTCTTATTCCATCCTCAGCTCAATCAAGGTAAATGGCCCCTGTTTTGGTCTTCCATTTGGTTGTTAATCTTTAGGGCTTAGATTTTGGGTGCATTTAGGGCTTTCTAAGCCATTTTCGGATTTATGAAGTGATTCATGGAGTTCTACTTTCAGATCTGAGTCATTGGAGGGTCTCATGGAATAAAGGTGCCAAGTCTATGGCCATGAGAGCCCCATGATCATTGTAGATCAACTTTTATGGATTTTTTAGCCAAAAACCCCATGCATGTGTACGAAGTTTGGGACTTTACGTATAAAATGGACATTATGAGGCCAGATCTATGGTTTTGACGTGTTAAGACCCGTTTAAATCGACTGTATAGTAAGGGTCAAAAAGGGACTCGACGAGTTGTTCTTGGAACTCGGCGAGTCGGTGTGTAATGACCACTAAATCCTTTTTGTGGATGGACCAGTGGTTCGGGAAGGAAGTCCCGTAAATGTTTAGACTCGTAAAGGGACCTGGGAATCATGGGACTAGACGAGCGTATGAACAGACTCGGCGAGTCCAAGGAAATCTCCCAGCCTTTGAAGATGAACTCGACGAGTTGTTTATACAACTCGGCGAGTCATAAACTAGACATGTTCTTATAAGGGAGATGAACTCGCCGAGTTTTTATTGGAACTTGGTGAGTTGGATGAAGATGGTCCTGATGGTTTGAATGAAGGAGAACTCGACGAGTACTCGCTAGACTCGATGAGTGGTGTCGGGGTTGGATTGGGTTAGTGGAGCATGGACTCGACGAGTTGGTAGACCAACTCAGCGAGTTAGGCCGACTGGATGTTGACTTTGACCAATGTTGACTTTGCCTGGTTTTGGTATTGACCCTGGTTGGGTTGTATGTTCGGTTTGATGACTTGAAGGTTGTCGTGTAGGGATTGAGGAGTCGAGGAGAGCCGGCCTTCATGCCGACGACAGTTCAGACAATACACGACATCGAGGTGAGTTACCTTCCAGTAAAAGTGGGTTTAAGGCACCAAGGCCGACCCACTATTTATTGTTAGTTGAGACGATTATCTTTGTGATAATTGTCGGGTCTGTTATTGTTGGTTATGTGGGTATGCTAGTTTGCCAGTTACTATGTTATATGAGATAGTATCAGTAGTAGGGGACTAGTCCCCGATCCGGTCGCTAGGACCAATGGGTAGGTCGGTCACCCCAGATATGTCTGACAGCATGATTATGATATGATATTATGTGTTAGTAGTAGGGGTGAAATAGTCCCCGTGTTCGGTTGAGATAGACCGGAGAGTAGGTCGGCACCCCAGAATAGCTTGACATGGGTAGGTCAGCACCCCAGAATAGCTTGATGTGGGTAGGTCAGCACCCCATAATGGCTTGACATGGGAAGGTCAGCACCCCATAATGGCTTGACATGGGTAGGACGGGCGCCCTAGAATTGCCCGGTAGTATGTATGTTATGTGGTTGTATGGTATGTGGTATGATGGGGGAAGTCAGTAAGCTTTGTGCTTACAGTTTTAGTTTTGGTTTCAGGTACCTCTTCTTCTAAGGGTTGTATGGTATGTGGTATGATGGGGGAACACACACACACATGGTTTCCGCATGGAGTTTTCTGGGGATGTACTATGATTTATTTCACTTTTGACGATATGATTTTCAGACACTTTGTTATGTTTGTTTTGCAAATGACATGGCATGGGAAATGTTTTGGTGAACTAAATTGTGAAATACTAAATTAAAAATGAAATTTTTGGGCTTGAATTTTGGGATGTTACAAGTTGGTATCAGAGCCGTGGTTTGAGGGATTCGGACACACCCTCGGGGGCGTCTGGACTCAAACCGAGGGATTAAAAGATTTTTCATAAAGGAAAATGGTTTTCTAAAATTCAAGTTAAGGAATTTGAGAAAGAACAAGGTGTGTGATGCGTGCGACCGACCGAGCTCAAGTATGTTTTCCCCAAGATACCCATACTTGTTATGTTATGACATGTGATATATGATTCTGAGAATTGCATGCTAGACTAGGGCTAAGGATCTAGGAGGATGCCTTGAATGCCTGTTGTATGAGTTGTATGCTAGGACAGTCTAGTCAGTAGTAGGATAGCCTGGTTAGGTTATGATTGATGTAGTTACTCAATGCACGAATGCTGCTTGCTTTGTGCTATAAGGGTCCTGACTAACTTTACCTAACTAGTGAGGGGATATGTATCAGTATCTGCAAACTAGTTAGGGAAGGGTGGTAGGGACTCCTAGTGCAGATGATGGCGGAGAGTAGGTCGGAGAGTGTCCTAGGAAAGCCTAGGACGAGATTAGTTGGAAAGGGATATTGGTTAAGGGACTTGGCAAAGTCGAGGCAATCCTTGAGGAAAGTACGGATAGATATGGAAGGTAGTATGGGCCCGTACTACTGGAAGCAGAGGATCCGTACTCGAGTCAGGGAGGGCCGAGATGGAACCAGGAAACTTGGAGAGTGTGTGAGACCTCTCGAGAGTATGTATGATCATGACGATTGCATGTTTATTTTCAGTATGGTGGTTACACGACATGGAGCAGGAGGTTCTGGATCAGGATCAGGATCGGGCTCGGGTGCAGGATCCGAGCAGGTTCATGACGGGCTACGCGAGTTCATCACGTATGAGATTACAAGAGGCATCCTTGAGTCGACCCCGGTCATTTTCGGGTCGATCAAGGAGGGGATTGTGGAGCTGATGGAGGATCGCCTCCGATCATTCAGGAGTGACTTGGCGTCTGGCCAAGCGGGTACGCGCACACTGTCCTTTAAGGAATTCAGAGGGAGTGGTGCGCCGGATTTTCATGGGGTAAAGGACCCCATTGCTGCCAGGAGATGGATCACAGACATTGAGTCTGCGCAGTTGACGAGCTTCTGGCCGGAAGGGTCGAAGGTCCGCTTTGCTGCGATATGTTTGAGGGACAAAGCTAGAGACTGGTGGGAGTCGGTTGGTGACTCGTTGGGAGCTCCAGCCGTCGAGGCTATGACGTGGTCAGATTTCGTGACCAGATTCAGGGATGAGTTTGCACCGGCTGTGGAGCTTCAGCAGCTGGCCAGAGAGTTTTTGGATATGAGGCAGACTACAGAGACTGTGGCGGAGATCACCGTCAAGTTCCGCGAGAGAGCATTTTTGGTACCCCTGTATGCGGGAGATGAGTAGATGCGGAAGACCCACTACCATGATATGTTGAGGGCTGATATTCGGGAGCATCTCAGCTATTCAGCCTGCCCGACCCTGGAGTCTATGATTGCCAGGGCGCGGGAGTGGGAGCTCGATTTGGAGCACGTCAGGAAGAGAAAAGCAGAGACTGAGCAGGTGACAGGGGTTTCGGGGAAGAAACCCAAGGGATCCGACGTTAGGTCGAAGGGCCAGCCAGGCCAGAGCCGCTACAGGAAATGCGGCAAGCCGCATGAAGGAGCTTGTAGAGCGGGAGCGATCGGCTGCTATAAGTGTGGCAAGACGGGGCACTTTGGCAGAGATTGTACTGCTCCCACCCCTACAGTGCAGATGTCAGACCTGATTTGCTTCCATTGCAATCAGAGGGGCCATAAGAAGGCTAACTGCCCTAGATTGACAGCAGCGACAGCAGCAGCGCCAGCGGTAGCGCCGACTCCAGTGACAACGCGGGTTATAGATGGCCGGAAGGCCAAGGTAGAGGCTCCAGTGGTGCGGAGCCAAGCATTTCAGTTGACAGCCGAGGAGGCATGCGCTGCACCTGATGTGGTGACGGGTATGATTTCTTTTTTATGCTTTTATGTTATGTCGATGTGATTTTGATATGCTATGTATGTGCTCTGTTTAGGATCGTTCCATATGAACGGTATCCCAGTTCGGGTATTGTTTTATTCGGGTGCTACCCGATCGTTTGTCTCTCTTGCGCTTAGCAAGAAGTTTCCTGAGTCTTCGGGCATGTTGGATTGCCCTTTAGAGGGCGAGATTATGGACGACCGGTCAGTGCGAGGATCTGAGGTCTACCGAGATTGTGTTTTGAGGCTGTTCGAAGAACGTTACCTGGTAGACTTGGTTCCCATACCTTTGCGAGGGAACAAGGTTATTATTGGTATGGATTGGCTAAGCCCCAATGAGGCAGTGATTGACTGCGCGCAGCAGTTGGTGCAGATCAGGACCCCAAGTGGGGGAGAGCTGGCGATTCAGGGCTAGATGCCACAGCGAGGACCAACTTTAAGTTCAGCAGCGAGAGCTAGGCACTACTTTCAGCAGGGTTGTGCAGGATTTGTCGCCTATGTTATGGATACCCGGGCAGCGGGTAAGGCGACAGTGGGCGATGTGCCAGTGTTTCGAGAGTTTGCGGATGTATTCCCCGAGGAGTTTCCTGGGATACCTCCGGAAAGGAAGGTAGAGTTCGGGATCGACCTAGTCCCTGGTGCGGCTCCGATAGCCAAGGCACGGTGTCGGTTGGCTCCTCCTGAGATGCAGGAGTTGTCTACACAGCTGCAGGAGCTGTTAGACAAGGGATTCATTAGACCGAGCAGTTCACCCTGGGGAGCCACGATTCTGTTTGTGAAAAAGAAGGATAGGTCACATCGGATGTGTATAGATTATCGGGAGCTGAATAAGGTAACGGTGAAGAATCGTAACCCACTTCCGAGGATTGATGACCTCTTTGATCAGCTACAGGGAGCATCTTGGTTCTCCAAGATTGATTTGCGTTCAGGGTATCATCAGATGAGGGTTAGAGAGGAGGATGTGTAGAAGACTGTGTTTCGGACGCGTTATGGCCACTATGAGTTCGTGGTGATGCCTTTCGGGCTCACCAATGATCCTGTCGCGTTCATGGACCGCATGAACTGCGTGTGCAGACTGATGTTGGGTCGGTACGTGATAGTTTTCATCGATGACATCTTGGTTTCTTCCAAGACATGAGAGCAACATGAGGAACACTTGCGAGAGGTTCTAGACACTTTGAGGAGGGAGAGCTTGTATGCTAAGTTCTCTAAGTGTGAGTTCTGGTTGTGCGAGGTGCAGTTTCTTGGGCACCTTGTCAACCAGGACGAGATATCAGTTAATACGGCCAAGGTGGAGGTCGTGATGAGGTGGGAAGTCCCGATGTCTCCATCCAAGATTCGGAGCTTCCTGGGATTGGCAGGCTACTATCGGAGATTCATTCAGGACTTCTCCAAGATAGGCGTGCCCCTGACCAGACTGACAAGGAAATTCGTGGTCTTTTGTTGGGGGCCTGAGCAGCAGGCTGCGTTTGAGATATTGAGACAGAGATTGTGCGAGGCGCCAATCTTAGCCCTGCCGGAGGGCATGGAGGATTTTGTTGTATACTGCGACGCGTCCATCTCAGGTTTGGGCGTGATATTGATGCAGAGGGGGCATGTTATTGATTATGCTTCGAGGCAGTTGAAGCCTCACGAGGCGAATTACCCGACGCACGATTTGGAGCTGGGGGCTGTTGTTTTCACCCTCAAGATTTGGCGTCATTACCTCTGTGGGGTTTGTTGTACTATTTACACGGACCACAACAGCTTGAGGTATCTCATGGACCAACGAAATCTGAATATGAGGCAGCGTCGGTGGCTTGATGTGGTGAAGGATTATGATTGTGAGATCCTCTACCACCCGGGGAAGGCCAATGTCGTGGCCGATGCGCTTAGCGGAAAGGCAGCGCCGATCAGGGGCATCTGTATGAGGATGACAGTTGTGGCTCCACAGTTGGAGCAGATTCGGGAGGCCCAGAAGGAGGCCATGAAGGAGCAACATCGGAAGAGCGAGCGAATTGTGGGCCAGGTTTCCTCCTTCGACTATGATAGCCGAGGATTGTTGACTCTTCACCGTAGGGTGTGAGTCCCTTATCATGGGGGTGTGTGCCAGGTATTGATGGCAGAGGCGCACAACTCCAAGTTCTCTATCCATCCTGGGGCGACGAAGATGTACATGGATCTTCATCTCGATTATTGATGGCCCTGTATGAAGAGGGACATAGCTTGGGTTGTGGAAAGGTGCCTGACCTGTAGGAAGGTCAAGGCTGAGCACCAGAGACCTCACGGCAAGGTCCAGCCGTTGGATATCCCGCTGTGGAAGTGGGAGGATATTACTATGGACTTCATTATGAAGCTTCCCAGGACCGCGCGAGGAGTGGATTCGATTTGGGTCATCGTTGATCGATTGACCAAGAACGCCCATTTTATTCTGATTCAGGAGAGTATTTCTGCCGAAAAGTTAGCCGACATCTATATTAGGGAGGTAGTGGCGCGGCACGTGGTGCCAGTTTCAGTGATCTCAGATAGGGATGTACGGTTCACTTCCAGGTTTTGGAAGAAGTTTCACAACGAGCTGGGTACTCGTCTGCATTTTAGTACCGCCTTTCACCCGTAGACGGATGGTCAGAGCGAGCGGACCATCCACACTCTAGAGGATATGCTGCGGGCGTGTGTTTTGGACATCAGAGGTAGTTGGGATACTTACCTTCCTTTGGCAGAGTTTTCTTATAATAACAGTTATCATGCGAGCATCGACCGTCTGTAAGTCCCGATCTATAGATCCAAATCAGTAATCAATGAATTGCAAACAATCAAACAGAGTGTAGAAGGAGTAGAAGGTAAATCAAACCAAGCATGCACACATCTATTACGTATAAATGTCGGGTACACCTTGGGAAACACACACACATACGTCACTCTTTTCTGAAACACTGACACAACCTATTTATACCACATGAAGCAGCACACAAGTGTGCAGCCGCACCCACGTGTACGGCCACACACAGCGTGTGTGGCCGCACACACGTGTATGGCCGCACACAAGTGTGCAGCCGCACACACGTGTACGGCCACACACAGCGTGTGCAGCCGCACACACGTGTATGGCCGCACACAAGTCTGCAGCCGCACACACGTGTACGGCCACAAACACGTGTATGGCCGCACACACCCACTAACAAACCACAACCACCACAACACACTCTAACATCCTACCAAGACCTATACATTAGAATGCCTAGCCCAAACCACAAAAGTATAGCCTATCAATCTCCCCCTTGGTTTGCGGCTAGCATGAATCAGTCTTTATCAATAATGAGCACATGTTGTAGATGAAGGAGTCTCTGTGGTTTGAGTTGGGTCAGGAGAAAGTACTCCCATCCTTGGATCATTTCTGCGTCTCTTCAAAGGAGGCTGGGAGGTCAGAGTTGTCAGGGAATCACTTGTAATAGGCTCGGATGCAGGAACCACATTATCAAGGGGAGGAGTCCCTGATGATGTGTCCATATGAGTTGAAGAATCAGCCATCTAAACGGTAGACGGAGGCACAGTCTCTTGAGCATCAGCTTTCTCCCTTATCTCCGGTGTTTGATTGGCACCATCATCGATATCTTTGAAGAAGTCATCAGATATCACCTCCTAGCACATCACTTTACAATAATATTTTTGATTTTTCTGTTTCTCTAATGTTTTTGGATTTTCTGATTTTCTATTGTTTTTGGATTTTATGATTTTCTAATTTTTGTTTGGTTTTGGTTTATTTCTCCCCCTAAATTTGTGCATGGGTGAGAATGAAATTGAAATGCGCAAATTTAAACTAACCTAAACAAAAAATTAATCCTCAAAGCGAATAATTTTCAAAAAATTTACCAGCACATCGAATCGAGCTTTGTTAAACGGCTTAGTGAACAGATCCGTCACATTATTAGTAGCGGGAACCTGTTCTAGCCGAATGAGCGAGCGCTCATAACAATCTCTAATAAAATGAACTTTGATGTCGATGTGCTTGGTTTTTGAGTACTGGACCGGATTTTTAGCAATTTGAATCGCAACCCCATTATCACAGAAAATAGGGGTTTCTTGAAAGATCAAACCGTAATCCAACTGTTGATGTTGGATCCATATGACTTGAGAACAACAAGCAAACCTAGCTACGTATTCTGCTTTTGCTATTGAGGTCGAGACAGTATGCTGCTTCTTGCACTGCCAGGAGACCAACCTATCTCCGAGAAATTTACATCCGCCTGAAGTTGATTTCCTGTCAAGTTCGCAGCCGCTATAATTGCTGTCTGTAAAAGCATAAAGATCAAATTCTGAATTTTTCGGATACCAAAGACTCAATTTTCGGCTGCCTTTGAGATACCGAAAAATCCTTTTAACAGCAATAAGATGAGACAGTTTAGGATTAGCCTGGTAGCGTGCGCATTGACAGACCGCAAACATAACGTCTGGGCGACTTGCAGTCAGATACATCAGCGATCCGATCATCGATCTGTAGTACGTTTGATCTACGGATTTGCCTTCAAGATCAGGAGTCAACAGTGGCCTCTCCGCCATGGGCGTCAAAGCAGGTTTGGCGTCTCTGAAGCCGAACTTCTCGAGCATATCGTCCACATATTTGGCTTGATGAATCAGGATTCCGGCTGAAGATTGTTTGACCTGAAGCCCCAAAAACGTGGTCATTTCCCCCAATGAACTCATCTTGAATCGCATTTTCATGACGTCCTTGAACTCCGTGCATAGCTGAGGACTCGTCAACCCGAAAATGATGTCATCCACATAGATTTGAACAAGAATTTGATCTGGACCGACATGCTTGATGAATAGGGTCTGATCAATAGTGTCGCGTGAGTAGCCATGATTGAGCAAGTGCTATGAAAGGGTAGCGTACCAGGCCCTAGGAGCTTGATGCAGCCCATACAAAGCCTTGTCTAAATTGTAGACATGGTTGGGAAGTTTTGAGTTAACAAACCCAGGAGGTTGGTCAACATAAATCTCCTCCTTCACCTTGTCGTACAAAAAAGCCGTCTTGACGTCCATTTGGTATACGATGAGGTTCATGTAGGAAGCATGGGCGAGGAAGATACGGAAAGCCTCCAAACGCGCCACCGAAGCATAGACTTCTGTATAATCAAGACCCTCAATTTGCCTGAACCCACGGACTACCAATCTCGCCTTATTACGGACAATGACACCCGAATCGTCTTGCTTGTTACGAAACACCCATCTGGTGTCGAGAAATTTCTTGCCTCTAGGCAGCTCCACCAACTTCCAAACCCCAAGCTTCTCGAATTGATTGAGCTCGCATTCATGGCATCCACCCAGCTGGGCTCATTCAAAGCCATTTCGAAGTTTTTGGGCTCTATTTGAGAAATGAAGCAAGAATAAAGACATGTGTTGACGTCTCCACTCTGGCTTCTCGTTTGAACTCCGTCGCCCAGCTGGCCAATAACGTTCTCTATGGGGTGATCGCGCTGTATGCTAGAGGGGATTTCGTGACTGATGTCATTGAGTGAAACAGGAAGAGTATGAATATTAACCACTCCTTCATGTGCTGAAGAATCCACGGTAGATGTACCAGCTTCGTTTGGTGGATTTGCTACAAACTCATCAGCGATTTGATCGGGAAAGAGAAGGTCCATCAGATTCTGAGTGACAGCGAAAGCATCTTGGTTCATGAACTCTCTTTCGATCGGAGTTAGAGGAGTAGCATCAGCATCTGGAGCAGATTGTTGTGTTGAGGACTCAGGAGAAGCAATTTGAACAGTAGACTCCACCGGAGGATCAGTAGCAGAAACCAATGGTGGTCTGTAGACAACCTCTTCATCTTCGTCTTCAGTAATAGTCTTCGAGCAAGAGGTAGACCCAGCTTGGTTATTAGACGACACACAAAACGATTTGAATAGTGATGTGTAGTCAAATAGCCAATCCGGACCCACACTAGCGTCCGTTTCATTCTCTTCAAGCCAGCGAACATCGAAAGACTCCACTATTTGTTTCGTCTTCTTGTTGTATACCCGGTAAGCAGTACGAGCAGCATAACCGACAAAGTAACAATCATCGGCTTTTGCATTGAATTTTGGGTTGGATTCCAAGTGGAGAAGGGTGCAAGGGCAGCCAAATACTCGGAAATGGCTGACAGATGGCTTGTGTCCATAGAGAATCTCATACGATGTTTTCATCTGGGTTTTGTTGATCAGGACATGATTTTGAATGTAGCACGCAGTGTTGATCGACTCCACCCAAAAGAAAACTAGAAGTTTAGAATCACAGAGCATCGTCCTTGCTGCGTCTTGTAGCGTCCGATTCCTCCGCTCAGCAACACCATTTTGTTGTGGTGTCCGAACAGAACTATACTGACGCACAATACCCTTCTCAGCGCAAAAATGATCAAGAACAACGTTCTTGAACTCTGTTCCAATATCTGTACGTAGCGCTTTCACTCGGTGGTTGGTTTGGTTCTCGATCATTACAATGAACTTCTTGATGAGGTCAGCGATCCCAGCTTTGTTGGACAGAAAGAAGACCCACGTGAAACGAGAGAAATCGTCTATCACAACGAGACAATACGAATTTCGGTTGATGCTGAGTACGTTGACCGGACCAAACAAGTCCATGTGCAACAACTGGAGCACCTCATTGATGGAGTTGACCTGCTTTGGTAGATGTGCTTTCCGATGGTGTTTGCCTTGAGCACAGGAAACACATTTTTCAAAAGTAATAAAATATCTGACAGGTAGACCGTGGACCATTTCGTTCTTAGCAAGCCGGTTTAGGTTCTTTGCATTTGCATGGCCAAGTCGACGATGCCACAACATTGCGTTTTGTTCTGAGACTCTTGAAAAGAGACAAGTGACTTCATCAGGCACATTACTGTTCATGTCGATAATATAGGCATTCCCATCCCGCTTAGATTTGACGAGAATCCACTCCTCCGGAATGACAATGCCTGACTTTAAGATTAGACATTCTTTATCGGTGAAGTGTGTTGAGAAACCCTTGTCACAGATTTGAGAAATGCTCAGCAGACTGTGCTTCAGCTCAGGAGCATAGTTGACATTCTCAAAACTAAGCACTCTGTTTGTCACCGTTCCTTTTTGCGTTATCTTTCCGCCTTCTCCGCCCGCGAAGGAGACATATCCCCCATTAAATGTCTGAATGTCGTGCAGTTGGGAGATATCTCCAGTCATCTGCCGGGAGCAGCCGCTGTCGACATACCAGGGTCTGATGACATTCCTCCGCAACTGTCCCTGCACGATGAGCGGAATCATTTAGATTTGGGGACCCAGGTCATTACAGTCCTGCGTTGACCCTTTACTTTCACAGATTTTTTCTTTGATTTCTCTTTTTCAATAGATACAGAGGATGATGATGACTTATCAGATTTTAATTTTGGCATCCATTGAAAATTAGGTTTTGAAACATTTTTCGTTTGAGTTTGCTTCGAGTCGGTGGATTTTCTACTCGAAGAGTTTGAAGATCCAGACCTACTCTTTGACGAAATCGACTTTGGCTTAGCTTGGGTTGATTTAGGCAAACAGTTTGTGAATTTATTGAAAACCTGTTTCTTCTTTTGAAAACTTGCCATTTTCTTATTTTGTTTTGTTTTCCAGTCATCATCTCAAGAGCGAGTTCTGGAGGATTTTCTAATTAACGATCGTCCTCTAGACTCATTCTCTCCCCTTTTTGACATGTGATGCACAAACATCCGGTTTGGGCAATTTCTGGCAATATGACCAGCAGTACCACAGTTGAAACAGATTTGTTTATTATCATTTGAAGTGGTACTGCTCTTGTCAGATTTCTGGTTTTTCTTATCTTTTCTAGCGTTATCACATTTGCAAGAACAAGCACTAGGTAGTGTTGCAAACGTGCAAGAGGTAGAGGCATTCGAATCAGATTTAGCAACATAATCAGAAACAACATCATTATTTTCAATCTTATCATTCTGAAATAACACGCCACCAGAAACAAACACATCAGTTTTAGAATTTAAGACAGACTCATCACAAAACTCAACACCAAATTTAGACACAGAGTTATTTGATTCAGACTTTTCAGCTTCATGCTCCCCCTGAACTACTGACACATCTGCACTTAAGGTAGAAATATTAGTATCCAAAATTGTTGGTTTTTGAGCATTCTAACACTCCTATGGTGTACATGCAACCCTATAAACCTTGGATCTATGTTTTCTCTATTATACATGCAAATATTAACTATTCCAAGGTTTCATCCTAACTAGCATATTATGAAGCACCTATACTACAAAGTTCTAGTTAGATGACATACCTTTTGATGTAGCTTGATGTCTTCAAGCTTTAAGAGCTTAGCCCCAATAGTGTGGAAGCCTCAAATGGAATCACAAATCACCAAAACACCTTGGAAGAACTTGAGAGAATATGTATGCACACTAAAATCGGCCCACTCTTATTTTCACACACTTGTGCCAATTTTGTGAGCCAAGGACCCCTTTATATATTATGGAGGATTAGGGTTACATCCATGTAAACCCTAATCCCCATGACCTTTCATTTACATAGGATCCATGGGTTAAAAGCTCCATGGACCATCCATGAAAGCTTAGCCCAACCTAAATGAACTTGACCCATTCCATATATATAAGAGTCCATATTTAATTAGTTCTTTTTGATCACTTAATTAATTCTAAATTAATTCTTGATCAATACTAATTATATAATATGATTCCATATTAATATATTAGAACTTATAATATATTAATATAAATCATAAATATACTATTCTCAAAAGACTATCCATATAAATTGTGTCGGTGAAGTGCAACCCAAATGGACCATGCCGGGTCGGGTCAAGTACATACCAAATATTGTTATGGACTTAGACATTAATCAAACAGTCTCCCACTTGGATAAGTCTAAAACTATTATTGAGTATGTCTTCAAAACCTAACTAGCAGTCGTAGCTCTTAAAGCCGCTGTCGAACTCTGACCTTGTCAATGACTTGTCCATTAGATAACGTATCATATATTCCTCCATTCTAGATATCATATGGACTGAGACATGGAATATAATCATTCTCTCTGTCCATTTGTTGTTTCCCGATTTTCGATTTATGATGACTGACTGATTGAACAAATCAAATAAGTCCTGGCTTGGCCAAGCACTCACATGTGTCATCGCTAAATCATCTAGGGGCCCACCGATATCGCTTTTATCCCGAACGTAAAAGGAATGGATAAACTTCGACTCATATGGCTTGTTCTACTACTTGTTGAATCATACACAAAGGCACGTTTTATAACATCGAGTTACCAAATGCGTTTTCGTGCAATCAATGTATAACCAACTCATAGTAACAACTCATATCTCTAGGTTTGAAGAATATAAAATATTATCGTCTCATGATCACTCATGATAAAATCCATGAAGTGATTCAAATGAGCGCGGGTTGAATCCAATACTCAGAACTTATGAGCACTCATGAGTGTTGTAGCACCACTTTGTCCACCAACTTGGACCTCTACAAACCAACCCATGATAGTCTTGATTCATATCTACTTCCAACATATGACCGACTATGGATGGTTTGAATAACTTAATCATTCAGGAAGAGCGACTTAGTTATTCTGGAAGTCAAAACATGCAAAGTGAAACACAAGAATAAATGAATCAAATATGGTATCAAACCCTATGAATATAAATAAACACTTTTATTTATCACCATACTGATTACTCATTATTCATTGTTTCGGTTTTGTCAACTTTATACTTGAATTAAAAACACTAGTTGTCCCATGCTCCAAGCATGTACACTATGTTTTTCTTAAACAATAGCTTTGCCATACACCAAGTATGCACTCTATGTTTGTCTATGATCCTTACTTTGTGAAATAAACCAATTGAACATAATTTCAATGATTCTAATTTCACACTCCCAAATCCTTATCGAAAAATGTGAGAATTTCAAATTCCTATCATTTATCGAAATCTGTTTAGATTTTAAACTTATATGCACTGACCCTCCTGTAATGAATATGTACAAAGTCACAAAGACTTGTAAACAGTCATTATAAGGTATTACAATGGAGATCAACTCCATGGAAACTAAGTCTCATATTCAAAGTACATTGCTTTGGACATGCTTCTTGCATTAAGTTTTCTAATCTTACACATATAACTTCCACCTGTGGAGACAACTCCATATTCTCATTTTGACTATCACTTCTGAATAAGAGATGCCTTTTTTCAGAATATGTCAATATGGTCCTTCCAAAATTAGCACTATACTTCCAACTGTCCCTGAGCAACCAATCTTTGGTAAACCTCAGATTGTCCTCGACAATTGGTTAATCATTTTAGTCATATCCAATTCTAGACCTTTTCCCTTCTTAAATGCCTCTGGGCATTTGGAAAAATTTAGAAATGACAAATATTATAGCACATGCAATCAATCCTATACCCAAAGCAAATGGTACACGATTCATGATGTCTCACATAAAGACATGATTCTAGACCAGTCTTTTGCTACAATATTTTTATTTGCCATGTTTTCAAAATTTGACTATGAAGAGGGATGTCGTAATCATAATCGAATTTTAAGAACGCAATATATATAATTTCCTTAAGTTGAACCAATCCAACATGAAATTCATATATATATATATTCTTGACTAAAGATGATTAAGGTCTCAATCTAAGCCTTTAGAACTGAAATGAAGTATATCCTCTCCCTTAATTATAGCAAAACAACTTTTTCAATCCCTGCAGCCTCACGAATTGAAACTTTTGTTTTCTATAATTAACATTGCTAACTTGCAACACTAACAATAATTATCATGCTCCCACTAACATGATGATTATTAGCATAACACTTATGCTCCCACTAGCTTTGACATGTACTCAGAAATCAGCTGGACTTCTAGAAATCAATACTTTATTGACTTTCTTACCAAAGTTAAGATTTCTGATACGAGATGCTTTGATAAAACTTTATCAAAATCATACACCTTTCCTTAGATATCATGCATGTGCGTCTAAACAATTTCAGAACTATGAAAAGGGATGTCGTAATCATAGTCTTAATTGTTTAGACCTTTTGCCATCTGCTTCAAATCTACTTGGTGGAAGTGTTTCCTCACCATCATTTTCATGAATCGGAGAGAAACCTTATGACCCTTAGATTTTATGGTGTATGTGTTCTTATCCATGTGAATCGTCAAAACCATAGTCACAAGACAAGGATAATGACAAATCCAAACTCATATGGACTGAACTTATGAAATCTTAACTTCTTGCCACCTGGCAGTACAGGGCCTGCCATTGCTTCTAAGTTGTTATGCAACCAATTGAGAACTTTCAGAACTCCTATGCAAAGCCAACTTTAACTGGAATGGGCATAGAATATGTCAACACGATAGGTTATAAACCTCAAGTCGTGTGCTAGTGAAGAACCTCAGGTTTTATTCTTGATTAGTTCTTGAAATTCTTTTTAGTATCTTTAAGACTCCCACTATCCTCTTGACATATAAGACTATCTTGCCAAATATTCAAGAGATAGTGCGGATTCTTTATCAAGACAAACACTTCACCCAATTGGTCTTAGTTGGTCTTTGTTTTATCCAAAAAATCACAACTTACCAATTTCAAATGTACAAGAGTAGGACACTTTTACTCTTACATTTGACAAGTGTTTTAAACCTTTCTTTAAGATATGTCACTCAAGTTACAATCTTGGAGTATGACTCTAAGAATTGTTTTGGAACGAAGTATGACTCATCTTCCTGATCTAACCATTTCAACAATTCGTGACTCCTCTTCTTAGTCATAAGAATGCACTAAGATGACCTTTAGATGACTAATTGTGATATGATTTCTAAATCATTAAGATGATCACAAACATGATACTAAAGTACTCTCCCATCTTTTCAGATTTGAGAAACTTTTATCTTTCTGCCTAATTTGATTCTTCCCATTTGTTCTGCCATACATTGAGACTTTTCCAATGTTTCAGAAGTATACTTAAACTTGTAAGTATAACCATATTTACTAAACTTTAGTAAATCAAATAGTCTCAATGAGCTTTGTGGTGGACATGACCAGTGCACAAGAATGTGTACTCGATCCCTTTAGTCCTTCACTTGACTCACACATCCATGTGAACAAATAATTAGTCTTGATTTTCCAATGCTTGAAAGTTCTCATTCATCATACTATTCAACTTGCATGATTCCAAGTTTCGGTCCAATTGAAACTTGGGTGATGAGGAACTTTCCTGATTTGGTAAATTTAGACACTACCACAAATGAAAGAATCAAATCCATTTTCCAATACTGCTGTCAGTGGAATCATATAAGCAACAATTTTCCACAAATGCCATTGTAAGGATACTTCAAATAAACAAAATTAAACAATTTTCTTTTATTTTAAAACTTTGCGGAAAAACTTATCCTTACAATCCACATGGAAAATTGTTGTTATCTATTCCTTAGCAATATATCATAACTTCTTAAGCAACTGCTCAAAATTCTGATGCGATCGAAATCCACCTTCGCGATCAGAATCTGCATATACTTCCTTTAAGATTTCTCTCTATTCTTTGATTCTTAAAACATCAACATGTGACCCAGTCACATCATGTAATGAGGATCTCAGAATAGAACTTAACAGAGTTAGATAATGGGCTCTACTTGATGTAGAGTCAAACTTATTGACTTTAACATCCTTAGGTAAATTTGGCAGCTTTGCAATCAACGCCCCTTCCTTTGGCAAAATAAACATATGGACCCTTTGGGAATGGGACTATCTCAGACTTAGCCTTTCTCTTTACCATTTGGTCAACCGGGTTGACTATGGCCAATCCCTTTCCATTGGGAAGAGAACGCTTTTTCTGGATTTCCAGTGTCACCATTGTCACTGTCCATAAAGTTTTTGGGAAGTTGATCTTCTAATCAAATTTGCTTTACTATCGTTCCAAATCATTGCTGATTCAGCAGCACCAAGCAAATAGATATGATCACTAAGGTTCATGTCATAGTCTGTTTCATAGTAGTCCCAAAGGAACTCACAATGTGATTTAGAAAGTGATTGAACATCCAACTTTCTCAAGACTTTAACACCCAACTCTCCCGGCTTGTCAATATGTGACTTCATCTCTAAGATGTGATCACACATAGACCTTGCTTGCCATTAGGGCTTGAGTGACCTTGAACTTGTGGGTTAGGGAGAATAATTGGAGGAGGTGGAGGAAGAGAAGTATGACTTCCATGAGCCAAACTCGGGAAGTCATATTCATTAGGAAAGCTTGGTTTGGGAAGATCATTGTTGTCTAAACCAGACATCAACAATGGGAGAAATTCACGTAAAGTTGATTTAAGTCCTTAATATAACACCCAAAGTGATATATTAAGGCTAGGACCCAACAAACTATTTTATAACTTGGAAGAGGGATGCCGTAATCCAAGCTATAAAATATTTGAAGGTAGGTGAATGACGATTCACCAATTTCCACCAAGATAAACTAAATGTATTTAATTAGGTTTTTTACTTGGATTTGAAACTCCTAGATCTTTTGAGATTCATTGAACTTTTCAATGGCATGTTTCAATCTCGAGTGTGCCCTTCAGTTTTTGTGACTGGGATGCCGAGGATCACAAAACAAGGTGTGAAGTAACCATGCAAATATACTTGGTACCCTTAATATTTACCCCTCAATCGATGTGCCGGTTAACCACACGAGCTCCACCGATACTATGATAAATATTAAGTTTCTTTTTGCCTACTTTGTTAAATCCAGGTTAGTGTGCCGGTTAACCACACACGCTCCACTAACGGTTTAAACAAAGTGCAAAGTGTAATTTCATGGATTAGCACCTTATTCACATTTTCCTAAGTAACTAAGATTGGGAATTAATAAAAGGTTTATTTACTTAGTATTTATCATTATACTTATAATGAAGTGAAAATTATAGTCCTTGTCCTACCTGTTCGGCTAACGACCCTCCACCGGTCAAGGAAGCGGTGAGTGAGAGTGGACACCCATTAAACTGTCATTTTATAGTTAGTAACCTCAAACCATATATTTATGGATTAATAATACTCTTTTAATTAAACGCTTTAATTAACTATTAATAAAGTCCATAAGAGTTAATTTGGACTATTCAACAAAACATCATAATTCCAATTATTAAACTCAAAATTAAAACCATTTAATTAATTGTTTAAGTTATGAACCCAAGAGTTTTAGAATTCAATTCTTTTTTTCATAAAAAACTTTTCTCAAATTCCAAAACTTGAGGGCAAGTTTTGTAATTCTTGAAAACCTTTTGATTCCATAACTTATGGAATTAATGGTGTTTTATGATGAAACTTTCCATGTTCCATAACTTAAGAACAAGTTATGGAATTCTTTAAAACATTAACACCAAACTTTGTAACTCTATAAAAACTTTGAATAAATTTTTTTTTTTTAAAAAAAACTTTCATATCCATAACTTATGGAAGTTTCAAAAACCCTTAAGATCACAAGTTTAAAAAAAACTTTTGAGCTCCAAAATTTTATGACAAAATATGTAACTCCTTAAAACATTTAGATCAAACTTGTAAAACTAATAAAATAATCATATCATTTTATCTTTACTAAATTTGACCTAATTCAACTCATATAACAAATGATTCAAATTTTACAAATAATTCGTTTTTCACAAAACAAGTAATTATCTTAAAATTTGACAAACGTCATGTTTTTTTTTTCCTTTTTTTTCAACTTGAAAATAAAAATTTGCATCAATATAACAGAAAACAACCCATGGCTCTGATACCACTGTTGGGTTTTGAGCATTCTAACACTCCTATGGTGTACATGCAACCCTATAAACCTTGGATCTATGTTTTCTCTATAATACATGCAAATATTAACTATTCCAACGTTTCATCCTAACTAGCATATTATGAAGCACCTATACTACAAAGTTCTAGTTAGATGACATACCTTTTGATGTAGCTTGATGTCTTCAAGCTTTAAGAGCTTAGCCCCAATAGTGTGGAAGCCTCAAATGGAATCACAAATCACCAAAACACCTTGGAAGAACTTGAGAGAATATGTATGCACACTAAAATCGGCCCACTCTTATTTTCACACACTTATGCCAATTTTGTGAGCCAAGGACCCCTTTATATATTATGGAGGCTTAGGGTTACATCCATGTAAACCCTAATACCCATGACCTTTCATTTACATAGGATCCATGGGTTAAAAGCTCCATGGACCATCCATGAAAGCTTAGCCCAACCTAAATGAACTTGGCCCATTCCATATATATAAGAGTCCATATTTAATTAGTTCTTTTTGATCACTTAATTAATTCTAAATTAATTGTTGATCAATACTAATTAAATAATATGATTCCATATTAATATATTAGAACTTATAATATATTAATATAAATCATAAATATACTATTCTCAAAAGACTATCCATATAAATTGTATCGGTGAAGTGCAACCCAAATGGACCATGCCGGGTCGGGTCAAGTACATACCAAATATAGTTATGAACTTACATATTAATCCAACAAAAAACTTATCAGTAGAGCATGTTGCTTGTTCAGCAGCAGGCTTTCCATAAATCATGAAGGGTTCTCTATCAATTTCTTCTTGAGATAGAGGAATAACATTGAAAGTATGATTGAATGGAGGAGGGACATTCTCAAGACCTAATCCTACTTTCTTTTGGTTTCCACAGGTAAGGTCCTTCCACTGTATTTGTTTCTCAATCATTTTTGCAACTACTTCACTTGACCCATCGAACTTGTTAAAAATAAATTCAGTATTTTCAAGACGATTTTTCAATGAGTCAAGTTTAGCGGTCACAGCAGCAAATTTTCTTTTGATATGATCATAGTTTTCGCATTTGTTGCTGTAATCTTCTTGTAGTTTCTTAAAGTCCTTTATTTTATTCTATAATTGTGTTTTTAAAGGCTTTTGATTTTTCCTAAGTGTGTAACCCTCATACTTAAGTTCCTCGTTCTCTCTCTTGATTAATTCAATTTGCTCACATAAGAATTTAACAGGTTTTATACAAGATTGAGGGCAGCCGAATTCACTGACCTCGGGTTTAACTAGCTCAGAAGAAGTTTGCACCATGAACGCAAACTGAAGATTCATCATTTCCTCTTCCGGGTCTATTTCTGCTTCTTCCTCCAAACCATCCATGATCTGAGCAAGATGCGCATTTTCAGGTCCTGAAATATTCAGAGCATGAATTTGATCTTCCCAATCAAAGGATTGGGCTACCATCGCCAAGTTGGCAGTATGATTTCTTGAAGAAGATCCCTTGTTGACATAGGTTACCGGTACCATGGTTCTTTCAGAGTTCTCTCTTCGGTCTGGCCTTGGACACTCCCTTGCAAAATGACCAGGCTCATGGAAATTGTAGCATCTCAGCTTCCCTTTGTTGAACCCCACTTTCTAGTCAGAGTTTACACTCCATTTGTTTTTCCCTGTCTTCTTGGAGAACTGCTTTGCTCTAAAGACAGCCATGGCCATTTTCCAAGTGATGTCCATCTCCTCCACATCCTCAGGATGGATCTGGTCTAGGTCAGCAAAAGATAATTGTGGGGAAAGCTCTCCAGCCACAAAAGCGTTGTAACAGTTCACCAGACCAGTGCTGAGGGCCAGATTTTCTTCTTTTTCTTTAGAACTGAACCCTTGAGATTGACTAGGTGCAGCTGTGGATGAACCAACAATAGAACCAACTTGTTGAGATAAAGTTTGAGGTTGAGAAACAAAAGTATAGCCTATCACCGTCCTCCTTTCGAGATGTTGTATGGGAGGAAGTGCAGGACCCCGATATGCTGGGGAGAGGTCGGACAGAGAGTCATGAGGAGTACCGAAGTAGTACTCAAGACTACGGAGAGGATCCAGCAGGTTCGGAGCAGGCTTCAGACCGCTCAGAGTCGGCAGAAAAGTTATGCCGACAAGCGTCGATCGGACCTGGAATTCCAGGTCGGGGATATGGTGCTCCTGAAGGTGTCGTCTTGGAAGGGCGTCATTCGATTCAGGAAGCGGGGCAAGCTGGGCTCCAAGTACATCGAGCGGCCAGTGGCAATCCTTCACAGGAAGTCAAGGGATATGAGGAACAAGAGAGTGGAGCTGGTAAAGGTGTAGTGGCAGCACCGAAAGGGCTCAGAATGGACCTGGGAGCCGGAGGACGAAATGAGGGAGCATTACCTCGAGCTTTTTCAGGATCGAGAAGCAGACTTCGAGGACGAAGTCTAAGATAAGTGGGGGAGATTTGTAACACCCGATTCCTGGTATGTCTTTAATTAAAGAATTTTATGTATTTTCTTTAGAACTCGACGAGTTGGTGGCCCAAATCGTCGAGTAGAGACGAGATCCGCGGGAAGTTTAAGTGACCTACTCGACGAGTCGGAGACTGACTCGGCGAGTAGGTGTTGTTTGGGTAAAACCCTAAATTTGAAGGTTTGCACCGTACTTAAACGTCTTATTGCAGCCTCCATCGTCCTATATGCTCCCAGAACACCTCATATCGAAACCCTAGCCACTTTGAGTGATCTAAGGCCATTTTTGGTGCTTTTGGGTGGTTTGTGAAGCTTCAAAGGAAGGAAGAAGCTTGGGAATCCGATTTGGGGCTTGTAGATCTAGAGGTCTTATTCCATCTTCAGCTCAATCAAGGTAAATGCCCCCTGTTTTGGTCTTCCATTCGATTGTTCATCTTTAGGGCTTAGATTTTGGGTGCATTTAGGGCTTTCTAAGCCATTTTCGGATTTGTGAAGTGATTAATGGAGTTCTACTTTCAGATCTGAGTCATTGGAGGGGTCTCATGGCATAAAGGTGCCAAGTCTATGGCGATGAGAGCCCCATGCTCATTGTAGAGCACCTTTTATGGATTTTTGTGCCAAAAACCCCATGCATGTGCACCAAGTTTGGAACTTTACGTATAAAATGGACATTAGCAGAACAAATGTATGGTTTTGACGTGTTAAGACCCATTTAAATCGACTGTATACTAAGGGTCAAGAAGGGACTCGACGAGTTGTTCTTGGAACTCGGCGAGTCGGTGTGTAATGACCACTAAATCCTTTCTGTGGATGGACCAGTGGTTTGGGAAGGAAGTCCCGTAAATGTTTAGACTCATAAAGGGACGTGGGAATCATGGGACTCGACGAGCGTATGAACAGACTCGGCGAGTCCAAGGCAATCTCCCAACCTTTGAAGATGAAGTCGACAAGTTGTTCATACAACTCGGCGAGTCATAGACTGGACACTTTCTTATAAGGGAGATGAACTCGCCGAGTTTTTCTTGGAACTCGGTGAATCGGATGAAGATGGTCTCGATGGTTTGAATGAAGGAGAACTCGACGAGTACTCGCTAGACTCAACGAGTGGTGTCGGGGTTGGATCGGGTTAGTGGAGCATGGACTCGACGAGTTGGTAGAAGTGGGTTTAAGACACTACATGACATCGAGGTGAGTTACCTTCCAGTAGAAGTGGGTTTAAGGCACCAAGGCCGGCCCACTATTTATTGTTAGTTGGGACGATTATCTTTGTGATAATTGTTGGGTCTGTTATTGTTGGTTATGTGAGTATGCTAGTTTGCTAGTTACTATGTTATGTGAGATAGTATCAGTAGTAGGGGACTAGTCCCCGATCCGGTCGCTAGGACCAATGGGTAGGTCGGACACCACAGATATGTCTGACAGCATGATTATGATATGATATTATGTGTTAGTAGTAGGGGGTGAAATAGTCCCCGTGTTCGGTTGAGATAGACCGAAAGGTAGGTCGGCACCCCTGAATAGCTTGACATGGGTAGGTCAGCACCCCAAAATAGCTTGACGTGGGTAGGTCAGCACCCCAGAATGGCTTGACATGGGCAGGTCAGCACCCCAGAATGGCTTGACATGGGTAGGACGGGCGCCCCAGAATTGCCCGGTAGTATGTATGCTATGTGGTTGTATGGTATGTGGTATGATGGGGGAACTCACTAAGATTTGTGCTTACAGTTTTAGTTTTGGTTTTAGGTACCTCTTCGTCTAAGGGGAAGGAGCCAGCGGTGTAGCGGCGCATCACACACACACATGGTTTCCGCATGGAGTTTTTTGGGGATGTACTCTGATTTATTTCACTTTTGACGATATGATTTTCAGACACTTTGTTATGTTTCTTTTTGCAAATGACCTGGCGTGGGAAATGTTTTGGTGAACTAAATTGTGAAATACTAAATTAAAAATGAGAGTTTTGGGCTTGAATTTTGGGATGTTACAATTTTCATGTTATCCAGAAATCGGGATCCTACCCCAGTAACTACTTAAGGCTAATAACATTTTCATGTTATCAAAGATTGGGATTTTGCCCCAGAAATTACATAAGGTCTATAAAATCTTCATGTTGTGACACGTTGGGAATGTTCCCCAGAGAATACGGTCGAATTGCAACATTTTCATGTTATCTATCCAATGAATTATATCACAAGTGGGAATCCTCCCCAGAATATAACATTAACATATTATCGATTTTGTTAAAGTCTATAATCTAAACAGGTTGTCCTAAGGAGAAATTTCCCTTATGAGATCCAACATCCTTATTTTTTAGGATCTCTGACAATAAGGATCCTTGCCCTTAAGGATCCTCATCGACCTTTGTTGGAGAGGAACCTCATTCCCAATAGTGAACCAATGTTCTCTCCTAAGTTGGAATTTATCCTCACTATATTCTAAAATTCAAAGACTCGTGAAGCTTAAAGAGGAACTCGAAGACAATCAGCCATGCAGAAAAACCATGAGAGAGATGTAAAAGGAAAATGCTACCATATCATTCAAAAGAAGAAAGGGTTGCATATCAACCCATCCAAAAATTTAATTGTCTTACATCACTAACAAAAATAAAAGCTACTTAAACCAATTTTTTGCAGGCCTAGGCCTTAGTCTAGTCATCATCGGTTATGCCCTTATTCTCCCTCCTCTGGTCAACATCAACACTGGATCCTGATTGGCGACAAAAGGCTTATCGATCAGCTTGGCTAACGCCTCACGCCATCCCTCTATGTCCCAATAACTCGTATTTTCCAGATCCTCAACGATCTTGATGTTAACCTGCAGAATAGCTATCGCAGCGCTTGTCTTGGCATCAACAATCACCTCCTCGATATCCGCAAGATGCTCTTCTTCCTTTTTGACTTTCTTCTTGCTCAACAACTCCACCCTTTGGAGAAGAACCTCATCGGTGACCCTCCATGTCTTATCCTGCTCTATTAGAACAAACTCCACTTTATCGACACGGACCCTGAGGTCGCCAGTAACATGGGAAACATGAGCGAAGAGCTAGAACGAAACATAAACATCAGCATGAAAAATAACAGGTATGATAGATTAATAATGCATATGCGGAATCCTTGCAGCTTGGGAAAATGAAGACAACTTCCCAAGAGCATCCTTGATGCTGAGGTTCTCCATGTTGAAAGCTACAACCTCAGAAGTGTTTCGTTTTTGGGATCCTGAAGCCTTAACAGAAAGATCTATATGAGATCTCTTGGGAAGAGGAAGATTGGCACCTTTTTCCTGTTTAGCTTTGATTGAACCACTGGTCATATCATCTTCAAGATTTGCCAAACCAAAGCGTGCCTTGGATCGGGTAGTCTTAGAACCTGCCAGAGATCCCAATCAAGTCAGGATCCTCTAAAAAGATATATCCTAGAAAAATAATGTTACCAGTGGCCATAGAAGCAGTAGTGGAGGAACCCTCCTGAAGACTGGAATATTCTAGCCTGAACGACCTCTCAACCACATGAATTGTGAGGAATTTGGAAATCTTGTCCTCATAGTCACCAACGACAGGAATAAGCTCCTCAAACCTAAATGTTGCATCAAAACAAACAAAATAAGGGAAGTAAATTTCAGGATCCTTGATATCTAAATTTGTTTCCTACCCCTTTTAATCCATGATCTTGGTAGGGAATCCCCCTCAGGAATCGAGTCGCGTCTAACGAAGAAATATTTTTCTTTCCAAGCGCCATCATTTTGTTTAGATTTCAAAATGAGGTGGGGTTTGTTTGTCTTAACTCTTAACAGGAAACGAGAAGAACCAAAAGTAGGAAGATCATAGATGAAGGCCAACTCAGGTAACCTGATGTCCATATTTTTGGAATGATTCAGGCGATCCATCCAAAAAGGGATCCTCCAAACCACAGATATAGTTTGGATATAGGAGATTTGGGTACACAGAAAGAAATCACGAATAATACCAGTAAAAGGATAAGTTAAACCTAGAGTGAATGGGTATTCAGGAAAACAAACCCACATTGGAGACAGAAAATCAGGTTGAACGGTAGCCTCGAAAGGACGAAAAACCACATCAGAAGAGAAAGCCCCAATGGCTTTCAACGATTCCATGTCCTCATTGTCAAAAGAACAAACATCGTCATAGGTTAAGATTCCTTGATTGTTAAAATCGTTTTCGGAAGGAATAACAATGTCAGTTCGTGAACGACTAGTTTTCTTTGCCATGACAAGGAAAATCAAAACAATGCAAGAACAAATGAAAGGAAAAAAGGATTACCTTCACAAAGAGATGATGGCGACTTGGAAGAAGTAAAAAGAGGAGTTATCGAAAGCCCTCATTTATGGCTTGAAAAAGATAACAAATATGATTTGACTATTTCTCGATTATCTCGATAAAGATAAGACTTATCCATTAAAGACTAATTTCAAATTCCTTTTACCTATTTACTTTAAGTTATTCCTTTAATATTTACAAAACTAAACCCGATATTTTCAGGAATAACTTCGGGGCAATTGCTAGGGCCAGGATCCTTACAATATTCAGGATCCTCAAATATCCAGGATCCTCAACTACATCAAGGTCCCGGCTAATTACCGTTATTATGTTTATTAATAATTATAACGATCATATTTTGTCTATAACCAACACGTGTGCAGAAGTAGTCAAGGGAATACCAATTATAAACGAAGAATCATCTCAACTATGTTAAAGACCAGGAATACTTGGTCAAATAACGTTCATGAAGCTGGTCATAGAGGATCTCGAAAGTATCATACATCTTGTTAGCTAGTTTAGACTATAAATTGACACTTGTAATCTGCACACAACACACTGTTCTTCAGTCTAAGCTTACTCTACGAAATTCTCTACTCATTCTTACTGAGAACGCACTGTAATCTTCATTTTATATCTATAAAATCATCAAGGCAAGTGATCGTTATCACATCCCAAGGTTTTATGTCGAAGATCCTAGCAAGGATCAAGGGTTTTCCTTGTAAACCATTGTTTCACTTTCTTTTATCATTTTCTATTACACAATCTGAACATCACAACCTCTCATTCAATTTGGTTGATTAGTACTTGTGTAATTTTTGACCAAAACAGGCACTTACCGTGTTTGAGGATACTGAGAGGTATAGAATAAGTGGTTCTCCATCTATAGGTTTCACTAGTAGTGGAGTAGAGCTTAGATATTTTTATAGTTCCTGGAAGGCTTTCTCGTGTTCCTCCTTCCACCCAAATTTCTTGTTCTTTTTCAAGATATCGTAAAACAGATTGCACCTTTCTGAGGATCTTGAAATGAACCTGTTTAGTGTTGCTAATCTTCCGGTTAGCCTTTGAATGTCCTTTGTTGAAGATGGGGATCTTAGTTCAATGATTTCTTTTATCTGTCCAGAGCTTGCTTCTATCCCTCTTTTGGTTACCATGTATCCAAGGAACTTGCCTTACTTTATTCCAAGGTGACATTTGAGTGGGTTCAGCTTCATATTGTACTCGTACAGGATGTGAAACGCTTCCTTAAGGTCTCTAAGGTGATCTTCGGCTTTCATTGACTTCACTACCATTTCGTCAATATAAACTTCCATGGTGTCCCCCATATTGTCTTTGAACATCTGATTCACCAACCTTTGATATGTCGCACCTGCATTTTTAAGACCAAAAGGAATTACGGTGTGACAATATATACATGTTGGTGTTATGAATGCAGTATCTTCTTGGTCTGATGGTTCCATTTGGATTTGTTGGAATCCTGCTGAAGCATCCATGAAAGTCAAGAGTTCATGGCCAGCTGCCGGATCTATCATAGAGTTAATATGCGGTAGAGGGAAAGGATCCTTAGGACAAGCCATGTCAAGATCCGTGTAATCCACACACACTCACCATTTTCCGTTTTTCTTTTGTACGACAACCACATTAGCTACCATCTTGGGAACTTTACTTCCTTGATCATCCATGTTTTGCGGAGTTTCTCTACTTCCTCTTGGATGATTTGATTCCTTTCAGGTGCAAACTTCCTTCTCTTTTGGTGTATTGGTCTGTAAGAAGGATCAATATTAAGTTTATGATTAATAATACTCTTGTATATACCTGTCATATCTTTGTGTTTCAATGTGAATGTCTTGCTTCTAGTTCTTAAGAAATTCAATAGATCCTACTCGATCTGTTCAGCCATTGAGGATCCTATGAGGACTTTAGCTTCAGGATCCTCGATGCCCACGGGCACTTCCTTTACGTCTTGTTCCTTTGTCTCTAGAACATCTCGTTCCCCTTGCCTTAATTGCTATGCTTGTTGGGGTTTGGTCGTAGATTTCATAGAGGTTTTGTAGCATTCTTTCGATTCTCGTTGATCTCCCATGATCTTCACTTCTCCCCATGGAGTGGGCAACTTCACACACTGATGGTATGTTGATGGAATCGCTTTCATTTCATGGATCCATGGTCCACCTAGTATCACATTATAAGAAGACAAGGTGTCAATAACACATAAATTTTGTATAGAGTTTACCCCTTCTATGTATATTGGTAGGTTTATTTCTCCAATTAGGTGTTTCATTTCCCCGCTAAATCCTATGAGGACTAAGGATCTCTTGACTATCTCTGATTCTGGGATGTTCATTCTTTTCAACGTGTCTAGGAGTACGATATTGACCGAGGATCGTCTGTCAACAAGGATCCTTAGGACGAAATGGTTGGCCATGTATAGTGTTATCACGAGTTCGTCATGGTGAGGATCCTGAATTCCTTCCCTATCCGTCTCGTCAAATGTGATTTCTTTTTAACTGTTAATCATGGTATTCTTCCGTGTTTTATCTTCCTTTTCTGTTTTTGAGACCTTGGCGTGTCTTTAGCCTGAGAATAAGAAGTACCACATATGTTAGATCTGCCTACGATAACGTTAATTATCTTAGCATCAGAGGGTGGGTTTATTGGTTTCTCTGGGATCCAATGATCATCCTGGCTGTTCTCCTTCGATTTTTCTCTTTTTCTCCCGAGGATCTCTTTGAGGTGTCCTTTACTAAGGAGGTAGCTGATTTCTTTTCGTAGGGCTATGCAGTCCTCCGTCATGTGGCCAAAGTCTTCGTGGTAGGCACACCATTTGGATTTGTCTTTCCAAGCGGTGGACTTGCTGTCTCTCTTTGGCATCTTTCTTTATCTCCAAGATCCTACATAGCATGAATTACACTTGAAATGTCCACATAAAAACAATAGTTAGTGATTTTAGGAAGCTCTTCTTCTTCTCCTCCAGCTTCATGAGCAATAATTTTGTGATGATCCGATTTGTAATAGGGATTCAATTTGTAGGATCCTTGAGTCAAGGATTCGGCCTTCTTGTTGGGGTTCTCATATTGATCCGATGGGTTGCTTCTCTTATGGATCTCTTTATCCTCTTCGAGTCTTATGAACATCAACGCCCGACATCTGACTTCATCCAATCTTTTGCATGGGGTCATCCCAAGGTCTTTATAGAAGGGTTAATCTTTTCTTAGTCCCATTTTAAAGGCTTCTACAGAGGTGGCCATGTCGATGTTGGGGATGCTCAGAGCTTCCCCGCAAAACCTGTTAACAAAGTCCCTAAGTTTTTCCTTAGGATCCTGAACCACCCGGTAGAGATCACTAGTGATATTCTCGAAGGTTCTGCTGGAAGAAAATCGGTTATTAAAGATATCGACTAAGTGTGCAAATGAAGTAATAGAGTGTGGGGGAACGTTTCAGAGCCATTTGAGGGCTGATCCTGTAAGGGTCGAACCAAAGCCTTTGCATAGGTAAGCTTCCTTCAAGTGCCCTGGAATGGGAATGATCTCCATCCTTTCTTTGTATTGGGATATATGCTCTTCAGGATCTGTAGTTCCATCGTATAGCTTCATCATGGGAGTTTGGAAGCTCTTAGGAACTTCGGTATCGGCTATCGCAGGAGAAAATATCGAGATCCTGTTGCTTGTATGTGAAAAGCGTCAAAATTTGAGACAGTACTAGATTTGAATAAACTTAGTTGCACATATAGGCACGAGACATACTTAGTTTGTAACTAGGCGCTACGTTATAACCTACTAGAAACTTGGAAACAAGTAGAATCAAAGGATAATGTACTTAGATTTCACATTGGTATGTGAATTCTACAACTACTTAACTGTAATGACTATCCATATTCGGGTCATTCCTTGAATTGAACATATTTGCATGAATCATGTAGACTCATCATGCACTTGACCTAGAAGTAGAAATTAGGTCAAAGTCTCATAGAAACTTAAGTCAAAGTTAAAACTAGGACCAGTATACTTGATTCTTTTGTTTCACTTGAATCTCGGAATCACTACATAGAATGCCAATAAACCGAAAAAAAAATCCCCAATATTTTCATAACTATAAAAGAGTTATAATACCATAAAATGATTTGAAGTCTCAAAAATTCAATACCGCGAGGGTGGGCAAGGTAGCATACCGGTTGGAGCTACCTGCGGAGTTGAGTCAGATACATGATACCTTCCACGTGTCCCAGTTGAGAAAGTGTATAGCCGACGAGTCGGCGGTGGTCCCATTGGAGGATATTCAGGTGGATGCGAGCCTGAATTATGTTGAGAGGCCAGTCGCGGTGGTGGATCGGAAGATCAAGGTTTTGAGAAACAAGGAAGTGCCACTGGTTCTGGTTCAGTGGCAACATCGAAAAGGGTCTGAGCTGACTTGGGAGCCGGAGGCGGAGATGCGGAATTGTAACATCCGGATTTCCAGGTATCTTATTTTAATTGTTTATTTTGAGTTTTATGGAGGGACTCGGCGAGTAGACGCTCAGACTCGCCGAGTAAGATCGTGAATTCTTGTCTGGATTAATGACCAGACTCGACGAGTCGATGAGTGGACTCTATTTCAAGGCCCTTATGGCCGTCATTTGCGATCACTACTCCCCTGAGAAACCCTAGAGAGCAGAGAGAAGCTTGTAGTGCAAGAGGAAGTCTCATCCATCATTCTTGAGTGTGTTTTAGCAAGGGGAAAGGAGGATTTCGAGCTAGGCAGTCTTGTGGGACTCAAATCTTCCATCATTTGGTGCAGAGCTGCTGTGGGAGGTAAGGATTCATGTCCATTTTCTTTGAGTAAAAGATTTCATGAATCTAGGGCTTTTTCTCTTCTTTTTGGTAAGAGATCTAGTGTATGTGATGTCCCCTTGTGTCAATATCATCAGATCTGGACCATGAGAGGTCCAAAGAGTCCCTATTCTCCAGCTTTATGCATTCCTTTATGAGTTTGAAGCTTAGGTTATCATATTAAGGGTTATTTTGGCATATAGAGGTGATAGTCTGATGCATGGGCCTAAAGTTCGAACCTTTACGCGATTATCATGCTTGGGAAGGTCAGATCTATAGATTAGAGAAGCAGATCTGACCTTAGAAGGTCATTTGAGTATGAACATGGAAGCAACTCGCTGAGTCATAAGTGGACTCGACGAGTCGAGTCGTGGTTGCCCCGCGATTCGTGGCAGGAGGAACCCGTCAAGTGGAAGGATGACTCGACGAGCCAAGAGAGGCTAGAAGGACTCAAAGGACCTGCATGGACTCGCCGAGTCGCCCGTGTGTACTCGACGAGTCGGGTCAAAGTTTGACTGTTGACTTTCGTTGACTTTAGGGTTCTGGTCAAGACGGATTCAAGAGAGTTCAGAGAGGGGTAGAATGGCCTTTTACCCAATCTTTAGAGATGAGTCTATGAGAGAATATTGATCAGGGATGTTATTTGAATAATAGGAGGAGGCTAGGTCGGGACGTTGAGCACGAGAGTTTATCCGACTTCATTGAGGTGAGTCTTCTCACTATATTGTACCTGGAAGGGTACCTATGTGTGACCGGAAGGTCTTATATGCTATGAGATGTATGAGCTGCATGTTGTTATGTGACATGTATGTGTTATGTATGTTATATATGATAAGCGCCGGAAGGTCAAGATGATATGGACCGGAAGGTCAAGAGGTTACGGACCGGAAGGTCGATACGGGTAGGACCGGAAGGTCTACCGGGATTCGGGACGGAAGTCCCCTGAGACACATGGATCGGAAGATACTACAGATTTATGGCTTGGAAAGGTGTATATGTTGTATGTGGTATTTTGGGGAACTCACTAAGCATTTACGCTTACAGTTGTTGTGTTATGTGTTTCAGGTACTAGAGAGGATCGCGGGAAGGCGCCGGCATGATCCGTACACACTCATAGAGATTATGTTTTCAGATTCTGGGATTTGTTTGTTATTATGACTGAGGATACAGTTTGTTTTATACTGCTTTTCATGATTGAAAATGTGATTTAAAAATGAAAAATTGTTTTGAAAATTTACGTCGTTACAGAAACAGTACATGTCACACCCCAAAACCGAGAACGGCGGAATACGTTCTGGGGTGGAGGACGTCATGTACAGTATCATCACAATGCATAATAGTAAAGACAAGCAACAACATCCATTGCATTAATATAATAATTTTAATACAAACGTGTTATGTACAGTTTGTAAGACACCAAAAGTATAATCAAAATAAAAGATGAGTCTTATATGTGCTCCATCTTCTCAAAAGCTGCATCTGTACCTGTCTACTGATGACCTGAGAATACAAGTTATTTTGAAAGAGTTTATCAGCATAAAGCTGGTGTATTCATAAGTATTTAGTGTCATTGCTTGTATAAAATGTTAACAACAATGTAGTATGATAGTTGATATCAATGTTTGAAAATAGTATGCTCCCTAGAAAATCCTATATTTTCCAGTAAAAGTAGTCTTCTACCAAGACCCGGTTGGTTGCATGTTTGACCCTTTGAAAATGTAAAAGTTTTCCCAGTAAAACTATCAGTATGAAAATATAGTTTTAGACGTTATTCATATAGAGTAATTAGGAAAATAATGCTTTACCCCAGCAGTGTCACTGCCGGCTTAATGTAATGAAAATGCAGATTCCAGGTAGTATTAAATGTACAATACACCTCGGGGAATCCGTTTTGCATTTAATTCTTAAAGTGTTAATTAAAGGTCTGAATGTGAACTCGTATGTGACCATGCTGATTAACGATGGAATAACTGATGACCCTCCGAGTCATATGTAGAAATATGACATTCTGTCACCCCTTGGCCTTTCGGCTGGGACTGTAGCTAGCTGTTGGGATGTGGGAGTGTCTGTCCCGTATAGATCTATACACATAATGCCCGCTCTCCCTCCAGGAGACTCTGGTTACACGGTGATAGCACAATGAAGTGTCGTATCGAGAAGTAGTATGTCACATTCTGTTTTAGTATATTCTCTTGTATATTGTATAATGTATTTTCTGGTATAATGTATAGAGTGTTCTCTTGGATAGCATATAGTATTCTCTTTGTATTGTATTTATCATGTATTGACTCATAACTATACTGACTCTGGTAGATGTCATTGTAATAGGAGTAATGAGTAATATTCCTTAACTATACCTATTATAGTTAAATAGTAGTGTTGGTTGCATGCCTTTGTTACACAAAGGTACTGAACTGAAGTGAAGACTTTTATATCCAACACAAATATATATGATATATAACTAAGAATTGAATGACAGTCGGACAAATAACAGAATAACCTAAGTCCACAACCAAACAAGGAACATGAAATAAGGTGAGCTATCAGTCCTAAGTCCTTCAAGTCTTACTTATATAAATATATTAGTATAGATATGGTTTTGAAGATAAAACAAGTTTAAAAGAGTTTGAAAACAGTTTTAGCATTTAAAGAATTTGATAAAAGGTTTGAAACACTTGAAAACTCAAAGTTTGATGGAAATCTGAAAGTAGCAATAAATTATGTAGTCTGTTCTAGTTATTAATCACATGTGATTGATATAATAACTATAACAATTCAACTTGTATTCCCCCCCCCCCCATAAAAGCATTTAAAATCATTTAAAAGGTTGATTTAGGGGTATGAACTCACCTACAGTGAGTGGAGTGGATGGAAGTGCCGGGTAGGATGCTAGGTGTCAAGTGAGGACTTGAACACACACACGGATCCTATGTAACATATAGTGATACATAAATGTATGTAATTAGTTCTTTAATCACTAATTAATCAAGTAAAGACACTCTAATGCATGAAAACACTTTGTTTCAAGTGCTAGGAGTGCGAAGGGTTGCATCTAAGGAGAGTATGGCCTCACATTGGAGTTTACTCCTCAAATGGTGGCCCTTATGTGTGTTTACGGTTTCTGGACCATTTCCCCCATGAGTTTACGGCCGTAAACTCATGGGAATGGTGCATTTGTGTGTTTCAAGGTCCTATATCTCATAAAGAATGGTTCTAAGTTCGAAACAAAGGCTTAGGAAGTGGTTAGGGCTCAAAAGGACCCCTCATTGGAGTTTACGGTCCTTGGACCATCTTTGAGAGTTTACGGTCGTAAACACTTGAGTTTACAGTCGTAAACCCATGAGTTTACAGCCGTAAACTCATGTATGCCTCAATCTTTTTGTGTTTTGGTGTTTCTAGCTCATGCATGCAAGTTTCTAGCCCTTTATCCAAGCATTTGAAGGTGTTAGGGGCGTCAAAACACCCTTTGGGGGTGTTTACGGTTTTGGGAGATCCCCAAACTATAAACACATATGTTCTTGGGATTTTGGATGATTTTCCATGGATTAAGAAGTATAGTAAGCAATTAACTAGCTAGAAGGAGTATACTTACTTATATGAAGCTTGTAAGAGTGTTTAGGACCCAAAAACACTAATGTGTGTTCTTGGTGTTTTGAAGAACACTTGAAGATCTAAGTAAAAACCAAGAATCCATGGATGAAATGATGTATAAACGCTAGATTAAGTGTTGTATGAAAGAATCTAGGAAGGAAACACTTACATTTTGGCGGATTTGAAGAAATGAAATTATGATACTTGAGAGAAAAGCTTGGTGTTCTTGAGGTGGGAAGTGGAGAAATGAGGAAAAAGTGTGTAAACTCATGCTATATGCATGAGTTTTCAGGAAAATGGTGTTTACAGCCCAAACACCTCTTGTTTGGCCTTAAACACCTAGCTAAGGTGTTGGTTGTTTTGTTTGCTACACCTCACTAATAACGTCACTTCCTTTTATTTAATAGTTTGACGAAAAATAAAATAAAACACCCAAACGGACTTGAATCCGGCCAAAAATATACTGAAATGTTTTTGAATATTATATGAAGTGTTTAACGGTAGAGATTATATAAATGAAAATTTCGGATTGTCACATCATCCCCCCGTTTGAGGGAATTTCGTCCCGAAATTAGAGTTCAGACAACTAAGTTATTACAAAATAACTAAGTAAAAGGATGAGGATATTTAAGTCTCATTTGATCCTTGAGCTCCCATGTGAATTCCGGTCCTCGCTTGGCGTTCCAGCGAACCTTCACGATTGGGATGCGGTTTTGTTTCGTTCGTTTCACCTCGCGGTCCATAATCTCTACAGGTTCCTCCACGAAGTTGAGGCTCTCGTCGATCTCGATCTCGTCGAGTGGGATTGCAAGAGTCTCGTCGGATAGGCACTTTTTCAAGTTTGAGACGTGGAAGGTAGGATGTACATTACTGAGTTCGTGGGGTAGGTTGAGTTTGTAAGCTACGGGGCTGATCCTAGCGAGGATCTCGAAAGGCCCTATGTATCTTGGATTCAGCTTTCCACGCTTTCCGAAGCGTATCAAGCCTTTCCAGTGTGAGACTTTCAAAAGGACTCGGTCTTCCACCTGGAATTCCAAAGGTTTCCTTCGTTTGTCTGTGTAGCTTTTCTGTCGGTCTCTAGAGGCTTTCAATCGTTCACGAATCTGAACGATCTTCTCTGTCGTTTCCCGAATGATTTTCGGACCCGTGAGAGTGCTGTCAGGAACTCGTCCTTTAGCTAAATGAGTATCACCCACCTCAGCCCAGCACAGAGGGGACCTGCACTTTCGACCATAGAGGGCTTCGAATGGAGCAGCTTTGATGCTCGAGTGATAATTCTTGTTGTACGAGAATTCAACAAGTGGTAAGTGGGTATCCCACACCTTACCAAAGTCGATCACACAGGCTCGCAGCATATCTTCCAAAGTTTGGATAGTCCTCTCACTTTGTCCGTCGGTCTGTGGATGGTAGGCTATACTCATGTCTAGCCTCGTTCCTAAGAAGTTTTGTAATGACTGCCAGAACCTCGAAGTGAGTCTACTATCTCTATCTGAGATAATAGATATAGGAACACCATGCAGCCGTACGATCTCCCTGTTGTATGTTCTCGTGAGCTTCTCCATCTTGTCGGTTTCTTTGATGGGTAGGAAGTGTGCGGACTTGGTCAATCTGTCAACGATGACTCATATGGTATCAAGTCCACCTTCTATCTTGGGTAACTTGGTTATGAAGTCCATAGTGATCCGCTCCCACTTCCACTCGGGTATCTCCGATTGTTGGAGTAGACCTGACGGTTTCTGGTATTCGACCTTGACCTTCGCGCAAGTAAGGCATTTACTTACGAAGGTAGCAATCTCTGCTTTCATGTTAGGCCACCAGTATGAATTCTTGAGATCCAGATACATCTTATCTGAACCTAGGTGGACGGAATATCGAGTATTATGCGCTTCCTTCATGACCAAGTCTCTGAAGCCACCGTGCTTCGGTGTCCAGATCCGGTCCATGAGATATAAGGCTCCGTCACCCTTGGCTTCCAGGTTCTTATCCATTCCTCGTAGGGATTCTTCTGCTATATTCTCAGGTTTCAAAGCTTCGAGCTGAGCCTCCTTAATTTGTGTGGATAGATGCGAATGGATAGTCATTGTTAGTGACTTGACTGTTCGACCAGAATATTCTTTCCGACTTAGGGCGTCTTCTACTACGTTGGCTTTACCCAAATGATAACGAATTTCGCATTCGTAGTCATTGAGTAGCTCGGCCCACCGTCGTTGTCTCATGTTGAGCTCTTTCTGGTTGAAGATGTGTTGGAGGCTTTTGTGGTCGGTATAGATGGTGCTCTTCATACCATAGAGATAGACTCTCCAGATTTTTAGGACGAACACAACCGCTCCTAATTCGAGGTCGTGCGTGGTGTAGTTGACCTCGTGTGTCTTCAGCTGTCTTGAGGCGTAGGCGATGACCTTACCTCGTTGCATCAGGACACAGTCAAGCCCTTGGTTGGATGCATCGCAGTACACCACGAAGTCTTCTATCCCTTCCGGGAGGGACAGTATCGGTGCGGTGCATAAGGCTCGCTTCAGAGTTTGGAATGCCTTCTATTGTTTCTCTTCCCAGTCAAAGGCCACGCCTTTCTGGGTCAATGTAGTCAGGGGTTTCGCGATTCGAGAGAAGTTTTGAATGAACCTGCGGTAGTAGCCAGCGAGGCCAAGAAATTAACGAATTTCTGTAGGAGTCTTTGGTGCTGACTAGTTCTCAATGACTTTAATTTTGGAAGGGTCCACGTGGATTCCTTCTTCGCTCACCACATGCCCTAAGAATTCGACTCTTCGGATCCAAAATTCGCACTTAGAGAACTTCGCGTATAGCTTCTCCGATCGTAAGGTTTACAGGACTTGTCGTAGATGATTGTTATGCTCTTCCTTACTTCGAGAGTAGATAAGTATGTCATCAATGAAGACGATGAGGAACTGATCCAAGTAAGGACGACATACCCTATTCATCAAGTCCATAAATACTGCGGGCGCATTGGTCAGTCCGAACGACATTACTACGAACTCGTAGTGTCCGTAACGAGTTCGGAAGGCTGTCTTCGGAACATCCTCCTCAAGCACTCGCAACTGGTGATACCCGGACCTTAGATCAATCTTGGAAAAGTAACTCGCCCATTGCAGTTGGTCAAATAAATCGTCTATGCGAGGAAGAGGGTCACGATTTTTGATCGTAAGTTTGTTGAGTTCCCTGTAATCGATGCACATACGGAACGATCCGTCTTTCTTCTTCACGAACAAGACTGGTGCTCCCCAGGGTGAGAAGCTCGGTCTTATAAAGCCCTTGCTGAGCAGCTCGTTAAGTTGATCGGACAGTTCTTGCATTTCAGCAGGCGCTAGACGATAGGGCGATTTGGCTACGCGGGGTGGCTCTGGGGATTAAGTTGATTCGGAACTCGACTTCACGTTGGGGAGGTAATCCCGGTAGCTCTTCTGGAAAGACGTCGGGGAAGTCACGTACCACGGGGAAGTCTTTCAGGTCTTTTGTTTTCTGGCTCGTGTCGACGATGTGTGCAAGGAACGCGCAATATTCCTTACGCAAATATTTATGGGCTTGGATACTTGAGATGATACGAAGGCTCGTACTGGGTTTGTCTCTGTAGATCAACAAGGTTTCGTTATTTGGTAAGTTCAGACGGATTGCTTTGTCGAAACACAGAATATCGGTACGATGGAGACTCAACCAGTCCATGCCCACAATGACATCGAAGCTCTTGATTGCTATTGGTATGAGGTCGATTGGAAACGAATGGTTATCTAGTGTGAGGGTACAACCTATGTAGATTTCATTAGAACTCTCTGTCTTTCCGTTAGCCATTTCTACAACGAAGGTTTCTTTTAGTGGTTGTGGTGATTGTTTAAGTAAGTGTTTAACGTTTTGGTTTACGAAACTCCTTTCTGCCCCACTATCAAATATGATAAAAGCATAAGAGTTATAGAGAAGGAACGTACCCGTGACTACTGTGGGATCTGCTACTGCTTCATTGTGGCCAATAGCAAGTAGTCTGCCTGCTCCTCCCGCATTGCCAGCCTTTGGACAGTTTCTTTTGAAATGTCCTACCTCGCCACAGCCGTAGCAGGCCTGGCTTACTCCCGAACCGGGGACCTGGGAAATGGGTTTGGGTGGTGTTCGGCAAAACCGGGCGGTATGGCCCTTCCGGTCACAGTTAGTGCAGTGCATTTTCCGGCAGGGGCCGGTCACAGTTGGTGTACTTGGGTAGACTCCCTGCATATGTTTTGGCTGGTACAGGGGCAGCAGGAGTAGTGGCAGCATGGACAGCCACCGTTTGTTGGTTCTTTGAAGAGGATTGGGCTGTTTTACCCTTCTTTCGGTCCCACCGCTTCCTTTTGTTGTCAGATGTCTTGGTCGGTGTAGTGGCAACCGTTGTGGTTGCTGATGGAGTGTAAGGAACTTCATGATCAATCAACCTTTGGGCCAATTCCTTGGCACTGTCAAAGGTCGTAGGGTGTGACGCTAGAACGTTCCCTCGATACGGGGGCACTAAACCCCAGATGTATCTTTCAATTTTGTTGCCTTCGGTGGGGACCATGTTTGGACACAGAGTCACCAGGTCGCAGAACCTGGTTGTATAAGCCACTATGTCGGTCCCCTTCATCTTGAGGTTCCAGAGTTCCTCCTCAAGTTTCTGGATTTCGCCCCTAGGGCAGTACTCCCTTGTCAGAAGGTCCTTCAGTGTGTCCCAGCCCATGGCGTTGGCTGTTACTAAAGAGAGTGATTTGACATGGCCGTTCTACCACGTCAAGGCCCTTTCGGTGAAAGTGCAAGCTACGAACTTTATCTTGCTCTCTTCGGGGCACGAGCACATCTCGAAGATGGCTTCAGTTCTTTCGATCCATTGGGATAGTGCAATGATCCCTCCGGTCCCATTGAAGAATGTTGGTTTGCAGCTCATGAAATCCTTATAGGTACACCCCTGTATATGTGGGTGGATTTCACCATGTCTAGAGTTGGTGCCCATTCCGGATCCACTTGCATCGCCAAAATTTATTTGGGCCATAGCTGCGGTCACAGCTGCGGTTACAGCTGCCTGAAACATCACCGCATCAAACTGTTGCGGAGGAGGTGGTGGTGGTGTTTGACTTGCAGGCGTGTTTCTGGTCGGACGCCTGCGAGGAGGCATCTTTTACTGAAAATTTATAAAGATGACGACAATAGTAAGTATTGACTGTAAGTATGAGGAGAGTGTTTCATGGACTAAATCGCCATAGTCCAATTGTTAGATAGAAGCGTATCAATAGAGTAGGAAAAACACAAGAGTAGGAACTTCTCACTAGATTAGATTAGATAACTGCCAAAATTACTGGTATTAATGATGTAAAAATGTGTTCGGGAAAAATGGCCTAACAGTAGGTCTTACATCAAACCATAAGGGAAAATGTTGGTAGTTTAGAAGTCTAGTTAGAGTACTTTCAAAGCTAGGAAAGTTCACAGACATGTGCTATATAGAGCATAGAAAAGATAGGCTATTCCTTAATCAAAAGAGAAAGATGAGTTAACATCTTCTACCGGCGACGGGTATCCCTCGGACGAACCCTTAGGTCAGCCAGTTGACGTACAACTTCCTGAAGATGTCATTCATGCGCTCTCTGACACTCGGAGTTCCATGACTTCGGCTCGGGATGCAGCCAGTTGCTGCTGTAGAGCTTCATTGGTCCCTAGTCCTATCCATAGCTTCTTTGAGTTGGCGGATATGGACAGTGTTAAGGTTAGAGTTGGCGTCAATTTCCACAACTCTGCCGATGGCTGCGTGGCTTTGTTCGATGTTCCTAGCAATCCTACGGACCATGATGGGCAAGACTCGGTCATAGCTGCGGTTACAGCTGCCTGAAACATCACCGCATCAAACTGTTGCGGAGGAGGTGGTGGTGGTGTTTGACTTGCAGGCGTGTTTCTGGTCGGACGCCTGCGAGGAGGCATCTTTTACTGAAAATTTATAAAGATGAGGACAATAGTAAGTATTGACTGTAAGTATGAGGAGAGTGTTTCATGGACTAAATCGCCATAGTCCAATTGTTAGATAGAAGCGTATCAATAGAGTAGGAAAAACACAAGAGTAGGAACTTCTCACTAGATTAGATTAGATAACTGCCAAAATTACTGGTATTAATGATGTAAAAATGTGTTCGGGAAAAATGACCTAACAGTAGGTCTTACATCAAACCATAAGGGAAAATGTTTGTAGTTTAGAAGTCTAGTTAGAGTACTTTCAAAGCTAGGAAAGTTCACAGACATGTGCTATATAGAGCATAGAAAAGATAGGCTATTCCTTAATCAAAAGAGAAAGATGAGTTAACATCTTCTACCGGCGACGGGTATCCCTCGGACGAACCCTTAGGTCAGCCAGTTGACGTACAACTTCCTGAAGATGTCGTTCATGCGCTCTCTGACACACTCGGAGTTCCATGACTTCGGCTCGGGATGCAGCCAGTTGCTGCTGTAGAGCTTCATTGGTCCCTAGTCCTATCCATAGCTTCTTTGAGTTGGCGGATATGGACAGTGTTAAGGTTAGAGTTGGCGTCAATTTCCACAACTCTGCCGATGGCTGTGTGGCTTTGTTCGATGTTCCTAGCAATCCTACGGACCATGATGGGCAAGACTCGGTCAGCTGAACCTCCCTCGCTTATGTTGTAAAAGCTTCGATTTCCGTTGAAAGGTAAGGGCTGACCCTGTTCATCACTCCATCGATTCAAGGTTGTTGCCCACATGGGAGTGGGACCTTGAAATGCTAGACGGGGGTTGGGGTTTGGAGCTGATGGGGGTAGGTTGTTGACTTCTGGTTCAGAGTCGGAGTTATCCGAAAAGCCTTCGGCACGGTGATCATCCAAAGGGATTGGGTGATCATCTTCCGGGTCGTCATCAAGCCATCCTCCAATGCCTTGGTTGGGATAGTACAGATCGCCAGGGAGATGAAAGCCAGCCATGCTATCTACGCGAGAACGGGGAAAGAATAGTTAATAGACGTACTAATCTAAGATACTTATAAGATGATCGTTATTAGTTGATTCAATACTTGCATAGTGCATACCAATTACATGCAACCGAAACAGGATAGACCTTCGAATAAGTGACCCTAACTCTAAATCCACAACCAAACAAGGAACAGGAAGTAAAGTAAAGATCACAGATTCTAAGTCTATAGCGCCTTAGTCACATGTAACCTTGGCGTACCCACTTAGCAACTATTATTTTACTTGTAACGACCTTTTTAGTTCTCACATATGTAATTCATAGTAATGCAGAATACTCCTATAGTATTCTTGTTCTAATGTTCTTGTAGTAGTGTGGGTAAGTTTTTAGACTTGTTGCAACACCGAACCATTCTTAGGTACATGCTAGTCACTCTTCGGGAAATGTAGTTGATCAGGCTACATCCCCCCCCCCCCCCCCCAGATTTGACTATATGTCCCTAAGCCTAATCGTGCTGTCCAACAATCTTAATACTTTTGTTCTGTTCTAGTATGATACTGACCTTGGTATAAATAGATGTATATATATACTTAGTTAAATATTTTATTATTTAAAAGTATATATTCTTGGTTAGAGTGTTTTAATCCCGATGTGTTTATAGTTCGTATATCTTTTATGGGTTGATATACTTGATTCACTATAAACAGTGCTCTGATACCAATCTGTCACACCCCAAAACCGAGAACGGCGGAATACGTTATGGGGTAGAGGACGTCATGTACAGTATCATCACAATGCATAATAGTAAAGACAAGCAACAACATCCATTGCATTAATATAATAATTTTAATACAAACGTGTTATGTACAGTTTGTAAGACACCAAAAGTATAATCAAAATAAAAGATGAGTCTTATATGTGCTCCATCTTCTCAAAAGCTGCATCTGTACCTGTCTACTGATGACCTGAGAATACAAGTTATTTTGAAAGAGTTTATCAGCATAAAGCTGGTGTATTCATAAGTATTTACTGTCATTGCTTAAATAAAATGTTTACAACAATGTAGTATGATAGTTGATACCAATGTTTGAAAATAGTATGCTCCCTTGAAAATCCTATATTTCCCAGTAAAAGTAGTCTTCTACCAAGACCCGGTTGGTTGCATGTTTGACCCTTTGAAAATGTAAAAGTTTTCCCAGTGAAACTATCAGTATGAAAATATAGTTTTAGACTTTATTCATATAGAGTAATTAGGAAAATAATGCTTTACCCCAGTAGTGTCACTGCCGGCTTAATGTAATGAAAATGCAGATTCCAGGTAGTATTAAATGTACAATACACCTCGGGGAATCCGTTTTGCCTTTAATTCTTAAAGTGTTAATTAAAGGTCTGAATGTGAACTCGTATGTAACGATGCTGATTGACGATCGAATAACTGATGACCCTCCGAGTCATATGTAGAAATGTGACATTCTGTCACCCCTTGGCCTTTCGTCTGGGACTGTAGCTAGCAGTCGGGATGTGGGAGTGTCTGTCTCATATAGATCTATACAAATAATGCCTGCTCTCCCTCCAGGAGACTCTGGTTACACGGTGATAGCACAATGAAGTGTCGTATCGAGAAGTAGTATGTCACATTCTATTTTAGTATATTCTCTTGTATATTGTATAATGTATTTATGGTATAATGTATAGAGTGTTCTCTTGGATAGCATATAGTATTCTCTTTGTATAGCATTTATCATGTATTGACTCATAACTGTACTGAGTCTGGTAGATGTCATTGTAATAGGAGTAATGAGTAATATTCCTTAACTATACCTATTATAGTTAAATAGTAATGTTGGTTGCATGCCTTTGTTACACAAAGGTACTGAACTGAAGTGAAGAATTTTATATCCAACACAAATATATATGATATATAAATAAGAATTCAATGACAGTCGGACAAATAACAGAATACCCTAAGTCCACAACCAAACAAGGAACAGGAAATAAGGTGAGCTATCAGTCCTAAGTCCTTCAAGTCTTACTTATATAAATATATTAGTATAGATATGGTTTTGAAGATAAAACAAGTTTAAAAGAGTTTGAAAATGGTCTTAGCATTTAAAGAATTTGATAAAAGGTTTGAAACACTTGAAAACCCAAAGTTTGATGGAAATCTGAAAGTAGCAATAAATTATGTAGTCTGTTCTAGTTATTAATCACATATGATTGATACAATAACTATAACAGTTCAACTTGTATTCCCCCCCCCCCCCCATAAAAGCATTTAAAATCATTTAAAAGGTTGATTTAGGGGTATGAACTCACCTGCACTGAGTGGAGTGGATGGAAGTGTCGGGTAGGATGCTAGGTGTCAAGTGAGGACTTGAACACACACACACGGATCCTATGTAACATGTAGTGATACATAAATGTATCTAATTAGTTTTTTAATCACTAATTAATCAAGTAAAGACACTCTAATGCATGAAAACACTTTGTTTCAAGTGCTAGGAGTGCTAAGGGTTGCATCTAAGGAGGGTATGGCCTCACATTGGAGTTTACTCCTCAAATGGTGGCCCTTATGTGTGTTTACGGTTTCTTGACCATTTCCCCCATGAGTTTACGGCCGTAAACTCATGAGAATGGTGCATTTGTGTGTTGCAAGGTCCTATATCTCACAAAGAAAGGTTCTAAGTTCGAAACAAAGGCTTAGGATGTTGTTAAGGCACAAAAGGACCCCTCATTGGATTTTACAGTCCTTGGACCATCCTTGAGAGTTTACGGTCTTAAACACTTGGGTTTACGGTCGTAAACCCATGCGTTTACGGCCGTAAACTCATGTATGCCTCAATCTTTTCGTGTTTTGGTGTTTCTAGCTCATGCATGCAAGTTTCTAGCCCTTTATCCAAGCATTTGAAGGTGTTAGGGGCATCAAAACACCCTTTGGGGGTGTTTACGGTTTCGGGAGATCCCCAAACCGTAAACACATATGTTCTTGGGATTTTGGATGATTTTCCATGGATTAACAAGTATACTAAGTAATTAACTAGCTAGAAGGAGTATACCTACTTATATGAAGCTTGTAAGAGTGTTTAGGACCCAAAAACACTAGTGTGTGTTCTTGGTGTTCTTGGTGTTTTGAAGAACACTTGAAGATCTAAGTAAAAACCAAGAATCCATGGATGAAATAACGTATAAACACTAGATTAAGTGTTGTATGAAAGAATCTAGGAAGGAAACACTTACATTTTGGCGGATTTGAAGAAATGAAATTATGATACTTGAGAGAAAAGCTTGGTGTTCTTGAGGTGGGAAGTGGAGAAATGAGGAAAAAGTGTGTAAACTCATGCTATATGCATGAGTTTTCGGGGAAATGGTGTTTACGGCCCAAACACCTCTTGTTTGGCCGTAAACACCTGGCTAAGGTGTTGGTTGTTTTGTTTGCTACACCTCACTAATAACATCACTTCCTTTATTTAATCGTTTGACGAAAAATAAAATAAAACACCCAAACGGACTTGAATCCGGCCAAAAATATACTGAAATGTTTTTGAATATTATATGAAGTGTTTAATGGTAGAGATTATACAAATGAAAATTTCAGATTGTCACAGTACATACTATAACGAGAATCATTACATACTACAAATTATACACTAGAGAACATACTACATACTAGACAGAGAGAACATACACTACACTAGTACATACTATACAAATACAAGAATACTATAACATTAATGTGAGATACTACTTCATGGCTCGGCATATACTATTGTGTTACGTTTTGTACCCAGATTCTCCTAGAGGGAGAGCGTGAATTTGTGTATAGATCTATATGGGACTGACCCTCCTACACCTTGCTGCTAGCTACAGTGGGACCTGCAGGTCTGCGGGTGACGAATGTCATATCATTTCGACGTCTGGAACATCGTGGTATACTGGTCAATCGAGTATGGTTACAATCATATCACATTTTACCTTAATTAACTAACAAGTTTAAAGGTAGTTAGTACATTAGTAGTTACATAGATAAAACTACAGTACATCTTTATTTTTCCCAATTCATTCACATTGTGATCTTCTCACGTAAACGGTAATGAGAAACTATATTTTGGTAATGATAGTCATACTTTGGGAAAACTCACACTTTTACAAAAGAACAAACATAGAGAATAGTTGAGTCTTCGTAGAAGACTACTTTAGTAGAAAATATAGGATTTTCTAGGAAGTTTACAAACATTTACATCGAATACTAACAAACTTTTACATCAAACATTTACAAGTACATTCTTAAAACTTATACAAACAATGACACTAAAATACTTATGAACTCACCAGCTTTAATGTTGATCTATGCTTTCAAAATAACTTGTATTCTCAGGTCACCAGTAGACAGGTACCGATGACCAGGTTTTGAGAAGATGGAGCACGTTCATGACTCACCTCTTATTTTGATTATTCATTTTTGGTGTCTTATAAACTTTAGAACACACTTGTATTAAAATTATTACTATTAATGCAATGGATGATGTTGTTGCTTGTTTACTATTATGCATTGTTGTGATACTGTACATGACGTCCTCTGCCCCCGAACGTTTCTGCCATTCCGGTTTTGGGGTGTGACAAATATCCACAGAAAAACAACAGTCATTAATCTTAGAAAAATCTTCTTCCTCTCCGTCATCTTCAAGGGCATTAACCCCATGATGGTCAGGTTTGGAATATGGTTTTGATTTATAGGATCTCTGGGTCGAGGAATCGGCCTTTCTATTGGGGTGATCATAAGAGCTTGGTGGGTTGCTCCTTTTCTGGATCTCCTTGTCTTCTTCGAGCCTGATGAACCTTAGTGCTTTGCTTCTGACTTCTTCCATCCTCCTGCATGGAGTCATTATGAGGTCTTTATAGAAGGGTGAATCTTTCGTTAAGCCCATTTTAAAGGATTCAGCAGCAGTTGCCATGTCGATGTTGGGGATACTTAGGGCTTCCCTACCAAACCTGTTCAAAAAAGTCCTCAGGGATTCCTTAGGATCCTGGACCACTAGATAGAGATCACTAGTAATCTTTTCTAATGTTCTGCTACAAGAAAATTGGTTGTTAAATAGATTAATTAAATGAGCAAATGATGTACTACAATAGGGTGGAATATTAAGAAGCCATTTTAAAGTTGATCGTGTGAGGTTTGAACCATACCCTTGCACAGGCAAGCTTATTAGTGGGGATGGGAATCATCTCCATCATTTCCCTATAGTGTGCCACGTGCTCCTCGGGATCCGTAGTCCCGTTATAAGGCTTCATGTTGGGGGGTCTAAAAGCGCTTTAGGACTTCAGTATCAGCTATCGCCGGAATGAATCTGGAGATCATGTGGCTTGTGGCGGGATTCTTCCGGTACAGGCTGAACTACTCCAGGTACGCTTGAGGTCATTTGTCTTAGTTGCTGGAGATCCTTAGCCATGATCGGGCTTAAACCTGTATCAAGATCCATTGAGTTATTAGTAAAGATATTATTATTGATGGGGTTATCATGATCCTTGTTATTGGGAGTAACAAAGGTTTCAGTGGGATCATGGGTCGTATGTGCTTGTTCTCTCGGAGTCGCGCCCTAGGTAGGAACAGAAGCCAACGTTGAGGATCCTATCTCGCGGTGAATCGCTAAGGATCTCATGTTGTCGAAGTTCAGGAGTATGATGTTGACCGAGGATCGTCCATCAACGAGGATCCTTCTGACGAAATGATTGGCGATGTAGAGAGTAATCACAAATATGTCATGGTGAGGATCCTAGACGTCTTGTCTATCTGCTTTGTTGAAGGTAATCTCCTTTTCGTTTGTTATCAATGTGTTCTTCCGTGGTCATTTTTCCTTCTCTGTTTTGGATACCTTGGCATGCCTCTTCGCTGCAAAATAAGAGGTACTACAAATGTCAGATCCTCCAGAGAACACATTGATTACCTTTGCATCAGTAGGGGGATCCTGGTCTGTTGAGGATCCAGATCTTTTTCTTTGGATCTCTCTTTTCTTATTCCAAGGATTTCTTTGAGGTATCCTTTGCCTAGGAGGTAGCGGATCTCCTTCCTAACAGCTATGGAATCCTCTATGATGTGATCGAAGTCTTCATGGTATGCACACTATTTAGACTTCTCTTTCCAAGCGGTGAATTTTTCTCCTTTTCTTGGCCATCTTGCTTTGTCTCCAAGATCTTGCATAGAAAATATTACACCTAAAATATCCACAGAAAAACAGTAGTCATTAATCTTAGAAATATCTCCTTCCTCTCCGTCATCTTCAAGGGCATTAACCCTATGATGGTCAGGTTTGGAATATGGTTTTGATTTATAGGATCTTTGGGTCGAGGAATCGACCTTTCTAATGGGGTGATCATAAGAGCTTGGTGGGTTGCTACTTTTTTGGATCTCCTTGTCTGCTTCGAGCCTGATGAACCTTAGTGCTTTGCTTCTGACTTCGTCCATCCTCCTGCATGGAGTCATTACGAGGTCTTCATAGAAAGGTGAATCTTTCCTTAAGCCCATTTTAAAGGCTTCGACAACTGTTGCCATGTCGATGTTGGGGATACTTATGGCTTCCCTGCCAAACCTATTCAAAAAAGTCCTAAGGGATTCCTTAGGATCCTAGACCACTTGATAGATATCACTAGTGATCTTTTCGAATGTTCTGCTACAAGAAATTTTTTTGATAAATAAATTAATTAAATCAGCAAATGATGTACTACAATAGAGAGGAACATTAAGAAGCCATTTTAAAGTTGATCATGTGAGGTTTGAACCAAACCCTTGCACAGGCAAGCTTCTTTCAAGTGAGTGGGGATAGAAATGATCTTCATCCTTTCCATGTATTGTGCCACGTGCTCCTCGGGATCCGTAGTCTCGTTATAACACTTCATGTTGGGGGGTCTAAAAGTGCTTTGGGACTTCGGTATTAGCTATCGTCGGAATGAATCTGGAGATCATGTGGCTTGTGGGGGATACTTCCGATACAGGCTGAACTACTCCAGGTATGCTTGAGATCCTTTGTCTTGGTTGCTGGAGATCCTTAGCCAAGATCGGGCTTAAACCTGTATCAAGATCAATTGAGTTACAAGTAAAGATATTATTATTGATGGGGTTATCATGATCCTTGTTATTGGGAGTAACAAAGGTTTCGGTAGGATCCTGGGTCGTATGGGCTTGTTCTCTCAGAGTTGCGCCCCTGGCGGGAATATAGGTCCGCGTTGAGGATCCTATCTCGTGGAGAATCTCTAAGGATTCCGTGTTGTCGAAGTTCAGGAGTATGATGTTGACTGAGGATCCTCCATCAACGAGGATCCCTCTGACGAAATGGCTGGCGATATAGAGAGTAATCACCAATATGTCCTGGTGAGGATCTTAGACGTCTTGTCTATCTGCTTCGTTGAAGGTGATCTCATTTTCGTTTGTTATCAATGTGTTCTTCCATGGTCCTTTTTCCTTCTCTGTTTCGGATACCTTGGCGTGCCTCTTCGCTTCAGAATAAGAGGTACCACAAATTTCAGATCTGTTAGGACATACTTTTATGTGGTTTGGGCTAGGCAATCATTTGTACGGGTATTTATAGGGTCTTGGTCTTTCTATTGTAGATTTTGGTGTAGTTTGCGGTTATGTTGGTGTTCACGGCCGTGAACGGGTTTACAGTCGTGAACGTGTGTTCGGCCATGAACCTTGTTCATGGCCAGCGTGTCCCTATAAATAGTGTCAGGGTCTGTCAGAGTAGGTAGACGTATCAGAGTTGTTTACGATCATAGTGTGTGTTCTCAAGGTGTACCATACGTTTCTTCTAATAGACGTGTGCATTGCTTGATAATCTTCTTCTTCTCTTCATTCTTGTTCTTATTTTGTTTTGATCACTGGTTTGGATCATTGAATTGGGACTCTACAGTTGGTATCAGAACAAGTCCAGTGCCAAAACAGATTCAAGTCACGATTGCGGTTGAAAGAGTTTCTTGGTTTTCTTCATTATTGAATCTTGTTTCTGCATCTGATCGTGTTTTCTTGGCTAAGGAAATCTAAATCCACTCAAAAACACTTGTTTTCATAAAAAACTGGGACTTTACAGTTTGCTGTGTTGAAGGGAGTACAGCCGTAAACACGTGATTCAACTGTAAATTCTTCAAATTCAAGAACTGTAAACTGTTTCTGGACCGTAATCGATTGCTTGACCATGAACCATTCATCAAGTGTTGACCGTAAACACATCTTGGACCGTAAATCATTTTTTGACCGTAATCAGTTGAACTGTGATTGAGTGTACGACCGCAAATAGATTCCGACCGTAAACAGATCTCAGTTTTGTGCTTGAAAACGAGTACTGCCCTTCAAATGAAGACCTTGACTCTTTCTTGAAAAATATCAATGATGTTGCTCAAAATGCAATGGAGATAAGGGGAGTTGAAGACATTCAAGAAGCGACGCCTCCTTCTACTGAGCAGATGGCTGACACTTTTACTGATACGGATATTGCATCTAGGATTCCTCCCCTTAATGTTGCTATTCCCACCTCTACGCCATCTGTGAGTGATCCAATTGTGACTCAAACCTCTCAGCCTCCACTAAAAAGGAGAAGACATGATCCAAGACCAGGAGTTCTTATTCAGGAGCAGGCCCCGCTGACACAACCTGCAACCGCAAAACCAGCTACTACCTCAACTGTACCAATTCAGGAAGGACCTACCAACATTTTTGAATCTGGGAGCTCTTCAGCTCCTTGAGGTTCCTCCCTCCCGAGTCCTGCGCATGACATCGCCTCTGTGAGGCTTGTAAGGGCCTTGGCCGAGCAAGAAGAAACCGGCCTTCCTCCTAGCGGAAAGGGAATATCAATTGAGGAAGGCAACCAAGGGGGAGTGGACCCTGCTGTCCAAAAGCTCAAGGAAGATGTCAGAGCTTTGCAGCAGACAATTATCGAGAAAGATATTTTGATTGGAAAGCTCGACGTTCATGTTTCTGACTTGAAAAGGAAGTTGATTCAAAGTCAAATCAAATATCCGATCTCCAGATTCATCTTGGAGCACTGACAGCGTGCTACTATGATTTGAAGAACAAATTGGCATCTGATTTTGGAGATAAGTTCAAATCAACAGCAGCTGAATGTTTCACCACTATCGGTCCTTCCAGTGCCCCCATCCAGACTTATCAACATGACAACATCTTGGATTCATCACCCCTCATAACCACAATAGTTGTCGATCGTTTTGAAACGGAACCTGCCCAAGCCAATCCTCGTATAACTATCAGGCAAGCTAAGGGAAAGGTTACTGCTGAGAAGAAAGAAGGATTGCTTTTCATGCGGAACTCTAATGAGAACCGTCGTGCAAACCCGCCTCAAATTACAGTGACTGATCTTGAAAAGCGAAGGTTCGGAGACAAATTTGGAAACCGATCGGGAGTTAGGATGTGGGGATATCACAGTGATTCAAATCTATGCGTGGTGAAGAGGAATCATGGTAAAATGGAGTAGTACAAGGACACTCATGATTTTAACACCTGGAGAAAAGTTGATCTATCTGAGCTTTCCGAAGCTCCATTCAACAATCCTTCAAAGGACCCAATGGCCTCTAACTTCAAACTTTTTTTGGAAAGGCAGGTCAAAGAAAAATTTTCTAGAATGAAAACTACAGATTCACTCATTAGAAGAGACAAGGAGGTGCTTGATCCCCGAACCAATGAGCCAATGAAAATAGTGTTGTGGCCTGCAACTAAACAGTTGAAAGAAATTCCCATTCCTCAACATTTCCATGATAGATATTTGGATCGTATGGAATTCTGGGCTTATGATGATGTCACAGCCACAACAGCAATCAAGTTAACCGATTGTGATATTGTTCTTCGGCTAGTTGATGCTAAATATCTGCTACGTTTCAGGGAGCGAGAGATTCATAGCTTGGCTCAACATCAAATCATCTATAAAGCGAAGCTTCTGGAGCAAATGGCCAACGAGTTCACAGGAATGGTGGCTAAGATTATTGAGAAGAGCCTTTGGATGGGGGCCATGGGAAAATCTGACATGTTGTTCAAGCAGACCTGAGCTCATGCTAGTCCCAAACCAAGGGGGAGATTGTTAGGACATACTTTTATGTGGTTTGGGATAGGGAATCATTTATATAGGTCTTTATAGGGTCTTGGTCTTTCTATTGTACATTTTGGTGAAGTTTGCGGTTATGTTGGTGTTCACGGCCGTGATTGGAGAATCATCTTCAGGAGTTCTTACAAGGGCACAACAAAAAGCAAAACAAACTGAATTATTTTCAAAAATGTAATTTTGCATGTTTAATTTGTTCATCTCTAAAATTGAGCCTGAAACTGTAAAGATTGCTCTTAATCATGCAAATTGGGTTCAAGCTATGCAGGAAGAACTCAATGAATTTGAGAGAAACAAAGTTTGGAGACTAGTCCTTACTCTGAAGGATGCCTCAGTCGTACGAATGAAATGGGTGTTTCGGAACAAATTGGATAAGGAAGGGAATGTGATTCGAAACAAGTCACGACTTCTAGTGAAAGGATACTGCCCAGAGGAAGGTATAAACTACAAAGAGATGTTCTCACCAGTTGCAAGACTTGAATCCGTTCGGATCTTTCTTGCATATGTAGCTCACAAAAATTTTGAAGTTTTTCAAATGGATGTGAAGTGTTCATTTCTGAATGGTGAACTAGAGGAAACGGTCTACATGGAATAACCACTAGGTTTCGTTAATGAGAAATATCCAAATCATTGGTATATATTGGATAAGGTTGTGTATGGTATGAAACAAGCACCTCGTGCATGGTATATTTTTCAGAACTCCGAAGAAGAAGATCAAGAATCAAGCTTGGTTGTCCCAACCTTCTTTCGCAAGAAAGATGGTGACCATTTAATGATCGTTTAATTTATGTTGATGACATCATTTTCGGATCCACTAATCCTATATTAACTGTTGAATTCCAAAAACTGATGGAAACTAAATTTGAGATGAGTTCAATGGGTCCAATTAAATTTTTCCTTGGTTTAAACATTATCCATAGTTTTTAGGGTATATTTATCAACCAAGAAGCCTAAACAAAGACCTTGCTAGCAAAATTTAGATTGTGGGTGATTCAAAGGTCAAAGTTCCAATGGCATTCGGAACGAAGCTTACACCATCCGTGGACAAGCCAGCAGGTGATATCACTCTATATCGCCAGATGATTAGATCGTTAATGTATCTAACATCGAGTCGTCCTGATATTATGTTTGTTGTATGTTATTTTTCCGGGTTTCTGGAGAATCCTCGAGAACCACATATGATTGCTGTGAAGAACAATTTCGATATCTCAATAGAACCACGTCTCTCGCAATTTGGTATCCTTCTAATTCCGGATTCTTTATGCAAGCATTTTCCAATGCTAATCTTTGTGGATGTGGACTTGATCGTAAAAGCACGTCTGGGGGATGTTAGTTTCTAGACGGAAAACTTGTAAGTTGGCAATCCAAGACACAGACTTGTGTCTCTTTGTCTACTGCGGAAGTTGAATATATTGCAGCTACATCATGAACTTCCAAAGTTGTGTGGATTCAGAATCAACTTAGGGATTATGGGTTCAATATGAAGAGAATTCCACTATACTGTGATTTATAAAGCGCAATCAAAATCTGCCATAACCCAGTGCAACACTCAAAAACAAAATATATTGCACTAAGATATCATTTTATAAAGGATCATGTGGAGGATGGAAACGTTGAAATACAATTTGTTAGATCCTCTGATCAACTGGATGATATCTTCACTAAGGCCTTACCTGAAATGACGTTCAATCGAATTTTACAAGGGCTAGGCATGATCGAAGCGGACTCAGTTCTGAAACCCATTCGTAATCGGAAATTACTGTTCATATTCTGAATGGTTCCGAGCTTCGGAATGATTCGGAATTCACTTTTCAGATTCCGATTAGTTCCGAGCTTCGGAATGGTTCAAAATCAACTATTCATCAGGTTTTGGAATTCTTTTGCATCCTTCTGTATATTAAGTTTCTTCCGATTGATTCTGAGCTTCAGAATGGTTCGGAAGTTACTGGTCAGTTGTGTTTCTGAATTTATATTTTCTTTATTTCTGTTTTATCTTTTTCAGAAAATTTAAAAACAACAAAAATATTTTCTTTATTTCTGTTTTATATTTTTCAGAAAATTTAAAAATCATAAAAATATTTTCTTTATTTCAGTTTTATCTATTTAAGAAAATTCGAAAATCACAAAAATATTTTCTTTATTTCTGTGTTATCTTTTTCAAAAAATCTAAAAATTATAAAAATATTTTTCTTTATTTTTTGTGTGTTCTTTTAAGAATACGTTCATGATTTAAGTACAAATCCTTCTTACCTCAATTCAGAACGATGGGGCAAGTATAATTCCAAATCTATGTACTAGCTCCGTGTGCCTAGAAGCATGTTGTTGCATGTTGTCCGAAGCCTCTGAGACTTTATGTTTGAAGCCTTAATGAAACTTTCATTCCGATTGTTTCTTCCCAATCAGACTGATAATTCACATGAGTTATCGACCTATCTTACTCTTCTCACATTGAGTTAAGAGTTGACTGCTTTGTCATCAATATTTAGCAGAGGTACACTTTCTCTTTCGGAATCAATCTCAAATTTCTCCATCAAACTTCACATTCATAACTATAACCCTTGAGACTCTCAGCATTTACCACTAAGGTTTATGGTTACACAAAATCTGTTTTGATGATCTTGAAATCATTATCACCATGATTTTGAGTGAGACCCAAAATCCAAAACACATTTCTGAAGTGACGGTGAACAATTACATGTTCTAGATTTTTTCACCAAGGAATTAATGAATAAAACCTGTATAGTTTGTACCATCGTCGTGTGAAATCTCATTTTTCTTTTTGAGTGATCTTCATGAAATGTTCTCAACCTAAGATGTTTCTTCCCAGAAGATCCATATTTTTATTTTTCTTGAGATTTCCTTAATATCTAGCCACTTACATAATTACCAAAGCTACTTGTTCTTATGGCTACACTGGTCAAACAAGTACTTCTTCCAGATTTTCGAGCTTATGTTGAGTTTTGGAATTTGGTTTAAGCTTAAGCCATCCTTGTAACCTACTCAAAAAAAGCCTTTCACTATTTCTTAATAAATAGATGATCGTAATTCAACGGTATGCCACACAAGCACTTTCGAGTCTCTTTTGCCTCAGAAGGAAGAGATCATTGCCTGGGATCCATCAGAATTTCATGTCATCACAGCATCCCAGAAATTTAATTTGCTTTATTTCTTTTTCTTTGGCACACTCTTGCACAAAAATGTTTATGATTTTTTCAAGTCTCGTTCTAATTCTGATTGATTACTGTTATCCAGAGAATGGGTTATGGTGGATTGACATTTTATTCCGAATGAGTCAAAACTGAAACGGCGGTTTCTTGGAGACAAGAATTTAAATCAGACACGTCTTTTTCAAATGCTTGCCATCACGTGTGTTAGTTAAAACATGTCTAACACATGATGAGTTGTTACGCTATCCCATGCTACTTTTACAGGATATGGGAACATCAAACGAAGGTTTTCTCTCACCACTCATGACGTATAAAAGGGTTTTCGACGATTATTTTTCTCTCACAACTCACAAAGTATTCAAAACTCTCACATCAAAAACCCCTTTCTCTCTCCACTTACTGTTCATCATCTTCTTCGTTGTTACCATGGCTGGATCATCTGAAACTACATCTTTTGTTGATCAATCAACATCTTTCATCATGCTGAATTTGAAGCGTGGTCAAAATATCATTCTCGATCTTGACTCCTCGCGATACAACGAAACCCTAAGGTCGATGATTGAATGCTTGAGGTTCTCGCCATTGGCTCAAGCTCTTACCATGGAAAAATCTGTTCCACTGGTCCATATTTCTAAGGCATATTCGTCTGCCACCTACATTCAAGATGATGGAATCATAACCTTTGAGGTTTCCACCAACAAGACCTCGATCAACAAAGCTCGTTTCCGAATAATGTTAGGGTTTGATTCATCTGAAGGCCTTGTGGATCTAGACTCGATTTCCTCCACCGATCTCATTGACATGTTTTACCATATGGGTTACATTGAGGATATCTCATTGTTTTCCAAGTTCAGGAAACCCAATCTTCCTCCAATATGGAACGGTCTGTTCACGTTGCTGTTCAAGAGCTTTTCTGAACACATTGCAGGCTCTAACAATGCAATTAAGCTCTTCTATACCATTATCTATGGCCTCTACCATGTAATCAACTTGGATTATGGTTCTATCCTATGGACACAACTCATTCAGAGCACAACCTCTTCTACTCGCAATACCGAGATCTCATACGCTCGTTTTTGGTCGATCATCGTCAAAAGAGCCCTAGTTCACGTCAAGGTTCCTATAACAGATGACTCTGTTGTTGCTACAATTCAGATTCTTCAGAGCTCGACATTCATGATGTCTGAACCGATCAAGTTTAGTTTTGTTGGTTCGATTCTGGAGGCGATGCTAGCGAAGGTGCCTCAAGACAATGTTATAGTGAATGAATATCGGAAATTACCTCCTTCTGGTGCTCGCCCTATGTAAGATGACTTGTGAAATTTGATTCAGGAGGCCAACAAAACAAATATGGGTGCAAAGCGAAAGGGAAAAGTTTTTCCTTCTGATGTTGTCAAAACTCCGAAGAAGAAGATCAAGAATCAAGCTCGTAAACGGAGATCACTATCTCCGGTTGTTCAGGAGGCTTCAAAATCCAGAACTCATTCCGACATTCAGGATGACCCCATTGTTCAGAATGAGGTATAAGACATAGCTACTACTTCGGAACCAACTCCAATTGAACCAATTCCGAAGGTATCTACTCCACCTACTTCTTCTACTCCCTTTTTTGATTTCTTTCAGATGAACACTCCACGATCCTCTCCGGTCACCACTTCCATTCCGATCATCATTTCTCCACTCCCACCAAAGATTTATGTGGGTGTTTCACTTCCTCAGATCTCTGTCCCTTTCTCCACCCCAATCTTTATAGATTCAACCACCACAACAACAACCACAGTTACAAGTACACCAGAAGTCACTGTCACCAAGTCCGTTTCGGAGGAGGTACACACTTCTGGCATTCACGTCAACATATCTAATACGGGGGCTGATATCAACATGGGTGTCACTGTGGATCAAGGAACTTCTACCTCTTCACCATTCCGTGTTGACGATCCATATATTCTGTTTCGGGATGATCAAGAGAATTTTCAAGATTTTGTTTTCAGCCCCTTCACCATCAATCAAACCAGTGATGATGATGAAGCACCGATGTCAAAAGGTCAGTTTAAACAGGTCAATGAAAAGTTGGATTCTATTTTAGAGTGATTCATATCCTCAACTAATTATGAGTTTATGTTGAAGTCCCACCGAGCAACGTATGCGATGCTCACGAAAGCAAATGCAAAATTCCTTGAAGACTCGACCATGGCAATTCAAGATTCAGAGAAAACCATTTCCAAAACGACCGCAAAAGTCGAAAAACTACATGATGAAGTAACGAAATTCCTAGTTGACTTTAGACGCTCTTCAGATGAAAATACCGAAGCTGTCAATAAATTTATCGCATGTCTTGGCTCCACTATACAAGTTGAAAAGGAAGCACTTTCTCATGTTTGATTCGAAATCAAGGTAGATATTGTCGAACTCAATGCCTCTGTTGTGTCTAATATTGAGCAACTTTAGAAAGACCTTGCTGCAGAAAACAATCTCATGGATAAACTGGCTGAAAAGACTGAGAAAGCGAATATTCTTTCGGTAAAGTTGCACTACACCAACAAGCGACTTGATGATTTGGAATCTGAGAAAACAGTGTTTAAAAGTTGTGTTTATGAAATTAATCAATATTTGTGCAGGCTCGTAGAGACTCATGACTCCATGTGTACTGTCTCTGTTCGACAGCACCTTTTGGAAAAACTCAAACCTGTCTTTGCAATGCTGAATCAGTTAGAAGGTGTTTTGGGTAGCGATGCTCTTCCAAAACAAGGGGGAAACAAACCAGACAAAGATGAAACCCACAAGGAGGATCCCCAACCAAAGCAAACGACCGATGAACATCACGAACAAAAACCGAAGATTGATCAGAAGGGTAATGAAGCTTCTAGATCAAAAGGAAAAGAAAAAGGTTTTGATGATGATGAAGAAGAAAAAGAGCGTTTAGAAGGCGAAAAACTTGGTCAGAAAGAAGCGTGATAAGGAGCTTTGTAATCTGTTGCATCTTCGCAAGGAGTTAGAAGATAAGGAAAAGAAAGCTGAAACTGCCAAAGTAACTCTTGAGACTCAGAAGAAGTTCTTTCCTCCGTGGACGATGGAACGAATTCAGAAGGAGGCTATCGATGGTCCGAATATCCACCGGCTGGAGCCTTCGATTTCCTTTGATTAGGGTAATTCTTCAGAATCACATCTTGATTTTCCATTAACTCCTTGGGCATTTCTTTTGAGAAGATTAAGAAAGCACCACTCTCGGACTATGATGTCAATCATACGCTCTTCTCTTTCTATCTTAAATATGCCAAACCTCAGTTCCATACCTGAAGTTCACAGAAGATTGTTGCTCTGGAGGTTTATGCACCTGTTCCGACTAAAGACTTAATAAACATTAACTTTAAAGGATTCCGAGGAGAAAATCATACTGGAAATGAATTCACTCTTGCTGACCTGCCTTGCATGAATCCATACGATTGGATTTCTTTGTTCCTGATTTTGTCGAAATATGAACAGAAGTTTGAGCCAATTGTTTCTCATTTGAAGAGGATGCTTATTTGTTACATTCATGAGATTGCGAAGATGGATGTAGAAATAGTGTCTGTTTTGAAGAAAATGTCGTTTCTGAATCCTAAAGAGGAACCGAAGGATCTGCACAAGCATAATTTGGGTAAAATTTAGAAAGATAATTGGAGTGTGGTGTATCAATGAAAGGAGGGTCAAAAAGTTTAGAAGATTATGTTCTTCTTTCTATACAAACACTTATACTCAATGGCTGTTCTAAACTCTATCATGGGATTAACTGAAGCTTGCAAAGCAAGCACCACTGCTGATAAAAAATGCTTCTCTGATATGATCAAGTGGTACTTATTCGTCAGAAATACACTTCTGAATTTGTTGTCGCGATTGTTCAAAGTGTAGAAGAAACAACGGTGAAGAATCTTCTTTGCTATTTGACACAAAGGGGAAAATGTTGGGCTTATTAATCTTGTGTCAAATATGTCTTATATAGGTTTATTTGTACTGAGATGGGCCTGTCCATTCTCGTGTTTATGCTTATCGTCAAGCCTATATATTGCATGCATGTATTATTAGGGTTAACATTTTTTGTCGCCCTACCTAGCTCTCACATAGAAGTTCTTTCTTGAACTCTGCTAGAGCTATTATAATTAAAGCATTCGGCATTATTTTGATCTTTGTTCTTGTCATTCAATTCTCATTATTTAATATTGAATATATCGATCATATATATTATTCCCACACTTGTTCCTAGAACATCTTGTCCCCCCTGATTTAATTGTTATGCTTGTCGTGGTATTGTTAAAGATTTCATCGAGGTCTTGTAACACTCTCTGGATTCTTGTTGATCACCTGTGGTCTTCACTGTCCCCTATGGGGTGGCCATCTTCACATATTAATGATATATCAATCGGACTGCCTTCATTTCGTGGATCCATGGTCTACATTGGCATCAACAGGAGGTGATCCTGGCTTATCGAGGATCTTCTGAGGATCCTGATCTTTCTCTTTGGATATTTCCTTTCTTCTTCCAAGGACTTGTTTGAGGTATCCTTTGCCTAAGAGGTAGCTGATCTCCTTCCAGAGAGCTATGCAATCCTCTGTGATATGACCAAAGTCTTCATGGTATGCACACCATTTGGATTTGTCTTTCCAAGTGGTGAATTTTTCTCCCTTCCCTTACCATCTTGCTTTGTCGCCAAGATCCTGCATAGCAAATATTATACCTGAAATATCCATAGAAAAGCAATAGTCAGTAATCATAGGAAATTGTTCTTCCTCTCCTTCATCATCAGGGGTATTAACCTTATGATGCTGAGGTTTATAATATGGTTTTGAATTGTAGGATCTTTGTGCCGATGAGCCGGCCTTCCTGTTAGGGTGATCGTATGAGCTAGGTTGGTTGCTCCTATTTTGGATTTCCTTGTGTTCTTCGAGCCTTATAAATCTTAATGCTCTGCTTCGTACCCTATCCATTCTCTTACATGGGGTCATTACAAGGTCTTCGTAGAAAGGAGAGTCCTTTTTTAAGCCCGTTTTAAAGGCTTGAACTGAAGTCGCCATATCAAAATTGGGGATACTCAGAGCTTCTCTGTTAAACCTATTCACAAAAGTCCTAAGGGATTCCTTAGGATTCTGAACCACTCGATAAAGATCACTAGTTATCTTTTCAAATGTTCTGCTACAAGAAAATTGATTCTTAAAGAAATTAACTAAGTGATCAAGTGAAATAATAGAGTAAGGAGGAACGTTAAGAATCCATTTTAAAGTTGATCCTGTGATGGTCGAACCAAAGCCCGTGCACATGCAAGCTTCCTTTAAGTGTGTGGGAATGGGGATGATCTCTATTCTTTCTCGGGATGCTCCTCAGGATCCGTGGTCCCATCATAAGGCGTCATGCTGGACGTTTGGAAGCGCTTTGGGACTTTGGTATCAGCTATTGTTGAAGAAAATATTGAGATCATATGGCTTGTGGGGGATACTTCCAGTATAGATTGGACTACTCCTGGCATGCTTGAGATTATTTGTCTTAATTCTTGAAGCTCCTTAGCCATGATCGGGCTTAAAACTGTATCAAGTTCTGTAGGGTTAGTAGTAAAGTTATTATTATCGACGAAGTTAGCAGGATCCTTGTTATTAGGAGTAACGAAGGTTTCGCTAGGATCATGGGTCGTATGTTCTTTCTCTCTTCGATTTGTGCCAGAAGTGGGAACAGAGATCGATATTGAGGATCCTATCTCACGGAAATTCGCTGAGGATCCCGTGTTATCAAAGTTCAGGATCTTGGGCTGGAAGATCGAGGGTGATGCTTCTTGACGCTAGTGGATTTCTGCCTTCATTCTCTCCACTTCCTTGAGTATTGTCCTTTTATCCTCCTGCTGTTGAGTGACTTCTCATTCCATTTTCTTCATCATAGCGAAGATTTCATTACTGGAAATCAACATAGGAGGATCCTGAAGTCCTTCAGTAGCGACCAGAGAGGTGTTTTTCTTCGGTGCCTCACAGGCTTTCTTGGGAGCTCCACCTGGGTGTGGAGGAAGTTTTTAGAGGAAATGGGAGGAGTGGAGGAGGAAGATATGGTCGGTTGTGTACGCATGATTTTCCGAAAGGTTTTGAACACCACGGCCCCACGGTGGGCGCCAAATTTTTTTGGTCAAAAATCAACTAAGTAGATACTAACCAAATTGTATGAGAGGCTGTGATATTCGTGGTAAATCAAGTAATAAATAATAATCAAAGTGACACGAGTGAGTTACAAGGAAAGCCCTTGATCCTTGATAGGATCTCCGACATAAAACCTTAGGAGGTGATAATGATCACCTGCCTTGATGATTTTATTGATATAAAATGTTGAATATAGAGATAAATGTATGAATGTAAGTACAATTGCCATATATAAGCTAAATGTGTCCCTAGTGTGCTAGTTACATGTGCTATTTATAGTCTAATGTTAATAACAAGAAGTTCGATAATTCCGGGATCCTACAGAATCAGCATATAAACGTTATTTGACTTGGTATTCCAGGTCTTTTTCCTGGTTGAGATGACTCTCCGTTGAGAATGGGTCTCGTGTTGACTCGTTCTGCATATGTGAGAAAAATAAAGAAAATATAGTCGTTACAAGTGTTAGAAATATTAGTGATAATAATTAGGATCCCCGGATATGTTTAAGGCTCTTGAGGCTTCAGAAGTATTTAAGGATCCTGAATATGAGTCAAGGATCCTGCCCCTAACAATACTCATCCAAGATTTAGAGTAGGTCTCAATCAAGATTTAGATAAAACCTCAGATAAAAAAAAACCAAATGAATCTTCACCAAAAATGCCACTTACAGAGAAACAAATCAAGGAAAACCATCAGAAGATTGTGATCAGATTATCAAAAAAAAATGTTCTTAATCCAAATTCAATCTCTCTAGCAATTCCTATAGAAGGACGGCCACCAAAGGATGATCAAGATGAAACAAGAGCGAAAAATCATTTTGATGCTTTCAAATCACTTTACAAATGTAGGATAATAGACACAAAACCTAAGCTGACACATGAAGAGAGTATTGTTTGTGAGTGGTTGATCAACTTGTAAGGGAATACATCATAAGTAACTTTATTTTGAAGAACTATTCATATATGATTATTATATAAGTAATAATATATGACATTTGATTACATATATGCAGAGATGTGGTTGTCCAGACAAAATATGGTCAGATAACACAAAGAGAATTTATGGAAAGTCTATATGGAAACACATAGATTTTTGCAGAAGTCTTAGATATTTACGCGGACTTACTTAACCACCAAGAGCTGGAAAGAGATGTCAAAAAGTCACCATACAAACTTTTCTTGAAAGTTGAAGTTTCTGTAAGTTTTCATTCTAACATTAATTTCTTCTTTATTTATAAATGAATATCCCAATATGATGTATTCGTTTATGAATATTAAATTTATTTAGTTTTTTTTAACGGATTGTTAGTTATTAGATGTTAAATCCACCTATGCCCGGGTTTGAACTGGATACCTCATCTCTAAGAGGCTTTCCACCTCTACCAAGTGGGCTAGTCCCACATTGGCATTAAAATTATTTAGTTTGTGCCTTATAACCATTTAATATAACAATGTATATGCACCTAAAATTCACATATGATTATACCAATATGAAGTATTCATTTATGAATATAAAAATCATATAACATATTTATTTATAAAGAATATATTTATCAAATGTAACTATAACTTTGAACATTTCAATATAAGTTATTTATTCATAAATGAATATAACAAAATATCATGTATTCATTTATAATTAAATAACATAAAAAGATTACATCTCAAAAATAAATATGTTTAGTATTCACTTATGATTAATATGTTGTATTTATTTATGATTAATGTGACAACCCGAAATTTACTCCGTCACTGTAACCCGTTTCCGTTAATAAAAGTTAGTTCTATTAAAATTTTCCGTTAACTTTTATTTATTAAAATAATTCATTTTGAGTTATTAAAATAATATATATTTAATGACGGAATAAAAGCATCTAAGTCGGGTTACGGTTAGTTTACCGGGTAAAAACATTTAGCTTCGTTTAAACGACAGTGTATGGTGGGTCCCCACTAGGCAGCCATATATAAAGGAGGAGTGTCCACCTTTAGAGTCTTTTCCCCACCTTGGAGCTTTCTCTCTCTACCTTCTCTCTCTAAAATCGAGTTTGGCCAAGGATCACCACTTTCAAGCCTCAAAAATCAAAGGTAAACCCCCTAACTTGATTTTCTAGCTTGGTATTCATGCTATTTCGAGTTGGATCATCCAAATACCCCAACATGCATGTGTTTACGGTTTGGGGAGCCTCCCAAAACCGTAAACTCCTATGTGAGGGTTTTGAAGCCCCAAAACACTTCCAAACCTTCTCAAATGCTTAGATATAGCTTAGATACTTGCATGCATGGAATAAGGAACCCAAGATCATGACTTTTTGGCCATAAACTTGAGTTTACGGTTCTTGAACATTCAAGAACCGTAAACCCAAAACCGTAAACACCTCAAATGGTGTTTTGATGCCCCTAAACCCTTCCTTAGCTTGTTTGATGAACTAGAAACTAGTGTAGATGAGCTTAGGACCCTAAAACATGAAATTGTTGAAGTGGTCAAGGGTTTACGGCCGTAAACCCTAGAGTTTACGACCGTAAACTCCCAAGGAGTGGTCCAAGGACCGTAAACTCCAAGGGAGTACCCAATTGAACCCTAATCACTTCCCAAGCCCTTGAATTGATTCTAGGAACCTTCCTTGTGATGCATGAGACCTTTAGACACACAAAATCACCATTTCCATGAGTTTACGGCCGTAAACTCATGGGGGAAATGGTCTCCCAACCGTAAACACACTTAAGTGTGGCCAAGTGAAGTGTAAACTCCATAGTGAGGCCATACACTCCTTAGATGCAACCTTTAGCACTCCTAACACTTGAAACAAAGTATTTTCATACATTAAAGTGCCTTTACTCACTTAATTAGTGATTACACAACTAATTAGATACTTTATACATCACTACATGTTACATAGGATCCGTGTGTGTGTTCAAGTCCTCACTTGACACCTAGCATCCTACCCGGCGTTTCCATCCACTTCACTCACTACATGTGAGTTCATACCCCTAAATGAACCTTTTTAAATGTTTTTAACTGTTTTATGGGGGGGGATACAAGTTGAACCAAATAAGTTATAGTAACAATCGCATGTGAATTATAACTAGCAACCAAAAGGATTTTCTACACTATTAACTGTTTTTACCACCAAAAAGGGATTTTCTATATTTTCAACTATATTGCCAATTAAACTGTTTTCAAATGCTTACCAAATTCATTCTCGTGTTAAATCACTATAAAACTATTTTTCCAAAATTCGTTTAAACTAATTTTTATTCTCAAACCATATCTACACCAATATATTTATATAAGTAAGACTTTAAGGACTTATGACGAATAGCTCACCTTATTTCCTATTCTTGTTTGATTGTGGGCTTAGGGTATTTTGTTATTAGTCCGACTCTCGTTGAATTCTTAGTTATATATCTTATATATTTGTGTCAGATATAAAAGTTTTCATATCAGTTCAATGCCTTTGAATACCAAGGACATACAACCAACATTACTATTTAACTATAATAGGTATAGTTAAGGATTACTACTCAGTGCTGCTATTGCCATGACAACTACCAGAGTCAGTTTAGTTGTGAGTCAATATATGCTATGTACTATACAAGAGAACACTATATACTATACAAGGAGAACATTACATACTATACAAAGAGAACACTATATGCTATACAAAGATAACAATACATACTATACAAGAGAACTTACTAAAATAGAATGTGGCATACTAATTCTCGATACGACACATCTTTGTGCTATCACCACGTAACCAGAGTCTCCTGGAGGGAGAGCGGGCATTAAGTGTATAGATCTATACGGGACAGACACTCCCACATCCCGACTGTTAGCTACAGTCCGAGCCGTCTAGGCTCAGGGGTGACAAAATGTCACATCACTACATATGACTTGGAGGGTCAAAGGGATTCGATCGTCAATCAGCATGGTTACGTACGAGTTCACATTCAAACCTTTAATTAATACTTTAAGAATTAAAGGCAACAGACTCCCTGAGGAGTATTGTACATTTAATACTACCTGGAGCCTGCATTTCATTACATATGGCCGACAATGATACTGTTGGGGTAAAACAGTTTTCTCATTACTATACATGAATAAAGTCTAAAACTATATTTTCAAACTAATAACTACTAAGAAAACTTGTACATTATCAAAGGAACAAACAAACCATCAGGTCTTGGTGAAGACTACTTTTTCTGGAAAACATAGGTTTTTCTAGGGCTCATACTATTTTCGAACACCGAAACTTTCTTTTACAATGTATAATTGTGAATATATTTTTATACAGGAAATGACACTAAATACTTATGAACTCACCAGCTTTATGCTGATAAACGTTTTCAAAATAACTTGTATTCTCAGGTCATTAGTAGACAGGTACGGATGCAACTTTTGAGAAGACGGAGCACACATAAGACTCCACTTTATTTTGATTGTATTTTTGGTGTCTAACATTTGTACTGAACACGTTTGTATTACAATTATTATCTTAATGCAATGGATGTTGTTGCTTGTCTTTACTATTATGCTTTGTTATGATACTGTACATGACGTCCTCCACCCCAGAACGTATTCCGCCGTTCTCGGTTTTGGGGTGTGACAGATTGGTATCAGAGCACTGTTTATAGTGAATCAAGTATATCAACCCATAAAAGATATACAAACTATAAACACATCGGGACTAAAACACTCTGAACAAGAATATATACTTTTAAATAAAAAAATATTTAACTAAGTATATATATACATTCATTCATACAAAGGGTCAGTATCACACTAGAACAGAACAAAAGTATTAAGATTGTTGAACAGCACAGTTAGGCTTAGAGACATATGGCCAAAACTAGGCGGATGTAACCTAATCAACTAAATTTTCCTAGGAGTGGCTAGCATGTGCCTAGCAATGGTTGTGGTGTTGCAACAAGTCTAAAACTTACCAATACTGCTACAAGAACATCAGAACAAGAATACTATAGGAGTATTCTGCATTCTAGTTACAACATATGTGAGAACTAAAAGGGTCGTTACTAGTAGGGCAATAGTTGCTAAGTGGATACACCACGATTACATTTGACTAAGGCGTTATAGACTTAGAATCTGTGACCTTTGCTTCATTTCCTGTTCTTGTTTGATTGTGGGCTTGGAGTTAGGGTCACTTATTCGAAGGTCTATTCTGCTCCGATTACATGTAATTGGTATGCACTATGCAAATATTGGGTCGACTAATAACGATCATCTTATAAGTATCATAGATTAGCACACCTATCAACTTTCTTTCCCCATTCTCGCGTAAATGGCATAACCGCATCCCGAGCGGAAGTCATGGAACTCCGAGCACGTCAGAGGACGCACGAGCGACATCTTCAGGGAGTTGTGTGCCAACTGGCTGATCTTAGGGTTTGCCCCAAAGGATCCCCGTCGCCAGTAAAAGATGCCAACTCATCCCTCTCTTTTGATTAAGGAATAGCCTTCTTTCTATAGTCAATAGAGTACATGCATGTAAACATTCCTAACTTTGGAAGTACTCGAGCTAGACTACTAAACTGCCAACATTTTCCCTGATGGTTTGATGTAAGACCTACTGCTAGGTCATTTTCTTTCTCGAACTCATTATACATCAGTAATACCAGTACTATTGGCAGTATCTAATCGATGGGGAAGTTGTACTTTTGGGTGTCCCTAACCTAGCAGTACATTTCCCTTTGTTTGTTAGACTAGAGAGAGTTAGTCCAAGAAACACTCTTATCACGTTTACAAATCGATTCTTACTATTGTCATCGTTTTCGTAACCTTTCAGTACAGGATGCTGCCTCGCAAGCGTCCAACCAGGAGAACTCCCACAACTCAAGCTCCACCACCACCACCTACACCGCCGGTTCCTCCGCAGTTCGACCCGGTGTTGTTCCAAACAGCCGTGACTGCAGCCGTGACCGCCGCTCTGGAGCAAGTCAATTCTGGTGGTGCCAGTGGAGGTGGACTGGGCACTAACTCTAGCCAGGGTGAAACCCACCCCCGTGCTCGGGAATGCACCTACAAAGATTTCATCAGTTGCAAGCCTACCTACTTCAACAGGACCGGGGGAATCCTTGCCCTAACCCAATGGTTCGAAAGAACCGAAGCAGTATTCGAAATGTGCTCATGCCCCGAAGGGAGCAAGATAAAGTTTGCTACTTGTACCCTTACCCAAAGGGCCCTAACATGGTGGAATGGCCATGTCAAAGCCCTCTCCCTGGTAGCTGCTAACGCCATGGGTTGGGATACACTGAAAGACCTAATGATGACAGAGTACTGCCCAAAGGGAGAAATTCAGAAATTGGAGGAGGAACTCTGGAGTCTCAAAATGCAGGGTTCCGATATAGTAGCTTACACAACCCGGTACTGCGAGCTGGTAGCCCTATGCCCTAACATGATCCCCTCGGAAGCCAAGAAGATTGAGCGATACATCGGGGGCCTAGTGCCTTCGTATCGTGGGAACGTTCTATCATCAAGACCAACGACCTTCGAAAGTGCCAAGGAGTTGGCCCAAATGCTTATCGATCATGAAGTTCCCCGTGCTCCATCAACAACCACAACCATCACTACTGCTCCAACTCACGCCTCCGACAACAAGAGAAAACGGGGAGATCGAAAGAAGGGGAAATCAGTCAAATCCTCTTCCAGTAACCAGCAAATAGTGGCTGTCCATGCTGCCACTACTCCTACTGCCCCTGTGCCCACCAAAACATATGCGGGGAATCTACCCAAGTGCGATAAGTGCGCCTTCCATCATAACGGCCCATGCCGTGAAATGCACTGCACCAATTGCGACCGGAAGGGCCACACCATCCGGTTCTGCAGAGCACCTCCCAAACCTATTTCCCAAATTCCCATTTCGGGAGCGAGCCAGGCCTGCTATGGCTGTGGCGAAGTCGGACATTTCAAAAGAAATTGTCCAAAGGCTGGCAACGCGGGAGGAGCAGGTAGACTACTTGCTATTGGCCATAATGAGGCTGTAGCAGACCCCACCGTAGTCACGGGTACGTTCCTTCTCGATAACTATTATACTTGTATTCTATTCGATAGTGGGGCAGAAAGAAGTTTCGTAAATCAAAACTTTAAACACTTACTCAAACAATCACCGCAATCACTGAAAGAAACCTTCGTCGTAGAAATGGCTAACGGAAAGACGGAAAGTTCTAACGAAATCTACATAGGTTGTACCCTCACGCTAGATAATCATTCGTTTCCTATCGATCTCATACCAGTAGCGATCAAGAGCTTTGATGTCATCATAGGCATGGACTGGTTGAGTCTCCACCGTACCGACATCCTGTGTTTCGACAAAGCCATCTGTTTGAAACTGCCCAACAATGAAACACTGATGATCTACGGAGACAAACCCAGTACGAGCCTTCGCATCATCTCGAGCATTCAAGTCCAGAAATACTTGCGCAAGGAATATCGCGCATTCCTTGCACACGTTGTCGACACGAGCCAGAAAACGAAAGAACTCAAAGATTTCCCCGTCGTGTGCGACTTCCCTGACATCTTTCCAGAGGAACTGCCAGACCTACCTCCCAAACGTCAAGTCGAGTTCATAATCGATTTAATTCCAGGAGCTACCCCCGTAGCTAAATCGCCCTATCGTCTAGCACCTGCTGAGATGCAAGAACTATCCGGCCAACTTAACGAACTGCTCAGCAAGGGCTTTATAAGACCAAGCTTCTCACCCTGGGGAGCACCAGTCTTGTTCGTAAAGAAGAAAGACGGATCGTTCCGCATGTGCATCGACTACAGAGAACTCAACAAGCTGACAATCAAGAACCGTTATCCCCTTCCTCGTATAGACGATTTATTTGATCAACTGCAAGGGGCGAGTTACTTCTCCAAAATTGATCTAAGGTCCAGGTATCACCAGTTGCGAGTGCTCGAGGAGGATGTTCCGAAGACAACCTTCCGGACTCGTTACGGCCACTACGAGTTCGTAGTAATGCCGTTCGGACTGACTAATGCGCCCGCAGTCTTCATGGACTTGATGAATAGAGTATGCCGTCCTTACTTGGATCAGTTCGTCATCGTCTTCATTGATGATATACTTATCTACTCTAGAAGTGAGGAAGAGCATAGCGATCATCTGCGACAGGTCCTAGAAACTCTACGATCGGAGAAGCTTTACGCAAAGTTCTCAAAGTGCGAATTTTGGATCCGAAGAGTCGAATTCTTAGGACACGTGGTTAGCAAAGAAGGAATCCACATGGACCCATCCAAGATTAAAACTATTGAGAACTGGTCAGCACCGAAGACGCCTACAGAAATTCGCCAATTTCTAGGCCTCGCGGGCTACTACCGAAGATTCATTCAGAATTTCTCTCGGATTGCGAAGCCTCTTACGGCATTGGCCCCGAAAGGTGTGGCCTTTGACTGGGAAGAAAAACAAGAGAAGGCATTCCGAACCCTGAAGCGAGCCTTGTGCACCGCGCCGATACTGTCCCTCCCCGAAGGGACAGAAGACTTCGTAGTATATTGCGATGCATCCAATCAGGGGCTCGGCTGTGTTCTGATGCAACGAGGTAAGGTCATCGCCTACGCCTCAAGACAGCTGAAGACACACGAAGTCAACTACACCACGCATGACCTCGAGCTAGGAGCGGTCATGTTCGCCCTAAAGATATGGAGACACTATCTGTATGGTACAAAGAGCACCATCTATACCGACCACAAAAGCCTCCAGCACATCTTCAACCAGAAGGAGCTCAACATGAGACAACGACGGTGGGTCGAGCTACTCAATGACTACGAATGTGAAATTCGTTACTACCCGGGTAAAGCCAATGTAGTAGCAGACGCCCTAAGTCGGAAGGAATATTCTGGGCGAAGAGTCAAGTCCCTAAGCATGACTATCCATTCGCATCTACCCGCACAAATTAAGGGAGCACAGCTTGAAGCTTTGAAACCGGAAAATATGGCGGGAGAGTCCCTGCGAGGAATGGATAAGAATCTGGTAGTCAAGGATGACGGAGCTTACTACCTCATGGACCGGATCTGGACACCGCGACATGGTGGCTTCAGAGACTTGGTCATGAAAGAAGCGCACAACACTCGATATTCCATTCACCCAGGTTCAGATAAGATGTACCTGGATCTCAAGAAATCGTACTGGTGGCCTAACATGAAAGCGGTAATCGCTACCTTCGTGAATAAGTGCCTTACTTGCGCTAAGGTCAAGGTCGAATACCGGAAACCCTCGGGTCTTCTCCAACAGCCAGAGATACCTGAATGGAAGTGGGAGAGAATTACTATGGATTTCATTACCAAATTGCCCAAATCTCCGAGTGGGTACGACACCATTTGGGTAATTGTCGACCGGCTAACCAAATCCGCCCACTTCCTTCCTATCAAGGAAAATTTCAAAATGGAGAGACTTACGCGAATTTACATCCAAGAGGTAGTCCGACTACACGGTGTACCTGTGTCCATTATTTCCGATCGGGATAGCAGGTTCACCTCGAGGTTCTGGCAGTCACTACAGAAGGCTCTTGGAACTAAGCTGGATATGAGCACAGCATACCATCCCCAAACCGATGGACAAAGTGAGAGAACTATTCAAACCTTGGAGGATATGCTGTGAGCCTGTGTAATCGACTTTGGTAAGGCGTGGGATACCCACTTACCCCTAGTCGAGTTTTCCTACAACAACAGTTATCACACAAGCATCAAAGCTGCCCCATTCGAAGCCCTATACGGCCGGAAGTGCAGATCCCCTTTGTGCTAGGCCGAGGTAGGCGACACTCAATTAGCTAAGGGGTGAGTTCCTGACAGCACTCTCACCGGTCCAGAAATCATCCGCGAAACCACCGAAAAGATCGTACAAATCCGAGCACGACTTAAAGCCTCAAGAGACCGACAGAAAAGCTACGCAGACAAACGGAGGAAACCCTTGGAATTCCAGGTGGGAGACCGAGTCCTTTTGAAAGTCTCACCCTGGAAAGGCTTGATACGCTTCGGAAAGCGCGAAAAGCTGAATCCAAGATACATAGGGCCTTTTGAGGTTCTCGCTAGAATCGGCCCCATAGCTTACAAACTCAATCTACCCCGCGAACTTAGTAATGTGCATCCTACCTTCCATGTCTCGAACTTGAAAAAGTGCCTATCGGAAGAGACTCTCATAATTCCACTCGATGAAATCGAGATCAATGAGAGCCTCAACTTCGTGGAAGAACCTGTGGAGATCATGGACCGAGAGGTCAAACGAACGAAGCAAAGCAGCATCCCGATTGTGAAGGTTCGTTGGAACGCCAAACGAGGACCAGAGTTCACTTGGGAGCACGAGGATCAAATGAAACTTAACTATCCTCATCTCTTTGCTTAGTTGTGTTGTAATAACGTAACTACTTGAATTCTGAATTTCGGGACGAAATTCCCTCTAACGGGGGGATGATGTGACAACCCGAAATTTACTCCGTCACTGTAACCCGTTTCCGTTAATAAAAGTTAGTTCTATTAAAATTTTCCGTTAACTTTTATTTATTAAAATAATTCATTTTGAGTTATTAAAATAAGATATATTTAATGACGGAATAAAAGCATCTAAGTCGGGTTACGGTTAGTTTACCGGGTAAAAACATTTAGCTCCGTTTAAACGACAGTGTATGGTGGGTCCCCACTAGGCAGCCATATATAAAGGAGGAGTGTCCACCTTTAGAGTCTTTTCCCCACCTTGGAGCTTTCTCTCTCTACCTTCTCTCTCTAAAATCGAGTTTGGCCAAGGATCAACACTTTCAAGCCTCAAAAATCAAAGGTAAACCCCCTAACTTGATTTTCTAGCTTGGTATTCATGCTATTTCGAGTTGGATCATCCAAATACCCCAACATGCATGTGTTTACGGTTTGGGGAGCCTCCCAAAACCGTAAACTCCTATGTGAGGGTTTTGAAGCCCCAAAACACTTCCAAACCTTCTCTAATGCTTAGATATAGCTTAGATACTTGCATGCATGGACTAAGGAACCCAAGACCATGACTTTTTGGCCATAAACTTGAGTTTACAGTTCTTGAACATTCAAGAACCGTAAACCCAAAACTGTAAACACCTCAAATGGTGTTTTGATGCCCCCAAACCCTTCCTTAGCTTGTTTGATGAACTAGAAACTAGTGTAGATGAGCTTAGGACCCTAAAACATGAAATGGTTGAAGTGGTCAAGGGTTTACGGCCGTAAACCCTAGAGTTTGTGACCGTAAACTCCCAAGGAGTGGTCCAAGGACCGTAAACTCCAAGGGAGTACCCAATTGAACCCTAATCACTTCCCAAGCCCTTGAATTGATCCTAGGAACCTTCCTTGTGATGCATGAGACCTTTAGACACACAAACTCACCATTTCCATGAGTTTACGGCCGTAAACTCATGGGGGAAATGGTCTCCCAACCGTAAACACACTTAAGTGTGGCCAAGTGAAGTGTAAACTCCATAGTGAGGCCATACACTCCTTAGATGCAACCTTTAGCACTCCTAACACTTGAAACAAAGTATTTTCATACATTAAAGTGCCTTTACTCACTTAATTAGTGATTACACAACTAATTAGATACTTTATACATCACTACATGTTACATAGGATCCGTGTGTGTGTTCAAGTCCTCACTTGACACCTAGCATCCTACCCGGCGTTTCCATCCACTTCACTCACTACAGGTGAGTTCATACCCCTAAATGAACCTTTTTAAATGTTTTTAGCTGTTTTATGGGGGGGATACAAGTTGAACCAAATAAGTTATAGTAACAATCGCATGTGAATTATAACTAGCAACCAAAAGGATTTTCTACACTATTAACTGTTTTTACCACCAAAAAGGGATTTTCTATATTTTCAACTATATTGCCAATTAAACTGTTTTCAAATGCTTACCAAATTCATTCTCGTGTTAAATCACTATAAAACTATTTTTCCAAAATTCGTTTAAACTAATTTTTATACTCAAACCATATCTACACCAATATATATATATAAGTAAGACTTTAAGGACTTAGGACTAATAGCTCACCTTATTTCCTGTTCTTGTTTGATTGTGGGCTTAGGGTATTTTGTTATTAGTCCGACTCTCGTTGAATTCTTAGTTATATATCTTATATATTTGTGTCAGATATAAAAGTTTTCATATCAGTTCAATGCCTTTGAATACCAAGGACATACAACCAACATTACTATTTAACTATAATAGGTATAGTTAAGGATTACTACTCAGTGCTGCTATTGCCATGACAACTACCAGAGTCAGTTCAGTTGTGAGTCAATATATGCTATGTACTATACAAGAGAACACTATATACTATACAAGGAGAACATTACATACTATACAAACCGAACACTATATGCTATACAAAGAGAACAATACATACTATACAAGAGAACTTACTAAAATAGAATGTGGCATACTATTTCTCGATACGACACATATTTGTGCTATCACCGCGTAACCAGAGTCTCCTGGAGGGAGAGCGGGCATTATGTGTATAGATCTATACGGGACAGACACTCCCACATCCCGACTGTTAGCTACAGTCCGAGCCGTCTAGGCCTAGGGGTGACAAAATGTCACATCACTACATATGACTCGGAGGGTCAAAGGGATTCGATCGTCAATCAGCATGGTTACGTACGAGTTCACATTCAAACCTTTAATTAATACTTTAAGAATTAAAGGCAACAGACTCCCTGAGGAGTATTGTACATTTAATACTACCTGGAGCCTGCATTTCATTACATATGGCCGACAGTGATACTGTTGGGGTAAAACATTTTTCTCATTACTATACATGAATAAAGTCTAAAACTATATTTTCAAACTAATAACTACTAAGAAAACTTGTACATTATCAAAGGAACAAACAAACCATCGGGTCTTAGTGAAGACTACTTTTTCTGGAAAACATAGGGTTTTCTAGGGCTCATACTATTTTCGAACACCGAAACTTTCTTTTACAATGTATAATTGTGAATATTTTTTTATACAGGAAATGACACTAAATACTTATGAACTCACCAGCTTTATGCTGATAAACGTTTTCAAAATAACTTGTATTCTCAGGTCATCAGTAGACAGGTACGGATGCAGCTTTTGAGAAGACGGAGCACACATAAGACTCCACTTTATTTTGATTGTATTTTTGGTGTCTAACATTTGTACTGAACACGTTTGTATTACAATTATTATCTTAATGCAATGGATGTTGTTGCTTGTCTTTACTATTATGCTTTGTTATGATACTGTACATGACGTCCTCCACCCCAGAACGTATTCCGCCGTTCTCGGTTTTGGGGTGTGACAATTAACATCTTACTAATCCTTTAAAATTATTATGAATATATAGAATTCTTATATATCTTCAACATTTTCTGATGAAAGAAAATATGAAAAGTTCAAGGAAAACTTTCATGACAGCACTGTTGGGTACAAAAGAATCTTGAAGATAAAACACATTGACTTGGTATGTTAATTAACTTGTTTTGTTATATATTTTATCAACAAAAAAATTTACCATTATATACATAAAAAAAATAGGTATTCTTCCCAGTTGTTAGAAGCACTCACATTTTTGTGATTGTTTTCAACTATGGAAACCATCAATTGAAATTATGGACAATAGTGAAGTTGAAGGAGATTTGTAACGTCCGAAAAATACAGAGTAAAAAAAGTCATTTTTAAATAAGTCAAAACCATTCATTCATTGTTCCAAAAGACGACCAGAGTCAAAGTACCCTCAAAACTTCAGAGTAAAATCATAAACAATTAATGCAGAATAAATCTCCAGGGGATGCAGTACGATTAAGACGGACCCTTCCTTTTGAAACCAGAAGTACCTGAAAACATTTTAAACAAAAATCGTAAGCACAAAGCTTAGTGAGTTCCCCAAAATATTACATACAAAACATACATAACAGCTCAAAACTAAAGTGGGTCTATTTCAACTCCTTCGATATCTTTCAACCAGTATTGGGTCTATTTCACTCCTTGAGTGTATTTCAACTCCTTCGATATCTTTCAACCGGTATTGGGTCTATTTCACCCCTGAGTCTATTTCAACTCCTTCGGTATCTTTCAACCTCAACAGGGTCTATTTCACCCCTTGAGTCTATTTCAACTCCTTTAGTATCTTTCGATCGGTATTGGGTCTATTTCGCCCTGAGTCTATTTCAACTCTTTCGGTATCTTTCAACCAGTACAGATGTATTTCATCCTCTACAACTAAGCATACAGTCATATGAGCAAGAGCCACAAATATAACAAGCTTATCAGTAAGTGTCACAAAGACAACTATCATCCTACAAAGATAATACAGTGGGCCGGCATTGGTGTCTTCGACCGACAAGTATAGTGAAGAGAACCCCCTGAACTATTCAACAGAAGCCCAACAGCTACCTCAGCAACATAACAACCAATCCAAGCTTCCTAAAGCTAAACCGAAAGCAATCCTGAGGAAAATGCTTAATTCTACCCAAGTTTGACCAAAAGTCAAATTTATCAAAAAGTCAACGGTGAAAGTCCACAAGGTCAAGGGTCAACTTAGCCATAGTCAACGTCATGTCGTGGCCATCCCGTGGTCACGTCGTGAGAATGAAACGACAAAACAATCATGATTATGGGCACTGTCACGTTGAGACACATCTTTTGTCATGTCATGACTTCTGGTCATAAGGCCAAAATTTTCATTAAGTGCATAATCTCTTTAGACCAAGGCCCATAACCTTAGATCTAGATCCTAAATAGCTTCATATTGGATAATGTTTCCAACTTTATCCATTAGGATGGTCCAAATAATCAAGATATAATCTTTAAGTCTCAAAGGATCCAAGAATGCATATTTCTCAGCTAAATCCGTTAAGTTCAAGTCTCCAACCTTCAGATCCGAATCAACATGATGTTTAGATTGATAAAGTTTCCAAATTTATCTAATAATCTCTCAAGCTTTCAATATCTAAAATTTAATGCCCCAAAATTACCTAAATGACCAAGATAACTTGCATGGCTAAAATGGAAGGCAAAATATCAAAACTTTCCTAGTCCATGAGGTCCAAGAAAACATTCTAAACTGATCAAAAGGTGTTGGAGTCCAGATATGAAACACGAAATGTTCATAGGACCTATGAGAGTAATAAAGTTGCAAACTTTATTCTAAACTCTCACTCAAAACTCATTAAAATAGACCAAAACACCAAATATGTAACACCCAGACATCAGGTGTTTTTCCTTTTGGACTAAGGCTTTTTCCTTTTGGACTAAAAGTAAAAATTTGTTGCAAAATTGGTCTTTATGCCATGCGTACTTGGGGCGTACGCATGACATGGTTCATTAAAAGGGTAGCAGGTGTATGTGATTACGTTGGGTGTATTTATGAGGTACGCAGGGCGTACTTAGCATATATGAAAACCCTAATTTTTAGGGTTTGAGTACTATTTAAGCAACATTAACCCTCAAATCCCTTTATTACCATTAGCCTCCATCCTCCCAAAACGACCCCTTGCAAACCCTAGTGTTCATTGTGAGTTTTTGAGCCATTTATGTATTTTGTGTCCATCCTTGAAGGAAGAAGATCTTTGAAGTGCATTTAGGAAGCCTCAAGCACTGTAGATATGGGTTTTTCACCTCTCAAGAAACCTCCAAAAGATGAAAAGTCATGAACTTGATGAATGTTTCTTTAGATCTTGCTAGTTCTTGAGTTTTTTGTGCATTTTGGTCCTATAATCCTGGTATATATAAGTATGGCCTACTCTAGACCAAATGAGCTGTCCTTTCAGATGTTTTGGAATGTTGTTGGTCATAAAAATGTGATCTTGATCCTTCCTTTTTCATCCATGCATGAGTTATAAGGTTTAAGAGCTTGTAATTAGTTAGGGTTTTGGTTTTAAGTTCCTCCTAGCCATGAAAAGTCATAAAGTTGGAAACTTATGACTTGGAATGATATTTGGGACTAGATCTAAGTTTTGGACGTGAGATCTTAATGGATTAAGCGCTCAATGGAAAAGGTGGAAGTTGATCGAGTACGTTGAGTGTACTCCATGGTATGTAATGCGTACTAGGTTGAAGCCCCAAATTCTAGGGTGGAATCCACTACTCCATTCATAGTGGTAGAGTACGTAGGGCATACTTATCTTGGTGGAAGACCTTATACTTTTTGACTTTTGACCTTTGACCAGGGGTTTGAACAAGTTTGATATCACACCCCCAAACCGGAACGACGGAAACGCCCGGGGGCGGACGACGTCATGCTCAGTATCACAACAAATGTAGAATAGTAAAACAAGTAACAACATCCAACGCATTAACATTAAAGTGTTTACATGTATTCGATTCACATAGAATTGACTCCAAAAGTAAATAACAAAACAAGGACATGAAGCTACTATGCTCCATCTTCTGAATCCTGGTGTGTGCACCTGTCTACTACTTTCATGAGAATACAAATTATTTTGAAAGAGAGTATCAACATTTAAGTTGGTGAGTTCATAAGTATTTTTGTTATAAAAAGTATACTCTAAGTTCTTTAAAAAAGTTCGCCTGTTCCTCCAGAAAATCCTATATTTTTTGATGTGATGAATGATAAGTAAAAATGACTCTTACAATTCCTTCTATGAGTACTTAGTGGATAGAAGTTATATACAATCCAGATCAAACAGACAATCGATTGTGTGAATCTGCCCTAAGCCCACAACTAAACAAGGAACAGGAAATAAGGCGGAAGTCACACATCCCATTGTTTGTTAGATCTTCATTGTATATAACCCTGACGTATTCAATAGATGCTTACGGAGTTAACTGTAATAGTTCCTTGAGATATGATAAAAGTATTCCTTAAGAAAATCCTATATTTTCTTTAGTAAAATGGTACCCACAATAGTTCCTTCTATAATAACTTAGTTTATACTAGTTATATATAACCTAATATCGAACGGAGGGTTAAATGTATGAATCTGCCCTAAGCCCACAACCAAACAAGGAACAGCAGTAAGGCGAAAGTCACACATTCCACTCCCTATCGGATATTAATTATATATAACTCTGATGTATAAACTAAGGAATTATAGAACTAACCATTTAAGGTCCTTTGTGTTATACTAGTTTAATAATAAGTATTAAACCTTTTATAAATAAGTTTCTAGTTTCACTTACTCTATTGTGAAACATTGTTTTCGATAATAAATGTTATTGTTTTCGGAAAGTTCTATCGAAAACTGTTTACCTTAAAATAACGATGTTTACCATAGAAAATCCTATATTTTCTATAAAACTGATTTGTAGTCTTACTTGTTCCATGATCGAAGAGCACAAGTATAATTAATATACTTACTCCAATGATGTCTAGTTTTGTTCATAAGTTAAACTGAATAAATACTTGTTTACCCTGAGAACCTGATACGGCGATACTACCCTCCTATGATCACTTAACACATACGTGTTGTATATAACCGAGATCGAACAGACAGTTGAATGGGTGAATCTGCCCTAAGCCCACAACCAAACAAGGAACAAGAAGTAAGGCCGAAGTCACACATTCCACTGTCTATCAGACTTCAGTTTTATCTAACCCTATGGTATGTACTGAGTAATCACATAGTTAACATCCCTTGAGATTGTTTAAGAAAAAGTATATTACTATGTAAATATATCGTTGTTATCTATTTATGAGTGTTATGACCATACTAAATTTGACTAGTATAAAAGACGTCGTATTGTAGGTGTCGAAAAATACGACATTTGTCACCCGCAGACCTGTCGGTCCCACTGTAGCTAACAGCAAGGTGCGGGATTGTCAGTCCCATATAGATCTATACACAAACTTACGATCTCCCTCCAGGAGACTCTGGTCCATAAGGGTATACTTCCACTGGTACTTATATAAGTAGTCAAAGACGTGTCTCACAAGCTAGATTAATGACTTTACAAGTAATACTGCAAAAAAATCCTTTTTATAATTAACATATAAGTTTGTAAAAAGATTTACTTTGTTTCATAAACTAACTTATAGCTTATAAGCTTAGTTTCCATGTTTTAACAAGTTTCATGTTCTAAATACATTTTTAAAGGTAAGAAAGACATAACAAACAATTTATATTTTAAAACACCATGTTTAAAATCATTAGAAAGCCTTTTGTGTGATTGATATCACGTGCAAATATTAACACAATTTAATTGTGTTCAACTTGTATTCCCCCACCCCCCGCCTTTAAAAGCATTGAAAACCATTTAAAAAGCTAGATTATAGGGGTATGAACTCACTCTATGTGGGTGATTTAAATGAAGATTCGAATAAGGATGATAAGTCCACGAGTGAAGTTCCGAAGCACAAACGAGTCCTCTTTAGTATATTATAACATCTATATGTATACATTTAGCGAATTTAACCATAAATATAGCAAGGAAAAGGATCAAGTGCAAGCTTAACTTACAAAAGAGGGTGTTAGAAGTAAGAATGGAAGGCTGAATGGAGTTCACGGCCCACTCTTGGATTTCACGGCCCAAGAACACTTGGTGTTCTTGAGTTCACAGCCCAACAAGCTTTAAAGAATGATGAAGATGCAAGTGTTTTCGGCCTATAAATCCCTACAATGATGAAGAAATCATGAACCCCTTGAATACCCAAGAAATATGCTAAGAAAAGTTGAAGGCTTGAAGATGATACTTGAGAGAGAATTGTTGGAGTTTGCGGCCAGGAGTGAAAGAATGAGGAAAAATCAATCCCACTTATATATATATATATATATATATATATATATATATATATATATATATATATATATATATATATATATATATATATATATATATATATATATATATATATATATATATATATATATATATATATATATATAGGGTAAGGGTTCACGGCCGAAAAGTTCACTGCCGAGGGTTCATGGCCGAGGTGTTCACGGCTCCGAAGCTTCACGACTCGGATGTACAAGGCTGCGAGGGTTTGTGGTCCATGCGAAGGCTCTTGGTTCCTAAGGCTTTTCCTCCTTAACACACTATATTATAATAAGATAATTAAAGGGTTAAGTTTGACCTTTAATTGAATAAGTTTCATTTTTTTGTTGACCAAAGTTGAATTTTATAAGAATAAAATTTTTGGGTTGTCACATCATCCCCCCGTTAGAGAGAATTTCGTTCCAAAATTAGCTTTCATAGCAGGATTGCAGGGGTCATGCTCCTCTGAATGGTTGACTATCCACTCATAGGCCTGGGCAACTTTATGTTGGAACCTGAATATGAACCTTTAGCAATTATAAGTCTAAATGTCAATTCCGAAGTCCACAAGAGTTCCGAAGTGAAGAGTAGTCCAGAATCTGTCCAGGCTTAGAGAGAAGAAGATGAGAAGTTCAGAAGTGAAGACATCCCGGAATGGACATTATGTCAGGAATGTATGCTGATCCGGAGTCACTGTTTTTTTGTCTCTTTGTGTATTAATTACTTTTGTCACTTTGCATTATTAGACATTTCATAGGACTTAGTATGTTTGTCAACTTGGACAATCAGAATGTAAGAATCATTCCTTTTATCCGGTCCTATGTATGTTTACCAGTTTGTACCATCTTTCACACACTCCTATTTATAGGAGGTTTCCATGCAAAGTTAAATGACGAATCTTTCACTCTTTTTGGCATTTACTAAGTCAATTCAGTTCTCTTTCAAACATTCTTCTTGTTCTTCATTTATTAACTTTACTTTGATCTTTATTCTCATTCTTCATTTATGGCTTGATTATTTGTTGAATGCATTAACTCAGACTTGACTGGTCTATCCAGGCTTGACTAGAACATTTATTAGCAAGCAGACATTGATCTTAAGCATTTACTCAAGGTTTGAGTTTTCAAACCTTGTCCCTGCGCATCAGATCCATCTTGTTCTCACAATTGGTATCAGAGCTTGAGTGGTTGTCCTTTGAATCCATAAGATCAGATTATAATTGGTTTGAAATTACCTTGGTACTTCAACCATTTTTGTGTTAAGGATAAAAGTTCTTCTATATACCACTTTTGCTTGAAGATATCTTAACTTCAATGGCTGCTTCTAATCCTCAACAAATGATTTCAATGCAAATCACAAATAGTGTGGGTGGCCCTACACGTGCCCCATTGCTAGTTATGGAAGAATATGATCACTGGAAAGTTAGAATGGAAAGATTTTTACTAGCTAAAGAGAAAGGTGAAGAGATTTGGAGATTCGTCAAAGAAGGTCCTCATGTTCCTGTAAGAACGGCTGTGAGAGATGCTGCTGCTCAGCTTATGCGTGAAGATGAAACTCGTCCAGCTCCTCTAACTGCAGATGATATTGAGAAGTTGCATGTTGATCAAGTTGCTTTCTTATAAATGGTGTTTGGTGTTCCTCCTTCACACTTTGAGCACATTAAATTGTGCAAATCAGCAAAAGAGATTTGGGACACTCTTCAAGATATGATTGAAGGTTCGGAAAATATGAAAGACAAGCGTCTCACCTCATTTGTCAATGATTTTGACAGCTTCACGACCACTCCTGGTAAATCAGTAGCCTCAGCCTCTAACCGTTATCGAATCATAGTCAACAACATGACTGCTCATGGGATTGTTCGAACTCCCTTGGAGTATAATCTCAAATTCATAAACAGTCTCAGTAAAGGATGGGGAAATGTGAAATCTTGTCTCCAAAGTAATCGTTCTTTGAAAAAGTTAAAGCTTTATCAACTTTTTGATGAACTTCAAGGACATGAATCTAATGTTGCTCATACCATAAGGGAACTCTCTGGAGGTCCTCTTGCTCCTGTCAGTTACTTTGAACCAACCCTTCCGAATACATCCACCTCGGACCTTTTCAAACCAGTTATTCCATCTGTTCAATCCTCCTTACCTGTCTCACCCACGCCAAACTATCCAGTTGATGATTCCGAAGCCATGGACTCTGAACTCCGTTTCCAACAGGAGTTTGCTCTCCTCTCCATGAAATACAAACGTCCTTTCAATCCCTCTTACAAACCATACCAAAATCGGTTCCATGCTCCTCACCAAAACAATCCTCAATCATACTAAGCTCCGGAACCACAACCAACTCCGAAAAATCCTCCCTCATACAAACCGAACATCTCAAAACCAAACTCTATCTCGGAACCACAGCAGAATCCAAAATCCGACAAACCAAAAATTGTGTGTCACAAGTGTGGACATGCAAATCACTTTGCAAATGATTGTTTGGCTGAAGCTCCATAAAAACCAAAGATCAAAGACTCTGCATACTACGCCCGAAAAGCTCAAAAAATGGCTGAAAGTGAAAAGGCTTTCATAACAACTGTATCAACAAATGTTGAAGGATATTGGTCATCCGGAGATGATGATGACGTGGTAACTGGAAGAAACATCTTCTTGATGGCAAGACAATCTGTTGAATGTGATGAAGGCTATTGGTCCTCCGGTTCTCAAGATGTAGATGATGTTGCTGAACCACACTACTATGGCCACCAATGATCCACCCTTTCGAAGCATCGTTCAGTAGGCACTTTGTGCTTCGGAGCAATAAACAAGATGGTATATTGATAGTGCTTGCTCCATGCACATGACGGGACAGAAAGACTTTCTGCGGGATCTTAAGATTTCTCCGAATGCTGGTTACGTGACATATGGAAACAACTACAACTCTCAAATTCGTGGTTATGGAATTCTCACCAATGGAAATTTCTCTATCTCAAATGTGGCTTATCTAGCTGATCTGAAACATAATTTGATAAGTGTTGCTCAGCTCACTGATTCAAATCGACGTGTGGAATTTTGCACGAAGCACATCTATGTAATGACTGAAGACCGAAAAGAATGTTTAATCAAGTCCAACCGTAACAAGAACATGTACCCACTCGACATCAACATGATTATTGGCAAACTACAAATCCGCCTTCTCTCCAAAGTCGTTCCTGACGTCAGTTGGTTATGGCACCGAAGGCTTGCTCATTTGAACTTTCGGTACATGAATGATCTCGTATCTGGTGAAATGGTGAGAGGTTAACCTCTTCTCAAATTTGAGAATGATTATTTATGTGCTGCATGTGAGTGTGGAAAGAAATCAAATAAGGGTCGTCCTGTTATCATCGAAAAATAAATCTCGGAACCATTGGAACTCCTGCACATTGATCTTTGTGGACCATCCACTGTAGAAAGTCTTCATCATAAGAAATACAATTCTGTGATTGTTGAAGACTTTACAAGGTTCACTTGGGTTCTCTTCCTCGGATTAAAGTCTGAAACAGCCTCTGAACTCATCAACTTCATCAAATGAATTGAAGTCCTCATGAAACTTCCTGTTAGGCGTATCCGAAGTGATAATGGTTCGGAGTTCACTAATGGAACCCTTGAGAAATTCCTCACCGAGAAAGGAATTGACCACAACTTCGCAATAGAACTCTTGTTGAAGCTGCTCGTTCCATGCTTAACTTCGCAAATCTACCACTCTATCTCTGGGCTGAAGCTGTATCAACTGCGTGCTTCACTCAAAATCGGAGTATCATCAATCGACGCCTCAACACGACGCCGTAGGAAGCAATGAATGGTCGGAAGCCAAAAATCTCGTTTCTTCATGTTTTCGGATGCAGATGCTTAATAAAGAACAACCATGATCAGCTTACCAAGTTCCAACCTAAAGCTGATGAAGCCATCTTCCTTGGGTACTCTTTAAAATCAAAGACTTACAGATTTCTTAATCGAAGAATTTGTGTGTTGGAATAAAGCTTTGATGTTACATTCGATGATAATTTCGTTTGGAATTTTGGCCCAACTCAAGTTACAACTCACATTATGGAGTCCGATGCTCCAGCACCAGTATGTCTGAACCAGCAAACCATCCTTGAAGTCGACTTTGAAACTCTCTTTGGACCTTCCGAAACTGCCATTGATTCGGAATCTCAATCAAGGAAAATTTCAACTTCGGAAGCCCCTGTTTCTCAACCGGTTTCTGGTCCTCTTCCCTCTCTCTCCCCATTTGATTCCGAACTGTTTCAACCTTCTCAGGTTGAGGGGGATATTGGTGAACCCTCTCTTGAATAAAATGTGGATGGTTTCCAAGATGCAGCTGCTAATTTCGATGACTCAAATCCCGTCAACATTGATGATAATGAAAATTTATTTGAGTTCCCTTCTGATGATGATGTTAACCTCTCTGGTTCAGAAGTTCAGGGGGAGCATCACCCTCACGTTCAAACCATTCTGGGGAGCAACTCAATTCTACCGAAGTAGTTGGATCGTCCACCGCTCAAGAACTTCCAAGGTTACATGTCTGGACCAAGGATCATCCTCCAACCCAAGTTATCGGAAACCCTAATGCTAGTGTACAGACTCGTTATGCTGCATGTATTCAAAACGAATGTTATTTTTCGGCATTTATCTCCATGGTTGAACCCAAATCCATCAAGGAAGCATTAGAGCATGCTGACTGGATTATAGCGATGCAAGAAGAACTGGCAGAATTTGATAGCAATAAAGTGTGGACTCTCGTGCCTCCTCCTCAGAATCACCCCATTATCGGTACGAGATGGGTATTTCACAACAAGTTAGATGACGCATTAGTTATTATTCAAAATAAAGCTAGATTGGTGGCAAAAGGATTTACACAGATTGAAGGGCTCGACTACGATGAGACCTTTGCTCCTGTTTCTCGTCTTGAAGCAATCAGAATCTTTCTAGCTTATGTTGTTCACAAAGGCTTCAAAGTTTACCAAATTGATGTTAAGAGTGCTTTTCTTAACGGTGAACTTGACTCTGAAGTGTATCTTCAACAACCCCCTGTTTTTTTAACCTCTCTTTTCCAAACTACTGTTACAAACTCCGGAAAGCAGTCTATGGCCTCAATCAAGCTCCTCGCGCATGGTACAAGACCCTCACTGACTTTCTCAAGCGCTCCGGTTTACAAAGAGGTATTCTAGATCCCATTCTATTCCGAAGATCAAATGGAAAGCATCTCATGCTGGTTTAAATCTATGTGGATGACATCATTTTTGGATCTACGGATTCATCTATGGTTGCTGACTTTGCTATACTAATGATCAATGATTCCAAATGAGCATGAATCGGGAGTTAAGCTTCTTTCTTGGTCTCCAACTCAAACAGACTAATAGAGGAATTTTCATTCACCAAGAGAAGTACATTTCGGAACTCCTCAAAAAGTACTCAATGGACACCTGTGCCTCAGCCAAGGTACCAATGGGCTTCGGACACAAAATCTATGCCGACCCTTCAGGTGTAGCAGTTGATGAAAAGAAGTACAGAGGAATGATTGGATCCCTGCTCTATCTCACAGCAAGTCGTCCGGATATCATATTTTCCACATGTTTATGTGCCAGATTTCAAGTCAACCCAAATATGTCTCATCTTTTGGTTGTGAAACAAATTTTCCGATACCTCAAAGGTAGAGAGAGCCTCGGAATCTGGTACCCAGCAAATGAGAGCTTCCTAGTTCAAGCATATTCAGATTCAAACTATGGTGGTCTTCAACTTGATAGAAAAAGCACATCAAGTGGCTGTCAATTCTTAGGTGGTCGTTTGGTTAGTTGGTCATCCAAGAAACAGAACTGCATTGCACTCTCTACAGCCGAAGCTGAATACATTGATGCTGCCAGTTGTACCTCTCAAGTTCTATGGATGAAGTCTCAACTCTTGGATTATGGTTACCGTTTCCAACGCATTCCTATCTATTGTGATTCTCAAAGTGCAATTGCAATTTCTCACAATCCAATTCAGCACTCCATGACAAAGCACATTGACATACGGTACCATTTCATAAAAGATCATGTTTTAAATGGTAACATTGAACTCATTTTTGTTCCATCGGACGATGAGATTACTGATGTATTTACTAAGGCATTAGACGAAACGAAATTCAAATGTTTTATGAACAAGATGGGCATGATGATGCGAGGTCCTCAATTCTTTCAAGAGACTTGCTCTCTTTGATGGAAGTATTCGGAAAGAAAATTGGTTCCGATCTCAAAAAACAAATTTCATCTCGGAACTACTTTCTCTCAGAATACATAGGATCATTTTACTTGTCTTTATTTCTAACCATTACTTGAGTTTTAAGCTATACAGTTCGTCCTGATTATTTGTTGTTCAAGTCCACATAGTCATTGTGATCAAATTTTTCATCTCGGAATTCACTTCATAAGGTCATCCCGGAATTCCTCTCCGGAAAGGTATTGTTCACCTTACTCAGAAACTCATGCAAACCATGTTCCGAAACTTTTCGCTCCGGAACATCAAAATTCCCTTTCGGGATTTTCAAATCCTATTCCGGAATGTCTTTCAAATCCCTTCTGGAAATTCTTTAAAAAATATCATTTCAGAATTTTGCTCCGGAATCATAAATTTTTTGAACTCCGGAACTGCAATCAATTTTTGACTCCGGAATCGACAACCTTTTACTCCGGAACTTTAAACTCTCTCCAGATTAATTCTATTCCAGTCCTTTTTCAAAAGACCATATTCCGAAGCTCAACTCTTTATCATCCGGATCTTACGCTGTCCGGAATCGATCATCCGGAATACCAAAGGTTTTTAAGGTGAAACGTCTTACAACAGTTACTTTGTGAGGATCCTTATCCAATATTCCTTGATTTTCGTGCCACAACTGCAAAAGCAACCATCTAATCGTCATTTGGGTTTTCAATTTCAAGCTACAAAACAACCCTACCTTTCCCTTCCCATGTCAACTCAACCCCTAAAAGCGATTATTCATTTAATGCAACCCGGTTGAAATTCAGACCCTCATCATTACCATCCTTAACCCGACCCGTTTCCCTTACCTATATATACCCATCAAAACCCCTTTTTTCCTCTTTACAAGCTCAAACCCTCAAAACATTCAAATTCTCTCTGTGTTCATTGTGTTCTTCGAGCATTCATCTCTCTACAACAATAGCTTCCCAATCTTCTCCACCGAAAAACGCACTAACTGCCTCCACTCCCAAGAAATCGATTGCAAAGAAGAAACCCTCTAAGGGAACATCATCGTCTACATCGCCTGAACCCTTTCTCAGGGATACAACCCAATTGTTTTCGCTAAACCCTATGGATTACGATGAATCCATTAGAGTCATGATTGAGTTCATTGCAAACCATCCCATCTCCATCCCTCTCACAAAAGTCCCTGAACCACCTCTTCCACTTCATCATCTTCACAGAGCCTTCACCAGAATCAAAGAAGAAGACGGTGTGTTACAAACAGAAATCATTGGCGACAGAATAGTAGCCATCTTCAAATCCACATTCCTTAAAGTGATTGGTGTAAAAGAAAACCCCAAAGGTTTCAAAGTTCAAGAACCAACTGCAGAAGAGTTCCAATTGTTCTTGAATCACATTGGTATAACCAGGACTTCAAGAAATCATCCGTTTCTGGACTCTGGACTGTCCCGATGCATCTTATCATTTGAGGACTATCCGGAAAGCACGGTGGTACGGATACTCTCAGCAAGGACTGGCTATATGTGGTCTATAACATCTACTCCGGACGCGACAATGCGGTTGACCTTCCGGAAGTGCTATGGCAAGACTTCTGTAAGTTTGCCATCAATAGGAAGGAGAATGAGATTTCAAGCCCTAGGTTCTGAGCTCTGATGGTTCAGCAACTTTTCAAGGAACTTTCCGAACCTATTCTTGTTGCTATGATTCCTCCGGAGGTATGCGTTTCTTTCAAGACTGTTAAATCATATAGAATTCCGGACCAATTGTCTTTTAGTCCTGTCCGGAGGTTACCTCAACATATGTTGGACCACATCCCTTCTGAATCTGTTCATTCACAAAGACATTTGGAGACTTCGACTGTGTTCGACCCAACACAGTCTACCCAAGTCCCCATTGATCCCATTCCGGAAGTGGCCAAGCCAACATCATCCGAACCAAAGAAGACCAAGAAGTCCGCCAAGCGGAAAACTTCTCCTACTAAGTCAAAGCCACAAAAGAGAACCAAAGTCAACTTTTCCTCTCCACAGGAAGATGCTCATGACATTCCGACTGATTTTGGCCGTCCGAACACCCCTTCCATCCACTCATCCGAGGTACTCCTCGATGTTTCAAATCACAAACATACACTCACAAGGAGTCTGCACATAATCCACCCTCACCTTCTCAAAAAGGCGATGCTGGTGTTGAACAAAGTTCCTTGCCCCCTGGAACAAACCCACGTGTCAAATTTGATATCCCACTTTTTTCATCACGCACACACTCCGGAACCCCTGTTCCGGACCCTAAGCACTCCGAGGCTGGAGTTGTCCCTCCAACCTCCGGTGCCACAACTGGTCTGATACCCGGAAAGGTTACAGGACGACTAGGAGTTAACGATCCGTTGTGGGAAGATTTTGTAAACAGGGCACACTCACGGCATCCAGAACTTATAAGAGCCCAAGTAGAAGCCACTCTCATCTCCATGTGGAACCGATCCATTCAAAGCAACCTTCCCTATGTTGCTCCTACGGATGAGCTTGCTGATCTTGAATTCACATCCGGAGAAACTCCACAGTCTGCTCTATTTGCTTCCAATCCTCAAGCTTCGGATGATGAAATTTCCGAAGAAGTGATTTTGACAACAGATGTTGCCCACGTTGCGGATGCTAACGTGTTTTCCTCAGCTCAACTTCATCTTAAACCATCTTCGTCCAAGCCAGCATTTGATTTCGGATCCTCCTCATCTACTCAACATGAATCCGAATCAACACAAAAGCTTCATGATGATTCCACCAACAAACTTGGGCCTTCTATTACTCAAATCACTCCGGAATATCCGAAACACACTCCTCAACCTTCCAGCTATGACAACGGATCCTCAGCCAAAAATCACATTGATCTGTTTGCTCTGTTGGATATCCAATCAAATGTTTCAGACACTATGAAGAAGGTTACCACTCTTGAAACCTCTGTGGCAGAGCTCAACACCAAGATTGACACAAAGGTGTCCGGACTGGACTCCAAGTTAGATGCCATTCTCCAGTCCCTATCTACTCAGTCCGGACCTTCAACTGCTGAGAGAGAAGCTCAGTTAGATCAACTAATCTCACCCTGGGTCAAGCACTCTATAGAAGAAGTTGAAGCTAAATATGATGCCTCCGTTGATCACTACCTTGATACGATCGCCACAATGCTCAAGGTCCATGATGACTTGGTTTCTGCTACCAATGATCTTATCAAGCAGACCCATGTTCGTCATGAGAAGCAAATTCAAAGGTTGGAGAAGGAAATCAAGAAGAAGGATGAGATGAATCTCATAATTCAACAGGTCCTCATCAAACTCGTTTGATCCACTTGGAACATTGTTGATGTTCCGAATCAGAATTTTGATGAGATCTTAGCCGTTCTTGGACACCTGTTCGATCATCTCGCTGCTCAAGCACCCACTTCCGAACCATATGATGCGCTAACCCGTCAACTCAACACGGGCCTTCAAAAAGTGTTCACCCAGTTTATTGATATGAAGGACTCCTTACTGCTTACACCGGTTCCGAAAGCCACCGATGCAAGAGGGGGAGAAGGTCACAGTCAACCATGGAAGCATGTATCACTTTTTCAACTCCGAGATGAAGATCTTAATTCCGATGATGAAGTCCATGTTGTTTTCGGACTTCTAGCAAACAACTATGATGATGATGAAGACAGTGATGAAGAGAAGTATGTTACGAATGGAGTTATTGGTCTCGAAGCTCCAAACAAGCTCTTTCCAAAGGTGATGACAGAGGAAGAAAAGAGAATATGGTCTGCAGTCTTTTGGCCATCCTCTTTGCCTGACGTTCTCCAAAGGGCTATTCAAATGGCCAAAGCAAAATCACTCCTCACAGTCCAAGACTTCCGAGCCACTCCTTCAATGCTTCCTCCTACTCCGGCTCCAAAGATTGCTTCTATAGACTAGGGTTCTCCACTCCGGATCCCTGATGACATTTCGGAAGAACCTCTTCCGAACCCTACTACGGAATATGTTGTTGATGAGAATATGCAGTTCATCATGGCTTCATTAAAGAAAGACAAAGGCAAAAAGCCGATAACAGCCGAAAAACAAGCCTTCCACTCCGGACCTCCCTGAAAGCAAAAATACGGATGGTTTCAGGAGGAAATTAACAAGGCATTAGAGGATAGCATCCGGATCCAAGCTCTCCTCTATGCCGTGACAACATTCTCCATGATCATGAAATCATTCTTTTCATGTATTACGATGTTCTGGAAAATGACTCCGAACAGCTCGATCTTCCTCTCTCTCCATACAGCAAATAATACATCAAATTCGCTCCTCTTCACCCCAATGACAATCCGGAAGTGATCCTCTAGACTGAGCGTGAAAGGCTTGAAACATTCTACTCCAAGAATGCACAACCTCTTAAAGGAGTGTCGACGAGGAAAAGAATTACCAAAGTCCATGGTTTTGGAAGAAAAATCTTAGTGAAATTCGAACTCAACTGCCCATTATTTCGATTTCACATCCTCCGGAACAAACCAACTCAACGGACCATCACTAACGTTGATTTCCCTTCGATAAATCCGAACGACATTCTCACATTGGCTGCTCACTTCCGAGGAATTCAAAACGATGATATGAGCATGGGTGCTTACCATGCTGCTCTGAGTTTCCTCAAGGACTACGTCACGGAGTTTTGCAGATGCGACTATGAGTTGGCCCACTTATATGGAACAGAAAACTTTGTTGCAAAAATCAACTTTGTTCTTCTGGAAGCTGAATTGCTTGCAGATGGTCCAATTGATGACCCGGTTCTAGGGGTTGTCTACACAACCAGGAAGACAAAAAAGAAGGACTTTTTCCGAGTCCTTGACAAACACCTAGTTCCTACCAAAGCCCTTCGGAAGTTCATTTCTAGTGTATCCAAGTCTGAAGCTCCGGAACAGGTCAAAGAAACGTTTGTGAGTCAATTGGCCTGGTACATTAAAGTCAGGGAATGGTTGTTCAGAGCCTACACCTTCATCAAGGAAGAAGCCATCTAATCTGACTGGATTGCTAAGTTTACTTAGGGGGAGATTGTTGGAACCTGAAAGTGAACGTCTAGCAATCATAAGTCCAAATGTCAATTCCGAAGTCAGCAAGAGTTCCAAAGTTAAGAGTAGTCCGGAATTTGTCCGGACTTGGAGAGAAGAAGTGAAGAAGTGAAGAAGTGAAGAAATTCTGGAATGGACATTATGTCAGGAATGTGTGCCGATCCGGAGTCACTGTTTTTTTATCTCTTTGTGTATTAATTACTTTTGTCACTTTGCATGATTACACATTTCATAGGACTTAGTATGTTTGTCAACTTGGACAATCAGAATGTAAGAATCATTCCTTTTACCCATTCCTATGTATGTTTACCAGTTTGTACCGTGTTTCCCACACTCCTATTTATAGTAGCTTTCAATGCAAAGTTAAATGACGAATCTTTCACTCATTTTGGCATTTACTAAGTTACTTTAATTATCTTTCAAACATTCTTCTTATTCTTCATTTATTAACTTTACTTTGATCTTTATTCTCATTCTTCATTTATGGCTTGATTATTTGTTGAATGCATTAACTCCGACTTGACTGGTCTATCCAGGCTTGACTAGAACATTTATAGCAAGCAGACATTAATCTTAAGCATTTACTCAAGGTTTGAGTTTTCAAACCTTGTCCCTGCGCATCAGATCTATCTTGTTCTCACACTTTGACTTGAAGTTCATGATAGGATTCATACCTGGTCCATCTATCATTACCTCGTGTATACAAGTCGTATATAATTAAGATTAGTAAGACGGTCGGATGTGCGACTCTGCCCCAGGTCCACAACCAAACAAGGAACAGGAAATGAGGCAGAAGTACATATTCTTTGTCCACATAATCTTAATTATATACTACTCTCGCGTGTACACTTAGTAGTGATAGATTAACCGTATTTGTCCTTAGCCTCTATGCTTGAACTTGACCGGTTGGACGAGTGGTAGTTCTGGAAGATCAGCTGGGTATACGTTAGCAAGGTTTCGAAGGTAAAGTACTCCTCGCATGAGTACTTTGGGGTCTAGAATATAAGAGAGACGATTTTGAGGTCTGTGTCGGGTTGTCGTTACGAGTGACGAGAGTTTCATTAATCGGTCGGTTAAGGCGGTGGGTTTTCGTAACACATGAACTTAGCATGGTGAGGACCACACCAATCCACGTTGAATGACGACGCCAGACTCTTTATAGAAACAAGTGTTAAGTCGATTTGAAAGAAACTTCTGTTATAGCGATGGTGTATTCCATGTGTACTCGATAGTGCATACTGTGTAGACTTTCTAGTGCTTTCTAGATATTACCATTGCCACAAATCGTACAACAATAAGCGAGTACTAGCAGTGATAGTGCTTTGATAACTAGTGACGATACTTTATATTATGATCCTTCACGGTACTACTATGATCGCTTGGCATATACAAGTTACGTATAACTAAGATGAATAAGATGGTCGACTGAGTGACTCTGCCCTAAATCCACAACCAGACAAGGAACAAGAAATGAGGAGGAATCACTCACTCTAAGCCTGTAAAATCTTAGTTATGTATAACCATGATGTACATACTAAGCCATCATGTAACATCCGGATTTCTAGGTACTGTATTTATCTAATTATTTTTGAGTTTTGGAGAGGGACTCGGCGAGTAGGCGCTTAGACTCGCCAAGTAGAGCCGCACATTGTTGGACTGGATTAATGACTGGACTCGGCGAGTCCATACGTGGACTCGGCGAGTCCACGCTGTTTAATGAAACCCTAATTTCTTGGGTTTGGGACCTATTTAAAGGCCCTTAGGGCCGTCACTTGCGGCTACCAAACCCCAGTGAGAAACCCTAAAAGAGCTAGAGCGTTTGTGAGAGGAAAGGAGCCATTTCTTGATCCTTGCGATTGATTCTTACAAGAAGGAGGTGATTCTAGCTTGGAGGGGACCAAGGAGGTTGTGCATCTGGGGATTTCGAGAAAAAGACTTCATCTTTGAGGTATTATGTCGCCCCTTTATCTGTTTTGTTGAAGCAATCCATAGATGTAGAGTTTTTATTTCTTTTATTGGAAGGAGTTGTGAGAATATGGCCCCTATTCACTTTGAGACTTCGGATCTGGACCCAAAGTGGTCTAAAGAGCTTATTCCAGCTAGCTTTATGTTGAGCTATGGAGGCAATGAGCTCAGGTTGTTGTTTTTGGGGCTAAATCACCAAGTAAAGCCTCCTAGGCGTCACATGAGTGTCAAGATCCAAGCTTTACGTGATTATCAGGCTTGGGAAGGTCAGATCTATGGTTCTAAGGAACAGATCTGACCTCAGAAGGTCAATTGAGTTTGTGCATGACATGAACTCGCCGAGTCTAAGGGCAGACTCGGCGAGTAGGGTTAGGGTTTCCCGTGAATCACACTGTGAGTGACTTGCCGAATTGAGGGAATGACTCAGTGAGTCAGAAGAGGGATAGAGGACTCGAGTTCACGACTGAACTCGCCGAGTTACATTTGTGCACTCGGCGAGTCTGGTCAAGGGTTGACCGTTGACTTTTGTTGACTTTTTAGGTTTGGTCAACAATGGAACTTGTGGACTGTTTGAAGTGTAAAATATCCTTTTAGCCTTCTTAGAGGACGTGTGAGAGTCTAGTCTAGCCTAGAGAGTCGTGATTGATTGAGATGATTATGTTATGTGTATAGGCAGAGGCTAGATCAGTATATACACGGGCGGGATATTATCCGAGACATCCGAGGTGAGTCTTCTCACTATACATTACCTAGAGTGGTATTTATGTGTAGACCAGAGGGTCTTGTATGCTATGTGTATGTATGAGATTATGTGCATTGTGTTATATGTATGCTATGTTTTGTATAGACCGAACCGGAGGGTCCAACGATATAGATCGAACCGAAGGGTCCAACGATATAGACCGGACCGAAGGGTCCAACGATATAGACCGGACCGAAGGGTCCAACGATAGAGACCGGACCGAAGGGTCCAACGATACAGACCGGACCGAAGGGTCCAACGAGCTATGACCGGACCAGAGGGTCCAACGAGCTACGGGACTGGAGGGTCCCGCTGAGACACATCGGACCGGAGGGTCGTATTGTAGCCTCGAGTGGCGTATGTGTTGTATGTGGTATATTGGGGAACTCACTAAGCTTTTATGCTTACAGTTGTGGTGTGATGTGTTTCAGGTACTAGTGAGGGTCGCGGGAAGGCACCGGCATGATTCGTACATACGATAGAGGATTTATTTATATGAGATCTTGGGACATGTTTTGTGATGATACTGAGATTTATTATGATTTTGTGATTTTTATGTGGTAGAAAGTATGTTTTGAAATGAAAAATTGTTTTGAAAAATTGGGTGATACAAGTTGGTATCAGAGCCTTGGTTTGAGGGATTCGGGTGCATCTTCGGATGAATCCGAACTCAAACTGAGGAGATGAGAAAGTTTTCATAAAATAAACAATTTTTCTAAAAGAATAAAAGATTTTGAGAATGGCAGGAGGAAGCAGTGTGTACGATCAGCCAGCGCCCGAACGGTGATTTCCCAAAATACCCTTACCTTATGTGTTATGAGATATTATGAGGTATTATGCATGCTAGAGTAGGCTAGGTGATCATATTAGGACTAGAGTGGCCTGATCTGTGATGCCTTAGCCTAGGAATGATTTTGCTGCTATATGATGCTTGAGAGCAAATATGTAGCAGTGAGGAGCTGTTGGGAGGCCTACCGAAGGGTAGCCTATGCCAGTGAGATGTAGTGTACTTGTGATATGGAATCCAAGGAGAAGGACTTAGAGTGAATGCTGATGCGGTGTGGACGGTAGTATAGGGCCCGTACTACTAAAGACGCCGGAGCAGTGTGCACCCTAAGTAAGAATCCATTGGGTACTAAGGAGCAAGTAGGGTTGAGTTATCGAGTGCGAGTATACTCGAGCGAGTCTCTGATATTTTGTGTTGTATTTCAGAGAGACATCATGGTTGGGACGCGCCACCGGGCAGGGACTAGCGAGGGGGTTGTGAGCGATGAGGAGCTCTGCCAGATGATTCATGATGAGGTGGCTGCTGCCATCCGCGCTGAGATTCCAGAGATGTTCGGGTCTATCAAGACCACGATGATGGAGGCTTTTGATGAGCGGTACGCCGCTCTTACTGATGCAGCTGTTGCTGCGGCCACCGCAGCCGTTGCTGCTGCCAGGCCGCAGGGGGGTGACTCGTTGCTGTACAGAGAGTTCAGCAACACAAAGCCACCAGAGTTTGATGGGACGCATGATCCGATTGTTGCTATGAGATGGATTACCGATGTTGAGGGTTGTTTCTATACCTGCTCGTGTCCAGAGCATCTGAGGGTTCAGTTTGCACTGAACCAGCTTCGCTTGGGAGCGAAGGACTGGTGGAAGTTTGTGACGGCAGACTTCACTACTGCAGAGCTGACTGCGGTGACCTGGGAGAGGTTCACCACAATGTTTCGAGATGAGTATGTTCCTCCGGTGGAGAGGGAGCGATTGGCTCAGGAGTTCTTGACCCTCAAACAGGGTACTGATTCAGTTACTATGGTTACCCGGAAGTTTCATGAGAGGGCAATGTTCTGCCCTGAGCAGGTGTCTACTGAGCAGGCACGTATGAGCCGGTACTTGGGTGTTTTGAGGAGGGATATACGGGAGTTCGTGTCAAACTCGACTTATCGGACATTTGCTGAGCTCCAGGCAAATGCCCGGAAGAGGGAGATTGAGTTGGAGACGCAGGCCAGGGAGGAGGCCGAGTCTCAGAGGGTGGATCGGCGACCGGCACAGTCTCTGCCGGCAGCCAAGCGGGCAAAGCCCGCTGATTCGAGATCTGGGGGTCCGAAGGGCCGCACTTGTGGAAAGTGCGGCAAGAGCCACGAGGGGACATGCAGAGCTGGGGTGTGTTATAAGTGTGGGAAGGAGGGGCATTATGCGAGGGACTGCCCCAAGAGATTCACGGTTTGCTTTCATTGCAACCAGACCGGCCATCGGAAGGCCGAGTGCCCACAGCTACTGCAGAGATCAGCGCAGGGATCTGCGCCTGCTATTCGAGCTACAGAGAGTCGGCCGGCAAAGGCCGAGGCGCCGAAGGCTCGCAGGAGAGCCTTCCAGTTGACAGCGGAGGAGGTCCGCGCAGCACCCGATGTGGTAGCTGGTATGTATTCTTTCCTCGGTTTATATTGAGTTTGTGATACTATGCTTATTTTGAGGTATGCATAGGTACATTTCTTGTGTGTTCTGTACCTGCTTTGGTGTTGTTTGACTCGGGTGCGAGTCGGTCATTTGTGTCGATAGTGTTTAGTCGACACATCAGTGTTCAGCGAGAGGCGTTGAGTCGACCTCTACGAGTTTCTATAGCCGACAAGCGAGCAGTGTATGCTACTGATGTGATTCGAGGATGTGTACTCGAGATCTTCGGTGTCGAGTTCCCGATAGATCTGGTCCCGATTGCTATGGGGGACGTATGTGTCATAGTAGTCATGGATTGGTTGAGCCAATTTGGGGCTGTGATAGACTACGAGCGACAGTTGGTGACGATACGAGACCCCAGTGGGTGAGTACTTACGGTGTACGGCGAGGGTACCCGTTCTGGCTCAGCATTTTGTTCGGCCGCTAGAGCGAGGCAGAGTCTACAACAGGGCTGTAGTGGGTTTGTGGCTTATGTGGTGGATACGAGAGTAGATGCAGAGAGACCGAGGTCGGTCGATGAGGTTCCGATAGTGCGTGAGTTCCCGGATGTTTTCCCCGAGGAGTTGCCGGGTGTACCTCCCGAGAGGCAGGTAGAGTTCCGTATTGACTTGGTTCCGGGGGCAGCGCCTATCGCCAAGGCGCCCTATCGCCTTACGCCAACAGAGATGCAGGAGTTATCCTCGCAGCTTCAGGAGCTGCTGGGGAAGGGGTTTATACGGCCTAGTAGCTCGCCGTGGGGAGCACGGATCCTTTTTGTCAAGAAAAGGATGGTTCACACCGGATGTGCATTGATTACCGGGAACTGAACAAACTGACGGTCAAAAACCGTTACCCCTTACCGAGGATCGACGATTTATTCGATCAGTTGCAGGGAGCGTCTTGGTTTTCCAAGATCGACTTGAGGTCTGGATATCATCAGATGAGAGTACAAGATGAGGATATCCAGAAGACAGCATTCAGGACTCGTTACGGGCATTACGAGTTCGTGGTGATGCCTTTCGGGCTCACCAATGCACCGGCGGCATTCATGGATCTCATGAAGAGAGTATGCAGACCGATGTTGGGTCGTTCGGTGATCGTGTTCATCGATGACATATTGGTGTATTCGAGATCCAGAGAGCAGCATGAGGAGCATTTGAGAGAGTTACTTGGAGTTTTGAGATCGGAGAGGCTTTATGCCAAATTCTCCAAGTGTGATTTCTGGTTACGAGAGGTCCGGTTCCTAGGGCACCTCGTTAACCAGAATAGGATTTTGGTCGATCCGGCCAAGATTGAGGCAGTGATGAGTTGGGAGGTGCCGAGATCCCCCACCGAGATCAGGAGTTTCCTCGGGTTGGCCGGCTATTATAGGAGAATTATCAGGGATTTCTCCAAGATCGTCGTGCCACTCACCAGATTGACCCGGAAGGGTGTTGCTTTTTCATGGGGCCCAGATTAGCAGGCCTCCTTCGAGACACTTCACCAGAGACTGTGCGAAGCCCCGGTGTTAGCCCTTCCGGAGGGAATGGAGGACTTTGTGGTGTATTGTGACGCATCGATATCGGGGCTGGGAGCGGTGCTAATGCAGAGAGGGCATGTGATAGCATACGCATCGAGACAGCTGAAGCCTCACGAGGCAAGGTATCCCACCCACGATCTGGAGCTGGGGGCAGTAGTGTTCGCCCTCAAGATCTGGCGTCACTACATGTACGGGGTTCGGTGTACCATATACACAGACCATAAGAGCTTGAAGTATTTGATGGATCAGCCCAACCTGAACATGCGTCAGAGGAGATGGTTGGATGTGGTGAAGGACTATGATTGCGAGATCCTGTACCACCCGGGCAAAGCTAATGTTGTAGCTGATGCCCTGAGTCGCAGGGCGGAGAGTGCCCCGATACGAGATGTTTGTATGAGATTGACAGTGATGACTCCGGTGTTGGACACCATTCGAGGGGCGCAGGCTGAGGCCATTAGGCCGGAGAACCGGAAGAGAGAGCGGGTTATCGGACAAGTATCGGAGTTCGTTACCGATGCTCGAGGACTTATGACCTTTCAGGGTCGAATTTGGGTACCGTTCGTGGGTGGAACGCGTACCATCTTGATGGAGGAGGCGCATAGATCGAGGTTCTCGATCCATCCCGGGGCCACTAAGATGTATTTGGACCTGAAGAGAGAGTATTGGTGGCCCTGTATGAAGAGGGATGTTGCATGGTTCGTAGAGAGGTGCTTGACCTGTCGCAGAGTTAAGGCCGAGCACCAGAGACCGCATGGTAAATTGCAGCCGTTGGAGGTTCCCGAATGGAAATGGGAACAGATTACCATGGATTTTATCACCAAATTGCCGAGGACTGCTAGGGGCGTCGATGAAATTTAGGTGATTGTGGACAGGTTGACGAAGAGCGCTCACTTCCTTGCTATCAGTGAGAGCTTTTCCGCTGAGAGGTTGGCAGAGTTGTACGTGGGGGAGGTGGTATCACGGCATGGAGTGCCGATCTCGATCGTCTCAGATCGAGATGTGCGTTTCACTTCCAGATTCTGGAAGAAGTTTCATGAGGAGTTGGGTACGAGGCTGTATTTTAGTACCGCATACCACCCACAGACAGCCGGGCAGAGTGAGCGGACGATTCAGACGCTCGAGGACATGCTTCGGGCATGTGTATTGGACTTTGGAGGGAGTTGGGACACATATTTACCCTTGGCAGAGTTTTCCTACAACAACAGCCATCATTCGAGCATCGGTATGCCACCCTTTGAGCTGTTGTATGGGAGGAGGTGTCAGACTCCCATTTGCTGGGGTGAGGTCGGGCAACGTGTGATGGGTAGTACGGAGATTGTGCTTCAGACGACCGAGCAGATTCAGCAGGTCAGGCAGAGGTTACTGACGGCCCGGAGCCGTCAGAAGAGTTATGCGGAGAGACGATGGTCCGAGCTCGAATTTCAGGTTGGTGACTTCGTCCTCCTGAAGGTATCTCCTTGGAAAGGAGTGATCCGATTCAGGAAGAGAGGCAAGTTGGGGCCTCGGTATATTGGTCCTTTGAGGGTGATCGCCAGGGTGGGCAGAGTAGTGTATCGTTTGGAACTACCTGCGGAGTTGAGTCAGATTCATGATACCTTCCACGTATCTCAGTTGAGGAAGTGTATCGCCGATGAGTCGGCAGTGGTTCCTCTTGAGGACACTTAGGTGGATGCGAGCCTGAACTATGTTGAGAGGCCGATCGCGATTCGGGATAGGAGGATCGAGGTTTTGAGGAACAAGGAGGTGTCATTGGTACAGGTCCAGTGGCAACATCGAAAGGGGTCCGAGCTGACTTGGGAGCCGGAGTTAGAGATGCGTGAACAGTACCCAGAGTTATTTGCTGAGAGAGACTTCGAGGGCGAAGTCTGATTCTAGTGGGGGAGAATTGTAACATCCGGATTTCTAGGTACTGTATTTATCTAATTATTTTTGAGTTTTGGAGAGGGACTCGGCGAGTAGGCGCTTAGACTCGCCGAGTAGAGCCGCGCATTGTTGGACTGGATTAATGACTGGACTCGGCGAGTCCATGCTGTTTAATGAAACCCTAATTTCTTGGGTTTGGGACCTATTTAAAGGCCCTTAGGGCCGTCACTTGCGGCTACCAAACCCCAGAGAGAAACCCTAAAAGAGCTAGAGCGTTTGTGAGAGGAAAGGAGCCATTTCTTGATCCTTGTGATTGATTCTTACAAGAAGGAGGTGATTCCAGCTTGGAGGGGACCAAGGAGGTTGTGCATCTGGGGATTTCGAGCAAAAGACTTCATCTTTGAGGTATTATGTCGCCTCTTTATCTGTTTTGTTGAAGGAATCCATAGATGTAGAGTTTTTATGTCTTTATTGGAAGGAGTTGTGAGAATATGGCCCCTATTCACTTTGAGACTTCGGATCTGGACCCAAAGTGGTCTAAAGAGCTTATTCCAGCTTGCTTTATGTTGAGCTATGGAGGCAATGAGCTCAGGTTGTTGTTTTTGGGGCTAAATCACCAAGTAAAGCCTCCTAGGCGTCACATGAGTGTCAAGATCCAAGCTTTACGTGATTATCAGGCTTGGTAAGGTCAGATCTATGGTTCTAAGGAACAGATCTGACCTCAGGAGGTCAATTGAGTTTGTGCATGACATGAACTCGCCGAGTCCAAGGGCAGACTCGGCGAGTAGGGTTAGGGTTTCCCGTGAATCACACTGTGAGTGACTTGCCGAATTGGGGGAATGACTCAGTGAGTCAGAAGGAGGATAGAGGACTCGAGTTCACGACTGAACTTGCCGAGTCACATTTGTGCACTCGGCGAGTCTGGTCAAGGGTTGACCGTTGACTTTTGTTGACTTTTTGGGTTTGGTCAACAATGGAACTTGTGGACAGTTTGAAGGGTAAAATAGCCTTTTAGCCTTCTTAGAGGACATGTAAGAGTCTAGTCTAGCCTAAAGAGTCGTGATTGATTGAGATGATTATGTTATGTGTATAGGCAGAGGCTAGATCGGTATATACACGGGCGGGATATTATCCGAGACATCCGAGGTGAGTCTTCTCACTATACATTACCTAGAGTGGTATTTATGTGTAGACCAGAGGGTCTTGTATGCTATGTGTATGTATGAGATTATGTGCATTGTGTTATATGTATGCTATGTTTTGTATAGACCGGACCGGAGAGTCCAACGATATAGATCGAACCGAAGGGTCCAACGATATAGACCGGACCGAAGGGTCCAACGATATAGACCGGACCGAAGGGTCCAACGATACAGACCGGACCGAAGGGTCCAACGAGCTATGACCGGACCAGAGGGTCCAACGAGCTACGGGACTGGAGGGTCCCGCTGAGACACATCGGACCGGAGGGTCGTATTGTAGCCTCGAGTGGTGTATGTGTTGTATGTGGTATATTGGGGAACTCACTAAGCTTTTATGCTTACAGTTGTTGTGTGATGTGTTTCAGGTACTAGTGAGGATCGCTGGAAGGCGCCGACATGATTTGTACACACGAGAGAGGATTTATTTATATGAGATCTTGCGACATGTTTTGTGATGATACAATGATTTATTATGATTTTGTGATTTTTATGTGGTGGAAAGTATGTTTTGAAATGAAAAATTGTTTTGAAAAATTGGGTGTTACACATCATAGCTCACCTGAACGAATCTTTAGTTCTCTTATGAATGTTGTGACTTGTTCGCGTAAATAATTTATAACTACTTTTTAATTTCCCCAATTTTTAATACAATTTTTAATCTTTAAAGTAATTTTATTTAGAAGATGTACCGATGTTCACAGGTGGTTCCGGGGCAGTCTCTCCTGCGGTAATCATCAGTATGCGCCCTTCCCCCCCCCCCCCCCCCCGAGTTCTGTGTAGTGTCTAGTCTCACCACGCCCATAGACGACATGGTTTACTTCTACTCCGGGGACTTGGGAAATTGGTTGTGCCGGCGCCCTACAGAAACGGGCAGTGTGCCCCTTCCTGTGGCAATTTGTGCACTGCATCTCCCGGCAAGCTCTGGTGTGGTGGTAGTTACACTTACTACACTTCGGGATGGTTCTAGCATATCGAATGACAGGCGCTGGAGTGGCAGGTGTTGTGGCGGCGTGTACAGTAACTACTTATTGTTCATGCGGGGGTTCCTATGTTGTTTGTTCCTTCCTCTTGCTCCCTGACTTTCGTTTATTGTTGTCTCCCTTTGTTGGCTCGGGAACTGGGGCCACCACGCCATGGTGGACTCCATGGTTAATGAGTCGTTGCGCCAAGCGTTTGGCGCTATCGAAGTTAGTTGGGTTGGAAGCCAGTACATCCCCTTGAATCTGGTTAGATAAACCCCAGATGTACATCTCTATCTTTTTACTCTCCGGGTAACCATCGCGGGGCATAGTGCTTCCAGGTCACTAAACCTATCAGTGTAGGCTACTATGTCTGAGTCGGCCATGATATGATCCGATAGCTCTTGCTCAAGCTTTTACACTTCGCCTCTTGGACAATATTCTTCCAACATCATCTCTTTCAGGTTCTCCCAGCCCATTGAGTTAGCCACTGATAGGTTCAGTGACTTAACATGGCCATTCCACCATGTTAGGGCTCTTTCGGAGAAGGTGCAGGCAGCAAACTTCACCTTGCTCCCTTCTGGGCACGGACAGATTTCGAAAACTGATTATGTATTCTCGAACCATTGCATCAGAGTAATGACTCCCCATATCCAATAAAAGACTTGGGCTTACAGTTCATGAAGTCCTTGTACGAACACTTCTGTGGGTGTCCGTGAGTAACTACGGAGTTAGTTAGGTTGGTACCGCTACCAGATCTACTTGTACAAATTTGATTTATTGCAGCTGTTGTTGCGGCTGTTACCGCTGCTTGGAAAGCAGCAGGATCGTGTTGTGGTGATGGAGGCGGTGGTGGATTCTTTGTTGTGGTATTGACTACGCGCCTTATAGGTCTACCGTGAGGCATCTTTTTGCTATAATGAATACAAGATGAAACGGTGATAAGTCTATAGCAGTGGTTATAAGTCCAATGTTGATTAACTAAGTTATCCTAGTTCTGAGTGTATCCTGTTCCGAATTTCATAGGGTTCTAAAAAACAATTCATAATGGAAGTCTATATAAAATAAACTTTACGAATTAGTAGTGACTACCCTCGAATGATTTTCTGTGAATATTATAACTGATATAAGTTGTTATGAAAGAAGAAATAATCCTAACACATAGTGTGAGTAGTGTATTCACTAACTCCCTAAGTTATTTTAGTTTATTAGTTATTCGTGAGACGCATTAGACATTTGGTTTCTTCGGCTTATCCGTTCTCGGAATCCTCCTCATGAATCTCTTCTAGTTCCTCCTTGGCTCCTCTGTTGACTGCTATGATGGAGTGGTTACATCTATCTAGGTTTTCGTGCGAGAATGGGAGTGTCTAAAGAATCTATGAGATTAAGTGAAACATTATGGGGTGATCCTTACCGGGTCCTCCTATAATTGACGAGTGTATACAAGTTGTATATAATTTAAGATTAAATACACCTTCGAATAAGTGATCCTACTCTAAAACCACAACCAAACAAGGAACAGGCTGTAGAGCATAGATCACCAATTCTAAGTCTATAAAATCTCAATTATATAAAACCTTGGGAGTATAGACTCCGAAATTATAGACCTACCAATAAGGGTCTTTTCAATTTTCACATAAGTTATTTATAGTGCCTAAAATACTCCTATAATATTTTAGTGGTATGAACTTGGTAAGTTTTAAACTTGTTGTTATCTTATAGTATCATAAAATACTCCTATAGTACTTTAACCTTATGTTCTGTTCTAGAAATCATTTGTATATAGAGTTAGGTAAGTTTTAAGTCTGTTGCGACACCACATCACTGTTGGATTAGTGTCTAAGGCTATAACTATATTTGGTAAGTACTTGACCCAGTTATGCATGGTCCTTTTGGGTTGCCTTCACCATAGCAACTTGACAGGATGATTTGTTAAGAGAGAAGAAATATTATTAATATATTATGAGAATAATATATTGAGGAAATAATAATATTATTTGATTAATATAAGTTATATATTAATTGAGAATTAATTTGGTGACTTAGAGAGGTTAATTGAATAAAGGGCATAAACTGTCAAATGTGTGATAGTTATATTTTGGGCTATGTATCCTTATGGATATTAGGGTGAACGAAATTTAGGGGCTTGGGAACCTTAATTTCGTCCAAGCCTTGTATCTAGAAGGATCTTGGATTGCTTAGGGCCTAAGTCATTCAATTAGGGTTAAAGGAGAAACCCTAATAGCTCATAGTATAAATAGGACCCTTGGGATGGAGAAATTGACACTCTTGCAAGCCAAGGAACCCTAGGGCCGATTTCTATCTCTCCTCCCTCTCTCTCAAGATCATCTTCTTGCTATTTGGTGTTTGTAAGCCATTAGAGGAGTGACAATTGTGACTCTAAGCTCCAAGAAGAAGAAGTATCAAGCAAGTAATTCAAGGTATTCTTTCAGATCTGATTTCATATGATTAGATTCAATATATTACATTAGATCTAGTATTGCAAGTCTTGGATTCAATGCATGTTCAATTAGAGAAACCTAGATCCAAGCAATTAGGGTTTGCATGTGCACATAGGAAAGTTCTTATGGCTCAAATCCATCAGTGGTATCAGAGCTTTGATTGATTTCTATTGAATTGATGCATTGGTTGATTGCTTGTTGCTCACAAAATTCGATTTTTGTGATTCTGACTGCTATACTCGGCGAGTTCCACTATGGACTCGGCGAGTAGCTCCAACTCGGCGAGTCCATAGAGGAACTCGGCGAGTTCAAGCGTCAGAGTGAGGTAGTTTCGGGATTTCTTGCTGTTTTTCTTGAGGATACTTGCCTTAACTGTTTTGGGTCATTAAAATCCGATTTTAATCATATATATATGAGTATATTCTTGACCAAAATAAAAGATAATTGCTAATTAGTTGAATAATAATTTCCTTATATGATTTTGATTGATTATTTGAATTGAATTGGTAAATTGTCATGCAAGTAATGTTAAGTAAGATCAAATTGAGATAATCTAATTTGTTGATTTATATTATTTGCTGTTTGATCCTTATGTTTTGAAAAGTTCAAAAACTTGTCCTCAAGTTTTGAAATTTATATTTTGTGATTAAATGTTTAATTTGAATAATTTAAATTTCAAATCCCTAGAATTTTACAAGTTTAAAATTCAACCCTATACTATTATATTATTACAAGCTTAATATATATATATATATATATATATATATATATATATATATATATATATATATGTATAATTTAAAATGCTAGTCTTACCGTTAGTAGGCCTCATTCACGAAGCCAGTCTATAAGGTGGGTATAAGGTTGCTGCCTATAAAATGGCGCTTAATGGGTGTACATTCACACCCACCTCTTGCTTGACTGGTGGAGGGTCGTTAGCCGAACGGGTAGGATAGGGCAAACCTCCTCTCATTAATAAGTATAATGAATCTATATAAAGTAACTAAACATGTTTTATAAAATTCCCAGTCTTAGTCACTTTAGGAAAAGTGAATTGATGCAATCCCATGAAATTACACTTTGTACCCTTGCTAAGACATTAATGGAGCGCGTGTGGTTAACCGGCACATTACTTGGGTTCTAAGCAAAGGTGGCAAAGGGTGACTCATTGTTTGTTATAGTTCAATGGAGCGTGTGTGGTTAATCAACACATTGAATAGGTAACTGTAACAGTGGGGACACCTTGTACATTTGCATGGTTATTCACACCCACTTTGTGATCCTCGGCATCCCAGTCACAAACGAGAGGGGCTTATCGAGATTTAAACATGTCATTGAAAGGTTCAATGAATCTCAATGAAATCTAGGAATTCTCAATACATTTAAAACTTAAAGCTTATGTTTTTCATGGTGAAGAATTAGTGAATCGTCATTCACTTACCTCCAAATTATTTGCATATTGGATTACGGCATCCCTTTTCTAATGTGTAAATAATGTTGTTGGGTCCTAGCCCTAATTTTCTTTTTGGGTGTTAATTAGGGACTTAATCTAATCAAATTTTGTTCTTTCTATTTGTAGATGTCTAACGCAAACAACACAGCTGCTAGCTCATTTCCTCTAATGAGCCTTTGTCAAAAAGTGACATTCGATGGAACGAACTTTAGCGAATGGATAAGATACATTCGCACAATCGCGCGTTACGAGGACAAAGAGTATGTTCTCGATGAGAAGCTCGAAAAGATCAATCCAGAAACTGCTACTCCTGAAGAAATGGCTGTCTTTGAGAACCATGAGTGTGATGCAACGAAGGTCCATTGCATCATGATAGCCACAATGAACTCAGAATTCCAAAAGTCCTATGAGGACATGTATCCTTATGAGATGCATCTAGACTTGATGGAGAGGTATCACCAAAGCGCGAGGCAAGAGCGCTATGAAATCATAACGAATATGATTACTGCCAAAATGGGAAGTGGAGAGTCTCTTACTGTGCACTTGCAAAAGATGCAAAGGTATGTTGATCGTCTTCGCAAGTTGAATGTCAACTTTGGGGAAGATTTGGCTATCAACATTGTTCTTCACTGCTTGCCCTCATGCTACAACCAATTTAGGATGACCTACCACATGAACAAGGAAGAGGTCACCCTAAGCAAACTCCAAGGGCTCCTGAGGACTGCTGAAAGCAACCTCAAGGACAAGTCTGTTGCACCAACTCCCAATCTACCCGTTGCTCCTGTTTTGGCTATTGGACAGGGAAGGGGCAAGAAGAGGAAGGCTTTTTCAAAGAACCACCACAAAGGAAAGTCCCAAAATGGTTCCTCTTCTAGTGGGACCAAGGTTGATCCTGCTAAGCCAAACCCAAACCCAAAGGAGGCAGAGTGCCACCATTACCACAAGATAGGGCATTGGAAGAGAAGCTGCCGGGAATATCTGCAAGCCATCAAGGATGGGAAGATCAAGCCATCTTTCGCATGTATTTACACAATTAAATCTAATAATTCATCTCATGCTATTTCTTGGGTTCTTGATACAGGGTGTGGTTACCACATTTGTTCTGATTTGCAGGGACTAGGAAGAAATAGGGATGTGGAGCTTGGAAGAATAAATCTGATCATGGGAAACAGAAGAACGTCGCCTGTCACCAAGATTGGAGTGTATTCTTTAGAGCTTAGGAATGGTTTGAATTTAGAATTAAATAATTGTTGCTACTCGCCAGATATGCCAAGAAACATCATTTCTTTTCATGGTTTATTTAGACAAGGATTTAGATATTCATTTAATAATGAGAATGGTTCGATTCATGCTTATCTAAATGGTGTTTTATATTTTGAAGCAATGCCTTGTAATGGAATTTATGAAACTGTTATGGTTGTAGATAACCTAGGAAATGATGTGTTGTGTATGGATTCTTCCAATGGTATGGATAAAGCATCCTTGTGGCATTGTCGTCTTGGACATGTCAACAAGAAGCGCATATCCCAACTCCAAAAGGATGGAGTGTTGGAGTCGTTCGACCTTAGGGAAGATGACACGTGCGAATCTTGTTTACTTGGAAAGATGACCAAGTCACCCTTCACTGGCTTTTGTGCGAGGGGTGAGGGTTTATTGGATCTCATACATACAGATGTATGTGGACCCTTTAGATCCACCACAAGGGATGCAAATCGCTTCTATATGACTTTCACAGATGATTATAGCAGATATGGGTATATCTACTTAATCAAGCACAAGTCAGAAACCTTTGAAAAGTTCAAAGAGTTTAAACAAAAAGTGGAGAATCAATTGGGCAGGAAAATCAAGATGCTTCGATCTGATCGAGGAGGAGAGTACCTAAGTCTTGAATTCCACGACTACCTCAAGGAATGTGGAATAGTTTCACAATTGACGCCGCCTAGGACACCACAATTGAATGGTGTAGCTGAGAGGCGTAATCGAACCTTGCTAGACATGGTTCGTTCCATGATGAGTCGTGCTTCACTACCTATCTCATTCTGGGGGTATGCCTTAGAGACTGCCGCCCATATCCTTAATTTAGTACCCACAAAGAAGGTTGCCAAAACACCTCACGAGATGTGGACAGGGAAAGCTCCCTCGTTGGCACATATCAAGGTTTGGGGCTGTGAAGTTTTCGTAAGACGAGAAACTCACGACAAGCTCGAACCTCGTAGTGAGCGATGTATATTCATCGGCTACCCACATAAATCCTTTGGATATCTCTTCTATAGACCGAGTGACAATGTTGTCTTCGTTGCGAGGAGAGGGGTTTTCCGAGAGCGAGAACTCATAAGCCAAGGAGACAGTGGGAGGCAAGTCGATCTTGAAGAGATTCAAGAATCTAGCGATGAAGGAACCTCTAACACTAGCGCTCAACCCGAGGAGGAAACTCCAGTTGAACCAATTGACGAGTCCTTACCTCTTAGACGTTCCGAAAGAGTTAGAGTTCATCCCCAGTTTTATGGTTTTCATATTACTACCGAAGGGGACACGTATATTAGTGATGGTACACTAATAAATCTAGATGAACCTAATAGCTATAAGGAAGCCATGGCAGGCCCAGAGTCTGTAAAATGGAAAGAGGCGATGGACAGCGAGATTCAGTCCATGTATGACAACCAAGTTTGGAATTTGGTTGACAATGTACCAGGTCGTAAGACGGTCGGGTGCAAGTGGATCTTCAAGAAGAAGACCGACGTGGATGGGAACGTGCACACTTATAAGGCGCGATTGGTTGCGAAGGGTTTCACTCAGACTCCTGGAGTTGACTACGACGAAACCTTCTCACTAGTTGCGAAGATAAAGTCTATTAGGGTGATGCTAGCCATTGCTGCATTTCATGACTATGAAATATGGCAAATGGATGTAAAAACCGCTTTCCTTAATGGGAAGTTGGCTGAGGATGTTTACATGGCTCAGCCAGAGGGTTTTGTCGATCCAAAGCATCTCAATAGAGTGTGTAAGCTTGAGAAGTCCATTTATGGGCTTAAGCAAGCGTCTCGCAGATGGAATCTTTGCTTCGATGAGAAAGTCAAAGAGTTTGGATTTGTACGAAGTGAAGATGAATCATGTGTATATGTCAAGGCCAGTGGGAGTATAGTTAGCTTTCTCGTTTTGTATGTCGATGACATACTGCTCATAGGAAACAACGTCCCGACTCTGCAGGAGGTTAAGTCCTGGCTCGGGAAGTGTTTCGCTATGAAGGACCTCGGAGAGGCTTCCTATATTTTAGGAATAAGGATAGTGAGAGAACGAAGTAAGAGACTAATAGGACTTAGTCAGAATACTTACTTGGATAAGGTACTAAAACGTTTTAGTATGGAAAACTCGAAAAAGGGAGAACTACCGATACAGAGTAATGCCAAATTGAGTAAGACTCAAAGCCCGGGTACAGAAGCCGAGATAGCTGAGATGAGCCGAATACCCTATGCTTCCGCAGTTGGCTCAATCATGTACGCTATGACTTGTACTCGCCCTAATGTGGCCTTTGCTTTAAGCATGGTCAGTAGATATCAGGGGAACCTAGGTAGAGCTCATTGGATTGCAGTCAAGAATATACTTAAGTACCTTCGGAGGACCAAGGAATGGTTTTTAGTCCTCGGAGGGAGTAATGACTTAAAGGTACGAGGGTATAGTGACGCCAGCTTTCAGACCGACAGGGACAACTACCGTTCGCAGTCGGGCTGGGTCTTTACCCTTAATGGGGGGAGCGGTGACTTGGAAAAATTCCAAGCAAGAAACAGTAGCTGATTCAACGTGCGAATCAGAGTACATTGCAGCGAGCGAAGCGTCAAAGGAGGCTATGTGGTTGAAGAACTTCATTGGTGATCTTGGAGTTGTGCCTACCATAAAGGAGCCTATGGAAATTTTCTGTGATAATGAAGGAGCGGTTGCCTTGACCAAGGAACCGAGGGATCATGGTAGATCTCGACATATCGACAGAAAATATCATTTTATTAGACATCGAGTAGAAGAAGGACACCTCGTGGTAAAGAGGGTATCATCAGAGGATAACCCAGCAGATCCGCTTACGAAGGGACTTAGCAGGGTTAAGCATTTGCAGCACTCTAGGAGCATTGGACTAAAGGAAGATATTAGTTTAGATTAGATAGTTTGGAAACGTGTAATAGATAAATGTAATTAACATTTGATGATTAAATAAAGGAGTATTATTTATAAGTAAAGCTACTGTCTTATGTTAATTGTTTAACTATTGTTTCATTTTGCATGTTTTGACTTCTTGAGTAATTAATTATTTAATAATAATCGGATTATTCGAATAGTCCACAGTCGTTCGTATGTTGGAAGTAGGTATGAATGAAGACTGTCATGAATTGGTGTGTAGATTGTCTAAAGTGTATTAGACATAGCAAAGGTTTGCTACAACGTTCATGAGTGCTTATGAACTTGATTTGAGCATTGGAATAAACCCGCACTTGTTGGAATCACTTCATGGAATTTATCACGAGTGATCACAAGATGGTAATATCATATAGTCTTAAAACCTAGATATATGGTTTATTGTTTGTTAATTGGTTATGCATTGATAATGCGCAAACGCATTAGAAACTTGATGTTATAAAACATATTGTTGTGTCTAATTTGATTAGTGGATAGTAAATGCATATAAGTCGAAGTTTATCTGTTCCTTTTATCCTAAGAGGGTAAAAGCGATATCAGGGCCCCTCGATGATTTGATTTGACTAATGTGCCGGGCCCGGTCAGAACTAAATTGATGTGTTCGATTAAGTTCTATGTCAAATGAATCTGAGATCGAGAAACAAATTGCAGGACAATAAGTATGACCATGTTCCATGTAATTGTCTGCACGATATCTAGAACAGAGGATTATACGATCCCTTATCTAAAGGACAGGATACTGATAAGATCAGAGTTGACAGCGTCTTTGAGAGCTACGATTGCTAATCGAATTATATTTGCATATATAGTTACTAGACTTATCCAAGTGGGAGACTGTTGGATTAGTGTCTAAGGCTATAACTATATTTGGTAAGTACTTGACCCGGTTATGCATGGTCCTTTTGGGTTGCCTTCACCATAGCAACTTGACAGGATGATTTGTTAAGAGAGAAGAAATATTATTAATATATTATGAGAATAATATATTGAGGAAATAATAATATTATTTGATTAATATAAGTCATATATTAATTGAGAATTAATTTGGTGACTTAGAGAGGTTAATTGAATAAAGGGCATAAACTGTCAAATGTGTGATAGTTATATTTTGGGCTATGTATCCTTATGGATATTAGGGTGAACGAAATTTAGGGGCTTGGGAACCTTAATTTCGTCCAAGCCTTGTATCTAGAAGGATCTTGGATTGCTTAGGGCCTAAGTCATTCAATTAGGGTTAAAGGAGAAACCCTAATAGCTCATAGTATAAATAGGACCCTTGGGATGGAGAAATTGACACTCTTGCAAGCCAAGGAACCCTAGGGCCGATTTCTATCTCTCCTCCCTCTCTCTCAAGATCATCTTCTTGCTATTTGGTGTTTGTAAGCCATTAGAGGAGTGACAATTGTGACTCTAAGCTCCAAGAAGAAGAAGTATCAAGCAAGTAATTCAAGGTATTCTTTCAGATCTGATTTCATATGATTAGATTCAATATATTACATTAGATCTAGTATTGCAAGTCTTGGATTCAATGCATGTTCAATTAGAGAAACCTAGATCCAAGCAATTAGGGTTTGCATGTGCACATAGGAAAGTTCTTATGGCTCAAACCCATCAATCACTCCCAAACACATGTTGGTCATATCTCAAATAAATATAGTTGATCAGGTTATATTGATCCCATATATGATTACATAACTGTCCAGGTTTGACCGCAGTGTCCAACCTTTAAATACTTCTGTTTTGTTCTTCTTGTGATACTTGTTCTAGTATGTATATATGTATGCAGGTATGTATACTTTTATAAAAATATTGTTATATTTTGAAAAATATACTTTTAGTCAGAGCACTTCGGCCCCATTCTATTTATAGTTGTACATCTTTTATGGGTTGATATACTCATTTCACTATAAACAATGCACTGATACCAATCTGTCACACCCCCAAACCGGAACGGCGGAAACGTTCCGGGGCGGAGGACATCATGCTCAGTATCACAACAAATGTAGAATAGTAAAACAATTAACAACATCCAATGCATTATCATTAAAGTGTTTACATGTATTCGATTCACATAAGATTGACTCCAAAAGTAAATAACAAAACAAGGACATGAAGCTACTATGCTCCATCTTCTGAATCCCGGTGCATGTACCTGTCTACTAGTTTCTTGAGAATACAAGTTATTTTGAAAGAAAGTATCAACATTTAAGTTGGTGAGTTCATAAGTATTTTCATTATAAAAAGTATACTCTAACTTCTTTAGAAAAGTTCGCCTATTCATCCAGAAAATCATATATTTTCTGATGTGATGAATGATAAGTAAAAATGTCTCTTAGAATTCCTTCTATGAGTACTTAGTGGATACAAGTTATATACAATCCAGATCAAATAGACAATCGATTGTGTGAATCTGCCCTAAGCCCACAACCAAACAAGGAACAGGAAATGAGGCGGAAGTCACACATCCCATTGTTTGTTAGATCTTCATTGTATATAACCCTGACGTATTCACTTGGTTCTTACGGAGTTAACTGTAATAGTTCCTTGAGATATGATAAAAGTATTCCTAAATAAAATCCTATATTTTCTTTAGTAAAATGGTAACCACAATAGTCCCTTCTATAATCACTTACTTTATACTAGCTATATATAACCTAATATCGAACGGACATTTAAATGTATGAATCTGCCCTAAGCCCACAACCAAACAAGGAGCATGAAGTAAAGCGGAAGTCACACATTCCACTGCCTATCGGATATTAATTATATATAACTCTGATGTATAAACTATGGAATTATAGAACTAACCATTTAAGGTCCTTTATGTTATACTAGTTTAATAATAAGTATTAAACCTTATATAAATAAGTTTCTAGTTTCACTTACTCTATTGTGAAACATTCTTTTCGGTAATAAATGTTATTGTTTTCGGAAAGTTCTATCGAAAACTATTTAACTTAAAATAACATGTTTACCATAGAAAATCGTATATTTTATATAAAACCGATTTGTAGTCTTACTCGTTACAAGATCGAAAATCCCAAGTATAATTAATATACTTACTCCAATGATGTCTAGTTTTATTGATAAGTTAAACAGAATAAAGACTTGTTTACCCTGAGAACCTGATACGGCGATACTACCCTCCTATGATCACTTAATACATACGAGTTGTATATAACCGAGATCGAACAGACAGTTGAATGGGTGAATCTGCCCTAAGCCCACAACCAAACAAGGAACAAGAAGTAAGGCGAAAGTCACACATTCCACTGTCTATCGGACTTCTGTTTTATCTAACCCTATGGAATGTACTGAGTAATCACATAGTTAACATCTGTCACACCCCAAAACCAAGAACGGCGGAAACGTTTTGGGGCGGAGGACGTCATGTAAAGTATCACAACAGTGTAAAGTAGTAAACAAGCAACAACATCATCCATTGCATTAATAGTCAAATTTTAATACATGTGTGTTCTTTGATGGTATAAGACATGATAATAAGGCATCAAAATAAAAGACGAGTCTTGACTGCTCCGTTTTCTCAAAACCTGGTCATCGTACCTGTCTACTAGTGACCTGAGAATACAAGTTATTTTGAAAGTGTAGATCAGCATTTAAGCTAGTGAATTCATAAGTATTTTAGTGTCATTGATTTGTAAAACTGTAAAGAAAAGACTTGTAAACGTTTTATGAAAAGTTTGTGTAAGTATGAAAACCCTAGAAAATCCCATATTTCCTACTAGTATAAAAAGCAGTCTTCTATCAAGACCCGACTGTTTTGAAGGTTTGCACCTCTGCAAAAATGAAGGTTTTTCCCCTGTATAACTATTATTATCTAAATATAGTTATACATAAATGTGTATGTGATAAAATCACAAAGTAACTGTAATAGGGAAAATAATATTTTATCTCAGCAGTGACACTGCTGGCTAAAAAGCGATTAAAACACAGACTCCAGGTGGTATTAAATGAACAATACGCCTCAGACAGTCTAAATGAATGAAATTCAGACTCCAGGTGGTATTAAATGAACAATACGCCTCGGACAGTCTAAATGAATGAAATGCAGACTCCAGGTGGTATTAAATGAACAATACGCCTCAGAGAGTCTAAATGAATGAAATGCAGACTCCAGGTGGTATTAAATGAACAATACGCCTCGGAGAATCTAAATGAATGAAATGCAGACTCCAGGTGGTACTAAATGAACAATACGCTTCGGAGAGTCTAAATGAATGAAATGCAGACTCCAGGTGGTATTAAATGAACAATGCGCCTCGGAGAGTCTAAATGAATGAAATGCAGACTCCAGGTGGTATTAAATGAACAATACGCCTCGGAGAGTCTAAATGAATGAAATGCAGACTCCAGGTGGTATTAAATGAACAATACGCCTCGGAGAGTCTAAATGAATGAAATGCAGACTCCAGGTGGTATTAAATGAACAATACGCCTCGGAGAGTCTAAATGAATGAAATGCAGACTCCAGGTGTAGAATGGTCAGTCCCGTGGGAAGTAGTGTATGTAATAATGCATCTTCATATAGACTCATGAATGAACTGACTCCTGTGTGATTCCTTGTACTAGGAATAGTAATTAGTATCTCCTAACTATACCTATTATAGTTACTAGTAATGTATGTATATGTATGAAGAAAGTATGCCTTTGCTACCCAAAGGTACTGAACTGACTGATAGAACTTTTATGTCTATATATGTATACATAATATATAACTAATAATTAGACGACATTCGGACAAATAACTGATACCCTAAGGCCACATCCAAACAAGGAAAAGGAATTAAAGCGGGTTAGCACTCCTAAGTCCTTTAAACATTACTTATATAACTATACATATATAGGCATGGATTTGACGATATAAAAGTTTAAAAGAAGTTTTGTAAAACATTTGAAAAGTTTAATAATAAGACTTGATGACTTTATGTCAATTTATAAAACGATTTAAAAGCAGTTTGTCTGATATAGACAGTTTAAAGTATAAGAAATCCCTTATTTGGAACATAGTTTGAAGTACATGAAAACCTTTCTTTGAAACATAGTTATAACATAATTTGAAAGGAAAGGTGTAATTAAGAAAACAAGTTTGATAAAGAATTTAACGTGTAAAAGCGTTCGGGAAGTCATTTTGAAGTAGTTTGCTTGGTAAAACAGCTAAAAGTGTAGTAAATCCATAATTTGATAGTTATTAATCACATGTGATTGATATAATAACTATCATGATTCACTTGTATTCCCCCCCCCATAAAAGCATTTAAAAATATTTAAAAGGTTAATTAAGGGGTATGAACTGACCTGTAGTGACTGATTTGGATGGAAGTGTCGGATAGGATGCGAAGTGTCAAGTGAGGACTTGAACACACACACGGATCCTATTTAACATGTAATGATACATATATGTATCCAATTAGTCATTTAACAACCAATTTATCAAGTAAAGACACCCTAATACGTGGATAACACTTTGATTCAAGTGCTAGGAGTACTAAAGGGTTGTATCTAAAGAGAGTATGGCCTCACATTGGAGTTTACTTCCCATATGGTAACAACACATGAGTTTACGGCCCATGGTCATTTCCCCCATGCGTTTACGGCCGTAAACTCATGGTAATTAGTATCATTTTGAGTTTTAAGGTCTTATACCACACAAGGAAGTGATCTATACTTGTATCCAAGGCTTAGGAAGGGACTAGGGCTCAAAATGGCCCTTCGTTGGAGTTTACGGTTTTGGGACCAACTCCCATGGAGTTTACGGTCGTAAACCCATGAGTTTACGGCCGTAAACCCATGGTAACTCCTTCCACTTCGTGGTTTAAGGTCTTTAGCTCATGCATGCAAGGTTCTAGTCTAATATCCAAGCCCTAGAAGGTAATGGTGGCACTTATGCACCACTTGATGGTGTTTACGATTCAAGGAGATGCCTTGACCGTAAACCCATGTGTTCTTGGGTGTTCTTGGTGTTTTTCGATTGTTTAACAAGTATTCTAAGTAAATAACTAGTTAGGAGGAGTGTACTTACTTATAGGAAGCTTGTAAGAGTGTTTAAAGTCCAAGAACACTAGTGTGTGTTCTTGGTGTTCTTGGTGAAATGAAGAACACTTGAAGATCTACACAAATGGAATGATTTCATGGATGAAATCATGTAAGATCACTAGATTAAGGTAGAGAACAACTAATCAAGGAGGAAAACACTTACTTTCTTGAAGAGTTTGAAGAAACTTTGGATGATACTTGAGAGAGAAATGGTTCTAGTCTTGAAAATGTGAAAAAAGTGATAAAAATGACTAAGTGTCATATTTATACTCCTTAGAGTTTACGGCCGTAAACACTATGTTTGGGCCGTAAACTCCAAACTCTTGGAGTTTTGAGACTTTATCAATGCACAATAAACGCTAGGGTATCCTCTCTTCAGTTATCTCCTTAAGTACTAAGCTTTAAAACACTCAAACGAACTTTAAACCGGCTAAAATTTAGCAGAAAAGTATTTGACTTTTATTTTAAGTGCTTGACTGTAGGGTTTGTACGAATGGAAATTTCGGGTTGTCACATCATCCCCCCGTTAGAGGAAATTTCGTCCCGAAATTAGAGTTTAAGCAAATAAAGTAGTTATAATTAACTAAACGAATAGATGGGGATATTTCAATTTCATCTGATCCTCTCGCTCCCAAGTGAATTCAGGTCCTTGCTTGGTGTTCCAACGAACCTTCACTATCGAGATACGGCTTTGTTTTGTTTGCTTGACCTCTCGGCCCATGATCTCTACAGGTTCTTCCACGAAGTTGAGGTTCTCGTTGATCTTGATTTCGTCGAGTGGGATTACAAGAGTCTCGTCGGACAGACACTTTTTCAAGTTCGAGATGTGGGAAGTGTTGGGTTATGAGCATTCTAACACTCCTATGGTGTACATGCAACCCTATAAACCTTGGATCTATGTTTTCTCTATTATACATGCAAATATTAACTATTCCAAGGTTTCATCCCAACTAGCATATTATGAAGCACCTATACTACAAAGTTCTAGTTAGATGACATACCTTTTGATGTAGCTTGATGTCTCCAAGATTTAAGAGCTTAGCCCCAATAGTGTGGAAGCCTCAAATGGAATCACAAATCACCAAAACACCTTGGAAGAACTTGAGAGAATATGTATGCACACTAAAATCGGCCCACTCTTATTTTCACACACTTGTGCCAATTTTGTGAGCCAAGGACCCCTTTATATGTTATGGAGGATTAGGGTTACATCCATGTAAACCCTAATACCCATGACCTTTCGTTTACATAGGATCCATGGGTTAAAAGCTCCATGGACCATCCATGAAAGCTTAGCCCAACCTAAATGAACTTGGCCCATTCCATATATATAAGAGTCCATATTTAATTAGTTCTTTTTGATCACTTAATTAATTCTAAATTAATTCTTGATCAATACTAATTAAATAATATCATTCCATATTAATATATTAGAACTTGAAATATATTAATATAAATCATAAATATACTATTCTCAAAAGACTATCCATATAAATTGTGTCGGTGAAGTGCAACCCAAATGGACCATGCCGGGTCGGGTCAAGTACATACCAAATATAGTTATGGACTTAGACATTAATCCAACAGTCTCCCACTTGGATAAGTCTAAAACTATTATTGAGTATGACTTCAAAACCTAACTGGCAAATGTAGCTCTTAAAGCCGTTGTCGAACTCTGACCTTGTCAATGACTTGTCCATTAGATAAGGGATCATATATTCCTCCATTCTAGATACCATATGGACTGAGAGATGGATTATAATCATTCTCTCTGTCCATTTGTTGTTTCCCAATTTTCGATTTATGATGACTGACTGATTGAACAAATCAAATCAGTCCTGGCTTGGCCAAGCACTCACATGTGTCATCGCTAAATCATCGAGGGGCCCACATATATCGCTTTTATCTCGAAGGTAAAAGGAATGGATAAACTTCGACTCATATGGCTTGTTCTACTACTTGTTGAATCATACACAAAGGCACGTTTTATAACATCGAGTTACCAAATGCGTTTTCGTGCAATCAATGTATAACCAACTCATAGTAACAACTCATATCTCTAGGTTTGAAGAATATAAGATATTATCGTCTCATGATCACTCGTGATAAAATCCATGAAGTGATTCAAATGAGCGCGGGTTAAATCCAATACTCAGAACTTATGAGCATTCATGAGTGTTGTAGCACCACTTTGTCCACCAACTTGGACCTCTACAAACCAACCAATGACAGTCTTGATTCATATCTACTTCCAACATATGACCGACTGTGGATGATTTGAATAACTTAATCATTCAGGAAGAGTGCCTTAGTTATTCTGGAAGTCAAAACATGCAAAGTGAAACACAAGAATAAATGAATCAAATATGGTATCAAACCCTATGAATAAAAATAGACACTTTTATTTATCACCATACTGATTACTCATTATTCATTGTTTCGGTTTTATCAACTTTATACTTGAATTAAAAACACTAGTTGTCCCATGCTCCAAGCATGTACACTATGTTTTTCCTTAAACAATAGCTTTGCCATACACCAAGTATGCACTCTATGTTTGTCTATGATCCTTACTTTGTGAAATAAACCAATTGAACATAATTTCAATGATTCTAATTTCACACTCCCAAATCCTTATCGTAAAATGTGAGAATTTCAAATTCCTATCATTTATCGAAATCTGTTTAGATTTTAAACTTATATGCACTGACCCTCCTGTAATAAATATGTACATAGTCACAAAGACTTGTCAACAGTCATTATAAGGTATTCCAATGGAGATCAACTCCATGGAAACTAAGTCTCATATTCAAAGTACATTGCTTTGGACATGCTTCTTGCATTAAGTTTTCTAATCTTACACCTATGGAGACAACTCCATATTCTCATTTTGACTATCACTTCTGAATAAGAGATGCCTCTTTTCAGAATATGTCAATATGGTCCTTCCAAAATTAGCACTATACTTCCAACTGTCCCTGAGCAACCAATCTTTGGTAAACCTCATATTGTCCTCGACAATTGGTTAATCATTTTAGTCATATCCAATTCTAGACCTTTTCCCTTCTTAATGCCTTTGGGCAAAAAAAATTTAGAAATGACAAATATTATAGCACATGCAATCGATCCTGTACCCAAATCAAATGGTACACGATTCATGATGTCTCACATAAAAACATGATTCTAGACCAGTCTTTTTCTACAATATTTTTATTTGCCATGTTTTCAAAATTTGACTATGAAGAGGGATGCCGTAATCATAATCGAATTTTGAGAACGCAATATATAGAATTTCCTTAAGTTGAACCAATCCAACATGAAATTCATATATATATTCTTGACTAAAGATGATTAAGGTCTCAATCTAAGCCTTTAGAACTGAAATGAAGTATATCTCATAATCGAATTTTGAGAACACAATATATAGAATTTCCTTAAGTTGAACCAATCCAACATCAAATTCATATATATATTCTTGACTAAACATGATTAAGGTCTCAATCTAAGCCTTTAGAACTGAAATGAAGCATATCCTCTCCCTTCATTATACCAAAACAACTTTTCCAATCCCTGCAGCCTCACGAATTGAAACTTTTGTTTTCTATAATTAACATTGCTAACTTGCAACACTAACAATAATTATCATGCTCCCACTAACATGATGATTATTAGCATAACACTTATGCTCCCACTAGCTTTGACATGTACTCAGAAATCAGCTGGACTTCTAGAAATCAATACTTTATTGAATTTCTTACCAAAGTTCAGATTTCTGATACGAGATGCTTTGATAAAACTTTATCAAAATCATACACCTTTCCTTAGATAGCATGCATGTGTGTCTAAACAATTTCAGAACTATGAAAAGGGATGCAGTAATCATAGTGTCAATTGTTTAGACCTTTTGCCATCTGCTTCAACTCTACTTGGTGGAAGTGTTTCCTCACCATCATTTTCATGAATCGGAGAGAAACCTTATGACCCTTAGATTTTATGGTGTATGTGTTCTTATCCATGTGAATCGTCAAAACCATAGTCACAAGACAAGGATAATGACAAATCCAAACTCATATGGACTGAACTTATGCAATCTTAACTTCTTGCCACCTGGCAGTACAGGGCCTGCCATTGCTTCCAAGTTGTTATGCAACCAATTGAGAACTTTCAGAACTCCTATGCAAAGCCAACTTTAACTGGAATGCGCACAGAATATGTCAACACGATAGGTTATAAACCTCAAGTCGTGTGATAGTGAAGAACCTCAGGTTTTATTCTTGATTAGTTCTTGAAATTCTTTTTAGGATCTTTAAGACTCCCACTATCCTCTTGACATATAAGACTATCTTCCCAAATATTCAAGAGATAGTGCGGATTCTTTATCAAGACAAACACTTCACACAATTGGCCTTGGTTGGTCTTTGTTTTATCCAAAACATCACAACTTACCAATTTCAAATGTACAAGAGTAGGTCACTTTTACTCTTCTATTTGACAAGTGTTTTAAACCTTTCTTTAAGATATGTCACTCAAGTTACAATCTTGGAGTATGACTCTAAGAATTGTTTTGGAACGAAGTATGACTCATCTTCCTGATCTAACCATTTCAACAATTCATGACTCCTCTTCTTAGTCATAAGAATGCACTAAGATGACCTTTAGAGGACTAATTGTGATATGATTTCTAAATCATTAACATGATCAAAAACATGATACTAAAGTACTCTCCCATCTTTTCAGATTTGAGAAACTTGTATCTTTCTGCCTAATTTGATTATTCCCATTCGTTCTGCCATACATTGAGACTTTTCCAATGTTTCAGAATTATACTTAAACTTGTAAGTATAACCATATTGACTAAACTTTAGTAAATCAAATAGTCTTAACGAGCTTTGTGGTGGACATGACCAGTGCAGAAGAATGTGTACTCGATCCCATTAGTCCTTCACTTGACTCACACATCCATGTGAACAAGTAATTAGTCTTGATTTCCCAATGCTTGAAAGTTCTCATTCATCATACTATTCAACTTGCATGATTCCAAGTTTCGGTCCAATTGAAGCTTGGGTGATGAGGAACTTTCCTGATTTGGTAAATTTGGACACTACCACAAATGAAAGAAACAAATCCATTTTCCAATATTGCTGTCAGTGGAATCATATAAGCAACAATTTTCCACAAATGCCATTGTAAGGATACTTCAAATAAATAAAATTAAACAATTTTCTTTTATTTTAAAACTTTGCGGAAAAACTTATCCTTACAATCCACATGGAAAATTGTTGTTATCTATTCCTTAGCAAAATATTATAACTTCTTAAGCAACTGCTCAAAATTCTGATAAGATCGAAATCCACCTTCGCGATCAGAATCAGCATATACTTCCTTTAAGATTTCTGTCTATTCTTTGATTCTTAAAACATCAACATGTGACCCAGTCACATCATGTAATGTGGATCTCAGAATAGAACTTAACAGAGTTAGATAATGGGCTCTACCTGATGTAGAGTCAAACTTATTGACTTTAACATCCTTAGGTAAATTTGGCAGCTTTGCAATCAACTCCCCTTCCTTTGGCAAAATAAACATATGGACCCTTTGGTAATGGGACTATCTCAGACTTAGTCTTTCTCTTTACCATTTGGTCAACCGGATTGACTATGGCCAATCCCTTTCCATTGGGAAGAGAATGTTTTTTCTGGATTTCCAGTGTCACCATTGTCACTGTCCATAAAGTTTTTTGGGAAGTTGATCTTCTAATCAAATTTGCTTCACTATCGTTCCAAATCATTGCTGATTCAGCAGCACCAAGCAAATAGATATGATCATTAAGGTTCATGTCATAGTCTGTATCATAGTAGTCCCAAAGGAACTCACTATGTGACTTAGAAAGTGATTGAACATCCAACTTTCTCAAGACTTTGAAACCCAACTCTCCCGGCTTGTCAATATGTGACTTCATCTCTAAGATGTGATCACACATAGACCTTGCTTGCCATTAGGACTTGAGTGACCTTGAACTTGTGGGTTAGGGAGAATAATTGGAGGAGGTGGAGGAAGTAAAGTTCCAAGAGATTTGGGAGGATCATAGATGTCTGAACCAGAAATCTTTTTGGGAGATATTCAAGATAGTTGATCTAAAGTCCTTAATATAACACCCAATATGAAATATTAAGGCTAGGACCCAGCAAACTATTTTATAACTTGGAAGAGGGATGCCGTAATCCAAGCTATAAAATATTTGAAGGTAGGTGAATGACGATTCACCAATTTCCACCAAGATAAACGAAATGTATTATTAGGTTTTAATTGGTTTTGAAACTCCTAGATTCTTTTGATATTCATTGAACTTTTCAAAGGCATGTTTCAATCTCGAGTGTGCACTTCAGGTTTTGTGACTGGGATGCCGAGGATCACAAAAAAAGGTGTGAATAACCATGAAAATATACTTGGTACCCTTAATATTTACCCCTCAATCGATGTGCCAGTTAACCACACACGCTCCACCGATACTATGATAAAAATTAAGTTACCCTTTGCATACCTTGTTAAATCAAGCTAGTGTGTCGGTTAACCACACACCCTCCACTAACTGACTTAAGCAAAGTGCAAAGTGTAATTTCATGGGTTAGCACCAAATTCACATTTTCCTAAGTAACTAAGATTGGGTATTATTAAGAGTTTAGTTACTTAGTATTTATCATTAATACTTTTAATGAAGGGAGAATTATAGTCCTTGTCCTACCCGTTCGGCTAACGACCCTCCACCGCTCAAGGAAGCGGTGGGTGAGAGTAGACACCCATTAAACTGCCATTTTATAGGCAGTAACCTTATACCCCCTTATAGACCGGTTTCGTGAATGAGGCCTACTATTGGTAAGACGACTTGCTCTTATACATATAATATATTAAACTTTTAATATTATAATAGCATAAGGGAGTATTTTAGACATTTAAAATACTTGGTGGTTTAATCTATTAATTAAACTAAACTTTTAATTTAATTAAACTCAAACCATATCTTTATTTATGGATTTAATAATACTCTTTTAATTAAACGCTTTAATTAACTATTAATAAAGTCCATAAGAGTTAATTTGAATTATTCAATAAAACATCATAATTCCAATTATTAAATTCAAAATTAAAACCATTTAATTAATTGTTTAAGTTATGAACCCAAGAGTTTTAGAATTCAATTCTTTTTTTTTCATAAAAAGCTTTTTCCAAATTCCAAAACTTGAGGGCAAGTTTTGTAACTCTTGAAAACCTTTGGATTCCATAACTTATGGAGTTAAATACTTGTTTTATGATGAAACTTTTCATGTTCCATAACTTAAGAACAAGTTATGAAATTCTTTAAAACATTAACTCCAAATTTTGTAACTCCATAAAAACTTTAAATCAATTTTTTTTTAAAAAAAAGACTTTCATATCCATAACTTATGGAGGTTTCAAAACACTTAAGATCACAACTTTTAAAAAAACTTTTGAGCTCCAAAATTTTAGGACAAAATATGTAGCTCCTTAAAACATTTAGATCAAACTTTTAAAACTAATAAAATAATCATATCATTTTATCTTTTACTAAATTTGACCTAATTCAACTCATATAACAAATGATTCAAATTTTACAAATAATTCGTTTTTCACAAAACAAGTAATTATCTTAAAATTTGACAAACGTCATGTTTTTTTTCCTTTTTTTTCAACTTGAAAATAAAACATTTGCATCAATATAACAGAAAACAACCCATGGCTCTGATACCACTGTTGGGTTTTGAGCATTCTAACACTCCTATGGTGTACATGCAACCCTATAAACCTTGGATCTATGTTTTCTCTATTATACATGCAAATATTAACTATTCCAAGGTTTCATCCTAACTAGCATATTATGAAGCACCTATACTACAAAGTTCTAGTTAGATGTCATACCTTTTGATGTAGCTTGATGTCTTCAAGCTTTAAGAGCTTAGCCCCAATAGTGTGGAAGCCTCAAATGGAATCACAAATCACCAAAACACCTTGGAAGAACTTGAGAGAATATGTATGCACACTAAAATCGGCCCACTTTTATTTTCACACACTTGCGTCAATTTTGTGAGCCAATGACCCCTTTATATATTATGGAGGATTAGGGTTACATCCATGTAAACCCTAATACCCATGACCTTTCATTTACATAGGATCCATGGGTTAAAAGCTCCATGGACCATCCATGAAAGCTTAGCCCAACCTAAATGAACTTGGCCCACTCCATATATATAAGAGTCCATATTTAATTAGTTCTTTTTGATCACTTAATTAATTCTAAATTAATTCTTGATCAATACTAATTAAATAATATGAGTCCATATTAATATATTAGAACTTATAATATATTAATATAAATCATAAATATACTATTCTCAAAAGACTATCCATATAAATTGTGTCGGTGAAGTGCAACCCAAATGGACCATGCCGGGTCGGGTCAAGTACATACCAAATATAGTTATGGACTTAGACATTAATCCAACAGGAAGTAGGATGTACGTTACTGAGTTCGTGTGGTAAGTTAAGTTTGTAAGCTACAGGGCCGATTCTAGCGAGAATCTCTAAAAGCCCTGCGTAACTTTTCTGTCGGTCACTAGAGGCTTTCAATCGTCCACTAATCTGAACGATCTTCTCTAATGATGCCCTATAACTCTAGATCGTGAATTTCATAGCTAGCTTTTTAGGGTTTCTAACTGATGGGAGGCTTAGGTAATGACCTTACCTCGTTACATCAAAATGCAACTGAACCCTGGATTTTGGAAGTGTCTACTTGAATTCCCTTTTCACTAACAATGTGACACAGGAATTTGACCCTTCGAATCCAAACTCGCATTTAAGAGAATTTCACGTAGAGCTTCTCTGATCGAGAGTAGATAAGTATATCATCGATGAAGACGATGATGAATTGATCCTAGTAAGGATGACACACCTTATCCATTAAATTTATGAATATTGTGGGTGCGTTTGTTAATCCGAACGGCATCACTACGAATTAATAGTGCCCATAAAAAGTTAGGAAGGCTGTCTTCAGAACATCCTCCCTTCATATTCGTAGTCGGTGATACCCGGATCTTGGATCGACTTTTGAAAGGAAGTTCGTTCTCTGCAGTTGATCAACTAAATCGTCTATGCTGGGCAAAGGGGTACTATTTTTTGATGGTAAGCTTGTTGAGCTCCCTGTAGTCGACGCACATACGAAGTGATCAGTCTTTCTTCTTGACGAACCAGACCGGAGTTCCCCAGGGTGAGAAGCTTGGTCTTTTAAAGCCCTTGCTGAGCAGTTCGTTAAGTTGATCAGACAGTTCTTGCATCGATGCAGGTACTAGATGATAGGGCGGTTTGGCTGCTGGGGTAGCCCCTGGAACTAAGTCGATCCTAACTTCGACTTGACGTTGCGGAGGTAATCCTGGGAGTTTTTTGTTCTATCTGAATATATTGTCTCGATCGGTGAGAAGGCATTTGATTGGATTCTAAGTTTATCCGCATGGCAGTACGATCACTCGTAGTCTTGGGCAGTCTCCGTCTTAAAGTTCATATCAGAAGTCATATTTGGTTCATCAATCACAGCTTCGTGTATACGAGTCGTATATAATTAACACTGAAAAGGTAGTCGAATAAATGATTCTTCTTTAAGCTCATATCCAAACAAGGAAAAGAAGTTAAAGCGGAATCATTAATTCTAAGCCTGTAGAACCTTGATTATATACCACCCTTGCGTATACCTTCTCCAGCGATAGATCAACCGTATGGGTCTTTGGGTTGAACTTGATGTACTGTACGAGTGGTACTCCGGGGAGGTTTGCTAAGGTGTCTTCGGGAAGAATACGAAACATAAGATACTCTCCGCATGAGTACCTCGGAGTTCTGGAATGACGGCCTCGCTAGAAAGGCGATTTCGGATAAAAGAATTTACGCGTGAGACTGGTATTGTGAAGGTAGGACTTGCTCAAGTTATATGAAAATTTCGGACTACTCGGAATAAGAGGCATTAGACTTAGTTCATAAAGATGTTACAACCAAAACACAACGGTGCAACCTTTAACAGAGTTTCTGTACTTTATTTTAGTACAAGGCTACTGCTGCAAATAAGGTATACTACAAAAGCAAGTATACGCAGCACGAGAGCCCCTTAACTGGCGGGATCTCGCAAAAGACAAGACTCGAGTTGCACTAGTGTTTAACAGTTTACAAGTCTATTATAACGAAACGCCCTAGTATTTCAACGTGTGTCCGGAGTAGTCTCTCCTTCGGCTGTGATCCTTAGTATCTTCCCGTCTGCGCCAGAGTTCTTCGTTATTGGACAATCCTTCTCGAGGTGTCCTATCTGACCGCATAAATGGCAAATCTTGCTTGCAGCAGCATCGGTGGTGGATGTGAAGTGTCGGGTCGGAGTTATGTGGACACGGTTGCTTTGGTTGTTCTTCCTTTTCGAACAATTCCTCTTAAAGTGTCCGATTTCGCCGCAATCATAGCAAGCCTGGTTGACTCCGATGTCAGGGACTTGAGTGATGGGTCGTGCCGGTGCTCCACAGCTACGAGCATGGTGCCCTATTTTGTGGAAATTGCAGCATTGCATTTCATGGCAAGCCCCATTATGATGAAAGCTACACTTGTCACACTTTGGAAGTTTTCCCTCGTATGGTCGGATCGGTGCTGGGAGGGCAGGGGTTGCCACTTGTTGCTGTTGCATGGCAAGTCTTTGGGATGGCATGAGCTCCTTTTGGGCTTGACGCTTTCGTTTCCTATTCTCGGTTTTTCGGCTTTGCAAGTCTGTGACTGTTATCATTTGTTGGCTTCCCGGATCGATACAACGATCAGAATTGTCAACCCCCTTGCCAGCCTTGCTTGCGTTGTTAGCGCTGAGGTTTGCAAGGACAGCTGCCACTGCAGCTGTTACCGAGGCTTGGAATGTAGCGGCGTCGATATGAAGGATAGGGGTTTCGTTGCTCGGCTGGTTATTTTCGGATGACGACATGATTCTGTTATACAAAAGAAAATGAGTTTGTGAGTGATTATGGTTGAACCTAGATGTATTTCGACCATTCATGTAAAGAATAGGAGTAAGTTCTCGAGGGTTTGACCTACATCCCTAAGATGCAGTCCTAGTAAAGAGTAGAAGTAAGTTCATAGAATGGTTATAAGACGATTGCTATCCAACCTTCGACAAGAATTGGAAGTGATCCCTGAGCTAAATTACCATAGCTCAATAACTTGACTAGAGTGAGTTTCAGATAGAATTCTAGCGATAGTAGGATGAAAGTATTTGAACAAAGATTGACACATAAATTAGCCGACTGTCCATATCGTTGATATTTATGACGTAATAAGTTTGGGAAAAATGACCTTGTAGGAAGTCTTACATCATATCTGGAGTAGAAAAGTTTTGCCAGCATAAAGGCCTAACTAAAAGTACTCACGGTACTGGGGTAGTTACATAGAAAAGTGCTACATAGGGCATAGAAAGGAAAACGATTCCTTATAACAAGGAAGGAAAAATAAAGCATCTTTTACTGGTGACGGTCATCCCTCTGGTGAACTCTTAGTTCAGCCAGTTGACGTTCTATATCTAGCAGGTGTCTTTCGTACACCCTCTAGCGTACTCGGAGCTCTATGACTTCGGCTCGAGTTTCAGGTTGTGCTTGCAGTAGGGCCTCATGGTCTCCCCTAGATCTCTCGCGAGCATCTTCCAGACGAACGGTGCGGAGGGTATGCATTCTCACATTGGCGTCAACTTCCGTGATTTGATGGAGTGTTGTCCTGCCTTGAATGTCGTTTCGAGCAACCCTGCGGACCAGGATTGGCAGAACCCTGTCTGCTGAACTTCCCTCGCTCAGGTTATAGAAGCTTCGGTCTCCGTTAAACGTCATAGGTTGATCTTGCTCTTCGCTCCATGTCTCCAAACATTCTACCCAAGGAGGCGTCGGGCCTTGAAAAGTCGGACGAGGGTTAGGATTTGGATTGGGGGCCACAGGGGGTAGGTTCTCAACCTCGGGTTCGGAGTTAGCACCATCCGAAAAGCCTTCAGCATGGTGATCGTCCAAAGGGATTGGATGATCATTTTCTGGCTCTTCTCCAAACCATCTAGCATTGCCTTCGTTCGGGAAGTACGGGTCGTCGTGGGGATGGGGTCCAGCCATGTTATCTACGCGAGAATTGGGGTAACGAAATAATTATTAGGCGTACTAGATAATTATATGATAATCTTCATCAGTTACTCCAATATTTGTAAAGTGCATACGAGTTATATGTAATCAAAACAGGATAGGCCTTCGAATAAGTGACCCTAACTCCAAATTCACAAGGAACAGGGGGTAAGGCAAAATTTCACAGATTCTAAGTCTATGTCATCCTAGTTACCTATAACCTTTGCGTATCCACTTAGAAACTATTGACCTATTAATGAAGATCTTTAGTTCTAAACTAAGTAATTATAGTAACACAAAATACTCCTAATGCTTTCCTTGTGGTAGTGTTGGTAAGTTTTTAGACTTGTTTCCATATCACAACCATTCTTGGGCATATGCTAATCACTCCCCGGACCAGCATAGTTGATCAGGCTATGCCACTCCCAGGACTGACCATACATCCCCGAGCTTACTTGCGATATTCAACAATCATAATACTTTTGTTTTTTGTCATTGTGACACTGATTTTAGTATAAATGCATGCATGTATACTTAGTTAAATATTTTATTATTTAAAAGTATACCTCTTGGTCAGAGTATTTTAATCGCATTGTATTTATAGTCTATATATCTTTTATGGGTTGATATACTCGATTCACTATAAACAATGCTCTGATACCAATCTGTCACACCCCAAAACCAAGAACGGCGGAAACGTTCTGGGACGGAGGACGTCATGTAAAGTATCACAACTGTATAAAGTAGTAAACAAGAAACAACATCATCCATTGCATTAATAGTAAAAATTTAACACATGTGTGTTCTTTCTTGGTATAAGACATGATAATAAGATATCAAAATAAAAGACGAGTCTTGACTGCTCCGTCTTCTCAAAACCTGGTCATCGTACCTGTCTACTAGTGACCTGAGAATACAACTTATTTTGAAAGTTTAGATCAGCATTTAAGCTGGTGAATTCATAAGTATTTTAGTGTCATTGATTTGTAAAACTGTAAAGAAAAGACTTGTAAACGTCTTATGAAAAGTTTGTATAAGTATGAAAACCCTAGAAAATCCCATATTTCCTACTAGTATAAAAAGCAGTCTTCTATCAAGACCCGACTGTTTTGAAGGTTTGCAGTTCTGCAAAAATGAAGGTTTTTCCCCTGTATAACTATTATTATCTAAATATAGTTATACATATATGTGTATGTGATAAAATCACAAAGTAACTGTAATAGGGAAAATAATATTTTATCTCAGCAGTGACACTGCTGGCTATAAGGTGATTAAAACACAGACTCTAGGTGGTATTAAATGAATAATACGCCTCGTAGACTCTAAATGAATGAAATGCAGACTCCAGGTGGTATTAAATGAACAATACGCCTCGGAGAGTCTAAATGAATGAAATGCAGACTCCAGGTGGTATTAAATGAACAATACGCCTCGGAGAGTCTAAATGAATGAAATGCAGACTCCAGGTGGTATTAAATGAACAATACGCCTCGGAGAGTCTAAATGAATGAAATGCAGACTCCAGGTGTAGAATGGTCAGTCCCGTGGGGAGTAGTGTATGTACTAGTGCATCTTCATATAGTATACAATAGTGTCTCTTCATATAGTATGTAATAGTGTCTCTTCATATAGTATGTAATAGTGTCTCTTCATATAGTATGTAATAGTGTCTCTTCATATAATGTAGTATATTTGTATAGACTCATGAATGAACTGACTCCTGTGTGATTCCTTGTACTAGGAATAGTAGTTAGTATCTCCTAACTATACCTATTATAGTTACTAGTAATGTATGTATATGTATGAAGAAAGTATGCCTTTGCTACCCAAAGGTACTGAACTGACTGATAGAACTTTTATGTCTATATATGTATACATAATATATAACTAATAATTAGACGACATTCGGAAAAATAACCGATAACCTAAGGCCACATCCAAACAAGGAAAAGGAATTAAAGCGGGTTAGCAGTCCTAAGTCCTTTAAACATTACTTATATAACTATACATATATAGGCATGCATTTGACAATATAAAAGTTTAAAAGAAGTTTTGAAAAACATTTGAAAAGTTTAATAATAAGACTTGATGACTTGATGTCAATTTATAAAACGATTTAAAAGCAGTTTGTCTGATATAAACAGTTTAAAGTATAAGAAATCCCTTATTTGGAACATAGTTTGAAGTACATGAAAACCTTTGTTTGAAACATAGTTATAACAGAATTTGAAAGGAAAGTTGTAATTTAGAAAACAAGATTGATAAAGAGTTTAACGTGTAAAAGCATTCGGGAAGTCATTTTGAAGTAGTTTGCTTGGTAAAACAGCTAAAAGTGTAGTAAATCCATAATTTGATAGTTATTAATCACATGTGATTGATATAATAACTATCATGATTCAACTTGTATCCCCCCCCCCCCCCCGATAAAAGCATTTAAAAACATTTAAAAGGTTAATTAAGGGGTATGAACTCACATGTAGTGAGTGATTTGGATGGAAGTGCCGGATAGGATGCTAAGTGTCAAGTGAGGACTTGAACACACACACGGATCCTATTTAACATGTAATGATACATATATGTATCCAATTAGTCATTTAACAACCAATTTATCAAGTAAAGACACCCTAATACGTGGATAACACTTTGATTCAAGTGTTAGGAGTACTAAAGGGTTGTATCTAAAGAGAGTATGGCCTCACATTGGAGTTTACTTCCCATATGGTAAGAACACATGAGTTTACGGCCCATGGTCATTTCCCCCATGAGTTTACGGCCGTAAACTCATGGTAATTAGTATCATTATGAGTTTTAAGGTCTTATACCACACAAGGAAGTGATCTATACTTGTATCCAAGGCTTAGGAAGGGACTAGGGCTCAAAATGGCCCTTCATTGTAGTTTATGGTTTTGGGATATCACACCCCAAAACCAAGAACGGCGGAAACGTTCAGGGGCGGAGGACTTAATGTAAAGTATCATAACAGTGTAAAGTAGTAAACAAGAAACAACATCATCCATTGCATTAAAAGTAAAGTTTTAATACATGAGTGTTCTTTCATAGTAATTAGACACCAAAATATGCAATCAAAATAAAAGACGAGTCCTGTCTGTGCTCCGTCTTCTCAAAACCTAGTCATCGTACCTGTCTACTGGTGACCTGAGAATACAAGTTATTTTGAAAGTGTAGATCAGCATAAAGCTGGTGAATTCATAAGTATTATGGTGTCATTGATTGGAAAAGCTGTTATGAAAGACTTGTAAATGTTTAATAAAACATTTAGTATAAGTGTGAAAACCCTAGAAAATCCCATATTTCCTACTAGTATAAAAGGTAGTCTTCTACCAAGACCTGAATGCTTTGAAAGTTGCATTTCTGTATCAATGAAAGTTTTTCCCATGTGCGACTATTATTATAAATATATAGTCTAGCTCATCGTTTATGTGAATGTGTCACAAAATAAAAGTAAAAGGGAAATTATATAATCATTTAAGTATTATCCTTTGGTACTAGGATAAACACGGCATAGTAATTGCCGAATAGTATTAACCATAGACATTCGTCGATGTGCATTTTCCCTCTGTAGCTAACAGCTGGGTGAATAATGAATGAAAGTTCTCATATCAATGTAATAGTATCCATCATATAGTATCTACACATATAATATGTAATAGTATCTCATCATATAGTATCTATGTAATAGTATCCATGTAAAAGTATCAATGTAATAGTATCTCTTCATATTGTATATAATGTATTAGTATAGACTCATGAATGAACTCACTCTTGTGTAATTCCTTGTAATAGGAATAGTAGTTTGTATCCCCTAAACTATACCTATAATAGTTACTGGAATGTAAATTGAATGCCCAAGTAGGTTTATACACCCTTGCTACTCAAGAGTGTTGGAACTAAATAATGAATGAAAGTTCTCATATCAATACATATATACATGAAACATAAGTGTATATATATGGTTTTTAACAATAAGTTGAAAGAGGTTTTGTAAAAACATCTAAGAGTTTTGAACAATAAATAATAATGACTTGATGTCAATCTGTAAAACAATTCCAAAGTAGTTTATTTGATAACAAAGTATAAAATAACTGAAAACCATTGTATTTAACACATTTTGAAGCATGTGAAATCAGTTGGTTGAAAACACAGTTATAAATCACATGTGATTGATTCTATAACTTCATGTTTTCTACTTGTATCACCCCCCCCCCCATGAAAGCATTTAAAATCATTTAAAAGGATTGATTAAGGGGTATGAACTCACCTGTAGTGGGTGGTTGTGGATGAACTGAATGATGTAGGATCCTAAGTGTCAAGTGAAGACTTGTACACACACAATAATCCTAGTTAACATATAATCACATATATGTATCCAATTAGTCATAAAACAACTAATTAACCAAGTTTAGGACATCCTAAAACATGTAAAACACTTGATTTAAGTGCTATAAATCATAAGGATTGCATCTAAGGGTGGTAGGACCTTGCTATTGAGTTTGGGGTTCAAGGGTAAACTCCCTTGGAGTTTACGGTTTTTGTGACCATAACTCCTTGAGTTTACGGTCGTAAACCCATGAGTTTACGACCGTAAACTCATGTTTCTTTGACCATTTTGTTTTTTGAAGCCTTAAAGATCACAAGAAGCATTCCTACTTCATGTTTAAGCCTTAGGAAGATATTAGGGCACCATTTCACTCCCTTAGGGAGTTTACGGTCCCTGGACCATTTGTCTTTGGGTTTACGGCTGTAAACCCACATGATTTATGGTCTTTTGATGTTTTCAAGAACTAAACACATTAAGGAAGGGGTCTAGACTAGTTTCCAAGGCTTAGAAGCAACTAGGGCACACTTTGGCATCCTTAATAGGGTTTACGGTCCAAGGTGTTCTTGGACCGTAAACACCTTTGATCCTTTGTTTCTTGGGTGTTTTCTTGATGTTTAGAAGTGTAACAAGCCTTATAACACACTAGGGTAGGAGTACTTACTAGGTAGAAGCTCGAAAAGGTGCTAAAAGTCCAAGAACACTAATGTGTGTTCTTGGTGAAACTTGAAGATCTACACTTTTGGAATGATTTCACGGATGGAATCATGTTAGATCACTAGATTAGGGTAGATATCAACTTATTAGGGCTAGAAACACTTACAAGTTGAAGATCTTGAAGAAATGTTGGATGATACTTGAGAGAGAATTTGGTTTTGGATCTTGAAAATGTAAAAAGTGGTAAAATATGACTAAGTGTCATATTTATACCCACTTTTTAGGGTTTACGGCCATAAACACATTTGTTCAGGCCGTAAACTCCAAACTCTTGGAGTTTTGGGACATTATTGTTGCACAATAAACCCTAGGGCATCCTCTCTCCTGTCATCTCCTGAATTACTAACCTTAAAACACTAGAACTTAATCCAAAAAGCTTGAAAGTTAGCAGAAATTGTTCTGACTCTTATTGAAGTGAGAGGTTGTACAGAATAGAAATTTCGGGTTGTCACATCATCCCCCCGTTAGAAGGAATTTCGTCCCGAAATTAGAATTTAAACAAATAAGTAGTTAAAAATAACTAAGTAAAAAGATGAGGATATTTCAGTTTCATCTGATCCTCTCGCTCCCAAGTGAATTCAGGTCCTCGCTTGGCGTTCCAGCGAACATTCACTATCGGGATACGACTTTGTTTCGTTTGCTTGACCTCCCGGTCCATGATCTCTACTGGTTCTTCCACGAAGTTGAGGCTCTCGTTGATCTCGATCTCGTCGTGTGGGATTACAAGAGTCTCGTCGGACTGACACTTTTTCAAGTTCGAGACGTGGAAAGTAGAATGTACGTTACTGAGTTCGTGTGGTAAGTTAAGTTTGTAAGCTACAGGGCCGATTCTTGCGAGAATCTCGAAAGGCCCTATGTACCTTGGATTTAGCTTTCCACGCTTTACGAAGCGCATCAAGCCCTTCCAGGGTGAGACCTTCAATAGAACACGGTCGCCCACCTGGAATTCCAATGGTTTCATTCGTTTCTCAGCGTAGCTTTTTTGTCGGTCTCTAGAGGCTTTCAATCGTTCACGAATCTGAACGATCTTTTCTGTCGTTTCCCGAATGATCTCCGGACCTGTGAGAGTGCTTTTAGGAACTCGTCCTTTAGCTAACTGGGTATCACCCACCTCAGCCTAGCATAGAGGGGATAACTGTTGTTGTAGGAAAATTCTACAAGGGGTAAATGAGTATCCCATGCTTTTCCAAAGTCGATCACACAGGCTCGCAACATATCTTCCAAGGTTTGGATAGTTCTCTCACTTTGTCCGCCGGTCTGTGGATGGTAGGCTGTACTCATGTCCAGCCTAGTTCCTATGGAACTTTGTAGTGACTACCAGAACCTCGAAGTGAATCTACTATCTATGTCCGAGATAATGGATATGGGAACACCGTGCAGTCGTACAATCTCCCGAATGTAGGTTCTCGTAAGTTTCTCCATCTTGTCGGTTTCTTTAATAGGCAGGAAGTGTGCAGACTTGGTCAATCTGTCGACGATGACCCATATGGTATCAAGTCCACCCGTTGTCTTGGGCAACTTGGTTATGAAGTCCATAGTGATCCGCTCCCACTTCCATTCCGGTATCTCCGGCTGTTGCAGTAGACCTGAGGGTTTCTGGTATTCGACCTTAACCTTTGCGCAAGTAAGGCATTTACTTACGAAGGTAGCAATCTCTGCTTTCATGTTAGGCCACCAGTATAGCTTTTTAAGATCCAGATACATCTTATCTGAACCTGGGTGGACGGAATAACGAGTGTTGTGTGCCTCGGTCATGACCAAGTCTCTAAAGCCACCGCGTTTCGGTGTCCAGATCTGATGTATGAGGTATAAGGCTCTGCCACCCTTGACTTCCAAGTTCTTATCCATCCCTCTTAGGGATTCACTCGCCACATTTTCAGGTTTCAAAGCGTCGAGCCGACCCTCCTTAATTTGTGTGGACAAGTGTGAATGGATAGTTAGAGTCAAAGATTTGACTCTATGACCAGAATATTCTTTCTGACTTAGGGCATCGGCTACTACGTTGGCTTTACCCGGATGATTGCGAATTTCGCATTCGTAATCACTGAGTAGCTCGACCCATCGTCGTTGTCTCATGTTGAGCTCCTTCTGGTCGAATATATGTTGTAGGATTTTGTGGTCTGTAAAGATCATGTTTTTTGTACCATACAGGTAGTGTCTCCAGATCTTCAGAGCAAACACGACTGCTCCTAGCTCAAGATCATGTGTGGTGTAGTTGACCTCGTGTGTTTTCAGCTGTCTTGAGGCATAGGAGATGACCTTACCTCGCTGCATCAGAACACATCCGAGTCCTTGATTTGACGCATCGCAATAGACATCGAAGTCTTCCATCCCTTCGGGGAGGGATAGTATTGGTGCGGTGCACAAGGCTCGTTTGAGCGTTTCGAACACTCTCTCCTGCTTCTCTTCCCAGTCAAAGGCCACGCCCTTCTGGGTCACTGTTGTAAGAGGTTTCGCTATGTGGGAGAAGTTCTGAATGAACCTGCGATAGTAGCCAGCGAGACCTAGAAATTGAAGAATTTCTGTAGGTGTCTTCGGTGCTGACCAGTTCTCAATGGCCTTGATTTTGGAAGGGTCCACGTGAGTTCCCTCTTCACTAACTAGGTGGCCCAAGAATTCGACTCTTCGAATCCGAAATTCGCACTTGGAGAACTTCGCATAGAGCTTCTCCGATCTTAATGTTTCTAAGACATGACGAAGATGTTGACTATGTTCCCCTTACTACGAGAGTAGATGAGTATGTCATCGATGAAGACGATGACGAACTGATCCAAGTAAGGCCGAAACACCCTATTCATTAAATCCGTGAATACTGCGGGCGCGTTAGTTGATCCGAATGGCATCACTACGAATTCGTAGTGCCCATAACGAGTTCGGAAGACTGTCTTGGGAACATCCTCCTCTAACACTCGTAGTTGGTGGTACCCGGATCGTAGATCTATCTTCGAGAAGTAGTTGGCTCCTTGAAGTTGATCAAATAAATCGTCAATGCGGGGTAAGGGATAACGATTTTTAATGGTAAGCTTCTTGAGTTCCCTGTAGTCGATGCACATACGAAACGATTCGTGTTTCTTCTTGACGAACAAGACCGGTGCTCCCCATGGTGAGAAGCTTGGCCTAATGAATCCCTTCTGGAGAAGTTCGTTAAGCTGACTGGAAAGTTTCTGAATCTCCGCTGGGGCCAGACGATATGGAGATTTAGCTACTGGAGTAGCTCCTGGCACTAATTCGATTCTGAACTCGACTTGGCGTTGTGGTGGTAATCCTGGAAGTTCTTCTGGAAAGTCGCGTACTTCTGGGATGTTGTGAATATCTTTCACTTCTTCACTCGTATCGACGATGTGTGCGAGGAATGCATGATATTCCTTTCGCAAGCACTTATGAGCTTGGATACATGAAATGATGCGAAGGTTCGTACTAGGTTTGTCGCCGTAGATAACTAGAGTTTCGCTGTTAGGAAGGTTAAGACGAACTGCTTTTTCAAAACACAAGATGTCGGCGCGATGAAGACTCAACCAATCCATGCCGATAATGACGTCGAAACTTTTAATTGGGACCGGCATGAGGTATATCTTGAAACTATGGCCATCTAAAGTTAGAGTACAACCTACGTATGTGCAGTTAGTACTTTCCGTTTTCCCGTTTGCTATTTCTACAGTGAATGATTTATCTAGTACACGTGGTTTTTGTTTAAGCAAGTGTGCAAACCTCTGGTTTACGAAGCTTTTCTCCGCTCCACTGTCGAAAAGTATGCAAGCATATGAGTTATCAAGGAGAAATGTACCAGTAACTATTGTAGGATCAGCTACGGCTTCCTCGTGGCCTATGGCCAGAACTCTTCCTACTCCGCCAGCTATCCCTGCCCTAGGGCAGTTCCTCTTGTAGTGGCCCACTTCGCCACAACCGTAGCCAGCTTGGCCCACACCGGCGTTAGGAACTTGAGCGGTCGGCCTTGCTAGAGTCTTGCAGAAACAGGCAGTATGCCCCCTTCTATTGCAGTTAGTGCACTGCATTTCCCGGCAAGGTCTGTTGTGATGGAAGGTGCATTTGTTGCACCTCGGAAGATTACCGGCATAAGGCTTCGCTGGTAAGGGATTAGCAGGGACAACAGGAGTTACTGTGGCAGCATTGATTGTAACTAGTTGTTATCTCTTTGAGGATTCTTGCGAAGCCCTGCTTTTCCTCTTGTTCCACCCCTTTTTCTTCTTGTTGTTGTTGTTGTTTCCTTTTGGTTGCTCAGGTGTAGAAATCGTTGGGTTCTGGTGGTTTCCGTGATTTATAAGAGATTGTGCCAGCACTTTGGCGCTGTCAAAAGTAACAGGCCTGGATGCTAACACACTTGACTGGATCTGGGGCGACAGTCCCCAAATATATCTCTATATTTTCTTGCTCTCAAGAGCAACCATATCAGGTCAAAGAATTGCCAAATCCCAAAATCTATTAGTATAAGTTGATATGTCAGAACCAACCATTTCCCGTTTGCTATTTCTACAGTGAATGATTTATCTAGTACACGTGGTTTTTGTTTAAGCAAGTGTGCAAACCTCTGGTTTACAAAGCTTTTCTCCGCTCCACTGTCGAAAAGTATGCAAGCATATGAGTTATCAAGGAGAAATGTACCAGTAACTATTGTAGGATCAGCTACGGCTTCCTCGTGGCCTATGGCCAGAACTTTTCCTACTCCGCCAGCTATCCCTGCCCTAGGGCAGTTCCTCTTGTAGTGGCCCACTTCGCCACAACCGTAGCAAGCTTGGCCCACACCGGCGTTAGGAACTTGAGCGGTCGGCCTTGCTAGAGTCTTGCAGAAACAGGCAGTATGCCCCCTTCTATTGCAGTTAGCGCACTGCATTTCCCGGCAAGGTCTGTTGTGATGGAAGGTGCATTTGTTGCACCTCGGAAGATTACCGGCATAAGGCTTCGCTGGTAAGGGATTAGCAGGGACAACAGGAGTTACTGTGGCAGCATTGATTGTAACTAGTTGTTATCTCTTTGAGGATTCTTGCGAAGCCCTGCTTTTCCTCTTGTTCCACCCCTTTTTCTTCTTGTTGTTGTTGTTGTTTCCTTTTTGTTGCTCAGGTGTAGAAATCGTTGGGTTCTGGTGGTTTCCGTGATCTATAAGAGATTGTGCCAGCTCTTTGGCGCTGTCAAAAGTAACAGACCTGGATGCTAACACACTTGACTGGATCTGGGGCGACAGTCCCCAAATATATCTCTATATTTTCTTGCTCTCAAGAGCAACCATATCAGGGCAAAGAATTGCCAGATCACAAAATCTATTAGTATAAGTTGATATGTCGGGACCAACCATTTCAAGACCCCAGAGTTCCTGTTCGAGTTTTTGAATTTCCCCTCATGGATAGTACTCTCTCATCAGCATGGCTTTCAAGTTTTCCCAACTTATCGAATTTGCCACTATTAGAGTCAGTGACTTAACGTGGCCATTCCACCAAGTTAAAGCCCTGTCAGAAAAGGTACAAGTAGCAAACTTGACCTTATTGTTCTCTGGGCAGGCGCAGATTTCAAAGACCGCTTTCTTTTTTATCCACTGCCTTAAGATCATAACCCCTCCAGTTCCATTGAAATTTCTGGGTTTGGCATTCGTAAAATCCTTATAGGTGCATTCCCGGGGATGCCCATGACTCTCGCCATGGTTGGAAGGAGGTGCACCTGTTCCCGATCCACTAGGGACAGGAGTATTGATGTGTGACATGGCAGCCGCTACGGCCGCCGTGACAGCTGGTTGGAACATAGCAGCGTCGAACTGAGGAGGTGGTGGAGGTGGTGGTGGTATCGGTGTTTCGTTATTATTGTTACGCCTTGGATTTCTGTGAGGAGGCATCTTTTAACTATAAGTTTAGAAAGATGAAGATATTGATAAGAATTCAATAGAAAAGTTGATGAAAATGACTCATGGACTAACTCTTCATAGTCCAACGACACGATTGAATGAAGATCTAGAACTAACAGATGATAGCATTTGGATAATAATTTCCATGAGATCAGGTACCTGTCAATATTACTGGAATTACAGATGTAACAAGTTCTGGAAAAATGGCCTAGTAGGAGGCCTTACATCAACCAAGATGGAAAATTTTGACAGGACTACGACCTAATCAAGACCTAACAGGTCTAAGATTTACAAAGATAGGAAATTAGACCAGAGTTTTACATAACTAGTTTATATCCAAAAGAGAAGTCGATGAGATTCTATCGGCGACGAGAACTACTAGAGTGAGTTCTTGATTCCGACAGAAGGCGTTCTATGTCCCTCACACGCCTGTCAGATCTTACTTGATGAGCTCGAAGTTCACTGACTTCAGCTTGGGTTCCAGCAAGTTCTCTCTGTAGAGTTGCATTGTGGACCAGAGTCCATTCATGAGTAGACTCTAGTTGGCGAATGCGGACTGTGTTAACGCCAGAGTTGGCGTCAATCTCCATGACTCGGTCGATAGCGGCTCGACCCTGTTCGGTGTTCCGGGAAATCCTACGAACCATGATGGGTAGGACCCTGTCAGCTGAACCTCCTTCAGTGAGGTTATAGAAGCTTCTGTCTCCATTGTAGGGGATGGGTTGACCCTGTTCCTGACTCCATCTATTCAAGTTTGTGGCCCACAGGGGTGTGGGTCCTTGAAATGTTGGGCGAGGGTTTGGGTCATGAGCAGCTGGGGGTAGATTGTTGACTTCTGGTTCTGAGTCAGAACTATCAGAAAAGCCTTCAGCTTCGTGATCATCTAAAGGAATTGGGTGATCATTCTCTGGCTCATCTTCGAGCCATCCAACATTGCCGTGGTTAGGGTAGTACGGGTCGTCGTGGCGATGGAATCCAACCATGATATCTACGCGAGAAAAGGGATATAAGAAGAAATTAATAGACGTACTAACTAAGATAATTATAAGATGATCTTTATCAGTTACTTCAATATTTGTTTAGTGCATACCAGTTATATGTACTCAAGACAGGATAGACCTTCGAATAAGTGACCCTAACTCTAAGCCTACAACCAAACAAGGACAAGAAGTAAAGCAAAGATTCACAGATTCTAAGTCTATGACGTCCTAGGTACATATAATCTTAGTGTATCCACTCAGCAACTATTGACCTACTGATAAAGACCTTTTAGTTCTCAAATAAGTAATTATAGTAACACCAAATACCCCTATGCTATTTCATTGTGGTAATGTTGGTCAGTTTTTAGACTTGTTTCCATATCACAACCATTCTTGGGCATATGCTAATCATTCCTCGGACCAGCATAGTTGTGACAACCGTCAAATTTCGGTCAATTCAAAGTCAACAAGTCAAACCGGTCAACTCCAATAACCCTTGTATGCTAGGGTTTACGTTATGTAATCACTATACAATTCGCTATTTTAATGAGAAATCCTCATTTGGAAAGTTCATGTGTTTGATTTTCCTAAGCCTTAACAGTGCTAAACAACGAACCAAAGCGATAAAACACTATTGCACAATCATCGGGATTGTGTACGACACTAAAACACGGTTTAATGGGGTTTACGAACCTTGCGTTGTGAAGCCGGACACTCAAATTAATCACAAACGAAACCTCTCTAAATCGTTTTCACTCTATCTCTTTCTAATTGAAATCTCTCCCAAATCTCTCCCAAATCTCTCTCAAAAGTTACTTTAACTTTTTGTAATCATTTGGGTCATCTCGACCCTTAACCGGGTCAAAAATCGCTTGAAACGGGATAAAAACGAGTAAAATAGCTTTAAGGATCCGAAACCAAAGCTTCTGGTCCGAAGCTGTGTCCGATGTCCGAGGTCCGAAGGACCAGTGTCCGAAGCGAAGCAGTGTCCGAAGTCCCGTGTCCGAAGCGAGGTCCGTCCGAAGTCTCGCAGGGTCCGAAGTCCAGGCCCTTTTTACCGGTTTTTCGACTACGACTTCGTTTTAACTCCGTTTTTCATTATTTTAACGTGGGATTTTCACCCAAAACTTTATTTTATAAACTAAGGCCCCAAAATATATAAATCTCCAGGGTTTTTATAAAATATATTAAAAGAATTGGTGATTGATCTAATTATTGAGGGAATATTTGCTTTTCCTTAATTTATGGCAAAAGCAACTCACTACCACCTCACTCTATGACCAGCCACTCTTTCCCACTACCCCTTGTCTCCTTAGTGGACCTTTACAGCCAATCTCCAGCTCTTCCCATGTTCTAAGAGCTGGAGGATTGATCCTCTCTCCTCATTCTCCATAAAACTCTTTCATTCTACACTTAGCAACCAAGAACACTCTCCAAAATTCTCTCATCTTTTCTCTCAACTTCAAGAACTTCAAGGCTTTCTCCAGGGATTTCTTGCTTCAATTAGTAAGTATCTTCATCATTCACATAATTATTAAACTCCATTCTACTCAAAACATTGATATCTTACACAAGTTCCATCTTATTCGGTGTTAGATTTTCGAATCATCAAGACATCTTCTTAGTGTTCTTGAGTTGAACACTTCCTTTCTCTCACTTTCATCTACTGAAACCACATAAGGTGAGTTCATACCCATACATTTACATGTTTTTCTTAAGTTTTAAGGGGAGAATACAAGTAAAATCCTCAAGAACACAATTAAACTTTTTCTAACAGATTACATCAGAAAAGATGGACGTTAACCACGGACTGTTTTGGTCAACTTAAATATTTTAGTTTTCAAAACTGTTTCAGGTGCAAGTAGTTCAAACTCTTAGCTTTAAAATGGCTACTTGCACATCTCCAAATGATTTTTCTACAATTAATGGTGATTTTTACAAAACTGCCTGTCATTTTAGAGGCAAACCCGGACCAGTCTGTGATTATGAACATTTTCACCTCTGTTAGAGATCACTAAAAATCATGATAAAATTTACGAACAAACTAGACTCATATTCCAAACTCTCAAAATTTGCGGATTTGGATTTAGAGCTGTGATGATTTTTCTATAAATTTTCTAAGAACGGTAACATAAACTGTTTTTAACAAAAAGTTGCTGTTAATTTCATTTCACCTTGTAACATGTTGAGCAAGGTGTATATCTTTATGTGACTATATGTTACTGCAATATATGACATTTTATCTTAATATTTAGACACACATCAGTTTACAAATGGATTTGGTCATATAAAATATAAAGAATAACAAGTGATTATAATCAAAGTAAAATCGATACATTCAAACATTAAATAAACTATTTTGAATATAGTTTGCATACATTACCACGTACTACCCTTGGTTGATAAACTATAATAGGTATAGTTTATGATACATTACATAACACATACATTTTAAAAAGGGTACATTTATACAAAGGATATTTTCATTAACCAAGGTACGGCCATACGGTACCAAGTTTTCATAACACGAAATTCCGTTAATGACTTTGTGAGACAATTACTTCAAATTACCATTAAGTCCTGTATTGTAACCAGAGTCTCCTTGAGGGAGAGCGTGATACTTGTGTATAGATCTATATTGGGTTTGACAAACCCACACCTAAACTGCATGCAACAGTTAGACCGATAGGTCTGGGGTGACAAATGTCATAACATTTCCGACGCCTGAAGAACGTCGTTTTAGGCAACCTTGGTCATAGTATGGTTATAATAAACTCACATAAAGTATTAACAAACATTGGAATTTACGGGGACTTCATTAAAATTTAACGAGTTTATGTCAATTTAAATTTTGCATTGTTTTACTATAAATATGACAAATTACTTGTACCTTTCGGTCTTTGGGTTTTAAGACTACATTTACACATTAAGGAAAATATTGGATTTTTCTAACACAAATACTACTTTTACAAACGAAAAGCTTATGAACTCACCAACCTTTGTGTTGACATTTTTTTTAAACAACTTGTATTCTCAGGAAATCATTAAACAGGTAATCAAGTGCTTTTGAGGATGGGACGCTAAGGCGTCTACTATTTCATATTTTATCAATATATTGTAATTGATTCGTAAACATGTAATTCATACAATGATGTAATTTTTTTCAATTATATATATGTTGGTTGTGTTTGCTTGAATTACTATTACAATTGCTGTTATGATACTATACATGAAGTCCTCCACCCCCGGACGTTTCCGCCATCCTTGGTTTGGGGGTGTGACAGATTGGTATCAGAGCGCAGTTTATAGTGAATTAAGTATATCAAACCACACAAGATATACAAACTATAAACACAATTGGGACTAATAGTCTCTGATTTGTGCATTTTTCAAATAAATATACCTTTAGAAAATAAATGATTCTTTTTATTAAAAAGTATAAATACATGCATACATGCTCACATAGTGTCATAACTAGAAGAACATAAAATAAAAGAAGAGGAGTTGTACATTATGGGTATGCCTTGGTATATGTAAATCAAGTCTGGGAAGGATATAGCCTGATCAACTATATCTGTCCGGGAATTGACTTGCATATACCGGGGGATGGTCAGGATGGACAACAAATATAACAAACTCGTCTTACCGCTAGTACGCCTCATTCACGAAGCCGGTCTATAAGGGGGGTATAAGGTTGTTGCCTGTAAAATGGCAATTTAATGGGTGTCCACTCTCACCCACCGCTTCCTTGATCGGTGGAGGGTCGTTAGCCGAACGGGTAAGACAAGGACTTATAAATTCTCATTAAAAGTATGATGAATATTATAAAGTAACTAAATGCTTTAAGAACTCGAAACTAAACATTTACAAATACTATAGGAGTATTTTGTGTTACTATAATAAAAAATATTTTATACTTTCATTTTACCTCATAACCCAATGTATTGGGTCAATAAGAAGTATAAAATCGTATGTATCGTAAACATACCGGAAAACAACGTAATAATATACTTTATGTATAAAAGATTTCTCTCCCTATAAATACACTTTTACTAAAAGTACATTGGTTTACGACTTATGACAGAACCATGCCGCCAAGAAGAAGACCAAGACCTTCCAGCAACACAGCAACACCTCCTCCGCCGCCGCCTCCACAGTTTGATCCCGCGATGTTCCACGCTGCAGTAACAGCAGCCGTAGCAGCCGCAATGTCACATATAGGGACCAACGGAGCTGGTGGTTCGGGATCGGGAGCTACACACTCTATCCACGGAGACAGTACGTGGCGTGCAAAAGAGTGTTCATACAAGGACTTCACAAATGGTAAACCCGACAACTTCAATGGAAGCGGGGGAGTCATCACGTTGATGCAATGGTTTGAAAAGACCGAAGTAGTCTTTCAGGTGTGCTCCTGCCCCGAAGCGAGCAAAGTTAAGTTCGCAACCTTAACCTTCACCGGCCGGGCCCTTACTTGGTGGAACTGCCGGGTTAAGTCACTTACTCTCGAAGTGGCTAGCTCCATAACCTGGGCAGAACTAAAAACGTTGATGATGAAGGAGTACTGCCCGAGAGGTGAAATTCAAAAGCTGGAACAAGAACTCTGGAACCTCAGGATGACGGGCTCTGACCTTGAAACCTACACCACCCGATTCAATGAATTGGCTCTCCTCTGCCCAACCATGGTTACCCCGGAGGAGAAAAAGGTGGAGCGATACCTTTGGGGACTGTCTCTTCACGTGCAAAGTAGTGTCCTGGCTTCAAGGCCAACTACTTTTGACAGTGCCAGGGAGCTGGCACAACAACTTGTTGACCACCGAGCCGGTCATAATACTACAACCACCACCACTGATAAATCAAAAGGGTAAAACAACAAAAGGAAGTTCTGGAACGAAAAGAAGAGCCAACCAGCACAGGACCCTGCTAAGAAGCAACAAATTGTTGCTGTCCATGCTGCCACTAATGCTGCCACTACTACTACCACTCCAGCACCACCGAAGCCATATGCGGGAAAACTACCTAAGTGCAACAAGTGCAACTTTCACCACAATGGTGCTTGTAGGGAGATGCACTGTAACAACTGCGACAGGAAGGGGCACACTGCTCGTTTCTGTAAAGCGCCGGCTCAACCAATCAACCAAGTCGCCAGTACGGGGGCAACCCGGACCTGCTACAACTGTGGAGACGCAGGTCACTTCAAAAGAGACTGCCCCAAAGCACAAGCCCCTAATACTGGTGGAGTAGGAAGAGTCCTGGCAATAGGACATGGGGAAGCAGTCGAGGATCCCACGGTGGTTACCGGTACGTTTCTCCTCAATAACTCTTATGCATGCGTATTATTCGATAGTGGAGCGGAGAGGAGTTTCGTGAGCCACCAATATAAACATTTACTTGAACAAAATCCCCAATCACTAAAGGATACTTATGTAGTAGAAATGGCAAATGGTAAAGTAGAACGCACTAGCGATATATACTCAGAATGTACTCTCACTCTAGACAACCATACATTTAAAATTGACCTGATGCCAGTCACCATAAAAAGTTTCGACGTAATCATCGGGATGGATTGGTTAGTTCCTCACCGTGCCGACATTCTATGTTACGAAAGGGCCGTTCGCCTCAATCTACCAAATGATGAAACCCTTCTTATCTATGGTGACAAACCTAGTGCGAATTTACAAATCATCTCATGCATCAAAGCCCAAAAGTATCTCCGGAAGGAGTACCACGCCTTCTTAGCCCATGTAGTAGACAAGAAACAAGACGTGAAAGACATCAAGGACATCCCCGAAGTGTGTAACTTCCCGGATGTGTTCCCAGAGGATCTTCCTGGTGTACCACTCGCACGACAAGTCGATTTCAGAATTGACTTAATACCCGGAGCTACCCCCGTAGCCAGAGCTCCATACCGCCTCGCACCATCAGAAATGCAGGAGTTGTCCAGTCAGTTGACCGAGCTTTTGAACAAAGGGTTCATCAGACCAAGCTTCTCACCTTGGGGAGCACCAGTCCTTTTTGTAAAGAAGAAGGACGGATCCTTTCGCATGTGCATCGACTATCGGGAACTAAACAAGCTCACCATCAAAAACCGATATCCTCTGCCCCGAATCGACGACCTTTTCGACCAACTCCAAGGAGCAAATTTCTTCTCAAAGATCAACCTAAGGTCAGGCTACCATTAGCTACGAGTTCAAGAAGAAGATATTCCCAAAACTGCATTCAGAACTCGCTATGGGCACTACGAGTTTGTGGTGATGTCCTTCGGTTTAACAAACGCACCTGCGGTATTCATGGACCTAATGAATAGAGTGTGTCGACCCTACCTAGACAAGTTTGTAATCGTATTCATCGACGATATCTTGATCTACTCGCGAAGCGAAGAAGAGCATCGCCTACATCTACGCCAAGTGCTAGAGACGCTAAGAGCGGAGAAGCTTTATGCTAAGTTCTCTAAGTGTGAATTCTGGATTAGAGAAGTGGATTTCCTTGGACATGTGGTAAGTGAGAAAGGCATACATGTGGACCCCTCCAAGATCAAGGCAATCGAGAATTGGTCAGCACCCAAGACGCCAACCGAAATTCGACAATTCCTTGGGCTTGCTGGCTACTACCGAAGATTTATACAAAACTTCTCCAAGATTGCGAAACCACTCACCACCTTGACGCAGAAAGGTGTGATATTCAAGTGGGAAAATAAACAAGAAACTGCTTTCCAAACGTTAAAACAAGCCCTATGCAGCGCACCGATCTTGTCTCTCCCAGAGGGAACCGAGGACTTCATAGTGTACTGTGATGCTTCGAATCAAGGCCTCGGATGTGTGCTCATGCAGAGAGGGAAGGTTATCGCGTATGCATCAAGACAGCTTAAGACGCACGAGGTTAATTATACTACGCACGACCTGGAATTAGGAGCAGTGGTATTCGCTTTGAAGATCTGGAGACACTACCTCTACGGCACGAAATGCACTATCTTCACTGATCACAAAAGTCTTCAGCATATCCTCAATCAGAAAGAGCTCAACATGCGACAGAGGAGATGGGTGGAGTTGCTGAATGACTACGAGTGCGAAATTCGTTATCATCCGGGCAAGGCCAATGTAGTGGCCGATGCTCTAAGCAGGAAGGAGTACTCGGGCCGCCGAGTAAAATCCTTAACAATGACAATCCATTCCCACCTGACCATACAAATCAAGGAAGCTCAACTGGAAGCTTTGAAACCAGAAAAGGTGGCAGGAGAGACATTAAGGGGAATGGATAAAAACTTAGAAGTCAAGGATGATGGAGCACGTTATATCATGAACCGGATTTGGACACCGAAGTTCGGTGGACTCCGAGATGTCGTCATGAATGAAGCACACAAGACTCGATACTCCATCCATCCCGGGTCGGGTAAGATGTATCTGGACCCCAAGAAATTATACTGGTGGCCGAACATGAAAGCTGAGATTGCTACCTATGTGAGCAAGTGCCTGACTTGCGCTAAGGTCAAAACAGAATACCAGAAACCATCCGGGCTATTACAACAGCCGGATATACCTGAGTGGAAGTGGGAACGAATAACCATGGACTTCATAACCAAGCTGCCTAAGGCATCAGGCGGGCTTGACACAATATGGGTAATTGTAGACAGATTGACCAAATCAGCACACTTCCTACCAATAAAAGAAACCGACAAGATGGAGAAGCTGACTAGAACGTACATCAGAGAGATTGTACGACTCCATGGTGTGCCGATATCCATTATCTCTGATAGAGATAGTAGATTTACCTCACGGTTTTGGCAGTCTCTACAAAAATCATTGGGAACTAGGCTTGACATGAGTACGGCCTACCACCCACAAACCGACGGACAGAGCGAGTGAACCATTCAAACGTTGGAAGACATGTTAAGAGCTTGTGTGATAGACTTCGGTAAAGCATGGGATACCAATCTACCGCTTATCGAATTCTCCTACAATAACAGCTATCATACTAGCATCAAAGTCGCTCCATTCGAAGCTCTTTACGGTCGTAAATGCAGATCACCCCTGTGTTGGGCTGAGGTGGGGGATTCACAGCTAGCTAGAGGGCAAGCCTCTAATAGCACTCTCACCGGTCCAGAAATCATCCGCGAAACCACCGAAAAGATCGTAAAAATCCGAGCACGACTTAAAGCCTCAAGAGACCGACAGAAAAGCTATGCAGACAAGCGGAGGAAACCCTTGGAATTCCAGGTGGGAGACCGAGTCCTTTTGAAAGTCTCACCCTGGAAAGGCTTGATACGCTTCGGAAAGCGTGGGAAGCTGAATCCAAGATACATAGGGCCTTTTGAGATTCTCGCTAGAATCGGCCCCGTAGCTTACAAACTCAATCTACCCCGCGAACTTAGTAATGTGCATCCTACCTTCCACGTCTCGAACTTGAAAAAGTGCCTATCCGATGAGACTCTCATTATTCCACTCGAGGAAATCGAGATCAATGAGAGCCTCAACTTCGTGGAAGAACCTGTGGAGATCATGGACCGGGAAATCAAACGAACGAAACAAAGTCGTATTCCCATCGTGAAGGTACGTTGGAACGCAAAACGAGGACCCGAATTCACCTGGGAACGCGAGGATCAGATGAAACAAAAGTATCCACATCTCTTTCCAAACTCTTGAAATCCCAGTCAAAATGAAAATTTCGGGACGAAATTCCTTCTAACGGGGGGATGATGTGACAACCGTCAAATTTCGGTCAATTCAAAGTCAACAAGTCAAACCGGTCAACTCCAATAACCCTTGTATGCTAGGGTTTACGTTATGTAATCACTATACAATTCGCTATTTTAATGAGAAATCCTCATTTGGAAAGTTCATGTGTTTGATTTTCCTTAGCCTTAACAGTGCTAAACAACGAACCAAAGCGATAAAACACTATTGCACAATCATCGGGATTGTGTACGACACTAAAACACGGTTTAATGGGGTTTACGAACCTTGCGTTGTGAAGCCGGACACTCAAATTAATCACAAACGAAACCTCTCTAAATCGTTTTCACTCTATCTCTTTCTAATTGAAATCTCTCCCAAATCTCTCCCAAATCTCTCTCAAAAGTTACTTTAACTTTTTGTAATCATTTGGGTCATCTCGACCCTTAACCGGGTCAAAAATCGCTTGAAACGGGATAAAAACGAGTAAAATAGCTTTAAGGATCCGAAACCAAAGCTTCTGGTCCGAAGCTGTGTCCGATGTCCGAGGTCCGAAGGACCAGTGTCCGAAGCGAAGCAGTGTCCGAAGTCCCGTGTCCGAAGCGAGGTCCGTCCGAAGCGAGGTCCGTCCGAAGTCTCGCAGGATCCGAAGTCCAGGCCCTTTTTACCGGTTTTTCGACTACGACTTCGTTTTAACTCCGTTTTTCATTATTTTAACGTGGGATTTTCACCCAAAACTTTATTTTATAAACTAAGGCCCCAAAATATATAAATCTCCAGGGTTTTTATAAAATATATTAAAAGAATTGGTGATTGATCTAATTATTGAGGGAATATTTGCTTTTCCTTAATTTATGGCAAAAGCAACCCACTACCACCTCACTCTATGACCAGCCACTCTTTCCCACTACCCCTTGTCTCCTTAGTGGACCTTTACAGCCAATCTCCAGCTCTTCCCACGTTCTAAGAGCTGGAGGATTGATCCTCTCTCCTCATTCTCCATAAAACTCTTTCATTCTACACTTAGCAACCAATAACACTCTCCAAAATTCTCTCATCTTTTCTCTCAACTTCAAGAACTTCAAGGCTTTCTCCAGGGATTTCTTGCTTCAATTAGTAAGTATCTTCATCATTCACATAATTATTAAACTCCATTCTACTCAAAACATTGATATCTTACACAAGTTCCATCTTATTCGGTGTTAGATTTTCGAATCATCAAGACATCTTCTTAGTGTTCTTGAGTTGAACACTTCCTTTCTCTCACTTTCATCTACTGAAACCACATAAGGTGAGTTCATACCCATACATTTACATGTTTTTCTTAAGTTTTAAGGGGAGAATACAAGTAAAATCCTCAAGAACACAATTAAACTTTTTCTAACAGATTACATCAGAAAAGATGGACGTTAACCACAGACTGTTTTGGTCAACTTAAATATTTTAGTTTTCAAAACTGTTTCAGGTGCAAGTAGTTCAAACTCTTAGCTTTAAAATGGCTACTTGCACATCTCCAAATGATGTTTCTACAATTAATGGTGATTTTTACAAAACTGCCTGTCATTTCAGAGGCAAACCCGGACCAGTCTGTGATTATGAACATTTTCACCTCTGTTAGAGATCACTAAAAATCATGATAAAATTTACGAACAAACTAGACTCATATTCCAAACTCTCAAAATTTGCGGATTTGGATTTAGAGCTGTGATGATTTTTCTATAAATTTTCTAAGAACGGTAACATAAACTGTTTTTAACGAAAAGTTGCTGTTCATTTCATTTCACCTTGTAACATGTTGAGCAAGGTGTATATCTTTATGTGACTATATGTTACTGCAATATATGACATTTTATCTTAATATTTAGACACACATCAGTTTACAAATGGATTTGGTCATATAAAATATAAAGAATAACAAGTGATTATAATCAAAGTAAAATCGATACATTCAAACATTAAATAAACTATTTTGAATATAGTTTGCATACATTACCACGTACTACCCTTTGTTGATAAACTATAATAGGTATAGTTTATGATACATTACATAACACATACATTTTAAAAAGGGTACATTTATACAAAGGATATTTTCATTAAGCAAGGTACGGCCATACGGTACCAAGTTTTCATAACACGAAATTCCGTTAATGACTTTGTGAGACAATTACTTCAAATTACCATTAAGTCCTGTATTGTAACCAGAGTCTCCTTGAGGGAGAGCGTGATACTTGTGTATAGATCTATATTGGGTTTGACAAACCCACACCTAAACTGCATGCAACAGTTAGACCGATAGGTCTGGGGTGACAAATGTCATAACATTTCCGACGCCTGAAGAACGTCGTTTTAGGCAACCTTGGTCATAGTATGGTTATAATAAACTCACATAAAGTATTAACAAACATTGGAATTTACGGGGACTTCATTAAAATTTAACGAGTTTATGTCAATTTAAATTTTGCATTGTTTTACTATAAATATGACAAATTACTTGTACCTTTCGGTCTTTGGGTTTTAAGACTACATTCACACATTAAGGAAAATATTGGATTTTTCTAACACAAATACTACTCTTACAAACGAAAAGCTTATGAACTCACCAACCTTTGTGTTGACATTTTTTTTAAACAACTTGTATTCTCAGGAAATCATTAAACAGGTAATCAAGTGCTTTTGAGGATGGGACGCTAAGGCGTCTACTATTTCATATTTTATCAATATATTGTAATTGATTCGTAAACATGTAATTCATACAATGATGTAATTTTTTTCAATTATATATATGTTGGTTGTGTTTGCTTGAATTACTATTACAATTGCTGTTATGATACTATACATGAAGTCCTCCACCCCCGGACGTTTCCGCCATCCTTGGTTTGGGGGTGTGACAATAGTAGATCAGGCTATGCCACTCCCAGGACTGACCATACATCCCCGAGCTTACCTGCAATATCCAACAATCGTAATACTTTTGTTTTTGTCGTTGTGACACTGATTTTAGTATGAATGCAGGCATGTATACTTAATTAAATATTTTATTATTTAAAAGTATATACTCTTGGTCAGAGTATTTTAATCCCATTGTATTTATAGTTAGTATATCTTTTATGGGTTGATATACTCAATTCACTATAAACAAAGCTCTGATACCAATCTGTCACACCCCAAAACCAAAAACGGCGGAAACGTTTAGGGGTGGAGGACGTCATGTAAAGTATCATAACAGTGCAAAGTAGTAAACAAGCAACAACATCATCCATTACATTAAAAGTAAAGTTTTAATACATGAGTGTTCTTTCATAGTAATTAGACACCAAAATATGTAATCAAAATAAAAGACGAGTCTTGTCTGTGCTCCGTCTTCTCAAAACCTAGTCATCGTACCTGTCTACTGGTAACCTGAGAATACAAGTTATTTTGAAAGCGTAGATCAGCATAAAGCTGGTGAATTCATAAGTATTATGGTGTCATTGATTGGAAAAGCTGTTATGAAAGACTTGTAAATGTTTAATAAAACATTTAGTATAAGTGTGAAAACCCTAGAAAATCCCATATTTCCTACTAGTATAAAAGGTAGTCTTCTACCAAGACCTGAATGCTTTGAAAGTTGCATTTTCTGTATCAATGAAAGTTTTTCCCATGTGCGACTATTATTATAAATATATAGTCTACCTCATCGTTTATGTGAATGTGTCACAAAATAAAAGTAAAAGGGAAATTATATAATCATTTAAGTATTATCCTTTGGTACTAGGATAAACACGGCATAGTAATTGCCGAATAGTATTAACCGTAGACATCCGTTGATGTGCATTTTCCCTCTGTAGCTAATAGCTGGGTGTAGAATGGTTAGTCCCGTACATATATAATAGTATCTACACATATAATATGTAATAGTATCTCATCATATAGTATCTATGTAATAGTATCCATGTAAAAGTATCCATGTAATAGTATCTCTTCATATTGTATATAATGTGTTAGTATAGACTCATGAATGAACTCACTCTTGTGTAATTCCTTGTAATAGCAATAGTAGTTTGTATCCCCTAAACTATACTTATAATAGTTTACTGGAATGTAAATTGAATGCCCAAGTAGGTTTATACACCCTTACTACTCAAGAGTGTTGGAACTGAATAATGAATGAAAGTTCTCATATCAATACATATATACATGAAACATAAGTGTATAGATATGGTTTTTAACAATAAGTTGAAAGAGGTTTTGTAAAAACATCTAAGAGTTTTGAACAATAAATAATAATGACTTGATGTCAATCTGTAAAACGATTCCAAAGTAGTTTATTTGATAACAAAGTATAAAATAACTGAAAACCATTGTATTTAACACATTCTGAAGCATGTGAAATCAGTTGGTTGAAAACACAGTTATAAATCACATGTGATTGATTCTATAACTTCATGTTTTCTACTTGTATCCCACCCCATGAAAGCATTTAAAATCATTTAAAAGGATTGATTAAGGGGTATGAACTCACCTGTAGTGGGTGGTTGTGGATGAACTGAATGATGTAGGATCTTAAGTGTCAAGTGAAGACTTGTACACACACAATGATCCTAGTTAACATATAATCACATATATGTATCCAATTAGTCATAAAACAACTAATTAACCAAGTTTAGGACATCCTAAAACATGTAAAACACTTGATTTAAGTGCTATAAATCATAAGGATTGCATCTAAGGGTGGTAGGACCTTGCTATTGAGTTTGGGGTTCAAGGGTAAACTCCCTTGGAGTTTACGGTTTTGTGACCATAACTCCTTGAGTTTACGGTCGTAAACCCATGAGTTTGCGGCCGTAAACTCATGTTTCTTTGACCATTTTGTGTTTTGAAGCCTTAAAGATCACAAGAAGCATTCCTACTTCATGTTTAAGCCTTAGGAAGAGATTAGGGCACCATTTCACTCCCTTAGGGAGTTTACGGTCCCTGGACCATTTGTCTTTGGGTTTACGGCCGTAAACCCACATAATTTATGGTTTTTGATGTTTTCAAGAACTAAACACATTAAGGAAGGTGTCTAGACTAGTTTCCATGGCTTAGAAGCAACTAGGGCACACTTTGGCACCCTTAATAGGGTTTACGGTCCAAGGTGTTCTTGGACCGTAAACACCTTTGATCCTTTGTTTCTTGGGTGTTTTCTTGATGTTTAGAAGTGTAACAAGCCTTATAACATACTAGGGTAGGAGTACTTACTAGGTAGAAGCTCGAAAAGGTGCTAAAAGTCCAAGAACACTAGTGTGTGTTCTTGGTGTTCTTTGTGAAACTTGAAGATCTACACTTTTGGAATGATTTCACGGATGGAATCATGTTAGATCACTAGATTAGGGTAGATATCAACTTATTAGGGCTAGAAACACTTACAAGTTGAAGATCTGGAAGAAATGTTGGATGATACTTGAGAGAGAATTTGGTTTTGGATCTTGAAAATGTGAAAAGTGGTAAAATATGACTAAGTGTCATATTTATACCCCCTTTTTAGGGTTTACGGCCGTAAACACCTTTGTTTTGGCTGTAAACTCCAAACTCTTGAAGTTTTGGGACATTATTGTTGCATAATAAACCCTAGGGCATCCTCTCTCCTGTTATCTCCTGAATTACTGACTTTAAAACACTAGAACTTAATCCAAAAAGCCTGAAAGTTAGCAGAAAACTGTTCTGACTCTTACTGAAGTGAGAGCTTGTACAGAATAGAAATTTCGGGTTGTCACATGGGACCAACTCCCATGGAGTTTACGGTCGTAAACCCATGAGTTTACGGCCGTAAAACCATGGTAACTCCTACCATTTCGTGGATTAAGGTCTTTAGCTCATGCATGCAAGGTTCTAGTCCAATATCCAAGCCCTAGAAGGTAATGGTGGCACTTATTCACCACTTGATGGTGTTTATAGTTCAAGGAGATGCCTTGACTGTAAACCCATGTGTTCTTGGGGATTCTTGGTGTTCTTCAATGGTTTAACAAGTATTCTAAGTAAATAACTAGTTAGGAGGAGTGTACTTACTTATAGGAAGCTTGTAAGAGTTTTTAAAGTCCAAGAACACTAGTGTGTGTTCTTGGTGAAATGAAGAACACTTGAAGATCTACACAAATGGAATGATTTCGTGGATGAAATCATGTAAGATCACTAGTTTAAGGTAGAGAAAAACTAATAAAGGAGGAAAACACTTACTTTCTTGAAGATTTTGAAGAAACTTTGGATGATACTTGAGAGAGAAATGGTTCTAGTCTTGAAAATGTGAAAAAAGTGATAAAAATGACTAAGTGTCATATTTATACTCCTTAGAGTTTACGGCCGTAAACACTATTTTTGGGGCCGTAAACTCCAAACTCTTGGAGTTTTGAGACTTTATCAATGCACAATAAACCCTAGGGTATCCTCTCTCCAGTTATCTCCTGATGTACTAAGCTTTAAAACACTCAAACGGACTTTAAACCGGCTAAAATTTAGCAGAAAAGTATTTGACTTTTATTTGAAGTGCTTGACCGTAGGTGTGACAACCGTCAAAATTCGAGTCGGTTCTAGATTTGAATAAACTTAGTTGCACATATAGGCACGACACATAATAGACTTAGTAACTAGAAGCTAAGTTATAACCTCCTAGAAACTTGGAAACAAGTAGGATCGGATGATAGTGTACTTAGATTTCACATTGATATGTGAATTCTACTACTACTTAACTGTAGTGACTATCCATACTTGGGTCACTCTTTGAGTCAAACACCTTTTCATGAATCATATACACACATTATGCACTTGACCTAGCAGTAGAAATTAGGTTGGAGCCTCATAGAAACTTAAGTCAGAGTTGAAAACTATGACTAGTATACTTGATTCCTCAATTTCGTTTGAATCTCGAAACCACTACATAGAATGCCAATAAACCGATAAAATAAGTTACAAATATTATTTATAACTATAAAAGAGTTATAATACCATAAGATAAATTGAAGTCTCAAAGATTCTATTGATTTTGATATCTAAAGATTTATTAATTCTCAAAACCCTAAAAACCCTAAAACCTAAATTTTATAAAATTTGACATCAAGTATTCTATAAAAATAGTTATGAAATTCATAATATTATCCTAAAACAATTAAATTCAGGGAAATATAATCAAGGAAAGTAAAATTTAACTCATTAACATTTACCCTTAATTTATAAATCAAAAATCAAGGTTTTATGAATAAAAACTTGATTTTAGTGCACATTTTATATAAAAATTGAGATATTTTATAAAAGAACTTAAATTTTATAAAAGAAAATGAATGAGAAAGGGGTATTATACTAAAAAATTCATATCCCTCTCTCCCCATATCTCTCTCTCACACTCTCATTCTCCAACACACACACATCTCTCTTCTTTCTCTCTCTAGAAAACTCTCTCTACCTTCTCTCTAATTTTTCTCTCCAAACACCACTCCATTCTCTCTTCCTCCCTCTAAGAACCATGAAATTTTCCAGAAAACAAACCCAAGAACACTCCTCAAACTCGAAATCTTCATCATCTTGTGGTATTCTTGAAGGTAAAATCGATTTCTACTTCACTTTTCCTTCAAGTTTTGCTTTTTTTTCTTACACTTTCTCCTTCTTCATCTTCTTCAAACTTGTTTTATTTTTGTTAAAATGGTTTTTAGAACATGATGGATGTGTTTTAACACCATGCATGTATGATAAACAAGGTTGCATGTTCATGATCTTAGTGCAAAAATCGATTTTAAGGATTAAAACATCAAACTCAAGTTAAGAGTTTTTGAGAAACAAAATTTTGTTCATAAATGCATGTATACATTTTGATAAGTTTTAATCTTTTGATCTCTGGAAACATGACTAAAATATGAGTTTATCATGATATATTTAAAATACTTCAAAAGATTTACTCAAAGAAATGATTAAAACTCACTTTTCTAACCAATCATCATGCATGCAATCTGCCAGATTTCTTTACCTGACTTTAAACTGTCATATCTCACTCATTTCTTAACCAAAATTCATGATTCTTTTTCTGCAATATAATATCTTGAGTTAGCTTTCAAACCCATCTGACCTCACTGGAAAATTCCAATATTTCGATTTTTACCAATTTTTACAAAACTGTTGCTCAAACAGCACTTTCCTTATGAACATTTGTTTTGTGTTGCATGTTCAAAGGACTTATTCATCACTAAAAGTCATTCAAAAATTATTTTAAACTCTTAATATCATGTATTAATAGGTACAAAAAGATCTTGATTCAAAAGTCTTTGTAACATGTTGCAAAAATTGTCATAGTAACATCAATAATCTTTACATAAATCACAAGAACCAAATTTTCTCTATAATTTATTGAGCCTTTAGGCATGGTTTTCAACATCAAAAATAAGAAAAAAAAATTTCATTGTTATTAAATTGTATGAAGATGCATTCTGGAAATTTTCAGCTCAATATATATTTTCTCTATTTTTATATGAAAATAATAAGAAAATAGAGTGTTAAATCATATAAAATACTTACGCTAGTAAATAAGTTCTGGAAAAATTCTTGGATGATCCTTTAAGTTAATAAACATTCCCCATGAAGTTTCAATGACTTTTGTTACTGTTTAGTATTGTTTTTAATTTTTCTTTTTATTTAGCTCTAATAAATCATAAAACCACGTTAGGGAGTGTGAAAATATTATTTCGTATTTTTCTCAGCTTGTACCATGTATTTAAAACTCAGAAAAATATTTTGGGAATTTTTCAAAATGTATATCTATTTTTCCATGATTTTTGTGTTTATAATGGATTAAAAACAGGAAAAATAGTTTTACTCATCCAAAATTAATAAAAATTTACCAGAAACTCTTATAATATGTTAGGATGATAAATAAAAATTTTGATGATTTTTATCTTATGTATGCTATTTTTCTTCTATTTTCCCAAGATTTAATACACTTAAATGTACAAAAATCATAAAAATTGTGTTAAACTTTTTGAAAACACATATTAATAATTTTCCCAGATTATGTACACTGTAAAACAGTTACACAAAAATTATAAGAATTTTTCATGATAATTTACTATTTTTCCATGATTTTATGATTATTCAAGGAATTAAATGGTGAAAAATAGTTAGACAAATCAAAAATTCAAGAAAATTTACCTTAAGGTCTTTGACTTCAATTAGAAATGAAATACAAAGTTTGGGAAAGTTTAGAACTAAATTGATTTCGTTTTGAATATTTAATCATTGGAACACCTCTAAAATGTTAAATATTAACATTTCAATAATCGAAATTTTCCACTTAAATTGTTATATAACAATTGATTATTTGAAACTTAATTTCCACAGAAAAATGTTTGTAACTTATCAATATTAAATTTTGACACATTATTGGCATAATTCTATTGTAGTAGTAAGTATACTAGTATTAGATTTCGATTAGAGACTCACTAGCGAATACCATTATTGTAGGAATCGGTAGTGGTACTCGTGGAACGTAGTTCAAGGCACCATTTGCATCATCTCAATGCATTGTGAGTATTCACGTACTCCCCTATTTTCAGTTTTTATGTTTTAGGGTGGAAAAGCATGTCCCGAAAAACTATTATTTGAATGTTGTATTTAAATTGATTTGTATCAAACATGATTGCTATTTTATTGCTATGTCTCTCTATGTATGTCTATGCAACACGGAACATGAGAACTTATCGTACTAAGGCCCTTCCCTTATCTCTAACCATTAACTATTTGAGCCAATGGTCATTATGGATATCGCTATTAGGAATTGACAACTCCTCACTCGCCCTATTGCTGGAGTGCATGATACCATATTCATCTATGGAACGATAAGCATAGATCTTGATAGGGCTTCAGTCATAGGTTTGGTTGAGACTCATTGTTTGCTCATACACATACAAACTCGTTTCTCGTTATAGCAATAAACTTGTTATTAATTATAGCAATGAACTTTGTTTCTCATTACAACAATGAACTTTTATTACTGAAAACTTATATACATGTTTTAGCAATGAAATTGTTTGCTCCTTGTAGCAACGAAATTGATTGCTCATTTTAGCAATGAAACTTGTTTACTCGTTTGAGTAACGAACTTTATCTTCCATGAGAATATGAATGTTGCATCTTAATTGGGCAACATACTTTATCTCTCATGATGACAAAGAACTTTGTTTTTACAAACTTATTTACTCTTTTTAACAATATACTTTTATTATTGGAAACTTTTATCAAAACTTTGATTTCAATTCATGGAACCAATATTATTTTGTTTATCTGTGAGTACTCACCAACTATTTTTATAGTTGACGCTCGTTTTACATGCTTTTTCAGGAATCATCGAGTAAGTGGCACTTAGAGACACTTCACTTTTAGGAGCATTCACATGTGTTGTATTTCAATTTACATTGTAATTTCTTTTAAAAGTTGTTCAAACCCATTGTAAAATTGTAATGATTTTTAATACTATGGTTGGTGTTGTCTTTTAACTTTTGCTATGATACCCTTTATATTGCCACGCCTCGTGTTTCTGCTTTAGCGGGGTGTGACAGGAAATGGTATCAGAGCCGAAGGTTATACAGAATACCGGTTTTCCTTTGGAGAACCACAACTATAGCCAAAAAATTTCAAAATGTTTTTAAAATACCGAACATACTACTAGTATAACTAATTCGAGTACGCATTATTGGACTTTAACTAAGTATAGCCTGGCCAACTATGCTTAATTAAGGAACGTTAATGTGAGGCTGGAAACGGTTATAGTAGAATTATGTTCAAAACAATTTTCAACTTAAACTTTTGAAAAACAAAATTTTTTTGGTGTGCGTACGGGCATTGCATATTATAGGCATTCATCTGGATACACTTAGAAACTAAGTGCACTTTTATAACAATGCCTTTATTCAGAAATATTCTTATCCCTTATTTAAGTGCTAGGTTAACCACTTAGGTTATATCACTTGCCACTCTAGGAGCAATGCACTTAGAACTGAGAATGAGTATTCCTCGGTAGATTTTGACTTTAGATGTAAGGTTAGCAGCTAGATAGACACTACTAATAATCTTAAGTCGAAACCTATATCAAATATTCCTCGATACCACTTCATCGTCTTCTTACTAGAGTTACAACTAGGAAAAAACGTTTCGATACCGACACGAATGATAATTGGAGCATCGCGTAAGGAGGTAGATGAGTCGCCACTAAGTAATCACTTGGATACCATTGGTGGGCATTCCGGATTCGACTCACGAGGAGACACGGAGGTTTAACCCATACGTGAGACCTTATTACTACGCTATGATTTAGCTCTACGTTGTTTCCACCTTGAGCTTAAAACATAACATAGGATGCCCCTTTGACCTCTATAAAAGGTCGTAAACTGCATTGACGCCATAAAACGTTTTTCAAACAATTCTTCTTGTCCTTTATCTTGGGGAAAAATTCATCGGTACTCGCCTTATACTCGTCTTATACTCACCTTGTACTCGCCTTAGTATTTAGGTACGATCAGCTACACTAATATACTTATTCCTTACTTCTTAATCTTCCATCGAAAAATTATTTCGTTTCATCGGTTTTATTTATCATCGATAAAATACTTTATAACCACTTCATACAACTTACTAGACATTTCCTAACAATGTAAGCCATATTCTCGCTAAAAATCTTTTGACAACTTGCTTTAACTTAATACTTTTCTTCAAAACTCAATTTAACCAATATTGGTTTTAACCTTGCTATTTCAATTTCATTTCAAATTCATTTCAATGGATTGATGTGCTTTTAAGGGCATATAAACCATTTTAAACATTGCTTACCATTTTGACACGTCTTCGAAAAATAGAAACATTTTCTTTTATAATCGTGTTTAAACTCTTTACTATAAAACTTAAACATATGACGTTAAAGTTCATATTATGTGTAAAAGCTTCATCGGATCTTCAAACCACTTTTGTTTTAAGACTTTTGACTACTTCCCCATTTAGGCATCGTACTTTACTTAAATGTGTTTTCTTGAAACCCAACATGGTATTTTTACAACTTTCTAATCCAAATGTGTTTACAAGACATCACTGATGCCTACGTTTCAAAACACACCTTATTTGTTTATTTTATTTCAAATTAGTTTTATAATCTGTGTTTATAAAGCTTACAACATTGCAAAACTTAGTGTTCACATTTAAAATTCCAGTGATGCACTTTCGACAATGCACAATTATTCATTCAAAATATGTAAGTTTTTACCTTATCCGTTTTAACCATTGTTGGACCCCAGTCAAAAAAGGTCAAAACTGTCAGATTTTCAATTACAAGTTTTAGTGTTTCTTCTTTTTCACAAAGGGAGTTTAACTTAATAGATAACTCGTGAATTTTTAGCAAATCTTAGAAAACACTTTAAAACTTCTTCATTTCTATTTAATCATCAATATACCTCAAATATTGAAGTTTGAAATATATCTCAACCTGGTTTTAATCTACCTATAGGTATTGTTCTTATAATTTTAACAATAACAATCATTGCCGCCGCTACCTTCCTTTTTCTTTCCCCCGCACTTGATTTCTTGCTGTCCTTATGATTTTAGATCTCGCACGCCGATAATAGTAACATAATACATTGTCTAATTTTGTTTCTTTCTATTTTGCTTCTCCTAGTATCATGTTCGTACACATACAGACTAGAAGTCTACCCTTTTCGTTTTGAGCAATTTATACGTGTATAGTCGTGAGACATAATTTTGATTTAGTCAACTTTGATATATTCAATTACGCCTTTTACCATATACATCTTGTTTTTATTTTGAAATCTACAATAAACAAGTATTCCTTATTTACATTTGCCCTTTCGTTCTAAATTCGGAAACTTGATTTAAAATGCAAGTTTCATTGTATTTTTCCTTATAAGTAATACAAAGATGAATACCCTTATGCTTATAATTTTTCTATATCTGAAAAATATATGTGAAGGATATGTATCCTTATGTTTCTCATTTTCTTTAAATACATCAAAAGTTTTGAATTTTACGATTATCTATTTTCTAAATGATTGTTTTTGTAGAAACACTAAACTAAGAATGCACTATTTTCAATGATCGGTATTTTTATTCATTTCTTAAAAATAGCATTCTACTTTGCTATTTTCAGTAAATTCCTAAACTCTCAAACTTGTTTTCATAAATATTCTAACTCCTCTTAAACTTGTATTTGTCTTGACTTAGACAATTAGTCAATTTTACAAAAAGCCTAATATTAATATTTCTATAAAAAAAAATTCCCCTTAATGACGACTTAAACATTTAACTTTAATTTATCTTTTTATTATTTTCCTACTTCGTTTGATCGCCACACATGTATTTTCATTATCTTGGAATTATTACACATTTTGATAATAGTGAGATTACTTATCATTTCTAATCACTCAAATTGTTATCTAGACAAGGTGGTTTAATTTATCATAAACTTGCATCGCCTCCATTTGCGACAATAACTCTCTAAATATATATATTCTTCGAATATTGTTTTATTATAGTAAGAGTAACGTGGTAGTAAATATTTCTTCGGAAATCCTCGATCGTTTCGTAACTTATTTTATAGACGACACTTAAATAGCCTTTACATTTGAGATGTAACAAAACTTCGTTGTCTACCCTTAGTACGTATTTTTAGGAACTTACCCTCAATCGCTTCTCTTTCATTCGTGCTACCCCTTCTTATTTCAAAATATATCCTTTCCAGATGTAGTAGCCAACCCGGAAGTGAACAAATTGTTCCTAATATCTTCTTTATTAGGCGGCGAATTTACACTTAGTGCTAATTTAGAACGCGACTTAAGGTTCAATGCGGATTTAACGCTCAGTGCAGTTAGTGCTTCAGCAAAACTTATAGCTCTCTTAATTCAGATAATATCTAACTAGATGATCTTTTTCGACTAGGTCTCCATGTTTGGATCATGATTTCCATGATCCTAATTTCTCGCAATCTAAATTGTAGAACTCGAATTAAGGAAACATTAATTTGACTATAGCTAAAGAATTGGGCTTTTCCCTTGAGGAAATAAACCCGAAATAATCAAAGAACATTGCAAGGCACCGCCTCTCCAGCTATATAATTGTATTCGACTGAGTTCTAATAGAATACGTCACGAATTGAATTTCGGGGCGAAATTCTTTCAACCGGGGGAGAATGTGACAACCGTCAAAATTCGAGTCGGTTCTAGATTTGAATAAACTTAGTTGCACATATAGGCACGGCACATAATAGACTTAGTAACTAGAAGCTAAGTTATAACCTACTAGAAACTTGGAAACAAGTAGGATCAGATGATAGTGTACTTAGATTTCACATTGATATGTGAATTCTACTACTACTTAACTGTAGTGACTATCCATATTTGGGTCACTCTTTGAGTCAAACACCTTTTCATGAATCATATACACACATTATGCACTTGACCTAGCAGTAGAAATTAGGTTGGAGCCTCATAGAAACTTAAGTCAGAGTTGAAAACTATGACTAGTATACTTGATTCCTTAATTTCGTTTGAATCTCGAAACCACTACATAGAATGCCAATAAACCGATAAAATAAGTTATAAATATTATTTATAACTATAAAAGAGTTATAATACCATAAGATAAATTGAAGTCTCAAAGATTCTATTGATTTTGATATCTAAAGATTTATTAATTCTCAAAACCCTAAAAACCCTAAAACCTAAATTTTATAAAATTTGACATCAAGAATTCTATAAAAATAGTTATGAAACTCATAATATTATCCTAAAACAATTAAATTCAGGGAAATATAATCAAGGAAAATAAAATTTAACTCATTAACATTTACCCTTAATTTATAAATCAAAAATCAAGGTTTTATGAATAAAAACTTGATTGTGCACATTTTATATAAAAATTGAGATATTATATAAAAGAACTTAAATTTTATAAAAGAAAATGAATGAGAAAGGGGTATTATACTAAAAAATTCGGATCCCTCTCTCCCCATATCTCTCTCTCACACTCTCATTCTCCAACACACACACATCTCTTCTTTCTCTCTCTAGAAAACTCTCTCTACCTTCTCTTTAATTTTTCTCTCCAAACACCACTCCATTCTCTCTTCCTCCCTCTAAGAACCATGAAATTTTCCAGAAAACAAACCCAAGAACACTCCTCAAACTCGAAATCTTCATCATCTTGTGGTATTCTTGAAGGTAAAATCGATTTCTACTTCACTTTTCCTTCAAGTTTTGCTTTTTTTTCTTACACTTTCTCCTTCTTCATCTTCTTCAAACTTGTTTTATTTTTGTTAAAATGGTTTTTAGAACATGATGGATGTGTTTTAACACCATGCATGTATGATAAACAAGGTTGCATGTTCATGATCTTAGTGCAAAAATCGATTTTAAGGATTAAAACATCAAACTCAAGTTAAGAGTTTTTGAGAAACAAAATTTTGTTCATAAATGCATGTATACATTTTGATAAGTTTTAATCTTTTGATCTCTGGAAACATGACTAAAATATGAGTTTATCATGATATATTTAAAATACTTCAAAAGATTTACTCAAAGAAATGATGAAAACTCACTTTTCTAACCAATCATCATGCATGCAATCTGCCAGATTTCTTTACCTGACTTTAAACTGTCATATCTCACTCATTTCTTAACCAAAATTCGTGATTCTCTTTCTGCAATATAATATTTTGAGTTAGCTTTCAAACCCATCTGACCTCACTGGAAAATTCCAATATTTCAATTTTTACCAATTTTTACAAAACTGTTGCTCAAACAGCACTTTCCTTATGAACATTTGTTTTGTGTTAAATGTTCAAAGGACTTATTCATCACTAAAAGTCATTCAAAAATTATTTTGAACTCTTAATATCATGTATTAATTGGTACAAAAAGATCTTGATTCAAAAGTCTTTGTAACATGTTGCAAAAATTGTCATAGTAACATCAATAATCTTTACATCAATCACAAGAACCAAGTTTTCTCTATAATTTATTGAGCGTTTAGGCATGGTTTTCAACATCAAAAATAAGAAAACAATTTTTCATTGTTATTAAGTTGTATGAAGATGCATTCTGGAAATTTTCAGCTCAATATATATTTTCTTTATTTTTATATGAAAATAATAAGAAAATAGAGTGTTAAATCATATAAAATACTTACGCTAGTAAATAAGTTCTGGAAAAATTCTTGGATGATCCTTTAAGTTAATAAACATTCCCCATGAAGTTTCAATGACTTTTGTTACTGTTTAGTATTGTTTTTAATTTTCTTTTTATTTAGCTCTAATAAATAATAAAACCACTTTAGGGAATGTAAAAATATTATTTCGTATTTTTCGCAGCTTGTACCCTGTATTTAAAACTCAGAAAAATATTTTGGGAATTTTTCAAAATGTATATCTATTTTTCCATGATTTTTGTGTTTATAATGGATTAAAAACAGGAAAAATAGTTTTACTCATCCAAAATTAATAAAAATTTACCAGAAACTCTTATAATATGTTAGGATGATAAATAAAATTTTTGATGATTTTTATCTTCTGTATGCTATTTTTCTTCTATTTTCCCAAGATTTAATACACTTAAATGTACAAAAATCATAAAAATTGTGTTAAACTTTTTGAAAACACATATTAATAATTTTCCCAGATTATGTACACTGTAAAATAGTTACACAAAAATTATAAGAATTTTTCATGATAATTTACTATTTTTCCATGATTTTATGATTATTCAAGGAATTAAATGGTGAAAAATACTTAGACAAATCAAATTCAAGAAAATTTACCTTAAGGTCTTTGACTTCAATTAAAAATGAAATACAAAGTTTGGAAAAGTTTAGAACTAAATTGATTTCGTTTTGAATACTTAATCATTGGAACACCTCTAAAATGTTAAATATTAACATTTCAATAATCGAAATTTTCCACTTAAATTGTTATATAACAATTGATTCTTTGAAACTTAATTTCCACAGAAAAATGTTTGTAAGTTATCAATATTAAATTTTGACACATTATTGGCATAATTCTATTGTAGTAGTAAGTATACTAGTATTAGATTTCGATTAGAGACTCACTAGCGAATACCATTATTGTAGGATTCGGTAGTGGTACTCGTGGAACGTAGTTCAAGGCACCATTTGCATCATCTCAATGCATTGTGAGTATTCACGTACTCCCCTATTTTCAGTTTTTATGTTTTGGGGTGGAAAAGCATGTCCCGAAAAACTATTATTTGAATGTTGTATTTAAATTGATTTGTATCAAACATGATTGCTATTTTATTGCTATGTCTCTCTATGTATGTCTATGCAACACGGAACATGAAAACTTATCGTACTAAGGCCCTTCCCTTATCTCTAACCATTAACTATTTGAGCCAATGGTCATTATGGATATCGCTATTAGGAATTGACAACTCCTCACTCGCCCTATTGCTGGAGTGCATGATACCATATTCATCTATGGAACGATAAGCATAGATCTTGATAGGGCTTCAGTCATAGGTTTGGTTGAGACTCATTGTTTGCTCATACACATACAAACTCGTTTCTCGTTATAGCAATAAACTTGTTATTAATTATAGCAATTAACTTTGTTTGTCATTACAACAACGAACTTTTATTACTGAAAACTTATATACATGTTTTAGCAATGAAATTGTTTGCTCCTTGTAGCAACGAAATTGATTGTTCATTTTAGCAATGAAACTTGTTTACTCGTTTGAGTAACGAACTTTATCTTCCGAGAATATGAATGTTGCATCTTAATTGGGCAACATACTTTATCTCTCATGATGACAAAGAACTTTGTTTTTACAAACTTATTTACTCATTTTAACAATATACTTTTATTATTGGAAACTTTTATCAAAACTTTGATTTCAATTCATGGAACCAATATTATTTTGTTTATCTGTGAGTACTCACCAACTATTTTTATAGTTGACGCTCGTTTTACATGCTTTTTCAGGAATCATCGAGTAAGTGGCACTTAGAGACACTTCACTTTTAGGAGCATTCGCATGTGTTGTATTTCAATTTACATTGTAATTTCTTTTAAAAGTTGTTCAAACCCATTGTAAAATTGTAATGATTTTTAATACTATGGTTGGTGTTGTCTTTTAACTTTTGCTATGAAACCCTTTATACTGCCACGCCTCGTGTTTCTGCTTTAGCGGGGTGTGACAGTAGGGTTTGTACGAATGGAAATTTCGGGTTGTCACAACATCCCTTGAGATTGTTTAAGAAAAAGTATATTACTACATAAATATATCGTTGTTATCTATTTGTGAGTGTTATGACCATACTAAATTTGACTAGTATAAAACACGACGTATTGTAGGTGTCGAAAAATATGACATTTGTCACCCGTAGACCTTCTGGTCCAACTGTAGCTAACAGCAAGGTGTGGGATTGTCAGTCTCGTATAGATCTATACACAAACTCACTCTCTCCCTCAAGGAGACTCTAGTCCATAAGGGTAGACTTCCACTGGTACTTATGTAAGTACTCGAAGACGTGTCTCACAAGCTAGATTAACGACTTTACAAGTGATAATGCGAAAAACCCTTTTTATAATTAACAGATAAGTTTGTTAAAAGATTTACTTTGTTTCATAAACTAACTTATAGCTTATAAGCTTATTTTCCATGTTTTAACATGTTTCATGTTCTAAATACATTTTTGAAGGTAAGAAAGAAATAAAAAGCAATTTATATTTTAAAACAACATATTTAAAAGCATAAGAAATCCTTTTGTGTGATTGATATCATAGGAAAATATTAACACAATTTAATTGTGTTCAACTTGTATTTGCCCCCTTAAAATCATTTAAAACCCTTTGAAAAGGTAGATTATAGGGGTATGAACTCACTTTATGTGGGTGATTCAATTGAAGATTCAAATAAGGATGATAAGTTCCACGATTGAAGTCCCGAAGCGGATCGAGTGCAAGGAAACAGATCGAGTGCTAGCTTAACATACAAAAAGAGGGAGTTAGAAGTAAGAATGGAAGGTTTAATGGAGTTCACGGCCCGCTCTTGGAGTTCACGGCCCAAGAACACTTGGTGTTCTTGAGTTCAAGGCCCAACAAGCTTTGAAGAATGATGAAGATGCAAGTGTTTTTAGCCTAGAAATCCCTAGAATGATGAAGAAATGATGAACACCTTGAAGATCCAAGAAATATTCTAAGAAAAGTTGAAGGCTTGAAGATGATACTTGAGAGAGAATTGTTGGAGTTTGCGGCCAGGAGTGAAAGAATGAGGCAAAACTAGTCTCACTTATACATATATATATATATATATATATATATATATATATATATATATATATATATATATATATATATGTGTGTGTGTGTGTGTATATATATATATATATATATATATATATATATATATATGGTAAGGGTTCACGGCGGAAGAGTTCACTGCCGAGGGTTCACGGCCGAGGTGTTCATGCTCGGATGTTCAAGACTGCGAGGGTTTGTGGTCGATGCGAAGGATCTCGGTTCCTAAGGCTTTTCCTCCTTAACACACTATATTATAATAAGATAATTAAAGGATTAAGTTTGACCTTTAATTGAATAAGTGTCATTTTTTTACCAAAGTTGACTTTTAAAAAGATAAAATTTTCGGGTTGTCACATCATCCCCCCGTTAGAGAGAATTTCATTCCGAAATTAGCTTTCGTAGCAGGATTGCAGGGGTCATGCTCCTCTGAATGGTAGACTAACCACTCGTAGGCCTGGGCAACTTTGCCCTGAAGTTCATGATAGGATTCATACCTGGTCCATCTATCATTACCTCGTGTATACAAGTCGTATATAATTAAGATTAGTAAGACGGTCGGATGTGTGACTCTGCCCCAGGTCCACAAGCAAACAAGGAACAGGAAATGAGCCGGAAGTACACATTCTTAGTCCGCAGAATCTTAATTACATACTACTCTCACGTGTAAACTTAGTATTGATAGATTAACCGTATTTGTCCTTAGCCTATGTGCTTGAACTTGACCGGTTAGACGAGTGGTGGTTCTGGAAGATCTGCTGGGTATACATCGGCAAGGTTTCGAAGGTAAAGTTCTCCTTACATGAGTACTTCGGGGTCTAGAATATAAGAGAGACGATTCTGAGGTCTGTGTCGGGTTGTCGTTACCAATGACGAGAGTTTCGTTCATTGGTCGGTTAAGGCGGTGGGTTTTCGTAACACATGAACTTGGCATGGTGAGGACCATGCCAATCCATGTTGAATGATGACGCCGGACTCTTTATAGAAACAAGTTTTATGTCGATTTGAAAGAAACTTATGTTGTAGCGATGGTGTATTCCGTGTGTACTCGATAGTGCATTCTGTGTAGACTTTCTAGTGCTTTCTCAATATTACCACTGCCACAAATCGTAGAGCAATAAGCGAGTACTAGCAGTGAAAGTGCTTTGATAACTAGTGACAATACTTTATATTATGATCCTTCACGGTACAACTATGATCGCTTGGCATACACAAGTTACGTATAACTAAGATGAATAAGACGGTCGACTGAGTGACTCTACCCTAAATCCACAACCAGACAAGGAACAAGAAATAAGGAGAAATCACACACTCTAAGCCTGCAAAATCTTAGTTATGCATAACCCTGATGTACATACTAAGCCATCATAGCTCACCTGAATGGATCTTTAGTTCTCTTATGAATGTTGTGACTTATTCGCATAAATAATTTATAACTACTTTTTAATTTCCCCAATTTTTAATACAATTTTTAATCTTTAAAGTAATTTTATATAGAAGACGTACCGCTGTTCACAGGTGGTTCCGGGGCACTCTCTCCTGCGGTGATCATCAGTATTTGCCCTTCCCCGCTCGAGTTCTTCGTTATTGGACAGTCTCTCTTGTAGTGTCCAGTCTCACCACACCCATAGCAGGCGTGGTTTACTTCTACTCCGGGGACTTGGGAAATTGGTTGTGCCGGAGCCCTGTAGAAACGGACAGTGTGCCCCTTCTTGCGGCAATTTATGCACTGCATCTCCCGACAAGCTCCATTGTGGTGGTAGTTACACTTACTACACATCGGGATGGTTCTAGCATATCGACTGACACGCGCTGGAGTGGCAGGTGTTGTGGCGGCGTGTACAGTAACTACTCGTTGTTCCTGCGGGGGTTCCTGTGTTGTTCGTTCGTTCCTCTTATTCCTCGACTTTCGTTTATAGTTCTATCCCTTTGTTGGCTCGGGAACTGGGGCCACCACGCCATGGCGGACTCCATGGTCAATGAGTCGCTAGGCGAAGCGTTTGGCGCTATCGAAGGTAGTTGGGTTGGAAGCCAGTACAGATGGGTTTTGAGCATTCTAACACTCCTATGGTGTACATGCAACCCTATAAACCTTGGATCTATGTTTTCTCTATTATACATGCAAATATTCAATATTCCAAGGTTTCATGCTAACTAGCATAATATGAAACAACTATAATACGAAAGCCTAGTTAGATAACCTACCTTTTGATGGTGCTTGAAGTCTTGATCTTTAAGAGCTTCGCCCCAATAGTTTGGAAGCCTCAAGTGGAATCACAAATCAACAAAAACACCTTGGAAAACTTCAGAGAATAGCAAGCACTTCTAGAAATCGGCCCAACCTTTGTACTCACACACACTAGTGCCATTTCTTGTGCCAAAGACCACTTTATATAGTATGGAGGATTAGGGTTACATTCATGTAAACCCTAATACCCATGACCTTTCATTTCCATAGGATCCATAGGTTAAATGCTCCATGGACTAACCATGAAAACTTAGCCCAACCTAAATGAACTTGGCCCATTCCATATATATATATATATATATATATATATATATATATATATATATATATATATATATATATATATATATATAAAAGAGACCATATTTAATTTGTTCCTTTTTTATCACTAAATTAATTCTTGATCAATACTAATTAAATAATATGATTCCATATTAATATATTAGAACTTATAATATATTAATATAAATCATAAGCACACTATTCTCAAAAGACTATCCATATAAATTGTTCCGGTGAAGTGCAACCCAAATGGACCATGCCAAGTCGGGTCAAGTACATACCAATTATAGTTATGGGCTTAGACACTAATCCAACAGTCTCCCACTTGGATAAGTCTAAAACTATTATTGCGTATAACTCCAAAACCCGACTAGCAATCGTAGCTCTTATAGCCGCTGTCGAACTCTGACCTTAGTCAATGACTTGTCCATTAGATAAAGGATCTTATATTCCTCCATTCTAGATATCATATGGACTGAGACATGGATTATAATCATTCTATCTGTCCATTTGTTGTTTCCCGATTTCTAATTTATGACGACCGACTAATTCAACAAATCAAATCAGTCTAGGCTTGGCCAAGCACTTCGGGGTGTCATCACTAAATCATCGAGGGCCCACAAATATCGCTTTTATCCCTTTAAGTTTAAAAGGAATGGATAAACTTCGACTCATATGCTTGTTGTACTACTTGTTGAATCATACACAAAGGCACGTTTTATAACATCGAGTTACGAATGCGTTTTCGTACAATCAATGTATAACCAACTCATAGGCAACAGCTCATATCTCTAGGTTTGAAGGATATAAGATATTATCGTCTCATGATCACTCGTGATAAAATCCAGTAAGTGAGTGAAATGAGCGTGGGTTTAATCCAATACTCAGAACTTATGAGCACTCATGAATGTTGTAGCAACTCTTGCTATGCCCAACACCTTGGACATCTACAAACTAGCTTCATGATAGTCTTGCCTTAATACTACTTCCAACGTATTATCAACTGTGGATGGTTTGAATAACTTAGTCATTCAGGAAGAACGACCTAGTTATTCTGGAAGTCAAAAAACACAAAGTGAAACATAAGAATAATCGAATCCAAGATGGTATCAGAACTTATGAATATAAATAGAATACCTTTTATTTATCACCATATTGATTACACATTATTCATTACATACTGTTTCAAATTATCAACTTTATACTTGAATCAAAACAATAGTCGTGCCACGCTCCAAGCATGCACACAATGTTTATCCAAACAATAGTCATGCCATACACCAAATATGCACACTATGTTTGTCCAAACATTAGTTATGCCATACACCAAGTATGCACACTAAGTTTGTCTATGATCTTTTACTTTGTGAAATAGATCGATTAAACATAATTCCAATGATCCTCATTTCACAATCCCAAATCTTTACCGCAAATACAAGAATTCCAAATTCCTGCCATTTACCAAAATCTTGTTAGATTTTAAACTTATATGCACTGATCCTCTTGTAATGATTATGCACAAAGTCACAAAGACTTGTCAATAGTCATTACAGAGTGTTCCAATGGAGAACATTCCATGGAAAAGAAGTCTCAAATTCAAAGTACATTGCTTTGAACATCCTTCTTGCATTAAGTTTCCTAATCTTACACAGATTTAATGAATAACTTCCACCAATGGGAATATTTCCATATTCTCATTTTGACTATCACTTCTGAACAAGAGTTGCCTCTTTTCAGAATATGTCAATATGGTCCTTTCCAAACAATTTCCACCATACTTCCAACTGTCTCTGAGCAACCAATCTTTGGTAAACCTTAGATTGTCCTCGACAATTGCTTAATCAAATTAGTCATATCTAGTTCTAGTACTTTTTCCCTCTTAATGCTCTAGGCATTTGGAAAAATTTAGAACAAATGAATATTATAGCACATGCAATCAATCATATATCTGAAGCATATGGGACACAATTCATGATGTCTCACATAAAGACATGATACTAGACCAGTCTTTTGCTATAATATTTCTATTTTTATTTGCCACGTTCTCAAAATTTAGATTATGAAAAGGGATGTCGTAATCACAATCAAATTTTAGAACGCAAATAATGTTCCCATATATAGAATTTCTTTATGTTGAACCATTCCAACATAACATTCATATATATACTTGACTAAATTTGATTAAAATCTCAATCTAAGCTTTTAGAATTGAAATGAAGTATAATTTCCTCTCCCTTAATTATAGCAAAACAACTTTTCCCAATTGAACTTTTGTTTTTCTATAATTAACATTGCCAACTTGCAACACTTATTATAATTATCATACTCCCACTTGCATGATGATTATTAGCATAACACTTATGCTCCCACTAGCTTTGACATGTACTCAGAAATCAGCTGGACTTCTAGAAATCAATACTTTATTGACTTTCTTACCAAAGTTCAGATTTCTGATTCGAGATGCTTTGATAAAACTTCATCAAAATCATACACCTTTCCTTAGATAGCACACATGTGTGTCTAAACAATTTCAGAACTATGAAAAGGGATGCCGTAATCATAGTTTCAATTGTTTAGACCTTTGCCATTCCTCACAGGTCCATGTTACTGTTTCGGTTAACCACACACGCTCCACTAACGACTTTGAGAATGCAAGTATCACAATTGCTATCTACTTAAAATCTACTTAGTGACAGCATTTCCTCACCATCATTTTCATGAATCGGAGAGAAACCTTATGACACTTAGATTTTATGGTGTATGTGTTCCTATCCATGTGAATTTGTCAAAACCATAATCACAAGACAAGGTTAGTGACAAATCCAAACTCATATGGACTAAACTTGTGCAGTCTTAACTTCTTACCACCTGGCAGCACAAGGGCCTGCCATTGCTTCCAAGTTGTTATGCAATCAATTGAGAACTCCCAGAGCTCATATACAAAGCCAACTTCAAACTGGAATGGGCACAGAAATAGGAATATGTCAACACGATAGGTTATAAACCTCAAGTCGTGTGCTAGTGATAAACTGCAGGTTTTATTCTTGATTAGACTCTTTCAGAATCTTTTAGACTCCCACTGTCCTCTTGACATATAAGACTCTCTTGCCAAGTGTCATGCCTTGTCAAACAAATATTCAAGAGATACTGCAGATTCTTATCATGACAAACACTTCACACAATTGGCCTTAGTTGGTCTCTGTTTTATCCAAAACATCACAACTTACCAATTTCAAATGTACAAGAGTAGGACACATTTTACTCTTACATTTGAAAAGTGTTAATAAACCTTCTTTAAGATGTGTCACTCAAATTACAATCTTAGAGTATGACTCTAAGATTTGTTTTGGAACGAATTATGTATCACCTTCTTGATTTAACCATTTCAATAATTCATGACTCCTCTTCTTAGCCATAGGAATGCACTAAGATGTCCCTAGAGGATGAATTGTGATATGGTCTCACAATCATTAAGATGATCATAAAACATGATACTAAAGTACTCTCCCATCTTTTCAGATTTGAGAGACTTGTATCTTTCTGCCAAATTTGATTTTTCTTATTCGTTCTGCCATACATCGAAACTTTTCCAATGCTTCAGAATTATACTTAAACTTGTAAGTATAACCATATTTACTAAACTTTAGTAAATCATGACGAATAGTCTTATCGATATTTTGTGGTGGACTTGACCAGTGCACAAGAATGTGTACTTGATCCCTTAGTCCTTCATTTGACTCACATATACATGTGAACAAGGAACTAGTCTTAATTTTCCAAAGATGAAAATTTTCATTCACCATACAATACAAGTTGCATAATTCCAAGTTTCTATCCAACTGAAACTTTGTTGATGAGAATCTTTCCTTATTTGGTAAATTATGACACTACCACAAACGACATAATCAAATCCATCTTCCAATGTTGCTATCAATGGAATCATATAAACAACAATTTTTCACAAATGCCACTGTAGGGATATTTAAAATAAATAAAAACAAAACTTTTCTTTTATTTAAAACTTGCAGAAAAACTTATCCTTACAATGAAAATGCATATGAAAAATATGTTGTTATCTATTCCTAAGCAATCTATCACAACTCTTAAGCAACTGCTCAAAAATTCTGATCACCGAACCATGCGATCGAAATCCATCTTCGCGATCAGAATCAACTTACTCTTCTTTAAGCTTCCTCTCTTTTCTTTGATTCTTAAAACTTCAACATGTGACCCAGTCACATCATGTAATAAGAATCTCCAAATGGGAAGTTAATAGAGTTAGATAGTGGACTTACATGAAGTAGAGTTAAACTTTTTGACTTGACCAACCTTATGATCTTTCAGGTAAATAGGGCAGCTTTGCAACCACTGCCCCTTACGTTGGCAATATAAGCATATGGACTCTTTGGGAATGGTACACGAGACTATCTCAGACTTAGCCTTTCTCTTTACCATTTAGTCAACCGAGTTGACTATGGTCGATCCCTTTCCAATGGGAAGAGAAAGCTTTTCTGGATTTTCAATGTTACCATTGTCAATGTCCATTTTCAAGTTTGGGAAGTTGATCTTCTAATAAAATTTGCTTTACCAGTGCTCCAAATCATTATTGATTCAGCAGCACCTAGCAAATAGATAAGATCATTAAGGGTCATGTCATAGTCCGTTTCATAGTAGTCCCAAAGAAACTCACTATGTGACTTAGAAAGTGATTGAACAACCAACTTTCTCAAGACTTTGACACCCAACTCTCCCGGCTTGTCAATATGTGACTTCATCTCCAAGATGTGAGTACACATAGACCTTGCTTTCCAATAGGGTTTGAGTGACCTTGAACTATTCAAGAACTTGTGGGTTAGGGAGAATAAGTGGAGGAGGTGGAGGAAGTGAAGTATGATTTCCATGAGCCAACTACGGGACATCATCTTCATTAGGAAAGCTTGTTCCATGAGATTTGGCAAGATCATAGTTGTCTGAACCAGACATCTACAATGGGAGATATTCAAGTTAGTTGAATGACTATTCACCAATTTCCACCATGAAAAACGAAATAAATTATTAGGTTTTAATTGGATTTGAAACTCCTAGATCTTTCGAGATTCATTGAACTTTTCAATGGCATGTTTCAATATCGATTGTGCCCTCTCAAGTTTTGTGACTGGGATGCCGAGGATCACAAAACAAGGTGTGAATAACCATGCAAATATACTTGGTACCCTTAATATTTATCACTTAATCGATGTGTCGGTTAACCACACACGCTCCACCGATCGTATGATAAACATTAAGTTACCCTTTGCCTACCTTGTTGTATCCATGTTAGCATGCCGGTTAACCACATGTGCTCCATTAACGAGTTAAGCAAAGTGCAAAGTGTAATATCATGAGTTAGCACCAAATTCTTATTTTCCTAAAGTAACTAAGATTAGGAATTTATAAAAGGTTTAGTTACTTTATATTTATCATTATACTTATAATGAAAATTATAGTCCTTGTACTACCTGTTCGGCTAGCGACCCTCCACCAGTCAAGGAAGCGGTGGGTGAGAGTGGACACCCATTAAACTGCCATTTTATAGGCAGTAAACTTATACCCCCCTTATATACCGGCTTCGTGAATGAGGCCTACTAACAGTAAGACCGACTTTGATCTTATATATATATATATATATATATATATATATATATATATTATTAACTTATAATACTATAAAGTATAAGGGTTGAATTTTAACATTTAAAACTCTAGGGTTTGGAATTAAAGTGTGTATGAGACTTTACAAATTTCAAAACTTGAGGGCAAGTTTTGAACTATTCAAAAACTTTTGGATTTTCATAACTTATGAGTTTAATTAAGGTTTTAAAAAGTTTAATGAAGAGACTCTTGAACATCCATAGCTTGAGGCAAGTTATGGAGTTCTTAAAAGAAAAGACTCTTCAACTTTTGTAACCTTTGCATTTTAATGAATCTTTCAAAGAAATGACTTTTGGCAATCCACAACTTGAGGACAAATTATGGACTCCATTAAAATACATTTAGATCAAGAATTAACTAACAAACAATTTTGCAAATAATTCCTATGATCTACCAAAACTTATAAGTGTGTGAACAATCATATCAACAATTTTAAGAATTACATAAACACACATAAAACTTGAAATTTTGATAACAACTTTGAAACTGGTTTACCATAATCATTACCACATCAAAAACAGGTTTTATAAGTCCAAAACAGTTTAAGGTAATGATTCTAGACCAATTCCAGCCTTAAAACTCGAAGATATGCTGCCAGGGGTCCAACTCGTCGAGTGCATGAACCAACTCCACGATTTGGATGAATTTATTCATGGACTCATCGAGTCCCTTAATGGACTCGGTGAGTCAGCTGCCCAGACAACATATAAACTTTGATTTTTAGCAATTTGCATCAAGTATAAAAGAAAACAAGCCTAGGCTCTGATACCACTGATGGGTTTTCAGCATTCTAACACTCCTATGGTGTACATGCAACCCTATAAACCTTGGATCCATGTTTTCTCTATTATACATGCAAATATTCAATATTCCAAGGTTTCATGCTAAGTAGCATAATATGAAACAACTATAATACAAAAGCCTAGTTAGATAACATACCTTTTGATGGTGCTTGAAGTCTTGATCTTTAAGAGCTTTGCCCCAATAGTTTGGAAGCCTCAAGTGGAATCACAAATCAACAAAAACACCATGGAAAACTTCAGAGAATAGCAAGCACTTCTAGAAATCGGCCCACCCTTTGTACTCACACACACTAGTGCCATTTCTTGTGCCAAAGACCTCTTTATATAGTATGGAGGATTAGGGTTACATTCATGTAAACCCTAATACCCATGACCTTTCATTTCCATAGGATCCATGGGTTAAACGCTCCATGGACTATCCATGAAAGCTTAGCCCAACCTAAATGAACTTGGCCCATTCCATATATATATATATATATATATATATATATATATATATACACATACATATATATATATATATATATATATATATATATATATATATATATATATATATATAAGAGTCCATATTTAATTTGTTCATTTTTTATCACTAAATTAATTCTAAATTAATTCTTGATCAATACTAATTAAATAATATGATTCCATATTAATATATTAGATCTTATAATATATTAATATAAATCATAAACATACTATTCTCAAAAGACTATCCATATAAATTGTTCCGGTGAAGTGCAACCCAAATGGACCATGCCAAGTCGGGTCAAGTACATACCAATTATAGTTATGGGCTTAGACACTAATCCAACAAGTACATCCCCTTGAATCTGGGTAGATAAACCCCAGATGTACTTCTCTATCTTTTTACTCTCTAGGGTAACCATCCTGGGGCACAATGCTGCCAGGGCACTAAACCTGTCAGTGTAGGCTACTATGTCTGAGCCGACCATGGTATGATCCCATAACTCTTGCTCCAACTCTTAAGCTTCGCCTCTTAGACAGTATTCTTCCAACATCATCTATTTTAGGTTCTCCCAGCCCATTGATTTAGCCACTGATAGGGTCAGTGACTTAACATGGCCATTCCACCATTTTAGGGCTCTGTCGGATAAGGTGTGGGCAGCAAACTTCACCTTGCTCCCTTCTGGGCACTGACAGATTTTGAAAACTGATTCTGTATTCTCGAACCATTGCCTCAGAGCAATGACTCCCCCACTCTAATAAAGTACTTGGGCTTACAGTTCATGAAGTCCTTGTACGAACACTCCCGTGGGTATCCGTGAGTAACTCTGTGGTTAGTTAGGTGGGTACCGCTACCAGATCCACTAGTACCACTTGCGTAGATTTGATTTATTGCAGTTGTTGTTGCGACTGTTACCGCTGCTTGGAAAGTAGCCGGATCGTATTGTGGTGGTGGAGGCGGTGGTGGATACTCTGGTAGGTGTCATGGTAATAGTAGTAATGAGTAGTAATCCTTAACTATACCTATTATAGTTAAATAGTAATCTTGGTTGCATTCCTTTGTTACACAAAGGTACTGAACTGAACTGAAGACTTTTATATCCAACACAAATATATATGATATATAACTAAGAATTCAATGACAGTCGGACAAATAACAGAATACCCTAAGTCCACAACCAAACAAGGAACAGGAAATAAGGTGAGCTATCAGTCCTAAGTCCTTCATGTCTTACTTATATAAATATATTAGTATAGATATGGTTTTGAAGATAAAACAAGTTTAAAAGAGTTTGAAAACAGTTTTAGCATTTTAAGAATTTGATAAAAGGTTTGAAACACTTGAAAACCCAAAGTTTGATGGAAATCTGAAAGTAGCAACAAATCATGTAGTCTGTTCTAGTTATTATTCACATGTGATTGATATCATAACTATAACAGCTCAACTTGTATTCCCCCCATAAAAGTATTCAAAATCTTTTAAAAGGTTGATTTAGGGGTATGAACTCACCTGCAGTGAGTGGAGTGGATGGAAGTGTCGAGTAGGATGCTAGGTGTCAAGTGAGGACTTGAACACACACACGGATCCTATGTAACATGTAGTGATACATAAATGTATCTAATTAGTTATTTAATCACTAATTAATCAAGTAAAGACACTCTCATGCATGAAAACACTTTGTTTCAAGTGCTAGGAGTGCTAAGTTTGCATCTGAGGAGAGTATGGCCTCACCTTGGAGTTTACTCCTCATTTGGTAGCCCTTATATGTGTTTACGCTTTCTGGACCATTTCCCCCATGCGTTTACGGTCGTAAACTCATGATAATGGTGCACTTGTGTGTTTTAAGGTCTCATATCTCACAAGGAAAGGTTCTAAGTTTGAATCAAAGGCTTAGGAAGTGGTTAGGGCACGAAAGGACTCACCATTGGAGTTTATGGTCCTTGGACCACCCTTGGGAGTTTACGGTCGTAAACCCATGAGTTTATGGTCGTAAACTCATGGTTACTCCAACCATTTCGTGTTTTGGTGTTTCTAGTGCATGCATGTGAGGTTCTAGTCTTTTATCCAAGCTATACAAGGTGTTAGGGGCATCTAAACACCACTTGGGGGTGTTTACGGTTCAAGGATCTCCCTTGACCGTAAACACATATGTTCTTGGGGGTTTTGATGTTCATTCCATGGATTAGCAAGCACACTAAGCAAGTAACTAGTTAGGAAGAGTGTACTTACTTATAGGAAGCTTGTGAGAGTGTTTAGGACCCAAAAACACTAGTGTGTGTTCTTGGTGTTTTGAAGAACTCTTGAAGATCTAAGTAAAAATCAAGAATCCATGGATGAAATGATGTATAAACACTAGATTAAGTGTTGTATGAACGAATCAAGGAAGGAAAACACTTACAATTGGGCGGATTTGAAGAAGTGTGTGATGATACTTGAGAGAAAAGTGGTGGGTGTTCTTGAGGTGGAAAGTGTAAAGTGAGGGAATAGTGGGTAAACTCATGGTATATGCATGAGTTCTTGGAAAAATGGTGTTTATGGCCCAAACTCCTCTTCTTTGGCCGTAAACACCTAGCTAAGGTGTTGTTTGTTTTGTTTGCTACACATCACTCATAACGACACTTCCTTTTTTTTATTCGTTTAACAATTTTTAAAATTAAACACCCAAACGGACTTAAATCCGGCCAAAAGTGTACTGAAATGTATTTGACTTTTATTTGAAGTGTTAGACTGTAGAGATTATACAAATGAAAATTTCGGGTTGTCACATCATCCCCCCATTAGAGGGAATTTCGTCCCGAAATTAGAGTTCAAGCAACTAAGTTATTACAACATAACTAAGTAAAGAGATGAGGATATTTAAGTTTCATATGATCCTCACGCTCCCAACTGAATTCAGGTCCTCGCTTGGCGTTCCAGCTAACCTTCACGATTGGGATGCGGCTTTGTTTCGTTCGTTTGACCTCGCGATCCATGATCTCTACAAGTTCTTCCATGAAGTTGAGGCTCTCGTTGATCTCGATATCGTCGAGTGGGATTACAAGAGTCTCGTCGGATAAGCACTTTTTCAAGTTTGAGACGTGGAAGGTAGGATGTACGTTACTAAGCTCGTGGGGTAAGTTGAGTTTGTAAGCTACGTGGCCGATTCTAGCGAGGATCTCAAAAGGCCCTATGTATCTCGGATTCAGCTTTCCACGCTTTCCGAAGCGTATCAAGACTTTCCAGGGTGAGACCTTCAAAAGGACTCGGTCTCCCACCTGAAACTCCAAAGGTTTCCTCCGTTTGTCCGCGTAGCTTTTCTGTCGGTCTCTAGAGGCTTTCAATCGTTCACGAATCTGAATGATCTTCTCCGTCGTTTCCCGAATGATTTACGGACCTGTGAGAGTGCTATCAGGAACTCGTCCTTTAGCTAATTGAGTGTCACCCACCTCAGCCCAGCACAGTGGGGATCTGCACTTTCGGCCGTAGAGGGCTTCGAATGGGGCAGCCTTGATGCTCGTATGATAACTGTTGTTGTAAGAGAATTTGATAAGGGGTAAGTGGGTATCCCATGCCTTACCAAAGTCGATCACACAGGCTCACATCATATCTTCCAAAGTTTGGATAGTCCTCTCACTTTGTCCATCGGTCTGTGGATGGTAGGCTGTACTCATGTCTAGCCTCGTTCCTAAGGAGCTTTGTAATGACTGCCAGAACCTCGAAGTGAATCTGCTATCTCTATCGAAGATAATAGATATAGGGACACCATGCAGTCGTACGATCTCTCTAATGTATGTTCTTGTGAGCTTCTCCATTTTGTCGGTTTCTTTGATGGGTAGGAAGTGCGCGGACTTGGTCAATCTGTCGACGATGACCCATATGGTATCAAGTCCACCCGCTGTCTTGGGTAACTTGGTTATGAAGTCCATAGTGATCTGCTCCCACTTCCACTCAGGTATCTCCGGTTGTTGGAGTAGACAGACAGTTTCTGGTATTCGACCTTGACCTTCGCGCAAGTAAGGCATTTACTTACGAAGGTAGCAATTTCTGCTTTCATGTTAGGCCACCAGTATGACTTCTTGAGAGCCAGATACATCTTATCTGAACCTGGGTGGACGGAATATCGAGTATTGTGCGCTTCCTTCATGACCAAGTCTCTGAAGCCACCGTGCTTCGGTCTCCAGATCCGGTCGATGAGATATAAGGCTCTGTCACCCCTGGCTTCCAGGTTCTTATCCATTCCTCGCAGGGATTCTCCCGCTACATTTTCAGGTTTCAAAGCTTCGAGATGAGACTCCTTAATTTGTGCGGATAGATGCGAATGGATAGTCATTGTTAGTGACTTGACTCTTCGGCCAGAATATTCTTTCCGACTTAGGGCGTCTGCAACTATGTTGGCTTTACCCGGATGATAACGAATTTCACAATCGTAGTCATTGAGTAGCTCGACCCACCGTCGTTGTCTCATGTTGAGCTCTTTCTGGTTGAAGATGTGTTGGATGCTTTTGTGGTCGGTATAGATGGTGCTCTTCGTACCATACAGATAGTGTCTCCAGATTTTTAGGGTGAACACAACCGCTCCTAATTCGAGGTCGTGTGTGGTGTAGTTGACCTCGTGTGTCTTCAGCTGTCTTGAGGCGTAGGCGATGACCTTACCTCGTTGCATCAGAACACATCCGAGCCCCTGATTGGATGCATCGCAGTATACCACGAAGTCCTCTATCCCTTCGGGGAGGGATAGTATCGGTGCGGTGCATAAGGCGCGCTTCAGGGTTTGGAATGCCTTCTCTTGCTTCTCTTCCCAGTCAAAGGCCACGCCTTTCTGGGTCAATGTAGTCAGGGGTTTCGCGATTCGAGAGAAGTTTTGAATGAATCTGCGGTAGTAGCCAGCGAGACCTAGAAATTGGCGAATTTCCGTAGGCGTCTTTGGTGCTGACCAGTTCTCAATAGCCTTAATTTTGGATGGGTCCACATGGATTCCCTCTTTGCTACCCACGTGTCCTAAGAATTCGACTCTTCGGATCCAAAATTCGCATTTAGAGAAACTCGCATAAAGCCTCTCGAATCGTAAAGTTTCCAGGACTTGTCGCAGATGATCGCTATGCTCTTCCTCACTTCGAGAGTAGATAAGTATGTCATCAATGAAGACGATGAAGAACTGATCCAAGTAAGGACATCATACTCTATTCATTAAGTCCATGAAGACTGCGGGCACATTGATCATTCCGAAAGGCATCACTACGAACTCGTAGTGTCCGTAACGAGTTCGGAAGGCTGTCTTCGGAACATCCTCCTCCAGCACTCGTAACTGGTGATACCCGGACCTCAGATCAATCTTGGAGAAGTAGCTCGCCCCTTGCAGTTGGTCAAATAAATCGTCTATGCGCGGAAGAGGGTAACGATTTTTGATCGTGAGCTTGTTGAGTTCCCTATAATCAATGCACATACAGAACGATCCGTCCTTCTTCTTGACAAACAAGATCGGAGCTCCCCAGGGTGAGAAGCTTGGTCTTATAAAGCCCTTGATGAGCAGTTCGTTAAGTTGACCGGACAGTTCCTGCATCTCAGCAGGTGCTAGACGATAGGGCGATTTGGCTATGGGGGTCGCTCCTGGGATTAAGTTTATTCGGAAATCGACTTGACGTTGCGGGGGTAATCCTGGGAGTTCTTCCGGAAAGACGTCGGGGAAGTCGCGTACTATGGGAAGGTCTTTTAGGTCTTTCGTTTTCTGGCTCATATCGACGACGTGTGCAAGGAACGCACGATATTCCTTATGCAAGTACTTCTGGGCTTGAATACTTGGGATGATACGAAGACTCGTACTGGGTTTGTCTCCGTAGATCAATAAGGGTTCGTTATTCGGCAGATTCAGACGGACTGCTTTTTCGAAGCACAGAATGTCGGAACGATAAAGACTCAGTCAGTCCATGCCTACGATGACGTCGAAACTCTGGATAGCTATTGGTATGAGGTCGATTGGAAACGAATGATAATCTAGTGTGAGGGAACAACCTATGTAAATCTCGTTAGAACTCTCTGTCTTACCGTTAGCCATTTCTACGACGAAGATTTCTTTTAGTGGTTGTGGTGATTGTTTAAGTAGGTGTTTGAATTTTTGGTTAACGAAACTTCTTTCTGCCCCACTATCGAATAGGATACAAGCATAAGAGTTATCGAGAAGGAACGTACCCGTGACTACTGTGGGGTCTGCCACGGCTTCATTGTGGCCGATAGCAAGTAGTCTTCCTGTTCCTCCTGAATTCCCAGCCTTCGGATAGTTTCTTTTGAAGTGCCCTGTCTCGCCGCACCCGTAGCAGGCTTGAATCACTCCGGCACCAGGAACCTGCGTGATGGGCTTGGGTTAAGATCTGCAAAACCGGGCGGTATGGCCCTTCCGGTCGCAGTTAGTGCAGTGCATTTCACGGCAGGGGCCGTTGTGATGGAAGGAGCACTTGGTGCACTTGGGTAGGCTTCCTACATAAGTTTTGGCTGGTAGAGGGGCAGTAGGGGTAGTGGCAGCATGGACAGCCACAGTCTGTTGGTTCTTGAAAGAGGGTTGAGCTGATTTGCCCTTCTTTCGGTGCCCCCGCTTCCTTTTGTTGTCAGATGTCTTGGTTGATGTGGGGGTAGTTATTGGGGTTGTTGATGGAGTAGAAGGAGTTTCGTGATCGATGAGCCTTTGGGCCAATTCTTTGGCACTATCGAAGGTCGCAGGGTGTGAGGCTAGAACGTTCCCTCGATATGGGGTACCAGACCCCAGATGTATCGTTCAATTTTCTTGCTTTCGGTGGGAACCATGTTAGGACATAGAGCCACCAGGTCGCAGAACCTGGCTGTATAAGCCACTATGTCGGAACCTTGCATTTTAAGGTTCTAGAGTTCTTCCACAAGCTTCTGAATTTCGCCCCTCGGGTAGTACTCCCTTGTCATAAGGTCCTTCAGTATGTCCCAGCCCATGGCGTTACCAGTTACTAGGGAGAGTGATTTGACATGGCCATTCCACCATGTCAGGGCTCTTTGGGTGAAGGTGCAAGTAGCAAATTTTATCTTGCTTCCTTCAGGGCATGAGCACATCTCGAAGATGGCTTCTGTCCTTTCGATCCATTGGGATAGTGCAAGGATCCCTCCAGTCCCATTGAAGTATGTAGGTTTGCAGCTGATGAAATCTTTATAGGTGCACTCCCGTGCATGCGGATGGATTTCACCTTGGCTGGAGTTTGTGCCAGTCCCCGTTCCACTAACACCACCAGAGTTTATTTGAGCCATGGCGGCGGTCACAGCTGTGGTTACAGTTGCTTAAAACATCACCGGATCGAACTGCGGTGGGGGTGGTGGTGGAGTTTGATTTGCAGGCATTGGACGCTTACGAGGCGGCATATTTTACTGAAAATTCATAAAGATGACGATAATGGTAAGAATCGATTGTAAGTATGATGAGAGTGTCCCATGGACTAAATCGCCATAGTCCAAATACCAGATAGAATCATAACAATAGAGTAGGGAAATATAAAAGTTCAGGTTTTCCCATAGATTAGACAACTGCCAATATTACTGGTATTAATGATGTAACATGAGTTCAGGAAAAGTGACCTAAAAGTAGGTCTTACATCAAACCATAAAGGAAAATGTTGACAGCTTAGAAGTCTAGTTAGAGTGCTTTCAAAGTTAGGAATGTTTACAGATAAGTGCTCCACAGAGCATAGAAAGAAAAGGCTATTCCTTAATTCAAAAGTAAAGATGAATCGACATCTTCTACCGACGACGGGTATCCCTTGGGCGAACTCTCAGGTCTACCAGCTGATGTACAACTTCCTGAAGATGTCGTTCATGCGCTCTCTGACGCATACGGAGTTCCATGATTTCGGCTCGGGATGCAGCTAGTTGTTGCTGCAGAGTCTAATTGGTCCTCCTGGTCCTATCTACCGTCTGTTCGAGTTGAAGAATACGGACTGTGTTAAGGTTAGAGATGGCGTCAATTTCCACTACTCGCTCGATGGCTGCATGGCCTTGCTCGATATTCCTAGCAATCCTTCGGACCATGATGGGCAGGACTTGGTCAGATGATCCTCCCTCGCTTCTATTGTAAAAGCGTCGGTCTCCATTGAAAGGTAAAGGATGACCCTGCTCATCAGTCCATCGATTCAAGGTTGTTGCCCACATGGGAGTGGGACCTTGAAATACCGGACGGGGGTTGGGGTTTGGAGCTATTGGGGGTAGGTTGTTGACTTCTGGTTCAGAGTCGGAGCTATCCGAAAAGCCTTCTGCATGGTGATCATCCAAAGGGATTGGGTGATTTTCTCCTGGCTCTTCATCAAGCCATCCACCAATGCCTTGGTTTGGATAGTACGGATCGCCAGGGAGATGAAAGCCAGCCATGCTATCTACGCGAGAATGGGGAAAGAATAGTTAATAGATGTACTAATCTAAGATTATTATAAGATGATCGTTATTAGTTGATTCAATACTTGCATAGTGCATACCAATTACATGCAACCGAGACAGGATAGACCTTCGAATAAGTGATCCTAACTCTAAATCCACAACCAAACAAGGAACAGGAAGTAAAGCAAAGATCACAGATTCTAAGTCTATAGCGCCTTAGTCACATGTAACCGTAGAGTATCCACTTAGCAACTATTGCCTTACTAGTAACGACCTTTTTAGTTGTCACATATGTAATTCATAGTAATGCAGAATACCCCTATAGTATTATGCTCTAGTGCTCTCTTTGTGTTAGTGTTGGTATGTTTTTAGACTTGTTGCAACACCACAACCATTCTTAGGCACATTCTAGTCACTCCTCGGGAAATATAGTTGATCAGGCTACATCCCCCCAGATTTGACTATATGTCTCTAAGCCTAATCGTGCTGTCCAACAATCTTAATACTTTTGTTCTGTTCTAGTATGATACTGGCCTTGGTATAAACAGATGTATATATATACTTAGTTAAATATTTTATTATTTAAAAGTATATATTCTTGGTCAGAATGTTTTAATCCCGATGTGTTTATAGTTAGTATATCTTTTATGGGTTGATATACTTGATTCACTATAAACAGTGCTCTGATACCAATCTGTCACACCCCAAAACCAAGAACGGCGGAAACGTTCTGGGGTGGAGGACGTTATGTACAGTATCATAACAATGCATAATAGTAAAGACAAGCAACAACATCCATTGCATTAATATAATAATTGTAATATAAGCGTGTTCTGTACAGTTTGTAAGACACCAAAAGTATAATCAAAATAAAAGATGAGTCTTGTGTGTGCTCCATCTTCTCAAAAGCTTCATCTGTACCTGTCTACTGATGACCTGAGAATACAAGTTATTTTGAAAGCGAGTATCAGCATAAAGCTGGTGAGTTCATAAGTATTTAGTGTCATTGCTTGTATAAAAATGTTTACAACCATGTAGTATAATAGTTGATATTAATGTTTGAAAAGAGTATGCTCCCTAGAAAATCCTATATTTTCCAGTAAAAGTAGTCTTCTACCAAGACCCGGTTGGTTGCATGTTTGATCCTTTGAAAATGTAAAAGTTTTCCCAGTGAAACTATCAGTATGAAAATATAGTTTTAGACTTCATTCATATAAAGTAATTGGGAAAATAATGCTTTACCCCAGCAGTGTCACTGCCGGCTTAATGTAATGAAAATGCAGACTCCAGGTAGTATTAAATGTACAATACACCTGGGGGAATCCGTTTTGCCTTTAATTCTTAAAGTGTTAATTAAAGGTCTGAATGTGAACTCGTATGTAACCATGCTGATTGACGATCGAATAACTGATGACCCTCCGAGTCATATGTAGTGATGTGACATTTTGTGACCCCTTGGCCTTGCGGCTGGGACTGTAGCTAGCAGTCGGGATGTGGGAGTGTCTGTCCCGTATAGATCTATACACACAATGCCTGCTCTCCCTCCAGGAGACTCTAGTTACACGGTGATACCACAGTGAAGTGTCGTATCGAGAAGTAGTATGTCACATTCTAATTATAGTATATTCTCTTGTATATTGTATAATGTATTTTTTGGTATATTATATAGAGTGTTCCTCTTGTATAGTATATAGTATTCTCTTTGTATAGTATTTAGCATGTATTGACTCATAACTGTACTGACTCTGGTAGGTGTCATGGTAATAGTAGTAATGAGTAGTAATCCTTAACTATACCTATTATAGTTAAATAGTAATCTTCGTTGCATGCCATTGTTACACAAAGGTACTGAACTGAAGTGAAGACTTTTATATCCAACACAAATATATATGATATATAACTAAGAATTCAATGACAGTCGGACAAATAACAGAATACCCTAAGTCCATAACCAAACAAGGAACAGGAAATAAGGTGAGCTATCAGTCCTAAGTCCTTTAAGTCTTAATTATATAAATATATTAGTATAGATATGGTTTTGAAGATAAAACAAGTTTAAAAGAGTTTGAAAACAGTTTTAGCATTTAAAGAATTTGATAAAAGGTTTGAAACACTTGAAAACCCAAAGTTTGATGGAAATCTGAAAGTAGCAACAAATCATGTAGTCTGTTCTAGTTATTAATCACATGTGATTGATATACTAACTATAATAGTTCAACTTGTATTCCCCCCCATAAAAGTATTCAAAATCGTTTAAAAGGTTGATTTAGGGGTATGAACTCACCTGCAGTGAGTGGAGTGGATGGAAGTGTCGGGTAGGATGCTAGGTGTCAAGTGAGGACTTGAACACACACACGGATCCTATGTAACATGTAGTGATACATAAATGTATCTAATTAGTTATTTAATCACTAATTAATCAAGTAAAGACACTCTAATGCATGAAAACACTTTGTTTCAAGTGCTAGGAGTGCTAAGGGTTGCATCTAAGGAGAGTATGGCCTCACCTTGGAGTTTACTCCTCATTTGGTAGCCCTTATATGTGTTTACGGTTTCTGGACCATTTCCCCCATAAGTTTACGGTCGTAAACTCATGGTAATGGTGCATTTATGTGTTTTAAGGTCTCATATCTCACAAGGAAGGGTTCTAAGTTTGAATCAAAGGCTTAGGAAGTGGTTAGGGCACAAAAGGACTCACCATTGGAGTTTACGGTCCTTGGACCACCCTTGGGAGTTTACGGTCGTAAACACATGGGTTTACGGTCGTACACCCATGAGTTTACGGTCGTAAACTCATGGTTACTCCAACCATTTCGTGTTTTGGTGTTTCTAGTTCATGCATGCGAGGTTCTAGTCTTTTATCCAAGCTACAGAAGGTGTTAGGGGCATCTAAACACCACTTGGGGTGTTTACGGTTCAAGGATCTCCCTTGACCGTAAACACATATGTTCTTGGGGGTTTTGATGTTCATTCCATGGATTAGCAAGCACACTAAGCAAGTAACTAGTTAGGAAGAGTGTACTTACTTATAGGAAGCTTGTGAGAGTGCTTAGGACCCAAAAACACTAATGTGTGTTCTTGGTGTTTTGAAGAACACTTGAAGATCTAAGTAAAAATCAAGAATCCATGGATGAAATGATGTATAAACACTCGATTAAGTGTTGTATGAACGAATCTAGGAAGGAAAACACTTACATTTTGGCGGATTTGAAGAAGTGTGTGATGATACTTGAGAGAAAAGTGGTGGGTGTTCTTGAGGTGGAAAGTGTAAAGTGAGGGAATAGTGGGTAAACTCATGCTATATGCATGAGTTCTTGGAAAAATGGTGTTTACGGCCCAAACTCCTCTTGTTTGGCCGTAAACACCTAGCTAAGGTGTTGTTTGTTTTGTTTGCTACACATCACTCATAACGACACTTCCTTTTATTTATTCGTTTAACGATTTTTCAAATTAAACACCCAAACGGACTTAAATCCGACAAAAAATGTACTGATATGTATTTGACTTTTATTTGAAGTGTTAGACTGTAGAGATTATACAAATGAAAATTTAGGGTTGTCACAATGCGCCTTATAGGTCTACCGCGAGGCATCTTTTTGCTATAATGAATACAAGATGAAACGGTGATAAGTCTATAGCAGTGGATATAATTTGAATGTGTGACAACCCAAAAAAATTTTCCTTGTGAGCCCAGCCAATCAATCGAGAGCCAGACTCATTTCTGCTAACTTTTAGCATCGTTTAGAGCCATACACTCCATCAGCCTAGTACACTTTAGGATTTGGTGTAGGGCTATGTTAACTTAAGTTCTTCACGTTACACTCGAGCCATACACTCCATCAGGAGGAGTGTACGGCCATACACATGGGTGTACGGTCGTACACCCATGATGGCCGTGAACTCACCCTCATATATAAGCCATCCCTTTATTTTTATTCATTTCTTCAACTTCCAAGTCAAGAACTCGAGTTCTCTCTCAACTATCATCAAGCTTTTTCATCTTGATCTTCATTTAAGTAAGTAATCCTTCCATTGTAAGTTGATTCATTGCATTATCTAGTAAGGATTCATGATTTCATCCATGAACCATCTTCAAAACTCAAGAACATCAAGAGTGTACGGCCGTACACTCTATCTATTGTCGTACACCCTTGTTAAGTCCACAATCTAAGGCTTTAAGCACTTGCTAGGTGCTAGTTATCCATTAGAACTCTTAAAACCTTGAACCCTTTGAATCAAGACCCAAAAATGCATCTATCTTGGAGAGTGTACGACCGTACACACATGGTGTGGCCGTACACACCTCAAAACTTTCCAAAATGAGAGCCTTGTTCATCCTTTTGTTGTGCAATTATCACACTAACTTCCCCATGGATCAAACACCCTTCTCCTTGCATGTTTTCCATGAGTGTACGGCCGTACACTCCATGGTCGTACACCCCTTGGCCGTACACGCCATGTTGTGGCCTTAGACCCCCTTTAATCAATCACATGTGATTGTAACACTTAGTTCAAGTGTTTCCTAGTTTTTAAGGGTGTTTCCTTGCATGATTAGTTGTTATATACACTAATTATACACATATATATGCGAATTAGGATCCAATTGTGCTCGGGACTTCGTTTGGCATACCAAATATCCGATATCATATCTTCAATCAAATCTCCAACAAAAGGTGAGTTCATACCCCCATATTTTCAAGCTTTTTAAAATGTTTTTTTTGGGGAGGGGGGATACAAGTACAACACAAGATTGCTTGTGTGTAAAAACATAACTTATTTATTATATTTTCTTGTCGTTTAATTGTATTTGAACTTCAAAATTGTTAAAAAAGGGAAATCAACTTATAAGCTAGTATAGGTATAGTTTATGGATCATAGGAACTAATTTACAAAAGTCCAGGTTAAAACATGGAAATGAACATATAAAAATAGTTTATGAAACAAAAGGAAATCTTTTCACAAAATTACTTGTTAATTATAAAAAGGTTTTACATTTTATGTAAATAATTAATACAGGATTGTGAACGACTCGATGTACCACTCAGGGTACCCGTTCGAATCTTAATTATAACCAGAGTCTTCATAAGGGAGAGCGTGAGTTGGTGTATACATCTATACGGGACTAACTTTGTATTAGTATGGTTATAATGAATATTCACAATAGTATTAACTAATTATTTACATAAAGATATAATTTTCCCAAACATTCCCAAGGGATACTAACTATATGACTTTTCAGTATATACAATAGGGTTAGTCAAAATTGAAGTCTGATAGACAGTGGAATGTGTGACTTCCGCCTCATTTCCTGTTCCTTGTTTGGTTGTGGGCTTAGGGCAGACTCACCCATTCAACTTTCCATTCGATCTCAGTATTATACAACTCGTGTGTACTAAGTGATCATAGGAGGGTAGTATCGTCACGTCGAACTTTCAGGGTAATTACATGTTCAGATGGGATTAGTGATAAACAAAACTAGGTATCATTAAGCTAAGTATGGTAATTATACTTGTGCTTCTCGGTCTTGGAGCGTTTAAGACTACAAATCGGTATTATAGAAAATATAGGATTTTCTATGGTTTACATCGTTATTTTGGAAGATAAACAGTTTTCGATAGAACTTTCCGAAATCAACGCTTCACAATAGAGTTAGTGGAACTAGAAACTTATTTACAAAAGGTTTAATACTTATTATTAAACTAATATTACATAAAGGACCTTTATGGTTAATTCTATAATTCCCTAGTTTATACATTCAAATTATATATAAGTAATATCCGATAGACAGTGGAATGTGTGACTTCCGCCTCATTTTCTGTTCCTTGTTTGGTTGTGGACTTAGGGCAGATTCACCCATTCAACTGTCCGTTCGATATTAGGTTATATATAGTTAGTATAAACTAGGTAATTATAGAAGGAACTATTGTGGTTGCCATTTTACCGTAGATTCGTTAATGTTAATTATGTAATTACTTGATGAATATATTAGGATTATATATAATAAATATCCGGTAGACAGTGGAATGTGTGACTTCCGCCTCATTTCCTGGTCCTTGTTTGGTTGTGGGCTTAGGGAAGATTCACCCATTCAACTGTCTAATCGATCTGTATTATATATAATCAGTGTTCACTGAATGATTACAAAAGGATTAACTATAATCATTATACTTATTAAGAAAATATAGGATTTTCTTAAGGGAATGTATTCAAATTAAAGGATCATAAAACTTAATGTACTTAGTAAATACATAAGAGCTACATACATGAAGATCCGATAAATATTGGGATGTTTGGATTCCGCCTCATTTCCTGTTCCTTGTTTGGTTGTGGGCTTAGGGCAGAACCACACAATCGACTATCTGTTCGATTTAAATGTATATGACTTGTATTCACTAAGTACTCGTAGAAGGAACAATCACGAGTTGTTGTTACTTTGATTACTATAATGCATGTCTTGTGATACTTGACATGACGTCCTCCACCCCCGAACGTTTCTGCCGTTCTGGTTTGGGGGTGTGACAGATTGGTATCAGAGCATTGTTTATAGTGAACTAACTATATCAACCAATAAAAGATATACAACTATAAATATAATGGGACTAAAACACTCTGACCAAAAATTATACTTTAAAATATAACAATATTTTATAAACGTATATATATATATATATATATATATATATATATATGTATATATATATATATACATATATACATATATATATATATATATATATATATATATATATATATATATATATATATATATATAGTAGAACAAGTTTCACAAGAAGAACAAAACAAAAGTATTTGGATGCTGGACACTACAGTCAAACCTGGACAGTTATGTAATCATATCTGGGATCAATATAGCTTGATCAACTATATTTATTTGAGATATGACCAACATATGTCTGAGAGTGATAGTGGTGTTGCAGCAAGTCTAAAACTTACCAACCATATACACAAAGGAATCCTAGAATCAAACATAAAATACTATAGGAGTATTTTAGGTACTATAAATAACTTATGTGCAAACTAAAAGATTTCTACTGTTAACGTTATAATTACTAAGTATATACATAAGGTTATATATAATTGAGATTTTATAGACTTAGAATCGGTGATTTTCACTCTACTTCCTTTTGCTTGTTTGGATGTGGTTTTAGAGTAGGATTACTTATTCAAAGGTCTATTTGATTTGGAATATATATAATCTGTATACACTAAGTGATTATAGAAAAACTTGTATGGATCGTTCTCGTAAGAATCTATTTTTAATAAAAGTGTTTTATTAATCTCATAGATTCTTTAGACATTTCTATTCTCGTACAACCGATACACCTAGTGTAGTGGTGCTGATTATGATGGCATGTGCGGAATAAGAAAGATCTAGTGAATCATCATATAAACTCAAGAACACATGGAGTAAATAAATCTATGTAAGCTCATATTAGATGTAGAAAGGATATACAAATGGGTTTTGTACGAATTCTCTCTAGTCTAACACTCCAAATGGTTCCTTTCATAATGGGAGTCACTCACTTCCTATTTATAGGAAAGACTCAACCCATTTACACATACAAGAGGGTAAGCCTAAAACATTACATCCAAGAATGACTTTGCACCCTAACATTCTCCCCCTCAAACTTAGGATTGGATGTCTTGGCTTTAGTCTCCAACGAGCTAGCGCGATCAAGACCAAACTCCCCCCCCCCCCCCCCCCGAAGTAACACCGGTCTTCAAATCCGGAAATGAATATCCGACAAACCCGAGAAGCTTCGAATACCCATCATTCTCCCCCTTTTTATAATCAAAAAAATGATTATAAAACCCATTAAGGGTGAGAAGCGCCCGAGGAATAGTCTTCACGATACTCCCCCTTGATGTGTAACTTTCTGAATTCTGCAGGGACCCGTTGCAAGATTTTTCAAAAACAATCACGAAAAAGCCACAAAAAATTTCCAATTTATGAAAAATTTTGACTTTTTGAGTGAAAGTTGCAAGATTTTTCAAAAACCGGGTAAAAATGTAACTTTCTGAATTCTGCAGGGACCCGTTGCGCCAAAAACAGCCAAATATGCGAAATTCTCCCCAATTTGCGAAACTGTGTAGAAAATGTCAATTCGCACAAACTGCAGGGACCATAAATGAATATTCTTCAATTTATCAGCTTTATGAACTCATTTTCGAAATTGGGTATGATTTGCCACATTTTCGAAACTTCAGGTACAATTTTAGAAACATCTTCACAATGCATCAAAATTTCGAAAATAAGTCCTTATGGAGTTAATATGCCATATCTTCGAAAGTTCAGGGACTAATTTCGAAAGTTGTGTGGTTTCTTCCCCAATTCTCGTTATACAGGGACGAAGAGACCAACCCTTCACAGCATCATATTTAACGAAAAAAATTTCCCCTTCCTATTCGTTAGTTTCAATCCTTCGCTTTTCAATCAAACAAATATCGTCAACGAAGCAAGCACGGGTCTTTGATAACGAAATCAACCACGAGTCCTTCTTTGTCACACTTCGTTAATGAACTACAACAATTCGTCCTTCTCTTTTCATTCACCAAAATCGAATTCAGTCACTCAACCAAAATCAACTACTAAATCCATCACTTCGTTAACTATCAACCTACAGTACTTCGTTTCTCAATCCATCTACAGAACACACCAACTGGGAACCAATAACATCGAACGTCACAACCTTCAACTTAGACTCCAAAACCGACTCTATTGACAAAATCCAATTCTTCAACCATCGCTTCCAAATGTCGACCAAACACCCAACTCTTGGATGTCGACATACCCTTCCATTCGTTATCAATCAAACGAGTTGATATCAATACCCAGTCGATACAAACCAATATATGAAAATCATCTACTCCAAAATCATCCTTCCCTATTCGTCCATCGATTACAATCATTATCAATCGAACTTCAAAAACTATCCTTCATCAAACCATCAAAGCGAACATCTTTGAGTTCGTGATTCTCAGCTCCTTCCCAAATCATCGACCATCGAACCTGATTTCAACACAGGCTTTCCTTTTTGCAAATCGTCAATATCAAAAATCGTCGATACCAAAATCAATTCTTCGCTTTTCATTCAATCAATCCATTTCATCGACACACAAACTCAATCGATAAAACAAATTCGACTTCTCAAACACAAACAATATGAACCACGTTTCGATTCAGTCACAATCTCATAATCAAAAGTCAATTTTGACTTTTGATTGACTTTCAATTTCAATAGTCAACTCACAAATCAGATTGAATCGCCAACAAAACAAACTTGAAATAGCAATTTCTGATTTCAATTTCTGATTTCGATTTTGATGTTCCAGTCGAAATCAATTTTCAACACCAAATATTAAGACTCAATCGAAGTGACCGAAACAAATGAAACTTCGATTTCGATTTCAAGTATTCATTAAACATATCAAACGATCGATTTGCGAGACACAGGAACTCCGATCTTAAAGAAAGTCTCGAAGGTACGAACAACTTTAAGCGTTTTGATCATAATGAACTAATGAAGAACTGAGTATAAGTCGGACTTAACATCAATCAGTTATTGGGCTAATATCTTTAATCGAATGAACCAAATTGGTTTTGACATTGGGCTAATTTATCCAAAGATAAACAGTAATCAGATCACACATTGATTTCAATAGATCAAAACATTGGGCTAAATGAACAGTATTCGAATATGAGATTTGGGCTTAATGATAAACTGGATGAATAGCAACAGTTCTTCGACATAATGAACTCATGATGGACAGTTAAAATTGTAATGTTAGAAAACAATTTTGATTTTGTGATTTGATCAATACAAAAATAATTGGATCAATCAATGTGGTAGAAACGGATTTGATCCAATGAGACAAAGTGATCAAAACTGAAAAAACGCAAAGCACGAATCGTAATCAAGAACGTTTTGGAATCCATTTGGGAATTTGTGATACCTTTTTGACCAATCGAGTGCCACTTTCAATGAATGAATCAAATTTAGAAGATCTTGGTTCTTTTGTTGGAATGAGAAAATCTCCAATTTGAACATTGTACCACCCATTATGCAAGATGTACAACTCGTTCTTCGTGTTCTTCATCAAGCCAAGAACATCTTCAAAAGAACCACCAACACATTTGGGTTTTGACTTCAAATTCATTGCAATCTTTGGAGATTGTTGTTTTAAAACCCAAATTTGTTTCACGGATTTCGGCTTCACAACATTTAACGATTTTTGAGAATAAACCCGCTTGTTTTTGTGATTGATCTTCTTCTTCTTTTTCTTTCTCATCTTTTTGCATCTTGAAGACTTGATCTCATGAACAAACCCACTTTCCACAACTTGAATATTTTGAGTTTGAATCAAATCTTTTGGAGTTTGATACTTGTGAATTTCTTGGATCACCGGCTTTCGATAAGGAATCATTCCTTCAAACGAATCACAAGAACACAAAATATCATCGGTTTGAACTCCAATCGAGCAAAAAACATTTTCATCATGAGAATCAACTTGAACTCCTTTTTCTTGAACATCAAGAACATCAAGAACATGATGATCATCAAGAACATCTTCAACAAACATAAGAGCTTGAAGATCACTTTGGTTTTCAACAAGAGAAATGTATCTTTTGTTATACAAATCTCTTTCTTCTCCTTCTTTTCGGTTATCGCTTGCAACTAACTTCATAATGAAAAGATCATACAAACATTCAATCTTCAAAAGTGGTTGAAATACCAATCTTCCATGAACATCCTTCAAACCTCCATAAGAAATCAAAGTTTCTTGTGAAATCAACCCACTTAATACCAATCCATATAATTGATATTCGTTGACTTTGTATTTCAAATCTTTAACAATCACAACCCAAGAATCATACTCCAAACCCACCATGATCACAAAAACTTGAAGATTTCTAGAAAGAGAAAGTGATTTTGAATGAGTTTTATAGAGAGAGAAAGTAAAAACTCACTTGAATTCTAGTGAAGAAAATCAAATTTTGAATAGAATCAAAGATGAATTCGATTTCTAGAATCCAAAAACTCTCTAAATCACGAAGATCAAAGATCAAAAAATGAATCACCAAATCATGAAAGCCATAAAGGATCAATTCTTGATCCAATCAAGAATACCCGCTCTGATACCAATTGTAGTGGTGCTGATTATGATGGCATGTGCGGAATAAGAAAGATCTAGTGAATCATCATATAAACTCAAGAACACATGGAGTAAATAAATCTGTGTAAGCTCATATTAGATCTAGAAAGGATATACAAATGGGTTTTGTACAAATTCTCTCTCTAGTCTAACACTCCAAATGGTTCCTTCCATAATGGGGGACACTCACTTCCTATTTATAGGAAAGACTCAACCCATTTACACATACAAGATGGTAAGCCTAAAACACTACATCCAAGAATGACTTTGCACCCTAACACCTAGACCTCACAATCAGTTAACAGAGGAGTCGAGACAGAACCAAAAGAGGGTTTTCAGGGAGAATTCCGAGAAAGGATCGAATGAAGAGAAAAGTGATAGAGAAATAATTAAAAAACCTTACCTTATTAGGAACAAACTAAAAAGTACCGTATACATCATACTAATAAGTAAGAAACTAATTTAACTTAGTGAGTTAGTGATTACACTGCTCACATCAGGTGTTAAGTTTATCACGTATTTCATCCCAACTAGTACTTGCAAATCCAGTCACGAAACTTCAGTAAGGGTATTCATTATTGAAAAATTTATAAGTTTATGTTCACATAGACTTCTATTATGAATTGATTTCAAAACACTCTCGGAAACATGATACACTCAATATTCTGGTATTATATCATTCGATTTATACTACCAATATCGTACCAACCTTTCATCTTTAAACTTTATGTCAGAAAGATGCCGCCTCGTAGAAATATCAGGCGTAATAACAACGCAACCACAAATCCTCTTCCACCACCTCCACAGTATGATCCTGTTATGTTCCATGCTGCAGTGAATGTTGTCACACCCCAAAACTGGAACGGCAGAATCGTTCGAGGGTGCAGGACATCATGTACAGTACCACAACAATGAATAGTAGTAAACAAGCAACAACATCATCCATTGCGTTAATAATATAATTTAATACAAGTCTGTTCTGTTTATTTTAATACACAACCAAAAATATGAAAGAAAATAAAAGATGAGTCTTGAACGAGCTCCATCTTCTCAAAACCTGGCACCGGTACCTATCTACTGGCGACCAGAGAATACAAGTTATTTTGAAAGAGTTGATCAGCTTTAAAGTTGGTGAGATCATAAGTATTTTAGTGTCAAGTGTTTGTAAAATGTTTGAATCTCCTAGAAAACCCTATGTTTTTCTACTAAAAGTAGCCTTCTACCAAGGCATCAAGTGTTTGTATGTGTGTCTCTTGTAAGAGTATGTATTTTCCCAAATCTGACTATCATTAACCAAAAATATAGTTTTTACATTACTGTTCATTGTGTGAAGATCACAAAGTGAATGCAATGGGAAATAAAATAGTACTATAGTGTTGTATTAAGTAACTACTGCTGTACTAACTACCTTAAACCAATTGTTATTTAAAGTACCATGTGATCGGCCTATACCACACTAACGACTAGAAACACGACGATGTAAGACGTCGGAAGGAATGACGTTTGGCACCCGTAGACTTGCAAGTCCCACTGTAGCGAGCAGCAAGGGGTAGGATAGTCAATCCAGTATAGATCTATACACAAACTCAACGCTCTCCACTTAAGGAGATTATGGATACAAAACGAGCCATGACGGGTAATGTCATGCCCCATTACGTGGCTCACATAACTCTAGTAGTGTTCTTGTATATGTATCGTGTGTACTAGCTGTATTGTATGTTCTCTCTCTGTCTAGTATGTATGTATGTTCTCTCTGTTTCTCATAATAGTATGTTCTCTTGTATAATGTATAGTATGTACTAGCTATATTGTATGTTCTCTCTCCGTCTAGTATGTATGTATGTTCTCTCTGTTTCTCATAATAGTATGCTCTCTTGTATAATGTATAGTATGTGCTAGGTGTATTGTAATGTATAGTATGTACTAGCTGTATTGTAATGTATAGTATGTACTAGCTGTATTGTATGTTCTCTCTCTGTCTAGTATGTATTGACTCATGTATGGACTGACTCAATGGATGTTTCATTGTTCTAGTAATAGTATTAGTAACTTCCTAAACTACACCTATTATAGTTTACTAGTAACATTGTTTGTGTGTATGAACATGTTTGTATACCTTTGCTACCCAAAGGTATTGAATAGAAAGAAGGAACTTTTATATCTATATACATATAGATAATATATAACTACGATTCAAACGACCTTCGGACAAACAACCGATACCCTAAGTCCACACCCAAACAAGGAATAGGATGTAAGGTGAGCTATCAGTCCTAAGTGCTTTCAATCCTACTTATATAACTATATCTATATAGATACACATTTAACATAATATAAGTTTAAAAGAGTTTAATAAAAGTATTTGACATGTAAAAGAGTTTGTACAACAGTTTGAAGTAGTTTGTTTGATAACACAGTTTGAAAAGTAAGAAATCCACTTGTTTGGTAGTTATTAATCACATGTGATTGATATAATAACTATAATAGTTCAACTTGTATTCCCCTCCATAAAAGCATTTAAAATCATTTAAAATGTTGATTAAGGGGTATGAACTCACCTGTAGTGAGTGGTTTGGATGAACGGATGGCATAGGATGCTAAGTGTCAAGTGAAGACTTGAGCACACACAAGGATCCTAATTAACATATAATAACACATATATGTATCCAATTAGTCATTTAACAACTAATTAATCAAGTAAAGACACCCTAAAACATGGATAACACTTTGATTCAAGTGCTAGTAGTACCAAGGATTGCATCTAAGGGTTGTAGGGCTTTGCCTTTGAGTTTATGGTCCAAGGGTAAACTCTTCATGAGTTTACAGTTTTGGGTTTACGGTCCCAATGGGTTCACGGCTGTAAAACCATGGTAACTTCTACCATTTTGTGTTTTGAGGTCTTATAAGTCATAAAGAAGTATCCTTACTTCAAGTCTAAGCCTTAGGAAGTAATTATGGCACCATTGCACTACCTTTTAGATTTTACGGCCCATGGACCATTCCTCATGAGTTTACGGATGTAAACTCATGTGTGCTTGGTTCTTTTGTTTGTTTAAGGTCCTATACTCTACAAGGAAGTGATCTAGACTTGTATCCAAGGCTTAGTAAGGGACTAGGGCTCACAATGGCCCTTTCATTAGAGTTTACGGTCCATGGAGATTGCCTTGGCTGTAAACTCTTATGATCTTATGTTTCTTGATGTTTTCTAGTTGTTTAACAAGTGTATCAAGCCTATAAAAAGCGAAGGTAAGAGTACTTACAATATAGAAGCTTGTATGGGTGTTAAGAGTCCAAGAACACTAGTGTGTGTTCTTGGTGTTCTTGGTGAAATGAAGAACACTTGAAGATCTATGAAAATGGAATGATTTCATGGATGGAATCATGTAAGATCACTAGATAATGAAGGATATCAACTAATTAAGGCAAGAAACACTTACAAAGTTGAAGATCAAGAAGGAAAATCGGATGCTACTTGAGAGAGAAATGAGTTTCTAGGCTTGAAATGGTAAAAAAAGTCTATAAAATGACTAAGTGTCATATTTATACTCCTTAGAGTTTACGGCCGTAAACACCATGTTTGGGCCGTAAACTCCAAACTCTTGGTGTTTTGAGACTTTATTGAAGCACAATAAACCCTAGAGTATCCTCTCTCCAGTTATCTCTTGCATTATTAGGCTTTAGAACACTCAAACTGACTCCAAAAAGCTTAAAAGTTAGCAGAAACAGTTATGACTTCTATTGAAGTGAATGGTTGTACAGAATAGAAATTTCGGGTTGTCACATCATCCCCTCGTTAGAAGGAATTTCGTCCCGAAATTAGAGTTTAAGCAAATAAGTAGTTACAAATAACTAAGTAAAAAGACGAGGATATTTCAGTTTCATCTGATCCTCTCGCTCCCAAGTGAATTCAGGTCCTCGCTTGGCGTTCCAGCGAACCTTCACTATCGGGATACGGCTTTGTTTCGTTTGCTTGACCTCCCGGTCCATGATATCCACAGGTTCTTCCACGAAGTTGAGGCTCTAGTTGATCTCGATCTCGTCGAGTGGGATTACAAGAGTCTCGTCGGACAGACACTTTTTCAAGTTCGAGACGTGGAAAGTAGAATGTACGTTACTGAGTTCGCGGGGTAAGTTAAGTTTGTAAGCTACAGGGCCGATTCTAGCGATAATCTCGAAAGGCCCTATGTATCTTGGATTTAGCTTTCCACGCTTTCCAAAGCATATTAAGCCCTTCCAGTGTGAGACCTTCAATAGAACACGGTCTCCCACCTGGAATTCCAACGGTTTCCTTCGTTTATATGCGTAGCTTTTCTGTCAGTCTCTAGAGGCTTTCAATTGTTCACGAACCTGAACGATCTTCTCTGTTGTTTCCCGAATGATCTCCGGACCCGTGAGAGTACTTTCAGGAACTCGTCATTTAGGTAACTGGGTATCACCCACCTCAGCCCAGCACAGAGGGGATCTACACTTTCGGCCATAGAGGGCCTCGAATGGAGCAGCCTTTATGCTCGTGTGATAATTGTTGTTGTAGGAAAAGTCGACAAGGGGTAAATGAGTATCCCATGCTTTCCCAAAGTCGATCACACAGACTCGCAACATATCTTCCAAGGTTTGTATAGTCCTCTCACTTTGTTCGTCGGTCTGTGGATGGTAGGCTATACTCATGTCCAGCCTAGTTCCTAGGGAACTTTGTAGCGACTGCCAAAGCCTCGATGTGAATCTACTATCTCTGTCTGAGATAATGGATATGGGAACACCATGCAGTCGTACAATCTCCCGAATGTAGGTTCTTGTAAGCTTCTCCATCTTGTCTATTTCTTTGATAGGAAGGAAGTGTGCGGACTTGGTCAATCTGTCGACGATGACCCATATGGTATCAAGTCCATCCGTTGTCTTGGGCAACTTGGTTATGAAGTCCATAGTGATCTGCTCCCACTTCCATTCCGGTATCTCTGGCTGTTGTAGTAGACCTGAGGGTTTCTGGTATTCGACCTTGACCTAGGCGCAAGTAAGGCATTTACTCACGAAGGTAGCAATCTCTGCTTTCATGTTAGGCCACCAGTATAGCTTTTTAAGATCCAGATACATCTTATCTGAACCTGGGTGGACGAAATAACGAGTGTTGTGCGCCTCGGTCATGACCAAGTCTCTGGAACCACCGTGTCACGGTGTCCAGATCCGATCCATGAAATAAAAAGCTCTGCCACCCTTGACTTCTAAGTTCTTATCCATCCCTCTAAGGGATTCACTCGCCACATTTTCAGGTTTCAAAGCGTCGAGCTGAGCCTCCTTAATTTGCGTGGACAAATGTGAATGGATAGTCATAGTCAATGATTTGAATCTACGACCAGAGTATTCTTTCCGACTTAGGGCGTCAGCTACTATGTTGGCTTTACCCGGATGATAACGAATTTTGCATTCGTAGTCACTGAGTAGCTCGACCCACCGTCGTTGTCTCATGTTGAGCTCCTTCTGGTCGAATATATGTTGTAGACTTTTGTGGTCTGTAAAGATAGTGCTTTTTGTACCATACAGGTAGTGTCTCCAGATCTTCAGAGCAAACACAACTGCTCCTAGCTCGAGATCGTGAGTGATGTAGTTGACCTCGTGTGTCTTCAGCTGTCTCGAGGCATAGGCGATGACCTTACCTCGTTACATCAGAACACAGCCGAGCCCTTGATTTGACGAATCGCAATAGACAACGAAGTCTTCTATCCCTTCGGGGAGGGATAGTATTGGTGCGGTGCACAAGGCTCGCTTGAGTGTTTGGAACGCTCTCTCCTGCTCCTCTTCCCAGTCAAAGGCTACGCCCTTCTGGGTCAGTGTTGTAAGAGGTTTCGCAATTCGGGAGAAGTTCTGAATGAACCTGCGATAGTAGCCAGCGAGGCCTAGAAATTGACGAATTTCTGTAGGCGTCTTCGGTGCTGACCAGCTCTCAATGGCTTTGATTTTGGAAGGGTCCACGTGTATTCCCTCTTCGCTAACCACATGTCCTAAGAATTCGACTCTTCGGATCCAAAATTCGCATTTCGAGAACTTCGCATAGAGCTTCTCCGAACACAGCGTTTCTAAGACTAGTCGTAGATGTCGACTATGCTCCTCCTTACTACGAGAATAGATAAGTATATCATCGATGAAGATGATGACGAACTGATCCAAGTAAGGACGACACACCCTATTCATTAAATCCATGAATACTGCAGGCGCGTTTGTTAATCCGAACGGCATCACTACAAATTCGTAGTGCCCATAACGAGTTCAAAAGGTTGTCTTCGGGACATCCTCCCCTAGCACTCGTAGTTGGTGATATCCGGATCTTAGATCGATTTTTGAAAAGAAGTTTGCCCCTTGATGTTGGTCAAATAAATCATCTATGCGAGGCAGAGGATAACGATTTTTGACGGTCAGTTTGTTGAGCTCCCTGTAGTCGATGCACATACAAAACGATCTGTCTTTGTTCTTGACGAATAAGACCGGAGCTCCCCAGGGTGAGAAGCTTGGTCTTATAAAGCCCTTGCTGAGCAGTTCGTTAAGTTGACCGGACAGTTCTTGCATCTCTGCAGGTGCTAGATGATAGGGCGATTTGGCTACTAGGGTAGCCCCTGGAACTAAGTCGATTCTGAACTCGACTTGACGTTGCGGAGGTAGTCCCGGGAGTTCTTCTGGAAAGATGTCGGGAAAATCACGTACTACGGGAATATTCTTAATATATTTCGTTTCTTGGCTCACATCGACAACATGAGCAAGGAATGTTTGACATTCCTTTCGGAAGAATTTATGGGCTTGAATGCTCGAGATGAGGCGAAGATTAATGTCGGGTTTGTCACCGTAGATTACTAGAGTTTCACCAGACGGTAGATTAAGGCAAAAAGCCTTTTCATAACACATGATGTTGGCACGATGTAAACTCAACCAATCCATGCCGATAATGACGTCGAAACTTTTAATTGAGACCGGCATGAGGTCGATCGAAAATAAATGGCTATCTAAAGTTAGTATACATCCTATGAATATGCTGCTAGTGCTCTTTGTCTTCCCATTTGCCATTTCTACAGTGAACGGTTCTTTAAGTGCTCGTGATTTTTGCTTAAGTAAATGAGCAAATTTTTGGTTCACGAAACTCCTCTCCGCTCCACTATCAAACAGTATGCATGCATAAGAGTTATCGAGGAGAAACGTACCAGTGACCACTGTGGGGTCGGCAACCACCTCCTCGTGTCCTATGGCCAGAACTCTTCCCACTCCATCGGCATTCCCTGCCTTCGGGCAGTTCCTTTTGTAGTGGCCCACCTCGCCATAACCGTAGCAAGCTTGGCCCACACGAGTGTCGGGGACTTGGGTGATTGGTTTTGCTGGAGCCTTGCAGAAACGGGCAGTGTGCCCCTTCCTGCTGCAGTTAGAGCACTGCATTTCTCGGCAGGCTCTGATGTGGTGGAAGTTGCATTTGTTGCACTTGGGCAAACTTCCAGCGTACTGCTTTACCGGAGCAGCAGCGGCAGGTGCTATCGCAGCATTAACTGCCACGACCTGCTGCTTTTTGGCAGCCTTCTTCTTCTTTTTGTCATCCCAGAACTTCCGCTTGGAATCAGCGGTTTTGGCGGGTTCTGAGATGGCCAGGGTTGTTGCGGCCGGGGTACGAACCCCATGGTCAATGAGCCGCTTTGCCAACCACTTGGCACTATCGAATATAGTGGGGTTTAAAGCCAAAACATTTCCTTGAAATGGAGGCATCGGCCCCCATATGTACTGTTGAATCATAAAAGTGACCCTCTTGAACTCAGCTACCGCAACCATCTCAGCTACCGCAACCATCATTCTACCGCAACCGCTTCAGCACCCGGAGTCAATCTTTTTCATCAGCAACCGCATCAGCAACCTGAGTCAGCTACCGCAGTCAACTTAGCTAGATTATGTTATTTGTCTTTTATGTAATACACTCTATTATCTAGTATGCCTTGCACGGCTGCTTATAGAGTTGTAATCTAGTGTAGTTTCTAAGTCTCTATAAATAGAGACTTACTCTCTTTGTATTCACAGAGATAAAAAAAACCCGATAACTTATGAATTCTATCTGAATACACATTCTGAAGTTAACTCTCTTATCTTTCTTCACTCATATCTTCTTACTTAAATCTTATCATAATCCTGCTGATCATAATCCCTCTTCGGAGCAAGTCTTTAAGACTTAATCACTAAGCTTGATCTTCCTTATTAACTTGGAGTGAATGCATTCCGTGTTATGAATCAGCTTAAGTGTCTTCTTGATATAACAATTGCTGTCATTCCCATTCCTTTACATTTTTGCAACTAACTCTCTAACTATCTAACTATATTATTGTTGAGCTTTTAGATCCTTTGAGATTAACTATTCCGCATTATACTTGTTCTAACTTTTGTTCAAGTGTGTCTCCAAGTTTTTCTCTCAACAATTGGTATCAGAGCCAAAGTGGTTGCTTTTTTAAAACGGAACTCTGATTTTTCAAAGAGCCTTCTATACCACTAAAGCTCATTTCTTCAAAACAAAAAAAAAACAATTTCAAATGGCACAATCATTATCTCTAAATGTTTCCAATAGTGTCGGTGGTTCTAACCGAGCCCCAATACTAGTCGCAAATGAATATCATCACTGGTCACAAAGAATGGAAAGGTACTTGAGAAGACTGGGTAGAGATGTATGGCTATCCGTAGAAGAAGGACCACATGTTCCAGTCCTGACACCAGTCCAAACTGACGGCGCTGCAACCAGGCTAGGAGGAGGTCAACCAGCCATGAGCCGTCCCACCAAGGATGATCTCGATAAAATGGAAAATGATGCTGTTGCTTTTTATGAAATCTCTTGCGGAGTTGCTCCTGACAACTTCGATATTATCATAAATTGCAAATCAGCGAAAGAGATCTGGGATGTTCTCAAAAACCTGTACGAAGGCTCGGAACAAGCACAAGATAAGAAGCTTACTACCGCACTCAACGAGTTCAACAACTTCAAAGCTCGTACTGGAGAAAGTTTGGAAGACTCCTTCAAAAGGTTCAACCTGATAGTCACCAAGTTATCCAATACGGGCACCATCCGCAGTAACCATGAAATCAATCTTCAGTTTCTTAATGGTTTGGGCAGACATTGGACTACGGCCAAGATGATAGTCCAAGGCGATAGAAAGATTCACTCCCTGTCACTTTACAAGCTCTATGGAGAGCTGCAAGCTCAAGAATCCACCGTACTCAAAGACTGTGCTGACTTTGGAGGACCACTTGCTCTCATAGCACAAGCTCCACCACAGTCACCTTACCCTTCCTCGTATGACACTCTACCGCAGTCATACGAAGCAGATTCTGAATATGATGATGAAGAAGATTTTCAGAAGGCTATTTCTCTGGTTAGCCAACAGTTCAACCGTCTACCACCTCCTTCCTTCCGCAAGAATCAGCAGTTCAACAAACCTCCATTCAACCATAACTTCGGTTCTTAGAATAACTACTCTCGATTTCCCAAAAGTTCTCATCCACCACCGCAATCTCAGAATATTCAACCAAAGGAGGTACCGCAGTCTCCTCAAATCACTGACTCTGGTACTCCTTCAGAAGACAAGACTGATGTTGTAATTTGTCACAAATGCAACAAAGAGAATCACTTTGCACGAGATTGTAAGGCCAATGTAGTAAATGACAGAGCATTCTACCTTAGAATGGCTCAAGAGTTGGAAGACAGAGAAAAAGCTGAAAAGGCAAGGGCATACGTGGCCCATGTCAAAAGGGACCATCAAGTCTGGTCATCCGGAGACGAAGATGAGGCCATCAACAGTGTCAAAGGAAAAGGGAAAATCTGCATGCTGGCCACTGCGGATGATGATGGGTCTACAATGTTGAACAAGAACTACTACTACATGGCAAAGGATGGAACACTAAGCATCGTCGAATAGGTAAAACTCATGATCCAGACTCTAAACTATAGCATGCATGACTGTCAGCCTTACATATATGATCTTAATGACACTTGTGCTGCCGTCCTTACATACTATAATAAAGCCTTAAATGAGAAGAACATTGCGTCCCAATAGATGTTCCATGTGAGAGGACGACTGGATAACAAAAAACTTAAGATGGATATGTTAGAGAAGGACCTAGAGTTAGAAAAGGATGCAAGAATGTTAAGTGAAACCCAATTAGAGATAGCTTTGAACAAGAGAGATTTAGCTCAGAGAGAAATTGTACGCTTAAATCTCTTAATTGAAAAATTGTTTAATGAAAGTGAAGCTATTGAAAATTTGGTAAACAATGGAACCGTGGACAATACATACAATTGGGGTTGGTCAAATGGATATCCTACCTCAATGGATTCCTCACCCCGGTTCAACAAAGACAGACTGTATGTCCCTCCAGACCGAGAATTTCATTTCCCTGTCAATGACAAGACTTTTCCCGAAGATATTAAAACTCACTTCGGTAGACTGCACTACTTAAGCAATAATTGTGTCATTGAGGAAATTGTGCCGGAGGTTCCGGGTCACACATGTGATCAAATTCCTATCTGTGGCACCATCTATCCAAATTCTCAAACTTCATCCGTAGTTGACGAAGAGATTGTTGTTGAGGGCCCCGAAGTCTCAAAAGACTTTCCATCTCTGTCCTCAGACCGCAGTGTCTCTCACTGTAGTCAAATGTCCCACAAATGTCCCACCGAAGTCCCATCTAAGACTTACTCAGCGGTAGTCAAGTCATCCCTACCGCAGTCATCAGTTCAAGGAACTGTAACTCTTCTGCCAATATTTCATGAACTACCTATAGAAAATTTTGAAGTAGGTCAATGTTCCCAAATTCCTGAATCCTCAAGCTCTGATGACTCAACTCTGCGTTTTCAAAATCATTCCAAGAATTCCAGGAAACCGCAGTTGAACAACAATGACTGCGGTTCACCAAAATCTTTGGCAATAAAGGCTTTTAAAGAAGAAATCAGATCTCGCGGTACTAATAGACAAATTTTTTCAAAAAACAAGAAGCAAGTCAGATTTCCTAAATCCAAAAGTCCTAAAAAAATTGTTTTCTCTCACTACATTTCAAAAAGCTCTTCTTTCAAGAAAACAAACAAAAATGAAAGTTCAGTTTCAAAAGTCATTCCTACTCCTTCTGACACAACCCAAAAGGGTGTTCAATCTTTTCGAAACTATGTTTTTCAGGTCTATTCTTCGAATGATCCTAAATGGAATGGTATTTTACCCACTCCAACACTTTTAAAGTCACGTCAAAATTTCAAATGGAAGGGTATCTTACCAAATCCATCAAAAAGAATTCAGAAATCTACACGTGGTAAAACCTTTCATAAACAGACTTTTTCAAAACCCAAAAACACTCGTGTCTGCAATAAACCATCTTGGACCGGTAACAGATCCAAAACATCCTTAAAACCACTGACCATCCACAGTGTTAGATCAAAAGACAAAATCTCCTTTTGTAAATGTCAGTGTAGTTGTCAAAAGGTTTTATCTCATGTCAAATCGAGTCAGAGTCAGAAACCTCGTATTTTTTCAAAAAATCACAACACTCCAAATCTACTCAAACACCCAAGACTAGGCTCAAAAGTTGACAAGAGACCTGTCCCTGCAACCTCGGACCATGCATCACTCAGAAACACATCAATTGTCTCAGGCTCCAAACTTGTTTGGATGCCTAAACTAACCGTGTAGTTCTCAGGCTTTGTGCAAGGAGGAACAAGAAGAAGAGTGGTTAATTGACAGTGCCTGCTCCTTGCACATGACCGGAAGGTTAGAGTACCTTCGGGATTTCAGGCCTATATGCAATGGTGGAAATGTCCCTTTTGGTAACAATGCAAACGGTGTCATCCGAGGTTACGGTGTTCTCACTACGGGGAACTTTTCCATTCAGAAGGTTGCTTATGTAGAAAGCCTTAAACACAATCTCATCAGTGTTGGCCAACTATGTAAAGAAGGACATCGTGTTGAATTTGATGATCAGTTTTGCTACGTAATGACGAGTGATAGAAACACTTGCCTGATCAAATCTCGATCCGAAGGTACCATGTACCCTTTGGATGTTTCTCTAATCATTGGTAAACCGCAATTGTGTTTCTTGTCCAAAGCTGTATCCGAAGTCAGCTGGCTATGGCACCGTAAGCTAGCTCATCTCAACTTCCGGTACATCAACAACTTAGTCACTGGAGAACTAGTCCGTGGTCTCCCTATTCTCAAATTTAGCAACGATACTCTCTGTCCGGCTTGTGAATGTGGTAAGCATTCTAAAGCAAGTCACCCTCTGATAATGGACTCCTCTATTTCTGAACCACTGGAGCTATTGCACATTGATCTCTGCGGTTCATCAACCGTAGCCAGCCTCCACCACAAGAAGTATATACTAGTTATTGTTGATGACTATACACGCTTCACATGGGTCTTCTTCCTCAGACTCAAATCAGAGACACCGCAGATCTTCATCAACTTCATCAAAGAAATCGAACTTTAGATCAAGCTTCCAGTTAGACGCATCCGCAGTGATAATGGAACCGAGTTCACTAATCATCTTCTTAACAATTTCTTGGTGTCCAAAGGCATTTCTCACAACTTCTCAGCATGCTACACACCGCAACAAAATGGTGTAGTAGAAAGAAGGAACCGCACACTAGTAGAAGCAGCCAGATCCGTGCTTAACTTCGCCCAACTTCCTCTCTACTTCTGAGCTGAAGCAGTAGCAACCGCATGCTTTGTCCAAAACCGAAGTATCGTGTGCAAACCCCTCAATAAAACACCATATGAGGGCCTTAACAACCGCAAGCCCAATGTTCGCTTCTTTCATATTTTTGGGTGTAGTTGCTTCGTGATCAACAACAGAGATCAGCTCAACAAGTTTGCACCGAAGTCCGACGAAGGCATATTCCTTGGTTACTCCACTAACAAGGTTGCTTATCGAGTGCTCATCAGGCATACAAGGCTGATCATTGAAAGCTTCGATGTGAAATTTGATGATTCTCACATCCGCGACGCCCCTCCATCTACTGAAACCACCGCAATCATGGAAAGTGACATTCCTGCCTCTTCAGGTCCCTTGAATCTAGTTGAAGTCAACTATGAGGATCTTTTCGATCCTATTGAAACGGCGAAACTATCCGAAGTTCTTGTGTCACCCACAGCTCAACAACAACATGCTGATGTTTCTGGACCATCTCTATCTGAAGTAGCCTCTCTCAATAGTTCCACCTCTCCGGTTGAGGGGGAAAGATCTACTCCGTATCTGGCCGCAACCATCGAGGTTCCAATACTTGATGTTGTTCAAATTCCTGTCCACAGAGAAGCATTACCATCAAACGTATCTTCGGATTCGGATGATGAACTCATAGAAAATATCGACACTAGAACTGATCCAAGGATTGTCACTCTCCCATCCGTAGTCCAGGGGGAACCTTCTCAGGTTCCAGAGGAACTCCTATCTGCAACCCAGGGGGAACCTCTCCCAAATGCTCAAGAGAATTCCGTTCCAATAGATCAAGATGACTCAGCAGGATGTTCTCTAGTCCAGGGGGAACTGTCATCTCCAACCGCAGATTCCTCTGACATTCAAGATATTCCCTCTACCGCAGCTGCTGATCATCTGCTGCCACGTCTTCATGTATGGACGAAAGACCACCCACCAGGTCAAATCATTGGGAACCCATCCCCAGGCATCCAGACTAGATCTTCCAAGGACCTATCTGATCACTGCCACTATGCAGCATTTATGTCCTCGGTAGAACCCAGAACGATCAAAGAAGCATTGCTTGAACCTGACTAGATAGCTGCAATGCAAGAAGAGCTTGAAGAATTTCAAAGAAATAAAGTTTGGCAGCTCGTTCCGAAGCCACGTGGTCACTCCATTGTTGGCACTAGATGGGTGTTCAAAAATAAGTTGGATGAATCTGGTGCGGTAGTCAGAAATAAGGCAAGGCTAGTTCCAAAAGGGTATAGTCACCTTGAAGGCATTGACTACGATGAAATGTATGCTCTGGTAGCACGCATGGAAGCTATCCGGATCTTTCTAGCATACGCAGCCCACAAAAACGTCAAGGTACACCAAATGGACGTTAAGAGTGCCTTTCTCAATGGGGAACTAAAAGAAGAGGTTTATCTTCAGCAACCTCCAGGCTTTGAAAATGTTAAATTCCCAAACCACTGCTACAAGCTTGAAAAGGCAGTCTACGGTCTGAAGCAAGCCCCAAGAGCATGGTATAAGACTCTTTCTGAATTCCTTGTTTCATCCGGGTACAAGAGAGGAGTGATTGATCCCACAATATTCAGAAAAGCAAATGGCGACCACCTCATGATGGTACAGATATATGTGGATGATATCATCTTCGGTTCGACTGATCAAGGCATGGTGGATGAATTTGCTAAGCTCATGACCAACAAGTTCAAAATGAGCATGAATAGAGAGATTAATTTATTTCTAGGTCTTCAAGTCAAACAAGTACCGCAAGGCATATTCGTTCATCAAGAAAAATACACCACTGAACTATTGAAGAAATATTCTATGGACAACTGTTCATCTGCTAAGGTCCCCATGGCCTTCGGTTATAAGATCTCTGCTGATCCCTCAGGCGAATCTGTGGATCACAAGACTTATAGAGGCATCATCGGCTCTTTGATGTACCTTACTGCAAGCAGGCCAGACATTGTCTTTGCAACTGGTGTATGTGCAAGGTATCAGGCTGACCCAAAAGTCTCACATATGACCGCAGCCAAACAGATACTACGGTACCTGAAAGGAAGCAAATCTCTTGGTTTATGGTACCCCGCAGGCAATGACTTCAGCCTGCAAGCTTTCACAGATGCGGATCATGCCGGATGCAAGCTCGATCGAAAAAGCACTTTAGGAGGATGTCAATTCTTGGGTGAAAGACTAGTCAGCTGGTCCTCAAGAAAACAAAGCTGTGTCTCTCTATCAACTGTAGAAGCCGAGTATGTGGCCGCAGCACTCCAAGACTAAGCACATTGAACTACGATATCATTTCATCAAAGACCACATCTTAAAAGGTAATATTGAACTCATCTTTGTCCCTTCTCATGAAGAGATTGCTGATGTGTTCACAAAAGCGCTCGATTCAAAAAGCTTAACATCTTCCTGCAAATGTTAGGAATGATGAATCCAGACCCGCAATTCTTTTTGAATTGTTAGCTACCGCAGACCATCCTTGGTCTCCGTTGCGGTTCTAAGTGAGAATTACATGTGATAGATGGTTTTGGTACCGCTGTCTAGGTACCGCAACCATATATCATACGTATCTCTCATGGGTCTTTATGGTTTGTTATTACTAATCTTTGTACAAGTGTTTTCCTCAGTTTCTCACTAGTCTTTCCGTGTTCATCCGCAATGACGTTTCTCAACTGCAATGAAAGTTTCATCTGCAATGACGCTTCTCAACCGCAATGAATTTTCCATCCACGATCATCATTATAATTTCTCAACTGTTTTATCAACTCCTGAATCTTTGTGTGCTATTTAATGATCCTTCAATAAATCCTAGTCTCAGACCTATTTTAGAAACTGTCACATTCTCTTTCTGAATAATCCTTGTATCAGACCTATTTTAGGGATGATGACAAAAAGAACGTTTTTCAATAAACTCATCCTTAATTTGTCCTTTCCTCTCCCCAATACGTCCCATCCGTTACAACTTCCTCTCCCATCACCCCCTCGATCACCTGACGTATTGACACGCGTCTGACTTTACATTAAATGCAAAACCCCTTTTGGAAATCTCCCAAAATCTCTTCAAACCCGTTTTAATTATGTGTGGCTGAGATTTAATCCAAAATTCACAGATTCCCCCCAAAACCCCAATCGACATTTTACCATATCCTTACCATTTACCTAGGGTTAAACACTTTTTTTTACCCCCTTTATAAACCCATCTTCTTCCCCAACAATACTTTACGTTTTCTGAATATCGATTCTTTCTCCCAAATTCCTCAAAACCTTCAAAACTTTCAAGAACTCTGTTTTCTTCTCTGAAATCTTCAACAATGGTGAAATCAGGTGCATCAAAGAAGCAATCCAAGGCTTCAGGTTCTGTAAATCCAACAGGTTCCGACTCTCCAACAATCGCTTCAAGTAATTTCAGAGCAATATTTGAAGATCATCCTTCATATAATGCTCCCATCAAGCTTATGATCAAGTTTCTCAGGAACCACCCTCTGTTCGGTCCATTCGATGCATTTACAGACGTTGTTCCAGTTTCTACTCTATTCAAATGTGCATTCTCTGCATATCGCCCAATGGAAAACCACCAAGAAGTTCACCTCAATCTCATGAACGATTCTTTGGTCATCTTGTCCAAAGAAAAGTTCTTAAATGCCATTAATCTTCTGGTTCACCCCTCCATCAAGATTTTGTCACCTTTAATGGCAGATATTACATCCACACTCTACCAGATGGGGTATCAGAAACCAATTTGAGGGAGTGGTGAGTTCAAAAAGAATCAGCTGCCTGCGGTATGGCAGTTTGTGTGTCATTTTGTCATCCGCTGCCTATCCGGCATAACCGGAGGCATCGACAACATGAGACTGAAGCTACTGGAATTGGTATGGAGCATCTACACAGGCCACGACGTAAACTATGGACAAATGCTTTGGGACGACTTCCTCCAATACATTCCCAAAGAGCACCCAAGGGAGAACCCAATCGAGCTCACATTTGCACGGTTTTGGTCACTTTGCATCTCAGACTTACATGCGGATGCTGGAATAGACATGGGTAGTGACATCAACTTTTTCGTCACTAAGGATCTTAAAAGGTACAACCCTTCTTCTGATCAAACGATATTTGGACCGATCCGCAGGCTCCCTACTCATATCCTTTCTTCTCTTGGTCTTGAGACTACTGATGTCTCAGACCACATTGAGGCTACGGAAGGTATTGCCCCATAACCTCCTACCCCGCCTCTTCCATCCGCAGCCATTATCCCTGAGGGTACCGCAGTCCCCTCTTCCACTACACTATCCAATCTTTCTCAAAGAAGAAAGCAGTTGACAACCAAGAAACAAAGAACACCCAAGAAGGATGCTCCTAAACGAACCGCACCCACCAAGAAACGCAAAACAAAACCTGCCCCAATCATATCTAGCAGTGATTCAGATGAGGATAGGCATCCAATCTCTATCTTCAAGAAAAGGAAAACAACCGATACCACTATCCATATGCGTGACCGGACCGATGCTGAAGCCTCTCAACAGGCTCCAGTAGTCCTTGGGGTGCCCGCACACCCATTCGACACCACCATCATTTTCCAGTCAGACTCAGTAAGTGAATCTGATTCTCAACTACGTGGAGACTCTCCCCCAGTGCACTCCCAATAGGACGACACTGGTTCACGCCCTATGGTCTCCAGGGCTTCCCGACTGCATTTCTTTTCACCAGAGGAGTTGCGCTCCATCCTTCTTTCTATCACCCAAACACTACAAACACCTTCCCACCTGCAGGGCACTTCTTTCGCCCATGCCAGAACTGAGTAGAGTCCACACTTGACCATGGATCAAGGAGACCGAGGAAGCTCAGGAAATCCTACTCTTCTTTCATCTTTACAGGTGGTTTAGGCACGGTGAGCACAAATGTGCAAGGATCCGTGGACCCGAAGGACACTTCGGTGCGCTTTGAAGGATTTGACCATGATACATCCAATGACTCTTGGTTACACTACAATCCGGTAACTGAGCCAGACAAGAAGAAGTTGTTGGATAAGGTGTCTAAGTCCATAACTTATTTGGTATATACTTGACCCGACCCGGCATGGTCCATTTGGGTTGCACTTCACCCAAACTGTTTATGGATAATTTTATGAGAATTGTATACTTACGATTTATTAATATATTATAAGTTATAATATATTAATATAAAGTGATGTTATTTAATTAGTTTTAATCTTGAATTAATTATGAATTAATTTAGTGATCAAAAGGAAGACTAATTAAATCATGGGCTATTATATTTATATGGTGTGGGCTAATACTCATTTGTTAATGGGCTAAGCTTATATAGAAGTCCATGGATGATCCATGGAGCTTTTAACCCATGGATCCTTGGAAAGGAAAAGACATGGGTTATTAGGGTTTCACCCTAACCATGCACACTATATAAACAAGCTCATGTTGCATGAAATAACACCCTAGTGTGTGTGTAATAGTGGTGGCCGATTTCTAAGTGTTAGTATACTCTCTCATACATTTTCCAAGTTTGTGGTGATTTGTGATTTCCATTTGAGGCGTTCACATTATTGGTGCTTGGCTCTCAAACTCCAAGGAATCAACAATCAACAAAAGGTATGTAATTTATCTAGTCCTTTTATGTTTAAAAGTACCCCATGCCATGCTAGATAGGTTATAAACCTTGGAAATTAATATTTTGCATGTACCTTAGACAAACATAGATCCAAGGTTTATTAGGGTTGCATGTACACTTAGGAAGTGTTAGAATGCTCAAAACCCAAAAGTGGTATCAGAAACTAGGCTTGTTTGTTTGATACTTGATGCAAAATAGTGATAAAAAGTCGTTTTTTTGCTTTCTAACTGATGAACTCGCCGAGTCCATGGGGGGACTCGCCGAGTTCATGTGTAAACTCATCTTACTCGCCTAGTAGGTTCGTGCACTCGGCGAGTAGGAGCCTCAGAATGCAGATTTTCGACTTTTGCTGCTGGAAATGGACTAGAAACATTACCCTAAACTGTTTTGGTGTTTTAAAACTTGTTTTAGTTGGTGTAATGGTAGTTCTAATCCATTTACAATAGCTTATATCAAAATTTCATGCTTTGTATGTGTTCATATAATTCTTGAAACTTTGATGATCATGTTCATGTTCTTATGAATTTAGAAGATGATAGGAATTATTTGCTGAATTGTTTAGGATTAATTCTTGATCATTTATGTGTTTTAATGGAGTCCATAATTTATCCTCAAGTTATGGATATCCAAAGGTCACTTCTTTTAAACACACACTTAAAACACATAAGTTACATAAAATGAAGAGTCTTCATTTTTATGAACCTTTAATTCATAAGTTATGAAATGAAAAGTTTTGGATAGTTACAAAACTTGCCCTCAAGTTTTGGAATTTGTAAAGTTTCACACACTTTAATAAACTTTAATTCCAAACCCTTAGAGTTTTAAAAGTTAAAATTCAACCCTTATACTATTTATAACATTAATGGTTAATTATTATATATATTCATAAGATCAAGTCGTTTTACCGTTAGTAGGCCTCATTCACGAAGCCGGTCTATAAGGGGGGTATAAGGTTGTTGCCTATAAAATGGCAACTTAATGGGTGTCCATTCTCACCCACCGCTTCCTTGATCGGTGGAGGGTCGTTAGCCGAACGGGTAGGACAATGACTTTAAATTCTCATTAAAAGTATAATGAATATTATAAAGTAACTAAACCTTTTATAAATTCCCAATCTTAGTTACTTTAGGAAAATGTGAATATGGTGCTAACCCATGAAATTCACACTTTGTACCTTACCAAGTCGTTGGTGGAGCGTGTGTGATTAACCGGCACACTAACTTGGACTAGTAAGGATCACGAAGGGTGACTTAATGTTTATCATAGATCGGTGGAGCGTGTGTGGTTAACCGGCACATCGATTAGGTGATAATATTAAGGGTACCAAGTGAGTTTGCATGGTTATTCACACCTTGTTTTGTGATCCTCGGCATCCCAGTCACAAAACTTGAAGGGCACAATCGAGATTGAAACATGCCATTGAAAAGTTCAATGAATCTCAAAAGATCTAGGAGTTTCAAATCCAATTAAAACCTAATTAATTATTTCGTTTTTCATGGTGGAAATTGGTGAATCGTCATTTACCTACCTTCAAATATTTTATAGCTTGGATTACGACATCCCTCTTCCAAGTTATAAAATATTGTGTTGGGTCCTAGCCTTAATATTTCATATTGGGTGTTATATTAAGGACTTGAATCAACTAACTTGATTTTCTCCCATTGTAGATGTCTGGTTCAGACAACTATGATCTTCCCAAATCACTTGAAACAAGCTTTCCTCTTGAAGATGATGTCCCTCAGCATCATGCTTCACTCCCCCACCTCCTCCATTTATTCTCCCTGACCCACAAGCCCGAAGACTTGAAAGGTTCAAGATCACTCAAGCTCTACTAGAAATGAAACATAAAGATGGAAGACCTGTGTGCACTCATATCTTAGGAATGAAGTCACACATAGACAGGTTGAGAATGTTGGTTGCTATTATTTCAAGGAAGTTTGCTGTTGACTAGGTTCTTCAGTCACTTCCTGAGTCATATAGTGAGTTTATTAAAGACTACCATATGACAGATCCCGACATAACCCTAATAGATCTTTCTTATTTGCTTGTTGCTGCTGAATCAGCAATGATTTGGCGCAATGGTCAAGCAAATATTGATGGAAAATCTAATTCTCAAACTTCCATGGACATGGACAATGGTAACATTGGAAGTCCAGAAAAGCTTTCTCGTCCTAATGGAAGGGGATCGGCCTTGGTCAACCCGGTTGACCAAAAGGTAAAGGGAAAGGCTACGTCTGTGATTGTCTCGTGTACCATTCCCAAAGAGTCTATATGTTTTTATTGTCATGAGAAGGGACATTGGAAGCGAAGCTTCCCTGAATACCTGAAATATTTGAAAGCAAGTAGAGACAAAATGTCTGACTCGGCTTCAGGTAAGTCCACTATATAACTTTGTTAAAGTTCCTAATTGTTGATTCTTATTACATGATGTGACTAGGTTCCATCTTGATGTTTAGCAGGATCGATCAAAAGGAAGGTTAAAAGAAGAGTGTGCTGAATCTGATCACGAAGATAGATTTCTATCGCATGGTTCGAGGATCGGATTTTTGAGCTACTACTTAAAAGTTGTGATAGATTGCTAGGAAATATGTAATAGCATAGTTTTCATCTGAAGATGCATTGTAAGGAATATTTTTCCACATTTTATAAAGAAATAAAAGTTTTGTTTAGTTTATTTTATATTATATCCCCTTACAATGGCATTTATGGAAAATTGATGTTTGTATGTTTCTAGCAATATTGGAAATATGAGTTTGATTCTCTCATTTATGGTAGTGTCTGAATTTACCAAATGAGGAAAGGTTCTCATCACCCAAGCTTCAGTTAGACAGAAACTTGGAATCATACAAGTTGTATTGTATGATGAATGAGAATTTTCATCTTTGTAAAATTGAGACTAATTCATTGATCACATGCATATGTGAGTCAATTGAAGGACTAAGGAATTAGGCACACTGGGTGTGTGCTGGTCAAGGTCCACCACAAAGATCAATTCGTCATGATTTACTAAAGATTAGTAAATGTGGTTATACTTACAAGGTTAAGTATAATTCAGTAACATTGGAAAAGTTTCAATGTATGGCAGAACGGATGAGAAGAATCAAATTTGGCAGAAAGATAAAAGTTTCTCAAATCTGAAAAGATGGGAGAGTACTTTAGTATCATGTTTTTATGATCATATTAATGATTATGAAACCATATCACAAATTCATACTCTAAGGACATCTTAGTGCATTGTTATGACTAAGATGAGGGGTCATGAATTGTTGGAATGGTTAAAATAAAGAAGATGGATCATACTTCGTTCCAAAACAACTCTTAGAGTCATACTCCAAGATTGTAACATTGAGTGACATAAAGTAAGGTTTAAAACACTTATCAAATGTAGTGTAAAATGTTTTCTACTCCTGTACATTTGAAATTGGTAAGTTGTGATGTCTTGGATAAGACAAAGACCAACTAACACCAATTGTGTGAAGTGTTTATCTTGATAAGAATCTGCACTATCCCTTGAATATTTGTTTTGTCAAGGAATGGTTCTTGACTAGGGAAACTTATATGTCAAGAGGACAGTGGGAGTCTTTATGATCCTGAAAGGATTTCAAGATATCAAGAGTAAAACCTGAGTTTTATCACTAGCACACGACTTAAGGTTTGCAACCTATTAAGTTGACATAATTCTTGTTTCTGTGTCTGTTCCTATTAAGTTGACTATGCATATGAGTTTTGTTAGTTCTAAACTGTGTGCATAACAACTTGGAAGCATTGGTGGGCCTTGTGCTACTAGGTGACAAGAAATTAAGATTGAACAAGTTCAATCCATGTAAGGCTAATTTGTCACTAACCTTGTCTTGTGATTATGGTTTTGACAAATTCACATGGATAAAAATTCATACACTATAAAATCTAAGTGTCATAAGGTTTCTCTCCGATTCATGAAAATGATGGTGAGGAAATGTTTTTCACTAAGAAGATTTTAAGTAGATAGAAATTGTGATGTTTGCATTCTCAAAGTCGTTAGTGGAGCGTGTGTGATTAACCGGCACACTAACATGGACTTGTGAGAAATGGCAAAGGTCTAAACAATTAAGACTATGATTACGGCATCCCTTTTCATAGTTCTGGAAATTGTTTAGACACACATGTGAGCTATCTAAGAAAGGATGTACGAATCTAAATTTCAGGAGTCCAGCTGATTTCTGGAAATATGTCAGAGCTAGTGGGAGCATAAGTGTTATGCTGATAATCGTCATGTTAGTGGGAGCATGATTATTATGTTTAGTGTTGCAAGTTAGCAATGTTAATTATAGAAAACCAAAAGTTTCAATTCGTAAAGTTGTAGGGGTTGAAAAGTTGTTTTGCTATAATTAAGGGAGAGGAAATTATACTTCATTTCAATTCTAAAAGCTTAGATTGAGTTTTTAATCATCTTTAGTCAAGGATATATATATATATATATATATATATATATATATATATATATATATATGTATTTTATGTTGGAATGGTTCAACTTAAAGAAATTCTATATATATTGCGTTATCAAAATTAGATTATGATTACGGCATCCCTCTTCATAGTTAAATTTTGAAAACATGGCAAATAAAAAATATTGTAGCAAAAGACTGGTCTAGTATCATGTCTTTATGTGAGACATCATGAATCGTGTTCCATATACTTCGGATATAGGATCGATTTCATGTGCTATAATATTCATCCTTATTGTAGCAAAAGACTGGTCTAGTATCATGTCTTTATGTGAGACATCATGAATCGTGTCCCATATGCTTCGGATATAGGATCGATTTCATGTGCTATAATATTTAACCTTTCTAAATTTTCCAAATGCTTAGGGCATTAAGAAGGGAAAAGTCTAGAATTGGATATGACTAAAGTGATTAAGCAATTGTCGAGGATAATCTAAGGTTCTCCAAAGATTGGTTACTCGGGGACAGTTGGAAGTAGGATATAAATTGTTGGAAATGACCATATTGACATATTCTGAAAAGAGGTAACTCTTGTTCGGAAGTGATAGTCAAAATGGGACTATGGAAATTTTTCCATAGGTGGAAGTTATTCAATCTGTGTAAGATTAGAAAACCTTAGTGCAAGAATGATGTTCAAAGCAATGTACTTTGAATATGAGACTTCGTTTCCATAGAATTGATCTCCTTTGGAATACTCTGTAATGACTGTTGACAAGTTTTGTGACTTTGTGCTTAATCATTACAAGAGGAACATTGCATAAAAGTTTAAAATCTAACAGTTTTTTTGATAAATGGTAGGAATTAGGAATTTTTACATTTACAATAAGGATTTGGGATTGTGAAATGAGCATCATTGGAATCATGTTCAAATGATCTATTTCACAAACTAAAGATCATACACAAACATAGTGTGCATACTTGGAGTATGGCATAACTATTGTTTAGAAAAACAAAGTGTACATGCTAGGAGCATGGGACAACTGTTATTTTTATTCAAGTATTAAGTTGATTATTTGAAACATTATACAATGAATAATGTGTAATCAATATGGTGATAAATAAAAGGTGGTTTTATTTATATTCAAAAGGGTTCTGAGACCATATTGGATTCGATTATTATTGTGTTTCACTTTGCATGTTTTGACTTCCAGAATAGCTAGGTTATTCTTTCCGAATGACTAAGTTATTTAAACACTCCACAGTCGTTCATATGTTGGAAGTAGGTATGAATTAAGACTGTCATGAATCGAGTTTGTAGATGGCTAAATGTGTTTAGTCATAGCAATGGTTGCTACAACATTCATGAGTGCTCATAAGTTATAAGTATTGGAATTAACCCACGCTCACTTGTATCACTTCATGGAATTTATCTCGAGTGATCGTGAGACGGTAATATCATATAAGTCTTCAAACCTAGAGATATGAGTTGTTACCTATGAGTTGGTTGTGCATTGATTGCACGTAAACACATCAGTAACTTGATGTTATAAAACGTGCCTTTGTGTGCAATTCAATAAGTATTATAACAAGCATATGAGTCGAAGTTTATCTGTTCCTTCTAGAAATAGAAGCGATATTTGGGCCCCTCGATGATTTTGTGTTGACCCATGTACCGGGCCCGGTCAGAACTAAATTGATGTGTTCAGTTAAGTTCTTTGTCAAACAAATCGGAAATCGAGAAACAACTACTAGACAATAAGTAAGACATTGTTCCATGTATTTGTCCGGCTGATATCATGAGAGCAGAGGATTATATGATCACTTATCTAAAATGGCGCTTCATAGTTCAACAGAGTTTTCGAGAGCTACGATTGCTGGTTGGTTCCTGAAGTAACATACGCAAATACAGTTATTAGACTTATCCAAGTGGGAGACTGTTGGATAAGGTGTCTAAGTCCATAACTTATTTGGTATATACTTGACCCGACCCGGCATGGTCCATTTGGGTTGCACTTCACCCAAACTGTTTATGGATAATTTTATGAGAATTGTATACTTACGATTTATTAATATATTATAAGTTATAATATATTAATATAAAGTCATGTTATTTAATTAGTTTTAATCTTGAATTAATTATGAATTAATTTAGTGATTAAAAGGAAGACTAATTAAATCATGGGCTATTATATTTATATGGTGTGGGCTAATACTCATTTGTTAATGGGCTAAGCTTATATGGAAGTCCATGGATGATCCATGGAGCTTTTAACCCATGGATCCGTGGAAAGGAAAAGACATGGGTTATTAGGGTTTCACCCTAACCATGCACACTATATAAACAAGCTCATGTTGCATGAAATAACACCCTAGTGTATGTGTAATAGTGGTGGCCGATTTCTAAGTGTTAGTATACTCTCTCATACATTTTCAAAGTTTGTGGTGATTTGTGATTTCCATTTGAGGCATTCACATTATTGGTGCTTGGCTCTCAAACTCCAAGGAATCAACAATCAACAAAAGGTATGTAATTCATCTAGTCCTTTTATGTTTAAAAGTACCCCATGCCATGCTAGATAGGTTATAAACCTTGGAAATTAATATTTTGCATGTACCTTAGACAAACATAGATCCAAGGTTTATTAGGGTTGCATGTACACTTAGGAAGTGTTAGAATGCTCAAAACCCAACAGAAGTATGTTGCGTTCCAAAGGGCTTTCCAAGCCCGCAAGGAACAACAAATCAAGCAGCAACAACAGAAAGAAGAGGAGATCCAGTCTATGGCTAGATATTGGGCAAATGCCATCAGCAATGCCAGTACCGTAGCCACCATTCAAAAAAATCAGAACTGGATGGATCAGATGGCTGAAACAATTTCCAAAGCTCTAGCTTCCGGTGCAGCCGCATGTACCTCCAAAGTTCCTCCTACTCCAACTCCCATTCCATCTCCCACTCCTACAGTCAATCCATCACAAGACGAAGAACCTGCAATCGAACTCAGTTCAGCTCCCACCTTCGTTCTTGATGATGAAGACATCCAAGAAGTAAACAAGCCAAGCCCTTCTGATGATGACCTCATGATGTTTGAAGAAGAGGAGTCCAGCGGTTCTCAACATTCGACTTCCAACCCTAAAGAGAAGAAGAAAAAGAAGAAGAATGTTGTCACCCGGAAGGAATTCATGAGCCTTCAAGCCAAAATCGATCAAATCCTGGCTGCGGTCAAGCCTACTCAACCGCAACCTGAAGAAACTCCAGGACCACAGTCACTGATTGAAAGAATAGAGCGTCTGGAAAAAAGGGAACGCATGGCTGCTGAACGAATCTCTCTCAAAGTAGAGATGGGAATCCGGTCCCTTGACAATAACTGCAAGGCTGACCACAAGGACTTCATGGCTGCAGCGGAACGCCTCATTACTGAGGTGACCGCAATCAAAACGGATCTTCAAGCGGCCATCGCGGATCAAGCTTCTCAGTCTCACAAATTGATAGATGAGACTCATACTGCTTATGAGTCCACTATCTCTGTTCTTCAAGCAACCATCAACAGACTGCAGAGATCCATTTCCTCCAACTTCCATGGCCCTGAGATCCTCCAGCTCACCAAAGAAATCCACAAGTTGCTCTTCAGCTCCTCCACCCCAAACAACCAACATTTGGAAGAAGCTCTCAAAGCTCAGGTCCAAGAAGTCTTCAACAAGGTGGATGGATTTAAGCAATGGCTTGAGGAAGCACTGGGGTTGCATCCCTCAAGAGGGGGAAGTGATGAAGAACAAGAAGTCCATCACTCTGATACTTCTATTCATCAGAGTCCCCCCATCATCACTGAAAAAATTCCCACACCACCGCAACCATCTCAACATACTCCATCTCCTCACACTTCACCTCCAAAAGATACTCCCAAAAAGCCAGAGACTCCTCCGTACTTCAAGAACTAGGCTGAAAACATGTCTTCTCCAAGCACCATAGACTCCCCTGCCACCGCTCAAAGGAAGCATGATTGGAAAGCAGCCAAGCTGGCAGAGTTAATTTGGAGAGAATGCTGGTTTGACACCATGATGGATGAGTCCTTGATCAATTCTTGGATCAATCCGCACCGCAGGCTCCTAGACGAAGATTACAGACCGCACCTCACTTATGTTGAACCCCCTGCTGATGGATACTGGGATATACCAATTTCTCCAAATGCCAAGTACTTCACTGTATTTGAGCAGTTTGACCAAAGCCTTCCAGATCACAAGAGACTGCCAATGGAGTTTGAGAGACTTAGTCTGTTTCATGCTAAACATGCCTCCTCCATTGAAAACATATGGTCTAACGACAGACCATCCGCAGTCAAGAACTACAAAGTCAGGAAATTTATGAAGGATGACTACATCCAGTATACCCTCACCAGAAGGGAGCATGACTACATCCGCACCCAGGCAGACTTTCCTTGTATGAAGCCGGAAGAAATCTTCCTTATTGCCAAGGTGTTCCAAAACAAGTCAGAAAAGCACCCTAAAATGCAGATAGCGCTTGAAAAAGCCAACTCTTTTCTCAGGGATACAGTCTATGACTTTGCCAAGATAGATGCGGATATCTACCCCACCATCCTCAAGAAGTTTGATCTCCCACCTTTTGAACCTGTGCCAATGCCTACCGAAGGCTTCCAAGAAAGATCTCTAGGCGCAACAAACTACCCTGAACTTGGAGTCATATTCAAAAGGAAGACTGACAACGTCAAATATTTCATTCCTATGACTGCCATGCACCGCCTGACCAAGAAACAACTTGACATCTACCGGACTGCAATTGAAAGATCTAAGCATACTACCGCAGAAGTCAAGTTCGAGATCACAAGAAGAATCACATGGTTGGAAAACCTCAGAAAGTTCTGGTGGATTTTGATCAAGTTCCTCAAACTTGATAGCTGAACCGGAGTTAAAGAGGTCACTTAGGGGGATATTGTTGAATCATAAAAGTGACCCTCTTGAACTCAGCTACCGCAACCATCTCAGCTACCGCAACCATCTTTCTACCGCAACCGCTTCAGCACTCGGAGTCAATCTTGTTCATCAGCAACCGTATCAGCAACCTGAGTCAGCTACCGCAGTCAACTTAGCTAGATTACGTTATTTGTCTTTTATGTAATACACTCTATTATCTAGTATGCCTTGCACGACTGCTTATAGAGTTGTAATCTAGTGTAGTTTCTAAGTCTCTATAAATAAAGACTTACTCTCTTTGTATTCACAGAGATAAAAAAAAAACCGATAACTTATGAATTCTATCTGAATACACATTCTGAAGTTATCTCTCTTATCTTTCTTCACTCATATCTTCTTACTTAAATCTTATCATAATCCATCTGATCATAATCCCTCTTCGGAGCAAGTCTTTAAGACTTAATCACTAAGCTTGATCTTCCTTATTAACTTGGAGTGAATGCATTCCATGTTATGAATCAGCTTAAGTGTCTTCTTGATATAACAATTGCTGTCATTCCCATTCCTTTATATTTCCGCAACTAACTCTCTAACTATCTAACTATATTATTGTTGAGCTTTTAGATCGTTTGAGATTAACTATTCCGCATTATACTTGTTCTAACTTTTGTTCAAGTGTGTCTCCAAGTTTTTCTCTCAACATGTACCTCTCTATCTTCTTTCCCTCTGTGTGAACCATGTTGGGACAGAGGGCCACCAACTCGAATAATTTGGCGGTATAGGTCACTATGTCGGAGCCTTTCATGGTTAGGCTCCATAGTTCCTGCTCCAGTTTTTGGATCTCGCCTCTCGGGCAGTACTCTTCAATCATTAGCTCTCTCAGAGCTTCCCAGCCCATAGTATTAGCCACTATGAGAGATAGTGACTTGACATGGCTATTCCACCATGTCAGGGCTTTTGCCTCGAAGGTGCACGCGTCAAATTTGACATTGCTTCCTTCCGGGCATGAGCAGATCTCGAAGATCGACTCTGTCTTTTCGAACCATTGCGAGAGGGCAATGACTCCGCCAGTCCCTTTAAAGGACAGTGGCTTACAGTTGGTGAAGTCCTTATAGGAGCACTCTCTCAAGCGCACAGGAGCTTCACCATGGGTCGAATGAACAGGCGTTTCCGCACCACAGGAGCTGTAGCCACAGACGCAGCTACTGCAGCATTCAGAGCTGCCGTATAAATTTGAGGAGCAGGTGGTGTTGCAGTTATCGGAGGATTGCGCCTCATTGATCGGCGTGGAGGCATCTTTTAATTATAAGTTTACAACGATGAAGATATTGATCAGAATTTAATAGGGAGAACTTGATGAGAATGACTCATGGACTAACTCTTCATAGCCCAACAGCACAATTGAATAGCACGATTAAATGTAGATTTAGTACTAAAAAGATGATAGCATTTGGATAATAATTTCCATGAGATTAGATATCTGTCAATAATACTGGAATTACAGATGTAACAAGTTCGGGAAAAATGACCTAGAAGTAGGCCTTACATCAACCAAGATGGGAAAATTTTGACAGAATTACGACCTAATCAATAACTAACATGTCCAAGTTCTAACAAAGATAGGAAACTAGACTAGAGTTTTTACATAAACTAAGTTATATCCAAAAGAGAAGTCGAGGAGACTCTATTTGCAACGAGAACTACTAGAGTGAGTTCTTGGTTCTGACAGAAGGCGTTCTATGTCCCTCATACGCCTTTCAGATCTTGCTTGCTGAGCTCGAAGTTCCCTGACTTCGGCTTGGGATGCAGCTAGTTGTTACTGCAGAGTCCCATTGCTTATCCTAACCCTTTCCATAGCTACCTCGAGTTGGTGAATGTGGATCGTGTTAACGCCAGAGTGGGCGTCAATCTCCACGACTCGGTCGATAGCTGCTCGTCCTTGCTCGGTGTTCTGGGAAATCCTACGGACCATGATGGGTAGGACCCTGTCAGCTGAACCTCCCTCGTTGTGGTTTTAAAAGCTTTTGTCCCAATTGTAGGGAATGGGTTGACCCTGTTCCTGACTCCATCTGTTCAAGTTTGTGGCCCACAGAGGTGTGAGTCCTTGAAATGTTGGACGAGGGTTTGGGTTTGCAGCTACTGGGGGTAGGTTGTTGACTTCTGGCTCTGAGTCAGAACCATCAGAAAAGCCTTCAGCTTGGTGATCATCCAAAGGGATTGGGTGATCATCTTCTGGCTCCTCTCCAAGCCATCCCGCATTGCCGTTGTTGGGATAGTATAGGTCTCCGGGGATATGGAATCCAACCATGATATCTACGCGAGAAAAGGGGTATAAGAAATAAGCACATAAGTAGTTTATAGTAATACAAAATACTCCTATAGTATTTTAGGTTTATTTTCTGTTCTAAGGTTTTCGTTGTGGTATTATTAGTAAGTTTTTAGACTTGCTGCAACCTCACAACCACACTTTGGCACATGCTAGTCACTCCTCAGATAATATAGTTGATCAGGCTATATCTTCCCAGATTTGACTATATGTCTCTAAGTCTACTTGTGCTGCCCAACAATCGTAATACTTTTGTTATGTCCTAGTGACACTGATTTTAGTATGAATGGAGGTATGTATACTTGGTTAAATATTTTATTATTTAAAAGTATAAACTCTTTATGAGAGTATTTTAATCCCGCTGTGTTTATAGTTTGTATATCTTTTATGGGTTGATATACTCGATTCACTATAAACAATGCTCTGATACCAATCTGTCACACCCCAAAACCGGAACGGCGGAATCGTTCGGGGGTGGAGGACGTCATGTACAGTACCACAACAATGAATAGTAGTAAACAAGCAACAACACCATCCATTGCATTAATAATATAATTTAATACAAGTGTGTTCTGTTTAGTTTAATAGACACTGTAAGGGTCGAATTATTGTAATAAGTCGAATTGTATTCTGAACTCTTCGAATGTCTTGTAATGTATTTTACTAACGCGCTTTTATTCGAAGCGTTAGTGTCTATGCCTTAGTATATTTTTTGTACGCTTTCAGTTTCCTATAAATAGGGATATTTACTAGAGTTAGAAAAAAGTTTTTACAGACCTGTCTTTATTCTCTATAAACATTCGAAAGCGTAATAGAGCTGAAACAAGATCATATTTACATCTGGTGTTCAATCTCGCATTCTTAATTGATTTCATACTCTGATTTGTTTTATACTTGATTCTTTGATTCATCAATTGGTATCAGAGCATGAATCACATCTGTGATCTGATTTTCATCCATTCAAAAAGTTTTTGAATCAAATTTTTGGTTTGAAAGTTTCCGCACTTTTTGATCGTGAAAAATTTGTCTAGATCTTAGTCTGTGATTTGATTCTGCATTTGAATTGTTGAATCGAGTGTTCTTCTAGCAATTTCGGTTTGATTCAACTAGTTTGTTTTCAAATTTCCAAATCTTCTTAAGAATTTTGAAAATCAACTTCCGTACAACAATGGCGAGTTTCAATCTCAATTCAATGACCTCGTTTTCTCATTTGTTGGGATCATCAACCAAAATTCCAATGCTAATCCCTGAATACTATGATCAGTGGGCTGATCGTATGCAGGATTATCTGAATGGTCTTGATGAAGAATTATGATCATGTATCACTGGAAATTTTAATGTTCCAGTGACTGTTCAAGCAAGTGGTTCATCTACTACAAGTTCTGTTGTTGATAATCAAACTAATCGTCTGAAGAAACTAGAGAAGAGGTGTATAAGAGAATTGCGAGGAGCTTTACCTCCAGTTGTGTACAATTATGTAAGGAGTTGTACAACTGCAAAGGAGATCTGGAACAATCTGAAAGATAAGTTTCAAGGAAGTGAGAAGACTAAAATCAATTCAGTCAAACAATGTTTGGTTGAGCTGAAAGATTTCAGACAAAAAGAAGGTGAAACAATTGAAGTCTACTATGATCGACTGAACATGTTAATCTATCGTTGTAATCGCTATGGAATTACCAGGACTTCAATGGAATTCAATCTCATTTTTGTGATGGGTCTTCCAAAAGAATGAAGACGCGTAAGTATGATGGTGAAGAATCAGCAAAGTTTTGATACATCAACTCTCAATGATTTGTACAATCAGTTGAAGACACACGAAACTGAGGTAAATGAAATTGCTGAGGAGACGAAGCTGAATTTGGGAGGTCCATTGGCACTTGTGTCAAAGATATCTGAGAAAGAAGCTGAAAATGGTGATTATGAGGAAGAAGAAGGATTCATCTTGAATTCGGATGATGAGGCGATAGCTTTTTACTCGAATAATCGTGTTAAGAAGTTTTTCAAAAAGCCGTTCAATCCGAAGACTAAGCTTGCTGAGGTAAAAGGAAATGTTGTGAGTAAAACTGCTGTTGAGGAGAAAAAGAAAATTGAGAAGAAAGATTCGAAAATCTCTGAAGGAAAAATCGAGAAAAAGCTGAAAGGTGATGCTGGTGTAGATTGTCATTATTGCAACGGAGCTAATCATCTTGCAAATGATTGTATGCTTCGAAAGAAGTATGAGAGGAAAAATAAAGTTAAAGATGAGTCGTATTATGCAGAGAAGCTTGAGGAGGTTCGTGTAAAAGCCAAAAACTTGTCATTGGTTGCAAAAGGTGAACATGAGGATGAAGATGGAACGTATCAAATCTAGTCATCCGGATCAGATGATGAAGAAATGAGGAATCCAACACATGGAGCAATGTATGCGAAAATGGAGGAGGACTCAGATGATGAGGAATTCGAAGTGAAAGGACGATGCTTCGTATCCAAGACAGCAGACAAATCACCAATGACAACAAAGGTACGTAAAATTCTCGAATCTTTCAATTTTCCTACACATGCTTATGATTCTGAACTAATATCTTTTGATGAGACGGTTACTTATTTTGATTCAATTGTTGTGTCTACTAGAAATGAGGCCAACAAGTTGTCAATGGCGTTGTTAGAGACCAAAAAGCGATTAGAAATGAAAATAAATAAAATTGGTTGTTTGGAATTATAAATAACAAATATTATGTGTGATAGGGATACTTTATCAAGTGATGTCAAACTTTTGCTAGCACAAAGAAACATTTATTGTAATGCTGCTAAAAGACTTTATAGAAAATTAACTGATTTACATCATTCATGTGAAATAAGTACAGAGCAACATAGAAAGTTACTACCTTTTCTAGCATACGAAAGAGCTAAGGTAGATAATATTTCGTATGATTGTGAACAAATTATAGCTGATTTTGACAAAGTTCCTGATGATATATATAAATATGGAATTGTCAAAATTTATGAATGTCTTGATGTGAATGAATTAGTTAACATAGTGAATGATACTTTGAATAAATCTGAACAAATTCAAATTTTGAAAAAGACTGAGAATTCAACATCTGATTCTCAATCTAATTTTGCTGATATTGAAGATAGTTCTGACAATATTAGTGAAATTAGTGAACTTGAGGATGTTGATTGTTCCCAGTTGTCTGTTGTTAATGTTGCATCTTTATTTAAAGGAAAAGAAATAGTTAAGGATTTGATGGTTGAGAAAGAAATTGATATACCTTCAACTTCGAAAGTTTGTGATATGAACTTCGTGGATATGAAAGACAGTCAAACTGATGATAGCGATGATGAAAATGAAGAGAAAATTTCGAAGGAAAAGAAATCTTCAAAGGAAGAAGAAACTCCACGAATAGTGGTTGATCAGGTGTATGGTGATACACAAAAGTTCGAACAAGTAAAGACTGAAAAAGTTGAACATTACCTTGAAACAAATATTGTGGTTTATCCAAATTTCAAGTGTACAGATGATGTAATTTTTCCAAATCAAGTTTTCGTAACAACTGGAAATGTTGAGAATATCAAACCAGAATTAAAGAAATTAGTTGAGGAGGATAATTCAAAAACAACTGATGAAGGTTTTTTCGAAAATCAAAGCACAGTTGAAAACAACTTAACAAAGAATTTGTACGTGTTTCAACGTCAAAAACCACAAAGAAAATCGGTTGAAAAATCAAAAATTGAAAAAGTGAATTCAAAACAAGTTATAAAGGAAAATGAAAAAGTTGTCAAACTAAACTCCAAGGAATTTAAAGATCAAATTGACAAATTTTCGAAGGAAAACAATATTTCAAAAAGACAAGCAAGAAAGAAAATATTTTGGCAAAATGTTGACTCTCAAAAGATGTCTGAATCACAATCACCCAAAAATGTTTTTAAAGCTAAAATTTCCTCTTTTTCAACAAAACCTCAACATTCATCTCAATCAAATGATTCAAAGTCTGAAGTGAATAAACAACCAAGGTTTTCAAAAGTTTCAGAAACTAATATTCCAAGAAAATTTTCAAATAACTCAAATCCAAATCAAAAATTTCTTCAACGTCAACATTTTAAATCAATAGTTGATACATCATATGCTCAATCTTTTATAACAAATCCAAAAGTTGATTTTGTTCCTCAAAAGCCAAATTTTCCAAATCAAACGAAGAAAGAAACTATGAAAATTTTGCGAGAAACAGAAATGACTTCAAGGAAGAACATTGATCATTGGCTTGAAGGCAAAGGAAAGATGTATCAGTCGAATACATTTTCAAAGGAGCAAATTCACAAAGCATATGAGAAGTATGTGAATACTTCATCAAACGGCAGTTCATTTTCTAAGGATTCGAACATATCAGTCAAAGCTTGGAAACCAGTAATAAAAGCAAAGAATGTTCATTCACAAACTCAGAATTCAAAGGGTAATGTCAGTGAACATTCGAAACCATCAAAAACTTATGTTTCGGTTCCTTTAAATGAAGATGTAAACTTAATTGATGGTCTCAAAACCAAAGTTTGTGATTGGGTTAAAAGTTCTTCATTTCATTCGAAATTGAAATCTAATTTCCAAGGACCCAAAAAGCCTTGGGTACCTAAATTTTTCCATTGATTGTAGGTACTATGTGACGAGAAATATGATAATAAATGGTACATCGATAGTGGTTGCTTTCGTCACGTGACTGGGAAGAAGGAGAATTTACGTGATTTTCGAAGTCTAAAAAATGCTGGAGTTGTGAAGTTTGGGAACAATAAAAAATGTCAAGTCAAAGGATATGGGAAGATCACGAATGGAAAATTCACAGTGAATCGTGTGGCGTATGTTGAAGGTCTTCAACATAACTTGATAAGTGTTTCCCAACTTGTTGTGGGCACTAGCAATCAAGTTCTTTTTAACGAAGAAGGAAGTGTTATTTCGAATGTCAACACAAAAGAAGTGTTACTAAAATCCAAAAGGAAAGGTGACATGTTCACTTTGGACATCAATCCGATAGTAGGGAAACCTGCTATATGTCTTCTTTCGAAAGCAACATCAGACTTAAGTTGGCTTTGGCATCGAAGACTCTCTCATCTTAATTTTCGAAATATCAATAAACTAGTGGTACAAGATTTGGTCAGAGGTTTACCTGTACTTAAATTTGACAATAATTCTTTATGTGCAGCTTGTGAAGTTGGAAAGCAACAAAAACAAGGTCATCCAATTACGATAGATTCGAAAATTGTTGCACCTTTGGAGCTCTTACATATTGATTTGTGTGGTCCTTCAACCGTTTCAACTCTCAACAAGAAAAGGTACATTTTAGTTATTGTTGATGACTTTTCCAGATTTACGTGGGTTTATTTTCTCAGGCTTAAATCTGAAGTTGCACAAATCATGATTGACTCTATCAAAAAGATGGAAACAACATTGAAGAAGATTGTTCGAAAAATTAAGAGTGATCATGGAACTGAATTTAAGAACAAGGTCCTTGATTCATTTTTGGTGGACAAAGGAATTTCACATAACTTTTCATCTCCATACACACCACAACAAAATGGTGTTGTTGAACGAAGAAATAGGTCTCTATGCGAAGCGGCAAGGACTATGTTAGCATATGCGAATCTTCCACAATACCTTTGGGCTGAAGTAGTATCCACCACATGTTTCACTCAAAAGAAATCTTTCATTCATCGTCGTTTTAACATTACTCCATATGAAATTCTCAACAATCGAAAACCTAACGTCAAATTTTTTCATGTTTTCGGATGCAGGTGCTTCATTATGAATCTCAAGGATAATCTTACGAAATTTCAAGCTAGAGCAGATGAAGGGATTTTCTTGGGATATTCGCATAATTCAGTCGCATATCGTGTGTTGAACAAAAGAACACGAAAAGTTGAAGAAACTTTTAATCTTACATTTGATGATTACTACATTAAAGAAGCTACATTGCAGTTTGAAAATCATCCTATTCTGAAAAACATAGAAGATGAATCTGAATCCTCACAAACCTTAGATATTGATTATGATTTACTTTTTGGAATTTTAGATCATGCTGTTGATGCTGAAATAAATGCAAATGATAATCATTTCTCTGAACTAACGAAGTTTACTGACGATTCAACATCAACTTCTCCAGAGAAAGGCGAAAGTATGCAAAACAATCCAGTGGAGGGGGAGCAATTGGATTCGAATACTCTAGTTGAGGAAGAACATTCTTTCGAGGGGGAGAATGGAAGAGTGAATGCTAATGTTGAGGGGGAGCATGATGTTGAGAGGGAGCATAATGTTGAGGGGGAGCATTTAGAAAACATTGAGAATAATAATGATTTTGATGATGTTTGTTCGATTGCAGGTTCAAAGAATGATGATATATACGAAGATGCACCTTTGGAATTTGATCCAGCATATCCGCCAATGGAAAAATTGTGACAACCCGAAATTTCTTTTCTGTACAACCATTCACTTCAATAGAAGTCAGAACTGTTTCTGCTAACTTTCAAGCTTTTAGGAATTAGTTTGAGTGTTTTAAAGTTATTACTTCAAGAGATAACTGGAGAGAGGATGCCCTAGGATTTATTGTGCAACAATAAAGTTCCAAAACTTCAAGAGTTTGGAGTTTACGGCCCAAATGGTATTAGGGCCGTAAACCCTAATGACTATATAAGTGGCACTTAGTTAATTTTAAGTTCTTTTCACACTTTCAAGTCTAGAACCATTTCTCTCTCAAGTATCATCCAAAGTTTCGTCCAAATCTTCAAGAAAGTAAGTGTTTTCTTCCTTGTTTACTTGATCTCTTCCTTAATCTAGTGATCTTACATGATTTCATCCGTGAAATCATTCCATTTGTGTAGATCTTCAAGTGTTCTTAGTTTCACCAAGAACACCAAGAACACACACTAGTGTTCTTGGACTTTTAACACCCTTTCAAGCTCCTTTATTGTAAGTACTCTTACCCTAGCGTGTTATAAGGCTTGTTACACTTCTTTATCATCTAGAAAACACAAAGAACACAAGATCAAAGGGAGTTTACGGCCGTAAACTCCCAAGACCGTAAACCCCATTTTGGTGGCCATTAGGGCTATAAACCCTATAGGACGCAAGGCAAGTGACCCAGAACCCATCCTTGAAGTGCTTAGGACCTTAAACATCAAAAAGACCATGGTCCATGGGCCGTAAACTCCCTAAATGGGTGAAATGATGCCACAATCACTTCCTAAGGCTTAGACTTGAAGAAGGAATGCTTCATTATGACTTTTAGGACTTCAAAACACAAAATGGTGGACTTACCATGAGTTTACGGCTGTAAACTCATGGGTTTACGACCGTAAACTCCAAGGGTGATGGTCACAAAACCGTAAACTCCAAAAGAGTGTCCCCTTGAACCCTAAACTCAAATACAAGGTCCTACAACCCTTAGATGCAATCCTTAGTACTTATAACACTCGAATCAAGGTGTTTCCTTGTCCCGGAAGGTGTTTCCTTTCATATAGATGTTTATAAACACTATATTCATGTCAATATGTGTCCTCATATGTCATTTAGGACCTATTGTGTCTCGGGACTTCATTCGTGGAACTTCTCATCCTTACCCGCATACCCGTTTGAATCACCCACATCAGGTGAGTTCATACCCTGAAATGAATCTTTTATAATGTTTTAACTGTTTAAGGGGGGGGGGGGATACAAGTTGAATACAATGATAATTGTGTAAATGTTTGTTATAAACATCTTTCAAAATGTTACTTATGTTATTTATAAGTTTTCAAAACATTTCAAAAACTCTTGTAAAGTTACGTTACTTTTTAGTTATACAAAACTCTGTTTTTAAAGTACAAGCATAACTTGGTAGATAAACGAGTCTTTTCAGTACCAGTCCAAGTAGAACATTAGTAAACTATAATAGGTATAGTTTAGGAGAATGCTATTCATTACTTGTAGTACAATGAAGCACATAAAGAGTCAGTTCTTATATAAATCAAACAATACCATACAGAACATAAAGTGAAGAGAATCAAACAATACCATACAGAGAGAACGTACAAGATACAATACAAAACAAACAAGTTAGGTTGCTATAGCATGAGAACACACATACAGGATCTAATTATACCAATGAATCACTAACTCATTATTTTAAACAAAAGGTGATAGTTATATTGGGTATACATGATTATATACTTTAATGTGAATTACATGTCTTGCAAGAATTTGCAGAGGTCGTGTTTAGTTTCCCCTAATCTCCTGACAGGGAGAGCGTATAGTAAGGGTTCTAGCCTTCACATTATAACCGTAATAAAACAAATACATTTTTAGGTTATTAGTACATCCGCATGTCATTATAAACGACAACTGTGTACTTACATTTCCCATTACTTTCATAAAGTGACAGTACCACTTGAAAGTCAAAATCAAACTATTTTCGAGTCAAGATAGTTATAAACTAGGGAAAATATACATGTTTACAATCGACTAACGGAACAGTCGAGTCTAGCACGTAACAGAAGATGCATTGGTAGAAGGCTACGTTTAAAAGATAGGACCATAATGCTAGCCTTATGATTTCTTAATGTATACACCACAGGATATATATATACTAATAGGGTCCGACAGGTAATAGGATGTGTGCTCTCCGCTTCATTTCCTCTTCCTTGTTTGGTTGTGGGCTTGGAAAGAATTCACCCAATCTATTATCTACCCGATTCTATATATATGTATGCTTAGTATACATCAAGTCATCATAAGGGTACCAGGTATGGGTCAGGTTATAGGACACAGAGTCAAAGCACAGTTTTTCTAGTACAAAAGATACTTTCCAAAATCAGTACTTTTGGTATACAAAACTAGAAACCTCACAGTAAAGGGTTTAATTCATTTTATTAAACCAGTACAATTTAAAGGACCTTAGGTGAGTAACTCTATAATACCTTAGTTTATACATCATGTTTATATATAAAACTAATACCCAATAAGTAGTTGGATGTGTGCTTTCCACCTTACTTCCTGTTCCTTGTTTGGTTGTGGGCTTAGGGCAGATCCACTCAATTAACTTTCTATCCGACATTAGATTATATATATCTGTATAAACTAAGCTATTATAAAAGTAGTCATTGTGGTCACCATTTTATTTATAAGAAATAAGGGTTTTCTTAAAGAACTTTTCATTAGATACAAAGGAACCATCACGACTAACTCCATGAGTAACAAGTGAATACAGCAGGGTTATATATGACGACGATCTAACAAACAATGGGATGTGTGCTATCCGTCTTAATTTTTGTTCCTCGTTTGGTTGTGAGCTAGAGGCAGATGCACAAAATCGTTTGTTTGTTTACTCTGAGTCTTATATAACTTGTACCCACTTAGTACCCATAGAAAGGGTTGTAGTGTCATTTTACTTAAACTTCCATCAAAGTAGGAAATATATGATTTTCTGGAAGAACAAGCGAACTTTTCAAAACAGAACTTACAACTTACACCATTTTTACATATACATTTTCAACAACACCTTACAACTTACTCACATCACTAGAATCTTATGAACTCACCAGCTTAATTGCTGATCAACTCTTTCAAATAACTTGTATTCTTAGGAGACTATTAGACAGGTGCTCGTGCTGGGGATTCAGAAGATGGAGCATTGTAGCTTCAAGTCTTGTTTTGTTATTTGTGTATGAATTCCATGTTTTGTGAACACACACATTGTAAACAATTTCTTTCGAAATGAAATGGTTGTTCATTACTTACTTACCATATACATATCTCGTGATACTAAACATGACGTCCTCCACCCCCGAACGATTCCGCCGTTCCGGTTTTGGGGTGTGACAGATTGTTATCAGAGCATTGTTTATAGTGAACTAAGTATATCAACCGATAAAAGATATACAACTATAAATACAATGGGGCTTAAGTGCTCTGGATAATGATATATTTTTAGAGTATAAGTACAAGTTATAAAAATATACCTACTTGCTTATACATGTGCATAATCGAACTAGTGTCACGAGGAGAACATAACTAAAAGTATTTAAAGGTTGGGCACTATCGTCAACCTGAACACTTATGTAATCATAGCTAGGATCAATATAGCCTGATCAACTATATTCATTCGAGATGTGACCGACATGTGTTTGGGAATGATGTGGTGTTGCAACAGTGTTAAAACTTACCTGAGCACCAGAACAAGTACATTACGTTAGAATACTATAGGAGTATTTTAGTCCATATAAATAACCATGTTATAACTTAAAAGACCCTTACGGATAGGTCTATAATCTTGCAAGGTATATTCCTAAGGTTATATATATATATATATATATATATATATATATATATATATATATATATATATATATATATATATATATATAATCAAGATCTTATAGACTTAGAATCTGTGGTCTACGCTTCGCTATCCATTCCTCTTAAGGGTGTAGTTTTGGAGTAGTATCACTTATTCGAAGGTCTATTTAATCTTCAATTATATACAAACTTGTGTACCTTGTACAATTATAGGAAGACTCCGTAAGGATCACCCCATAAAAGTTACCTTAAAGCTCATAGATTCTTTACTCACTTTCATTCTCGCACGGCAAGCCCAAATAGATGTAACCACTTCCTCATAGTAGACAACAGAAGAATCCAGGAGGAACAATAACAAGTACATGAGAAGTTTTCAAAGAGGGATCAACCGAAGTAACCAAAAACGTCTTACACGTCACACTAATAAATAATAATCTTGTTAAATGAGCGAGTGAAAACACTGCTCACATTATATGTTAAGGATTATTTTCTTACATGCAGCTGGTAACAGTTATTCAGGAAAACAGATATTCATTCGAGGATAGTTATTTCAAATTCATAGAGTTTATTAGGTATAGACTCTTTTATGAATTGTTTCTAGAACCCTATGGAAGTCAGGACCCGATACATCCAAAACTAGGATAACCTTGTCTTTTCAGCTTTTGGCTTGTGTCCCTTGCTTTAGACTTATTCTGTCTCATCTTTGTGTTCTTTTAGCAAAGATGCCTCCTCGCAGATCTATCAGACGCACTACTCCGATAACTCCAATACCGCCTCCTTCGCAAATCGATATGACAGCTATAAACGCTGTAGTGTCTGCGGCTGTGGCAACAACCATGGCTCAATATCACCCCATCAGTACCAGCGGAAGTGAAACGCCTACTGATTCTACTCGAGGTGAGGTCCTCGTGCGCTCGAGAGAGTTCTCCTACAAGGACTTCACCAAATGCCAGCCATTGTCCTTTGATGGGACTGAAGGAGTCATTTCCCTCATGCAATGGTTCGAGAAAACAGAGTCGATATTCGAAATCTGTTTATGCCCAGAAGGAAGCCAGGTGAAGTTTGCTGCCTGCACCTTCTCTGGCAAGGCCCTAACATGGTGGAACAGCCATGTTAAGTCACTGACCCTATCAGTGGCTAATTCAATAGGTTGGGAAAACCTAAAAGAGTTAATGCGGGAGGAATACTGCCCGTTAGGCGAAATTCAAAAACTGGAACAAGAACTGTGGGATCTCACTATGGTCGGCTCAGACATAGTGACCTACACTGACCGGTTCAGCGAACTAGCAGCTCTATGCCCCGGGATGATTACCTCGGAGAGCAAGAAGATAGAAAGATACATTTGGGGTCTGACTGCTCCAACCCAAGGAAATGTGTTGTCTTCTAGCCCAGCCACGTTCGATAGTGCTAAACGCCTGGCTCAGCGACTCATCGGCCACGGAGTCCGCCATGGTGTAAAAGTCCCTATTCCCGAGCCGCCAAGGAAAGAGGACTATAATCCGAAGTCGGGGAACAAGAGAAAGAAGAAGCAAACAACACAGGACACCCCGCAAGAGCAACGAGCGAGTACTATGTACGCCGCTACGACGCCTACTGCTTCAGCCCCTGCCAGTCGATATGCTGGAAACCTTCCGAAGTGTAGAAAGTGCAACTTTCACCACACCAGAGTATGCCGGGAAACGCAGTGTCTGAACTGCCACGGAAAGGGACACACTGTCCGTTTCTGCAGGGCACCGACTCAACCGATCTCCCAAGTCATCGGAGCTGAAGAAAACCAAGCCTGCCATGGCTGTGGTGAGACTGGACACCGTCAGAGGGACTGCCCAATAATAAGGAACTCAGGAGCGGATGGACGCATTCTGATGATCACCGTAGGAGAATCTACCCCGAAGTCGTCGACGAGTAGCGGTACGTTTTTCGAAGTAGTAATTACTTTTTAAAATTTTATTTATATTCTTATAAGATTAAAATTTAGGGGGATAACACTTAAAAGTAACTATAACAACTCACAGGTACAAATAGGTCACATTATTCAAGAGAACTAAAAGATCCGTTTAGAGAAGCAATTATGGCTTACCATATACACCAAGGTTGTGCACAACTAAGATGCTGCAGACTATGAGTGAGTGACTCCGCTTAGGTCCCCATCCTTTAATTGGTTGGGGGATTTGAGGCAGAGTTACTCAGTCGACTGCCTGGTTCATCTTAAATATTCATAACTTGTATATGGCAGGCGATGGTAGTGGTACCAACGTGGATTATGTAATAAAGTATCCCCACCAGTAGAAAGGCGCTTTTATTCGTATGTATGCGCACATAGCGGTACGATACGTAGGAGTGTTAAATTCAAAGAGAAAACAGGAAAAACGGGAACATCACAAAGAGTACATTGTCGAACATACTAGGAGTACAGTAGCGAACATACAAGGGATACATCGTCGTATATCAGACATTTCTTCCGTTTCACCAAAACTTCGTTCGGTAAAAAGTCTGTTGCTTTCAGTTGTCATGAGTTGGCGTGGTCCTCACCATACTAAGTTCATATGTTTCTATCGCCTCGATCGACAAGTTCTCGAAAATTTCGTCTTTCGTATCGAAAGTCCGACCTAAACCTAAATTTTATCTTTCATATTCTAAAACCCGAAGTACTCGTGCGAAGAGTACTTTGCCCTCCGAAGCCTTATCGTCATATGTCCGCAGACCGTCACGAAATACCACTTGTCCAGTAGACCAAGTTCGAGCACAGAGGCGATGGACGAATACAGCCCACCTATCACTATTCAGTGTATACGCGAGGGTGGTATATGATTATGATTACGCAGATTTAGTATGTGTGTTTCCGCCCTATCTCCTGTTCCTTGTTTTGTTGTGGACCTGGGGCAGAGTCGCACATCCGACCGTCTTACTAACCCTAATTATATACGACTTGTATACACGAGGTAATGATAGATGGACCAAGTATGAATCCTATCATGAACAGAAGGGCAAGGATGCCAAGTCTACGAGTGGGTATTCTGCCAATCAGAAGAGAGCAACCCCAGAAGTAATGCTAAGAAAGCTAATTTCGGGACGAGATTACTTCTAATGGGGGGATGATGTGACAACCCGAAATTTCTTTTCTGTATAACCATTCACTTCAATAGAAGTCAGAACTATTTCTGCTAACTTTCAAGCTTTTAGGAATCTGTTTGAGTGTTTTAAAGTTAGTACTTCAAGAGATAACTGGAGAGAGGATGCCCTAGGATTTCTTGTGCAACAATAAAAGTCCCAAAACTTCAAGAGTTTGCAGTTTACGACCCAAATGGTATTAGGCCGTAAACCCTAATGACTATATAAGTGACACTTAGTTAATTTTAAGTTCTTTTCACACTTTCAAGTCTAGAACCATTTCTCTCTCAAGTATCATCCAAAGTTTCTTCCAAATCTTCAAGAAAGTAAGTGTTTTCTTCCTTGTTTAGTTGATCACTTGATTAATATAGTGATCTTACATGATTTCATCCGTGAAATCATTCCATTTGTGTAGATCTTCAAGTGTTCTTAGTTTCACCAAGAACACCAAGAACACACACTAGTGTTCTTGGACTTTTAACACCCTTTCAAGCTCCTTTATTGTAAGTACTCTTACCCTAGCGTGTTATAAGGCTTGTTACACTTCTTTATCATGTAGAAAACACAAAGAACACAAGATCAAAGGGATTTTACGGCCATAAACTCCCAAGACCATAAACCACATTTTGGTGGCCATTAGGGCTATAAACCCTATAGGATGCAAGGCAAGTGACCCAGAACCCATCCTTGAAGTGCTTAGGACCTTAAACATCAAAAAGACCATGAACCATTGGAGTTTACGGCCGTAAACACATGGAGAAATGGTCCATGGGCCGTAAACTCCCTAAAGAGGTGAAATGATGCCACAATCACTTCCTAAGGCTTAGACTTCAAGAAGGAATGCTTCATTATGACTTTTAGGACTTCAAAACACAAACTGGTGGACTTACCATGAGTTTACGACCGTAAATTCATGTGTTTACGACCGTAAACTTCAAGGGTGATGGTCACAAAACCTTAAACTCCAGAAGAGTGTCCCCTTGAACCCTAAACTCAAATACAAGGTCCTACAACCCTTAGATGCAATCCTTAGTACTTATAACACTCGAATCAAGGTGTTTCCTAGTCCCGGAAGGTGTTTCCTTTCATATAGTTGTTTATAAACACTATATTCATGTCAATATGTGTCCTCATATGTCAGTTAGGACCTATTGTGTCTCGGGACTTCATTCGTGGAACTTCTCATCCTTACCCGCATACCCGTTTGAATCACCCACATCGGGTGAGTTCATACCCCGAAATGAATCTTTTATACCGTTTTAACTGTTTAAGGGGGGGAATACAAGTTGAACACAATGATAATTCTGTAAATGTTTGTTACAAACATCTTTCAAAATGTTACTTATGTTATTTATAAGTTTTCAAAACATTTCAAAATGTTACTTATGTTATTTATGTTACTTTTTAGTTATACAAAACTCTGTTTTTAAAGTACAAGCATAACTTGGTAGATAAACGAGTCTTTTCAGTAACAGTCCGAGTAGAACATTAGTAAAATATAATAGGTATAGTTTAGGAGAATGCTATTCATTACTTCTAGTACAATGAAGCACATAAAGAGTCAGTTCTTACATGAATCAAACAATACCACACATAACATAAACTGAGGAGAACCAAACAATACCATACAGAGAGAACGTACAAGATACAGTACAAAACAAACAAGTTAGGTTGCTATAGCATGAGTGTTGGAATAGTGTCCAAGGTCATTAACTATTGCTAATATTTCTAATAATAGCAGGGTCCTTTTGGGTTGCCCTCAAGACCCAAATTGAGTAGAATAAATAAAGGAGAAATTTGTTTATTAATTATTATGGTTAATAATTAATTAGAAACTAATTGGAAATATATTTTGGAAATATATTTTGGGAATTAATTAACAGTTTAATTAATTAAAGGGTTGAATATTCATTAATCGATAGTTGGTTAATCAGGAATGTTCCAGAACCTTATGGAATTAGGGTTGGATAAAAATCACTCCATCCCACATGGGAAAGGAGTGAAATTTCGTGGTTAGGCCTCCATCCCACATGGGAAGGAGTACTAAACCCTAGGAGGCATCCAAGGCTATAAATAGGGCCTTAGGGATTTCATTCCTCCTTGCACCTTGGCTTGAAGTTTCGCCATCCCTTCTTCCTCCCCCTCTTAGGGACGATTTCTAACCCCTTTGGGTTTGTGAAATTGACCCTTCTTCTAGTTATTTTTATTCCACTCTTTGGTGTCATTGGGTGTGATACCATTAGAGGGATTCTGGTTTGGTCCTTTCATCCAAGCAACTTCATGGAGGTTGAAGATCTCAAGCATGGAGATCAAGGGCTAGATAAGAGGTATGTTTTCTTACTTATGTTTTAGTTTTCTAGGGTTGATGTAATTAGCATGAAGCCATAGATCCATAGGTTGCATGTACACTTAGGTATATCGTTGTTTCGATTTTTCCGCTACCTAGTTTTAGAGTGTATTTGATGCATAGAAAACCCAACATTGGTATCAGAGCCATTGGTTCATGGTTATGTTCACCCTAGATCCATGTTTTCTGTAAAATTTGTTTGAAATTGAATGGTAGAAGGATTATTGAAAAATTCGTAATTGATAATACCTTAGTCGCAGCTCACGACGTGAGAGCTTAGAGCTCACGACGTGAGCTCAGCAGAATTAGGGTTTTCGGATTTTTTCCATTTTTCAAATATGAAGCTTTATCAAATATGGATAATTACCAAATTTTAAAATGTTTTAAATATGGAAATTGATAAATATTATTTAAATGTTTTATTTGAATTTGAATATTTATTAATAGATAAATATTGTTTAAATATGTTTATTTGAATTTGAATATTTATGTGTTTATTTGAATTTGAATATTTATTAATAGATAAATATTGTTTAAATATGCTTATTTGAATTTGAATATTTATGTGTTTATTTGAATTTGAATATTTATCTATTATTTAAATAGTGAATTTAAATATTTAATATTATTTATAAAAGAGATTTATAAATTTGAATATTACCCCCTTCTGATTTATTAATTGTTACATTGCGTCCTCGCAATTAATTAGAATTAATAATAGACAACTAAATTTAAAGAGTTTTAAATTTACCCCTTATATTTATATATATTAGAATTGTGTCTATTATATGTATAAGAAAGTTACAACATGCGCCCTCGTGTGTTTAAATATTGACATTGTCAGTCTTACATCGACTAGGCTCACCCGTTCTAATGTAGGGGTTTAAGGAGGTCTCTTTGATTCCTAATGAGGTCGGTTTTTAATATGCTTCGCGCTTACCACCCTCACCCCCCAATTGCATTTTGTGAATGGAGTTACCGAAAGGGTTTGATAGTGATAATGGTCAATCTAAAAGTATTTTAAATACAAGTATAAAACAAAATACCGTTTTATTAATAGAATGTGAGTTTATATTATCCATGAAAATTACACATTCTCTTTATATTCTGTTGATGGAGCTCGTGTGGTTAACCGGCACATCAATATAGGCTATAGTTGAGAATGATATGGAACTCGCAAGAGTCGGGGACCATGCGATTTTGCAAGGTTAATTCTCAATCTATTTAATGTGAATTTTATGTTATCCATAAAAGTTGCACATTCTCTTTATAACTTGTTGATGGAGCTCGCGTGGTCAACCGGCACGTCAATTGGAGAGTATAAGTAGAGAATGATGTGGAACTCGCGAATCTCAAGCGTAACTTGAGCCGGGGACCATGCGGTTTTGTACGGTCGATTCACCATCTGTTCAATGATTCGCGGCGACCCCGTCATTGAATTTGAGATGAACATAATTCGAGATTAACATGCCATTGATAGTCAATGAATCTCAAAGATCTAGGAATTTCGTGGTGATCGAAATTGGCAAAGGGCTTTGCCTACCTAAATAACTTTATGGTGTGTTTACGGCATCCCTTTACACATCATGGAGCCAAATATGGATCCTAGCCTTATAAAATAATTTTATTTAGGGTGATTATTTTCTAAGGATAAGTAAAACAAACTATAATGGAATTTGTTATTGAATGATGTCTATAACCTTATCCACTAAAATCTACTGCTATAAAACCTTTGAAAGGATTAGCTATGAGGATGATCAATCTTGTCAAATTCGTAGTTTGGGAGTAGTTCTCATAAACGAAAAGAAAGATCATGCCTTTGTTAAAGCTATTCGTTGGTTACTTCAAACATTGCATTCTAAAGTGTTAGAAAGAGGAATTGTCAAATGTACGTTGTAAAATGACATATTGAAGTAAAATGGAATTTCCTTGAGTTAGGAGTTGACTAGGATTAATCGACTAGCTAACATGTACATATAATCAATTCATTTTGATTTTGATATGAACAACTTGGAATGACCATGAAGGAGTTGTGGAGCATGTTAAAGTTTCCTTTTGGAATTAACATGGCAGTCATAGAAACTCAAACTTCAAAACACTCCCATATTTTACTATCATTAATAGAAGTGTCAAGAAGGAGAAAGCCAATTGCAAACGGTTTAAAAGGCGATTAGTGTGGGTATTCCTAATCTAGGCCCTAATACCTAGGACAAAGGAAGGCTTATTCTAAGACATGTTCTGATAGTTGCTCGTTTCCATAACAAGAAAAGGACTAAGAAATCAAACTTGCCCAAATGTATATTTGAGGTGAAAGGACTGGAACATGAAGAAGTTAAATTTGATCATGGATCACGAGCCCGTGCTACTTTCCATTGGATCAAAAGATAACTAGTTTTTTCATGTTTGTTAGTCAAAAAAATATATGAATTTATAATGCCATCAAAAGATTACTTCTAAACCTTGAGTATTTTATTGAGGATTAGTACTGACATTTGCAAGAATGTGCAGTTACTAAAATGAAGTAAGAAGACTAGAACATGGAGAAGATAATTGATCATGAATGCCAAGCCCTTGCTACATTCATGGGATCAAATGACAATTCTCCTCAAGAGTTTAGTCTATGGTAGTATAACTAAAATTTTTTATACTATAATTCATGAGATAGTTCTGACTTATTTAAATGTAGAGCATTCTAACATGTAAAAAGAAAGTCATGAAATCTATGAAACTAGTATAGTAGCAATCTTTCAAAATTGATTCGAACATTTAAATAAGGTGTATTATTGTGAATATCTGTTGATGTTAGTTCAACTAATGGATCGTTCAGAATGACCACAATATGTACTGATTCAAATACATCCAAAGTATTGGGTGAAATGTATTTGTGGAATCATAGTCTTGGATACATAAACAAGAAATGCATTACCAAGTATCCAGTTGGATCGGATTTTGGATATCATTTGACCTCGAGTCTCATGATAAATGCAAATATTGTTTATCAAGATAGATGATGAATGTTTCACTGGTTGATGTGAGTATCTGTTGGAATTAGTTTACACTAATGGACCGTTCAGATAAATCGCAATACATGGTGATACCAACTTCGTATGAATGTGAGTCTGAAACCTTTCAGGTGTTCAGAGCTCTCATAAAGTGAAGTTGAGAATCAATTGGGCAATAGGATGAGACACTCATAGTGAGAATCTCAGTGCAAACTTTATCGATCATCTAAGTAATTGTGAAAGAGTTTCATGATCTGTCTCCTTCCAAAACACTGCCACTAGGAACTGTTAGTTGGATAGAGAAACAAATCGTTCATTGATTTTGTACTAGATGAGTCGCACTGTATTTGCTAACAAATCGTGGATTGTACCATGAATAGTGTTACAAGAAGTCCTTTGGTCTTGTGCCAACTAAGTAGGTTCCTGAAACACTCTATGATATGTGAAGTGGGATTCTATCCTCACTTCCATATATGTAAGTCTACGATTATGAGGCTTACGCTCGTCGTTGAAGCGCTCGACAATCTGGGACATTGAATAGAGATGTGTTATCTCGTTGGAGAACCTATCAATCATTTTGGATAATTGTTTAACAATCCTTATGAGAACAAAATGTATGTTGCTCGAAGGGCAGTCTTCCGAGAGAGGGAGCTGATTTCCAAAAGGGCTAGTAGGAGCCACATTGATCTTGATAAGATTCGAGATCCAACCAACGAAGAGCCTAAAGTTGGACATAACATTCAATTTGGAATTGAAAGAGCTATTAAGGAAACTGACATATTTCCATTTTTCTTTATAGATCTGATAGAAGACGTCATGGACCTAGTTATATAAGAGTTTATATTGCTAAGGTATTTGAGTCACTGGTAGATAGCAATCAAAGTGTACCAGCTATCGGAAGCTATGGTAGGCCCTAAAGGCAACAATATAGAAATAGGAATTGGAAAGCGAGATTCAATCCATTTATGTTGTTATTTGGTAGACCTAGCACTTGACCTTAACCCTTAGGTGCAAGCGGATCTTCAAGTAGAGACAATCATGGATAGGAACAAACACATAATTAAACCAAGATAGGTTTTGAAAGATGTGTAAGCTTAACAAGTTCATTTATGGACCGAAATAACTTGTATTCTCAGGAGACTATTAGACAGGTGCTCATGCTGTGGATTCAGAAGATGGAGCATTGTAGCTTCAAGTCTTGTTTTGTTATTTGTGTATGAATTCCATGTTTTGTGAACACACACATTGTAAACAATTTCTTTCGAAATGAAATGGTTGTTCATTACTTGCTTACCATATACATATCTCGTGATACTAAACATGACGTCCTCCACCCCCGAACGATTCCGCCGTTCCGGTTTTGGGGTGTGACAAAAATGGACAAGAGATCATCCGAAGAATCAAGTGATTGGGAATCCACAAGAGGGTGTTTTAATAAGAGCTCAAGTTCGTGCATAGAATGAGGTATTGAATACTCATCAAGAATTTTGCATGTTCAATGTTTTCATCTCTAAAATTGAACCAAAAACAGTTACGGTTGCAATGGAACACTTAGATTGGGTTGTTGCAATGCAATCTGAATTGTCTGAATTTGAACGAAACAAGGTTTGGAGATTAATTCCTAAACCTGAAAATGTTTCGATTGTCGGGTTAAAATGGATTTTTAAAAATAAAACTGACAAAAATGGAAATATTGTTCGAAACAAAGCCAGACTTGTGGTTAAAGGATATTCACAACAAGAAGGAATCGACTATGAAGAAACTTTTTCCCCTGTCGCAAGACTCGAGGCGGGTCGTATATTTCTGGCTTATGCAGCTCACAAACACTTTGATGTTTATCAAATGGACGTAAAGTGTGCATTTTTAAATGGAGAGCTTGAAGAAACAGTTTACGTGGAACAACCCCCAGGTTTTATTAATGAGGAATTTCCAAATCATGTTTATATTTTAGATAAGGCAGTTTATGGTTTGAAACAAGCACCACGAGCATGGTATGCAACTCTTACTTCATTTTTGAAACAATCTAAATTTAAACAAGGATCTTTTGATCCCACATTATTTCGAAAGAAAGTTGGGAATCATCTAATGCTTGTTCAAATTTATGTTGACGATATTATTTTTGGCTCAACTGACCTTGCCTTGTCTAGAGAATTCGAAGATCTGATGAAAAGTAAGTTCGAAATGAGCATGATGGGAAAAATCAATAATTTTCTTGGACTGAATATTCGTCAAAGCCGAGAAGGAATTTTTATTAATCAAGAAAAATATATGAAGAATCTGCTAGAAAAGTTTGGATTGACGAATAGCACAAAGTTACGAGTTCCTATGGCAACTGGCATAAAGTTGACACCTTCGTTAGATAAACCTGCAGTTGACCTAACTCTTTACATGAGCATGATTGGTTCATTACTTTATCTTACAGCAAGTAGACCTGATATCATGTTCTCTGTGTGTAATTGTGCTAGGTATCAGTCAAATCCACGAGAACCACATCTCACTGCTGTGAAGAATATCTTTCGTTATCTTAAAGGAACAATTTCGTTAGGATTGTGGTATCCTTCGAAAACTGGGTTCTTTGTACAAGCATATTCGGATGCAGACTTGGGTGGGTGTAATCTTGATCCAAAAAGCACAAGTGGTGGATGTCAATTTCTACATGGCAAATTGGTGAGCTGGCAATCGAAAAAACAAACATGTGTATCCATTTCAACAGCTGAAGCAGAATATGTGGCTGCTGCTGCTTGCACTTCACAAATTATATGGATTCAAAGTCAATTGCCTGATTATGCAATCAATATGAAAAAGATTCCATTATATTGTGATTCTTAGTGCAATAAGAATTTATCATAATCCTGTGCAGCATTCGAAAACTAAACATATAGCACTTCGTTATCATTTCATCAAGGATCACGTGGAGGATGGGAATATTGAAGTACATTTTGTGAAAACAACTGATCAGTTAGCTGATATTTTCACGAAACCTTTAGATGAAAAATCCCTTGTGAAAATTATAGAAGGACTTGGAATGATCGATGGAAATTCTGTTCCATGTGAAAAAGGCGAATGATGAATGACCAGGAATGATTCAGAGGCGCTGAATGAAAGACTAAGCAATATCCGTCAGCATTCTGAGGTTACTGTTCATAGTCAACGCTTCGACCCCTTCGAATTCGTAAATTTGTCACTTATTTTAAGGGTTGATTCAGAGGTTACTGTTCATAGTCAACGCTTCGACCCCTTCGAATTCGTACATTTGTCACTTATAAGAGGATGATAAAGACAGAGTATGAAATCAATTAAAATTTCTGTTCTTAATTAATCTCGCAATCAAGATCATATTTACAAGACATTCAAAGAGTTCAATCTCACGTTCTTAATTGATCTTCAAAATCTTTAAACCCTAACAATGGCGACTTCTGTTCATGTTGATTCTCATACCACTGAAGATCCTCTTCATTACCAATAATGAAGATTCAAGCAACAAACTATCACTTGGAGGGTGATGTTTCTCAATACCCGGAAGAATTGAAGATGCTAATCGTTGCCTTGAAGAACTCTGTTTTGTCTAAGGCGATGTTCAGTTCATTCGCTGTTCCAATGTCCTGGCTTTCTCAAGCAGGGTCAACTGCTACTTACAACAAAGCTTCTGATACGATTACTTTTCATCTGGTGAACGACAAAAAGGTCAGGCTATCCAAGAAACTCTTTTGTCAAATTCTTGAAATTCCGAATTCACCTCCATATGTTGCTTTCACATTTCCTCAAATTGTCAATATGTTTAATGAGATGGGATATCAGCCTCCACTATCAAAGATCAGTGATTTTAAGAAATCTGGTCTTCCACAACTATGGAATTTCTTATTTGGAATTTTTCTAAGATGTTTATGATGGGTCTTTGAGCATTCTAACACTCCTATGGTGTACATGCAACCCTAGAAACCTTGGATCTATGTTTGACTATGATACATGCAAATAATTATTTTTCCAAGGTTCTTATCCTATCTAGCATGGCATAGGGAACTTGAATCAAATAAAGCTAGTAGAATTACTTACCTTGTAGTTGTAGTTGATTGCTTGGAGTTTTAGAGCCTAGCACCAATAGTGTGGATGCCTCAAATGGAAATAACAAATCACCACAAACTTGGAACTTTGAGAGAATAGTAATCACCTTCTTGAAATCGGCCCTCTTACTTTACTCACCACAACTCGTGTGATTTGAAGAATCAAAGCCTCCTTTATATAGTGTGGTGGATTAGGGTTACATTCATGTAAACCCTAATACCCATGTCTTTTTATATCCATGAGATCCATGGGTTAAAGCTCCATGGAGAATCCATGCACTTTCCATGCAAGCCTAGCCCATTCCAAATAAGCATTAGCCCACACTATATAAATACAAGAGCCCATATTAATTAGTCATACTTTTGATCTCTAAATTAAGTCTAGATTAATTATAGATCAATACTAATTAAATAATATGATTTTATATTAATATATTACGACTTATAATATATTAATAAATCATAACTTATACTATTCTCAAACGATTATCCATAAATTGTTCGGGTGAAGTGCAACCCAAATGGACCATGCCGGGTCGGGTCAAGTACATACCAAATATAGTTATGGACTTAGACACTATATCCAACAGTCTCCCGCTTGGATAAGTCTAATAACTATAGTTGCAAGTATGACTTCAGGAACCGATCAGCAATCGTAGTTCTTTAAACTCTGTTGAACTATGAAGAGCCATTTTAGATAAGTGATCATATAATCCTCTGTTCTAGATATCAGCCGGACAAATACATGGAACATGGTCTTGCTTATTGTCCAGCATTTGTTTCCTGATTTCCGATTTGTTTGACATAGAACTTAACTCAACACATCAATTTAGTTCTGACCGGGCCCGGTACATATGTCAAAACAAAATCATCGAGGGGCCCAGATATCGCTTCTAATACTAGAAGGAACAGATAAACTTCGACTAATATGTTTGCTCTACTACTTGTTGAATTACCCACAAAAGCACGGTTTATAACATCGAGTTACCAATGCGTTTTCGTGTAATCAATGCATAACCAACTCATAGGCAACAAATCATATCTCTAGGTTTGAAGACTTGTATGATATTACCGTCTCACGATCACTCGAGATAAATTCCATGACGTGATACAAGTGAGCGTGGGTTGAATCCAATACTCAGAACTTATGAGCACTCATGAGTGTTGTAGCCCCGCTTTGTCTAACATCTTAGACCTCTACAAGCCAACCCATGACAGTCTTGATTCATATCTACTTCCAACATATGACAGACTGTGGAGAGTTTGAATAATATGATATAAACCATAACATAATTATTCTGGAAGTCAAAACATGCAAAAAGAAATAATAGTAAATGATTGACAAGAGATAGCAACACTTTACTCATAAATAACAGCTTTTATTTATCATCAAATGTCAATTACATTTTACAAATTTCAAGATTATCTAACTACTAAAACTAATATCATCCTTCAGCCCTATGCTCCGAGCATGCTGGAGATGCTTAGCCCGAGTCAGTCCCTTCGTGAGGGGATCTACTGGGTTCTCATCCGATGATACCCTCTTTGCCACGAGGATTCCTTCTTCTATTCGATGTCTGATGAAGTGATATTTTTCTGTCAATGTGTCTGGATCTCCCATGATCTCTTGGTTCCTTGGCTAAGGCAACCGCACTATTGCTGTCACAGAAAATCTCCATTAGCTCCTTTATAGCTGGTACAACTCCAAGGTCTCCGATGAAGTTCTTTAGCCATATAGCCTCCTTTGCTGCCTCGCCTGCTTCTATATACTCTGATTCACAAGTGGAATAAGCCACTGTCTCCTGCTTGGAACTTTTCCAAGTAATTGCCCCTCCGTTCAGAGTAAAGACCCAGCCCGACTGAGAGCGGAAATTATCCCTGTCAGTCTAAAAGCTAGCATCACTGTACCCTACAACTCTCAAGTCCTCACTGCCACCGAGGGTAAGGACCCAGTCCTTAGTCCTCCGTAGGTACTTAAGGATATTCTTTACCACAGTCCAGTGTGCCTTGCCAGGGTTCCCCTGATACCTACTAACAATGCTCAAAGGAAAGGCTACATCAGGTCGAGTACACGTCATAGCATACATGATCGATCCTACAGCTGAAGCATAAGGTATTCGACTCATTTCTGCTATCTCAGCCTCAGTACTAGGGCTTTATGTCTTACTCAATCTGGCGTTACTCTGGATGGGTAACTCTCCTTTCTTGGAGTTATGCATGTTGAACATTTTCAACACTTTGTCCACATAGGTTCTTTGACTAAGTCCAATTAGTCTTTTACTCCTGTTTCTCAAAATCCTTATCCCTAGGATATAGGCAGCTTCTCCAAGGTCCTTTATAGCGAAACACTTCCCAAGCCAGGACTTTACTTCTTGCATGGTTGGGATGTCATTTCCTATGAGTAGTATGTCATCCACATATAGTACCAAAAAGCTAACTATACTCCCACTAGCCTTGATATAGACACAAGATTCATCTTCACTCCTTGAAAAGCCAAATCCTTTGACTTTCTCATCAAAGAAAAGATTCCATCTGTGAGGTGCCTGTTTTAATCCATAAATGGATTTCTCGAGCTTAAACACTCTACTGAGGTACTCTGTATTGACAAAACCCTCTGGCTGAACCATGTAAACATCTTCAGCCAACTTTCCACTAAGGAAAGCAGTTTTGACATCCATTTGCCATATTTCATAATCATGAAATGTAGCAATGGCTAACAGAACCCTAATAGACTTAATCTTGGCCACTGGTGAAAAGGTGTCATCATAATCAACTCTTGGAGTTTGAGAATAACCCTTTGCAACCAGTCGTGCCTTATAAGTGTGTACATTACCATTCATGTCGGTCTTCTTCTTGAAGATCCATTTGCACCCAACTATCTTACGATCAGGTACATTGTCAACCAAGTTCCAAACTTGATTGTCATACATGGACTGTATCTCGCTATCCATAGCCTCTTTCCATTTAGCAGCCTCAGGGCCTGCCATGGCTTCCGTGTAGCTGTTAGGCTCATCCAGATTTACCAGTGTGTTATCACTGATAAGTGTCTCACCTTCTGCAGTAATATGAAAACCATAATAATGCTCAGGTGCATTCCTAACTCTGGTGAAACGCCTCAGAGGTATAGATTCTTCAGTCGGCTCAACAGGAGCTTCCTCCTCAGGTTGAGGGCTAGGGTTTGAGGTTCCTTCACCACTTGACTCTTGAATTTCCTCAAGGTCAATTTGCCTCCTACTGTCTCCTTGGCTCATGAATTCTCTCTCTCGAAAGAATCCTCTTCTTGCTACAAAGACCACATTATCACTGGGTCTGTAGAAGATGTAACCAAAGGATTTATGTGGGTAGCCGATGAAAATACACCTTTCGCTTCGGGGTTCGAGCTTATCGTGAGTCTCGCGTCTCACGAAAGCCTCGCAACCCTAAATCTTGATGTGGTCTAGATTGGGAACTTTTCCAGTCCACACCTCGTGAGGTGTTTTAGCAACCTTCTTTATAGGGACTAGATTAAGGATATGGGCGGCAGTCTCTATGGCATACCCCCAAAATGAGATTGGTAGCAAAGCTCGACTCATCATGGAATGAACCATGTCCAACAAGGTCCGATTGCGCCTCTCAGCTACACCATTCAACTGTGGTGTCCTAGGAGGTGTCAATTGTGAGACAATCCCACATTCCTTAAGATAGTCAAGGAACTCAGTACTAAGATACTCACCACCACGATCGGATCGAAGCATCTTAATGTTCCTGCCCAACTGATTCTCCACTTCTTGCTAAAACTCTTTGAATTTCTCAATGGTTTTCGACTTATGCTTGATTAGGTAGACATATCCATATCTACTAAAATCATTAGTAAAAGTGACATAGAACCGATTAGCATCTCTTGTGGCGGTTCTGAAGGATCCACACACATCCGTGTGTATGAGATCCAACAAACCTTCACCCCTAGCACAAGTGTCAGTAAAAGGTGACTTTGTCATTTTACCAAGCAAACATGATTCACAACTATCATCTGACTTTAGGTCAAATGACTCCAAGACTCCATCCTTTTGGAGTTGGCCTATGCGTTTCTTGCTTACATGTCCAAGACGACAATGCCATAAGGATGCTTTATCTAAGCTAGTGGAAGAGTTAATACACAATACATTATTTCCTAGATTATCTACAACAGATACAGTGTCATACACGCCATCACAAGGTAATGCTTTAAAATAAAGAACATTATTAAAGAAAGAATCAATACTACCATTATTATTATCAAAATAAAAGGTAAAACCTTGTTTATACTATGCATGAAAGGAAATAACATTTCTTGCCATTTCTGGCGAATAATAACATTTATTCAAATCTAATGTAAACCCACTATTTAGCACTAAGGAATAAACTCCTATCTTGGTGACAGGTGAAGCTTTCCTGTTTCCCAGGATCAAGTTTATCTTTCCCTGCTCCACATTCTCACTTCTTTTTAGTCCCTGCAAATCACAACATATGTGAATACCACAACCTGTATCAAGGACCCAAGACTTAGAATGAGGTGAGTTATTAGACAATATAGTGTATATACCTGCATGGTTGGGTTTTACTTTCCCATCCTTCAAATCTTGCTGGTACTTTGGGCAGTTTCGCTTCCAGTGCGACTTTTCATTGCAATAGATGCATTCAGCCTCATTAGGGTTAGCAGAAGGAGTGACAAAACCTTTCTTGGTTTTGCTTGAAGAGGAGCCTTCAAGGGTCTTACCCTTGGTACCCTTAGAAGGTTTCTTTCTCTTCTTCCCTTTTCCATGCCCGATTGCCAAGACATTGGCCGCAGTTGGAGTAGGAGTAGGAGTAGTAACAACCGACTTACCCTTTAGACCACTTTCGGCAGTCTTCAAGAGTCCTTGAAGTTTGCTGAGGGTGACTTCTTCCTTGTTCATGTGATATGTCATGCAGAATTGATCATAACACGATGGCAAGGAGTGCAAAATGATGTCTATTGCTAACTCCTCAGGTAAGTTCACATTTAGCTTCAGTAAACGGTCCACATACCTTTGCATTTTCTGTATGTGGCCCGTGATGGGTTCACCATCCTTCATTCGGGTTGTTATCATGGAGGAGATTATTTCATATCGCTCTTGACGAGCACTTTGATGGTAGCGGTCCATCAAGTCCTGGTGCATCTCAAAAGGATAATACTCCTCATAGGACTTTTGGAGCTCGGCTGTCATGGTGGCCATCATGATGCATGCCACTTTTGTAGCATCTCTTTCATGTACCTCATATTCAGCAAGCTCTTCAGGAGTAGCAGTTGGCTTGGGTACCTTCAGCTCCTTGTCGACAACATATTCTTTGTTCTCATACCAAGTGACCATCCTGATGTTTCTGATCCAATCTGTAAAGTTGGACCCATCAAAGATGACTCTCCCACAAAGATTCATGAGAGAGAAGGAGCTAGTAGGGTTTGAGCCAGAAGCATTTTTATTGGAAGACATCTGAAAAGAAGAGGGAATAGATTAGATTAGATATAGAGATAGTCCTTAACAAAACACCCAAATGTAATATTAAGGCTAGGACCCAACACAATATTTTATAACTTAGAAGAGGGATGCCATAATCTAATCTATAAGATATTTGAAGGTAGGTGAATGACGATTCACCAATTTCCACCATGAAAAACGAAATATTTAATTAGGTTTTAATTGGTTTAGAAACTCCTAGATTCTTTGAGATTCATTGAACTTTCTTCAATGGCATGTTTCAATCTCGAGTGTGCCCTTCAAGTTTTGTGACTGGGATGCCGAGGATCACAAAACAAAGTGTGAAGTAACCATGCAAATTACTTGGTACCCTTAATGTATTACCCCTCAATTGATGTGCCGGTTAACCACACACGCTCCATCGATACTATGATAAACATTAAGTCACCCTTTACCTACCTTGTTAAGTTCAAGTTAGTGTGCCGGTTAACCACACACGCTCCACTAACGACTTAAACAAAGTGTAAAGTTTAATTTCATGGATTAACACCTTATTCACATTTTCCTAAAATAACTAAGATTGGGAATTCAATAAAGTTTAGTTACTTTAGTATTATCATTATACTTTTAATGAGAAATTAGAAGTCCTTGTCCTACCCGTTCGGCTAACGACCCTCCACCGATCAAGGAAGCGGTGGGTGAGAGTGGACACCCATTAAGTTGCCATTTTATAGGCAACAACCTTATACCCCCTTATAGATCGGCTTCGTGAATGAGGCGTACTAGCGGTAAGACGACTTGATATTATACATATATAAATATTATTAAACTTATAATATTATAAAGTATAAGGGTTGAATTTTAACTTTTTAAAATTCTAGGGGTTGGAACTAAAGTTTTTAATATGACTTTACATGTTCCAAAACTTGAGGGCAAGTTTTGTAAACTTTCAAAACTTTTCATTTCTCATAACTTATGAGTTAATGGTTATTAAAAATGAAGACACTTCATTTTTTGTAACCTATGTGTTCTTTTAATGGTTATTTATAAATGTGACTTTTGGTTATCCATAACTTAAGAACTAGTTATGGACTCCATTAAAACACATAAAGATCAAGATTTAATCTAATCAATTATTAGCACATAATTTCTATGATCTTCTAAACTCATATGTTTATGAATGTTCATATCAAAAATTTCAAGAATCGTAAGTACATATACAAAACTTGAAATTTTGATACGAGCTTTTGAACAAAACTTCGATTTTCAAGTTTTTTTTTTTTTTTTTTTTTTTTTTGCATCAAGTATCAAATAAACAAAGCAGGCTCTGATACCACTGATGGGTCTTTGAGCATTCTAACACTCCTATGGTGTACATGCAACCCTAGAAACCTTGGATCTATGTTTGACTATGATACATGCAAATAATTATTTTTCCAAGGTTCTTATCCTATCTAGCATGGCATGGGGAACTTGAATCAAATAAAGCTAGTAGAATTACTTACGTTGTAGTTGTAGTTGATTGCTTGGAGTTTTAGAGCCTAGCACCAATAGTGTGGATGCCTCAAATGGAAATCACAAATCACCACAAACTTGGAACTTTGAGAGAATAGTAATCACCTTCTTGAAATCGGCCCTCTTACTTTACTCACCACAACTCGTGTGATTTCAAGAACCAAAGCCTCCTTTATATAGTATGGTCGATTAGGGTTACATTCATGTAAACCCTAATACCCATGTCTTTTCATTTCCATGAGATCCACGGGTTAAAGCTCCATGGAGTATCCATGGACTTTCCATGCAAGCCTAGCCCATTCCAAATAAGCATTAGCCCACACTATATAAATACAAGAGCCCATATTAATTAGTCATACTTTTGATCTCTAAATTATTTCTAGATTAATTATAGATCAATACTAATTAAATAAAATGATTTTATATTAATATATTAGGACTTATAATATATTAATAAATCATAACTTATACTATTCTCAAACGATTATCCATAAATTGTTCGGGTGAAGTGCAACCCAAATGGACCATGCCGGGTCGGGTCAAGTACATACCAAATATAGTTATGGACTTAGACACTATATCCAACAGTTTAACTGGGAGAACAGTTGGTCTTGATAAAGGAAGAATGGAGGTTTATGCAATGGTTGTTGGAATCTATTATGATATTCAAGTGGATTATTCTACACAATTATGGAAGGAATTCCAAAAGGGTGTAGAACACACGAATGCTATTCATGGTATTTCGTGTGCAAGATACTGGAGCTTGATTTTGCAATACTTTTACAACAAGGAAGGGATTTTGGTACCTAATAATGAAGAAAAAGCTGTTCTTCAATCGTACCACTATCCGAAGGATGTCACAGATAGTGCTGAAGTTTTTCCATCAGTTGCTCGTATTCCCGATGCAATACTTAAAAGAGTTGATCCTTCGAATTCTATCTTGGTGGCATATTTGAAGACTATTGATTCTACAATCGAAACTGGCATACTATTGGGAAGAAATGATAAGAAATCCAAGAAGACGAAGAAGACTGAAACAGAGTTAAAATCTTCGAAATCTCCAAAGAAGAAGCCTGAAACAGTTGAAGTGTCTGTTGCTGAGATTCAAGTGATTGAGCCTATTATTGAAGAAACACAAGATCATGTAGTCATTCCTTCGAAGACTGGTATGTTTCGAAGAATCAAAATGAAGTCAACCCATAAATCACTCATCAAGGTGTTTGAATTAGAGAAGTGCCAGCACCTGTTTCTCTGGTGTCCAAGAAACGAAGGGCTGAGGATATGGAAAAACATTTGTCAAAGAAGAAGAAGAAGAAGATCCGAAAACTCGTGATTTCTACTGAGTCAACAGAAGATGATGGTGAAAGAATTCCAGAAACACCAGAGTTAACTCCTCACGCAGGAAGTTCAACTCCTGAACAGACAGTCGTCATACCACCCGAAGATTCGGTTGCCAAATGAGTTTCTGAGGCGGTACGAACTTCAGGCATCCCTGCAAACGTATCTGATACGGATGCAAATGTCAATATGGGTGATGGAGATGCGAAGAATGAAGATCAAGGTCAATCTACTTCTACTCCCTTCGAAAGTATTGTTTCTTTACCACCATCCATTATTCCCACTACTTCAACCACTAATTCTCCTGCATTCGAAAACATTATCAATCAACCATTCACTTCTATTTTTTCTTCTCAATCCACTGAAACACCCAAACCGAATTCGAATGTTAAAGAAAACATTTTTATGGAGACAGAAACTGATACTGAGGGGTTTGGAGGTACGTTTGAAGAATTAGAATTTCATGAAGAGGAAGAGGCGTTTCCAGATCAAATGCTGCTGACCATGAAATAATTTAAAATTCTGAATCAGAAGTTGAATTCTATAACTCAATCTCAAGCTAATCTGGGGGTGGTTCGTCTGTTTCAAGTTTGGAGGTTGATTCATTGTTGAAAATGTTCGAAGCCAGAATTGTCAGTAAAGTATCGGGGATGATTAAAGACTCTGAATCTCGAATTTTGGAGAAGGTTGATCATAATGATCAAAATAATGAACTTCAGATCAATTATCAAAATTCAAAGTTTACCAGTGATGTGAAAGAATTGAAGAATGTCACAAAAGAATGGCATGTTCTTTTTGTTCAAGAAGTGAAGAAAGTAAGGTAGGATGTCAATTTGCAAATTCGTGAACTCCGAGAAGACATGCAAAAAGAAATTGGAAATTTTCAACAAGATTATGCTTCTTTGAATCAAAAGGTTGATATCATTTGTGATGCAGTCACACGATTTGTTAAATTTTATGAAAATTTGAGTCCACAACTAACTCAACTTTCAACATCCGAAAGTGCCAACTTTTTGGAAGTGATCACTTTGTTAAAAGAGTTAAAAGATCTATCAGTAAAGCTGGTTTCTTCTTCCCTAATTACTCCTGAATTTTTATCACAAAAATTCATACAACTCGAAGCACTTCTCAACAAGCAACTCGCTCCTATATTTTGCATTACAAGCCTTCTTCCAACAACATATGACCGACCTGTTTTCACAGGGGTGCAAGGGGGAGAAAGAAAAACTGGTGAATTAAAGGCGAGTGATGAAGATGCGAAAGTTGTAGGAAAGGTATTTTCTTCAAAGATCCCAACAACAAAGCCAGTTATAGTTTCTGCAGGGATGGTTACTTCAACAGTCGTTACAACGTTACCTATTACAAGAACTATTTCGAAAGGAATTGTAATTGGTAAATCTACAGAGACTGGTGAGAGTGGTTCGAAACCAAAAGAAGTAATTGATACTTCAGCCTTGAAAGATAAAGGGAAATCGATTGTTGTGGAAAAGTCGAAAGAAGAAAAGAAGGCTGAAGCAGAAGCTGAAATTGAAAAACTAAGGTTGATTCAAAACCAAGAACGGCGGAAACGTTCTGGGGTGGAGGACGTCATGTAAAGTATCACAACAGTGTAAAGTAGTAAGCAAGCAACAACATCATCCATTGCATTAATAGTAAAATTTTAATACATGTGAGTTCTTTCATAGTATACAACATGATAATAAGAAATCAGAAATAGAAGACTAGTCTTAACCGCTCCGTCTTCTCAAAACCTGGTCATCGTACCTGTCTACTGGTGACCTGAGAATACAAGTTATTTTGAAAGCGAGTATCAGCTTTAAAGCTGGTGAGAACATAAGTATTTTAGTGTCATTGATTTGTAAAACTGTAAAGAAAAGACTTGAAATTGTTATATGAAAACTTGGTATAAGTATGAAAAACCCTAGAAAATCCCATATTTCCCACTAGTATAAAAAGCAGGCTTCTACCAAGACCCGACTGTTTTGAAGATTTGCGCCTCTGTAAAAATGGAGGTTTTTCCCCTAGTATAACTATTATTATCTAAATATAGCTATACATATACGTGTAAGTGATAAAATCACAAAGTAACTGTAATAGGGAAAATAATATTTTACCTCAACAGTGACACTGCTGACTATGAAGTGAATAAAACAAAGACTCAATGAATGAAGTGTAGACTCCAGGTGGTATCGAATGAACGACATGCCTCGAAAAGTCTAAATGAATGAAGTGTAGACTCCAGGTGGTATCCAATGAACGACAAGCCTCGAAAAGTCTAAATGAATGAAGTGTAGACTCCAGGTGGTATCGAATGAACGACACGCCTCGAAAAGTCTAAATGAATGAAGTGTAGACTCCAGGTGGTATCGAGTGAACGACACGCCTCGAAAAGTCTAAATTGGCCTTTAATTCTTAATTGGATAAATAAAGGATTTGAATGTGAACTCGTATGTAACCATGTTGATCGACGCTGAATAATTGATGACCCTCCAGGTCATATATAGTGAGGTGACATTTTGTCATCCCTGGGCCTTATCGGCTCGGACTGTAGCTAGCAGTCGGGATGTGGGAGTGTCTGTCCCGTATAGATCTATACACATAATGCCCGCTCTCCCTCCAGGAGACTCTGGTTACAAGGTGATACCACAATGAAGTGTCGTATCGAGAAGTAGTATGTCACATTCTATTTATAGTATTTAAATATTTGTATAGACTCATGAATGAACTGACGCTTGTGTGATTCCTTATACTAGAAATAGTAAATAGTATCTCCTAACTATACCCTTAATAGTTACTAGTAATATATGTATATGAATAATGGAAGGATGCCTTTGCTACCCAAAGGTACTGAACTGACTGATAGAACTTTTATGTCTATATATGTATACATAATATATAACTAATATTTAGACGACCTTCGGACAAATAACAGGATACCCTAAGTCCACAACCAAACAAGGAACAAGAAATAAGGCGAGTTAGCAGTCCTAAGTCCTTTAAAAATTACTTATATAACTATACATATAGGGGCATGCAATTGATAATATAAAAGTTTAAAAGAAGTTTTGTAAAACATTAGGAAAGTTTAATAAGAAGAATTGATGACTTGATGTCAATTTATAAAACGATTTAAAAGCAGTTTGTTTGATATAAACAGTTTAAAGTATAAGAAATCCCTTATTTGGAACAAAGTTTGAGTACATGAAAACCTTTGCTTGAAACTTAGTCATAACAGAATTTGAAAGGAAAGATGTAGTTTAGAAAACAAGTTTGATGAAGAGTTCAACGTGTAAAAGCATTCGAGAATTCATTTTGAAGTAGTTTGCTTGGTAAAACATCTAAAAGTGTAGCAACTCCATAGTTTGATAGTTATTAATCACAAGTGATTGATATGATAACTATCATGATTCAACTTGTATTCCCCCCCCCCATAAAAGCATTTAAAAACATTTAAAAGGTTAATTAAGGGTATGAACTCACCTGTTTTGAGTAACTCGAATGGAAGATCGATATAGGATCAATGGGTGTCAAATGGAGTCTCGAGCACCAACGAATCCTATTTAACATATAATTACACATATATGAATACATTAATGTATATAACCACTAATGGTGATAGGGACATGCCTTAAGGACATGAAAACACTTAGAATTAAGTGTTACAAACACCTATGGAAGTCCCTAAATGAGTGTAGGGTCTTAGATTTAAATGTAAGGCCACCAATCTCAACTTTTATGTGTGTGCGGCCAGGTGTGCGGCCAGAGTGTGCGGCCAGGCCTGCGTGCGGCCGTACACTCCCATATGTCACACCCCAAAACCGGAACGACGGAAACGTTCGGGGGTAGAGGATATCATGTTCAGTATCACAACAATGCAAAGTAGTAAACAAGCAACAACATCATCCATTGCATTAATAATATAATTTCATACAAGTGTGTTCTGTCAAGTTATATAGACACCAAAAATATACATCAAAATAAAAGATGAGTCTTGAACGAGCTCCATCTTCTCAAAACCTGGCACCGGTACCTGTCTACTGGTGACCTGAGAAATCAAGTTATTTTGAAAGAGTTTATCAGCTTTAAAGCTGGTGAGATCATAAGTATATTAATGTCTGTGTTTGTATGAAAGTGTTTGTAAGTCTGTAATGTATAAGTTTTGTAAAAGTTTGTAATTGTTTGAACTCTCCAAGAAAACCCTATGTTTCCTACTAAAAGTAGCCTTCTACCAAGGCATCTAGTATCTGTGTGTGTGTCTCTTGTAAGAGTGTCTTTTTTCCCAAATCTGACTATCATTAACCAAAAATATAGTTTCTACATTATTGTTTATTGTGTGAAGATCACAAAGTAAATGTAAAGGGAAAATGATATAGCACTGTAGTGTTGTATTAAGTAACTACTGCTGTACTAATTACTTTAAACCAATCATTATTTAAAGTACCATGTGATCGTCCTGTATCCTGCTACCGACTCTATAGAAAAACGACGATGTAAGACATCGTAAGAAATGACGTTTGGCACCCGTAGACTTGCAAGTCCCACTGTAGCGAGCAGCAAGGTGTAGGATAGTCAATCCATTATAGATCTATACACAAACTCATACGCTCTCCACTTAAGGAGATTCTGGATACAAAACGGGTCACAACAGGTAGTGCCACACAAGTAAAAGTACCCCTACACTTTTTCCGAGTTTTTCATGTCGTTAAGGGGGGGGGGGGGGAATACAAGTAAAAGTACAAGGAAACTTGTGGTCAAGTATATTATTTTGTTTAAAATAATTTAACGTTCAGTGTGCTTTTAACACAGAAAACCGTTTTACCAAACGATTAAGAAATCAACTCGTAGAAACAGTTTTCAAAAGTAAAGCAGGGAACTTGTAAATCTTGTCATAAAATGTGATATTTTATAAAGGATTTATACAAAAACCTAAACAGGATTTCGGTATTATTACTTGTAAATTTGTTATTTTAAGTTGGAGACACGTCCTTGGTAACACTCCACCGGATTTGAGAGTATAGGACTAACCCTTGTAACCAAAATCTCTTGTAGGGAGAGCGTGACTATTGTGTATAGATCTATACGGGACTGACTATCCCGCACCTAAACTTCTAGCTACAGTTAGCCAGCCATGCCTGGGGTGACAAAATCATAAAAAGATACTGGACCCCGTTACGTGCCACATCCAGTTTAATGTATGGTTATAAAACTCGCAACCTATATAACAGAGATTTACTTTTGTAATAAAGAAACAAGTGAACTAACCTCAAAGTAATAACCGATTTGATTACTAGAGGGCATTAGTAATACCCTTAGGATTTAGGTCACTACTTATTTATTAGTTTTATTTATGTAATAAGACTAATACATCTCACTGAGAGTAAACAGGGTTTTTCAAGGAAACTACATCTAACGATACAAGTATGGTAGATACTTGTACACCTTATTCTAGATCAGATAACAAACTATCAATTTTTATGGAAAATATAAGATTTTCTGGGATAACTCAACCTTTCATAAACAAGCGGTTTAACATATAACTAATGGATAATTAAACTTCTTTCATAAGAAAATATAGGATTTTCTTGGGAAACACTTTTCAAAGGATCAAAGAAACATTTCTTTCACTAGAACTAAACGCTTATGAACTCACCAGCTTTATGCTGATATTTTAAAACTGCTTGTATTCTCAGGGCATCAATAGACAGGTACTCTTGCCAACTTTTGGAGAAGACGGAACATTCTGAAGTCACGTCTTTTACTTTTGCTATATATACCGATATGTATAAATAATGTTTTCAAACAATGTAAATATTCTTATTATAATGTAATGGGTTTGTTCACTTCGCTTACTTAGATACAACTGTTGTGATACTACGCATGACGTCCTCCGCCCCATAACGTTTCCGCCATCGGTTTCGGGGTGTGACAGTCATTGCTTTAATGCGATGGTTCGAGAAAATGGAGTCAGTTTTCGAAATTTGCATGTGCCCAGAAGGGAGCAAAGTCAAATTTGATGCCTGCACTTTCTCCGATAGAGCCCTGACATGGTGGAATGGCCATGTTAAGTCATTGACCCTTGCAGTGGCTAATTCGATGGGCTGGGAGAACTTAAAGACAATAATGATGAAGGAATACTGCCCGAGATGCGAAATACAAAAGCTAGAGGAAGAGCTTTGGGGTCTCACCATGACGGGCGCAGACATAGTGGCCTAGACTAATAGATTTAGTGACCTAGCGGTACTATGCCATCAAATGGTTACCACGGAGAGCGAGAAAATTGAGAGGTACATCTGGGATTATCTCACCAGATTCAAGCAAGTGTCTTACCCTCCAAATCAACTACTTTGATAGCGCCAAACCATTAGCACAGAGTCTCGTGGACCATGGGGTTCGCCAAGGAATATTGACCCCTGTTCTCGAGCCAACAAAAGAGGGCAACAACAAGAGAAAGTCTGGGAGCAAGAAGAAAGGATTGTCAACACCAGAGACCTCGAAAAGACAACAAATTGTAGTTGTTCATGTTGTTACAACACCTGACACACCAACGCCAGCACGACAATATGCGGGTGAATCACCCAAAATGCAATAAGTGTAACTTCCATCATTATGGAGGCTGCCGATAATAACACTGTAGAAATTGTAACAGGAAGGGGCACACTGCCTGTTTTTGTAGGGCACCAGCACAACCCCTTAACCAAGTCCCCGATATTGGAGTAAACCCGGCTTGTTACCAGTGCGGTGAAATTGGACACTTCAAGAGAGATTGTCCAATAATTAAGAATGCTTGCGGGGATGGAAGATACTGATGATTACCACAGGAGAGAGTGTCCCGAAACCCCAGTGAACAGTGGTACGTTTTCCCAATGAAAATATTTCTAAAACTTAAGATTTTTTTTATATATAAATAATTATAAATAATTGAACAAAATACATCATTTATAAAGGAAACTAAGAACCCTTTTCAGATAAGCTGTGATGGCTTAGTATATACATTAGGGTCATTTATTATTAAGATTTGTAGGCTTAGAGTGAGTAATTCCGCCTTATTTCCTGTTCCTTGTTTGGTTGTGGATTTAGGGCAGAATTGCTCAGTCAACTGTCTTTCCAATCTTAATTATACATGACTTGTATACACCAAGCGATTATAGAAAGATCTGCTAGGGATTATCTTATGAAAATTAATCAGTCTTGAATATCAGAACACTCATACTGCTAGTACTCGCTTAATGCGGTACATACTGTTTGCAGTAATAATGACAAGGATAATGTGACAACCCGAAATTTCTATTCTGTGCAACCATTCAATTGAATAGAAGTCAGAACAGTTTCTGCTAACTTTCAAGCTTTTTGGAATAAGTTTGAGTGTTTTAAAGTTAGTGCTTCAGGAGATAACAGGAGAGAGGATGCCTTAGGAATTATTGTGCATCGATAAAGTTCCAAAAACTCCAAGAGTTTGGAGTTTACGGCCCAAATGGTATTAGGGCCGTAAACCCTAATGACTATATAAGTGACACTTAGTATATTTTTAACTTTTTTTCACACTTCCAAGTCTCTCTCAAGTATCATCCAAAGTTCTTCAAAAATCTTCAAGAAAGTAAGTGTTTTCTTCCTTGTTTAGTTGATATCTACCCTCATCTAGTGATCTTACATGATTTCATCCATGAAATCATTCCATTTGTGTAGATCTTCAAGTGTTCTTAGTTTCACCAAGAACACCAAGAACACACACTAGTGTTCTTGAATTTCTAGCACCTTTTCAAGCTTCTACATAGTAAGTACTCTTACCTTGGCATGTTATAAGACTTGTTACACTTCTAAAACATCTAGAAATCACAAGGAAACACTAGATCAAAGGTGTTTATGGTCCAAGATGTTCTTGGACCGTAAACCTTAACAAAGGGGCCAAAGTGTGCCCTAGTCCCTTACCAAGCCTTGGACACTAGTCTAGATCCCATCCCTTATGTGCTTAGGACTTAAAACATCAAAAAGACCATAAACCATATGGGTTTACGGCCGTAAACACATGGAGAAGTGGTCCATGGGCCGTAAACTCCATTTAGGAGTGAAATGAGGCCACAAACACTTCCTAAGGCTTATACTTGAAGTAGGATGCTTCCTTATGCCTTGAAAAGCTTCAAAACACAAAATGGTAGAAGTGCCATGAGTTTACGGCCATAAACTCATGGGTTTACGACCGTAAACTCCAAAGGAGTTGGTCACAAAACCATAAACTCCAATAGAGGGTCCCCTTGAACCCTTAACTCAATAGCCAAGTCCTACAACCCTTAGATGCAATCCTTAGGACTTATAGCACTTAAATCAAGTGTTTTACATGTCTTAGGATGTCTTTACTTGGTTAATTATTTGTTTTATAACTAATTGGATACATAGATGTGTCTTTATATGTTAACTAGGATCCTTGTGTGTGCTCAAGTCTTCACTTGACACTTAGCATTCTATATCAATCCGTTCATCCAAACCACTCAATACAGGTGAGTTCATACCTCTTAATTAACCTTTTAAATGTTTTTAAATGTTTTTATGGGGGGGGATACATGTTAAATTCTTATAGTCATTATATCAATCACATGTGATTAATGACTACAAAACAAGTGGATTTCTTACTTTTCAAACTGTTTTACAAACCCTTTTACATATCAAATACTTTTATCAAACTCTTTTACATCTCAATTGCTTTTAGTAAATCCTTTTCATGTCAAGTACTTTTACTTAAACTCTTTTACACTTATATTCTGTTAAATGTGTATCTTTATAGATATAGTTATATAAGTAGGACTGAAAGGACTTAGGACTGATAACTCTCCTTACCTCCTGTTCCTCGTTTGGTTGTGGACTTAGGGTATCGGTTATTTGTCCGAAGGTCGTTTGAATCCTACTTATATATTATGTATATGTATATAGATATAAAAGTTCCTTCTTTCAATTCAAAACCTTTGGGTAGCAAAGGCATACATACATGTTTATACATTCAAGTCATATTACTAGTAAACTACGATAGGCGTAGTTTAGGAAGTTACTAATACTATTACTAGACCAATGAATCATACAATTAGTTAGTTCATACATGAGTCAATACTTGCTAGATACAGAGAGAACACATAATACAGCTAGTACACACAATACATTACAATACTTGCTGGATAGAGAAAGAACACACAATACAGCTAGTACACACTGTACATTACAATACATGCTAGACAGAGAGAGAACACACAATACAGCTAGTACACACATTACATTACAATACAGGCTAGACAGAGAGAGAACACACAATACATCTAGCACATACATTACATATACATTACTTCAGTTATGTGAGCCACGTAACGGGGCATGACACTACCTGTCATGACCGTTTTGTACCCAGAATCTCCTTAAATGGAGAGCGTATGAGTTTGTGTATAGATCTATACTCGATTGACTATCCTACACCTTGTTGCTCGCTATAGTGGGACTTGCAAGTCTACGGGTGCCAAACGTCATTTCTTACGACGTCTTACATTGCCGTTTTTCTATGAGTCGGTAGCAGGGTATAGGCCGATCACATGGTACTTTAAATAATAATTGGTTTAAGGTAGTTAGTACAGTAGTAGTTACTTAATACAACACTACAGTACTATTTCATTTTCTCATTACATTCACTTTGTGAACATTCACACAATGCACTGTAATGTAAAAACTATATTTTTGGTTAATGATAGTCAGATTTGGGAAAATACATACTCTTACAAGAGATACACACACAGACACTAGATGCCTTGGTAGAAGGCTACTTTTAGTAGGAAACATAGGGTTTTCTAGGAGAGTTCAAAACGTCTTACAAAACATCTTACAAATACTTTCGTACAAATACAGACACTAATATACTTATGATCTCACCAGCTTTAAAGCTGATACTCGCTTTCAAAATAACTTGTATTCTCAGGTCACTAGTAAATTTGGAGCCAGGTTTTGAGAAGATGGAGCTCGTTCAAGACTCATATTTCATTTTGAATTATATTTTGGTGTCTATTAAATTTGGCAAGACATACTTGTATTAAAATTATATTATTAATGCAATGGATGATGTTGTTGCTTGTTTACTACTATTCATTGTTGTGATACTGTACATGACGTCCTCCGCCCCAGAACGTTTCCGCCGTTCTTGGTTTTGGGGTGTGACAGATTGGTATCAGAGCATTGTTTATAGTGAATTGAGTATATCAACCCATAAAAGATATACAGACTATAAATACAATAGGGATTAAAATACTCTGATAAAGAGTTTATACTTTTAAATAATAAAATATTTAATTAAGTATACATGCCTGGATTCATACTAAAATCAGTGTCACTAGGACAGAACAAAAGTATTACGATTGTTGGGCAGCACAAGTAGACTTAGAGACATATAGTCAAAACTGGGAAGATATAGCCTGATCAACTATATTATCCGAGGGTTGATTAGCATGTGCCTAAGTGTGGTTGTGAGGTTGCAACAAGTCTAAAAACTTACCCACAATACCACAATGAGAACAATAGAACATAAACCTAAAATACTATAGGAGTATTTTGTGTTTTACTATAAACTACTTATGTGCTAGATTCTTATATCCCTTTTCTCGCGTAGATAACATGGCTGGATTCCATCCCCACGACAACTTGTACTTCCCTAACCAAGTTAATGATGGAGGGTTTGAAGCAGAGCCAGAAAATGATCACCCAATCCCTATGGATGGTCACCAGGCTGAAGGCTTTGTAGATGGTTCTGACTCCGAGTCTGAAGTTGAGAACCTACCCCCGATGGCTCTTGTCCCAAATCCTAACCCTCGTCCGGCTTTTCAAGGTCCGACGCCCCCGTGGGTGGAAAGCTTGGAAACATGGAGCCAAGGGCAAGATCAGCCCATGCCATTTAATGGAGACCGAAGCTTTTATGACCTGAGCGAAAGGGGCTCAGCAGACAGAGTCTTGCCAATCCTGGTCCGCAGAGTGGCCCGAAATGAGATTCAAGGGAGGACAGCTCTCCATCAAATCACGGAAGTTTTCACCAATGCGAGAATGCATACCCTCCACACCATTCGTCTGGAAGATGCTCGTGAAAGATCTAGAGTAGACCATGCGACCCTGCAACAAGAGCTAGCTGAAACTCGAGCTGAAGTCATAAAGCTCCGAGTACGCCAAAGGGTGTATGAAAGATACTTACTTGATATGGAGCGTCAGCTGGCTGAACTGAGGGTTCACCCAAGGGATAATCATCCCCAGTAGGAGATATTCTACTTTTCTCTCCCGGGTAGAAATAATAGTCTTCCTATCTATGCTCCAAGTAGCACTTTTCTATGTAACTAACTTTGTACTGTAAGGGCTTTCTAGTTAGGCCAGTATGCCGTCAAAACTTTTGTTACTTCGTATAAGATGTAAGACCTACTCCAAGGTCATTTTTCCCAAGCATATTACATCTTAAATATCAATGATTTTGAAAGTCGGCAAATTTTTATGCCAATCATTGTTCAAATATTTCCGTTTTGCTGTCATTAGTATTCTATCTGAAACGTACTCTAGTCAAATTGTTGAGCTATGGTAATTTAGCTCAAAGATCACTTCCAATGCTTGTCAAAGGTTGGATAGCAATCGTCTTATAACCATTCTATGAACTTACTTCTACTCGTTACTAGGACTGCATCATAGGGATGTAGGTCAAAACCCCCGAGAACTTACTCCTACTTTTTATATGAATAGTCGAAATGCATCTAGGTTCAACCATAATCACTCACGAACTCATTTTCCTTTCCATAACTGAATCATGTCGTCACCCAGAAATAACAAGCCGAGCAACGAAACACCTATCCTTCACATCGACGCCGCTACTTTCCAAGCCGCGGTATCAGCTGCCGTGGCAGATGTCCTTGCAAACCTCAGCGCTAACAACACAAGCAAGGCTGACAAAGGGGTGGACGAATCCAATCGTTGTATCAATCCGGGAAAATAACAAATGATAACAGTCACAGACTTACAAAGCAGTAAAACCGAGAAAAGAAAACGAAAGCGCCAAGCCCAAAAGGAGCGCAAGCGATCCCAAAGACTTGCCATACAACAGCAACAAGTGGCAACCCCTGCCATCCCAGTACCGATCAGACCATACGAGGGAAAGCTTCCAAAGTGTGACAAGTGTAGCTTTCATCATAATGGGCTTGCCATGAAATGCGATGCTGCAATTGCTACAAAATAGGGCACCATGCTCGTAATTGTGGAGCACCGGCACGACCCATCACTCCAGTCCCTGACATCGGAGTCAGCCAGGCTTGCTATGGTGGTGGTAAAATCGGACACCTTAAGAGGAATTGTTCGAAAAGGAGGAGCAGCGAAAGCAACCGTGTCCACATAACTCTGACCCGACACATCACTCCCACCACCAATGCTGGTGCAAGCCAGATATGTCACCGATATGGTGAGATAGGACACCTCGAGGAGGATTGTCCAATAGCAAAGAACTCCGGTGCAGACGGGAAGATACTAAGGATCACAGCCGCAAGAGAGACTACTTCGGACCCACGTTGAAATACTAGGGCGTTTCGTAATAGTAGACTTATAAACTGTTAAAAACTAGTCCAACTCGAGTCTTATCTTTTTGGCAAGACCCCGTCAGTCAAGGGACTCCCGTGCTGCGTATACTTGCTTTTGTAGTATACCCTGTTCGCAGCAGTAGTCTTATAGATAAATCTAAAATACTCAAACTCTGTAGAAGTTGCACTGTGATGTTTTGAAACACTTTTATTATCCAGTCTAACGCCTTTTATTCTGAGTAGTCCGACATTAACGTTTAACTTAAGTAAATTCGATCCTCGCAATGCCAGTTTCATGCATAGATTCTTTTCTCCGAAATCGCCTTTCTAGCGAAGCCATCATTTCAGAACTCCGAGGTACTCATGCAGAGAGTACCTTATGTCTAGTATCCTTCCCGAAGACACTTCAGCAAAACTCCCCGGAGTACCACTCGTACAGTACGTCCAGTTCAACCCGAAGACCCATACGGTTGATCTATTGCTGAAGAAGGTATACGCAAGGGTGGTATATAATCAAGGTTCTACAGGCTTAGAATTGGTAATTCCGCTTCAACTTCTTTTCCTTGTTTGGATGTGGGCTTGAAGAAGAATTATTTATTCGACTGCCTTTTCAGTCTTAATTATATACGACTAGTATACACGAAACTGTGATTGATGAACCAAATATGACTTTTGATATGAACTTTAGGACGGAGACTGCCCAAGACTACGAGTGATGGTACTGCCATGCGGATAAACTTAGAATCCAATCAAATGCCCTTCTCACCGATCGAGTTAACAGATCTAGATAGAACAGAAAACTCCCAGGATTACCTCCGCAACGTCAAGTCGAGTTTAGAATCGACTTAGTTCCAGGGGCTACCCCAGTAGCCAAATCGCCCTGTCGCCTAAAACCTGCAGAGATGCAAGGACTGTCCTGTAAACTTAACGAACTGCTCAGCAAGGGCTTTATAAGACCAAGCTTCTCACCCTGGGGAGCTCTAGTCTTGTTCGTCAAGAAGACATCCTTCCGATTTCGTTACGGACGCAACGGGTTTGTAGTAGTACAATTCAGATTAACTAATAAGCCCGAAGTATACATGAAATTAATGAATAGGGTATGCGATCCTTACTTGGATCAGTAGTCATCGTCTTCTTAGATGACACACTTATCTACACTCGTAGTAAGGAAGAGCATAGTAAGCATCTACGTCAGGATCAGATAAGATGTATCTAGGTCTTAAAAAGCTATACTGGTGGCCTATCATAAAAGTAGAGATGCTACCTTCGTGAGTAAATGCCTTACTTGCGCCAAGGTCGAGGTCGAATACCAGAAACCCTCAGGACTACTACAACAGCTGCAGATCATTCGGGAAACGGCAGAGAAGATCGTTCAGATTCATGAACGATTGAAAGCCTCTAGAGACCGACAGAAAAGCTACGCTGATAAACGAAGGAAACCATTGGAATTCCAGGTGGGCGACCGTGTTCTATTGAAGGTCTCACCCTGGAAGGGCTTAATACGCTTTGGAAAGCATGGAAAGCTAAATCCAACATACATAGGGCCTTTCGAGACTCTCGCAAGAATCGGCCCTGTAGCTTACAAACTTAACTTACCTCGCAAACTCAGTAACATACATTCTACTTTCCACGTCTCGAACTTGAAAAGTGTCTGTCCGACGAGACTCTTGTAATCCCACTCGACGAGATCGAGATCAACGAGAGCCTCAACTCCGTGGAAGAACCTGTAGATATCACGGACCAGGAGGTCAAGCAAACAAAACAAAGCCGTATCCCGATAGTGAGGGTTCGCTGGAACGCCAAGCAAGGACCAAAATTCACTTGGGAGCGAGAGGATCAGATGAAACTTAAATATCCTCGTCTTCTTACTTAGTTATTCGTAACTACTAATTTGCTTAAATTCTAATTTCGGGACGAAATTCCTTCTAACGGGGGGATGATGTGACCACCCGAAATTTCTATTCTGTGCAACCATTCAATTCAATAGAAGTCAGAACAATTTCTGCTAACTTTCAAGCTTTTTGGAATAAGTTTGAGTGTTTTAAAGTTAGTGCTTCAGGAGATAACAGGAGAGAGGATGCCTTAGGGTTTATTGTGCATCAATAAGTTCCAAAAACTCCAAGAGTTTGGAGTTTACGGCCCAAATGGTATTAGGGCCGTAAACCCTAATGACTATATAAGTGACACTTAGTTTATTTTTAACTTTTTTCACACTTCCAAGTGTAGACCCAATTCTCTCTCAAGTATCATCCAAAGTTCTTCAAAAATCTTCAAGAAAGTAAGTGTTTTCTTCCTTGTTTAGTTGATATCTACCCTAATCTAGTGATCTTACATGATTTCATCCATGAAATCATTCTATTTGTGTAGATCTTCAAGTGTTCTTAGTTTCACCAAGAACACCAAGAACATACACTAGTGTTCTTGGATTTCTAGCACCTTTTCAAGCTTCTACATAGTAAGTACTCTTACCTTGGCTTGTTATAAGACTTGTTACACTTCTAAAACATCTAGAAATCACAAGGAAACAGTAGATCAAAGGTGTTTACGGTCCAAGATGTTCTTGGACCGTAAACCCTAACAAAGGGGCAAAAGTGTGCCCTAGTCCCTTACCAAGCATTGGAGACTAGTCTAGATCCCATCCTTGATGTGCTTAGGACTTAAAACATCAAAAATACCATAAACCATATGGGTTCATGGCCGTAAACACATGGAGAAGTGGTCCATGGGCCGTAAACTCCATTTAGGAGTGAAATGATGCCACAAACACTTCCTAAGGCTTATACTTGAAGTATGATGCTTCCTTATGCCTTGAAAAGCTTCAAAACACAAAATGGTAGAAGTGCCATGAGTTTACGGCCGTAAACTCATGGGTTTACAACCGTAAACTCCAAAGGAGTTGGTCACAAAACCGTAAACTCCAATAGAGGGTCCCCTTGAACCCTAAACTCAATAGCCAAGTCCTACAACCCTTAGATGCAATCCTTAGGACTTATAGCACTTAAATCAAGTGTTTTACATGTCTTAGGATGTCTTAACTTGGTTAATTAGTTGTTTTATAACTAATTGGATACATATATGTGTCTTTATATGTTAACTAGGATCCTTGTGTGTGCTCAAGTCTTCACTTGACACTTAGCATCCTATATCAATCCGTTCATCCAAACCACTCACTACAGGTTAGTTCATACCCCTTATTTAACCTTTTTAAATGTTTTTAAATACTTTTATGGGGGGGGGATACAAGTTAAATTCTTATAGTCATTATATCAATCACATGTGATTAATGACTACCAAACAAGTGGATTTCTTACTTTTCAAACTGTTTTACAAACCCTTTTACATATCAAATACTTTTATCAAACTCTTTTACATGTCAATTCCTTTTAGTAAATCCTTTTCATGTCAATTACTTTTACTTAAACTCTTTTACACTTATATTCTGTTAAATGTGTATCTTTATAGATATAGTTATATAAGTAGGATTGAAAGGACTTAGGACTGATAACTCACCTTACCTCCTGTTCCTCGTTTGGTTGTGGACTTAAGGTATCGGTTATTTGTCCGAAGGTCGTTTGAATCCTAGTTATATATTATGTATATGTATATAGATATAAAAGTTCCTTCTTTCTATTCAAAACCTTTGGGTAGCAAAGGCATACATACATGTTTATACATTCAAGTCATATTACTAGAAAACTACGATATGCGTAGTTTAGTAAGTTACTAATACTATTACCAGACCAATGAATCATACAATGAGTCAGTTCATACATGAGTCAATACTTGCTAGATAGAGAGAGAACACACAATACAGCTAGTACACACAATACATTACAATACTTGCTAGATAGAGAGAGAACACACAATACAACTAGTACACACAGTACATTACAATACATGCTAGACAGAGAGAGAACACACAATACAGCTAGTACACACAGTACATTACAATACAGGATAGATAGAGAGAGAACACACAATACAGCTAGCACATACATTACATATACATTACTTCAGTTATATGAGCCATGTAACGGGGCATGACACTACCTGTCATGACCGTTTTGTATCCAGAATCTCCTTAAATGGAGAGCGTATGAGTTTGTGTATAGATCTATACTGGATTGACTATCCTACACCTTGCTGCTCGCTACAGTGGGACTTGCAAGTCTACGGGTGTCAAACGTCATTTCTTACGACGTCTTATATCGTCGTTTTTCTATGAGTCGCTAGCAGGGTATAGGCCGATCACATGGTACTTTGAATAATAATTGCTTTAAGGTAGTTAGTACAGGAGTAGTTACTTAATACAACACTACAGTACTATTTCATTTTCCTATTACATTCAGTTTGTGAACATTCACACAATGCACTGTAATGTAAAAACTATATTTTTGGTTAATGATAGTCAGATTTGGGAAAATACATACTCTTACAAGAGACACACACACAGACACTAGATGCCTTGGTAGAAGGCTAGTTTTAGTAGGAAACATAGGGTTTTCTAGGAGAGTTCAAAACGTCTTACAAAACATCTTACAAAACATCTTACAAATACTTTCGTACAAATACAAACACTAATATACTTATGATCTCACCAGCTTTAAAGCTGATACTCGCTTTCAAAATAACTTGTATTCTCAGGTCACTAGTAGACAGGTACCAGAGCCAGGTTTTGAGAAGATGGAGCTCGTTCAAGACTCATCTTTCATTTTGAATTATATTTTGGTGTCTATTAAATTTGGCAAGACATACTTGAATTAAAATTATATTATTAATGCAATGGATGATGTTGTTGCTTGTTTACTACTATTCATTGGTGTGATACTGTACATGACGTCCTCCGCCCCAGAACGTTTCCGCCGTTCTTGGTTTTGGGGTGTGACAGATAAAACCGGAGGGCACTGAGAACACATACATAGAATAGTATGTCGTTCTATTCGACTTAACAGCCGTCACACTTGGTGTGGCCGTACACACCTCAAAACCTTCCAAAATGAGAGCCTTGTTCTTCCTTTTGTTGTGCAATGGTCACACTAACTTCCCCATGGATCAAACACCCTTCTCCTTGCTTGTTTTCAATGAGTGTACGGCCGTACACTCCATGGCCATACACTCTTTGGCCGTACACTCCATGTTGTGACCTTAGACCCCCTTTGATCAATCACATGTGATTGTAACACTTAGTTCAAGTGTTTCCTAGTCCTTAAGGGTGTTTCCTTGCCTGATTAGTTGTTATATACACTAATTATACACATATATATGCCAATTAGGATCCAATTGTGCTCGGTACTTCGTTTGGCATACCAAATATCTGATATCAAATCTTCAATCAAATCTCCAACATAAGGTGAGTTCATACCCCCATATTTTCAAGCTTTTTAAAATGTTTTAGGGGGGGGGGGGGAATACAAGTAAAACACAAGATTCCTTGTGTTTAAAAACATAACTTATTTATTATGTTTTCTTGTCGTTTAATTGTATTTGAACTTGAAACTTGTTAAAACAGGGAAATCAACTTATAAACTGTTATAGGTATAGTTTATGGATTATAGGAACTAATTTACAATATTCCAGGTTAAAACATGGAAATGAACTTATAAACATAGTTTATTAAACAAAAGGAAATATTTTCACAAAATTACTTGTTAATTATAAAAAGGTTTTACATTTTATGTAAATAATTAATACAGGATTGTGAACCACTCGATGTACCACTCAGGGTACCCGTTCGAATCTTAATTATAACCAGTGTCTTCATAAGGGAGAACGCGAGTTGGTGTATAGATCTATACGGGACTAACTTTGTATTAGTATGGTTATAATGAATATTCACCATAGTATTAACGAATTATTTACATAAAGATATACTTTTACCAAACTTACCCAACGGATACTAACTATATGATTTTTCAGTATATACAATAGGGTTAGACAAAATTCAAGTCCGATAGACAGTGGAATGTGTGACGTTCGCCTCATTTCCTGTTCCTTTTTTGGTTGTGGGCTTAGGGCAGACTCACCCATTCAACTGTCTATTCGATCTCGGTATTATAGAACTCGTGTGTACTAAGTGATCATAGGAGGGTAGTATCGTCACGTCGAACTTTCAAGGTAATTACATGTTCAGATGGGATTACTGATAAACAAAACTAGGTATCATTAAGCTAAGTATGGTAATTATACTTGTGCTACTCGGTCTTGGAGCGTTTAAGACTACAAATCGGTTTTATAAAAAATATAGGTTTTTCTATGGTTTACATCGTTATTTTGGAAGATAAACAATTTTCGATAGAACTTTCCGAAATCAATGTTTCACAATAGAGTTAGTGGAACTAGAAACTTATTTACAAAAGGTTTAATACTTCTTATTAAACTAATATTACATAAAGGACCTTTATGTTTAATTATATAATTCCTTAGTTTATACATTTAAATTATATATAAATAATATCCGATAGACAGTGGAATGTGTGACTTCCGCCTCATTTCCCGTTCCTTGTTTGGTTGTGGACTTAGGGTAGATTCACCCATTCAACTGTCCGTTCGATATTAGGTTATATATAGTTAGTATAAACTAAGTAATTATAGAAGGAACTATTGTGGTTGCTGTGACTTAGGATTGTATATAATTACTTGATGAATACATTAGGATTATATATAATAAAGATTCGGTAGACAGTTGAAGCTGTGACTTCTGCCTCATTTCCTGTTCCTTGTTTGGTTGTGGTCTTAGGGCAGATTCACCCATTCAACTGTCTAATCGATCTGCATTATATATAATTAGTGTTCACTGAATGATTACAAAAGGATTAACTATAATCATTATACTTATTAATAAAATATAGGAGTTTCTTAAGGGAATGTATTCAAATTAAAGGATCATAAAACTTAATGTACTAGTAAATACATCAGGGTTATATACATGAAGATCCGATAAATAGTGGGATGTGTGGATTCCGCCTCATTTCCTGTTCCTTGTTTGGTTGTGGGCTTAGGGCAGAACCACACAATCGACTATCTGTTCGATCTAACTGTATATGACTTGTATTCACTAAGTACTCGTAGAAGGAACAATTACGAGTTGTTTTACTTATCATTTATATACAAAAGAAAATATAGGATTTTCTGGAGGAATTGGCGAACTTTTCAAAAGAATAAAGGATGTACTTTCTATAATAAAAATACTTATGAACTCACCAACTTTAATGTTGACACTTTTTCAAACCACTTGTATTCTCAGGGTCGTTAGTAGACATGTACTCTTTTCTAGGTGTTGTGAAGACGGAGCTTTACGTCTTATCTTTTGTTATACTTTTCATGTATTTCAAGTAATTTTTTAAACATAATGTAAATATTGTATTATCAATACAGTGGTTGTTGTTACTTTTATTACTATAATGCATGTTTTCTGATACTTGACATGACGTCCTCCACCCCCGAACGTTTCCGCCGTTCCGGTTTGGGAATGTGACAGAATGTATATATGTATGCAGGTATGTATACCTTTATAAAAATATTTTTATATTTTAAAAAATATACTTTTAGTCAGAGCACTTCGGCCCCATTTTATTTATAGTTGTACATCGTTTATGGGTTGATATACTCAGTTCACTATAAACAATGCTCTGATACAAATCTGTCACACCCGCAAAACGGAATGGCAGAAACGTTCGGGGGCGGAGGACGCCATGCTCAGTATCACAAAAAGTGTATAATAGTAAAACAAGTAACAACATCCAATGCATTAATATTAAAGTGTTTACATGTATTCGATTCACATAAGATTGACTCTAAAAGTAAATAACAAAACAAGGACATGAAGCTACTATGCTCCATCTTCTGAATCCTGGTGCGTGTACCTGTCTACTAGTTTCTTGAGAATACAAGTTATTTTAAAATAGAGTATCAACATTTAAGTTGGTGAGTTCATAAGTATTTTTGTTATAAAAAGTATACTCTCGGTTCTTTAGAAAAGTTCGCATGTTCCTCCAGAAAATCGTATATTTTCTGATGTGATGGATGATAAGTAAAAATGACTCTTACAATTCCTTCTATGAGTACTTAGTGGATACAAGTTATATACAGTACAGATCAAACAGACAATTGATTGTGTGAATCTTCCCTAAGCCCATAACCAAACAAGGAACAAGAAATGAGGCGGAAGTCACACATCCCATTGTTTGTTAGATCTTCATTGTATATAACCCTGACGTATTCACTAGGTGCATACGGAGTTAACTGTAATAGTTCCTTGAGATATGATAAAAGTATTTCTTAAGAAAATCCTATACTTTCTTTAGTAAAATGGTAACCACAATATTTCCTTCTATAATCACTTAGTTTATACTAGCTATATATAACCTAATATCGAACGGACAGTTAAATGTATGAATCTGCCCTAAGCCCACAACCAAACCAGGAACATGAAGTAAAGCGAAAGTCATACATTCCACTGCCTATCAAATATTAATTATATATAACTCTGATGTATAAACTAAGGAATTATAGAACTAACCATTTAAGGTCCTTTATGTTAAACTAGTTTAATAATAACTATTAAACATTTTATAAATAAGTTTCTAGTTTCACTTACTCTATTGTGAAACATTGTTTTCGGTAATAAATGTTATTGTTTTCGGAAAGTTCTATCGAAAACTGTTTACCTTAAAATAACGATGTTTACCATAGAAAATCCTATATTTTCTATAAAATCGATTTATAGTCTTACTCGTTGCAAGATTGAAAAGCAAAAGTATAATTAATATACTTACTCCAATGATGTCTCGTTTTGTTGATAAGTTAAACTGAATAAATACTTGTTTACCCTGAGAACCTGATACGGCGATACTACCCTCCTATGATCACATAATACATACGAGTTGTATATAACCAAGGTCGAACAGACAGTTGAATGGGTGAATCTGCCCTAAGCCCACAACCAAACAAGGAATAGGAAGTAAGGCGGAAGTCACACATTCCACTGCCTATCGGACTTCAGTTTTATCTAACCCTATGGTATGTACTGAGCAATCACATAGTTAACATCCCTTGATATTGTTTAAGAAAAAGTATATTACTACGTAAATATATCGTTGTTATCTATTTGTGAGTGTTATGACCATACTAAATTTCACTAGTATAAAACACGACGTATTGTAAGCGTCGAAAAATATGACATTTGTCACCCGTAGACCTACCAGTCCCACTGTAGCTAACAGTAAGGTGCGGGATTGTCCGTCCCCTATAGATCTATACACAATCTCACGCTCTTCCTCTAGGAGACTCTGGTCCATAAGGGTAGACTTCCACTGGTACTTATTTAAGTACTCGAAGACGTGTCTCACAAGCTAGATTAATGACTTTACAAGTGATAATGCGAAAAAACCCTTTTTATAATTAATAGATAAGTTAGTAAAAAGATTTCCTTTGTTTCATAAAGTAACTTATAGCTTATAAGCTTATTTTCCATGTTTTAACAAGTTTCATGTTCTAAATACATTTTAAAGGTAATAAAGACATAATAAGCAATTTATATTTTAAAAAACCATATTTTATAGCATAAGAAAGCCTTTTGTGTGATTGATATCACAGGCAAATATTAACACAATTTAATTGTGTTCAACTTGTATTCCGCCCTTAAAATCATTTAAAACCATTTAAAAAGGTAGATTATAGGGGTATGAACTCACTTTATGTGGGTGACTCAAATGAAGATTCGAATAAGGATGATAAGTTCCACGAGTGAAGTCCCGAAGCCCAAACGAGTCCTATTTAGTATATTATAACATATATATATATATATATATATATATATATATATATATATATATATATATATGTATACATTTAGTGAATTTAACCATAAATATAGCAAGGAAATGGATAGAGTGCAAGCTTAACTTACAAAAGAGGGTGTTAGAAGTAAGAATGGAAGGCTGAATTGAGTTCACGACCCACTCTTGGAGTTCACGGCTAAAGAACACTTGGTGTTCTTGAGTTCACGGCCCAACAAGCTTTGAAGAATAATGAAGCTGCAAGTGTTTTCGGCCTAGAAATCCCTAGAATGATGAAGAAATGATGAACACCTTGAAGATCCAAGCAATATTCTAAGAATAGTTGAAGGCTTGAAGATGATATACTTGAGAGAGAATTGTTGGAGTTTGCGGCCAGGAGTGAAAGAATGAGGAAAAATCAGTCTCACTTATATATATATAGCGTAAGGGTTCACGGCCAAAGAGTTCACTGTCGAGGGTTCACGGCCGAGGTGTTCACGGCTCCAAAGGTTCACGGCTCGGATGTTCATGGCTCAGATGTTCACGGCTCGGATGTTCACGGCTCGGATGTACAAGGCTGCGAGGGGTTGTTGTCCATGTGAAGGCTCTCGGTTCCTAAGGCTTTTCCTCCTTAACACACTATATTATAATAAGATAATTAAAGGATTAAGTTTGACCTTTAATTGAATAAGTTTCATTTTTTTGTTGACCAAAGTTGACTTTTATAAGAATAAAATTTTCGGGTTGTCACATCATCCCCCCGTTAGAGAGAATTTCGTCCCGGAATTAGCTTTCGTAGCAGGATTGCAGGGGTCATGCTCCTCTGAATGGTAGAATATCTACTCGTAGGCCTGGGTAACTTTGCCCTGAAGTTCATGATAGGATTCATACTTGGTCCATCTATCACTACCTCGTGTATACAAGTTGTATATAATAAAGATTAGTAAGACGGTCGGATGTGCGAATCTGCCCCAGGTCTACAACCAAACAAGGAACAGGAAATGAGTCGGAAGTACACATTCTTAGTCCGTAGAATCTTAATTATAAACTACTCTCGCGTGTACACTTAGTAGTGATAGATTAAGCATATTTTTCCTTAGCCTCTGTGCTTGAACTTGACCGGTTGGACGAGTGGTAGTTCTGGAAGATCTGTTGGGTATACGTCGGCAAGGTTTCGAAGGTAAAGTACTCCTCGCATGAGTACTTATGGGTCTAGAATATAAGAGAGACAATTCTGAGGTCTGTGTCGGGTTGTCGTTACGAGTGCTAAGAGTTTCGTTAATCAGTCGGTTAAGGCGATGGGTTTTCGTAACACATGAACTTGGCATGGTGAGGACCACGCCAATCCACGTTAAATGACAATGTCAGACTCTTTATAGAAACAAGTATTAAGTCGATTTGAAAGAAACTTCTGTTATAGCAATGGTGTATTCCGTGTGTACTCGATTTGAAAGAAACTTCTAGTGCTTTCTCGATATTACCATTGCCACAAATCGTACCGTAATAAGCGAGTACTAGCAGTGAAAGTGCTTTGATAACTAGTGACGATACTTTATATTATGATCCTTCACGGTACTGCTATGATCGTTTGGCATATACAAGTTACGTATAACTAAGATTAATAAGACGGTCGACTCAGTGACTCTGCCCTAAATCCACAACCAGACAAGGAACAATAAATGAGGCGGAATCACTCACTCTAAGCCTGCAAAATCTTAGTTATGCATAACCCTGATGTACATACTAAGCCATCATAGCTCACCAGAACGGATCTTTAGTTCTCTTATGAATGTTGTGATTTGTTCGCATAAATAATTTATAACTACTTTTTAATTTCCCAAATTTTTAATAAAATTTTTAATCTTTAAAGTATTTATATTTAGAAGACGTACCGTTGTTTACAAGTGGTTCCGGGGCAGTTTCTCCTATGGTGATAATCAGTATTCACCCTTCCCCGCCCGAGTTCTTCGTTATTGGGCAGTCTCTCTAGTAGTGTGCAGTCTCACCACACCCACAGCAGGCGTGGTTTACTTCTACTCCGGGGACGTGGAAAATTGGTTGTGCTCGCGCCTTGAAGAAACGGGCAGTGTGCCCCTTCCTACGGCAATTTGTGCACTGCATCTCCCGGCAAGCTCCGGTGTGGTGATAGTTACACTTACTACACTTCGGGAGGGTTCCAACATATCGACTGACAGGGGCTGGAGTGGCAGGTATTGTGGCGGCGTGTACAGTAACTACATGTTGTTCCTGCAGGGGTTCTTGTGTTGTTTGTTCCTTCCTCTTGTTCCCGAACTTTTGTTTATAGTTCTCTCCCTTTGTTGGCTCGGGAACTGGGGCCACCACGCCATGGCGGACTCCATGGTCAATGAGTCGCTGGGCCAGGCGTTTGCGCTATCGAAGGTAGTTGCGTTGGAAGACAGTACATCCCCTTGAATATGGGTAGATAAACCCCAGATGTACTTCTCTATCTTTTTAGTCTCCGGGGTAACCATCCCGGGGTACAGTGCTACCAGGTCACTAAACCTATCAGTATAGGCTACTATGTCTGAGCCGGCTATGGTATAATCCCATAGCTCTTGCTCCAACTTTTGAACTTCGCCTCTTGGATAGTATTCTTCCAACATCATCTCTTTCAGGGTCTCCCAACCTATTGAGTTAGCCACTGATAGGGTCAGTGACTTAGCATGGCCATTCCACCATGTTAGGGCTCTATCGGAGAAGGTGCAGGCAACAAACTTCACTTTGCTCCCTTCTGGGCACGCACACATTTCGAAAATCGATTCTGTTTTCTCGAACCATTGCATTAGAGCAATGACTCCCCCACTCTAATAAAGGACTTGGGCTTAAAGTTTATAAAGTCATTGTACGAACACTCCCGTGGGTGTCCGTGAGTAACCCCGTGGTTAGTTAGGTGGGTACCGCTACCAGATCCACTAGTACCACTTGCGCGGATTTGATTTATTGCAGTTGTTGTTGCGGCTGTTACCGCTGCTTGGAAAACAGTAGGATCATATTGTGGTGGTGGAGGCGGTGGTGGATTCTCTGTTGTGGTATTGACTACGCGCCTTATGGTTCTACCGCGAGGCATCTTTTTGTTATAATGAATACAAGATGAAACGGTGATAAGTCTATAACAGTGGTTATAAGTCGAATGCTGATTAACTAAGTTATCCTAGTTCTGAGTGTATCTTGTTCCGACTTTCATAGGGTTCTGAAAAACAATTCATAATGGAAGTCTATATAAAATAAACTTTATGAATTAGTAGTGACTACCCTCGAATGAACTTCTATGAATATTATAACTGATACAAGTTGTTACGAAAGAAGAAATAATCCTAACACATAATGTGAGTAGTGTATTTACTAACTCCCTAGGTTATTTTAGTTTCTTAGTTATTAGTGCGACGCATAAGACGTTTGGTTTCTTCGGCTGATCCGTTCTGGGAATCCTCCTCATGAATCTCTTCTGGTTCCTCCTTGACTCCTCTGTTCACTGCTATGATGGAGTGGTTACATCTATCTAGGTTTGTCGTGCGAGAATGGGAGTGTCTAAAGAATCTATGAGATTAAGTGAAACATTATGGGGTGATCCTTACCGGGTCCTCCTATAATTGCGCAGTGTATACAAGTTGTATATAATTTAAGATTAAATAGACCTTCGAATAAGTGATCCTACTCTAAAACCACAACCAAACAAGGAACAGGAAGTAGAGCATAGATCACCAATTCTAAGTCGATAAAATCTCAATTATATAAAACCTTGGTAGTATACACTTCGAAATTATAGACCAACCAATAAGGGTCTTTTAAATCTTCACTGAAGTTATTTATAGTGCCTAAAATACTCATATAGTATTTTAATGGTATGAACTTGGTAAGTTTTAAACTTGTTGTTATCTTATAGTTTCATAAAATAATCCTATAGTTAGGTAAGTTTTAAGTCTGTTGCGACACCACATCACTCCCAAACACATGTTGGTCATATCTCAAATAAATATAGTTGATCAGGTTATATTGATCCCAGATATGATTACATAACTGTCCAGGTTTGACCGCAGTGTCCAACCTTTAAATACTTTAGTTTTGTTCTTCTTGTGATACTTGTTCTAGTATGTATATATGTATGTAGGTATGTATACTTTTATAAAAATATTGTTATATTTTAAAAAATATACTTTTAGTCAGAGCACTTCGTCCCCATTGTATTTATAGTTGTACATATTTTATGGGTTGATATACTCAGTTCACTATAAACAATGCTCTGATACCAATTTGTCACACCCCCAAACCGGAACGGCGGAAACGTTCGGGGGAGGAGGACGTCATGCTCAGTATCACAACAAATGTAGAATAGTAAAACAAGTAAAAACATCCAATTCATTAATATTAAAGTGTTTACATGTATTCAATTCACATAAGATTAACTCCAAAAGTAAATAACAAAACAAGGACATGAAGCTACTATGCTCCATCTTCTGAATCCTGGTGCATGTACCTGTCTACTAGTTTCCTGAGAATATAAGTTATTTTCAAAGAGAGTATCAACATTTAAGTTGGTGAGTTCATAAGTATTTTTGTTATAAAAAGTATACTCTAATTTCTTTAGAAAAGTACGCATGTTCCTCCAGAAAATCCTATATTTTCTGATGTGATGAATGATAAGTAAAAATGACTCTTACAATTCCTTCAATGAGCACTTAGTGGATACAAGTTATACACAATCGAGATCAAACAGACAATCGATTGTGTGACTCTTCCCTAATCCCACAACCAAACAAGGAACATGAAATGAGGCGGAAGTCACAAATCCCATTGTTTGTTAGATCTTCATGGTATATAACCCTGACGTATTCACTAGGTGCTTACGGAGTTAACTGTAGTAGTTCCTTGAGATATGATAAAAGTATTCCTTAATAAAATCCTATATTTTCTTTAGTAAAATGGTAACCACAATAGTTCCTTCTATAATCACTTACTTTATAATAGCTATATATAACCTAATATTGAACGGACAGTTAAATGTATAAATCTGCCCTAAGCCCACAACCAAACAAGGAACAGGAAGTAAGGCGGAAGTCACACATTCCACTGCCTATCGGATATTAATTATATATAACTCTGATGTATAAACTAAGGAATTATAGAATTAACCATTTAAGGTCCTTTATGTTATACTAGTTTAATAGTAAGTATTAAACATTTTATAAATAAGTTTCTAGTTTCACTTACTCTATTGTGAAACATTGTTTTCGGTAATAAATGTTATTGTTTTCGGAAAGTTCTATCGAAAACTGTTTACCTTAAAATAACGATGTTTACCAAAGAAAATCCTATATTTTCTATAAAACTGATTTGTAGTCTTACTCGTTCCAAGATCGAAAAGCACAAGTATAATTAATATACTTACTCCAATGATGTCTAGTTTTGTTGATAAGTTAAACTGAATAAAGAGTTGTTTACCCTGAGAACCTGATCCGACAATACTACCCTCCTATGATCACTTAATACATACGAGTTGTATATAACCGAGATCGAACAGACAGTTGAATGGGTGAATCTGCCCTAAGCCCACAACCAAACAAGGAACAGGAAGTAAGGCGGAAGTCACACATTCCACTGTCTATCGGACTTCAGTTTTATCTAACCCTATGTTATGTACTGAGGAATCACATAGTTAACATCCCTTCAGATTGTTTAAGAAAAAGTATATTACTACGTAAATATATCGTTGTTATCTATTTGTGAGTGTTATGACCATACTAAATTTGACTAGTATAAAACACGACGTATTGTAGGCGTCGAAAAATACGACATTTGTCACCCGTAGACCTACCGGTCCCACTGTAGCTAACATCAAGGTGCGGGATTGTCAGTCCCGTATAGATCTATACACAATCTCACGCTTTCCCTCCAGGAGACTCTGGTCCATAAGGGTAGACTTCCACTGGTACTTATGTAAGTACTCGAAGACGTGTCTCACAAGCTAGATTAACGACTTTACAAGTGATAAAGCGAAAAACCCTTTTAATAATTAACATATAAGTTTGTAAAAAGATTTCCTTTGTTTCATAAATTAACTTATAGCTTATCAGCTTATTTTCCATGTTTTAACAAGTTTCATGTTCTAAATACATTTTTAAAGGTAAGAAACACATAATAAGCAATTTATATTGTAAAAAACCATATTTAAAAGCATAAGAAAGCCTTTTGTGTGATTGATATCACAAGTAAATATTAACACAATTTAATTGTGTTCAACTTGTATTCCCCCCCCCCCCTAAAAGCATTTAAAACCATTTAAAAAGGTAGATTATAGAGATATGAACTCACTTTATGTGAGTGATTCAATTGAAGATTCGAATAAGGATGATAAGTTCCCCGAGTGAATTCCTGAAGCACAAACGAGCCCTATTTAGTATATTATAACATATATCTGTATACATTTAGTGAATTTAACCATAAATATAGCAAGGAAACGGATATAGTGAAAGCTTAACTTACAAAAGAGGGTGTTAGAAGTAAGAATGGAAGGCTCAATGGAGTTCACGGCCCACTCTTGGAGTTCACGGCCCAAGAACACTTGGTGTTCTTGAGTTCACGGCCCAACAAGCTTTGAAGAATGATGAAGATGCAAGTGCTTTCGGCCTAGAAATCCCTAAAATGATGAAGAAATGATGAACACCTTGAAGATCCAAGCAATATTCTATAAAAGTTGAAGGCTTGAAGATGATACTTGAGAGAGAATTGTTGGAGTTTGCGGTCAGGAGTGAAAGAATGAGGAATAATCAGTCTCACTTATATATATAGGGTAAGGGTTCACGGCCGAAGAGTTCACTGCCGAGGGTTCACGGCCGAGGTATTCACGGCTCCGAAGGTTCACGGCTCGGATGTTGACGGCTCAGATGTACAAGGCTGCGAGGGTTTGTGGTCCATGCGAAGGCTCTCGATTCCTAAGGCTTTTCCTCCTTAACACACTATATTATAATAAGATAATTAAAGGATTAAGTTTGACCTTTAATTGAATTAGTTTCATATTTTTGTTGACCAAAGTTGACTTTTATAAGAATAAAATTTTCGGGTTATCACATTTAACTTAGGAGTATTTTGGGTAATTTGAATAGTAGTTGTGATTAGGTCCCTATTTATTGTATAAGTGGCCGGTAGAGACAGCATCTAGAGTAGTGATTTGTTCATCTATTTTCAGCCTACTAGGTTATGTATCTTGGTTAATATGTTGCTATGTTGTAGTAATCGATTATATCTGCATGATTATCTATTATTTACTGAATATTTCTTTATGTGTATATGTCGACATATTGTAATGGTTTGGGTTGAGCCGGTTCTGCTTTGTGTGAAAGGCCAAGATACCGGGAGCCTTCTAGACATGGGCTAACGACTCTGTAGGGTTATTTCAGACTCATGCTAAGGGCTAGGGAGCATTCCAAACATGGGATGAGGGCCGATAAGGTCATTCCAGACTCATGATGTGGACTCGGGGGCAATCCAGACTTATGTTGAGGGCCCTGTAGGGGTATTCCAAACATAGGTCGTAGGCCTATTGTACATGTTTGTTTATGTTTCGTGTGTGGAATTTTGGGAGAAATCACCGAGCTTTGGCTTACATTTTAAGTGTTATGTTTCAAGTACTTCAGATGATCGGGGCAAGGCAAAGGTGTGATCGTACACATCCTTCAGTGATATGTTTTAGAGATTTTATGATACTCTGATTTTGGGACAATTGTATCTGATACTTAGTTTTTATGACTTAGGTTTTTATTGAAACAAAGATTTTACTTTAATTGGAAAATGAAAATTTTATCGTGATTTTTGAGACGCTACAAAATACACTTAGATCCAAGATGAAATGCAAATAAAGCTTGGAACTTTATAACTTACAAAGGTCTAGAAGGTAGATGAAAATTTAGATCTTCAATTGCCAAGCATCAAGGATCAACCTTGCATGAAAATATTGCTCCACAACTACAAAAACTCCAAAATGGACAAGAGAGGAGAGGGTGGCCTAAATCCTAAAAATGAAGGCTAGGGTTTCTCCCAAGAGGTTCTAGATATGATGGAGGCTAAGAAAATACCCTAAAATATGAATCCTTACCTTTAAATACCTTGAAAACCCTAAAAATTATGTGCGGTTTGGGCTGCACAGTTCTCACGTCGTGAGAATATATTCTCATCTCATGAGGACTTTCACATCGTGAGAGACTTCTGTCACCTCGTGACGACGGGTTTTCACCCAATTTCACTCCAACTTTAAACAGTCATAACTTCTTCGTTTCAACTCCGTTTTCGGCGTTCTTTATATACACGGAAAGGTATTGACGAGCCCCATAACCCTATCTAATTACTTTTTACTTAAAACACACCAAACTAAAATCCTTAGTGCATGAAAGAAGTTTGAAACATCACTTTTCCCATTTTACCCTTTGACTCCAAGACACAAACCAAGGCTTTAATCACTTATCCAACATTATCATCATCCAATAAGGTCTAAACCCCATTCCCTTGAAGTCCAAGGCCTTTAATTGATCCATTTATTGTCCACAATCCCGAAATAATAAACTTCTCGAAACAGGATGTTATTGTTGGATTAGTGTCTAAGTCCATAACTATATTTGGTATGTACTTGACCCGACTGGGCATGGTCCATTTGGGTTGCATGGCATCATGCATTTGGATAGACTAAAATGAGATAAATAACACTTAAGGTTTATTAATATATTATAAGTTCTAATATATTAATAAGATTATTTAATGATTATTGATCAATAATTAATTTAGAATTAATTAAGTAATCAAAAGGAAACTAATTAAATATATGGGTTATTTGTGTAAATTATCCATACTTGTATAGTGGGCTAATGCTCCATGGATTATCAAGTTGGGCTAAAACCCATAGGATGCTCCATGGTGTTTTTTGTACCCATGGATCATGGAAATGAAAGGCCATGACAATTAGGGTTTACATGGTGTAACCCTAATTGTGACAAACTATATAAGCATCTTATTCTTGACAAAATCGGCGACTATGTGTGTATGGTGAGGGCTAGCCGATTTCATAAAGTGTATCATTTCTCTCAAGTTATTCCAAGTGTATTTTGATGTTGTGTGAACCATTTGAGATGTCACACTTGGGCCACTCGTCTCTTAAGCATCAAGGAATCAAGATACATAAAAAGGTATGTCTTCTAACTTGTTTTATTACCCAAGTATCAAAGATTGTATGCTAGATAGGGTAATACCTTGGAATATTCATATTTGCATGTATAATAGAGAAAACATAGATCCAAGGTATTTAGGGTTGCATGTACACTTAGGAGTGTTACAATGCTCAAAACCCTTCAGTCGTATCAGAGCCAGGTTTGTTTTCAATCATACTTGATGCAAAGTGCTGAAAAATGCTAAAAAAATCGATTTTCGGGCTGTCTAGGCACTAGACTCGCCAAGTCCACTGATGGACTCGCCGAGTCCATGAGGAAACTCATCCTACTCGTCGAGTAGGTTCATACACTCGACGAGTAGGACCCCCTGACAGCATATTTTCGACTTTTAAGGCTGGAATTGGACTAGAATCATCACACTAAGCTGTTTTTGAACCTATAAACCTGTTTTTGATGTGGTAATGTTCATTCTAATCCAATTTCAAAGATATTTGTAAATAGATTCATGTTTTGTATTAGTTTAGTGGTTAGGCTAATTACATGAAAAACTTTGATTGAATTATCTTGTTCTTATGAGTTGCTTAGATTAATCGAAAAGTTATGTGAAATTGTGGTTTTCAATCCAAATTAATCTAAGAGTTGGTTCTAAAATGTGTCTTTCTAACTTGTCCTCAAGTTATATGAAAAGTTACATTTAAGATTCATAAAACTCATAAATATTTCCATAGGTTATGAATAAATAAAAGTCATATTCTTTTAATAGTTTAAAGTCTTCCATAACTTATCCTCAAGTTATGGAACTTAAAGAGTTTTTTGAATTAAAACTACTTTAAACACATAAGTTATGGAATTGAATAGTTTTAAATAGTTTCAAAACTTGCCCTCAAGTTTTGGAATTTGTAAAGTTTTCCCTTATGACTACTTTAATTCCAAGTTAAGCCCTTAGAATTTTAAAAGTTAAAATTCAACCCTTATACTTTATAGTATTATAAGTTAATAATATATATGTATAAGAGCAAGTCAGTCTTACCGTTACTAGGCCTCATTCACGAAGCCGGTCTATAAGGGGGGTATATGGTTACTGCCTATAAAATAACAGTTTAATAGGTGTCCACGCTCACCCACTGCTTCCTTGACTGGGGGAGGGTCGTTAGCCGAACGGGTAGGACAAGGACTAGAATTCTCAATACTAAGTAACTAAACTCTTATTAATACCCAATCTTAGTTACTTAGGAAAATGTGAATTTGGTGCTAACCCATGAAATTACACTTTGCACTTTGCTTAAGTCGGTTAGTGGAGTGTGTGTGGTTAACCGGCACACTAGCTTGATTTAACAAGGTATGCAAAGGGTAAGTTAATGTTTATCATAGTATCGGTGGAGCATATGTGGTTAACCGACACATCGATTAAGGGGTAGATATTAAGGGTACCAAGTATCTTTTCATGGTTATTCACACCTTGTTTTGTGATCCTCGGCATCCCAGTCACAAAACTTGAGAGGGCACAATCGAGATTGAAACATGCCATTGCACAGTTCAATGAATCTCAAAAGATCTAGGAATTTCAAATCCAAGTAAAACCTAATTAAATTATTTCGTTTTCATGGTGGAAATTGGTGAATCGTCATTTGCCTACCTTCAAATATTTTATAGCTTGGATTACGGCATCCCTCTTCCAAGTTATAAAAGTATTGTGTTGGGTCCTAGCCTTAATATTTCATATTGGGTGGTATATTAAGGACTTTAGATCAACTATCTTGAATATCTCCCAAAAGATGTCTAGTTCAGACATTTATGATCTTCCCAAATCTCTTGGAACTTCACTTCCTCCACCTCCTCCAATTATTCTCCCTAACCCACAAGTTCAAGGTAGCTCAAGCCCAATTAGCAAGCAAGGTCTATGTGTGATTGCATCTTGGAGATGAAGTCACATATTGACAAGCAGGGAGAGTTGGGTGTCAAAGTATTAAGAAATTTGGATGTTCAATCATTTTCTAAGTCACATAGTGAGTTTCCTTGGGACTACTATGTAAAATACTATGACATGACCCTTAATGATCATATCTATTTGCTAGGTCCTGCTGAATCAGCAATAATTTGGAGCACTGGTAAAGTAAATTTGATTAGAAGATCAACCTCCCAAACTTCCATGGACATTGACAATGGTAACATTGAAAATCCAGAAAAGCTTTCTCTCCCCAATGGAAAGGGATTGGCCATAGTCAACTCGGTTGACCAAATGGTAAAGAGAAAGGCTAAGTCTGAGACAGTCTCATGTACCATTCCCAAAAGGTCCATATGCCTATATTGCCAAAGGAAGGGTCATTGGTTGCAAAGCTGTCCTATTTACCTGAAAGATCATAAGGTTGGTCAAAAAGTTTGACTCTACTTCAGGTAAGTCCACTATCTAACTCTATTAAGTTCCTATTTGGTGATTCTTATTACATGATGTGACTGGGTCACATGTTGAAGTTTTAAGAATGTAAGAAAGGAGAAGAAGCTTAAGCTGATTCTGATCGCGAAGATGGATTTTGATCGCATGGTTCGGTGATCAGAATTTTGAGTTGTTGCTTAAGAGTTGTGACAGATTGCTTAGGAATAGATAACAATATAGTTTTTCATATGCATTTGCATTGTAAGGATAAGTTTTTTCCGCAAGTTTTAAAATAAAAGGAAAATTTTTGATTTTATTTATTTTAAGTATCCTTACAATGGCATTTGTGAAAAATTATTGTTTATATGGTTCCATTGATAGCAATATTGGAAAATGGATTTGATTCTTTCGTTTGTGGTAGTGTCATAATTTACCAAATAAGGAAAGATTCTCATCAACCAAGTTTCAGTTGGATAGAAACTTGGAATCATGCAAGTTGTATTGTGTGATGAATGAGAATTTTCATCTTTGGAAAATTAAGACTTATTCCTTGTTCACATGTATATGTGAGTCAAGTGAAGGACTAAGGGATCGAGTACACATTCGTGTGCACTAGTCAAGTCCACCACAAAAGATCGATAAGACTATTCGTCACGATTACTAAAGTTTAGTAAATATGGTTATACTTACAAGTTTAAGTATAATTCTGAAACATTGGAATAGTTTCAATGTAAGGCAGAACGAATGAGAAGAATCAAATTAGGCAGAAAGATAAAAGTTTCTCAAATCTGAAAATATGGGAGAGTACTTTAGTATCATGTTCTGTGATCATCTTAATGATTAAGAAACCATATCACAATTGGTCCTCTAAGGACATCTTAGTGCATTCCTATGGCTAAGAAGAGGAATATTTAATTGTTGAAATGGTTAAATCAAGAAGATGAGTCATACTTCGTTCCAAAAACAATTCTTAGAGTCATACTCCAAGATTTTAACTTGAGTGACATATCTTAAAGAAAGGTTTATAACACTTGTCAAATGTAAGAGTAAAAGTGTCCTACTCTTGTACATTTGAAATTGGTAAGTTGTGATGTTTTGGATAAAACAAAGACCAACTGAGGCCAATTGCGTGAAGTGTTTGTCTTGATAAAGAATCCGTACTATATCTTGAATATTTGGCAAGTGAGTCTTATAGGTCAAGAACACAGTAGGAGTCAAAAAGATCCTGAAATAGTTTCAAGAACTAATCAAGAATAAAAAAAAACTTGTATTTCATCACTAGCACACGACTAGAGGTTTATAACCTATTGTGTTGACATTTCTATGCCCATTCCAGTAAAGTTGGATATACATTTGAGTTCTACAAGTTCTCAATTGTTTGCATAACTACTTCGAAGCAATGACAGGCCCTATACTGCCAGTTGGCGAGAAGTTTAGATTGCACAAGTTCAATCCATATGAGTTTGGATTTGTCACTAACCTAATCTTGTAATTATGGTTTTGGCAAATTCACGTGGATAAGAACACATACACCATAAAATCTAAGGATCATAAGGTTTCTCTCCGATTCATGAAAATGATGGTGAGGAAACACTTCCACCAAGTAGCTTTTAAGTAAGATAGCAATTGTGATCTTTGCATTCTCAAAGGCGTTAGTAAAGCGTGCGTGGTTAACCGGAACACTAACATGGACTTATGAGAAATGGCAAAAGTCTAAACAATCGAGACTATGATTACGGCATCCCTTTTCATAGTTCTAAAATTGTTTAGACACACCTGTGAGCTATCTAAGATAAGGTGTATGATTTTGATAAAGTCTTATCAAAGCAATCTCGTATCAGAAATCTGAACTTTGGTAAGAAAGTCAATAAAGTATTGATTTCTAGAAGTCCAGCTAATTTCTGGATACATGTCAAAGCTAGAGGGAGCATAAGTATTATGCTAATAACCATCATGTTAGTGGGAGCATGATAATTATGACAAGTATTGCAAGATAGCAATGTTAATTATAGAAAACAAAAGTTTCAATTCGTGAAGTTGCAGGGGTTGAAAAGTTGTTTTGCTATAATTAAGGGAGAGGAAATTATACTTAATTTTAATTCTAAAAGCTTAGATTGAGGTTTTAATCGTCCTTAGTCAATGATATATATATATATATGAATTTTATGTTGGAGTGGTTCAACATAAGCTAATTCTATATATGGATCCATTATTTACGTTCTAAAATTCGATTATGATTACAACATCCCTTTTCATAATCTGAATTATGAGAAGTTGGCAAATAGACATAGAAATATTATAGAAAAAAGACTGGTCTAGTATCATGTCTTTATGTGAGACATCATGAATCGTGTCCCATATGCTTCGGATATAGGATCGATTGCATGTGCTATGATATTCATCCTTTCTAAATTTTCCAAATGCTCTGGGCATTAAGGGGGAAAAATCTAGAATTGGATATGACCAAAATAATTAAGCAAATTGTCGAGAACAATCTAAGGTTTACCAAAGATTGGTTGCTCAGGGATAGTTGGAAGTATAGTGTTAAATTTTGGAAGGAACATATTCACATACTCTGAAAGGAGGCAACTCTTGTTCAGAAGTTGTTAAAAATATACGATCTGATTACCACGAATAAAAGGCTCAATTACCAGTTACTGGGTGAAAGATATATATATATATATTTAATGAGATTAGATGCGGAAAGATAAGAAGTGCGGAATAAATAAATACTGGAAAGCTATAAATGACTGAAAGCTATAAATGAAATAAATGACAGTATTTAAATGACATAAAGCTGTAATAAAATATATAAATATAGATATAGTAGGTGGGTTTTGAACTGGACTTGTGGAACGACTGGTCTATAAAGTACGTTTTGTCAAATAAATGACTGAACGGCTTAAGGTTGGACTGGATCTTAATAGACTGTGTCTCTATTTGTTCAATGTTCAATCAGGTATAAGTAACATAAAATTTATTCAAAATTCTGTTACTCAATTGTTTATACAGTAAGACAAATACACTGGTTTTTATGTAATTGTATTTAAGGTATTTCTGGTTGTTTTGAAAGGTTGTTGTTGGTAAGGTAGGTATGTTGTCTTGGTTGATTTGGGTATGGGTATTGGTTGATTTAGGTGTTGGTATGGGTTGTTTTGGGTGTTGGTATTGGTTGTTTTGGGTGTTGGTATCGGTTGTTTTGGGTGTTGGTATCGGTTGTTTTGAAAGTTGGTATTGGTTGTTTTGATGTGTTGGTATCGGTTGTTTTGATGTTGGTATCGGTTGTTTTGAAAATTGGTATTGGTTGTTTTGATGTGTTGGTATCGGTTGTTTTGATGTTGGTATCGGTTGTTTTGAAAGTTGGTATTGGTTGTTTTGATGTGTTGGTATCGGTTGTTTTGATGTTGGTATCGGTTGTTTTGATGTGAGAGAGGTGTTTGGTGGTGATTGGTGTAGTAAACAAAGGTGGTATAGGCTTTTTTTGATGGGTTGAATGTGAGTAAGATGATGAATAGTGTTTGTGTTCTTGAGTTGTTCTTGAAGAAGAGGTTGTTCTTGAAGCTTGTTGGTCTTGGCTTTGGCTTTCTTCTTTTGGAGTGAAAGAGTTACAGAATATTACAATGAAAACTCTTTAAACACTCTCTAACACACACAATACACTCACACACATCCACACACACACATACTCACGTATGCTCTCTCTCTCTCTTTTTGGTGTATTTACCCACAATACTCCCACACTTTGGTGATTTTATTCACACTTTGGTGTTTTTCTCTACTACACCTCTCTTCTTGCATGCATCTATATATATATGCACAAATACTCCAGGCAACTCTCATTTGTTTAAGGGAAAGTAAACATTGTTGAGGAGTGAAAGCTGGAAAGAAGTTGGAAGCATGCAAGTGGGTTTTCTTCTTTTGTGCTGTCTTTGCTTTCTTTCCTTACAGCACATACATATATACACTATGCATGTGCATGTATATATATTCAAAAGTAATTTCTAGGTGGTATGTATGCTGAAAGTGATGATGAAGCTGTGAGTTTAGAAAGAAAGAAGAAACACATGTGATGGAGACTTTTGCTTTTGTGTTTTCTTGTTTCTTCCTTCATATGTATATATATACGATACATGTATATATATGTATATATATATATATATACATATACACACAATATACATATATATAATATATATTCGTGGGTATTTCTTGCATGGATGAGTTTTACGCGAGTGTGCGCGCGGGCCGCGGGTCGGTCGCGTGCATGGCTGCTTCTTGCGATCTAAATAGCTGAAGTGAAAATCTCGATCTACGCGGGTATGGGCGCGGGTCGCGGGTATGGGTGCGGGCCGTGGGTAGGTCGCGTCTTGCGTTCTGAATAGCTGAAGTGAAAATCTCGATCTACGCGGATATTGGCGCGGGCCGCGGGCTGGTCACGGGACCTGAATGGTTCTGGTTCTGAATTTTGGATTTGATCCATGATATCCGCGGGTATGCGAGTCGAGTCGGGTTCGTGAATCATCTTGCTTTGGTTTGATTCGTTTTTGATCTTTGTATTCGGTTTTGCATGTGGTTTGAGTTGCATGACTTGAGTCTTGAGATTCTTATCTTCATGCGGTTTGAGACTTGTTGAGTTGTGAATTTACGTCTTTGCGTTTTTGTCATTCACGTGTTTTCGTATATACCGCTTTGATTACGTATTGATACTACCTGAAATAACTGATAATATTTGTTAGATAACATCAAAACAGTTCGTCTTATTTCAGTGATGGTCACATACAAAAACATTTTCCAACAGAAGTGATAGTCAAAATGGGAATATGGAAATGTTTGCATAGGTGGAAGTTATTAAATTTGTGTAAGATTAGAAAAAACTTAATGCAAGAAGGATGTTTCCATGGAATTGATATCCATTGGAATACTCTGTAATGTTTGTTGACAAGTCTTTGTGACTTTGTACATATTCATTACAAGAAGGTAGTGCATATAAGTTTAAAATCTAACAGATTTCGGTAAATGATAGGAATTTGGAATTCTTACATTTACGATAAGGATTTGGGAGTGTGAAATTAGAATCATTGAAATTATGTTTAAATTGATTTATTTCACAAAGTAAGGATCATACACAAACATAGAGTGCATACTTGGTGTATGGAAAAACTATTGTTTAGAAAAACATAGTGTACATGCTTGGAGCATGGGACGACTAGTGTTTTTAATTCAAGTATAAAGTTGATAAAACCGAAACAATGAATAATGAATAATCAGTATGGTGATAAATTAATAGTGTTTTATTTATATTCATAGGTTTTGATACCATATTGGATTCAATTATTCTTGTGTTTCATTTTGCATGTTTTGACTTCCATAATAAACTAGGTCATTCTTCCGAATGACTAAGTTATTCAAACCATCCACAGTCGGTCATATGTTGGAAGTAGATATGACTTAAGAATGTCATGAGTTGGCTTGTAGATGTCTAAGTTGTTGGACATAGCAAAGGGTGCTACAACACTCATGAGTGCTCATAAGTTCTGAGTATTGGATTCAACCCGTGCTCATTTGAATCACTTCATGGATTTTATCACGAGTGATCATGAGACGATAATATCTTATATATTTTCAAACCTAGAGATATGAGTTGTTACTATGAGTTGGTTATACATTGATTGCATGAAAACGCATTGGTAACTCGATGTTATAAAACGTGCCTTTGTGTATGATTCAACAAGTAGGAGAACAAGCCATATGAGTCGAATTTTATCCATTCCTTTTACCTTCAGGATAAAAGCGATATCTGTGGGCCCCTAGATGATTTACCGATGATACATGTGAGTGCTTGGCCAAGCCAGGACTGATTTGATCTGTTCAATCAGTCAGTCATCATGAATCGGAAATCGGGAAACAACAAATGGACAGAGAGAATGATTTACAATCCATGTCTCAGTCCATATGATATCTAGAATGGAGGAATATATGATCCCTTATCTAATGGACAAGTCATTGACGAGATCAGAGTTCAGTTACAACGTCAGAGTTCGACAGCAGCTTAAAGAGCTACGATTGCCAGTCGGGTTTTGAAGTCATACTCAATAATAGTTTTAGACTTATCCAAGTGGGAGACTGTTGGATTAGTGTCTAAGGCCATAACTATATTTGGTATGTACTTGACCCGACTCGGCATGGTCCATTTGGGTTGCATGGCATCATGAATTTGGATAGACTAAAATGAGAGAAATAACACTTAAGGTTTATTAATATATTATAAGTTCTAATATATTATTAATATTATTTAATTAGTATTAATCAAGAATTAATTTGGAATTAATTAAGTGATCAAAAGGAGACTAATTAAATATATGGGTTGATTGTGTAAATCATCCATACTTGTATAGTGGGCTAATGCTCCATGGATTATCAAGTTGGGCTAAAACCCATAGGATGCTCCATGGATGCTCCATGGTGTTTTTTGTACCCATGGATCATGGAAATGAAAGGCCATGACAATTAGGGTTTACATGGTGTAACCCTAATTGTGACAAACTATATAAGCATCTTATTTTTGAGAAAATCGGCGACTATGTGTGTATGGTGAGGGCTAGCCGATTTCATAAAGTGTATCATTTCTCTCAAGTTATTCGAAGTGTATTTTGATGTTGTGTGAACCATTTGAGGTGTCACACTTGGGGCACTCGGCTCTTAAGCATCAAGGAATCAAGCTACATAAAAAGGTATGTCTTCTAACTTGTTTTATTACCCAAGTATCAAATATTGTATGCTAGATAGGGTAATACCTTGGAATATTCATATTTGCATGTATAATAGAGAAAACATAGATCCAAGGTATTTTGGGTTGCATGTACACTTAGGAGTGTTAGAATGCTCAAAACCCTTTAGTTATAACTCTCCCCTACTTAAACTATGACAACTGTCAATTTTGGATCAATCAAAGTCAACCAAGTCAACTCGACTAGTATTAGGATTTTAGGATAAGCACTACGTTTCCAAACGTTCCTAATGTACAACTTACAATTATAATACAAAGTATCTCGCTGGATTGCCAATTATCAAATGTAAATATAATTAGGGTTAGCAACGTAACAACTCGATAATTCAGCTTTATATTATGTGGGAATAAATAATATTCGTAACACAAATATAGTGGAGTTCATAAACCTAATACTACGTGGAAAATTCATAACAAAGGCTACCAACACAACGTTTGGTGAATTCGTCACCTGTTGAATCATAAAAGTGACCCTCTTGAACTCAGCTACCGCAACCATCTCAGCTACCGCAACCATCTCAGCTACCGCAACCATCTTTCTACCGCAACCGCTTCAGCACCCGGAGTCAATCTTGTTCATCAGCAACCACATCAGCAACCTGAGTCAGCTACCGCAGTCAACTTAGCTAGATTACGTTATTTGTCTTTTATGTAATACACTCTATTATCCAGTATGCCTTGCACGGCTGCTTATAGAGTTGTAATCTAGTGTAGTTTCTAAGTCTCTATAAATAGAGACTTACTCTCTTTGTATTCATAGAGATAAAAAAAAAGGAACCGATAACTTATGAATTCTATCTGAATACACATTCTGAAGTTATCTCTCTTATCTTTCTTCACTCATATCTTCTTACTTAAATCTTATCATAATCCTGCTGATCATAATCCCTCTTCGGAGCAAGTCTTTAAGACTTAATCACTAAGCTTGATCTTCCTTATTAACTTGGAGTGAATGCATTCCTTGTTATGAATCAGCTTAAGTGTCTTCTTGATATAACAATTGCTGTCATTTCCATTCCTTTACATTTCCGCAACTAACTCTCTAACTATCTAACTATATTATTGTTGAGCTTTTAGATCCTTTGAGATTAACTATTCCGCATTATATTTGTTCTAACTTTTGTTCAAGTGTGTCTCTAAGTTTTTCTCTCAACAATTGGTATCAGAGCCAAAGTGGTTGCTTTTTTAAAACGGAACTCTGATTTTTCAAAGAGCCTTCTATACCACTAAAGCTCATTTCTTCAAAACAAAAAAAAACAATTTCAAATGGCACAATCATTATCTCTAAATGTTTCCAACAGTGTCGGTGGTTCTAACCGAGCCCCAATACTAGTCGCAAATGAATATCATCACTGGTCACAAAGAATGGAAAGGTACTTGAGAAGACTGGGTAGAGATGTATGGCGATCCGTAGAAGAAGGACCACATGTTCGAGTCCTTAGACCAGTCCAAACTGATGGCGCTGCAAGCAAGCTAGGAGGAGGTCAACCAGCCATGAGCCGTCCCACCAAGGATGATCTCGATAAAATGGAAAATGATGTTGTTGCTTTTTATGAAATCTCTTGCGGAGTTGCTCCTGACAACTTCGATATTATCATAAATTGCAAATCAGCGAAAGAGATCTGGGATGTTCTCAAAAACCTGTATGAAGGCTCGGAACAAGCACAAGATAAGAAGCTTACTACCGCACTCAACGAGTTCAACAACTTCAAAGCTCATACTGGAGAAAGTTTGGAAGACTCCTTCAAAAGGTTCAACCTGATAGTCACCAAGTTATCCAATGCGGGCACCATCCGCAGTAACCATGAAATCAATCTTCAGTTTCTTAATGGTTTGGGCAGACATTGGAATACGGCCAAGATGATAGTCCAAGGCGATAGAAAGATTCACTCCCTGTCACTTTACAAGCTCTATGGAGAGCTGCAAGCTCAAGAATCCACCGTACTCAAAGACTGTGCTGACTTCGGAGGACCACTTGCTCTCATAGCACAAGCTCCACCGCAGTCATACGAAGCGGATTCTAAATATGATGATGAAGAAGATTTTCAGAAGGCTATTGCTCTGGTTAGCCAACAGTTCAACCGTCTACCACCTCCTTCCTTCCGCAAGAATCAGCAGTTCAACAAACCTCCATTCAACCGTAACTTCGGTTCTCAGAATAACTACTCTCGCTTTCCCAAAAGTTCTCATCCACCACCGCAATCTCAGAATATTCAACCAAAGGAGGTACCGCAGTCTCCTCAAATCACTGACTCTGGTACTCCTTCAGAAGACAATACTGATGTTGTAATTTGTCACAAATGCAACAAAGAGAATCACTTTGCACGAGATTGTAAGGCCAATGTAGTAAAAGACAGAGCATTCTACCTTAGAATGGCTCAAGAGTTGGAAGACAAAGAAAAAGCTGAAAAGGCAAGGGCATACGTGGCCCATGTCAAAAGAGACCATCAAGTCTGGTCATCCGGAGACGAAGATGAGGCCATCAGCAGTGTCAAAGGAAAAGGGAAAATCTGCATGCTGGCCACTGCGGATGATGATGGGTCTACAATGTTGAACAAGAACTACTGCTACATGGCAAAGGATGGAACACTAAGCATCGTCGAACAGGTAAAACTCATGATCCAAACTCTAAACTATAGCATGCATGACTGTCAGCCTTACATAGATGATCTTAATGACACTTGTGCTGCCGTCCTTACAGACTATAATAAAGCCTTAGATGAGAAGAACATTGCGTCCCAAGAGATGTTCCACGTGAGAGGACGACTGGATAACAAAAGACTTAAGATGGCTATGTTAGAGAAGGACCTAGAGTTAGAAAAGGATGCAAGAATGTTAAGTGAAACCCAATTAGAGATAGCTTTGAACCAGAGAGATTTAGCTCAGAGAGAAATTGTACGCTTAAATCTCTTAATTGAAAAATTGTTTAATGAAAGTGAAGCTATTGAAAATTTGGTAAACAATGGAACCGTGGACAATACATACAATTGGGGTTGGTCAAATGGATATCCTACCTCAATGGATTCCTCACCCCGGTTCAACAAAGACAGACTGTATGTCCCTCCAGACCGAGAATTTCATTTCCCTGTCAATGACAAGACTTTTCCCAAAGATATTAAAACTCACTTCGGTAGACTGCACTACTTAAGCAATAATTGTGTCATTGAGGAAATTGTGCCGGAGGTTTTGGGTCACACATGTGATCAAATTCCTATCTGTGGCACCATCTATCCAAATTCTCAAACTTCATCCGTAGTTGACGAAGAGATTGTTGTTGAGGGCCCCGAAGTCTCAAAAGACTTTCCATCTCTGTCCTCAGACCGCAGTGTCTCTCACTGTAGTCAAATGTCCCACAAATGTCCCACCGAAGTCCCATCTAAGACTTACTCAGCGGTAGTCATGTCATCCCTACCGCAGTCATCAGTTCAAGGAACTGTAACTCTTCTGCCAATATTTCATGAACTGCCTATAGAAAATTTTGAAGTAGGTCAATGTTCCCAAATTCCTGAATCCTCAAGCTCTGATGACTCAACTCCGCATTTTCAAAATCATTCCAAGAATTCCAGGAAACTGCAGTTGAACAACAATGACTGCGGTTCACCAAAATCTTTGGCAAAAAAGGCTTTTAAAGAAGAAATCAGATCTCGCGGTACTAATAGACAATTTTTTTCAAAAAACAAGAAGCAAGTCAGATTTCCTAAATCCAAAAGTCCTAAAAAATTTGTTTTCTCTCACTACATTTCAAAAAACTCTTCTTTCAAGAAAACAAACAAAAAGGAAAGTTCAGTTTCAAAAGTCATTCCTACTCCTTCTGACACAACCCAAAAGGGTGTTCAATCTTTTCGAAACTATGTTTTTCAGGTCTATTCTTCAAATGATCCTAAATGGAAAGGTATTTTACCCACTCCAACACTTTTAAAGTCACATCAAAATTTCAAATCGAAGGGTATCTTACCAAATCCATCAAAACGAATTCAGAAATCTACACGTGCTAAAACCTTTCATAAACAGACTTTTTCAAAACCCAAAAACACTCGTGTCAGGAATAACCCATCTTGGACCGGTAACAGATCCAAAACATCCTTAAAACCGCTGACCAATCACAGTGTTAGATCAAAAGACAAAATCTCCTTTTGTAAATGTCAGTGTAGTTGTCAAAATGTTTTATTTCATGTCAAATCGAGTTAGAGTCAGAAACCTCGTATTCTTTCAAAAAATCACAACACTCCAAATCTACTCAAACACCTAGGACTAGGCTCAAAAGTTGACAAGAGACCTGTCCCTGCAACCTCGGACCATGTCTCACTCAGAAACACATAAATTGTCCCAGGCTCCAAACTTGTTTGGATGCCTAAACTAACCGTGTAATTCTCAGGCTTTGTGCAAGGAGGAACAAGAAGAAGAGTGGTTAATTGACAGTGCCTGCTCCTTGCACATGACCGGAAGGTTAGAGTACCTTCGGGATTTCAGGCCTATATGCAATGGTGGAAATGTCACGTTTGGTAACAATGCAAACGGTGTCATCCGAGGTTACGGTGTTCTCACTACGGGGAACTTTTCCATTCAGAAGGTTGCTTATGTAGAAAGCCTTAAACACAATCTCATCAGTGTTGGCCAACTATGTAAAGCAGGACATCGTGTTGAAATTGATGATCAGTTTTGCTACGTAATGACGAGTGATAGAAACACTTGCCTGATCAAATCTCGATCCGAAGGTACCATGTACCCCTTGGATGTTTCTCTAATCATTGGTAAACCGCAATTGTGTTTCTTGTCCAAAGCTGTATCCGAAGTCAGCTGGCTATGGCACCATAAGCTAGCTCATCTCAACTTCCGGTACATCAACAACTTAGTCACTGGAGAACTAGTCCGCGGTCTCCCTATTCTCAAATTTAGCAACGATACTCTCTGTCCGGCTTGTGAATGTGGTAAGCAGTCTAAAGCAAGTCACCCTCTGATAATGGACTCTTCTATTTCTGAACCACTGGAGCTATTGCACATTGATCTTTGCGTTCCATCAACCATATCCAGCCTCCACCACAAGAAGTATATACTGGTTATTGTTGATGAATATACACGCTTCACATGGGTCTTCTTCCTCAGACTCAAATCAGAGACACCGCAGATCTTCATCAACTTCATCAAAAAAATCGAACTTCAGATCAAGCTTCCAGTTAGACGCATCCGCAGTGATAATGGAACCGAGTTCACTAATCATCTTCTTAACAGTTTCTTGGTGTCCAAAGGCATTTCTCACAACTTCTCAGCACCCTACACACCGCAACAAAATGGTGTAGTAGAAAGAAGGAACCGCACACTAGTAGAAGCAGCCAGATCCATGCTTAACTTCGCCTAACTTCCTCTCTACTTCTGGGCTGAAGCAGTAGCAACCGCATGCTTTGTGAAATACCGAAGTATCGTGTGCAAACGCCTCAATAAAACACCATATGAGGGCCTTAACAACCGCAAGCCCAATGTTCGCTTCTTTCATATTTTTGGGTGTAGATGCTTCATGATCAACAACAGAGATCAGCTCAACAAGTTTGCACCGAAGTCCGACGAAGGCATATTCCTTGGTTACTCCACTAACAAGGTTGCTTATCGAGTGCTCATCAGGCGTACAAGGCTGATCATTGAAAGCTTCGATGTGAAATTTGATGATTCTCACATCCGCGACGCCCCTCCATCTACAGAAACCACCGCAATCATGGAAAGTGACATTCCTGCCTCTTCAGGTCCCTTGAATCTAGTTGAAGTCAACTATGAGGATCTTTTCGATCCTATTGAAACGGCGAAACTATCCGAAGTTCTTGTGTCACCCGCAGCTCAACAACAACATGCTAATGTTTCTGGACCATCTCTATCTGAAGTAACCTCTCTCAATACTTCCACCTCTCCGGTTGAGGGGGAAAGATCTACTCCGAATCTAGCCGCAACCGTCGAGGTTCCAGTACTTGATGTTGTTCAAATTCCTATTCGCTGAGAAGCATTACCATCAAACGTATCTTCGGATTCGGATGATGAACTCATAGAAAATATCGACACTAGAACTGATCCAAAGATTGTCACTCTCCTATCTGCAACCCAGAGGGAACCTCTCCCAACTGCTCAAGAGAATTCCGTTCCAATAGATCAAGATGACTCAGCAGGATGTTCTCAAGTCCAGGGGGAACTGTCATCTCCAACCGCAGATTCCTCTGACATTCAAGATACTCCCTCTACCGCAGCTGCTGATCATCTGCTGCCACGTCTTCATGTATGGACGAAAGACCACCCACCAGGTCAAATCATTAGGAACCCATCCGCAGGCATCCAGACTAGATCTTCCAAGGACCTATCTGATCACTGCCACTATGCAGCATTTATGTCCTCGGTAGAACCCAGAACGATCAAAGAAGCATTGCTTGAACCTGACTGGATAGCTGCAATGCAAGAAGAGCTTGAAGAATTTCAAAGAAATAAAGTTTGGCAACTCGTTCCGAAGCCACGTGGTCACTCCATTGTTGGCACTAGATGGGTGTTCAAAAATAAGTTGGATGAATCTGGTGCGGTAGTCAGAAATAAGGCAAGGCTAGTTGCAAAGGGGTATAGTCAACTTGAAGGCATTGACTACGATGAAACGTATGCTCCGGTAGCACGCATGGAAGCTATCCGGATCTTTCTAGCATACGCAGCCCACAAAAACGTCAAGGTACACCAAATGGACGTTAAGAGTGCCTTTCTCAATGGGGAACTAAAAGAAGAGGTTTATCTTCAGCAACCTCCAGGCTTTGAAAATGTTAAATTCCCAGACCACTGCTACAAGCTTGAAAAGGCAGTCTACGGTCTGAAGCAAGCCCCAAGAGCATGGTATGAGACTCTTTCTGAATTCCTTGTTTCATCCGGGTACAAGAGAGGAGTGATTGATCCCACACTATTCAGAAAAGCAAATGGCGACCACCTCATGATGGTACAGATATATGTGGATGATATCATCTTCGGTTCGACTGATCAAGGCATGGTGGATGAATTTGCTAAGCTCATGACCAACAAGTTCAAAATGAGCATGAATAGAGAGATTAATTTCTTTCTAGGTCTTCAAGTGAAACAAGTACCGCAAGGCATATTCATTCATCAAGAAAAATACACCACTAAACTATTAAAGAAATATTCTATGGACAACTGTTCATCTGCTAAGGTCCCCATGGCCTTCGGTTATAAGATCTCTGCCGATCCCTCAGGCAAATCTGTGGATCACAAGACTTATAGAGGCATCATCGGCTCTTTGATGTACCTCACTGCAAGCAGGCCATACATTGTCTTTGCAACTGGTGTGTGTGCAAGGTATCAGGCTGACCCAAAAGTCTCACATATGACCGCAGCCAAACAGATACTACGGTACCTGAAAGGAAGCAAATCTCTTGGTCTATGGTACCCCGCAGGCAATGACTTCAGCCTGCAAGCTTTCACAGATGCGGATCATGCCGGATGCAAGCTCGGTCGAAAAAGCACTTCAGGAGGATGTCAATTCTTGGGTGAAAGACTAGTCAGCTGGTCCTCAAAAAAACAAAGCTGTGTCTCTCTATCAACTGCAGAAGCCGAGTATGTGGCCGCAGCCAGCTGTTGCTCTCAAGTCCTTTGGATGAAAACTCAACTAATGGACTACGGGTATAGAATGCTGCGGATACCGATCTATTGTGACTCTGAAAGTGTTATTGCTATTTCTCACAATCCAATTCAGCACTCCAAGACTAAGCACATTGAACTACGGTATCATTTCATCAAAGACCACATCTTAAAAGGTAATATTGAACTCATCTTTGTCCCTTCTCATGAAGAGATTGCTGATGTGTTCACAAAAGTGCTCGATTCAACAAAGCTTAACATCTTCCTGCAAATGTTAGGAATGATGAATCCAGACCCGCAATTCTTTTTTAATTGTTAGCTACCGCAGACCATCCTTGGTCTCCGTTGCGGTTCTAACTGAGAATTACATATGATAGATGGTTTTGGTACCGATGTCTAGGTACCGCAACCATATATCATACGTATCTCTCAAGGGTCTTTATGGTCTGTTATTACTAATCTTTGTACAAGTGTTTTCCTCAGTTTCTCACTAGTCTTTCCGTGTTCATCCGCAATGACGTTTCTCAACTGCAATGAAAGTTTCATCCGTGATGACGTTTCCAACTGCAATGAATTTTCCATCCGCGATCATCATGATAATTTCTCAACTGTTTTATCAACTCTTGAATCTTTGTGTGCTATTTAATGATCCTTCAATAAATTAAACATTAAAGACAAAAAACATTCTCTTTAGAAACTGTCACATTCTCTTTCTGAATAATCCTTGTATCAGACCTATTTTAGGGATGATGACAAAAAGAACGTTTTTCAATAAACTCATCCTTAATTTGTCCTTTCCTCTCCCCAATACGTCCCATCCGTTATAACTTCCTCTCCCATCACCCCCTCGATCACTTGACGTATTGACATGCGTCTGACTTTACATTAAATGCAAAACCCCTTTTGGAAATTCTGACAACCGTCAAAATTCGAGTCGGTTCTAGATTTGACTAAACTTAGTTGCACGTATAGGTACGACACATACTAGACTTAGTAACTAGAAGCTAAGTTATAACCTACTAGAAACTTGGAAACAAGTAGAATCGAATCATAGTGTACTTAGATTTCACATGGTTATGTGAATTCTACAACTACTTAACTTTAATGACTATCCACATTCGGGTCATTCCTTGACTTGAAAACCATTTCATGAATCATATACACCCATCTTGCACTTGACCTAGTAGTGGGAATTAGGTCATAATCTCATAGAAACTTGAGTCAAAGTTGAAAACTAGGACTAGTATACTTGATTTCCTCAATTTCGCTTGAATCTCGAAACCACTACATAGAATGCCAATAAGCCCATAAAATAAGTTACAAACATTATTTATAACTATAAAAGAGTTATAATACCATAAGATAATTTCAAGTCTCAAATATTTAATTAATTTTGATATCCAAAGACTTACATACTCTCAAAAGCCCTAAATGCCCTAAAAACTCACATTTATAAACTTTAACCTTAAAAATTCTATAAAAATAATTATGAAGCTTCTAATATTATCTTATAATAATTAAAATTATGAAAATTCATTTAAGGAAAATAAAATTTAAGTCATTAACAATTGCCCTAAATTTATAAGTCAAAAATCAAGGTTTCATGAGCAAAAACTTGGTTAGGGTGTATATTTTATAAAAAGTTTGATATTTTTATAAAAGAATTGAATTTTTTTATAAAATTAAAAGAGAGGGAGGGCATTTTACACTCAAAACCGTCCACCCTCTGCCCAAGATGCTTCCCCTCTTCCCAAAACACATAATCACTCCTCTCTCACACTCCATCTCCTTCACTTCTCTCTCTCTCTCTCACACTCCACCATTTACCACACTCAAACTCTCTCTTTCCCTCTCTAAAACCACAAAATTCTCCAGCCAAGAACATCTCTTAACCTTCAAATCTTCATCTTCTAGGGTTGTTCTTCATGGTAATCACGAAAATCCTTTAATCTCCTTCACTTTTCTTTCTAGTTTTAAAGGTTTTTCTTGCATTTCCTTGTTCTTCTACACCATTCTCTTAGAAAATTTGTGTGAATGTTCATTCACTTCAGTTTTGATGATGATGATGGTAGATTTTCACCAAAAACATCTTGCATGTTACAAAATGGTGAAGATCCATGACCTAAACCTAAGTCAAAACCATGGAAATGCACTTTTCTACACGTTTTGGTGGAAAATCACCACATGCATCCAAAGTTTTATTTCAAAAACGAATTTTAAACATTTCAAACTCATGAATGAACTTCAAACAAACATGCATGTGATGATCTTCAAGCTTAGATGCTAGATCATCAAAGTATGTTGTTAAAAGCTTTCAAATATGTTCATGAAGGATTTATTTCCAAATAAATATCTAAAACTCCTTTTCTGACCAAATCCGATTTTTCCCAGATTCCCATCAACAAAATAAGGTGCTCTGTAAATTTCCAGAAGATAATTCATTTATCTCGAATTACTATAATTAATGCAAGAAAATAGGGCAATAAATCATATAAAATACTTTTTGGGGTCTATAAATCCTAGTGGATGACCCCTATGCTAAATAATGATCGCTCATTAAGTTTCATCGATTTTTTGTTACTGTTTAATATGGTTTTGAATTTTCTTTTTGTTTAGCCCCAATAAATCATAAAACCGCTTTAGATAATTTGAAAAGGTTATATAATAATTTTCGCAGCTTATACTCTCTGTGGAAGACTTAGAAAAATATTTTCAGAATTTTTCATAATGTATTCCTATTTTTCCCTGATTTTTGTGTATATTATGGACTAAAAACAGGAAAAATAGTTCTGCTTATCCAAAATTCATAAAAATTTACCAGCACACCTTGTTGTACATTAGGATGCTAGATAAAATTTTTGATGATTTTTCTCTTCTGTATACTATTTTTCTCCTATTTTCTAAGATTAAATACACTTAAATACACAAAATCGGATTTCAATATATAAAAATCATATTTGGTATTTTTCCCAGATTATTTACTCTGTAAATGAAGTGTACAAAATTTTTGGTAATTTACTTTAACTGTTTAATAATTATTATTCAATTAATGATTATTTAAGAGGATTAAACAAGGAAAAATAGCAACACTAACTGAAAAATATCTTTTATATTTTTCACAGCTTGTGCATGTATATTAAAAGTGTTACAAAAATTTTGGGCAATTTTGGAAACTGTTTCCTATTTATTTCAATTTTTATTAGAATAAATGCTCAAAAATCATAAAATTTGGTTAAACAGTTTAGAAATCAATTTTTATATTTTTCTCAGCTTAATAATGTTTAATAACAGTAATACAAAAAGTTTGGGTAATTTTGGAAACTGATTTCTATTTTTCATGAATTTGTATCTATTTAGAGAATTAAATATATGAAAAATGGTTATACATATTCATAATCCATGAAAATTTATCTAGAAGTCTTTTAGTACATTTAGAACCAAAATCTAAAGTTTGGTAATTTTTATTAACTGTTTAGTATTTTTCATGATTTTATGGTTATTCAAGAAACTAAAATCGTAAAAAATAGTCAGACAAATCAAAAATTCAAGAAAATTTATCTTGAGGTCTTTGACTTCAATTAAAACTAAAATGAAAACTTTGGGAAATTTTAGAACTAAATTAATTTAGTTTTTGAATATTTAATCATTGGAACACCTCTTAAAATGTTAAATATTAGCATTTCAATAATGGGAAATTTCCACTTAAATTGTTATATAACAATTGATTCATTGAAATTAATTTTTCACAGAAAAATGTTTGTAACTTGTCAATATTAAATTTTGACACACTATTGGCATAATTCTATTGTAGTAGTAAGTATACTAGTGTTAGATTTCGATTAGAGACTCACTAGCGAATACCATTATTGTAGGAATCAATAGTGGTACGAGTGGAGCGTAGTAAAGGCACCATTTGCATCATCTCAATGCATATTGTGAGTATTCACGCACTCCCCTATTTTCAGTTTTTATGTTTTGGGGTGGAAAAGCATGTCCCGAAAAACTATTATTTGAATGTTGTATTTAAATTGATTTGTATCAAACATGATTGCTATTTTATTGCCATGTCTCTCTATGTATGTCTATGCAACACAGAACATGAGCACTTATCGTACTAAGGCCCTTCCCTTATCTCTAACCATTAACTCCTTGAGCCAATGGTCATTATGGATAGCGCTATTAGGAATTGACAACTCCTCACTCGCCCTAATGCTGGAGTGCATGATACCATATTCATCTATGAAACGATAAGCATAGATCTTGATAGGGCTTCAGTCATAGGTGTGGTTGAGACTCATTGTTTGCTCATACACATACAAACTCGTTTCTCGTTATAGCAATAAACTTGTTATTAATTATAGCAATGAACTTTGTTTCTCATTACAACAACGAACTTTTGTTACTGAAAACTTATATACATGTTTTAGCAATGAAATTGTTTGCTCCTTGTAGCAACGAAATTGATTGCTCATTTTAGCAATGAAACTTGTTTACTTGTTTGAGTAACGAACTTTATCTTCCATGAGTATATGAATGTTGCATCTTATTTGGGCAACATACTTTATCTCTCATGATGACAAAGAACTTTGTTTTTACAAACTTATTTACTCATTTTAACAATATACTTTTATTATTGGAAACTTTTATCAAAACTTTGATTTCAATTCATGGAACCAATATTATTTTGTTTATCTGTGAGTATTCACCAACTATTTTTTATAGTTGACGCTCGTTTTACATGCTTTTTCAGGAATCATCGAGTAAGTGGCACTTAGGGACACTTCACTTTTAGGAGCATTCGCATGTGTTGTATTTCAATTTACATTGTAATTTCTTTTAAAAGTTGTTCAAACCCATTGTAAAATTGTAATGATTTTTAATACTATGGTTGGTGTTGTCTTTTAACTTTTGCTATGAAACCCTTTATACTGCCAAGCCTCGTGTTTCCGCTTTAGCGGGGTGTGACAGAAAATGGTATCAGAGCCGAAGGTTATAGAGAATACCGGTTTTCCTTTGGAGAACCACAACTATAGCCAAAAAAAAAAATTTCAAAATGTTTTTGAAATACTGAACACACTACTGGTATAACTAATTCGAGTACGTATTATTGAACTTTAATTAAGTATAGTCTGGCCAACTATGCTTAATTAAGGAAAATTAATGCGAGGCTGGAAACGGTTATAGTAGAATTATGTTCAAAACGATTTTCAGCTTGAACTTTTGAAAAACAAAGTTTTTCGGTGTGCGTACGGGCATTGCATATTATAGGCATTCATCTAGATACACTTAGAAACTAAGTGCACTTTTATAACAATGCCTTTATTTAGAAATAATCTTATCCCTTATCAAGTGCGAGGTTAACCACTTAGGTTATATCACTAGCCACTCTAGGAGCAATGCACTTAGTACTAAGAATGAGTATTCATCGGTAGCTGTTGACTTTAGATGTAAGGTTAGTAGCTAGATACACACTAGTAATAATCTTTAGTCGAAACCTATACCAATTATACCTCAGTACCTCTTCATCGTCTTTGTACCATAGTTACAACTAGGAAAGCTTTCTGATACCGACACAGATGAAAACTGGAGCATCACGTAAGGAGGTAGATGAGTCGCCACTAAGTAATCACTTGGATACCATTGGCAGGCATTCCGGGTTCGACTCATGAGGAGACACGGAGGTTTAACCCATACGTGAGACTTCTCTACTACGCTACGAATTTAGCTTTAGGTTGTTTCCACCTTGAGCTTAAAACTTAACATAGGATATCCCTTTGGCCTCTATATTAAAAATGTTTTGCAAACGATTTTTCTTGTCCTTTATTTTGGGGAAAAGACATCGGCACTCGCCTTATACTCGTTTTGTACTCGCCTTAATATTTAGGTACGATCAACTACACTAACATACTTTCTCCTTACTTCTTAATCTTCCATCGAAAAATTATTTCGCTTCATCGGTTTTATTTATCATCGATAAAATATTTTATAATCACTTCATTCAACTTAGTAGACATTTCCTAACAATGTAAGCCATATTCTCGCTAAAAATCTTTTGACAACTTGCTTTAACTTAACACTTTTCTTCAAAACTCAATTTAACCAATATATTTTTTTAACCTTGCTATTTTAATTTCATTTCAAATCCATTTCAATGGATAGATGTGCTTTTAAGGGCATGTAAACCATTTTAATCCTTGCTTACCATTTTGACACGTTTTCGAAAAACTTAGAAACATTTTCTTTTATAAAAGTGTTTAAAATCTATGCTATAAAAATTAAACATATGATATTGAAGTTCTTAATATGTGAAAAAGTTTCATCGAATCTTCAAAACACTTTTGTTTTGACACTTTTAACAGCTTTCTCATTTAGACATTGTAATTTACGTTAATGTGTTTTCTCGAAACCCAACATGATATTTATGCAAATTTGTACTTCAAAATTGTTTATAAGAAATCCCTAATGCTTGTATTTCAAAACATACCTTATTTGTGTACTTTGCTTGAATATGGTTTTATAATCTATAAAGTTTTTAAAATTTATAGCATTTGAAAACTTAGTGTTCACTTTTAATTTTCCAGTGATACACTCTCAACAATGAATAATTATTCTTCTAAATATATTGATTCTTTACCTTATCCATTTTAATCATTGTTGGACTTCAGTCTAAAAAGTCAAAATTGTCAGATTTTCAATTGCCATTTGTAGGGCTTCTTTTTTTTCCCACAAATGGAGTTTAACTTAATAGATAACTTATGAATTTTTAGCAATCCTTAGCAAACACTTAAAAACTCCCACATGTCTATGTAACCATCAATATACATCAAATATTGAAGTTCGACATATATCTCAACCTGGTTTTAAATCTACCTATATGTATTGTTCTTAAAATTTTAACAATAACAATCATTGTCGCCGCTACCTTCCTTTTTCTTTCCTCCGAACTTGATTTCTCGCTCTCCTTCTGATTTTAGATCTCGCACGCCCATGATAGTAACATAATACATTGTCTAGCTTTGTTTATGTCTATTTTGCTTCTCGTTGTATCATGTTCGTACACATAAAGATTAGAAGTCTACACTTTCGTTTTGAGCGATTAATACGTGTATAGTCGTGAGACATAATTTTGATTTAGTTAACTTTGCTATATTTAATTACGCATGTTATCATATACATCTTGCTTTTATTTTGAAATCTACTATAAACAAGCGATCCTTATTTACATTTTCTCTTTCGTTCTGAATTCGGAAACTTGATTTAAAATGTAATTTTCATTGTATTTTTCTTACAATTAATACACAAGATGAATACCATTGTTCTTATCATTTTTCTAAATACGTAAAATATATGTGAAAGAATACATTTTCTTATGCTTCTTGTTTTCTTTAAATACATCAAAAGTCTTGAATTTTACTATGATCTATTCTCTAAATGATTGTTTTTGTAGAAACACTAAATTAAGAATGCACTATTTTCAATGATCGATATTTTACACATTTCTTAAAATAACATTCTACTTTGTAATTTTCAGTGAGTTCCTAAACTCTCAACTTTGTTTTCGTAAATATTCTGACTCATAAAATTGAATTTGTCCTCACTTAGACAATTAGACAATTTTTCAAAAGAGTAATGAAAATATTTTTCTATAAATTCCCTTATTGATGACTTAAACATGTAACCTTAATTAATCTTTATATGATTTTACTACTTTGTTGGATCGCCACACATGTATCTTCATTATCTTGGAATTATTACACATTTTGATAATAGTGAGATTAATTATCATTTCTAAACACACATTTTGATAACAGTGACATTTTTATCACTTCTAAGCACTTAAAATGCTATCTACACAATGTGATTTAATTTATCATAAACTTTCACCGCCTTCATTAGAAACAATGACTCTCCAACTATATATACTCTTCGAATATAGTTCTATTATTGTAAGAGTAACCGTAGTAGTAATTATTGCCTCGGAGATCCTCAATCATTTCGTAATTTATTTTGTAGACGACACTTAAATAGCCTTTACATTTGAGATGTACCAAAACTTTGTTGCCTACCCTTAGTACGTATTTTTAGGAACTTACCCTCGATCGCTTACCTTTCATTCGTGCTACCCCTTCTTATTTCGAAATATATCTTTTCCAGAGGTAATAGCCAACCCGGAAGTGAACAAATTGTTCCTAATCTCTTCTTCATTAGGCGGCGAATTTACACTTAGTGCTAATTTAGAATCCAACTTAAGGATCAATGCGAATTTAACGCTCAGTGCAGTTGGTGCTTCAACAAAACTTATACCGGTCTCTTAATTCAGATAATATCTAACTAGATGATCCTTTTTGACTAGGTCGCCATGGTTGGATCATGATTCCATAAACCAAATTTTCCATAATCTAGACGAAAGAACTCGAATTAAGGAAACACTAATTTGACTATAGCTAAAGAATTGGGTTCTTCCTTTGAGGAAATAAACCCAAAATAATCAAAGAACACTTCAAGTCACCACCTCTCCAGCTATACAATTGTATTCGGCTGAGTTCTAATAGAATACGTCACGAATTGAATTTCGGGGCGAAATTCTTTCAACCGGTGGAGACTGTGACAACCGTCAAAATTCGAGTCGGTTCTAGATTTGACTAAACTTAGTTGCACGTATAGGCACGACACATACTAGACTTAGTAACTAGAAGCTAAGTTATAACCTACTAGAAACTTGGAAACAAGTAGAATCGAATCATAGTGTACTTAGATTTCACATGGTTATGTGAATTCTACAACTACTTAACTTTAACGACTATCCACATTCGGGTCATTCCTTGACTTGAAAACCATTTCATCAATCATATACACCCATCTTGCACTTGACCTAGTAGTAGGAATTAGGTCATAATCTCATAGAAACTTGAGTCAAAGTTGAAAACTAGGACTAGTATACTTGATTTCCTCAATTTCGCTTGAATCTCGAAACTACTACATAGAATGCCAATAAGCCGATAAAATAAGTTACAAACATTATTTATAACTATAAAAGAGTTATAATACCATAAGATAATTTCAAGTCTCAAATATTTAATTAATTTTGATATCCAAAGACTTACATACTCTCAAAAGCCCTAAATGCCCTAAAAACTCACATTTATAAACTTTAACCTTAAAAATTCTATAAAAATAATTATGAAGCTTCTAATATTATCTTACAATAATTAAAATTATGAAAATTCATTTAAGGAAAATAAAATTTAAGTCATTAACAATTGCCCTAGATTTATAAGTCAAAAAATCAAGGTTTCATGAGCAAAAACTTGGTTAGGGTGTATATTTTATAAAAAGTTTGATATTTTTATAAAAGAATTGAATTTTTTTATAAAATTAAAAGAGAGGGAGGGCATTTTACACTCAAAACCGTCCATCCTCTTCCCAAGATGCTTCCCCTCTTCCCAAAACACATAATCACTCCTCTCTCACACTCCATCTCCTTCACTTCTCTCTCTCTCTCACACTCCACCATTTACCACACTCAAACTCTCTCTTTCCCTCTCTAAAACCACGAAATTCTCCAGCCAAGAACATCTCTTAACCTTCAAATCTTCATCTTCTAGGGTTGTTCTTCATGGTAATCACGAAAATCCTTTAATCTCCTTCACTTTTCTTTCTAGTTTTAAAGGTTTTTCTTGCATTTCCTTGTTCTTCTACACCATTCTCTTAGAAAATTTGTGTGAATGTTCATTCACTTCAGTTTTGATGATGATGGTGGTAGATTTTCACCAAAAACATCTTGCATGTTACAAAATGGTGAAGATCCATGACCTAAACCTAAGTCAAAACCATGGAAATGCACTTTTCTACACGTTTTGGTGGAAAATCACCACATGCATCCAAAGTTTTATTTCAAAAACGAATTTTAAACATTTCAAACTCATGAATGAACTTCAAACAAACATGCATGTGATGATCTTCAAGCTTAGATGCTAGATCATCAAAGTATGTTGTTAAAAGCTTTCAAATATGTTCATGAAGGATTTATTTCCAAATAAATATCTAAAACTCCTTTTCTGACCAAATCCGATTTTTCCCAGATTCCCATCAACAAAATAAGATGCTCTGTATATTTCCAGAAGATAATTCATTTATCTCGAATTACTATAATTAATGCAAGAAAATAGGGCAATAAATCATATAAAATACTTTCTGGGGTCTATAAATCCTAGTGGATGACCCCTATGCTAAATAATGATCGCTCATTAAGTTTCATCGATTTTTTGTTACTGTTTAATATGGTTTTGAATTTTCTTTTTGTTTAGCCCCAATAAATCATAAAACCGCTTTAGATAATTTGAAAAGGTTATATAATAATTTTCGCAGCTTATACTCTCTGTGGAAGACTTAGAAAAATATTTTCAGAATTTTTCATAATGTATTCCTATTTTTCCCCGATTTTCGTGTATATTATGGACTAAAAACAGGAAAAATAGTTCTGTTTATCCAAAATTCATAAAAATTTACCAGCACACCTTGTAGTACATTAGGATGCTACATAAAATTTTTGATGATTTTTCTCTTCTGTATACTATTTTTCTCCTATTTTCTAAGATTAAATACACTTAAATACACAAAATCGGATTTCAGTATATAAAAATCACATTTGGTATTTTTCCCAGATTATTTACTCTGTAAATGAAGTGTACAAAATTTTTGGTAATTTACTTTAACTGTTTAATAATTATTATTCAATTAATGATTATTTAAGAGGATTAAACAAGGAAAAATAGCAACACTAACTGAAAAATATCTTTTATATTTTTCACAGCTTGTACATGTATAATAAAAGTGTTACAAAAATTTTGGGCAATTTTGGAAACTGTTTCCTATTTATTTCAATTTTTATTAGAATAAATGCTCAAAAATCATAAAATTTGGTTAAACAGTTTAGAAATCAATTTGTATATTTTTCCCAGCTTAATTTTTCACAGAAAAAAGTTAATTTTTCATTGAAATTAATTTTTCACAGAAAAAAGTTTGTAACTTGTCAATATTAAATTTTGACACACTATTGGCATAATTCTATTGTAGTAGTAAGTATACTAGTGTTAGATTTCGATTAGAGACTCACTAGCGAATACCATTATTGTAGGAATCAATAGTGGTACGAGTGGAGCGTAGTAAAGGCACCATTTGCATCATCTCAATGCATATTGTGAGTATTCATGCACTCCCCTATTTTCAGTTTTTATGTTTTGGGGTGGAAAAGCATGTCCCGAAAAACTATTATTTGAATGTTGTATTTAAATTGATTTGTATCAAACATGATTGCTATTTTATTGCTATGTCTCTCTATGTATGTCTATGCAACACAGAACATGAGAACTTATCGTACTAAGGCCCTTCCCTTATCTCTAACCATTAACTCTTTGAGCCAATGGTCATTATGGATAGCGTTATTAGGAATTGACAACTCCTCACTCGCCCTATTGCTGGAGTGCATGATACCATATTCATCTATGGAACGATAAGCATAGATCTTGATAGGGCTTCAGTCATAGGTTTGGTTGAGACTCATTGTTTGCTCATACACATACAAACTCGTTTCTCGTTATAGCAATAAACTTGTTATTAATTATAGCAATGAACTTTGTTTCTCATTACAACAACAAACTTTTATTACTGAAAACTTATATACATGTTTTAGCAATGAAATTGTTTGCTCCTTGTAGCAACGAAATTGATTGCTCATTTTAGCAATGAAACTTGTTTACTCGTTTGAGTAACAAACTTTATCTTCCATGAGAATATGAATGTTGCATCTTATTTGGGCAACATACTTTATCTCTCATGATATCAAAGAACTTTGTTTTTACAAACTTATTTACTCATTTTAACAATATACTTTTATTATTGGAAACTTTTATCAAAACTTTGATTTCAATTCATGGAACCAATATTATTTTGTTTATCTGTGAGTACTCACCAACTATTTTTTATAGTTGACGCTCGTTTTACATGCTTTTTCAGGAATCATCGAGTAAGTGGCACTTAGGGACACTTCACTTTTAGGAGCATTCGCATGTGTTGTATTTCAATTTACATTGTAATTTCTTTTAAAAGTTGTTCAAACCCATTGTAAAATTGTAATGATTTTTAATACTATGGTTGGTGTTGTCTTTTAACTTTTGCTATGAAACCCTTTATACTGCCACGCCTCATGTTTCCGCTTTAGCGGGGTGTGACAGAAATCTCCCAAAATCTCTTCAAACCCGTTTTAATTATGTGTGGCTGAGATTTAATCCAAAATTCATAGATTCCCCCCAAAACCCCAATCGACATTTTACCCTATCCTTACCATTTACCTAGGGTTAAACACTTTTTTACCCCCCCTTTTAAACCCATCTTCTTCCCCAACAATACTTTACGTTTTCTGAATATCGATTCTTTCTCCCAAATTCCTCAAAACCTTCAAAACTTTCAAGAACTCTGTTTTCTTCTCTCAAATCTCAAATCTTCAGGTTCTGTAAATCCAACAGGTTCCGACTCTCCAACAATCGCTTCAAGTAATTTCAGAGCAATCTTTGAAGATCATCCTTCATATAATGCTCCCATCAAGCTTATGATCAAGTTTCTCAGGAACCACCCTCTGTTCGGTCCATTCGATGCATTTACAGACGTTATTCCAGTTTCTACTCTATTCAAATGTGCATTCTCTGCATATCGCCCAATGGAAAACCCCCAAGAAGTTCACCTCAATCTCATGAACGATTCTTTGGTCATCTTGTCCAAAGAAAAGTTCTTAAATGCCATTAATCTTCTGGTTCACACAGCCATCAAGATTTTCTCACCTTCAATGGCAGATGTTACATCCGCACTCTACCAGATGGGGTATCAGAAACCAATTCGAGGGAGTGGTGAGTTCAAAAAGAATCAGCTGCCTACGGTATGGCAGTTTGTGTGTCATTTTGTCATCCGCTGCCTATCCGGCAGAACCGGAGGCATCGACAACATGGGACTGAAGCTACTGGAATTGGTATGGAGCATCTACACAGGCCACGACGTAAACTATGGACAAATCCTTTGGGATGACTTCCTCCAATACATTCCCAAAGAGCACCCAAGGGAGAACCCAACCGAGCTCACATTTGCACGGTTTTGGTCACTTTGCATCTCAGACTTACATGCGAATTCTGGAATAGACATGGGTAGTAACATCAACTTTTTCGTCACTAAGGATCTTAAAAGGTATAACCCTTCTTCTGATCAAACGATATTTAGACCGATCCGCAGACTCCTTACTCATATCCTTTCTTCTCTTGGTCTTGAGGCTGCTGATGTCTCAGACCACATTGAGGCTACGGAAGGTATTGCCCCATACCCTCCTACCCCGCCTCTTCCATCCGCAGCCATTATCCCTGAGGGTACCGCAGTCCCCTCTTCCACTACACTATCCAATCTTTCTCAAAGAAGAAAGCAGTTGGCAACCAAGAAACAAAGAACACCCTAGAAGGATGCTCCTAAACGAACCGCACCCACCAAGAAACGCAAAACAAAACATGCCCCAATCATATCTAGCAGTGATTCAGATGAGGATAGGCATCCAATCTCTATCTTCAAGAAAAGGAAAACAACCGATACCACTATCCATATGCGTGATCGGACCGATGCTGAAGCCTCTCAACAGGCTCCAGTAGTCCTTGGGGTGCCCGCACACCCATTCGACACCACCATCATTTTCCAGTCAGACACAGTAAGTAAGTCTGATTCTCAACTACGTGGAGACTCCCCCCCAATGCACTCCCAAGAGGACGACACTGGTTCACGCCCTAAGGTCTCCAAGGCTTCCCGACTGCATTTCTTTTCGCCAGAGGAGTTGCGCTCCATCCTTCTTTCTGTCACCCAAACACTACAAACACCTTCCCACCTGCAGGGCACTTCTTTCGCCAATGCCAGAACTGAGCAGAGGCCACACTTGACCACGGGTCAAGGAGACCGAGGAAGCTCAGGAAATCCTACTCTGCTTTCATCTTTTACAGGTGGTTTAGGCACGGTGAGCACAAATGTGCAAGGATCCGTGGACCCGAAGGACACTTCGGTGCGCTTTGAAGGATTTGACCATGATGCATCCAATGACTCTTGGTTACAGTACAATCCGGTAACTGAGTCAGACAAGAAGAAGTATGTTGCGTTCCAAAGGGCTTTCCAAGCCCGCAAGGAACAACAAATCAAGCAGCAACAACAGAAAGAACAGGAGATCCAGTCTGTGGCTAGATATTGGGCAAATGCCATCAGCAATGCCAGTACCGTAGCACCATTCAAAAAATTCAGAACTGGATGGATCAGATGGCTGAAACAATTTCCAAAGCTCAAGCTTCAGGTGCAGCCGCAGGTACCTCCAAAGTTCCTCCTACTCCAACTCCCATTCCATCTCCCACTCCTACAGTCAATCCATCACAAGACGAAGAACCTGGAATCGAACTCAGTTCAGCTCCCACTTTCGGTCTTGATGATGAAGACATCTAAGAAGTAAACAAGCCAAGCCCTTCTGATGATGACCTCAGGATGTTTGAAGAAGAGGAGTCCAGCGGTTCTCAACATTCAACTTCCAAGCCTAAAGAGAAGAAGAAAAAGAAGAAGAATGTTGTCACCTGGAAGGAATTCATGAGCCTTCAAGCCAAAATCGATCAAATCCTGGCTGCGGTCCAGCCTACTCAACCGCAACCTGAAGAAACTCCAGGACCGCAGTCACTGATTGAAAGAATAGAGCGTCTGGAAACAAGGGAACGCATGGCTGCTGAACGAATATCTCTCAAAGTTGAGATGGGAATCCGGTCCCTTGACAATAACCGCAAGGCTGACCACAAGGACTTCATGGCTGCAGCGGAACGCCTCATTACTGAGGTGACCGCAATCAAAACGAATCTTCAAGCGGCCATCGCGGATCAAGCTTCTCAGTCTCAGAAATTGATAGATGAGACTCATACTGCTAATGAGTCCACTATCTCTGTTCTTCACGCAACCATCAACAGACTGCAGAAATCCCTTTCCTCCAACTTCCATGGCCCTGAGATCCTCCAGCTCACCAAAGAAATCCACAAGTTGCTCTTCAGCTCCTCCACTCCAAACAACCAACATTTGGCAGAAGCTCTCAAAGCTCAGTTCCCCGAAGTCTTCAACAAGGTGGATGGACTTAAGCAATGGCTTGAGGAAGCACCGGGGTTGCATCCCTCAAGAGGGGGAAGTGATGAAGAACAAGAAGTCCATCACTCTGATACTTCTATTCATCAGAGTCCCCCCATCATCACTGAAAAAATTCCCACACCACCGCAACCATCTCAACATACTCCATCTCCTCACACTTCACCTCCAAAAGATACTCCCAAAAAGCCAGAGACTCCTCCGCACTTCAAGAACTTGGCTGAAAACATGTCTTCTCCAAGCACCACAGACTCCCCTGCCACCGCTCAAAGGAAGCATGATTGGAAAGCAGCCAAGCTGGCAGAGTTAATTTGGAGAGAATGCGGGTTTGACACCATGATGGATGAGTCCTTGATCAATTCTTGGATCAATCCGCACCGCAGGCTCCTAGACGAAGATTACAGACCGCACCTCACTTATGCTGAACCTCCTGGTGATGGATACTGGGATATACCAATTTCTCCAAATGCCAAGTACTTCACTGTATTTGAGCAGTTTGACCAAAGCCTTCCAGATCACAAGAGACTGCCAATGGAGTTTGAGAGACTTAGTCTGTTTCATGCTAAACATGCCTCCTCCATTGAAAACATATGGTCTAACAACAGACCATCCGCAGTCAAGAACTACAAAGTCAGGAAATTTATGAAGGCTGACTACATCCAGTATACCCTCACCAGAAGGGAGCATGACTACATCCGCACCCAGGCAGACTTTCCTTGTATGAATCCGGAAGAAATCTTCCTTATTGCCAGGGTGTTCCAAAACAAGTCAGAAAAGCACCCTAAAATGAAGATAGCGCTTGAAAAAGCCAACTCTTTTCTCAGGGATACGGTCTGTGACTTTGCCAAGATAGATGCAGATATCTACCCCACCATCCTCAAGAAGTTTGATCTCCCACCTTTTGAACCTGTGCCAATGCCTACCAAAGGCTTCCAAGAAAGATCTCTAGGCGCAACAAACTACCCTGAACTTGGAGTCATATTCAAAAGGAAGACTGACAACGTCAAATATTTCATTCCTATAACTGCCATGCACCGCCAGACCAAGAAACAACTTGACATTTTCCGGACTGCAATTGAAAGATCTAAGCATACTACCGCAGAAGTCAAGTTCGAGATCACAAGAAGAATCACATGGTTGGAAAACGTCAGGAAGTTCTGGTGGATTTTGATCAAATTCCTCAAACTTGATAGCTGAACCGGAGTTAAAGAGGTCACTTAGGGGGAAATTGTTGAATCATAAAAGTGACCCTCTTGAACTCAGCTACCGCAACCATCTCAGCTACCGCAACCATCTCAGCTACCGCAACCATCTTTCTACCGCAACCACTTCAGCACCCGGAGTCAATCTTGTTCATCAGCAACCGCATCAGCAACCTGAGTCAGCTACCGCAGTCCACTTAGCTAGATTACGTTATTTGTCTTTTATGTAATACACTATATTATCCAGTATGCCTTGCACGACTGCTTATAGAGTTGTAATCTAGTGTAGTTTCTAAGTCTCTATAAATAGAGACTTACTCTCTTTGTATTCATAGAGATAAAAAAAGGAACCGATAACTTATGAATTCTATCTGAATACACATTCTGAAGTTATCTCTCTTATCTTTCTTCACTCATATCTTCTTACCTAAATCTTATCATAATCCTGCTGATCATAATCCCTCTTCGGAGCAAGTCTTTAAGACTTAATCACTAAGCTTGATCTTCCTTATTAACTTGGAGTGAATGCATTCCTTGTTATGAATCAGCTTAAGTGTCTTCTTGATATAACAATTGCTGTCATTTCCATTCCTTTACATTTCCGCAACTAAATATCTAACTATTTAACTATATTATTGTTGAGCTTTTAGATCCTTTGAGATTAACTATTCCGCATTATACTTGTTCTAACTTTTGTTCAAGTGTGTCTCCAAGTTTTTCTCTCAACATCACCAAATGCGACAAATTCTATACCCCACTAAACACCAAATTTTAACGAAACGAACTTGGAAACTCAACCTAACTATTCATGTAACGTATTATTATTTTATAACAATGTTTGTTATAATAATTTGAATTTTCTTATTCAAATTAAATATTTATGCATACTTTATACCACACTTTTTATTTAAAACACATCATTTTTATAAAAATCCCACTCTTTTATAAAAATGCCTAGATTTTTATAAAAGAATTGGCTAGCTTTGACTTTAGGGGTTATGGAACCCAAAAATGACACAATGGTCCCCTCTTTTCCAACTAGGGTTTTTATGAGCCTAATATGATTTTTGTTGCATAAATGGTTATAACGAAGTTATTACACCATTTTTGTGCGATATAAACCAAAGTATGTTATTTTGGACATATGTCTTGGAACTAGTCAAAAATACCAAAGATTTAGTTTTACAAAAAGAATACTTCAAAATCTATCATTTTATACAAAAATGGGTTTTCTAACAAAAATGGTCATAACTAGGTTATGGCACCATTTTTGTCGGTTTTGACCAAAAATATGTTGTTTAAAACATATAAAGTTAACTTGACCTAAAAATCACAAAAAGGTAAAAGTAAGTTTTTCATAACTATATTTCACTATTTGCCGATTGTGATGTTAAAAGCCAAAAACTAGAAAAATGGACATTTTCATACTAAGGACTCACTTATTTGTGCTAGATGTAAAATACTTGTTATTTAGGAATATCTAAGCATGCTAGCCTCTCTCTCTCTCTCTCTCTATATATATATATATATATATATATATATATATATATATATATATAGGTACAAAAATCAAATATTATAATAAACTATATAAGTACAGTTTATGGATCATTAACACTATAGTTTATATAAAGATATATATAAAATTATTTTATACTGTTTTAGTATCATGGAAAAGTGATAATTACACATATAAAGGTTTTCATTACAACAAAACGTAAACTCGTTAAATCAATTTTTGTGAGTGGAAGTCTTCTTCGTACCTACCAGAGTACCTACAAAAGTCTTATATTATAACCAGAATCTCCTATAAGAGAGCGTGATACTTGTGTATAGATCTTTATGGGACTGACAATCCCGAACCCAAGCTGCTTGCAATAGCTAGACAGGCAGGTCTGGGGTGACAAATGTCTAACAATCCGATGCCTGAAGAACGTCATAACAGGCCATCTATGTCTTTAGCACGGTTATAATAACTCACATGGGGAAACAACAATACATTTAGTTTACGGGAAAACATACATTGAAACGGTTTTATATAAATTAAAACTGCGTATTACTATTTTAAGTATGAAAATACTTGTACATTTCGGTCTTAGGGTTTTTAAGACTACAATTCATTTTAAGGAAAATATTGGATTTTCTGGAAACGAACACTATCATTTTACAAGGAAAGTCTTATAATTCTTCATACAAACTATTATGAACTCACCAACTTAATTGTTTACACTTTTTCAAAACTACTTGTATTCTCAGGAAATCCCTAAAACAGGTAACTACAAGCTTTTGAGGATGGGACGCTAAGGCGTCAGACAAATCTTTTTATCATCATATTGTAGTTGATTTTGAAAGATGCAACTCTTACAACAATGTAACTTTTTCAATTATATTTATGATGGTTGTGTTTTCTTTGATCACTATTATTCATTATGTTATGATACAATACATGAAAGTCGTTCACCCCCGGACATTTCCGCCATCCTGGTTTGGGGGAGTGACAGATTGGTATCAGAGCATTGTTTATAGTGAGCTAAGTATATCAAACCATGTAAGATATACAACTATAAATACAATGGGACAAAAACTCTCTGACTAAACATTTTCGCACAAGTATACTTTTAAACTATAATGATATTCTTATAAAATTATAAGTACATGCATACATACTAGAACGGAGTCATAACAAGAACAATACAAAAGTAAAAAAGATAAGTTGAACACTACAATTAAGCCTAGATAGTTATGTAATCATATATGGGTTAAATATAGCTTGATCAACTATATTTATGCGAGATATGCCTAACATGTGTTTGGGAATAGTCATAGTGAACAACGAGTCTAATGCCTACCAACACCCCATACAAAGAAACACTAAGAACCAAACATAAAATTTAAAATACCATAGGAGTATTTTATGATACTATAGAACCATACATTGCGCAGTAGACATAACCAAATGTATAGTTGAGACGTTCTATTTCGATAATACTCGCTTCATAACCATCATCGAGAACTTACCATCATTCCATCTTTAAACTTTATGGAAGAAGAATGCCACCACGCAGAATTATCAGACGTGTCGGCAACACATAACAACTCCACCGCCACCACCTCCACAGATGGACTCCGCTACCTTCCAAGCCGTTGTGGTAGCCACCACGGCCCAAATCAGTACAAATGGTACAAATGGGAATGGAAACGGTATCAACGGTTCTAATCATGGCGAAAGCCATGGACACCAAAAAGGATGCTCCTACAAGGACTTCTCAAATTGCACGCCTAACCCTTTTTATGGAAGTGGGGGTGTCATTGCCTTGACTAGATGGTTGGAAAAGACGGAATCGGTGTTCCAAATTTGTGCGTGCCTAGAAGAAAGCAAGGTCATATTCGCGGCTTGCACATTTGCTGTGACAACCCGAAATTTTCATTTTGTATAAACTCCGCTGTCAAGCACATCAAATAATAGTCAAATTCATCCCAGTACATTTTTGGCCGGTTTTAAGTTCGTTTGGGTGTTTTATTTTAATTTTTCATCAAACGAACAAATAAATGGAAGTATCCGTTAGGAGTGTTGTGTAACAAATAAACAATTAACACCTTAACTAGGTGTTTACGGCCAAACAAGGGGAGTTTGGGCCGTAAACTCCCTTTGACCATGAACTCATGCATATAGAATGAGTTTACCCTTCATTCTTTCACTTTTCACTTCCTAACTCAAGAACACCCAAGATTCTCTCTCAAGTATCATATCACATTTCTTCAAATCCTCCAAAAATGTAAGTATTTCCTTCCTTGGTTCGTTCATATAACACTTTATCTAGTGTTTATACTCGATTTCATCCATGGAAATCTCCTCTTTTCTTAGATCTTCAACTGTTCATCAACACACCAAGAACACCAACAACACACACTAGTGTTTTTGGCCCTTAAACACTCTTACAAGCTTCCTATAAGTAAGTACACTCCTCTTAGCTAGTTACTTGCTTACTATACTTGTTAAATCATGGAAGAACACCAAGAAACCCTCAAGAACACATGGGTTTACGGTCAAGGGATATCCTGGAACCGTAAACACCATCTAGTGGTGTTTAAGTGCCACTAACACCTTCTAGGGCTTGGATATTGGACTAGAACCTCGCATGCATGAGCTAGAAACACAAAAACACGAAATGGTTGGGTAACCATGAGTTTACGGCCGTAAACTCATGGGTTTACGACCGTAAACACATGTGTTTATGACCGTAAACTCCCAAGGAGTGGTCCAAGGACCGTAAACTCCAAAGAAAATGCCATTTCGAGCCCCAGTCACTTCCTAAGCCTTGGATTCGAGTCTAGCTTACTTCCTTGTGTGGTATAAGACCTTAAAACACCCAATGGTACCATTACCATGAGTTTACGGTCGTAAACGCATAGGGGAAATGGTCCAAGAACCGTAAACCCATATGGTGCTACCATATGGGGAGTAAACTCCAATGTGAGGCCATACTCTCTTTAGATGCAACCCTTTAGTACTCCTAGCACTTGAAACAAAGTGTTTCCATGTATTAGGGTGTCTTTAATTGCTAAATTAGTTGTTAAATGACTAATTAGATACATAAATGTATCATTACATGTTCAATAGGATCCGCGTGTGTGTTCAAGTCCTCACTTGACACTTAGCATCCTATACCATCCGTTCATCCGAATCGCCCACTACAGGTGACTTCATACCCCTTAATCAACCTTTGAAATTATTTTAAATGCTTTTATGGGGGGAGTACAAGTTGAACTGACAAGTTATTATATCAATCACATGTGATTAACAACCGTCAGGCAAATAGATTTTTGCATGTTAAACTGTTTTATTCAGCTAAAGGTTTTCAAATCCTGTTTTCAAGTCTCTTCTAAAATACAAAAACCTCTTTTTAATTTACTAAACTTTTATCAAAGTCTTTTCAACTTATACTCTTGTTAGATTCATGTCTATATAGATATAATTATATAAGTAGGGTTTGAAGGACTTAGGACTGATAGCCCGCTTTAGTTCCTGTTCCTTGGTTGGTTGTGGACTTAGAGCATCCAGTTATCTGTCCGAGTGTCGTTGAAGTCCTAGTTATATATTATGTATATCTGGTTAGATATTAAAACTCTTACTCCAGTTTAACACCTTTGGGTAGCAAAGGTACCTAGATAACCTCTCAAGTAAACTATAATAGGTATTGTTTAGAAACCAACTATAACTTTCATGAAGGAGAACTTAGTTATATCTATATTCTAAAAACTTGTACTTTTAGTAAAAAGAAAGGTATATAGAAATCAAAACACGAGATACATCCTCATGACGCAGATTTCACCGTTGTCGAGTGGTAACCAGAGTCTCCTGGAAGGAGAGCGGGCATTGTGTGTATAGATCTATACGGGATAGACCATCCCACATCCTGACTGCTAGCTATAGTCCCGACCGACCAAGCCAAGGGGTGACAAATGTCACATTCATTTCGACGCCAGCAGGTCGTCGTGTTTACATCCGTCAATCAGTATGGTTACGAGTATCTTTACATTTACCTTATAATTGATGGCTTTAAGGTAATAAGTGTTATCATGGTATTTTTCTACATAAAAAAAAAACCCTCATAATATATTTTCCTAGTTATATACTAGGCCACATTTTATACCTTTAAACTAACCTATTTAGGATTAAAGGCTATTGTAGACTCTCCGAGGTGTATTGTTCATTTAATACCACCTGGAGTCTGCATTTCGTTCATTTAGACTCTCCAAGGTGTATTGTTCATTTAATACTACCTGGAGTCTGTATTTTATTTCTTTACAAACGGCAACATCATTGCTGAAGTAAAGCATTATTTTCCCTATTACTTTTGCTTGTGATCTTCTCACATATTCATTAAAGTATAAACTATATTTTGATAATGATGAGATACTTTTGAGGGAAAATACTCCTTAAAACATAAAACAGTCGAGTTTTGGTAGAAAGCTACTTTTATTAGAAAATATAGGATTTTTTGAGGGAAATTCTAATACTCTGTAAACTTTAACCACCATCCTTTAATGAGATTATTTTGATGAACAACGTGTATTTATATCAATGTCATTAAAATACTTATGAACTCACCAGCATTAAAATGCTGATACTCTCTTTCAAAATAACTTGTATTCTCAGCTCGTCAATAGACAGGTACACTCCGGGAGCTTTTGTGAAGACAGCCTTGTACCGAGCTGCATCTTATGTTATCTTCTATATTTACTTTTGATGTTGTTGCTAAATGTAACCTATGTAAAAATTATTACTATTAATGCAATGGTTGTTGTACTTGATTTACTATACTGCATATGTTGTGATACTTGATATGACGTCCTCCACCCTATAACGTTTCCGCCGTTCCAGTTTTGGGGTGTGACAGATTGGTATCAGAGCATCGTTTATAGTGAGCTCAGTATATCAAATCATAAAAGATATACAACCTATAAATACAATAGGATAAAAACACTCTGACCAAGAATTATACTTTAAAATATAACCATATTTTACAAAAGTATAAGAACATCCAGAATATATAAAAACCCAAGCAAGTATCACAAGAAGAATAAGAATAAAAGTCTTTGGATGTTGAGCATTATCGTCAAACCTGGGCAGTTATGTAATCGTAAGCTGGAATAAATGTAACTTGATCAACTATATTTATTCGAGATGCGACTAACGTGTGTTTGGGAGTGATGGTGGTGTTGCAATGAATCCGAAACTTACCATGTAGGGATGCTAGAGCCAAACATAAAGTTTAAAATACTATAGGAGTATTTTATGATACTAAAAGACTAACAATAAACCCAAAAGCATGTTCAGAAGTTTTAGAATCAATCATGTAATTAAAATACTATGAGAGTATTTTAGAAACCCTAAATAACTTTGCGTGAAAACTAAAAAGACCCTTATTGATAGACCTATGATTACAGAGTGTATACTCCTAAGGTTATATATAGTGAGGATCTCATAGGCTAAGAATGTGTGGTTTTGCTCTACTTCCTTTTCCTTGTTTGGATGTGGATATAGAGTAGTATCACATATTCGAAGGCCTATCAGATCTAAGTTATATATGATTTGTGTATGCTATGTAATTGCAGTAGGACTCGATATGGATCACCCAGTAAAATGTTTTAATAATCTCTTAAGATTCTTTAGACATTCCCATTCTCGCATAAACCCCTTTAGAACACCTTATCCACTTCAGTAATCGGCAGAGGAGTCGATAAAGACCCAGAAGAGGTTCATTGAGATGATTTCCAATTAGGAAATAAATGAACAGGGACGAGACTATTGAAATCACCATGTGCCTATGCCTTTTAGGAACATCGGTGGGAAATTCGCCTGAACTTCCGAGATTCCAGTCACCCATTACGAAGTGATGGCGATCAGAGTCAGAATCGGAAGTAAGGCGGAGCAGGAATTCAATATGTCTACAGGAAAAGAGAACCCTATATAAGTACCCGAAGAAAACCAACGTTTGTTTCAACCAAGGATAAAAGGTGGACAAAGGGAGACAATGCATGGAACCCGAGAAGTGTTTTTACCTCCTTAAAATGTCACGCTAATAAACCATAAAATAATACAATTTAGTGAGCTAGTGATTACACTACTCACACTATGTGATAGGCAAATCGTCTTTCCCGTCACGATTAAGGTAAATAGATCGGAATCATAAAACCTCGATTGAGAGTGTTTAGCAATAAACCTTCATGTCTTTTCTTGTGCAATTCTCGTTCCAAAGTCCTTTCGAATCTTTTCAAAACCAGAGAGTGAACCTCTCCAGTATAAAGATAGCCCAGTTAGAACGACACCCATTTTATGTCTTTCCGATACACTTACTTCTACCCTGTTACTAGGACTGCATCATAGGGATGTAGGTCGATCCTTAGAGAACCATAGCTCAAGGCGCGGGAAAATTTTTATGCCTATTATAGTAAAGAAAGATACGTCTAGGGGTAGTCATCGTTTCTCATCAACTTGTGTTCCTAATCGTGTAGGGAAAACCATGCCTCCGAAGAAACGTAACCAACCCGCTAGCAAGACACCGACTCTTCAGATCGACGAAGCTACGTTCCAAGCTGCAGTTTCAGCAGCCGTAGCAGCTGTCATGGCTCACCTGAACGCTAACAACGCCAATGTTAGCAGGAGCCCTATCAGGAATCCCGATCATATCAATGGACAGCAGCAACTAGCGCCGGTGTGTAAAACCACACAAGAACTCCAACCTAATCCACTGAAAAGAAAGTTTGAGAACGAGGAGGGAAGTACCTCGACTCAAGGACCTTCCAAAGATCAACAAGTTGAGGTAATCAATACCCCTGTCAACCCGCCTGTCTCGACACCAAGAAGACCATACCTAGGAAACCTCCCCCACTACAACAAGTGTGATTACCATCATTTTGTAGTCTGTCGAGAACTCTTTTGTGTTAGGTGCAACATGAAGGGGGCATACCGCTCGCAACTTCAGGACCCCGGTTGAGTTCATTACATCAACCACCAATGTTGGGACCAGTCCAATATGCCACCTATGTGGTGAAATTGGGCACTTCAAGAGGGACTGCCCAACTGAAAGAAATGACAAGAACGCAGGAGGAGTTTAACCCTAATACCTAGGGGGAACATCAAGGAATCCGGTAGAATTTTGGTACACCCCTCAACCTTAATTACCTAATCGAAAACTTTAAATAATCAATTCTAATTGTAATTACTCCCTCGTTAAGGCAAAAGTCGCAGCACTGTAGTAAAACTTAAAAATCCATCAGGTAAAGCTATGATGGCTTAGTATATACGTTAAGGCCATTTATAATTAGGATTGATAGACCTCGAGTGAGTGATGCGGCCTTATTTCCTGTTCCTTGTCTGGTTGTCGATTTAGGGTGGAGTCGCTCAGTCAACAATCCTTTTAATCTTAATTATACACGACTAGTGTATACTAGGCGATTATAGAGAGGCCTCGTGAAAAATCCGTTCATAAAAAGTACATTATTCCACAACATCAGGACCCCTAACGTTCAGCGCTAAATCATATCGGTCCAAGTGTTCGCGGTAGTAATACCATGGACGAACCCGAAGCGTTACGAACTTGTGTGCCTGTTCAGCACCTGGTCCTATCAATCTCCATTACGTATCGTGTCGATGGTAAATTTCGACACCACCGTCAGCCATGGTTCGAATTGATGCGACCACATGAAAATTCCTAGTGCTGTGTAAAAAGAACTTTTACCTTATCATAAGCATCAAATAAAGGTTCTTTCGAAACTAATAAGAAAACCTAATGCGAACCGTCAGTCGTCTCCCTCATCCAACCTTCAGAAGTACCCAGGAGAGGGGTACCACGCGCTGTTAACCAACCCCGTTAGACTTTAAAACCTAAAGCGAAAGGCACTATAGATATTCCGAAAGACAATAACCGCCCGACGCCTACTCAGTAGATCCCCCAGAAAGACCATTTGCACCGCACAACCAGGTTCGTGAATCAAGAGAAAGAACTCATAGGATTAACTTACTACTACTTAGTATATGCATTAGGGTGGTATATAATTTAGATCGATAAGATTTAAGATGGGTGCTTCCTCCCTACTCCCTGTTCCTTGTTTGGTTGTGGGTTTGGGGTGGGGCCACACATCTGAACATCCCGTCAATCTCAATTATATACGACTTGCATACACGGAGTAATAGTGATTGAACCGAGTATGAGGTCTACCACGAACCTTATAATAAGACCCTTCATTCTATCCCATAGGGAAGGAGCTGAATTCAAGAGAACCATTTTGGGTTGAGCTACTAACATGACTACAAATTCGAAATTTGTTGTCATACCGGTTAAGTCTACATAGTAGCTGACACTCTCAGTCAGGAAAAAGTAACTCAAGTCGTAAGAGTCAAAGACATTGACTACGACCGTCCATTCACGCTTAAATCCACAAATTAAGCACCTCAGCATTGAGCCAAGAAACCTGAAAAGCTGTGACAGATTGCTTTAAACTCTGAGAAGAATGGATGAAGAAATTAGAGATTCTGGGTAGCAGAATCCATTTCTATCTAGATTTAATCTAGATAGAGAAACTCAGTAACACCGGAAGAGTAGCTGCAAGGGATACTCGCACTACTCAGGCACTTCGTCCATCCAGATACAGACGAGAAGTGCCTAGGATGGTAAACGTATGAGATAGTGCCCCCCTCATGCAAGAAAAGTCACCAGCGCCCTATAGACGATAGATCGCATTCTCCAAAGTTAATACTAGAATGCTGAGAACCACATGATTACCTCCGCGACATAATACTTGAGCAAAGTAGACGGTAAGTTGCGTTAAGCTTTATAACCCAGATCATAAGGGAAATGTGGACGCAACGCCAGTTTAGGTGTTAGTTGAAGGGTTATGCAAGAACCCGTGCTTCCTACGAACTGGAGGGAGCAGACACAATGGAGAGTGGAGCATGTCATAGAGATTTGTTAGACTATTAGGTGTCCCAAAGAATACTATCTCTAAGGAGATATGTGACAACCCGAAATTTCTATTATGTACAACCATTCACTTCAATAGAAGTCAGAACAGTTTCTGCTAATTTTCAATCTTTTTGGAATAAGTTTGAGTGTTTTAAAGTTAGTACTTCGGGAGATATCAAGAGAGAGGATGCCCTAGGGTTTATTGTGCAACAATAATGTCCCAAAACTCCAAGAGTTTGGAGTTTACGGCCTAAACAAAGGTGTTTACGACCGTAAACCCTAAAGGGGGGTATAAATATGACACTTAGTCATTATTTACAACTTTTTCACATTTTCAAGATCCAAACTCAAATTCTCTCAAGTATCATCCAACTTTTATTCTTGATCTTCAACTTTGTAAGTGTTTCTATCCCTAAAAAGATTGATATCTACCTTAATCTAGTGATCTTACATGATTCCATCCGAGAAATCTTTCCAAATGTGTAGATTTTCAAGTTTCACCAAGAACACAGACTAGTGTTCTTGGACTTTTAGCACATTTTCAAGCTTCTATCTAGTAAGTACTTCTATCCTAGTGTATTATAAGACATGTTACACTTCTGATCATCAAGAAAACACCCAAGAATCAAAAGATCAAAGGTGGTTACGGTCCAAGAACACCTTGGACCGTAAACCCTAACAAAGGGGCCAAAGTGTGCCCTAGTCCCTTACCAAGCCTTGGAAACTAGTCTAGACCCCTTCCTTGATGTGCTGGGAACTCAAAACAACAAAAAGACCATAAATCATTTGGGTTTACGGCCATAAACCCAAAGAGAAGTGGTCCAAGGACCGTAAACTCCATAAAGGAGTGAAATGGTGCCCTAATCACTTCCAAAGGCTTATACTTGAAGTAGGAATGCTTCTTAGGACTTGTAAAGCTTCAAAACACAAAATGGTCAAAGTACCATGAGTTTACGGCCATAAACTCATAGGTTTATGACCGTAAACTCAAGGGGTTATGGTCACAAAACCGTAAACTCCAAGGGAGTTCACCCTTGAACCCTAAACTCAAATGCAAGGTCCTACCACCCTTAGATGCAATCCTTAGTACTTATAACACTTAAATAAGGTGTTTTGCATGTCCTAGGATGTCTTAACTTTGTTAATTAGTTGTTTAAACACTAATTGGGTACATATATGTGTTATTATATGTTAACTGGGATCCTTGTGTGTGTTCAAGTCTTCACTTGACACTTAGCATCCTATACATTCCGTTCATCCAAACCACTCACTACAGGTGAGTTCATACCCCTTAATTAACCTTTTAAATGTTTTTTAAATGCTTTTATGGGGGGAATACAAGTTGAACAATTATAGTTATTATATCAATCACATGTGATTAATAACTACCAAACAAGTGAATTTCTTACCTTTCAAACTGTATTACCAAACTGTTTTACCTCAAACTGTTTTACAAACTCTTTTATATACCAAATGCTTTTATCAAACTCTTGTACATGTCAAATATTGTTACTTAAACTCTTTTAAACTTATATTCTGTTAAATGTGTATCTATATAGATATAGTTATATAAGTAGGACTGAAAGGACTTAGGACTGATAGCTCACCTTACTTCCTGTTCCTTGTTTGGTTATGGACTTAGGGTATCAGGGTTATTTGTCCGAAGGTCGTTTGAATCCTAGTTATATATTATGTACATGTATATAGATATAAAAGGTTACTTCTTTCATTCAGTTCAATACCTTTGGGTAGTAAAGGTATACACAAACATGTTCATACATACAAACAACATTACTAGTAAGGTATAATAGGTATAGTTTAGGGAGATACTAACACTATTACTAGATCAATGAAACATACAATGAGTCAGTTCATACATGAGTCGTAATAAATAGTGATGAGAAACAAACATAATGCATAGTGATGAGAAACAAACATAATACATAGTGATAAGAAACAAACATTATACATAGTGATGAGAATCAAACAATACATTACAGAGAGAACATACATACAGGCTAGATAGAGGAAGAACACACAATATAGCTAGCACATACATTACATATACATTACTTCATTTATGTGAGCCACGTAATGGGGCATGGCACTACCTGCCATGACCGTTTTTGTATCCAGAATCTCCTTAAGTGGGGAGCGTATGAGTTTGTGTATAGATCTATACTGGATTGACTATCCTACACCTTGTTGCTCGCTACAGTGGGACTTGCAAGTCTATGGGTGCCAAACGTCATTTCTTACGACGTGTTAGATCGTCGTTTTTCTATAGAGTCGGTAGCAGGATACATGTCGATCACATGGTACTTTAAATAACAACTGGTTTAAGGTAGTTAGTACAGCAGTAGTTACTTAATACAACACTACTGTACTATTTCATTTTCCCATTACATTTACTTTATGATCTTCACGCAATTAACAATAATGTAAAAACTATATTTTTGGTTAATGATAGTAGGATTTGGGAAAATACACACTCTTACAAGAGACACACACACACATATACTAGATGCCTTGGTAGAAGGCTACTTTTAGTAGGAAACATAGGGTTTTCTAGGAGAGTTCAAACATTTACAAACTTTTACAAACTTGTACAATTACAGACTTACAAACACTTTCATACAAACACAGACATTAATATACTCAGGTCACCAGTAGACAGGTACCAGTGCCAGATTTTGAGAAGATGGAGCTCGTTCAAGACTCATCTTTTATTTTGATTTGTACATTTTTGGTGTCTATATAACTTGACAAAACACACTTGTATGAAATTATATTATTAATGCAATGGATGATGTTGTTGCTTGTTTACTACTTTACATTGTTGTGATACTGTACATGACATCCTCCACCCCCGAACGTTTCCGCCGTTCTGGTTTTGGGGTGTGACAGATTGGTATCAGAGCCTTGTTTATAGTGAATCGAGTGTATCAACCCATAAAAGATATACGGACTATAAACACAGCGGGATTAAAATACTCTGATAAAGAGTTTATACTTTTAAATAATAAAATATTTAACCAAGTATACATACCTGCATTCATACTAAAATCAGTGTCACTAGGACAGAACAAAAGTATTACGATTGTTAGACAGCACAGGTAGACTTAGAGACATATAGTCAAAGCTGGGAAGATATAGCCTGATCAACTATATTATCCGAGGGTTGACTAGCATGTACCTAAGTGTGGTTGTGAGGTTGCAACAAGTCTAAAAACTTACCAACACTACTACAATGAGAACATAAACTTAAAATACTATAGGAGTATTTTGTGTTACGATAATTCTTATCTGAGAACTAAAAAGGTCCTTATTAGTATGTCAATAGTTGTTGAGTGGATACACTAAGGTTATATGTACCTAGGATATCATAGACTTAGAATCTGTGATCTTTGCTTTATTTCCTATTCCTTGTTTTGTTGTGGACTTAGAGTTAGGGTCACTTATTCGAAGGTCTATCCTGTCTCGTTTACATATGACTGGTATGCACTAAACAAATGTTGAAGTAACTAATAAAGATCATCTTATAATTATCTAATTAGTTAGCCTATTTAGTTATTTCTTATATCCCTTTTCTCGCGTAGATATAATGGCTGGATTCCATCTTCCCGGAGACCCGTACTACCCCAACCACGGCAATGCAGGATGGATGGGAGAAGAGCCAGAAGATGATCACCCAATCCCATTGGATGATCACGAAGCTGAAGGCTTTTCTAATGGTTCTGACTCAGAGCCGAAAGTCAACAACCAACCCCCAGCTGCTCAAGACGCAATCCCAAACCATTGTCCAGCATTTCAAGGACTCACACCTCTGTGGGCCACAAACTTGATTAGATGGAGTCAGGAACATGGTAAGCCCATTCCCTACAATGGGGACAGAAGTTTCTACAACCTCACCGAGGGATGTTCAGCTGACAGGGTCCTACCCATCATGGTTCGTAGGATTTCCCGAAACACAGAGCAGGGTCGAGCAGCTATCGACCGAGTCGTGGACATTGACGCCAACTCTGGCGTTAACACCGTCCGCATTCGCCAACTTGAGTCTGCTCATGAAAGGACTCAGGTCCGCAATGTAGTTCTGCAGATGGAACTTACTGAAACCCAAGCTGAAGTCAGAGAACTTCTAGCTCAGCAAGCAAGGTCTGAAAGGCGTATGAGGGACATAGAACGTCTTCTGTCGGAGTCAAGAACTCACTCTAGTAGTTCCCGTCGCCGATAGAGTCTCATCGACTTCTCTTTTTGGATATAACCTAGTTTGTGTAAAAACTCTAGTATAATTTCCTATATTTGTAAATCGTAGACCTGTTAAGTCTTGATTAGGTCGTAGTTCTGTCAAAATTTTCCCATCTTGGTTGATGTAAGGCCTACTTCTAGGTCATTTTTCCCAAACTTGTTACATCTGTAATACCAGTATTATTGACAGATACCTAATCTTATGGAAATCAATATCCAATTGCTATCATCTGCTAGTACAAGATCTTCGTTCAAACGTGCTATTCAATTGTGTTGTTGGGCTATGGAGAGTTAGTCCATGAGTCATTCTCATGGATTTTTCTATTAAATTCTTATCAATATCTTCATCTTTGTAAACTTATAGTTGAAAGATGACTCCCCGTAAATCAACAAGACGCAATCCTCCCGCACCGACACCACCTGCTCCTCAATTCGATACGGCAGCTCTAAATGATGCTGTAGCTGCGGCTGTGGCTACAGCCATGGCACAATATCATTCTTCTGGTTCCACTGGAGGAGGAACCCCTGTCCTATCTACTCATGGTGAAATCCCTGTGCGCTTGAAAGAGTGCTCCTACAAGGACTTCACTAACTGCAAGCCATTGTCCTTCAAAGGGACAGGCGGAGTCATTGCCCTCTCGCAATGGTTCGAGAAGACCGAATCGGTTTTCGAAATCTGCTCCTGTCCAGAAGGGAGCAAGGTCAAGTTTGCTGCTTGCACCTTTGAGTCAAAAGCCCTAACATGGTGGAATAGCCATGTAAAGTCACTATCCCTTATAGTGGCAAATTCTATGGGCTGGGAAGCTCTGAGAGAGCTAATGATTGAAGAGTACTGCCCGAGGGGCGAAATCCAAAAACTGGAGGAAGAACTGTGGAGCCTAACCATGAAGGGCTCCAACATAGTTTCCTACACTGCCAGGTTCTTTGAACTGGTGGCCCTGTGTCCCAACATGGTTCCTACAGAGGGCAAGAAGATTGAAAGATACATATGGGGGCCCTGTGTCCCAACATGGTTCCTCCATTCCAGGGAAATGTTTTGGCTTCCACCCCACTACATTCGATAGTGCCAAGCGATTGGCACAACGGCTTATAGACCACGGGATTCGTACCCCGACCGCGACAACAAACCTGTCCATCTCAGAACCCGCCAGAACCACTGATTCCAAGCGGAAGTTTTGGGATGACAAGAGAAAGACAAAGGCTGCCAAAAAGCAGCAGGTCGTGGCAGTTCATGCTGCGATAGCACCTGCCGCTGCTGCTCCGGTAAGGCAGTACGCTGGAAGTTTGCCTAAGTGCAACAAATGCAACTTCCACCACGTCGGTGCCTGCCGGGAAATTATCACACCCCAAAACCAAGAACGGCGGAAATGTTTTGGGGCGGAGGACGTCATGTACAGTATCACAACAATGAATAGTAGTAAACAAGCAACAACATCATCCATTGCATTAATAATATAATTTTAATACAAGTATGTCTTGCCAAATTTAATAGACACCAAAATATAATTCAAAATGAAAGATGAGTCTTGAACGAGCTCCATCTTTTCAAAACCTGGGTCTGGTACCTGTCTACTAGTGACCTGAGAATACAAGTTATTTTGAAAGTATTTGTAAGATGTTTTGTAAGATGTTTTGTAAGATGTTTTGTAAGACGTTTTGAACTCTCCTAGAAAACCCTATGTTTCCTACTAAAAGGAGCCTTCTACCAAGGCATCTAGTGTCTGTGTGTGTGTCTCTTGTAAGAGCATGTATTTTCCCAAATCTGACTGTCATTAACCAAAAATATAGTTTTTACATTACAGTGCATTGTGTGAATGTTCACAAAGTGAATGTAATGGGAAAATGAAATAGTACTGTAGTGTTGTATTAAGTAACTACTGCTGTACTAACTACCTTAAACGAATTATTATTTAAAGTACCATGTGATTGGCCTGTACCCTGCTACCGACTCATATAAAAACGACGATGTAAGACGTCGTAAGAAATGATGTTTGGCACCCGTAGACTTGCAAGTCCCACTGTAGTGAGCAGCAAGGTGTAGGATAGTCAATCCAGTATAGATCTATACACAAACTCATACGCTACCCAATTAAGGAGATTCTGGATACAAAACGGCCATGGCAGGTGATGCCATGCTCCGTTACATGGCTCACATAACTGAAGAAATGTATATGTAATGTATGTGCTAGTTGTATTGTATGTTCTCCCTCTGTCTAGCCTGTATTGTGTTCTCTCTCTATCTAGCATGTATTGTAATGTATTATGTGTACTAGCTGTATTGTGTGCTCTCTCTCTATCTAGCATGTATTGACTCATGTATGAACTGACTCATTGTATGATTCATTGTTCTAGTAACAATATTAGTATCTCCCTAAACTACACCAATATTAGCTTACTAGTAGTATGATTTGAATGTATAAACATGTATGTATGCCTTTGCTACCGAAAGGTTTTGAATAGAAAGAAGGAACTTTTATATCTATATACATCTACATAATATATAACTAGGATTCAACGACATTCGGACAAATAACCGATACCCTAAGTCCACAACCAAACGCGGAACAGGAGGTAGGGTGAGTTATCAGTTCTAAGTCCTTTCAATCCTACTTATATAACTATATCTATAAAGATATACATTTAACAGAATATAAGTGTAAAAGATTTGAAGTAAAAGTATTTGACATGTAAAAGAGTTTAAGTAAAGTATTTGATATGAAAAAGAGTTTGATAAAACCATTTGATATGTAAAAGAGCTTGTAAAACCGTTTGAAAAGTAATTTGTTGAAAACACAGTTTGAAAAGTAAGAAATCCACTAGTTTGGTAGTCATTAATCACATGTGATTGATATAATGACTATAGGAATTTAACTTGTATCCCCCCACCCCATAAAAAAATTTAAAAACATTTAAAAGGTTAATTAAGGGGTATGAACTCACCTGTAGTGAGTGGTTTGGATGAACGGATTGATATAGGATGCTAAGTGTCAAGTGAAGACTTGAGCACACACAAGGATCCTCGTTAACATATAAAGACACATATATGTATCCAATTAGTTATAAAACAACAAATTAACCAAGTTAAGACATCCTAAGACATGTAAAACACTTGATTTAAGTGCTATAAGTCCTAAGATTTCATTTAAGGGTTGTAGGACTTGGCTATTGAGTTTAGGGTTCAAGGGGACCCTCTATTGGAGTTTACGGTTTTGTGACCATCACCCCTTGACTTTACGGTCGTAAACCCATGATTTTACGGCCGTAAAATCATGGTACTTATACCATTTTGTGATTTGAAGCTTTTCAAGTCATAAGGAAGCATCCTACTTCATGTATAAGCCTTAGGAAGTGTTTGTGGCATCATTTCACTCCTAAATGGAGTTTACGGCCCATGGACCACTTCTCCATATGTTTACGGCTGTAAACCCCTATGGTTTATTGTCTTTTTGATGTTTTAAGTCCTAAGCACATCAAGGATGAGATGTAGACTAGTTTCCAAGGCTTGGTAAGGGACTAGGGCACACTTTGGCCCCTTTATTAGGGTTTACGGTCCAAGGTGTTCTTGGACTGTAAACACCTTTGATCCTTTGATTCTTGGGTGTTTTCTTGATGATTAGAAGTGTAACAAGTCTTATAATACACTAGGATAGAAGTACTTACTAGGTAGAAGCTTGAAAAGGTGCTAGAAGTCCAGGAAGACTAGTGTGTGTTCTTGGTGTTCTTGGTGAAACTAAGAACACTTGCAGATCTACACAAATGGAATGATTTCATGGATGAAATCCTGTAAGATCACTAGATTAGGGTAGATATCAACTAAACAAGGAAGAAAACACTTACTTTCTTGAAGATTTTTGAAGAACTTTGGATGATACTTGAGAGAGAATTGGTTCTAGACTTGGAAGTGTGAACAAAGTTAAAAATAAACTAAGTGTCACTTATATAGTCATTAGGGTTTACGGCCCTAACATCATTTGGGCCGTTAACTCCAAACTCTTGGAGTTTTTGGAACTTTATTGATGCACAATAAACCCTAAGGCATCCTCTCTCCTGTTATCTCCTGAAGCACTAACTTTAAAACACTCAAACTTATTCCAAAAAGCTTGAAAGTTAGCAGAAACTGTTCTGACTTCTATTGAATTGAATGGTTGTACAGAATAGAAATTTCGGGTTGTCACATCATCCCCCCGTTAGAAGGAATTTCGTCCTGAAATTAGAATTTAAGCAAATTAGTAGTTACAAATATCTAAGTAAGAAGACGAGGATATTTCAGTTCCATCTGATGCTTTCGCTCCCAAGTAAATTTTGGTCCTCGCTTGGCGTTACAATGAAATTTCACTATTGGGATACGGCTTTGTTTCGTTTGCTTGACCTCCTGGTCCATGATCTCTACAGGTTCTTCCACGTAGTTGAGGCTCTCGTTGATCTCGAACTCGTCGAGTGGGATTACAAGAGTCTCGTCGGACAGACACTTTTTCAAGTTCGAGACGTGGAAAGTAGAATGTACGTTACTGAGTTCGCGAGGTAAGTTAAGTTTGTAAGCTACAGGGCCGATTCTTGCGAGAGTCTCGAAAGGCCCTATGTATCTTGGATTTAGCTTTCCACGCTTTCCAAAACGTATTAAGCCCTTCCAGGGTGAGACCTTCAATAGAACACGGTCGTCCACCTGGAATTCCAAAGGTTTCCTTCGTTTATCAGCATAGCTTTTCTGTCGGTCTCTAGAGGCTTTCAATCGTTCACGAATCTAAATGATTTTCTCTGTCGTTTCCCGAATGATCTCCGGCTGTTGTAGTAGTCCTGAGGGTTTCTGGTATTCGACCTCGACCTTGACGCAAGTAGGACATTTACTCACGAAGGTAGTATCTCTGCTTTTATGATAGGCCACCAGTATAGCTTTTTAAGACCTATATATATCTTAGCTGATCCTGACGTAGATGCTTACTATGCTCTTCCTTACTACGAGAGTAGATAAGTTTGTCATCTAAGAAGACGATGACTACTGATCCAAGTAAGGATGGCATACCCTATTCATTAACTTCATGAATACTTCGGGGGCATTAATCAATCTGAATGGTACTACTACAAAACCGTTGCGTCCGTAACAAGTTCGGAAGGTTGTCCTCTTGACGAATAAGACTGGAGCTCCCCAGGGTGAGAAGCTTGGTCTTATAAAGCCCTTGCTGAGCAGTTCGTTAAGTTTACAGGACAGTCCTTGCATCTCTGCAGGTTTTAGGCGATAGGGCGATTTGTCTACTGGGGTAGCCCCTGGAACTAAGTCGATTCTGAACTCGACTTGACGTTGCGGAGGTAATCTTGGGGGTTTTCTATTCTATCTGGATCTATTAACTCGATCGGTTAGAAGGGCATTTGATTGGATTCTAAGTTTATCCGCATGGCAGTACCATCACTCGTAGTCTTGGGCAGCCTCTGTCCTAAAGTTCATATCAAAAGTCATATTTGATTCATCAATCACAGTTTCGTGTATACGAGTCTTATATAATTAAGACTGAAAAGGCAGTCGAATAAATAATTCTTCTTCAAGCCCACATCCAAACAAGGAAAAGAAGTTGAAGCGGAATTACCAATTCTAAGCCTGTATAACCATGATTATATACCACCCTTGCGTATACCTTCTTCAGCGATAGATCAACCGTATGGGTCTTCGAGTTGAACTTGACGTACGGTACGAGTGGTACTCCGGGGAGTTTTGCTGAAGTGTCTTCGGGAAGGATACGAGACATAAGGTACTCTGTGCATGAGTACCTCAGAGTTCTGGAATGATGGCTTCGCTAGAAAAGCTATTTCGGAGAAAAGAATCTATGCATGAAACTAGCATTTCGAGGATCGAATTTACTCAAGTTAAACGTTAATGTCGGACTACTCGGAATAAAAGGCGTTAGACTGGATAACAAAAGTGTTTCAAAACATCAGAGTGCAACTTCTACAGAGTTTGAGTATTTTAGATTTATCTATAAGACTACTGCTGCGAACACTGCGAACAGGGTATACTACAAAAGCAAGTATACGCAGCACGAGAGTCCCTTGACTGACGGGGTCTCGCCAAAAAGATAAGACTCGAGTTGCACTAGTTTTTAATAGTTTATAAGTCTACTATTACGAAACGCCCTAGTATTTCAACGTGGGTCCGGAGTAGTCTCTCATGCGGCTGTGATCCTTAGTATCTTCCCGTCTACACCGGAGTTCTTTGTTATAGGACAAACCTCCTCGAGGTGTCCTATCTCACCACATAGGTGACATATCTGGCTTGCACCTGCATTGGTGGTGGGAGTGATGTGTCGGGTCATAGTTATGTGGACACGGTTGCTTTCGCTGCTCCTCCTTTTCGAACAATTCCTCTTAAGGTGTCCGATTTCACCGGCACCATAGCAAGCCTGGCTGACTCCGATGTCAGGGGCTTGAGTGATGGGTCGCGCCGGTGCTCCACAGCTACGAGCATGGTGCCCTATTTTCAGGCAATTGCAACATTGGATTTCATGGCAAGCCCCATTATGATGAAAGCTACACTTGTCACACCTCGGAAGTTTTCCCTCGTATGGTCTGATCGGTACTGGGATGGCAGGGGTTGCCACTTGTTGTTGTTGTATGGCAAGTCTTTGGGATCGCTTGCGCTCCTTTTGGGCTTGGCGCTTTCGTTTTCTTTTCTCGGTTTTACTGCTTTGCAAGTCTGTGACCGTTATCATTTGTTGGTTTCCCGGATTGATACTACGATTGGATTCGTCCACCCCTTTGTCAGCCTTGCTTGCGTTGTTAGCGCTGAGGTTTGCAAGGATAGCTGCCACGGCAGCTGATACCACGGCTTGGAAATTAGCGGCGTCGATGTGAAGGATAGGGGTTTCGTTGCTCGGCTTGTTATTTCTGGGTGACGACATGATTCTGTTATGGAAAGGAAAATGAGTTCGTAAGTGATTATGGTTTAACCTAGATGCATTTCGACTATTCATATAAAGAGTAGGAGTAAGTTCTCGGGGGTTTTGACCTACATCCCTATGATGCAGTCCTAGTAACGAGTAGAAGTAAGTTCCTAGAATGGTTATAAGACGATCGCTATCCAACCTTTGACAAGGATTGGAAGGAATCCTTGAGCTAATTCACCATAGCTCATTAATTCGACGAAGTGAGGGTTTAGATAGGATTCTAACGATAGCAAAACGAAAGTATCTGAACAGGGATTGGCACAGAATTTAGCCGACTGACAATATCATTGATATTTAAAATGTAATATATTTGGGAAAAATGACCTTGGAGTAGGTCTTACATCATATCCGAAGTAGCAAAAGTTTTGATGGCATACCGGCCTAACTAGAAAGCCCATACAGTACAAAGTTAGTTACATAGAAAAGTGCTACTTGGAGCATAGATAGGAAGACTATTCTTTCTATCCGGGAGAGAAGGTAGAATATCTCCTACTGGGGATGATTATCCCTTGGGTGAACCCTTACTTCAGCCAGCTGACGCTCCATATCAAGTAAGTATCTTTCGTACACCCTTTGGCGTACTCGGAGCTCTATGACTTTAGCTCGAGTTTCAGCTAGCTCTTGCTACAGGGTCTCATGGTCTACTCTAGATCTGTCACAAGCATCTTCTAGACGAATGGTTCGGAGGGTATGCATTCTCGCATTGGTGACAACTTCCGTGATTTGATGGAGAGTTGTCCTGCCTTGAATCTCATTTCGGGCCACTCTGCGGACCAGGATTGGAAAGACTCTGTCTGCTGAGCCCCCTTCTCTCAGGTCATAAAAGCTTCGGTCTCCATTAAATGGCATGGGCTGATCTTGCCATTGGCTCCATGTTTCCAAGCTTTCCACGCACGGAGGCGTCGGGCCTTGAAAAGCTGGACGAGGGTTAGGATTTGGGACAAGAGCCATCGGGGGTAGGTTCTCAACTTCAGGCTCGGAGTCAGAACCATCTGCAAAGCCTTCAGCTTGGTGACCATCCATAGGGATTGGGTGATCATTTTCTGGCTCTGCTTCAAACCCTCCATCATTACCTTCGTTAGGGAAGTACAAGTTGCCGTGGGGATGGAATCCAGCCATGTTATCTACGCGAGAAAAGGGATATAAGAATCTAGCACATAAGTAGTTTATAGTAACACACAAAATACTCCTATAGTATTTTAGGTTTATGTTCTATTGTTCTCATTGTGGTATTGTGGGTAACGTTTTAGACTTGTTGCAACCTCACAACCACACTTAGGCACATGCTAGTCAACCCTCAGATAATATAGTTGATCAGGCTATATCTTCCCAGTTTTGACTATATGTCTCTAAGTCTACTTGTGCTGCCCAACAATCGTAATACATTTGTTCTGTCCTAGTGACACTGATTTTAGTATGAATGCAGGCATATATACTTAATTAAATATTTCATGGGTTGATATACTCAATTTACTATAAACAATGCTCTGATACCAATCTGTTACACCCCAAAACCAAGAATGGCGGAAACGTTCTGGGGCGGAGGACGTCATGTACAGTATCACAACAATGAATAGTAGTAAACAAGCAACAACATCATCCATTGCATTAATAATATAATTTTAATACAAGTATGTCTTGCCAAATTTAATAGACACCAAAATATAATTCAAAATGAAAGATGAGTCTTGAACGAGCTCCATCTTCTCAAAACCTGGCTCCGGTACCTGTCTACTAGTGACCTGAGATTACAAGTTATTTTGAAAGAGTTTATTAGCTTTAAAGCTGGTGAGATCATAAGTATATTAATGTCTGTATTTGTACGAAAGTATTTGTAAGATGTTTTGTAAGATGTTTTGTAAGACGTTTTAAACTCTCCTAGAATACCCTATGTTTCCTACTAAAAGTAGCCTTCTACCAAGGCATCTAGTGTCTGTGTGTGTGTCTCTTGTAAGAGCATGTATTTTCCCAAATCTGACTATCATTAACCAAAAATATAGTTTTTACATTACAGTGCATTGTGTGAATGTTCACAAAGTGAATGTAATGGAAAAATGAAATAGTATTGTAGTGTTGTATTAAGTAAGTACTTCTGTACTAACTACCTTAAACCAATTATTATTTAAAGTACCATGTGATCGGCCTGTACCCTGCTACCGACTCATAGAAAAACGACGATGTAAGACGTCGTAAGAAATGACGTTTGGCACCCGTAGACTTGCAAGTCCCACTGTAGCGAGCAGCAAGGTGTAGGATAGTCAATCCAGTATAGATCTATACACAAACTCATACGCTCCCCAATTAAGGAGATTCTGGATACAAAACGGCCATGGCAGCTGATGCCATGCTCCGTTATGTGGCTCACATAACTGAAGAAATGTATATGTAATGTATGTGCTAGCTGTATTGTATGTTCTCCCTCTGTCTAGCCTGTATTGTAATGTACTGTGTGTACTAGCTGTATTGTGTTCTAGCTGTATTGTGTGTTCTCTCTCTATCTAGCATGTATTAACTCATATATGAACTGACTTATTGTATGATTCATTGTTCTAGTAACAATATTAGTAACTCCCTAAACTACACCTATAGTAGTTTACTAGTAGTATGATTTGAATGTATAAACATGTATGTATGCCTTTGCTACCGAAAGGTTTTGAATAGAAAGAAGGAACTTTTATATCTATATACATATACATAATATATAACTAGGATTCAAACGACCTTCGGACAAATAACCGATACCCTAAGTCCACAACCAAACGAGGAACAGGAGGTAGGGTGAGTTATCAGTTCTAAGTCCTTTCAATCCTACTTATATAACTATATCTATAAAGATATACATTTAATAGAATATAAGTGTAAAATATTTGAAGTAAAAGTATTTGACATGTAAAAGAGTTTAAGTAAAGTATTTGATATGAAAAAGAGTTTGATAAAACCATTTGATATGTAAAAGAGCTTGTAAAACCGTTTGAAAAGTAATTTGTTGAAAACACAGTTTGAAAAGTAAGAAATCCAGTAGTTTGGTAGTCATTAATCACATGTGATTGATATAATGACTATAGGAATTTAACTTGTATCCCCCCCCCATAAAAACATTTAAAAGGTTAATTAAGGGGTATGAACTCACCTGTAGTGAGTGGTTTGGATGAACGGATTGATATAGGATGCTAAGTGTCAGGTGAAGACTTGAGCACACACAGGGATCCTAGTTAACATATAAAGACACATGTATGTATCCAATTAGTTATAAAACAACTAATTAACCAAGTTAAGACATCGTAAGACATGTAAAACACTTGATTTAAGTGCTATAAGTCCTAAGGATTGCATCTAAGGGTTGTAGGACTTGGCTATTGAGTTTAGGGTTCAAGGGGACCCTCTATTGGAGTTTACGCCCGTAAACTCATGGTACGTATACCATTTTGCGATTTGAAGCTTTTCAAGTTATAAGGAAGCATCCTACTTCATGTATAAGCCTTAGGAAGTGTTTGTGGCATCATTTCACTCCTAAATGGAGTTTACGGCCCATGGACCACTTCTCCATGTGTTTACGGCCGTAAAACCCTACGGTTTATGGTCTTTTTGATGTTTTAAGTCCTAAACACATCAAGGATGATATCTAAACTAGTTTATATGGCTTGGTAGGGACTAGGGCACACTTTGGCCCCTTTATTAGGGTTTACGGTCCAAGGTGTTCTTGGACCGTAAACACCTTTGATCCTTTGATTCTTGGGTGTCTTCTTGATGATTAGAAGTGTAACCAGTCTTATAATATACTAGGATAGAAGTACTTACTAGGTAGAAGCTTGAAAAGGTGCTAGAAGTCCAAGAACACTAGTGTGTGTTCTTGGTGTTCTTGATGAAACTAAGAACACTTGAAGATCTACACAAATGGAATGATTTCATGGATGAAATCATGTAAGATCACTAGATTAGGGTAGATATCAACTAAACAAGGAAGAAAACACTTACTTTCTTGAAGATTTTTGAAGAACTTTGGATGATACTTGAGAGAGAATTGGTTCTAGACTTGGAAGTGTGAAAAAAGTTAAAAATAAACTAAGTGTCACTTATATAGTTATTAGGGTTTACGGCCCTAATACCTAAGGCATCCTCTCTCCTGTTATCTCCTGAAGCACTAACTTTAAAACACTCAAACATATTCCAAAAAGCTTGAAAGTTAGCAGAAACTGTTCTGACTTCTATTGAATTGAATGGTTGTACAGAATAGAAATTTCGGGTTGTCACAGAAATGCAGTGTTTGAACTGCAACAGGAAGGGGCACACAACCCGTTTTTGTAAAGCTCCGGCGAGGCCAATCAACCAAGTCCCCGGCACAGGAGTGGGCCAAGCTTGCTACAGTTGTGGCGAGGTAGGCCACTACAAAAGAAACTGCCCGAAGGAAGGGAATGTCGGTGGAGTGGCAAGAGTTCTGGTATAGGCCACGAGGAAGCGGTTGCCGACCCCATAGTGGTCACTAGTATGTTTCTCCTCGATAACTCTTATCCATGCATACTATTTGATAGTGGAGCGGAGAGGAGTTTCGTGAACCAAAAATTTGCTCATTTACTTAAGCAAAAATCACGAGCACTTACAGAACCGTTCACTGTAGAAATGGCTAATGGAAAGACAGAGAGCACTAGCAGTATATACATAGGGTGTACCCTAACTTTAGATAGCCATTCATTTTCGATCGATCTCATGCCGGTCTCAATTAAAAGTTTCGACGTCATTATCGGCATGGATTGGTTGAGTCTTCATCGTGCCGACATCATGTGTTACGAAAAGGCTGTACGCCTTAATCTGCCATCTGGCGAAACCCTAGTAGTTTATGGCGACAAACCCGGCACGAACCTTCGTATCATATCGAGCATTCAAGCTCAGAAATTCTTGCGAAAGGAATGTCACGCATTCCTTGCTCATGCGGTCGATGTGATCCAAGAAACGAAAGACATTCAGAACATTCCAGTAGTACGCGACTTTCCCGACATCTTTCGAGAAGAACTCCCAAGATTACCTCCGCAACGTCAAGTCGAGTTCAGAATCGACTTAGTTCCAGGGGCTACCCCGTAGCCAAATCGCCCTATCGTCTAGCACCTGCAGAGATGCAAGAACTGTCCTGTCAACTTAACGAACTGCTCAGTAAGGGCTTTATAAGACCAAGCTTCTCACCCTGGGGAGCTCCAGTCTTGTTCGACAAGAAGAAAGACGGATCGTTTCGTATGTGCATCGACTACAGGGAGCTCAACAAACTGACCGTCAAAAATCTTTATCCTTTGCCTCGTATTGACGATTTATTTGATCAACTTCAAGGGGCGAATTTCTTTTCCAAAATCGACTTAAGATCCGGATATCACCAACTACGAGTGTTAGGGGAGGATGTTCCGAAGACCGCCTTCCAAACTCGTTATGGGCACTACGAATTCGTAGTGATGTCGTTTGGATTAACAAACGCACCCGCAGTGTTCATGGATTTAATGAATAGGGTGTGTCGTCCTTACTTGGATCAGTTTGTCATCATCTTTATCGATGACATACTTATCTACTCTCATAGTAAGGAAGAGCATAGTCAACATTTGCGACAGGTCTTATAAACACTACGTTCGGAGAAGCTCTATGCGAAGTTCTCGAAATGCGAATGTTGGATCCGAAGAGTCGAATTTTAGGGCACGTGGTTAGCGAAGAGGGAACACACGTGGACCCTTCCAAAATTAAAGCCATTGAGAACTGGTCAGCACCGAAGACGCCTACAGAAATTCGTCAATTTCTAGGTCTCGCTGGCTACTATCGCAGGTTCATTCAGAACTTCTCCCGCATTGCGAAACCTTTTACAACACTGACCCAGAAGGGCGTGGCCTTTGACTGGGAAGAGAAGCAGGAGAGAGCATTCCAAACGCTCAAGCGAGCCTTGTGCACCGCACCAATACTATCACTCCCTGAAGGGATAGAAGACTTCGTTGTCTATTGCGATGCTTCCAATCAAGGGCTCGGCTGTGTTCTGATGCAGCGAGGTAAGGTCATCGCCTACGCCTCGAGACAGCTGAAGACACACGAGGTCAACTACACCACTCATGATCATGAACTAGGAGCAGTTGTATTTGCCCTGAAGATCTGGAGACACTACCTATATGGTACAAAAAGGACTATATTTACAGACCACAAAAGCCTACAACATATATTCGACCAGAATGAGCTCAAGATGAGATAACGACGGTGGGTCGAGCTACTCAGTGATTACGAATGCGAAATTCGTTATCATCCGGGTAAAGCCAATGTAGTAGCTGACGCCTTAAGTCGGAAAGGACATTTAGGTCGTAGAGTCAGATCTTTGACTATGACTATCCATTCACACTTGTCCACACAAATTAGGGAGGCTCAGCTCGACGCTTTGAAACCTGAAAATGTGGCGGGAGAATCCCTAAGAAGGATGGATAAGAACTCGGAGGTTAAGGGTGGCGGAGCTTATTCTCTCATGGACCGGATCTGGACCCCGAAACTTGGTGGTTTCAGGGACTTAGTCATGAACGAGGCGCACAACACTCGTTATTCCGTCCACCCATGTTCAGATAAGATGTATCTGAATCTTAAAAAGCTATACTGGTGGCCTAACATGAAAGCAGAGATTTCTACCTTCGTGAGTAAATGCCTTACTTGCGCCAAGGTCAAGGTCGAATACCAGAAACCCTCCGGTCTTCTACAACAACCGGATATACCGGAATGGAAGTGGGAGCGGATCACTATGGATTTCATAACCAAGTTGTCCAAGACAACGGGTGGACTTGATACCATATGGGTCATCGTCGATAGATTGACCAAGTCCGCACACTTCCTGCCTATCAAGGAAACAGACAAGATGGAGAAGCTTACAAGAACTTACATTAGGGAGATTGTACGACTGCATGGTGTTCCCATATTCATTATCTCGGACATAGATAGTACGTTTACTTCGAGCTTCTGGCAGTCGCTACAAAGTTCCTTAGGAACTAGGCTGGACATGAGTACAGCCTACCATCCACAGACCGGCGGGCAGAGTGAGAGGACTATCCAAACCTTGGAAGATATGTTGTGAGCCTGTGTGATCGAATTTGGGAAAGCATGGGATACTCATTTACCCCTTGTCGAATTTTCCAACAACAACAGTTATCACACGAGCATAAAGGCTGCTCCATTCGAGGCCCTCTATGGCCGAAAGTGCAGATCCCCTCTGTGCTGGGCTGAGGTGGGTGATACCCAGTTAGCTAAGGGACGAGTTCCTGAAAGCACTCTCACAGGTTCGGAGATCATTCGGGAAATGACAGAGAAGATCGTTCAGATTCGTGAACGATTGAAAGCCTCTAGAGACCGACAGAAAAGCTACGCTGATAAACGAAGGAAACCATTGGAATTCCAGGTGGGCGACCGTGTTCTATTGAAGGTCTCACCCTGGAAAGGCTTGATACGCTTTGGAAAGCGTGGAAAGCTAAATCCAAGATACATAGGGCCTTTCGAGATTCTTGCCAGAATCGGCCCTGTAGCTTACAAAATTCACTTACCACACGAACTCAGTAACGTACATTCTACTTTCCACGTCTCGAACTTGAAAAAGTGTCTGTCTGACGAGACTCTTGTAATCCCACTCGACGAGATCGAGATCAACGAGAGCCTCAACTTCGTGGAAGAACCTGTAGAGATCATGGACCGGGAGGTCAAGCAAACGAAACAAAGACGCATCCCGATAGTGAAGGTTCACTGGAACGCCAAGCGAGGACCTGAATTCACTTGGGAGCGAGTGGATCAGATGAAACTGAAATATCCTCGTCTTTTTCCTTAGTTATTTGTAACTACTTATTTGCTTAAACTCTAATTTCGGGACGAAATTCCTTCTAACGGGGGGATGATGTGATAACCCAAAATTTCTATTTTGTACAACCATTCACTTCAATAGAAGTCAGAACAATTTCTGCTAATTTTCAAGCTTCTTGGAATAAGTTTGACTGTTTTAAAGTTAGTACTTCGGGAGATATCAGGAGAGAGGATGCCCCAGGGTTTATTATGCAACAATAATGTCCCAAAACTCCAAGAGTTTGGATTTTACGGCCTAAACAAAGGTGTTTACGGCCGTAAACCCTAAGGGGGGGTATAAATATGACACTTAGTCATTATTTACCACTTTTTCACATTTTCAAGATCCAAACTCAAATTCTCTCAAGTATCATCCAACTTTTATTCTTGATCTTCAACTTTGTAAGTGTTTCTATCCCTAAAAAGTTGATATCTACCTTAATCTAGTGATCTTACATGATTCCATCCCTGAAATCATTCCAAATGTGTACATTTTCAAGTTTCACCAAGAACACCAAGAACACACACTAGTGTTCTTAGACTTTTAGGACCTTTTCAAGCTTCTATCTGGTAAGTACTTCTATCCTAGTGTATTATAAGACTTGTTACACTTATAATCATCAAGAAAACACCCAAGAATCAAAGGATCAAAGGTGTTTACGGTCCAAGAACACCTTCGACCGTAAACCCTAACAAAGGGGCCAAAGTGTGCCCTAGTCCCTTACCAAGCCTTGGAAACTAGTCTAGACCCCTTCCTTGATGTGCTAGGAACTCAAAACAACAAAAAGACCATAAATCATTTGGGTTTACGGCCGTAAACCCAAAGAGAAGTGGTCCAAGGACCGTAAACTCCATAAATGAGTGAAATGGTGCCCTAATCACTTCCAAAGGGTTATACTTGAAGTAGGAATGCTTCTTAGGACTTGTAAAGCTTCAAAACACAAAATGGTCAAAGTACCATGAGTTTACGGCCGTAAACTCATGGGTTTACGACCGTAAACTCAAGGGGTTATAGTCACAAAACCGTAAACTCGAAGGGAGTTCACCCTTGAACCCTAAACTCAAATGCAAGGTCCTACCACCCTTAGATGCAATCCTTAGTACTTATAACACTTAAATAAGGTGTTTTGCATGTCCTAGGATGTCTTAACTTTGTTAATTAGTTGTTTAAAGACTAATTGGATACATATATGTGTTATTATATGTTAACTAGGATCCTTGTGTGTGTTCAAGTCTTCACTTGACACTTAGCATCCTATACATTCCGTTCATCCAAACCACTCACTACAGGTGAGTTCATACCCCTTAATTAACCTTTTAAATGTTTTTTAAATGCTTTTATGGGGGGAATACAAGTTGAACAATTATAGTTATTATATCAATCACATGTGATTAATAACTACCAAACAAGTGGATTTCTTACCTTTCAAACTGTGTTACCAAACTGTTTTACTTCAAACTGTTTTACAAACTCTTTTATATACCAAATGCTTTTATCAAACTCTTGTACATGTCAAATACTGTTACTTAAACTCTTTTAAACTTATATTCTGTTAAATGTGTATCTATATAGATATAGTTATATAAGTAGGATTGAAAGGACTTAGGACTGATAACTCACCTTACTTCTTGTTCCTTGTTTGGTTGTGGACTTAGGGTATCAGGGTTACTTATTTCATTCAGTTCAATACCTTTAGGTAGCAAAGGTATACACAAACATGTTCATACATACAAACAACATTACTAGTAAGCTATAATAGGTATAGTTTAGGGAGATACTAATACTATTACTAGATCAATGAAACATACAATGAGTGAGTTCATACATGTGTCGTAATACATAATGATGAGAAAAAAACATAATGCATAGTGATGAGAAACAAACATAATACATAGTGATGAGAAACAAATATAATACATAGTGATGAGAATCAAACAATACATTACAGAGAGAACATACATACAGGCTAGACAGAGGAAGAACACACAATACAGCTAGCACATACATTACATATACATTACTTCAGTTATGTGAGCCACGTAACAGGGCATGGCACTACCTGCCATGACCGTTTTTGTATCCAGAATCTCCTTAAGTGGGGAGCGTATGAGTTTGTGTATAGATCTATACTGGATTGACTATCCTACACCTTGTTGCTCGCTATAGTGGGACTTGCAAGTCTACGGGTGCCAAACGTCATTTCTTACGACGTCTTACATCGTCGTTTTTCTATAGAGTCGGTAGCAGGATACAGGCCGATCACATGGTACTTTAAATAACAATTGGTTTAAGGTAGTTAGTACAGCAGTAGTTACTTAATACAACAGTACAGTACTATTTCATTTTTCCATTACATTTACTTTGTGATCTTCACAAAATAAACAATAATGTAAAAACTATATTTTTGGTTAATGTTAGTAGGATTTGGGAAAATACACACTCTTACAAGAGACACACACACACACAGATACTAGATGCCTTGGTAGAAGGCTACTTTTAGTAGGAAACATAGGGTTTTCTAGGAGAGTTCAAACAATTACAAACTTTTACAAACTTGTACAATTACAGACTTACAAACACTTTCATACAAACACAGACATTAATATACTTATGATCTCACCAGCTTTAAAGCTGATAAACTCTTTCAAAATAACTTGTATTCTCAGGTCACCAGTAGACAGGTACCGGTGCCAGGTTTTGAGAAGATGGAGCTCGTTCAAGACTCATCTTTTATTTTGATTTGTACATTTTTGGTGTCTATATAACTTGACAGAACACACTTGTATGAAATTATATTATTAATGCAATGGATGATGTTGTTGCTTGTTTACTACTTTGCATTGTTGTGATACTGTACATGACGTCCTCCACCCCCGAACGTTTCCGCCGTTCCGGTTTTGGGGTGTGACAAGATAGTAGAACCATCTCCTGAAATAGTCAATCGCTTCAGAAAATCTCTAAGGGCGAAGCTAGCCCCGATCAGAGACTGTTATCCACGAAACAGCGAATCAAGTGAGAGAATAATTCTCTCCGATTAGGGATCATGTTGTGAAAGCATCTATTAGACGATGATGAAAATTGAAATTTTCTAAGCATCGCCTGGTAAAACCCCGCTATCATACTGACCTTGAGATATTCCGTTAGGAACACCTCGAGAGTCAGAAGTGCAGGTCCATTTTGCACTAGGTCGAGATAGATGCCACGTAACCAATAGGTGCCAGCATATAGTAAATACTTCCAATGATCCAGAAAACCTCCGAAAGCCAATCATTAGGAGATACGAATCCGAAAACAACCTGAGCCTTCTAAGAACCAATCAGGAGGACTACACTCCCAGTAAGAGAAAATTTTGGAACTTCAAAATGGCGATCACGCCAAGTGATGATCTAACCATGGAAGTACATTATGTTCTAAGTACTGAAACGTTCTATCTTCCGAAGAACTTAGGACCATCCGAGATTCTTGATAAGAACGGGTCCAACCTCCGTCAAACCTCAACTACTTAGGGATTTCATAAATTCCACCCAAATCCACCCACGTCTCAAACTTGAAAAAGTGCTTGTCCGACGTGTCTCTCGAAATCCCACTCATCGAGATCGAAATCAGTGAGAGCCCCAACTTCGTGTAGGAACCTGTAGAGATCATGGACCGAGAGGTCAAGCGAACAAAGCAAAGCCGTATCACGAAAGTGAAGGTTCGTTGGAACGCCGAGCGAAGACCTGAATTCACTTGGGAGCGAGAGGACTAGATGAAACTAAAGTATCTTCATCTTTTGCTTCGCTAAACTGTAACTGCGCGTGTGCTTGAACTCTAATTTCGGGACGAAATTCCCTCTAACGGGGGGATGATGTGACAACCCGAAATTTTCATTTTGTATAAACTCCGCAGTCAAGCACATCAAATAATAGTCAAATTCATCCCAGTACATTTTTGGCCGGTTTTAAGTTCGTTTGGGTGTTTTATTTTAATTTTTCGTCAAACGAACAAATAAATGGAAGTATCTGTTAGGAGTGTTGTGTAACAAATAAACAATTAACACCTTAACTAGGTGTTTACGGCCAAACAAGGGGAGTTTGGGCCGTAAACTCCCTTTGACCATGAACTCATGCATATAGCATGAGTTTACCCTTCATTCTTTCACTTTTCACTTCCTAACTCAAAAACACCCAAGATTCTCTCTCAAGTATCATATCACATTTCCTCAAATCCTCCAAAAATGTAAGTATTTCCTTCCTTGGTTCGTTCATATAACACTTTATCTAGTGTTTATACTCGATTTCATCCATGGAAATCTCCTCTTTTCTTAGATCTTCAAGTGTTCATCAACACACCAAGAACACACACTAGTGTTTTTGGCCCTTAAACACTCTTACAAGCTTCCTATAAGTAAGTACACTCCTCCTAGCTAGTTACTTGCTTAGTATACTTGTTAAATCATGGAAGAACACCAAGAAACCCTCAAGAACACATGGGTTTACGCTCAAGGGATATCCTTGAACCGTAAACACCATCTAGTGGTGTTTAAGTACCACTAACACCTTGTACGGCTTGGATATTGGACTAGAACCTCGCATGCATGAGCTAGAAACACCAAAACACGAAATAGTTGGGTAACCATGAGTTTACGGCCATAAACTCATGGGTTTACGACCGTAAACACATGTGTTTACGACCGTAAACTCCCAAGGAGTGGTCCAAGGACCGTAAACTCCAAAGAAAGGCCATTTCGAGCCCCAGCCACTTCCTAAGCCTTGGATTCGAGTCTAGCTTACTTCCTTGTGTGGTATAAGACCTTAAAACACCCAATGGTACAATTACCATTAGTTTACGGCCTTAAACTCATGGGGGAAATTGTCACACCCCGCTAAAGCGGAAACACAGGGCGTGGCAGTACAAAGGGTTTCATTGCAAAAGTTAAAAGACAACACCAACCATAGTATTAAAAATCATTACAAATTCACAATGGGTTTGAACAACTTTTAAAAGAAATTACAATGTAAATTGAAATACAACACATGCGAATGCTCCTAAAAGTGAAGTGTCCTTAAGTGCCACTTACTCGATGATTCCTGAAAAAGCATGTAAAACGAGCGTCAACTATAAAAATAGTTGGTAAGTACTCACAAATAAACAAAATAATATTGGTTCCATGAATTGAAATCAAAGTTTTGATAAAAGTTTCCAATAATAAAAGTATATTGTTAAAATGAGTAAATAAGTTTGTAAAAAAAAACAGAGTTCTTTGTCATCATGAGAGATAAAGTATGTTGCCCAAATAAGATGCAACATTCATATTCTCATGGAAGATAAAGTTCGTTACTCAAACGAGTAAACCAGTTTCATTGCTTAAAATGAGCAATCAATTTTGTTGCTACAATGAGCAAACAATTTCATTGCTAAAACATGTATATAAGTTTTCAGTAATAAACGTTCGTTGTTGAAATGAGAAACAAAGTTCATTGCTAGAATTAATAACAAGTTTATTGCTATAACGAGAAACGAGTTTGTATGTGTATGAGCAAACAATGAGTCTCAACTAAACCTATGACTGAAGCCCTATCAAGATCTATGCTTATCGTTCCATAGATGAATATGGTATCATGCACTCCAGCAATAGGGCGAGTGAGGAGTTGTCAATTCCTAATAGCGCTATCCATAATGACCATTGGCTCAAAGAGTTAATGGTTAGAGATAAGGGAAGGGCCTTAGTACGATAAGTTCTCATGTTCCGTGTTGCATAGACATACATAGAGAGATATAGCAATAAAATAGCAATCATGTTTGATACAAATCAATTTAAATACAACATTCAAATAATAGTTTTTCGGGACATGCTTTTCCACCCCAAAACATAAAAACTGAAAATAGGGGAGTGCGTGAATACTCACAATGCATTTAGATGATGCAAATGTTGCCTTGAACTACGTTCCACGTGTACCACTACCGATTCCTACAATAATGGTATTCGCTAGTGAGTCTCTAATCGAAATCTAACACTAGTATACTTACTACTACAATAGAATTATGCCAATAGTGTGTCAAAATTTAATATTGACAGGTTACAAACATTTTTCTATGAAAATTTAATTTCAATGAATCAATTGTTATATAACAATTTAAGTGGAAATTTCCCATTATTGAAATGCTAATATTTAACATTTTAGAGGTGTTCCAATGATTAAATATTCAAAACTAAATCAATTTAGTTCTAAACTTTCCCAAACTTTGCATTTAAGTTTTAATTGAAGTCAAAGACCTTAAGATAAATTTTCTTGAATTTTTTATTTGTCTGACTATTTTTCACGATTTTAGTTTCTTGAATAATCATAAAATCATGAAAAATAATAAACAGTTAATAAAAATTACCAAACTTACAGATTTTGGTTCTAAATGTACTAAAAGACTTCTAGATAAATTTTCATGGATTATGAATATGTATAACCATTTTTCACATATTTAATTCTCTAAATAGATACAAATTCATGAAAAATAGAAATCAGTTATGAAAATACCCCAAACTTTTTATAACAATGTCATTACACATACTTAAGCTGGAAAAAATATAAAAAGGGGTTTCTAAACTGTTTAACCCAAATTTTATGATTTTTATGCATTTATTCTAATAAAAATGGGGTTAAATAGAAAACAGTTTCCAAAATTACCCAAACTTTTTGTGATGTTGTTATTAAACATTCTTAAGTTAGGAAAAATATAAAAATTGATTTCTAAACTGTTTAACCCAATTTTTATGATTTTTATGCATTTATTCTAATAAAAATTGAAATAAATAGGAAACAGTTTCCAAAATTACCCAAAAAGTTTTGTAACACTTTTATTATACATGTAGAAGCTGTGAAAAATATAAAAGATATTTTTCAATTAGTCTTTCTATTTTTCTTTGTTTTATCCTCTTAAATAATCATTAAGTGGAGAATAATTATTAAACAATTAAAGTAAATTACCAAAATTTTTGTACACTTCATTTACAGAGTAAATAATCTGGGAAAAATACCAAATGTGGTTTTTATATACTGAAATCCGATTTTGTGTATTTAAGTGTATTTAATCTTAGAAAATAGGAGAAAAATAGTATACAGAAGAGAAAAATCATCACAATTTTTATGTAGCCTCCTAATGTACTACAAAGTGTTCTGGTAAATTTTCATGAATTTTGGGTGAGCAGAACTATATTTTTTCTATTTTTAGGCCATTATAAACACAAAAATCGGGGAAAAATAGGAATGCATTATGAAAAATTCTGAAAATATTTTTCTGAGTCTTATACCTCTGGTAGTAACTGCGAAAATTATTATATATCATTTTAAGATTTTCTAAAGTGCTTTTATGATTTATTGGAGCCAAACAAAAAGAAAATTCAAAACCATATTAAACAGTAGCAAAAATCGATGAAACTTAATGAGGGATCATTATTTATCATAGGGGTCATCCAAGAATTTAAGTAGGATTTATTGACCCCAGAAAGTATTTTATATGATTTATTGCCCTATTTTCTTGCATTAATTATAGTAATTCGAGATAAATGAATTATCTTCTGGAAATTTACAGAGCATCTTATTTTGTTGATGGGAATCTGGGAAAAATCGGATTTGGTCAGAAAAGGAGTTTTAGATATTTATTTGGAAATAAATCCTTCATGAACATATTTGAAAGCTTTTAACAACATACTTTGATGATCTAGCATCTAAGCTTGAAGATGATCACATGCATGTTTGTTTGAAGACCATTCATGAGTTTGAAATGTTTAAAAATCATTTTTGAAAGAAAACTTAGAGTGCATGTGGTGATTTTACACCAAAACTTGTAGAAAAGTGCATTTTCATGACCTTGACATAGGTTTAGGTCCTTGGATTTCACCATTTATAACATGCATGTTGTTTTTGGATGAAATCCTACCACCACCATCATCAAAACCGTGAGTACGTGCAAGTGTTCATGATTTTACAATAGAATGGAGTAGAAGAAAAAGAAAGTGTGTGAAAAATAACAAAACTTTGAAGGAAAATGAAGGGAAATCGATTTTACCTTCAAGAACACTACAATATGATGAAGATTTCGAGTTTGAGGAGTGTTATTGGGTTTGTTTTCTGGAAATTTTCGTGAGTGTAGAGAGATGAAGAGAGAAATGGAATGGTGGTGATGAAGAGTGTGAGAGAGAATGAGAGGTAGAGTGAGACAGAAGATGGAGTGTGAGAGAGAATAAGTCATTTAGTGTGTTGGAAAGATGAATTTTGAAGGAGGAGAGAGGGTGTCCGATTTTAGGGGAATAAGATAGGGTTTCCCCCTCTTCCATTTTTATAAAATTCAAATATTTTATAAAAATATCAAAGCTTTCATAAAATGTGCACCTTAACTTAGTTTTTATGCATAAAAGTGTTGATTTTTGATTTATAAATTAAGGGTAAATGTTAATGAGTTAAATTTTATTTTCCTTAAATGCATTTTCATAATTTTAATTATTATAAGATAATATTAGAAGCTTCATAATTATTTTTATATAATTTTTAAGGTTAAAGTTTATAAATGTGAGTTTTTAGGGCATTTAGGGTTTTTGGGAGTATGTAAGTCTTTGGATATCAAAATTAATTAAATTTTTGAGACTTCGAATTATTTTTGGGTTTTCTAACTCTTATTCAAGTTAGAAATAATGCTTCTAATTTATTTTTACTGGTTTATTGGCACTCTATGTAGTGATTCCGAGATTCAAGCGAAATTGAGGAATCAAGTATACTAGTCCTAGTCTTTGACTTTGACTTAAGTTTCTATGAGACTTTGACCTAATTTCTACTACTAGGTCAAGTGCATGATGTGTGTATATGATTCATGAAAAGGTGTTCGAGTCAAAGAGTGACCCAAATATAGATAGTCACTACAGTTAAGTAGTAGTAGAATTCACATATCAATGTGAAATCTAAGCACATTATCCATTGTTTCTAATTGTTTCCAAGTTTATAAGAGGTTATATCTTAACTTCTAGTTACTAAGTCTAGTATGTGTCGTGCCTATACGTGCAACTAAGTTTATTCAAATCTAGAACCGACTCGAATTTTGACGGTTGTCACATTCTCCCCCGGTTGAAAGAATTTCGCCCCGAAATTCAATTCGTGACGTATTCTATTAGAACTCAGTCGAATACAATTATATAGCTGGAGAGGTGGTGACATGAAGTGTTCTTTGATTATTTTGGGTTTATTTCCTCAAAGGAGAACCCAATTCATTAGCTATAGTCAAATTAATGTTTCCTTAATTCGAGTTCTTTCTTCTAGATTATGGAAAATTTGATTTATGGAATCATGATCCAACCACGGCGACGTAGTCGAAAAAAGATCATCTAGTTATATATTATCTGAATTAAGAGAGCGGTACAAGTTATGCAGAAGCACGAACTACACTGAGCGTTAAATCCGCATTGATCCTTAAGTTGCATTCTAAATTAGCACTAAGTGTAAATTTGCCGCCTAATAAAGAAGAGATTAGGAACAATTTGTTCACTTCCGGGTTAGCTATTACCTCTGGAAAAGATATATTTCGAAATAAGAAGGGGTAGCATGAATGAAAGGGAAGCGATCGAGGGTAAGTTCCTAAAAATACGTACTAAGGGTAGGCAACGATGTTTTGGTACATCTCCATTGTAAAGGCTATTTAAGTGTCGTCTACAAAATAAATTACGAAATGATTGAGGATCTCCGAGGCTATAATTACTACTACGGTTACGCTTACAATAATAGAACTATATTCGAAAAGTATATATAATTAGAGAGTCATTGTTTCTAATGAAGGCGGTGAAAGTTTATGATAAATTAAATCACATTGTGTAGATAGCATTTTAAGTGTTTTAGAAGTGATAAAAATCTCATTGTTATCAAAATATGTAATAATTCCAAGATAATGAAAATACATGTTTGGCAATCCAACGAAGTAGTAAAATAGTATAAAGATTAATTAAGGTTAAAGGTTGAAGTCGTCATTAAAGGAATTTGTATAGAAATATTTGTATTAAACTTTTGAGAAATTGTCCAATTGTGAAAGTCAGGACAAATTCAAGTTTACAAGGAGTCGGAATACTTATGAAAACAAGTTTGAGAGTTTAGGAACTCACTGAAAGTGCAAAGTAAAATACTATTTTAAGAAAGGTGTAAAAATGTCAATCTTTGAAAATAGTGCATTCATAGTTTAGTGTTTCTACAAAAACAATCATTTAGAGAATAGATAATCGTAAAATTCAAAACTTTTGATGTATTTAAAGAAAAGAAGAAACATAAGGAAATATATCCTTCAAATATATTTTCCGAATATAGAAAAATTATAAGCATAAGAGTATTCATCTTGTGTATTAATTATAAGGAAAAATACAATGAAAATTGCATTTTATATCAAGTTTCTGAATTTAGAACGAAAGGGCAAATGTAAATAAGGATCACTAGTTTATTGAGATTTCAAAATAAAAACAAGATGTATATGATAAAAGGCGTAATTGAATATATCAAAGTTGACTAAATAAAAATTATTGCTCACGGCTATACATGTATTAATCGCTCAAAACGAAAGGATAGACTTCTAGTATGTATCTGTACGAACATGATACCATGAGAAGTAAAATAGACAGAAACAAAGTTAGTCAATGTATTATGTTATTATCGTGGGTGTGCAATATCTAAAATTAGAAGGAGAGCAAGAAATCAAGTGCGGGGGATAGAAAAGGAAGGTACCGGCGACAATGATTGCTATCGTTAAAATTTTAAGAATAATATGTATAGGTAGATTTAAAACCAAGTCGAGATATTTTTCAAACTTCAATATTTGATGTATGTTGATGATTAAATAGACATGTGGAACTTTTAAAGTCTTTGCTAAAAATCATGAGTGATCTATTAAGTTAAACTCCATTTGTGAAAAAGAAGAAGCACTACAATGGTAGTTGAAAATCTGACAATTTGACTTTTTAGAATGGAGTTCAATAATAGTTAAAACATATAAGGTAAAGACTCAATAGATTTAGAAGAGTAATTATACATTGTTGAAGGTGCGTCACTGGAAATTTAAAAGTGAACAATAAGTTTTGCAATGCTTTATATTTTAGAAGTTTTACAGATTATTTAACTAATTTGTAATAAAATATACGAATAAGGTGTGTTTTGAAATGTACGCATTAGTGATGCCTTGTAATCACGCTTGGAGTAGAAAGTTGTAAAAAAATATCATGTTAGGTTTCAAGAAAACACATTTAAGTAAAGTACAAAGCCTAAATAAGAAAGTGGTCAAAAGAGTCAAAACAAAAGTGGTTCGAAAGATCCGATGAAGCTTTTACACGTAATATGAACTTCAATGTCATATGTCTAAGTTTTATAGAATAGAATTTAAACACTTTTATAAAAGAAAATGTTTCTAAGTTTTTCGAAGACGTGTCAAATTGGTAAGCAAGGTTTAAAATGGTTTATATGCCCTTAAAAGCACATTTATCCATTGAAATGGATTTGAAATGAAATTGAAATAGCAATGTTAAAAACCAATATTGGTTAAATTGAGTTTTGAAGAAAGGCGTTAAGTTAAAGCAAGTTGTCAAAAGAGTTTTAGCGAGAATATGGCTTAAATTGTTAGGAAATGTCTACTAAGTTGAATGAAGTGGTTATAAAATATTTTATCGATGATAAATAAAACCGATGAAGCGAAATAATTTTTCGATGGAAGGTTAAGAAGTAAGGAATAAGTATGTTAGTGTAGCTGATCGTACCTAAATACTAAGGCGAGTCTAAGGCGAGTGCCGGTGTCTTTTCCCCCAAGATAAAGGACAAGAAAAATTGTTTGAAAAACGTTTTATGGTCTCAATACGGTTTACGACCTTTTATAGAGGTCAAAGGGACATCCTATGTTAAGTTTTAAGCTCAAGGTGGAAACAACGTAGAGCTAAATCGTAGCGTAGTAATAATGTCTCACGTATGGGTTAAACTTTCGTGTCTCCTCGTGAGTCGAATCCGGAAGGCCCACCAATGGTATACAAGTGATTACTTAGTGGCGACTCATCTACCTCCTTACGCGATGCTCCAATTATCATTCGTGTCGATATCGAAACACTTTTTCATTCTTGTAACTCTAGTACGAAGACGATGAAGAGGTATTGAGGAATAATTGGTATAGCTTTCGACTTATGATTATTACTAGTGTATATCCAGCCACTAACCTTACATCTAAAGTCAATAGCTACTGAGGAATACCCATTCGTAGTACTATGTGCATTGCTCCTAGAGTGGCTAGTGATATAACCTAAGTGGTTAACCTAGCACTTGATAAGGGACATGAATATTTCTAAATAAAGGCATTTTTATAAAAGTGCACTTAGTTTCTAAGTGTATCTAGATGAATGCCTATAATATGCAATGCCCGTACGCACACCGAAAAAAAAATTTGTTTTTCAAAAGTTTAAGTTGAAAATTGTTTTGAACATAATTCTACTATAACCGTTTCCAGCCTCGCATTAATTTTCCTTAATTAAGCATAGTTGGCCAGGCTATACTTAATTAAAGTCCAATAATGCGTACTCGAATTAGTTATACCAGTAGTATGTTCAGTATTTTAAAAACGTTTAGAAATTTTTTTTGGCTATAGTTGTGGTTCTCCAAAGGAAAACCGGTATTCTCTATAACCTTCGGCTCTGATACCATTTTCCGTCACACCCCGTTAAAGCGGAAACACAGGGCGTGGCAGTACAAAGGGTTTCATCACAAAAGTTAAAAGACAACACCAACCATAGTATTAAAAATCATTACAAATTCACAATGGGTTTGAACAACTTTTAAAAGAAATTACAATGTAAATTGAAATACAACAAATGCGAATGCTCCTAAAAGTGAAGTGTCCCTAAGAGCCACTTACTCGATGATTCTTGAAAAAGCATGTAAAACGAGCGTCAACTATAAAAATAGTTGGTGAGTACTCACAAATAAACAAAATAATATTGGTTCCATGAATTGAAATCAAAGTTTTGATAAAAGTTTCCAATAATAAAAGTATATTGTGAAAATGAGTAAATCAGTTTGTAAAAAAAAAAACAGAGTTCTTTGTCATCATGAGAGATAAAGTATGTTGCCCAAATAAGATGCAACATTCATATTCTCATGGAAGATAAAGTTCGTTACTCAAACGAGTAAACCAGTTTCATTGCTTAAAATGAGCAATCAATTTCGTTGCTACAATGAGCAAACAATTTCATTGCTAAAACATGTATATAAGTTTTCAGTAATAAAAGTTTGTTGTTGTAATGAGAAACAAAGTTCATTGCTATAATTAATAACAAGTTTATTGCTATAACGAGAAACGAGTTTGTATGTGTATGAGCAAACAATGAGTCTCAACCAAACCTATGACTGAAGCCCTATCAAGATCTATGCTTATCGTTCCATAGATGAATATGGTATCATGCACTCCTGCAATAGGGCGAGTGAGGAGTTGTCAATTCCTAATAGCGCTATCCATAATGACCATTGGCTCAAAGAGTTAATGGTTAGAGATAAGGGAAGGGCCTTAGTACGATAAGTTCTCATGTTCCGTGTTGCATAGACATACATAGAGAGACATAGCAATAAAATAGCAATCACGTTTGATACAAATCAATTCAAATACAACATTCAAATAATAGTTTTTCGGGACATGCTTTTCCACCCCAAAACATAAAAACTGAAAATAGGGGAGTGCGTGAATACTCACAATGCATTTAGATGATGCAAAAGGTGCCTTGAACTATGTTCCGCGTGTACCACTACCGATTCCTACAATAATGGTATTCGCTAGTGAGTCTCTAATCGAAATCTAACACTAGTATACTTACTACTACAATAGAATTATGACAATAGTGTGTCAAAATTTAATATTGACAGGTTACAAACATTTTTCTGTGAAAATTTAATTTCAATGAATCAATTGTTATATAACAATTTAAGTGGAAATTTCCCATTATTGAAATGCTAATATTTAACATTTTAGAGGTGTTCCAATGATTAAATATTCAAAACTAAATCAATTTAGTTCTAAACTTTCCCAAACTTTGCATTTAAGTTTTAATTGAAGTCAAAGACCTTAAGATAAATTTTCTTGAATTTTTGATTTGTCTGACTATTTTTCACGATTTTAGTTTCTTGAATAACCATAAAATCATGAAAAATACTAAACAGTTAATAAAAATTACCAAACTTCAGATTTTGGTTCTAAATGTACTAAAAGACTTCTAGATAAATTTTCATGGATTATGAATATGTATAACCATTTTTCACATATTTAATTCTCTAAATAGATACAAATTCATGAAAAATAGAAATCAGTTATGAAAATACCCCAAACTTTTTATAACAATGTCTTTACACATACTTAAGCTGGGAAAAATATAAAAAGGGGTTTCTAAACTGTTTAACCCAAATTTTATGATTTTTATGCATTTGCTCTAATAAAAATGGGGATAAATAGAAAACAGTTTCCAAAATTACCCAAACTTTTTGTGATATTGTTATTAAACATTCTTAAGTTGGAAAAAATATAAAAATTGATTTCTAAACTGTTTAACCCAATTTTTATGATTTTTATGCATTTATTCTAATAAAAATTGAAATAAATAGGAAACAGTTTCCAAAATTACCCAAAAAGTTTTGTAACACTTTTATTATACATGTAGAAGCTGTGAAAAATATAAAATATATTTTTCAATTAGTCTTTCTATTTTTCTTTGTTTTATCCTCTTAAATAATCATTAATTGGAGAATAATTATTAAACAGTTAAAGTCAATTACCAAAATTTTTATACACTTCATTTACAGAGTAAATAATGTGGGAAAAATACCAAATGTGGTTTTTATTTACTGAAATCCGATTTTGTGTATTTAAGTGTACTTAATCTTAGAAAATAGGAGAAAAATAGTATATAGAAGAGAAAAATCATCACAATTTTTATGTAGCCTCCTAATGTACTACAAAGTGTTCTGGTAAATTTTCATGAATTTTGGGTGAGCAGAACTATTTTTGTTTTATTTTTAGGCCATTATAAATACAAAAATCGGGGAAAAATAGGAATGCATTATGAAAAATTCTGAAAATATTTTTCTGTGTCTTATACCTCTGTTAGTAACTGCGAAAATTGTTATATATCATTTTAAGATTTTCTAAAGTGCTTTTATGATTTATTGGAGCCAAACAAAAAGAAAATTCAAAAGCATATTAAACAGTAGCAAAAATCGATGAAACTTAATGAGGGATCATTATTTATCATAGGGGTCATCCACGAATGTAACTAGGATTTATAGACCCCAGAAAGTATTTTATATGATTTATTGCCCTATTTCTTGCATTAATTATAGTAATTCGAGATAAATGAATTATCTTCTGGAAATTTACAGAGCATCTTATTTTCTTGATGGGAATCTGGGAAAAATCGGATTTGGTCAGAAAAGGAGTTTTAGATATTTATTTGGAAATAAATCCTTCATGAACATATTTGGAAGCTTTTAACAACATACTTTGATGATCTAGCATCAAAGCTTGAAGATGATCACATGCATGTTTGTTTGAAGACCATTCATGAGTTTGAAATGTTTAAAAATCATTTTTGAAAGAAAACTTAGAGTGCATGTGGTGATTTTACACCAAAACTTGTAGAAAAGTGCATTTTCATGATCTTGACTTAGGTTTAGGTCCTTGGATTTCACCATTTACAACATGCATGTTGTTTTTGGATGAAATCCTACCACCATCATTATCAAAACCGTGAGTAGGTGCAAGTGTTCATGATTTTACAATAGAATGGAGTAGAAGAAAAAGAAAGTGTGTGAAAAATAACAAAACTTTGAAGGAAAATGAAGGGAAATCGATTTTACCTTCAAGAACACTACAATATGATGAAGATTTCGAGTTTGAGGAGTGTTATTGGGTTTGTTTTCTGGAAATTTTTGTGAGTGTAGAGAGATGAAGAGAGAAATGGAGTGGTGGTGATGAAGAGTGTGAGAGAGAATGAGAGGTAGAGTGAGAGAGAAGATGGAGTGTGAGAGAGAATAAGTCATTTAGTGTGTTGGAAAGATGAATTTTGAAGGAGGAGAGAGGGTGTCCGACTTTAGGGGAATAAGATAGGGTTTCCCTCTCTTCCATTTTTATAAAATTCAAATATTTTATAAAAATATCAAACCTTTCGTAAAATGTGCACCTTAACTTAGTTTTTATGCATAAAAGTGTTGATTTTTGATTTATAAATTAAGGGTAAATGTTAATGAGTTAAATTTTATTTTCCTTAAATGCATTTTCATAATTTTAATTATTATAAGATAATATTAGAAGCTTCATAATTATTTTTATAGAATTTTTAAGGTTAAAGTTTATAAATGTGAGTTTTAGGGCATTTAGGGTTTTTGAGAGTATGTAAGTCTTTGGATATCAAAATTAATTAAATTTTTGAGACTTCAAATTATTTTTGGGTTTTCTAACTCTTATTCAAGTTAGAATTAATGCTTCTAATTTATTTTTACCGGTTTATTGGCACTCTATGTAGTGATTCCGAGATTCAAGCGAAATTGAGGAATCAAGTATACAAGTCCTAGTCTTTGACTTTGACTTAAGTTTCTATGAGACTTTAACCTAATTTCTACTACTAGGTCAAGTGCATGATGTGTGTATATGATTCATGAAAATGTGTTCGAGTCAAAGAGTGACCCAAATATAGATAGTCACTACAGTTAAGTAGTAGTAGAATTCACATATCAATGTGAAATCTAAGCACATTATCCATTGTTTCTAATTGTTTCCAAGTTTCTAATAGGTTATATCTTAACTTCTAGTTACTAAGTCTAGTGTGTGTCGTGCCTATACGTGCAACTAAGTTTATTCAAATCTAGAACCGACTCGAATTTTGACGGTTGTCACAGAAATGGTCCAAGAACCGTAAAACCATATGGTGCTACCATATGGGGAGTAAACTCCAATGTGAGGCCATACTCTCTTTAGATGCAACCCTTTAGTACTCCTAGCACTTGAAACAAAGTGTTTCCATATATTAGGGTGTCTTTACTTGCTAAATTAGTTATTACATGACTAATTAGATACATAAATGTATCATTACATGTTCAATAGGATCCGCGTGTGTGTTCAAGTCCTCACTTGACACTTAGCATCCTATACCATCCGTTCATCCGAATCACCCACTACAGGTGAGTTCATACCCCTTAATCAACCTTTGAAATGATTTTAAATGCTTTTATAGGGGGGGGGGGGAATACAAGTTGAACTGACAAGTTATTATATCAATCACATGTGATTAATAACCGTCAGGCAAATAGATTTTTGCATGTTAAAATGTTTTATTCAGGTAAAGGTTTTCAAATCTTGTTTTCAAGTCTCTTCTAAAATACAAAAACCTCTTTTTAATTTACTAAACTTTTATCAAAGTCTTTTCAACTTATACTCATGTTAGATTCATGTCTATATAGATATAATTATATAAGTAGGGTTTGAAGGACTTAGGACTGATAGCCCGCTTTATTTCCTGTTCCTTGTTTGGTTGTGGACTTAGAGCATCCAGTTATCTGTCCGAGTGTCGTTGAAGTCCTAGTTATATATTATGAATATCTGGTTAGATATTAAAACTCTTACTCCAGTTCAACACCTTTGGGTAGCAAAGGTACCTAGATAACCTCTCAATTAAACTATAATAGGTATAGTTTAGAAACCAACTATAACTTTTATGAAGGAGAACTTAGTTATATCTATATTCTAAAAACTTGTACTTTTAGTAAAAAGAAAGGTATATAGAAATCAAAACACGAGATACATCCTCATGACGCGGATTTCACCGTTGTCGAGTGGTAACCAGAGTCTCCTGGAGGGAGAACAGGCATTGTGTGTATAGATCTATACGGGACTGACCATCCCACATCCTGACTGCTAGCTACAGTCCCGGCCGACCAAGCCAAGGGGTGACAAATGTCACATTCATTTCGACGCCAGCAGGTCGTCGTGTTTACATCCGTCAATCAGTATGGTTACGAGTATCTTTACATTTACCTTATAATTCATGGCTTTAAGGTAATAAGTGTTATCACGGTATTTTTCTACATAAAAAAAACCCTCATAATATATTTTCCTAGTTATACACTAGGCCGCATTTTAAACCTTTAAACTAACCTATTTAGGATTAAAGGCTATTCTAGACTCTCCGAGGTGTATTATTCATTTAATACCACCTAGAGTCTGCATTTTCATTCATTTAGACTCTCCGAGGTGTATTGTTCATTTAATACTACCTGGAGTCTGTATTTTATTTCTATATAAACGGCAACATCATTGCTGAAGTAAAGCATTATTTTCCCTATTACTTTTGCTTGTGGTCTTCTCACATATTTATTAAAGTATAAACTATATTTTGATAATGATGAGATACTTTTGAGGGAAAATACTCCTTAAAACATAAAACAGTTGAGTTTTGGTAGAAAGCTACTTTTATTAGAAAATATAGGATTTTCTGAGGGAAATTCTAATACTCTGTAAACTTTAATCACCATCCTTTAATGAGATTATTTTGATGAACAACGTGTATTTATATCAATGTCATTAAAATACTTATGAACTCACCAGCATTAAAATGCTGATACTCTCTTTCAAAATAACTTGTATTCTCAGGTCGTCAGTAGACAGGTACACTCCGGGAGCTTTTGTGAAGACAGCCTTGTACCGAGCTGCATCTTATGTTATCTTCTATATTTACTTTTGATGTTGTTGCTAAATGTAACCTATGTAAAAATTATTACTATTAATGCAATGGTTGTTGTAATTGATTTACTATACTGCATATGTTGTGATACTTGACATGACGTCCTCCACCCCAGAACGTTTCCGCCGTTCCGGTTTTGGGGCGTGACATTTGCTGACAGGGCCTTCTCCTGGTGGAATGACCACGTCAAATCACTAACTCTCCCTGTGGCCAACTCCATGTGCTGGGAGGACTTAAAAATCATGATGCTGGAGGACTACTGCCCGAGGGGCGAAGTTTAGAAGCTAGAGCAAGAATTTTGGAACCTCACAATCACGGGCTCCGATGTAGCAGCCTATACTACCAGATTCAACGAATTGGCGGTGCTATGTCCCGAGATGGTCACCCCGGAAAGCAAAAAGGTGGAATGTTATCTTTGGGGACTATCCCCCCAGATTTATGAAATATGGTATCTGCAAAGCCATCCACCTTTGACAATGCCAATCACTTATGGATCATGGAGTCTACCAGGGAACTATGACACCCACCCCAAACAAACAAAAGGGAGAGACAATAAAAGAAAACTCTGGAACGAGAGGAAGGGCCAACCGACACAAGAGCCCACAAAGAAACAACAAATCATGGCAATCCACCCTGCCACTGTCCCTACCGCTCCAGCACCAACGATACAATATGCTAGGAGCCTACCCAAATACGGCAAGTGCAACTTCCACCACACTGGAGCTTGTCGGGAAATGCATTGCAATAGCTGCAACAAAAGAGGGCATACCGCCCGTTTTTGTAGGGCGCCAGCTTAGCAGGTCGCCCCAGCGACAAATGTCGGGGTAAGCCAAGCATGCTACGGATGCGGGGAAACGGGGCATTTAAGGATAGAGTGCCCAAAAGCCAATAACATAAATGTAGGAGGCATGGGAAGACTCCTAACGATGGGACACGAAGAGGCAATGAAAGACCCCGTGGTGGTTACCGGTATGTTCCTTCTCAATAACACATATGCATGCATACTTTTTGATAGCGGTGCGGAGAGGAGTTTCGTGAGTCGTAAGTTCAAACATTTCATAAAAAAAACCTCAAACACTTAACGAAATGTTTACCATAGAAATGGCTAACGGGAAAACTGAAACCACAAGCGACATATATGTAGGATGCACCCTAACTCTAAACAACCATTCCTTTTAAATTGACCTAATGTCGGTTACAATAAGGAGTTTTGACATTATCATTGGAATGGATTGGTTAAATCCTCACCATGCCGATATCTTGTGTTACGAAAAGGTCGTTTGCCTTAACCTACCGAGTAATGAAACCCTTTCCGATCTGTCTCTTGCATCAAGGCTCGAAAATACCTGCACAAGAAGTACCACGCGTTCCTAGCTCACGTTGTTGACGAGAAGAGAGAAGTGAAAGACATCAAGGATATTCCAGAGGTCTGTAACTTTCCCGACGTATTCCCAGAAGACCTTCCGGGAGTACCACCCGTGCGACAAGTCGAGTTTAGAATCGACTTAATTCCTAGAGCCACCCTCATAGCCAAATCACCATATCGATTGGCCTCGTCCGAAATACAGGAATTGTCCAGTCAAATAAATGAACTGATGAGCAAAATATTCATCAGAACAAGCTTCTCGCCTTGGGAAGCACCAGTTCTCTTTGTAAAGAAGAAAGACAGATCATTTCATATGTTCATTGACTATCGAGAGTTGAACAAACTCACCATCAAAAATCAATATCCCCTACCCCGAATCGATGACCTTTTCGACCAATTACAAGGATCGAGCTACTTCTCAAAAATTGATCTAAGGTCGGGGTACCATCAGCTACGAGTCTAAGAGGAAGATGTCTCTAAAACGACATTTAGAACTCGCTACGGTCACTATGATTTCGTGGTGATGCCCTTCGGATTGACTAATGCGCCCGCGGTGTTCATGGACCTAATGTCTCGTGTATGCCGACCTTACTTAGATAAATTCGTGATAGTATTCATCGATGACATACTAATCTATTCACAAAGTATGGAAGAGCATAGTCAACACCTACGACAAGTCTTGGAGACGTTAAGGACAGAGAAACTATATGCAAAGTTTTCTAAATGCGAATTCTAGATCCGAAAGATGGACTTCTTGGGATACGTGGTCAGCAAGGAAGGGATACATGTGGATCCCTCAAAAATCAAAGCAATTGAGAACTTGGAAGCGCCAAGGACACCGACGAAAATCCACCAGTTCTTAGGCCTTGCTGGCTACTACAGGAGGTAAATACAAAGTTTTTCCAAGATAGCAAAGCCACTCACTACCTTGACTCACAAAGGAGTGACCTTCAACTGGGAGGATAAACAAGAAACTACCTTTCAAACGCTAAAACAAGCCCTATGCAGTGCTCCGATTTTGTCTCTTCTAGAAGGGACGGAAGACTTTGTAGTCTACTGCGATGTGTCTAAGCAGGGTCTAGGTTGTGTGCTCATGCAGCAAGGAAAGGTCGTTGCCTATCCCTCGAGACAACTTAAGACTCACGAGGTGAACTACACCACACATGACCTAGAATTGGGAGCAGTAGTGTTTGCCCTAGAGATCTGGAGACACTACCTCTATGGTACGAAGTGTAGAATCTTCACTGACCATAAGAGTCTCCAGCACATTCTCAATCAAAAGGAGCTCAACATGAGACAACGACGATGGGTAGATCTACTAAATGACTACGAATGTGAAATTCGTTATCATCCAGGGAAGGCCAACGTAGTAGCGGATGCCCTAAGTCGAAAAGAACACTTAGGCCACCGAGTAAAATTCATAACCATGACCATCCATTCACACTTGTCCATGAAAATCAAGGAGGCGCAGCTTGAGGCTTAAAAACCTGAGAATGTTGCAAGTGAAGCCTTGCGAGGAATGGATAAAAACCTCGAGGTCAAGGGTGACGGGGCTTATTATCTCATGAATCTAATCTGGACACCGAAATTTGGTGGGTACAGAGACGTTATCATGAACAAGGCTCACAAGACCAACTACTCTGTTCACCCTCGGTCTGATAAGATGTATCTAGACCTCAAGAAACTCTATTGATGCCCAAATATGAAGGCGGAAATTGCTACTTATGTGGGCAACTGCTTGACTTGTGCCAAGGTCAAAGTACAATACCAAAAGCCCTCGGGGCTTGCTACAACAGCCAGATATACCCGAGTGGAAGTGGGAGTGGATAACCATGGACTTCATAACTAAACTTCCCAAGACAACTGGTGGACTCGACACCATATGGGTGATTGTCGATAGGTTAACCAACCCGCGCACTTCCTACCAATAAAAGAAACAGACAAAATGGAGAAGCTAACGAGGATGTACCTCAAAGAAATTGTATGATTCCATGGTATGCCAATATCCATTATTTCTGAAAGAGATAGCAGATTTACCGCACGATTTTGGCAATCACTACAAAAGTCCTTAGGAACCAGGCTTGACATGAGTACAGCTTATCACCCTCAAACCGACGAGCAAAGGGAGAGAACCATTCAGACGCTATAAACATGTTGAGAGCTTGTGTGATAGACTTTGGTAAAGCCTGGGATACCCATTTACCGCTCATCGAGTTCTCATACAACAATAGTTATCACACTAGCATCAAAGTTGCTCCATTTGAAGCCCTCTATGGGTGCAAGTGCAGATCACCTCTGTGTTGGGCTGAGGTGGGTGACACACAGCTAGCAACAGGACAAGTGTCAAATAGCACACTCACCGGCCCTTAGATCATACGAGAAACTACAGAGAAGATCGTTCAGATCTGTGAATGACTTAAGGCATCTCGGGATCGACAAAAGAGCTATGCGGATAAACGACAAAAACCCTTGGAATTCAAAGTTGGTGACCACGTACTGTTGAAGGTCTCACCCTGGAAGGGAATCATACATTTTGGAAAACGTGGGAAACTGAATCCAAGGTATATCGGGCCATTCGAGATCCTCTCCAGGATCGCCCCGATGGCTTACAGACTTTAACTTCCGCAGGAACTCAGTAACGTACACCCCACCTTCCATGTGTCTAACTTGAAGAAGTGCCTGTCCGACGAGACTCTCGTCATTCCACTTGACGAAATTGAAGTAAACGAGAGTCTCCACTTCGTCAAGGAAACTGTGGAAATCATGGACAGGGAAGTCAAGAGAACAAAGCAAAGCTGCATACCCATACTGAAGGTCCGTTGAAAGGCCAAGCGAGGACCGGAATTTACTTGGTAACGTGAGGACCAGATGAAACAAAAATACCCACATCTTTTCCCCAACCCTTGAGGACCCACTCAGAATGCTAATTTCGGGATGAGATTCCTTCTAATGGGGGGATGATGTGACTGTTGGATTAGGTGTCTAAGCCCATAACTATTATTGGTATGTACTTGACCCGAGAGTAGTATGGTCCATTTGGGTTGCATATCACCAGGACAATTTGATAGGATGGACTTTTGAGAAAAGGTTATTTATTATTTATTAATATATTATAAGTTCTAATATATTAATATGAACTCATATTATTTAATTAGTATTGATCAAGAGTTAGTTTGGAATTAATTTTGTGATCAAAAGAGACTAATTAAATATAAGGTGTTGATTTGGTAAATCATTCATTCTTATGGTGTGGGCCAATGATCCATGATTTCTTAGGTTGGGATAAACCCATGTGACAATCCATGGATGATCCATGGAGGTTTAAACCCATGGAGCCTAAGGAATATGGAAGGTCATGCCCATTAGGGTTTACATGGTGTAACCCTAATCCTGCCACACTATATAAGAAGCCCCTTAGCATCCAAAATTGGAGACTAGACACACTAGTTTTCTTGGAGATCATTGAGCCGATTTGTGTACACCATATTCTCTCAAAATTCATCTAATGTCCAAAGGTGTGTTGTGATTCCATTGTAGGCATTCACACTATTGGTGCTAAGTTCTTAAACGTCAAAACTACAAGCTACAACAAAGAGGTAGTTCTATAACTTATTTCTATGTTGTTTATGTCAATTGCATGCTAGTTGTAGGCTTAATGCTTTGGAAACAATATTGCATGTATAATTAGAGAAACATAGATCCAAAGCATTTAGGGTTGTATGTGCACCATAGGATGTTGTAGTATACCAAAACCCATCAGTGGTATTAGAGACTAGGGTTGTTTTCTATTATACTTGATGTTTTATTGGTTTTCAAAGCTGGAAAAGTAAAATTTTTTGCATCTGACTGATGCACTCGCCGAGTCCACTGGCTGACTCGCCGAGTCCACTCAGAAACAGCCCAACTCGGCGAGTCCAGTTCATGTACTCGACGAGTTGGTGCCCCTATGTGCAGATTTTCGAGGTTTTGGCCCGTTTTGGATTAGAATCATTACCATAAAATGTATTAGTTCATAAAATTTGATTTTGTTTTTATGGTAATGATAATTCTCATCCAATTAAAAGATAATTATCAAAGTTTCATGATTTGTATTCGTTTATATGATTAGGCTAATTTCTTGAAACTTGTTTGATATGAATTATCTTATCTTATGAGTTTAATTAGATCATAGGCAAAAATGTTTGATTTTGTTAGTTACAATTTTTGATCTAAATGTTTTTGATGAAATCCATAACTTGTCCTCAAGTTATGGAAAGTGAAAAGTATCATTTTTAAATTTCATCTTAAATGGTTTTAAGTCTTCCATAACTTCTCCTCAAGTTATGGAACTTGAAGACTCTTTTACATAAATGTTTTTATGAACTCCATAACTTGTCCTCAAGTTATGGAATGTCAAGAGTATTTTCATTAAAACCTATATTAAACTCATAAGTTATGGATTTGAAAAGTTTTGACAAGTTTCAATACTTGCCCTCAAGTTTTGGAATTTGTAAAGTTTCACCTTTTTGAATACTTTAGTTCCAAACCATAGAGTTTTAAAAGTTTAAAAATTCAACCCTTATACTATTATAATATTATAGATTTAATATTTATATATATGTATAAGAGTAAAGTTAGTCTTACCGTTAGTAGGCCTCATTCACGAAGCCGGTCTATAAGGGGTATAACGTTACTACCTATAAAATGGCAGTTTAATGGGTGTCCACTCTCACCCACCGCTTCCTTGACTAGTGGAGGGTCGTTAGCCGAACGGGTAGGATAGGACATCAATTCTCATTATATGTATAATGATAATTATAAAGTCACTAAACTTTATTAAAATTCTCAATCTTAGTTACTTTAGGAAAATGTGAATTTGGTGCTAACCCATGAAAATGCGCTTTGCACCTTGTTAAGTCGTTAGTGGACCGTGTGTGGTTAACCGGTACACTAATCTGGGACTGACAGTGCGTGGCAAAGGGTAGCTTGATGTTAACCATAGATCAATGGAGCGTGTGTGGTTAATCGACACGTTGATTAGGTGGTTGTAACATTGGGTGTACCAAGCTAATTTGCATGGTTATTCACACCTTGTTTGTGATTCTCGGTATCCCAGTCACAAAGTTGAAGGGCACAATCGAGATTTAAACATGCCATTGAAAAGTTCAATGAATCTCAAAGGATCTAGGAATTTCAATCCATTTAAAACCTAATGATCAATTTCGTTTTTCATGGTGAAAATTGGTAAATCGTCATTTACCTACCTTTAAATATTTTGCAATTTGGATTACAACATCCCTCTTCCAAATTGTAAAATATTGTGTTGGGTCATAGCCTTAATATTTCATGTTGGGTGTTATATTAAGGACTTAAATCAACTAACTTGAATTTCTCCCATTATATATGTCTAGTTCAGACAACTATGGTCTTCCCAAATCTCTTGGAATAAGCTTTCCTTTATAAAGAGGATTTTCCACAAGGCGATCAAGGTGAAAGATTAATCCCTTCTTCGTGTGGTAGTGGAACTTCACTTCCTCCACCTCCTCTAATGATTCTCCCTAACCCACAAGTTCAAGGTCACTCAAATCCCTATTGGCAGGAAGGAAAGTCTGTGTGTACTCACTTCTTGGAGATGAAGTCACATATTGACAAGCTGGGAGAGTTGGGTGTTGACTGGGTTCTTCAATCACTTCCTAAGTCATATAGCGGGTTTTTTAAGGACTACTATATGGGAGATCATGACATGACCCTTATTGATCTAACATATTTTCTTGTTGCTGCTGAATCAGCAATGACTTGGCGCACTGGTAAAGCAATTTGATTGGAAGATCTACTCTCCAAACTTCCATGGACATTAACAATGGTAACATTGGAAGTCCAGAAAAGCTTTCTCTTCCCAATGGAAAGGGATCGGCCATGGTGAAGTCATTTGACCAAATGGTAAAGAGAAAAGCTAAGTATGAGATAGTCATGTGTACCATTCCCAAAGAGTCCATATGTTTCTATTGCCAAGAGAAGGGGCATTGGTTGCGAAGCTGCCGTATCTTCCTGAAGGACCACAAGGATGGTAAAGTCAGAGTGTATGACTCTGCCTCAGGTAAGTCCACTATCTAACTATATTAAGTTCCTAGTTGGAGATCCTTAATACATGATGTAATGTAATTACATTTTGATGTTTTGAAGGATCGAAGAAGAGAAATGAAGCTTAAAGGAAGAGTATGTTGAATCTGGTCGCAAAGATGGATTTCAATCGCATGGTTCGATGATCGGATTTTTAAGCTGCTGCTTAAGAGTTATGATAGATTGCCTAGAAATATGTAGTAACATAGTTTTCATTTGTAATTGTATTGTAAGGAAAAGTTTTTCCGCATTTTATAAATAAATAAAATTTTGTTTTTATTTTTATATTATACTTCCTTGCAAAGGCATTTGTGAAAATTAATGTTTGTATGTTTCTATGATTAAGCAATATGGATTTGATTCTTTCGTTTGTGGTAGTGTCGAGAATTTGTCAAATAAGGAAAGATTCTCATCACCCAAGTTTCAGTTGGATAGAAACTTGGAATCATGCAACTTGTATTGTGTGATGAATGAAAATTTTTATCTTTGGGAAATTAAGACTAATTCCTTGTTCACATGTATATGTGAGTCAAGTGAAGGACTAGGGGATCGGGCATACTGGGTGTGCACTGGTCAGGTCCACCACAAAGAGCGATAATACTATTCGTCATGATTTACTAAAGTTTAGTAAATATGGTTATGCTTACAAGTTTAAGTATAATTCTGAACATTGGAAAAGTTTCAATGTATGCCAGGACGAATAAGAAGAATCAAATTAGGCAGAAAGATAAAAGTTTCTCCAATCTGAAGAGATGGGAGAGTACTTTGGTATCGTGTTTTATGATCATTTTAATGATTATGGAAATCCATATCACAATTGATCTTCTAAGGATATCTTAGTTCATTTGTATGAATAAGAAGAGGAATCTTGAAATGTTGAAATGGTTAAATCTAGAAGATAAATCATACTTCGTTCCAAAATCAAGTCTTAGATTCATACTCCAAGATTGTAACTTGAGTGACATAATCTTTAAGAAGGTTTATAACACTTATCAAATGTAGAGTAAAATGTTTTCTACTCTTGTACATTTGAGATGGGTAAGTTGTGATGTTTTGGATAAAACAAAGACCAACTAAGGCCAATGGTGTGAAGAGTTTGTCTAGATGAGAATCCGCACCAACTCTTGAATATTTGTTTGTCAAGGAATGGTTCTTGACAAGAGAATCTTATATGTCAAGAGGTCAGTGGGAGTCTTAAAGATCTTGAAAGTTTCAAGAACTAATCAAGAGTAAACCTATTGTTAATCACTAGCACATGACTTGAGTTTTGTAACTTATCGTGTAGACATATTCTTGTTTCGGTGCCCATTCCAGTTAAATTTGACTATGTATGTGAGTTCTATGAGTTCTCAATTGTTTGCATTACAACTTGGAAGCAATGGTAGGCCCTTGTGCTGCCAAGTGGCAAGAAATTAAGATTGAACAAGTTCAGTCCATATGAGTTTGGATTTATCACTAACCTTGTCTTGTGATTATGGTTATGACAAATTCACATGGATAGGAACACATACACCATAAAATCTAAGTGTCATAAGGTCTCTCTCCAATTCATGAAAATGATTGTGAGGAAACGCTTTCACTAAGTAGATTTTAAATAGTTAGCAATTGTGATATTTGCATTCTCAAATTCGATTATGATTACGACATCCCTCTTCATAGTTCGAATTGTGAGAAAAAGGTCTAAACATTTCAGACTTATGGTTGTAAGTTATAAAATTGTTAAGAAACACATGTGGGCTACCTAAGGAAATGTTTATGAGTTTGAGAAGCCTAGATAAAGTCTTATCGAAGCATCTCGTATCAGAAATCCGAACTTTGGTAATGAAAGTCAATAAGTATTGATTTCTAGAAGTCGAGCTGATTTCTGAATACATGTCAAAGCTAGTGGGAGCATAAGTGTTATGCAACTAAGATAATAATTATTATGCTAGTGGGAGCATAATTATTATGATAAGTGTTGCAAGTTAGCAATGCTAATTATAGAAAACAAAGGTTTCAATTCGCAAGTTGCAGGGTTTGAAAAGTTGTTTTGCTATAATTAAGGCAGAGGAATTTATACTTCATTTCAAAATCTAAAAGCTTAGATTGAGTTTTTAATCAAATTTAGTCATATATATATGAATGTTATGTTGGAATGGTTCAACATAAGGAAATTCTATATATGGAAATGTTAATTGCATTCTCAAAATTTGATTATGATTACGGCATCCCTCTTCATAATCAAAATTATGAGAACATGGAAAATAGAAATATTATAGCAACAGGCTGATCAAGTATCATGTCTTTATGTTAGACATTATGAATCGCATCCCATATGCTTCGGGTATAGGATCGATTGAATATGCTATAATATTCTCGTGTTCTAAATTTTCCAAATGCCCAGGGCATTAAGAGGGAAAAAGGACTAGAACTGGATATAACTAAAGTGGTTAACAACTATTAAGGACAATCTAAGGTTCGCCAAGGATTGTTCGCTTGTAGTTTGAAGTATAAAATGGATGGACCACATTGACATATTCTGATAAGAGGCAACTCTTGTTCAGAAGTGATAGTCAAAATGGGAATATGGAAATGTTTCTATAAGTGGAAGTTATTCTTTAAATCTGTGTAAGATTAGGAAACTTAATGCAAGAAGGATGTTCAAAGGAATATACTTTGAATTTGAGACTTCACTTCCTTGGAATTGATTTGTTATCAATCTCTAGTGGAAAGTTTTGTAATATCGTTGGTCAAGTCTTTGTGACTTTTCGTATCATGACATTACAAAGGCTGCATTACATGAAAGTTTAGCAGTGACAAGAATTTGGAATTATTACACTTGCAATAAAGATTTGGAATTGAGAAATGAGCATCATTGAAATGTTTTTCAATTGATCTATTTCACAAAGTCAGGACCATAGACAAACATAGTGTTCATGCTTGGAGCATGGCATAGCTATTGTTTTAATTCAAGTATTAAGTTGATAAATCGAAACACAATACAATGAATAATGAGTAATCAATATCGCACTCAAAAGTTTTGGAATCATATAGGATTAGTATTTTTCTTTTATTTCACTTTGCATGTTTTGACTTCCCGAATAACTAGGTTATTCAAACCATCCACAGTCGATCATACTTTGGAAATAGGTATTGAGGCAAGACTGTCATGAATGGGTCTGTAGTTTGTCTAGGTGTTTTAGACATAGCTGCAGTGTTCATGAGTACTCCTAGAATAAGATTCGAGTATTGGATTCAACCCACACTCATCTGAATAACTTCAGGGATTTTATCACGAGTGATTGTGAGACAATAATATCTTATGTTCTTGAAACCAAGACGTGTGAGTTGTAGTTTCAAGTCGGTTACACATTGACGTATGTAACCGCACTAGTAACTGTTGGATATAGTGTCTAAGTCCATAACTATATTTGGTATGTACTTGACCCGACCCGGCATGGTCCATTTGGGTTGCACTTCACCCGAACAATTTATGGATAATCTTTTGAGAATAGTATAAGTTATGATTTATTAATATATTATAAGTTCTAATATATTAATATAAAATCATATTATTTAATTAGTATTGATCTATAATTAATCTAGGATTAATTTAGAGATCAAAAGTATGACTAATTGAATATGGGCTCTTGTATTTATATAGTGTGGGCTAATGCTTATTTGGAATGGGCTAGGCTTGCATGGAAAGTCCATGGATACTCCATGGAGCTTTAACCCATGGATCTTATGGAAATGAAAAGACATGGGTATTAGGGTTTACATGGATGTAACCCTAATCCACCACACTATATAAAGGAGGCTTTGGTTCTTGAAATCACACTAGTTGTGGTGAGTAAAGTAAGAGGGCCGATTTCAAGAAAGGTGATTACTATTCTCTCAAAATTCCAAGTTTGTGGTGATTTGTGATTTCCATTTGAGGCATCCACACTATTGGTGCTAGGCTCTAAAACTCCAAGCAATCAAATACAACTACAAGGTAAGTAATTCTACTAGCTTTATTTGATTCAAGTTCCCCATGCCATGCTAGATAGGATAAGAACCTTGGAAAAATAATTATTTGCATGTATCTTAGTCAAACATAGATCCAAGGTTTCTAGGGTTGCATGTACACCATAGGAGTGTTAGAATGCTCAAAACCCTCAGTGGTATCAGAGCCTGGTTTGTTTATTTGATACTTGATGCAAAAAAAAAAAAAAAAAAAAAACTTGAAAATCGAAGTTTTTTTCAAAAGCTCGTATCAAAATTTCAAGTTTTGTATATGTACTTACGATTCTTGAAATTTTTGATATGAACATTCATAAACATATGAGTTTAGAAGATCATAGAAATTATGTGCTAATAATTGATCAGATTAATTCTTGATCTTTATGTGTTTTAATGGAGTCCATAACTAGTTCTTAAGTTATGGATAACCAAAAGTCACATTTATAAATAACCATTAAAAGAACACATAGGTTACAAAAAATGAAGAGTTTTCATTTTTAATAACTATTAACTCATAAGTTATGACAAATGAAAAGTTTTGAAAGTTTACAAAACTTGCCCTCAAGTTTTGGAACATGTAAAGTCATATTAAAAACTTTAGTTCCAACCCCTAGAATTTTAAAAGTTAAAATTCAACCCTTATACTTTATAATGTTATAAGTTTAATAATATTTATATATATATAAGATCAAGTCGTCTTACCGCTAGTACGCCTCATTCACAAAGCCGGTCTATAAGGGGGGTATAAGGTTGTTGCCTATAAAATGGCAACTTAATGGGTGTCCACTCTCACCCACCGCTTCCTTGATCGGTGGAGGGACGTTAGCCGAACGGGTAGGACAAGGAATTATCAATTCTCATTAAAAGTATAATGATAATACTAAAGTAACTAAACTTTATTGAATTCCCAATCTTAGTTATTTTAGGAAAATGTGAATAAGGTGCTAATCCATGAAATTACACTTTACACTTTGTTTAAGTCGTTAGTGGAGCGTGTGTGGTTAACCGGCACACTAACTTGAACTTGACAAGGTAGGTAAAGGGTGACTTAATGTTTATCATAGTATCGATGGAGCGTGTGTGGTTAACCGGCACATCGATTGAGGGGTAATACATTAAGGGTACCAAGTAATTTGCATGGTTACTTCACACCTTGTTTTGTGATCCTCGGCATCCCAGTCACAAAACTTGAAGGGCACACTCGAGATTGAAACATACCATTGAAGAAAGTTCAATGAATCTCAAAGAATCTAGGAGTTTCTAAACCAATTAAAACCTAATTAAATATTTCGTTTTTCATGGTGGAAATTGGTGAATCGTCATTCACCTACCTTCAAATATATTATAGCTTAGATTACGGCATCCCTCTTCTAAGTTATTGGTATGTACGTGACCTGAGAGTAGCATGGTCCATTTGGGTTGCATATCACCTGGACACTGTAATAGAATGGACTTTTGAGAAGAGGTTATTTATGATTTATTAATATATTATAAGTTCTAATATATTAATATGAAATCATATTATTTAATTAGTATTGATCAAGAATTAGTTTGGAATTAATTTTGTGATAAAAAAAGACTAATTAAATATAAGGGGTTGATTTGGTAAATAATTAATTCTTATGGTGTGGGCCAATGATCCATGATTCCTTAGGTTGGCCTAAACCCATTTGACAATCCATGGATGATCCATGTAGTTTTAAACCCATGGAGCCTAAGGAATATTGAAGGTCATGCCCATTAGGGTTTACATGGTGTAACCCTAATCTTGTCACACTATACAAGAAGCCCCTTAGCATCCAAAATTGGTGACTAGACACGCTAGTATTCTTGGAGATCATTGAGCCGATTCGTGTACACCATACTCTCTCAAAAGTCATCTTTTGTCCAAAGGTGTGTTGTGATTCCATTTGAGGCATTCACACTATTAGTGCTAAGTTCTAAAAGGCCAAAACTACAAGCTACAACAAAGAGGTAATTATCTAACTCATTTCTATGTTGTTTATGTCAATTGCATGCTAGTTGTAGGCTTAATGCTTTGGAAACAGTATCACATGTATAATTAGAGAAAACATAGATCCAAATCGTTTAGGGTTGTATGTGCACCATTAGATGTTGTAGTATACCAAAACCCATCAGTGAAAAATGTCAATTTTGGATCAAACAAAGTCAACAAGTCAACCAACTCAACTCGACTAGTATTAGGATTTTAGGATAAGCACTATGTTTCCTAATGTTCCTAATGTACAACTTAAAATTATAATACAAACTATCTCGCTGGATTGCCAATTATCAAATATAAACCCTAATTAGGGTTAGTAACGTAACAACTCGATAATTCAGCTATATATTATTTGGGAATAAATAATATTCATAACACAAATGTAGTGGAGTACATAAACCTAACACTACGTGGCAAATTCATAACAAAGGCTACAAACACAACTTTTGGTGAATTCGTCACCAAATGCAACAAAGTCTAGACCCGACTAAACACCGAATTTTAACGAAACGAACTTGGAAATTCAACCTAACTATTCATGTAACATATTATTATTTGATAAAAACCTTTGTTATAATAATTTGAATTTTTCTAATTCAAATTAAATATTTATACATACTTTATACCACACTTTTTATTTAAAACACATCATTTTTATAAAAATCCCACTCTTTTATAAAAATGCCCAGATTTTTATAAAAGAATTTGCTAGCTTTGACTTTAGGGGTTATGGAACCCAAAAATGACACAATGGTCCCTTCTTTTCCAACAAGTCAAATCCCCCACACATCTCCATGCATGGCCACCCTATCTACCCCCACCCCCTTCCCCCTCCCTCTTAAACTTACGGCCAAAAAGCCATTTTCCTTCCATCATCTTCATCTTTTTCAACTTCTCATTTAAGTTTAAGCCCTCATCTTCCAACCCTAAATTCTTCCAAGTTAGTTCTTGAGTTTTGGTAAGTACTTCCTTCATAATCTAGTGATTCTACACACTTCTATACTAGTTTCAATCCATTTACACACATTGTCATGTGTTACTATTCATAGGATCTTCAAATCTTCAAAGTCTTCTTCAAGTATTGTTGACTTGAAGCTTCCATCTACAACCTTACATTCATTAAGAAAACACACATAAGGTGAGTTCATACCCCTTCATTTTCGAGATTTTTAAGTTTTAGGGGGAGAATACAAGTAAACTTGTAAAAATATACAAGTTATTATAAATGCTTACTTATATGTTGTGTAAAAGTGCTAAATACTTGAAATAATGTTATTACCAAGCTTTATGAACATTTATATGTATATGATTGTTTAAAATAAAAAAAATATGAAAAACAAGTTTAAACATGCTATATGTTCTTGAGAAAAAGTCATAAACACAAAACTATAAAAACTAGGGTTTTCATGAGCCTAATATGATTTTTATAGCATAAATGGTTATAACCAAGTTATTACACCATTTTTGTGGGATATAAACCAAAATATGTTATTTTTGACATATGTCTAGAAACTAGTCAAAAATACCAAAGATTTAGTTTTACAAAAAGAATACTTCAAAATCTATCATTTTATACAAAATTGGGTTTTCTAACAAAAATGGTCATAACTAGGTTATGACACCATTTTTGTGAGTTTTGAATAAAAATATGTTTTTTAAAACATATAAAGTTAACTTGACCTAAAAATCACAAAAAGGTAAAAGTAAGTTTTTCATAACTATATTTCCCTATTTGCCGTTTGTGACGTTAAAAGTCAAAAACTAGAGAAATCGAAATTTTCATACTAAGGACTCACTTATTTGTGCTAGATGTAAAATACTTGTTATTTACGACTCTCTAAGCATGCTAGCCTATATATATATATATATATATATATATATATATATATATATATATATATATATATATATATATATATATATATATATATATATATATATATATATATATATGGAAAACAAAAACCCCTAAAAAAAACCCTAAAAATCATAAAAATGCATAAAAAAAATACTTAGAGATCACAATACTTTTTTTTAATTTTTTTTATAAAAAATCGCAGCTTTTTATTGAAATTCGCTGAAAAAAAAATAAAAAATCAATTTTCTTTTTATTTTTTTTTATAAATTTTTTTTTAAAAAAATTTGTTTCAGCGAATTTTTTAAGAACCTGCGATTTTTTCATAAAAAATGTCAAAAAAAAGTTTTGTGATCTTTAGGTATTTTTTTATGCATTTTTTTGATTTTTAGGGTTTTTTATGGTTTTTTTGTTTTCCAAATAACTCTTCCCTATATATATATATATATATATATATATATATATATATATATATATATATATATATATATAGGTACAAAAATCAAATATTATAATAAACTATATAAGTATAGTTTATGGATCATTAACACTATTGTATCATGTGATGCAAAGTGGATAATTCTATATATATATATATATATATATATATATATATATATATATATATATATATATATATAATTAGTTTATACTATTTTACTATCATGGAAAAGTGATAATTACACATACAAAGGTTTTCATTATAACAAAATGTAAACTCGTTGAATCAATTTTTGTGAGTCAAAGTCGTCTTTGTACCTACCAGAGTACCTTCAAAAGTCCTGTATTATAACCAAAATCTCCCGTGAGAGAGTGTGACACTTGTGTATAGATCTATACGGGACTGACAATCCCGCACCTAAGCTACTTGCAACAGCTAGACCGGCAGGTCTGGGGTGACAAATGTCTAACATTCTGATGCCTGAAGAACGTCGTAATAAGCCATCTATGTCTTTAGCACGGTTATAATAACTCACATGGGGTAACAAGGATACATTTAGTTTATGGGGAAACATACATTCAAACGGTCTTAATAAATTAAAACTGCATAGTACTATTTTAAGTATGGAAATACTTGTACATTTCGGTCTTAGGGTTTTTAGGACTACAATTCATGTTAAGGAAAATATTGGATTTTCTGGAAACGAACACTATCATTTTACAAGGAAAGGCTTACAATTCTTCATACGAACTCTTATGAACTCATCAACTTAATTATTGACACTTTTTCAAAACTACTTGTATTCTCAGGAAATCACTAAAACAGGTAACTACAAGCTTTTGAGGATGGGACGCTAAGGCGTCAAAAAAATCTTATTATCATCATATTGTAATTGATTTTGAAACATGCAACTCTTACAACAATGTAACTTTTTCAATTATATTTATGATGGTTGTGTTTGCTTTGATCACTATTATTCATTATCTAATGATACAATACATGAAAGTCATCCACACCCGGACGTTTCCGCCATCCTAGTTTGGAGGTGTGACATAAACTAGATTGCGTCCTCGAAATCCGTCTTGGTTGGGAACTCTTAAACCTAATCCAACACATTCCATAAGCTTCCTCTAACCGCTTAGAAATCAATGCACCTTATTAAAACTCGAGAGACCACTCGAAAACCCATAACTGCCAACAAAAACCAAAAAACTTGAAAGTACTCAACCGTAACAACTCTCTTTCTCTCCCTAACTGTAAGACCCAACTTCTAGTGAAAACCACTCAAACGGGAAACTCTCAAAACTACAACCATGACTAACCCCATCAATATACTTCCCGGAACCGGTAACCCATCCGTCTAAACTTCAGAAGTTATACCCTAGGTTTGATGATCATCCTTTCGTCATACCTACCCTTATTTCCCTGACTAGGAATGCCACCAATCTATGTAGAAAGAATACTCAAGATATCCCGGTCGTGAATTTCACCCAACCCCAACTCTGGAAATTATCCCTAAAACCTTAAATACACACTCGACTTCCTAAAAAGTCATCACCAAGCTACTGCTCCCACGAGTATAATTATGGTCAATCCAAGAATCTCACGTTGCATCTAAATCCATCATCAGCTCAGGTGTACATCCATCTGACAAATTACTCGAGACATTTACAATGAACTTCATGACTCAATATATCAGAACTGATACCCAACATTGGTTACCAACTCCTAATAGACAACCCGCAAGCAAACGAGGTTCATATTGCAGCATTCATCAAGAGAATTCTGATGCACAGATAATACGCCCAACAAATTTTATTGTCCACATGATCCAAACCAGCTGGTCACTGAGTCTCCCAACTCCCAACAATGCACTAAAACCCAAACATGCTAATAAGACTAATGATCTGAGACCTAAGAGCCTCAATCAAATTACTATCGGGTCCCACCCATATGAATCATATAGCCACTCATTCACGATACAACGTGACACATTTTAATCACTAAAATGATAAGTTCACGGTAGTACGACGGTGTTGTCGTCATTCCATCATTGGCTTAAAGACTCACGACCAACACCATAGGAGCCTAAAGATACTCAAGCATCAACCCACCGACTTTCAGGAACCCAGTCAACATCCCTCTCAATACTAACCAAGCACAACCTGAGCCATACCCTTCTATAACGTACAATTCCTTTCAAAGAACAAGCTGCTACCAACATAAAAACAGACAAAAACATGGTCACACACAACCATAGAATGAGATAGGTTGTTTTACACTTCTTCCATTTCAAAGGCTATAACCCAAATGAGAACCATGCTAATAATTTAAACCGATTTTTCCTTTTCAATCTTGTTCAGTCCACATACACCCATCATGATAATATCTAATGGACTTACCACAATACACACCCTCAAGAGACCCCATAACCAACCATGGATCTACTGAATTCCTTTTTTTCCTCACAACCTTACACAAAGGGTAAAGGACCAGTAGATCTCATGAAATGACGAACCTCAATCGTTAACATAAACATCCTCATGAATGACTGAAACAAGATCCCACACATTGATTGAAACTGAACAAAATTCCATCAATACGTAACTAGCTCGATAAAACATCCAAAGTTATCCATAAATGCTGCTAAAACCCTAGATAGATCAATCCAAATACCAACCCTACCGACACGACGTGTCAAAATTGGATTATGCGCAGAACCAAAGCCACACCTGAAAAACTAAACAACATCGCTCTGATGTCCAAACTCCCAATAACCAAGGACAGCTGCCAAAACCGAGCCCATTGTGAACAATACTTGCATAACAAAAAATTAAGGGTACCCATACCCAGAAACCAAAATGTGCAATGTAGAAATTTTGATGATAGGTTGACGCATCCATTGAACTTCAACTGATAAAGCTCAAAACTTTAGAAGAACCTCAGCTATTGACAATGAATGAAATGACTAACAATCGAGAATGCATTGACAACTAATCCAATGACCCAATACACTACTGAAAAAAACCCATGTGAAACTAAACATACCAAACTTTGAAGTTGATTTACCGATCAAAAACTGCCCAGCCTAGACTATGGATAACAATCTGTTGGGTTTTGATCATTCTAACACTCCTAAGTGTACATGCAACCCTAAATACTTTGGATCTATGTTTTCTCTATTATAAATGAAAATATGAATATTCCAAGGTATTACCCTAACTAGCATACAAAACATTGATACTTGGGTAATAAACTAGATACAAAAACATACCTTGTTGATGTAGCTTGACTCCATGTAGCTCGAGAGCCTAGTGCCCCAAGTGTGACACCTCAAATGGTTCACACAACATCACCAACACATGGAATAACCATGAGAAGAAGACACTCATGCTCAAATCGGCTAGCCCTCATATATGTATCACTAGTGCCAATTTCTTGAGCTAAAGGGGTCCGTATATAGTGTGCACATTAGGGTTACACCATGTAGCCCATGACTTTACCCATTCCTTATGCTCCATGGGTTTTAACCTCCATGGAGTATCCATGGATCACCACATGGGTTAAATCCAACATAAGGAATCATGGATCATAAGCCCACATATATAAGAACGAATGATTTACACAATCAATCCCCATATATTTAATTAGTCTCCTTTTGATCACTAAATTAAGTCCAAATTAATTCTTGATCAATACTAATTAAATAACATCGTTTCATATTAATATATTAGAACTTATAATATATTAATATGTCACAAAATGTCTTCTCCTCACAAACGATCTATCCAAATGTTTCGATGCCATGCAACCCAAATGGACCATGCCGAGTCGGGTCAAGTACATACCAATTATATTTATGGACTTAGACACTAATCCAACAGTCTCCCACTTAGATAAGTCTAAAACTATTATTGCATATGACTTCAAGAACCAAATGGCAATCGTAGCTCTCAAAAGCCGCTGTTGAACTCTGACGTTGTAACTGAACTCTGATCTCGTCAATGACTTGTCTATTAGATAAGGGATCATATATTCCTCCATTCTAGATATCATATGAACTGAGACATGGATTATCAATAATTCTCTCAGTCCATTTGTTGTTTCCTGATTTCCGATTCAAGACGACTGACTGATTGAACAGATCAAATCAGTCCTGGCTTGGCCAAGCACTCACATGTGTCATCACTAAATCATCGAGGGGGCCACAAATATCACTTTTATCCCAAAGGTAAAAGGAATGGATAAACTTCGACTCATATGGCTTATTCTACTACTTGTTGAATCATACACAAAGGCACGTTTTATAACATCGAGTTACCAATGCGGTTTCGTGCAATCCATATATAACCAACTCATAGTAACAACTCATATCTCTAGGTTTGAGCAATATAGGATATTATCGTTTCATGATAGCTCGTGATAAACTCCATGAAGTGAGTCAAATGAGCGTGGGTTAAATCCAATACTCAGAACTTATGAGCACGCATGAGTGTTGTAGCACCGCTTTGTCCAACATCTTAGACCTCTACAAGCCAACCCATGACAGTCTTAATTCATATCTACTTCCAACATATGACCGACTGTGGATAGTTTGAATAACTTAGTCATTCAGGAAGAACGACTTAGTTATTCTGGAAGTCAAAACATGCAAAGTGAAACACAAGAATGATCGAATCTAATATGGTCTCAGAACTTATGAATATAAATAAATAATCTTTTATTTATCACCATATTGATTTTATATTGTTCATTGTATACGGTTTCAAACTATCAACTTTATACTTGAATTAAAACAATAGTTGTCCCATGCTCCAAGCATGTACACTATGTTTTCTAAACACTAGTCATGCCATACACCAAGTATGCACACTATGTTTGTCTAAACATTATTTATGCCATACATCAAGTATGCACACTAAGTTTGTCTATGATCTTTACTCTATGAAATAGATCGATTGAACATAATTCCAATGATTCTTATTTCACAATCCCAATTCCTTACCGCAAATGCAAGAATCCCAAATCCTGCCATTTACCTAAATCTGTTAGATTCTAAACTTATATGCATTGATCCTCTTGTAATGATTTTGCACAAAGTCACAAAGACTTGTCAACATACATTATAGAGTATTCCAATGGAGATCAACTCCATGGAAATATCCTTCTTGCATTAAGTTTTTTTTCTAATCTTACACAGATTGAATCCACCTATGGAGACAACTCCATATTCCCATTTTGACTATCATTTTTGAGCAAGAGTTGCCTCTTTTAGAACATGTCAATATGGTCCTTCCAGAAACACTATACTTTCAACTGTCCCTGAGCAACCAATCTTTGGTAAATCTTAGATTGTCCTCGACTGTGACAACCCGAAATTTTTTTGCTTTTAAAGCTCAGTCAGTCAACTCAATAGAGTGTCAGACTCAATGGTAATGAGTTCTAGCCGGGTTAAAGGTCATTCTAAAGAGTTTAAGCCTAGTACACTTAAGGAATGAGTGTTAGAATGTACCTGCAGGAGACACTGTGCAACAAATCAAGCATTAACCTCATTATTGTTGGATTAATGTTTAAGTCCATAACTATATTTGGTATGTACTTGACCCGACCCGGCATGGTCCATTTGGGTTGCACTTCACCGGCACAATTTATATGGATAGTCTTTTGAGAATAGTATATTTATGATTTATATTAATATATTATAAGTTCTAATATATTAATATGGAATTATATTATTTAATTAGTATTGATCAAGAATTAATTTAGAATTAATTAAGTGATCAAAAAGAACTAATTAAATATGGACTCTTATATATATATGGAATGGGCCATGTTCATTCAGGTTGGGCTAAGCTTTCATGGATGGTCCATGGAGCTTTTAACCCATGGATCCTATGTAAATGAAAGGTCATGGGTATTAGGGTTTACATGGATGTAACCCTAATCCTCCATAATATATAAAGGGGTCCTTGGCTCACAAAATTGGCACAAGTGTGTGAAAATAAGAGTGGGCCGATTTTAGTGTGCATACATATTCTCTCAAGTTCTTCCAAGGTGTTTTGGTGATTTGTGATTCCATTTGAGGCTTCCACACTATTGGGGCTAAGCTCTTAAAGCTTGAAGACATCAAGCTACATCAAAAGGTATGTCATCTAACTAGAACTTTGTAGTATAGGTGCTTCATAATATGCTAGTTAGGATGAAACCTTGGAATAGTTAATATTTGCATGTATAATAGATAAAACATAGATCCAAGGTTTATAGGGTTGCATGTACACCACAGGAGTGTTAGAATGCTCAAACCCCAATAGTGGTATCAGAGCCATGGGTTATTTTCTGTTATATTGATGCAAATTCTCCCTTCAATATAAGTATAATGATAAATACTAAGTAACTAAACACTTATAAATTCCCAATCTTAGTTACTTAGGAAAATGTGAATAAGGTGCTAATCCATGAAATTACACTTTGCACTTTGTTTATGCTGTTAGTGGAGCGTGTGTGGTTAACCGGCACACTAACCTGGACTTAACAAGGTAGGCAAAGGGTAACTTAATGTTTATCATAGTATCGTTGGAGCGTGTGTGGTTAACCGGCACATCGATTGAGGGGTAAATATTAAGGGTACCAAGTATATTTGCATGGTTACTTCACACCTTGTTTTGTGATCCTCGGCATCCCAGTCACAAAACCTGAAGGGCACACTCGAGATTGAAACATGCCATTGAAAAGTTCAATGAATCTCAAAAGAATCTAGGAGTTTCAAAACCAATTAAAACCTAATAATACATTTACTTTATCTTGGTGGAAATTGGTGAATCGTCATTCACCTACCTTCAAATATTTTATAGCTTGGATTACGGCATCCCTCTTCCAAGTTATAAAATAGTTTGTTGGGTCCTAGCCTTAATATATCATATTGGGTGTTATATTAAGGACTTAAATCAACTTTACGTGAATTTCTCCCATTGTTGATGTCTGGTTTAGACAACAATGATCTTCCCAAACCAAGCTTTCCTAATGAATATGACTTCCCGAGTTTGGCTCATGGAAGTCATACTTCTCTTCCTCCACCTCCTCCAATTATTCTCCCTAACCCACAAGTTCAAGGTCACTCAAGCCCTAATGGCAAGCAAGGTCTATGTGTAATCACATCTTAGAGATGAAGTCACATATTGACAAGCCGGGAGATTTGGGTGTCAAAGTCTTGAGAAAGTTGGATGTTCAATCACTTTCTAAGTCACATAGTGAGTTCCTTTGGGACTAGTATGAAACAGACTATGACATGAACCTTAATGATCATATCTATTTGCTTGATGCTGCTGAATCAGCAATGATTTGGAACGATAGTAAAGCAAATTTGATTAGAATATCAACTTCCCAAAAAACTTTACGGACAGTGACAATGGTGACACTGGAAATCCAGAAAAAGCATTCTCTTCCCAATGGAAAGGGATTGGCCATAGTCAACCCGATTGACCAAATGGTAAAGAGAAAGGCTAAGTCTGAGATAGTCCCATTACCAAAGGGTCCATATGTTTATTTTGCCAAAGGAAGGGGCGTTGATTGCAAAGCTGCCAAATTTACCTAAGGATGTTAAAGTCAATAAGTTTGACTCTACATCAGGTAGAGCCCATTATCTAACTCTGTTAAGTTTTATTCTGAGATCCTCATTACATGATGTGACTGGGTCACATGTTGATGTTTTAAGAATCAAAGAATAGAGAGAAATCTTAAAGGAAGTATATGTTGATTCTGATCGCGAAGGTGGATTTCGATCGCATCAGAATTTTGAGCAGTTGCTTAAGAAGTTATGATATATTGCTAAGAAATAGATAACAACAATTTTCCATGTGGATTGTAAGGATAAGTTTTTCCGCAAAGTTTTAAAATATAAGAAAATTGTTTAATTTTATTTATTTGAAGTATCCTTACAATGGCATTTGTGGAAAATTGTTGCTTATATGATTCCACTGACAGCAATATTGGAAAATGGATTTGATTCTTTCATTTGTGGTAGTGTCTAAATTTACCAAATCAGGAAAGTGCCTCATCACCCAAGTTTCAATTGGACCGAAACTTGGAATCATGCAAGTTGAATAGTATGATGAATGAGAACTTTCAAGCATTGGAAAATCAAGACTAATTACTTATTCACATGGATGTGTGAGTCAAGTGAAGGACTAAAGGGATCGAGTACACATTCTTCTGCACTGGTCATGTCCACCACAAAGCCCGTTAAGACTATTTGATTTACTAAAGTTTAGTAAATATGGTTATACTTACAAGTTTAAGTATAATTCTGAAACATTGGAAAAGTCTCAATGTATGGCAGAACGAATGGGAAGAATCAAATTAGGCAGAAAGATAAAAGTTTCTCAAATCTGAAAAGATGGGAGAGTACTTTAGTATCATGTTTGTGATCATCTTAATGATTTAGAAATCATATTACAATTAGTCCTCTAAAGGTCATCTTAGTGCATTCTTATGACTAAGAAGAGGAGTCATGAATTGTTGAAATGGTTAGATCAGGAAGATGAGTCATACTTCGTTCCAAAACAATTCTTAGAGTCATACTCCAAGATTGTAACTTGAGTGACATATCTTAAAGAAAGGTTTAAAACACTTGTCAAATGTAAGAGTAAAAGTGTCCTACTCTTGTACATTTGAAATTGGTAAGTTGTGATGTTTTGGATAAAACAAAGACCAACTAAGGCCAATTGTGTGAAGTGTTTATCTTGATAAAGAATCCGCACTATCTCTTGAATATTTGGCAAGATAGTCTTATATGTGAAGAGGATAGTGGGAGTCTTAAAGATCCTAAAAAGAATTTCAAGAACTAATCAAGAATAAAACCTGAGGTTCTTTACTAGCACACGACTTGAGGTTTATAACCTATCGTGTTGACATATTCTATGCCCATTCCAGTTAAAGTTGGCTTTGCATAGGAGTTCTGAAAGTTCTCAATTGGTTACATAACAACTTGGAAGCAATGGCAGACCCTGTACTGCCAGGTGGCAAGAAGTTAAGATTGCATAAGTTAAGTCCATATGAGTTTGGATTTGTCATTATCCTTGTCTTGTGACTATGGTTTTGACGATTCACATGGATAAGAACACATACACCATAAAATCTAAGGGTCATAAAGTTTCTCTCCGATTCATGAAAATGATGGTGAGGAAACACTTCCACCAAGTAGATTTGAAGCAGATGGCAAAAGGTATAAACAATTGAGACTATGATTACGACATCCCTTTTCATAGTTATCAAATTGTTTAGACACACATGCATGCTATCTAAGGAAAGGTGTATGATTTTGATAAAGTTTTATCAAAGCATCTCGTATCAGAAATCTGAACTTTGGTAAGAAAGTCAATAAAGTATTGATTTCTAGAAGTCCAGCTGATTTTTGAGTACATGTCGAAGCTAGTGGGAGCATAAGTGTTATGCTAATAATCATCATGTTAGTGGGAGCATGATAATTATTGTTAGTGTTGCAAGTTAGCAATGTTAATTATAGAAAACAAAAGTTTCAATTCGTGAGGCTGCAGGGATTGAAAAAGTTGTTTTGCTATAATTAAGGGAGAGGATATACTTCATTTCAGTTCTAAAGGCTTAGATTGAGACCTTAATCATCTTTAGTCAAGAATATATATATAAATTTCATGTTGGATTGGTTCAACTTAATGAAATTCTATATATTGCGTTCTCAAAATTCGATTATGATTACGACATCCCTCTTCATAATCAAATTTTGAAAACATGGCAAATAAAAATATTGTAGCAAAAGACTGGTCTTGAATCATGTGTTTATGTGAGACATCATGAATCGTGTACCATTTGCTTTGGGTACAGGATCGATTGCATGTGCTATAATATTTGTCATTTCTAAATTTTTCCAAATGCCCAGAGGCATTAAGAAGGGAAAAGGTCTAGAATTGGATATGACTAAAATGATTAAGCAATTGTCAAGGACAATCTGAGGTTTACCAAAGATTGGTTGCTCAGGGACAGTTGGAAGTATAGTGCTAATTTTGGAAGGACCATATTGACATATTCTGAAAAGAGGCATCTCTTATTCAGAAGTGATAGTCAAAATGAGAATATGGACTTGTCTCCATAGGTGGAAGTTATCTGTGTAAGATTAGAAAACTAAATGCAAGAAGCATGTCCAAAGCAATGTACTTTGAATATGAGACTTAGTTTCCATGGAGTTGATCTCCATTGGAATACCTTATAATGACTGTTGACAAGTCTTTGTGACTTTGTACATATTCATTACAGGAGGGTCAGTGCATATAAGTTTAAAATCTAAACAAATTTCGATAAATGATAGAAAATTTGAAATTCTCACATTTTTCGATAAGGATTTGGGAGTGTGAAATTAGAATCATTGAAATTATGTTCAATTGGTTTATTTCACAAAGTAAGGATCATAGACAAACATAGAGTGCATACTTGGTGTATGGCAAAGCTATTGTTTAAGAAAAACATAGTGTACATGCTTGGAGCATGGGACAACTAGTGTTTTTAATTCAAGTATATAGTTGATAAAACCGAAACAATGAATAATGAGTAATCAGTATGGTGATAAATAAAAGTGTTTATTTATATTCATAGGGTTTGATACCATATTTGATTCATTTATTCTTGTGTTTCACTTTGCATGTTTTGACTTCCAGAATAACTAAGTCGCTCTTCCTGAATGGTTAAGTTATTCAAACAATCCACAGTCGGTCATATGTTGGAAGTAGATATGAATCAAGACTATCATGGGTTGGTTTGTAGAGGTCCAAGTTGGTGGACAAAGTGGTGCTACAACACTCATGAGTGCTCATAAGTTCTGAGTATTGGATTCAACCCGCGCTCATTTGAATCACTTCATGGATTTTATCACGAGTGATCATGAGAAGATAATATCTTATATTCTTCAAACCTAGAGATATGAGTTGTTACTATGAGTTGGTTATACATTGATTGCACGAAAACGCATTTGGTAACTCGATGTTATAAAACGTGCCTTTGTGTATGATTCAACAAGTAGTAGAACAAGCCATATGAGTCGAAGTTTTTCCATTCCTTTTACCTTCGAGATAAAAGCGATATCTGTGGGCCCCTTGATGATTTAGCGATGACACATGTGAGTGCTTGGCCAAGCCAGGACTGATTTGAATTGTTCAATCAGTCAGTCATCATAAATCGAAAATCAGGAAACAACAAATGGACAGAGAGAATTATTATAATCCATGTCTCAGTCCATATGATATCTAGAATGGAGGAATATATGATCGCTTATCTAATGGACAAGTCATTGACAAGGTCAGAGTTCGACAGCGGCTTTAAGAGCTACGATTGCCAGTTAGGTTTTGAAGTCATACTCAATAATAGTTTTAGACTTATCCAAGTGGGAGACTGTTGGATTAATGTTTAAGTCCATAACTATATTTGGTATGTACTTGACCCGACCTGGCATGGTCCATTTGGGTTGCACTTCACCGACACAATTAATATGGATAGTCTTTTGAGAATAGTATATTTATGATTTATATTAATATATTATAAGTTCTAATATATTAATATGGAATCATATTATTTAATTAGTATCGATCAAGAATTAATTTAGAATTAATTAAGTGATCAAAAAGAACTAATTAAATATGGACTCTTATATATATGGAATGAGCCAAGTTCATTTAGGTTGGGCTAAGCTTTCATGGATGGTCCATGGAGCTTTTAACCCATGGATTGTATGTAAATGAAAGGTCATGGGTATTAGGGTTTACGTGGATGTAACCCTAATCCTCCATAATATATAAAGGGGTCCTTCGCTCACAAAATTGGCACAAGTGTGTGAAAATAAGAGTGGGCCGATTTTAGTGTGCATACATATTCTCTCAAGTTCTTCCAAGGTGTTTTGGTGATTTGTGATTCCATTTGAGGCTTCCAAACTATTGGGGCTAAGCTCTTAAAGCTTGAAGACATCAAGCTACATCATCTAACTAGAACTTTGTAGTATAGGTGCTTCATAATATGCTAGTTAGGATGAAACCTTGGAATAGTTAATATTTGCATGTATAATAGAGAAAACATAGATCCAAGGTTTATAGGGTTGCATGTACACCATAGGAGTGTTAGAATGCTCAAAACCCAACAATTATAAGTAGTTCACGGCCACCATGCCAATGAGTTTATGGCCGTAAACTCATGTGGCCGTAAACTCAAGAGTATATATGTGGTCCTTGATCATTTTCAGCCATTTCTCACATTCCAACCTCAAGAACACTCCAAATCCTCTCAAGTATCATCGAGTTCATCATCTTAGATCATCAAAAACGTAAGTGTTCTTTCCTTGATTTGTTGTTACACTTCATCTCCTAGCTACACTCTTTGATTTCATCCATGAAAACATTCATTTTCATCTGAATCTTCAAATCTTCAAGTTTCACCAAGAACACCAAGAACGCACACTAGTGTTCTTGGCCAAAATCGACCCTTTCAAGCGTCTACATCATAAGTACTCTTCCATATACTTGATATCCAGTTAAGGTTCGTGCTTAAGACCTTGAAATCATCAAGAATGAAGGACCATAAGGAGTTTACGGCCAAGCCATCTCCCAAGGCCGTAAACTCCTATAAAGGTGTCATTTTGGCCCTAAACTCTTCCTAAGGCTTGGATTTGAGCCTAGAACACTCCCATGTGCTTTGTAGGACCTTAAATCATCACCCAACTCATCATTTGAGAGATTACGGCCCAAGAGTAAACACCCTTGGCCGTAAACTCCATTTATGGTCAAGTCTTGGACCTTAAACGCTTCTAGACCCTTGCTAAGCCTTATAACACTTGAACCCTTGAGACTCCTTACCTTCAAGACCCTATATGTGACCATTTAGAGAGTTTACGGCTAGGAGTAAACTCCCTTGGGCCGTAAACTCCTCAACACTCTCCATTGAGTGGGTCTTTCACATCCTTGTGTAGAGCAAAATTCCATCAAGATTCCCTAGCCTTCAAACACCCTCATATGCATCTTTGACCATGAGTTTACGGCTGTAAACTCCCTTGGCCATAAAAACATGGCCGTAAACACCAAACCATGGCCTTAAACACCCTTTAGATGAATCACATGTGATTCCAACACTTGGTCAAAGTGTTTCCTAGTCCCGTGAGGTGTTTCCTTGCCTTTGGTTGCTTCCAAGCACTATATTTATGTCAATATATGCCAATGTGTGTCATTTAGGACTGGTTGTGTCTCGGGACTTCACTCGTGGAACTTCTCATCCTTACGCACGTATTCGTTGAATCACCCACATCAGGTGAGTTCATACCTCGTAATGAATCTTTTAACTGTTTTAAATGTTTTAAGGGGGGGAATACAAGTTGAACACAATGTTAATTGTGTAATTATTTGTTATAAACATTTTCAAAAGGATTACTTATGTCATTTATAAGTTGTCAAAACATCTCAAAGACTCTTTTCAAGTTATGTTACTTTATAGTTTAACAAAACTCCGTTTTTAAAGTACCGACATAATTTAGTTGTAAAATGAGTCTTTTCCACAATATTTCAAGTACATTACTAGTAAACTATAATAGGTATAGTTTAGAGTCAGTTCATACATGAGTCAAAGCATACTATGATGAGAAACAAACAGACCATCCATACATACTAGACAGAGAGAACATACAATACAACTAGTACATACTATACAAGAGAGTATATTGTACATTAGTACAGAGTGAACATTACTACATTATGACTTACTATACAAACACTGTTATACGATAAATTAATGTGACAAACCGTTAAAGGATACAACGACACTGTGTTGTATCAATTTGTAACCAGAGTCTCCTGGAGGGAGAGCGGGCATCTTGTGTATAGATCTATACGGGACAGGCACTCCCACACCCTGACTGCTAGCTACAGTCCCAGCCGATAAGGCGAAGGGGTGACAAATGTCACCTCACTACATATGACACCGGAGGGTCATCTTTTATTCAGTCGTCGATCAGCATGGTTACATACGAATTCACATTAAAACCTTTAATTTACCATTTTGGGATTAAAGGCTACTTTAGACTCCCTGAGGTGTATTGTACATTTAATACTAGTTGGAGTCTGTATTTTCTTTCTTTAGACTCCCTGAGGTGTATTGTCCTTTTAATACTACCTGGAGTCTGTATTTTATTTCTTTAGACTCCCCGAGGTGTATTGTCCATTTAATACTACCTGGAGTCTGTACTTTATTTCTTTAGACTCCCCGATGTGCATTGTGCATTTAATACTACCTGGAGTCTGTATTTATTACTTTATAACCAGCAGTGTCACTGCTGAGGTAAAACATTATTTTCCCTATTACATTTACTTTGTGATATTCTCACATATTCATTAATGTATAATATATATTTAGTTATTGAGAGTCTCACGCGGGAAAATACACACTAATACAAGAAATAAACACACATAACATTTGATGCCTTGGTAGAAGGATACGTTTAGTAGAAAGGGCCATAATGCTAACCTTATGATTCCTTAATGTATACATCAAAGGATACATATATATCAATAGGATTCGACAGGTATTAGGATGTGTTCTCTCCGCTTCATTTCCTGTTCCTTGTTTGGTTATGGGCTTGGAGCAGATTCACCCAGTCTATTATCTATTCGATTCTAGATATATATGTACAATATACATTGAGTCGTCATAAGGGTACCAGGTATGGGTCAAGTCATAGGACGCAGAGTCGATGCACAGTTTTCTAGTACAGAACATACTTTCCAAATCAGAACTTTTGGTATACAAAACTAGAAACTTACCAGTTAAGGACTTAATCCATTTTATTAAACCAGTATAAACTTAAAGGACCTTAGGTGATTAACTCTATAATACTTGAGTTTATACATCATGAGTATATATCATTAATACCCAATAGGTAGTCGGATGTGTGTTTTCCGCCTTACTTCCTGTTCCTTGTTTGGTTGTGGGCTTAGGGCAGATTCACCCAATTAACTCTCTATCTGATATTAGATCATATATAGCCAATATAAACTAAGTGATTATAGAAACAATCACTATGGTCGCCATTTTAATATAAGAAATAAGGGTTTTTCTTAAAGAATCTTTTCATTAAATATAAAGAAACCATTACAATTAACTCCATGAGTAACAAGTGAACACGCCTGAGTTATATACAACAATGATCTAACATACAATGGAATGTGTGCTATCCGCCTTACTCCCTATTCCTTATTGGTGGTGAGCTTAGGGCAGATGCGCACAGTCGATTGGTTGTTTACTCTGAGTTTTATATCACTTGTATCCATTTAGTACTCATAGAAGGGATTGTAGGATCATTTTTACGTATCTTTCATCAAAGTAGGAAATATAGGATTTCCTAAGAGGAACAGGCGAACTTTTCTAAACATAACTTACAACTCACTACATTTTTCAACTACATTTTCAACAGCATTTTACTACAACATTTTACAACTTACTTACATCACTAAAATCTTATGAACTCACCAGCTTAATTGCTGATTAACTATTTCAAATAACTTGTATCCTCAGGAAACTAGTAGACAGGTACTCGCACTGGGATTCAGAAGATGGAGCAGTATAGCTTCAAGTCTTGTTTGCTATTTGCTTATGTATTCTATGTTTTGTGAACATACACTTTGTAAACACTTTCTTTCTAATGAAATGGTTGTTCATTACTTTGCTTACTATAATGCATGTCTTGTGTGACAACCCGGAAAATTTTTTGATTTCAAAGCTCAGTCAATCAACTCAAATGAGTGTCAAACTCATTAGTACTGAGTTCTAGCCCGGTTAAAGGTCATTCTAAGGAGTTTTGAGCCTAATACACTTAAGGATTAAGTGTTAGAAAGTACCTGCTAGAACCACAGAGTAGCAAAGCAAACCTAAACCTCATCTAAATGAGTTCACGACCACAAGACCATGAGTTTACGGCCGTAAACTCATGTGGCCGTAAACTCAAGGGTATATAGATGATACTTGGCCATTTTCCCATTCTTTCCTTTCCTTGGCTGATTTTCCTTCAAATCCTCTCAAGTATCATCAAGTTTTCCTTCCAAGATCTTCACATAAGTAAGTATTCTTCCTAGATTTTTTGATACATCACTTAATCTAGTATCCTTCCATGATTTCATCCATAGAAATCACTCTTTTCTTAGATCTTCAAGTTACACCAAGAACACACACTAGTGTTCTTGGCCAATATCAACCATTTCAAGCTTCTAGATCGTAAGTACACACCCCTATACTTCATATCTATTTAGTATCCATGATTAGAGACTTGAAACATGCCTTTTCCCATGAAGATTATGAGTTTACGGTCCAAGATCTTCCTTGGCCGTAAACTCAATGTTGAAGCACGTATGGTCCATAAACCCTATAAGATGCAAGGCAAGTGACCCAGAACCCTTCCTTGATGATTGAAGGACCTTAAACTTCACTCAAACCCATAATGACCATGAGTCTACGGCCGTAAACCCCTTTGGGCCGTAAACTCATCAAAAGCCTCATTTGAGGTGGTCTTTCGCATACAAGTATAGAGCAAAAGTCCTTAAAGTTTCCCTAGCTTTCAAACCAACACTTAGCCAAGTTTGACCATGAGTTTACGGCCGTAAACTTATGAGGAATGGTCCATGGGCCGTAAACTCTATAAAGTGGTGCAATGGTGCCACAATTACTTCCTAAGGCTTGGACTTGATCATAGTATGCTTAACCTTGACTTGTTAGACCTTAAAACACCAAATGGTAGACGTTACCATGGGCTTACGACCGTAAACCCATTAGGACCGTAAACCCATGGCCGTAAACACATTTTAGTGCCATTTCACTTTCCTTTGATGAATCACAGGTGATTCCAACACTTGGTCCAAGTGTTTCCTAGTCCCGGAAGGTGTTTCCTTTCATATAGTTGTTTATAAACACTATGTTCATGTCAATATGTGTCCTTATATGTCATTTAGGACCTATTGTGTCTCGGGACTTCATTCATGGAACTTCTCATCCTTACACGCATACCCGTTTGAATCACCCACATCAGGTGAGTTCATACCCCGTAATGAATCTTTTAACTGTTTTAATTCTTTTAAGGGGGGATACAAGTTGAACACAATGATAATTGTGTAAATGTTTGTTATTAAACATCTTTCAAAATGTTACTTATGTAATTTATAAGTTGTCAAGACATTTCAAAAACTCTTTTAAAGTTATGTTACTTTATAGTTATACAAAACTCCGTTTTTAAAGTACAAGCATAACTTAGTAGATAAATGAGTCTTTTCAATAACAGTCCAAGTAGAACTTTAGTAAACTATAATAGTTATAGTTTAGGAGAATGCTATTCATTACTTCTAGTACAATGAAGCACACAAAGAGTCAGTTCATACATGAGTCAAAAACACAATGAAGAGAAACAAACAATACCATACAGAACATATAGCGAAGAGAATCAAACAATACCATACAGAACATATAGTGAAGAGAATCAAACATTACCATACAGAGAGAACACACAATTACGAGAAACAAACAGAACGTACAATATACAGTACAAAAAAACAAGTTAGGTTGCTATAGCATGAGAACACATACAGGATCTAATTATACCAATGAATCACTAACTCATTTTTTTAAACAAAAGGTGATAGTTATATTGGGTATACATGATCATATACTTTAATGTGAATTGCACGGCTTGCAAGAATTTGCAGAGGTCGCGTTTGGTTCCCTTAATCTCTTGACAGGGAGAGCGTTTAGTAGGGGTTCTAGCCTTCACATTATAACCGTAATAAAACAAATATGTTATTAGGTTATTAGTACATCTGCATGTCATTATAAACGACAACTGTGTACTTACATTTCCCATTACTTTCATAAAGTGACAGTACCACTTGAAAGTCAAACTCAAACTATTTTCGAGTCAAGATAGTTATAAACTAGGGAAAATATACATTTTTACAATCGACAAACTGAACAGTCGAGTCTAGCAAATAGCAGAAGATGCCTTGGTAGAAGGCTACGTTTAAAAGAAAGGACCATAAGGCTAGTCTTATGATTCCTTAATGTATACATCACAGGATATATATATACCAATAGAGTCCGACAGGTAATAGGATGTGTGCTCTCTGCTTCATTTCCTGTTCCTTGTTTGGTTGTGGGCTTGGAATGAATTCACCCAATCTATTTTCTACCCGATTCTATATATATGTATGCTTAGTATACATTAAGTCATCATAAGGGTACCAGGTATGGGTCAGGTTATAGGACACAAAGTCAAATCACAGTTTTTCAAGTATAAAAGATACTTTCCAAAATCAGTACTTTTGGTATACAAAACTAGAAACTTCCCAGTAAAGGGTTTAATCCATTTTATTAAACCAATACAATTTAAAGGACCTTAGGTGAGTAACTCTATAATACCTTAGTTTATACACCATGTCTATATATAAAGCTAATACCCAATAGGTAGTTGGATGTGTGCCTTTCGCCTTACTTCCTGTTCCTTGTTTGGTTGTGGGCTTAGGGGAGATTCACCCAGTTAACTTTCTATCCGATATTGGATTATATATATCAGTATAAACTAAGCTATTAAAAAATTAGTCACTGTGGTCACCATTTTATTATAAGAAATATGGGTTTTCTTAAAGAACTTTTCATTAGATATAAAGGAACCATTACAATTAACTCCATGAGTAACAAGTGTTTACACTAGGGTTATATACAACGATGATCTAACAACCAATGGGATGTGTGCTATCCGCCTTAATTTCTGTTCCTCGTTTGGTTGTGAGCTTAGGGCAGATGCGCACAATCGATCGTTTGCTTACTCTGAGTATTATATAACTCGTATCCGCTTAGTACCCATAGAAAGGGTTGTAGTGTCATTTTACTTAAACTTCCATCAAAGTAGGAAATATAGGTTTTTCTAGAGGAACAGGCGAACTTTTCAAAACAGAACTTACAACTTACAACGTTTTATAACTACATGTTACAACTACATTTTCAACACCATTTAACATCTACATTTTCAACAACACTTTACAACTTACTCACATCACTAAAATCTTATGAACTCACGAGCTTAATTGCTGATCAACTCTTTCAAATAACTTGTATTCTCAGGAGACTATTAGACAGGTGCTCGTGCTGGGGATTCAGAAGATGGAGCATTATAGCTTCAAGTCTTATTTTGTTATTTCTGTATGAATTCTATGTTTTGTGAACACACACATTGTAAACACTCTATTTCGAAATGAAATGGTTGTTCATTACTTGCTTACCATATACATATCTCATGATACTAAACAGGACGTCCTCCACCCCTGAACGATTCCGTCGTTCCGGTTATGGGGTGTGACAGATTGGTATCAGAGCATTGTTTATAGTGAACTAAGTATACCAGCCGATAAAAGATATACAACTATAAATACAATGGGGCTTAAGTGCTCTGGATAATGATATATTTTTAGAATATAACTACAAGTTATAAAAATATACCTACTTGCTTATACATGTACATAATAGAACTAGTGTCACGAGGAGAACAGAAATAAAGTATTTAAAGGTTGGACATTGTCGTCAACCTGAACAGTTATGTAATCATAGCTAGGATCAATATCGCCTGATCAACTATATTCATTCGAGATGTGACCGACATGTGTTTGGGAATGATGTGATGTTGCAACAATGTTAAAACTTACCTGAACACCAGTCAAGAGAACACCAAAAACAAGTACATTTAGAGTTAGAATACTATAGGTGTATTCTATGATACGATAGCGCGATAACGAGTTTAGAACATACCAAGTTCATTACGTTAAAATACAATAGGAGTATTTTAGTCCATATAAATAACCTATGTGATAACTTAAAAGACCCTTACGGATAGGTCTATAATCTTGCAAGGTATATTCCTAAAGTTTTATATATAATCAAGATCTTATAGAATTAGAATCTGTGGTCTACGCTTCGCTATCCATTCCTCTTAAGGGTGTAGTTTTGGAGTAGGATCACTTATTCGAAAGTCTATTTAATCTTAAATTATATACAGACTTGTATACATTGTACAATTATAGGAGGACCCCGTAAGGATCACCCCATAAAGTTACCTTAAAGCTCATAGATTCTTTAGTCACTTTCATTCTCGCACGACAAGCCCAAATAGATGTAACCACTTCCTCATAGTAGACAACAGAAGAGTCCAGGAGGAACAAGAACAAGTTCATGAGAAGTTTTTAAAGAGGGATCAGCCGAAGTAGCCAAAACGTCTTACACGTCACACTAATAAATAATAATCTGGTTAATTTAATGACCGAGTGGAAACACTGCTCACATTATGTGTTGAGATTATTTTCTTACATGGAGCTGGTAACAGTTATTCAGGAAATAGGTATTCATTCGAGGATAGTTATTTCAAATTCATTGAGTTTATTAGGTATAGACTCTTTTATGAATTGTTTCTAGAACCCTGTGGAAGTCAGGACCCGATACATCCAGAATTAGGATAACCTTGTCTTTTCAGCTTTCGGCTTGTGTCCATTGCTTTAGACTTATTCTGTCTCATCTTTGTATTCTTTTAGAAAATATGCCTCCTCGCAGATCTAACAGACGCACTACTCCGATAACTCCAACGCCGCCTCCTTCGCAAATAGATATGGCAGCTATAAACACTGTAGTGGCCGCGGCTGTAGCAACAGCTATGGCTCAATATCACTCCATCAGTACCAATGGAGGTGGAACGCCTACTGATTCTACTCGAGGTGAGGTCCTCATGCGCTCGAGAGAGTTCTCCTACAAGGACTTCACCAATTACCATCCATTGTCCTTTAATGGGACTGAAGGAGTCATTTCCCTCATGCAATGGTTCGAGAAAACAGAGTCGATCTTCGAAATCTGTTTATGCCCAGAAGGAAGCAAAGTGAAGTTTGCTGCCTGCACCTTCTCTGGCAAGGCCCTAACATGGTGGAACAGCCATTTTAAGTCACTGACCCTATCAGTGGCTAACTCAATAGGTTGGGAAAACCTAAAAGAGTTAATGCGGGAGGAATACTGCCCGTTAGGTGAAATTCAAAAGCTGGAACAAGAGATGTGGGATCTGTCACACCCCAAAACCAAGAACGGCGGAAACGTTTTGGGGCGGAGGATGTCATGTAAAGTATCACAACAATGCAAAGTAGTAAACAAGCAACAACATCATCCATTGCATTAATATTAGAATTTTAATACATGTGTGTTCTTTCATAATCTATGGCATGATATTAAGAAATTGAAATAAAAGACAAGTTTTGACCGCTCCGTCTTCTCAAAACTTGATCATCGTACCTGTCTACTGGTGACCTGAGAATACAAGTTATTTTGAAAGCGAGTATCAGCTTTAAAGCTGGTGAGAACATAAGTATTTTAGTGTCATTGTTTTGTAAAACTGTAAATAGAAGATTTATAATTGTTTATGAAAACTTGGTATAAGTATGATAAACCCTAGAAAATCCCATATTTCCTACTAGTATACAAAGCAGTCTTCTACCAAGACCCGATTGTTTTGAATATTTACACTTCTATAAAAGTAGGTTTTTCCCCCTAATATAACTATTACTATCCAAAAGTAGCTATATTACAACGTGTATGTGAATAAAATCACAAAGTAGCTGTAAATAGGGAAAATACTATTTTGCCTCAACACTGACACTGCTGGCTATAAAGTGAATAATAAACATAGACTCTAGGTGGTATCTAATGGACAATACGCCGCGAAAAGTCTGAATGAAAGTAGGGTAGACTCCAGGTGGTATCGATTGAACAATACGCCTCGAAAAGTCTGAATGAAAGTAGGGTAGACTCCAGGTGGTATCGATTGAACAATACGCCTCGAAAAGTCTATTTTGATGTTTAATTCTTAATTGGATAAATAAAGGGTTGAATGTGAACTCGTAGGTAACCATGCTGATTGACGATCGAATAACTGATGACCCTCCAGGTCACACGTACTATGGTGACATTTTGTCAGCCCTGGGCCTAGTCGGCTCAGACTGTAGCTAGCAGTCGGGATGTGGGAGTGTCTGTCCCGTATAGATCTATACACAAAATGCCCGCTCTCCCACCAGGAGACTCTGGTTACAAGGTGATACCACTAAGAAGTGTCGTATCGAGAAGTAGTATGTCACATTCTATTTAAAGTATTTAAAATAATTGTATAGACTCATGAATGAACTGACTCTGGTGCGATTCCTTGTACTAGAAATAGTAAATAGTATCTCCTAACTATACCCATAATAGTTACTAGTAATATATGTATATGAATAATGGAAGTATACTTTTGCTACCCAAAGGTACTGAACTGACTGATAGAACTTTTATGTCTATATATGTATACATAATATATAACTAATATTTAGACGACCTTCGGACAAATAGCCGATGCCCTAAGGCCACATCCAAACAAGGAAAAGGAATTAAAGCGAGCTAGTAGTCCTAAGTCCTTTAAACATTACTTATATAACTATACATATAGAGGCATGCATTTGATAATATAAAAGTTTAAAAGAAGTTTTGTAAAACATTAGAAAAGTTTAATAACAAGAATTTATGACTTGATGCCAATGTATAAAACGATTTAAAAGCAGTTGTTTGATATAAACAGTTTAATGTATAAGAAATCCCTTATTGGGAACATAGTTTGAAGTTCATGAAAACCTTTGTTTGAAACATCGATATAACAGGATTTGAAAGGAAAAGTGTAGTTTAGAAAACAAGTTTGATAAAGAGTTTAACATGTAAATACATTCGAGGAAATCATTTTGAAGTAGTTTACTTGATAAAACAGCTAAAAGTGTAGTAAATTCATAGCTTGATAGTTATTAATCACATGCGATTGATATGATAACTATCATGATTCAACTTGTATCCCCCCATAAAAGCATTTACAAACATTTAAAAGGTTAATTAAGGGGTATGAACTCACCTGAAGTGGGTGATTCGGATGAACGGATGGTATAGGATGCTAAGTGTCAAGTGAGGACTTGAACACACACGCGGATCCTATTTAACATGTAATGATACATTTATGTATCTAATTAGTCATTTAATAACTAATTATGCAAGTAAAGACATCCTAATACATGAAAACACTTTGCTACAAGTGCTAGGAGTACTAAGGGTTGCATCAAAAGAGAGTATGACCTCACATTGGAGTTTACTCCCCATATGGTAGCACCATATGGGTTTACGGTTCTGGGACCATTCCCCCCATGAGTTTACGGCCGTAAACTCATGGTAATGGTACCATGGGATGTTTTAAGGTCTTATACCACACAAGGAAGTAAGTTAGACTTAAATCAAAGGCTTAGGAAGTGGCTAGGGCTCGAAATGGTTCACCAATGGAGTTTACGGTCCTTGGACCACTCTTGGGAGTTTACTAGTGTTTATGACCGTAAACTCATGTATTCCTCAACATTTCGTGTTTTGGTGTTTCTAGCTCATGCATGCGAGGTTCAAGTCGTTTTTACAAGCATTAGAAGGTGTTAGGGGCACCAAAACAACATTTGAAGGTGTTTACGGTTCTGGGAGATCTCCTTGAACCGTAAACACATATGTTCTTGGGGATTTTGATGTTCTTTCCATGGATTTACAAGCACACTAAGCAAGTAACTAGTTAGGAAGAGTGTACTTACTTATAGGAGGCTTGTAAGAGTGTTTAGGACCCAAGAACACTAGTGTGTGTTCTTGGTGTTCTTGGTGTTTTGAAGAACACATGAAGATCTAAGTAAAAATCAAGAATCCATAGATGAAATGATGTATAAACACTAGATTAAGTGTTGTATGAACGAATCAAGGAAGGAAAACACTTACATTTTGGCAGATTTGAAGAAGTGTGTGATGATACTTGAGAGAAAAGTGGTGGGTGTTCTTGAACTTGAAGGTGTAAAGTGAGGAAGTGAGGGAATAAGGGTAAACTCATGCCTTAAGCATGAGTTCATGGTCAAGAGGGAGTTTACGGCCCAAACTCCCCAAGTTTGGCCGTAAACACCTAGCTAAGGTGTTAAAATGTTAAATTGCTACACTTCACTTATAACGATACTTCCTTTTATTTATTCGTTTGACGAAAATCAAATAAAACACCCAAACGGACTTTAGACCGGCTAAAATTTAGCAGAAAAGTATTTGAATTTTATTTGAAGTGTTTGACTGTAGAGTTTACGCGAATGAAAATTTCGGGTTGTCACATCATCCCCCCGTTAGAGGGAATTTCGTCCTGAAATTAGAGTTCAAGCGGCTAAGTTATTACAAAATAACTAAGTAAGAAGATGGGGATATTCCAACTTAAAATGATCCTCGCGCTCCCAAGTGAATTCCGGTCCTCGCTTGGCGTCCCAACGAACCTTCGCTATCGGAACACGGCTTTGCTTCGTTCGTTTGACTTCTCGGTCCATGACCTCTACAGGTTCTTCCACAAAGTTGAGGCTCTCGTTGATCTCGATTTCGTCGAGTGGGATTTACAAGAGTCTCGTCGGATAGGCACATTTTTAAGTTCGAGACGTGGGAGGCAAGATGTACGTTACTGAGTTTGCGGGTAAGCTAAGTTTGTAAGCTACATGGCCGATTCTTGCGAGAATCTCGAAAAGTCTTGCGTAACTTTTCCGTCGGTCGCTAGAGGCTTTCAATCGTCCATTAATCTGAACGATCTTCTCTAATGATGCCCTCTAACTCTAGATCGTGAATTTCATAGGTAGCTTTGAGGGTTTCTAACTGATGGGAGGCTTAGGTAATGATCTTACCTCTTTACATCAAAACGTAACTGAGCCCTGGGTTTGGGAGTGTCTACTTGAATTCCCTCTTCACTATCAATGTGACACAGGAATTTGACCCTTCGAATCCAAACTCGCATTTAGAGAAATTAGCGTAGAGCCCCTCTGATAGAAATGTTTCCAGGGTCTGTTAATGCTGTCGACTATGCTTCTCCTTACTACGAGAGTAGATAAGTAGGTCATCGATGGAGATGGTGACGAACGGATCCTAGTAAGGACGACACACCTTATCCATTAGTTCCATGAATATTACGGGTGCGTTTTGTTAATCCGAACGGAATTACTACGAATTTGTAGCGCCCACAACGAGTTCGGAAGGCTGTCTTCTGAACATTCTCCCCTAGTACTCGTAATCGGTGGTAACCGGATCTTGGATCGACTTTTGAAAGGAAGATTGCCCTTTTTCAGTCGATAAAACATATCATTTATGATAGGCAAAAGGGTAATGATTCTTGATGGTTAGCTTGTTGAGATTCCTGTAATTGATGCATAAACGAAGTGATCAGTCTTTCCTTTTTGACGAACCAGACCGGAGTTTCCCCAGGTGAGAAGCTTGGTCTTATAAAGCCCTTACTGAGCGGTTCGTTAAGTCGATCAGACGGTTCTTGCCTCGATGCAGGTGCTAGGTGATAGGGCGGTTTGGCTACAGGGGTAGTCCCTGGAACTAAGCCGATCCTAAGTTTGATTTGACGTTGCGAAGGTAAATCCCGGGAGTTTTCTGTTCTATCTGAATCTATTGTCTCGATCGGTGAGGAGGCATTTGATTGGATTCTAAGTTTATCCGCTTGGTAGTACGGTCACTCGTAAGCTTGGGCAGTCTCCGTCCTAAAGTTCCTATCGGAAGTCATATTTGGTTCATCAATCACTGCTTCGTGTATACGAGTCGTATATAATTAAGACTGAAAAGGCAGTCGAATAAATGATTCTTCCTTAAGCTCACATCCAAACAAGGAAAAGAAGTTAAAGCGGAATCATCAATTCTAAACCTTTAGAACCTTGATTATATCCCACCCCTGTGTATACATTCTTCAGCGATAGATCAATCGTAAGGGTCTTTGGATTGAACTTGACGTACTGTACGAGTGGTATTCCGGGGAGGTTTGCTGAGGTTTCTTCGGGAAGGATACGGAGCATAAGGTACCCTATGCATGAGTACCTCGGAGTTCCGGAATGACAGCCTTGCTAGAAAGGCGATTACGGAGAAAGAGATGTACGCACGAACTGGTATTGTGAGGGTCGAATTGACTCAAGTGATCTGATAGTATCGGACTCACTTGGAAAATAAAGGCATTAGATTAGATCATAAAGGTGTTACAGACAAAAGACAATAGTGCAACTTTTAACAGAGTTACAATACTTCGGATTAACTACAAGACTACTGCTGCGAACAAGGTATACTACAAAAGACAAGTGTACGCAGCACGTGGGTCCCTTTGACTGACGGGATCTCGCAAAAGATAAGACTCGAGTTGCACTAGTTTTAAACAGTTTAAGAGTCTGTTACAACGAAACGCCTTAACTACTTTAACGTGGGTCCGGAGTAGCCTCTCCCGCAGCGGTGATCCTTAGTATCTTCCCGTCTGCACTAGAGTTCTTTGTTATTGGACAATCCTTCTTGAGGTGCCCTATCTCACCGCATTGGTGGCATATCTGGCTAGTACTAGCATCGGTGGTGGAAGTGATGTGTCGAGTCAGAGTTATGTGGACACGGGTGTGTTCTTTGTTCATCCACTTTGAACATTTCCTTTTATAACGTCCGGTTTCACCACCACCATAGTAAGCTTGGTTGACTCCGATGTCAGGGGCTTGAGTGATGGGTCGTGCCGGTGCTCCACAGCTACGAGCATGGTGCCCTATTTTGTGGCAATTGCAGCATTGCATTTCATGGCAAGCCCCATTATGATGAAAGCTACACTTGTCACACTTCGGGAGTTTGCCCTCGTACGGTCTGATCGGCGCTGAAATGGCAGGGGTTGCCACTTGTTGCTGTGGGATGGCAAGTCTTTGGGATCGCTTGCGCTCCTTTTGGGCTTGGCGCTTTCGTTTCTTCTTCTCGGTTTTACGACTTTGCAAGTCCGTGAATGTTGTCATTGGTTGGTTTCCCGGGTTGATACAACGATCGGAATGGTCAACCCCCTTGCTAGCCTTACTTGCGTTGTTAGCGCTGAGGTTTGCAAGGACAGCTGTCACTGCAGCTGTTACCGCGGCTTGGAATGTAGCGGCGTCGATATGAAGGATAGGGGTTTCGTTGCTCGGCTGGTTTTCTCTGGGTGACGACATGATTCTGTTATTACAAAAGAAAACGAGTTTGTGAGTGATGATGTTTGAACCTAGATGTATTTCGACCAATCATGAAAGAATAGGAGTAAGTTCTCGAGGCTTTGACCTACATCCCTATGATGCAATCCTAGTAAAGAGTAGAAGTAAGTTCTTAGAATGGTTATAAGACAATTGCTATCGATGCCTTTGACAAGGATTGGAAGGAATCCTTGAGCTAATTCACCGTAGCTCATTAATCCGACGAAGTGAGGGTTTAGATAGGATTCTAATGATAGCAAAACGAAAGAATTTGAACAAGGATCGGCACAGAATTTAGCTGACTGTCAATATCATTGACATTTAAGATGTAATACATTTGGGAAAAATGACCTTGGAGTAGGTCTTACATCATATCCGAAGTAGAAAAGTTTCGACAGGATAAAAGCCTAACTAAAAGTACTCACGGTACTGGGGTAGTTACATAGAAAAGTGCTACTCGTAGCATAGGTAGGAAGACTATTCTTTCAACTAACGAATGAAAGGTAGAATATCTCCTACTGGGGATGGTTATCCCTTGCGTGGACCCTTAGTTCAGCCAGCTGACGCTCCATATCCAGCAGGTACCTTTCGTACACCCTTTGGCGTACTCGGAGCTCTATGACTTCAGCTCGAGGTTCAACTAGCTCTTGAAGTAGGGTCTCATGGTCTACTCTGGATCTGTCACGAGCATCTTGCAGACGAATGGTGCGGAAGGTATGCATTCTCGCATTGGTGATAACTTCCGTGATTTGATGGAGAGCTGTCATGCCTTAAATCTCATTTCGGGCCACTCTGCGGACCAGGATTGGCAAGACTCTGTCTGCTGAGCCCCCTTCGCTCAGGTCATAAAAACTTCGGTCTCCGTTGAATGGAATGGGCTGATCTTGCCCTTGGCTCCATGTTTCCAAACTTTCCACCCACGGAGGCGTCGGGCCTTGAAAAGCCAAACGAGGGTTAGGATTTGGATTGGGAGCCACTGCGGGTAGGTTCTCAACTTCAGGCTTGGAGTCAGAACCATCTGCAATGCCTTCAGTCTAGTGATCACCCACAGGGATTGGGTGATCATTTTCTGGCTCTGCTTCAAACCCTCCTTCATTACCTTGGTTAGGGAAGTACAAATTGTCGTGGGGATGGAATCCAGCCATATTATCTACGCGAGAAAAAGGGATATAAGAAATAAGTACATAAGTAATTTATGGTAACACAAAATACTCCTATAGTATTTTAGGTTTATGTTTTATTGTTCTCATTGTGGTATTGTGGGTAAGTTTTTAGACTTGTTGCAACCTCACAACCATACTTAGGAACATGCTAGTCAACCCTCGGATAATATAGTTGATCAGGCTATATCTTCCTAGTTTTGACTATATGTCTCTAAGTCTACTTGTGCTGCCCAACAATCGTAATACTTTTGTTCTGTCCTAGTGACATGGATTTTAGTATGAATGCAGGCATGTATACTTAATTAAATATTTTATTATTTAAAAGTATTAACTCTTGGTCAGAGTATTTTAATCCCAATGTATTTATAGACTATATATCTTTTATGGGTTGATATACTCAATTCACTATAAACAATGCTCTGATACCAATCTATCACACCTCAAAACCAAGAACGGCGGAAACGTTCTGGGGCGAAGGACGTCATGTAAAGTATCACAACAATGCAAAGTAGTAAACAAGCAACAACATCATCCATTGCATTAATATCAGAATTTTAATACATATGTGTTCTTTCATAATCTATGGCATGATTATAAGAAATTGAAATAAAAGACAAGTCTTGACCCCTCCGTCTTCTCAAAACCTGATCATCGTACCTGTCTACTGGTGACCTGAGAATACAAGTTATTTTGAAAGCGAGTATCAGCTTTAAAGCTGGTGAGAACATAAGTATTTTAATGTCATTGTTTTGTAAAACTGTAAAGAGAAGATTTATAATTGTTTATGAAAATTTGGTATAAGTATGATAAACCCTAGAAAATCCCATATTTCCTACTAGTATACAAAGCAGTCTTCTACCAAGACCCGACTGTTTTGAATATTTGCACTTCTATAAAAGTAGGTTTTCCCCCTAATAAAACTATTACTAACCAAAAGTAGCTATATTAAAACGTGTATGTGAATAAAATCACAAAGTAGCTGTAAATAGGGAAAATACTATTTTGCCTCAACAGTGACACTGCTGGCTATAAAGTGAATAATAAACATAGACTCCAGGTGGTATCGAATGGACAATACGCCGCGAAAAGTCTGAATGAAAGTAGGGTAGACTCCAGGTGGTATCGATTGAACAATACGCCTCGAAAAGTCTGAATGAAAGTAGGGTAGACTCCAGGTGGTATCGATTGAACAATACGCCTCGAAAAGTCTATTTTGACCTTTAATTCTTAATTGGATAAATAAAGGGTTGAATGTGAACTCGTCGGTAACCATGCTGATTGACGATCGAATAACTAATGACCCTCCAGGTCACACGTACTATGGTGACATTTTGTCACCCCTGGGCCTAGTCGGCTCGGACTGTAGCTAGCAGTCGGGATATGGGAGTGTCTGTCCCGTATAGATCTATACACATAATGCCCGCTCTCCCTCCAGGAGACTCTGGTTACATGGTGATACCACTAAGAAGTGTCGTATCGAGAAGTAGTATGTCACATACTATTTAAAGTATTTAAAATAATTGTATAGACTCATGAATGAACTGACTCTGGTGCGATTCCTTGTACTAGAAATAGTAAATAGTATCTCCTAACAATACCCATAATAGTTACTAGTAATATATGTATATGAATAATGGAAGTATACTTTTGCTACCCAAAGGTACTGAACTGACTGATATAACTTTTATGTCTATATATGTATACATAATATATAACTAATATTTAGACGACCTTCAGACAAATAGCCGATGCCCTATGGCCACATCCAAACAAGGAAAAGGAATTAAAGCGAGCTAGTAGTCCTAAGTCCTTTAAACATTACTTATATAACTATACATATAGAGGCATGCATTTGATAATATAAAGTTTTAAAAGAAGTTTTGTAAAACATTAGAAAAGTTTAATAACAAGTATTTATGACTTGATGTCAATTTATAAAACGATTTAAAAGCAGTTGTTTGATATAAACAGTTTAAAGTATAATAAATCCCTTATTGGGAACATAGTTTGAAGTTCATGAAAACCTTTGTTTGAAACATCGATATAACAGGATTTGAAAGGAAAAGTGTAGTTTAGAAAACAAGTTTGATAAAGAGTTTAACGTGTAAATACATTCGAGGAAATAATTTTGAAGTAGTTTACTTGATAAAACAGCTAAAAGTGTAGTAAATTCATAGCTTGATAGTTATTAATCAAATGCGATTGATATGATAACTATCATGATTCAACTTGTATCCCCCTCCCCATAAAAGCATTTAAAAACATTTAAAAGGTTAATTCAGGGGTATGAACTCACCTGAAGTGGGTGATTCGGATGAACGGATGGTATAGTATGCTAAGTGTCAAGTGAGGACTTGAACACACACGCAGATCCTATTTAACATGTAATGATACATTTAAGTATCTAATTAGTCATTTAATAACTAATTATGCAAGTAAAGACATCCTAATACATGAAAACACTTTGCTACAAGTGCTAGGAGTATTAAGGGTTGCATTTAAAGAGAGTATGACCTCACATTGGAGTTTACTCCCCATATGGTAGCACCATATGGGTTTACGGTTCTGGGACCATTCCCCCCCATGAGTTTACGGCCGTAAACTCATGGTAATGGTAGCATGGTGTGTTTTAAGGTCTTATACCACACAAGGAAGTAAGTTAGACTTGAATCAAAGGCTTATGAAGTGGCTAGGGCTCGAAATAGTTCACCAATGGAGTTTACGGTCCTTGGACCACTCTTGGGAGTTTATGGTCGTAAACACTAGGGTTTACGGTCGTAAACCCATGAGTTTACGGCCATAAACTCATGTATTCCTCAACATTTCGTGTTTTGGTGTTTCTAGCTCATGCATGCGAGGTTCAAGTCCTTTTTACAAGCATTAGAAGGTGTTAGGGGCACCAAAACACCATTTGAAGGTGTTTACGGCTCTGGGAGATCTCCTTGAACCGTAAATACATATGTTCTTGGGGATTTTGATGTTCTTTCCATGGATTAACAAGCACACTAAGCAAGTAACTAGTTAGGAAGAGTGTACTTACTTATAGGAGGCTTGTAAGAGTGTTTAGGACCCAAGAACACTAGTGTGTGTTCTTGGTGTTCTTGGTGTTTTGAAGAACACTTGAAGATCTAAGTAAAAATCAAGACTCCATGGATGAAATGATGTATAAACACTAGATTAAGTGTTGTATGAACGAATCTAGGAAGGAAAACACTTACATTTTGGCGGATTTGAATAAGTGTGTGATGATACTTGAGAGAAAAGTGGTGGGTGTTCTTGAACTTGAAGGTGTAAAGTGAGGAAGTGAGGGAATAAGGGTAAACTCATGCCTTAAGCATGAGTTCATGGTCAAGAGGGAGTTTACGGCCCAAACTCCCCAAGTTTGGCCGTAAACACCTAGCTAAGGTGTTAAAATGTTAAATTGCTACACTTCACTTATAACGATACTTCCTTTTATTTATTCGTTTGACGAAAATAAAATAAAACACCCAAACGGACTTTATACCGGCTAAAATTTAGCAAAAAAGTATTTGACTTTTATTTGAAGTGTTTGATTGTAGAGTTTACGCGAATGAAAATTTCGGGTTGTCACAGGATCTCACTATGGTCGGCTCAGACATAGTGACCTACACTGACCGGTTCAGCGAGCTAGCAGCTCTATGCCCCAGGATGGTTAACCCGGAGAGCAAGAAGATAGAAAGATACATATGTGGTCTGACTGCTCCGACCCAAGGAAATGTGTTGTCTTCTAACCCAGCCACGTTCGATAGTGTTAAACGTCTGGCTCAGCGACTCATCGACCATGGAGTCCGCCATGGTGTAAAAGTCCCTATTCCCGAGCCATCGAGGGAAGAGGACTATAATCAGAAGTCGAGGAACAAGAGGAAGAAGAAGCGAACAACACAAGACACCCCGCAAGAGCAACGAGCGAGTACTATGTACGCCACTACGACGCCTACTGCTTCAGCACCTGCCAGTCGATATGCTGGAAACCTTCCGAAGTGTGGAAAGTGCAACTTTCACCACACCGGAGTATGCCGAGAAATGCAGTGTCTGAACTGCCACAGAAAGGGACACACAGTCTGTTTCTTCAGGGCACCGGCTCAACCGATCTCCCAAGTCCTCGGAGCTGAAGAAAACCAAGCCTGCTATGGCTGTGGTGAGGATGGACATTTTCAGAAGGACTGCCCGATAAAAAGTAACTCAGGCGCGGATGGACGCATTCTGATGATCACCGCAGGAGAATCTACCCCGGAGTCGTCGACGTGTAGCGGTACGTTTTCGAAATAGTAATTGCTTTTAAAATTAATTTATATTCATATAAGATTAAAATTTAGGGATAACACCTAAAAGTAATTATAATAACTCACATGTTGAAATAGGTCACAATATTGAAGAGAACTAAAAGATCCCTTAGATAAGCTGTTATGGATTACCATGTACATCAGGGTTGTGCACAACTAAGATGTTGCAGACTTAGAGTGAGTGACTCCGCTTAGGTCCCCATTCCTTAACTGGTTGAGGATTTGAGGCAGAGTTACTCAGTCGACTGCCTGGTTCATCTTAAATATTCATAACTTGTATATAGAAGGCGATTGTAGTGGTACCAAGGAGGATTATGATATAAAGTATCCCCACCGGTTATTAGAGCACTTTCGTTTGTATGTATGCGCACATAACGGTACGATACGAAGGAGTGTTAACATCAAAGAGGAAACAAGAAACACGAGAACCTTTACAAAGAGTACATTTTCGAACATACTAGGAGTACAGTATCGATCATACAAGGGATACATCATCGTATATCAGACGTTTCTTTCATTTGACCAAAACTTTGTTCAGTAAAGAGTCCGTTGGTTTCATTCGTCATGAGTTGGCGTGGTCCTCACCATACTGAGTTTATATGTTTCTATCGCCTCGATCGGCAAGTTCTCGAAACTTTCGTTATTAGTATCGAAAGTCTAACCTAAACCTCAATTTTATCTTTCATATTTTAAACCCCGAAATACTCGTGCGAAGAGTACTTTGTCCTCCGAAGTCTTATCGTCATACGTCCGCAGACCGTCACAAAATACCACTTGTCCAGTAGACCAAGTTCGAGCACAGAGGCGATGGACGAATACAGCCCACCTATCACTATTCAGTGTATACGCGAGGGTGGTATATGATTATGATTACGTAGATTTAGGATGTGTGTTTCTGCCCTATCTCCTGTTCCTTGTTTGGTTGTGGACCTGGGGCAGAGACGCACATCCAAACGTCTTACTAATCCTAATCATATACGACTTGTATGTACGAGGTAATGATGGATAGACCAAGTACGAATCCTATCATGAACACTAGGGCATGGTTGCCAGGTCTACGAGTAGGTATTCTGCTAATCAGAGGAGCGCAACCCCAGTAGTAATGCTAAGAAAGCTAATTTCGGGACGAAATTCCATCTAATGGGGGGATAATGTGACAACCCGGAAAAATTCTTGATTTTAAAGCTCAGTCAATCAACTCAAATGAGTGTCAAACTCATTAGTACTGAGTTCTAGCCCGGTTAAAGGTCATTCTAAGGAGTTTTGAGCCTAATATTAAGTGTTAGAAAGTACCTGCTAGAACCACAGAGTAGCAAAGCAAACCTAAACCTCATCTAAATGAGTTCACGACCACAAGACCATGATTTTACGGCCGTAAACTCATGTGGCCGTAAAGTCAAGGGTATATAGATGATACTTGGCCATTTTTCCCACTCTTTCCTTTCCTTGGCCGATTTTCCTTCAAATCCTCGCAAGTATCATCAAGTTTTCCTTCCAAGATCTTCACATAAGTAAGTATTCTTCCTAGATTTATTGATACATCACTTAATCTAGTATCCTTCCATGATTTCATCCATAGAAATCACTCTTTTCTTAGATATTCAAGTTACACCAAGAACACCAAGAACACACACTAGTGTTCTTGGCCAATATCAACCATTTCAAGCTTCTAGATCGTAAGTACACTCCCCTATACTTCATATCTAGTTAGTATCCATGATTAGAGACTTGAAACATGCCTTTTCCCATGAAGATCATGAGCTTACTGTCCAAGATCTTCGTTGGCCCTAAACTCAATGTTGAAGCATGTATGGTCCATAAACCCTATAAGATGTAAGGCAAGTGACCCAGAACCCTTCCTTGATGATTGAAGAACCTTAAACTTCACTCAAACCCATAATGACCATGAGTTTACGGCCGTAAACCCCTTTGGGCCGTAAACTCATCAAAAGCCTCATTTGAGGCGGTCTTTCTCATACAAGTATAGAGCAAAAGTCCTTAAAGTTTCCCTAGCTTTCAAACCAACACTTACCCAAGTTTGACCATGAGTTTACGGCCGTAAACTCATGAGGAATGGTCCATGGGCCGTAAACTCTATAAAGTGGTGCAATGGTGCCACAATTACTTCCTAAGGCTTGGACTTGATCATAATATGCTTAACCTTGACTTGTTAGACCTTAAAACACCAAATCGTAGAAGTTACCATGGGTTTAAAGTCGTAAACCCATTAGGACCGTAAACCCGTGGCCGTAAACACATGTTAGTGCCATGTCACTTTCCTTTGATGAATCACATGTGATTCCAACACTTGGTCCAAGTGTTTCCTAGTCCCGGAAGTTGTTTCCTTTCATATAGTTGTTTATAAACACTATGTTCATGTCAATATGTGTCCTTATATGTCATTTAGGACCTATTGTGTCTCGGGACTTCATTCATGGAACTTGTCATCCTTACACGCATACCCGTTTGAATCACCCACATCAGGTGAGTTCATACCCCGTAATGAATCTTTTAACTGTTTTAATTCTTTTAAGGGGGGATACAAGTTGAACACAATGATAATTGTGTAAATGTTTGTTATTAAACATCTTTCAAAATGTTACTTATGTAATTTATAAGTTGTCAAGACATTTCAAAAACTCTTTTAAAGTTATGTTACTTTATAGTTATACAAAACTCCGTTTTTAAAGTACAAGCATAACTTAGTAGATAAATGAGTCTTTTCAATAACAGTCCAAGTAGAACTTTAGTAAACTATAATAGGTATAGTTTAGGAGAATTCTATTCATTACTTCTAGTACAATGAAGCACACAAAGAGTCAGTTCATACATGAGTCAAACACACAGTGAAGAGAAACAAACAATACCATTCAGAACATATAGTGAAGAGAATCAAACAATACCATACAGAACATATAGTGAAGAGAATCAAACAATACCATACAGAGAGAACACACAATTACGAGAAACAAACAGAACGTACAATATACAGTACAAAACAAACAAGTTAGGTTGCTATAGCATGAGAACACATACATGATCTAATTATACCAATGAATCACTAACTCATTGTTTTAAACAAAAGGTGATAGTTATATTGGGTATACATGATCATATACTTTAATGTGAATTACATGGCTTGCAAGAATTTTTAGAGGTCGCGTTTGGTTCCCTTAATCTCTTGACAAGGAGAGCGTTTAGTAGGGGTTCTAGCCTTCACATTATAACCGTAATAAAACAAATATGTTATTAGGTTATTAGTACATCCGCATGTCATTATAAACGACAACTGTGTACTTACATTTCCCATTACTTTCATAAAGTGACAGTACCACTTGAAAGTCAAACTCAAACTATTTTCGAGTCAAGATAGTTATAAACTAGGGAAAATATACATTTTTACAATCGACAAACTGAACAGTTGAGTCTAGCACATAGCAGAAGATGCCTTGGTAGAAGGCTACGTTTAAAAGAAAGGACCATAATGCTAGTCTTATGATTCCTTAATGTATACATCACAGGATATATATATACCAATAGAGTCCGACAGGTAATAGGATGTGTGCTCTCCGCATCATTTCATGTTCCTTGTTTGGTTGTGGGCTTGGAACGAATTCACCCAGTCTATTTTCTACCCGATTCTATATATATGTATGCTTAGTATACATTAAGTCATCATAAGGGTACCAGGTATGGGTCAGGTTATAGGACACAGAGTCAAAGCACAATTTTTCTAGTATAAAACATACTTTCGAAAATCAGTACTTTTGGTATACAAAACTAGAAACTTCCCAGTAAAGGGTTTAATCCATTTTATTAAACAAGTACAATTTAAAGGACCTTAGGTGAGTAACTCTATAATACCTTAGTTTATACACCATGTTTATATATAAAACTAATACCCAATAGGTAGTTGGATGTGTGCCTTTCGCCTTACTTCCTGTTCCTTGTTTGGTTGTGGGCTTAGGGCAGATTCACCCAGTTAACTTTCTATCCAATATTGGATTATATATATCAGTATAAACTAAGCTATTATAAAAGTAGTCACTGTGGTCACCATTTTATTATAAGAAATATGGGTTTTCTTAAAGAAATTTTCATTAGATATAAAGGAACCATTACAATTAACTCCATGAGTAACAAGTGTTTACACTAGGGTTATATACGACGATGATCTAACAATCAATGGGATGTGTACTATCCGCCTTAATTTATGTTCCTCGTTTGGTTGTGAGCTTAGGGCAGATGCGCACAATCGATTGTTTGCCTACTCTGAGTCTTATATAACTCGTATCCGCTTAGTACCCATAGAAAGGGTTGTAGTGTCATTTTACTTAAACTTCCATCAAAGTAGGAAATATAGGTTTTTCTAGAGGAACAGGCGAACTTTTCAAAACAGAACTTACAACTTACAATGTTTTACAACTCAACCTGCCCCGCGAACTTCGGAAAGCGTGGAAAGCTGAATCCAAGATACATAGGCCCTTTCGAGATCCTCGCTAGGATCGGCCCCGTAGCTTACAAACTCAACCTGCCCCGCGAACTCAGTAATGTACATCCTACCTTCCACGTCTCAAACTTGAAAAAGTGCCTATCCGACGAGACTCTTGTAATTCCACTCGACGAGATCGAGATCGACGAGAGCCTCAACTTCGTGGAGGAACCTATAGAGATTATGGACCGCGAGGTCAAACGAACGAAACAAAGCCGCATCCCAATCGTTAAGGTTCGCTGGAATGCCAAGCGAGGACCGGAATTCACATGGGAGTGCGAGGATCAAATGAGACTTAAATATCCTCATCTTTTTACTTAGTTATTTTGTAATAACTTAGTTGTCTGAACTCTAATTTCGGGACGAAATTCCCTCTAACGGGGGATGATGTGACAACCCGAAATTTTCATTTGTATAATCTCTACCGTTAAACACTTCATATAATATTCAAAAACATTTCAGTATATTTTTGGCTGGATTTAAGTCCGTTTGGGTGTTTTATTTTATATTTCGTCAAACGATTAAATAAAAGGAAGTGACGTTATTAGTGAGGTGTAGCAAACAAAACAACCAACACCTTAGCTAGGTGTTTACGGCCAAACAAGAGGTGTTTGGGCCGTAAACACCATTTTCCCGAAAACTCATACATATAGCATGAGTTTACACACTTTTTCCTCATTTTTCCACTTCCCACCTCAAGAACACCAATCTTTTTCTCTCAAGTATCATAATTTCATTTCTTCAAATCCGCCAAAATGTAAGTGTTTCCTTCCTAGATTCTTTCATACAACACTTAATCTAGTTTTTATACATCATTTCATCCATGGATTCTTGGTTTTTACTTAGATCTTCAAGTGTTCTTCAAAACACCAAGAACACCAAGAACACACACTAGTGTTTTTGGGTCCTAAACACTCTTACAAGCTTCATATAAGTAAGTATACTCCTTCTAACTAGTTATTTGCTTAGTATACTTGTTAATCCATGGAAAATCATCCAAAAACTCCAAGAACATATGTGTTTATGGTTTGGGGATCTCCCAAAACCGTAAACACCCCCAAAGGGTGTTTTGATGCCCCTAACACCTTCAAATGCTTGGATAAAGGGCTAGAAACTTGCGTGCATGAGCTAGAAACACCAAAACACGAAAAGATTGAGGCATACATGAGTTTACGGCCGTAAACTCATGGGTTTATGACCGTAAACCCAAGTGTTTGCGACCGTAAACTCTCAAGGATGTTCCAAGGACCGTAAACTCCAATGGGGGGTCCTTTTGTGCCCTAACCACTTCCTAAGCCTTTGTTTCGAACTTAGAACCTTTATTTGTGAGATATAGGACCTTGAAACACACAAATGCACCATTTCCATGAGTTTACGGCCGTAAACTCATGGGGGAAATGGTCCAGAAACCGTAAACACACATAAGGGCCACCATTTGAGGAGTAAACTCCAATGTGAGGCCATACTCTCCTTAGATGCAACCCTTAGCACTCCTAGCACTTGAAACAAAGTGTTTTCATACATTAGAGTGTCTTTACTTGATTAATTAGTGATTAAATAACTAATTAGATACACTTATGTATCACTACATGTTACATAGGATCCGTGTGTGTGTTCAAGTCCTCACTTGACACCTAGCATCCTACCCGGCACTTCCATCCACTCCACTCACTGCAGGTGAGTTCATACCCCTAAATCAACCTTTTAAATGATTTTAAATGCTTTTATGGGGGGGGGGAATACAAGTTGAACTGTTATAGTTATTATATCAATCACATGTGATTAATAACTAGAACAGACTACATGATTTATTGCTACTTTCAGATTTCCATCAAACTTTGGGTTTTCAAGTGTTTCAAACCATTTATCAAATTCTTTAAATGCTAAAACTGTTTTCAAACTCTTTTAAACCTATTTGATCTTCAAAACCATATATATACTAATATATTTATATAAGTAAGACTTGAAGGACTTAGGACTGATAGCTCACCTTATTTCATGTTCCTTGTTTGGTTGTGGACTTAGGGTATTCTGTTATTTGTCCGACTGTCATTGAATTCTTAGTTATATATCATATATACTTGTGTTGGATATAAAAGTCTACACTTCAGTTCAGTACCTTTGTGTAACAAAGGCATGCAACCAACATTATTATTTAACTATAATAGGTATAGTTAAGGATCATTACTCATTACTCCTATTACATTGACATCTATCAGAGTCAGTACATTTATGTGTCAATACATGATTAATACTATACAAAGAGAATACTATATGCTATCCAAGAGAACACTCTATACATTATACCAGGAAATACATTATACAACATACAAGAGAATATACTATAATTAGAATGTGACATACTACTTCTCGATACGACATTTCATAGTGGTATCACCGTGTAACCAGAGTCTCCTGGAGGGAGAGCGGGCATTGTATGTATAGATCTATACGGGACAGACACTCCCACATCCCGACTGCTAGCTACAGTCCCAGCCGAAAGGCCAAGGGGTGACAGAATGTCACATTTTTACATATGACTCGGAGGGTCATCAGTTATTCGATCGTCAATCAGCATGGTTACATACGAGTTCACATTCAGACCTTTAATTAACACTTTAAGAATTAAAGGCAAAACGGATTCCCTGAGGTGTATTGTACATTTAATACTACCTGAAATCTGCATTTTCATTACATTAAGCCGGCAGTGACACTGCTGGGGTAAAACATTATTTTCCCAATTACTCTATATGAATAAAGTCTAAAACTATATTTTCATACTGATAGTTTCACTGGGAAAACTTTTACATTTTCAAAGGATCAAACATGCAACCAACCGGGTCTTGGTAGAAGACTACTTTTACTGGAAAATATAGGATTTTCTAGGGAGCATACTATTTTCAAACATTGATATCAACTATCATACTACATTGTTGTAAACATTTTTTACAAGCAATGACACTAAATACTTATGAACTCACCAGCTTTATGCTGATAAACTCTTTCAAAATAACTTGTATTCTCAGGTCATTAGTAGACAGGTACAGATGCAGCTTTTGAGAAGATGGAGCACATATAAGTCTCATCTTTTATTTTGATTATACTTTTGGTGTCTTACAAATTGTACCGAACACGCTTGTATTAAAATTATTATATTAATGCAATGGATGTCGTTGCTTGTCTTTACTATTATGCTTTGTGATGATATTGTACATGACGTCCTCCACCCCAGAACGTTTCCGCCGTTCTCGGTTTTGGGGTGTGACAGATTGGTATCAGAGCACTGTTTATAGTGAATCAAGTATATCAACCCATAAAAGATATACGAACTATAAACACTTCGGGATTAAAACACTCTGACCAAGAATATATACTTTTAAATAATAAAATATTTAACTAAGTATATATATATACATCTATTTATACCAAGGTCAGTATCATACTAGAACAGAACAAAAGTATTAAGATGGTTGGACATCACGATTAGGCTTAGAGGCATATAGTCAAATCTGGGGGGATGTAGCCTGATCAACTACATTTCCCGAGGAGTGACTAGCATGTGCCTAAGAATGGCTGTGGTGTTGCAACAAGTCTAAAAACTTACCCACACTACTACAAGAACATTAGAACAAGAATACTATAGGAGTATTCTGCATTATTATGAATTACATATGTAAGAACTAAAAAGGTCGTTACTAGTAGGACAATAGTTGCTAAGTGGGTACGCTAAGGTTACATGTGACTAAGGCGCTATAGACTTAGAATCTGTGATCTTTGCTTTACTTCCTGTTCCTTGTTTGGTTGTGGATTTAGAGTTAGGGTCACTGATTCGAAGGTCTATCCTGTTTCGATTGCATGTAATCGGTATGCACTATGCAAGTAGTGAATCAACTAATAACGATCATCTTATAAGTATCTTAGATTAGTACGTCTATTAACTATTCTTTCCTCGTTCTCGCGTAGATAGCATGGCTGGCTTTCATCTCCCTAGCGATCCGTACTATCCCAACCAAGGCATTGGAGGATGGCTTGATGATGAGCTGGAAGATGATCACCCAATCCCTTTGGATGATCACTGTGCCGAAGGCTTTTCGGATAGCTCCAACTCTGAACCAGAAGTCAAAAACCTACCCCCATCAGCTCCAAACCCCAACCCCCGTCCGGCATTTCTAGGTCCCACTCCCATGTGGGCAACAACCTTGAATTGATGGAGTGATGAACAGGGTCAGCCCTTACCCTTCAACGGAAATCGAAGCTTTTACAACATAAGCGAGGGAGGTTCAGTTGACCGGGTCTTGCCCATCATGGTCCGTAGGATTGCTAGGAACGTCGAACAAAACCACGCAGCCATCGGCAGAGTTGTGGAAATTGACGCCAACTCTAACCTTAACACTGTCCGTATCCGCCAACTCGAACAAGCTATGGATAGGACTAGGAGGACCAATGAGGCTCTACAGCAGCAACTAGCTGCATCCCGAGCCGAAGTCATGGAACTCCGAGTGTGTCAGAGAGCGCATGAACGACATCTTCAGGAAGTTGTACGTCAACTGGCTGACCTAAGGGTTCGTCCGAGGGATACCCGTCGCCGGTAGAAGATGTTAACTCATCTTTCTCTTTTGATTAAGGAATAGCCTATCTTTTCTATGCTCTATAGAGCACTTGTCTGTGAACTTTCCTAGATTTGAAAGTACTCTTACTAGACTTCTAAACTGCCAACATTTTCCCTTATGGTTTGATGTAAGACCTACTGTTAGGTCATTTTTCCCGAACACATTTTACATCATTAATACCAGTAATTTTGGCAGTTATCTAATCTAATCTAGTGAGAAGTTCCTACTCTTGTGTTTTTCCTACTCTATTGATATGCTTCTATCTAACAATTGGACTATGGCGATTTAGTCCATGAAACACTCTCCTCATACTTACAGTCGATACTTACTATTGTCCTCATCTTTATAAATTTTTAGTAAAAGATGCCTCCTCACAGGCGTCCGACCAGAAACACGCCTGCAAGTCAAACAGCACCACCACCTCCTCCGCAACAGTTTGATGCGGTGATCTTTCAGGCAGCTGTAACCGCAGCTGTGACCGCAGCTATGTCCCAAATAAAATCTGGCGATGCAAGTGGAGCCGGAATGGGCACCAACTCTAGACTTGGTGAAATCCACCCACGTACATAGGGGTGTACCTATAAGGATTTCATGAGCTGCAAACCAACATTCTTCAATGGGACCAGAGGGATCATTGCACTATCCCAATGGATCGAAAGAACTGAAGCCATCTTCGAGATGTGCTCGTGCCTTGAAGAGAGCAAGATAAGGTTCGTAGCTTGCACTTTCACCGAAAGGGCCTTGACGTGGTGGAACGGCCATGTCAAAACACTCTCTTTAGTAACAGCCAACGCCATGGGCTGGGACACACTGAAGGACCTTCTGACAAGGGAGTACTGCCCTAGGGGCGAAATTCAGAAACTCGAGGAGGAAATCTGGAACCTCAAAAATGAAAGGGACCGACATAGTGGCGTATACAGCCAGGTTCTGCGACCTGGTGACTCTGTGTCCAAACATGGTCCCCACCGAAGGCAAGAAAATTGAAAGATACATCTGGGGTTTAGTGCCCCCGTATCGAGGGAACGTCCTAGCGTCATACCCTACGACCTTTGACAGTGCCAAGGAATTGGCCCAAAGGTTGATTGATCATGAAGTTCCTTACACTCCATCAGCAACCACAATGGTTGCCACTGCACCGACCAAGACATCCGACAACAAAAGGAAGCGGTGGGACCGAAAGGAGGGTAAAACAGCCCAATCCTCTTCAAAGAACCAACAAACGGTGGCTGTCCATGCTGCCACTACTCCTGCTGCCCCTGTACCAGCCAAAACATATGCAGGGAGTCTACCCAAGTGCACCAAGTGCTCTTTCCATCACAATGGCCCCTGCCGGGAAATGCACTGCACTAACTGTGATCGGAAGGGCCATACCGCCTGGTTTTGCCGAACACCACCCAAACCCATTTCCCAGGTCCCCAGTTCGGGAGTAAGCCAGGCCTGTTACGGCTATGGCGAGGTAGGACATTTCAAAAGAAACTGTCCAAAGGCTGGGAATGCGGGAGGAGCAGGCAGATTACTTGCTATTGGCCACAATGAAGCAGTAGCAGATCCCACAGTAGTCACGGGTACGTTCCTTCTCTATAACTCTTATGCTTGTATCCTATTTGATAGTGGGGCAGAAAGGAGTTTCGTAAACCAAAACTTTAAACACGTACTTAAACAATCACCGCAACCACTAAAAGAAACCTTCGTCGTAGAAATGGCTAACGGAAAGACAGAGAGTTCTAATGAAATCTACATAGGTTGTACCCTCACACTAGATAACCATTTGTTTCCAATCGACCTCATATCAGTAGCAATCAAGAGCTTCGATGTCATTGTGGGCATGGACTGGTTGAGTCTCCATCGTACCGATATTCTGTGTTTTGACAAAGCAATCCGTCTGAACTTACCAAATAACGAAACCTTGTTGATCTACGGAGACAAACCCAGTACGAGCCTTCGTATCATCTAAAGTATTCAAGCCCAGAAATATTTGCGTAACGAATATCGCGCGTTCCTTGCACACATCGTCGACACGAGCCAGAAAAAAAAAGACCTGAAAGACTTCCCCGTGGTACGTGACTTCCCCGACGTCTTTCCAGAAGAGCTACCGGGATTACCTCCCCAACGTCAAGTCGAGTTCCGAATCGACTTAATCTCAGGGGCCACCCCCGTAGCCAAATGGCCCTATCGTCTAGCGCCTGCTGAGATGCAAGAACTGTCCGGTCAAATTAGCGACCTGCTCAGCAAGGGCTTTATAAGACCGAGCTTCTCACCCAGGGGAGCACCAGTCTTGTTCGTGAAGAAGAAAGACGGATCGTTCCGTATGTGCATCCATTACAGGGAACTCAACAAACTTACGATCAAAAATCGTTACCCTCTTCCTCGCATAGACGATTTATTTGACCAACTGCAAGGGGCGAGTTACTTTTCCAAGATTCATCTGAGGTCCGGGTATCACCAGTTGCGAGTGCTTGAGGAGGATGTTCCGAGGACAGCCTTCCGAAGTCGTTACGGACACTACGAGTTCGTAGTAATGCCGTTCGGACTGACCAATGCGCCCGCAGTATTCATGGACTTGATGAATAGGGTATGACGTCCTTACTTGGATCAGTTCGTCATCGACTTCATTGATGACATACTTATCTACTCTCGAAGTAAGGAAGAGCATAGCAATCATCTACGACAAGTCCTGGAAACCTTACGATCGGAGAAGCTATACGCGAAGCTCTCTAAGTGAGAATTTTGGATCCGAAGAGTCGAATTCTTAGGGCATGTGGTGAGCGAAGAAGGAATCCACATGGACCCTTCCAAAATTAAAGCCATTGAGAACTGGTCAGCACCAAAGACGCCTACAGAAATTTGTCAATTTCTAGGCCTCGCTGGCTACTACCGCAGGTTCATTCAAAACTTCTATCGAATCGTGAAACCCCTGACTACATTGACCCAGAAAGGCGTGCCCTTTGACTAGGAAGAGAAACAAGAGAAGGCATTCCAAACTCTGAAGCGAGCCTTATGCACCGCACCGATACTGTCCCTCCCCGAAGGGATAAAAGACTTTGTGGTGTACCGCGATGCATCCAACCAAGGGCTCGGCTGTGTTCTGATGCAACGAGGTAAGGCCATCGCCTACGCCTCAAGACAGCTGAAGACACACGAGGTCAACTACACCACGCACGACCTCGAGTTAGGAGCGGTTGTGTTCGCCCTAGAAATCTGGAGACACTATCTGTATGGTACGAAGAGCACCATCTATACCGACCACAAAAGCCTCCAACATATCTTCAACCAGAAAGAGCTCAACATGAGACAACGACGGTGGGTCGAGCTACTCAATGACTACGAATGCGAAATTCGTTATCATCCGGGTAAAGCCAACGTAGTAGCAGACGCCCTAAGTCAGAAAGAATATTCTGGTCGAAGAGTGAAGTCACTAACAATGACTATCCATTCACATCTATTCGCACAAATTAAGGAGGCTCAGCTCGAAGCCTTGAAACCTGAAAATGTAGCGAAAGAATCACTGCAAGGAATGGATAAGAACCTGGAAGCCAAGGGTGACGGAGCCTTATATCTCATGGACCGGATCTGGACACCGAAGCATGGTGGCTTCAGAGACTTGGTCATGAAGGAAGCACACAATACACGATATTCCGTCCACCCAGGTTCAGATAAGATATATCTGGATCTCAAGAAGTCATACTGGTGGCCTAACATGAAAACATAGATTGCTACCTTCGTAAGTAAATGCGTTACTTGCGCGAAGTTCAAGGTCGAATACCAGAAACCGTCAGGTCTACTCCAACAACCGGAGATACCCGAGTGGAAGTGGGAGCGGATCACTATGGACTTCATAACCAAGTTACCCAAGACAGCGGGTGGACTTGATACCATATGGGTCATCGTCGACAGATTGACCAAGTCCGCACACTTCCTACCCATCAAAGAAACCGACAAGATGGAGAAGCTCACAAGAACATACATTAGGGAGATCGTACGGCTGCATGGTGTTCCTATATCTATTATCTCAGATAAAGATAGTAGATTCACTTCGAGATTCTGGCAGTCATTACAAAACTCCCAAGGAACGAGGCTGGACATGAGTACAGCCTACCATCCACAGACCGACGGACAAAGTGAGAGAACCATCCAAACTCTGGAAGATATGCTGCGAGCCTGTGTGATCGACTTTGCTAAGGCATGGGATACCCACTTACCTCTCGTCGAATTCTCTTACAAAAACAGTTATCACACGAGCATCAAGGCTGCTCCATTTGAAGCCCTCTACAGCCGGAAGTGCAGATCCCCTCTGTGCTAGGCTGAGGTGGGTGACACTCAATTAGCTAAAGGACGAGTTCCTGACAGCACTCTCACGGGTCCGGAAATCATTCGGGAAACGACAGAGAAGATCGTTCAGATTCGTGAACGATTGAAAGCCTCTAGAGACCGACAGAAAAGCTACGCAGAAAAACGAAGGAAACCTTTGGAATTCCAGGTGGGAGACCGAGTCCTTTTGAAAGTCTCACCCTAGAAAGGCTTGATACGCTTCGGAAAGCGTGGAAAGCTGAATCCAAGATACATAGGCCCTTTCGAGATCCTCGCTAGGATCGGCCCCGTAGCTTACAAACTCAACCTGCCCCGCGAACTCAGTAATGTACATCCTACCTTCCACGTCTCAAACTTGAAAAAGTGCCTATCCAACGAGACTCTTGTAATTCCACTCGACGAGATCGAGATCGACGAGAGCCTCAACTTCGTGGAGGAACCTGTAGAGATTATGGACCGCGAGGTCAAACGAACGAAACAAAGCCGCATCCCAATCGTTAAGGTTCGCTGGAATGCCAAGCGAGGACCGGAATTCACATGGGAGCGCGAGGATCAAATGAGACTTAAATATCCTCATCTTTTTACTTAGTTATTTTGTAATAACTTAGTTGTCTGAACTCTAATTTCGGGGCGAAATTCCCTCTAACGGGGGATGATGTGACAACCCGAAATTTTCATTTGTATAATCTCTACCGTTAAACACTTCATATAATATTCAAAAACATTTCAATATATTTTTGGCTGGATTTAAGTCCGTTTGGGTGTTTTATTTTATATTTCGTCAAACGATTAAATAAAAGGAAGTGACGTTATTAGTGAGGTGTAGCAAACAAAACAACCAACACCTTAGCTAGGTGTTTACGGCCCTCCAATGACGGGTCCTTTTGTGCCCTAACCACTTCCTAAGCCTTTGTTTCGAACTTAGAACCTTTATTTGTGAGATATAGGACCTTGAAACACACTAATGCACCATTTCCATGAGTTTACGACCGTAAACTCATGGGGGAAATGGTCCAGAAACCGTAAACACACATAAGGGCCACCATTTGAGGAGTAAACTCCAATGTGAGGCCATACTCTCCTTAGATGCAACCCTTAGCACTCCTAGCACTTGAAACAAAGTGTTTTCATACATTAGAGTGTCTTTACTTGATTAATTAGTGATTAAATAACTATTTAGATACACTTATGTATCACTACATGTTACATAGGATCCGTGTGTGTGTTCAAGTCCTCACTTGACACCTAGCATCCTACCCGGCACTTCCATCCACTCCACTCACTGCAGGTGAGTTCATACCCCTAAATCAACCTTTTAAATGATTTTAAATGCTTTTATGGGGGGGAATACAAGTTGAACTGTTATAGTTATTGTATCAATCACATGTGATTAATAACTAGAACAGACTACATGATTTATTGCTACTTTCATATTTTCATCAAACTTTGGGTTTTCAAGTGTTTCAAACCATTTATCAAATTCTTTAAATGCTAAAATTGTTTTCAAACTCTTTTAAACCTGTTTTATCTTCAAAACCATATCTATACTAATGTATTTATATAAGTAAGACTTGAAGGACTTAGGACTAATAGCTCACCTTATTTCCTGTTCCTTGTTTTGTTGTGGACTTAGGGTATTCTGTTATTTGTCCGACTGTCGTTGAATTCTTAGTTATATATCATATATACTTGTGTTGGATATAAAAGTCTACACTTCAGTTCAGTACCTTTGTGTAACAAGGGCATGCAACCAACATTATTATTTAACTATAATAGGTATAGTTAAGGATCATTACTCATTACTCCTATTACATTGACATCTATCAGAGTCAGTACAGTTATGAGTCAATACATGATTAATACTATACAAAGAGAATACTATATGCTATCCAAGAGAACACCCTATACATTATACCAGGAAATACATTATACAACATACAAGAGAATATACTATATTTATAATGTGACATACTACTTCCCGACTACTAGCTACAGTCCCAGCCGAAAGGCCAAGGGGTGACAGAATGTCACATTTTTACATATGACTCGGAGGGTCATCATTTATTCGATCGTCAATCAGCATGGTTACATACGAGTTCACATTCAGACCTTTAATTAACACTTTAAGAATTAAAGGCAAAACGGATTCCCTGAGGTGTATTGTACATTTAATACTACCTGGAATCTGCATTTTCATTACATTAAGCCGACAGTGACACTGCTGGGGTAAAGCATTATTTTCCCAATTACTTTATATGAATAAAGTCTAAAACTATATTTTCATACTGATAGTTTCACTGGGAAAACTTTTACATTTTCAAAGGATCAAACATGCAACCAACCGGTTCCTGGTAGAAGACTAATTTTACTGGAAAATATAGGATTTTCTAGGGAGCATACTATTTTCAAACATTCATATCAACTATCATACTACATTGTTGTAAACATTTTTTACAAGCAATTACACTAAATACTTATGAACTCACCAGCTTTATGCTGATAAACTCTTTCAAAATAACTTGTATTCTCAGGTCATCAGTAGACAGGTACAGATGCAGCTTTTGAGAAGATAGAGCACATATAAGACTCATCTTTTATTTTGATTATACTTTTGGTGTCTTACAAACTGTACAAAACACGCTTGTATTAAAATTATTATATTAATGCAATGGATGTTGTTGCTTGTCTTTACTATTATGCTTTGTGATGATACTGTACATGACGTCCTCCACCCCATAACGTTTCCGCCGTTCTCGGTTTTGGGGTGTGACACAGAAGATGGAGCATTATAGTTTCATGTCTTGTTTTGTTATTTGTGTATGAATTCTATGTTTTGTGAACACACACATTGTAAACACTTTCTTTCGAAATGAAATGGTTATTCATTACTTGCTTACCATATACATATCTCGTGATACTAAACATGACGTCCTCCACCCCTGAACGATTCCGCCGTTCTGGTTTTGGGGTGCGACATCTTGAGATACTAAACATGACGTCCTCCACCCCAGAACGTTTCCTCCGTTCCGGTTTTGGGGTGTGACATCGACAATTGCTTAATCATTTTACTCATATCCAATTCTAGATTTTTCCCCCGTAATGCCCAGAGCATTTGGAAAATTTAGAAAGGATGGATATTATAGCACATGCAATCGATCCTATATCTGAAGCATATGGGACACGGTTCATGATGTCTCACATAAAGACATGATACTAGACCAGTCTTTTTGCTATAATATTTCTATGTCTATTTGCCAAGTTCTCATAATTCAGATTAAGAAAAGGGATGCCGTAATCATAATCGAATTTTAGAACGCAAATAATGGACCCATATATAGAATTTTCTTATGTTGAGCCATTCCAACACAAAATTCATATATATATCCTTGACTAAAGATGATTAAAACCTCAATCTAAGCTTTTAGAATTGAAATATATAGAATTTCCTTATGTTGAGCTATTCCAACACAAAATTCATATATATCCTTGACTAAAGATGATTAAAACCTCAATCTATGCTTTTAGAATTGAAATGAAGTATAATTTCCTCTCCCTTAATTATAGCAAAACAACTTTTCAACCCCTGCAACTTCACGGATTGAAACTTTTGTTTTCTGTAATTAACATTGCTGTCTTGCAATACTAATCATAATTATCATGCTCCCACTAACATGAGAATTAATAGCAAAACACTTATGCTCCCACTAGCTTTGACATTTACTCAGAAATCAGCTGGACTTCTAAAAATCAATACTGCATTGACTTTCTTACCAAAGTTCAAATTTCTGATAAGAGATGCTTTGATAAACTTTATCAAGATCATACACCTTTCCTTAGATAGCACACATGTGTGTCTAAACAGTTTTAGAACTATGAAAAGGTATGCTGTAATCATAGTCTAAAATGTTCAGACCTTTGCCATTCCTCACAAGTCCATGTTAGTGTGCCAGTAAACCACACACGCTCCACTAACGACTTTGAGAATGCAAATATCACAACTGTTATCTACTTAAAATCTACTTACTGAAGGTGTTTCCTCACCATCATTTTCATGAATCGGAGAGAAACCTTATGACACTTAGATATTTATGGTGTATGTGTTCCTATCCATGTTAATTTGTTAAAACCATAATCACAAGACACGGTTAATGACAAATCCAAACTCATATGGATTGAACTTGTGCAGTCTTAACTTCTTGCCACCTGGCAGCACCAGTGCCTGCCATTGCTTCCAAGTTGTTATGCAACCAATTGAGAACTCTCAAAACTCATATGAAAAGCCAACTTTCACTGGAATGAGCACTGAAATAGGAATATGTGAACACGATAGGTTATAAACCTCAAGTCGTGTGTTAGTGATAGACAACATGTTTTACTCTTGATTAGATCTTGAAGCTTTTCAGGATCTTTAAGACTCCCACTGTCTTCTTGACATATAAGACTCACTTGTCAAATATTCGAGAGATAGTGCGGATTCTTTATCAAGACAAACACTTTACACAATTGGCCTAAGTTGGTCTTTGTTTTATCCAAAACATCACAACTTACCAATTTCAAACGTACAAAAGTAGGACACTTTTACTCTTACATTTGACAAGTGTTATAAACCTTTCTTTAAGATATGTCACTCATCTTACAGTCTTGGAGTATGACTCTAAGACTTGTTTTGGAATGAAGTATGACTCATCTTCTTGATTTAACCATTCCAACAATTCAAGATTCCTCTTCTTAGTCATAAGAATGCACTAAGATGTCCTTAGAGGATTAATTGTGACATGATTTCTAAATCAATAAGATGATCACGAAACATGATACTAAAGTACTCTCCCATGTTTTCATATTTGAGAAACTTTTATCCTTCTGCCTAATTTGATTCTTCTCATTTGTTCTGCCATACATCGAAACGTTTCCAATGTTTCAGAATTATACTTAAACTTGTAAGTATAATCATATTTACTAAACTTTAGTAAATCATGACGAATAGTCTTATCGATCTTTTGTGGTGGACTTGATCCGTGCACCAGAATGTGTACTCGATCCCTTAGTTCTTCACTTGACTCACATATAAATGTGAACAAGGAATTAATCTTAATTTTCCAAAGATGAAAATTCTCATTCATCATACTATACAACTTGCATGATTTCCAAGTTTCTATCCAACTGAAACCTTGGGTGATGAGAATCTTTCCTTATTTGGTAAATTATGACACTACCACAAACGAAAGAATCAAGTCCATTTTTCCAATATTGCTATCAATGGAATCATATAAACAACCATGTTTCACAAATGCCACTGTAAGGATATTTAAAATAAATATAAAATTAAAACCTTTTTATTTTATTTCAAAACTTTGCGGAAAACACTTATCCTTACAGTGCAAATGCATATGAAAAACTTGTTGTTATCTATTCCTAAGCAATATATCATAACTCCTAAGCAACAACTCAAAAATTCTGATCACCGAACCATGCTATCAAAATCCATCTTCGCGATCAGAATCAACATATACTTCCTTTAAGTTTCTTCACTTTTCTTTGATTCTTAAAACAACAACATGTGACCCAATCACATCATGTAATGAGAATCTCATAATAGAAACGTAATAGAGTTAGATAGTGGACTTCACCTGAAGTAGAATCAAACATCTTGACTTGATCAACCCTATGATCCTTCAGGTAAATAGGCAGTTTTGTAACCAATGCCCCTTCCTTTTGCAATATAAACATATGGACTCTATCGAAATGGTACACGGGACTATCAGAGACTTAGACTTTCTCTTTACCATTTGGTCAACCGAGTTGACTATGGCCGATCCCTTTCCATTGGGAAGAAAAAGCTTTTTCTGGATATCCAATGTTACCATTGTCAATGTCCATTTAAGGTTTGGGAAATTGATCTTCTTAATCAAACTTGCTTTACTAGTCCTCCAAATCATTGTTGATTCAGGAGCACCAAGCAAATAGACAAGATCATTTAAAGGGTCATGTCATAGTCTGTTTCATAGTAGTCCCAAAGGAACTCACCATGTCACTTAGAAAGTGATTGAACATCCAGTTTTCTTAAGACTTTGACACCCAACTCTCCCGGCTTGTCAATATGTGACTTCATCTCCAAGATGTGAGCACACATAGACTTTGCTTGCCAATAACGCTTGAGTGACCTTGAACTTTGAGTTAGGGAGAACAATTGTAGGAGGTGGAGGAAGTGAAGTTCCAAGAGATTTGGGAAGATCATAGATGTCTGAACTAGACATCTTTTTGGAGATATTCAAGATAGTTGATCTAAAGTCCTTAATATAACCCCAAATATGAAATATTAAGGCTAAGACCCAACACAATATTTTATAACTTGGAAGAGAGATGCCGTAATCCAGGCTATAAAATATTTGAAGATAGGTGAACGACGATTCACCAATTTACACCATGAAAACGAAATAAAATATTAGGTTTTTAATTGGATTTGAAACTTCTAGATCTTTTGAGATTCATTGAACTACTCAATGGCATGTTTCAATCTCGAGTGTGCCCTTCAGGTTTTGTGACTGGGATGCCGAGGATCACAAAACAAGGTGTGAAGTAACCATGCAAATTACTTGGTACTCTTAAATGTTTATCACCCAACCGATGTGCCGGTTAACCACACACGCTCCACCGGCCTATGATAAACTTTAAGAAACCCTTTGCTTACCTTGTTAAATCAAGCTAGTGTGCCGGTTAACCACATGCGCTCCACTAACCGACTTAAGCAAAGTGCAAAGTGTAATTTCATGGGTTAGCACCTTATTCACATTTTCCTAAGTAACTAAGATTGGGAATTTATAAGTATTTAGTTACTTAGTATTTATCATTAATACTTTTAATGAAGGGAGAATTATAGTCCTTGTCCTACCCGTTCGGCTAACGACCCTCCACCAGTCAAAGAAGCGGTGGTTGAGAGTGGACATCCATTAAACTGCCATTTTATAGACAGTAACCTTATACCCCCTGATAGACCGGCTTCGTGAATGAGGCCTACTAACGGTAAGACTGACTTGCTCTTATACATATATATATTATTATTAACTTATCATATTATAAAGTATAAGGATTGATTTTGACTTTTAACATCCTAAGGGCTTAATTTGGAATTAAGGTATTCATGAAAGAAAACTTTTCAAATTCCAAAACTTGAGGGCAAGTTTTGAACTATTCAAAAACTTTTCAATTCCATAACTTATGTGTTTAAAGTAGTTTTAATTCAACAAACTCTTCAAGTTCCATAACTTGAGGACAAGTTATGGAAGACTTTAAACTATTAAAAGAATATGACTTTTCTTTATTCATAACTTATGGAAAACTTTATGAGTTTTATGAATCTTAAATGTGACTTTTCACGTAACTTGAGGACAAGTTACAAAAACACATTTTAGAATCAACTCTTAGATTAATTTGGATTGAAAACAACAATTTCACATAACTTTTCTATTAATCTAAGCAACTCATAAGAACAAGATAATTTAATCAAACTTTTTCATGAAATTAGCCTAACCATTAAACTAATACAAAACATGAATCTATTGACAATTATATTTGAAATTGGATTTGCATGAACATTACCACATCAAAAACAGGTTTATATATTGAAAAACAGCTTAGGGTAATGTTCCTAGTCCAATTCCAGCCAAAACAGTCGAAGATATTTTGTCAGGGGGTCCAACTCTTCGAGTACACGAACCAACTCGGCGAGTTGGATGAGTTTTGCCTTGGACTCGTCGAGTCCCTTTATGGACTCGGCGAGTCTGCTGTTCAGACAGCAAAAAACTTTGATTTTTAAGCAATTTTAGCAAGCATAACAAGAAAACAAGCCTAGGCTCTGATACCACTGTTGGATTTTGAGCATTCTAACACTCCTAAGTGTACATGCAACCCTAAATACCTTCGATCTATGTTTTCTCTATTAAACATGCAAATATGAATATTCCAAGGTATTACCCTAACTAGCATACAAAACATTGATACTTGGGTAATAAACTAGATAGAAATACATACCTTGTTGATGTAGCTTGACTCCATGTAGATCGAGAGCCTAGTGCCCCAAGTGTGACACCTCAAATGGTTCATACAACATCACCAACACATGGAATAACCATGAGAAGAAGACACTCATGCTCAAATCGGCTAGCCCTCATATATGTACTACTAGTGCCAATTTCTTAAGCTAAAGGGATCCTTATATAGTGTGCACATTAGGGTTACACCATGTAACCCATGACTTTACCCATTCCTTATGCTCCATGGGTTTTAACCTCCATGGAGTATCCATGGATCACCACATGGGTTAAATCCAACATAAGGAATCATGGATCATAAGCCCACATATATAATAATGACTGATTTACACAATCAATCCCCATATATTTAGTTAGTCTAATTTTGATTACTAAATTAAGTCCAAATTAATTCTTGATCAATACTAATTAAATAACATGATTTCATATTAATATATTAGAACTTATAATATATTAATATGTCACAAAATGTCTTCTCCTCACAAACGGTCTATCCAAATGTTTCGATGCCATGCAACCCAAATGGACCATGCCGAGTCGGGTCAAGTACATACCAATTATAGTTATGGACTTAGACACTAATCCAACACAATCTGTACAACAAGTTGACAAATCCCTCTACAATCGATACTCAATCTAAGCGACCCAAATGCCTCTTGACCTATTCATTGGCATTCCCGAAAGGAACCAATGTCTACTTCGATCTCCTTGTCTGTAGCTTCCAGCCGTGAAGACAAATTATGCTTTCCTGAGTACATATATATATGATAGCAACCTGCTCTGCGCCCCCGTCTTGACCAAATCTTGAACCAAAGTCTCGCATACCCAAACCGAAGATCCCTATGACCCATTCTTCTTAAATCATAAACTCGAATAGATCGATGGTCCTCCAAGAAAAATACCCCATTCTCCCCCACATAGGGTTCAAACTACCACCAATTGACGTTGCAAACAAACCAAATCTCATACCAGCTCAACCAGATACATAGCATCCCATACCCTTGGAATGTATAACACAACTCAAGATGAAATTCCAGATAAAGACCAAGAAAACTCAAAGATATTCTGAATCTTAGATGGAGACCTCAAAAACTCCCCAATCATAACCTCCTATAACATCAAGAATCCCATACATATACACAAGCAATAATTATGTCCATTCATAACATCGATTCCATATCTAGGAACAAATGGAATACCACACACCTAGTCTGCAAATCACCAACTATCTATTTAATCAATCATAAATACAAGAGGCGTCATTCTTATTGTCGAGATACATCAGAGACAACAAAAGTTTTTGTTCCCGATTCACTACCCTGATCACCTGAAATAATCAACTTGTACCTGACTTGACTATATTAAAAGAAAGCAAACCCTTTGTCACACCCCCAAACCAGACGGCAAAAACGTCCGGGGGTGGAGGACTTCATTTGTAGTATCACAACACATACATTATAGTAATCAGAGTACAAACAACCACTGTATTTTAAAAAGTTTAAGTATTTACATGTGTTTCATCATAATATACTAAAACCAAATAGTTATACAAAAGAAGAAGACAAGACATAAATAGCTCCATCTTCTCAAAAGCTCGGGGAGTACCTGTCTACTGGTTCCCTGAGAATACAAGTAATTTGAAAAGAGAGTATCAACATAAAGTTGAGTGAGTGCATAAGTATTTATGTTTGAAAGAATGTTTTCTATTTCTTGAATATGTAAATTGTTCCAGAAAATCCTATATTTTCTGCTGTATATGACTAGTAGTTTTAGTTACATAAAAATGTTCTATTTGTAAACCAATGTTCTGTATTTGTAATCCTTTTGTAAACTTCTATCTGAGAGTGTGCCTGGTTTCATCAACTATTATTGTAAACTGTAATTTAATACTGTAAACTGTATCTTGTAAACTAGTACTTTGAAAATGTACTTAAGTTTAGTTAATTATACACTAACGTATTGTTAATATCTTTTATGAGTTATTATAACTATACTGAGTAGATGGCCTGACCCAACGCTATGATTGCGCTAAAAGCTGTTGATAATAATTTGTCCCTCACGGGCGTGTATGCCTGACTGTAGCTAGCAGTCCGAGTGCGGGGTTGTCAATCCCAATATAGATTTATACACACATTGTTCCGATCCCCAGCTGGAGATTCTGGTTATAATGTCAGGACTTTAACTATATTGTTTAAATGAATTAAGCAACATGTATCAAATGACTCATAAAAAGCATATAAACATTATATGTATAATAGTTATGAAAACCCAATCATTCTGAAATAAATGATTGATAGTATGTTCTTGAATTAGTATTCTTAACATGTATCTTAAAGATGTATATTGTAGAGTCGAATTTTGTTGTAATATGTCGAATCTGTGTAATTGGTTTTTTCGTATGTTTGTTATGTATTTACTATGGCATCTATTTGTACGAAGCGTGAATGTCTAGCCTTAGTATTTTTTGTACTTTCTGCCTCCTATAATTAGGAGCTGAACATAGAGTAGATCGTAGAGTTTTTCCCAGTTTCTATTATCATTTTGTACTCGTGTTCATTGGAAGTAATGAGAGCTTAAACCAGACCTTATTTACTTCTCGTGTTCATTTATACTCTGATTTTGATTTACATACTCGATTAATCACTTCAACAATTGGCATCAGAGCGAGAATCTATACTACTAAGATCTGATTTTCAATTGAATCTCTAGTTTTTGAGTCACGAATCTGTCTCAAAAGTTTCCGCACTGTTTGATTCTGAAAATCATCTCTGATCTACAGTTTTGATTTGATTCTACATTTGAATTGTGTAATTGAGTAATCGATTTTGAGTTTCTGATCAATTCAGTCATTCAATTTCAATTTTCTTCAAGTTTTTCTGAAAAATTTGATCTGTACGTTAATGGCGAATTTCAACATGAACACGATGACTTCATTTTCTCATCTGTTAGGATCTTCTACGAAGATTCCTATGTTGATCCCGAAGTACTATGATCAGTGGGCTGATCGAATGGAGGATTACTTGAACGGATTGGACGAGGAACTTTGGAGGCGTATAACTGGAATCGCTCAACCTCCACCAAATGTTCAACATATTGGATCATCTGGAACAGCACCTGCAGTTTCTGATCAACTCACTAGGATGAAGAACAATGAAAAACGTTGTTTGAGGGAATTACGAGGTGCCTTGCAACCTGTTGTTTACAATTACATACGTGGTTGTAAAACTGCAAACGATATCTGGAATACTCTTAAGAAAAAGTATCAGGGAAGCGAGAAAACGAAGATCAACTCTGTTAAACAATGTCTTGTGGAGCTGAAAGAGTTCAGACAAAAAGAGAGTGAAACAATTGAAGTTTACTATGATCGTCTTAATGAATTGATTTATAGGTGCAATCGTTATGGAATCATAAGGTCATCAATGGAGTTCAATCTCACTTTTGTGATGGGACTACGTAAGGAGTGGAGAAGTGTCAGCATGATGGTGAAGAATCAACAAAGCTTCAATACTTCATCTCTGAATGATGTGTATAATCAGTTGAAAACTCACGAAAGTGAAGTGAATGAGATGGATGAAGAGTCGAAACTAAGTTTGGGAGGTCCATTAGCTCTAGTTTCGAAAGTGTCTGAGAAAGAAGCTGTTGAGAAAGATAGTTCTGATGAAGAAGGCTTTATAATGAATTCTGATGATGAAGTTGTTGCTTTTTACTCAAACAACCGAGTTAAAAAGTTTTCCAAGAAACCTTTCAATCCTAAAGTGAAGCCAAGTGATGTGAAAGGAAGTTTCGTGAAAACGTATGTGGGTGAGGAGAAGAAGAAATTCGAGAAGAATGAAGTGAAGGCAATTGAAGTCAAAAGCGAGAAGAAATTGAAGGGAGATTCGGGCATTGACTGTCATTACTGCAACGGAGCAAATCATTTGGCAAATGATTGCATGCTTCGTAAGAAAGAAGAGAAAAAGAATAGGGTCAAGGACGAAGCCTATTATGTGGAAAGATTGGAAGAAGTATGTGCAAAGACGAAGGGGGTGACTTTGGTTGCACAAGGTGAATGAGAGGAGGATGGAACTTATCAGATCTGGTCTTCAGGATCTAACGATGAAGAGATGCGTAATCCGACGCATGGTGCTATGTTCGCACAGTTTGAAGAGGAAGAGGACGAAAAGGTGACTGGTCGCTGTTTCATGACCAAATCAGGAGACAAATCACCAATGACAACCAAGGTACGTGCTATTCTTCAGTCTTTTAACATTCCTTTACAGGCTTATGATTCTGAAATAATTGCATTTGATGATAATTGTCGCACCCCGAAACCGGCGGCGGAAACGTTCCGGGGCGGAGGACGTCATACGTAGTATCACAACCACTGAACATAGTAATCATAGTAAGCACAACCATTACATTACATAAGAAAATTTACATTCGTTTGAGAGTGGAGAAATACATAGTTTATATACATCAGTATATCAAAAGTAAAGACGAGACTTCTATACACTCCGTCTTCTCCAAAAGTAACGGGATACATGTCTAACAAGAACCTGAGAATACAAGCAGTTTTAAAATATCAGCATAAAGCTGGTGAGTTAATAAGCATGTTTTGTAAGGAAAACCGGCTATTTAATCTTGTGATAAATAATTCATTTCCTTTAATAAAGATTGTTGTTATATCGAAAACCATTGTTACTGAGTTATGAATTACATAAGCATGTTTTCCCAGAAAATCCCATATTTTCTAACATGTAAGTTGGTTTCCATAGAATGAGAAAAACCTTGACTAATCATCAATAAGTTAAGAAAACCATAAGTTAGGATCCTGGAATTCCCCTCCAGTACGAAAGTAGGTAGTTTTAATACATAAAACTATAGATGAAAGAAAGAAATCCGTGAATAGAGTTAGTTAATTTAGTACGTATTGTGAGTCGTATAACCATACTGATTTGACCCGTGACCTCCTTGACGTTTTTCAGGCGTCGATCGATTTTCAAAATTTGTCAACCCAGGCGTGCCCGCCTAACTGTAGCTAGCAGTTTAGGTCTGGGATTGTCAGTCCCGAATAGATCTATCCACAAATTTCACGTTCTCCCTCCAGGAGACTTTGGTTATACTTCCGGAGAGGATTTACTGGTAACCCGAAGGGTATATCGAAGATAAGTCTCACAAGTTAGTATTAACTAAATCACGGGATAACTGGTCGTCATCAAATTTCGAAATCGTTTGGAACAAAGTAGAGTATAAATAATTACATACAAAGTAATTATTTAGCATGATACTCTAGGTTTAACATGGATAAACTAAATCAGACATAGTTTATGTATATTGACTTTGCATGAAATCTGAATCCGTAAAACAAGTAATAAAGATCCCAAATTATTCCCATAATAATTTGAATGGTTTGAGAAGTTTTCACGCTGTTCTGAAAACTATGTAATTATATTTAGAAAAACGTCCCTTATGCTCCGCATGTTCCAAAAGGGATACAGTATCTAAAGTTTGACAGAAAATCGTATAATTACATCAGTTTTTAAGTTACAGAAACCTTTATGATTTGCTTGTATTCCCCCCTGAAAAACTTGAAAAACTCGGAAAAGTGTAGGGGTATGAACTCACTAGACAAGAAATGTGCCGGATAGGATGCTAAGTGTCAATTTAGGGCTTGAACACGCGCGAGGATCCTATGTAACATGAGGAGATACATAATTGTATCTAATTAGACATTGAACTACTAATTAAGTAAGATAATACACCCGAGGCGCGAAAACACTTTATTTCAAGTGTTAGGAATGATCCGGGTTGCATCTAAGGAGTGTTGGGCCTTGATATGGAGTTTACTCTTCAAGTGTAAGCCCTTAGGGGTGTTTATGGTCCAAAGACCATATCCCCCATGAGTTTACGGCCGTAAACTCATGGGAATGGTGCATTTGGGTGTTTCAAGGTCTCATGCTTCACAAGGAAGGGTTCTAGGGTTGATTCAAGGGCTTAGGAAGTGTTTGGGGCTTGGAATGGACCCTTTATGGAGTTTACGGTTTCTGAACCACTCCTTGGGGAGTTTACGGTCGTAAACAAATGGGTTTACGGCCGTAAACTCATGTGTGTCCATTTTTCATGTGTTTTGGTGGTTGTAGGTCATGCATGCAAGGTTCTAGACCCAAATATAAGCCATACAAGGTGTTAAGGGCACTTAAAAACCCTTTGGAGGTGTTTACGGTTTTGGGAGACCTTCCTAAACCGTAAACTCATGTTTACACTTCTCAAGCCATGTTTTAGGGTTCCAAGATCATTCAAGCAAGCTTCTAGGTCATTAGTCAAGCATTGGAAAGGTTTTTGGGGCATCAAAACCCCTTTTTAGGATGTTTACGGTTCATGAATGTTCATGGACCGTAAACTCATGTCTAGTCCCATAAAGGCATGATTTTGGCGTTCTAAGTTCATGCATGCAAGTTTCTAAGCCATAGCTAAACATTAGAAGAGGTTTGAAAGGGTTTTGGGGCTTCAAAACCCCCTTATGGGAGTTTACGGTTTTGGAAGGTGTTCCCAAACCGTAAACACAAGTTTTTGGGGTTTTTGAGAGTTTAACCCATAGATTTGCATGCATGTTAAGTTAAACAACAAGCTAGGAAGGATTACTTACGATTTTGGAGCTTGAATGAGGTGATTCTTGATCAAAACCCGATTTTTAGAGAGAGAGTAGAGAGAGAAAGTTCCAAGGTGGGTGAAAAGGTTCAAATGGAGTCCACTCAACCCTTATATGGGGTTGAGTCCACGGTTAGGTGGGGACACACCCAATCCCGACATTAAACGGAGTTTAAGATTTTACCCGATTAAATGACCGTAACCCGACTTAGTCGTAAATTAGAAATTTTTCCAAAGGATTATCGAGGGTATTATATGTGATTTTATTGATTTCCTACACGTAGGAAATTATGACAATAACCCTAGATGAATTATTTAACTTAAAAGTTAACGGACAATTTTAATAATAAAATAAATTTTATTAACGGAAAGGGTTATAATGACGGAATAAAATTTCGGGTTGTCACATCATACCCCTGTTAGAGGGAATTTCGTCCCGAAATTTAGAATTAAGATACAAATCATGGATTTGGAAAGAGATGCGGATATTTCTGTTTCATCTAGTCTTCGCGCTCCCAAGTGAATTCGGGTCCCCGCTTGGCATTCTAGCGAACCTTCACTATCGGGATGCGGCTTTGTTTCGTTCATTTGATTTCTCGATCCATGATTTCGATTGGTTCTTCCACAAAGTTCAGATTTTCGTTGATCTTGATCTCATCAAGAGGGATCACAAGGGTCTCATCGGAAAGACACTTTTTAAGATTAGAGACGTGGAAGACATGATGGATATTGCTAAGTTCATGAGGTAATCGAAGTTTGTAGGCTACGGGACCGATCCTAGCGAGGATCTCGAAGGGTCCTATGTATCTTGGATTCAGCTTTCCATGTTTTCCGAAGCGTATCATGCCTTTCCAGGGTGAGACTTTCAACAGGACACAGTCTCCAACCTGGAATTCCAAGGGTTTTCGTCGTTTATCGGCGTAGCTCTTTTGTCTATCTCGGGAGGCCTTAAGTCGTTCTCGAATTTGTACGATTCTTTCGGTGGTTTCACGGATGATTTCTGGACCAGTGAGAGTGTTGTCAGGGACTTGTCCCTTGACCAGCTGCGTGTCGCCCACCTCAGCCCAGCACAGAGGGGATCTGCATTTGCGGCCATAGAGGGCTTCGAAAGGCACAACCTTGATACTGGTATGGTAGCTGTTGTTATAAGAAAATTCAACCAAAGGAAGTTGAGTGTCCCACGATGCGCCGAAATCGATGACTCAGGCTCTCAACATGTCTTCCAAGGTTTGGATGGTCCTCTCACTCTGTCCATCTGTTTGAGGATGGTAAGCCGCGCTCATATCCAGCTTAGTTCCAAGAGTCTTCTGCAGTGACTGCCAGAATCTCGAAGTGAACCTGCTATCCCGATCGGAAATAATGGACACAGGCACACCGTGCAGTCGGACTACCTCTTGGATGTAGATTCGCGTGAGTCTCCCCATTTTGAAGTTTTCCTTGATAGGAAGGAAGTGAGCGGATTTGGTTAGTCGATCGACAATTACCCAAATGGCGTCGTACCCACTCGGAGATTTGGGTAGTTTGGTAATGAAATCCATAGTAATCCTCTCCCACTTTCATTCAGGTATCTCTGGTTGTTGGGGTAGACCGGAGGGTTTCTGATATTCGACCTTCACCTTGGCGCAAGTCAGGCACTTGCCCACGAAGGTAGCGATCTCTGCTTTCATGTTTGGCCACCAGTATAGTTTCTTGAGATCCAGGTACATCTTATCCGAACTTGGGTGTACGGAGTATTTAGTATTGTGAGCTTCGTTCATGATAACCTCCCTGAAACCTCCGAACTTCGGGGTCCAGATTCGGTCCATGAAACAATAGACTCTGTCGCTTCTGATCTCAAGATTCTTATCCATTCCTCTCAGGGCTTCGCCTGGCATGATCTCTGGTCTTAAGGCTTCCAACTGAGCCTCTTTGATTTGCGCAGATAAATGGGAATGGATAGTCATAGTCAGTGCCTTCACTCTACGACCTGAGTACTCTTTCCGACTGAGGGCATCTGCCACCACATTTGCCTTGCCGGGATGGTAGCGGATTTCACACTCGTAGTCGTTGAGTAGTTCAACCCATCGCCGTTGTCTCATGTTCAGCTCCTTCTGGTCGAGGATGTGCTGTAGACTTTTATGGTCAGTGAAGATAGTGCACTTAGTTCCGTAGAGATAATGTCTCCATATTTTCAATGCGAAGACCACTGCTCCCAATTCTAGGTCGTGCCTCATGTAGTTGACTTCGTGTACTTTCAGCTGTCTCGAGGCATAAGCAATGACTTTTCCCCGTTGCATGAGCACACAACCTAGGCCCTGATTAGATGCATCAAGTAAACAACGAAGTCTTCTGTCCCTTCGGGCAGAGACAATATAGGTGCACTGCATAGGGCCCGCTTCAATGTTTGGAACGCAGTGTCTTGCTTTTCACTCCAACAAAAGGGTACGCCTTTCTAAGTTAGAGTGGTTAAGGGTTTGGCAATTCTGGAGAAATTTTGGATAAATCTGCGATAGTAGCCAGCGAGACCCAAGAATTGACGGATTTCAGTGGGTGTCGTTGGTGCTGACTAGTTCTCTATCGCTTTGATTTTGGAGGGGTCCACGTGTATGCCTTCCTCGCTTACTACGTGACCTAGGAAAGTTACTCTTCGGATCCAGAATTCACATTTGGAGAATTTTGCGTACAACTTCTCTGTCCTTAAGGTTTCCAGTACTGATTTCAAGTGTTGTTTGTGATATTCCTCGTTTTTGGAATAGACAAGTATATCGTCAATGAATACGATGACGAACTTGTCCAGGAAAGGACGGCACACCCGATTCATCAGGTCCATGAATATTGCCGGTGCGTTGGTTAGGCCGAAGGGCATAACTACGAACTCGTAGTGACCATATCGAGTTCGAAAGGCTCTTTTAGGAACATCACCCTCATGTACTCGTAGCTGATGGTACCCTGATCTTAAATCTATTTTCGAGAACTAGCTGGCTCCTTGAAGTTGATCGAAAAGGTCGTCTATCCGAGGAAGAGGATAACGGTTTTTGATTGTGAGCTTATTCAGCTCCCGATAATCGATACACATTCGAAAGGATCCATCCTTCTTTTTCACAAACAAGATCGGGGCTCCCCAGGGAGAGGAACTCGGTCTGATGAATCCTTTGATGAGCAGCTCGTTGAGCTGACTAGATAACTCTTGCATTTCTGTTGGTGCTAATCGGTAGGGAGATTTGGCTACGGAAGTAGCTCCGGGGACTAAGTCGATACGAAACTCGACTTGGTGTTCAGGAGGGATTCCTGGGAGGTCTTCTGGAAAAACATCGGGAAAGTTGCAGACTTCGGGGATGCTCTCGAGATCATTAACTTCTTGCTTCTCGTTAATGACGTGGGCTAGGAATGCATAACACTCTTTCCGCAGGAGTTTCTGGGCTTTGATGCACGAAATGATGTGAAGGTTTGAACTGAGTTTATCACCGTAGATTACAAGAGTTTCGTCGAGGGAAAGATTGAGACGTATAGCCTTTTCGAAACAAAGGATATCAGCACGATTGGGGCTCAACCAATCCATGCCGATGATGACATCAAAGCTTTTTATGGAGACTGGCATAAGGTCGATGGGAAATGAATGGTCGTTTAAGGTAAGGGTACAACCTACGTATATCTCGTTAGTGCTCTCTTTCTCACCGTTAGCCATTTCGACGGTAAACTTTTCGGTTAATGGTTGAGGATTATGTTTAAGAAGACGTTTGAATGAATGGCTAACAAAACTTCGTTCTGCACCAGAATCGAAAAGGATGCATGCATAAGAGTTGTCAAGAAGGAACGTACCCGTGACAACGGTGGGGTCGGCGACTGCCTCCTCTTGTCCCATAGTTAGAACTCTCCCGATGTTGTTGGTTGTTGCTACTTTGGGGCGGTTTCTCTTGAAATGCCCAACCTTCCCACAGTTGTAGCAGGCTCGACCAACACCTGCTCCAGAGGCCTGATTAGTTTGTTGAACTGGGTTTCTGCAGTCTCGAGCCAGATGGCTCTTTTTACCACAATTGTTGCAGAGCTTTTCACGACAAGGTCCAGAAGCACGATGGTGGTAACTGCACTTGTCGCACCAGGGGTGGGTACCAGTGTATCCACTGGTAGGAGCTTGAGTTGTAGGAGCGGCGGTAGGAGTTGTAGCAGCGTGAACTGCCACAGTTTGCTGTTTCTTCGAGGATCCTTGCGAACCTTGACCCTTTCGTTTGTTCCAGAATTTCTTTTTATTTTCACCACTCCCTTTATCCGGTTCAGGAACGATGGCCACTTCCTCGTGATCGTCACCATGATCAATCAGAGTTTGCGCGAAACATTTAGCGCTGTCGAAGGTGTCTGGCTTCGCAGCCAAAACATTTCCCTTGGTTGGGTGGGTCAGCCCCCAAATGAATCGTTCAATCTTTTTGCTTTTGGGGGAGATCATTCCCAGACAAAGGAGTGCTAGGTCTTCAAACCTAGAAGTGTAGGAAGCAATGTCGGAACCCTTCATCCTTAGGGTCCAGAGTTCGTGTTCGAGTTTCTGCATCTCGCCCCGTGGGCAGTACTGGGCTATCATAAGTTCCTTTAGGCTTTCCCAACCCATAGCATTTGCCACCGGTAGGGTTAAGGACTTGACCCGGCCGTTAGGTTACTGATTTATTGACGAAAGTGCAAGCGGCAAATTTCACTTTGTTGGCCTCCGAACAGGCACAAATTTCAAGTATGGACTCAATCTTTTCGAACCATTGAGTCAGGGAAATAACACCTCCTGTGCCGTCGAAAGTTATAGGTTTTGCGTTCATGAAGTCCTTATAAGAGCATTCTTTCTGGCGTTCCTGACCGCCTTCCTGGATTTGGGGATGCATACCACCTCCCTGACCACCAGATCCACCAGGATTCATTTGTGACATTGCGGCAGCCACTGCGGCAGTAACAACTGCCTGGAATATGACAGGATCAAACTGAGGAGGCGGTGGTGGTGGTGGAGTGTCGTCGTTTCTCCTGATTGGTCTTTTTCGGTGAGGCATCTTGTTCTAAAACAATCAGGAAGAAGAGGATGGTAAGTCCTCTGGATAGAATTAAGAGATATGAAACAAGGGATATCTCATTATGGCAGTTAGAGTGTTCTACAAAGCGATAGTATAGGAAAAGTTACTAAAGCAAGTAAACTATCGCTAAGGAAGCAATGAGTAGCAACACTTAGGATGAACTTCTACAATGCATTCGGTTTTGACTAAAATACACCTATAGTATTTTGAGTTGGATAGATATTAGGTAAGTTTTAGGCCTGTTGTAACACCAAAGTCACTCCCAAGCACATGTTGGTCATGTCTCGAATAAATATAGTTGATCAGGCTATATTGACCCTAGACATGATTACATAACTGCCCAGGTTTAACCGCAGTGTTTAACATCCAAAATACTTTTGTTTTGTTCTGCTTAAGGCACGGTTCCTGGGACACGGGTATACTCGTATACTTTTGTAAAAATACTTATATTTTGAAAGTATACTTTTAGTTTAGAGCACTTAGGCCCCTTAGTGTTTATAGTTGTATACCATGTAAGGTTCGGTATACTTAGTTCACTATAAATAATAGCTCTGATACCAATCTGTCGCACCCCGAAACCGGCGGCGGAAACGTTCCGGGGCGGAGGACGTCATACGTAGTATCACAACCATTGAACATAGTAATCATAGTAAGCACAACCATTACATTCCATAAGAAAAGTTACATTCGTTTGAGAGTGGAGAAATACATAGTTTATATACATCAGTATATCAAAAGTAAAGACGAGACTTCTATACACTCCGTCTTCTCCAAAAGTAACGGGATACCTGTCTAACGAGAACCTGAGAATACAAGCAGTTTTAAAATATCAGCATAAAGCTGGTGAGTTCATAAGCATGTTTTGTAAGGAAAACCGGTTATTTAATCTTGTGATAAATAATTCATTTCCTTTAATAAAGATTGTTGTTATATCGAAAACCATTGTTACTGAGTTATGAATTACATAAGCATGTTTTCCCAGAAAATCCCATATTTTCTAACATGTAACTTGGTTTCCATGGGATGAGAAAAACCTTGACTAATCATCAATAAGTTAAGAAAACCATAAGTTAGGATCCTGGAATTCCCCTCCAGTACGAAAGTAGGTAGTTTTAATACATAAAACTATAGATGAAAGAAAGAAATCCGTGAATAGAGTTAGTTAATTTAGTACGTATTGTGAGTCGTATAACCATACTGATTTGACCCGTGACCTCCTTGACGTTTTTCAGGCGTCGATCGATTTTCAAAATTTGTCACCCCAGGCGTGCCCGCCTAACTGTAGCTAGCAGTTTAGGTGTGGGATTGTCAGTCCCGAATAGATCTATCCACAAATTTCACGTTCTCCCTCCAGGAGACTCTGGTTATACTTCCAGAGAGGATTTACTGGTAACCCGAAGGGTATATCGAAGATAAGTCTCACAAGTTAGTATTAACTAAATCACGGGATAACTGGTCGTCATCAAATTTCGAAATCGTTTGGAACATAGTAGAGTATAAATAATTACATACAAAGTAATTATTTAGCATGATACTCTAGTTTAACATGGATAAACTAAATCAGACATAGTTTATGTATATTGACTTTGCATGAAATCTGAATCCGTAAAACAAGTAATAAAGATCCCAAATTATTCCCATAATAATTTGAATGGTTTGAGAAGTTTTCACGCTGTTCTGAAAACTATGTAATTATATTTAGAAAAACGTCCCTTATGCTCCAGATGTTCCAAAAGGGATACAGTATCTAAAGTTTGACAGAAAATCGTATAATTACATCAGTTTTTAAGTTACAAAAACCTTTATGATTTGCTTGTATTCCCCCCCTGAAAAACATGAAAAACTCGGAAAAGTGTAGGGGTATGAACTCACCAGACGAGAAATGTGTCGGATAGGATGCTAAGTGTCAATTTAGGGCTTGAACACGCGTGAGGATCCTATGTAACATGAGGAGATACATAATTGTATCTAATTAGACATTGAACTACTAATTAAGTAAGATAATACACCCGAGGCGCGAAAACACTTTATTTCAAGTGTTAGGAATGATCCGGGTTGCATCTAAGGAGTGTTGGGCCTTCATATGGAGTTTACTCTTCAAGTGTAAGCCCTTAGGGGTGTTTACGGTCCAAAGACCATATCCCCCATGAGTTTACGGCCGTAAACTCATGGGAATGGTGCATTTGGGTGTTTCAAGGTCTCATGCTTCACAAGGAAGGGTTCTAGGGTTGATTCAAGGGCTTAGGAAGTGTTTGTGTAACACCGGGTTCATGGTATGACTTTATTTAAGTTTTTATCTTATTTTTGCCACGAACTCGGCGAGTCTGCGTCCCGACTCGTCGAGTAGCAGCAGGGTGGACACGGGATTTGAGCGGCGAACTCGGCGAGTCGATGCATGGACTCGGCGAGTCCACCTGTCTGGATGAAACTCTATTTTCAGACATTGCACCCTATTTTACCCATTCTAAAACACCCATTTCGTCTCATTCTCTTCCAGAAGAACTGTAGAGCGAAACCCTAGCCCATTTTGATCCTTGTGAGTGATTTTGGCTTGGTGAAGGAAGTTTGAAGCTTAAGAGAAGAAGGAGGAAGTTGGAGGGTGCAAGGAAGTGTGGTTGATCCGAAATCTACCCTGGGAGAAGCTCCTAACCAGGTAAGGAAGCTCCTTCTTGATCTTTAGTACAATAGATTTCCTTTTTGTCCCTTATATGTGGATTGCAAGACCTTAAACCTCCCAAACTCCGTGTGTTTATGCCCTAGGAGCTTAGATTTATGGTTTGGAACCATTGCATGTCTCAGAATTGGCCAGAATGGGTAAAGAGTCGAAGGGTACTCGGCGAGTGCCAAAGTGCACTCGGCGAGTTCCATGAAGATGGCCTTAGACTCGGTGAGTTGGATAAACAACTCGGCGAGTCCTATGAAGATTGTCTGGTACTCGGTGAGTCGTTCTTCAAACTCGGCGAGTCCCTTGAATATAGCCTTGAACTCGACGAGTTGTTCTTCCAACTCGGCGAGTCATATGATCAGTCACTAGGATAAGAAGGGTTTAAGTGTAGGAGGTCCAACCCTCCGTAGTCGCATGTGGAATTAGCAATTTAACATGTAGCTATAGTCCCAGAATCTCCAAACCTCCAAGGTTGATGTTCGGATGGAAGATTGGAGCGATTTGTGAGATCTGTTCGTCGGACTCGGCGAGCTCCCCCTTGGACTCGGCGAGTCCAGTCGCGGGTTTGTTAGTTGTCCCTGTCTAGCGAGTCAGGCTGACTCAGTGAGTGGGAATAGGGGCCCGATGAGTCAGAGTCGGGCTAGACATAGAAGGACTCGGCGAGTCGCCATATGGACTCGGCGAGTCCAGTCAATCAGAAGGTTGACTTGGACCAAGGAGTTGACTTTGACCAGTCATTTGACCTTAGGGGTATTTATGAGTACCTAATCCATGTTTACGAATTTATAGCCGGAGGGATTACCGGTGCGGCAGCCAGGCGTAGTCTGAGTAGGTTTTCGGCAGCTACTCTCGAGGTGAGTTTCCGTCCAGTAGGGACGGGTCTAAGGCACCAAGGCCGGCCCATATAGACGATATGTTAGTATCAGAGTGTGGGCGGAGCCCGTATCTCATAGCCGAGTTTTGTGTTATATGCTAGTATGATAGAATTGCTTATACTTGTTGTCTGTGTGATACTTGTATGTTATGGTTTAGTAGCAGAGTGTGGGCGAGGCCCGTATCTCCATGGATAGCAGAGTGTGGGCGAGGCCCGTATCTCTATGGGTGTGGGCGAGGCCCGTATCCCTTAGTTACTCATTATATGATTGCATGGTATGTGGCATTATGGAGGAACTCACTAAGCTTCATGCTTACGTTTTATAGTTTTGATTTCAGGTATCTCTTCAGCTAGGGAAAAGGAGCTGGCGCGGTAGCGGCATATCACACACACTCTTGTTTCCGCACTATGGATTTTCTGGGATGTACTCTGAATACTTTACTATGATGTTACCGGTTTTCAGACATAAATTAATATTATGAATGTTTTGTAACGATGTTTTTATGTATTAACCTAATTTAAAAATGAAATTTTTAGTTGGTATTTTTCGGATGTTACAAGTTGGTATCAGAGCCCTGGTTTGAGGGATTCGGACACACCTGGGGGGTGTCTGGACTCAAATCGAGGGATTAAAAGATTTTTATAAAGAAATGATTTTGTAAAGACTAAGTAAAAGGGGTTTCTAAAAAGAAAAAGGTGTGTGATGTGCGCGACCGGCCGAGCTCAAGTAAGTTTTCCCCAAAGTACCCATACAAGTTTACGTTATGATTATCAGTTTCAGTTTCAGTAGAACAGCATGCTAGAATAGGACTAAGGATCTAGGCATGATGCCTTATGTGCCTGCTTTATGTGTTTCGGCTTTTTGAGAATTGCATGCTAGTACAGATCAGTCAGTATGATAGCCAGAGTAGTATATACTCGATTATGTGTACTCAATGCCCTAATGCTGCTTGCTTTGTGCTATTAGGAGTTCTAGTCGTCTTTCACTAACTAGTGAACGAATATGCTAAGTTACATATTGCAAGGATTAAATAATTTCAGAAGGTTGGGTCTAGCCCTATTTCCCAGCTCTTGTTTGAGTCCAACCGTTGTAGGGTAGGACCTCTCATTCGAAGAATTATCTAGTCTGAGTAATATGTAATAGTATTCGCGAGCTAGTTAGGGAAAGAAAGCAGGGACTTCTTGTGCAGCTGATGGCAGAGAGTGGGATGGCGATTACATAGGGCAAGCCTAGGGCGAGAGTAGCACGAGAACCGCAGTATTAGTAGAAGGGACTTGGTTGAGTTGAGGCAATTCTTGAGGAAAGTACGGATAGACGTGGAAGGTAGTATGGGCCCTTACTACTGAAAGCGGAGGATCCGTACTCGATTCAAAAAGGGACGAGACGAGACCGGGGACTTGTGATATGAATGTGAGCCTCGTTAGTGGAATATAGTATGATGGTGGTTATGCTATGTTTTGCAGTATGGTGACCACACGACAGGGAGCAGGAGGCTCAGGATCAGGATCGGGTTCGGGTTCAGGGTCCGAACCAGTTGATGAGGGTCTACGCGAGTTCATTGCGTCAGAGATTACCAGGGGCATCCTTGAGTCGACTCCCATCATCTTCGGGTCGATCAAGGAGGGTATTGTAGAGTTGATGGAGGATCGTCTCAGGGCGTTTAGGAGTGATATGGCGGCTAGCCAGTCAGGACCACGCACACTGTCCTTTAAGGACTTCAGGGGCAGTGGTGCATCAGATTTCCATGGGGCGAAGGACCCCATTGCTGCCAGACGATGGATTGCAGACCTTGAGTCTGCACAGCTGATCAGCTTCTGCCCCGAGGGGTCGAAGGTACGATTTGCAGCAGGGTGTCTACGTGACAGAGCTAGAGATTGGTGGGAGTCGGTTTGTGACTCTTTGGGAGCCGCGGCCATTGAGGCTATGACATGGCCGGACTTTGTGACACGATTCAGGGCGGAGTTCGCGCCTGCGGTGGAGCTCCAGCAGTTGGCACGGGAGTTCTTGGATATGAGGCAGATGACAGAGACAGTGGCAGAGATCACTGCCAAGTTCCGGGAGAGGGCGTTACTGGTGCCCCAGTATGCAGGTGATGAGGATATGAGGAGGACCCGCTACCATGACATGCTGCGAGCCGACATTCGGGAGCATGTCAGTTTTTCAGCTTGCCCTACCCTGGATTCTATGATTGCTAGGGCGAGGGAGAGGGAGATAGATCTGGAGCACATCCGGAAGAGGAAGGCAGAGGAGGGACAGACGATAGGGGCTTCGGGAAAGAAGCCCAAGGGATCAGATGGTAGGCCGAAAGGCCATTCAGGACCGGGCCGCTACAGGAAGTGCGGCAGGTCGCACGAGGGAGCATGTAGATTAGGATCGACAGGCTGCTACAGGTGCGGCAAGACGAGACACTTCAGCAGGGATTGTACTGCCCCTGCTCTGGTTATTCAGACATCTGAGTTGCTGTGTTTCCACTGCAACCAGAGGGGCCACAAGAGGGCCAACTGCCCCCAGTTGACAGCAGCAGCGCCAGTACAGGCGCCAGCTCCAGCGACCTGCGGATTACAGATGGCCGGCAGGGCAAGGCAGAGGCTCCGGTGGTGAGGAGCCGGGCATTTCAGCTGACAGCCGAGGAGGCACGCGCTGCACCCGATGTGGTGACGGGTATGATTCTTTACCTCTGACCTATTTATATGAGATTTATGATATTGATATGTGCTCTGTGTATATACGTTTAGGATCGTTCCGTGTGAACGGTATTCCAGTCCAGGTGTTGTTTGATTCGGGGGCTACCCGATCCTTTGTTTCTCTTGCACTTAGCAAGAAGTTTCCTGAGTCCTCGGGCATGTTGGATTGCCCTTTAGAGGTCGAGATTGCGGACTACCGGTTGGTGCGAGCATCAGAGGTCTTCCGAGATTGTGTGTTAAGGTTGTTCGAAGAGCGGTATTTGGTTGACCTAGTTCCCATTCCATTGCAGGGAAACAAGGTCATTATTGGTATGGATTGGCTGAGTCCCAATGGGGCAGTGATAGATTGCGCGCAACAGTTAGTACGAGTCAGAGCCCCAAGTGGGGGAGAGTTAGTAATTCAGGGTGAGAGATCACAGCGAGGGCCAGCCTTCTGTTCGGCAGCGAGGGCAAGGCGTTTCCTTCAGCAGGGTTGCGTAGGATATGTCGCATGTGTCATGGACACCCGGGAGGCGGGTAAGGCGACGGTGGGTGATGTGCTCGTAGTACGAGACTTCGCGGATGTATTCCCCGAGGAGCTGCCTGGGATACCTCCAGAGCGACAGGTGGAGTTCAGGATCGACCTAGTCCCTGGTGCGGCTCCGATAGCCAAGGCACCGTATCGGTTGGCTCCTCCTGAGATGCAGGAGTTGTCTACACAGCTTCAGGAGCTGTTAGACAAGGGTTTCATTAGACCGAGCAGTTCACCCTAGGGAGCCCCGATTCTGTTTGTGAAGAAGAAGGACGGGTCGCATCGGATGTGTATCGATTATAGGGAGCTGAATAAGGTAACGGTGAAGAACCGCTACCCACTCCCGAGGATTGATGACCTCTTTGACCAGCTTCAGGGAGCATCTTAGTTCTCCAAGATAGATTTGTGTTCAGGGTATCACCAGGTGAGGGTCAGAGAGGAGGATGTGCAGAAGACGGCATTTCGGACACGTTATGGCCACTATGAGTTCGTGGTGATGCCTTTCGGGCTCACCAATGCTCCTGCCGCGTTCATGGACCTCATGAACCGCGTGTGTAGACCGATGTTAGACCGGTCGGTGATAGTATTTATTAATGATATCTTGGTTTACTCCAAGACGCGAGAGCAGCATGAGGAGCATTTGCGGGAGGTTTTGGAGACCTTGAGAAGGGAGAACTTGTATGCTAAGTTCTCCAAGTGTGAGTTCTGGTTGCGCGAGGTGCAGTTTCTTGGGCACCTTGTCAACCAAAACGGGATTTCGGTGGATTCGGCCAAGGTGGAGGCCGTGATGAGATGGGAGGTTCCGAAATCTCCATCTGAGATTCGGAGTTTCCTGGGATTAGCTGGCTACTATCGTAGATTCATCCAGTATTTCTCCAAGATAGCATTACCCCTGACCAGGTTAACGAGGAAGGCTGTGGTCTTTCGTTGGGGGCCTGAGCAGCAGGCAGCATTCGAGACACTGAGACAGAGATTGTGCGAGGCGCCAATCTTAGCCTTGCCAGAGGGCATGGAGAATTTTTTTGTATACTGCGATGCGTCCATCTCAGGTTTGGGCGCGGTATTGATGCTGAAAGGACATGTCATCGCCTACACGTCGAGGCAGCTGAAGCCTCACGAGGCGAACTACCCGACGCATGATTTGGAGTTGGGGGCTGTTGTGTTCGCCCTCAAGATTTGGCGTCATTACCTCTATGGGGTTTGCTGTACGATTTACACGGACCACAAGAGTTTGAGGTACCTCATGGACCAGCCAAATCTGAATATGAGGCAGCGTCGGTGGCTTGATGTGGTAAAGGATTATGATTGTGAAATCCTTTATCACCCGGGGAAGGCCAACGTGGTGGCCGATGCGCTTAGCCGCAAGGCGGCGCCGATTAGGGATATTTACATGCGGATGACAGTGGTGACTCCGCTTTTGGAGCGGATCCGGGAGGCTCAGCAGGAGGCTATGAAGAAGGAACATCGGAAGAGTGAGCGGATTGTGGGACAGGTTTCCTCCTTCGACTATGACAGCAGAGGATTATTGACATTACACCGCAGGGTGTGGGTTCCATATCTCGGAGGCGTGCGCCAGGTTCTGATGGAGGAGGCGCACAAATCCCGATTCTCCATTCATCTAGGGGCAACGAAGATGTATAGGGATCTTCGTCTGGACTATTGGTGGCCCTGCATGAAGCGGGATGTAGCATGGTACGTTGAGCGGTGTCTGACCTGCAGGAAGGTCAAGGCCGAACACCAGAGACCGCACGGCAAGATACAGCCGTTGGATATCCCGTTGTGGAAATGGGAAGACATCACGATGGATTTCATCACCAAGCTTCCCAGGACCGCACGGGGAGTGGATTCGATATGGGTCATCGTCGATCTATTGACCAAGAGCGCCCACTTTATCCCGATTCAGGAGAGCATTTCGGCCGAGAAATTGGCCGATATCTACGTCAGAGAGGTGGTGGCACGGCACGGGGTGCCGGTTTCAGTGATTTCGGATAGGGATGTGCGGTTCACTTCCAGGTTCTGGAAGAAGTTTCATGACGAGCTGGGTACTCGTCTGCATTTTAGTACAGCCTTTCACCCGCAGACGGATGGCCAGAGCGAGCGGACCATCCAGACTCTAGAGGATATGTTGCGGGCATGTGTTTTAGACTTCGGTGGTAGCTAGGATACCTATCTTCCTTTAGCCGAGTTTTCATATAACAACAGCTATCACGCGAGTATTGACCGCTCTCCCTTCGAGATGTTGTACGGGAGGAAGTGCAGGACCCCGATATGTTGGGGCGAGGTTGGACAGAGAGTCATGGGGAGCACCGAAGTAGTGCTCAAGACGACAGAGAAGATTCAGCAGGTCCGGAGCAGGCTTCAGACTGCTCAGAGTCGGCAGAAGAGTTATGCTGATAAGCGCCGATCAGACCTGGAGTTCCAGGTTGGGGATGTGGTTCTCCTGAAAGTGTCGCCGTGGAAGGGCGTCATCCGATTCAGGAAACGGGGCAAGTTGGGTCCCAGGTATATTGGACCGTTTAGGGTTGCAGCCCGAGTGGGCAAGGTGGCATATCGGCTGGACCTGCCAGCCGAACTCAGTCAGATCCACAGCACTTTCCACGTCTCCCAGCTGCGGAAGTGCCTGGTGGACGATTCAGCAGTGGTAGCTTTGGAGGACATCCAGATTGATGACAGCCTGAATTATATCGAGCGGCCTGTGGCTATCCTAGACCGGAAGTCGAAGGAACTGAGGAACAAAAGGGTGGAGCTGGTGAAGGTGCAATGGCAGCATCGGAAGGGCTCGGAATGGACTTGGGAGCCCACGGATGAGATGATGGAGCATTATCCGGAGATGTTCCGAAAGGGAGCGGCAGACTTCGAGGACGAAGTCTAAAATAAGTGGGGGAGATTTGTAACACCGGGTTCGTGGTATGATTTTATTTAAGTTTTTATCTTATTTTTGCCACGAACTCGGCGAGTCTGCGTCCCGACTCGCCGAGTAGCAGCAGGGTGGACACGGGATTTGAGCGGTGAACTCGACGAGTCGATGCATGGACTCGGCGAGTCCACCTGTCTAGATGAAACTCTATTTTCAGACATTGCACCCTATTTTACCCATTCTAAAACACCCATTTCGTCCCATTCTCTTCCAGAAGAACTGTAGAGCGAAACCCTAGCCCATTTTGATCCTTGTGAGTGATTTTGGCTTGGTGAAGGAAGTTTGAAGCTTAAGAGAAGAAGGAGGAAGTTGGAGGGTGCAAGGAAGTGTGGTAGATCCGAAATCTACCCTGGGAGAAGCTCCTAACCAGGTAAGGAAGCTCCTTCTTGATCTTTAGTATAATAGATTCCCTTTTTGTCCCTTATATGTGGATTGCAAGACCTTAAACCTCCCAAACTCCGTGTGTTTATGCCCTAGGAACTTAGATTTATGGTTTGGAACCATTGCATGTCTCAGAATTGGCCAGAATGGGTGAAGAGTCGAAGGGTACTCGGCGAGTGCCAAAGTGCACTCGGTGAGTTCCATGAAGATGGCCTTAGACTCGGCGAGTTGTATAAACAACTCGGCGAGTCCTATGAAGATTGTCTGGTACTCGGCGAGTCGTTCTTCAAACTCGGCGAGTCCCTTGAATATAGCATTGAACTCGACGAGTTGTTCTTCCAACTCGGCGAGTCATATGATCAGTCACTAGGATAAGAAGGGTTTAAGTGTAGGAGGTCCAACCCTCCGTAGCCGCATGTGGAATTAGCAATTTAACGTGTAGCTATAGTCCCAGAATCTCCAAACCTCCAAGGTTGATGTTCGGATGGAAGATTGGAGCGATTTGTGAGATCTGTTCGTCGGACTCGGCGAGCTCCCCCTTGGACTCGGCGAGTCCAGTCGCGGGTTTGTTAGTTATCCCCGTCTAGCGAGTCAGGCTGACTCAGTGAGTGGGAACAGGGGCCCGATGAGTCAGAGTCGGGCTAGACATAGAAGGACTCGGCGAGTCGCCATATGGACTCGGCGAGTCTAGTCAATCAGAAGGTTGACTTGGACCAAGGAGTTGACTTTGACCAGTCATTTGACCTTAGGGGTATTTATGAGTACCTAATCCATGTTTACGAATTTATAGCCGGAGGGATTACCGGTGCGGCAGCCAGGCATAGTCTGAGCAGGTTTTCGGCAGCTACTCTCGAGGTGAGTTTCCTTCCAGTAGGGACGGGTCTAAGGCACCAAGGTCGGCCCGTATAGACGATATGTTAGTATCAGAGTGTGGGCAGAGCCCGTATCTCATAGCCGAGTTTGATTGTGTTATATGCCAGTATGATAGAATTGCTTATACTTGTTGTCTGTGTGATACTTGTATGTTATGGTTTAGTAGCGGAGTATGGGCGAGGCCCGTATCTCCATGGATAGCAGAGTGTGGGCGAGGCCCGTATCTCAATGGGTGTGGGCGAATCCCGTATCCCTTAGTTACTCATTATATGATTGCATGGTATGTGGCATTATGGGGGAACTCACTAAGCTTCGTGCTTACGTTTTATAGTTTTGATTTCAGGTATCTCTTCAGCTAGGGAAAAGGAGCTGGCGCGGTAGCGGCATATCACACACACTCTTGTTTCCGCACTATGGATTTTCTGGGATGTACTCTGAATATTTTACTATGATGTTACCGGTTTTCAGACATAAATTAATATTATGAATGTTTTGTAACGATGTTTTTATGTATTAACCTAATTTAAAAATGAAATTTTTAGTTGGTATTTTTCGGATGTAACAGTTTGGGGCTTGGAATGGACCCTTTATGGAGTTTACGGTTTCTGAACCACTCCTTGGGGAGTTTACGGTCGTAAACACATGGGTTTACGGCCGTAAACTCATGTGTGTCCATTTTTCATGTGTTTTGGTGGTTGTAGGTCATGCATGCAAGGTTCTAGACCCAAATGTAAGCCATACAAGGTGTTAAGGGCACTTAAACACCCTTTGGAGGTGTTTACAGTTTTAGGAGACCTTCCCAAACCGTAAACTCATGTTTACACTTCTCAAGCCATGTATTAGGGTTCTAAGATCATTCAAGCAAGCTTCTAGGTCATTAGTCAAGCATTGGAAAGGTTTTTGGGGCATCAAAACCCCTTTTTAGGGTGTTTACGGTTCATGAATGTTCATGGACCGTAAACTCATGTCTAGTCCCATAAAGACATGATTTTGGTGTTCTAAGTTCATGCATGCAAGTTTCTATGCCATAGCTAAACATTAGAAGAGGTTTGAAAGGGTTTTAGGGCTTCAAAACCCCCTTATGGGAGTTTACGGTTTTGGAAGGTGTTCCCAAACCGTAAACACAAGTTTTTTGGGGGTTTTGAGAGTTTAACCCATAGATTTGCATGCATGTTAAGTTAAACAACAAGCTAGGAAGGATTACTTACGATTTTGGAGCTTGAATGAGGTGATTCTTGATCAAAACCCGATTTTTAGAGAGAGAGTAGAGAGAGAAAGTTCCAAGGTGGGTCAAAAGGTTCAAATGGAGTCCAGTCAACCCTTATATGGGGTTGAGTCCACGGTTAGGTGGGGACACACCCAATCCCGACATTAAACGGAGTTTAAGATTTTACCCGATTAAATGACCGTAACCCGACTTAGTCGTAAATTAGAAATTTTTCCAAAGGATTATCGAGGGTATTATATGTGATTTTATTGATTTCCTACACGTAGGAAATTATGACAATAACCCTAGATGAATTATTTAACTTAAAAGTTAACGGACAATTTTAATAATAAAATAAATTTTATTAACGGAAAGGGTTACAGTGACGGAATAAAATTTCGGGTTGTCACAATAATGTTGCTTACTTTGATACAATTGTGGTGTCTGCTAGTAATGAAGCTAAGAAACTGAACATCCAGTTGCTAGAGACCCAGAAATTGTTAGATTCAAAACGTAGCAGGGTAGAGTATTTGGAATTACAGTTGAATAATGTAAATATGGAAAATCTAGACAAAGATGTTCGAATGTTACTTGCACAAAGAAATATCTACTGTAATTCAGCAAAGAGATTGTATGCGAAATTAACCTCATTGCATCATTCGTATGACATTAGCAAAGAACAACATAGGAAATTGTTGCCTTTTCTTGTTTTCGAAAGAGAGAAAGTTGATAGTTTGTCCTATGATTGTGAGAAAACCATAGTAGAATTCGATAAAGTGTCTGACAATCGTTTTGCTTATAGTATTGTTAAGATAGATGAATATTTGAATGCAGATGAACTTCTTGAGATTGTGAATGATACTTTAACCAAAAGTGAACAAATCAAAATTTTGAAAAGAACTGAGAATTCAAAACTTGACTCTCAATCAAATTTTGCTGATGTCGATGATAATTCTGATAGTTTTAGCAAAATCAGTGAAATTGAGGAGGAGGAAAGTATCGATTGTTCTCAGTTATCTGTCATTAATGTCACATCTAAGTCAAAAGGTAAAGAAATTTGTGAAAATTCGATGGTTGAGGATGACACTGATAGACCCTCTACTTCGAAAGTGTGTGACTTTGATAATATGAGTGTAAGAGATAGCCAAACAGATAGTAGTGATGATGAGAATGAAGAAAACGTTAAAAAGTTTTCGAAAGATTCTGAGCCAGAAAATAATGTTTCGAATGAAACATCCGTTCCTAGGGTTGTTGTTGATCAAGTGTATGGAGATGATGTTGTATTTCCGAATCAAGTGTTTGTCACCACTGGAAATGTTGAAAACATCAAACCTGAGTTCAACAAAATGGTCGAAGATGATAACAAGAAAGCATCAAAAGAAGGATTCTTTTCAAACCAAAGCACTGTCGAAAACAATCTAACAAAGAATTCGTATGTTTTTCAAAGACAAAAACCACAAAGAAAATGGGTTGATAAACAAGAAATTACAAAATAGGTTTTGAAGCAAGAATCTAATGAAACAAATGAAAAGATGAAACTTAATTCACAAGAATTTAAGGATCTTGTTGAAAAATTTTCAAAAGAAAAAGGAATTTCAAAAAGACAGGCAGGAAAAAGAATTTTTTGGCAAGTTGTGTCCAATGAAAAACAAACAAACTTACCAACCAAGAAAATGTCTGAAAACGAGTTGCCAAAATCAGTGAAAACAAAGATTTCAACTTGTTCAGATAAAAAGAAAAATTTACCAACCAAGAAAATATCTGAAAACGAGTTGCCTAAATCAGTGAAAACAAAGATTTCAACTTGTTCAGATAAAAAGAAAAATCCCGCTCCACCAATTTCCTCTGATACTGAAAAATCTTCAACAAAATCTTCAAAATCAACATCTTCAAATACTTTTCAAACAAATGGGCAACAAAAGAATTTTCAGTCACAAAACCAACAAAAGTTTTCAACTCCAAATTCATCATTTCCAAAACCACCAAACAAACAAAACTAATTTTCTTCAAATAGAACAAATCAAACTTTTGAGAATGTTCGTCATTTTGACAATGTTCGAAAATTTGAAAATGTTCGAAAATTTGACAATGTTCGAAAATTTGAGAATACTCGTCATTTTGACAATGTTCAAAAATTTGAGAATGTTCAAAAATTTGACAATGTTCGAAAATTTGAAAATGGTCGAAAATTTGAAAATGTTCGAAAGTTTGCAAACCATCAAATAGTTGTGCGTGATAAATCCACAAAAACTGCAAAGTCTATACCACAATAACCAAATTTTCCGAATCCTTGAATCCACAAAGCCACTAAAGTGTCGTACACAAGAGGTTCATCTGGGGAGAAAACAATCAATCATTGGCTTGAAAACAAAGGGAGAAAGTATCAATCGGGAAAGTTTTCTCAACATCAAATCCAGAAGGAATTTGAACAGTATTTGAATGATACTTCATTTGGAAGTTCATCTTCGAAAGAATCAAATACTCCAGTTCAAAAATTGCAACCAATCCCAAAGGAAAGACACACTGAGAAACATGAGAAGAAAATCAGTGAAAATCCAAAACTATCGAATACTTATGTTTCGGCACCTTTAACTGATGATGTCGACTTAATTGATTCTTTCAAAAATAAAGTTCGAAATTGGGCTTTAGGATCTAAATTTCATTCTCTTTTTCAAACTAATGACCAAGGACCCAAACAGCCTTGGGTACCTAAATTCTTTTAATAAATGCAGGTACTGTGTGACGAGCAATATGATGAGAAATGGTAAATTGATAGCGGTTGCTCACGTCACATGACTGGAAGAAAGGAGAATTTGAGAGATTTTCGAAGTTTGGAAAATGTTGGTGTTGTGAAGTTCGGAAATAATCCCAAGTGTCAAGTCAAAGGATATGGGAAAGTAACAAATGGACAGTTTATTGTAATTCGTGTTGCCTATGTCGAAGGTCTTCAACATAATTTGATTAGTGTTTCACAACTTGTTGTGGGCACTGGTAATCAAGTTGTGTTTAACGAACAAGGAAGTATCATCTCCAATGTTGATAGGAAAGAAGTGTTGCTAAAATCAAAAATATATGGCGATGTGTTCACTCTTGACATCAAACCTATTGTTGGGAAACCCTCAGTTTGTTTGCTTTCGAAAGCTTCCTCTGATGTCAGCTGGCTATGGCATCGACGTTTATCACATTTAAACTTTCGAAATCTCAATAAGTTGGTAATAGATGATCTTGTTCGAGGTTTACCTATTCTAAAGTTTGATAATGATACATTCTGTGCAGCTTGCGAACAAGGAAAACAGCATCGCAAAGGACATCCAATTGTCATAGATTCGAAAATTGTTGAACCACTGGAACTTCTTCATATTGACCTTTGTGGACCATCAACTGTTGAAACTCTCAACAAGAAATGGTACATGTTGGTTATTGTTGATGATTTTTCACGATTCACTTGGGTGTATTTTCTCAGGTTAAAATCTGAAGTTGATCAAACAATGATCGAGTTTATAGAGAAAAGTGAGACAAGTCTGAAAAGGAAAGTTCGAAATATCAAAAGTGATAATGGTTCAGAGTTTAAAAATAATGTGCTCGATTTGTTCTTAACTGAGAAAGGAATTTCGCATAATTTCTCATCGCCATATACACCACAGCAAAATGGTGTGGTTGAAAGGAGGAATAGGTCACTTTGCGAAGCAGCAAGAAAAATGTTGACATATGCGAATCTTCCACAATATCTATGGGCAGTGTTGGGTCAAAAATATGGTTTATACTTTACTTTTCTAGGAAAATGTATTTTTGTGTCTTGGACCGTAAACAGCTTGGTGTTTACGGCCGTATACGTGTTTACGGTTGTGTTTACGGCCGTGAACAGGTTTACGGCCGTAAACCCATTCACGGCCCATGTCCACTATATATAGGGTGAGGAGTGCATAATTGCCATAGAATAGAGGAGCTTAAGTGTGTGCATTTTAAGGTGTTCTAGAGAGAGAGAGAAAAGAGAGTGTGTGTTTGTGTGTGTGAATCTTGTATCCGGATCTTCATTCATATCAATACATACAAGATTCATCATCATCTTCTTCTCATTCTCTTCTATTTGATCTGACATCATCCGTTTGATTGGGATTCCGCACCATCAAACGGATCTGATTGATACACAAGCAGATTAGGGACTTACAATTAGTATCAGAGCTTGGATTGTATCAGTCATTTTTGTCAGATCTGGAGCATATTTGATCTTATTTTTGAAAGATTCTTGCGTTTTTGGATAGATCTCTGAAAATTAGGGGGGGTTTGTTCTTCGCGTTTTTGATAAACGAGTTTTTGATCGAGATTTGGAGCAAAAAGAGGTGAAAAACGCTGTTTTTCACGTAATCTGCGAAGAGTTTACGGTCTTTGAAGGGTTTACGGTCGGCGGCGGCGGCGGCTGGGGTTTCCCGGAGTTTACGGCCGTAAACGTGTTTACGGTCCGGAGTTTACGGCCGTAAACGTGTTTACGGTCCGGAGTTTACGGTCGGCGGTTTACGGTCGCCGGAGTTTACGGTCGCCGGTTTACGGTCGCCGGAGTTTGCGGCCTCGGCTCAGAATTCGGTAGCGGCTCGGTGAACGGCTTGAAGGACGGCTCGGTCAGCAGCACTTTCCGGTTCGCACGCCTTCTCGTTCAGCAGCATCCTCGCACCAGGTCCTCGCCTTCGCACTTTGGTCTTCGCACCTCGCATCGCTTCGCACCTCGCCTCGTTCAGGAGCCTCGGCCTCGTCCTCGCTTCGTAGCCGTCTTCACAAGCCCTCGTCCTCGCATCGTACAATTAAAAAGAAAAGGGGGGGCAGATTTTTGGAGGTGCCAGGGATCGAACCCTGGTTCCTCGCTTCAGCATCGCATGCGCCTTACCATCTCAGTTAGGCTGCTTGATGATTCAACTCTTCCGATTTTAATTAAAATAGACTCCTTATTCGCACCAATTTTGCATTTTTTACATTTTTAACCCAAAAATCAATTTTCTTTATTTTAAAATTCCATTTTCAACCCAAAAATTTAGTTTTTAATTTTTGACTTTATTTTTTAACTTTTGACCTTAAAATTTTGACTTTGACTTTCAAGTTTGACCTTTGAGTTTAAACTTTGACTTTCTCGTTTAACTTTTAAATTTTCAAATTTAGCTTTTCGGTTTGACTTTTAAGTTCTAGTTGTGCTTTTAATAGTTTTTGAAGTTTACGAGGGAATTGAAGACATGAAAGAGAGTCGTCAGGAGATGTTAAGACAAAACTTCAACATGTTCGATTATATCCCTGGAGAAACCCTGGAAGCTTAGTTGCAGCGATTTACCACACTCACTACTGAGATGAATATAGTTGGGATTTTCTTGACTAAATCTGAGATAAACAAAAAGCTGCTGAATTCACTTCCGAAATCGTGGGATAAGAACGTGGTTGTCATCAAGAAGACAAAAGATCTTAATCGTCTTAGTCTTGCTGATATAATTGAAGAAATTGACGCTTTGAAGTGTGGAAAAACAATGTGTTCCGCAAACCTTCCGGTCAATGAAGTTTCATGTTCTCAATCATGTGAAGTTTCATGTACACTATCTAGTGAAGATACGATTAAATTTCTTCGGGAACAAATTGATTTATTAAAAAGAGAAGTTGAGGACCTGAGATATGAAGGATATCAACTCAAGAAAGGACAAAAACCCCTGAAGGATGAATTAGAAACAAAAATAAAGGACTTTAAAAGAATTCAGCAAGACTATAGTGAAAAATGTGAACATTATGATTATATCAAGAGACAGAATGCTGAGTTAATTACTGAGCTTGATACATTAAAAGGGCAATTTGAAACTGCAAATTTTGATTTTAAAAAGTTTGATGTATCAAGCGAAGTAGTTGCCAACATGATAGACCATCACATGCAATTTAAACATAATCAATCAAAGGGTTTAGGATACGATAATGTACCTCCTCCTTTTAATCATACATATCAGTATCAACCTTTGTCTAAAGAGGAGATTGCCAACGAAGCGTTCATGTTTTATGGAAAACCAGCTGGTTTTGTATCAGGAGGCATTATTAATGTTGAAAATACTAATGTTTCTACTTCCTATGCAAATCAATCCTTAAACAAATCCAAGCAAGCAGCTGAAGAGAGTGTTACTGATAGTAAAGTAGCAGAGGATGAGAACAAGGAGAAAAACATTGAACAAACCAACATCTCCTTGAACTCTGAATCTGTTGCTTCGAACTGAATTGCTTCTGATCAACCTGTTGTTGAGAAGTACAGGCAACCAAATCAAGTTAAACAAAATGCATGCTGCAACTGTGCGTGTGGGAAAAGCAAGAGACAAGGCAAGGATACGCCACGAGGGGCAGGAAGAAACAACTTCACAGTAAAGAAAAATACATGTTTTCACTGTGGAACACCTGGACACATTGCCAGAAATTGTCCTAATCGCGCATATGTTTCCTACTATGCACAAGGCTGGCAAAACGCGCCAACAGGGAGATACTTCAAAAGAAACCCCTCAAGGTCACGTTCAGACCATGATGACTGGAACGCATAGAAGGCAAAGAATCAATCCCACAAGGCCAAGAATCCGAATCCCAAGGGCAAGAAGGGAATGTCGGCCAAGAAGCCAAATCCAAGAGATGCTCCCGTGAAGCCAAAATCAAAGCCATCTCAACGGCCGACATCAAGGTCAAAATCAAGTACCGAGCCACCCATCAGATCGAAAAAGAAATGGGTTAAACCCAACTACAAATGGGTTCCAAAGGCTCACTCTCCCAAATCTTCTAACGATTCTAATATTTCTACATCTTCTGTTTGTGATAAACAGGATATGTCATGGGAGAGAGTACCGTGCAAGGATGAAAAAGGTCAGCCCAGTTTCAAAATGGACTGGGTTCCAAAGACCAACTAATCCCGCTCTGTGTCAGAGCAGCTATGGAGGCATATCATCAGACTTCGGTTTGTTGGTAGTGGCTATTCCAGGAACATGATAGGGGACATCTCTCAACTGTACAACATTCATAACTTTGTTTGGGAGTATGTGTCCTTTGCGGGAAGGGAAGAAAGGAAGGGATCACTCACGGGGTTAGTGCTTAATGACATGAAGAATTTTCGGATCTGTTCTGAGATTACGTGTGCAGTTCTCAGACCTTCTGGATGCAATTTCAATCGGTGACTTACGGTTTGAGTTTTCTTCTCTATACTCCTCAGTTTTTCTTAAGTTGATTCGCTTTAAAGACTAATTTTTGTTTTAGGATAGTTTAAATTTGCGCATTTACTTTCGTTTCTCTCCTATGCACAAATTTAGGGGGAGAAATAAAAACAAATCAAAAATTAGAATATTTAAAAAAAAAATCCAAAAACATTAGAAATTCAGAAAATCCAAAAATATGGTGTTAATGAAATGTGCTTGAGGGAGATGTTTTGGGAAGTGATATAATCATGTGATAACAGACAATCTGAATCTGTGTAAGGGACTGAATCTAAATTGTCTAGGCTCTGTGTTCGATGCGCTGGTAGGCACGAAAGATTCTAAATGGACTTCACTAGGCATTAATGAACTTAAAGAATCTAGAGATTTGAAAAATCTTGACCTAGATAGATTCATTTAGCCTGACAGTACGACGCTCAGATAGGTTGAGCAGGGAGATATACATGATAATCCACCGGTCACATTAAAGTAATCCGTATCTAGAACTGTGGTTTAACTCTTCCTCGATGTACGGACTTTGTCCTTAATTCCGGTATTGATGGGGCGACTGGGGAATTCCGATAAAGCAGGTCTGTAGGAAATTATTTTCTTGCTTTCTTTCTGTTAGTCATATGTTGTCTCCTCTGCGTGATTGAAATACATCCGACCTGGACTGCAACATATACAACTCTATTTCTATGCATCTTCTATCTATGCAATTCTTCCTGCCTGTTAGCCATATGGTGTCTTCTTTGCGTGATTAACCATCCGACCTGGTACACAGCATATGTACCATTCTACTTCTCAATCCCTCTAAATCTGGTTAGTCATATGTTTCACCCTCTGCGAGATTGGAAGAGATCCGACCTGGGTGTATAGCATATGCATTCTAAATCTGACTTCTCTCATAATAATTTTCTGCTCACCTAAAGTAAGGAGTACTTTGGAAGTTCCTGATTATTGGGGTATGTCAGGAAGCGGGAAACATGTTCTAGTACATTTAAAATTGAACAATCACTAGGTTGTCTGTAGATCTCGCTGCTCAATTTAGGTGGACAACAATATCTTTGGTCGTCGTTAGTTGAATGGTCCTTAAGGAAAATTATCTAGGAACTTAGGATCACATTGTCTTGTCACTTATAGTATGTCCTAATTTTGTCACAATCTCTCGTGTTTAAGTGGACCACAATACCGGTGATTGACCAGATCTATTCATGAAGGGAGAGGTACTGATAAACGGATAAAGGTTGTTTAAAAACTTTGATCCCAAATCACTCTTAAAGTTAGCTATTATTTTTGTTTTTGTTAAATTTGTTCATAGTTTTCTTCTAATTTAAATATTAGGGGAGAATTAAAAATTAAAAAAAAAAAACAAAAATCAGAAATTAAAAATCAAAAAATACTTTTGTTTCTGTTTTATTTTTTTCAGAAAATATGAAAAACCCAAAAAATATTGTGTGCTAAATTTTCTTTTAGTTTTGTTTTGTCTTGAAAAGTGAATTCAGGTGATTCGAAGGAGCAAGAAATGAAGATTATTCTTTCGACATTCAATCTTTCAACCCCAGAAGCAAGGTGAAGCTGACTTGAAGATTATGTGACGGATTGCATTGAAGCCTCCTCAATCAGTCTGCTGCTATCTTAACCTGCTGAAGTGATCCTGAAAATTAGTTCTCTGTGATGTTCTCTCTGAAGATTCTCAAGTTGAAAGCGCTATCTTTCAAGAATCTTTTTGTTGGTGCATGGAAATGCTCCACAAATAATGAGTGTTTATTAGGCTGTATTTTCCCTTTATTGTATTTAGGTGTAAATACTCTCCCTCCTATATAAAGGGAGAGTTGGTCATTTATTTAAAAAAGCTAGCTTATCTTTTCCTTAGTTAGAGAATACACTTCTCACAATGTAATCTCTAGAGAGAGAGAAAGTTGGTGGGTTCTCCCACCCAGGGAGAGTTTCTCTCCCACCATGTTCTTCATTAATATATTTTATTCTCTCTTGTTCTTAGTCTTCTTCAACGAACTCATAATATGTTCTTCGTGTTCATACTTACAAAAACACAATGCTTTATAAAAAGATTCCCTTATTAAAATATGAATAAATGGCATTTGCGGTACCATTTTTCATGAAAAAATAGCATTTTTCGTCACCTGTTCAGCCCCTCTCAGCCCCCCGGACCGTAGTCAAAAACTGCCTACCGGAGTCCCCTTAAAAGCCTACCCGCAGCCATTTTTTAGCCTTGATCTGAGGTCCTCTCAGGTCCCTATCCGCAGCCGAGAGACTGCAGTCATTTGCTTATTCCGGACCGAAGCCATCAGCAGCCTCGGACCGCAGCCTCGTCCGCAGGCACTCGCTGAATTACTCTCGGACCGCAGTGGCATCCCGGCTCGCACCGCTATGGCTTTACTTCCTTGGCACCGCATCCCAGCAACTGCAGTCAGCCTAGCCATTTCGCCTACCGCAGCCAGCTCCATCCGCGACCAGCTCTTCCATCCGCACCCAAGACCCCACCGCACCCACCTGCTTACCCTTCATCCGCAATCACCTCCCACCCAAACCACCTTCCCCCATCCGCATCCAACCATGACCCGCAACCACCCTTCTCAGACTTCAGATCCTCTCTCCAGCGCCCCCCCCCCCCTTCTCCACCCTCTCTTTAGCCCACCTTCCTCCTTCTTCTTCCTTCAGCCCCTCCCTCCTCCTCCTCCCCCCCTTCATTCCCTCCTTCTTTTTCCTCCCCTCCCCTCTTTTTTTTCCCTTCCTTTTTTTTAAAACCCTTTTTTTTCTAGATTTTTTTTATTATTCAGATTTTTTTTTCTGCATTATTTTTTTTAATTAAATTTTTTTTTCAGCCAATTTTTTTTATTTAGCCATTTATTTTTTTAACACCAATTATTTAATTTAGCCATTATTTTTTTAAAACCAATTTTTTTGTTAAACCAATTATTTTATTTAACACCAATTTTTGCCACACCCGCACCCTTGGATTGTCACATTCGTTCATTTCATGCCAGTTATTATTATTGGAAGAATACTCCTACCGCAGTCGGACTTCATATTATTTTTGTGATGCTTGCACCGCAACGGCGATTGATCAACAAAGTTGTTTCACATTCTTCACTTTATGGGATATTATGACTTGTCGCTCTTGATTTTTGGTTGACGAATCATGTATCTTGAGCATGTGGACTTTATTCTCTATTGAAGACCACTTCAAGTGTTCCGGCACCGCAGTTTGGATATTTGGATATATTTTTGGCACAACAGATTATTCTCAGCACAGTTTCAGCAACTATGTCACCCGCTTCCTCATGACCGCAAGAGTATCTCTTTTACTCTGTCTCGTCTCGTATCGAGACCCTTCATACATCTAGGGAGAGCTTCTCTATTAGCTCTTGGTATCCGACACTCTCCATCCGATGATTTGTTGATTTTTGATATCCGGTCATTGGTTATCAAAAATAGGGAGAGAATATCATCCGGATTTGGTTATTATGATTGTTTGAGTTTGAATTTTGAAGACTTCTGAAGACGATTATTTATTTAGTGATGCGACGTGACATTTCTTTTTGGTCTTTACGGATCAAATTTTTGGCATTACTCGATGTTTTCCGATTCAGATTATTTATCATTCGGACTCTACCACAGGATGATTTTGTGTTCGCATCCGGTTCAGATATTATGGTTTCACGAGTTTGGATTTGTGATATGTTGAGGACGGAGATTATTTTGGCAATGTGATGTGGCACTTATTTTTGGTCCTTGGATTAAATTTTCGGCATTGCTAGACCATGTTTTTGGACTCACATTATTTTTATCCGGACTTCATTTTATGGATGCTTCACATTTTTAGCAAGTTATTCTTTGAAGAATTTCGGTGTATTATGATTCGAGAACTTGAGATGTTTTTCAGAATTTTGAAGCCGAAGTGTTTCTTTTATTGGATCTTATACTTGCTCATGGTGACCTCCTTCTTCGGGTGATTATGACTGGTTTGAAGATTTGGATCTTATTTTTTTTTCTGCTCCATTGGTTGTGCTTTGAAGCCGAAGACCTTCATTTCAGAGATTCATGACCAGTTTCAGACTGCACAGACACTTCAGAGTTTCAGAGACATTTCAGCACTTGATTGCATTTTATTACCACACTCGCTAGTCGGATTACTGTATTATAGCCTTGTATCACTTATTGGATCTCTCATCATTTGTAAGCATTTAGGGAGAGAATGTCGGTGCATGGAAATGCTCCACAAATAATGAGTGTTTATTAGGTTGTATTTTAGGTGTAAATACTCTCCCTCCTATATAAAGGGAGAGTTGGTCATTTATTTAAAAAATCTAGCTTATTTTTCCTTAGAGTTACTTTTCTCACAATGTAATCTCTAGAGAGAGAAAGTGGTGGGTTCTCCCACCCAGGGAGAATCTCTCTCCCACCATGTTCTTCATGTAATATGAATATTCTCTCTTTGTTCTTAGTCTCTTTTCTTATGAACTCATAATATGTTCTTGGTGTTCATACTTCCAAAAACTTGATTAATCTCGAGATATCCTTCTTCCGCACTCACCGTTCGTTGTAAAAATGGGTCTCTACACTTTTCAATAAGCATCCTTACCCGACGTGCGTTCAAAGCCAAATTCTGTAGAAAAGCCCAATTGCTCAAGATGAAGTCATGAAGATATCGAAGATTAAAGCTGAAGCCAAAGCTCCCAATGAAGATTGACAAGAAAAGCCAGCTACTTTTTAGGGGGAGCTTGTTGGGTCAATTAAGAAAAGAAAGTTATAAACCAAGGGGGAGATTGTTGGGTCAAAAATATGGTTTATACTTTACTTTTCTAGGAAAATGTATTTTTGTGTCTTGGACCGTAAACAGCTTGGTGTTTACGGCCGTATACGTGTTTACGGTTGTGTTTACGGCCGTGAACAGGTTTATGGCCGTAAACCCATTCACGGCCCATGTCCACTATATATAGGGTGAGGAGTGCATAATTGCCATAGAATAGAGGAGCTTAAGTGTGGGCATTTGAAGGTGTTCTAGAGAGAGAGAAAAGAGAGTGTGTGTTAGTGCGTGTGAATCTTGTATCCGAATCTTCATTCATATCAATACATACAAGATTCATCATCTTCTTCTTCTCATTCTCATCTATTTGATCTGACATCATCCGTTTGATTGGGATTCCGCACCATCAAACGGATCTGATTGATACACAAGCAGATTAGGGACTTACAGGCAGAAGCAGTTTCGACAGCCTGCTTTACTCAGAATAGATCTTTTATTCATCGTCGTTTCAATATAACTCTGTATGAAATCATCAATAACCGAAAACCTAATGTCAAATTATTTCATGTGTTTGGTTGCAAGTGTTTTATAATGAATCTCAAAGATAATCTTTCGAAATTTCAAGCTAAGGCTGATGAAGGAATATTTTTGGGATATTCAAATAATTCGGTTGCATACAGAGTGTTGAATAAACGAACAAGAAAAGTAGAAGAAATGTTTAACCTCACTTTTGATGATTACTATGTGAAACAAGTTGAAAAACATTTCGAACAAAAACCAATTCTTAATGAATCAAATGATGAATATGAAAGTTCTAATTCATATGATTTTGATTATGAAGTACATGTTGCTGATAATCAAACTCCTGAATCTCGAAACATACTGAGGATTCGCCAATCACGTCAGATACAACTGCTAATGGCGAAAGTATGCTAGATGCTCAAGTGGAGGGGGAGCACTTGAATATTCCTTCAACTGTTGAGGGGGAGCATCCTTTCGAGGGGGAGAATAGCAGTGTCAATTAAAGTTTCGAGGAGGTGCATTAGAATGACAATTATGTCGAGGGGGAGCATAATGAAACTGAAACCATAAATCTTGATGAAAATGATGAATTTCATGAACTAAATGATAATAATTCTATTGCAGGATCCGAAAATGAAGAGATGTACGAAGATGCACCTTTAGACTTTGATCCAGCATATCCACCATTGGAAAAGTGAAAAGAAATCATCCGAAAGAACAAGTCATTGGACATCCACAAGATGGAGTTTTGACTAGAGCTTAAATTCGTGCAAAGAATGAGGTACTCAATACTCGTCAAGAATTTTGCATGTTTAATGTTTTCATCTCGAAAATTGAACCAAATACAGTTAAGGTTGCAATGGAACACTCAGATTGTCGGTAGAAACAAGGTGTGGAGGGTAATTCCTAAACCTGAAAATGTTTCGATAGAAACAAGGTGTGGAGGTTAATTCCTAAACCCGAAAATGTTTCGATTGTCGGATTAAAAAGGATTTTCAAAAACAAAATCGACAAGGATGGAAATGTTGTTCAAAATAAAGCACGATTGGTAGTTAAAGGATATTCGCAACAAGAAGGTATCGATTATGAAGAAACCTTTTCCCATGTCGCAAGACTCGAGGTTGTTCAAATATTTTTAGCTTATGCAGCACACAAAGATTTTGATGTTTATCAAATGGATGTGAAATGTGCTTTTCTCAATGGTGAACTCGAAGAAACAGTGTATGTTGAACAACCTCCAGGTTTCGTGAATGAAGAATATCCTGATCATGTGTATATTTTAGATAAAGCAGTATATGGGTTAAAACAAGCACCAAGAGCATTGTATGCAACTCTTACCAGTTTCTTAAAAAAATCGAAATTTAAACAAGGATCAGTTGACCCCACATTATTTCGAAAGAAAGTTGGGAATCTGTGACAACCCGAAATTTCTATTCTATACAACCATTCACTTCAATAGCAGTCAAAACTGTTTCTGCTAATTTTCAAGATTTTTGGAATAAGTTTGAGTATTTTAAGATTAGTACTTCAGGAGATAACAGGAGAGAGGATGCCCTAGGGTTTATTGTGCAACAATATTATTCCAAAACTCCAAGAGTTTGGAGTTTACGGCCTAAACAAAGGTGTTTACGGCCATAAACCCTAAAAGAGGGTATAAATATGACACTTAGTCATTATTTATCACTTTTCACAATTTCAAGATCCAAAACTCAATTCTATCTCAAGTATCATCGACTTTTCTTCTTGATCTTCAACATTGTAAGTGTTTCTAGCCCTAAAAAGTTGATATCTTACTTAATCTAGTGATCTAACATGATTCCATCCGTGAAATCATTCCAAAAGTGTAGATCTTCAAGTTTCACCAAGAACACCAAGAACACACACTAGTGTTCTTGGACTTTTAGCACCTTTTCAAGCTTCTACCTAGTAAGTACTTGTATCCTAGAGTATTATAGAGCTTGTTACACTTCTAAACATCAAGAAAACACCCAAGAAACCAAGGATCAAGGGTGTTTACGGTCCAAGATGTTCTTGGACCGTAAACCCCAAAAAGGGTGCCAAAGTGTGCCCTAGTCCCTTCTAAGCCTTGGAAACTTGCCTAGATCCCTTCCTTGATGTGCTTAGTACTTGAAAACATCATAAAACCATAAACCATTTGGGTTTACGGCCGTAAACCCAAAGGGAAATGGTCCAAGGACCGTAAACTCCTAAAAGGAGTGAAATGGTGCCCTAATCTCTTCCTAAGGCTTAAACATGAAGTAGGAATGCTTCTTTTGATCTTTAAGGCTTCAAAACACAAAAGGGTCAAAGAAACATGAGTTTACGGCCGTAAACTCATGGGTTTACAACCGTAAACTCAATGAGTTATGGTCACAAAACCGTAAACTCAAATAAAGGGTTCCCTTGAACCCTAAACTCAATAGCAATGTCCTACAACACTTAGATGCAATCCTTAGGACTTATAACACTTAAATAAGGTCTTTTTACATGTCCTAGGATGTCTTAACTTTGTTAATTAGTTGTTGAAAGACTAATTGGATATATATATGTGATATTATATGTTAACTAGGATCATCGTGTGTGTACAAGTCTTCACTTGACACCTAGCATCCTATACTTTCCGTTCATCCAAACCACTCACTACAGGTGAGTTCATACCCATTAATTAACCTTTTAAATGTTTTTAAATGCTTTTATGGGGGGGAATACAAGTTGAACTATTATAGTTATTATATCAATCACATGTGATTAATAACTACCAAACAAGTGGATTTCTTACTTTTCAAACTGTGTTATCAAACTGTTTTACTTCAAACTGTTTTACAAACTCTTTTACTTATCAAATACATTTATTAAACTCTTTTAACTTATATTATGTGTATCTATATGGATATAATTATATAAGTAGGATTGGAAGGACTTAGGACTGATAGCTCACCTTACTTCCTGTTCCTTGTTTGGTTGTGGACATAGGGTATTAGAGTTATTTGTCCGAAGGTCGTTTGAATCCTAGTTATATATCATGTATATGTGTATAGATATAAAAGGTTACTTCTTTCATTCAGTTCAATGCCTTTGGGTAGCAAAGGTATACAAACATGTTCATATACACAAACAACATTACTAGTAAACTATAATAGGTATAGTTTAGGTAGATACTATTACTAGAACAATGAAACATACAATGAGTCATATTCATGAGTAATACATAGTGATGAGAAACAAACATAATACATAGTGATGAGAAACAAACATAATACATATTGATGAGAAACAAACATAATACATAGTGATGAGAAACAAACATAATACATAGTGATGAGAAACAAACATAATACACAGTGATGAGAAACAAAACATACAAGCTAGATAGAGAAAGAACACACAATAAAGCTAGCACATACATATACATTACTTACAGTTATGTGCGCCACTTAACGGGGGCATGGCACTACCTGTCATGACCCGTTTTGTATCCACAATCTCCTTAAATGGGGAGCGTATGAGTTTGTGTATAGATCTATACTGGATTGACTATCCTACACCTTGCTTCTCTCTACAGTGGGACTTACAACTCTACGGGTGCCAAACGTCATTTCTTACGACGTCTTACATCGTCGTTTTACTATAGAGTCGGTAGCAGGATATAGGCCGATCACATGGTACTTTAAAATAACAATTGGTTTAAACTAATTAGTATAGCAGTAGTTACTAAATACAACACTACAGTACTATATCATTTTCCCTTTACATTTACTTTGTGATATTCACACAATAAAAAAATAATGTAGAAACTATATTTTGGTTAATGATAGTCAGATTTGGGAAAATACATACTCTTACAAGAGACACACACACAGACACTAGATGCCTTGGTAGAAGGCTACTTTTAGTAGGAAACATAGGGTTTTCTAGGAGAGTTCAAACAATTACAAACTTTTACAAAACTTATACATTACAGACTTACAATCACTTTCATACAAATACATACACTAATATACTTATGATCTCACCAGCTTTAAAGCTGATAAACTCTTTCAAAATAACTTGTATTCTCAGGTCACCAGTAGACAGGTACCGGTGCCAGGTTTTGAGAAGATGGAGCTCGTTCAAGACTCATCTTTTATTTTTGATGTATATTTTTGGTGTCTATATAACTTGACAGAACACACTTGTATGAAATTATATTATTAATGCAATGGATGATGTTGTTGCATTGTTGTGATACTGAACATGACGTACTCCACCCCCGAACGTTTCCGCCGTTCCGGTTTTGGGGTGTGACAGAATCATCTAATGCTTGTTCAAATTTATGTCGATGATATTATTTTTGGCTCTACTGACCCTGCTTTGTCTAGTGAATTTGAATGTTTGATGAAAAGCCAATTCGAAATGAGCATGATGGGTGAGATCAATAATTTTCTTGGTTTAAACATTCATCAAAGCAGAGAAGGAATTTTCATCAATCAAGAAAAATATACAAGGAATTTGCTCAAAAAAATTGAAATGACAAATAGCACGAAGTTCAGAGTACCAATGGCAGTTGGAACAAGGCTAACACCTTCGTTAGAAACACCTACGGTTGATCTTACTTTATACAGGAGTATGATAGGTTCATTGCTTTATCTTACAGCAAGTCGACCTGATATCATGTTTTCTGTATGTAATTGTGCTAGGTATCAAGCAAATCCACGAGAACCACACTTGACTGCTATGAAAAATATCTTTCGTTATCTCAAGGGAACAATTTTGTTAAGATTGTGATATCCTTCGAAATCAGGATTTTTTATTCAGGCGTTTTCAGATGCAGATCTGGGAGGATGTACACTGGATCGAAAAAGTACAAGTGGTGGATGTCAATTATTGGATGGAAAGTTAGTAAGCTGGCAGTCGAAAAAGAAAACGTGTGTTTCGATTTCTACTGCTGAAGTTGAATATGTTGCAGCTGATGCTTGCACTTCACAAATCATTTGGATCCAGAGTGAATTGTATGATTATGCAATTAATATGAAAAAGACTCCACTGTATTGTGATTCACAAAGTGCTATACGCATTTTTCATAATCCAGTACAACATTCGAAAACCAAACATATTGCACTTCGTTATCATTTTATTAAAGATAATGTGGAATATGGCAATATTGAAGTTCATTATGTAAAAACAACTGATCAGCTTGCTGATATTTTTACAAAAGCATTGGACGAAAAATCATTTGTTCGAATTTTGACAGGATTGGGGATGATCAAAGCAAGTTCTGTTCCAGGACTAAATTCAAAACAATAACAATGAAGTGTTATGCAAAAGTGTCGATTCGGAGGCAAAACTGATTCATTCAGAGGCTGGCAGTATTAACCATTCAAAAGTTACTGTTCACGTTCAGCGCTTCGACATGCTTCGTTTTCGACATTTGGGAAAGACAAGTTTTGTAAAGTTGGTAATGTTTTAAATTTTCGTTAATTTTGAATGTTTCGTTAGTTTGGTAATTTTTCTTAAATTTTCGTTTCTTCGTTAATTTTGAAAAATCAAAAATACCAAAAATATTTTCGTTACTTTGTTTTCTTTTCGAAAAATTGGAAAAACCAAAAATATTTTCGTTTGTTTGTATTCTTTTCGAAAAATCAAAAATTCGAAAAAGATTTTCTTTTGCTATTTGTTTTAATTTTTCGAAAAACTTTAAAACACAAAATATTTCCGTTCTTTCCAAAAACATAAAAGACCAAAAAGATTTTTGTTATTCTGTATTTTGTTATTTTTTTCTTAGTGCAGATTTCACGAATGTTTTACAAGGGTCATGCTTGCGTTTCTAGGGTCAGGTAAAATTTTGACAACTTTGTACTGGTTAGAATGTCCCTAGAAGCATGTTGCAGCATGTCGACCCAAGCCTCCATTGACTCAATGTGTGATTTCGAAAGCCTTAACGAAATTTTTCACTACGAAAATTTCTTCCCAATCAGGCTTGCATTCACATTAGTCTACTGAGCTACCTAACTCTTCTCACATAAGTTAAGAGTTTTTTGTTTGGTCCAAGAATAACAGAGGTACAATTGAATTCGTGAACCAACCTTTTTCATCTCAAACTTCTAACACATTTCACACAAAATGACATATGTCCAAGAGGTCATTGATCAAACCAATCATGACTTAGACATATCAAAACTTTGTGTTTATGATCTTTAATCATGAGACCGTGATGAAAGCGAAACCCAATTTTCTAAACTTTTAAGTAATTGACGGGGAACTTCGTTCCGGATTTAACGAAACATTTTTTTCAGTACAAAACTTTCGAAACACCAAATCATATTCAATTCTTTTGCGTGATCTTGATCAAATTGTCGAAACCCACGATATTTGTTACCCAACAGGATCCAACTCAAATTTTTTCTTCAATATGATTTCCGGGTGAGTTTCATTTGAAATTCGAAGTCACTTTCACTTTAATCCAAAGCATACTTGTCACTGACTACACTGGTCAAACAAGTAATTTCGGTTACAATTACTCACCTTATGTTTAGGTTGATATGTAACGAAATTTTTTAAGCCAACCATGAAGCCTTGAAAAAGAAGCCCTTCGATACTTCTCTACAAGTATTCGATTGTAATTCACGGGAACATACACAAGCTGTTAATTATCTCTCTTGATAATTAACGAAGCATCCTTTGCCCGGGGTTTAACTGCCTTTGTGTCGAAAATTTATTTTTCGACATCACAGATCCTAAATTTTTCGTTAGTTTGCTTCTTATCTTATTCTCTTGGCACACTGCACTCACGAAATCCTTGAGGTTCTGAGTATTACCAACTCAGGCTGATGATTTCGGAAGTCTGGAAAATGATTTCGTCTTTAATCCCAAAGATGAAAGAGCCTAACCTCCATGATGAAGGTTTTCAATCTTATCCAATGGTACTAACGAACAGTCTGATGTGACGGTTTGGCAATGTGGCCCGAGTTTCAAGGAACTTTATCTGACATGGCGCGTTTAATGGCTAGTGGTGCGACTTTCTAGGACAGTCGTGGTTTACTCTTTTCAGAAGACGTTTGGCATTCAATAGGGGTTCCACTACTGAAGAAGTTGTTTCTCAACCACTAATGAAGATCCAAAGTACCAACTATCAGGTTGAAGGAGATGTGTCCCTGTATCTAGAAGAACTCAAGATGCTGATTGCTACTCTTAAACATTCAGGTCTTGCAACTGCAATGTTTAATGCTTTTGCAGTTCCGTTGTCATGGCTATCAATGGCTGGTTCCACTGCTTCTTACAACAAAGCCACTGATCTTATCACATTCAATCTGGTGAATTAAAAGAGAATTCGTCTCTCGAAGAAGTTGTTTACTCAAATCTTGGTAATTCCCAATTCCCCTCCATTCTTTAGACCTACTGCTGATCAAGTGATGTTCATGTTTATCGAGATGGGTCATCAACCTCCACTCGTTAAGATTAGTGATTTCAAGAAATCTGGTCTTCCGTGCATCTGGAACTTTCTGTTTGGAATATACCTTCGTTACTTAACTAGACGAAGTGTGGGGCTTGATAAGGGGAGAATGGAAGTTTATGGTATGGTAGCAGGGTTGTATTATGATCTCAATGTTGATTATGCCACTCAAATTTGGAAGGAGTTTATCAAGAGCTTGGAGAACACGAATATGGTGAAAGGAATTTCGTGTGCACGTTACTGGAGTTTGATTCTACAGTATGTGTATGAGAAAGAAGGTATTCCTGTTCCTGTTGATGAGGCTAAGGCAGAATTTGCAAAGTATCACTTTCCAAAGAATGTTGCTGATGATTCAGACGAATTCCCAAATGTTGCTCGAATTCCTGATGGCATGTTAAAGAAGGTTGATCCCACAAATTCTGTGCTGGTGGAATATTTGCAACATATTAATCCTTCAATAGAAACTGGAGTCTTGCTGAAAACCAGTGATGAAGGGTCATCTAAGAAGTCGAAGAAATCAAAGAAGGTTACTGAAGAGGCTATTGTTAACGAAAGTCCCAACAAACAATCAAAGACTAAGTCTCCTAAGAAGTTTCCAAGTGAAACAGAGAAGCCTAAGGAGAAAGTAGTTCCTAAATCTTCGAAGGAATTCATCCCTTCGAAATCCGGAGTGTTCAAAAGACTATGGAATTTCACATATCAGAAACGAAGTTCATCCAAAGATCACTCTCCAAATTTTCGTAAACCTCAAGTTAACCACAAAGGGGTGAAAGTTTGTGAAATACCTGCACCTGTTTCCCCATCTTCCAAGAAGCGACGAGTAGAGGATGTGGCGAAGCAAATCAACAAGAAGAGGAAGAAGCGAAAGTTGGTGGTTCAAGATGAGTCCTCAGAAGAAAAGATTGTTCCAGAATCTCCTTTGGGTTCGAATTCCCCAAAAGTCTCACAACCACTCATCATCGAAACTGTTTCATTGCCAATCTCAATAGTTCCACTTGAAGTTGTAATCACCAAACCAATTCCTGAGGAGGTTCCAATTACTCCCATTGTTGCAAACGTATCTAATATGGATGCACATGTTATGGTGAGTGTTCCTCCATTTTCTCAAGGTAATCCTGAACCTGTTACCAGTACCTTTGTTTCATTTCCACCTTTTATTACACCTGTTTCCATTTCCACTACAAACCCTTCACCAACTTTTGACCAAGTCTTAAACCAACCCTTCACTACACTCTTTCCATCACAATCCACCGATCCACCAAAACCAAATTCCGATGAAGAAACTGATGGCGGAGGTTTCGGAGGAATGTTTGATGATCTTCATTTTGATTCAGAGGAAGAAGATATACCAGATCATATGTTGATGTTTGGTAAGCAGTTCAAGATCTTAAATCGAAAACTCAATGACATTCTTCAATCACAAGCTGATTCAGGAGCAAAGAACTTAGTGTCTGGAATTGAAGTTGATGTGATGCTCAAGGCTGTAGAGCTTCACATGCAAAAATAGATGGATGTTATGGATAAGAATAATGAATTGCGGGTCAAAGCTCAGTCGGCTTCATTTAACTCTGAACTCAAGGATCTTCGTTTGACAACAAAAGAACGCCATGTTCTTTTTGTTAAAGATGTGAAGACAGTTCGGGAAGATGTGAATAGAAAGCTTGAAGAGTTGAAGGCTGAGGTTTCCAAAGAACTACATGAGCTGAATTCCAATTATTCCACACTTCAGTCGAATGTTGACACTATTGCAGCTGCTGTACGAACAATTGTTGAATGGTATCAAGCTTTAACTCCGAAGTTTAATGCAAAGGATAAAGCTGATGCTCAGTAGTTCGAAAAGATGGGTGTTATGCTTGGGGAATTAAAGGAGTTAGTGTCGAAGCCAGTTCCTACATCGTTTTTAACTCCTGAGTTTTTAACTCAGAAGTTACATTCGCTGGATCAAGAGATTCAGAAGGCTATGGCTCCTATTTCGAAGTTTGCTCATATGTTACCAACTAGTGCCCCGCCTGTTGTCACAGGGGTGCAAGGGGGAGAGAAGAAAAATCCAGAAAGCAAACCTTCGAAAGTTACAAAAGTGGTGGAAAAACCAAAAAATATTGAGAAGATTGTTACCACTACTGGTGAAGTAACGAAAGTTATTTCTACTCAAGTCACAGTTCCTATTGTTCCAAAGACGAATACAATAGAAGCAATCAAGACAACAACAAGACCCATTCTGAAGGGGATTGTGTTTAATTCGACAACTGAAGAAGGAAGCTCAAGTTCGTCAAGACCAAAAGTTTCAGAAGGTGATAGAGATAAAGGAAAAGTGATAGTAGTTGAAAAATCAAAGGAAGAGAAAAAGGTCGAAGCTGAAGTTGAAATGGAGAAGCAAAGGCAAAATCAAAGCATACTGAGACTTCGTGAAAGTGATCCACCTGGCATGGAAAAAGGAGATCCGAAGAAGTTGTACAGTTATGAGAACATTGAAGCTAGAGTGTCTTATAATCGTATGTATGATTTTGAGAAGAAGCCGAAGAAAAGCTACTCTGTCACTAACACTGATATGAGTCAGCTTGATTTCCCTATAAACGAAATGATGTTTATAATGGCTCAGTACAAGGTTGTTGAGAAGTTCGACAATGAAGAAGATTTTATTCATATGAAACTTAGGTTTCATGCAGTTGTTGGGAAAGAACCTGAAGAGATATGGTCTTTGGTGAAGATCAAGAAAGTTGTCAACATAACGAAGGATGTGATGTTCAAGAATATGATACAAAACTTTTAGTATCATGTTGTAAGAGCGAACAATCAAGTTTGTGATTTCTCAGTTGCTGATTTTCCAATAATGAACTTGAATAATCTGATTCAAGTTGCATTGATTCTGAAGGACATAGAGGTTTTGCAACTTCAGGGAACTGACAAAGAAGTTTTGAGGGTTGGTCTTGGTAAGATATCAAGAGTGAATATAAATTTTGATATCTCTGAACTAAAACATATAGTTCAGCATGAATCTTGTAATGAGTTGGAAATAAAAGTCTACGACAAGTACGACTTGTAAGAGAATGATATGAAATTGAGTGGTTATTTTTCAAAGAATATGAAAATGCATGTCGATTAAATTGGCATATTGAATATATAAAGTCTGGAAAAACTTGACCTTAAACAGGTCTACAATATACAAAGTTCTGGAAAAACATCGACATCATACTGACCTACCGAAAATGAAATTTTCGCGGCCGTACTGAAAAACATGAAAAATAACGCTAGAACCTATCCGTAGACTTAAACTATAACCAAAAGAGTGAACAGGAAACGAGTAGAGCATCTCCTAATGGCGACGGGTATTATTTGGACGAAACCTCAGCTCAGCCAGCTGACGCTCCACAGCAAGTAGATTTCTTTCATACGCTGTCAGGCGTGCTCGAAGTTCTATGACTTCAGCTCGAGTTTCAGCTAATTCTTGCAGTAAGGCTTCATTGTCTCTTATTGCTCTGTCACAAGCATCTTCAAGACGACGAATGCGGACTGTATTAACTCCTGCATTGGCATCAACTTCCATGATTCAGTTGATGGTTGTCCTACCCTATATTTCATTTCGAGCAACCCTGCGGACCAGAATTGGCAGGTTGTAGAAGCTTCTGTCTTCGGTGTATGGCATGGGTTGACCCTGCTCTTGACTCTATGTTTCCAATCTTTCCACCCACAGAGGCGTCGGGACATGAAAAGTCGGACGAGGGTTAGGATTTTGGGCAACTGGAGGTGGATTATAGGCTTTTGATCCGGAATCATTGTTTTCAGGAAAATTTTCTGCAAAATCATCATCTAAGGGAAATTCGTGATTTTCTTCTGGATCTGCATCTTGTCCTTGATCGGGGAAGTATGGGTCACCGGGTAAGTGAAATCTAGCCATTGTTATCTAAGCGAGAATAGGGATAAAAGATATAGAATATAGTTAGTAACGATAGATTTAGGATACAAGTTTCTACGAGAAAGACCTACATATATCAAGTAATGTATTCTTTATGACTTGTTCTATGTATTACTATAACTATAAAGTGTATACTAATTATATATAACTTGAGTATAACCGACCTTCGATTAAATGACCTGGCTCTAAATCCACAACCAAACAAAGAACGAGAAATGAAGCTAGATCACATATTCTAAGTCTATGTAACTTTAATTATATATAATTGTAATATACCCTTAATATGTATAGTTCTACCCTCAATTGTTCTATTGTTTTCACATGTTTGTTATTAGTATATAGTGCCTAAAATACCCCTACAATATTTTAATCTTTATGTTTTGTTCTAGAGTTCTTCTGAATATGTATTGTTGGTAAGTTTTAGATATGTCGCAACACCACTATCACTCTCAAACACATGTTGGTCATATCTCAAATCAATATAGTTGATCAGGCTATATTAATCCCAGATATGATTACATAACTGCCCAGGTTTGACAATAATGTTCAACATCCAAATCCTTTTAAGTTCTTTTTACTGTGATACTGTACTTGTAGGTATGAGTGTTAGTATACTTCTTGTAAAAATACTTAAATTTTTAAAAGTGTACTTGTAGTCAGAGCTCTTAGCCCCAAATGTGTTTATAGTTTGTATATCTTTTATGGATTGATATACTGAGTTCACTATAAACAATGCACTGATACCAATCTGTCACACCCCCAAACCAGACGGCGGAAACGTCCGGGGGTGGAGGACTTCATTTGTAGTATCACAACACATGCATTATAGTAATCAGAGTACAAACAACCACTGTATTTAAAAAGTATAAGTATTTACATGTGTTTCATCATAGTATATTGAAACCAAATAGTTATACAAAAGAAGAAGACAAGACATAAATAGCTCCATCTTCTCAAAAGCTCGGGGAGTACCTGTCTACTGGTTCCCTGAGAATACAAGTAATTTGAAAAGAGAATATCAACATAAAGTTGAGTGAGTGCATAAGTATTTATGTTTGAAAGAATGTTTTCTGTTTCTTGAATATGTAAATTGTTCCAGAAAATCCTATATTTTCTGCTGTATATGAAAAGTAGTTTTAGTTACATAAAACCGTTCTATTTGTAAACCAATGTTCTGTATTTGTAATCCTTTTGTAAACTTGTATCTGAGAGTGTTCCTGGTTTCATCAACTTTTATTGTAAACTGTAATGTAATACTGTAAACTAGGACTTTGAAAATGTACTTAAGTTTAGTTAATTATACACTAACGTATTGTTAATATCTTTTATGAGTTATTATAACCATACCGACTAGATGGCCTGACCCAATGCTATGAATGCGCTGAAAGCTGTTGATAACAATTTGTCACTCACAGGCGCGTATGCCTGACTGTAGCTAGCAGTCCGAGTGCGGGGTTGTCAATCCCAATATAGATCTATACAGACATTGTTTCGAACCCCGGCTGATGATTCTGGTTATAATGCCAGGACTTTAACTATATTGCTTAAATGAATTAAACAACCTATATCAAATGACTCATAAAAAGCATATAAACATTACATGTATAATAGTTATGAAAACCCAATTATTCTGAAATAAATGATTGATAGTATGTTCTTGAATTAGTATTCTTAACATGTATCTGAAAGATGTATGCCCTTGAGTAGTTTTGAATCAAACTTTTGTTCTTGTAAAACAATGTACTTTAGTATACTTGAATCGTGAATTAATGTTCTATGAATCATAAATTATACCTATTATAATCTATATGCCCTTTCTGAATTGATACCGAGTATTCATGAATGCAACCCCTTGCTCAACATGTTACAAAGGGTAATTGAACTTAATGAACTAACTTTTATACTTGTATACATATACAAATATATATAAGTAAAATTTAAATGACACTCGGACAAATAACTGATGCTTATAATCCCACATCCAAACAAGGAAAAGGAACCAAAGTGGATTATCAGTCCTAAGCCTTTTAAATCTTCTTTATATAAATATATATGTATATATATATATATATATATATATATACATACTAGTATGATATTTGGGAGAAATATAAGTTATAAAAAAATATTTAAAAGAAGTTTGATATTTTGAAATTCATTTTGGTGACCTGATGTCATTTTGATACAATCTTTGAAAACCATTTGATTTGATGATAACTGAAATCCATTTTGATAAGATATTTAAAACCATTTGTTTATAACACAAAATCTTTGTGTTAGACTTGATGGGTTTTGAGCATTCTAACACTCCTATGGTGTACATGCAACCCTAGAAACCTTGGATCTATGTTTGACTAAGATACATGTAAATAATTAATTTTCCAAGGTTCTTATCCTATCTAGCATGGCATGGGGAACTTGAATCAAATAAAGCTAGTTGAATTACTTACCTTGTAGTTGTATTTGAGTGCTTGGAGTTTTAGAGACTAGCACCAATAGTGTGGATGCCTCAAATGGAAATCACAAATCACCACAAACTTGGAATTTTGAGAGAATAGTAATCACCTTTCTTGAAATCGGCCCTCTTACTTTACTCACCACAACTAGTGTGATTTCAAGAACCAAAGCCTCCTTTATATAGTGTGGTGGATTAGGGTTACATCCCTAATACCCATGTCTTTTCATTTCCATGAGATCCATGGGTTAAAGCTCCATGGAGTATCCATGGACTTTCCATGCAAGCCTAGCCCATTCCAAATAAGCATTAGCCTACACTATATAAATACAAGAGCCCATATTTAATTAGTCATACTTTTGATCTCTAAATTAATTCTAAATTAATTACAGATCAACACTAATTAAATAATGTGATTTTATATTAATATATTAGAACTTATAATATATTAATAAATCATAACTTATACTATTCTCAAAAGATTATCCGTAAATTGTTCGGGTGAAGTGCAACCCAAATGGACCATGCCGGGTCGGGTCAAGTACATACCAAATATAGTTATGGACTTAGACACTATCTCCAACAGTCACCCACTTGGATAAGTCTAATAACTATATTTGCAAGTACGACTTCAGGAACCGATCAGCAATCGTAGCTCTTAAAACTCTGTTGAACTATGAAGCACCATTTTAGATAAGTGATCGTATAATCCTCTGTTCTAGATATCAGCCGGACAAATACATGGAACATGGTCTTGCTTATTGTCCAGCATTTGTTTCCCGATTTTCGATTTGTTTGACATAGAACTTAACTGAACACATCAATGTAGTTCTGACCGGGCCCGGTACATAGGTCAAAACAAAATCATCGAGGAGCCCATATATCGCTTCTAATCCTAGAAGGAACAGATAAACTTCGACTCATATGTTTTCTCTACTACTTGTTGAACTACACACAAAGGCACGGTTTATAACATCGAGTTACCAATGCGTTTTCGTGCAATCAATGCATAACCAACTCATAGGCAACAAATCATATCTCTAGGTTTGAAGACTTATATGATATTACCGTCTCACGATCACTCGAGAAAAATTCCATGAAGTGATACAAGTGAGCGTGGGTTGAATCCAATACTCAGAACTTATGAGCACTCATGAGTGTTGTAGCCCCGCTTTGTCTAACATCTTAGACCTCTACAAGCCAACCCATGACAGTCTTGATTCATATCTACTTCCAACATATGACCGACTGTGGAGAGTTTGAATAATATGATATAAACCATAATATAATTATTCTGGAAGTCAAAACATGCAAAAAGAAATAATAGTAAACGATTGACAAGAGATAGCAACACTTTACTCATAAATAACAGCTTTTATTTATCATCAAATGTCAATTACATTTTACAAATTTGAAGATTATCTAACTACTAAAACTAATATCATCCTTCAGCCCTATGCTCCGAGCATGCTGGAGATGCTTAGCTTGAGTCAGTCCCTTCGTGAGGGGATCTGCTGGGTTCTCATCCGATGATACCCTCTTTGCCACGAGGATTCCTTCATCTATTCGATGTCTGATGAAGTGATATTTTCTGTCAATGTGTCTGGATCTCCCATGATCTCTTGGTTCCTTGGCTAAGGCAACCGCACTATTGCTGTCACAGAAAATCTCCATTGGCTCCTTTATAGCTGGTACAACTCCAAGGTCTTCGATGAAGTTCTTTAGCCATATAGCCTCCTTTGCTGCCTCGCTTGCTGCTATATACTCTGATTCACAAGTGGAATCAGCCACTGTCTCCTGCTTGGAACTTTTCCAAGTAATTGCCCCTCCGTTTAGAGTAAAGACCCAGCCCGACTGAGAGCGGAAATTATCCCTGTCAGTCTGAAAGCTAGCATCACTATACCCTACAACTCTCAAGTTCTCACTGCCACCGAGGGTAAGGACCCAGTTCTTAGTCCTCCGTAGATACTTGATGATATTCTTTACCGCAGTCCAGTGTGCCTTGCCAGGGTTCCCCTGATACCTGCTAACCATGCTCAAAGCAAAGGCTACATCAGGTCGAGTACACATCATAGCATACATGATCGATCCAACAGCTGAAGCATAAGGTATTCGACTCATTTCTTCTATCTCAGCCTCAGTACTAGGGCTTTGTGTCTTACTCAATCTGGCGTTACTCTGGATGGGTAACTCTCCTTTCTTGGAGTTATGCATGTTGAACCTTTTCAACACTTTGTCCACATAGGTGCTTTGACTAAGTCCAATTAGTCTTTTACTCCTGTTTCTCAAAATCCTTATCCCTAGGATATAGGCAGCTTCTCCAAGGTCCTTCACAGTGGTGTTGGATTAATGTCTAAGTCCATAACTATAATTGATAAGACTTGACCGAAGCCGGCATGGTCCATTTGGGTTGCATGGCATCATGCATTTGGATAGACTATAATGAGAGAAATAACACTTAAGGTTGGTTAATATATTATAAGTTCTAATATATTAATAAGGTTATTTAATTAGTATTGATCAAGAATTAATTTGGAATTAATTAAGTGATCAAAAGGAGACTAATTAAATATATGGGTTGATTGTGTAAATCATTCATTCTTATATATGTGGGCTTGTGATCCAAGATTCCTTATGTTGAACTAAGTCCATGGGGTGACCCATGGATACTCCATGGAGGTTAAAATCCATGGAGCATAAGGAATGGGTAAAGTTATGAGTTACATGGTGTAACCCTAATAGCCACCATATAAAAGAATCCCATGGCTCAAGAAATCGTGCACTAATGTGTGAGTGTGAGGGCTAGACGATTTCAAGGAGTGTTCAAGTTTCTCTCAAGTTATTCCAAGTGTATTTGGTGTTGTGTGAACCATTTGAGGTGTCACACTTGGGGCACTAGGCACTCAAGCTTCATGAAGACATTCTACATCAAAGAGGTATGTATTCTATCTTGTTATATTTATTATTTTGTATGCTAGATTAGGATAATACCTTGGATGTTCATAATTGTATGTATAATAGAGAAAACATAGATCCAACGTATTTAGGGTTACATGTACACTTAGGAGTGTTAGAATGCTCATAACCCAACAGTGGTATCAGAGCCTAGGCTTGTTTTCTTGTTATACTTGCAAAAGTAGCTGAAAAATCGAGTTGGATGCATATATTCGATTGTTTTGGCTGGAATTGGACTAGGAACATTACCCTAAGATGTTTTTGGACTTATAAACTTGTTTTTGATGTGGTAATGTTCATGCTAATCCAATTTCTAAGATAATTGTCATAATTTCAAGATTTGTATTAGTTTGTATGTTCATGCTAATTTCTTGAAGATTGATGATTTGAATTATCTTGTTCTTATGAGGTTCTTAGATTAATAGAAAAGTTGTGTGAAATAGTTGTTTTCAATCCATTTTAATCTAAGAGTTGATTCCAAAGTGTGTTTTTGTAACTTGTCCTCAAGTTATATGAAAAGTCACATTTATGAATCATAAAACTCATAAAAGTTGGCAAAGGTTACAAAATGAAGAGTCTAGTTCTAATTAAATGGTTTTATGACTCCATAACTTGTCCTAAAGTTATGGAGGTTCAAGAGTCTCTTCATTAAATTAAAAAAAAAGTGTAACCTTAATTAGTTCCATAAGTTACAATAAAAAAAAAGTTATTTTTTTTTATTAATTAGTTTAAAGTCTTCCATAACTTGTCCTCAAGTTATGGAAGTTGAAGAGTTTTTTTTTTTTTTTTTTTTTTTTTTTTTTTTTTTTTTAAATTAAAACTACTTTAAACTCATAAGTTATGGAATTAATTAGTTTTGAATAGTTTCAAAACTTGCCCTCAAGTTTTGGAATTTGAAAAGTTAAAATTCAACCCTTATACTTTATAATATTATAAGTTAATAATATATATATATATATATATATATATATATATATATATATATATATATATATATATATATATAAGAGTAAAGTCAGTCTTACCGTTAGTAGGCCTCATTCACGAAGCCGGTCTATAAGGGAGGTATAAGGTTACTGCCTATAAAATGGCAGTTTAATGGGTGTCCACTCTCAACCACCGCTTCCTTGACTGGTGGAGGGTCGTTAGCCGAACGGGTAGGACAAGGACTATAATTCTCCTTCCATTAAAAGTATTAATGATAAATACTAAGTAACTAAACTCTTATTAATACCCAATCTTAGTTACTTAGGAAAATGTGAATTTGGTGCTAACCCATGAAATTACACTTTGCACTTTGCTTAAGTCGTTAGTGGAGCGTGTGTGGTTAACCGGCACACTAACCTGGACTTAACAAGGTAGGCAAAGGGTAACTTAATATTTATCATAGTATCGGTGGAGCGTGTGTGGTTAACCGGCACACTGATTAAGGGGTAAATATTAAGGGTACCAAGTATATTTGCATGGTTATTTAAACCTTGTTTTGTGATCCTCGGCATCCCAGTCACAAAACCTGAAGGGCACACTCGAGATTGAAACATGCCTTTGAACAGTTCAATGAATCTCAAAGATCTAGGACTTTCAAATCCAATTAAAACCTAATAAATTATTTCGTTTTTCATGGTGGAAATTGGTGAATCGTCATTCACCTACCTTCAAATATTTTATAGCTTGGATTACGGCATCCCTCTTCTAAGTTATAAAATAGTTTGTTGGGTCCTAGCCTTAATATTTCATATTGGGTGTCATATTAAGGACTTAAAATCAACTATCTTGAATATCTCCCAAAAAGATGTATGGTCTAGACATTTATGATCTTCCCAAATCTCTTGAAACAAGCTTTCCTAAATGAAGATGATGTCCCATGGATATCATACTTCTTTCACCTCCTCCAATTATTTTCCCTAACCCACAAGTTCCTAAAAAGTTTAAGGTCACTCAAACCCTATTGGCAAGGCAAGGTCTAGGTGTGATCACATCTTGGAGATGTAGTCACATTTTGACAAGCCGGGAGAGTTGGGTGTCAAAGTCTTGAGAAAGTTGGTGGCTCAACTACTTTCTAAGTCACACAGTGAGTTCTTTTGGGAATCCTATGAAACAGACTAAGACAAGACCCTTAATGATCTTATCTATTTCCTAAGATCAACTTCCTAAAACGCTATGGACATTGACAATGATGACATTGGATATCCAGTAAAGCTCTCTCTTCCCAATGGAAAAGGATCCGCCATAGTCAACTCGGTTGACCCAATGGTAAAGAGAGAGGCAAAGTCTGAGATAGTCCTATTATCAAGGGTCCATAGGTAACTATTGCCAAAGGAAGGGGCATTGGTTACGAAGCTGCCAAATTTACCTAAGGATGTTAAAGTCAATAAGTTTGGCTCTACTTCAGGTAAAGTCCATTGTCTAACTCTATTAAGTACATGCTGATTCTGATCGCGAAGATGGATTTCAATCGCATGGTTCGGTGATCAGAATTTTGGGCTATTACTTAAGAGTTATGATATTTATATTGCTTAGGAATAGATAACAACAAGGTTTTCATATGGATTGTAAGGATAAGTTTTTCCGCAAAGTTTTAAAATAAAAGAAAAAGGTTTTGATTTTATTTATTTTAAGTATCCTTACAATGGCATTTGTGAAAATTTGTTGCTTATAAGATTCCATTGATAGAAATATTGGAAAAATGGATTTGATTCTTTCGGTTGTGGTAGTGTCTAATATTACCAAATAAGGAAAGATTCTCATCACCCAAGGTTCAATTGGACCGAAACTTGGAATCATGCAAGTTGTATAGTATGATGAATAAGAACTTTCAGCTTGGAAAATTAAGACTAATTCCTTATGTGAATAAGGAAAGGACTAAGGGATCGAGTACACATTCTTGTGCACTGGTCAAGTCCACCACAAAAGATAAAGAAGACTATTCGTCATGATTTACTTAAGTTCAGTAAATATGGTTATACTTATAAGTTTAAGTATAAGTCTGTAGCATTGGAGAAGTTTCAATGTGAGACAGAACGAATAAGAAGAATCAAAGTATGGAAGAAAGATAAAAGTTTCTCAAATCTGAAAAGATGGGAGAGTACTTTAGTATCATGTTTATGATCATCTTAATGATTAAGATACCATATCACAATTGGTCCTCTAAAGTCATCTTAGTGCATTCTTATGACTAAGAAGAGGAGTCATGAATTGTTGAAATGGTTAAATCAAAAAGATGAGTCATACTTCGTTCCAAAACAATTCTTAGAGTCATACTCCAAGATTGTAACTTGAGTGACATATCTTAAAGAGGGTTTGTTAACACTAGTCAAATGTAAGAGTAAAAGGTTATCTACTCTTGTACATTTGAAATTGGTAAGTTGTGATGTTTTGGATAAAACAGAGACCAACTTAGGCCAATTGTGTAAAGTGTTAGGCTTGATAAAGAATCTGCACTATCTCTTGAATATTTGACAAGGGAGTCTTATATGTCAAGAGGACAGTGGGAGTCTTAAGGCTCTTGAAAGTTTCAAGACTTAATCAAGAATAAAACCTAAAGTCCTTCACTAGCACACGACTTGAGGTTTATAACCTATCGTGTTGAAATTTTTGTGCCTATTCAAGTTGGCTTTGCATAGGAGTTCTGAGAGTTCTCAATTGGTTGCACAACTACTTGGAAGCAATGGCAGGCACCTGAGCTGCCAAATGGCAAGAATTTAAGATTGCACAAGTTTAATCAATATGAGTTTGGATTTGGCACTAACCTTGTCTTGTGATTATGGTTTTGACAAATTCACATGGATAAGAACACATACACTATTAAATCTAAGTGTCATAAGGTTTCTCTCCGATTCATGAAAATGATGGTGAGGAAACACTTTCACTAAGTAGATTTTAGCTAGATAGCAATTGCGATATTTGCATTCTCAAAGTCGTTAGTGGAGCGTGTGTGGTTTACCGGCACACTAACATGGACTTGTGAGAAGTGGCAAAGGTCTAAACAATTGAGACTATGATTACGACATCCCTTTTCATAGTTCTAAAATTGTTTAGACACACATTTGAGCTATCTAAGAGAGGTGTATGATTTTGATAAAGTTTTATCAAAACAATCTAGTATCATAAATCTGAACTTTGGTAAGAAAGTCAGCTGATTTCTGAGTACATGTCAAAGCTAGTAGGAGCATAAGTGTTATGCTAATAATCATCATGTTAGTGGGAGCATGATAATTATGACAAAGGTTGCAAGTTAGCAATGTTAATTATAGAAAACAAAAGTTTCAATTCGTGAGGTTGCAGGGGTTGAAAAAGTTGTTTTGCTATAATTAAGGGAGAGGAAATTATACTTCATTTCAATTCTAAAAGCTTAGATTGAGATTTTAATCGTATTTAATCAAGGATATATATATGAATTTCATGTTGGAATGGCTCAACATAAGAAAATTCTATATATGGGTCCATTATTTGCGTTCTAAAATTCGATTATGATTACGGCATCCCTTTTCATAATCTGAATTTTGAGAACTTGGCAAATTGAAATGGAAATATTATAGCAAAAGACTGGTTTAGTCTTTATGTGAGACATCATGAATCGTGTCCCATATGCTTCGGATATAGGATCGATTACATGTGCTATATTCATCCTTTCTAAAATTTTCCAAATGCCTGGGGCATTATGAAGGGAAAAGGTCTAGAATTGGATATGACTAAAATGATTAAGCAATTGTCGAGGACAATCTAAGGTTTACCAAAGATTGGTTGCTCAAGGACAGTTGGAAGTATAATGTTAATTCTGGAAGGACCATATTGACATAATCTGTAAGGAGGCAACTCTTGTTCAGAAGTGATAGTCAAAATGGAATATGGAAATGTTTCAAAGTTAGAAATTATTCAATATGTGTAAGATTAGGAAACTTAATGAAAGAAGGATGTTTCCAAGGAGCTGATCTCCTTTGGAATGCTCTGTAATGATTGTTGTCAAGTCTTTCTGACTTCGTGCGTAATCATTAAGAGGATCAATGCATATAAGTTTAGAATCTAACAGATTTCAGTAAATGGCATGAATTTGGAATTCTTGCATTTGCAGTAAGGATTTGGGACTGTGAAAAGAGGATCATTGGAGTGATGTTCAATTGATCTATTTTACAAAGTAAAGATCATAGACAAGCATAGTATGCATACTTGGTGTATGGCATGACTAGTGTTTAGAAAACATAGTGTACATGCTTGGATCATGGGACAACTATTGTTTTAAATTCAAGTATAAAGTTGATAACACCAAAACAATGAACAATGAGTAATCAGTATGGTGATAAATAAAAGTGTTTATTTATATTCATAGGGTTTGATACCATATTCGATTCATTTATTCTTGTGTTTCACTTTTGGTTTGTAGAGGTCCAAGTTGGTGGACAAAGTGGTGCTACAACACTCATGAGTGCTCATAAGTTCTGAGTATTGGATTCAACCCGCGCTCATTTGAATCACTTCATGGATTTTATCACGAGAGATCATGAGACGATAATATCTTATATTCTTCAAACCTAGAGATATGAGTTGTTACTATGAGTTGGTTATACATTGATTGCACGAAAACGCATTGGTAACTCGATGTTATAAAACGTGCCTTTGTGTATGATTCAACAAGTAGTAGAACAAGCCATATGAGTCGAAGTTTATCCATTCCTTTTACCTTCGGATAAAAGCAATATCTGTGGGCCCCTCGATGATTTAAAGATGATACATGTGAGTGCTTGGCCAAGCCAGGACTGATTTGATTTGTTCAATCAGTCAGTCATCATGAATCGGAAATCGGGAAACAACAAATGGACAGAGAGAATGATTGATAATCCATGTCTCAGTCCATATGATATCTACAATGGAGGAATATATGATCCCTTATCTAATGGACAAGTCATTGACAAAGGCCAGAGTTCATCGACAAGGTCAGAGTTCGACAGAAGCTTTTGAGAGCTACGATTGCTGATCGGTTCCTGAAGTCATACGCAATAATAGTTTTAGACTTATCCAAGTGGTAGACTGTTGGATTAATGTCTAAGTCCATAACTATAATTGGTAAGACTTGACCCGACCCGGCATGGTCCATTTGGGTTGCATGGCATCATGTATTTGGATAGACTATAATGAGAGAAATAACACTTAAGGTTGGTTAATATATTATAAGTTCTAATATATTAATAAGGTTATTTAATTACTATTGATCAAGAATTAATTTGGAATTAATTAAGTGATCAAAAGGAAACTAATTAAATATATGGGTTGATTGTGTAAATCATTCATTCTTATATATGTGGGCTTGTGATCCAAGATTCCTTATGTTGGACTAAGTCGATGGGGTGACCCATGGATACTCCATGGAGGTTAAAATCCATGGAGCATAAGGAATGGGTAAAGTTATGAGTTACATGGTGTAACCCTAATAGCCATCATATAAAAGAATCCCATGGCTCAAGAAATCGTGCACTAATGTGTGAGTGTGAGGGCTAGACGATTTCAAGGAGTGTTCAAGTTTCTCTCAAGTTATTCCAAGTGTATTTGGTGTTGTGTGAACCATATGAGGTGTCACACTTGGGGCACTAGGCACTCAAGCTTCATGAAGACATTCTACATCAAAGAGGTATGTATTCTATCTTGTTATATTTATTATTTTGTATGCTAGATTAGGATAATACCTTGGATGTTCATAATTGTATGTATAATAGAAAAAACATAGATCCAAGGTATTTAGGGTTGCATGTACACTTAGGAGTGTTAGAATGCTCATAACCCAACAAGTGGAACACTTCCCAAGCCAGGACTTTACTTCCTGCAGGGTTGGGATGTCATTTCCTATGAGTAGTATGTCATCCACATACAGTACCAAAAAGCTGACTATACTCCCACTATCCTTGATATAGACACAAGATTCATCTTCACTCCTTGAAAAGCCAAATTCTTTGACTTTCTCATCAAAGCAAAGATTCCATCTGCGAGGTGCCTGTTTTAATCCATAAATGGATTTCTCGAGCTTACACACTCTACTGGGGTACTCTGTACTGACAAAACCCTCTGGCTGAACCATGTAAACATCTTCAGCCAACTTTCCATTAAGGAAAGCGGTTTTGACATCCATTTGCCATATTTCATAATCATGAAATGCAGCAATGGCTAACAGAACCCTAATAGACTTAATCTTGGCCACTGGTGAAAAGGTGTCATCATAATCAACTCCCGGAGTTTGAGAATAACCCTTTGCAACCAGTCGTGCCTTATAAGTGTGTACATTACCATCCATGTCGGTCTTCTTCTTGAAGATCCATTTGCACCCAACTATCTTACGAACAGGTACATTGTCAACCAAGTTCCAAACTTGATTGTCATACATGGACTGTATCTCGCTATCCATAGCCTCTTTCCATTTAGCAACCTCAGGGCCTGCCATGGCTTCCGTGTAGCTGTTAGGCTCATCCAGATTTACCAGTGTGTTATCACTGATAAGTGTCTCACCTTCTGCAGTAATATGAAAACCATAATAATGCTCAGGTGCATTCCTAACTCTGGTGGAACGCCTCAGAGGTATAGATTCTTCAGTCGGCTCAACAGGAGTTTCCTCCTCAGGTTGAGGGCTAGGGTTTGAGGTTCCTTCACCACTTGATTCTTGAATTTCCTCAAGGTCAATTTGCCTCCCATTGTCTCCTTGGCTCATGAATTCTCTCTCTCGAAAGAATCCTCTTCTTGCTACAAAGACCACATTATCACTGGGTCTATAGAAGATGTAACCAAAGGAGTTCTGTGGGTAGCCGATGAAAATACACCTTTCGCTTCGGGTTTTGAGCTTATCGTGAGTCTCGCATCTCACGAAAGCCTCGGATCGAAGCATCTTAATGTTCGGATCGAAGCATCTTAATGTTCCAGCCCAACTGATTCTCCACTTCTTGCTTAAACTCTTTGAATTTCTCAAAGGTTTCTGACTTATGCTTGATTAGGTAGACATATCCATATCTACTAAAATCATCAGTAAAAGTCACATAGAACCGATTAGCATCTCTTATGGCGGTTCTGAAGGGTCCACACACATCCGTGTGTATGAGGTCCAACAAACCTTCACCCCTAGCACAAGTGCCAGTAAAAGGTGACTTTGTCATTTTACCAAGCAAACATGATTCACAACTATCATCTGACTTTAGGTAAAATGACTCCAAGACTCCAGCCTTTTGGAGTTGGCCTATGCGTTTCTTGCTTACATGTCCAAGACGACAATGCCATAAGGATGCTTTATCTAAGCTAGTGGAAGAGTTAATACACAATACATTATTTCCTAGATTATCTACAACATATACAGTTTTATACACGCCATCACAAGGTAATGCTTTAAAATAAAGAACATTATTAAAGAAAGCATCAATACTACCATTATTATTATCAAAATAAAAGGTAAAACCTTGTTTATACAATGCATGAAAGGAAATAACATTTGTTGTCATTTATGGCGAATAATAACATTTATTCAAATCTAATGTAAACCCACTATTTAGCACTAAGGAATAAACTCTTATCTTGGTGACAGGTGAAGCTTTCCTGTTACCCATGATCAAGTTTATCTTTCCCTGCTCCACATTCTCAGTTCTTTTTAGTCCCTGCAAATCACAACATATGTGAATACCACAACCTGTATCAAGGACCCAAGACTTAGAATGAGGTGAGTTATTAGACAAAATAGTGTATATACCTGCATGGTTGGGTTTTACTTTCCCATCCTTCAAATCTTGCTGATACTTTGGGCAGTTTCGCTTCCAGTGCTTCTTTTCATGGAAATAGAAGCATTCAGCCTCATTAGGGTTAGCAGAAGGAGTGACAACCTTTCTTGGTTTTGCTTGAAGAGGAGCCTTCAAGGGTCTTACCCTTGGTACCCTTAGAAGGGTTCTTTCTCTTCTTCCCTTTGCCATGCCCGATTGCCAAGACATTGGCCGCAGTTGGAGTAGGAGTAGGAGTAGTAACAACCGACTTACCCTTTAGACCACTTTCGGCGGTCTTCAAGAGTCCTTGAAGTTTGCTGAGGGTGACTTCTTCCTTGTTCATGTGATATGTCATGCGGAATTGATCATAACACGATGGCAAGGAGTGCAAAATGATGTCTATTGCTAACTCCTCAGGTAAGTTCACATTCAGCTTCAGTAAATGGTCCACATACCTTTGCATTTTCTGTATGTGGCCCGTGATGGGTTCACCATCCATCATTCGGGTTGTTATCATGGAGGAGATTATTCCATATCGCTCTTGACGAGCACTTTGATGGTAGCGGTCCATCAAGTCCTGGTGCATCTCAAAAGGATAATAGTCCCCATAGGACTTTTGGAGCTCGGCTGTCATGGTGGCCCTCATGATGCATGCCACTTTTGTAGCATCTCTTTCATGTACCTCATATTCAGCAAGCTCTTCAGGAGTAGCAGTTGGCTTGGGTACCTTCAGCTCCTTGTCGAGAACATATTCTTTGTTCTCATACCGAGTGACCATCCTGATGTTTCTGATCCAATCTGTAAAGTTGGACCCATCAAAGATGACTCTCCCACAAAGATTCATGAGAGAGAAGGAGCTAGTAGGGTTTGAGCCAGAAGCATTGTTATTGGAAGACATCTGAAAAGAAGAGGCAATAGATTAGATTAGATATAGAGATAGTCCTTAACAAAACACCCAAATGTAATATTAAGGCTAGGACCCAACACAATTTATAACTTAGAAGAGGGATGCCGTAATCCAAGCTATAAGATATTTGAAGGTAGGTGAATGACGATTCACCAATTTCCACCATGAAAAACGAAATATTCAATTAGGTTTTAATTGGTTTAGAAACTCCTAGATTCTTTGAGATTCATTGAACTTTCTTCAATGGCATGTTTCAATCTCGAGCGTGCCCTTCAAGTTTTGTGACTGCGATGCCGAGGATCACAAAACAAGGTGTGAAGTAACCATGCAAATTACTTGGTACCCTTAATGTATTACCCCTCAATCGATGTGTCGGTTAACCACACACACTCCATCGATACTATGATAAACATTAAGTCACCCTTTACCTACCTTGTTAAGTTCAAGTTAGTGTACCGGTTAACCACACACGCTCCACTAACGACTTAAACAAAGTGTAAAGTGTAATTTCATGGATTAGCACCTTATTCACATTTTCCTAAAATAACTATGATTGGGAATTCAATAAAGTTTAGTTACTTTAGTATTATCATTATACTTTTAATGAGAATTTATAAGTCCTTGTCCTACGCGTTCGGCTAACGACCCTCCACCGATCAAGGAAGCGGTGGGTGAGAGTGGACACCCATTAAGTTGCCATTTTATAGGCAACAACCTTATACCCCCCTTATAGACCGGCTTCGTGAATGAGGCGTACTAGCGGTAAGACGACTTGATCTTATACATATATAAATATTATTAAACTTATAATATTATAAAGTATAAGGGTTGAATTTTAACTTTTAAAATTCTAGGGGTTGGAACTAAAGTTTTTAATATGACTTTACATGTTCCAAAACTTGAGGGCAAGTTTTGTAAACTTTCAAAACTTTTCATTTCTCATAACTTATGAGTTAATGGTTATTAAAAATGAAGAATCCTCATTTTTTGTAACCTATGTGTTCTTTTAATGGTTATTTATAAATGTGATTTTTGGTTATCCATAACTTAAGAACTAGTTATGGACTCCATTAAAACACATAAAGAGCAAGAATTAATCTAATCAATTATTAGCACATAATTTCTATGATCTTCTAAACTCATATGTTTATGAATGTTCATATCAAAAATTTCAAGAATCGTAAGTACATATACAAAACTTGAAATTTTGATACGAGCTTTTGAACAAAACTTCGATTTTCAAGTTTTTTTTTTTTTTTTTTTTTTTTGCATCAAGTATCAAATAAACAAAGCAGGCTCTGATATCACTGATGGGTTTTGAGAATTCTAACACTCCTATGGTGTACATGCAACCCTAGAAACCTTGGATCTATGTTTGACTAAGATACATGCAAATAATTATTTTTCCAAGGTTCTTATCCTATCTAGCATGGCATGGGGAACTTGAATCAAATAAAGCTAGTTGAATTACTTACCTTGTAGTTGTAGTTGATTGCTTGGAGTTTTAGAGCCTAACACCAATAGTGTGGATGCCTCAAATGGAAATCACAAATCACCACAAACTTGGAATTTTGAGAGAATAGTAATCACCTTTCTTGAAATCGGCCCTCTTACTTTACTCACCACAACTAGTGTGATTTCAAGAACCAAAGCCTCCTTTATATAGTGTGGTGGATTAGGGTTACATCCCTAATACCCATGTCTTTTCATATCCATGAGATCCATGGGTTAAAGCTCCATGGAGTATCCATGGACTTTCCATGCAAGCCTAGCCCATTCCAAATAAGCATTAGCCCACACTATATAAATACAAGAGCCCATATTTAATTAGTCATACTTTTGATCTCTAAATTAATTCTAAATTAATTATAGATCAACACTAATTAAATAATATGATTTTATATTAATATATTAGAACTTATAATATATTAATAAATCATAACTTATACTATTCTCAAAAGATTATCCGTAAATTGTTCGGGTGAAGTGCAACCCAAATGGACCATGCCGGGTCGGGTCAAGTACATACCAAATATAGTTATGGACTTAGACACTATCTCCAAAAAGACTTGTATCCCCCCCTTAAATCAGTAAAAACTATGAAAATATGGGGGTATGAACTCACCTATAGTGAGTGATTCGAGTGAAAGGTCGAGGTAGGATGCTAAGTGTCAAGTGAAGTCTTGAACACAAACGGATCCTATTAAGAATATAATGATACATATATGGATATAATTAGTGTATATAACAACTAATTATGATAGGAAACCACTTTAAGGACTACGAAACACTTGAATTTAAGTGTTACAATCACATGTGATTGCTCAAAAGGGGTTTACGGCCACACAAAGGTGTGTACGGCCAATGTGTGCACGGCCCATGTGGTGTACGGCCATGGAGTTTACGGCCAATGGTGTTCTTCATAGGATTTTACGGCCAAGGGATATGCTCATGGCCGTAAACTCTTATTGTTCTTGGAAATGGTTGTTTTCAAGGTTGTAAGTTAAGAGCATCTATAGGATAACTAGTATATGGAAGAATACTTATGTTTTGAAGCTTGAATTGGGTATTCACGGTCGAAAGAACTAGTGTGTGTTCTTGGTGTTCTTGGTGTTCTTGAAGATCTAACCGAAAGAGATGATTTCATGGATGAAATCATAGGGTTTCACTAGATTAAGAAAGGTATCAACTAATAAATGGAAGAAACACTTCCGTATTTGAAGATCAATGTGTAAATCTTGATGATAGTTGAGAGGGAATATGATTTCTTGAGGTGAAAGTATGAGAAATGGTGAATAATGAAGGAAGTCTTATATATAGGTGCGAGGGTTCACGGTCCGAGGTCGGTTAGAGTCTACGGCCGAAGTAGTTTACGGCTGCGAGGAGTGTACGGTCCGAGGAGTGTACGGCCGTAAACTCTTTGCGGTCTGAAGTGTTTGCGATCCGAAGCAAAGGAATAAGATGCGAAGTTTCTCAGTTTTCAATCCTTTTCCTTCCAAATTCAATTGTAGATATTTTAAGGATTTTAACAAATAAGAGTTATTATTATAACCCAAATAAACCCAAACAATAAAAAGGACTTTAGTTGACCTTTGTTTGACTTTGATTAACTAGAGTTGACTTTACAAACAGAAAATAACGGGATGTTACACCCTTGATCTCATCTCAAGGAAACCATACCACAATGATCTTTTTGTGCATTCCCACACTACCATACTTGCTGCCAAAAACCACAATTATCTAGCCCCCTGATGGGTCTACATCTCAACTCTAAAAATCACATGTCTTCTCTCTCTTTCCTCCGAACACGTAAAATTGGAAGAACACAACCCCATCGTGGATAGTAACATCCCAATCCATCCGCCAATCACTCAGCCTCCGACTACAATCCTTGATCCGATCATCACAATCGCTTCCTACTTGAGTCTTGTGACTCAACTGACACTACCTCGAGTAAGGCCCTTGAGACCTCAAAATTAACTAACTCACCTAGGTCTGCACCATTCAAACCCAAAGTAACATTGCCACTAAGGCCCAAACAATCAACAGACCCATCCTCAGCATGAACAACTATAACCGATAAACCAAATCAGACGGAAACACATTGCAATGAATAATGGTACCAAACCATACGATTTACCCTCAATCAGCTCCTTAGAATCCCTTAAATTTTTCCTCGACTCGAGTATGGATCATGTAATTTCATTAGTATGGGCCTAATACTCGAGTACGGATCCTGTGCACCATTCAAACCCAAACTGACATGGTAACTTCTGCCCCCTCGTGAGGACGGGTTTTCACCCAATTTGTAACATCCCGTTATTTTCTGTTTGTAAAGTCAAACAAAGGTCAACTAAAACCCTTTTTATTTTTTTGGGTTTTCTAATTAGGTTATAATAATAACCTTTATTTGTTAAAATCCTTCAAATATCTACAATTGAATTTCGAAGGAAGAGGCTTGAAAATTCAAGAAGCTTCGCAAATTATCCCTTCGCTTCGGACCGCAAAGAGTTTACGGTCGTAAACTCTTCAGACCGTAAACCCCTCGCAGGCCGTAAACGAGGTTTCGGCCGTAAACACTTTGCCGACTTCGGACCGTAAACTCCTCGGCCGTAAACCCTCTGATACATATATAGATTTTCTTCATTTTTCATCATTTCTCTTCCATTTCAAGTCTAGAAACCCAATTTCTCTCTCAAGTATCATAGGATCTTCATCTTGATCTTCCAAAAATGTAAGAATTATTTCCATTTGATTTGTTGATATCCTTATATATCAAGTGAATACACATGATTTCATCCATGAAATTATTCCATTTTGCTAGATTTTCAATTGTTCTTCATTTCACCAAGAACACCAAGAACACACACTAGTGTTTTTGAACTTTAATCACCCTATCAAGCTTCTATATTGTAAGTACTCTCTCCTAAGCTTGCTATAAACATGAAATACTTGAAGAACACTTAGGAATCATCCAGTTGACAAGAACAAAGAGACTTTACGGCCTAGGCAATCTCCCTTGGCCGTAAACCCACATAATGAAGCATATGTTGACTTTAAACACTCCTAAAGGCTTCTAAACCCTTGAATACATTCCTTTGTGTAACACTTACTGATTATACTACTTGAAAACATAAAGAAATCAAGATCAAAAGGTGTTTACGCCCAAGGTAATCTTCTTGGGCCGTAAACTCTAATTAAGGGTGCAAATGAACCCTAAACCTCTTACTAAGCCTTGGAACTAAGTCTAGAACACCTCAAGGAAGAATCTATGACTTTAAAACACAAATTGGTGCAAGATACTATGAGTTTACGGCCGTAAACTCATAGGGCCGTAAACTCTAGGCCGTAAACTCATATAAGACTTACCATTTAGGCCGTAAACTCATTAGAATGGCCATACACCCTTAGTATGCAATCATATGTGATTGTAGTATGGCCGTAAGACTTACCATTTATCGAAATGTCATTTAAATTTTAATTATATATATTTGTATATGTGTACAAGTATAAAAGTTTATTCAATTAGATTCAATTACCCTTTGTAACATGTTGAGCAACGGATCCCATACATGAATACTCATTAACAAAACAGAAAGTACATATAAGTTATAAAAGGTATAATTTATGATACACAGAACATTAATTCACAATACTAGTATACTAGAGTACATTGTTTTACAAAAACAAAGGTTTAATTCAAAACTATTCAAGTTTATTCATTCATTCAAATACATGTTAAGAATACTAATTCAAGGATATACTATCAATCATTCATTTCAAATTATTGGAATTTCATAACTGTTATACATGTAACGTTGTACGCTTTTACGAGTCAAAGAGTACAATTAGTTTAATTCATTTTAAACGATACAGTAAAGTCCTGATATTATAACCAGAGTCTCCAGCAGGGGATCAAAACAATGTATGTATAGATCTATATTGGGATTAACAACCCCGCACTCGGACTGCTAGCTACAGTCAGGCATACACGCCTGTGAGTGACAATTGTTATCATTAACTTTCAGCGCATACATAGCGTTGGGTCAGGTCACCTAGTTCGTATGGTTATAATAACTCATTATAAAGGTATTAACAATACGTTAGTGTATAATTACTAAACTTAAGTACATTTTCAAAGTACAAGTTTACAAGATATAGTTTACAGTATACAGTTACAGAATACAATTTACTAGATACAATTTACAAGATACAAGTTTACATAAAGATTACAATTACAAAACATTGGTTTACAAACAGAACAGTTTTATACATATACAACTACTTTTCATATACAACAGAAAATATAGGATTTTCTGGAAACAATTTACATATTCAAGAAACAGACAACATTCTTACAAAACATAAATACTTATGCACTCACTCAACTTTATGTTGATACTCTCCTTTCAAATTACTTGTATTCTCTGGGAAACCGTAGACAGGTACACCCGAGCTTTTGAAGATGGAGCAGTTTATGTTTTGTCTTTATCTTTTTGTACAACTTTTTGGTTTCAGTATACAATTTGAAACACATGTAAATATTTATACGTTTTAATACAATGGTGGTTTGTACTATGATTAAGTATATTACATGTGTTGTGATACTACAAATGAATTCCTCCACCCCCGGACGTTTCCGCCGTCTGGTTTAGGGGTGTGACAGATTGGTATAAGAGCATTGTTTATAGTGAACTTAGTATATCACTCCATAAAAGATATACAAACTATAAATACATTTGGGGCTAAGAGCTCTGACTACAAGTATACTTTTAAAAATTTAAGTATTTTTACAAAAAGTGTACTAACACTCATACCGACAAGTACAATATCACAATCATAAGAACTTAAAAGTATTTGAATGTTGAACATTACAGTCAAACCTGGACAGTTATGTAATCATATTTGGGATTAATATAGCCTGATCAACTATATTGATTTGAAATATGACCAACATGTGTTTGGGAGTGATAGTGGTGTTGTGGCATGTCTAAAACTTACCATACATACTCAAAAAGAACTTTAGAACAGAACATAAAGATTAAAATAGCATAGGGGTATTTTAGGCACTATATACTAATAACAAACATGTGAAAACAATAGAAAAAATTAAGGGTAGAACTATAAATATTAAGGGTATATTACAATTATATATAATTAAAATTATATAGACTTAGAATACGTGATTTAGCTTCATTTCCTGTTCCTTGTTTGGTTGTGGATTTAGAGCCGGGTCATTTAATCGAAGGTCGAATATAACCAAGTTATATATAATTAATATGCACTTTATAGTTATAGTAATATTTAGAACAAGTTGTACTTAGTACATTATTTGTTAATTGTAAGTCTTTCTTGTAGAAACTTATTGTTACTAACTATACTCTATATCTCCTATCCCTATTCTCGCTTAGACAAAAATTGCTGAGATGTAGTTTCATCCAAATGATACCCGTCGCCATTAGGAAATACTCTACTCATTCTTTTGGTTATAGTTAAGTCTATGGATAGGTTTTAGCATGATTTTTCAGGGTTTTTCAGTAAGACCACGAAAATTCTATTTTAGATAAGGTCTTCATGATGTCGAAATTTTTCAAAATTTGGTGTATTGTAGACCTGTCTAGAGTCAAATTTTCCAGACTTATGTATTCAATATGCCAATTTAATTGACATGCATTTTCGTACTCTTGAAAAATCACCATTCAATTCCATATTATTCAATTACAAGTTGTACTTGTCATAGACTTCTATTTCCAATTCATTCCAAGATTGATGTCGAACTATCTGTTTTAGTTCAGAGATATCAGAATTCATATTCAATCTTGATATCTTATCATCACAGTATCTTTTGACTTTTTTAGAAAAATATGCCTCCTCATAAGAATCCAAGAGGTTAAAATACTGATGAACCACCGGTACCACCTCCGCCACCACCTCCTCAGTTCGACCCCGCTATGTTTCAAGCGGCGGTCACGACAGCTGTAACTGCTGCTATGGCTCAAATTAATCATTCTGGTGCTAGTGGTTCTGGAGCTGTTACAAATCCTGCTAACCAAGGTGAAGGTCATGGGCATTCGCGAGAGTGCACTTATAAAGATTTTACCAATGCCAAACCCAAAACCTTTAATGGAACTGGAGGAGTTATGGCATTAAGGCAGTGGATAGAGAAAACCAAAACAATTTTCGAAATTTGCTCCTGCCCTGAGAACAGTAAAGTGAAGTTTGTTGCTTGTACTTTTTCTGAAAGAGCTTTGACGTGGTGGAATGGTCACGTTAAGTCACTTACTCTAGTAGTGGCTAATTCAATCGACTGGGAGAATTTCAAAGGTATGCTTATGCGGGAATACTGTCCGCGAGGTGAAGTTCAGAAACTTGAGGAGGAACTCTGGAGTCACACAATGGTTGGTTCTGATATATCAACCTATACTAGTAGATTTTGTGATCTGGCAATTCTATGTCCGGAGATGGTTGCTCTAGAGAGCAAGAAGATTGAGAGATATATTTGGGGACTATCGCCCCAAATTCAGTCAAGTGTTTTAGCTACGAGGCCTGTTACTTTTGACAGTGCCAAAGAGCTGGCACAATCTCTTATCGATCATGGAGCCCGTCAAAAATCAGTGGTTGCTTTACCAGAACAACCGAAGGGAAACAACAACAACAACAATGACAACAACAACATCAAGAAGAAGGGTCGAAACAAGAGGAAGGGCAAGTTTTCTCAGGATTCCTCAAAGAAACAACAGCTGGCTGCAGTCAATGTTGCGACTATACCTACTGTTGTTCCTGTATATCCAGCACCAGCCAAGCCTTATGTTGGTAATCTTCCGAAGTGCAACAAGTGCAATTGTCACCATAATGGAAATTGCAGGGAAATGCAGTGTCGTAACTGCAACAGGAAAGGGCATACTGCCCGATTCTGTAGAGCACCACCCCAACCACTTAACCAAGTACCTGCGGCTGGAGTTGGTCAAGCATGCTACAATTATGGTGAAGTAGGACATTTCAAGAAAGACTATCCTAAACCTGGAAATTCTGGTGGAGTCGGGAGAATATTAGCTTTGGGCCAGGAAGAAGCTGTGGCAAATCCCGTAGTAGTTACATGTACGTTCCTTCTCAACAACACTTATGCATGCATTCTATTTGATTGTGGTGCTGAGAAGAGCTTTGTGAGCCATAATTTCAAACACTTGCTAAATAAAAACTCCCAAACATTAAAAGAAACATTCACAATCGAAATGGCTAACGGTAAATCCGAATCCACCAACGAAATATACATAGGATGTACTCTTACCCTGAATAACTTTTCGTTCCCAATTGACCTTATGTCGGTCTCTATCAAGAGTTTCGATGTAATAATAGGTATGGATTGGTTGTGTCTTAACCGTGCTGACATCCTATGCTATGAAAAAGTTATTCGTCTGAACTTGCTAACTAATGAAACTCTTGTTATTTATGGCGACAAACCCAGAACGAACCTCCAAATCATTTCTTGCATTAAGGCATAGAAGTACCTCCGCAAAGAGTACTGTGCTTCCTTAGCTCACGTGGTAGACAAAAAGCAAGAAGTGAAAGATATCACGAAAATTCCTGAAGTCTGTAACTTTCTCAACGTTTTTCCTGTTGATCTTCCAGGAGTGCCTCCCGAACGACAAGTCAAATTCAGAATCGATTTATTTCCAGGGGCTATCCCTGTTGTCAAATCTCCCTACCGTCTTGCACCTTCAGAATTATAGGAATTATCCAGCCAGCTTAACGAACTTCTTAGTAAAGGTTTCATTAGACCAAGCTTCTCACCCTGGGGAGCACGGGTTTTATTCGTAAAGAAGAAGGATGGATCATTCCGTATGTGCATAGACTATCGCGAGCTGAATAAACTTACCATTAAGAATCGATACCCTCTGCCTCGCATTGACGATCTGTTCGACCAACTTCAAGGTGCGAGCTACTTCTCAAAAATAGACTTAAGATCTGGGTATCACCAGTTACGAATTTTGGAGGATGACATTGTTGGATATAGTGTCTAAGTCCATAACTTTATTTGGTATGTACTTGACCCGACCCGGCATGGTCCATTTGGGTTGCATGGCATTGCAATACTTGGATAGACTAAATGAGAGAATAAGGCACTTATGATTATTAATATATTATAAGTTCTAATATATTAATAATTGTATTATTTAATTAGTATTGATCAAGTATTAATCTAGGATTAATTTGGTGATCAAAGTGAGACTAATTAAATATATAGGGTTGATTATGACAATCATCAATTCTTTTATGGTGGATTAATGATCCATGGTTTATGGGTTATGGATGTAACCAAATGGAGCTCCATGGATAGTCCATGGGAGTTACAAATCCATGGGTCATGGGAAATCAAGAGTCATGACAATTAAGGGCATTCATGTGTAAACCCTAATTGTGACAACACTATAAAAGGAACCCTATGGCTAGCAAAAAGTGGACCTAGTGGACCTAGTGTTACTAGAGAGGGCATAACCGATTTTGAGTGCTAGAAGTATTCTCTCAAGTTATTCCAAGTCTTGTGGTGTTGTGTGAAGCATTTGAGGCACAACATTTGGGGTGCTAGGCTCACAAAGTCTTGAAGGAATCCAAGCAACAACAAGGTATGTATTTCTACTAGTTTTTATGTTTTATGTAATCCCCATGCCATGCTAGTTAGGAAATAACCTTGGAAAAGAAATTTGCATGTATATAGAGAAAACATAGATTCAAGGTTATTAGGGTTGCATGTACACTTAGGAAGTGTTAGAATGCTTAAAAACCCATCAGTGGTATCAGAGCCTAGGATTTTTTTCTGTATACTTGATGCAAAACTGCTTAAAAATCGAAAATTCTGCATTCTGACGACTGGACTCGCCGAGTCCATGGGGAGGACTCGCCGAGTCCATGAACAAATTCATCCTACTCGGCAAGTAGATTAATGCACTCGGCGAGTAGGAGCGTGATGGGCAGTTTTTTCGAGTTTTGTTGCTGGAAATGGATTAAGATCATTATCCCAATCTATTTTGGACTTGTAAAATCTGTTTTTCAAAATGATAATGATTATGTTAACCCATTTTTCCATGACTTTTATCAATTTTCAAGTATTGTATATAGTTATATGATTTCTTGAAATTGCTTGACATGAATTTGTGTTCTTATGAGTTTTTAGAAGATCATAGGAATTATGTGTAACCACCATGTGTGTTTAATTCATGATCTTAATGGCTATGATGGTGTCCATAACTTGTCCTCAAGTTATGGATAACCAAAAGTCACTTCTTTTAATTGTGATTAAAGAACTAAAGAGGTTTCATAAAATGAAGAGTCTTCATTTTATGAACCATTAAAACTCATAAGTTACAAATTGAAGAGACTTGGAATAGTTTCAATTCTTGCCCTCAAGTTTTGGAATTTGAAAAGTCTTACACTTTAATTCCAAATTAAACCTTAGATTTTTAAAAAGTTTAAAAATCAACACTTATACTATTATTATAATTTTATTATATAGATATGTATAAGAATATGTCATTCTTACCGTTAGTAGGCCTCATTCACGAAGCCGATCTATAAGGGGGGTATAAGGTTGTTGCCTATAAAATGGTGACTTAATGGGTGTCCACTCTCACCCACCGCTTCCTTGATCGGTGGAGGGTCGTTAGCCGAACGGGTAGGATACGACTTTAAATACTTGTTAAAAGTATAATGAATTATAAAGTAACTATACATTATAAATTCCCAATCTTAGTTACTTTAGGAAAATGTGAAATTGGTGCTAGCCCATAAAATTACACTTTGTACCTTACCAAGTCGTTAGTGGAGCGTGTGTGGTTAACCGGCACACTAACATGGACTAGTAAGAGTGGCAAAGGGTAACTTGACTTTATTATAGATCGGTGGAGCGTGTGTGGTTAACCGGCACATCGATTAGGTAATATTGTTGAGGGTACCAAGTCAATTTGTATGGTTATTCACACCTTGTTTGTGATCCTCGGCATCCCAGTCACAAACTTGAGAGGGCACAATCGAGATTCAAACATGCCATTGAAAAGTTCAATGTATCTCAAAAGATCTAGGAGTTTCAAAACCAATAAAACTTAATAATAAAATATTTCGTTCTTATGGTGGAAATTGGTAAATCGTCATTTACCTACCTTCAAATATTTTATAGTATGGATTACGGCATCCGTCTTCCAACTATAAATAGTTTGTTGGATCCTAGCCTTAATATTTCATTTGGGTGAATTATTAAGGATTCCTAATCTAATGAAACTTGTCTTTCTTTCCTTTCAGATGTCTTCCAACAATGCTTCTGGCTCAAACACAACATGCTCCTTTTCCCTTATGAACTTGTGTGGTAAGGTCATATTTGATGGATCCAATATTAATGAGTGGATCAGAAACATCAGAATGATTACCCGCTATGAGGACAAAGAATATGTCCTCGATAGGGAGCTTAAGGTTGTGAGTGAAGCCACTGCTACTCCTGAAGAGTTTGCGGAGTTTGTTGCACATGAAAAGGATGCTACTAAAGTAGCATGCATCATGATGGCCACCATGACTCCTGAACTTCAAAAATCCTATGAAGATTTCTACCCCTATGAGATGCACCTGGATCTGATGGAAAGGTACCATCAGAGCGCGCTTCAGGAGAGGTATGAAATCATCTCCTCCATGATAACCGCAAGGATGAAGGATGGTGAACCCATCACCGGTCACTTGCAGAAAATGCAAAGGTTCGTTGACCGGTTGCTGAAGCTAAATGTTGACTTTCCTGAGGAAATGGCGATTGACATCATTCTCCATTCCTTACCTCCAAGTTATGATCAGTTTCGTATGACTTATCATATGAACAAGGAGGAAGTCACACTTAGCAAACTTCAAGGACTCTTAAGGACAGCTGAAAATGGCCTTAAGGGTAAAGCGGTTGCTACTTCTACTCCTTCAATAGCCCCTGTTCTGGCTATTGGGCAGGGAAAGGGTAAGAAGAGGAAAAACCCTTCGAAGGGTACCAAGGGTAAGACTCTTGATGGTTCCTCTTCAAGTGGGACAAAGAAAGGTCCCATTACTCCTTCTTCAAACCCAAAGGAAGCACAGTGCTTCTATTGCCAGGATAAGGGACACTTCAAGCGAAGCTGCCCTAAATATCTGCAAGATCTAAAGGATGGGAAGGTTAAACCCACCCATGCAGGTATTTACACAATATTGTCTAACAACTCATCTAATGCTAATTCTTGGGTGCTTGATACAGGGTGTGGTATTCACATTTCTACTAATTTGCAGGCACTAAGAAGAAGTGAGCAAGTGGAGCACGGGAAGATAAACTTAGTTATGGGCAACAGGAAAGCATCACCTGTTACCAAGATAGGAGTTTATTATTTATTGCTTAATAATGGGTCAATGTTAGATTTGAATATGTGTTGTTACTCGCCCGAAATGGCGAGAAATATTATTTCCTTTCATGGCTTGTACAAACAAGGTTTTACATTTTCATTTGATAATAAAAATGGTGCTATTAATGTTTATTACAATGATGTATTTTACTTTAAAGCATTACCTTGTGATGGTGTATATGAAGCCGTGAATGTTGTAGACAATCTAGGAAATAATGTGTTGTATATTGATTCTTCAGATAGCTTGGATAAAGCATCCTTGTGGCATTGTCGTCTTGGACATGTTAACAAGAAGCGCATAGGCCAACTCCAAAAGGCTGGAGTCTTGGAATCATTTGACCTCAAGTCAGATGATAGTTGCGAGTCTTGTTTACTTGGAAAAATGACAAAGTCACCCTTCACAGGTACTTGTGATAGGGGTGAAGGTTTTTGGACCTTGTACACACGGATGTGTGTGGGCCCTTCAGAGTTGCTACAAGGGATGCTAATCGCTATTATGTGACTTTTACTGATGATTACAGTAGATATGGATATATTTACTTGATCAAGCATAAGTCAGAAACCTTTGAAAAGTTCAAAGAGTTTAAGCAGGAAGTTGAGAATCAATTGGGCAGGAACATCAAGATGCTCCAATCCGATCGAGGAGGAGAGTATCTTAGCATTGAGTTCCTTGACTATCTTAAGGAATGTGGGATTGTCTCACAATTGACACCTCCCAGAACACCACAGTTGAATGGTGTAGCTAAGAGGCGCAATCGAACCTTGTTGGATATGGTTCGTTCCATGATGAGTCGAGCTTCGTTACCAATCTCTTTCTGGGGGTATGCCTTATAGACTGCCGCCCATATCCTTAATCTAGTCCCTACTAAAAAGGTTGCCAAAACACCTCACGAGATGTGGACTGGGAAAGTTCCCAATTTGGACCACATCAAGATTTGGGGTTGTGAAGCTTTCGTGAGGCGTGAGACTCATGATAAGCTTGAACCTCGAAGTGAGAGGTGTATTTTCATCGGCTACCCACAGAGATCCTTTGGTTACCTCTTCTACAGACCCAGTGATAATGTGGTCTTTGTAGCAAGAAGAGGAGTCTTTCGTGAGAGAGAATTCATAAGCCAAGGGGACAGTGGGAGGCAAATTGACCTTGAAGAGCTTCAAGAGTCAAGTGGTGAAGGAACCTCAAATGCTATCGACCAACCTGAGGAGGAAACTCCTTTGATCCGATAGATGAGTCTGTACCTCCAAGACGTTCCACTAGGGTGAGGAACACACCTGATTTTTATTATGGTTATCACATCACCACTGAAGGTGATACATTTATTAGTGATAGTACACTAATAGATTTGGATGAACCTAATAACTACAGGGAAGCCATGGCAGGCCCTGAGTTTGCTAAATGGAAGGAGGCTATGGAAAGCGAGATTCAGTCCATGTATGACAATCAAGTTTGGAACTTGGTTGACAACGTACCAGGTCGTAAGACAGTTGGGTGCAAATGGATCTTCAAGAAGAAGACCGACATGGATGGGAAGGTACACACTTATAAAGCGCGACTGGTTGCGAAGGGCTTTACTCAAACTCCGGGAGTTGACTATGATGAGACCTTCTCACCAGTAGCTAAGATTAAGTCTATTAGAGTATTGTTAGCCATAGCTGCATTTCATGATTATGAAATATGGCAAATGGATGTCAAAACCGCTTTCCTTAATGGAAAGTTGGCTGAGGATGTTTACATGGCTCAACCAGAGGGTTTTGTCGATATAAGATACCCTAATAGAGTGTGTAAGCTTGATAAATCCATTTATGGATTGAAACAAGCATCTCGCAGATGGAATCTTTGCTTTGATGAGAAAGTCAAAGAGTTTGGCTTTTCTAGGAGTGAGGATGAGTCTTGTGTGTATGTCAGGGCTAGTGGGAGTATAGTTAGCTTCTTGGTGTTGTATGTGGATGACATACTTCTCATAGGAAACGACGTTCCAACCTTGCAGGAGGTTAAGTCCTGGCTTGGGAAGTGTTTCGCTATGAAGGACCTTGGGGAAGCTGCCTATATCCTAGGGATAAGGATATTGAGAGATAGGAGTAAGAGACTAATTGGACTTAGTCAAAGTACTTACTTGGATAAGGTGCTGAAGAGGTTCAGCATGCAAGAATCCAAGAAAGGAGAATTACCAATCCAGAGTAATGCCAAGCTGAGTAAGACTCAGAGTCCGAGTACAGAGGCTGAGATAGCTGAAATGAGTCATATACCATATGCTTCCGCTGTGGGCTCAATCATGTATGCTATGACTTGTACTCGCCCTGATGTGGCCTTTGCTTTGAGCATGGTCAGTAGATATCAAGGGAACCCTGGCAAGGCACACTGGACAACGGTAAAGAACATTCTCAAGTATCTACGGAGGACTAAGGATTGGGTCCTTACCCTCAGAGGCAGTGATGACTTGAGAGTGGAAGGATATAGCGATGCTAGCTTCCTGACTGATAGGGATAATTTCCGCTCTCAGTCAGGCTGGGTCTTTATCCTAAATGGAGGGGCAATTACTTGGAAAAGTTCCAAGCAGGAAACAGTAGCTGATTCTACTTGTGAATCAGAGTACATAGCAGCAAGTGAAGCAGCTAAGGAGGCGATATGGCTTAAGAACTTCATCGGAGACCTTGGAGTTGTACCAGCTATAAAGGAGCCAATGGAAATTTTCTGTGACAGCGAAAGTGCGGTTGCTTTGGCTAAGGAACCGAGAGATCACGGGAGATCTAGGCACATTGACAGAAAATACCATTTCATCAGACATCGAATAGAAGAAGGACTCCTCGTGGCTAAGAGGGTATCATCAGATGAGAACCCAGCAGATCCCCTCACGAAGGGACTGAGCAGGGTTAAGCATTTGCAGCATGCGAGGCGCATTGGGCTGAAGGATGATATTAGTTTCAATAATTAGATTCCTGAAACTTGTAAAATGTAATTGACATTTGATGATAAATAAAAGTTGTTATTTATTTATGAGTAAGGTGTTACTATCTTGTGTTGATTGTTTACTATGTTTCAATTTTGCATGTTTTTACTTCCAGAATAATTATGTTATTATTCAAACCATCCACAGTCAGTCAAACTTTGGAAGTAAGTATTGATTTAAGACTGTCATGAATTTGGCTTGTATGATTTGTCTAAAAGTGCTTTGGACAATGCAATGGTTGCTACAACATTCATGAGTACTCATAAGGGCTGAGTATTGGATCCAACCCACGCTCACTTGCATCACTTCATGGAATTTATCTCGAGTGATCGTGAGACGGTAATATCATATAAATCTTCAAACCTAGAGATATGAGTTGTTGACTATGAGTTGGTTATTCATTGATTGTACGAAAACGCATTGGTAACTCGATGTTATAAAACGTGCCTTTGTAAATAATTCAACAAGTAGTTAGTACAAGCATCTCAGTCGAAGTTTATCTGTTCCTTCTAGAAATAGAAGCGATATCTGGGCCCCTCGATGATTTGGTTTTGACCTATGTACCGGGCCCGGTCAGAACCTAATTGATGTGTTCAATTTAGTTCTATGTCGAAACAAATCAGAGATCGAGAAACAAATGCTGGACAATAAGTAAGACCATGTTCCATGTGTTTTTCCGGCTGATATCATGAGAACAGAGGATTATATGATCACTTATCTTAAATGGCGTATCAACATCATCTCAGTTCCGAGAGACTTTGAAAGAGCTACGATTGCTAGTCGGATTTTGAAGTCATATTTGCAAATATAGTTATTAGACTTATCCAAGTGGGAGACTGTTGGATATAGTGTCTAAGTCCATAACTTTATTTGGTATGTACTTGACCCGACCCGGCATGGTCCATTTGGGTTGCATGGCAATGCAATACTTGGATAGACTAAATGAGAGAATAAGGCACTTACGATTATTAATATATTATAAGTTCTAATATATTAATAATAGTATTATTATTTAATTAGTATTGATCAACTATTAATCTAGGATTAATTTGGTGATCAAAGTGAGACTAATTAAATATATAGGGTTGATTATGACAATCATCAATTCTTTTATGGTGGATTAATGATCCATGGTTTATGGTTTATGGATGTAACCAAATGGAGCTCCATGGATAGTCCATGGGAGTTACAAATCCATGGGTCATGGGAAATCAAGAGTCATGACAATTAAGGGCATTCATGTGTAAACCCTAATTATGACAACACTATAAAAGGAACCCTATGGCTAGCAAAAAGTGGACCTAGTGGACCTAGTGTTACTAGAGAGGGCATAACCGATTTTGAGTGCTAGAAGTATTCTCTCAAGTTATTCCAAGTCTTGTGGTGTTGTGTGAAGCATTTGAGGCACAACATTTGGGTGCTAGGCTCACAAAGTCTTGAAGGAATCCAAGCAACAACAAGGTATGTATTTCTACTAGTTTTTATGTTTTATGTAATCCCCATGCCATGCTAGTTAGGAAATAACCTTGAAAAAGAAATTTGCATGTATATAGAAAAAACATAGATTCAAGGTTATTAGGGTTGCATGTACACTTAGGAAGTGTTAGAATGCTTAAAAACCCATCAGACATTCCCAAAACTGCGTTCAGAACTCGTTTTGGTCATTATGAGTTCGTAGTGATGCCATTTGGATTAACGAATGCACCAGCTGTGTTCAAGGATCTAATGAACACAGTGTGTCGTCCATTCTTCGACAAATTCATTATAGTCTTCATCGACGACATTCTTATTTATTCAAGAAGTGAAGAGGAACATGGCCAACATCTTCGTCAAGTTTTGCAAACTATTAGAACAGAGAAACTCTATGCGAAATTTTCAAAATGTGAATTTTGGATTAGAAAGGTTGAATTTCTAGGTCACGTGGTCAGTTCTGAAGGAATACACGTCGATCCTTCCAAAATTAAGGCTATTGAAAACTGGTCAGCACCCAAAACACCTACAAAAATCTGTCAATTCTTAGGTCTTGCTGGCTATTATCGCAGATTCATCCAGAATTTCTCTCGAATACCTAAACCTCTTACCACTCTGACGCAAAAATGTGTAACTTTTAGCTGGGGAGAAAGACAAGAAACAGATTTTCAAATACTGAAGCGAGCTTTGTGTAGTGCACCAATCCTATCTCTTCCTGAAGGGATAGAGGATTTTGTAGTATACTGTGATGCTTCAAAGCAAGGGCTTGGATGTGTTCTTATGCAAAGAGGAAAGGTGATATCTTATGCCTCAAGACAGCTAAAGACACATGAAGTCAATTATTCAACACATGACCTTGAACTTGGAGCAGTAGTATTTGCTCTGAAGATTTGGAGACATTACTTATATGGCACGAAATGCACAGTATTCACGGACCATAAAAGTCTCCAACATATCTTCAATCAGAAAGAGATGAACATCAGACAACGACGATGGGTGGAGCTACTGAACGACTATGATTGTCAGATTCTTTATCACCCTGGTAAAGCTAACGTTGTAGCTGACGCCCTTAGCAGAAAAGAATACTCGAGTAGTCGAGTAAAGTCGTTGACCATGACAATCCATTCACGTCTGTCCACACAGATCAGAGAGACTCAACTTGAGGCCTTAAAACCTGAAAATGTGGCAAGTGAAGCCTTAAGAGGAATGGATAAAAATTTCAAAGTCAAGGATGATGGAGTTTATTGTTTCATGAACCGGATCTGGACACCTAAGTTTGGTGGTTACAGAGATGTAGTCATGAATGAAGCTCACAAAACTCGATACTCTATTCATCCAGGTTCAGACAAGATGTATCTGGACCTTAAGAAACTATACGGGTGCCCAAACATGAAGGCCGAAATTGCTACCTTTGTGGGCAAGTGCCTTACTTGTGCCAAGGTAAAGGTAGAATACCAGAAACCTTCAGGTTTATTACAACAACCTGAAATTCCTGAATGGAAATGGGAGCGGATTACAATGGATTTCATAACCAAGTTACCCAGGGTGGTTATGATACTATTTGGGTAATCGTCGATAGATTAACCAAATCCGCACACTTCTTACCAATCAAAGAGTCAGACACGATGGAGAAGCTAACAAGAACTTACCTCAAGGAAATCGTTAGATTGCATGGTGTTCCAATATCTATTATTTCCGACCGAGATAGTAGATTCACTTCTCATTTCTGGCAGTCTTTACAAAAATCTTTCGGAACTAGGCTGGACATGAGTACAGCCTACCATCCTTAGACTGACGGACAAAGTGAGAGGACGATTCAAACTTTAGAAGATATGTTGCGAGCTTGCGTGATAGACTTTGGTAAGGCATGGGATACTCATTTACCCCTTGTCGAATTCTCTTACAACAGTAGTTATCACACTAGCATAAAGGCTACTCCTTTCGAAGCTCTCTATGGCCGTAAGTGCAGATCCCCTCTATGCTGGGCTGAAGTACGCAATACGCAGTTAGCTAGAAGTCAAGTTCCTGACATTTCTCTCACTGGTCCGAAAATCATTCGCGAAACCACGGAGAAAATCGTACAAATCCGGGAGCGACTTAAAGCTTCCAGAGATAGACAGAAAAGCTACGCTGATAAAAGAAGAAAACCTTTGGAGTTTCAGGTTGGTGACCGCGTCATGTTGAAGATCTCACCCTGTAAGGGCATGATACGCTTTGGAAAGCGTGACATGTTGAATCCAAGGTATATAGGATCATTCGAGATTCTTGCTAGAATTGGTCCTGTAGCTTACAAACTCCGACTACCTCAAGAGCTAAGTAACATACATCCTGTTTTCCACGTCTCAAACTTGAAAAAGTGTTTGTCCGACGAGACTCTTGTTATCCCACTCGACGAGATCGAGATCGACGACATCCTCAACTTCATGGAAGAACCTGTAGAGATCATGGACCGAGAGGTCAAGCAAACGAAACAAAGTCGTATCCTGATAGTGAAGGTTCGCTGGAACGCCAAGCGAGGACCTGAATTCACTTGGGAACGTGAGGATCAGATGAAACTGAAATATTCTCATCTTTTTACTTAGTTATTTGTAATAACCTAGTTACCTAAACTCTAATTTCGGGACGAAATTCTCTCTAACGGGGGGATAATGTAACATCCCGTTATTTTCTGTTTGTAAAGTCAAACAAAGGTCAACTAAAACCCTTTTTATTTTTTTGGGTTTTCTAATTGGGTTATAATAATAACCTTTATTTGTTAAAATCCTTAAAATATCTACAATTGAATTTGGAAGGAAGAGGCTTGAAATCCAAGAAGCTTCGCAAATTATCCCTTCGCTTCAGACCGCAAAGAGTTTACGGCCGTAAACTCTTCGGACCGTAAACCCCTCGCAGACCGTAAACGAGGTTTCGGCCGTAAACACTTTGCCGACTTCGGACCGTAAACTCCTCGGCCGTAAACCCTCGGATACATATATAGATTTTCTTCATTTTTCATCATTTCTCTTCCATTTCAAGTCTAGAAACCCAATTTCTCTCTCAAGTATCATAGGATCTTCATCTTGATCTTCCAAAAACGTAAGAATTCTTTCCATTTAATTTGTTCATATCCTTAAATATCAAGTATTTACACATGATTTCATCCATGAAATCATTCCATTTTGCTAGATTTTCAAGTGTTCTTCATTTCACCAAGAACACCAAGAACACACACTAGTGCTTTTGGACTTTAATCACCCTATCAACCTTCTATATTGTAATTACTCTCTCCTAAGCTTGCTATAAACACGAAATACTTGAAGAACACTTAGGAATCATCCAAATGACAAGAACAAAGAGAGTTTACGGCCTAGGCAATCTCCCTTGGCCGTAAACCCACATAATGAAGCATATGTTGACTTTAAACACTCCTAAAGGCTTCTAAACCCTTAAATACCTTCCTTTGTGTAACACTTACTGGTTATACTACTTGAAAACATAAAGAAATCAAGATCAAAAGGTGTTTACGGCCAAGGTAATCTTCTTGGGCCGTAAACTCTAATTAAGGGTGCAAATGAACCCTAAACCTCTTACTAAGCCTTGGAACTAAGTCTAGAACACCTCAAGGAAGAATCTAAGACTTTAAAACACAAATTGGTGCAAGATACTATGAGTTTACGGCCGTAAACTCATAGGGCCGTAAACTCTAGGCCGTAAACTCATATAAGACTTACCACTTAGGCCGTAAACTCATTAGAATGGCCATACACCCAATGCAATCATATGTGATTGTAGTACTTAAAACCTAGAGTTTCCTAGTCTAATAGGGTGTTACCTTTCATGATTACTTGTTTATTCACTAATTATAAACATATATGTGTCATTATATGTTCGATAGGATCAGTGTGTGCTCAAGTCTACACTTGACACTTAGCATCCTACACCAATCTTACATTTTAGTAACTTACAACAGGTGAGTTCATACCCCTGTATTTTCATGATTTTTACTGTTTTAAGGGGGGGGGGGAAATACAAGTGTAACACAAAGATTTTGTGTTATAACAAATTATTTCAAATGGATTACAGTTATAAAAACAAATGGTTTCAAATATCTTGTCAAATCAAGTGGTTTTAAGTGGTTATTTCAAAAAAACATCAAGTTACCAAAAATGGATTTTCAAAAATGAAACTTCTTTTAAATGTTTTATAAACTTATATTTTTCCCCAAAAATCATACAAGTATACATATATTTATATAAATAAGATTTAAAAGATTTAGGATTGTCAACCCACTATGATTCCTTTTCCTTGTTTGGATGTGGGATTATAAGTATCCGTTGTTTATCCAAATGTCATTTAAATTTTAATTATATATATTTGTATATGTATACATGTATAAAAGTTCATTCAATTAGATTCAATTACCCTTTGTAACATGTTGAGCAACGGATCCCATACATGAATACTCATTAACAAATCAGAAAGTACATATAAATTATAAAAGGTATAATTTATGATACACAGAACATTAATTCACAATACTAGTATACTAGAGTACATTGTTTTACAAAAACAAAGGTTTAATTCAAAACTATTCAAGTTTATTTATTCATTCAAATACATGTTAAGAATACTAATACAAGGATATACTATCAATCATTCATTTCAAACGATTGGAATTTCAAACCTGTTATACATGTAACATTATACGCTTTTATGAGTCAAAGAGTACAGTTAGTTTAATTCATTTTAAACGATACAGTAAAGTCCTAATATTATAACCAGAGTCTCCAGCAGGGGATCGAAACAATGTGTGTTTAGATCTATATTGGGATTAACAACCCCGCACTCGGACTGCTAGCGACAGTCAGGCATACACGCCTGTGAGTGACAATTGTTATCATCAACTTTCAACGCATACATAGCGTTGGGTCAGGCCATCTAGTTAGTATGGTTATAATAACTCATTAAAAAGGTATTAACAATACGTTAGTGTATAGTTACTAACTTAAGTACATTTTCAAAGTACTAGTTTACAAGATATAGTTTACAATATACAGTTTACAGAATACAGTTTACTAGATACAATTTACAAGATACAAGTTTACATAAAGATTACAATTACAAAACATTGGTTTACAAACAGAACAGTTTTATACATATACAACTACTTTTCATATACAACAGAAAATATAGGATTTTCTGGAAATAGTTTACATATTCAAGAAACAGAAAACATTCTTACAAAACATAAATACTTATGCACTCACTCAACTTTATGTTGATACTCTCCTTTCAAATTACTTGTATTCTCAGGGAAACCGTGGACAGGTACACCCGAGCTTTTGAAGATGGAGCAGTTTATGTTTTGTCTTTATCTTTTTGTACAACTTTTTGGTTTCAGTATACAATTTGAAACACATGTAAATATTTATACTTTTTAACACAATGGTTGTTTGTACTATGATTACTATATTACATGTGTTGTGATACTACAAATGAAGTCCTCCACCCCCGGACGTTTCCGCCGTCTGGTTTGGGGGTGTGACATTTCACTCCAACTTGAAATAGTCATCATAACTTCTTCGTTTCAACTCCATTTTCGGCATTCTTTATATGAATGGAAAGGTATTGACGAGATCCACAACCCAATCTAATTAATTTTGACTTAATATAAACTGAACTAAAATCCTTAATTCATGAAAGAAGTCTGAAACATCACTTTTCCCATTTTACCATTTGACTCCAAGATACAAACCAAGGCTTTAATCACTTATCCAACATTATAATCATCCAATAAGGTCTAAACCCCATTACCTTGAAGCCAAAGGCTTTTACTTGATCTCTTTATTGTCCACACTCCCGAAATAAGAAACTTCTCGAAACAGGATGTTACAAGATTATGAAGGAAAATATGCAGTAGTATTGAAACCTCTAGTAAGTACCCACTTCATAAAAATGTATTAAAACCAGTTTATTACATGTCTAAATTTTATTTTTTTAATCATCAGACAAGTTTTTTTGTGAGATACTTGAAAATAAACCATCCAAAAGCCAATGCAATCTCAAACGAAGCTATCATACCACAACGACTTAAAATGTCATGAAGAATAGTTAACAATAAAGTTGATTGTGGGGTCTTTCAAATGAGACATATGGAGATCTATATGGGATAGCCAATATCTAAGTGGAAACCAGGCCTTCATAAAGAAAGCGCAATTCAACAAACTACTTTAGAGAAGCTCGGGTAAATATATGTGCACCAAATGTTAACTTTCGATATTAACATGTGGAAGGCTAAGGTGTTGGATCTCATAAACAAATATCAAAATATGGAATTCACAGTGTGTAATGCTCATGCATGCAAGGCTATGCAAACAATTCATAAACGGTTAAAAGATTATTGATGTTTATTTATGATGGTTTTCGAGTACATGTAAGTTGGTCAGTTAAACAAGTTTGTGAACAACTTTTATATGGTTTGTTAAGTGTTTGTGAACAAAGTTTAAATAATTTGTGAAATGGTATTTGAAATGCTTCTGAACAGGTTTTATTACTTTGTGTTGAATGATAATGTAATAAAAAAAAGTTTCCTTATTTCTGTTTGTTTTTTATATTCAAATATTTTCAAAGTTATGATAATGATTTATGAGCAAGTTTGATTATTTCTAATACTTTTCAATTTCATTTATGTTTATTCATAAATGAATACCAATATGATGTGTTCATTTACGTTTAATATGAACTAATAACGTCTTCATTTATAAATGAATAAAAATTTTATGTATTCATTTATGATTTAGTTAGGAATAATATGTGAATTTAACAAACTTCACATATGAATATAACTTATTAGTTAGTAAATTAATAATCCAATATCATTATAAGTTTCATTGTTTCTGATACTTTTCAATTTAATTTATGTTTATTCATAAACAAATACCAATATGATATGTTCATTTATGTTTAATCTGTAACTAATAACGTCCTCATTCATAAATGAATATAAATTTGATGTATTCATTTATTATTAAGTTAGGAATACATATGAATATAACTTACTTATTAGTAAATTAATAATCCAATATCATTATAACTTCTATACTCAAAAATACGTATTCATTTATGATTATTATGATGTATTCATTTTCCATATCAATATAAATGTCTTAAGTAATAGCTTTTGACAAATACATAATGACACAATAATATTGTATTATTCAAACATGTAACATCCCGTTATTTTTCTATCTTGTATGATGAATCATAGAATCGAGTATAAAATGAATCAGAGTATAAAATCAAGTAAGAATGCGAAATTGAACACCGGATGTAAATATGATCTTGTTTCAGCTCTATTACGCTTTCGAATGTTTACAGAGTACAAAGACAGCTCTGTAAAAACTCATATCTAACTCTACTAAATATCCCTATTTATAGGGAACAGAAAGCGTACAAAAAATATACTAAGGCATAGACACTTAGGCTTCGAATAAAAGCGCCTTAGTAAAATAGATTACAAAACATTCGAAGAGTGCAAAATACATTTCGACTAATTACAACATTTTGACCCTTACAATCACCCCCTTTATAATCATAGTCGAACTTCTTAATTTGTAAGAAGTTGGATGGAATACAGCATCACTCTTCGAATTTTCGTGTACCAGGAAATAATCTTCTTTAGCTCTTTCTTATCTCCTTCATTGTTCTTCTTACAATGATTCATACGAACAATTAAGTTCGTATATTGAGACATTGAATATCTTTCCACTTCGCATGCCTAGAATAAAAAATGTTTTGCTTTTCCAGCCTTGTCTTTTCCTGCGAAGACCATCCCAAAAGGCTTCAATCAAATTTCACCATCAGCATACTTTTTCAATTCTGCTTGAGTCTTCGTAGGAGCCATTGGAGCTTTTATTTCCATACCTTTAGCTGTAGCTAACTCCACATATGTTAGGGCCAAGCACTCATAATAATTTTCGATGAAAATCTTGATGTGAGCAATCCCAAGCTTAAATTCATCAGGTTCAGTGTTTTGAAGATATGAAAACGATTTGTCTTTTAGAATCAATGCAACTTGTATAAGATCATACAAGTTCATTAATGAAAAATCTGCAATTGTAAATTCACAAATATTTCCATTTGCCCTGACAACCACATACTTTATATTTTGGACTGTGTTTTCGAACACCACATCCTTTTTCATACTGATTACTTTCTTGATCTTTATTAATGACCAAACTTCCTCAGGGGCTTTTGCAAGAACAACATGAAATCTAATTTTCATGTGTGTACCATCATCCTTTTCTTTGACATTTCCTTCTGCTTTAAATTAAGGCATGATGAACATCATTTCATTTATTGGAAAGTCCAGCTGACTTGAATCAGTATTCGTAACCATATAACTTTGTTTTGGTTTCTTCTCAAACGAATACATATGATTAAAAGCTACATTGGCCTCAATTGTTTCATAATTGTAGTGTTTGGACGGATCACCTTTGTCCATACCCTTCGGATCACTTGCCTGCTGAGTCATTATGCTTTGAATCAACCCTAGCTTTTCAATTTCAGCTTCTGCTTCGGCTTTCCTTTCTTCTTTCGATTTTTCCACCACTATTGTTTTCCCTTTATCTTTCAAGACTGAATCATCTTTCACCTTATTTGTTTTCGAACTACTCCCAACAGTATCAGTAGGTTTACCAATCACAATTCCTTTCGAAATTGGTCTTGTAATTGGCATAGTTGTTACGACTGTTGAAGTAATCGGCCCAGCGGATGCTGTAACTGGCTTTGTTGTTGGGATCTTTGAAGAAAACATCTTTCCTACAACCTTCGCATCATCACCACTAGCCTTCGAATCACCAGTTTTTCTTTCTCCCCCTTGCACCCCTGTGAAAACAGGTGGGGCATTTGTTGTTGGAAGAAGGCTTGATATGCGAGAGAGAGGAGAAAGTTGCTTGTTGAGAATTACTTCGAATTGTAGGAACTTTTGAGATAAAAATTCAGGAGTAATCAGGGAAGAAGAAACCGGCTGGACAGATAGTTCTTTTAATTCCTTTAGCAAAGTAATCACTTCCAAAAAGTTGGTACTTTCTATTGTTGAAAGTTGAGTAAGTTGAGGACTCAAACGTTCATACAATTTGACAAATTTTGTGACAACGTCACAAATAATATCAATCTTCTGATTCAGAGATGCATAGTCTTTTTGAACATTTGCAATCTCTTTTTGCATATCTTCGTGAAGTTCACGAATCTGCAAATTGACATCCTCCCTGACTTTCTTTACATCTTGAACAAAAAGAACATGCCTTTCCTTTCTTACATTCTTCAATTCTTTCATATCTCCGGCAAAATTCGAAGTTTGAGAATTGATTCGTAGTTCATTGTTTTGATCACTATGATCAACATTCTCCAAAATTCGTGATTCAGAGTCTGTAATCATCCCAGATACTTTACTTACGATTCTGGCTTCGAACATTTTCAACAATGTATCAACCTCTAAACTTGAAACAGACGAACCACCCCTCAGATCAGCTTGAGTTTGAATTATAGAATTCAACTTCTGATTCAAAATTTTAAATTGCTTCATTGTCATCAGCATATGATCTGGAAAATCCTCTTCTTCTTCATGAAACTCTAATTCCTCAAACGTACCTCCAAAACCCTCATTATCAGTTTCTGTTTCCATAAAAACGGTTTCTTGAACAGTTGAATTAGGTTTGGGTGTATCAGTGGATTGAGAAGAAAAAATAGAAGTAAAGGGTTGATTGATAATGTTTTTGAATGTAGGGGAATCAGTGGTTGAAGTAATTGGAATAATTGGTGGAGGTAAAGAAACAATATGTTCGAAGACTATAGAAGTTGGATGACCTTGATCTTCTTTCTCCGAATCTCCTTCACCCATATTGACATTTGCATCCGTATCAGATACGTTTGCAGGGATGCCTGAAGTTCGTACCTCCTCAGAAACTGATTTGGCAACCGAACCTTCGGGTGGTATGACTATGGTCTACTCAGGAGTTGAGCTTTCTTCGTGAAGAGTTACTTCTGGTGTTTCAGGAATTCTTTCATCATCATCTTCTGTAGACTCAGTAGAAAGCATAAGCTTTCGTGTCTTCTTCTTCTTCTTCTTTGACAGTTGTTTGGCCATATCCTCAGCCCTTCGTTTCTTGGACAATGGAGAAACAGGTGCTGGCACTTCTCGAATTAAAACACCTTGATGAGTGACTGAGGTTTTCGGACCACTTTATGTGTTGGAGACTTGCTTTTATGTGTTGACTTCATTTTGATACTTCGAAACATACCAGTCATCGAAGGAATGATCACTTGCTCTTGAGTATCTTCAACAACAGGCTCAATCAATTGTGTCTCAGCAACAGACACTTCAACTGTAAGAAGCTTCTTCTTTGGAGATTTTGAAGATTTCAACTCTGAGATTATGTTTTCAAAAGAAGTATTTTCATTCTTCTTTGACCGCTTGGATTTCTTATCTTCCCTTTCCAATAATATCCTACTTTTGACAGTAGAATCAATAGTTTTCAAATATGCCACTAAGACAGAATTCGAAGGATCAACTCTTTTGAACATTGCATCAGGAATACGAGCAACAGATGGAAAATCCTCAGCACTATCTGTGAGATCCTTCGGATAGTGGTATGATTGAAAAACAGCTTTTTCCTCATCATTGGGTACCAAAATCCCTTCCTTGTTGTAAAAATATTGCAAAATCAAGCTCCAGTATCGTGCACATGAAATACCATGAAGAGCATTCGTGTGTTCTACACTCTTTTAGAATTCCTTCCACAATTGTGTAGAATAATCCACTTGAAGATCATAGTATAACCCAGCAACCATGGCATATACCTTCATTCTTCCTTTATCAAGACCAATTGTTCTCCCAGTTAAACCTCTCAGAAAAATACCAAATAAGAAATTCCAGATACTTGGAAGACCAGATTTCTTAAAATCACTAATCTTGGATAGTTGAGGCTGATATCCCATCTCATTAAACATATGACCGATTTGAGGGAATGTGAAAGCAACAAACAGAGGTGAATTCGGAATTTCAAAAATTTGGCAAAAGAGTTTCTTTTATAATCTCACCTTTTTGTCATTCACCAGATGGAAAGTAATAGTATCAGAAGCTTTGTTGTAAGTAGCGGTTGATCCTGCTTGAGAAAGCCATGACATTGGAACTGAGAACGAACTGAACATCGCCTTAGACAAAACAGAGCTCTTCAAGCTAACGATTAACATCTTCAATTCTTCTGGGTATTTAGATACATCACCCTCCAAGTAATAGTTAGTTGCTTGAATCTTCATAATTGGTAATGAAGAGACATCATCAGTGGTATGAGAAGGATCAGCATCAACATAAACAGAAGTCACCATTGTTAGGGTTTGAAAACTTTGAAGATCAGAGAATTTGGGAATTTTTCGTTTTGATCACGTAAACTGATAATGAACCCTTGAATTTATTTTTATATGTAACCCTGAAGTTCGAATGCTGCACATGATTATGACAAATTCTTATTGCACTTTGAGAATCACAATATAATGGAATCTTTTTCATATTGATTGCATAATCACGCAATTGACTTTGAATCCATATAATTTGTGATGTGCAAGCAGCAGCAGCTACATATTCTGCTTCAGCTGTTGAAATTGATACACATGTTTGCTTTTTCGACTGCCAACTCACCAATTTGCCATCAAGAAATTGACATCCACCACTTGTGCTTTTTCTATCAAGATTACAACCACCCAAGTCTGCATCCGAATAAGCTTGTACAAAGAACCCAGTTTTCGAAGGATACCACAATCCTAACGAATTTGTTCCTTTAAGATAATGAAATATATTCTTCACAGCAGTGAGATGTGGTTCTCGTGGATGTGACTGATACCTAGCACAATTACACACAGAGAACATGATATCAGGTCTACTTGATGTAATATAAAGTAATGAACCAATCATGCTCCTGTAAAGAGTTAGGTCAACTGCAGGTTTATAACGAAGTTGTCAACTTTATGCATGTTGCCATAGGAACTCGTAACTTTGTCCTATTCGTCAATCCAAACTTCTCTAGCAGATTATTCGTATATTTTTCTTGATTAATAAAAATTCCTTCTCTGTTTTGACGAATATTCAGTCCACGAAAATTATTGATTTTCCCCATCATGCTCATTTCGAACTTACTTTTCATCAAATCTTCGAATATTCAGTCCACGAAAATTATTGATTTTCCCCATCATGCCCATCAACATAAATTTGAACAAGCATTAGATGATTCCCAACTTTCTTTCGAAATAATGTGGGGTCAACAGATCCTTGTTTAAATTTAGATTGTTTTAAAAATGAAGAAAGAGTTGCATACCATGCTCGTGGTGCTTGTTTTAAACAATAAACTGCCTTATCTAAAATATAAACATGATCTGGATATTCTTCGTTAATAAAACCTGGGGGTTGTTCCACGTAAACTGTTTCTTCAAGCTCTTCATTTAAAAATGGACACTTCACGTCCATTTGATAGACATCAAAGTCTTTGTGAGCTGCATAAGCCAGAAATATATGAACAGCCTCGAGTCTTGCGACAGGGGCAAAAGTTTCTTCATAGTCGATTCCTTCTTGTTGTGAATATCCTTTAACAACAAGTCTGGCTTTGTTTCGAACGATATTTCCATCTTTGTCGGTTTTGTTTTTGAAAATCCATTTTAACCCGACAATCGAAACATTTTCAGGTTTAGGAATTAATCTCCAAACCTTGTTTCGTTCAAATTCAGACAATTCAGATTGCATGGCAACAACCCAATTTGAGTGTTCCATTGCAACCTTAACTGTTTTTGGTTCAATTTTAGAGATGAAAACTTTGAACATGCAAAATTCTTGATGAGTATTCAATACCTCATTCTTTGCACGAATTTGAGCTCTTGTTAAAATACCCTCTTGTGGATTTCCAATTATTTGATCTTTCGGATGATCTCTTGTCCACTTTTCCAATGGCGGATAAGCTGGATCAAATTCCAAAGGTGCACCTTCGTATAAATCATCATTCTCTGAACCTGCAATCGAACAAACATCATCAAAATCATTATTATTCTCAATGTTTTCTAAATGCTCCCCCTCAACATTATGCTCCCCCTCAACATCAGCATTCAATCTCTCATTCTCCCCCTCGAAAGAATACTCCCCCTCAACTAGAGTGTTCGAATCCAAGTGCTCCCCCTCCACTGGATTATGTTGCATACTTTCTCCTTTCTCTTGAGAATTTGATGTTGAATCTGCAGTAAACTTCGTTAATTCAGAGAGATGATTATCATTTGCATTAATTTCAGCATTAACAGCATGATCTGAAATACCAAAAATTAAATCATAATCAATATCTAAGGTTTGTGAAGATTTAGATTCATCTTGTATTTCTTTTAGAATAGGATGATTTTCACACTGCGTTTCAGTTTGTTTAATATACTAATCATCATATGTAAGATTAAAAGTTTCTTCAACGTTTCGTGTTCTTTTGTTCAACACACGATATGCGACTGAATTATGCGAATATCCCAAGAAAATCCCTTCATCTACTTTAGCTTGAAATTTTGTAAGATTATCCTTGAGATTCATAATAAAGCACCTGCATCCGAAAACATGGAAAAATTTGATGTTAGGTTTTTGATTGTTGAGAATTTCATATGAAGTGATGTTAAAACGACAATGAATGAAAGATCTGTTTTGAGTAAAACATGCGGTGGATACTGCTTCAGCCCAAAGGTATTGTGGAAGATTCGCATATGCCAGCAAAATCCTTACCGCTTCGCATAGAGACCTATTTCTTCGTTCAAAAACACCATTTTGTTGTGGTGTGTATGAAGATGAAAAAGTATGAGAAATCCCTTTGTCCACCAAAAATGAATCAAGAACATTGTTCTTAAATTCAATTCCATGATCACTCTTAATTTTTCGAACAATCTCCTTCAATGTTGTTTCCATCTTTTTGATAAAGTCAATCATGATTTGTGCAACTTCGGATTTAAGCCTGAGAAAATAAACCCACGTAAATCTAGAAAAATCATCAACAATGACTAATATGTACCGTTTCTTGTTGAGTGTTGAAACTGTTGATGGACCACACAAATCAATATGTAAGAGCTCCAGAGGTGCGACAATTTTCGAATCTATCGTAATTGGATGACCTTGTTTATGTTGTTTTCCAACTTCACAAGCTGCACATAAAGAATCATTATCAAATTTAAGTACAGGTAAACCTCTTACCAGATCTTGTACCACAAGTTTATTGATGTTTCAAAAGTTGAGATGAGAAAGTCTTCAATGCCAAAGCCAACTTAAGTCTGATGTTGCTTTCGAAAGAAGACATATAGCAGGTTTCCCTACGATCGGATTGATGTCCAAAGTGAACATGTCACCTTTCCTTTTGGATTTAAGTAAAACTTCATGAGTGTTGACATTCGAAATAACACGTCCTTCTTCATTAAAAAGAACTTGATTGCCAATGCCCACAACAAGTTGGGAAACACTTATCAAATTATGTTGAAGACTTTCAACATACGCAACACAATTCACTGTGAATTGTCCGTTCGTTATCTTCCCATATCCTTTGACTTGACATTTTTTATTGTTCCCAAACTTCACAACTCCAGCATTCTTTAGGCTTCAAAAATCACGTAAATTCTCCTTCTTCCCAGTCATGTGACGAGAGCAACCACTATCAATGTACCATTTATTATCATATTGCTCGTCACATAGTACCTACAATCAGTGGAAAAATTTAGGTACCCAAGGCTTTTTGGGTCCTTGGAAATTAGATTTCAATTTCGAATGTAATGAAGAACTTTTAACCTAATCACAAACTTTGGTTTTGAGACTATCAATTAAGTTCATTTCTTCATTTAAAGGTACCGAAACATAACATTTTGATGGTTTCGAATGTTCACTGACATTACCCTTCGTATTCTGTGTTTGTGAATGTACATTCTTTGTTTTGATTACTGGTTTCCATGCTTTGACGGATATGTTCGAATCCTTAGAAGATAAACTTCCATTTGATGAAGTATTTACATACTTTTCATAGGCTTCGTGAATTTGCTCCTTTGAAAATGTATTTGACTGATACATTTTTCCTTTGCCTTCAAGCCAATGATCAATGTTCTTCCTTGAAGTTATCCCTTTTTCATGTGAAATTTTCATAGTTTGTTTCTTTGTATGATTAGGAAAATTTGGCTTTTGAGGAACAAAATCAACTTTTGGATTGGTTAGAAAAGATTGACCATAAGATGTATCAACAGTGGATTTAAAATATTGACGTTGAAAGAATTTTTGATTTGGATTTGATGTATTTGAAATATTAGTTTCTGAAACTTTCGAAAACTTTGGTTCTTTATTCACTTCAAACCTTGAATGATTTGATTGTGATGAATGTTGTTTATTTGTTGAAAAAGAAGTTATTTTAGCTTCGAAAACATTTTTGGATGATTGTGATTCAGACATCTTTTGAGACTCAATAATCTGCCAAAATATTTTCTTCCTAGCTTGTCTTTTTGAAATGTTATTTTCCTTCGAAAATTTGTCAATTTGATCTTTGAATTCCTTGGAGTTTAGTTTGACAACTTTTTCATTTTCCTTTACAACTTGTTTTGAATTCTCTTTTTCAATTTTTGATTTTTCAACCCATTTTCTTTGTGATTTTTGACGATGAAAAACATACGAATTCTTTGTTAGGTTGTTTTCAACTGTGCTTTGATTTGCAAAGAAACCTTCATCAGTTGTTTTGAAATTATCTTCTTCAACTAACTTCTTTAATTCTGGTTTGATATTCTCAACATTTCCAGTAGTTACGAATACTTGATTTGGAAAAATGACATCATCTGTACACTTGAAATTTCGATAAACCACAGTATTCGTTTCAAGATAATGATCACCTTTTTCATTCATTACTTTTTCGAACTTTTGTGTATCACCATACACTTGATCAACCACTATTCGAGGAATTTCTTCTGCCTTCGAAGATTCTGCCTTCGAAGATTTCTTTTCCTTTGAAATTTTCTCTTCTTTTTCATCATCGCTATCATCACTTTGACTGTCTCTGAGATCCACGAAGTCCATATCACAAACTTTCGAAGTTGAGGGTATATCAGTTTCTTTCTTAACCATCAAATCCTTAACTGGGAACAATCAACACCCTCGAGATCACTAATTTCACTAATATTGTCAGAATTATCTTCAATATCAGCAAAATTAGATTGAGAATCAGATGTTGAATTCTCAGTCTTTTTCAAAATTTGAATTTGTTCAGATTTAGTCAAAGTATCATTCACTATGTTAACTAATTCATTCGCATCAAGACATTCATCAATTTTGACAATTCCATATTTATATCTATCATCAGGAACTTTGTCAAAATCAGCTATTATTTTCTCACAATCATACGAAATATTATCTACCTTAGCTCTTTCGTATGCTAGAAAAGGTAGTAATTTTCTATGTTGCTCTTTACTTATTTCACATGAATGATGTAAATCAGTTAATTTGACATAAAGTCTCTTAGCAGAATTACAGTACATATTTCTTTGTGCTAGCAAAAGTTTGACTTCATTTGATAAAGTATCCCTATCACACATAATATTTGTTATCTGTAATTCCAAACAATTAATTTTACTTATTTTCATGTCTAATCGCTTTTTGGTCTCTAATAACTCCATGGACAACTTGTTCGCCTCATTGCTAGCAGACACAACAATTGAATCAAAATAAGTAACTGTCTCATCAAAAGATATTAGTTCAGAGTCATAAGCATGTGTACGAATATTAAATGATTCGAGAATATTACGAACCTTTGTTGTCATTGGAGATTTGTCTGCTGTTTTGGATACAAAGCATCTTCCTTTCACTTCGAATTCCTCTTCATCTGAGTCCTCCTCCATCTTCACTTACTGTGACAACCCGAAATTTCTAACTTATACATTCTTCATTCTTCATACAATCGAGATATGAGTCGTAGGGAGGGTTAGAACGTGTGTAGCATCACAAAAATCGAGCCAAACACACCCAGCAAGGTGTGTGCGGCCGCACACCCGAGTGTGCGGCCAGCCGACCGCACACCCCTTCTTCGGCAGCACACTCGTCTGGCAGCACTCACATACCTATAAGAAAGAGTCTTAGCCTTCATTTCACCCTTTTACACCCTCTTAGTCAAGAACTCGTTTTCTCTCAAGTGGATCCCGATTTTTCACCTAGATCTTCAAGTGGTAAGTGTTTCTAGCCTTTGATTTAAAGATTCCTTACTCCATCTAGTGTAAATCACTGAATTCCTCCATGAAATCAACTCATTCTAGTGAATCTTCAAGTGTTCTTCAAGAACACCAAGAACACCAAGAACATCTACAAAGTTCTTGGGCTCCAAACACCCCCATACGCTTCTACACTATAAGTACCCTACTCCTACATGTGTTTAGATATATTACAGCTTTGTTAGAAGCCCTAAAACTCGATCTGAAAGGAGTGTGCGGCCGCACACCTTCATGTGGCCGTACACCCCTTATTTTGGTGCTTTAAGGCCTCAAACTCAAGTAGTATTCTAGCACATGATCAAGGACACTTAGGGGAAACAAGATACGAACTTAGAAACACGTTTTGGACCACTTTTGCTAGGAGTGTGAGACCGCACACACCATGGCCGCACACACCAAGTGTGACCGCACACACCCTTTTAAGGGTCCAAAATAGCAACAAACTCTCAATCCGGCTAAGCAATGGCCAAAACACCTTCATAGGATCATCACAAAGTCTTGGAAAATCGATTTGGACACATTCCTATGGGAGTGTACGGCCGCACACAGGCCTGGCCGCACACTCTGGCCGCACACCTAGCCGCACACACATAAAAGTTGAGTTTGGTGGCCTTACACTCAAATCTAATACCCTACACTAATTTAGGGACTTCCATAGGTGTTTGTAACACTTAATTCTAAGTGTTTTCATGTCCTTAAGGCATGTCCCTATCACCATTAGTGGTTATATACATTAATGTATTCGTATATGTGTAATTATATGTTAAATAGGATTCGTTTGTGCTCGAGACTCCATTTGACACCCAACGATCCTATATCGATCTTCCATTCGAGTTACTCAAAACAGGTGAGTTCATACCCCTTAATTAACCTTTTAAATGTTTTTAAATGCTTTTATGGGGGGGGGGGGAATACAAGTTGAATCATGATAGTTATCATATCAATCACATGTGATTAATAACTATCAAACTATGGAGTTGCTACACTTTTAGATGTTTTACCAAACAAACTACTTCGAAATGAATTCTCGAATGCTTTTACACGTTGAACTCTTCATCAAACTTGTTTTCTAAACTACATCTTTCCTTTCAAATTCTGTTATGACTAAGTTTCAAGCAAAGGTTTTCAAGTACTCAAACTGTGTTCCAAATAAGGGATTTCTTATACTTTAAACTGTTTATATCAAACAAACTGCTTTTAAATCGTTTTATAAATTGACATCAAGTCATCAATTCTTCTTATTAAACTTTCCTAATGTTTTACAAAACTTCTTTTAAACTTTTATATTATCAATTGCATGCCTCTATATGTATAGTTATATAAGTAATGTTTAAAGGACTTAGGACTGCTAACCCGCCTTATTTCATTTTCCTTGTTTGGTTGTGGACTTAGGGTATCTTGTTATTTGTACGAAGGTCGTCTAAATATTAGTTATATATTATGTATACATATAGACATAAAAGTTTTATCAGTCAGTTCAGTACCTTTGGGTAGCAAAGGCATCCTTCCATTATTCATATACATATATTACTAGTAACTATTAAGGGTATACTTAGGAGATATTATTTACTATTTCTAGTACAAGGAATCACACAAGAGTCAGTTCATTCATGAGTCTATACAAATATTTAAATACTATAAATAGAATGTGACATACTACTTCTCGATACGACACTTCATTGTGGTATCACCTTGTAACCAGAGTCTCCTGGAGGGAGAGCAGGCATTATGTGTATAGATCTATACGGGACAGACACTCCCACATCTCGACTGCTAGCTACAGTCCGAGCCGAAAAGGCCCAGGGGTGACAAAATGTCACCTCACTATATATGACCTGGAGGGTCATCAATTATTTAGCGTCGATCAGCATGGTTACATACGACTTCACATTCAAATCCTTTATTTATACAATTAAGAATTAAAGGCCAATTTAGACTTTTCTAGGCGTGTCGTTCACTCGATACCACCTGGAGTCTACACTTCGTTCATTTAGACTTTTCGAGGCGTGTCGTTCATTCGATACCACCCGGAGTCTACACTTCATTCATTTAGACTTTTCGAGGCATGTCGTTCATTCGATACCACCTGGAGTCTACACTTCATTCATTTAGACTTTTCGAGGCATTTCGTTCATTCGATACCACCTGGAGTCTACACTTCATTCATTGAGTCTATGTTTTATTCACTTCATAGTCAGCAGTGTCACTGCTGTAAAATAATATTTTCCCTATTACAGTTACTTTGTGATTTTATCACTTACACGTATATGTATAACTATATTTAGATAATAATAGTTATACTAGGGGAAAAACCTCCATTTTTACAGAGGCACAAATCTTCAAAACAGTCGGGTCTTGGTAGAAGACTGCTTTTTATACTAGTAGGAAATATGGGATTTTCTAGGGTTTTTCATACTTATACCAAGTTTTCATATAACAATTTCAAGTCTTTTCTTTACAGTTTTACAAATCAATTACACTAAAATAGTTATGTTCTCACCAACTTTAAATATGATACTCGCTTTCAAAATAACTTGTATTCTCAGGTCAGCAGTAGACAGGTACGATGACCAGGTTTTGAGAAGACGGAGTGGTTAAGACTAATCTTCTATTTCTGATTTCTTATTATCATGTTGTATACTATGAAAGAACTCACATATACAAAAATTTTACTATTAATGCAATGGATGATGTTGTTGCTTGCTTACTACTTTACACTGTTGTGATACTTTACTTGATGTCCTCCACCCCAGAACGTTTCCGCCGTTCTTGGTTTTGGGGTGTGACACATACATTGCTCCATGTGTTGGATTCCTCATTTCTTCATCGTCTGATCCGGATGACCAGATTTGATAAGTTCCACCCTCCTCCTATTCACCCCTTGCGACCGGTGATAAATTCTTAGCTTTCGCACGAACCTCCTCAAGCATCTCTGCATAATAAGCCTCATCTTTTACTTTATTCTTTCTCTCATCCTTCTTCCGAAGCATACAATCATTCGCAAGATGATTAGCTCCATTGCAATAATGACAATCAATACCAGCATCACCTTTCAGCTTCTTCTCACTCTTTCCTTCAGACATTTTCGAATCTTTCTTCTCAACCTTTTTTTTCTCCTCAACAACAGTTTTACTCACAGTACCTCCTTTTACCTCAGCAAGCTTAGCCTTCGGATTGAACGGCTTTTTGAAAAACTTCTTAACACGATTATTCGAATTCATGATGAATCCCTCTTCTTCCTCAGAATCACTATTTTCAGCTTCTTTCTCAGATATCTTTGACACAAGTGCCAATAGACCTCCCAAATTCAGCTTCATTTCCTCAGCATTTTCATTTACCTCAGTTTCGTGTGTCTTCAACTAATTGTACAAATCATTGAGAGTTGATGTATCAAAACTTTGCTGATTCTTCACTATCATACTCACGCTTCTCCATTCTTTTCGAAGACCCATCACAAAGATGAGATTGAATTCCATTGAAGTCCTGGTAATTCCATAGCGATTACAATGATAGATTAACTCGTTCAGTCGATCATAGTAGACTTCAATTGTTTCACCTTCTTTTTGTCTGAAATCTTTCAGCTCGACCAAACACTGTTTGACTGAATTGATTTTTGTCTTCTCACTTCCTTGAAACTTATCTTTCAGATTGTTCCAGATCTCCTTTGCAGTTGTACAACTCCTTACATAATTGTACACAACTGGAGGTAAAGCTCCTCGCAATTCCCTTATACACCTATTTTCCAGTTTCTTCAGACGATCAGTTTGATTATCAACACCAGAACTTGTAGAAGATGATCCAATTGCTTGAACATTCACTAGAACATTGACATTTCCAGTGATACATGACCATAATTCTTCTTCAAGACCATTCAGGTAATCATGCATACGATCAGCCCACTGATCATAATATTCAGGGATTAGCATTGGAATTTTGGTTGATGATCCTAACAAATGAGAAAACGAGGTCATCGAATTGAGATTGAAGCTCGCCATTGGTGTACGGAAGATGATTTTGAAAATTTTTAAGAAAATTTGGAAATTTGAAAACAAACTGGTTGAATCAAATCGGAATTACAAGAAGAACACTTGATTCAACAATTCAAATGCAGAATCAAATCACAAACTAAAATCTAGACAAATTTTTCACTATCAAAAAGTGCGGAAACTTTTGAACCAAAAATTTGATTCAAAAACTTTTTGAATAGATGAAAATCAGATCACAGATGTGATTCCTGCTCTGATACCAATTGATGAATCATAGAATCGAGTATAAAATGAATCAGGGTATAAAATCAAGTAAGAATGCGAAATTGAATACCGGATGTAAATATGATCTTGTTTCAGCTCTATTACGCTTTCGAATGTTTACAGAGTACAAAGACAGCTCTGTAAAAACTCATATCTAACTCTAGTAAATATCCCTATTTATAGGGAACAGAAAGCGTACAAAAAATATACTAAGGCATAGATACTTAGGCTTCGAATAAAAGCGCCTTAGTAAAATAGATTACAAAACATTCGAAGAGTGCAAAATACATTTCGACTAATTACAACATTTTGACCCTTACATTGTAAAGTCAACCCTAGTCAACCAAAGTCAAATGTGGGTCAACTAAGGTCCTTTTTATTGTTTGGGTTTTTATTTAGGTTATAATAATAACCTTTGCTTGTTGAAAATCTGTAAAATAATTGTAATTGAATATAGAAGGAAAAGGCTTAAAAACCATAAACTTTCGAATCTTCATTCTTTCCCTTTTGCTTCGGACCGCATACGAGGGCCGCAAACCCTCGGGCCGTGAACGAGGCCGTAATCAGCTTGGACCGCAAACGAGGTTCACGGCAGTGAACCCCTCGGACCGTGAACCCTCGTATATATATATGATCCAGTCAATTTGTCTTCACTTTTTACACATTCAAACACAATTCCAAGCTATTTTCTCTCAAGTATCATCAGCCAAGAACACGAACAACAACCTCTCTCCTCAAGAACATGCTATAATCATCCCTTCTCATCATATTCAAGCAATAATCACTAGTTCTTCACAAGATATAATAAGTATCATTTCTTGATCTTGTTAACACTTCAAGAACATCTTTCAATATTCTTATATTAGATTGAAACCCGTTAATTTCATCTATTTTTCACGAAGAACACGCAAAGAACACGAAGAACAAGCACCTGAAATCCTTTGAATCTTCTTAGAATCTGTTTAAGATCATCAAGTGTTCTTCATTCCTCAAGAACTCCTGGTCGTGAACTCCAGGACGTGAACACTTTCTGGCCGTGAACACATATCAGCTTCCTTTTTAGCTTCTAACACTCCAATTTGTAAGTTATACTTACAAATTATCCCGATTTTCAATCATTCCTATGATTATATTTGCTAATTGGTTGCATATATACTATACAAATAGCTATATAGGGCTTGTTTTGCTACGAGATTTCACTTGTGTGTCTAGACATCCTATATCAATTCATCATTTGAATCACTCTCTAAAAGGTGAGTTCATACCCCTGTATTTTCATAGTTTTTATTGTTTTAAGGGGGAATACAAGTCTAAAACATGGATTTTTGTGTTACAAACAAATTGTTTCAAAACATCTTACCAAAATGGATTTCAATTATCATCAAATCAAATGGTTTCATATTGTGGTAAAATGACATCAAGTCACCAAAAGTATTTCAAAATCTTAAACTTTTTAAATGATTTTATAAAGTTATATTTTCCCCAGAAATCATATATATATATATATATATATATATATATATATATATATATGTATATATATATATATATATAAGATTTAAAAGGCTTAGGACTGATAACTTACTTTGGTTCCTTTTCCTTGTTTAGATGTGGGCTTATAGTATAGGTTATTTGTCCGAATGTCGTTTAAATTTTACTTATATATATATATATAACTGTATATGTATATAAATATAAAAGTTATTTCATTCAGTTTAGAATACATGTTAAGAACAAAGGTTTGTTTCAAAACTAATCAAGAGTATACAGCTTTCAAATACATGTTAAGAATACTAATTCAGGAGCATTCTATCAATCATTATTTCAGATTGATTGGGTTTTCACTTATATTATACACGTAACGTCTATATGTTTTTATGAGTCATTTGATTCAAGTTGTTTAATTCATTTAATCAACATAGTTAAAGTCCTGACATTATAACCAGAATCTCCAGTCGGGGATCGAAACAAGTGTGTATAGATCTATATTGGGATTGACAACCCCGCACTCAGACTGCTAGCTACAGCCAGGCATACACGCCTATGAGTGACAGTTGTTATCAACAGTTTTTAACACCTTAAAAGCGTTGTTTCAGGCCATCTAGTCTCAGTATGGTTATAATAACTCATTAAAAAGATATTAACAATACGGTTAGTGTATAATTAACTAAACATGAGTACATTTTCAAAGTACCAGTTTACCAGAAATACAGTTTACGGTATTACATCGCAGTATTCAATAACAGTTGGTGAAGCCAGGCAGACTCACTTTTACAGTTTATACAAAAAGGATACAAAAACAGAACACGGGTTTACAAACAGAACGGTTTTATGTGATTAAAACTACTTTTCATTACAGCAGAAAATATAGGATTTTCTGGAACAGTTTACATATTCAAGAAACAGAAAACATACTTTCAAACATAAATGCTTACGCACTCACTCAGCTTTATGTTGATACTTTCTTTTCAAATTACTTGTATTCTTAGGGAATCAGTAGACATGTACTCCCCGAGCTGTTGACAAGATGGAGCTATTTTGACTCATGGCTTCTTCTTTTGTATAACTATTTTGGTGTCAATATACATTGATTGAACACATGTAAAAACTTATACTTATTAATGCAATGGTTTTTTGTACTTTGATTACTATAATGCATGTGTTGTGATACTACAAATGAAGTCATCCACCCCCGGACGTTTCCGCCATCTGGTTTAGGGGTGTGACAGATTGGTATCAGAGCATTGTTTATAGTGAAGTCAGTATATCAATCCATAAAATATATACAAATTATAAATACATTGGGTCTAAGAGCTCTGACTACAAGTATACTTTTAAAATTTAAGTATTTTTACAAGAAGTATACTAACACTCATACCTACAAGTACAGTATCACAGTCGTAACAACTTAAAAGTATTTGGATGTTGGACATTGCAGTCAAACCTGGAGAGTTATGTAATCACATCTGGGATCAATATAATCTGATCAACTATATTGGTTTGAGATATGACCAACATGTATGTGGGAGTGATGGTAGTGTTGCGACATGTCTAAAACTTACCAACTATACATATATACAGAAGAACTCTAGAACAGAACATAAAATTAAAATACTATAGGAGTATTTTAGGAATTATATACTCATAACAAACATGTGAAAACAAAAGAACCATTTTTGGTAGAGCTATAAATATTAAGGGTATATTACAGTTATATATAATTAAAGTTATATAGACTTAGAATATGTGATCTAGCTTCATTTCCTGTTCCTTGTTTGGTTGTGGATTTAGAGCAGGATCATTTAATAGAAGGTCGATTATACCCACGTTATATATAATTAGTATACACTTTGTAGTTATAGTAGTACCCAAAACAAGTCATACAAAATTCATTATCTGTTAACTGTAAGTTTCTTTCGTAGAAACTCGTATTTGCAATCTATCGTTACTAATTATATTCTATATCTCTTATCCTTATTTTGGCTTAGATATCGATGGCTGGATTTCATCTACCCGGAGACCCGTACTTCCCCAATCAGGAAAATGGAGGATGGCTCGACGATGAGCTAGAAGAGAATCCTGAAATCCCTTTAGATGATGATTTTGCAGAAAATTTTCCTGAACACACTGATTCGGAATCAGAAGCCTATAATCCACCACCAGTTGCCCAGAATCCTAATCCACGACAAAATTTCCAAGGCCCGACGCCTCTGTAGCCGATAAACCTAGAAAGGTAAAGTAACGAACAGGGTCAGAACCATCCTTACCAAGGAGACCGAAGCTTCTACAATTTGGACACAGAAGGCTCAGCAGACAGAGCCCTCCCGGTGTTAGTCCATCGTGTGGCACGTAATGACGAACAAGGAAGAGCTGCTATCGACCGAGTCATGCAGGTTGATGCTGCTATAGGATTCAACACCGTTCTCATTCGTAACTTAGAGGACAGTCATAATGCGACAAGAGATCGTACTAATTACTTGATGAGAGAACCACCGGCATCCCAGGCTGAAGTTAGGGAACTACGAGAACGACAAATATCACAAGACAGGCGTATGTACAAAATAGAACGCCAGTTATCCAAATCCAGGGCCGGATCCAGTAGGAAGTAGATTATACTCTACTCGCCCTCTGTTTACTCTTTTGGTTATAGTTAAGTCTGCGAATATGTTCTAGCGTTATTTTTCATGTTTTTCAGTACGACCGCGAAATTTTCATTTTCGGTAGGTCGGTTTAATGTCGATGTTTTCCCAATATTGTGGTGTATTGTAGACCTATTTAGGGTCAAGTTTTCCAAACTCTATGTACTCAATATACCAACATAATCGGCATGCATTTTCATACTCTTTGAAAAATAACCACTCAAATTCATATTATCCTGTTGCAAGTTGTACTTGTAGTAGACTTCTATTTCCAATTTCCTTATAAGATTCATATTGAACTAAGTGTTTTAGTTCAGAGATATCATATTCATGTTCACTCTTGATATCTTACCATCTTTTCATCCTTTAACTTTTATAGTAAAAGTTGCCTCCGTGGAGAAACCCAATGTGTGTCAATGTTAATGAAGCGCCAACACCACCTCTGCCACCACCTCCTCAATTTGATGTTGCCATGTTTCAGGCGGCGGTCACAGCAGCGGTCGCAGCTGCTATGTCTCATATAAACACCACTAGTGCTAGTGGATTAGGAGTTGGTGCGCATCCCTCCAACCACGGAGAAAGTCACGGGCACTCACGAGAGTGTACCTACAAAGACTTTTCAAACGCTAAACCCAGGACCTTTAACAGGACTGGGGGAGTTATGGCATTAAGACAATGGATCGAGAAAACGGAGGCAATCTTCGAGATCCGCTCCTGCCTAGAGGGTAGCAAAGTCAAATTTGATGTTTCTACCTTTGTTGATAGACCCCTAACATGGTGGAACGGCCATGTTAAGTCACTGACCTTAGTAGTGGATAACTCTATAAGTTGGGAGAGCTTGAAAACCATGTTGATGCGGGAGTACTCCCCGCGAGGGGAAATTCAGAAGCTCGAACAAGAGCTGTGTGGTCTTACTATGGTTGGTTCAGACATAACAACCTACACAAATTGATTCTGCGACTTAGCAATCCTATGTCCAGAAATGGTTGCTCTAGAGAGCAAAAAGATTGAGAGGTATATCTGGGGGCTGTCACCCCAGATTCAGGCAAGTGTCATTGCTTCCAGGCCTGTTACCTTTGACAGTGCCAAAGAACTGGCACAGTCCCTTATCGACCATGGAGCCCGTCAAAACTCAGTGGTTTCTAACCCTGAAGCAACAATAGCAACAACAACAAGAAGAAGAAAGGTTGGAATAAAAGGAAGGGTAAATCTTCTCGAGAACCCTCGAAGAAGCAACAGCTAGTGGCGGTCCATGCTGCTACTGTACCTGCTGCTGTTCCTGCTAACCCTACACCAGCTAAGCCTTATGCTGGTAATCTCCCCAAATGCAACAAGTGCAATTTTCACCACAATGGAAATTATCGGGAAATGCAGTGTCGTAACTGCAACAGAAGAGGGCATACTGCCCGATTCTGTAAATCACCACCCCAACCGATTAACCAAGTACCTGCCGCTGGAGTAGGTCAAGCATGCTATGGATGAGGTGATGTAGGGCATTTTAAAGAGATTGTCCGAAAGTTGGAAATGTCGGTGGAGTTGGGAGGATTCTAGCATTTGGTCACGAAGAAGCGGTGGCAAACCCTGCGGTGGTCACGGGTACGTTTCTTCTCAACAATACTTATGCATGCATTCTATTTGATTGTGGTGCTGAGAAGAGCTTCGTGAGCCATAATTTCAAACACCTGCTAAATCAAAACTCCCAACCACTAAATGAAACTTTCATAGTCGAAGTGGCTAACGAGAAATCCGAATACACCAACGATATATACATAGGATGTACCCTTACCTTGAATAACTTTTCGTTCCCAATAGACCTTATGTCGGTCTCTGTCAAAAGTTTCGACGCCATAATGGGTATGGATTGGTTGTGCTCTAACCATGCCGACATCCTATGCTATGAAAGAGCCATTCGCCTGAACTGCCAACTAACAAAACTCTTATCATCTACGGCGACAAACCCGGAACGAACCTTCCGATAATTTCTTGCATCAAGGCACAAAAGTACCTTCGTAAGGAGTACTGTGCTTTCTTAGCTCACGTGGTAGATAAAAAGCAAGAAGTGAAAGACATCGCTGGCATTCCTGAGGTCTGCAACTTTCTCGACATATTTCCCGACGATCTTCCAGGAGTGCCTCCCGAACGACAAGTCGAATTAAGAATCGACTTAATCCCTAGGGATACCCCTGTAGCCAAATCCCCATATCATCTTGCACGAACTCCTTAGCAAAGGTTTAATCTGTCACACCCCAAAACCGAGAACGGCGGAAACGTTCTGGGGCGGAGGACGTCATGTACAGTATCATAACAATGCATAATAGTAAAGACAAGAAACAACATCCATTGCATTAATATAATAATTGTAATACAAGCGTGTTCTGTAAAGTTTTTAAGACACCAAAAGTATAATCAAAATAAAAGATGAGTCTTGTATGTGCTCCATCTTCTCAAAAGCTTCATCTGTACCTGTCTACTGATGACCTGAGAATACAAGTTATTTTGAAAGCGATTATCAGCATAAAGCTGGTGAGTTCATAAGTATTTAGTGCCATTGCTTGTATAAAAATGTTAGTAACAATGTAGTGTAGTAATCGGTTTCAAATATTTGTAAATAGTATACTCCCTGGAAAGCCCTATGTTTTCCAGTAAAAAGTAGTGTTCTACCAAGACCCGAGTGTTTGTATAATTGTCCTTTTGTAAATGTAAGGGTTTTTCCCTAGTAAAACTATTAGTATAAAAATATAGTTTACTGAAACGAGTATGTGACCAAGTCACAAAGTAATGAAATACAGACTCCAGGTGGTACTGAATGAACAATACGCCTCGAAAAGTCTATTTTTGCCTTAAATCCTTATTTAGTTAATTTAAGGTTTGAATGTGAACTTGTATGTAACCATACTGATCGACGGTTGAATAACTGATGACCCTCCTGGTCACACGTAGTATGGTGACATTTTGTCACCCCTTGGCCTAGTCGGCTCGGACTGTAGCTATCAGTCGGGATGTGGGAGTGTCTGTCCCGTATAGATCTATACACATAATGCCCGCTCTCCCTCCAGGAGACTCTGGTTACACGGTGATAGCATAACGAAGTGTCGTATCGAGAAGTAGTATCTCACATTATGTTTTAGTAATTACTGTTTGGATAACGTATAGTATATTCTCTTGTATCGTGTATAGTATGTTCCCATATATAGTGTATAGTATGTTCTGTTACTTAATGTAGTATTTATGTAATGACTCACAATGTATTGACTCTTGTATGGATCGTTGTAGTAGTAGTAATAAGTAGTAATCGCTTAACTATACCTATTATAGTTAGATAGTAAGGTTGTTTGGATGCCTTTGTTACCCAAAGGAAATGAACTAATGTGAAAGCTTTTATATCCAACACACACACACACACACACATATATATATATATATATATATATATATATATATATATATATATATATATATATATATATATATCATATATAACTAAGAATTCAACGACATTCGGACAAATAACAAGGTACCCTAAGTCCACAACCAAACAAGGAACAGGAAATAAGGTGAGCTATCAGTCCTAAGTCCTTCAAGTCTTACTTATATAAATATACTACTGTAGATATGGGTTTGAAAATATTACAAGTATAAAAGGGTTTGAAAACAGTTTTAGCATCAAAAGAGTTATATAAAAAGGTTTGAAAGCATTGAAAATCCATAAGTTTGATCGTATATTGAAAGTAGTAAGAAATCTTTCTGTTTATTCTAGTTATTAATCACATGTGATTAAAGCAATAACTAGAAGTGTTCAACTTGTATTCCCCCCCCCCCATAAAAGCATTGAAAATCATTTAAAAGGTTGATTAAGGGGGTATGAACTCACCTGCAGTGAGTGGATTTGATGGAAGTGCCGGGTAGGATGCTAGGTGTCAAGTGAGGACTTGAACACACACACGGATCCTATGTAACATGAAGTGATACACCAATGTATCTAATTAGTCATGTTACAACTAATTAATCAAGTAAAGACCTCCTAATACATGGAAACACTTTGATTTAAGTGCTAGGAGTGCTAAAGGGTTGCAGCTAAGGAGAGTATGGCCTCACATTGGAGTTTACTCCTCATTTGGTAACCCTAGATGTGTTTACGGTTTATGGACCATTTCCCCCATGAGTTTACGGCCGTAAACTCATGGTACTTGGTGCATTTGTGTGTTTTAAGGTCTTATACTTCACAAGAAAGTGTTCTAAGTTTGAATCAAAGGCTTAGGAAGTGGTTAGGGCTCGAAATGGACCTTCTTTGGAGTTTACGGTCCTTGGACCACCTTGGAGAGTTTACAGTCGTAAACCCTTGAGTTTACGGTCATAAACCCATGAGTTTACGGCCGTAAACTCATGGTTACTCCAACCATTTCGTGTTTTGGTGTTTCTAGTTCATGCATGCAAGGTTCTAGTCTTTTATCCAAGCCATAGAAGGTGTTAGGGGCACATAAACACCACTTGGTGGTGTTTACGGTTCAAGGATCTCCCTTGACCGTAAACACATATGTTCTTGGGGATTTTGATGTTCTTCCAATGGATTAATAAGTATCCTAAGCAAATAACTAGATAGGAGGAGTGTACTTACTTATAGGAAGCTTGTAAGAGTGTTTAGGACCCAAAAACACTAGTGTGTGTTCTTGGTGTTCTTGGTGTTTTGAAGAACACTTGAAGATCTAAGTAAAAATCAAGAATCCATGGATGAAATGATGTATAAACACTAGGTGAAGTGTTGTATGAACGAATCTAGGAAGGAAATACTTACATTTTGGCGGATTTGAAGAAAGTGTGTGATGATACTTGAGAGAAAAGTGGTGGGTGTTCTTGAGGTGGGAAGTGTAAAGTGAAAATGGGGAGTAAACTCATGCTATATGCATGAGTTCAAGTTGAAGAGGAGTTTACGGCCCAAACTCCTCTTGTTTGGCCGTAAACACCTTGTTATGGTGTTAGTTGTTTAATCGTTACACATTACGTCCTAGAAAACACTCCCTTTTATTTAATCGCTTCATGAATTTATTTTAAAAACACCCAAACGGACTTTTAACCGGAAAAAAATGTACTGAAATGTATTTGACTATTATTTGAAGTGTTTGACTGAAGAGATTATACAAATGAAAATTTCGGGTTGTCACATCATCCCCCCGTGAGAGGTAATTTCGTCCCGAAATTAGAGTTTAAGCAACTAAGTTATTACAAATAACTAAGTAAAGAGATGAGGATATTTAAGTTTCATTTGATCCTCGTGCTCCCATGTGAATTCCGGTCCTTGCTTGGCATTCCATCGAACCTTCATGATTGGGATGCGGCTTTGTTTCGTTCGTTTGACCTCTCGGTCCATGATCTCTACAGGTTCTTCCACGAAGTTGAGGCTCTCGTTGATCTCGATTTAGTCGAGTGGGATTACAAGAGTCTCATCGGATAGGCACTTTTTCAAGTTAGAGACGTGGAAGGTAGGATGTACGTTACTTAGTTCGCGGGGTAGATTGAGTTTGTAAGCTACGGGGCCGATTCTAGCGAGAATCTTGAAATGCCCTATGTACCTTGGATTTAGCTTTCCACGCTTTTCGAAGCGTATCAAGCCCTTCCAGGGTGAGACTTTCAAAAGGACTCGGTCTCCCACTTGGAATTCTAAAGGTTTCCTTCGTTTGTCTGCGTAGCTTTTCTGTCGGTCTCTAGAGGCTTTTAATCGTTCACGAATCTGAACGATCTTCTCTGTCGTTTCCCGAATGATCTCCGGACCCGTGAGAGTGCTGTCAGGAACTCGTCCTTTAGCTAACTGAGTGTCACCCACCTCAGCGCAGCATAGAGGGGATCTGCACTTCCGGCCGTAAAGGGCTTCAAATGGAGCAGCCTTGATGCTCGTGTGATAACTGTTGTTGTAAGAGAATTAGACGAGAGGTAAGTGGGTATCCCACGCCTTCCCAAAGTCGATCACACAGGCTCGCAGCATATCTTCCAAGATCTGGATAGTTCTCTCACTTTGTCCGTCGGTCTGTGGATGGTAGGCTGTACTCATGTCCAGCCTCGTTCCTAGGGAGCTTTGTAGGGACTGCCAGAATCTCGAAGTGAATCTACTATCTCTATCGGAGATAATAGACATAGGAACACCATGCAGTCGTATTATCTCCCTAATGTATGTTCTCGTGAGCTTCTCCATTTTATCGGTTTCTTTGATGGGTAGGAAGTGTGCGGACTTGGTCAATCTGTCGACGATGACCCATATGGTATCATGTCCACCCGTTGTCTTGGGTAACTTGGTTATGAAATTCATAGTGATCCGCTCCCACTTCCATTCAGGTATCTCTGGTTGCTGGAGTAGACCTGATGGTTTCTGGTATTCGACCTTGACCTTGGCGCAAGTAAGGCATTTACTTACGAAGGTAGCAATCTCTGCTTTCATGTTAGGCCACCAGTATGACTTTTTGAGATCTAGATACATCTTATCTGAACTCGGGTGGACGGAGTATCGAGTGTTGTGCGCTTCCTTCATGACCAGGTCTCTAAAGCCACCGTGTTTCGGTGTCCAGATCCGGTCTATGAGATATAAGGCTCCATCACCCTTGGCTTCCAAGTTCTTATCCATTCCTCGCAGGTATTCTCCCGCTACATTTTCAGGTTTCAAGACTTCGAGCTGAGCCTCCTTAATCTGTGCGGGTAGATGCGAATGGATAGTCATTGTTAAGGATTTGACTCTTCGACCAGAATATTCTTTCCGACTTAGGGCGTCTGCTACTACATTGGCTTTACCCGGATGATAACGAATTTCACATTCATAGTCATTGAGTAGTTCTACCCACCGTCGTTGTCTCATATTGAGCTCCTTCTGGTTGAATATGTGCTACAGGCTTTTGTGGTCTGTAAGATAGTACTCTTCGTACCATACAGGTAGTGTCTTTGGTGCTGACCAGTTCTCGATGGCTTTAATTTTGGATGGGTCCACATGGATTCCTTCTTCTCTAACCACGTGTCCTAAGAATTCGACTCTTCGGATCCAAAATTCACATTTAGAGAACTTCGCATAATGCTTCTCCGATCATAAGGTTCCTAGGAATTGTCGCAGATGATCGCTATGCTCTTCCTCGCTTCGAGAGTAGATAAGTGTATCATCAATGAAGACGATGACGAACTGATCCAAGTAAGGACGACATACTCTATTCATCAAGTCCATGAATACTGTGGGCGCATTGGTCAGTCCGAATGGCATCACTACGAACTCGTAATGTCCGTAACGAATTCGGAAGGCTGTCTTCGGAACATCCTCCTCCAGTACTCGTAACTGTGATACCCAGACCTCAGATCAATCTTGGAGAAGTAGCTCGCCCCTTGCAGTTGGTCAAATAAATCGTCTATGCGCAGAAGAGGGTAACGATTCTTGACTGTGAGCTTGTTGAGTTCCCTGTAATCGATGCACATACGGAACGATCCTTCCTTCTTCTTGACGAACAAGATCGGAGCTACCCAGGGTGAGAAGCTTGGTCTTATAAAGCCCTTGCTGAGCAGTTCGTTAAGTTGACCGGACAGTTCTTGCATCTCAGCAGGTGCTAGACGATAGGGCGATTTGGCTACGGAGGTCGCTCCTGGGATTAAGTCGATTCGGAACTCGACTTGACGTTGCGGGGGTAATCCTGGGAGTTCTTCCGGAAAGACGTCAGGAAAATCGCGTACTACGGGGAGGTCTTTTAGGTCCTTTGTTTTCCGGCTCGTATCGACAACGTGCGCTAGGAATGCACGATATTCCTTACGCAAGTACTTCTGGGCTTGAATACTTGAGATGATACGAAGGCTTGAACTGGGTTTGTCTCCGTAGATCAACAAGGGTTCGTTATTCAGTAGATTCAGGCGGACTGCTTTTTCTAAGCACAGAATGTCGGCACGATAAAGACTCAGCCAGTCCATGCCTATGATGACGTCGAAACTCTGGATAGCTACTGGTATGAGGTCGATTGGAAACGAATGATTATCTAGTGTGAGGGAACACCCTATGTAAATTTCGTTAGAACTCTCTGTCTTGTCGTTAGCCATTTCCACGACGAAGGTTTCTTTTAGTGTTTGCGGTGAGTGTTTAAGTAAGTGTTTAAAGTTTTGGTTTACGAAGCTTCTTTCTGCCCCACTATCGAATAGGACATAAGCATAAGAGTTATCGAGAAGGAACGTACCCGTGACTACAGTGGGGCCTGCCACGACCTCATTGTGGCCAATAGCAAGTAGTCTTCCTACTCCTCCTACATTCCCAGCTTTAGGGCAGTTTCTTTTGAAGTGTCCTATCTCACCGCACCCATAGCAGGCTTGACTCACTCCGGCACTGGGAATCTAATTGATGGGTTTGGGTTGTGCTCTGCAAAACCATGCGGTATGGCCCTTCCGGTCGCAGTTAGTGCAGTGCATCTCACGGCAGGGGCCGTTATGATGGAAAGAGCACTTAGTGCACTTGGGTAGGTTCTATGCATATGTTTTGGCTGGTACAGGGGCAGCAGGAGTTGTGGCAGCATGGACAGCCACTGTCTGTTGTTTCTTGGAAGAGGATTGATGTGATTTTCCCTTCCTTCGATCCCCACGCTTCCCTTTGTTGTTGGTCGCGTCGGTTGGTGCTGGGGCAGTAGTTGTGGTTGTTGCTTGAGTAGAAGGAGCTTCATGATCGATGAGCCTTTGGGCCAATTCCTTGGCACTATCAAAGGTCGCAGGGTTTGAAGCTAGAACGTTCCCACGATACGGGGGCACCAAACCCCAGATGTATCTCTCGATCTTTTTGTTTTCGGTGGGGACCATGTTTGGACATAGAGCCACCCGGTCGCAGAACCTGGCTGTATAAGCCACTATCTCGGAACCCTGCATTTTGAGGTTCCATAGTTCCTCCTCAAGCTTCTGAATTTTGCCCCTCGGGCGGTACTCCCTTGTCATAAGGTCCTTCAGTGTGTCCCAGCCCATGGCGTTGGCTGTTACCAGTGAGAGGGATTTGACATGGCCATTCCACCACGCCAGGGCCCTTTAGGTGAAGGTGCAAGCAGCAAACTTTATCTTGCTTCCTTCGGGGCATGAGCACATCTTAAAGATTGCTTCTGTTCTCTCGATCCATTGGGACAGTGTGAGGATCCCTCCGGTTCCGTTGAAGTATGTAGGTTTGCAGCTGATGAAATCTTTATAACTACACTCCCGTGCACGTGGATGGATTTCACCTTGGCTAGAGTTAGTGCCAGTCCCCGTTCCACTAACACCACCAGAGTTTACTTGTGCCATGGCGGCGGTCACAGCTGCCTGGAACATCACCGGATCGAACTGCGGTGGGGGTGGTGGTGGTGTTTGATTCGCAGGCATGTTTCTGGTTGGACGCTTGCGAGGCGGCATCTTTTACTGAAATTTCATGAAAATGATGACAATAGTAAGTATCGACTGTAAGTATGATGAGAGTGTTTCATAGACTAAATCGCCATAGTCCAATTGATAGATAGAAGCATATCAATAGAGTAGGAAAAACACAAGAGTAGGAACTTGTCACTAGATTAGATAACTGCCAAGATTACTGGTATTAATGATGTAAAATGTGTTCGGGAAAAAAAATGACCTAACAGTAGGTCTTACATCAAACCATAAGGGAAAATGTTGGCAGCTTAGAAGTCTAGTTAGAGTACTTTCAAAGTTAGGAAAGTTTATAGACAAGTGCTCTATAGAGCATAGAAAAGATAGGCTATTCCTTAATCAAAAGAGAAATATGAGTTAACATGTTCTACCGGCGACGGGTATCCCTTGGGCTCACCCTCAGGTCTGCCAATTGACGTACCACTTCCTGTAGATGTCGCTCATGCGCCCTCTGATGCATTCGGAGTTCCAAGACTTCAGCCCGGGATGCAGCTAGCTGTTGATGCAGAGTCTCATTGGTCCTCCTAGTCCTATCCATAGCCTCTTCGAGTTGGCGAATGCGGACTGTGTTAAGGCTAGAGTTGGAGTCAATTTCCACTACTCGGTCGATGGCTGCATGGCCTTGCTCGACGTTCCTAGCAATCCTACGGACCATGATGGGCAGGACTCGGTCAGCTGAACCTCCCTCGGTTATGTTGTAGAAGCTTCGGTCTCCGTTGTAAGGTAAGGGCTGACCCTGCTCATCACTCTATCGATTCAAGGTTATTGCCCACAAGGGAGTGGGACCTTGAAATGTCAGACGGGGGTTGAGGTTTGGAAATGGAACTCCTTGGGGAAGGTTGTTGACCTCTGGTTCGGAGTCGGAGCTATCAGAAAAGCCTTCTGCACGGTGATCATCCAGAGGGATTGGGTGATCATCTTCTGGCTCCTCATCAAGCCATCCACCCATGCCTTGGTTGGGATAGTACGGATTGCCAGGGAGATGGGAGCCAGCCATGCTATCTACGCGAGAATAAGGGAAAGAATAGTTAATAGACATACTAATCTAAGATACTTATAAGATGATCGTTTATAGTTGATTCAATACTTGCATAGTGCATACTAATTACATGCAACCAAAACAGGATAGACCTTCGAATAAGTGACCCTAACTCTAAATCCACAACTAAACAAGGAACAGGAGGTAAAGCAAAGATCACAGATTCTAAGTCTATAGCGCCTTCGTCACATGTAACCTTGGAGTATCCACTTAGCAACTATTGCCCTACTAGTAACGACCTTTTTAATTCTCACATATGTAGTTTATAGTAATGCAGAATACTCCTATAGTATTCTGTTCTAACGTTCTTGTTGTAGTAGTGTTGGTAAGTTTTTAGACTTGTTGCAACACCACAATCATTCTTAGGCACATGCTAGTCACTCCTCGGAAAATATTGTTGATCAGGCTATATCCCCCTAGTTTTGACTATATGTCTCTAAGCCTAATTGTGCTGTTCAACAATCGTAATATTTTTGTTATGTTCTAGCATGATACTAACCCTGGTATGAATGGATGCATATATATACTTAGTTAAATATTTTATTATTTAAAAGTATATATTCTTGGTCAGAGTGTTTTAATCCCGATGTGTTTATAGTTCGTATATCTTTTATGGGTTGATATACTCGATTCACTATAAACAATGCTCTGATACTAATCTGTCACACCCCAAAACCGAGAACGGCGGAAACGTTCTGGGGCGGAGGACGTCATGTACAGTATCATAACAATGCATAATAGTAAAGACAAGCAACAACATCCATTGCATTAATATAATAATTGTAATACAAGCGTGTTCTGTAAAGTTTTTAAGAAACCAAAAGTATAATCAAAATAAAAGATGAGTCTTGTATGTGCTCCATCTTCTCAAAAGCTTCATCTGTACCTGTCTACTGATGACCTGAGAATACAAGTTATTTTGAAAGCGAGTATCAGCATAAAGCTGGTGAGTTCATAAGTATTTAGTGTCATTGCTTGTATAAAAATGTTAGTAACAATGTAGTGTAGTAATCGGTTTCAAATGTTTGTAAATAGTATACTCCCTGGAAAGCCCTATGTTTTCCAATAAAAAGTAGTCTTCTACCAAGACCCGAGTGTTTGTATAATTGTCCTTTTGTAAATGTAAGGGTTTTTCCCTAGTAAAACTATTAGTATAAAAATATAGTTTACTGAAACGAGTATGTGACCAAGTCACAAAGTAATGAAATACAGACTCCAGGTGGTACTGAATGAACAATACGCCTCGAAAAGTCTATAGTAGTAATATGTAGACTCCAGGAGGTACGCCTCGAAAAGTCTATTTTTGCCTTAAATCCTTATTTAGTTAATTTAAGGTTTGAATGTGAACTCGTATGTAACCATACTGATCGACGGCTGAATAACTGATGACCCTCCAGGTCACACGTAGTATGGTGACATTTTGTTACCCCTTGGCCTAGTCGGCTCGGACTGTAGCTAGCAGTCGGGATGTGGGAGTGTCTATCCCGTATAGATCTATACACATAATGCCCGCTCTCCCTCCAGGAGACTCTGGTTACACGGTGATAGCACAACGAAGTGTCGTATCGAGAAGTAGTATGTCACATTCTGTTTTGGTAATTAGTGTTTGTATAACGTATAGTATATTCTCTTGTATCGTGTATAGTATGTTCTCTTGTATAGTGTATAGTATGTTCTGTTACTTAATGTAGTACTTATGTAATGACTCACAATGTATTGACTCTTGTATGGATCGTTGTAGTAGTAGTAATAAGTAGTAATCCCTTAACTATACCTATTATAGTTAGATAGTAAGGTTGTTTGGATGCCTTTGTTACACAAAGGAAATGAACTAATGTGAAAGCTTTTATATCCAACACATATATATATGATATATAACTAAGAATTCAACGACATTCGGACAAATAACAAGGTACCCTAAGTCCACAACCAAACAAGGAACAGGAAATAAGGTGAGCTATCAGTCCTAAGTCCTTCAAGTCTTACTTATATAAATATACTACTGTAGATATGGGTTTGAAAATATTACAAGTATGAAAGGGTTTGAAAACAGTTTTAGCATCAAAAGAGTTATATAAAAAGGTTTGAAAGCATTGAAAATCCATAAGTTTGATCGTATATTGAAAGTAGTAAGAAATCTTTCTGTTTATTCTAGTTATTAATCACATGTGATTAAAGCAATAACTAGAAGTGTTCAACTTGTATTCCCCCCCCCCCCCCATAAAAGCATTGAAAATCATTTAAAAGGTTTATTAAGGGGGTATGAACTCACCTGCAGTGAGTGGATTTGATGGAAGTGTCGGGTAAGATGCTAGGTGTCAAGTGAGGACTTGAACACACACACGGATCCTATGTAACATGAAGTGATACAACAATGTATCTAATTAGTCATTTCACAACTAATTAATCAAGTAAAGATCTCCTAATACATGGAAACACTTTGATTTCAGTGCTAGGAGTGCTAAAGGGTTGCAGCTAAGGAGAGTATGGCCTCACATTGGAGTTTACTCCTCATTTGGTAACCCTAGATGTGTTTACGGTTTCTGGACCATTTCCCCCATGAGTTTACGGCCGTAAACTCATGGTACTTGGTGCATTTGTGTGTTTTAAGGTCTTATACTTCACAAGAAAGTGTTCTAAGTTTGAATCAAAGACTTAGGAAGTGGCTAGGGCTCGAAATGGACCTTCTTTGGAGTTTACGGTCCTTGGACCACCTTGGAGAGTTGACGGTCGTAAACCCATGAGTTTACGGCCGTAAACTCATGGTTACTCCAACCATTTCGTGTTTTGGTGTTTCTAGTTCATGCATGCAAGGTTCTAGTCTTTTATCCAAGCCATAGAAGGTGTTAGGGGCACATAAACACCACTTGGTGGTGTTTACGGTTCAAGGATCTCCCTTGACCGTAAACACATATGTTATTGGGGATTTTGATGTTCTTCCAATGGATTAACAAGTATCCTAAGCAAATAACTAGATAGGAGGAGTGTACTTACTTATAGGAAGCTTGTAAGAGTGTTTAGGACCCAAAAACACTAGTGTGTGTTCTTGGTGTTTTGAAGAACACTTGAAGATATAAGTAAAAATCAAGAATCCATGGATGAAATGATGTATAAACGCTAGGTGAAGTGTTGTATGAACGAATATAGGAAGGAAATACTTACATTTTGGCAGATTTGAAGAAAGTGTGTGATGATACTTGAGAGAAAACTGGTGGGTGTTCTTGAGGTGGGAAGTGTAAAGTGAGAATGGGGAGTAAACTCATGCTATATACATGAGTTCAAGTTGAAGAGGAGTTTACGGCCCAAACTCCTCTTGTTTGGCCGTAAACACCTTGTTATCGTGTTAGTTGTTTAATCGTTACACATTACGTCCTAGAAAACACTCCCTTTTATTTAATCGCTTCATGAATTTATTTTAAAAACACCCAAACGGACTTTAAACCGGCCAAAAATGTACTGAAATGTATTTGACTATTATTTGAAGTGTTTGACTGAAGAGATTATACAAATGAAAATTTCGGGTTGTCACATAATCAAACCAAGCTTCTCACCCTGGGGAGCACCGGTTTTGTTCGTGAAGAAGAAGGATGGATCATTTCGTATGTGCATAGACTACCGCGAGCTGAATAAACTTACTATAAAGAACTGATACCCTCTGCCTCGCATTGACAATCTGTTCGACCAACTTCAAGGTACGAGCTACTTCTCGAAAATAGACTTATGAGCCGGGTATCACCAGTCACGGGTTTTGGAGGAGGACATTCCCAAAACCGCATTCAGAACTCGTTATGGTCATTACGAGTTTGTAGTGATGCCATTCGGATTGACGAATGCACCTGCTATATTCATGGACTTGATGAACAGAGTGTGTCGTCCATTCGTATACAAATTCGTCATAGTCTACATTAACGATATTCTTATCTACTCAAAAAGTGAAGAGGAGCATGGCCAACATCTCCGTCAAGTATTGCAAACTCTCAGAGCAAAGAAACTCTATGCGAAGTTCTCAAAATGTGAATTTTGGATCAGGAAGGTAGATTTACTGGGTCACGTGGTTAGTCAAGAGGGAATACATGTGGACCCCTCCAAAATAAAGGCAATTGAGAACTGGTCAGCACCTAAAACACCTACAGAAATCCGTCAATTCTTAGGTCTTGCTGGCTACTATCACAGATTCATCCAAAATTTCTCCCGAATTGCTAAACCTCTTACCACCCTGACGCAAAAGCGTGTAACTTTTAGCTGGGGAGAAAAACAATAAACAACGATCCAAACACTGAAGCGAGCTCTGTGCAGCGTACCGATCCTGTCTCTTCCTGAAGGGACAGAGGATTTCGTAGTGTACTATCATTCTTCTAATCAAGGGCTTGGATGTGTTCTTATGCAAAGAGGAAAGGTTATATCATACGCCACAAGACAGCTAAAGACACATGAGGTGAACTATACAACACATGACCTTGAACTAGGAGCAGTGGTATTTGCTCTGAAGATCTGGAGACATTACTTATATGGCACGAAATGCACAATATTCACGGACCATAAAAGTCTTCAGCATATCTTCGACCAGAAAGAGTTGAACATGAGGCAACGATGGTGGGTGGAGCTACTGAACGACTATTAATGTGAGATTCTTTATCACACTGGTAAAGCCAATGTGGTAGCTGATGCCCTTATGTGACAACCCGAATTTTCTATTCTGTACAACCATTCGATTCAATCGAAGTCAGAACAGTTTCTACTAACTTTCAAGCTTTTTGGAATAAGTTTGAGTGTTTTAAAGTTAGTACTTCAAGAGATAACAGGAGAGAGGATGCCCTAGGGTTTATTGTGCAACAATAATGTCCCAAAACTCCAAGAGTTTGGAGTTTACGGCCTAAACAAAGGTGTTTACGACCGTAAACCCTAAAAGGGGGTATAAATATGACACTTAGTCATTATTTACCACTTTTCACATTTTCAAGATCCAAAACCCATTTCTCTCTCAAGTATCATCCGACTTTTCTTCAAGATCTTCAACTTTGTAAGTGTTTCTATCCCTAAAAAGTCGATATCTTACTTAATCTAGTGATCTTACGTGATTCCATCCGTGAAATCATTCCATTTGTGTAGATCTTAAAGTGTTCTTAGTTTCACCAAGAACACCAAGAACACACACTAGTGTTTTTGGACTTTTAGCACCTTTTCAAGCTTCTACATAGTAAGTACTCTTACTCTAGTGTGTTATAATACTTTTTACACTTCCTAAACATCTAGAAAACATAAGGAAACACAAGATCAAAGGTGTTTACGGTCCAAGATGTTCTTAGACCGTAAACCCTAATGAGGGTACCAAAGTGTGCCCAAGTCCCTTACCAAGCCTTGGAAACTAGCCTAGCCCCTTCCTTGATGTGCTTAGTACTTGAAAAAATCAAAAGACCATAAACCATTTGGGTTTACGGCCGTAAACCCAAAGACAAATGGTCCAAGGACCGTAAACTCCACAAAGGAGTGAAATGGTGCCCTAAACACTTCCTAAGGCTTAAACATGAAGTAGGAATGCTTCTTATGATCTTTAAAGCTTCAAAACTCAAAATGGTCAAAGTAACATGAGTTTACGGCCGTAAACTCATGGTTTTACGACCATAAACTCATTGAGTGATGGTCACAAAACCGTAAACTCCAAGGGAGTTTACCCTTGAACCCTAAACCCAATAGCAATGTCCTACAACACTTAGATGCAATCCTTAGCACTTATAAGTCTTAAATAAGGTGTTTTGTATGTCCTAGGATGTCTTAAATTTGTTAATTAGTTATTATAGGTTAACTACGATCATTGTGTGTGTATAAGTCTTCACTTGACACCTAGCAATCCTATATCATCAGTTCTTCCAAACCACTCACTACAGGTGAGTTCATACCCCTTAATTAACCTTTGAAATGTTTTTAAATGCTTTTATGGGGGGATACAAGTTGAACAATTATAGTTATTATATCAATGACATGTGATTAATAACTACCAAACAAGTGGATTTCTTACTTTCAAACTGTATTACCAAACTGTTTTACTACAAACTGTTTTATAAACTCTTTTTCATATCAAATACTTTTATTAAACTCTTTTAACTTATATTCTGTGTATCTATGTAGATATAGTTATATAAGTAGGATTGAAAGGACTTAGGACTGAGGGTATTCAGGTTATTAAACTCTTTTAATTTATACTCTTTTATTAAACACCTTACTTCCTGTTCCTTGTTTGGTTGTGGACTTAGGGTATTCAGGTTATTTGTCTGAAGGTCGTTTGAATCCTAGTTATATATCATGTATATGTGTATAGATATAAAAGGTTACTTCATTCAGTTCAATACCTTTGGGTAGCAAAGGTACACAAACATGTTCATACATTCAAACAACATTACTGGTAAACTATAATAGGTATAGTTTAGGGAGATACTAATACTATTACTAGAACAGGGAAACATACAATGAGTCAGTTCATACATGAGTCAATAACAAACAAACAATAGATACTATGATGAGAAACAAACAATGATACTATGATGAGAAACAAACAATAGAATACTATGATGAGAAACAAACAATACATGCTAGACAGGGAGAGAACACACAATACAGCTAGCACATACATATACTAGAACATTATTACATTTATGTGAGCCACGTAACGGGGCATGAGACTACCTGTCATGACCGTTTTGTATCCAGAATCTCCTTAAGTGGGGAGCGTATGAGTTTGTGTATAGATCTATACTGGATTGACTATCCTACACCTTGTTGCTCGCTACAGTGGGACTTGCAAGTCTACGGATGCCAAACGTCATTTCTTACGACGTCTTACATCGTCATTTTTCTATAGAGTCGGTAGCAGGATACAGGCCGATCACATGGTACTTTAAATAACAATTGGTTTAAGGTAGTTAGTACAGTAGTAGTTACTTAATACAACACTACAATACTATTTAATTTCCCATTACATTTACTTTGTGATCTTCACACAATAAACAATAATGTAAGAACTATATTTTTTGTTAATGATAGTCGGACTTGGGAAAATACACACTCTTACAAGAGACACACACACAGATACTAGATGCCTTGGTAGAAGGCTACTTTTAGTAGGAAACATAGGGTTTTCTAGGGGAGTTCAAACAATTACAAACTTTTACAAGCTGATACAATTACAGACTTACAAACACTTTTATGCAAATACAGACATTAATACAGTTATGATCTCACCAGCTTTAAAGCTGATAAACTCTTTCAAAATAACTTGTATTCTCAGGTCACCAGTAGACAGGTACCGGTGCCAGGTTTTGAGAAGATGGAGCTCGTTCAATACTCATCTTTTATTTTGATGTATATTTTTGGTGTCTATATAACTTGACAGAACACACTTGTATGAAATTATATTATTAATGCAATGGATGATGTTGTTGCTTGTTTACTACTTTTCATTGTTGTGATACTGAACATGACATCCTCCACCCCCGAACGTTTCCGCCGTTCCGGTTTTGGGGTGCGACAGATTGGTATCAGAGCATTGTTTATAGTGAATCGAGTGTATCAACCCATAAAAGATATACGAACTATAAACACAGCGGGATTAAAATACTCTGATAAAGAGTTTATACTTTTAAATAATAAAATATTTAACCAAGTATACATACCTGCATTCATACTAAAATCAGTGTCACTGGGACAGAACAAAAGTATTACGATTGCTGGGCAACACAAGTAGACTTAGAGACATATGGTCAACCCTGGGAAGATGTAGCCTGATCAACTACATTATCCGAGGAGTGATTAGCATGTGCCTAAGTGTGGTTGTGAGGTTGCAACAAGTCTAAAAACTTACCAACACTACTATAATGACAACAGTAGAATAGAACATAAACTTAAAATACTATAGGAGTATTTTGTGTTCCTTTAATTACTTATCTGAGAACTAAAGGTCTTTATTAGAGTTAGGGTCACTTATTCGAAGGTCTATCCTGTCTTGGTTACATATGACTGGTATGCACTACGCAAATGTTGAAGTAACTGATAAAGATCATCTTATAATTATCTAATTAGTGCGTCTATTTAGTTATTTCTTTATCTCTTTTCTCGCATAGATATCACGGCTGGATTCCACATCCCCGGCGACCCGTACTACCCCAACAACGGCAATGCAGGATGGCTGGGAGAAGAGCCAGAAGATGATCACCCAATCTGATTGGATGATCACGAAGCTGAAGGCTTTTCTGAGGATTCTGACTCTGAGCCAGAAGTCAACAACCTACCCCCAGCTGCTCAGGACCCAAACCTGAATCCTCGTCCAGCATTTCAAGGACCCACACCCCTGTGGGCCACAAACTTGAATAGATGGAGTCAGGAACAGGGTCAACCCATTCCCTATAATGGAGACAGAAGCTTCTACAACCTCACCGAGGGAGGTTCAGCTGACAGGGTCCTACCCATCATGGTTCGTAGCATTGTTCGGAACACCGAGCAAGGTCGAGCGACTATCGACTGTGTCATGGAGATTGACGCCAACTCTGGCGTTAACATAGTCCGCATTCGCCAACTAGAGTCTGCTCATGAAAGGACTCAGGTCTGCAATGCAGTTCTACAGAGGGAACTTGCTGAAACCCAAGCTGAAGTCAGGGAACTTCGAGCTCAGCAGGCAAGGTCTGAAAGGCGTATGAGGGACATAGAACGTCTACTGTCGGATTCAAGAACTCACTCTAGTAGTTCTCGTCGCCGTTAGAGTCTCATCGACTTCTCTTTTGGATGTAACCTAGTTAGTGTAAAAACTCTAGTCTAATTTCCTATCTTTGTAAATCTTAGACCCGTTAGGTCTTGATTAGGTAGTAGTCTGTCAAAATTTTCCGATCTTGGTTGATGTAAGGCCTACTTCTAGGTCATTTTTTCCCGAACTCATTACATCTGTAATTCCAGTATTGTTGACAGATATCTAATCTCATGGAAATTATTATTCAAATGCTATCATCTGTTAGTTCTAGATCTACATTCAATCGTGCTATTCAATTGTGCTGTTGGGCTTTGGAGAGTTAGTCCATGAGTCATTTTCATCAATTGTCCTATTAAATTCTTATCAATTTCTTCGTCTTTCTAAACTTATAGTTGAAAGATGCCTCCACGTTGATCGACAAGACGTGATCCTCCCGCACCAACACCACCTGCACCTCAAATCGATACAACAACTCTAAATGATGTTGTAGCTGCGGCTGTGGCTACAGCCATGGTTCAATATCATTCATCTGGTTCCACTGGAGGAGGAACCCCTGTTCAATCTACTCTGGGTGAAGCTCATGTGCGCTTGAGAGAGTGCTCCTATAAGGCCTTCACTAACTTCAAGCCCAAGTCCTTCAGAGGGACTGGCGGAGTCATTTCCCTCTCGCAATGGTTCGAGAAAACCGAATCGGTTTTCGAAATCTGCTCCTGTTCAGAGGGGAGCAAGGTCAAGTTCGCTGCTTGCACCTTTGAGGATAAAGCCCTAACATGGTGGAATAGCCATGTCAAGTCACTATCTCTAATAGTGGCTAATGCTATGGGCTGGGAAGCTCTGAGAGAGCTGATGATTGAGGAGTACTGCCCGAGGGGCGAAATCCAAAAGCTAGAAGAGGAACTGTGGAGCCTAACCATGAAGGGCTCCGACATAGTCTCCTAGACCGCCAGGTTCTGCGAACTGGTGGCCCTCTGTCCCAACATGGTTCACACAGAGGGAAAGAAGATCGAAAGGTACATATGGGGGCTGGTGCCTCCATTCCAGGGCAATGTTTTGGCTTCAAACCCCACCACATTTGATAGTGCCAAGCGATTGGCACAGCGGCTCATAGACCATGGGGTTCGTACCCCGGCCGCAACAACAACCCTGGCCATCCCAGAACCCGCCAGAACTGCTGATTCCAAGCGGAAGTTCTGGAATGACAAAAAGAAGAAGAAGGCTGCTAAAAAGCAGCAGATCGTGGCAGTACATGCTGCGATAACACCTGCCATTGCTGCTGCTCCGACAAAGCAGTATGCTGGAAGTTTTCCCAAGTGCAACAAGTGCAACTTCCACCACGCAGGAGCCTGCCGAGAAATGCAGTGTTTGAACTGCAACAGGAAGGGGCACACTGCCTGTTTCTACAAAGCTCCAGCGAGGCCAATCACCCAAGTCCCCGGCGCTGGTGTGGGCCAGGCTTGCTACGGTTGTGGCGAGGTGGGCGACTACAAAAGGAAATGCCCGAAGGCAGGGAATGTCGGTGGAGTGGGAAGAGTTCTGGCCATAGGCCACGAGGAAGCGATTGCCGACCCCACAGTGGTCACGGGTACGTTTCTCCTCGATAACTCTTATGCATGCATACTATTAGATAGTGGAGCGGAGAGGAGTTTCGTGAACCAAAAATTTGCTCATTTACTTAAGCAAAAATCACGAGCACTTAAAGAACCGTTCACTGTAGAAATGGCTAATCGAAAGACAGAGAGCACGAACAGTATATTCATAGGGTGTACCCTAACTTTAGATAGCCATTCATTTTCGATCAACCTCATGCCGGTTTCAATTAAAAGTTTCGACGTCATTACCGGCATGGATTGGTTGAGTCTTCATCGTGCCGACATCATGTGTTACGAAAAGGTTGTACGCCTTAATCTGCCTTCTAGCGAAACCCTAGTAGTTTATGGCGACAAACCCGGCACGAACCTTCGTATCATCTCTAGCATTCAAGCTCAGAATTCTTGTGAAAGGAATGTCGTGCATTCCTTGCTCATGTGGTCGATGTGAGCCAAGAAACGAAAGACATTCAGAACATTCCAGTAGTACGCGACTTTCCCGACATCTTTCCAGAAGAACTCCCAGGATTACCTCCGCAACGTCAAGTTGAATTCAGAATTGACTTAGTTCCAGGGGCTACCCCTGTAGCCAAATCGCCCTATCGTCTAACACCTGCAGAGATGCAAGAACTGTCCTGTCAACTTAACGAACTGCTCAGCAAGGGCTTTATAAGACCAAGCTTCTCACCCTGGGGAGCTCCAGTCTTGTTAGTCAAGAAGAAAGACGGATCGTTTCGTATGTGCATCGACTACAGGGAGCTCAACAAGCTGACCGTCAAAAATCGTTATCCTTTGCCTTGTATTGACGATTTATTTCACCACCTTCAAGGGGCGAATTTATTTTTAAAAATCGACTTAAGGTCCGGATATAACCAACTACGAGTACTAGGGGAGGATGTTCCGAAGACAGCCTTCCGAACTCGTTATGGGCACTACGAATTCGTAGTGATGCCGTTCGGATTAACAAACGCGCCCGCTGTATTCATGGATTTAATGAATAGGGTGTGTCGTCCTTACTTGGACCAGTTCGTCATCGTCTTCATCGATGACATACTTATCTACTCTCGTAGTAAGGAGGAACATAGTCAATATCTTCGACAGGTCTTAGAAACGCTGCATTCGGAGAAGCTCTATGCGAAGTTCTCGAAATGCGAATTTTGGATCCGAAGAGTCGAATTCTTAGGGTACATGGTTAGCAAAGAGGGAATACACGTGGCCCCTTCCAAAATCAAAGCCATTGAGAGTTGGTCAGCACCGAACACGCCTATAGAAATTCGTCAATTTCTAGGCCTCGTTGGCTACTATCGCAGGTTCATTCAGAACTTCTCCCGCATTACGAAACCTCTTACAACACTAACCCAGAAAGGCGTGGCCTTTGACTGGGAAGAGAAGCAGGAGGGAGCGTTCCAAACGCTCAAACGAGCCTTGTGCACCGCACCAATACTATCCCTCCCCGAAGGGATAGAAGACTTCGTTATCTATTGCGATGCGTCAAATCAAGGACTCGGATGTGTTCTGATGCAACGAGGTAAGGTCATCGCCTATGCCTCGAGACAGCTAAAGACACACGAGGTCAACTACACCACACACGATCTTGACCTAGGAGCAGTTGTATTTGCTCTGAAGATCTGGAGACACTACCTGTATGGAACAAAAAGCACTATCTTTACAGACCACAAACGCCTACAACATATATTCGACCAGAAGGAGCTCAACATGAGACAACGACGGTGGGTCGAGCTACTCAGTGATTACGAATGTGAAATTCGTTATCATCCGGGTAAAGCCAACGTAGTAGCTGACGCCCTAAGTCAGAAAGAATATTCTGGTCATAGAGTCAAATCTTTGACTATGACAATCCATTCACACTTGTCCACACAAATTAAGGAAGCTCAGCTCGACGCTTTGAAACCTGAAAATGTGGCGGGTGAATCCCTGAGAGGGACGGATAAGAACTTGGAGGTAAAGGGTGGTGGAGCTTATTATTTCGTGGATCGGATCTGGACCCTGAAACTCGGTGGTTTCAGAGACTTGGTCATGAACGAGGCGCACAACAGTCGTTATTCCGTCCACCCAGGTTCAAATAAGATGTATCTGGATCTTAAAAAGCTATACCGGTCTACTACAACAGTCGGAGACACCGGAATGGAAATGGGAGCGGATCACTATGGACTTCATAACCAAGTTGCCCAAGACAACGGGTGGACTTGATACCATATGGGTCATCGTCGATAGATTGACCAAGTCCGCACACTTCCTGCCTATCAAGGAAACAGACAAGATGGAGAAGCTTACAAGAACTTACATTAGAGAGATTGTACGACTGCATGGTGTTCCCATATCCATTATCTCGGACAGACATAGTAGATTCACTTCGAGGTTCTGGCAGTCGCTACAAAGTTCCCTAGGAACTAGGCTGGACATGAGTACAGCCTAGCATCCACAGACCGATGGGCAAAGTGAGAGGACTCTCCAAACCTTGGAAGATATGTTGCGAGCCTGTGTGATCAACTTTGGGAAAGCATGGGATACTCATTTACCCCTTGTCAAATTTTCCTACAACAACAGTTATCACACAAGCAGAAAGGCTGCTCCATTCGAGGCCCTCTATGGCCGAAAGTGCAGATCCCCTCTGTGCTGGGCTGAGGTGGGTGATACCCAGTTAGCTAAAGGACGAGTTCCTGAAGGCACTCTCATGGGTCTGGAGATCATTCGGGAAACAACGGAGAAGATCGTTCATATTCGTGAACGATTGAAAGCCTCTAGAGACCGACAGAAAAGCTACGCTGATAAACGAAGGAAACCGTTGGAATTCCAGGTGGGCGACCGTGTTCTATTGAAGGTCTCACCCTGGAAGGGCTTGATACGCTTCGGAAAGCGTGGAAAGCTAAATCCAAGGTACATAGGGCCTTTCGAGATTCTCGCAAGAATCGGCCCTGTAGCTTACAAACTTAACTTACCACGCGAACTCAGTAACGTACATTCTACTTTCCACATATCGAACTTGAAAAAGTGTCTGTCCGACGAGACTCTTGTAATCCCACTCGACGAGATCGAGATCAACGAGAGCCTCAACTTCGTGGAAGAACCTGTAGAGATCATGGACCGGGAGGTCAAGAAAACGAAACAAAGTCGTATCCCGATAGTGAAGGTTCGCTGGAACGCCAAGCGAGGACCTGAATTCACTTGGGAGCGAGAGGATCAGATGAAACTGAAATATCCTCATCTTTTTACTTAGTTATTTGTAACTACTTATTTGCTTAAACTCTAATTTCTGGACGAAATTCCTTCTAACTAAGTAAAAAGAAGGAATTTCGTCCCCCCTTTAAAAGGAATTTCATCCCGAAATTAGAGTTTAAGCAAATAAGTAGTTACAAATAACTAAGTAAAAAGACGAGGATATTTCAGTTTCATCTGATCCTCTCGCTCCCAAGTGAATTCAGGTCCTCCCTTGGCGTTCCAGCGAACCTTCACTATCGGGATACGGCTTTGTTTCGTTTGCTTGACCTCCCGGTCCATGATCTCTACAGGTTCTTCCACGAAGTTGACGCTCTCGTTGATCTCGATCTCGTCGAGTGGGATTACAAGAGTCTCGTCGGACAGACACTTTTTCAAGTTCGATACGTGGAAAGTAGAATGTACGTTACTGAGTTCGCGTGGTAAGTTAAGTTTGTAAGTTTGACAACTCGAAATTTCTATTATGTACAACCATTCACTTCAATAGGACTCAAAACTGTTTCTGCTAATTTTCAAGCTTTTTGGAATAAGTTTGAGTATTTTAAGTTTAGTACTTCAGGAGATAACAGGAGAGAGGATGCCCTAGGGTTTGTGGTGAAACAATATTATTCCAAAACTCCAAGAGTTTGGAGTTTACGGCCTAAACAAAGGTGTTTATGGCCTTAAACCCTAAAAGGGGGTATAAATATGACACTTAGTCATATTTTACCATTTTCCACATTTTCAAGATCCAAATCTCAATTCTCTCTCAAGTATCATCCAACATTTATTCAAGATCTTCAACTTGTAAGTGTTTCTTACCCTAATAAGTTGATATATACCTTAATCTAGTGATCTAACATGATTCCATCCGTGAAATCATTTCAAAAGTGTAGATCTTCAAGTTTCACCAAGAACACCAAGAACACACACTAGTGTTCTTGGACTTTTAGCACCTTTTCAAGCTTCTACCTAGTAAGTACTTCTATCCTAGAGTATTATAGAGCTTGTTACACTTCTAAACATCAAGAAAACACCCAAGAAACCAAGGATCAAAGGTGTTTACGGTCCAAGATGTTCTTGGACCGTAAACCCCAAAAAGGGTGCCAAAGTGTGCCCTAGTCCCTTCTAAGCCTTGGAAACTAGCCTAGATCCATTCCTTGATGTGCTTAGTGCTTGAAAACATCAAAAGACCATAAACCATTTGGGTTTACGGCCGTAAACCCAAAGGGAAATGGTCCAAGGACCGTAAACTCCTAAAAGGAGTGAAATGGTGCCCTAATTTCTTCCTAAGGCTTAAACATGAAGTAGGAATGCTTCTTGTGATCTTTAAGGCTTCAAAACACAAAATGGTCAAAGAAACATGAGTTTACGGTCGTAAACTCATGGGTTTACGACCGTAAACTCAATGAGTTATGATCACAAAACCGTAAACTCAAATAAAGGGTCCCCTTGAACCCTAAACTCAATAGCAATGTCCTACAACACTTAGATGCAATCTTTAGGACTTATAGCACTTAAATAAGGTGTTTTACATGTCCTAGGATGTCTTAACTTTGTTAATTAGTTGTTTAAAGACTAATTGGATACATATATGTGATATTATATGTTAAACTAGGATCATTGTGTGTGTACAAGTCTTCACTTGACACCTAGCATCCTATACTTCCCGTTCATCCAAACCACTCACTACAGGTGAGTTCATACCCCTTAATTAACCTTTTAAATGTTTTTAAATGCTTTTATGGGGGGGATACAAGTTGAACTATTATAGTTATTATATCAATCACATGTGATTAATAACTACCAAACAAGTGGATTTCTTACTTTTCAAACTGTGTTATCAAACTGTTTTACTTCAAACTGTTTTACAAACTCTTTTACATATCAAATACTTTTATTAAACTCTTTTAACTTATATTCTGTGTATCTATATGGATATAATTATATAAGTAGGATTGAAAGGACTTAGGACTGATAGCTCACCTTACTTCCTGTTCCTTGTTTGGTTGTGGACTTAGGGTATTCGGGTTATTTGTCCGAAGGTCGTTTGAATCCTAGTTATATATCATGTATATGTGTATAGATATAAAAGGTTACTTCTTTCATTCAGTTCAATGCCTTTGGATAGCAAAGGTATACAAACATGTTCATATACACAAACAACATTACTAGTAAACTATAATAGGTATAGTTTAGGAAGATACTGTTACTAGAACAATGAAACATACAATGAGTCAGTTCATTCATGAGTAATACATAGTGATGAGAAACAAACATAATACATAGTGATGAGAAACAAACATAATACATAGTGATGAGAAACAAACATAATACATAGTGATGAGAAACAAACATAATACACAGTGATGAGAAATAAAACATATAGGCTAGATAGAGAAAGAACACACAATACAGCTGGCACATACATATACATATACATATACATTTCTTACAGTTATGTGAGCCACTTAACGGGGGCATGGCAGTACCTGTCATGACCCGTTTTGTATCCAGAATCTCCTTAAGTGGAGAGCGTATGAGTTTGTGTATAGATCTATACTGGATTGACTATCCTACACATTGCTACTCGCTACAGTGGGACTTGCAAGTCTACGGGTGCCAAACGTCATTTCTTACGACGTCTTACATCGTCGTTTTTCTATAGAGTCGGTAGCAGGATACAGGCCGATCACATGGTACTTTAAATAACAATTGGTTTAAAGTAATTAGTACAGCAGTAGTTACTTAATACACACTACAGTACTATTTCATTTTCCCTTTACATTTACTTTGTGATATTCACACAATAAACAATAATGTAAAAACTATATTTTTGGTTAATGATGGTCAGATTTCGGAAAATACACACTCTTACAAGAGACACACACACAGATACTAGATGCCTTGGTAGAAGGCTACTTTTAGTAGGAAACATGGGGTTTTCTAGGAGAGTTCAAACAATTACAAACTTTTACAAAACTTATACATTACAGACTTACAAACACTTTCATACAAATACAGACACTAATATACTTATGAACTCACCAGCTTTAAAGCTGATAAACTCTTTCAAAATAACTTGTATTCTCAGGTCACCAGTAGACAGGTACCTGTGCCAGGTTTTGAGAAGATGGAGCTCGTTCAAGACTCATCTTTTATTTTTGATGTATACTTTTGGTGTCTATATAACTTGACAGAACACACTTGTATGAAATTATATTATTAATGCAATGGATGATGTTGTTGCTTGTTTACTACTTTGCATTGTTGTGATACTGAACATGACGTCCTCCACCCCCGATCGTTTCCGCCGTTCCGGTTTTGGGGTGTGACAGATTGGTATCAGAGCCTTGTTTATAGTGAATCGAGTGTATCAACCCATAAAAGATATACGAACTATAAAAACAGTAGGATTAAAATACTATGATAGAGAGTTTATACTTTTAAATAATAAAATATTTAACTAAGTATACATACCTGCATTCATACTAAAATCAGTGTCACTAGGACAGAACAAAAGTATTACGATTGTTGGACAGCACAAGTAGACTTAGAGACATATGGTCAACCCTGGGAAGATGTAGCCTGATCAACTACATTATCCGAGGAGTGATTAGCATGTGCCTAAGTATGGTTGTGAGGTTGCAACAAGTCTAAAAACTTACCAACACTACTACAACGAGAACAGTAGAACAGAACATAAACTTAAAATACTATAGGAGTATTTTGTGTTGCTATTAATTACCGATCTGAGAACTAAAGGTCTTTTTTAGTATGTCAATAGTTGCGGGGTGGATACATTAAGGTTATAGGTAACTAGGATGGCATAGACTTAGAATCTGTGATCTTTGCTCTACTTCCTGTTCCTTGTTTGTTTGTGGGCTTAGAGTTAGGGTCACTTATTCGAAGGTCTATCCTGTCTAGGTTACATATGACTAGTATGCACTACGCAAATGTTGGAGTAACTGATAAAGATCATCTTATAATTATCTAATTAGTTCGTCTATTTATTTATTTCTTTATCCCTTTTCTCGCGTAGATTTCATGGCTGGATTCCATATCCCCGGAGACCCATACTATCCCAACCACGGCAATGCAGGATGGCTGGGAGAAGAGCCAGAAGATGATCACCCAATCCCTTTGGATGATCCCGAAGCTGAAGGCTTTTCTGATGGTTCTGACTCAGAGCCTGAAGTCAACAACCTACCCCCAGCTGCTCAAGATCCAAACCTGAACCCTCATCCAACATTTCAAGGACCCACTCCTCTGTGGGCCACAAACTTGAATAGATGGAGTCAGGAACAGGGTCAACCCATACCTTATAATGGAGACAGAAGCTTCTACAACCTCACCGAGGGAGGTTCAGCTGACAGGGTCCTCCCCATAATGGTCCGTAGGATTGCTCGGAACACCGAGCAAGTTCGAGCAACTATCGACCGAGTCGTGGAGATTGATCCCAACTCTGGCATTAACACTGTCTGCATTCGCCAACTAGAGTCTGCTCATGAAAGGACTCAGGTCCATAATACAGTTCTACAGAGGGAACTTGCTGAAACCCAAGCTGAAATCAGGGAACTTCGAGCTCAGCAGGCAAGGTCTGAAAGGCGTATGAGGGACATAGAACGTCTACTGTCGGATTCAAGAACTCACTCTAGTAGTTCTCGTCGTCGTTAGAGTCTCATCGACTTCTGTTTTGGATGTAACCTAGTTAGTGTAAAAACTCTAGTCTAATTTCCTATCCTTGTAAATCTTAGACCCGTTAGGTCTTGATTAGGTAGTAGTCTGTCAAAATTTTCCCATCTTGGTTGATGTAAGGCCTACTTCTAGGTCATTTTTCCCGAACTCATTTCATCTATAATTCCAGTATTATTGACAGATATCTAATCTCAGGGAAATTATATCCAAATGGTTTCGTTTACAATCAATCGTGTTATTCATTTGTGTTGTGGGACTATGGAGAGTTAGTCCATGAGTCATTCTTATCTATTTCCTATTAAATTATTATCAATATCTTCGTCTTTGTAAACTTTTAGTTAAAAGATGCCTCCACGTCGATCGACAAGACGCGATCCTCCCGCACCCACACCACCTGCTCCTCAATTCGATACGGCAGCTCTAAATGCTGCTGTAGCTGCGGCTGTGGCTACAGCCATGGCACAATATCATTCTTTTGTTTCCACTGGAGGAGGAACCCCTGTCCTATCTACTCATGGTGAAATCCATGTGCGCTCCGGAGAGTGCTCCTACAAGGACTTCACAAACTGCAAACCATTGTCCTTCAAAGGGACTGGTAGAGTCATTGCCCTCTCGCAATGGTTCGAGAAGACCTAATCGGTTTTCGAAATCTGCTCCTGTCCAGAAGGGAGCAAGGTCAAGTTTGCTGCTTGCACCTTCGAGGCAAAAGCCCTAACATGGTGGAATAGCCATGTCAAGTCACTATCCCTTATAGTGGCAAATGCTATGGGCTGGGAAGCTCTGAGAGAGCTAATGGTTGAGGAGTACTGCCCGAGGGGCGAAATCCAAAAGCTAGAGGAAGAACTGTGGAGCCTAACCATGAAGGGCTCCAACATAGTCTCCTACACCGCCAGGTTCTGTGAACTGGTGGCCCTCTGTCCCAACATGGTTCATACAGAGGGGAAGAAGATTGAAAGATATATATGGGGGCTGGTGCCTCCATTCCAAGGAAATGTTTTGGCTTCAAACCCCACTACATTCGATAGTGCCAAGCGATTGGCACATCGGCTTATAGACCATGGGGTTCGTACCCCGGCCGCAACAACAACCCTGGACATCTCGGAACCCGCCAGAACCGCTGATTCCAAGCGGAAGTTTTGGGATGACCAGAGAAAGACAAAGGCTGCCAAAAAGCAGCAGGTCGTGGCAGTTCATGCTGCGATAGCACCTGCCGCTGCTGCTCCGGTAAAGAAGTACGCTGGAAGTTTGCCTACGTGCAACAAATGCAACTTCCACCACGTCGGTGCCTACCGGGAAATGCAGTGTTTGAACTGCAACAGGAAGGGGCACACTACCCGTTTCTACAAAGCTCCGGCTAGGCCAATCAACCAAGTCCCCGGCACAAGAGTGGGCCAAGCTTGCTACGGTTGTGGCGAGGTAGGCCACAACAAAAGAAACTGCCCGAAGGCAGGGAATGCCGGTGGAGTGGCAAGAGTTCCGGCCATAGGCCATGAGGAAGCGGTTGCCGACCCCACAGTGGTCACTGGTACGTTTCTCCTCGATAACTCTTATGCATGCATTATGTTTGATAGTGGAGCGGAGAGGAGTTTCGTGAACCAAAAATTTGCTCATTTACTTAAGCAAAAATCACGAGCACTTAAAGAACCGTTCACTGTAGAAATGGCTAATGGAAAGACGGAGAGCACTAACAATATACTCATAGGGTGTACCCTAACACTAGATAGCCATTCATTTTCGATCGACCTCATGCCGGTCTCCATTAAAAGTTTCGACGTCATTATCGGCATGGATTGGTTGAGCCTTCATCGTGCCGACATCATGTGTTACGAAAAGGTTGTACGCCTTAATCTGCCGTCTGGCGAAACTCTTGTATTTTATGGCGACAAACCCGGCACGAACCTTCATATCATCTCGAGCATTCAAGCTCAGAAATTCTTGCGAAAGGAATGTCGCGCATTCCTTGCTCATGTGGTAGACGTGAGCCAAGAAACGAAAGACGGTCAGAACATTCCAGTAGTACGCGACTTTCCCGACATCTTTCCGGAAGAACTCCCACGATTACCTCCGCAACGTCAAGTCGAGTTTCGAATCGACTTAGTTCCAGGGGCTACTCCCGTAGCCAAATCGCCCTATCGTCTAGCACCTGCAGAGATGCAAGAACTGTCCTGTCAACTTAGCGAACTGCTTAGCAAGGGCTTTATAAGAGCAAGCTTCTCGCCCTAGGGAGCTCCATTCTTGTTCGTCAAGAAGAAAGACGGATTGTTTCGTATGTCCATCGACAACAGGGAGCTCAACAAACTGACCATCAAAAATCGTTATCCTTTGCCTCGGATTGACGATTTATTCGATCAACTTCAAGGGGAAAACTTCTTTTCAAAAATCGACTTAAGGTCCGGATATCACCAACTACGAGTGCTAGGGGAGGATGTTCCGAAGACAGCCTTCCGAACTCGTTATGGGCACTACGAATTCGTAGTAATGCCGTTCGGATTAACAAACGCGCCTGATGTATTCATGGACTTAATGAATAGGGTGTGTCATCCTTACTTGGATCAGTTTGTCATCGTCTTCATCGATGACATACTTATCTACTCTCGTAGTAAGGATGAACATACTCAACATCTGCGACAGGTCTTAGAAACATTACGCTCGAAGAAGCTCTATGCGAACTTCTCGAAATGCGAATTTTGGATCCGACGAGTCGAATTCTTAGGGCACGTGGTTAGCGAAAAGGGAATACACGTGGACCCTTCCAAAATTAAAGCCATTGAGAGCTGGTCAGCACCGAAGACGCCTATAGAAATTCGTCAATTTCTAGGCCTCACTGGCTACTATCGTAGGTTCATTCAAAACTTCTCCCGTATTGTGAAACCTCTTACAACACTGACCCAGAAGGGCGTGGCCTTTGACTGGGAAGAGAAGCAGGAGAGAGCGTTCCAAACGCTCAAAAGAGCCTTGTGCACCGCACCAATACTATCCCTCTCCGAAGAGATAGAACACTTCGTTGTCTATTGCGATGCGTCGAATCAAGGACTCGGATGTGTTCTGATGCAGCGAGGTAAGGTCATCGCCTATGCCTCAAGACAGCTAAAGACACATGAGGTCAACTACACTACCCACGATCTTGAGCTAGGAGCAGTTGTGTTTGCTCTGAAGATCTAGAGACACAACCTGTATGGAACAAAAAGCACTATCTTTACAGACAACAAAAGCCTGCAACACATATTCGACCAGAAGGAGCTCAACATGAGACAACGACGGTGGGTCGAGCTACTCATTGATTACGAATGCGAAATTCATTATCATCCGGGCAAAGCCAACGTAGTAGCTGACGCCCTAAGTCGGAAAGAATATTCTGGTCGTAGAGTCAAATCATTGACTATGACTATCCATTCACACTTGTCCACGCAAATTAAGGAGGGTCAGCTCGACACTTTGAAACCTGAAAATGTGGCGGGTGAATCCCTGAGAGGGATGGATAAGAACTTGGAGGTTAAGGGTGGGGGAGCTTATTTTCTCAAGGATCGGATCTGGACCCCGAAACTTGGTGGTTTCAGAGACTTGGTCATGAACGAGGCGCACAACACTCGTTATTCCGTCTACCCAGGTTCAAATAAGATGTATTTGGATCTTAAAAAGCTATACTGGTGGCCTAACATGAAAGCACAGATTGCTACCTTCGTGAGTAAATGCCTTACTTGCGCCAAGGTCAAGGTCGAATACCATAAACCCTCCGGTCTACTACAACAGCCATAGATACCAGAATGGAAGTAGGAGCGGATCACTATGCATTTCATAACCAAGTTGCCCAAGGCAACGGGTGGACTTGATACCATATGGGTCATCGTCGACAGATTGACCAAGTCCGCACACTTCCTGCCTATCAAGGAAACAGACAAGATGGAGAAGCTTACAAGAACTTACATTAGGGAGATTGTACGACTGCACGTGTTCCCATATCCATTATCTCAGATAGAGATAGTAGATTCACTTCGAGGTTCCGGCAGTCACTACAAAGTTCCCAAGGAACTAGGCTAGACATGAGTACAGCCTACCATCCACAGACAGACGGGCAAAGTGAGAGGACTATCCAAACCTTGGAAGATATGTTGCGAGCCTGTGTGATCGACTTTGGGAAAGCATGGGATACTCATTTACCCCTTGTAGAATTTTCCTACAACAACATTTATCACACAAGCATAAAGGCTGCTCCATTCGAGTTCCTCTATGGCCGAAAGTGCAGATCCCCTCTGTGCTGGGCTGAGGTGGGTGATACCCAGTTAGCTAAAGGACGAGTTCCTGAAAGCACTCTCACAGGTTCGTAGATCATACGGGAAACGACAGAGAAGATCGTTCAGATTCGTGAACGATTGAAAGCCTCTAGAGACCGACAGAAAAGTTATGCTGATAAACGAAGGAAACCGTTGGCATTCCAGGTGGGCGGCCGTGTTCTATTGAAGGTCTCACCCTGGAAGGGCTTGATACGCTTCGGAAAGCGTGGAAAGCTAAATCCAAGGTACATAGGGCCTTTTGAGATTCTCGCAAGAATTGGCCCTGTAGCTTACAAACTTAACTTACCACGCGAACTCAGTAACGTACATTCTACTTTCCACGTCTCGAACTTGAAAAAGTGTCTGTCCGACGAGACTCTTGTAATCCCACTCGACGAGATCGAGATCAACGATATCCTCAACTTCGTGGAAGAACTAGTAGAGATCATGAACTGGGAGGTCAAGCAAACGAAACAAAGCCGTATCCCGATAGTGAAGGTTCGTTGGAACGCCAAGCGAGGACCTGAATTCACTTGGGAGCGAGAGGATCAGATGAAACTGAAATATCCTCTTCTTTTTACTTAGTTATTTGTAACTACTTATTTGCTTAAACTCTAATTTCGGGACGAAATTCCTTCTAATGGGGGGATGATGTGACAACCTGAAATTTCTATTATGTACAACCATTCACTTCAATAGGAGTCAAAACAGTTTCTGCTAATTTTCAAGCTTTTTGGAATAAGTTTGAGTATTTTAAGATTAGTACTTCAAGAGATAACAGGAGAGAGGATGCCCTAGGGTTTGTGGTGCAACAATATTATTCCAAAACTCCAAGAAATTTGAGTTTACGGCCTAAACAATGGTGTTTACGGCCGTAAACCCTAAAAGGGGGTATAAATATGACACTTAGTCATATTTTACCATTTTTCACATTTTCAAGATCCAAATCTCAATTCTCTCTCAAGTATCATCCAACATTTCTTCAAGACCTTCAACTTGTAAGTGTTTCTTACCCTAATAAGTTGATATATACCTTAATCTAGTGATCTAACATGATTTCATCCGTGAAATCATTCCAAAACTGTAGATCTTCAAGTTTCACCAAGAACACCAAGAACACACACTAGTGTTCTTGGACTTTTAGCACCTTTTCAAGCTTCTACCTAGTAAGTACTTCTATCCTAGAGTATTATAGAGCTTGTTACACTTCTAAACATCAAGAAATTACCCAAGAAACCAAGGATCAAAGGTGTTTACGGTCCAAGATGTTCTTGGACCGTAAACCCCAAAAAGGGTGCCAAAGTGTGCCCTAGTCCCTTCTAAGCCTTGGAAACTAGCCTAGATCCATTCCTTGATGTGCTTAGTGCTTGAAAACATCAAAAGACCATAAACCATTTGGGTTTACGGCCGTAAACCCAAAGGGAAATGGTCCAAGGACCGTAAACTCCTAAAAGGAGTGAAATGGTGCCCTAATTTCTTCCTAAGGCTTAAACATGAAGTAGGAATGCTTCTTGTGATCTTTAAGGCTTCAAAACACAAAATGGTCAAAGAAACATGAGTTTACGGCCGTAAACTCATGGGTTTACGACCGTAAACTCAATGAGTTATGGTCACAAAACCGTAAACTCAAATAAAGGGTCCCCTTGAACCCTAAACTCAATACCAATGTCCTACAACAGTTAGATGCAATCCTTAGGACTTATAGCACTTAAATAAGGTGTTTTACATGTCCTGGGATGTCTTAACTTTGTTAATTAGTTGTTTAAAGACTAATTGGATACATATATGTGATATTATATGTTAAACTAGGATCATTGTGTGTGTACAAGTCTTCACTTGACACCTAGCATCCTATACTTTCCGTTCATCCAAACCACTCACTACAGGTGAGTTCATACCCCTTAATTAACCTTTTAAATGTTTTTAAATGCTTTTATGGGGGGGATACAAGTTGAACTATTATAGTTATTATATCAATCACATGTGATTAATAACTACCAAACAAGTGGATTTCTTACTTTTCAAACTGTGTTATCAAACTGTTTAACTTCAAACTGTTTTATAAACTCTTTTACATATCAAATACTTTTATTAAACTCTTTTAACTTATATTCTGTGTATCTATATGGATATAATTATATAAGTAGGATTGAAAGGACTTAGGACTGATAGCTCACCTTACTTCCTGTTCCTTGTTTGGTTGTGGACTTAGGGTATTCGGGTTATTTGTCCGAAGGTCGTTTGAATCCTAGTTATATATCATGTATATGTGTATAGATATAAAAGGTTACTTCTTTCATTCAGTTCAATGCCTTTGGGTAGCAAAGGTATACAAACATGTTCATATACACAAACAACATTACTAGTAAACTATAATAGGTATAGTTTAGGAAGATACTATTACTAGAACAATGAAACATACAATGCGTCAGTTCATTCATGAGTAATACATAGTGATGAGAAACAAACATAATACATACTTATGAGAAACAAACATAATACATAGTGATGAGAAACAAACATAATACATAGTGATGAGAACCAAACATAATACACAGTGATGAGAAAAAAAACATACAGGCTAGATGGAGAAAGTACACACAATACAGCTAGCACATACATATACATTACTTACAGTTATGTGAGCCACTTAACGGGGGCATGGCACTACCTGTCATGACCCGTTTTGTATCCAGAATCTCCTTAAGTGGGGAGCGTATGAGTTTGTGTATAGATCTATACTGGATTGACTATCCTACACCTTGTTGCTCGCTACAGTGGGACTTGCAAGTCTACGGGTGCCAAACGTCATTTCTTACGACGTCTTACATCGTCGTTTTTCTATAGAGTCGGTAGCAGGATACAGGTCGATCACATGGTACTTTAAATAACAATTGGTTTAAAGTAATTAGTACAGCAGTAGTTACTTAATACAACACTACAGTACTATTTCATTTTCCCTTTACATTTACTTTGTGATATTCACACAATAAACAATAATGTAAAAACTATATTTTTGGTTAATGATGGTCAGATTTGGGAAAATACACACTCTTACAAGAGACACACACACAGATACTAGATGCCTTGGTAGAAGGCTACTTTTAGTAGGAAACATAGGGTTTTCTAGGAGATTTCAAACAATTACAAACTTTTACAAAACTTATACATTACAGACTTACAAACACTTTCATACAAATACAGACACTAATATACTTATGAACTTACCAGCTTTAAAGTTTATAAACTCTTTCAAAATAACTTGTATTCTCAGGTCACCAGTAGACAGGTACCGGTGCCAGGTTTTGAGAAGATGGAGCTCTTTCAAGACTCATCTTTTATTTTTGATGTATATTTTTGGTGTCTATATAACTTGACAGAACACACTTGTATGAAATTATATTATTAATTCAATGGATGATGTTGTTGCTTGTTTACTACTTTGCATTGTTGTGATACTGAACCTGACGTCCTGCACCCCCGAACGTTTCCGTCGTTCCGGTTTTGGGGTGTGACAGTAAGCTACAGGGCCGATTCTTGCGAGACTCTCGAAAGGCCCTATGTACCTTGGATTTAGCTTTCCATGCTTTCCGAAGCGTATCAAGCCCTTCCAGGGTGAGACCTTCAATAGAACACGGTCGCCCACCTGGAATTCCAACGATTTCCTTCGTTTATCAGCGTAGCTTTTCTGTCAGTCTCTAGAGGCTTTCAATCGTTCACGAATCTGAACGATCTTCTCCGTTGTTTCCCGAATGATCTCTGGACCCGTGAGAGTGCCTTCAGGAACTCGTCCTTTAGCTAACTGGGTATCACCCACCTCAGCCCAGCACAGAGGGGATCTTCACTTTCGGCCATAGAGGGCCTCGAATGGAGCAGCCTTTATGCTTGTGTGATAACTGTTGTTGTAGGAAAATTCGACAAGGGGTAAATGAGTATCCCATGCTTTCCCAAAGTCGATCACACAGGCTCGCAACATATCTTCTAAGGTTTGGATAGTTCTCTCACTTTGACCGTCGGTCTGTGGATGGTAGGATGTACTCATGTCCAGCCTAGTTCCTAGGGAACTTTGTAGCGACTGCCAGAACCTCGAAGTGAACCTACTATCTCTGTCCGGGATAATGGATATGGGAACACCGTGCAGTCGTACAATCTCCCTAATGTAAGTTCTTGTAAGTTTCTCCATCTTGTCTGTTTCCTTGATAGGCAGGAAGTGTGCGGACTTGGTCAATCTATCGACGATGACCCATATGGTATCAAGTCCTTCCGTTGTCTTGGGCAACTTGGTTATGAAATACATAGTGATCCGCTCCCACTTCCATTCCGGTATCTCCGGCTGTTGTAGAAGACCGGAGGGTTTCTGGTATTCGACCTTGACATTTGCGCAAGTAAGGCATTTACTTACGGAGGTAGCAATCTCTGCTTTCATGTTAGGCCACCAGTATAGCTTTTTAAGACCTAGATACATCTTATCTGATCCTGACATAGATGCTTACTATGCTCTTCCTTACTTCAAGGGTAGATAAGTGTGTCATCTAAGGAGGCGACGACTACTGATCCAAGTAAGGACGGCATACCCTATTCATTAATTCCATGAATAATTCGGGCGCATTAGTCAATCTGAGAGGTACTACTACAAACCCGTTGTGTCCGTAATGAGTTCAGAAGGATGTCTTCTTGACGAACAAGACTGGAGCTCCCCAGGGTGAGAAGCTTGGTCTTATAAAGCCCTTGCTGAGCAGTTCGTTAAGTTTACAGGACAGTCCTTGCATCTCTGTAGGTGCTAGACGATAGGGCGAATTGGCTACGGGGGTAGCCCCTAGAACTAAGTCGATTCTGAACTCGACTTGACGTTGCGGAGGTAATCCTGGGAGTTTTCTGTTCTATGCGAATCTATTGCCTCGATTGGTGGGAAAAGTATCTGATTGGATTCTAAGTTTCTCCGCATGGCAGTACTATCACTCGTAGTCTTGGGCAGTCTCCATCCTAAAGTTCCTATCAGAAGTCATATTTGGTTCATCAATCACAGCTTCGGGTATACGAGTCGTATATTATTAAGACTGAAAAGGTAGTCGAATAAATGATTCTTCCTTAAGTTCACATCCAAATAAGGAAAAGAAGTTAAAGCGGAATCATCAATTCTAAGCCTTTAGAACCTTGATTATATACCACCCTTGCGTATACCTTCTCCAGTGATAGATCAAGTTTATGGGTCTTCGGGTTGAACTTGACGTACTGTACGAGTGGTACTCAACGGGAGGTTTTGCTGAAGTGTCTTCGGGAAGGACACGAGACATAAGGTACTCTCTGCATGCGTACCTCGGAGTTCTGGAATGACAGCTTCGCTAGAAAGGCGATTTCGGAGAAAAGAATTTACACACGAAACTGGCATTGTGAGGATCGTATTTACTCAAGTTAAACGATAATGTCGGACTACTCGGAATAAAAGGCGTTAGACTAGATAATAAAGGTGTTACAAAACATCACGGTGCAACTTTTACAGAATTTAAGTACTTTAGTTTTATCTATAAAACTACTGCTGCGAACAGGGTGTACTACAAAAGGCAAGTACACGCAGCACGAGAGTCCCTTGACTGGCGGGGTCTCGCAAAAGATAAGGCTCGATTTGCACTAGTTTTTAACCGTTTATAAGTCTACTTAAAAGAAACGCCCTAGTATTTCAACGTGGGTCCGAAGTAGTTTCTCCTGCGGCAGTGATCCTTAGAATCTTCCCGTCAGCGCCAGAGTTCTTTGCTATTGGACAATCCTTCTTGAGATGTCCTATCTCACCACATAAATGACATATCTGGCTTGCACCAGCATCAGTGGTGGAAGTGATGTGTCGGGTCAGGGTTATGTAGACACGGTCGCTTTCGCTGCTCCTCCTTTTCGAACAATTCCTCTTAAGGTGTCCGATTTCACCGGCACTATAGGAAGCCTGGCTGACTCCGATGTCAGGGACTTGAGTGATGGGTCGTGCCGGTGCTCCACAGCTACGAGCATGGTGCCCTATTTTCAGGCAATTGCAACATTGCATTTCATGGCAAGCCCCATTATGATGAAAGCTACACTTCTCACACTTCGGAAGTTTTCCCTCGTATGGTCTGATCGGTACTGGGATGGCAGGGGTTGCCACTTGTTGATGTTGCATGGCAAGTCTTTGGGATCGCTTGCGCTCCTTCTGGGCTTGGCGCTTTCGTTTCTTGTTCTCTGTTTTTCGGCTTTATGAGTCTGTGCATGTTCTCATTTGTTGGCTTCTCGCATCGATACAATGATAGGAATTTTCAACCCCCTCGCCAGCCTGGCTCGTGTTGTTAGCGTTGAGGTTTGCAAGGACAGCTGCCGACCACGGCTTGGAATGTAGCGGAGTCGATATGAAGGATAGTGGTTTCGTTGCTCGGTTGGTTATTTCTGGGTGACGACATGATTCTGTTATGCAAAAGAAAATGAGTTCGTGTGTGGTTAGGGTTGAACTTAGGAGTATTTCGAGCATTCATGTAAAGAGTAGGAGTAAGTTCTCGAGAGTTTGACCTACATCCCTATGATGCAGTCCTAGTAAAGAGTAGAAGTAAGTTCCTAGAATGGTTATAAGACAATTGCTATCCAACCTTCGACAAGGATTGGAAGGAATCATTGAGCTAATTCACCATAGCTCATTAATTTGACGAAGTGAGTGTTTAGATAGGATTCTAACGATAGCAAAACGAAAGTATTTGAACAAGGATTGGCATAGAATTTAGCCGACTGTCAATATCATTGATATTTAAGATGTAATACATTTGGGAAAATGACCTTGGAGTAGGTCTTACATCATATCCGAAGTAACAAAAGTGTTGACGGCATACTGGCCTAACTAGAAGGTACTTATAGTACAAAGTTAGTTACTTAGAAAAGTAGTACTTAGAGCATAGCTAGGAAACCTATTCTTTCAACCAGGGAAAGAAAGGTAGAATATCTCCTACTGGGGACGGTTATCCCTTGGGTGAACCCTTAGTTCATCCAGTTAACGCTCCATATCAATTAGGTGCCTTTCGTACACCCTTTGGCGTACTCAGAGCTCTATGACTTCAGCTCGAGTTTCAGCTAGCTCTTGCTGCAGGGTCGCATGGTCTACTCTAGATCTGTCACGAGCATCTTCCAGACGAATGGTGCGGAGGGTATGCATTCTTGCATTGGTGACAACTTCCGTGATTTGATGGAGAGCTGTCCTGCCTTGAATCTTATTTCGGGCTACTCTGCGGACCAGGATTGGCAAGACTCTGTCTGCTGAGCCCCCTTCGCTCAGGTCATAAAAGCTTCAGTCTCCATTGAATGGCATGGGCTGATCCTGCCCTTGGCTCCATGTTTCCAAACTTTCCACCCACGGAGGCGTCGGGCCTTGAAAAGCCGGACGAGGGTTAGGATTTACGACAAGAGCCATCGGGGGTAGGTTCTCAACTTCAGGCTCGGAGTTAGAACCATCTGCGAAGCCTTCGGCTTGGTGACCATCCACGGGGATTGGGTGGTCATTTTCTGGATCAGCTTCAAACCCTCCTCCATTACCTTGGTTAGGGAAGTATAAGTTGCCGTAGGGATGGAATCCAGCCATGATCTACCCGAGAAAAGGGATATAAGAATCTAGCACATAAGTAGTTTATAGTAGCACAAAATACCCCTATAGTATTTTAGGTTTATGTTCTATTGTTCTCATTGTGGTATTGTGGGTAAGTTTTTAGACTTGTTGCAACCTCGCAACCACACTTAGGCACATGCTAGTCAACCCTCAGATAATATAGTTGATCAGGCTATATCTTCCCAGTTTTGACTATATGTCTCTAAGTCTACTTGTGCTGCCCAACAATCGTAATACTTTTGTTCTGTCCTAGTGACATTCATTTTAGTATGAATGTAGGCACGTATACTTAATTAAATATTTTATTATTTAAAAGTATAAACTCTTGGTCAGAGTATTTTAATCCCATTGTATTTATAGTCTATATATCTTTTATGGGTTGATACACTCAATTCACTATAAACAATGCTCTGATACCAATCTGTCACACCCCAAAACCAAGAACGGCGGAAACGTTCAGGGGTGGAGGATGTCGTGTAAAGTATCATAACAGTGAAAAGTAGTAAACAAGCAACAACATCATCCATTGCATTAAAAGTATAGCTTTAATACATGAGTGTTCTTTCATTGTAATATGACACCAAAATATGTAAACAAAATAAAGACGAGTCTTGTCTGTGCTCCGTCTTCTCAAAACCCTGGCCATCGTACCTGTCTACTGGTGACCTGAGAATACAAGTTATTTTGAAAGTGTAGATCAGCATAAAGCTGGTGAATTCATAAGTATTTTAGTGTCATTGATTTGAAAAGCTGTTATGAAAGACTTGTAAATGTTAACTGAAACATTTAGTATAAGTGTGAAAACCCTAGAAAATCCCATATTTCCTACTAGTATAAAAGGTAGTCTTCTACCAAGACCTGAATGCTTTGAAAGTTGCATTTCTGTATCAATGAAAGTTTTTCCCATGTGCAACTATTATTATAAATATATAGTCTACCTCATCGTTTATGTGAATGTGTCACAAAATAAAAGTAATAAGGAAAATTATATAATCATTGAAATCGTATCCTTTTGCCTTAGGATAATCACGGCGTGGAAACTCGCCGAACAGTACAACCGAGAACATCCGTCGATGGACAGGTCCCGCTGTAGCTAGCAGCCAGGTGTAGGATGGTCAGTCCCGTATAGTATATATAGTATCTCTCTCTGTATAGTATATAGTATTTCTCTCTGTATAACAAGTAATAGTATATCTTCATATAGTAGTGTAGACTCATTAATGAACTGACTCTTGTGTAATTCCTTGTAATAGGAATAGAAATTTGTATCCCCTAAACTATACCTATAATAGTATACTGGAATGTAAATTGAATGTCCAAGTAGGTTTATACACCCTTGCTACTCAAGAGTGTTGGAACTGAATAAAGAATGAAGGAACCTTTATATCTATGTACATATACATGATATATAACTAGGATTCAAACGACCTTCAGATAAATAACCGATACCCTAAGTCCACAACCCAACGAGGAACAGGAGGTAGGGTGAGTTATCAGTTGTAAGTCCTTTCAATCCTACTTATATAACTATATCTATAAAGATATACATTTAACTGAATATAAGTGTAAAAGATTTGAAGTAAAAGTATTTGACATGTAAAAGAGTTTGATAAAACCATTTGATATGTAAAAGAGCTTGTAAAACCGTTTGAAAAGTAGTTTGTTGAAAACACAGTTTGAAAAGTAATAAATCCACTAGATTGGTAGTTATTAATCACATGTGATTGATATAATAACTATAACTGATCAAATTGTATCCCCCCCCCCCCCATAAAAGCATTTAAAAATATTGGAAAACATTTAAAAGATTAATTAAGGGGGTATGAACTCACCTGTAGTGAGTAACTCGAATGAAAGATCGATATAGGATTGTTGGGTGTCAATTGGAGTCTTGAGCACAAACGAATCCTATTTAACATATAATTACACATATATGAATACATTCCATGTATATAACCACTAAAAGTGTTAGGGACACGCCTTAGGGACATAAAAACACTTATAATTAAGTGTTACAACCATATATGATTGTATAAAAGGGTTATATGGCTAAACAAGGGAGTGTATGGTCAAAATGCACAACATTTATGTGTGTGCGGCCAGGGTGTGCGGCCAGGATGTGTGTGCGGCCGCACACTCCCTATGGAATGTGCCAAAACGTATTTTAAGGCTTTAGGACTCATCTAGGAAGTTTTCTTACTTCATGCCTTAGCCTTATATGGAGTTCATTCCCATTTTTGGACCTAAAAAGAGTGTGTGCGGCTATACTTGGTGTGTGCGGCCGTACACATGGTGTGTGCGGCCTTACACACTTGAAGATCATATGAAATGGCGTTTTTCATGTGTAAATTCAAGGGTCTTTAGCTTATAACAATCTACTGCAAGTGTATACCCGATTTAGAGGCTTAAAAGTGTAGTTAGAAGCCCCAAAAGTAGTGTGTGTTCTTGGTGTTCTTGGTGTTCTTGGTGTTCTTGGTGATCCAACACCAAATAGGTGTTTTCATGGATCAAATCAAGGGAAAAGGCCAGTTAAGGTCATATATTAGCTATTCAAAGGATGAATCACTCACTTGTTTGAAGATTGAAGTGAAACTTTGGATGATACTTGAGAGAAAACGAGTTCTAGCTTTGAAGAAGTGGAAAAAGTGTTCAAAATGACTAAGTGTTGAATATATAGGTGGGAGTGTGCGGTTGGGATAGGTGTGCGGCCGCACACACCTGTGTGTGGCCGTACACTCAAGTGTGTGGCCGCACACTCCATGTGTTGGAGTGTTTGGCCCGATTTTGCTTGATATGCATCGTGTTATCCCATTTCTAGGTTCCTACCTTAATTGTACTGGATTTAGAACACTCAAATAGACCCCAAACAGTGCTAAAAGCTAGTGAAACGAGTCTATCTTTGATTAAATTGATCCATTGATCGAAATAGAAATTTCGGGTTGTCACAGAGCGGATTACGATGGATTTCATAACTAAGCTACCCAAGACATCGGGTGGTTATGATACTATTTGGGTGATCTTCGATAGATTGACCAAATCCGCACAAGTCTTTCCAATAAAAGAAACCGACAAGATGGAGAAGCTAAGAAGAACTTACCTCAAGGATATTGTTAGACTGCATGGTGTGCCAATATCTATTATTTCAGACCGAGATAGTAGATTCACCTCTCGTTTCTGGCAGTCTTTACAAAAATATTTGGGAACTAGGATAGACATGAGTACAGCCTACCATCCACAAACTGACGGACAAAGTGAGAGGACGATTCAAACTCTAGAAGATATGTTGCGAGCCTGCGTGATAGACTTTGGAAAGGCATGGGATACTCATTTACCCCTTGTCGAATTCTCTTATAACAACAGTTATCACACTAGCATAAAGGCTGCTCCATTCGAAGCCCTATATGGCCGCAAGTGCAGATCACCACTGTGTTGGGCTGAAGTGGGTGACACGTAGCTAGCTAGAGGTCAAGCTCCTGACAGTACTCTCATTGTTCTGGAAATCATTCGTGAAACTATGAAGAAAAATCGACTGAACCATATATATATATATATATATATATATATATATATATATATATATATATATATATATATATACACACACACGATGGTTTACGGTTCTTGGGGTTCACGGCCGTGAACCTCGTTTGCGGTCCAAACTGATTACGGCCTCGTTCACAGCTCGAGGGTTTGCGGCCCTCGTATGCGGTCCGAAGCAAAAGGGAAAGAAGGAAGATGCGAAAGTTTACGGTTTTTAAGCCTTTTCCTTCTATATTCAATTACAATTATTTTAAGGATTTTTAACAAGCAAAGGTTATTATTATAACCTAAATAAAAACCCAAACAATAAAAAGGACCTTAGTTGACCCACATTTGACTTTGGTTGACTAGGGTTGAGTTTACAAGATAGAAAAATAACGGGATGTTACATTATCCCCCGTTAGAGAGAATTTCGTCCCGAAATTTGGATTAAAGAGATACAGAAAGACTAGGAAAAAAGATGTGGATACTTCTGTTGCATTTGATCCTCCCGCTCCCAAGTGAATTCCGGTCCCCATTTTGCATTCCAGTGAACTTTACTATCAGGATACGGCTTTGTTTGGTTCTCTTTACTTTCCTGTCTAAGATCTCTACGGGTTCTCCCACTTGATGAGATCGAGGTAAACGAAAATCGAGTGTTCTGTTTGTAATCTCAATTCAATTCAGCTATTTGCTTTCAAATTTTCATTGAATTCTCAAAAATCTCAAAAATCAACATCCGTACATCAATGGAAAACTTCAATCTCAATTCAATGACTTCTTTCTCTCATCTGCTCGGATCTTCTACTAAGATTTCGATGCATATTCCTGAATACTATGATCAATGGGCTGATCTCATGCAGGATTACCTAAATGGACTCGATGAAGAGTTGTGGTCTTGCATCTCTGGAAATATCATTCCTCCTGCAAATGTTCAACCAATTGGATCATCTTCTGGAACTTCTAGTGTTGAAAATCAATCTGATCGTTTGAAGAAACTGGAGAAAAGATGCATGAGAGAATTGCGAGGTGCATTGCCTCCAGTTGTGTACAACTATGTTAGGAGTTGTACAACTGCCAAAGAGATCTGGAATAATCTGAAAGAGAAGTTTCAAGGAAGCGAGAAGACTAAAATCAATTTTGTTAAGCAATGTTTGGCGGAGCTGAAGGATTTCAGACAAAAGGAGGTTGTAACAATTGAAGTTTATTATGATCGTCTGAATGAGTTGATTTATCGTTGTAATAATTATGGAATCACTAGGAAAGCGATGGAATTCAATCTCATTTTCATAATGGCTCTTTGTAAAGAATGGAGAAGCGTGAGTACGATGGTGAAGAATCAGCAGAGTTTCGATACTTCAACTCTCAATGATTTATACAATCAATTGAAAACTCACCAAAGTGAGGTGAATGAAATGGCCGAGGAGTCGAAGCTCAGTCTTGGAGGTCCGTTAGCGCTTGTCTTCAAAGTATCTGAGAAAGAAACATTCGAAAAAGATGATTCTGAGGAGGAAGAAGGTTTTATAATGAATTCGGACGATGAGGCAATAGCTTTTCACTCAAACAATCATGTCAAAAAGTTTTTCAAGAAGCCGTTTAATCTGAAGTTCAAGCAAAATGAGGGAAAATGAGGTTTTATGAGTAAAGCTGTTGGTGAGGAGAAGAAGAAGTTTGAGAAGAATGATGCAAAAGTAACTGAGGTGAAGAATGAGAAAAACTTAAAAGGAGATTCGGGGGTGGATTGTCACTGCTGCAATGGAGCAAATCATTTATCAAATGATTGTATACTTCGTAATAAAGACGAAAAGAAGAACAAAGTCAAGGATGAAGCGTACTATGTCGAGAGGCTGGAGGAGGTCAGGGCTAAAGCTAAGAATTTGTCTTTGGTGGCAAAAGGAGAGCAGGAAGAATATGGCACTTATCAAATCTGGTCTTCGGGATCAGATGATGATGAAATGTGTAACCCAATGCATGGTGCTATGTATGCAAAGTATGAGGAAGATTCGGATGAAGAGGAGAATAAGGTGACAGGACGATGCTTTGTAACAAAATCTGTTGACAAGTCTCCAATGACAACAAAGGTACTATATGACGAGCAATATGATGAGAAATGGTATATCGATAGTGGTTACTCACGTCACATGACAGGAGGAAAGGAAAATCTAAGAGATTTTAGAAGCTTGGAAAATGCAGGAGTTGTGAAGTTTGGCAATAACCACAAGTGCCAAGTGAAAGGTTATGCACAGTCACGAATGGAAAGTTCACTATTAATCGTGTTGCTTATGTAGAAGGTCTTCAACATAACTTGATAAGTGTTTCACAACTTGTTGTGGGCACTGGCAATCAAGTGTTGTTTAACGAAGAAGGTAGCATCATTTCGAATTTCGAAACTAACGAAGTTTTGCTCAAGTCCAAACGACATGGTGAGATGTTTACTCTTGATATCAAACCAATCATCGGTAAACCCTTAGTGTGCTTACTTTCGAAATCTTCCTCTGACATCAGCTGGTTATGGCATCGACGTTTATCTCATTTAAACTTTCGAAATTTGAATAAATTGGTTGCTGATGATCTTGTTCGAGGTTTACTTGTACTAAAATTTGACAATGATACCTTATGTGCAGCTTGTGAAAAAGGAAAACAGCATAGGAAAGGTCATCCAATTGTGATAGATTCGAAAATTGTGGAACCGTTGGAACTTCTTCATATTGACCTCTGTGGACCATCAACTGTTGAAACTCTCAACAAGAAACGGTACATTTTGGTTATTGTTGATGATTTTTCTCGATTCACTTGGGTGTATTTTCTCAAGTTAAAATTTGAAGTCACTCAAACAATGATTGATTTTATCAAGAAAATTGAGATGAGTTTGAAAAAGAATGTTCGAAAAATCAAGAGTGATAATGGCTCTGAGTTCAAAAACAAAATGTTGGATTCGTACTTAATTGAGAAAGGAATTTCGCATAACTTTTCGTCTCCATATACACCACAACAAAATGGTTTAGTTGAACGAAGAAATGGATCACTTTGTGAAGCAGCAAGAACTATGTTGACATATGCGAATCTTCCTCAGTATCTATGGGCCGACGCGGTGTCAACAGCATGTTTTACTCAGAATCGTTCTTTTATTCATCGCCGTTTTAACATCACTCCGTATCAAATAATCAATAACCGAAAACCAAATGTTTAATTCTTTTATGTGCTTGGTTGTAGGTGCTTTATCATGAAACTCAAGGATAATCTTTCGAAATTTCAAGCAAAAGCTGGCGAAGGAATTTTCTTGGGATATTCGCACAATTCGGTTGCATACAGAGTGTTAAACAAACGCACACGCAAAGTCGAAGAGACATTTAATCTTACTTTTGATGATCATTATGTCAAACAAGTTGAAAAACAATTCGAACAAAAGCCAATTATTAATGAATCAACAAATGAATCTGACATTGTGAATTCATTTGATTTTGATTATGATTAATTTTTGGTATTCCTGACAGGGCTGTGGATGCTGAAGTTTGTGCAAATGATAACCAACAATCTGAATTGTCGAAGCATACTGATGACTTGCAAATCCCTCAAACTTTTGAAGATGTTAATTCAAAAACGAATTCTCCAGAAGTTGGTGAAAGTATGCATAATAACCCATGGGAGGGAAAGCACTTGGATTCGAATACTCTGGTTGAGGGGGAGCATTCTTTCGAGGGGGAGAATGGGAGAATGGATGAAGTTGTTGAGGGGGAGCATCAAAATGATAATTATGTCGAAAGTCTTGATCAAAATGATGAATTTCACGAAATAAATGATAATCTTTCTGTTGCAGGATGTGAAAATGAAGAGCTGTACGAAGATGCACCTTTAGAATTTGATCCAGCATATCCACCATTAGAGAAATGTACAAAAACTCATCCAAAAGATCAAGTCATTGGAAATCCTAAAGATGGAGTGTTAACAAGAGCTCAGATTCGTGCGAAGAATGAGGTATTAAATACTCATCAAGAATTTTGCATGTTCAATGTTTTCATATCTAAAATTGAACCAAAGACAGTTAAGATGGCAATGGAACACTCAGATTGGGTTGTTTCAATGCAATCTCAACTGGCTGAATTCGAAAGAAACAAGGTTTGGAGATTAATTCCTAAACCTGGAAATGTTTCGATTGTCGGGTTAAAATGGATTTTCAAAAACAAAACCGACAAATATGGAAATATTGTACGAAATAAAGCACGATTAGTTGTAAAAGGATATTCGCAACAAGAAGGTATTGATTATGAAGAAACCTTTGCCCCTGTTGCAAGACTCGAGGCTGTTCGAATATTCTTAGCATATGCAGCTCATAAGGATTTTGATGTCTATCAAATGGATGTGAAAAGTGCCTTTCTCAATGGAGAACTCGAAGAAACTGTTTACGTAGAACAACCTCCAGGTTTCGTAAATGAAATGCATCCTGATCATGTATATATTTTAGATAAAGCTGTATATGGGTTAAAACAAGCACCAAGAGCATGGTATGCAACTCTTACCAGTTTCTTAAAACATTCGAAATTTAAACAAGGATCAGTTGACCCCACATTATTTCGAAAGAAAGGTGGGAATCATCTGATGCTTGTTCAAATTTATGTCGATGATATTATTTTTGGCTCTACTGACCCTGCTTTATCTAATGAATTTGAAAATTTAATGAAAAGCCAATTCGAAATGAGCATGATGGGTAAAATCAATAATTTTCTTGGCTTAAACATATGTCAAAACAGAGAATGCATTTTCATCAATCAGGAAAAATATACAAGGAATTTGCTCGAAAAGTTTGGATTGACAAATAGCACGAAGTTAAGAGTACCAATGGCTGTTGGCACAAGGCTAACACCTTCGTTAGAAACCCCTGCGGTTGATCTTACTTTATACAGGAGCATGATAGGTTCATTGCTTTATCTTACTACAAGTAGACCTGATATCATGTTTTCTGTATGTAATTGTGCTAGGTATCAAGCAAATCCTCGAGAACCACATTTAACACCTGTGAAGAATATCTTTCATTATCTCAAGGGAACAATTTCGTTAGGATTGTGGTATCCTTCGAAAACAGGATTTTTCATTTAGGCATTTTCAGATGCAGATCTAGGAGGGTGTACCTTGGATCGAAAAAGTACAAGTGGTGGTTGTCAATTTTTGGATGGAAAGTTGGTTATTTGGCAGTCGAAGAAGCAAACGTGTGTTTCGATTTCTACTGCCGAAGCCGAATATGTTGCAGCTGCTGCTTGTCTATCACAAATTATTTGGATCCAAAGTCAGTTGAGATATTATGCTGTGAATATAAAAAAGATTCCATTGTACTGTGATTCTCAAAGTGCTATACGCATTTGTCATAATCCAGCACAACATTCGAAAACAAAACATATAGCTCTTCGTTATCACTTTATCAAAGATCATGTGGAAGATGGGAACATTGAAGTTCATTTTGTAAAAACAACTTATCAGCTTGCTGATATTTTTACAAAAGCTTTGGATGAAAAATCATTTGTTCGAATTTTGACAGGTTTGGGAATGATTGAAACGAGTTCTGTTCCAGGAAGGATTTCGAATGTATAGCAAAGGAGTGCTATACAAATGTGTCGATTCAGAGGCAATAAGACGTCATTCAGTGGTTACTATTCATAGTCAACGCTTCGACACGCTTCGAATTCGACAATTTGCATGTTGGTTGTGTGGTACAAAATTTTCGTTCATTTGTCAAATTTTCGTAAGGTTGTCAAATTTTCGTTAGTTTGCCAAATTTTCGTAAGAATGGCAAATTGTAGTTTGTTTACAAATTTGCGTATGTTTGTAAAAATGTTTTTCGTAAGTTTGTATCTTAGTTTTATTTTCGAAAAATCAAAAACTCCAAAAAGATTTTATTTTCGTTTTGTTGTTTTCTTTTCGAAAAATCAAAAATTCCAAAAAGATTTTCTTTTGTTAATTGTTCCTTTTTCGAAAAATTCACAAAAACACAAAAATATTTTCTTTCTGTTAGAAAAATCAAAAATATCAAAAAGATTTTTTTTTTTCTTTGTTTTTTTTCTTTGTGCAGATTACACGAAAATTTTTTCAAGGGTCATGCTTGCGTTTCTATGGGAAGGTAAACTTTCGACAACGATGTACTAGTTAGACTGTCCCTAGAAGCATGATGCAGCATGTTGTGTAACGCCCCGTTCTAAGAGTAATTATTCATGGATCCCCGAGATCAAGAGTAAGGGCATTTCGGTCTTTTATGGGCAATAGGTTTTATTCGAGAAGGTTTCGGGTCGGGGTGTGTTGCTAGAAGTGTAGGGCTTCTCGCCACCTTTTTGTGGATATAAAGTTCGTCGGAAACGGGCTTAGAATAAAGGAGTTATGACACTTTGAAGATAGCGTCAATAATGGTCCCTAGAGGAAATATTTGGCAAAGGGGTCCTAGGCATGCATGGAGTGCATGCGTGTAATTGGATGGGTACGCCCAACGTAAGCTAGGTTACGCCCAGTGTAGAGCGGTTAAATGAACGCAGGTGTTGGGGGCGTACGCCCAGCGTACAGGATGTACGCCCAGCGTACGTCCAGTGTCTAGAAACCCTAATTTTAGGGCCAGCCACTATATAAGGAACATTATAGTTCCAACCCTAGCCTCCATATCTGCTCTCTTACTCTCAGAAACCCTAAGTAGCCGTTTTCTTCCATGATTGTGGATATTTGACCTTGGGGAGCTTGGTTTGGCAAAGGAGAGCCTAGGGGAAGAAAGAAGAAGTTGTCAAGGAAGGAGTTGGGTGGCTGGAGCTCGTAGATCTGGGAAGGCATCATCTTCTGGAGCCCTTTTGAGGTATAAAGTCTCTTGCTTGACATCTATTTTGTGTAGATCTAGGTGTTATGAGGTTTTGACACCATTTCTTGTCCCAAAAACCCCAAAGTGATGCATGATGCGAGTTGGTTGAGATTAGCTGTCCTTTCAGACCTTAGGAGAGGTCTTGAGTGAGAAAAATGAGGTCCCAAAGGCTTTGATTGTCTCATGTGTGATGTAGGTGGGTCTTAATGGATTAAGACCTTGAGTTAAGAGCTTTATGGACGTCCCAAGTAATAAAGTTTGAGACTTTATGAATCCTAGGCATGTTTGGTCGATGGATCTGAAGTTTGGGCTTAAGAGCTTAAGCCACTAAGAACTTATGTGGAATTTTAGTTCAGCGAGATTACGCCCCGCGTAAGCTGATGTACGCCCAGCGTAGTGGGTCAGTGTCCCGTTCCCAGTCCGCGAGAATCGAAGTACGCCCAGCGTACTCCCTCTGTTGGGTTTTTGATTTTGGGCCTTAAGTGATTGGGTTGTTTATGGGCTAGTGGGGCTTGGGCTGTGACTGAACATTATGGATGGAGTAATTTAGACCCAATAATTATTATGGACCTTAGATCTAGGCCCATTTGGTGAGGTGGGCCCAATTTAGTAAATTGGGCTAATATTGGGCTTTGCATGAGGATTTGGTTTTGGGTCTTGGCCCAATATGAGGATAATGGACTTAATGAGTGTTGTGGGCCCTTGGCCTAGAAAGTCATGTTGGATTCTAACTTGGTGATTATCATGTGATAGTTGGGAGTCCCGGTGAGTCAGCGGTCAGAGAGTTGTAGGATTTCGGCAGTTGCAAGGTGAGTTATCCTCACTATATCGACAGGGTCTACGGCACCAAGGCCGACCCTTTATCGGATGGAAATCCGGGTATTGTTTGTTATGTTATTGGTTTGCTAGATCTGCATCCTGGTATTTAGGATGGTGTTATGTTAGTGACCTGGTTAAGGTCGGTACCCGGGATATAGGGTAATGTTATGCTAGTGACCGGTTAGGTCGGAATCCTGGTTAGGATGTTGATATGCTATGTGATATGTTCGACTGTTTGTCTGGTTGAGGATTGTTATGTGATTAATTATTGTATGTGCACATGGTTGTTTGACGGGGGTTGGGTTGAGGCGGGTCCTGCTTTGTGCTGTAGGCCAACATACCCAGGGCGGACCGGATGTTCCGAAGGCCCAGCGAGCGGTCCGGATAGGTTGAAGGCCCCAAGAGGACGGACCAGACGTGCCGAGGCTCGGAGAGTGGACCAGGCCGACTGAAGGCCCGGTGCGGGCAGACCAGTCATACTGTAGACTCAGAGAGTGGACCAGGTGGATTGAAGGCCCGGTGCAGGCGGACCAATCACACTGTAGACTCGACGTACATGGCTAGACTCAGAGGGTGGACCAGGTGAACTGAAGGCCCGGTGCGGGCGGACCAGTTACACAGCAGACCTGATGTGCATGCCTGTTCTATTTATGATATGTTATGAGTATGATATGTGTGGTTGGTATTTTGGGGGTAACTCACTAAGCTTTCGGGCTTACAGTTTCAGTGTATTGTTTCAGGTACTTCAGGAGATCGTGGCAAGGCGAAGGCGTGATCGTACCGCTCCTCATGTTTTATGATTTATATGATATGGTTCTGGGGGATACTCTGATGTTTAAACTATTTTGAAAACGAGTTGTATGAACGTAATGGTTTTTGAATGATTTAAAATGTTTTAATTTGTCTCGAATTTTATGGGTGTTACAAGTTGGTATTAGAGCCTTGGTTTGAGTGAATTGGAGGAACATTCGTGTGAATCCAGTCTCAAATCAAGGAGGGATTTTCAAAATGGTTTTCAAAAGGTTTTCGAAATAAGTAAATGAGGATGCAGAGGGTACGATCAGCCAGAGCCAGTAAGTAGACCCCGAAATACCATACAAGTTATTTGATTATGTGATATGTTAGAACAGCATGCTAGTACTAGGCTAGGGATCTTCAGGAATTGCATGATAGAATTGCCTGATAATGTGATGCCTATTAGCCTAGGGTTTTCCTTATTTCAGATATGCAGCTTTTCCTCCAGGAGTGAGGATTGAGCGGGTGTGTGTATATATGGTTAGAGTGTTGTGGTGATACTTGAGACAAATATGGGTAGGTGTGGAAGGTAGTATGGTCCCGTACTACTGAAAGCACAGGACCCATATGCGTATCAAGGAAGTCACAACTCTCTAGGGTCTCGGTTATGAGATAGTTCCCCGGGTGAATATGTTATGTGTCTAAGGGTCTCGTTGGTGTATTGCAGTATGGCGATTACGAGACGTTTCGGGGCAGGATCCGGCTTGGGATCAGGATCGAGAGAGGGTGGTCAGGATGGGGCAGTACCACCCGAGGTCATTGGTCAGATGAGCACGGACGAGTTGGATGCCAGGATTCATGAAATCCTTCATGATGAGGTTGCTGCTATGTTCCGAGCCGAGTTGCCGGAGATGTTTGGGTCGATCAAGACCGCCATGGTCGAGTACTTTGATGAGCGCTATGCAGCTCTTGCGAAGGCGGCTGCCGCAGCAGCTACAACGGCTGTAGCAGTGGCAGGGGGAGGAACCGGTCGAGGTTTTCAGTATCGGGACTTCGATAATACGAAGCCCCCTACTTTCGATGGAGTTCAGGATCCGATCGTTGCTATGAGGTGGTTGTCAGACGTGGAGGGATGTTTCTTCACATGTTCATGCCCTGCTGATCAGAGGGTGAGGTGTGCTCTGAACCTTTTGAGGCTCGGAGCGAAGGATTGGTGGAGGTTGACTACGGGATCTTATTCTGACGCGCAGCGGGCTGTGGTTATGTGGGATCAGTTCCGGGAGATGTTCAGTACCCGTTATGTTCCACGGGTTAAGAGAGAGAGGTTGGCTCAGGAGTTCCTGGAGCTGAAGCAGGATTCAGAGTCGGTGACGGAGATCACCAGGATGTTTATTGAGAGGGCGATGTTTTGCCCAGAGTTTGCTTCAGAGCAGGCTCAGATGTCCCGATATCTGAGTATGCTCAAGAGGGACATCAGGCAGTTTGTGTCCATGCAAAGGTGTGATACCTTGTTAGAGCTACTGGAGGCCGCCAGGCGGCGGGAGTTAGAGATGGAGTTGCAGTTACGAGAGCAGAGACAGGCCCCGGTGCAGTCGCGGTCGGCGCCGAAACGGTCCAAAACCGTTGACTCCAGGATTGGGGGTCAGAGCAACCACACTTGTGAGAAGTGTGGGAAGGGTTATATCGGAGTTTGTAGGTCTGGTGGTGCGTGCCGCAAGTGCGGGAGAGAGGGGCATTATGCGAGGGATTACCGTCAGTCGGCCCCGGGGCAGGATACGAGAATTTGTTATCATTGCCATCAAGTTGGACACTTGAGGGCCAACTGCCCACAGTTTGCTGCAGGATCGGTGCATGCTCCAGCACCGGCCACTTTTAGGATTACTGGCAGGGGTCAAGGTGGAGCGGAGCCTCCGAGGGCTCAGGAAAGCGCATTTCAGCTTACAACAGAGGAGGTCAGGGCAGAGCCAGATGCAGCTGCGGGTATGTTTCCATTGTGATATATTTTTATCTTGTTGATTGTGTAGTATGGTAAATCTGTCTGCCTTTTTCCGCATGTTTCATAGTATGATTGAGGATCTTAGTAGTTAGGAGTGGTAGTTAGTGTGCAGGAGGATTCTTGGTCGAAAGATAAGGTATATGATCTCGTTGCTTGGAATAGCGACTGCGTTGCGAGGAGTGTTCAGTTGAGATTCGAACTTCCTTGGAGTTCAGGTGTGCGATGGCGGAAGGGTTATACGGTGAAGGTTACTCACTCCCGAGGGAGTCAGTTCATGGATAAGAGGGAATATATGGAGTAAGGGCGATTGAGCCATGCCGGTTTTGAGAACGGTGGTTAGTAGTCGATGCACTAAGTGGGGGAGAATTGGAAAATTCTCCGGTGGAACAACATGCATCCAGGGATGGTTAGCTATTGGATTTCAGCGTTGTGTTAGCCGAGAATGTGGAGATAGACACGTGGGGCAGGGAACAAACCATGGTTTTCAGAGAAAGTGATTGATTGTTGAGAGGCCTGGGATCAGGCCGGGGTAAAAGATTCATAGAACGGATGTGGAGTTCGGAACCCCTAGAGGGCTAGAACAGACTGCATGGGAGGGATTCCAGGAAGGAATGGTTCAGGGTGATGTGCGACGGCATTTGAGCGGTCCGGATAAACTGAAGGCCGGGAGGCGTACCAGTCAGGCCGAAGGCTCGGGGGAACGGTCCAGACAGGCTGAAGGCCCAGGAGGGCGGTCCAGACATGCTGAAGGTTCTGAGAGTGGCCCAGATAGGCTGAAGGCCTGGGAAGGCGGTCCAGTCATGCTGAAGACTCTGTATGTGTTCATGGATCGATAGAAGGAGAATGAGTGAATAAGTCACCATGCAATAGTAATCGATATGGTCTGGCCCCAAGTATTGATCATGATGATGGAGTCGGCCGGAGGTTCAGGGAACGGTCCAGACAGGCTGAAGACCCAGGAGGGCGGTCCAGACATGCTGAAGGTTCTAAGAGTGGTCCAGATAGGCTGAAGGCCTGGAAGGGCGGTCCAGTCATGCTGAAGACTTTGTATATGTTAGTGGATCGGTAGAGTGGAGTTTAGCTCAGTGGCACTTAGAAGTGCGGTTATGGTTGTGGAGTAGACTTCCTGGAAAGGAAAGGTATGTAACTCCGGAAGTAGTGTGGGTCCTCTGAAAGGGAGGCAGTCGAGTAAATGGATGATCGAAAGTGCTTCAGCTATTGGTAGTAAGCATTAGGATTGTACCAGATATATGGAAGCACATACGGGTTGGATGCCCGTTGAGGTTGTGGCAATGTTGGATGATGCGCAGGCATGTTTTCGGTCTCCTTGGAAGAGGAGGAGGATAGTGGTTCCAGATCGGGGAATGGGACAGAGGAAGGTGATTCAGCAGGATAACAGACTCGGGAGCAGTCTGGACCGGTGCTGAGGACTGCATAAGGATATTAAAGTCGGAGGTCAAGGACCTAGAGATCACGATAGGGAAGTATGAGTGGGTTATACTCAAGTGTGGCGAACCGGAGAGTTTGAGGGGGAACGCAAGGACAAGGTCCTTGGTTCCGAGTATGGTTTTGGGTTTGAGTTATGTATGTGGAGGTATTCCAATCTGGGGTATTCCATCATGAGGATAATCGGACCCTATGATTGATTGGACCTGATGTGTTTGGTATTCCAACCCGAGGGTTGATTGGGCCAAACATGGGTAGGGATACGAGGGTATTCCATCTTAGGGATGAGCGGACCCGTCGTAGGCATGCCTGGTTTTCCAGCCGGAAGCTGATTGGGCCAGGTGTGAGTGTTGGTTTTGGTAAGGGTATTGATGTATGTACGTTTGGGTAGCCAGAGTTGACAATTGGCGATTTCGAGGGCGAAATCATATTTAAGTGGGGGAGAATTGTAACGCCCCGTTCTAAGAGTAATTATTCATGGATCCCCAAGATCAAGAGTAAGGGCGTTTCGGTCTTTTATGGGCAATAGGTTTTATTCGACAAGGTTTTGGGTCGGGGTGTGTTGCTAGAAGCGTAGGGCTTCTCGCCACCTTTTCGTGGATATAAAGTTTGTCAGAAACGGGCTTAGAATAAAGGAGTTATGACACTTTGAAGATAGTGTCAATAATGGTCCCTAAAGGAAATATTTGGCAAAGGGGTCCTAGGCATGCATGGAGTGCATGCGTGTAATTGGCTGGGTACGCCCAGCGTAAGCTAGGTTACGCCCAGCGTAGAGCGGTTAAATGAACGTGGGTGTTGGGGGCGTACGCCTAGCGTACAGGATGTACGCCCAGCGTACGTCCAGTGTCCAAAAACCCTAATTTTAGGGCCAGCCACTATATAAGGAACATTATGGTTCCAACCCTAGCCTCCATATCTGCTCTCTTACTCTCAGAAACCCTAAGTAGCCGTTTTCTTCCATGATTGTGGATATTTGACCTTGGGGAGCTTGGTTTGGCAAAGGAGAGCCTAGGAGAAGAAAGAAGAAGTTGTCAAGGAAGGAGTTGGGTGGCTGGAGCTTGTAGATCTAGGAAGGCATCATCTTCTGGAGCCCTTTTGAGGTATAAAGTCTCTTGCTTGACATCTATTTTTTGTAGATCTAGGTGTTATGAGGTTTTGACACCATTTCTTGTCCCAAAAACCCCAAAGTTATGCATGATTCGAGTTGGTTGAGATTAGCTGTCCTTTCAGACCTTAGGAGAGGTCTTGAGTGAGAAAAATGAGGTCCCAAAGGCTTTGATTGTCTCATGTGTGATGTAGGTGGGTCTTAATGGATTAAGACCTTGAGTTAAGAGCTTTATGGACGTCCCAAGTAATAAAGTTTGAGACTTTATGAATCCTAGGCATGTTTGGTCGATGGATCTGAAGTTTGGGTCTGTGGGGCTTGTCCCATTCCCAGTCCGCGAGAATCGAAGTACGCCCAGCGTACCAAGAGGGGTACGCCCAGCGTACTCCCTATGTTGGGTTTTTTATTTTAGGCCTTAAGTGATTGGGCTGTTTATGGGCTAGTGGGGCTTGGGCCGTGACTGAACATTATGGATGGAGTAATTTAGACCCAATATTTATTATGGACCTTGGATCTAGGCCCATTTGGTGAGGTGGGCCCAATTTAGTAAATTGGGCCAATATTGGGCTTTGCATGAGGATTTGGTTTTGGGTCCTTGCCCAATAAGAGGATAATGGACTTAATGAGTGTTGTGGGCCCTTGGCCTAGAAAGTCATGTTGGATTCTAACTTGGTGATTATCATGTGATAGTTGGGAGTCCCGGTGAGTCAGCGGTCAGAGAGTTGCTGGATTTCGGCAGTTGCAAGGTGAGTTATCCTCACTATATCGACAGGGTCTACGGCACCAAGGCCGGCCCTTTATCGGATGGAAATACGGGTATTGTTTGTTATGTTATTGTTTTGCTAGATCTGCATCCTGGTATTTAGGATGGTGTTATGTTAGTGACCTGGTTAAGGTCGGTACCCGGGATATAGGGTAATGTTATGCTAGTGACCGGTTAGGTCGGAATCCTGGTTAGGATGTTTATATGCTATGTGATCTGTTAGACTGTTTGTCTAGTTGAGGATTATTATGTGATTAATTGTTGTATGTGCACATGGTTGTTTGACGGGGGTTGGGTTGATGCGGGTCCTGCTTTGTGCTGTAGGCCAACATACCCAAGGCGGACCGGATGTTCCGAAGGCCCAGCGAGCGGTCCGGATAGACTGAAGGCCCCAAGAGGGCGGACCAGACGTGCCGAGGCTCGGATAGTGGACCAGGCCGACTGAAGACCCGGTGCGGGCAGACCAGCCATACATGGCTAGACTCGGAGAGTGGACCAGGTGGATTGAAGGCCCGGTGTGGGCGGACCAATCACACTGTAGACTCGACATACATGGCTAGACTCGGAGGGTGGACCAGGTAGACTAAAGGCCAGGTGCGGGCGGACCAGTTACACAGTAGACCCGATGTGCATGGTTGTTCTTTTTATGATATGCTATGAGTATGATATGTGTGGTTGTTATTTTGGGGGTAACTCACTAAGCTTTCGGGCTTACAGTTTCAGTGTATTGTTTCAGGTACTTCAGGAGATCGTGGCAAGGCGAAGGCGTGGTTCGTACCACTCCTAATGTTTTATGATTTATATGATATGGTTATGGGGGATACTCTGATGTTTAAACTATTTTGAAAACGAGTTGTATGAACGTAATGGTTTTTGAATGATTTAAAATGTTTTGATTTGTCTCAAATTTTATGGGTGTTACATGTTGACCCAAGCCTCTGTAGACCCAATGTGTGTTTACGAACGCCTTAATGAAATTTTTCATACGAAAATTTCTTCCCAAGTAAGGCTTATATTCACATTAGTCAATTGAGCTACCTTACTCTTCTCACATGAGTTAAGAGTTATCTGTTTTGTCCGAAAATAACAGAGGTACAATTCGTTATTCAAAAACAATCTTTTTCATCACCAAATTTCTTACACTTGCACACACGAATACATATGTCCAAGAGATCTTTGATTCGACCCATCAAGATTTAGATATATCAAAATTCTATGTTAATGATCTGACATCATGAGGCCGTGATGAAAGTGAAACCCAACTTTCTATCTTCGTAAGGAAGTTTATGGGGAACTATGTTCCAGTTTTGACGAAACATTTGTTTCAGTACCATTTTTCGAAACTCAAAATCATATTCCTTTCTCATGAGTGATCTTGATCAAACTATCGAAGCCCACGATGTTTGTTACCCAACAGGATCCAGAACAAATATTTTTTCATGAATATGATTTCTGTATGAGTTTCATTTGCTTTCAAAGTTACTATCAACATAATTCAAAGCATACTTGTCACTGACTACACTGGTCAAACAAGTAATTTCCGTTACAATTACTCACCTTATGTTTAGGTTGATATGTAACGAAATTATAAACCACCCGATAAGCCTAACACAAGAAGCCATTCGATACTTCTCTATAAGTATTCGATTGTAATTCACGGGAACATACATAAGCAGTTGATTATCTCTCTTGATAATTAATGAAGCAACCTTTGCCCGGGGTTTATCTTCTTTTGTGTCGAAATTTTTTTGACATCACAGATCCAAATTTTCGTTAATTTGCTTCTTATCTTTTCTTTGGCACACTGCACACACGAAATCCTTGAGGTTCTGAGTAATACCAACTCAGGCTGATGATTTCGACAGTCTAGCAAATGACTTCGTCTCTAAACCCAAACACGAAAGAGCTTAACCTCCATCCGAAGGTTGGTGACGGTTACTATTCTTTGAGGTGACTCGAACAGACTGTCTGATGAGACGTTTTGTATTCAGTCCTGGTTTCAAGGCGGTGTGACAGTTACTTTTTGACGCATGGCAACTTTATTGGTAGACTGGTGCGATTTTCAAGGTGCCACGTCAGATCTCAATTAATGCTTATCCCGCGTTCAATTCAAAATTCAGGGTTACATATAAAAAGGGTATTTACGGGTTCTTTGTCTCTTTATGCTCAAAAAGAAAAAAAAATACTCAAATTCTCTCTGTTCTTCAAAGCTTCAAAACCCTAATCATGGATGGTGTTGATTCTGCTTCTCGAACAACCGAAGACATCACTTCTCAACCAATAATGAAGATTGAAAGCACCAATTATCAAGTGGAAGGGGATGTGTCTCTATATCCTGAAGAGTTGAAGATGTTAATCGTCGCATTGAAGAGTTATGTTCTTTCGAAGGTGATGTTCAACTCGTTTGTCGTTCCTCTCTCTTGGCTTTCACAGGCAGGATCCACTGCTACGTATAGCAAAGCAATAGATATCATCACTTTTCAACTGGTGAATGACAAGAAAATCTGTTTGTCTAAGAAGCTCTTTTGCCAAATTCTCGATATTCCCAATTCTCAACTTTTTACTGATCTCACTTATGCACAAGCTGTTCACATGTTTAATAAGATGGGTCATCAACCCCCACTCACGAAGATTAGTGATTTCAAGAAGTCAGCTCTTCCAACTGTTTGGAATTTCTTGTTCGGAATTTTTCTTCGATGCTTGACTGGTCAAAGTTTGGATTAGACAAAGGTTGCATGGAGGTTTATGCGATGGTGGCAGGATTGTACTATGATCTTTCAGTCGACTACTCTACACAGCTGTGGATGGAATTCCAAAGAGTGTCGAAAACACGAATGTGGTTCAAGGCATTTCGTGTGCTAGGTATTGGAGTTTGATCCTTGGTTAGTTTTATGAAAAAGAAGGAATTGCAGTACCTGCTGATGAAGAAAGAGTTGAGTTTATGAAGTATCACTTCCCAAAGGATGTTTCTGATGATATGGAAGTGTTCACACACATTGCCAGGATTCTTGATGCAATGCTAAAGAGGGTTGAGCCAACAAATTCGGTGTTGGTTGAGTACTTGAAAACAATCAATCCTGATGTTGCGACTGGAAAGTTATTGTCAAAAGAAGAGGCTGGTCCTTCGAAGAAACCAAAACGATATAAGAAGGATGCAAAGGCTACACCTGAGAAGCCAGTGCACGAAACTAAGAAGTCTCCTGAGAAGCATGTGCACGAATCCAAGCTGTCCCCACAGAAGCCTGAGAAGCCAGAAGTAAATGTTTCAACTGTTGTAATCAAGCCAGTAGAACCTGTTGATGATACTCTAGTTAAGGAGAAAATTCCTTCAAAATCTGGTGTTTTTCGAAGATTAAAGAAGAGGACTCGGGGTTCAAGAAAATCTTCAGATGGTTTGTTCAAATCTTCTCCTTCAAATGTTCGTAAACCACAACTTTCTCATCAAGGAGTAATTTTTCGTGAGGTTCCAGCTCCAGTTTCGCCTTTGTCAAAGAAACGTAGAGCTGAAGACGTGGCTAAACACATATCGAAGAAGAAGAAAAGGCAACGAAAGTTGGTTATACAAGAGGAGTCGTCCGACGAAGAGATAGTTGCTGAAACACCAGAAACAATTATTTTTCAATCTCTATCTACTCCTGAGAAGACTACTATCATACCACCCGAAGTTTCGTTAACTGAATCACATACTGAGGAGGTTCGAACTTCAGGCATTTTTACACACGTATCTGATACGTTGTAAATGTCAATATGGGTGAAGGAGAGTCTAACAAAGAAGTTGGTGCTACACCTCAAGGCATTCCTGCATCTTCGATAAAGGATACTTTCGTTTCATTACCTCCTTTTATTGTTCCGAATACTACAAATTCACCAACCTTTGAAAACATTCTCCATCAACCTTTTACAACACTTTTTCCATCTCAATCCCCTAATCCACCCAAAATCGATTCACCTGTTAAAGGTTCACCTGTTGTTGAAACTGATAATGACAACGAAGGTTTTGGAGGAATGTTTGAAGATTTGGAGTTTGATGATGAAGAAGACAACTTTCTTGATCATATGTTGATGACGATGAAACATTTCAAGATTCTAAACAAGAAATTGAATTCTATTCTTCAATCTCAAGCAGATTTGGGGAGTAGTTCGTCTGTGTCCAGTATGGAAGTTGACAGTTTGTTGAAAACCTTCGAAGCAAAGGTGGTAAGTAAAGTTTCTGGAATGGTTTGAGACTCGGAGACTAGACTCTTGGAGAAGGTTGATCACAATGATCAGAATGATGAGTTAAGAGTGAATTCTCTAACTTCGATGTTTAGAGGGGAGGTGAAAGAATTCTAGAATTTGGTGAAGGAACGACATGTGTTATTCGTTCAGGATGTAAAGAAAGTCAGGGAGGATGTGAATTCGCAAATTCAGGAGCTTCGTCACGATATGCAAAAGGAGATTGCAATCGTGCAAAGGGATTATGCTTCGATAAATCAAAAAGTTGACATTATTTGTGATGTTGTTACCAAATATGTCAAGTTGTACGAAAATTTGAGTCCTCAACTTACTCAACTTTCTACAACGGAAAATCAAAGTTTTATGGAAGTGCTCAAGCTGCTGAAGGAGCTGAAAGATTTAACTGTAAAATCAGTTTCATCTTCGTTGATTACTCTGGAATTTTTGTCTCAGAAGTTCACCCATTTCGAATCCATTTTACACAAGCAATTGGCTCCTCTTTCTCATATTTCGAGCCTTCTTCCAACGGATGCCCCACCTGTTTACACAGGGGTGCAAGGGGGAGAGAAGAAAGTTGGTGGTACGACGGCTGGTGGTGAAGATTCGCATGCAGATGCAAAGGTTGTTGGAACGGTGTTTTCTTCGAAGATTCCAACAACAAAACCAATTATGTCAACAGCTGGGCCAGTTACTTCAACAATTGTTACTACGGTGCCAATTCTCATGAAGCCAATCTCTAAAGGAATTATGATTGGAGACGGTGGCAGTAGTTCAAAGCCTAAAGAAAATGTTGGTGGCTCTTCGATCAAAGATAAAGGAAAAACAATTTTGATCGAAAAATCGAAGGAGGAAAAGAAAGCTGAAGCAGTGGCTGAGGTTGAAAAGTTATGAATTGTGCAAAGCATAATGCGACTTTGTGCGAACGATCCACCTGGAATGAACAAGGGTGATCCTTCAAAGCATTACAACTATGAAACGATTGAGTCGAAAGTTGCATATAATCGTCTGTATGCTTTTGAAAAGAAGCCGAAGCAGAGCTATGTTGTTCTCAACACAGACATGAATCAACTAGATTTTCCTGTTAATGAGATGATGTTTATTATGGCTCAGTATAAAATTGCTGAGAAGTTTGACAATGATGATGAGTACACATACATGAAAATCAGATTTCATGTTGTACTTGGAAAGCTTCCAGAGGAAATTTGGTCACTCGTGAAGATAAAGAAGGTGATAAGTATAAAGAGGGATGTGTTGTTCGAAAATATGATGCAGAATGTTCGCTTCTTTGTTTCGAGGGCAAATGGTCAAGTTTATGATTTCTCAGTGGCAGATTTTCCTTTGATGAACTTGTATGATCTGATACAAGCTGCATTGTTGTTAAAGGATAAAGATGCTTCATATCTTCAAGAAACTGATCCTGAAGTTTCTCGACTTGGGCTTGCTCACATCAAGATTTTCATTGACAACTACTATGAGTGTTTAGCTCTTACCGATGTTGAGTTAGCTACTGCAAAGGGATTGAAAGTGAAAGTGCCAATGGAACTTCCTTTAACTCAACCTGAGTTGAAGAAGTATACAGACGGGGAAATTTGTTTGAAGTCGTTTGGCTTGGTCTTTGCTGGGAAGGATAAAAAAAGGGAAGGCTAAAAGATTCTTATTCCAAGCTTCCGAAGTGGAAAGATACACAACATCCCAATATACGAATTTCATTGTTCGTATGAATAGTTGCAAGAAGAATAACGAAGGAGATAAGAAGGAGCTGAAGAAGATTATCTCGTGGTACACTGAGATTCGAAGGGTAATGTTGTATGCTATACAGATACTCTTGAACTGACGAAGGTCGACATTATTACAAATGGGGAGATTGTAAGGGTCGAATGTAGTTGTAATATGTCGAAGTCTTTTGTACCCTTCGAATGTTTGTTAAGTTTATTTACTAAGGTGTATTTCGTACAAAGCTTAAGTGTCAATGCCTTAGTATTTTTGTATGCTTTCACTGTTCCTATAAATATGGAACTTTATTAGAGTTAGATAAGAGTAGTTTACAGAACCTGTCTATTTTTTTGTGACAACCCGAAATTTCCATTTGAACAAACTCTACCGTCTAGCACTTCAATTAAAAGTCAAATTCTTTTCTGCTAATTTTTAGCTCGGTTTAAAGTCCGGTTGGGTATTTTTAATATTTATTTTCTTGAGAGAACAAATTAGAGGAAATATACTTTAGGATTAATTGTGCAACATTTATGTCACAAAACTCCAAGAGTTGGGAGTTTTTGGCCCAAAATAGTGTTAGGGCCGAAAACCCTAAAGGGTATATAAATGACACTTAGTCATTTTTAGTCATTTTTCCCATTTCCAAGTCAAGAACAATTCTCTCTCAAGTATCATCCGAATTTTTGTCAAGATCTTCAAGATTGTAAGTGTTTCCTTCCTTGTCTAGTTGATCTCTTCCATTATCTAGTGATCTTACATGATTTCATCCATGAAATCATTCCATTTTCTTAGATCTTCAAGTGTTCTTCATTTCACCAAGAATACACACTAGTGTTTTGGGCCGAAAACACCCTTCTTTGCTTCCATATTGTAAGTATCTATCTCCTATACTTGTTATCTAGTAAGGATACTTGATTTAGGGCCTTGAAATCGTCATTTATCCAAGAACAAAAGGTGTTTTCGGTCTAGTGCATCTCCTTAGACCGAAAACCCTTATAAATGGTGCAAAATGACTTTAAGCCTTTCCTAATACTTAGTATTGAGTCTAGAACACTTAATTGATTGTTGAAGGCCCTTGGAAATCACCTTATGCATCAAAGACCATGGGTTTTTGGTCACCTTTTGGACCGAAAACCATTTGAACCGAAAACCATTTGGACCGAAAACCATTTGGACCGAAAACCTCTTTGGACCGAAAACTCCTTTAAGTGGCTATACAACCCTTAGATGCAGCCCTTGGTACATCTAGCACTTGAATCAAAGTGTTTTCCATTTCCTAGGATGTCTTAACTTGGTTAATTAGTTGTTAAATGACTAATTGGATACATATATGTGTTATTATATGTTAAATAGGATCCGTGTGTGTGCTCAAGTCTTCACTTGACATTTAGCATCCTATACCATCCGTTCATCCAAACCACTCACTACAGGTGAGTTCTGTAACATCCGAATTCCCATGTATTCTATATTGTTCATTATTTTTGAGTTAGAGAGAAGGACTCGACGAGTTGGCGCCTAGACTCATCGAGTAGGATCGCGATTTGATGACTGGATTAATGATTGGACTCGACGAGTCGGCTTGGTGACTCGACGAGTCTGCGCTGGCGGCGGAAACCCTAAATCTCGGGGTCTGTGCCCTATTTAAAGGCCTTTATGGCCTTCATTTGCGGCCATTACACCCCTGAGAAACCCTAGAGAGCAGAGAGTACGTTTGTAGTGCAAGAGGAGGGCTAATTCATCATTATTTGGTGTGTTTTAGCAAAGGGAAGGGAGGATTTCGAGCTAGGAAGTCTTGTAGGACTCAAATCTTCCATCATTTGGTGCAGAGCTGCTGTGGGAGGTAAGGATTCATGTCCATTTTCATTGAGTAATAGATTTCATGAATCTAGGGCTTTTTCTCTCCTTTTTGGTAAGAGATCTAGTGTGTGTGATGTCCCCTTGTGTCAATATCATCAGATCTGGACCTTGAGAGGTCCAGAGAGTCCCTATTCTCCAGCTTTATGCAGTCCTTTATGAGTATGGGGCTTAGGTTATCATATTAAGGGTTATTTTGGCATATAGAGGTGATAGTGTGATGCATGGGCCTAAAGTTCGAACCTTTACGTGATTATCATGCTTGGGAAGGTCAGATCTATAGATTATAGAAGTAGATCTGACCTCAAAAGGTCATTTGAGTGTGAGCATGGAAGCAACTCGCCAAGTTCATAAGTGGACTCGACGAGTCGAGTCGGGGTTGCCCCGCGATTCGTGACAGGAGGAACCCGTCGAGTGGAGGGATGACTCGACGTGCCAAGAGAGGCTGGAAGGATTTAGAGAACCCGCATGGACTCGCCGAGTCGCCCATGTGCACTCGACGAGTCGGGTCAAAGTTTGACCGTTGACTTCCGTTGACCTTAGGGTTTTGGTCAAGAATGATTCAAGGAGTTCAGGGAGGGGTAGAATGGCCTTCTACCCAATCTTTAGAAATGGGGCTATGAGAGAATATTGATCGCGAATGTTATTTGAATAATAGGAGGAGGCTAGGTTGGGACGTTGAGCACGAGAGTTTATCCGACTTCATTGAGGTGAGTCTTCTCACTATACTGTACCTGGAAGGGTACCTATGTGTGACCGGAAGGTCTTATATGCTATGAGATGTATGTGTTGTATGCTGTTATGTGATATGTATGTGTTATGAATGTTATGTATGATAAGGACCGAAAGGTCAAGATGATATGGACCGGAAGGTCGGGAGGTTACAGACCGGCAGGTCGATACGGGTAGGACCGGAAGGTCTACCGGGATTTGGGACGGAAGTCCCCTAAGACACTTGGACCGGAAGGTCCCACAGAGTTATGGCCTGGAAAGGCGTATGTGTTGTATGTGGTATTTTGGGGAACTCACTAAGCATTTATGCTTACAGTTGTTGTGTTATGTGTTTCAGGTACTAGCGAGGATCGCGGGAAGGCGCCGGCATGATCCGTACACACTCATGGAGTTTATGTCTTGAGATTCTGGGATATGTTTTGTCATGATAACATTGGATACATTATGTTTTGATATCACCTTATGAATGAAAGTATGTTTTAAAAATGAAAATTTTTTTTCGAAATTTACGTTGTTACAAGTTCATACCCCCTTAATCAACCTTTTAAATGATTTTAAACGCTTTTATGGGGGGGAATACAAGTAGATGCATTATAGTTATTATATCAACCACATGTGATTAATGACTATCAAACATATGGATTGTCTTACTTTTCAAACTATGTTATCAATCAAACTACTTAAAACTGTTTTACAAACTCTTTTACATGTTAAATACTTTCATTAAACTCTTTCAAACTTATACTTTGTCAAATGTGTATCTATATAGATATAGTTATATAAGTAGGATTGAAAGGACTTAGGACTGATAGCTCGCCTTGCTTCCTGTTCCTTGTTTGGTTGTGGACTTAGGGTATCGGTTATTTGTCCGAAGGTCGTTTGAATCCTAGTTATATATTATGTATATGTATATAGATATAAAAGTTACTTCTTTCATTTCAATACCGTTAGGTAGCAAAGGTATACAAACATGTTCATACATACAAACAACATTGCTAGTAAACTATAATAGGTATAGTTTAGGAAGTCATTAATACTATTAATAGAACAATGAAACATACAATGAGTCAGTTCATACATGAGTCAACACATACTATAAGGAGAAACAGATAGAGAATACTATAAAGAGAAACAAACGATAACATACAGAGAGAACATACATACATACTAGACAGAGAGAGAGAACATACAATACAGCTAGTACATACTATACATTATACAAGAGAACATACTATTGTGAGAAACAGAGAGAACATACATACATACTAGACAGAGAGAGAGAACATACAATACAGCTAGTACACACAATACATATACAAGTACATTACAACAGTTATGTGAGCCACGTAACGGGGCATGGCATCACCTGTCATGGCTCATTTCGTATCCAGAATCTCCTTAAGTGGAGAGCGTTGAGTTTGTGTATAGATCTATACTAGATTGACTATCCTACACCTTGCTGCTCGCTACAGTGGGACTTGCAAGTCTACGGGTGCCAAATGTCATTTCTTCTGACATCTTTCATCGTCGTGTTTTTAGTCGGTAGTATGGTACAGGCATATCACATGTTACTTTAATTAACAATTGGTTTAAGGTAATTAGTACAGCAGTAGTTACTTAATACAACACTACATTACTTTATTATTTCCCCATTGCATTCACTTTGTGACCTTCACACAATGAACAGTAATGTAAAAGCTATATTTTTGGTTAATGATAGTCATATTTGGGAAAATACACACTTTTACAAGAAACTAGCATACATTTCATTTGATGCCTTGGTAGAAGGCTACGTTTAGTAGAAAATATAGGATTTTCTAGGAGATACAAACATTTACAAACATTTACAAACATTTACAAACTTATACATTCAAGTACTTACAAACATTTTCATACAAACAATGACACTAAAATACTTATGATCTCACCAGCTTTAAAGCTGATAAACTCTTTCAAAATAACTTGTATTCTCAGGTCACCAGTAGACAGGTACCGGTGCCAGGTTTTGAGAAGATGGAGCTCGTTCAAGACTCATCTTTTATTTTGTTTCATATTTTTGGTGTCTATTAAACTTCACAGAACACACTTGTATTAAATTATATTATTAATGCAATGTGTTGAATCATAAAAGTGACCCTCTTGAACTCAGCTACCGCAACCATCTTTCTACCGCAACGGTTCAGCACCCGGAGTCAATCTTGTTCATCAGCAACCGCATCAGCAACCGGAGTCAGCTACCGCAGTCAACTTAGCTAGATTACGTTATTTGTCTTTTATGTAATACACTCTATTATCCAGTATGCCTTGCACGGCTGCTTATAGAGTTGTAATCTAGTGTAGTTTCTAAGTCTCTATAAATAAAGACTTACTCTCCTTGTATTCGAACGAGGAAGAACCGATAACTTATGAATTCTATCTGAATACACATTCTGAAGTTATCTCTCTATCTTTCTTCACTCATCTCTTCTTACTTAAATCTTATCATAATTCTGCTGATCATAATCCCTCTTCAGAGCAAGTCTTTAAGACTTAATCACTAAGCTTGATCTTCCTTATTAACTTGGAGTGAATGCATTCCTTGTTATGAATCAGCTTAAGTGTCTTCTTGATATAACAATTGTTGTCATTTCCATTCCTTTACATTTCCGCAACTAACTCTCTAACTATCTAACTATATTATTGTTGAGCTTTTAGATCCTTTGAGATTAACTATTCCGCATTATACTTGTTCTAACTTTTGTTCAAGTGTGTCTCCAAGTTTTTTCTCTGAACAATTGGTATCAGAGCCAAAGTGGTTGCTTTTTGAAAACGGAACTCTGATTTTTCAAAAAGCCTTCTATACCACTAAAGCTCATTTCTTCAAAACAAAAAAAAACAATTTCAAATGGCACAATCATTATCTCTGAATGTTTCCAACAGTGTCGGTGGTTCTAACCGAGCCCCAATACTAGTCGCAAATGAATATCATCACTGGTCACAAAGAATGGAAAGGTACTTGAGAAGACTGGGTAGAGATGTATGGCGATCCGTAGAAGAAGGACCACATGTTCCAGTCCTTACACCAGTCCAAACTGACGGTGCTGCAACCAGGCTAGGAGGAGGTCAACCAGCCATGAGCCGTCCCACCAAGGATGATCTCGATAAAATGGAAAATGATGATGTTGCTTTTTATGAAATCTCCTGCGGAGTTGCTCCTGACAAATTCGATATTATCATAAATTGCAAATCAGCGAAAGAGATCTGGGATGTTCTCAAAAACCTGTACGAAGGCTCAGAACAAGCACAAGATAAGAAGCTTACTACCGCACTCAACGAGTTCAACAACTTCAAAGCTCATACTGGAGAAAGTTTGGAAGACTCCTTCAAAAGGTTCAACCTGATAGTCACCAAGTTATCCAATGCGGGCACCATCCGCAGTAACCATGAAATCAATCTTCGGTTTTTTAATGGTTTGGGCAGACATTGGACTACGGCCAAGATGATAGTCCAAGGCGATAGAAAGATTCACTCCCTGTCACTTTACAAGCTCTATGGAGAGCTGCAAGCTCAAGAATCCACCATACTCAAAGACTGTGCTGACTTCGGAGGACCACTTGCTCTCATAGCACAAGCTCCACCGCAGTCACCTTACCCTTCCTCGTATAACACTCTACCGCAGTCATACGAAGCGGATTCTGAATATGATGATGAAGAAGATTTTCAGAAGGCTATTGCTCTGGTTAGCCAACAGTTCAACCATCTACCACCTCCTTCCTTCCGCAAGAATCAGCAGTTCAACAAACCTCCATTCAACCGTAACTTTGGTTCTCAGAATAACCACTCTCGATTTCCCAAAAGTTCTCATCCACCACCGCAATCTCAGAATATTCAACCAAAGGAGGTACCGCAGTCTCCTCAAATCACTGACTCTGGTACTCCTTCAGAAGACAAGACTGATGTTGTAATTTGTCACAAATGCAACAAAGAGAATCACTTTGCACGAGATTGTAAGGCCAATGTAGTAAAAGATAAAGCATTCTACCTTAGAATGGCTCAAGAGTTGGAAGATAAAGAAAAAGCTGAAAAGGCAAGGGCATACGTGGCCCATGTCAAAAGAGACCATCAAGTCTGGTCATCCAGAGACGAAGATGAGGCCATCAGCAGTGTCAAAGGAAAAGGGAAAATCTGCATGCTGGCCACTGCGGATGATGATGGGTCTACAATGTTGAACAAGAACTACTGCTACATGGCAAAGGATGGAACACTAAGCATCGTCGAACAGGTAAAACTCATGATCCAAACTCTAAACTATAGCATGCATGACTGTCAGCCTTACATAGATGATCTTAATGACACTTGTGTTGCCGTCCTTACAGACTATAATAAAGCCTTAGATGAGAAGAACATTGCGTCCCAAGAGATGTTCCACGTGAGAGGAAGACTGGCTAACAAAAGACTTAAGATGGCTATGTTAGAGAAGGACCTAGAGTTAGAAAATGATGCAAGAATGTTAAGTGAAACCCAATTAGAGATAGCTTTGAACCAGAGAGATTTAGCTCAGAGAGAAATTGTACGCTTAAATCTCTTAATTGAAAAATTGTTTAATGAAAGTGAAGCTATTGAAAATTTGGTAAACAATGGAACCGTGGACAATACATACAATTGGGGTTGGTCAAATGGATATCCTACCTCAATGGATTCCTCACCCCGGTTCAACAAAGACAGATTGTATGTCCCTCCAGACCGAGAATTTCATTTCCTTGTCAATGACAAGACTTTTCCCGAAGATATTAAAACTCACTTCGGTAGACTGCACAACTTAAGCAATAATTGTGTCATTGAGGAAATTGTGTCGGAGGTATCGGGTCACACATGTGATCAAAATCCTATCTATGGCACCATCTATCCAAATTCTCAAACTTCATCCGTAGTTGATGAAGAGAATGTTGTTGAGGGCCCAGAAGTCTCAAAAGACTTTTCATCTCTGTCCTCAGACCGCAGTGTCTCTCACTGTAGTCAAATGTCCCACAAATGTCCCACCGAAGTCCCATCTAAGACTTACTCAGCGGTAGTCAAGTCATCCCTACCGCAGTCATCAGTTCAAGGAACTGTAACTCTTCAGCCAATATTTCATGAACTACCTATAGAAAATTTTGAAGTGGGTCAATGTTCCCAAATTCCTGAATCCTCAAGTTCTGATAACTCAAGTCCGCGTTTTCAAAATCATTCTAAGAATTCCAGGAAACCGCAGTTGAACAACAATGACTGCGGTTCACCAAAATCTTTGGCAAAAAAGGCTTTTAAAGAAGAAATCAGATCTCGCGGTACTAATAGACAAACTTTTTCAAAAAACAAGAAGCAAGTCAGATTTCCTAAATCCAAAAGTCCTAAAAAAATTTGTTTTCTCTCACTACATTTCAAAAAACTCTTCTTTCAAGAAAACAAACAAAAAGGAAAGTTCAGTTTCAAAAGTCATTCCTACTCCTTCTGACACAACCCAAAAGGGTGTTCAGTCTTTTCGAAACTATGTTTTTCAGGTCTACTCTTCAAATGATCCTAAATGGAAAGGTATTTTACCCACTCCAACACTTTTAAAGTCACGTCAAAATTTCAAATGGAAGGGTATCTTACCAAATCCATCAAAAAGAATTCAGAAATCTACACGTGCTAAAACCTTTCATAAACAGACTGTTTCAAAACCCAAAAACACTCGTGTCAGGAATTACCCATCTCGGACCGGTAACAGATCCAAACATCCTTAAAACCGCTGACCAATCACAGTGTTAGATCAAAAGACAAAATCTCCTTTTGTAAATGTCAGTGTAGTTGTCAAAAGGTTTTATCTCATGTCAAATCGAGTCAGAGTCAGAAACCTCGTATTTTTTCAAAAAATCACAACACTCCAAATCTACTCAAACACCCAGGACTAGGCTCAAAAGTTGACAAGAGACCTGTCCCTGCAACCTCGGACCATGCATCACTCAGAAACACATCAATTGTCCCAGGCTCCAAACTTGTTTGGATGCCTAAACTAACCGTGTAATTCTCAGGCTTTGTGCAAGGAGGAACAAGAAGAAGAGTGGTTAATTGACAGTGCCTGCTCCTTGCACATGACCGGAAGGTTAGAGTACCTTCGGGATTTCAGGCCTATATGCAATGGTGGAAATGTCACGTTTGGTAAAAATGCAAACGGTGTCATCCGAGGTTACGGTGTTCTCACTACGGGGAACTTTTCCATTCAGAAGGTTGCTTATGTAGAAAGCCTTAAACACAATCTCATCAGTGTTGGCCAACTATGTAAAGCAGGACATCGTGTTGAATTTGATGATCAGTTTTGCTACGTAATGACGAGTGATAGAAACACTTGTCTGATCAAATCTCGATTCGAAGGTACCATGTACCCCTTGGATGTTTCTCTAATCATTGGTAAACCGCAATTGTGTTTCTTGTCCAAAGCTGTATCCGAAGTCAGCTGGCTATGGCACCGTAAGCTAGCTCATCTCAACTTCCGGTACATCAACAACTTAGTCACTGGAGAACTAGTCTGCGGTCTCCCTATTCTCAAATTTAGCAACGATACTCTCTGTCCGGCTTGTGAATGTGGTAAGCAGTCTAAAGCAAGTCACCCTCTGATAATGGACTCTTCTATTTCTGAACCACTGGAGCTATTCATTGATCTTTGCGTTCCATCAACCGTATCCAGCCTCCACCACAAGAAGTATATACTGGTTATTGTTGATGAATATACACGCTTCACATGGGTCTTCTTCCTCAGACTCAAATCAGAGACACCGCAGATCTTCATCAACTTTATCAAAGAAATCGAACTTCAGATCAAGCTTCCAGTTAGACGCATCCGCAGTGATAATGGAACCGAGTTCACTAATCATCTTCTTAACAGTTTTTTGGTGTCCAAAGGCATTTCTCACAACTTCTCAGCACCCTACACACCGCAAAAAAATGGTGTAGTAGAAAGAAGGAACCGCACACTGGTAGAAGCAGCCAGATCCATGCTTAACTTCGCCCAACTTCCTCTCTACTTCTGGGCTGAAGCAGTAGCAACCGCATGCTTTGTCCAAAACCGAAGTATCGTGTGCAAACGCCTCAATAAAACACCATATGAGGACCTTAACAACCGCAAGCCCAATGTTTGCTTCTTTCATATTTTTGGGTGTATATGCTTCGTGATCAATAACAGAGATCAGCTCAACAAGTTTGCACCGAAGTCCGACGAAGGCATATTCCTTGGTTACTCCACTAACAAGGTTGCTTATCGAGTGCTCATCAGACGTACAAGGCTGATCATTGAAAGCTTCGATGTAAAATTTGATGATTCTCACATCCGCGACGCCCCTCCATCCACTGAAACCACCGCAATCATGGAAAGTGATATTCCTGCCTCTTCAGGTCCCTTGAATCTAGTTGAAGTCAACTATGAGGATCTTTTCGATCCTATTGAAATGGCGAAACTATCCGAAGTTCTTGTGTCACCCGCAGCTCAACAAAAACATGCTGATGTTTCTGGACCATCTCTATCTGAAGTAGCCTCTCTCAATACTTCCACCTCTCCGGTTGAGGGGGAAAGATCTACTCCGGATCTAGCCGCAACCGTCGAGGTTCCAGTACTTGATGTTGTTCAAATTCCTGTCCGCAGAGAAGCATTACCATTAAACGTATTTTCGGATTCGGATGATGAACTCATAGAAAATATCGACACTAGAACTGATCCAAGGATTGTCACTCTCCCATCCGCAGTCCAGGGGGAACCTTATCAGGTTCCAGAGGAACTCCTATCTGCAACCCAGGGGGAACCTCTCCCAACTGCTCAAGAAAATTCTGTTCCAATAGATGAAGATGACTCAGCAGGATGTTCTCAAGTCCAGGGGGAACTATCATCTCCAACCACAGATTCCTCTGACATTCAAGATATTCCCTCTACCGCAGCTGCTGATCATCTGCTGCCACGTCTTCATGTATGGACGAAAGACCACCCACCAGGTCAAATCATTGGGAACCCATCCGCAGGCATCCAGACTCGATCTTCCAAGGACCTATCTGATCACTGCCACTATGCAGCATTTATGTCCTCGGTAGAACCCAGAACGATCAAAGAAGCATTGCTTGAACCTGACTGGATAGCCGCAATGCAAGAAGAGCTTGAAGAATTTCAAAGAAATAAAGTTTGGCAGCTCGTTCCGAAGCCACGTGGTCACTCCATTGTTGGCACTAGATTGGTGTTCAAAAATAAGTTGGATGAATATGGTGCGGTAGTCAGAAACAAGGCAAGGCTAGTTGCAAAGGGGTATAGTCAACTTGAAAGCATTGACTACGATGAAACGTATGCTCCGGTAGCACGCATGGAAGCTATCCGGATCTTTCTAGCATACGCAGCCCACAAAAATGTCAAGGTACACCAAATGGACGTTAAGAGTGCCTTTCTCAATGGGGAACTAAAAGAAGAGGTTTATCTTCAGCAACCTCCAGGCTTTGAAAATGTTGAATTCCCAGACCACTGCTACAAGCTTGAAAAGGCAGTCTACGGTCTGAAGCAAGCCCCAAGAGCATGGTATGAGACTCTTTCTGAATTCCTTGTCTCATCCGGGTACAAGAGAGGAGTGATTGATCCCACACTATTCAGAAAAGCAAATGGCGACCACCTCATGATGGTACAGATATATGTGGATGATATCATCTTCGGTTCGACTGATCAAGGCATGGTGGATGAATTTGCTAAGCTCATGACCAACAAGTTCAAAATGAGCATGAATAGAGAGATTAATTTCTTTCTAGGTCTTCAAGTGAAACAAGTACCGCAAGGCATATTCATTCATCAAGAAAAATACACCACTGAACTATTGAAGAAATATTCTATGGACAACTGTTCATCTGCTAAGGTCCCCATGGCCTTCGGTTATAAGATCTCTGCTGATCCCTCAGGCGAATCTGTGGATCACAAGACTTATAGAGGCATCATCGGCTCTTTAATGTACCTCACTGCAAGCAGGCCAGACATTGTCTTTGCAACTGGTGTATGTGCAAGGTATCAGGCTGACCCAAAAGTCTCACATATGACAGCAGCCAAACAGATACTACGGTACCTGAAATGAAGCAAATCTCTTGGTCTATGGTACCCCGCAGGCAATGACTTCAGCCTGCAAGCTTTCACATATGCGGATCATGCCGGGTGCAAGCTCGATCGAAAAAGCACTTCAGGAGGATGTCAATTCTTGGGTGAAAGACTAGTCAGCTGGTCCTCAAGAAAACAAAGTTGTGTCACTCTATCAACTGCAGAAGCCGAGTATGTGGCCGCAGCCAGCTGTTGCTCTCAAGTCCTTTGGATGAAAACTCAACTAATGGACTACGGGTATAGAATGCTGCGGATACCGATCTATTGTGACTCTAAAAGTGCTATTGCTATTTCTCACAATCCAATTCAGCACTCCAAGACTAAGCACATTGAACTACGGTATCATTTCATCAAAGACCACATCTTAAAAGGTAATATTGAACTCATCTTTGTCCCTTGTCATGAAGAGATTGCTGATGTGTTCACAAAAGCGCTCGATTCAACAAAGCTTATCATCTTCTTGCAAATGTTAGGAATGATGAATCCAGACCCGCAATTCTTTTTGAATTGTTAGCTACCGCAGACCATCCTTGGTCTCCTTTGCGGTTCTAACTGAGAATTACATGTGATGGTTTTGGTACCGCTGTCTAGGTACCGCAACCATATATCATACGTATATCTCATGGGTCTTTATGGTCTGTTATTACTAATCTTTGTACAAGTGTTTTCCTCAGTTTCTCACTGCAGTCTTTCCTTGTTCATCCGCAATGACGTTTCTCAACCTCAATGAAAGTTCCATCCGCGATGACGTTTCCAACTGCAATGAATTTTCCATCCGCGATCATCATGATAATTTCTCAACTGTTTTATCAACTCTTGAATCTTTGTGTGCTATTTAATGATCCTTCATTAAATTAAACATTAAAGACAAAAAAAACATTCTCTTTAGAAACTGTCACATTCTCTTTCTGAATAATCCTTGTATCAGAACTATTTTAGGGATGATGACAAAAAGAACGTTTTTCAATAAACTCATCCTTAATTTGTCCTTTCCTCTCCCCAATACGTCCCATCCATTACAATTTCCTCTCTCATCACCCCCCACGATCACCTGACGTATTGACATGCGTCTGACTTTACATTAAATGCAAAACCCCTTTTGGAAATCTCCCAAAATCTCTTCAAACCCGTTTTAATTATGTGTGGCTGAGATTTAATCCAAAATTCATAGATTCCCCCCAAAACCCCAATCGACGTTTTACCCTATCCTTACCATTTACCTAGGGTTAAACACCTTTTTTACCCCCCCCCCCCTTTATAAACCCATCTTCTTCCCCAACAATACTTTACGTTTTCTGAATATCGATTCTTTCTCCCAACTTCCTCAAAACTTTCAAAACTTTCAAGAACTCTGTTTTCTTCTCTCAAATCTTCAACAATGGTGAAATCAGGTGCATCAAAGAAGCAATCCAAGGCTTCAGGTTCTGTAAATCCAACAGGTTCCGACTCTCCAACAATCGCTTCAAGTAATTTCAGAGCAATATTTGAAGATCATCCTTCATATAATGCTCCCATCAAGCTTATGATCAAGTTTCTCAGGAACCACCCTCTGTTTGGTCCATTCGATGCATTTACAGATGTTGTTCCAGTTTCTACTCTATTCAAATGTGCATTCTCTGCATATCGCCCAATGGAAAACCCCCAAGAAGTTCACCTCAATCTCATGAACGATTCTTTGGTCATCTTGTCCAAAGAAAAGTTCTTAAATGCCATTAATCTTCTGGTTCACCCTTCCATCAAGATTTTCTCACCTTCAATGGCAGACGTTACATCCATACTCTACCAGATGGGGTATCAGAAACCAATTCGAGGGAGTGGTGAGTTCAAAAAAAATCAGTTGCCTGCGGTATGGCAGTTTGTGTGTCATTTTGTCATCCGCTGCCTATCCGGCAGAACCGGAGGCATCGACAACATGGGACTGAAGCTACTGGAATTGGTATGGAGCATCTACACAGGCCACGACGTAAACTATGGACAAATCCTTTGGGACGACTTCCTCCAGTACATTCCCAAAGAGCACCCAAGGGAGAACCCAACCGAGCTCACATTTGCACGGTTATGGTCACTTTGCATCTCAGACTTACATGCGGATGCTGGAATAGACATGGGTAGTGACATCAACTTTTTCTTCACTAAGGATCTTAAAAGGTACAACCCTTCTTCTGATCAAACGATATTTGGACCAATCCGCAGACTCCCTACTCATATCCTTTCTTCTCTTGGTCTTGAGACTGCCTATGTCTCAGACCACATTGAGGCTACGTAGGGTATTGCCCCATACCCTCCTACCCCACCTCTTCCATCCACAGCCATCATCCCTGAGGGTACCGCGGTCCCCTCTTCCACTACACTATCCAATCTTTCTCAAAGAAGAAAGCAGTTGGCAACCAAGAAACAAAGAACACCCAAGAAGGATGCTCCTAAACGAACCGCACCCACCAAGAAACGCAAAACAAAACCTGCCCCAACCGTATCTAGCAGTGATTCAGATGAGGATAGGCATCTAATCTCTATCCTCAAGAAAAGGAAAACAACCGATACCACTATCCATATGTGTGACCGGACCGATGTTGAAGCCTCTCAACAGGCTCCAGTAGTCCTTGGGGTGCCCGCACACCCATTCGACACCACCATCATTTTCTAGTCAGACTCAGAAAGTGAGTCTGATTCTCAACTACGTGGAGACTCCCCCCAGTGCACTCCCAAGAGGACGATACTGGTTCACGCCCTAAGGTCTCCAGGGCTTCCCGACTGCATTTCTTTTCACCAGAGGAGTTGCGCTCCATTCTTCTTTCTGTCACCCAAACACAACAAACACCTTCCCACCCGCAGGGCACTTCTTTTGCCCATGCCAGAACTGAGCAGAGGCCACACTTGACCACAGGTCAAGGAGACCGAGGAAGCTCAGGAAATCCTACTCTGCTTTCATCTTTTACAGGTGGTTTAGGCACGGTGAGCACAAATGTGCAAGGATCCGTGGACCCGAAGGACAATTCGGTGCGCTTTGAAGGATTTGACCATGATGCATCCAATGACTCTTGGTTACAGTACAATCTGGTAACTGAGTCAGACAAGAAGAAGTATGCTGCGTTCCAAAGGGCTTTCCAAGCCCGCAAGGAACAACAAATCAAGCAGCCACAATAGAAAGAACAGGAGATCCAGTCCGTGGCTAGATATTGGGCAAATGCCATCAGCAATGCCAGTACCGTAGCCACCATTCAAAAAATTCAGAACTGGATGGATCAGATGGCTGAAACAATTTCAAAAGCTCAAGCTTCAGGTGCAGCCGCAGGTACCTCTAAAGTTCCTCCTACTCCAACTCCCATTCCATCTCCCACTCCTACAGTCAATCCATCACAAGACGAAGAACCTGCAATCGAACTCAGTTCAGCTCCCACCTTCGGTCTTGATGATGAAGACATCCAAGAAGTAAACAAGCCAAGCCCTTCTGATGATGACCTCATGATGTTTGAAGAAGAGGAGTCCAGCGGTTCTCAACATTCGACTTCCAAGCCTAAAGAGAAGAAGAAAAAGAAGAATGTTGTCACCCGGAAGGAGTTCATGAGCCTTCAAGCCAAAATCGATCAGATCTTGGCTGCGGTCCAGCCTACTCAACCGCAACCTGAAGACACTCCAGGACTGCAGTCACTGATTGAAAGAATAGAGCGTCTGGAAACAAGGGAACGCATGGCTGCTGAACGAATCTCTCTCAAAGTAGAGATGGGGATCCGGTCCCTTGACAATAACCGCAAGGCTGACCACAAGGACTTCATGGCTGCAGCGGAACGCCTCATTACTGAGGTGACCGCAATCACAACGGATCTTCAAGCGGCCATCGCGGATCAAGCTTCTCAGTCTCAGAAATTGATAGATGAGACTCATACTGCTTATGAGTCCACTATCTCTGTTCTTCAAGCAACCATCAACAGACTGCAGAAATACCTTTCCTCCAACTTCCATCGCCCTGAGATCCTCCAGCTCACCAAAGAAATCCACAAGTTGCTCTTCAGCTCCTCCACTCCAAACAACCAACATTTGGCAGAAGCTCTCAAAGCTCAGTTCCAAGAAGTCTTCAACAAGGTGGATGGACTTAAGCAATGGCTTGAGGAAGCACCGGGGTTGCATCCCTCAAGAGGGGGAAGTGATGAAGAACAAGAAGTCCATCACTCTGATACTTCTATTCATCAGAGTCCCCCCATCATCACTGAAAAAATTCCCACACCACCGCAACCATCTCAACATACTCCATCTCCTCACACTTCACCTCCAAAAGATACTCCCAAAAAGCCAGAGACTCCTCCGCACTTCAAGAACTTGGCTGAAAACATGTCTTCTCCAAGCACCACAGACTCCCCTGCCACCGCTCAAAGGAAGCATGATTGGAAAGCAGCCGAGCTGGCAGAGTTAATTTGGAGAGAATGCGGGTTTGACACCATGATGGATGAGTCCTTGATCAATTCTTGGATCAATCCGCACCGCAGGCTCCTAGACGAAGATTACAGACCGCACCTCACTTATGCTGAACCCCCTGCTGATGGATACTAGGATATACCAATTTCTCCAAATGCCAAGTACTTCACCATATTTGAGCAGTTTGACCAAAGCCTTCCAGATCACAAGTGACTGCCAATGGAGTTTGAGAGACTTAGTCTTTTTCATGCTAAACATGCCTCCTCCATTGAAAACATATGGTCTAACGACAGACCATCCGCAGTCAAGAACTATAAAGTCAGGAAATTTATGAAGGCTGACTACATCCAGTATACCCTCACCAGAAGGGAGCATGACTACATCCGCACCCAGGCAGACTTTCCTTGTATGAATCCGGAAGAAATCTTCCTTATTGCCAGGTTGTTCCAAAACAAGTCAGAAAAGCACCCTAAAATGCAGATAGCGCTTGAAAAAGCCAACTCTTTTCTCAGGGATACGGTCTGTGACTTTGCCAAGATAGATGCGGATATCTACCCCACCATCCTCAAGAAGTTTGATCTCCCACCTTTTGAACCTGTGCCAATGCCTACCGAAGGCTTTCAAGAAAGATCTCTAGGCGCAACAAACTACCCTGAACTTGGAGTCATATTCAAAAGGAAGACTGACAACGTCAAATATTTCATTCCTATGACTGCCATGCACCGCCTGACCAAGAAACAACTTGACATCTGTCGGACTGCAATTGAAAGATCGAAGCATACTACCGCAGAAGTCAAGTTCGAGATCACAAGAAGAATCACATGGTTGGAAAACATCAGGAAGTTCTGGTGGATTTTGATCAAGTTCCTCAAACTTGATAGCTGAACCGGAGTTAAAGAGGTCACTTAGGGGGAAATTGTTGAATCATAAAAGTGACCCTCTTGAACTCAGCTACCGCAACCATCTTTCTACCGCAACGGTTCAGCACCCGGAGTCAATCTTGTTCATCAGCAACCGCATCAGCAACCGGAGTCAGCTACCGCAGTCAACTTAGCTAGATTACGTTATTTGTCTTCTATGTAATACACTCTATTATCCAGTATGCCTTGCACGGCTGCTTATAGAGTTGTAATCTAGTGTAGTTTCTAAGTCTCTATAAATAGAGACTTACTCTCCTTGTATTCGAAAGAGGAAGAACCGATAACTTATGAATTCTATCTGAATACACATTCTGAAGTTATCTCTCTATCTTTCTTCACTCATCTCTTCTTACTTAAATCTTATCATAATTCTGCTGATCATAATCCCTCTTCGGAGCAAGTCTTTAAGACTTAATCACTAAGCTTGATCTTCCTTATTAACTTGGAGTGAATGCATTCCTTGTTATGAATCAGCTTAAGTGTCTTCTTGATATAACAATTGATGTCATTTCCATTCCTTTACATTTCCGCAACTAACTCTCTAACTATCTAACTATATTATTGTTGAGCTTTTAGATCCTTTGAGATTAACTATTCCGTATTATACTTGTTCTAACTTTTGTTCAAGTGTGTCTCCAAGTTTTTTCTCTCAACACAATGGATGATGTTGTTGCTTGTTTACTACTATGCATTGTTGTGATACTGTACATGACGTCCTCCACCCCCGAACGTTTCCGTCGTTCTGGTTTTGGGGTGTGACAAATTGATATCATAGCATTGTTTATAGTGAATCGAGTATATCAACCCATAAAAGATATACAAACTATAAACACAACGGGATTAAAATACTCTGACCAAGAGTTTATACTTTTAAATAATAAAATATTTACCCAAGTATACATACTTGCATTCATACTAAAATCAGTGTCACTAAGACAGAACAAAAGTGTTACGATTGTTGGAAAGCACAATCAGTTTGGGTGACAACCCGAAATTTTCATTTGTATAATCTCTTCAGTCAAACACTTCAAATAATAGTCAAATGCATTTCAGTACATTTTTGGCCGGTTTTAAAGTCCGTTTGGGTGTTTTTTTTTTAAATAAATTCATGAAGCGATTAAATAAAAGGGAGTGTTTACTAGGACGTAATGTGTAACGATTAAACAACTAACACCATAACAAGGTGTTTACGGCCAAACAAGAGGAGTTTGGGCCGTAAACTCCTCTTCAACTTGAACTCATGCATATAGCATGAGTTTACTCCCCATTCTCACTTTACACTTCTCACCTCAAGAACACCCACCACTTTTCTCTCAAGTATCATCACACACTTTCTTCAAATCCGCCAAAATGTAAGTATTTCCTTCCTAGATTCGTTCATACAACACTTCATCTAGTGTTTATACATCATTTCATCCATGGATTCTTGATTTTTACTTAGATCTTCAAGTGTTCTTCAAAACACCAAGAACACCAAGAACACACACTAGTGTTTTTGGGTCCTAAACACTCTTACAAGCTTCTTATAAGTAAGTACATTCCTTCTATCTAGTTATTTGCTTAGGATACTTGTTAATCCCTTGGAAGAACATCAAAATCCCCAAGAACATATGTGTTTACGGTCAAGGGAGATCCTTGAACCATAAACACCATCAAATGGTGTTTTGGTCCCCCTAACACCTTCTATGGCTTGGATAAAAGACTAGAACCTTGCATGCATGAACTAGAAACACCAAAACACGAAATGGTTGGAGTAAACATGAGTTTACGGCCGTAAACTCATGGGTTTACGACCGTAAACTCAAGGGTTTACGACTGTAAACTCTCCAAGGTGGTCCAAGGACCGTAAACTCCAAAGAAGGCCCATTTCGAGCCCTAACCACTTCCTAAGCCTTTGATGCAAACCTAGAACACTTTCTTGTGAAGTATAAGACCTTAAAACACACAAATGCACCAAGTACCATGAGTTTACGGCCGTAAACTCATGGGGGAAATGGTCCAGAAACCGTAAACACATCTAGGGTTACCAAATGAGGAGTAAACTCCAATGTGAGGCCATACTCTCCTTAGATGCAACCCTTTAGCACTCCTAGCACTTAAAACAAAGTGTTTCCATGTATTAGGAGGTCTTTACTTGATTAATTAGTTGTAAAATGACTAATTAGATACATTTGTGTATCACTACATGTTACATAGGATCCGTGTGTGTGTTCAAGTCCTCACTTGACACCTAGCATCCTACCCGGCACTTCCATCAAATCCACTCACTGCAGGTGAGTTCATACCCCTTAATCAACCTTTTAAATGATTTTAAATGCTTTTATGTGGGGGAATACAAGTTGAACACTTCTAGTTATTGCTTTGATCACATGTGATTAATAACTAGAATAAATAGAAAGATTTCTTACTACTTTCAATATGCGATCAAACTTATGGATTTTCAAGCTTTCAAACCTTTTTATATAACTCTTTTGATGCTAAAACTGTTTTCAAACTCTTTTATACTTGTAATATTTTCAAATCCATATCTACACTAGTATATTTATATAAGTAAGACTTGAAGGACTTAGGACTGATAGCTCACCTTATTTCATGTTCCTTGTTTGGTTGTGGACTTAGGGTATCTTGTTATTTGTCTGAATGTCGTTGAATTCTTAGTTATATATCATATATATATATATGTGTTGGATATAAAAGCTTTCACATTAATTCATTTCCTTTGTGTAACAAAGGCATCCAAACAACCTTACTATTTAACTATAATAGGTATAGTTAAGGGATTACTACTCATTACTACTACTACAACGATCCATACAAGAGTCAATACATTGTGAGTCATTACATAAGTACTACACTAAGTAACAGAACATACTATACACTATACAAGAGAACATACTATACACGATACAAGAGAATATACTATACGTTATACAAACACTAATTACTAAAACAGAATGTGACATACTACTTCTCGATACGACACTTCATTGTTCTATCACCATGTAACCAGAGTCTCCTGGAGGGAGAGCGGGCATTATGTGTATAGATCTATACGGGACAGACACACCCACATCCCGACTGCTAGCTACAGTCCGAGCCGACTAGGCCAAGGGGTGACAAAATGTCACCATACTACGTGTGACCTGGAGGGTCATCAGTTATTCAGCCGTCGATCAGTATGGTTTCATACGAGTTCACATTCAAACCTTAAATTAACTAAATAAGGATTTAAGGCAAAAATAGACTTTTCGAGGCGTACCTCCTGGAGTCTACACATTTCTATTTTGGACTTTTCGAGGCGTACCGCCTGGAGTCTACATATTACTACTATAGACTTTTCGAGGCGTATTGTTCATTCAGTACCACCTGGAGTCTGTATTTCATTACTTTGTGACTTGGTCACATACTCGTTTCAGTAAACTATATTTTTATACTAATAGTTTTACTAGGGAAAAACCCTTACATTTACAAAAGGACAATTATACAAACACTCGGGTCTTGGTAGAAGACTACTTTTTATTGGAAAACATAGGGCTTTCCAGGGAGTATACTATTTACAAACATTTGAAACCGATTACTACACTACATTGTTACTAACATTTTTATACAAGCAATGACACTAAATACTTATGAACTCACCAGCTTTATGCTGATACTCACTTTCAAAATAACTTGTATTCTCAGGTAATCAGTAGACAGGTACAGATGAAGCTTTTGAGAAGATGGAGCACATAGAAGACTCATCTTTTATTTTGATTATACTTTTGGTGTCTTAAAAACTTTACAGAACAGGCTTGTATTACAATTATTATATTAATGCAATGGATGTTGTTTCTTGTCTTTACTATTATGCATTGTTATGATACTGTACATGACGTCCTCCGCCCCAGAACGTTTCCGCCGTTCTCGGTTTTGGGGTGTAACAGATTGGTATCAGAGCACTGTTTATAGTGAATCAAGTATATCAACCCATAAAAGATATATGAACTATAAACACATCGGGAGTAAAACACTCTGACCAAGAATATATACTTTTAAATAATAAAATATTTAACTAAGTATATATATATATATATATATATATATATATATATATATATATACATTTATTCATACCAGGGTCAGTATCATACTAGAACAGAACAAAAGTATTATGATTGTTGAACATCACAATTAGGTTTAGAGACATATAGTCAAACCTAAAGGGATATAGCCTGATCAACTATATTTTCTGAGGGGTGACTAGCTTGTGCCTAAGAATGATTGTAATGTTGCAACAAGTCTAAAAACTTACCAACACTACCACAACGAGAACATTAGAACAGAATACTATAGGAGTATTCTACATTACTATAGGTTACATATGTGAGAACTAAAAAGGTCGTTACTAGTAGGGCAATAGTTGCTAAGTGGATACCCTAAGGTTACATGCGACTACGGCGCTATAGACTCAGAATCCGTGATCTTTGCTTTATTTCCTGTTCCTTGTTTGGTTGTAGATTTAGAGTTAGGGTCACTTATTCGAAGGTCTATCCTGTTTTGGTTGCATGTAATTAGTATGCACTATGCAAGTATTGAATCAACTATTAACGATCATCTTATAAGTATCTTAGATTAGTACGTCTATTAACTATTCTTTCCCCTATTTTCGCGTAGATAGCATGGCTGGCTTCCATCTCCCTGGCGATCCGTACTATCCCAACCAAAACATTGGTGGATGGCTTGATGAGGAGCCAGAAGATGATCACCCAATCCCTCTGGATGATCACCGTGCAGAAGGATTTTCTGATAGCTCCGACTCCAAACCAGAGGTCAACAACCTTCCCCAAGGAGTTCCATTTCCAAACCTCAACCCCCGTCCGACATTTCAAGGTCCCACTCCCTTGTAGGCAATAACCTTGAATCGATGGAGTGATGAGCAGGGTCAGCCCTTACCTTACGACGGAGACCGAAGCTTCTACAACATAAGCGAGGGAGGTTCAGCTGACCGAGTCCTACCCATCATGGTCTGTAGGATTGCTAGGAACGTCGAGCAAGGTCATGCAGCCATCGAGCGAGTAGTGGAAATTGACGCCAACTCTGGCCTTAACACTGTCCGTATTCGCCAACTCGAAGAAGCTATGGATAGGACTAGGAGGACCAATGAGGCTCTCAAGCAACAATTAGCTGCATCCCGAGCCGAAGTCATGGAACTCCGAGTGCGTCAGAGAACGCATGAACGACATCTTCAGGAAGTTGTACGTCAACTGGCAAACCTGAGGGTTCGCCAAAGGGTTACCCGTCGCCAGTAGGAGATGTCAACTCATCCTTCTCTTTTGATTAAGGAATAGCCTTTTTCCTTTCAATGCTCTATAGAGCACTTGTCTGGATGAAACTCTATTTTCAGACATTGCACCCTATTTTACCCATTCTAAAACACCCATTTCGTCCCATTCTCTTCCAGAAGAACTGTAGAGCGAAACCCTAGCCCATTTTGATCCTTGTGAGTGATTTTGGCTTGGTGAAGGAAGTTTGAAGCTTAGAAGAAGAAGGAGGAAGTTGGAGGGTGCAAGGAAGTGTGGTAGATCCGAAATCTACCCTGGGAGAAGCTCCTAACCAAGTAAGAAAGCTCCTTCTTGATCTTTAGTAAAATAGATTCCCTTTTTGTCCCTTATATGTGGTTTGCAAGCCCTTAAACCTCCCAAACTCCATGTGTTTATGCCCTAGGAGCTTAGATTTATGGTTTGGAACCATTGCATGTCTCAGATTTGGCCAGAATGGGTGAAGAGTCGAAGGGTACTTGGCGAGTGCCAAAGTGCACTCGGCGAGTTCCATGAAGATGGCCTTAGACTCGGCGAGTTGGATAAACAACTCGGCGAGTCCTATGAAGATTGTCTGGTACTCGGCGAGTCGTTCTTCAAACTCGGCGAGTCCCTTGATTATAGCCTTGAACTCGACTAGTTGTTCTTCCAACTCGGCGAGTCATATGAACAGTCACTAGGATAAGAAGGGTTTAAGTGTAGGAGGTCCAACCCTCCGTAGTCGCACGTGGAATTAGCAATTTAACGTGTAGCTATAGTCCCAGAATCTCCAAATCTCCAAGGTTGATGTTCTGATGGAAGATTGGAGCGATTTGATAGATCTGTTCGTCGGACTCGACGAGTCCCCCCTTGGACTCGGCGAGTCCAGTCGCGGGTTTGTTAGTTGTCCCCGTCTAGCGAGTCAGGCTGACTCGGTGAGTGGGAACAGGGACCCGATGAGTCAGAGTCGGGCTAGACATAGAAGGACTCGGCGAGTCGCCATATGGACTCGGCGAGTCCAGTCAATCAGAAGGTTGACTTTGACCAAGGAGTTGACTTTGACCAGTCATTTGACCTTAGGGGTATTTATGAGTACCTAATCCATGTTTACGGATTTATAGCCGGAGGGATTACCGGTGCGGCAGCCAGGCGTAGTCTGAGCAGGTTTTCGGCAGCTACTCTCGAGGTGAGTTTCCTTCCAGTAGGGATGGATCTAAGGCACCAAGGCCGGCCCGTATAGACGATATGTTAGTATCGGAGTGTGGGCGGAGCCCGCATCTCATAGCTGAGTTTGATTGTGTTATATGCCAGTATGATAGAATTGCTTATACTTGTTGTCTGTGTGATACTTGTATGTTATGTTTTAGTAGCGGAGTGTGGGCGAGGCCCGTATCTCCATGGATAGCAGAGTGTGGGTGAGGCCCGTATCTCTCAGAAAGTAGAGTGTGGGCGAGGCCCGTATCTCCTAGCTAGTAGAGTGTGGGCGAGGCCCATATCTCTATGGGTGTGGGCGAGGCCTGTATCCCTTAGCTCTTCATTATATGATTGCATGGTATGTGGCATTATGGGGAAACTCACTAAGCTTCGTGCTTACGTTTTATAGTTTTGTTTTCAGGTACCTCTTCAGCTAGGGGAAAGGAGCCGGCGCGGTAGCGGCATATCACACACTCTCATGTTTTCCGCATTGTGGATTTTCTGGGATGTACTCTGAATATTTTATTATTAACGTTTTATAACGATGTTTTATGTATTAACCTAATTTAAAAATGAAATTTTTAGTTGGTATTTTTGGGATGTTACATTATGACTCTATCTGATAGTTAGACTATGGCGATTTAGTCCATGAAACACTCTCATCATGCTTGCAATCGATTCTTACTGTTATTATCATTTTCATAAATTTTCAGTAAAAGATGCCGCCTCGCAAGCGTCCAACCAGAAACACGCCTGCAAATCAAACTCCACCACCACCACCCCCACCGCAGTTCGATCCGGTGATGTTTCAAGCAGCTGTAACCGCAGCTGTGACCGCCGCCATGGCTCAAGTAAACTCTGGTGGTGTTAGTGGAACGGGGACTGGCACAAACTCCAGCCAAGGTGAAATCCATCCGCGTGCACGGGAGTGCACCTATAAAGATTTCATCAGCTGCAAACCTACATACTTCAATGGGACTGGAGGGATCCTTGCGCTATCCCAGTGGATCGAAAGGACAGAAGCCATCTTCGAGATGTGCTCATGTCCTGAAGGAAGCAAGATAAAATTTGTTGCTTGCACCTTCACCCAAAGAGCCCTGACATGGTGGAATGGCCATGTCAAATCACTCTCCCTGGTAACTGCTAACGTCATGGGCTGGGACACACTGAAGGACCTTATGACAAGGGAGTACTGCCCGAGGGGCAAAATTCAGAAGCTTGAGGAAGAACTCTGGAACCTTAAAATGCAAGGTTCCGACATAGTGGCTTATACAGCCAGGTTCTGCGACCTGGTGGCTCTGTGTCCTAACATGGTCCCCACCGAAACCAAGAAGATCGAAAGATACATCTGGGGTCTGGTACCCCCATATCGAGGGAATGTTCTAGCCTCACACCCTGCGACCTTTGATAGTGCCAAGGAATTGGCCCAAAGGCTCATTGATCACGAAACTCCTTCTACTCCATCAACAACCACAACAACTACCCCCACATCAACCAAGACATCTGACAACAAAAGGAAGCGAGGAGACCGAAAGAAGGGCAAATCAGCTCAGCCCTCTTTCAAGAACCAACAGACTATGGCTGTCCATGCTGCCACTACCCCTGCTGCCCCTGTACCAGCCAAAACTTATACAGGAAGCCTACCCAAGTGCACCAAGTGCTCCTTCCATCACAACGGCCCCTGCCGTGAAATGCACTGCACTAACTGCGACCGGAAGGGCCATACCGCCCGGTTTTGCAGATCTCAACCCAAGCCGATCACTCAGGTTCCCAGTGCCGGAGTGAGTCAAGCCTGATACAGGTGCGGCGAGACAGGGCACTTCAAAAGAAACTGTCCGAAGGCTGGGAATTCAGGAGGAACAGGAAGACTACTTGCTATTGGCCACAATGAAGCCGTGGCAGACCCCACAGTAGTCACGGGTACGTTCCTTCTCGATAACTCTTATGCTTGTATCCTATTTGATAGTGGGGAAGAGAGGAGCTTCGTAAACCAAAACTTTAAACACTTACTTAAACAATCACCGCAAACACTAAAAGAAATCTTCGTCGTAGAAATGGCTAACGGTAAGACAGAGTGTTCTAACGAGATTTTCATAGGTTGTACCCTCACACTAGATAATCATTCATTCCCAATCGACCTCATACCAGTATCGATCAAGAGTTTCGATGTTATCGTGGGCATGGACTGGTTGAGTCTCCATCGTACTGATATACTGTGTTTCGACAAAGCCATCCGTCTAAACCTACCAAGTAACAAAACCTTGATGATCTATGGAGACAAACCCAGTACGAGCCTTCGTATCATCTCAAGTATTCAAGCCCAAAAGTACTTACGTAAGGAATATCGTGCATTCCTTGCACACGTCGTCGACACGAGCCAGAAAGCGAAAGACCTAAAAGACCTCCCCGTAGTACGCGACTTCCCCGACGTATTCCCTGAAAAACTATCGGGTCTACCTCCGCAACGTCGAGTCGAGTTCCGAATCGACTTAATTCCAGGAGCGACCCCCGTAGCCAAATTTCCCTATCGTCTAGCACCTGCTGAGATGCAAGAACTGTCCGGTCAACTTAACGAACTGCTCAGCAAGGGCTTTATAAGACCAAGCTTCTCACCCTGGGGAGCACCAGTCTTGTTCGTAAAGAAGAAAGACGGATCGTTCCGTATGTGCATCGATTACAGGGAACTCAACAAGCTTACAGTCAAGAATCGTTACCCTCTTCCTCGCATAGACGATTTATTTGACCAACTGCAAGGGGCGAGCTACTTTTCCAAGATTGATCTAAGGTCCGGGTATCACCAGTTACAAGTGCTAGAAGAGGATGTCCCGAAGACAGCCTTCCGAACTCGTTACGGACACTACAAGTTCGTAGTGATGCCATTCGGACTGACCAATGCGCCCGCAGTATTCATGGACATGATGAATAGAGTATGCCGTCCTTACTTGGATCAGTTTGTCATCGTCTTCATCGATGATATACTTATCTACTCTCGAAGTAAGGAGGAGCATAACGATCATTTGCGACAAGTCCTAACCTTACGATCAGAGAAGCTTTATGCGAAGTTCTCTAAGTGCGAATTTTGGATCCGAAGAGTCGATTTCTTAGGACACGTGGTTAGCAAAGAAGGAATCCACGTGGACCCATCCAAAATTAAGTCTATTGAGAACTGGTCAGCACCGAAAACGCCTACAGAAATTCGTCAATTTCTAGGCCTCGCTGGCTACTACCGCAGGTTCATACAGAATTTTTCTCGAATCGCAAAACCCCTTACAACTTTGACCCAGAAAGGCGTGGCCTTTGACTGGGAAGAGAAGCAGGAGAAAGCGTTCCAAACACTAAAGCGAGCCTTGTGCACCGCACCGATATTGTCCCTCCCCGGGGGGATAGAAGACTTCGTGGTATACTGCGATGCATCCAACCAGGGGTTCGGCTGTGTTCTGATGCAACGAGGTAAGGTCATCGCCTACACCTCAAGACAGCTGAAGACACACGAGGTCAACTACACCATACACGACCTCGAATTAGGAGCAGTTGTGTTTTCCCTGAAGATTTGGAGACACTACCTGTATGGTACGAAGAGTACTATCTTTACAGACCACAAAAGCCTGCAACACATATTCAACCAGAAGGAGCTCAATATGAGACAACGACGGTGGGTAGAGCTACTCAATGACTACGAATGTGAAATTCGTTATCATCCGGGCAAAGCCAATGTAGTAGCAGACGCCCTAAGTCGGAAAGAATATTCTGGTCGAAGAGTCAAATCCTTAACAATGACTATCCATTCGCATCTACCCGCACAGATTAAGGAGGCTCAGCTCGAAGCCTTGAAACCTGAAAATGTAGCGGGAGAATCCCTGCGAGGAATGGATAAGAACTTGGAAGCCAAGGGTGACGGAGCCTTATATCTCATGAACCGAATCTGGACACCGAAACATGGTGGCTTCAGAGACCTGGTCATGAAGGAAGCGCACAACACTCGATACTCCATCCACCCGGGTTCAGATAAGATGTATCTAGATCTCAAAAAGTCATACTGGTGGCCTAACATGAAAGCAGAGATTGCTACCTTCGTGAGTAAATGCCTTACTTGCGCAAAGGTTAAGGTCGAATACCAGAAACTATCAGGTCTACTTCAGCAACCAGAGATACCTGAGTGGAAATGGGAGCGGATCACTATGGACTTCATAACCAAGCTACCCAAGACAACGGGTGGGCTTGATACCATTTGGGTCATCGTCGACAGATTGACCAAGTCCGCACACTTCCTACCCATCAAGGAAACCGACAAGATGGAGAAACTCACAAGAACATACATTCGGGAGATAGTATGACTGCATGGTGTTCCTATATCCATTATCTCCGACAGAGATAGTATATTCACTTCGAGGTTCTGGCAATCACTACAAAGCTCCTTAGGAACGAGGTTGGACATGAGTACAGCCTACCATCCTCAGACCGACGGACAAAGTGAGAGAACTATCCAAACTCTAGAGGATATGTTGCGAGCGTGTGTGATCGACTTTGGGAAAGCGTGGGATACCCACTTACCCCTCATAGAATTCTCTTACAACAACAGTTATCACACGAGCATAAAGGCTGCTCCATTTGAAGCCGTCTACGGCCGGAAGTGCAGATCCCCTCTGTGCTGGGCTGAGGTGGGTGACACTCAGTTAGCTAAAGGACGAGTTCCTGACAGCACTCTGATGGGTCCGGAAATCATTCGGGAAACGACAGAGAAGATCGTTCAGATTCGTGAACGACTGAAAGCCTCTAGAGACCGACAGAAAAGCTACGCAGACAAACGAAGGAAACCTTTGGAATTCCAGGTGGGAGACCGGGTCCTTTTAAAAGTCTCACCCTGGAAGAGGTTGATACGCTTCGGAAAGCGTGGAAAGCTAAATCCAAGATACATAGGGCCTTTTGAGATTCACGCTAGAATCGGCCCCGTAGCTTACAAACTCAACTTACCCCGAGAGCTTAGTAACGTACATCCTACCTTCCACATCTCAAACTTGAAAAAGTGTCTATCCGACGAGACTCTTGTAATCCCACTCGACGAGATCGAGATCAATGAGAGCCTCAACTTCGTGGAAGAACCTGTAGAGATCATGGACCGAGAGGTCAAACGAACGAAACAAAGACGCATCCCAATCGTGAAGGTTCGCTGGAACGCCAAGCGAGGACCGGAGTTCACTTGGGAGCGTGAGGATCAGATGAAACTTAAATATCCTCATCTTTTTACTTAGTTATTTGTAATAACTTAGTTGCTTGAATTCTAATTTCCGGACGAAATTCCCTATAACGGGGGGATGATGTGACAACCCGAAATTTTCATTTGTATAATCTCTTCAGTCAAACACTTCAAATAATAGTCAAATGCATTTCAGTACATTTTTGGCCGGTTTAAAGTCCGTTTGGGTGTTTTTTTTTTTAAATAAATTCATGAAGCGATTAAATAAAAGGGAGTGTTTACTATGACGTAATGTGTAACGATTAAACAACTAACACCATAACAAGGTGTTTACGGCCAAACAAGAGGAGTTTGGGCCGTAAACTCCTCTTCAACTTGAACTCATGCATATAGCATGAGTTTACTCCCTATTCTCACTTTACACTTTCCACCTCAAGAACACCCACCACTTTTCTCTCAAGTATCATCACACACTTTCTTCAAATCCGCCAAAATGTAAGTATTTCCTTCCTAGATTCGTTCATACAACACTTCATCTAGTGTTTATACATCATTTCATCCATGGATTCTTGATTTTTACTTAGATCTTCAAATGTTCTTCAAAACACCAAGAACACACACTAGTGTTTTTGGGTCCTAAACACTCTTACAAGCTTCCTATAAGTAAGTACACTCCTTCTATCTAGTTATTTGCTTAGGATACTTGTTAATCCCTTGGAAGAACATCAAAATCCCCAAGAACATATGTGTTTACGGTCAAGGGAGATCCTTGAACCGTAAACACCATCAAATGGTGTTTTGGTGCCCCTAACACCTTCTATGGCTTGGATAAAAGACTAGAACCTTGCATGTATGAACTAGAAACACCAAAACACGAAATGGTTGGAGTAACCATTAGTTTACGGCCGTAAACTCATGGGTTTACGACCGTAAACTCAAAGGTTTATGACCGTAAACTCTCTAAGGTGGTCCAAGGACCGTAAACTCCAAAGAAGGTCCATTTCGAGCCCTAACCACTTCCTAAGCCTTTGATGCAAACCTAGAACACTTTCTTGTGAAGTATAAGACCTTAAAACACACAAATGCACCAAGTACCATGAGTTTACGGCCGTAAACTCATGGGGGAAATGGTCCAGAAACCGTAAACACATCTAGGGTTACCAAATGAGGAGTAAACTCCAATGTGAGGCCATACTCTCCTTAGATGCAACCCTTTAGCACTCCTAGCACTTAAAACAAAGTGTTTCCATGTATTAGGAGGTCTTTACTTGATTAATTAGTTGTAAAATGACTAATTAGATACATTTGTGTATCACTACATGTTACATAGGATCCGTGCGTGTGTTCAAGTCCTCACTTGACACCTAGCATCCTACCCGGCACTTCCATCAAATCCACTCACTGCAGGTGAGTTCATACCCCTTAATCAACCTTTTAAATGATTTTAAATGCTTTTATGTGGGGGAATACAAGTTGAACACTTCTAGTTATTGCTTTAATCACATGTGATTAATAACTAGAATAAATAGAAAGATTTCTTACTACTTTCAATATGCGATCAAACTTATGGATTTTCAAGCTTTCAAACCTTTTTATATAACTCTTTTGATGCTAAAACTGTTTTCAAACTCTTTTATACTTGTAATATTTTCAAATCCATATCTACACTAGTATATTTATATAAGTAAGACTTGAAGGACTTAGGACTGATAGCTCACCTTATTTCATGTTCCTTGTTTGGTTGTGGACTTAGGGTATCTTGTTATTTGTCTGAATGTCGTTGAATTCTTAGTTATATATCATATATATATATATATGTGTTGGATATAAAAGCTTTCACATTAATTCATTTCCTTTGTGTAACAAAGGCATCCAAACAACCTTACTATTTAACTATAATAGGTATAGTTAAGGGATTACTACTCATTACTACTACTGCAACGATCCATACAAGAGTCAATACATTGTGAGTCATTACATAAGTACTACACTAAGTAACAGAACATACTATACACTATACAAGAGAACATACTATACACGATACAAGAGAATATACTATACGTTATACAAACACTAATTACTAAAACAGAATGTGACATACTACTTCTCGATACGACACTTCATTGTGCTATCACCGTGTAACCAGAGTCTCCTGGAGGGAGAGCGGGCATTATGTGTATAGATCTATACGGGACAGACACTCCCACATCCCGACTGCTAGCTACAGTCCGAGCCGACTAGGCCAAGGGGTGACAAAATGTCACCATACTACGTGTGACTTGGAGGGTCATCAGTTATTCAGCCGTCGATCAGTATGGTTACATACGAGTTCACATTCAAACCTTAAATTAACTAAATAAGGATTTAAGGCAAAAATAGACTTTTCGAGGCGTACCGCCTGGAGTCTACACATTTCTATTTTGGACTTTTCGAGGCGTACCGCCTGGAGTCTACATATTACTACTATAGACTTTTCGAGGCGTATTGTTCATTCAGTACCACCTGGAGTCTGTATTTCATTACTTTGTGACTTGGTCACATACTCGTTTCAGTAAACTATATTTTTATACTAATAGTTTTACTAGAGAAAAACCCTTACATTTACAAAAGGACAATTATACAAACACTTGGGTCTTGGTAGAAGACTACTTTTTATTGGAAAACATAGGGCTTTCCAGGGAGTATACTATTTACAAACATTTGAAACCGATTACTACACTACATTGTTACTAACATTTTTATACAAGCAATGACACTAAATACTTATGAACTCACCAGCTTTATGCTGATACTCACTTTCAAAATAACTTGTATTCTCAGGTCATCAGTAAACAGGTACAGATGAAGCTTTTGAGAAGATGGAGCACATACAAGACTCATCTTTTATTGTGATTATACTTTTGGTGTCTTAAAAACTTTACAGAACACACTTGTATTACAATTATTATATTAATGCAATGGATGTTGTTGCTTGTGTTTACTATTATGCATTGTTATGATACTGTACATGACGTCCTCCGCCCCAGAACGTTTCCGCCGTTCTCGGTTTTGGGGTGTGACATAGTCAACCCTGGGAAGATATAGCCTGATCAACTATATTATCCGAGGAGTGACTAGCATGTGCCTAAGGGTGGTTGTGAGGTTGCAACAAGTCTAAAAACTTACCAACAATACTACAATGAAAACATTAGAACACAACATAAACTTAAAATACTATAGGAGTATTTTGTGTTACTATAAATTACTTATGTGCTTATTTCTTATACCCCTTTTCTCGCGTAGATATCATGGCTGGATTCCATATCCCCGGAGACCCGTACTATCCCAACAACGGCAATGCAGGATGGGTGGGAGAAGAACCAGAAGATGATCACCCAATCCCTTTAGATGATCACCAAGCTGAAGGCTTTTCTGATGGTTCTGACTCAGAGCCAGAAGTCAACAACCTACCCCCAGTGGCTCAAAACCCAAACCCAAATCCTAACCCTCGTCCAGCATTTCAAGGCCCCACACCTCTATGGGCAACAAACTTGAACAGATGGAGTCACGAGCAATGTCCCACATTTCTTATACCCCTTTTCTCGCGTAGATATCATGGCTGGATTCCATATCCCCGGAGACCCGTACTATCCCAACAACGGCAATGCAGGATGGCTGGGAGAAGAGCCAGAAGATGATCACCCAATCCCTTTGGATGATCACCAAGCTTAAGGCTTTTCTTATGGTTCTGACTCAGAGCCAGTAGTCAACAACCTACCCCTAGTGGCTCAAAACCCAAACCCAAATCCTAACCCTCGTCCAGCATTTCAAGGCCCCACACCTCTGTGGGCAACAAACTTGAACAGATGGAGTCACGAGCAAGGTCAGCCGTTACCTTACAACGGAGACCGAAGCTTCTATGACTTAAGCGAGGGAGGTTCAGCTGATCGATTCCTACCCATCATGGTCCGTAGGATTGCTCGGAACACCGAGCAAGGTCGAGCATCTATTGACCGAGTCATGGAGATTGACGCCAACTCTGGCGTTAACACAGTCCGCATTCGCCAACTTGAGGTAGCTATGGAAAGGGCTAGGATAACCAATGGGACTCTGCAGCAACAGCTAGCTGCATCCCAAGCTGAAGTTAGGGAACTTTGGGCTAGGCAGTCAATGTATGAAAGGCGCATGCGAGACATAGAGCGCCGTCTGTCTGAATCAAGGACTCATTCGAGTGGTTCTCGTCGTAGATAGAGCCTACTCAACCTTCTCTTTTGGATATAACTTAGTTATGTAAAACTCTAGTCTAATTTCCTATCTTTGTTAAAACTTGGACCTGTTAGGTCTTGATTAGGTCGTAGTTTTGTCAAAATTTTCCCATCTTGATTGATGTAAGGCCTACTTCTAGGTCATTTTTTCCGAACTTGTTACATCTCTAATTCCAGTATTATTGACAGATATCTAATCTCATGGGAATTATTATCCAAATGCTATCATCAGTTAGTACTAGATCTACATTCAATCATACTATTCAATTGTGTTGTTGGGCTATGGAGAGTTAGTCCATGAGTCATTCTCATCAAATTCTCCCTATTAAATTCTTATCAATAGCTTTATCTTTGTAAACTTATAGTTAAAAGATGCCTCCACGCCGATCAACGAGGCGTGATCCTTCGATAACTGCAACACCACCTGCTCCTCAAATCGATACGGCAGCTCTAAATGCTGCAGTAGCTACGGCTGTGGCAACAGCCATGGCTCAATATCATTCTTCGAGTGCCACCGGAGATGGTACACCTGTTCATTCTACCCATGGTGAAGCCCCTGTGCGCTTGAGAGAGTGCTCCTATAAGGACTTCACCAACTGCAAGCCATTGTCCTTTAAAGGGACTGGCGGAGTCATTACCCTCTCGCAATGGTTCGAAAAGACGGAGTCGATCTTCGAGATCTGCTCATGCCGGGAAGGAAGCAAAGTCAAATTTACTGCGTGCACCTTCGAGGCAAAAGCCCTGACATGGTGGAATAGCCATGTCAAGTCACTATCTCTCATAGTGGCTAATGCTATGGGCTGGGAAGCTCTGAGGGAGCTAATGATTGAAGAATACTGCTCGAGGGGCGAAATCCAGAAGCTGGAGCAAGAACTTTGGAGCCTGACCATGAAGGGCTCCGACATTGTGACCTACACCGCCAGGTTCTGCGAGCTAGTGGCCCTCTGTCCCAACATGGTTCACACAGAGGGAAAGAAGATAGAGAGGTATATACGGGGGCTGGTGCCTCCATTTCAGGGGAATGTTTTGGCTTCAAACCCTACTACATTCGACAGTGCCAAGCGGTTGGCACAGCGGCTTATTGACCATGGGGTCCCTACCCCGTCGTCAACAACAACAACCCTGGCCATCTCGGAACCCTCCAAAACTGCTGATTCCAAGAGGAAGTTCTAGGATGACAAGAAGAAGAAGAAAGCTGCCAAAAAGCAACAGGTCGTGGCAGTTCATGCTGCGATAGCACCTGCCGCTGCTGCTCCGGTAAAGCAGTACGCTGGAAGTTTTCCTAAGTGCAACAAATGCAACTTCCACCACATCGGAGCCTGCCGAGAAATGCAGTGCTCTAACTACAACAGGAAGGGGCACACTGCTCGTTTCTGCAAGGCTCCGGCGAAGCCAATCACCCAAGTCCCCGGCGCTGGTGTGGGCCAAGCTTGCTACGGTTGTGGCGAGGCGGGCCACTACAAGAGGAACTGCCCTAAGGCAGGGATCGCCGGTGGAGTGGGAGGAGTTCTGGCCATAGGCCACGAGGAAGCGGTTGCCGACCCCATAGTGGTCACTGGTACGTTTCTCCTCGATAACTCTTATGCATGCATACTATTTGATAGTGGAGCGGAGAGGAGTTTCGTGACCCAAAAATTTGCTCATTTACTTAAGCAAAAATCACGAGCACTTAAAGAACCGTTCACTGTAGAAATGGCTAATGGAAAGACAGAGAGTACTAGCTGCATATGCATAGGGTGTAACTTAACTCTAGATAGCCATTCATTTTCGATCGACCTCATGCTGGTTTCAATTAAAAGTTTCGATGTCATTATCGGCATGGATTGGTTCAGTCTTCATCGTGCCGACATCATGTGTTACGAAAAGGTGGTTCGCCTTAATTTGTCGTCTGGCGAAACTCTGGTAGTTTATGGCGACAAACCCGGCACAAATCTTCGTATCATCTCAAGCATTCAAGCCCAGAAATTCTTGCGAAAGGAATGTCGCGCATTCCTTGCTCATATTGTCGATGTGAGCCAAGAAACAAAAGACATTAAGAACATTCCAGTAGTACGTGATTTTCCCGACATATTTCCAGAAGAACTCCCAGGATTACCTCCGCAACGTCAAGTCGAGTTCAGAATCGACTTAGTTCCAAGGGCTACCTCCGTAGCCAAATCGCCCTATCGTCTAGCACCTACAGAGATGCAAGAACTGTCCAGTCAACTTAACGAACTGCTCAGCAAGGGCTTTATAAGACCAAGCTTCTCACCCTGGGGAGCTCCAGTCTTGTTCGTCAAGAAGAAAGACGGATCGTTTCGTATGTACATCGACTACAGGGAGCTCAACAAACTGACCGTCAAAAATTGTGATCCTTTGCCTCGTATTGACGATTTATTTGATCAACTGCAAGGGGCGAACTTCTTTTCAAAAATCGATCTAAGATCCGGATATCACCAACTACGAGTGCTAGGGGAGGATGTCCCGAAGACAGCCTTCCGAACTCGTTATGGGCACTACGAATTCGTAGTGATGCCGTTCGGATTAACCAACGCGCCCGCGGTATTCATGGATTTAATGAATAGGGTGTGTCGTCCTTACTTGTATCAGTTCGTCATCGTCTTCATCGATGACATACTTATCTACTCTCGTAGTAAGGAGGAGCATAGTCAACATCTGCAACAGGTCTTAAAAACGCTGCGTTCGGAGAAGCTCTATGCGAAGTTCTCAAAATGCGAATTTTGGATCCAAAAAGTCGAATTCTTAGGGCACGTGGTTAGCGAAGAGGGAATACACGTGGACCCTTCCAAAATCAAAGCCATTGAGAGTTGGTCAGCACCGAAGACGCCTACCGAAATTCATCAATTTCTAGGCCTCGCTGGCGACTATCGCAGGTTCATTCAGAACTTCTCCCAAATTGTGAAACCTCTTACAACACTGACCCAGAAGGGCGTGGCCTTTGACTAGGAAGAGAAGCAGGAGAGAGCGTTCCAAACGCTCAAGCGAGCCTTGTGTACCGCACCAATACTATCCCTCCCCGAAGGGATAGAAGACTTCGTTGCCTATTGCGATGCGTCAAATGAAGGGCTCGGCTGTGTTCTGATGCAACGAGGTAAGGTCATCGCCTATGCCTCGAGACAGCTGAAGACACACGAGCTCAACTACACCACTCACGATCTTGAGCTAGGAGCAGTTGTGTTTGCTCTGAAGATCTGGAGACACTACCTATATGGTACAAAAAGCACTATCTTTACATACCACAAAAGCCTACAACATATATTCGACCAGAAGGAGCTCAACATGAGACAACGACGGTGGGTCGAGCTACTCAGTGATTACGAATGCGAAATTCGTTACCATCCGGGTAAAGCCAACGTAGTACCTGACGCCCTAAGTCGGAAAGAATACTATGGTCGTAGAGTCAAATCATTTGACTATCCATTCACACTTGTCCACGCAAATTAAGGAGGCTCAGCTCGACGCGTTGAAACCTGAAAATGTGGCGAGTGAATCCCTGAGAGGGATGGATAAGAACTTGGGAGTCAAAGGTGGCGGAGCCTTATATCTCATGGATCGGATCTGGACACCGAAACACGGCGGTTTCAGAGACTTGATCATGACCGAGGTACACAACACTTGTTATTCCGTCCACCCAGGTTCAGATAAGATGTATCTGGATCTTAAAAAGCTATACTGGTGGCCTAACATGAAAGCAGAGATTGCTACCTTCATGAGTAAATGCCTTACTTGCGCCAAGGTTAAGGTCGAATACCAGAAACCCTCAGGTCTACTACAACAACCAGAGATACCGGAATGGAAGTGGGAGCGGATCACTATGGACTTCATAACCAAGCTGCCCAAGACAACGGGTGGACTTGATACCATATGGGTCATCGTCGACAGATTGACCAAGTCCGCACACTTCCTACCTATCAAAGAAACAGACAAGATGGAGAAGCTTACAAGAACCTACATACGGGAGATTGTACGACTGCACGGTGTTCCCATATCCATTATCTTGGACAGAGATAGTAGATTCACTTCGAGGTTCTGGCAGTCGCTACAAAGTTCCCTAGGAACTAGGTTGGACATGAGTACAGCCTATCATCCACAAACCGACAGACAAAGTGAGAGGACGATTCAAACATTGGAAGATATGTTGCGAGCCTGCGTGATTGACTTTGGAAAGTCATGGGATACTCATTTACCCCTTGTCGAATTCTCTTACAATAATAGCTATCACACGAGCATAAAAGCGGCTCCATTTGAAGCCCTCTATGGCTGAAAGTGTAGATCCCCTCTGTGCTGGGCTGAGGTGGGTGATACCCAGTTAGCTAAAGGACGAGTTCCTGACAGCACTCTCACGGGTCTGGAGATCATTTGGGAAACGACAGAGAAGATCGTTCAGATTCATGAACGATTGAAAGCCTCTAGAGACCGACAGAAAAGCTACGCAGATAAACGAAGGAAACCGTTGGAATTCCAGGTGGGCGACCGTGTTCTACTGAAGGTCTCACGCTGGAGAGGCTTGATACGCTTCGGAAAGCGTGGAAAGCTAAATCCAAGATACATAGGGCCTTTCGATATTCTCGCTAGAATCGGCCCTGTAGATTACAAACTTAACTTACCTCGTGAACTCAGTAACGTACATTCTACTTTCCACGTTTCGAACTTGAAAAAGTGTCTGTCCGACGAGACTCTTGTGATCCCACTCGATGAGATCGAAATCAACGAGAGCCTCAACTTCGTGGAAGAACCAGTAGAGATCATAGACTCGTCGAGTAGGATCGCGATTTGATGACTGGATTAATGATTGGACTCGACGAGTCGGCTTGGTGACTTGACGAGTCTGCGCTGGCGGCGAAAACCCTAAATCTCGGGGTCTGTGCTCTATTTAAAGGCCTTTATGGCCTTCCATTGCGGCCATTACACCCCTGAGAAACCCTAGAGAGCAGAGAGTACGTTTGTAGTGCAAGAGGAGGGCTAATTCATCATTATTTGGTGTGTTTTAGCAAAGGGAAGGGAGGTTTTTCAGCTAGGCAGTCTTGTGGGACTCAAATCTTCCATCATTTGGTGCAGAGCTGCTGTGGGAGGTAAGGATTCATGTACATTTTCATTGAGTAATAGATTTCATGAATCTATGGCTTTTTCTCTCCTTTTTGGTAAGAGATCTAGTGTGTGTGATGTCCCCTTGTGTCAATATCATCAGATCTGGACCTTGAGAGGTCCATAGAGTCCCTATTCTCCAGCTTTATGCAGTCTTTTATGAGTTTGGGGCTTAGGTTATCATATTAAGGGTTATTTTGGCATATAGAGGTGATAGTGTGATGAATGGGCCTAAAGTTCGAACCTTTACGTGATTATCATGCTTGGGAAGGTCAGAGCTATAGATTAGAGAAGTAAATCTGACCTCAGAAGGTTATTTGAGTGTGAGCATGGAAGCAACTCGCCGAGTTCATAAGTGGACTCGACGAGTCGAGTCGGGGTTGCCCCGCGATTCGTGACCGGAGGAACCCGTCGAGTGGAGGGATGACTCGACGTGCCAAGAGAGGCTGGAAGGATTTAGAGGACCCGCATGGACTCGCCGAGTCGCCCATGTGCACTCGACGAGTCGGGTCAAAGTTTAACCGTTGGCCTTAGGGTTTTGGTCAAGACTGATTCAATGGAGTTTAGGGAGGGGTAGAATGGCCTTCTACCCAATCTTTAGAAATAGGGCTATGAGAGATTATTGATCGTGAATGTTATTTGAATAATAGGAGGAGGCTAGGTCGGGAAGTTGAGCACGAGAGTTTATCCGACTTCATTGAGGTGAGTCTTCTCACTATACTGTACCTGGAAGGGTACCTATGTGTGACCGGAAGGTCTTATATGCTATGAGATGTATGTGTTGTATGCTGTTATGTGATATGTATGTGCTATGAATGTTATGTATGATAAGGACCGGAAGGTCAAGATGATATGGACCGGAAGGTCGGGAGGTTACGGACCGGAAGGTCGATACGGGTAGGACCGGAAGGTCTACCGGGATTTGGGACGGAAGTCCCCTGAGACACTTGGACCGGAAGGTCCCACATAGTTATGGCCTGGAAAGGCGTATGTGTTGTATGTGGTATTTTGGGGAACTCACTAAGCATTTATGCTTACAGTTGTTGTGTTATGTGTTTCAGGTACTAGCGAGGATCGCGGGAAGGCGCCGGCATGATCCATATACACTCATGGAGTTTATGTCTTGAGATTTTGGGATATGTTTTGTCATGATAACATTGGATACATTATGTTTTGATATCACCTTATGAATGAAAGTATGTTTTAAAAATGAAAAATTGTTTTGGAAATTTACGTTGTTACAAGTTCACACCCCCTTAATCAACCTTTTAAATGATTTTAAATGCTTTTATGGGGGGGAATACAAGTAGATACATTATAGTTATTATATCAACCACATGTGATTAATGACTATCAAACATATGGATTGTCTTACTTTTCAAACTATGTTATCAATCAAACTACTTAAAACTGTTTTACAAACTCTTTTACATGTTAAATACTTTCATTAAACTCTTTTAAACTTATACTTTGTCAAATATGTATCTATATAGATATAGTTATATAAGTAGGATTGAAAGGACTTGGGACTGATACCTCGCCTTGCTTCCTGTTCCTCGTTTGGTTGTGGACTTAGGGTATCGGTTATTTGTCCGAAGGTCGTTTGAATCCTAGTTATATATTATGTATATGTATATAGATATAAAAGTTACTTCTTTCATTTCAATACCTTTGGGTAGCAAAGGTATACAAACATGTTCATACATACAAACAACATTGCTAGTAAACTATAATAGGTATAGTTTAGGAAGTTACTAATACTATTAATAGAACAATGAAACATACAATGAGTCAGTTCATACATGAGTCAACACATACTATAACGAGAAACAGATAGAGAATACTATAACGAGAAACAAACGATAACATACAGAGAGAACATACATACATACTAGACAGAGAGAGAGAACATACAATACAGCTAGTACATACTATACATTATACAAGAGAACATACTATTATGAGAAACAGAGAGAACATACATACATACTAGACAGAGAGAGAAAACATACAATACAGCTAGTACACACAATACATATACAAGTACATTACAACAATTATGTGAGCTATGTAACGGGGCATGGCATCACCTGTCATGGCTCGTTTTGTATCCAGAATCTCCTTAAGTGGAGAGCGTTGAGTTTATGTATAGATCTATACTAGATTGACTATCCTACACCTTGCTGCTCGCTACAGTGGGACTTGCAAGTCTACGGGTGCCAAATGTCATTTCTTCCGACGTCTTTCATCATCGTGTTTTTAGTCGGTAGTATGGTACAGGCATATCACATGTTACTTTAAATAACAATTGGTTTAAGGTAATTAGTACAGCAGTAGTTACTTAATACAACACTACAGTACTTTATTATTTCCCCATTGCATTCACTTTGTGACCTTCACACAATGAACAGTAATGTAAAAGCTATATTTTTGGTTAATGATAGTCATATTTGGGAAAATACACACTTTTACAAGAAACTAGCATACATTTCATTTGATGCCTTGGTAGAAGGCTACGTTTAGTAGAAAATATAGGATTTTCTAGGAGATACAGACATTTACAAACATTTACAAACATTTACAAACTTATACATTCAAGTACTTACAAACACTTTCATACAAACAATGAAACTAAAATACTTATGATCTCACCAGCTTTAAAGCTGATAAACTCTTTCAAAATAACTTGTATTCTCAGGTCACCAGTAGACAGGTACCGGTGCCAGGTTTTGAGAAGATGGAGCTCGTTCAAGACTCATCTTTTATTTTGTTTCATATTTTTGGTGTCTATTAAACTTCACAGAACACACTTGTATTAAATTATATTATTAATGCAATGGATGATGTTGTTGCTTGTTTACTACTATGCATTGTTGTGATACTGTACATGACGTCCTCCACCCCCGAACGTTTTCGCCGTTCTGGTTTTGGGGTGTGACATTTTCTCTCTAAACGTTGAAAGCATAAATAAGCAGAAACCAGATCTTATTTACATCGTTTGTTCAATCTGCATTCGTTTTACTCTGATTTTGATTAATACTTGATTCCACAATTCATCACTTTTGTATAACTATTTTGGTGTCAATATACATTGATTAAACACATGTAAAAACTTATACTTATTAATGCAATGGTTGTTTGTACTTTGATTACTATAATGCATGTGTTGTGATACTACAAATGAAGTCATCCATCCCCGGATGTTTCCGCTGTCTGGTTTTGGGGTGTGACAAAACATGAATATAACTCTATAAAACACATACGAATATACATGTATTTAATATTCACTAACTAAGTAATCGTTTATGATTATTATCTGTATATATTCACAAATGAATAGAAGGAAATAACATATAAAAAAATATGAAGTAATATTGTATTCATAACTAAATAAAAAACCTGGATGTCTTTTGTTGATTGAGCAGCTGCAATTCTTACTGGACATGTACGTAAATTATGAGGAACTCGTTCTCCACATCCTAAGCACATTCTATGTTCTTTTCTAGAATTAACATATGTTGCTTCACCTACACTTGGGATTCTTTTCTTGATTACATAACCTTTATTGCTTTTAACTTCGGGAACATGAGTATTAATCTCTTCTATAATGGGAATAGAAACAATCATAAGTTTGCATACGACTTCACCATCTGTCTTGCTTTTCAATCCACCAGATGTACAATCACTCTTAAATTCCTTCAACAACATCTGTTATTCTTAACAAAGGAAACCAATTTCTTTTTATCATCTCTTACAATATCCAAACATGATTTAAAACTATAATATGAATCATTAACTAGCTTCACATTCTCACGATCCCCTGAATTGGATTGATGAGAACTAAAACAATAATTTCTTGATATAACGTCTTTTCTCCATCTTTTCAGAATGTATCTTCCAGTAATTTCTTTAACACCACATCTCATCATTATTGTGAAAGCATGTCTGCATAAAACACCCATACAGTTGAAATGTTCACAACTACAATTTATTTCTTTCTCTTCAACTTTTATTCCAACCTGATACAAAAACATAATAAAAAAAATAAAAAAAGAATTTACACATTTTAAATCATATATAAATACTCATATTCATATATGAATACTCATATATGAACAATCATATATAAGTATTAATATATGAATATTACATTCCAATCATATATAACATTTCATCTTCAAATATAAATATTAATAATGTTTATATATAAATATTCTCATATTTATATATAAATATTACATTATTCATAAAAAAGTATTAAATTACTTTGAATTCATTGTTAAATTCGCTTCTACTGTTGTTGTGTTGCACACTATAAACTTCCCACCCATCTTCAATACCAACATAGGAGTATGTATAAAAAAAGTGGTTTTATATATTTCCTTTTGCACCTCAAAAACTAATATATTTGTATAAACTTTTGATGCTTGTAGTTCTATTTCTAGATGTGTTTCCATTTTATATGATGCTTTCTTTGTTGCCTTATCAAGCTCTCGTTGAGTATTCATTTTCTTTTGAATGGAAGTTTCATATTTCATCATGAAATTCAAAAGTAAATTCCCACTTTCTAAGTAGGTATTAAAAAAATGAATTCATACTCTCTGATATTGACAAAGTCTTCATAAACCCACACACTAGAATATCATTAAAATATCCAGGTATTAATTAATCACGTTTTGTAAACATGTCTTTAAACCATCTTGTGTCTTCAAGATTAAATTCATTCATATGAAAACCCCACTTCACCTCAAAGACATTTGGTTTCATATGCATATCCCATACAAGCTTCGTGAATCTTTTTATAAAGTCTGTGTTCGTAAATAAATCATTTGATATCTGTATAAAAACAAAAATAAAACAAACTTCTATATTTATTTATGAATAAATATTAATAAGTAAAATAGTAATAAATATTCATAAATAAATATACTGATATTGAAAAAATTAATATATTAATGTATGAATAACTAATACTATGTAACATATTTGAAATATATTAAAATAATACCTTGTTTTTCAACTTCTTCATTATATGCCACATACATAATCGGTGCTTTGAATTAGGAAACGCGTTCTCAATAACTTGTTTTATTGTCGCATCTTGGTCGGTTAAAACTAGTGTTGGTTCTTTCCCATGAGTTTTAAGAAACGCTTTAAGCAACCATGAGTAGGACTCAATACTTTCATTGCTTAGCAACCCCGCTCCAACAATAACTGGTTTTTATGGCGGTCAATAGTAGTAAATGGAACAAAAACCATTTGATACCTACAACACAAAAAAAGTGGTCATTAATGTAAATTTTTGATGTATTCATAAGTGAATATAAAAGTATTCATGTATGAATAGATTTACAATATATTATAGTAATAATAATAATAATAAAACATGATTATATAATAATATTAAAATAATTTCAATATTCAAAACTGAATATTAAACATAAAGTTAAAATATTCATATACGAATAACTTATAGAAAACTAAATAGAATAACATACTTTTTTGTTCGGAAAGTTGCATCAAACGAGATAACATCACCAAATGCAGCATAATATGCCTTCTCCATTTCATCAGCCAAAACATCATCTTGACAATTAAACTCAAATGAGTAATTTGGATATTGAGCTCGACGGTCATTCATTATATTTACTATCAAATGGGCATCTTTATAACCTATAACCATGTTGATATCTCTCCTTAAATTTTTATAGTCAACTACTTAGGGATTTACAAACTCATACCCACCTCTCAAACTTTCCCTCAACTTATGAGCCATATTTGGGCCTATTTTTGATGTGGAAGCATGCACTATAAACTCTTTTTTTGAATATGATATTTGCCTCACTTTTTAAATCATTCCTCTTCTCAAGGGGATGGTTGTTGTCACACCCCCAAACCGGAACGGCAGAAACGTTCGGGGGCGGAGGACGTCATGTACTCTATCATAACAATGCATAATAGTAAAACAAGCAACAACATCATCCATTGCATTAATAATATAATTCAATACAAGTGTGTTTTGTATAGTTTATAAGACACCAAAATATGAATCAAAATAAAAGACGAGTCTTGAACGTGCTTCGTCTTCTCAAAACCTGGTCATCAGTACCTGTCTACTGGTGACCTGAGAATATAAGTTATTTTGAAAGCGTAGATCAGCATTAAAGCTGGTGAGTTCATAAGTAACTTAATGTCATTGTTTGTATAAGTTTGATGAAAGTGTTTGTAAATGTTTAATGTAAATGTTGGTAAGTGTTTGAATTTAAATGTTTGTATACTTCCTAGAAAATCCTATATTTTCTACTAAAGTAGTCTTCTACCAAGACCCGACTATTTTGTATGTTTGTTCTTTTGTAAAGTGAGTGTTTTTCCCAAGTATGACTATCATTACCAAAATATAGTTTACATTACCGGTTATATGAGAAGGTCACAATATGAATGTAATGGAAAAATAAGGATGTATTGTAGTATTGTATATAAGTAACTACCGATGTACTAACTACCTTAAACCAGTTTGTTTAATTAAGGTAAAATGTGATGAGATTATAACCATACTTGATTGACTAGTAAAACACGACGTTCGAGACGTCGAAATGGTATGACATTCGTCACCCGTAGACCTGCAGGTCCCACTGTAGCTAGCAGCAAGGTGTAGGATGGTCAATCCCGTATAGATCTATACACAAATTCACGCTCTCCCTCCAAGAGACTCTGGTTACAAAACGTGACACAGCAGTATATTGTCGTGTCATGAAGTAGTGGCTCACATAAATGTTATAGTATTCTTGTATTTGTATCGTATGTTCTCTCTGTTCTAGTGTATAGTATGTTCTCTAGTGTATAGTATGTTCTCTCCGTCCTAGTGTATAGTATGTTCTCTCTGTTTCTCGTTATAGTATGTTTGAACTGACTCATCTATGAACAGACTCTTGTATGTTTCATTGTTCTAGAAATAGTGTGTAGTAATCTTCTAAACTATACCTATTATAGTTTACTAGTGATGTTGTTTGTATGACTGAATCATGTTTGTACACCTTTGCCAACCAAAGGTATTGAACTGATGTAAGAACTTTTATATCTATACCCATGTACATAATATATAACTAAGATTCAAACGACACTCGGACAAACAACCGGTACCCTAAGTCCACAACCAAACAAGGAACAGGAAATAAGGCAAGTTATCAGTCCTAAGCCCTTTCAACCTTATTTATATAACTATATCTATATAGACATGATTTTGACAATATATAAGTTTAAAAAAAAGTTTTGTAAAATGATAAAGAGTTTATGTCACACCCCAAAACCGGAACGGCGGAAACATTCTAGGGTAGAGGACGTCATGTACAGTATCATAACAATGCATAATAGTAAAGACAAGTAACAACATTCATTGCATTAATATAATAATTGTAATACAAGCATGTTCTGTATAGTTTGTAAGACACCAAAAGTATAATCAAAATAAAAGATGAGTCTTGTGTGTGCTCCATCTTCTCAAAAGCTTCATCTGTACCTGTCTACTGATGACCTGAGAATACAAGTTATTTTGAAAGAGTTTATCAGCATAAAGCTGGTGAGTTCATAAGTATTTAGTGTCATTGCTTGTATGAAAATGTTTGTAACAATTTAATGTAGTAACTGATTTCAAATGTTTGTAAATAGTATACTCCCTAGAAAATCCTATATTTTCCAGTAAAAATGTAGTCTTCTACCAAGACCCGATTGTTTGTGTATTTGTTCCTTATGTAGTGTAAGAGTTTTTCCTCAGTGAAACTATCATTATAAAAATATAGTTTATTTAAACGTGTATGTGATAAAATCACAATGTAATGAAATACAGACTCCAGGTAGTACTAAATGTACAGTACACCTCGGGGAGTCTAAAGTAGTAACATGTAGACTCCAGGTGGTATTAATTGAACAATACGCCTCGAAAAGTCTATTTTTGCCTTTAATTCTTAATTGGTTAATTAAAGGTTTGAATGTGAACTCGTATGTAACCATGCTGATCGACGGCTGAATAACGGATGACCCTCCAGGTCATATATAGTGAGGTAACATTTTGTCACCCCTTGGCCTTTCGGCTAGGACTGTAGCTAGCATTCGGGATGTGGGAGTGTCTGTCCCGTATAGATCTATACACATAATGCCCGCTCTCCCTCCAGGAGACTCTGGTTACAAGGTGATAGCATAGTAAAGTGTCGTATCGAGAGGTAGTATGTCACATTCTGTTTATAGTAATCAAATGTTTGTATAGTATGGCATAGTGTAGTGATGTTTTCTCTTTACTAGTATATAGTATGTTTTTGTATAGTGTATATTATGTTCTCTTGTATAGTGTATAGTATGTTTTCTTGTATAGTATGTTTTCTTGTATAGAATATAGCGTGTATTGACTCATAACTGTACTGGCTCTTGTATGTGTCGTTGTAATAGTAGTAGTGAGTAGTAAAACCTTAACTATACCTATTATAGTTAAATAGTAATGTTGTAGTTATGCCTTTGTTACACAAAGGTGCTGAACTGAAGTGAAAGCTTTTATATCCAACACATATATATATATATATATATATATATATATATATATATATATATATATATATATATATATATATATATATATATATGATATATAACTAAGATTTCAACGACATTCGGACAAATAACGGGATACCCTAAGTCCACAACTAAACAAGGAACAGGAAATAAGGTGAGCTATCAGTCCTAAGTCCTTCAAATCTTACTTATATAAATATATTAGTGCAGATATGAGTTTGATAACAATGCAAGTTTAAAAGAGTTTGGAAACAGTTTTTGTATCTAAAAGTTTAATAAAAGGTTTTAAAACGCTTGTAAACCATAATTTTGATAGTAACTTGAAAGTAGTAGTAAATCTTTCTGTTTGTTCTAGTTATTAATCACATGTGATTAAAGCAACAACTAGAATATTTCAACTTGTATTCTCCCCCCCCCCCCCATAAAATAATTTAAAATCATTTCAAATGTTGATTAAGGGGTATGAACTCACCTGCAGTGAGTGGTTTGGATGGAAGTGCCGGATAGGATGCTAAGTGTCAAGTGAAGACTTGAACTCACATACGGATCCTATTTAACATGTAATGATACATATATGTATCCAATTAGTCATTTAACAACCCATTTATCAAGTAAAGACACCCTAATACAAGGATAACACTTTGATTCAAGTGCTAGGAGTACTAAAGGGTTGTATCTAAAGAGAGTATGGCCTCACATTGGAGTTTACTTCCCATTTGGTAATAATACATGAGTTTACGGTTTTTGGTCTTTTCCCCCATGAGTTTACGGCCGTAAACTCATGGTAATTTGTACCATTGTGTGTTTTAAGGTCTCATACCCCTCAAGGAAGTGATCTAGGTTTGTATCCAAGGCTTAGGAAGGGACTAGGGCTCAAAATGGCCCTTCATTGGAGTTTACGGTTCATGGACCACTCCCTTGGAGTTTACGGTCGTAAACCCATGAGTTTACTGCCGTAAACTCATGGTAACTCCTACCATTTCGTGGTTTGGGGTCTTTAGCTCATACATTCAAGGTTCTAGTCCCATATCCAAGTCCTAGAAGGTGTTGGTGGCACTTATACACCACTTGATGGTGTTTACGGTCCAAGGAGATGCCTTGACCGTAAACCCATGTGTTCTTGGGGGTTTTTGATGTTTGTCAATGGTTTAACAAGTATTCTAAGTAAGTAACTAGTTAGGAGGAGTGTACTTACTTATAGGAAGCTTGTAAGAGTGTTTAAGGCCCAAAAACACTAGTATGTGTTCTTGGTGTTCTTGGTGTTTTGAAGAACACTTGAAGATCTATGAAAAAGACAAGATTTCATGGATGAAATCATGTATAACTACTAGATGAAGTGTTATAACAACAAAACAAGAGAAGAAACACTTACATTTTTGGAAGATTGGAAGAAATGTGTTATGATACTTGAGAGAAAAGTTGGGTGTTCTTGAGCTTGGAAGTGTAAAGTGAGGAAGTGGGGAGTAAACTCATGCCTTAAGCATGAGTTCAAGGTCAAGAGGAGTTTACGGCCCAAACTCCCCAAGTTTGGCCGTAAACACCTTGTTATGGTGTTGAAGTGTTTATTTGTTACACATTTCCCCATAAAAGATACTTCCTTTTATTTGTCCTTTTGACGAATTTTAAATAAAAACACCCAAACAGGCTTTAAACCGGCCAAAAATGTACTGAAATGAATTTGACTAATATTTGCAGTGCTTGACTGTAGAGTTTATACAAATGAAAATTTTGGGTTGTCACAGTTTAACATATAAAAGAGTTTATAAAACGATTTGAAGCAGTTTGTTTGATAACACAGTTTTGAAATATAAGAAATCCACTTGTTTGATAGTTATTAATCACATGTGATTGATACAATAACTATAATGTTTTCTACTTGTATTCCCCCCCCCCCCATAAAATCATTTAAAATCATTTAAAAGATAAGTTAGGGGTATGAACTCACCTGTAGTGAGTGATTCGAGTGAAAGATCGCTATAGGGTGCTAAGTGTCAAGTGAAGTCTCGAGCACAAACGGATCCTATTAAGCATATAATGACACATATATTTATATAAATAGTGTATATAACAACTAATCATGGAAGGGAACCACCTTAAGGACTAGGAAACACTTGAATTGAAGTGTTACAATCACATATGATTGCATTAAAGGGGTTTACGGCCACACAAGTGTGTTCACGGCCTTGGTGTTTACGGCCATAGTGTTCACGGCCATGGGAGTTTACGGTCAATGAAGATCTTGAGGAGGTTGTACGGCCAAGGGAGATGCTCATGGCCGTAAACTCTTATTTTTCTTGGGAAATGTTTGTTTTCGAGGGTGTATGTTAAGAGCTTCTATAGGATAACTAGTATATGGAAGATTACTTACGTTTTGAAGCTTGAAGGGGGTGTTCACGGTCCAAGAACTAGTATGTGTTCTTGGTGTTCTTGGTGTAAGTGATGAAGATTTGAAGATCTAACCAAAAGAGATGAAATCATAGGGTTTCACTAGATTAAGCAAGGTACCAACTAACAAATGGAAGAAACACTTACATATTTGAAGATCAAGATGAAAACTCTTGATGATAGTTGAGAGAGAATCGAGTTTCTTGAGTTGGAAGTGTGAGAAGTGGTGAAAAATGAAGGAATATCATGTATATGGGAGGAATTTACGGCCAGCCAAGAGTTTACGGCTGTAATCTCTAGTTTACGGCCGTAAACTCCAAGACTTGGAGTTTTTCGGCTCGAATGCTGCACAGTGAACTCTAGCAGATACTCCCTAACACCAAATCCTTGAATGTACTAGGCTTAGAACACTCGAACAGACCCTTAACAATGCTAAAAGATAGCAGAAACAAGTCTGACTTATGATTGAATTGAATGGCTTTACAAGATAGAAATTTCGGGTTGTCACAGTTGTGAAGTTCATCAAACTGAAAAACTTTATAATATGGAGTTCCATACACAGATTCAAATATAATCTTTGCTTGACAACCAATAACCCTTGAATTCGAATTTCTTTTCCTTCTAACACCACTTGTACCCAATGTGTCACAAGATTTTTTTTGTTTGCCACCACGATTGCATATAACATGTTTCTTCTTTATAATATTGTTATCAAACCTTGTTTCTGTGCTCGGTCTCACATCAAAACCACCAATTTCAGCATACTCAGAGTACATTTTGATGGCCAACTTTAACGATTTGAAGATTAAACCTTCAAATGGAATAAGTTGAACAGGTACATTTGGCTTATAGACATGTTCTCCAATTACATTACTACAATATTGTGCATCATCTACTGAACTCGAAAATTCACCTGATAAAAAATTATAAAATCTAAATCAGTCTAGTGACACTTTATTTTAATAAACAATAAACACAAAGACACTCTTTATTCACATATGAATAAACCAAAAAACAATGTTTATTAATGCAAGAATAAAACAATCATATATGAATACATAAAATTCATATGACTAAAAAAACAGTATTTATTCATATATGAATAAAACAAAAATAATAATAAATTCGAAATTACAATTATCACACGTTTATTAATATATGAATAAGACAATAATTTATTCAGATTTACATATTCATATGTAAATACATGATCATCACCAAAATTAAAAATAACATAAGAACAATTAGTGATACCCTTAATAAATGAGTTCTCAACATCTTCTTCTTCATTCTCACACATTGAAAAATAGAAATCGGCATCAATAACACTCGAATTTGACATAATAAACCAATTGAACTGTAATAAACAACAAAAACAATCTTAATATTGATGAAATAATTATAAAATAAAATAGAAACTGAACGACAACAACATTAATATCAATTCAAAATCAAAACAAAAAACACAAAAAAATCGTAAATATGAAAACCTGATCAATTTCGAATCTGTCTCACTTCAGAGTGTACAAACGATCTGCTTCAAAATTAAATCAGTTGCGATCCGATGATGCGATCGCAATACAGATGTCAAACTTTACAAAAAAAATCTGATGAAGCAATTGCAATACTGACGACAGCTCGTGAACCCAGGTATTCATCAAATACAGATCTAAAACTTCATGACAAATGGATAAGCGACCCAAATTCAATGAATACATGTAATCGCTAACGAATTATATAAAGAAAGAATCTTGATAATGAATTCCGATATATCCGATTCAAATGAGATAAAGATTAACGAATTTCGATTGAAAATGAAGAAAGAATAATCGGATTGATATTCAATATCTAAGGAAATCGGAAACTGAATATGAATAAGAAAGAAGGCGATCTAAAAAGTGGCTAATTTACATATATACCCTTAATGAAAAAATGATCTGCACGTTTTTAAGGTTTACATGTTAGTTAAATGATTGGCTGAGAATGATTCCCCCATTCTCAATCTTTTTTTTATTTTCTCAATTGAACTTACTTACCCTCTCTCTCTCTCTCTCTCTCTCTCTCTATATATATATATATATATATATATATATATATATATATATATATATATATATATATATATATATATATATATATATAGGGAAAAGTTCAATAGAGAACCATAATTATTGGTTCTTCAAGGAACCAAATCTTTTTTTCAATTTCTAGAGCTTATTCTTTATCGAAAAAAAATCTAAAAATATCTAAATTCATATATTAAAATTGTGAATGTGAAAAATATTTTTCGGATTCACCGTGTGAATCCGGATTCACATTGTGAATTTTCAAAGATTCACATTGTGAATTTGACGTAAAAAAAATCGAATTTGATATCATTGGAAAAAGGATAAAAAGTTATGAATTTCTGTATTTTTAGTTTTTTTTTTGATAAAAAATAAGTTCTAAAAGTTGAAAACAAGATTGGTTTATTGGTTCCTTGGTTAATTATGGTTCTCTATTGAACCTCACCCTATATATATATATATATATATATATATATATATATATATATATATATATATATATATATATATATATATATATGCTTAGGTTATTATATTCTAACTAATTATTGTGTGAATGAATGAATGATTGTGGGCCAATCATTTTACTTATTTTAAGAAAGTGATTAATACATATTATTGAATTAAATATAATTGAAAAATATCATCTAATTTAACTAGAAGGGTATTTTAGTCAATTAATATAGATTTAATAAAGGAAATTTGCATATTTTAAGGGATCATAGATTCTATTAATTTTAAAAATCTGATTTTACGAGTTATAAGGTTTTAATTCGGACATTCTGACAGAATATGTTTGAGTATGTTCAAAAATAAAAATATTCTTGAACCATAAAATAATAAAAATATTCTTGAACATATTTCTTGATCATGACTTTAAAAAAATTTTGTAGAATAACAAAATTCTCGAACCATCAATTGAAGAATTAAAACAAAAATTACATTAATTCTTATAGAATACATGTAACAATTGCAAAGAATTACATTTATTGTTAAAGAATAAAACTAAAAAACTTTCAAATCGGGAAAAAAAAACATCAAAATCTAACAAATACACTAATTCATTCTAAAAGAATAACGTTGCTAAGAAACACTTTCAATTTTGTTGTCCGTTCTTCAAGCATCAACTTCTGTGAAAACAAATCCAATTGTAGTTTAGAATCCAATAACGCATTAGCAAATGATAAATAAAAAACTATATTCCTTTGGAAAAATATGCGGACTTGTTAACTGCACCAAAACCAATAACCAAAAATTGTAGAACATGTATAATCAATGAGAAAATATCCATATTCCATTCCAACATAATTAGAATTCGTGTTTCCATTCCGATAGAATTTGAATTCGTGATTCCATTCCGATAGAATTGGAATTCTATAAAATACACAAACCACTAAGGGATTACTAGAAAGCAGTTTCATAAGTTGATGGACAAATATATGAATCATACACAGAAAGGAGGAGTAAAATTTGTGACAACTTGGACGCCTCTTACAGATGACCAACCATCATGAAATTGAAAACCATCATTTAATGAATATTAAAATAAAAAACTCATCAAATCTCCATACAACATATATGCTCTAGGAAACAAGTTTTTGTCATCATTGTTTTATATAAAAAAAAACAATTAAGTTAATACAAATAAAAAGAAAACTTACTATGAAAGTCAAATAGATATAACATGCGATTCAATAATATATCTCAGTTTTAAAAATATGGTTGAATTTTGAACTTTAAATCTCAAAATAAACGATATCCTCCAATAGCCACAAGCCCAAAACTCCATAAACAGTTTAGAATTGGCATATAGATTACAATAAAAGCTTCTAGAACTAATGAAAGTAAAAAAAAATGTCGATAACAAAAAAGTTTAAATTGCAAGATACAGGGAATAAATCAACACTAAATCTAATAGATAGGATTATATCCTATTTTATTATTAAGAAGAAAAATATTACCTCAAAAGCCAGTGTTCGTATGTATCAAGCCCAGCAAAAATCGACAAACCTTGATGAACCCTAGATTGTTAGGATTTGGGTTACGATGGCAACCGGTAAAACTCAAATAAACTTCAATTTCACCTGATGGGATCGGTCGGAGGTGTGGACATCGGAAGGGAGCGACGAGCGACGGAGTAGACATGGCAGGCAGATAACGTCGATGAGTAATTGTTGATGGCGATCGGAGATGGCGATGGCAATCGATTTTTGTAGAACTCAAGATCGATTTTGTAGTCTATTCCAATTTTGCAGATCGGCAAAGATTTGGTTTTTAGATAAAGAGGGGAACGACTCTAGATATAAACATGGAGAAATTAGGTTAAAAGTCAATACCATGATTATAGGGATTATTTTTGGAAGTTATTAATCATATTACTAAATTACCCTTATTTATTTAATTAATTATTTAATTTTTTATTTAATTTTGATTGGCCCACATTTATGCATACAATCACACAATAATTACTTTGAACACCTGAACCTCTTTCTCTCTCTCTCTCTCTCTATATATATATATATATATATATATATATATATATATATATATATAGGGGTCCGGTTCCGATGATGACTCAAAAAATGGTGAGGACAATTCTTCATCACCCATTTCGTCAAGGGCACAAACGTCAAACACATATACTTGGTTGTGGTGCGTTCGCATGCGACCCATGTCCATGGTAACTAATATGGACTCGAGGATTTAATCACGTGCAACGAAGGTTCATGGAACGTCATTTAAGTGGGTTCTATTATTTATTTTTGTTTATATCTACTTTTTTTAATTTTAAAAAAAATTAAACAAATATATGCTCGGTTTTAACGTTTTTTATGTTTTTTTTCTTTTTATTCGTACATGGAGTCGGGGGAGAATGGCTTTTGGTTTCTTTATTTTACAAATGGGCATGTTGGATCATATATCTATCCATATATCGGGATAGATAGATTGATCATCACACCCGAGATCTTTGATAATGGCGATATCCACTCATATGGCCATGTTCTATTCCGAGGAATAAAATAAAATTGTCTTTCGAAGAGATGGATGAGTGGTTGAAAGCACCGGTCTTGAAAACCGGTATAGTTTACTATCGAGGGTTTGAATCTCTCTCTCTCTCTCTCCTTTTTTGCTAGTTAAATAAATTTGTTTCTTTATGGGATTGGTTTTGACCGAATGGTTTCATTATCATAAAGAAAGGGGAGTGGCTCGGCTATCCCGCCTAGCCAAGCCAGAAAATAGGATTAAATATAAATGAGTTGAAAATAAAGAATATTTTTTTATGGCATGATCCCTATATGTATGAAGGAACCGAAGTGACTCCTAGTTCAAGTCTTTGATCTCCTATCTCAATTAAGAGGGTTCATGGAAAGAACATGTTCAAAATCACGATAATTCCTTTTTCAAATCCTGCTACAGCTGCACAAGCTCTTCCTGTGTGCCACAAATTCCCTATGAAGAAGAAGAATCCTAGAACAAAATGAGAAGCAGCTAACCAACTTCTAGGAGAGACATAATTGACTACATTGATCTCGGTAGCTACGCCACCCACAGAATTTAAACAACCTAAAATACCATGGGTCATATATTCTGCGGAACAACGTTCTTGCCAAGGTTGTATATCTTTTTTAGCTGACGTAAGTCCAACCCAATTGGACCCCTTAGGGGTTCTAACCAAGGAGCACATATCCCAAAAATGCATAGTTTCTCCTCAAAAAATGACTTCTTTAGTTGGGGAACGCATTAAATATTTACCTAAACCGGTAGGAACTTGAGCAGATCCAACGTTAGCTCCAAGACGTTGGTCTCTAACTAGAAAAGTAAATGCTTGGGCTTGAGAAGCTTCTGGTCCAGTTGGTCCGTAAAACTCACTAGGATAAGCAGTATTATTGAACCAGACAAAACAACAAGCAATAAAACCAAAGACAAATATAGCCGCTAATCTATAAGATAAGTAAGCCTCTCCAGACCATACAAGTGCTCGTCAAGCCCATGTGAAGGGTTTGGTTAACTATGTCAAATTTGTCACACCCCCAAACCAGTCGGCGGAAACGTCTGGGGGTGGATGGCTTCATTCGTAGTATCACAACACATGCATTATAGTAATCAAAGTACAAACAACCATTGTATTTAAAAAGTATAAGTATTTACATGTGTTCCATCATTGTATATTGAAACCAAAATAGTTATACAAAAGAAGAAGACAAGACTCAAAATAGCTCCATCTTCTCAAAAGCTCGGGGAGTACCTGTCTACTGATTCCCTGAGAATACAAGTATATTGAAAAAAGAGTATCAACATAAAGTTGAGTGAGTGCATAAGTGTTTATGTTTGAAAGTATGTTTCTGTTTCTTGCATATGTAAATCGTTACATAAAATCCTATATTTTCTGTTGTATATGAAAAGTAGTTTTAATCTCATAAAACCATTCTGTTTGTAAACTAATGTTCTGTATTTGTATTCCTTTATGTAAAACTTGTAACCGTGAGTGTGCCTGGTTCCACCAGTTGTTATTGTAATTTGTAATGTAATACTGTAAATTGTATCTTGTAAAACTAGTACTTTGAAAATGTACTTAAGTTTAGTTAATTATACACTAACGTATTGTTAATATACTTTTATTGAGTTATTATAACCATACTGACTAGATGGCCTGACCCAACGCATTGAAGGCGTTGAAAGCTGTTGATAACAACTGTCACTCGTAGGAGTGTATGCCTGACTGTAGTTAGCAGTCTGAGTGCGGGGTTGTCAATCCCAATATAGATCTATACACACATTGTTTCGATCCCCGGCTGGAGATTCTGGTTATAATGTCAGGACTTTAACTATATTGCTTAAATGAATTAAACAACCTGTATCAAAACACTCATAAAAAGCATATAAACGTTACATGTATAATAGTTATGAAAACCCAATCATTCTGAAATAAATGATTAACAGTATGTTTTTTAATTAGTATTCTTAACATGTATATGAAAAATGTATACTCTTGATTAGTTTTGAATCAACCTTTGTTCTTGTAAAACAGTGTACTTTAGTATACTTGAATCGTGAATTAATATTCTATGAATCATAAATTATACCTATTATAATTTATATGTACTTTCTGAATTGATATTAACTGTTCATGAATGCAACCCCTTGCTCAACATGCTACAAAGGGTATTTGGACTGAATGAAATAGCTTTTATATTTATATACATATACAATTATACATAAGTAAAATTTAAACGACATTCGGACAAATAACCGATACTTATAATCCCACATCCAAACAAGGAAAAGGAACCAAAGTGGGTTATCAGTCCTAAGCCTTTTAAATCTTATTTATATAAGTATATATATATATATATATATATATATATATATATATATATAAATATGATTTCTGGGGAAAAATATAAGTTTATAAAAACATTTAAAAGAATTTTAATATTTTGAAATAGGATGCTTAGTTCCACGAGTGAAATCCCGCAAGAAAACAAGTCCTATATAATGATTTGTATAGCATATATGCATCCAATTAGCTAAAATAATCATAGGAATGATTAGAAACTGGACTAATTTGTAAGTATAACATACAAATTGAAGTGTTTGAAGCTAGATTGGAGGTTGAAATGGGTTTACGGCCAAGAGTTTACGGCTAGGAGAGTTGACGGCCAGGTGTTCTTGAAGAATGAAGAACACTTGATGATCCTAGACCAGATTCTAAGAAGATTCAAAGGTTTTGAGGTGCTTGTTCTTCACGTGTTCTTCGCGTTCTTCTTGAAAACTAGTAAAATCAATGGGTCTTAGCCTAATAATTGAAGATGGAAGGGTGTTCTTGAAGGGATAACAAGATCAAGAATTGATACCTGTTAGATTATGTGATGAACTAGTGTTTAATCACTTGAATAAGATGAACAATGATGATCTTGGTGTGTTCTTGAGGAGATATGATGTTCTTGGTGGATGATACTTGAGAGAAAAAGCTTGAAATCTCGCGTGGAAGTAAAGAAATGAAGTAAAAACTAGCTGGAATATATATATATATATATATATATATATATATATATATATATATATATATATATATATATATATATATATATATATATATATATATGCGAGGGTTCACGGTCCGAGGGTTTACGTCCGAGGTCGGCTAGAGTTTACGACCGAGAACGTGTTCCAATGCGATAAGGTTCAGTTTCTGAGACGATAAGGTTCAGAGAGTTTACGGCCGAAGCCGTTGATGGCTGCGAGGGTTTATGGTCCGAGGAGTGTACGGCCGTAAACCCCTTTGCGGTCCGAAGTGAAGGAATAAGATGCGATGTTTCTCGGTATTTAAGCCTTTTCCTTCTAATTTCAATTGTAATTATTTTAAGGATTTTTAACAAGTAAAGGTTATTATTATAACCTAAATAAAAACCCAAACAATAAAAAGGACCTTAGTTGACCCTCGTTTGACTTTGGTTGACTAGAGTTGACTTTACAAACAGAAAATAACGGGATGTTACATTATCCCCCCGTTAGAGAGAATTTCGTCCCGAAATTTGGATTAAAGAGATACAGAAAGACGAGGGAAAAAGATGTGGATACTTCTGTTGCATTTGATCCTCCCGCTCCCAAGTGAATTCAGGTCCCCGTTTTGCTTTCCAGCGAACCTTCACTATCGGGATACGGCTTTGTTTGGTTCTCTTTACTTCCCTGTCTAAAATCTCTACGGGTTCTTCCACGAAGTTGAGATTCTCATTTACCTCGATCTCATCGAGTGGGATAACAAGAGTCTCGTCGGATAAACACTTTTTCAAGGTAGAGACGTGGAAGACGGGATGTATGTTACTTAGTTCTTGAGGTAGTCGGAGTTTGTAAGCTACTGGACCGATTCTAGTAAGAATCTCGAATGGTCCTATGTACCTTGGATTCAGCTTGTCACGCTTTCCAAAGCGTATAATGCCCTTCCAGGGTGAGACCTTCAACATGACGCGGTCACCAACCTGGAATTCCAAAGGTTTTCTTCTTTTGTCAACTTAGCTTTTCTGTCTATCTTTGGAAGCTTTAAGTCGCTCCCGGATTTGTACGATTTTCTCTGTAGTTTTGCGAATGGTTTTCGGACCAGTAAGAGTACTGTCAGGAACTTGACCTCTAGCTAGCTACGTGTCAGTTGTCACCCACTTCAGCCTAGCACAGAGGTGATATGCACTTGCAGCGATAGAGGGCTTCGAAAGGAGCAACCTTTATGCTAGTGTGATAATTGTTGTTGTAATAGAATTCGACAAGGGGTAAATGAGTATCCCATGCCTTTCCAAAGTCTATCACGTAAGCTCATAACATGTCTTCTAAAGTTTGAATCGTCCTCTCACTTTGTTCGTCGGTTTGTGGATGGTAGGTTGTACTCATGTCCAGCCTAGTTCCCAAAGATTTTTGTAAAGACTGCCAGAAATGAGTGGTGAATCTAATATCTCGGTCTAAAATAATAAATATTGGTACACCCTGCAGTCTAACGATCTCTTTGAGTTAAGTTCTTGTTAGCTTCTCCATCTTGTCGGTCTCTTTTATTGGTAAGAAATGTGCGGATTTGGTTAATCTATCGACGATTACCCAAATAGTATCATAACCACCCGATGTCTTGGGTAAATTAGTTATGAAATTCATTGTAATCCGCTCCCACTTCCATTCAGGGATTTCAGGTTGTTGCAATAAACCTGAAGGTTTCTGATATTCTACCTTGACTTTGGCACAAGTAAGGCACTTGCCCACAAAGGTAGCGATTTCGGTCTTCATGTTAGGCCACCAGTATAGTTTCTTAAGGTCCAGATACATCTTGTCTGAACCTGATTGAATGGAGTATCGGGTTTTGTGTGCTTCGTTCATAACCACGTCTCTGTACCCACCGAACTTTGGTGTCCAGATCCGGTTCATGAAACAATAGAATCCATCATCCCTGACTTTAAAGTTTTTATCCATTCCTCTCAGGGTTTCACCTGCCACGTTTTCAGGTTTTAAGGCCTCAAGTTGACCCTCTCTGATCTGTGTGGACAGATGTGAATGGATTGTCATGGTCAACGACTTTACTCAACGTCCCGAGTATTCTTTTCTGCTAAGGGTGTCAGCTACTACGCTAGCTTTACCAGGGTGATAAAGAATCTCACATTCGTAGTCGTTCAGTAGCTCCACCCACCGTCGTTGTCTCATGTTCAGCTCTTTCTGATTGAAGATATGCTGGAGACTTTTATGGTCTGTGAATATTGTGCATTTCGTGCCATATAAATAATGTCTCCAGATTTTCAGAGCAAATACCATTGCTCCTAGTTCAAGGTCATGTGTTGTATAGTTGACTTCATGTATCTTTAGTTGTCTTGAGGCGTAGGATATAACCTTTCCTCTTTGCATAAGAACACATCCAAGCCCTTGATTAGAAGCATCACAGTACACTACAAAACCCTATGTCCCTTCAGGAAGAGACAGGATCGGTGCACTACACAGAGCTCGCTTCAGCGTTTGAAACGTTGTTTCTTGTTTCTCTCCCCAGCTAAAAGTTACACCCTTTTGCGTCAGGGTGGTAAGAGGTTTAGCAATTCGAGAGAAATTCTGGATGAATTTGCGATAGTAGTCAGCAAGACCTAAGAATTGAAGGATTTCTATAGGCGTTTTGGGTGCTGACCATTTCTCAATTGCCTTTATTTTGGAAGGGTCCACGTGTATTCCTTCTAAACTGACCACGTGACCTAGGAAATCAACCTTCCTGATCCAAAACTTGCACTTTGAGAACTTTGCATAGAGTTTCTATGTTCTAAGAGTTTTCAATACTTGATGAAGATGTTGGCCATGTTCCTCTTTACTTCTTGAGTAGATAAGGATGTCATCAATGAAGACTATGACGAATGTTTCCAGGAATGGATGACACACTCTGTTCATTAGGTCCATGAACACAGCAGGTGCATTCATCAATCCGAACGGCATCACTACAAACTCGTAATGACCATAACGAGTTCTGAACGCAGTTTTGGGAATGTCCTCCTCCGAAATCCATAATTGATGTTACTCGGATCTTAAGTCTATTTTCGATATGTAGCTCGCACCTTGAAGTTGGTCGAACAGATCGTCAATGCGAGGCAGAGGATATCGATTCTTGATGGTAAGTTTATTCAGCTCGCGGTAGTCTATGCACATACGGAATGATCCATCCTTCTTCTTCACGAACAAAATCGGTGCTCCCCAGGGTGAGAAGCTTGGTCTTATGAAACCTTTGCTAAGTAGTTCGTTAAGCTGGCTGGATAATTCCTACATTTCAGAATGTGCAAGACGATAGGGGGATTTGGCAACAAGGGTAGCCCCAGGGATTAAGTCAATTCTGAATTCGACTTGTAGTTCAGGAGGCACTCCTGGAAGATCGTCGGGAAAAATGTCGGGAAAGTTGCAGACCTCAGGAACGCTCGCAATGTCTTTCACTTCTTGCTTTTTGTCTACCACGTGAGCTAAGAAAGCACAGTACTCTTTGCGAAGGTACTTCTATGCCTTTATGCAAGAAATGATCTGAAGTTTTATTCCGGGTTTGTCGCTGTAGATAACAAGAGTTTCGTTAGTTGGCAAGTTCAGACGAATGGCTCTTTCGTAACACAGGATGTCTGCACGGTTAGAGCACAACCAATCCATACCTATTATGATGTCGAAACTTTTGATAGAGACCGACATAAGGTCTATTGGGAACGAAAGGTTATTCAAGGTAAGAGTACATCCTATGTATATATCGTTGGTGGATTCGGATTTCCCGTTAGCCATTTCGACTATGAAAGTTTCATTTAGTGGTTGGGAGTTTTGATTTAGCAAATGTTTGAAATTATGGCTCACACAGCTCTTCTCAGCACCACAATCAAATAGAATGCATGCATAAGTGTTGTTGAGAAGAAACGTACCCGTGACCACTGTCGGGTCTGCCACTGCTTCTTCGTGACCCAAAGCTAAAATCCTCCCAACTCCACCGGCATTTCCAGCTTTTGGACAATCTCTCTTGAAATGCCCTACATCACAGCATTGGTAGCATGCTTGACCTCCAGCGGCATGTACTTGGTTAATCGGTTGGGGTGGTGATTTACAGAATCGGGCAGTATGCCCTTTTCTGTTGCAGTTACGACACTGCATTTCCCGGCAATTTCCATTATGGTGAAAAATTGCACTTGTTGCACTTGGGGAGATTACCGGCATAAGGCTTAGCTGGTGCAGGGTTAGCAGGAACATCAGCAGGTACAGTAGCAGCATTGACTGCCACTAGTTGTTGCTTCTTTAAGGGTTCCTGAGAATATTTGTCCTTCCTCTTGTTCCAACCTTTCTTCTTCTTGTTGTTGTTATTATTATTGTTGTTGTTGTTTCCCTTCGGTTGTTCTGGTGCAGCAAGCACTGAGTTTTGACGGGCTCCGTGGTCTATAAGAGACTGTGCCAGCTCTTTGGCACTGTCAAAGGTAACAGGCCTAGAAGCTAAGACACTTGACTGAATCTGGGGCGACAGTCCCCAAATATACCTCTCGATCTTTTTGCTCTCCAGAGCAACCATTTCTGGACAAAGTATTGCTAAGTCGCAGAATCGGTTTGTATAGGTTGTTATGTCCGAACCAACCATTGTAAGACCCCAGAGCTCTTGCTCGAGTTTCTGAATTTCCCCTCGCGGACAGTATTCCCACATCAGTATTGTTTTCAAGTTCTCCCAGCTTATAGAGTTAGCCACTACCAGAGTCAATGACTTAACATGTCTGTTCCACCATGTTAGGGCTCTATCAGCAAAGGTACTAACAGCAAACTTTACCTTGCTATTCTCCGGGCAGGAGCAGATTTCAAAAATTGCCTCTGTCTTCTCAATCCAATGTCTTAACGCCATAACTCCTCCAGTGCCATTAAAGGTCCTAGGTTTGGCGTTCGAGAAATCCTTATAGGTACACTCTCGTGAGTGCCCGTGACTCTCGTCGTGGTTAGAAGGATGTGCACCAACTCCTGACCCACTAGCACCAGGGGTGTTGATATGAGACATAGCAGCTGCAACAGCTGTCGTGACCGCCGCCTGAAACATGGCAGCGTCAAATTGAGGAGGTGGTGGCGGAGGTGGTGTCGGTGCTTCATTAACAGTGTTACGTCTTGGGTTTCTCCGAGGTGGCATCTTTTACTATAAAAGTTAAAAGATAAAAAGATGGTAAGATATCAAGAATGAACATGAATATGATATCTCTGAACAAAAACACTTAGTTCAATATGAATTTTGTAAGGAATTGGAAATAGAAGTCTACTACAAGTACAACTTGCAATAGGATTATAAGAAATTGAGTGGTTATTTTTCAAAGAGTATAAAAATGCATGTCGATTATATTGGAATATTGAATACATAAAGTCTGGAAAACGTGACCCTAAACAGGTCTACAATACACCAAATTACTGGAAAAACATCGACATCGAACCGACCTACCGAAAATGAAATTTTCGCGGTCGTACTGAAAAATATGAAAAATAATGCTAGAACATATCCGCAGACTTAACTATAACCAAAAGAGTAAGCAGAGAACGAGTAGAGTATAATCCATTTCTTAAACCAAAAGAAAGTATAAGTAGAGCATCTCCTACTGGCGACGGGCATCACTCGGACGAACCCTCAATTCAGCCAGTTGACGCTCCACATTAAGCAGATGTCTTTCATACACTGTCTGGCGTGCTCGAAGCTCGATGACTTCAGCTCGAGTTGTAGCTAGCTCTTGCTGCAGAGTCTCATTGTCTCTCATTGCTCTGTCATGAGCAAATTCGAGATTACGAATACGATCCATATTGGCATTAGTGTCTGCATCAAGCTCCACAGTTTGTTGAATGGCTGTCACTCCTAGCTCAAAATTTCGAGCCACACGGCAAACCAAGATGGGAAGAATTTTGTCTGCAAATCCTCCCTCACTTAGGTTGTAGAAACTCCGGTCTCCGTTGTAGGGTAAGGGTTGAACTTGCTCTCGGCTCCCCCTACCCAAGTTCTCAGCCCACGAAGGCGTCGGGCCTTGGAAATTTTGTCATGGATTAGGATTTTGGGCAACTGGTGGTGGATTATAGGCTTCTGATTCGGAATCAGTGTCTTCAGGAAAATTTTCTGCAAAATCATCATCTAAGGGAATTTCATGATTCTCTTCTGGCTCTGCATCTTGCCCTTGACCGGGAAAGTACGGGTCTCCGGGTAAATGAAATCCAGTCATTGATATCTAAGCGAGAATAGGGATAAGAGATATAGAATATAGTTAGTAATGATAGATTAAGGATACAAGTTTCTACGAGAGAGACTTACAGTTAACCAGTAATGTATTCTGTATGACTTGTTCTAGGTATTACTATAACTATAAAGTGTATACTAGTTATATATAACTTGGGTATAATCGACCTTCGATTAAATGATCCGGCTCTAAATCCACCACCAAACAAGGAACAGGAAATGAAGCTAGATCACATATTCTAAGTCTATATAACTTTAATTATATATAACTGTAATATACCCTTAATATTTATAATTCTACCCTCAATGGTTCTTTTGTTTTCATATGTTTGTTATTAGTATATAGTGCCAACCCAATTGGACCCCTTAGGGGTTCTAACCAAGGAGCACACATATCCCAAAAATGCATAGTTTCTCCTCAAAAAATGACTTCTTTAGTTGGGGAACGCATTAAATATTTACCTAAACCGGTAGGACCTTGAGCAGATCCAACGTTAGCTCCAAGACGTTGGTCTCTAACTAGAAAAGTAAATGCTTGAACTTGAGAAGCTTCTGGTCCAGTTGGTCCGTAAAACTCACTAGGATAAGCGATATTATTGAACCAGACAAAACAACAAGCAATGAAACCAAAGACAGATATAGCCGCTAAACTATAAGATAAGTAAGCCTCTCCAGACCATACAAGTGATCGTCGATCCCATGCGAAGGGTTTGGTTAAGTATGTCAAATTTGTCACACCCCCGGCCAAACCAGACGGCGGAAACATCTCGGGGTGGATGAATTAATTTGTAGTATCACAGCACATGCATTATAGTAATCAAAGTACAAACAACCATTGTATTTAAAAAGTATAAGTATTTACATGTGTTCCATCATTGTATATTGAAACCAAAATAGTTATACAAAAGAAGAAGACAAGATTCAAAATAGCTCCATCTTCTCAAAAGCTCGAGGAGTACCTGTCTAATGATTCCCTGAGAATACAAGTAATTTGAAAAGAGAGTATCAACATAAAGTTGAGTGAGTGCGTAAGTATTTATGTTTGAAAGTATGTTTCTGTTTCTTGAATATGTAAATCGTTCCAGAAAATCCTATATTTTCTGTTGTATATGAAAAGTAATTTTAATCTCATAAAACCGTTCTGTTTGTAAACTAATGTTCTGTATTTGTATTCCTTTATGTAAAACTTGTAACCGTGAGTGTGCCTGGTTCCACCAGCTGTTATTGTAATTTGTAATGTAATACTGTAAATTGTATCTTGTAAACCTAGTACTTTGAAAATGTACTTAAGTTTAGTTAACTATACACTAACGTATCGTTAATATCTTTTTAATGAGTTATTATAACTATACTAACTAGATGGCCTGACCAAACGGATTGAAGGCGTTGAAAGCTGTTGATAACAACTGTCACTCGTAGGCGTGTATCTCTGATTGTAGCTAGCAGTCTGAGTGCGGGGTTGTCAATCCCAATATAGATCTATACACACATTGTTTCGATCCCCGGCTGGAGATTCTGGTTATAATGTCAGGACTTTAACTATATTGTTTAAATGAATTAAACAACCTATATGAAATGACTCATAAAAAGCATATAAACGTTACATATATAATAGTTATGAAAACCCAATCATTCTGAAATAAATGATTGACAGTATGTTTTTTAATTAGTATTCTTAACATGTATATGAAAAATGTATACTCTTGATTAGTTTTGAATCAAACCTTTGTTCTTGTAAAACAGTGTACTTTAGTATACTTGAATCGTGAATTAATATTCTATGAATCATAAATTATACCTATTATAATTTATATGTACTTTCTGAATTGATACTAACTGTTCATGAATGCAACCCCTTGCTCAACATGCTACAAAGGGTATTTGGACTGAATGAAATAGCTTTTATATTTATATACATATACAATTATATATAAGTAAAATTTAAACGACATTCGGACAAATAACCGATACTTATAATCCCACATCCAAACAAGAAAAAGGAACCAAAGTGGGTTATCAGTCCTAAGCCTTTTAAATCTTATTTATATAAGTATATATATATATATATATATATATATATATATATATATATATATATATATATATATATATATATGATTTATGGGGAAAAATATAAGTTTATAAAAACATTTAAAAGAAGTTTAATATTTTGAAATACTTTTGGTGACTTGATGTCATTTTAACACAATCTTTGAAAAACCATTTGATTTGATGATAACTGAAATCCAATTTTGATAAGATATTTGAAACCATTTCGTTATAACACAAAATCTTTGTGTTAGACTTGTATCCCCCCCCCCCTAAAACAGTAAAAACCATGAAAATACGGGGGTATGAACTCACCTTTTGGAGGTGATTCAAATGATGATTTGATATAGGATGCTTAGTTCCACGAGTGAAATCCCGCAAGAAAACAAGTCATATATAATGATTTGTATAGCATATATGCATCCAATTAGCTAAAATAATCATAGGAATGATTAGAAACCAGACTAATTTGTAAGTATAACTTACAAATTGAAGTGTTTGAAGCTAGATTGGAGGTTGAAATGGGTTTACGGTCAGGAGAGTTTATGGCCAGGTGTTCTTGAAGAATGAAGAACACTTGATGATCCTAGACCAGATTCTAAGTAGATTCAAAGGTTTTGAGGTGCTTGTTCTTCGTGTTCTTCACGTGTTCTTCGCGTTCTTCGTGAAAACTAGTAAAATCAATGGATTTTAGCCTCATAATTGAAGATGGAAGGGTGTTCTTGAAGTGATAACAAGATCAAGAATTGATACATGTTAGATTTTGTGATGAACTAGTGTTTAATCACTTGAATAAGATGAACAAGGATGATCTTGGTGTGTTCTTGAAGAGATATGATGTTCTTGGTGGATGATACTTGAGAGAAAAAGCTTGAAATCTCGAGTGGAAGTGAAGAAATGAAGTAAAAACTAGCTGGAATATATATATATATATATATATATATATATATATATATATATATATATATATATATATATATATATATATGTGTGTGTGTGTGTGTGTGTGTGTGTGTGTGAGGGTTCACGGTCCGAGGGTTTACGGCCGTGAACCTCATTTACGGTCCGAGGTCGGCTAGAGTTTACGACCGAGAACGTGTTCCAATGCGATAAGGTTTGGTTTCCGAGACGATAAGGTTTGGTTTCCAAGACGATAAGGTTCAGAGAGTTTACGGCCAAAGCCTGATTACGGCCGAAGCCATTCACGGCTGCGAGGGTTTACGGTCCGAGGAGTGTACGGTCGTAAACCCCTTTGCGGTCCGAAGTGTTTGTGGTCTGAAGTGAATGAATGAGATGCGAAGTTTCTCGGTTTTTAAGCCTTTTCCTTCTAATTTCAATTGTAATTATTTTAAGGATTTTTAACAAGTAAAGGTTATTATTATAACCTAAATAAACACCCAAACAATAAAAAGGACCTTAGTTGACCCTCGTTTGACTTTGGTTGACTAGAGTTGACTTTACAAACAGAAAATAACGGGATGTTACAAAATTCCACCAAGTATACAAATGGAAACTAACCATACATGGCCTCCGATTATATCTTCCAAATCGTCTACACTAATAATCCATCCTTCTCCCCCAAAGGGCGATTTTAGTAAATAACCAAATATGATGCTTGGGCTAAGCATCAAGTTGGTGATTTTTCTTACATCTCCTCCTCCAAGAGCCCAAGTATCATATAGGCCCCCAAAATAAAGAACCTTGAATATTAGAAGAAAAGCACCTATACCTAACAAGATTAAGTGAATACCTAAAATTATGGTCATTTTATTTCTATCTTTCCATACATAACTAAAGAATGGAAAAGATTTTTCAAGCGTCTCAGACCCTAGAAGTGCATGATAAATACCGCAAAAACCCAATACTATAGAGGAAATTATATGAAGTATTCCAGATACAAAATAAGGAAAAGTATCCATAACTTCCCCACCAGGTTCCACCCACCAACCTAGAGTAGCTAGGCGGGGAAGTAAAATTAATCATTGTTCATACATAAGCTTCTTTGGTACGAAATGAGCCACTTCAAATATATTCATTACTCCGGCCCAGAATACGATTAATCCGGCATGGGCTACATGAGCCCCTAGTAATTTACCGGATAGATTGATAAGTCGGGCATTCCCGACCCACCAAGCGAAACCAGTGGTTTCTTAGTCACGACTAGCTAAAGCTAAAGTTCCATTAAAGAGCGTTCCCACGGGGTAGAACCTCCTCAGGGAATATAAGGTTTTCATGAGGCTGATCTTGAGCCCCCATCCAAGCACAAATACCTTCGTTTAAATAGATATATGCTCGGTTTTAACGTTTTTTGTATTTTTTTCGTTTTAAAAAAAAATCTTTTTTTCATTTTTTTTATATTTTTTTAATATCTTTACTACATACTTGAAGATACTAGTTTTTTTTATTTTTAATTTTTTTTATTTTTTTTATATTTTTGATTTTTTTTTATTTTTTAAACTAAATATCGGTTTGAGTTTTTAATGTTTAACAATTATAAAATTTTAAATAAGAATAATATTAATGATCATAATACTTTCGTTCTTAGTTTTCTTGAATCATATTATTTTTGAATAATAAAATTTTGAATCAAATTATTTTCAATAGTAGTATTTTAAATCAAATCATTTTTGAATCATATGATTTTGGATCAATAATATATTCAATTAAATAAAGTTTCCGTTCAAAAAAATTATTGGTCATTATATATTTTGAATCATTTAATTTTGAATCAAAAAAAATATAATTAAAGATTATAAAATATTTGATTCTATATATTTTTAGATCATAACAATTTAAAGATCATAAACAAGTTTGAATCATAAATATTTTGAATCATCACATTTTGGATCATATTATGTTCAACATTTTTTTTAAAAACTAATATTTCTTAAAATTAAAAATAAATACTTCAAAAACTTATTTTTGAAAAATTCTTTTTACAAACTCACTAGTATATTGAGTAGAAGTATCTCTTAAATTTTTATGATTTTTTTGGAGAATTTTTTTTCTGGGTTTTTTATAAAACAATAAAAATAAAAAAATATATTTTTTTTGCAAATTTTCATGATTATGCTCATTTTGTAGAGAACTAAATTTTAAAAACTTTGGTATTTTTAGATTTTTTTATCAAAGAAAAAAAAGTTATGGCCAAAAAGCGAAGTGGGTAGAAAAAAACTCACCAAATGAGGAACTTTGGTTTTTTCAGATTTTTTCTTAAAATTAGGAATTTTTTTCCGATTAAAATTCTTAATCAAAACACCAAAATGTACACAAATGCAAGCCATAAAAATGTATTTTGTTTAATATACACTAGGTGTGAGACCCATGTACTACACAGGTTTATTAAAAATAAAAGTTTAATACTCCTTTCGTCTCATATTAATAGTCCATGTTTCCTTTTTTGTTTGTCCCAAAATAATAGTCTACTTCTAAAAATAAGTATCATTTTTACCAAAATACCCATCAGTTAACCTACCATGAAATTAAATGCAACAAATGGATATGATTAAATGCAACAAATGGTACAATTGTTATTTCATTTAATAATGTTAGAGGTAATTAATGTTTTCTTAATTTGTGTGTTTTTCGTTTGTGGACAATTATTTTGGGACGGAGGAAGTATTAATGTCTACATAAAAATAAACGATATAATAAATAAGTAAGTAATTCAAATTTATACTAATAAAAAAATTATTGGCATACTTTAAATAATGATGTTGAAAATTAAGTTGTCCACATTAAATGATTCAATGTAGTACACATAAAAAAACTCACCTATGAACTCACTTGATTGTAAACAAAACAAAACTCAAAAGTTCATAGCTTAAAGCAAAAAAAGGCAACAACAGTATAACAATTTGTTCAATGATTAACAATAAACTGCAACGATTTGGTTGAATTGCATGTCTGTGTGTAAAGTGAATATTAAGAAAGGCAGAATCATGACTGCTTGTTCGTAATCATAATTGAATGAACGACCGGCTCGTAAAAAATCATTTAAAGGGAGAAACGGATTGTTTGTGCCTTTAATACAGTCTTAGTATTGATCCCCAACGTTTGGGTTATGTTTGGCGTACTAGCTGAAAAGCTAGTTGTTAGCTGAAAAGCTAGCTGTTAAATAAAAAGCTAGCTGATAAAAAATAACGTTTGGTAAAACTAGCTGAAAAGCTAGCTAAAATATATAAAATTGCATAAAAGGACATGTAAGAGTATGTGTTTCTATAATTAATTAAGGGGTGTATTTGGAAAATTTTAAAAAAGCTCCTAAAAAGCTAGTCTAAGTAGCTTTTCAAAAAGCTAGCTTATAAGCTACTTTTTGGCTTACCAAACACGACAACATAAAAAAGCTCGAAAAAAAAATCTAGCTTATCAGCTAGCTGTGGCGCGCCAAACACAGCCTTGATGTTGTATTGATTGTGTTATGAGTGCTGACAGTGTGCTTAATTTTGGGAAAAAATTAGTACCGAGCTATACGATTTTAGATATTTGGTGAGAGAGAGAGAGAGAGAGACGCAGGAACATTCACACAGAGAAGGAGAGTCGGGCAACCCCATACCATTTCCTTCCATCAAAACAAAAACGAACAGTTTCATTAAACATTTTTGACCTTCCATGCAAACGCACCTGACATGGCAAAGTTCTGACTCACAACATAAAAAAATTAAAATGCAAGACCACATGTAGATCTTACAAATCAATCTCTCGCGTCTGACCTCTTCCACCAGACACATCTCGCCAGATCTCGATTACATCTACATGATATGTGTATCATCACATGGAACTCGAACGACAACTATTGATTCTGATCGATTACAACTTCAATATATATAATTTTTCCGAAATCCTTGATTAAAATTCATCATCGATATTATTTGGAAAGGTTTTAGGATTAGCTGTGGAATTGAAATGACAGAATCAATTTGTTATAAATTTAAGCGTGATATTAGTGATTTTAGGTTTAATTGTAGGAGATAAGAATCATGAAAGAAAGAAACGTCTCTTAGAATTTATTGTCATTTATTGTCAATTTTAATAGAAGGAATATATTACATATATAATGTAATAAACTCTTGCTTAATGTGGATTTTTTAATTTAAGAAAATGGAAAACAAAAGAAATGTCAAGTGGAAAAAAATTAATTCAAAAAATGACATGTGTCAAATTCATTGAGAGCATGACATTTGTTAAAAAATTATTTTCATTTATTATGTTAGATATTAGATATGTGTACGTTAAAAATGTTACTTTTTTTACGAATTCTCAAGATGTTTACATAAAAATACATCCGTGATGTTTTAATTGAAAAATATGCAGGTGCATATTCCAAAAAAGTGTGCATATATACATATTGTAAAAGTTACATTTTTTTATGTTTGTTTAACAAATATTAAAATTTAAAAATGGTTGTATATCTATTTATTTATGGTAATCTATTATTTATAAATAAAGAGTATTAGTTACGAAGAGTTCAATGGAAATATATTAAAAGCAAAAACACAGAGGGTGTTTGTGATTGTTTTCAAATGATTTTTTGCTTTTTCAATTTTTTAAAAAGTCAAAAAATTTAAAAAGATGTTTGACAACCAGAAAAGTGATTTTGAAAACAACTTTTTGTCAATAAAAAAAATGATGGTTTTTTAAAAGTCAGGAAATTCTATTTTTTGTGACTTTTAGTCACTTTGAAGATGAAAGCTAAGACAAACATTTTTAAAAACAACATTTGGTTTTTTCTCTTTAAAAGCTAAAGTCAAAAAATAACTTTTAAAAAAAGAACTTTTAAAGATTAAAAAGTAATCACAAACACCTCCCTAATATAAAAGAAAACTTAATGATAAAAAGATGCACTTTGTTTGACTTTTAAAAAGGTCAGCTAATATTTGTGTCAAATATAACCCTATGGCTTCTTTATTGCATAAACCCAACTTTCCAAAAACGGGAACAAATTGAAGGTACACATACTAATGTGGAAATACCAAGAAACAAAAGATTCTCTCTTTAAACAAAATTTGTAGCAGATATTATTTCAAACTTTGCCTCTGAAATTAGAGACAAAAAGAATAATAATTGAATACTTTGAGTTTTGATTTGGATTTAAATCAATATCAATGAAAGTGAAACAATAATTGATGTTTCAATGATAAGACGTGTTCATAGCAAATACATGATGGGGGTAATCGACCTGCAAAACAATTTCGTATTCATGTTACAGACTGTACGGAAATAATTGTCACAATAATCAAAGTGAAACTCTTTTCCGAACCACCTCCCACCACAAACACTATCACGGGTGTAATATTTACTATTATAGAAATTTCGAAAAAGAAAAAAAAAAAAAAAAAAAAAAAAAAAAAAAAAGGAGAAAGGAAGAACTTTGAAGGTATAAAGAAGAAATAAACTCGAAAAAAAAAGGAGGAGAAAGGAAGAACTTTGAAGGTATAAAGAAGAAATAAACTCGAAAAGGAAGGAGAGGCAAAAACAAGACGGTGTTGTTACCTTACCCCCCACTATTGTAGGTGTGTGTATGTAGATTTATATTCACTTTTTTATTAATTCTTGATGTAAGCATTCATTTAAACGATTATATATGGTACGATTATATATGGTGTGTGGCTGTGATTTGAAGGTATTTTTAAGTATTAGTTATTTTTGTTCAATAATTTAGAATTTGTGATTTCGATGAACGTCATATGATAAATAATGGTAACCACTAGATTAAGATACCAAATACTTGTATTTAAAAATAATTTGGCTTCATATTTGTATAATGACGTACCATAGAACACGATATGGAGGAACACCTAAAAGCTATAAGGGTTCCAAGGATTTAGATCGGGGCTATACACGATATATAATGTTGGTTTATGACTTGTGTTTGAAAAAAGAGTAACGACACAAAGCGTTTCCAGTATAAATTAGGGTACACCAAGGATTAATTCTTAATAGGATAACTCACTTTAATTATGGATTATATTTCTTAGTTAGATTTATTAACGGGTACTATAATATATGCTTTGTGTCAAGTTTTTGTTGTGTAAATGTTTCTATATAAAATATCTAAGAGAAACGACATATATATTGAGAATCAAGATATACAGAGATGGGTCAAAAAATCATGGACTCACTAAAAGTACATACATATATCAAACTGTGAAACGTTTCAGGATGGATAAATCCAAGATAGGATTCAGGACTTCGTCACAAGGTTTACAATTGAGGAAGACCTAATGTCCAAGCTCTAAGAGTTGAACAGGAGAGGATGAATAAGAACATTCATCGTCAAGTTAACATACCTCTTTTAGTAAGAGACATTTCGTTCCAATAAATATTCTTCTTGTTTAAGTATCTCAGAGTGAACTTGGTTTATTCCGAAGGACTCATATTCAATGTTCACCGTGGAGATCAAAAAAGACATACAAATATATTATGAAATATTGGTTTAATGAACATGAGACACAGATGTATGTATGTATATATGTATGTATGTATGTATGTATAGGTAGGATCAAAGTAAAGGGGTCTCCCAAATCGATGGGTTCGTTTTCTTGGTTTTTAAACTCGATTTTGGGTTTAAAACCAAGCCCATTCGAAATTTTAGTCTGTTGAGAATCGGTTTTTCAAATTCGGTTTCGGGTTTAAAACCAAGCTCATTCGAAAGTTTAGTATTTTGAGAATTGAGAAGTTTATGTTGCTTATATAACAGATGTATATGAGCTATGTTTCATGTTATGGCTAGTTTGGGACAATTTTAGAATTATAAGAAACAAGTTGAAGGAATATAGATTAGAAACTGATAAACAAAATAAAATATGCATATGTCAAGGTTGAGATTTGAAATAGGAACATCCAAGTTAAAAGTTTAGCGCTTTACCATTTGAACAACTCGGTACTTGTGTTTAATTTTCACAACATCTTAATATAATCGATATAAAATCCGTATAATGCTATACAAAATCCTTTTATATAGCTGCGAAAAAAAATATATTAGGAAGAAAATTCGAACTTGTAACCTCTAGAAAAACAACCTAATATCATAATCACCTGAACCAACTACAACTTTTGTTATTATTTCGCTAAACACATTTATATTATGTATATATATACTCTACATAAAACGGAATTTTTCTAAAAAAATTACACTACTGAAAAAAAAAAATTAAGGGCCATCTTGGGCTACCCCGAGCTCTACATTGGATCCGCCTGTGTGTGTTTGTTTGTTGGCGTTTGGGAGGAATATAGGGTGAGAGGTTTCCTGGATTACATAAAGGGTCATGTAAATCACTAATCGAATATGATATTTTGACCCTATGTTTTGGTATCACAGAATCTAAATTATGATGATAATCTTTCAAGGAACAATCTCAAATCATGGCACTCATAACAAATCATGTACTAGATTATTTATATGAGTTCAAAATCTATTGATAACCGACCATTTATGAGCAATAAATGATCACTCATGAGTTTGAATACTCATTATTTTCATGATGCTTTCTACCTGATTGTTAATAAAATTAAATAGTCATCATCAATAGTTTTAATACTCACTATTTCTGTCAATATGGTCGTACGGTCGTACAAGAACAAACTCGTTATATACAAATTTGCACCCCGCACCTCCTAACTTGTCTAAAATCAAGACTTGAAATATATTGATAATATTGTAAATTCCAATTGTACTAAAATGATATAGTTATACTAAAATCACCAAGAATCCCCCCACCCCCAATTTTAGTGTAACCATGAATCTACACAACAAGATTTGAAAAACCAAACTTATGCATACATGAAAAATGTCGAATAGATTGAATTTTCATATTAATATATAACACATTCTAAATATTCGAGAATTGGGTGTTCTAAGAATTGAACCCGTCAACTCATTTGTAAACATGAAAAATATGTTTAAATAGATCATATAGCTGAAGATCCTTACACTAGTATTAAACCGAGTCTCCCAATCCATTCTTGATCGTATAAAAGCAAAGTCCTAACTTCCTGAAGTGCGACCACACTTCACGATCATATATGTAATTCATTTACTCATGTATCTGCTTACATTTTATCAAATGAATTATTAAGAATATATACATTCAACATTCCCACTGTAGGCCCGAACAAATTATTAACCTGGGCGTGTGTTTCAATTCTTAAGTGTGAGCTTTCTTCATTGAATTCATCCCCCAGTGTCATGTTAGAGGGGATTTGGACGTCTCCTCACCCTGTCATCGACTTGAACGCTAAGTCTGGGCCAAACATTTTATCAAATGGTTCGCCAACTTTTGTTGCGACGTTACAAACTACATCGAAATTACATCACTCATTATTAAATCCCAAAATTTGTTGTTCCTCTTTTAGTTTTGTTGCTTATTTGCTTTTAACTTAAGTCATACATGGTTGTTTCTTTTTTTCTTTATTGTGGACAGACGTTAAATATGCATGAAATCATCCGGTATGGGTTCATATTATTTTATGTCGAATGTCGTCGATGAAAATAGTATTTCCACATATAGAGGTTGCCTACCTCTTATTCTATTTGAAAAAACTTTGGTTCGTTATTATTGTTGTTTGTCATGATGATGTTTCTTTTGGAATCATAGAAAAATATTTTAATAGGTTCAATATGACGTATAAATACCTAGGTAGAAAACTATGTAAAATGCTTTTAATGGTACACTACCTATAAAAGCAATCCGTTCAAGTACATATGATAGAGCTTGTAGTTGGTCCAACTTCAAACCTATTTTCAACTCAAAACCATTGTTAGTCCTCTTATAAAGTATAAATGAGACCCATGAACTAAACCCTATTTAACTTGGCCCATTAAATACAAGGATCAATCAAATGGGTTCTCTAGTCTATAGTTAAGAATTGAATATTTAAACTCCCTAATAAATAGGCCCAAATGAGTGTGAAAGTTAGGCAAAAACAACACCCTTAGGCTATCTTAGAATAGAATCTATATACTCTTTTTAAGTCAAATAAATCTAGTTTAACTAAAAGAATTCATAAGTCAAAACCGCCCTTTCCTCAGCCGTGCCCAAGCTATCGCCGCCACCGCAGCACCACCCAAGTGTGCAGACCCAGAGATTTGACTATTTCCCTGAAACAATTCATCGTAATAGTAATTACCTAACTTTCTGTATTAAGTTCTTCTTTCTTTCTGTATAAAGCCAAAAAGAAAGAGACTAAAGGATTGTTTGATAGTTGTTGAGTCAAAGTTGACTGAGTAAGACTCAGCCCCGACTCTGATAAGACTCGGTCCTGAGTCTAACCGAGTAAGAGGCATTTTACAGGAGTCAGGACCGAGTCATAAGCTTCCAAGCATGGTATCAAACTGTCTGAATTTTATCGAGTCAGATTCAACCTCTTACCAGACCGAGTAAGAGACATATCAAACAACCCCTAACATATAAAATAAATTATGGTACCTCTAGTATTCTCATCATATCATGCCCAACTAAAAATATCCCCTGAAACAATCACACGCAACAATGGGAAAAGTCAAAAACGAAATTTATATGATTGTTGCATTAAAAATGAAAGTCAATTTATTTACCAGTAAGATTGCAGGAATAGGTATGATAAATTCAAGATATATAGTTTTTGTTGGGTAAAGGAATATATCAAGAAGCATAATAGCATTCACTGCACCACTTGCTCCCTAAAATCACAGAATTGAATTTGCAAACTCATATATTGTTTATATCATGTGTCAGTGTTACTATTTTTTTTTTTTTTTAAATAGGAATGTTAGCATACCAGCCCTGGAACTTTTGAAGGGTCGGATTCGAATAATCGTCTGTCCTGTATTTATCAAACAAACGATAAAATATATCAATATATGTTTTGCTTTATCATTTATGCAATAATAATGTTTTAACCTTTTTATTCTTAATTTATGCAGCAAAGTGATTTTTTAGACTAAATAATGAAACCATTGAGACCAAATAATTGTAACACCCGTGGCCTCATGACATGGCTTTGGTTTAATGCTTATTCATTCAACAATGTTTTACCTTTTTACCAATTTATGCAACAATCTTTCACCTTTTACGGATGAGTTCCAACGATGTTTCACCTTTTTGCCAATTAATGCAACAATCTTTCACCTTTTTCCCAACTAATGCAACAAATTTTCACCTTTTTACCAATTTATGCAACAAATTTTCACCTTTTTACTAATTAATGCAACAACTTTTCATCATCTAACTAATTAATGCAACAATGTTTCACCTTTTTACCAAAAAATGCAACAAACATTCGCTTTTTTACCGATTAATAAATGTTTCACTCTTTTACCAATTCATGCAACAACTTACCTTTGATGATGGAGCCAGAAAAGCATGGTGCACCAAAAAGAAGGCTGAACCAACAAAAGCCCCAGCTAAGTATAACTTCAGCAGAAATTCAGGCCCAAATTGTTGTCCAATCTGTTCAATTATTTGTCAAAAAGGACAAGTTAACAAAACTATGGTTTTTTTTTTTTTTTTGACTTAATACAGAAAGAAAGTCAGGAAAGGAGGTTTCCCCCATTAGCTCCTAACTCTTTACGAATTTGCCCTTCCATTTCTCGAGTGTGGTGTTATTTTCTTAAAAACGTTTTAAGCGTATCAGTCATTTAAAGGCATGCACACTCACACTCCTGCCAAAGAAATAAAGCCCAATCATATTTGAGATGATATGTCCAACTTCAATATGACTGAAAGCAGCAGTTATCATAGTATGGAATCGTCCACTTTTGAAGTTGTCCAATTGTATCTGTACAAATGATATAATTCAAATAAAGTAATACTCATAAAAGAATTAGGTTATGATGTTAATAAGCATAAAGAGAACTCAGTCACTCACCATGAAGTTTTGCATCATGAACTTACGATCAGCAACTCTCCATAGCAGAAACACAGCTACATTTGTCACGATTAAACCTATTACCACACCATCGCTGGTGAGTCTCCTTCTAAACTGCGACTGCCTGTGTCAATAAGAAGATTTGTAGACTGATCTCTTTATTAAGAAAGGGGAAAAAACTAGAAACGTTTATCAGTTTATGTCGTGTAGCAACACTTAACAATAAAATAAATGTGTTCTTCCTAGAGTCCTTAACTTTCATCCATCCAAATTGAGCCAAGAAAGGTTTTGAGGATATGGCGTCAATTACATGAAATGGGAATATTTTTGGGGTACAAAAATAAGACAGAAAGAAATAGACTCCAATTGTGGAATAAATCGTTGGTGATATTGATAACAGAAGATAGACAAAAGCAATTACCATGTTTTTTGGTAACTAATAGGTTGGTCGAATTGGAAGCTTTGTCTTCTGAATTGAGCTCTTACAAACCCAAGTTCACCATGATCCACGAAAATTTTGCTTGTGGCTTTCAGTTTCAAAAGCGCATTAGGCAAGAGCCGCTTTAGAAGAACTTGGTTTGAAAGGACTTTCATCAAACAGTTGGTGGGTGCTTGCTGCAATGGCTGTGGAGAAGTGGTATAATGAGAGAAACCACGGTGGTGGAGGTGGTGGTGATGTGGGGGCACATCGGGGGCCCGGTGGGGAGGGAATGGGTTTGATCGTAAGGTTTGTGAAGCAATTTTTCTTGGGTTTCTGGTAATTAGTTTGAGGGAGAATAGCTTCTGCATAGTGTGATAATCTACAATAACGAACCCCTCACGATCTTTGAAAGTTGGTTACTCTTTAGACTTAAAGTACTCTATTGCTAAGCGGATCAAAAAACAAACCTTTCAAACCCTAATTCCCAATTCCCAAATGAAAAGTGATATTTTACTATTTTAGGGTAAAAGTTTAGTTCGTATCGGTAAGAATTGAATACAAGAAGTAATAACGTATTACAAAAACAAGTAATGTATTCACGTTTAGAACTTTAGATGATAACAATCTAATATCTTTTGTTCACAAGGCATAACATAAACCAAAAATAGTTCTTGCATAAAACACAACTTTCATACAAAAATGTGTGTTTTCTTTTAATACAAAGGGCGGCGACATACATATCATTTATGTAAATAATATTGAAATCGATATCATTTTTGTACTATTAATCTAGTATATTCATTAACAGTGTTGGGTACAGGCGGTTTTGGGGAGTTATTACGGACATTGAGGCTCTTAACGGCGTAGTAACACCTGAAACACCACTCCAAGATGGCGTTATGGTGTCTGACGTTACCACGGTAACAGCTTGCAACATGTGTTTGTCCGATCCAAAATTGAATTTGTGCCCTTTCTTAGACCAATTAACGGTCACTTTTTTAAAAAATAATAATAAATCTTTTTACCTATAAATACATACCTTTTACCTTAAATTCATTCTCACCATTCTTTTTTTCTTTATATTTTATAAAATTTTAATACTTTTCTAAAATAAAATAAAAAATGGATTCATTTAATTTGTCCAACGATTATGATGATGATATCTTCGTCAGTATGATGTACAAGTATTGCACGAACATGTTAATACATCTAGATCCAACTTTTTTATTAACAAGACGTCCGATGTTAAACAAAAATCGTGAAGAATGAGATGAACGTCTTAGTTTACGGTTATTTTACGGATAATTGTGGCTATCAGCCAAACGATTTCAAAATAAGATTTCGTTTGCGTAAATGTGTGTTTCTACGGATAGCCAATGCCTTGGAAAGCAGGTATCAATTTTGTATTTTTTAAATGTAGCTTTTAGATAAAAGACAAAATTGCAAAAATGGTCCATGTGGTATGCATTTTTTTAGGATTTTAGTCCAAACCACGACTTTTTTGGCTTCGTGGTCCTTTTGGACTAGTTTGTATGTGAAAAAATAGTCCCTCCGAAAATTGAAATGACTATAATAACCTTAGGGTATTTATTTTTCATTTTTTTAAATTTAATTTTTATTTATTTATTTTAACAATTAAAAAATAATAGAGGACCTCTCTCTCTCTCTCTCTCTCTCTCTCTCTCTCTCTCTCTCTCAAAAAAGCATCCCCAGCTTATCTTTCTTACTCTTTTTCTCTCTCTGAAAATCTATAACACACATAGATCAAGAATATGACGATCAAATGAACAACAATTATGTAGAAATGGGTGGCAGTGAAGAAGATGATCAAATAAGCACGATTGAAGATCTTAGAAGAGGCCGATGTACAGTTGAAGAAGATTTCACTCTCATCAATTACATCTACCGTCTGTCAACAAATCGTCTCTGCACTTTTCTTCTTAACTTGTATTTTCTGGTGAACTTTTTACAGGGTTAAGCACAAATCTGTTACACACTTACGTTTAACTTGTATTTCAATATTGCTTATGAATCTAGGCTTAATTGTTGGGATTGTTATGGGCATGATTTTTCATATACGAATTACAAGTTGGGTGGTGGTTCATGGTGTGGTGTCAGATAGATGCAGGGGCTGTGAAGAAATTGGGTGGTCCCTGAAGCCATGGTAACACTTCATCCTTTATTTTCCGTTGTCAGCAATAGATTTAACAAGAAATCCTCCTCCAACTAACATCTATTACTTCTGGATCTACACCCTGAACTGTAAGAAAAGCATTGCTCTGTCGGAAAAGCGACTCTCCGATTCCGATGAACGGCCAACCCATACGACCTGGTGGTAGACACTCCCTCTTCTTCTTCTCCAAATTCCTCTCGTAAATCAATATATTCACACTCTTCAAAACCCATTTCAGAATCAACATTAATCCCAGAAAGCCAACCACCACCGCGTACATTTGTCAACGAAACGACGACTACCCGACAACCTGTCAAGTAGGTTTATATATCCGTAACAACTGAAATCTAGAGCAATCATATCTTCAAATGGGTTTGATTATTGTGAAGATTTGCTTTGATTCTTATGTATATTTACAATTCTATAAAATCCGATTTAGTTTTCCCTTGATGACCTTGAAAATTCCTATGAATGATTTAATTTCTCATGATCTGATCGATTTTAAAAGAAACACAAAGCAGGAGAAGAAAGGGGAATTAAAAGCCTCCTTGTGGGTCTATGTTTTGTGTGTGTGTGTAGAAGGGATTGTGAGCTATGGTTTCAAATTGGATTCTAGCATTTAGTTTTTGACAGCAGGAGAAGAAAGGGAAGACCGGAGAAGAAAGGATGCCATAATTACAGAGAAGGGGTAAAAGGGATGAGAGAGAGAGAGAGGATAAGTGGGCCCACTTTTATATTTAATAATAATAATAATATTAAAAAGTGAAAGAAAAATGAAAAATAAATTCATTAAGGGTATAATAGTCTTTTTAGTTTGGACATGGACCAAAACTGCAAGCAAAGTAACTCAAAAGGACCACCAACCCAAAAAGTCGGGGTTTGGACTAAAACCCCAAAAAAATGCATACCACAGGGACCATTTTTTCAATTTTGTCTAGATAAAATAAATACATTTTTTTACTTATTAAATATAGACAAAACTTCATAAATGGTCCCTATGGTTTCACAAAATCTGAAGGTTAGTCCCTAAGTTTAAAAAACATCACAGATGGTCTCTATGGTTTCAAAACTTTTGATGTTTGGTCCTTATGCCAAACTCTGTTTGTTTTCTACCGTTAAGTGAAGAGCATTTTCGTCATTTCACTACCCCATTGACCATTTATGAGGTTTTTTCTTATTTTAATATATATATATATATATATATATATATATATATATATATATATATATATATATATATATATAATTATTTAATATAGTTATAGAAAAAGGTCACACCTTTCTCTCTCTCTCTCTCTCTCTCTCTCTATCTATCTCTCTCTCTCTCTCATACACACCATAATCCCCTTTCCCTTTCCCTTTGAATTGAAATCCAGGAGCATCATCAAAGTCCAAACATACGTGGGCTGCTCTGACAAATGCTTTGAAGATAGCTTGATTAGCGATGCATCGTCCTCCACCACCGGAATCGTCGAAGTTGGATCTGAAGTTGTTGATGTGCCATCAGTGTTGCTCAACGATTACCAGGAGATTGGAATACGACTTCAGATGCACACCTGAAGAAACTGGAATCACTCCCAAAAGAGTCACCAATCAATAAAATCGAAATAATCCCTCTCCATATATCTCTCAGCCAAAACATGATTCGCAGCTAAATGCTCACACATCTCTCAACCATTGAAAGTTGAAAGCTTTCCGGTTCTTGAATTTAACAGGGAAGAAATCATCCTCTTCATCTTTTCTAAACATCCCTCCTAAAAACCCCAAAGCCTAATGTGAGAATCGACTGTGTGTGTATGATTGCATTGGGTTTGATTTCTTGGTCAAGCATTTCAATAAACACATGGTGTGTACAAGTAAACACACACATCTGCAAGAACAAACCCAAATCTTTGAAGCTCAAGTAATAACAAGAAAATTCCACACCAGATCTTCGAGAACATTGATTATTCCTGTACGAACTCATTAGAGTTCTTGTATGTTGCAAACTATTTAGAACCATCTCGTCGACTTTAGATATGTTTAGTTTTATGGCTCAATTTTCAGACTTGTGGCTCAATACCATTCTTCACGTAGCATCAAAATATTCCGTTCTTTGTATACAACTTCCCACTATGGGTCAAGATCATAGAGAAGGTTCTCGTTGCAAACAGTTCATCATGGTACAAGATGAAGTGCTTGCTGGTCCCATACCAATAAAAGTCGACCCCAAGCTGTTTGATTATATGTCGACCCCAGAAAATATAGGAGCGAAAAAAGACATGGGATCCATGATCGATTGTAGTAGTGAGATCTAGTGAAACAAGAAGAAGAAACAGTAGATGTGAGTGATTCTCTTTTAGCTGCACTAATCTGAGTTTATTTGAGAGCAACTCGATTTAGGATATGTTCTTCTTCTTTTAGCAATGATTCCATGATCGTCTTTGCTCTCATCTGCCATTAAATCAGGAGAGAGTGAGAGAAAGAGAAAGAAAGAAAGAGATCTTTTATATTGAATAATTCTATTTTATTTTTTATTTTTTAAATAAGGAAAAACTTCATAAATGGTCCCTAGTAGTGAAATGACGGAAATGCCCATCACTTAAAGGGCAAAAGTTGACGGAGTTAGCAATAAGGACATTTTGTTAAAAGTTTTGAAACCACAAGGACCATTCGTGAGGTTTTTTAAAGTTAGGGATGAAACATCAGACTTTGTGAAACTATAAGGACCATTTATGAAGTTTTGTCTTAAATATATGTTTAGGTATGATTTTTTCCAAACGAGATATGATGCTAGAGGTAGGCGAGGTTTACATGGTTGCAAAAATGTGTTGCGGCAATTAAATTGATGGCTATGGGGGAGTCGTCTGATTCTATTGACGATTATATGAGAATGTCTGAGAAAACTGCAAGAGAAAGTTTGTATAGATTGGCAAGAGGTTTTGTTGAAACATTTGGTGACGTTTATTTACGGAAACCTTCATTGAATGATATGCAACAACTATATGCGGCATATGAAGAAATACATGATTTTTTGGATATGCTTGGAAACATTGATTGCACACACTGAAAATGGAGAAATTGTCTCGTGGCGTAGCATGCAAGTGGTCAGCATGGAGCGCCTTCGTTAGTATTAAAGGCTGTTGCATCTTAAGATTTATGGATTTGGCATGCATATTTCGGGGTTGCGGGTTCCAACAACGATGTCAATGTTCTTGATCAGGCACCATTATTCAATGTTCTTTTGTCAGGAAAGGCAACACATGCTCCTTTCACAATGAATGAAAGTAAATATACGTTTAGGTATTACCTTACGGATGTAACATATCCTGCATATTCCACATTTGTGAAAGCATTTTGACACCCAGTAAAACCAAGAGACAAAGTTTTTAAGAGGACACAAGAAGGAGCACGTAAGGATGTGTAACGTGCTTTTGGAGTTCTAAAGTCGAAATGACACAAGTTGAACATGCGACACGACCATATAAGATAATAACTCTACAAGATATTATGTATGAATGTATCATAATGCATTACATGATGATCGAAGATAAATGACGAAATATTGCATAATATATGTCTATGGAACCTATACCCGTGCAATTTCAACCAAAGAAAACAGAATATTTACATAGAGTCGTTGATATCAAAACGCACGAAAACAAATGCAACTTCGAGAATACTTTGCGGATTATATGTATGATGGTAACAAAGATAAAAAAAATATTGAATTTAGGGGAAAAATGTATTTTTTTTCGTCTTGTAATATCTTTTTTTATTTTTTAAATTTTATGTTTAATTTAAAAATTAGGTTTTATTTAAATAACATGTTTTATTAAATTACATTTGTTTTTATATATATTAAAAATAAATCGAAAAAATAAATAAATAAGAAATGATAATTAATGGGTGTTATAACATGTTAACCATTTCCTTAATTGGTGTTATAGCATCAATAACGATGTGGCATGTGAGGTGTCACCAAAATGATGTTATAACATGGCTGAACATGTTGTGCATACCTAATAGTCTATGATTTAAACATAAATAATACATTAGATGAGATGACAATAGATGTGTTATTTCAATGACCCAATACTAGATTTCAACATTACATCATTAATTGTCAAATCTTATTTATAAAATAATAGCACTGATTGTATGATATTACATCTTTTTTAGCTCGAATGAGTGGTGTCATATTTGATACTATACCATCTTAGTTTTTTGACAGTTAGGTCACTGTCACGTCAATTTTTCCACATTATAAGCCCAACATGTCATGGTGGTGGAACGGTTTAAAATGATATTTTTGAAAGATTGGATCAAAAGTGACATTGAAAACATACATGCACTCTCTCTCATCTCTTATCGACGGTGCATTGATATGAGTTTTCTCTTTCCTCGACATGCCACCATGGTGAGGCGGTGTTTTTTGAACATGCCATGGTGGATGGTGGTTGTAGAGCAATCAAAGCCTTACAAATCTTATTCAAATAATATTCGGTTTTACGTTACTATAAGCCTTATATGGTTATTAATACTCCCAGGTGAATTTATCGTATATCTAAGGATCATTTTACTTAAAAACTCATTGACAAAATTCCATTTATGTATTTTAACTCACTTCCTATCCATGCCATTATATTACCAATTTGGATTGTAAAAATCCATGATTTTACCCCTAAAGCGTTTATCTTAGCAATTTAATTAGCGCACCAATATCATTTACTTTCTTATTACTAGAGTTGGCATAATAACATTAATTCATCAAATCAATGTTTTAAAAACCGGTTTTTTAGTTGAACCGGTTTGGTGACCGGTTCCCGGTTTAACCGGTTCGATCGTTGGGTGAACCGGTTTCCATATTTTTCATGTTTTTTTCTATTTTCCTACACATATATACATATATAAATTATGAATTTGATGTTTACAAATTCAAACATTAAAGATACACATAAAATAAGTTGTAGTTAAATCCAAATACATTAAAATAACTCATAGTCATAAGTATTAATGTTTTACATCAATCCATATACGTCAAAAAGAAAATAAAGTATAATACCGAAACGAAATATAATTTTAGATGAATACAAACACACCAAAAAAATTTATAACATTTATCATATGTTTTTATTTAGAGAAAATTAAATATATTTGAAAAAAAATCACCAAAGTTTATTATATAAAGGTTCTTTTTCATTTCTTTTTATTCGGTTTAACCGGTCCAACCAATTTATTTTGACCAGTTCTACCGGGTTTTTTTAAAACGTGTCGGTTCAAAAATCAATATAAAACTGGTGATAGTTGAACTGCTACCTCCCCCAGTTCCCGGTTCGACCGGCCGGTTCAAACAGGTTTTTAAAACATTGCATCAAAGTTTAATAGCCAACTATTATTCTCCGGTGGATTTAATATTTTCATTATTTTAAATCCAAACAAATCACTTATAATCCCAATTTTAGGATTTATAACAAAACCATACATACAATTTGTAAGAAACTATAGGCCAAAAGTACAAGGAGTAGACAAGAAATATTTACATACAAGAGGAAGGACTAGTACACCAATCAATCCATTTATAGGAACAGTTAACTCTCCTATGTTTAATCCATGTGAACACCATGGACTGAATGTTTCCCGCCAATTGGTTAGGTGATATCCGAATCTTATTAAATATAAAGTCGCACCTTGCTTTCCAGATTAGCCATGTAGTACCATAACAAATGCTAATGAAGTTCCTCCTCTTCTTTAAGCATCGTCCCCATGTAGAACAAAACTTCACCATGTCACTTAAATTCCCAAATTGGGGTTGAGAAATGCCAAACCACCTGAACATCGCCTCCCACACCTTTGCTGCCATCGAACAATTGATCAAAGCATGATCAGTATCTTCTCTTTCCAGATCACAGTAGCTGCATTTAATTGAATTGAGATTGATTCCCTTCTTTTGGAGAGCACATGCAGTTGGGATACCATTTAGGATTGCCCTCCAAATGAAACACCGCACCTTAGTCGGGACCTCCGGTATCCAATCGATCTTCCCTCCTTCAATACTCGAGCTCTCCTTATCAATTTGTTCCCTTACCACATTAACGTGGTAAACCCCGTCCCCAGAGATGTTACATACCCACCTATCTGGTTGGGTGTTTGGCAGGAATGATTCCACTTTGAAATTAAGCCAATTCATCAAATTCACGTGCTTGAGAGTTAGAGGATGGACACGATTTCAATTCCCATGTTATCTGTGACAACCCGATATTTCGAATCAATGTAATGACCTAAAAAGTCAAGTATTGTAATCTCTTTGGATATAATGAAATTATCGTCAAAAATAAAATGTTCAAAAGTCTCTACTGGATTTCATAAATGATACATATCGTGTCAAGGGTTTCAGAAATATAAAGAACACTAAAATCCGAGTTATAACGAAGAAGTTATGACCAACCTAAGATACACAGCAAAACCGTCAATACTGTTAAACGTAAAACGCGAAGTTTCAATACAATAACTTTTAGTCTTAGGTATCTAAATGAAAGTTATAGATTTCATTAAACCGTAAACGTACGTGAAAAGAACGTCCAAATCTGACTTCGTATGAGGAAGTTATGATTTTTCCAAGTTCCGGATATAGCAGTAGACAACTAAAAACTCGAAATAGAGATCGAGAGACTTTTGGCCGAAACAACCTAAATGAGAATCGAAGATCTCAACAATAGTAGTGCAACGGTGAAAAGTCTGGCGAAAACGGACGTCGGATGAAGAAGTTATGGATATATGACGGAGTTTTCGTGTCCCGGCCTGTTAAAAATAATTAATTAAAAATAAAGTCAAAGTTATCCGACGAAATCTAAACGAGAGCTGTAGAGCATATTCTCACCTACGCGTGCATATATAGAACGTCGAAAACGGAGCTCGTACGCGGAAGTTACGGATTTTACAAGTTCGAGACACAAAATCTGAGGCTGTCAGGCTGGCCACGACGTGGCACAGAGGGCCACGACGTGGGATCATGACTGATGGGTTTTCAGGCTTGGCAGCAGACGTCTCGTCCATGGAAGAGGATAGGATCGACTCCACGACATGGGCAACCCTTTTGCCACGACGTGGGACCCAAAAATTGGGCTATAAATAGAGCTCAAAGGGTTCCGGGTTTCATTGCTCAATTCTCTTCTTTCTCGTGCCGAAGCTCTGCGTTTAAACCCTCGAAGCCATCCCAAAGCCCCGGTCTTCACATCCAAGTTTCCGAAGGAAGGTTTTACACTCCCGAGATTCCCGAGAATCCTGAGAAATCAACTTTATCAAGTCGAAGTTCTACTCAGTTTTTGTCTCACCTTCTTCAATCTATCAAGTGAGTTCATACCCCTACAACTAAGTTTTCAAATGCTTTGTAAATGCTTTTATACACTTTTAAGGGGGAGAAATACAAGTAAACACACGATTATCCTCGTGTGAAAAACATCAATCTTTTGCTATGCTTCTTGTTATGAAATCAATCATATGTGATTTATAACTATCGTACGAAAACGTTCTCATACAACATATCACGATAACACTTGTCTTTTTGGAATGAAACATGTTGTTATGTAAATATCAAACACTTTACTTATATTTTGAGTATAAATGTTCAATAATGTTATTACAAATGTTATACTTTACATACAAAGTCGACACTACACTAGGGTTTATCATACAAACGAATCACACTTTTGGAAAAACTATAATAGGTATAGTTTACTAGATATTCATGAGATTTTACATACTATAAATACTATATCAAGGAAATACTTTCATATACAAGATGTAACATCCGGATTTCTAGGTACTGTATTTATCTAATTATTTTTTAGTTTTGGAGAGGGACTCGGCGAGTAGGCGCTTAGACTCGCCGAGTAGAGCCGCGCATTGTTGGACTGGATTAATGACTGGACTCGGCGAGTCCATATGTGGACTCGGCGAGTCCACACTGTTTAATGAAACCCTAATTTCTTGGGTTTGGGACCTATTTAAAGGCCCTTAGGGCCGTCACTTGCGGCTACCAAACCCCAGAGAGAAACCCTAAAAGAGCTAGAGCGTTTGTGAGAGGAAAAGAGCCATTTCTTGATCTTTGTGATTGATTCTTACAAGAAGAAGGTGATTCCAGCTTGGAGGGGACCAAGGAGGTTGTGCATCTGGGGATTTCGAGCAAAAGACTTCATCTTTGAGGTATTATGTCGCCCCTTTATCTGTTTTGTTGAAGGAATCCATAGATGTAGAGTTTTTATGTCTTTTATTGGAAGGAGTTGTGAGAATATGGCCCCTATTCACTTTGAGACTTCGGATCTGGACCCATAGTGGTCTAAAGAGCTTATTCCAGCTTGCTTTATGTTGAGCTATGGAGGCAATGAGCTCAGGTTGTTGTTTTTGGGGCTAAATCACCAAGTAAAGCCTCCTAGGCGTCACATGAGTGTCAAGATCCAATCTTTACGTGATTATCAGGCTTGGGAAGGTCAGATCTATGGTTCTAAGGAACAGATCTGACCTCAGGAGGTCAATTGAGTTTGTGCATGACATGAACTCGCCGAGTCCAAGGGCAGACTCGGCGAGTAGGGTTAGGGTTTCCCGTGAATCACACTGTGAGTGACTTGCCGAATTGGGGGAATGACTCAGTGAGTCAGAAGGGGGATAGAGGACTCGAGTTCACGACTAAACTCGCCGAGTCACATTTGTGCACTCGGCGAGTCTGGTTAAGGGTTGACCGTTGACTTTTGTTGACTTTTTGGGTTTGGTCAACAATGGAACTTGTGGACTGTTTGAAGGGTAAAATAGCCTTTTAGCCTTCTTAGAGGACATGTGAGAGTCTAGTCTAGCCTAGAGAGTCGTGATTGATTGAGATGATTATGTTATGTGTATAGGCAGAGGCTAGATCAGTATATACACGGGCGGGATATTATCCGAGACATCCGAGGTGAGTCTTCTCACTATACATTACCTAGAGTGGTATTTATGTGTAGACCAGAGGGTCTTGTATGCTATGTGTATGTATGAGATTATGTGCATTGTGTTATATGTATGCTATGTTTTGTATAGACCGGACCGGAGGGTCCGACGATATAGATCGACCCGAAGGGTCCAATGATATAGACCGGACCGAAGGGTCCAACGATATAGACCGGACCGAAGGGTCCAACGATACAGACCAGACCGAAGGGTCCAACGAGCTATGACCGGACCAGAGGGTCCAACGAGCTACGGGACTGGAGGGTCCCGCTGAGACACATCGGACCGGAGGGTCGTATTGTAGCCTCGAGTGGCGTATGTGTTGTATGTGGTATATTGGGGAACTCACTAAGCTTTTATGCTTACAGTTGTTGTGTGATGTGTTTCAGGTACTAGTGAGGATCGCGGGAAGGCGCCGGCATGATTCGTACACACGAGAGAGGATTTATTTATATGAGATCTTGGGACATGTTTTGTGATGATACAGAGATTTATTATGATTTTGTGATTTTTATGTGGTGGAAAGTATGTTTTGAAATGAAAAATTGTTTTGAAAAATTGGGTGTTACAAGTTGGTATCAAAGCCAGGTTTGATGGATTCGGGTGCATCTTCGGATGAATCCGAACTCAAACTGAGGAGATGAGAAAGTTTTCATAAAATAAATAATTTTTCTAAAAGAATAAAAGATTTTGAGAAAGGCAGAAGGAAGCAGTGTGTACGATCAGCCAGCGCCCGAACGGTGATTTCCCAATATACCCTTACCTTATGTGTTATGAGATATTATGAGATATTATGCATGCTAGAGTAGGCTAGGTGATCATATTAGGACTAGAGTGGCCTGATCTGTGATGTCTTAGCTTAGGAATGATTTTGCTGCTATATGATGCTTGAGAGCGAATAGGTAGCAGTGAGGAGCTGTTGGGAGGCCTACCGAAGGGTAGCCTATGCCAGTGAGATGTAGTGTACTTGTGATCTGGAATCCAAGGAGGAGGACTTAGAGTGAATGCTGATGCGGTGTGGACGGTAGTATAGGGCCCGTACTACTAAAGACACAGGAGCTGTGTGCACCCTAAGTAAGAATCCATTGGGTACTAAGGAGCAAGTAGGGTTGAGTTATCGAGTGCGAGTATACTCGAGCGAGTCTCTGATATCTTGTGTTGTATTTCAGAGAGACATCATGGTTGGGACGCGCCACCGGCCAGGGACTAGCGAGGGGGTTGTGAGCGATGAGGAGCTCCGCCAGATGATTCATGATGAGGTGGCTGCTGCCATCCGCGCTGAGATTCCAGAGATGTTCGGGTCTATCAAGACCACGATGATGGAGGCTTTTGATGAGCGGTACGCCGCTCTTATTGATGCAGCTGTTGCTGCGGCCACCGCAGCCGTTGCTGCTGCCAGGCAGCAGGGGGGTGACTCGTTGCTGTACAGAGAGTTCAGCAACACGAAACCACCAGAGTTTGATGGGACGCAGGATCCGATTGCTGCTATAAGATGGATTACCGATGTTGAGGGTTGTTTCTATACCTGCTCGTGTCCAGAGCATCTGAGGGTTCGGTTTGCACTGAACCAGCTTCGCTTGGGAGCGAAGGACTGGTGGAAGTTTGTGACGGCAGACTTCACTACTGCAGAGCTGACTGCGGTGACCTGGGAGAGGTTCACCACGATGTTTCGAGATGAGTATGTTCCTCCGGTGGAGAGGGAGCGATTGGCTCAGGAGTTCTTGACCCTCAAACAGGGTACTGATTCGGTTACTGTGGTTACCCGGAAGAGGGAGATTGAGCTGGAGACGCAGGCCAGGGAGGAGGCCGAGTCTCAGAGGGTGGATCGGCGACCGGCATAGTCTCAGCCGGCAGCCAAGCGGGCAAAGCCCGCTGATTCGAGATCTGGGGGTCCGAAGGGCCGCACTTGTGGAAAGTGCGGCAAGAGCCACGAGGGGACATGCAGAGCTGGGGTGTGTTATAAGTGTGGGAAGGAGGGGCATTATGCGAGGGACTGCCCCCAAGGGATTCACGGTTTGCTTTCATTGCAACCAGACCGGCCATCGGAAGGCCGAGTGCCCACAGCTACTGCAGAGATCAGCACAGGGATCTGCGCCTGCTGTTCGAGCTACAGAGAGTCGGCCGGCGAAGGCCGAGGTGCCGAAGGCTCGCGGGAGAGCCTTCCAGTTGACAGCGGAGGAGGTCCGCGCAACACCCGATGTGGTAGCTGGTATGTATTCTTTCCTCGGTTTATATTGAGTTTGTGATATTATGCTTATTTTGAGGTATGCATAGGTACATTTCTTGTGTGTTATGTACCTGCTTTGGTGTTGTTTGACTCGGGTGCGAGTCGGTCATTTGTGTCGATAGCGTTTAGTCGACACATCAGTGTTCAGCGAGAGGCGTTGAGTCGACCTCTACGAGTTTCTATAGCCGACAAGCGAGCAGTGTATGCTACTGATGTGATTCGAGGATGTGTACTCGAGATCTTCGGTGTCGAGATCCCGATAGATCTGCACCCGATTGCTATGGGGGACGTATGTGTCATAGTAGGCATGGATTGGTTGAGCCGATTTGGGGCTGTGATAGACTGCGAGCGACAGTTGGTGACGATACGAGACCCCAGTGGGGGAGTACTTACGGTGTACGGCGAGGGTACCCGTTCTGGCTCAGCATTTTGTTCGGCCGCTAGAGCGAGGCAGAGTCTACAACAGGGCTGTAGTGGGTTTGTGGCTTATGTGGTGGATACGAGAGAAGATGCAGAGAGACCGAGGTCGGTCGATGAGGTTCCGATAATGCGTGAGTTCCCGAATGTTTTCCCCGAGGAGTTGCCGGGTGTACCTCCCGAGAGGCAGGTAGAGTTCCGTATTGACTTGGTTCCGGGGGCAGCGCCTATCGCCAAGGCGCCCTATCGCCTTGCGCCACCAGAGATGCAGGAGTTATCCTCGCAGCTTCAGGAGCTGCTGGGGAAGGGGTTTATACGGCCGAGTAGCTCGCCGTGGGGAGCGCCGATCCTTTTTGTCAAGAAAAAGGATGGTTCACACCGGATGTGCATTGATTACCGGGAACTAAACAAACTGACGGTCAAAAACCGTTACCCCTTACCGAGGATCGACGATTTATTCGATCAGTTGCAGGGAGCGTCTTGGTTTTCCAAGATCGACTTGAGGTCTGGATATCATCAGATGAGAGTACGAGATGAGGATATCCAGAAGACAGCATTCATGACTCGTTACGGGCATTACGAGTTCATGGTGATGCCTTTCGGGCTCACCAATGCACCGGCGGCATTCATGGATGTCATGAACAGAGTATGCAGACCGATGTTGGATCGTTCGGTGATCGTGTTCATCGATGACATATTGGTGTATTCGAGATCCAGAGAGCAGCATGAGGAGCATTTGAGAGAGTTACTTGGAGTTTTGAGATCGGAGAGGCTTTATGCCAAATTCTCCAAGTGTGATTTCTGGTTACGAGAGGTCTGGTTCCTAGGGCACCTCGTTAACCAGAATGGGATTTTGGTCGATCCGGCCAAGATTGAGGCAGTGATGAGTTGGGAGGTGCCGAGATCCCCCACCGAGATCAGGAGTTTCCTCGGGTTGGCCGGCTATTATAGGAGATTTATCAGGGATTTCTCCAAGATCGCCGTGCCACTCACCAGATTGACCCGGAAGGGTGTTGCTTTTTCATGGGGCCCAGAGCAGCAGGCCTCCTTCGAGACACTTCACCAGAGACTGTGCGAAGCCCCGGTGTTAGCCCTTCCGGAGGGAATGGAGGACTTTGTGGTGTATTGTGACACATCGATATCGGGGCTGGGAGCGGTGCTAATGCAGAGAGGGCATGTGATAGCATACGCATCGAGACAGCTGAATCCTCACGAGGCGAGGTATCCCACCCACGATCTAGAGCTAGGGGCAGTAGTGTTCGCCCTCAAGATCTGGCGTCACTACATGTACGGGGTTCGGTGTACCATATACACGGACCATAAGAGCGTGAAGTATTTGATGGATCAGCCCAACCTGAACATGCGTCAGAGGAGATGGTTGGATGTGGTGAAGGACTATGATTGTGAGATCCTGTACCACCCGGGGAAAGCTAATGTTGTAGTTGATGCCCTGAGTCGCAGGGCGGAGAGTGCCCCGATACGAGATGTTTGTATGAGATTGACAGTGATGACTCCGGTGTTGGACACCATTCGAGGGGCGCAGGCTGAGGCCATTAGGCCGGAGAACCGGAAGAGAGAGCGGGTTATCGGACAGGTATCGGAGTTCGTTACCGATGGTCGAGGACTTATGACCTTTCAGGGTCGAATTTGGGTACCGTTCGTGGGTGGAACGCGTACCATCTTGATGGAGGAGGCGCATAGATCGAGGTTCTCGATCCATCCTGGGGCCAGTAAGATGTATTTGGACCTGAAGAGAGAGTATTGGTGGCCCTGTATGAAGAGGGATGTTGCATGGTTCGTAGAGAGGTGATTGACCTGTCGCAGAGTTAAGGCCAAGCACCAGAGACCGCATGGTAAATTACAGCCGTTGGAGGTTCCCGAATGGAAATGGGAACAGATTACCATGGATTTTATCACCAAATTGCCGAGGACTGCTAGGGGCGTCGATGCAATTTGGGTGATTGTGGACAGGTTGACGAAGAGCGCTCACTTCCTTGCTATCAGTGAGAGCTTTTCCGCTGAGAGGTTGGCAGAGTTGTACGTGAGGGAGGTGGTATCACGGCATGGAGTGCCGATCTCGATCGTCTCAGATTGAGATGTGCGTTTCACTTCCAGATTCTGGAAGACGTTTCATGAGGAGTTGGGTACGAGACTGCATTTTAGTACCGCATACCACCCACAGACAGACGGGCAGAGTGAGCGGACGATTCAGACGCTCGAGAACATGCTTCGGGCATGTGTATTGGACTTTGGAGGGAGTTGGGACACATATTTACCCTTGGCAGAGTTTTCCTACAACAACAGCCATCATTCGAGCATCGGTATGCCACCCTTTGAGCTGTTGTATGGGAGGAGGTGTCGGACTCCCATTTGCTGGGGTGAGGTCGGGCAACGTGTGATGGGTAGTACGGAGATTGTGCTTCAGACGACCGAGCAGATTCAGCAGGTCAGGCAGAGGTTACTGACGGCCCAGAGCTGTCAGAAGAGTTATGCGGATAGACGACGGTCCGAGCTCAAATTTCAGGTTGGTGACTTCGTCCTCCTGAAGGTATCTCCTTGGAAAGGAGTGATCCGATTCAGGAAGAGAGGCAAGTTGGGGCCTCGGTATATTGGTCCTTTCAGGGTGATCGCCAGGGTGGGCAGAGTACCGTATCGTTTGGAACTACCTGCGGAGTTGAGTCAGATTCATGATACCTTCCACGTATCTCAGTTGAGGAAGTGTATCGCCGATGAGTCGGCAGTGGTTCCCCTTGAGGACATTCAGGTGGATGCGAGCCTGAACTATGTGGAGAGGCCGATCGCGATTCGGGATAGTAGGATCAAGGTTTTGAGGAACAAGGAGGTGTCATTGGTTCAGGTCCAGTGGCAACATCGGAAGGGGTCCGAGCTGACTTGGGAGCCGGAGTTAGAGATGCGTGAACAGTACCCAGAGTTATTTGCTGAGAGAGACTTCGAGGGCGAAGTCTGATTCTAGTGGGGGAGAATTGTAACATCCGGATTTCTAGGTACTGTATTTATCTAATTATTTTTGAGTTTTGGAGAGGGACTCGGCGAGTAGGCGCTTAGACTCGCCGAGTAGAGCCGCTCATTGTTGGACTGGATTAATGACTGGACTCGGCGAGTCCATACGTGGACTCGACGAGTCCACGCTGTTTAATGAAACACTAATTTCTTGGGTTTGGGACCTATTTAAAGGCCCTTAGGGCCGTCACTTGCGGCTACCAAACCCCAGAGAGAAACACTAAAAGAGCTAGAGCGTTTGTGAGAGGAAAGGAGCCATTTCTTGATCTTTGTGATTGATTCTTACAAGAAGAAGGTGATTCCAGCTTGGAGGGGACCAAGGAGGTTGTGCATCTGGGGATTTCGAGCAAAAGACTTCATCTTTGAGGTATTATGTCGCCCCTTTATCTGTTTTGTTGAAGGAATCCATAGATGTAGAGTTTTTATATCTTTTATTGGAAGGAGTTGTGAGAATATGGCCCCTATTCACTTTGAGACTTCGGATCTGGACCCATAGTGGTCTAAAGAGCTTATTCCAGCTTGCTTTATGTTGAGCTATGGAGGCAATGAGCTCAGGTTGTTGTTTTTGGGGCTAAATCACCAAGTAAAGCCTCCTAGGCGTCACATGAGTGTCAAGATCCAAGCTTTACGTGATTATCAGGCTTGGGAAGGTCAGATCTATGGTTCTAAGGAACAGATCTGACCTCAGGAGGTCAATTGAGTTTGTGCATGACATGAACTCGCCGAGTCCAAGGGCAGACTCGGCGAGTAGGGTTAGGGTTTCCCGTGAATCACACTGTGAGTGACTTGCCGAATTGGGGGAATGACTCAGTGAGTCAGAAGGGGGATAGAGGACTCGAGTTCACGACTGAACTCGCCGAGTCACATTTGTGCACTCGGCGAGTCTGGTTAAGGGTTGACCGTTGACTTTTGTTGACTTTTTGGGTTTGGTCAACAATGGAACTTGTGGACTGTTTGAAGGGTAAAATAGCCTTTTAGCCTTCTTAGAGGACATGTGAGAGTCTAGTCTAGCCTAGAGAGTCGTGATTGATTGAGATGATTATGTTATGTGTATAGGCAGAGGCTAGATCAGTATATACACGGGCGGGATATTATCCGAGACATCCGAGGTGAGTCTTCTCACTATACATTACCTAGAGTGGTATTTATGTGTAGACCAGAGGGTCTTGTATGCTATGTGTATGTATGAGATTATGTGCATTGTGTTATATGTATGCTATGTTTTGTATAGACCGGACCGGAGGGTCCAACGATATAGACCGGACCGAAGGGTCCAACGATATAGACCGGACCGAAGGGTCCAACGATACAGACCGGACCGAAGGGTCCAACGATACAGACCGGACCGAAGGGTCCAACGAGCTATGACCGGACCAGAGGGTCCAACGAGCTACGGGACTGGAGGGTCCCGCTGAGACACATCGGACCGGAGGGTCGTATTGTAGCCTCGAGTGTCGTATGTGTTGTATGTGGTATATTGGGGAACTCACTAAGTTTTTATGCTTATAGTTGTTGTGTGATGTGTTTCAGGTACTAATGAGGATCGCGGGAAGGCGCCGGCATGATTCGTACACACGAGAGAGGATTTATTTATATGAGATCATGGGACATATTTTGTGATGATACAGAGATTTATTATGATTTTGTGATTTTTATGTGGTGGAAAGTATGTTTTGAAATGAAAAATTGTTTTGAAAAATTGGGTGTTACACAAGAACAAATGGACTTTTCATACGTAAATCTATTTGATACTAAGTTTTGTGAGATATTCAACTTCACGTACTTTCATATATGCAGTTAAAGTCCTGTATTATATACCATAATCTCTTGTAGGGAGAGCGTGATTCTTGTGTATAGATCTATACGGGGTTGACAATCCCGCACCTAAACTGTTAGCTACAGTTAGACCGGCAGGTCTGGGGTGACAAACGTCATATCATTCCAACGCCTGAAGAACGTTGTTACAGGCAGTCTGGGTCAATAGCATGGTTATAAAACTCACATGGAGTATTAAAAACACATTGATTTACGGGGTTATCAAATGCCTTAGTGATTTTATACATACATAAATCTACTATTCTAGGCATGAAAAACACTACTGCATTACAGTTTTGGAACTTTTAAACTACCACACACCTATGGAAAAACATTCGGTTTCTAGAAGCAAACATTCAAAACAGTCGGGTCTTGGTAGAAGACTACTTTTATACTAGTAGGAAATATGAGATTTTCTAGGAGTTTTCAAACATCTACAAACAATTTCATTCAAATCTATACAAACATTAACATTAAATACTTATGAACTCACCAGCTTAAATGTTGATCTACTCTTTCAAATCTACTTGTATTTCTCAGGGATTCAGTAATACTGGTAAACTTCAGCTTTTGGAGAAGTGACGCTAAGGCGTCGGTTTTAAAACTCATTTTGTCATCATATTGTAATTTGTTTTTGAAACAAGTATCATTCAACAATGTAACTTTTAAATTATATATATGATTGTTGTTTTACTTTCTTTACTATGTATTCAACTGTCACGATACTACATGAAGTCATCCGCCCTCGAACGATTCCGTCGTTCTGGTTTGGGGGTGTGACATTATCCCCCCAGTGTTTATCCTATCTTTGATTTTACATTTTTTACTTTTCTCCAGCTTGTACAATCCTGGGAACATTGATTTTAAATTTTCGTTGCCCAGCCATTTATCTAACCAGAATAATGTGTTATCTCCTTTACCCACCTGTTTTTTGATTACTTCATCCAGATTGATTCCAGCTTTCGAGAATTCTCTTTATATTCCCAAAAAACCAAAAATCTAGTTTATATTCCCAAAAAACCAAAATTCACAAACCGTAATTATAGCTAACTCATGAAGATGAATATACTTTGATTTTGGAATGAAAATCTCACATAAAATGTTAGATTATCTACTATAATAAATAAATGGTTTTTCGTCACATGTCACACTCTCATTCAATTTGTCAATGTCATTTTGTGGTTATTTTGAATTAATTTCTTTTCCACATGTCATTTTATGAGTTTTTATATTTTAATAAATTTCATATAATATTTTAATGTAATAATTATAATAAATGTATTAATAAATGAATATCAATTTCATTAATGTACTTACCTTTTTATTTCAAAATTTACAAATTAATGTTCATTAGTTTATTTTGTGTATTTATTTAAATTTAAAAGATAAAAAAAATCAATTTTAATAATTCATTATTTTCCTTATTTTCTTATAAATCCAAAGTTCTTAAATATTTAGACATTTAGATTAATTTTTTTTAATTAACTCATTTAATACATAGGTCTTACACCTAGTTCTAAAATATAACATTGACATACTCGGACCTTGTAAGTCGCATATTTGAAACACAACTATAATTAGAATGCAAAAATCTCATTTTCTTAGACATTTAGGTGACATCGTAAGACAAGTCAACCTCATCCATTTACTCGGGATATGATATCCCTAACGACAACCACATACTCCATAAACTCATACTTCAACCAATCTATAAGATAAAGTTGCACTACATCCTCGTCGAAGAAATTTACTAAACTTTTTCCTTAAAAGGGCCCCGAAGATCCATAATTTGCACACCATCATATATTTTTTTTACTTTTTTGGAACACTCATCTCTTAAAGTTAGATAAGTTAAGTCATCTAACAAAAATTTATGAGCTTTAATAAAATATTCATGACTGTCTACCCTAAATAAAAATTGTTGATTCATAAATGTTGGATCGGCAATAACCTCTTGACGAGGACATTATGCAAATGAATAGACTCTCTAGATGTGTTAGGTAGGTCGAGCCAAGAGCCGACATGTTTGCCTACATATTTTGTTTGCACGAGTCAATTTGGTCTCTATAATGGATTCGAGTACATTTGCACATTTACCGTCAAATTAACATCATATACTAGTTGATGCTGTAAAAGACAAGAGAAAAAATAATAACCTTTTGATAATTTTATAAAAGAATGTTTGTTACCGTATTTTCAATAGTTTTTCACAGACAAATTTTCCGAAACCAATTTATGTTAAAACTTTTTTCGAAAATATATTTGTTGAAAAAGTTCATATCTTTGCAAAACAATTTCAAACCTATTCAAGATTTTCGAAGCATATAAAAATCTTATCTAAGAAAATGTCCTGCGCCTAACCTACTAATTGCACACCTTTTCCTTTTCATATGGAAAATGTAAGCAAAAAATTCGACAAAAACAATTTTCAAAACCAAAAAATACAAAAACAATTTTCAAAACCAAAAAATAAATTAAAAAAATCCTCGTATTAAATTATAGTATCAAACGAATTGTTTAAAACGAAACGTTTTGTCAAAACTCAAACGCTAGAAGCTGTTATGACAGAAGTATACAATCAACAAAGACCAATAGACATAAAACAAACGAAATTCAAATATATGTAATATACAAGAATCAGTTTACAGAAAACATACTTGAATGTTGATGTTTACAACAGAAACACAAATACGAAATTATGGAGATTGAGGCCTGCGAATTGTAGTGTCCTAAGACAGAAATTTCCCTGGTAGGGATCTGTCTAGAGGATACAACAATCAATCCAAGAAGTAATCTTGAATCTGTCGAAATTTCTATGTTCCCTTCATCTTCAGAGAAAAACGAAATTGTAAGAGTATTTGTGGTGATAATTTATGTAACCCTCCACAAATGACAAAAAGCATGTATTTATAGGTATTGATTATGACAGTTAGAAACTGTCAAAACCGAAAATAACTCCCAAAATACCTGTCATTCAATAATTACGAATTTAATAAAAAATAAAAATTAATTTCGTAATTAAAAATATTTAATTAATCAGGAAGACCCCAAGAGCCCCAAGGCCCATCTTTTGACCATTAAATATTTTCTTGATATTAGCCTATTTTGAGTCCAATTAGGCTAGTCCAACACCACAACCCAAACTCAATATGCTTAACCCATTACTTGATTCATTTGATTAAATGAGTGGGATAAGACATATAAAGGTGGGAAAATGTTTTCTCTTTCACCAATGTGGGATAAGTCCCACATTATAATTTTTGTAAAGCAAAGTTCCAACAATACCCCACATTTTCTATTCAAACTCCAAGAATACCCCACATTTGAATAGAAAATAAGTGAACTTTGAGATTCAAATAAGGGAAGTAAGATATGACATACATCTGAATAGGTGTTGTAAAACTTGAACCTTTCATAGTGAGTACTACTTGGATCTACTTTGTGGTTAGTGAACTAGAGTCTTGAACTAAACACTTTTTATAGTAGAATAAAAAAAACAAGAAGTATCACACATATCATATCTAAGCATAGATCATTTCTTACCGTTGTGTTCATTTCGGTCGTGAACAATCCTTTCTTCATGAGACTTTTAGAGAGCTTAGCCATATTAGCTCCCAAAGATGCGACCTCACATCCATCTCACATAGGTAGTGCTAATCTGGAACAATCCGTACTATTCCACTATAAAAGCTATCAACATTATTAAGAATAAAGAATTCATCCCTATATCATCAACGGAAAAACACAAAATAAATATCATAGGAGTGAGCATACCTTTGTGTTAGTGCTTCTTTGAGTCTTCCCCAACTAGTTATCCTATTGAACCTAGACCATGGGATCTCCAATGTTGCTAGGTTAGGTTTCCGCCAGGTGGTGACTCATTGTGTTGGCTTTAAGCCTATTCCCCTCGATGTGAAGAGAACTTGCTTTCTACTTAGGCCTTTTGTCAAGGGATCAACTATATTTTCCTTTGACTTTATGTAACTAATGGAAATGATTCCATTCTTCAGCAAGTCTCTTATTGTAATATGTCTGCGCCTAATGTGTCTCGACTTGCCATTGTATATATGACTTTGTGCTCTAGTAAGAGCAGCCATACTATCACAATGTATGCCAATGGCAGTAACAGGTTGAGGCCACAGAGGAATACCTTTTAGGAAGCTTTTAAACCATTCAGCTTCTTCGACAGCTTTGTCTAAAGCAACAAACTCTGCTTCCATTGTAGAACGAGTATTCACAGTTTGCTTAGATGATTTCCAAGAGATAGCAGCTCCACCAAGTGTGAACACATATCCACTTGTGGATTTTGCCTCAGAAGTATTAGAAATCCAGTTTGCATCACAATATCCTTCTAGTATAGGAGGATACCTCGTGTAATGCAATCCATAATTCATTGTATGCTTTAAATATATAAGCACTCTTACTAATGCATACCAATGATCTTTCCCAGGATTGTGGGAGTAACGACTCAAGCTACTTACACTATAAGCCAATTCTGGTCTAGTACAATTCATAATATACATTAAGCTACCAAGAACTTGAGTATATTCTAACTGAGCTACACTATCACCTTTATTCTTCTTAAGATGACTTGAAGGATCAAAAGGGGTGACTACCGGCTTGTCATCATAGTGTCCAAACTTCTTCAGTACACTTTCAATATAATGGGACTGAGTAAGAGTATAACCATCTGGTCTTCTTTGAACTCTTACACCAAGGATCACGTTGTCACACCCCGACCAACGGCGGAAAATGCCGGGGTTGCAACGATAACAATTGTATCACAAGTCAACCACATATATCGAACACTTAGCATATTTAAATCAATATATTACAAACCATAAAGTGTTGAAATTGAACTTACATATTCATAGTTTAAACACACAACAATAAATAAATAAAAAAAACACAGTCAATATTATTCCCATAAGAAAGGAACTATAATTTCCTTAGAACCAATGTCCTACCTCTGGCTCCTTAGTTACCTGAGAATACACATTTTTAAAATACGTCAACAAAATTGTTGGTGAGTTCCACAGGTTTTGACTCCGTGAGTTTTATAACAAGAAATCTTTATAAAATAAGGAATGTTTAATGAAATAAGTTGTGCAAAACATGGTCAACAATGTTACCGATATGCTTCGCATGAGACCCGATACTTGAAATTTAGTACGAGTACCCATGTTACTTACTTATAATAAAAGTAAATTTTAACATATTTTTGGGAAGCAAAATATTTAGTATTTGTATGATAGACACTAACAATCGTTTTAACGATCTACAAACAGTATTCATACTACATACAGCCTCATCCCAGTGTGTATTAGTATATTTATATTCGGAACTTTGTTATAATTCCCGATTGTTTGGATTTAAAGTCTTTTGATTGTAATGCAAAAAAAAATGTAAAACTACCAAAGTTCTAACAGGACAACGGTCATATGTGTCCCTATACGAGTTTAAACAGTACGTCGACTGTAAGTGACCATATATATGTTTAGACAGTACTCCGACTGTAAGTGAATAACAAAGTTTATACAGCACCCCCGCTGTGAGTGACCAAAATCGACATAGTCTAAATCATTATATCTTATGAGGTTGTCAACATGATCATATTAGAAATACTTGTTATAATTTACACTTTTGTAACTATTAAAGTATGTGTGAATTTAAACAATATCATTATTTATGTATTTCTCATTTACAACAAAACTTTGTATATACATTTGAAAGACCAAACAGCAAGATAAATCAAAAGGGCAATTCTGTCCATGTTTTTAGAAAATCATAGAAACATAATCGTAAGTCGAAATCTGGATCCGTAAACTCTCATAGTTTAGAAAATGAGTCTACTTTGTCCATAATTTTTACCCTGACCCTAAGTGGTTCCTAACCAGAGTGAAAATGTTCATTTTTGCAGACTGGTCCGAAAATGTTCTGAAATGATAGGCAGTTTTGTAAAAATCATTATAAATTGTAGAAAAATCGTATGAACGCGTGCGAGTAGTCCTTGAAAAGGTATAAACCTGAACTATATGCATATTGTACAGTTTTGAAATCCATTAAGCTTAAGAAGGGCAAAACAGTCCATGAACAGACCATAACTTTTCTGTGAAAAGCTGAAATTTAAGTTTAGATATGTTTAATGACATAACTTGCATTTTTAGTTAGCAAAGCCTTTAAATATTTCAATTGTAATTTGTTTAGTGTGTATTATCCCCCAAAACTTGTAAATCATAAAAGAGGGGCCGTAGAAAACTCACTTTAGTTGCGTGTCGTTATCGGGTTCAAAGATGTCGAGATGTTCCCGGTTTCTCCAAGGCTCGTGACGGAAGTATTCTTTGGGAGGACTTAACATAGATGATGATGGATTAAGTTAGACATTATAACTAGTTATTCATAACACATTGTGGGTTATTTTTAAGATGTAAAACATAAGTAAAAATTTTATGTATACCTTTGTTCTAATACTATCACAAAATATTGTTATATCATGAGTTGAACACCATATTTCTAGGCATCATGGAAGAGGTTGTCATGGGATCTATGTCACTCGAAAATGGATTTCAATGGGCTGTTATGATCTTGAAAAATGGCAGCAACAGGAAGGTTTTTAGGAGCTTATTTGGTACCTGGAATTTAGCAACTATTTGTGTGTGTAGGTTCTCCAAAATTCAGCAACTAAAGAGTGTATTTGGGTGATTTCAGTCAAGTAACAAACAAGGAAAAAGGGGCTGTGATTAAGCCATCATTTTGGCTTATGGACCTGATCAAACTTGAAGGAAAAAGGTGGTGATGGGGATGGTTTTAAGGGAGAAAAGGGAAGAGGGACAACAGCCTTTTCTATTCTTGTTTTGCTGTCCAAACCGAGAGGGCAAGAGCTCCTCTCTTGCTCTCGTTTTCTGCTGGGAAATGAGTGAGGGAGGGGCTGAATTTGGGAGTGATCTTGAATGGCTAATTGATTGTAATGTATGGGTTATAAGAAGGTAAAAATAGAGGAGATGGGGAGGAGATCTCGTGAGTAATAAGGTGAGAAGAAGAGAGGAATCAAATTGTGATATCTTTGAAAGATTACTTCTTGATATTTCATGATTAGATCAAGATTTTCTTATCTTACTTGTTAATTAAGAAGTGTAGTTTGGTTCCAAGGAAACTAGAACTTAGAATATGAGAGGCAAAGTGAAGTAACGAGATTTAGAATGATAGTTTGGTCATAGTTACTTGCATGTGCCTTCATGATCATTTCTTATGTTAGAATTGTACTCTTGGCCTTTTAAGTTGTTCCTTGCATGTGCATGTATATCTAGCTAGGAATTGGTAATTCAAACAATACATGGGTAAGAGAGGAAATTGGAATATTACAATTTGTTTATTTGTGTACATTCCATAATAGTTGACATCTTATTCCCTGCACCCTCTCTTCTCATTTGGAAATGGTTCCCTTTTAATATTCCTTTATAAGTATCTATATAATATATAATAGGTTTTTTTTATACATATCCCACATATATACTCTCATACGTAATCAATTTGGTCTTAATTATATATCTAGTTTTCATATAATATGTGTTTTATGATTACACTTATACAAATAACTTTTTAAATACGAAAACATTGGCAATTGTTCTATATATATATATATATATATATATATATATATATATATATATATATATATATAATGTTATAATGGTGTAACCGTTTTAGATTTTTGTTATTCATTTTTTTTGTCACCTTTGTTCATAAACGTTTAAGTTTGATACATTTCAAATTCGTGTATTTATTATTAATATAGATCGTCGTACAAAAGTATATATTTTGCCAATTGTTACATTCTCCCCCGTTAAAAGAATTTCGCCCCGAAGTTCAACTTGTAGACGGGATATCACCAAACAATTGGGGGTATTTATTTTTCATTTGATATTCGCGTTCCCAGGTAAATTCTGGTCCTCGCTGAGAGTTCCAACGAACTTTCACGATAGGAATACGACTTTGTTTTAAACGCTTCACTTCTCGATCCATAATTTCCACATGTTCTTCAACGAAGTGGAGTTTTGTGTTTAGTTGTATCTCATCGTGAGGTATTACATTGGTGTCGTCGGACAGACACTTTTTCAGGTTGGATACATGGAATACGTCGTGTACTTTGCTCAGTTCTTGAGGTAGCTTTAGTCGATAAGCTACAGGACCAATTCTGTCAAGGATTTCAAAAGGTCCAATGTATCTTGGGTTAAGCTTTCCTCGTTTCCCAAAACGAATCATACCCTTCAAGGGAGAGACTTTTAGCATCACTCGATCTCCAACTTGGAATTCTAGAGGTTTACGCCTTATATTAGCATAACTTTTCTGACGGTCACGCGCTGCCTTAAGTCGATCCTTGATTTGAATGATCTTCTCGGTCGTTTCATGGATTATCTCTGGCCCAGTACGCAGCGTGTCATTTGTGTGTGCTCGGGCCAGTTGGGTATCCCCCGACCTCTACCCAACATATAGGCGATCGACATTTGTGTCCGTATAAAGCTTCGAACGGTGCTGCTTTCAGGATGGTGTGATAACTATTATTATAGGAAAACTCAATCAACGGTAGATGAGTATCCCAAGAATTTCCAAAGTCAACTACACAAGACCGTAGCATATCTTCTAGGGTCTGAATGGTTCGTTCACTTTGACCATCTGTCTGTGGGTGGTAAGCTGTGCTCATATCCAAGCGGGTTCCCATAGATTTGTGAAGTGATTTCCAGAACCTTGATGTGAACCTACTATCCCTATCCGAGATAATAGAGGTTGGCACTCCATGAAGCTTGACAATTTCCCTGAGATATGTTCTCGTCAGCTTTTCCATTTTGTCAGTTTCCTTGATTGGTAGGAAATGGGCAGACTTAGTTAATCTATCAACCACTACCCAAATAGTGTCATAACCACTAGGAGTCTTGGGCAGCTTTGTGATAAAGTCCATTGCAATTTGCTCCCATTTCCACTCGGGAATCTCAGGCTGTTGCAGTAATCCTGAGGGCTTTTGATGCTCTGCCTTGACTTTAGAGCAAGTCAGGCATTTGCCCACATAAGTGGTAATCTCAGCCTTCATATTAGGCCACCAATAAAATTTCTTCAGATCTAGATACATCTTGTCGGAGCCAAGATGTACAGAATATCTTGATCTATGAGCTTCGTCCATGACTAAGTTTCTAATGTTACCAAACTTTGGTGTCCAGATTCTGTTCATGAAATAACGATTTCCATCATCCTTAATCTCGAAATGTTTATCCATTCCCCGTAAAGCTTCTTCCCCAACCTTCTCCTCTTTCAGAGCATCTAGTTGAGCTTCACGAATCTGGGTATTATGGTTGGAATGGATGGTCATAGTTAGTGCTTTTACTCATCGGGGTTTCGATAAATAGTAATGTATTTTCGTGGTACATGATCCCTGTTTGGTCCTTCTACACTCGCCTTGTGCATACACGTCGTATATAATCAAGATCGAATAGACGGTCGAATAAGTAATTCTACCTTAAGCCCACAACCAAACAAGGAACAGGAAGTAAAGCGGAGTCGCAAATTCTATGTCTATAGAATCTTAATTATATACAACCTTAACGTATACACCTAGCAAGCATAAATTACCAGCAAGGGTACTTAGTTTCTATATGAATGACGTGACTATTCAGGGTGAGAAGATAATTGGTGATCCCTAACTGGTCCTTCTACAATCGCCTTGTGCATACACATCGTATATAATCAAGATCGAATAGACGGTCGAATAAGTGATTCTACCTTAAGCCCACAACCAAACAAGGAACAGGAAGTAAAGCAGATTCACAAATCCTAAGTCTATAGAATCTTCATTATATACAACCCTAACGTATACACTTAGCAAGAATAGATTGATGGGTTTTAGGTAAAACAAAAAAACTAGAAAACAATTCCTAAGTTCACATGCAACCTACTTTGGATCTATGTTTTAACTATTGAACATATAACTTTGAATTGCAAACAAGAACCCTAGAGGAGAGAGGCTATTTTCGAAAATAACTAACTAGGGTTTAAGAGTTACATACCTTTCAATTGTTATAGTAAACAATTGATAATCCTCTTGAACTTGATCTTCTTGGAAGCCTATCACCACAAATGTAATGCCTCTAATGGAATCACACCCAAGAACTAGCAAGAAGGAAACTTGAAGGAGAGAGGGTAGGGTATGCAAAAATCGGCCTAGGGTTTCTTCCAAGGTAGGAGTGGCTGAATTTAGGAGCTGGGAGGCTCCTTATATAGCTGAGGGATCTAGGGTTTAGGGAAAACCCTAATACTCCTTTGCTTGGGGCCTAAGCTAATCCAAAGGCCTTATCCAAAGCCCCTTGGACGAAATCCTTAGGGTTTCCCCTATAGATTTCGTCCACCTCCTTCCAAGGAGGTTCTGGAGCCTTCCACTCAACTATCTGATAATAGCAAACTAGTCCCTGCACTTTATAATTAATACTTTTAACCCCAAAATTAATTCTGATTAATTTCTGGCTAACTATTAATTAAACATAATGATTTCTAATTAATATATTAATCTTTTAACATATTAATAAATCATTTATATTAATTTATTAATCTTATAAATTAATATCTCTCCTTTCATAATTTCCTTGTCCAGTTGCTAGGTTTGAGGGCAACCCAAAAGGACTGTGCTGCTATCAATTCAAGTATATACCAATTATAGTTATGGGCTTAGACACCTAATCCAACATAGATTACCAACAAGGGTCCTTAGTTTCTATATGAATGACATGACTATTCAGGGTAAGAAGGCAATTTTGTAAGATTTCAGTGGGGTTTTCTATCTGACCGTTTGCTACTTCTACTTCGTATGGTACATCAAATTTACTAGACTCGTGATTTTTTAGTTGTTTAAATGATGATGTTGTAAAACTTCAATCAACATTGTAGTCAAATAGAATTGTAGCATATAAGTTATCGATGAGGAATGTACGAGTAACCATCGCGGGATCTTGTATAGCATCTTTGTTCCCTATCACAAAAGCCCGACCACGAGCATTCCCATCACCCTTGTTCCACTTTGGGCAATTTCTCTTGATGTGCCTTTTTTTTCTCCACATTCAAAACAAGATCCTTCCCCACCAGAACCCGATCCATTACCCATTCCCGGTGCGGAAACAACTAGTTCCATGCCCCGACAAAAGTTTGCAGTGTGACCTTTCTTGTTGCACTTGGCACAATGGAAACATTCTCCCATGTGGTGTCGGTTGCATTGAGTGCATAAAGGCATATTCCCAGCGTAACTCCTTTGTTGGATTGGAACTGGGGCTGGTACCATAGCATAAACCTTTTCGTTTTGATGCTTTTTCTATTGGTTCTGCTTCACTCCATTGGACTTGCGTTTGTGGTGGTTGTTGCTAACCTTTGGAGTTTCAACTTCCTTTACCATTACTCCATTTTCGATTTTGTTCTTGATCAATTGCAGAGCTAGACGCTTAGCACTGAGATATGTGGTAGGTTTTGATGAAAGTACCATCCCTTTTATTTGTGGAGCCAGACCCCATATATAACGCTCCACTTTCTTGCCTTCTGGTTTCACCATGCCTGGACAGAGGAGTGCAAGATCATTAAACCTTGTTGTGTAATACTTGACTTCATAACCTTTCATCTTTAGGTTCCAAAGTTCATGTTCTAGGCTCTATACTTCTTCTCGGGGGCAGTATCCCTCTATTAAAAGTTCTTTCATGCTCTCCCATGACATTGAGTTGGCCACCGAGATACCCAAGGTTTTTACATGGACAGTCCACCATGTTAGAGCTCCATCCATCAAGGTGCATACAGCAAAACGCACCTTGCTACCCTCAGAGCAATAGCATATGTCAAATACAGCTTCGACCTTTTCAAACCAACGAGTTAAACCAACAACGCCTTCGTTGCCATAAAAGTTTCTTGGCTTGCAACTCATGAAGTCCTTGTAGGAACAAGTTCTTCTAGACTCTTCAGGATGTGAGTGAAGAGTGCTTCCATCTCCGTTTCCCTGTCCGTTCACTTCCACGACCTGTCTTCCCTCATTCAAACTCCTTGTCGTTGCCATAGCAATAGTAATGTGTTCTGAAACTAGATATTCCAATTCTGTTGTAGTCTGAGGAAGTCCTGACTCGGGAGGTGGTGGAATTGGAGTGCTGGAAGTTGGCGTTTCTGTTACTAGAGTCACAACCGGCCTTCTGGCAGGTCGACCTCTCCGGGTTCATCCTATAGTCGGTTCAGTAGTTGGTGTTACTTCGGGGTTTGCTCTGGTGTTCCTTCTTGGAGGCATTTTGATTTCCTATTTCCGTTAGTATTGGGGGTTTAGTTTGTGATATTTTTGTTAGTTCTCTCATAATGTTACTATTCATGATCACAGTTCATATAATAGTTCAAAAGGATTTTTAAACTTAATAACATATGCTTCATTATATTAAACATTAACATCCGAGTATATTAGTCTTTACCATTCTCAAAATGTAAAGACTTACGATTAGTGGTACAAAGACCTACTAACAAACAAATAAGGTTCACATATGCTTACATATCCTAACACATATCCGAAAAGTTTGTCGCCAAAATTTGCAAGTTTCTCGAAAACTCGACAAATTAGTTTAATAAAAATTCAAAAACTTGGCCACCTTGTGGGACATGTTATCATATTTTCCTTCCAGTATTGCATGTTTCTCCTCTAGTGTTTCGTGTTTTCCTTCTAGCATAGCATGACTCTCCTTGACTCCGTATGCCACTGAAAGGGAAATTTGGTTTTGAGTTTCCACATTGGTTACTCTTGAATCGAAATTCGTCCAGCCGTTATGGTGGTAGTCCATCTCTTGATAGAGATTGTCTTGCAAGATCGGATACTACTCTTGTCGTTGATTCATTCGGGCCATTTCTCCCTTCGTTTTCTCTGACTGACTTTGCAGGTTGCTTACTTCGTCACTGACGTGCCCCATTTGTCCATACAATTAGGTGTTATGCTTCAGTAGGAATGACAATTTGTCAATGCCCATGATAGATGCGGGTGCAGGCCCCGATGATTGTCCTTCTTCAACTGTTCCCGCAGTCTGCTTTTCAGCCATCCTCTGCTTCCCATGGTTGCTTTCCGAAACAGGTGGGTCCATAGCCTTTCTAGTGCGAGGGGACCTCAAGTTATACTTTATAGTAACGGGTTTTGGGACTGAAATCCTAGCGGTTTTTTCAGAGCGGCGGAGTGAAAATCCAAGGAAATAGTGGCTGGGAGTAGGTGGAATTGAGGCGGATGACTCTGAATCGGTTATCATTATCACCTAATCTTCATCTATGTCTTCTTCGGGATCATCCTCAGGTTCCTCCTCCATCTCCTCTTCCGGATCCTCCTCTGGATCTTCTTCAGGCTCGAACTCGTCAGATTGCATCGATGCATGTTCAGCTGGAGAAATGGGTTGGTACACGGATGCATAGTCGGGGAAATAGGGATCTCCCGGTAGCACAGGAAACATAGGCTCGTATGTTGGCGGCATGATTGATCTCCATAAATCATTCATCTAAACGAAGAACTATTTAGTATTTCGTATATGTTACACAAAATTTACACATATAAATAAAAGAATGTCCTATCGACACTTATTGACTTGTGATCATACTTTACTTTTAAAACGCCAAGATTTTAGCTTATCAACTACTTCGCATAAGTTGGATAATGCATGAGGCCAGACCAAAATAAAACGTAGGTGCACATCTAGGTTTAGTTATGGTATGACCTATGTTTTAAGAAACCTAATTGAGTATTTGATCTAAATCCTTGTGTTTAAGTTTATTAGATTCTTTAACTTTTAAGTGTTGTAGGATAAGGATATTTCTTAAACCTACTAGAGTAAGCCCTAGACTACAGTTGTATTTTTCTTAAAAAGAAAATACTAAGTTCTCTATAGTCGTTAGCTCTGATACCAATCTGTCACACCCCGACCAACGGCGGAAAATGCCGGGATTGCGACGATAACAATTGGATCACAAGTCAACCACATATATCGAACACTTAGCATATTTAAATCAATATATTACAAACCTTAAAGTGTTGAAATTGAACTTACATATTCATAGTTTAAACACACAACAATAAATAAATAAATAAAACACAGTCAAGATTATTCCCATAAGAAAGGAACTATAATTTCCTTAGAACCGATGTCCTACCTCTGGCTCCTTAGTTACATGAGAATACACATTTTTAAAATACGTCAACAAAATTGTTGGTGAGTTCCACAGGTTTTGACTCCGTGAGTTTTATAACAAGAAATCTTTATAAAATAAGGAATGTTTAATGAAATAAGTTGTGCAAAACATGGTCAACAATGTTGTCGATATGCTTCGCGTAAGACCCGATACTTAAAATTTAGTACGAGTACCCATGTTACTTACTTATAATAAAAGTAAATTTTAACATATTTTTGGGAAGCAAAATATTTAGTATTTGTATGATAGACACTAACAATCGTTTTAACGATCTACAAACAGTATTCATACTACATACAGCCTCATCCCAGTGTGTATTAGTATATTTATATTCGGAACTTTGTTATAATTCCCGATTGTTTGGATTTAAAGTCTTTTGGTTGTAATGCAAAAAAAAATGTAAAACTACCAAAGTTCTAACAGGACAACGGTCATATGTGTCCCTATACGAGTTTAAACAGTACGTCGACTGTAAGTGACCATATATATGTTTAGACAGTACTCCGACTGTAAGTGAATAACAAAGTTTATACAGCACCCCCGCTGTGAGTGACCAAAATCGACATAGTCTAAATCATTATATCTTATGAGGTTGTCAACATGATCATATTAGAAATACTTGTTATAATTTACACTTTTGTAACTATTAAAGTATGTGTGAATTTAAACAATATCATTATTTATGTATTTCTCATTTACAACAAAACTTTGTATATACATTTGAAAGACCAAACAGCAAGATAAATCAAAAGGGCAATTCTGTCCATGTTTTTAGAAAATCATAGAAAAATAATCGTAAGTCGAAATCTGGATCCGTAAACTCTCATAGTTTAGAAAATGAGTCTACTTTGTCCATAATTTTTACCCTGACCCTAAGTGGTTCCTAACCAGAGTGAAAATGTTCATTTTTGCAGACTGGTCCGAAAATGTTCTGAAATGATAGGCAGTTTTGTAAAAATCATTATAAATTGTAGAAAAATCGTATGAACGCGTGCGAGTAGTCCTTGAAAAGGTATAAACCTGAACTATATGCATATTGTACAGTTTTGAAATCCATTAAGTTTAAGAAGGGAAAAACAGCCCATGAACAGACCATAACTTTTCTATGAAAAGCTGAAATTTAAGTTTAGATATGTTTAATGACATAACTTGCATTTTTAGTTAGCAAAGCCTTTAAATATTTCAATTGTAATTTGTTTAGTGTGTATTCTCCCCCAAAACTTGTAAATCATAAAAGAGGGGCCGTAGAAAACTCACTTTAGTTGCGTGTCGTTATCGGGTTCAAAGATGTCGAGATGTTCCCGGTTTCTCCAAGGCTCGTGACGGAAGTATTCTTTGGGAGGACTTAACATAGATGATGATGAATTAAGTTAGACATTATAACTAGTTATTCATAACACATTGTGGGTTATTTTTAAGATGTAAAACATAAGTAAAAGTTTTATGTATACCTTTGTTCTAATACTATCACAAAATATTGTTATATCATGAGTTGAACACCATATTTCTAGGCATCATGGAAGAGGTTGTCATGGGATCTATGTCACTCGAAAATGGATTTCAATGGGCTGTTATGATCTTGAAAAATGGCAGCAACAGGAAGGTTTTTAGGAGCTTATTTGGTACCTGGAATTTAGCAACTATTTGTGTGTGTAGGTTCTCGAAAATTCAACAACTAAAGAGTGTATTTGGGTGATTTCAGTCAAGTAACAAACAAGGAAAAAGGGGCTGTGATTAAGCCATCATTTTGGCTTATGGACCTGATCAAACTTGAAGGAAAAAGGTGGTGATGGGGATGGTTTTAAGGGAGAAAAGGGAAGAGGGACAGCAGCCTTTTCTATTCTTGTTTTGCTGTCCAAACCGAGAGGGCAAGAGCTCCTCTCTTGCTCTCGTTTTCTGCTGGGAAATGAGTGAGGGAGGGGCTGAATTTGGGAGTGATCTTGAATAGCTAATTGATTGTAATGTATGGGTTATAAGAAGGTAAAAATAGAGGAGATGGGGAGGAGATCTCGTGAGTAATAAGGTGAGAAGAAGAGAGGAATCAAATTGTGATATCTTTGAAAGATTACTTCTTGATATTTCATGATTAGATCAAGATTTTCTTGTCTTACTAGTTAATTAAGAAGTGTAGTTTGGTTCCAAGGAAACTAGAACTTAGAATATGAGAGGCAAAGTGAAGTAACGAGATTTAGAATGGTAGTTTGGTCATAGTTACTTGCATGTGCCTTCATGATCATTTCTTATGTTAGAATTGTACTCTTGGCCTTTTAAGTTGTTCCTTGCATGTGCATGTATATCTAGCTAGGAATTGGTAATTCAAACAATACATGGGTAAGAGAGGAAATTGGAATATTACAATTTGTTTATTTGTGTACATTCCATAATACTTGACATCTTATTCCCTGCACCCTCTCTTCTCATTTGGAAGTGGTTCCCTTTTAATATTCCTTTAGAAGTATCTATATAATATATAATAGGTTTTTTTTATACATATCCCACATATATACTCTCATAGGTAATCAATTTGGTCTTAATTATATATCTAGTTTTCATATAATATGTGTTTTATGATTACACTTATACAAATAACTTTTTAAATACGAAAACATTGGCAATTGTTCTAGACATATATATATATATATATATATATATATATATATATATATATATATATATATAATGTTATAATGGCGTAACCGTTTTAGATTTTTGTTATTCATTTTTTTTGTCACCTTTGTTCATAAACGTTTAAGTTTGATACATTTCAAATTCGTGTATTTATTATTAATATAGATCGTCGTACAAAAGTCTATATTTTGCCAATTGTTACACACATCTACTACTCCCAAGTCCTTCATGGAAAAGGTGGAGTGTAGCATTTTCTTGGTTTGATTGATCACATCCAAATTAGTACCCATTATAAGCATATCATCCACATACAAGCATATGACGACACAAAATCTTTGGTTTGATTGTGGTTCCTTATTCAGTACATAGGTCATGTAATCAGGTCCAAAATCTTTGGCTATTTTTCCCCGTTTGCTTCTTCTAGGTTCTAAGTTCTCTTCTTGAACCTTAGAAGAACTCTCTTCATTTGATTGTAAACTTTTGTCTGGAATGGTATCATTCAGTCCATTATCTAGAGGTCTTTTCCTAGAGCAAGTAACCTCTTTCCCTTTATCCTTAAAATGAAAAATATTTTCAAAGAATCCAGCCTCTGCTGATTCCATGATGGTTTGGTTATGGATATCATCAACATGTGATTTATACACAAGAAACCTATAGGCTGCATTATTCATGGCAGGTCCAAGATAGATGCAATCTATGGTTTTTGGTCCAAGTTTAGTCCTCTTAGGAAGAGGTACTTGTACCTTAGCAAGGCAACCCCACACTTTCATCCTTTTATAAGAGGGTAACCTCCCTTTCCACAGATGATAGGGTGATTTATCACTCTTTTTATGAGGAATTCTATTAAGTATTGAATTTGCTGGAAGACATGCTTCTCCCCACAAATTATGTGGTGCTCCATAAGTAATTAACATTGAATTAATCATGTTTTTCAATGTTCTATTCTTTCTTTCTGCCATTCCATTTTGTTGAGGAGTATATGGAGCAGTTGTTTGATGTATAATACCATTTAAAGAACAAAATTCAGCAAAGTCTTTGGATTCATATTCTCCTCCTCGATCAGACCTTAGAATTTTGATCTTTTTATCAAGTTGATTTTCAACTTCAGCCTTGTAATTCTTAAAAGAATTCAAGGCTTCATCCTTGGTATTTAACAAATAAATATAACAATACTTGCTGCAATCATCAATAAAGGAAATATAATAATTCCTTCCTCCTCTTGTAGGTGTTGCTCTAAAATCACATAAATCATTGTGGATTAAGCCAAGTATTTCATTAGATTTTTCAACTGATTTATGAGGATGTTGTGAAAATTTTGATTCTACACAAACCTCACATTTTATGTTTTTATCTAATGAACATTTTGGTAACATGCCAAGTTTTGCCATTCTTTGAATAGAGCGAAAATTGACATGTCCCAATCGAGAATGCCACAAAAATGAAGGATCATGCATATACATAGAAGAGGGGCTAGTAGTGCCCATTATTGCATTAGCATTAACATTGGTTACATCATTGTTTGGTGTTTCAACACCATAGTACAAAGGTAAGACACTGACTTTGAAGAGACCCTCACTAAGGTATCCCTTTCCAACATACACCCCACCCTTGGTGAGAACAAACTTATCAGACTAAAATACAAGTTTGAATCCCTTGTTACTAAGAATAGGACCAGAAATCAGATTCTTAGTAATTTCAGGACCATGCAATACATCACATAAAACAAGTTCTTTTTCAGAAGTCAGTTGTAGTTTCACTTTTCCCTTTCCTTCAACTTTTGCAGTAGATCCATTCCCCATAAACATTGGTTCGGAATCCGAGACTTTGTGGTATGTAGAAAACATGGTTCGGGAGTTGCAAATGTGCCTTGTGGCTCCAGTATCAATCCACCAATCCACACAATTGCTAACCATGTTGGTTTAAATCACAACAACAAACTGATTTGGTGATTCAACCATGTTGGTTTGACCAGAATTTCCTCCACCAGAATTACCACCATTGTTTCCATTGTTCCCTCCATTATTTCCTCCATTGTTTCCTCCTTGACCCCTCCTGAATCTGCAATCTTTGGCCTTGTGTCCAATTTTGCCACAAACATAGTATGGACCAGAATTCTTCTTGAAATTCTTATTGTTAGGGCCATGATTTTTGCCATCTTTGGAAGAGTTTTTGGAGCCTTGCTTCCCTTTCTTGTTGTTGTGCTTTTTCCTTGAAGTACATGATTCTCCAACAAAGTTTGCACTTGGTTCCAAGGAATTTGCATCTGCCTTCTCATTCAATCTGTTATCTTCTTCCACACGAATTCCCAACACAAGTTGCTCAAAACTCATGTCATCAGTTAAGTGCTTAAGATATAGTTTGAAATTCTTCCAAGAAGGAGGAAGTTTTTCAATGATTGAACCAACAAGAAAGTTAGAGTTTATACCCATACCTTCAACTTCAAAAATCATGTGCAATGACTTGAATTTCCTCCACTTGTTTGAGGACAGATTTGGTATCCACCATCTTGAAATTCATGAACTTTCCAATCACGAATTTCTTGGAACATGCCACTTCTGTTTTGTATTTCTTTTCCAGTGATTCCCATATCTCTCTTGCAGTATGAATGGTAGAGTAGATATCATATAGGGAATCATCCAAGGCATTCAAAATATAATTTCTGCAATTACATTCATTTGTGTTCCAAGTTTCCACAGCCCTTTGGTGTTCTGCCAATTGGCTGCAGTGGGTGGTGTTACTCCTTCTGCAGTGGCTACACCAGTGGGAGGAGAGGGAGAATCATCAGTGATAACATTGGAAACATGAAGAGTTGTCAAATAAAACAATATCTTCTGTTGCCATCTTCGAAAATATGAGCCTTTGAATTTCTCAGGCTTTTCCACATGTGTTTTTGATGATGGATTGTTGATCCATTCTTCCACTTTTTGATTTCTGTCTTAGATTGTTATGACAGAAGTATACAATCAACAAAGACCAATAGACATAAAACAAACGAAATTCAAATATATGTAATATACAAGAATCAGTTTACAGAAAACATACTTGAATGTTGATGTTTACAACAGAAACACAAATACGAAATTATGGAGATTGAGGCCTGCGAATTGCAGTGTCCTAAGACAGAAATTTCCCTGGTAGGGATCTGTCTAGAGGATACAACAATCAATCCAAGAAGTAATCTTGAATCTGTCGAAATTTCTATGTTCCCTTCATCTTCAGAGAAAAACGAAATTGTAAGAGTATTTGTGGTGATAATTTCTGTAACCCTCCACAAATGACAGAAAGCATGTATTTATAGGTATTGATTATGACAGTTAGAAACTGTCAAAACCAAAAATAACTCCCAAAATACCTGTCATTCAGTAATAAAAATTAATTTCGTAATTAAAAATATTTAATTAATCAGGAAGACCCCAAGAGCCCCAAGGCCCATCTTTTGACCATTAAATATTTTCTTGATATTAGCCTATTTTGAGTCCAATTAGGCTAGTCCAACACCACAACCCAAACCCAATATGCTTAACCCATTATTTGATCCATTTGATTAAATGAGTGGGATAAGACATATAAAGGTGGGAAATTTTTCTCTTTCACCAATGTGGGATAAGTCCCACATTGTAATTTCTGTAAAGCAAAGTTCCAACAGAAGCTCTGAACACTCTGTGCGAATTATGTCCTACATCTACTATGAAAAAGGTACAAAACTTAATTGTCTTTTCATTTTTCAAGATTGTAAGTTTTGATTTTCGAGAATGTCGTTCGAGACAGATGAGACTTCAAAAAGACAAAATTGCAAAAATGGTCCCTGTGGTTGTCAAAATTTTGTGACTTTAGTGCAAAAAAGTTTGGTGGTATATCAGTGGTCCAGTTTTGAATACCTTCTGTGATTTTGGTCCCTATGGTTCACATTTGTGGTGGTTTTGGTACATACCCTACCTGAAATGACGAATATGCCCTTAAATTACTCTTTTTTTTAAAGTTCTTTTAACTATTTTATTATTAATCTAACTAAAAATAAATAAATAAATAAAAATCTCACCCACCCACCCCTCTTATCTCTTCCCCTATACCTTTATCTCCTGTAAAAAAAATCGTCATGCATTCCAAGAGCCAAGAATCGTTTGACAACCACAAATCGTCCCCGTCAAGATCCACCACCGTTAGACCCATTTTTCGGTCATCACCACCGTCATTGTTTGACCACCACCATGCCTTTCGCTTTCTCCAACGGTTGTACCAGCAAAAGAATGAGACAAAGAGGCGAAAACCTTAGGCTTTCCCTTCTTCGATGGAGATATCTTCTTTTTGGAATCCAGATGTAGGGTGTACCCTTCTCGCCCCAGATTGGAGATGATTGGAGTTCAGATGTAGGTAGTGGTGGCGGCTGAAAACCCTAATCATAGATGGAGATGGAGGCTGTGGAGGTGATAAAGTGTAACACCTATAAAAATCACAAGAAATTTAAACTTTTAAAATCAACCCAAATTCATAAATTGTTACAATAATAGTTTTCAAAGCATTTTCAAACATCAGAGTTTCCCAAAGTGTACGGTCACACCTTCGCCTTCCCGCGGTCACCCGATGTACCGGAAATATAACCCAAAACTGTAAGTCAACGCTTAGTGAGTTCCCCCAAAGTACCAACACATAAACAGATAACATATACAATAACAACATTTTAGGTCCAATCAACCATCGGGTTAGAATACCCTAGGCCCTATCAATCATCAAGTTGGAATACCAATATACTATGGGTCCAGTCAACCATCGGGTTGGAATACCCCAGGCCCAATCAACCATCGGGTTGGAATGTAACATCCATAAAATTTAAACTTTCCAAAACAATCCTTTTCCTATAGAAGTGTTTACAAAAACCGTTGTTTCCAAAACATTTATTTAAAACCATAATCATTTACGCATAGTTTTCAAAACATTCACATTATCAGAGTTTCCCAGAAACCATAAGTTCAAAATGCGAGGATGAGTACGGTCACGCCTTCGCCTTGCCAAAACATCTGAAGCACCTGAAACAATAAACTGAAACCGTAAGCAAAAAGCTTAGTGAGTTCCCCCAAAGTACCAACACAGAAACAATAGCACATATACAAATAAACAGCATGCATATAGAGTCTACAATATAACTGGACCGCCCTCACCGGGCCTTCAGTCTATCTGGCCCACTCTCAGAACCTCCAGCATGTCTGGTCTGCCCTACCGGGCCTTCAGCCTGTCTGGACCGTTCTCCGAATATTGAGTCTTCAGTATGACTGGACCGCCCTCACCGGGCCTTCAGTCTATCTGCCCACTCTCAGAACCTTCAGCATGTCTGGTCCGCCCTTACCGGGCCTTCAACCTGTCTAGACCGTTCTCCGGGCCTTCGGCCTGACTGGTACGCCCTGATGGGCCTTCAGTCTATCCGGACCGTCCTGGGTATGTTAGCTTAGAGCACAAAGCAGGACCGCCTCAACCCACCTGCAAACACACAATCAACATATAGATATCAAACGCTAGCTAGCATGTATAAACAGTCAGACCGATCTAACAGATCACTAATCATAACATCATCCTATATACCAGGATACCGACCTAACAGATCACTAAACATATCATCATCCTATATACCAGGATACAGATCTAACATATCACTAAGCATATCATTATGCGATAACCAGGATAACAATCAAAAAGGGTTGGCATTGGTGCCTTCGAACCTGTTAGTACAGTGAGGAAAACTCACCTCGAACGGCAGATAAATCCCACAATTGTTGCAGCTGCTACGAACCGGCTTCCACGAACTAAACCAAACAAACAAACCATTCTTTAATAATTACCCATGGCAAAACCACCAAGCCAAACTCAAAGTATTTTATTAAGTTTCAAACTTATTAATACAGTCCAACGATTTCCACGTTTAATAACATATTCGGATATTTTATCCCTTTTTGTAATATGTTGAGCATAAGGGAAACTTTTGTTTTGGAAATATAACTTCATAGCTTTCAGAAAGGTTTTTACAAAGCATTTTCCATATCAATTCTAATAAACTATAATGGGTATAGTTTGCGATAACCCTCTAGGCAATTTTTACCAAATCAGAATTCATGGATGAATATATATAAACTATGGCAGATTTAGTTTATGTTATATATTTTCTCAGGAGTATAAAGTACTATTATTCAAGGATAATTATTGTTTTATACTGTTTCTAGCTAGTAAACTAGATTATACAGAATTGTGAGGCTCTACTTCAATACTGTACCCTTAGGTGTACAGGGATAAATCCTATCTCAGTATAACCAGAGTCTCCTGGAGGGAGAGCATGAGATTTGTGAATAGATTTATTCAGGACCGACAATCCCACACCAGAACTGCTAGCTACAGTTAGGCAGGCATGCCTGTGGTGGACAGATGTCATTTAGCTTTAACGCCTGAAGAACGTTATAAAGGTTTCTAGGTCATATCAAGCATGGTTATACGACTCGCAAATAAGTATAAACTAACTTTGGTTTACGGACTCTACTCTTCATTTGTTTTATTTTGAGTAATAAAACTATTTTTATATATACTGATAGTAATCAGGGATTTCTAAACTTGCATCTCTACCTCTAGGACGGATAACCTGTTTTTAGGGAAAATATGGGATTTTCCCAGGATAACACCGGCATTTCTAAAACTGATGGTTTATTTTCTACTAATAGATAACGGATATTCATTCCTTGACTCCTTGGATTGTGCGTATTTAGTACGAACCGGGAAGTCATGGAAGGAACGGGTTTTCAAACACGTTTTTCATAAGAAAATATAGGATTTTCTTGAGGAACACTTTTCAAAAGAATCAAAGAACATTTTTCCACCAAAACTAAATGCTTATGAACTCACCAGCTTTTTTCTGATATTCTTTCAAAACTGCTTGTATTCTCAGGGAATTAGTAGACAGGTACTTCCAGGATTTTGGATAAGTCAGCGCGTTAGAGTCACGTCTTTCCATTTTACTTTTGATATGAACAAAACTATGTATTAAGACAATGTAAACCTTTTTCATATATGTATTCAATGTATGGTTGTGTTTACTATGCTTGCTATGATATAACTGTTGTGATACTACGCATGACGTCAACCACCCCCGAACGTTTCCGCCGTTCCGGTTTGGGGGTGTGACAGATTGGTATCAGAGCCCTTGTTTATAGCGAACTAAGTATACCGAACCTTACATGGTATACAACTATAAATACTAAGGGGCCTAAGTGCTCTAAACTAAAAGTATACTTTCAAGAATATAAGTATTTTTATAAAAAGTATACAAGTATACCTAAGTACCCGAACCAATGTCATAAGTAGAACAAAACAAAAGTATTTGGGTGTTGGACATCGCGGTTAAACCTGGGTAGTTATGTAACCATGTCTAGGGTCAATATAGCCTGATCAACTATATTCATTCGAGACATGACCAACTTGTGCTTGGGAGTGACTGTGGTGTTGCAGCAAGCCTAAAACTTACCTAGATACTAGAAGAGTTCTAGAACCAAACATAAGGGTTAAAAATACTATAGGAGTATTTTAAGGCGCTATAACGACCGAACCGGAAACTTACCCAAAAATCCATTCTTCAAGACTTAATCATGTAACTATAATACATTGGAAGTATTATAGATGCGATGCCTATTAACTATCCATTTACCATCACCTCGCGTAGATAGCATGGCTGGATTGCATCTTCCTGGCGACCCGTACTTTCCCAGCCAAGGAGATGATGGATGGATAGAGCCAGAGCTAGAAGGGAACCATGAAATTCCTTTGGACGATGATTTTGCCGAACCATTTCCTGAAGAGACTGACTCGGAACCCGAAGTCAAAAACCTACCTCAAGTGACCCCAATACCAAATCCTAACCCTCGAGTTGGATTCCAAGGTCCAACGCCTATGTGGGTCGAGAGTTTGAATAGGTAGAGCCACGAGCAAGGCCAACCCCTCCCATGCGACGGAAACCGCAACTTCTACAATCTGAACGAAGGAGGCCTCGCGGACAGAGCCCTTTCAATCCTGATGCGCCGAGTGGCTCGCAATGTGGAGCTAGGTATGGCAACCCTTCAGCGAACTGTAGAGCTTGAAGCGGATTTTAACACCAGCACGGATCGCATTCATCGCCTCGAGATTGCTCATGCGAGAGTTGTAAGGAACAATGAAGCTCTGCAGCGAGAGTTAGCTACAACCCGAGCCGAAGTCATAGACCTCCGAGCTCGCCAGTCAGATCACGAGAGACGCCTGCTTGGTGTGGAACGCCAGCTGGCCGAATTAAGGTTTCACTTGAGGGATACCCGCCGCCGATAGGAGAATACTCTACTCATCCTTCCTTTTTGGTCTAAGGAATAACTTTCATATTTATGTTCTAAGTAGCTCTTTTCCGTAAACATCTCTGTCCTTCATGTTGCCAAGGTTCTTTCTCTGTTAGGATGACTTAGACCTATTTTTAGGTCAAGGGTTCCGAAATATGTGTAATCTCAGTTTCAGTCATGATGGCAACAATCATATTTTAGTTAAATATTATCATTGTCAAAAGTATACCTTAGATCCGTAGCATGCAAATTAGGCAACTTTATCAAAGTCCTATCACTGTTTTGTCTTCAAAACATGTATCATAGGATGTACTTGGACGATCATTCCTTTTCCCCATCGATTTCATACCAGTCTCCATGAAAAGCTTCGATGTCCTAATCGACATGGGATGGTTGAGCCCCAAATGGTGCTGATGTTCTTTGTTTCGAGAAGGCGATTCGTCTCAATCTTCCCTTTGACGAAATCCTCACTGGTTTCAGTGATAAGAATTTGCTCGAACCTTCGTATCATTTCCTGCGCCAAAGCCTAGAAGTATCTGTGAAAGGGAGGCTATGCATTCCCGGCTCATGTGTCAATGTGACGCAAAAAGTTAAAGACCTCGACATCATCTCCGAAGTCTACAACTTTCCTGATGTCTTTCCAAAAGACATTCCAGGAATTCCTCCCGAGCGTCAAGTTGAATCCTGTATCGACTTGATTTCCGGAGCTACCTTTATAGCTAGCCCTCCATGTCGTCTAGAGCCGGAGAAAATGGGGGAAGTTATACAGCCAGCTCAATAAGCTGAGTAACCAGGAGTTCCTAAATTTATTGTATGTGAATTTTGTTGTGTTCAGATCTTTTCTATGCTTGCTAAGAGCACATCATGGGGATGTGGGTCGAATCATTGAGAGTCAGATAGCAAAACGGGAAATCCCAATGCATAGATAAACATTTAGGATACATCCAGAGGCAACCATTGTTGCTCACAAGCTTCTTTTCTTGTCATGTAGCAGATCATGCCTCCGAAGAAACGTAACCAACCCACCGGTAAGACACCAATCCTCCAGATGGACTCAACTACGTTCCAAGCTACTGTCACAACAGCTGTAGCAGCCGCCCTAGCTGTTCTTAACACTAATGTGGGTGGAAGCGTTAATGGCAATCCAAAACTTGGTGTTAACCAATCTCAACAACAAGTGCCTACTAGAAAGGACACACCTGATCCCCAACCTAACATCCTGAAACGAAAGCTCAAAGGAAGTTGTTCAACCCAAGGACCTACTGAGAGGCAACGAATTGGGACAGTCAGTACCCCAGTCATGTTGGATTAATGTCTAAGTCCATAACTATAATTGGTAAGACTTGACCCGACCCGGCATGGTCCATTTGGGTTGCATGGCATCATGCATTTGGATAGACTATAATGAGAGAAATAACACTTAAGGTTGGTTAATATATTATAAGTTCTAATATATTAATAAGGTTATTTAATTAGTATTGATCAAGAATTAATTTGGAATTAATTAAGTGATCAAAAGGAGACTAATTAAATATATGGGTTGATTGTGTAAATCATTCATTCTTATATATGTGGGCTTGTGATCCAAGATTCCTTATGTTGGACTAAGTCCATGGGGTGACCCATGGATACTCCATGGAGGTTAAAATCCATGGAGCATAAGGAATGGGTAAAGTTATGAGTTACATGGTGTAACCCTAATAGCCACCATATAAAAGAATCCCATGGCTCAAGAAATCGTGCACTAATGTGTGAGTGTGAGGGCTAGACGATTTCAATGAGTGTTCAAGTTTCTCTCAAGTTATTCCAAGTGTATTTGGTGTTGTGTGAACCATTTGAGGTGTCACACTTGGGGCACTAGGCACTCAAGCTTCATGAAGACATTCTACATCAAAGAGGTATGTATTCTATCTTGTTATATTTATTATTTTGTATGCTAGATTAGGATAATACCTTGGATGTTCATAATTGTATGTATAATAGAGAAAACATAGATCCAAGGTATTTAGGGTTGCATGTACACTTAGGAGTGTTAGAATGCTCATAACCCAACAGTGGTGTCAGAGCCTAGGCTTGTTTTATTGTTATACTTGCAAAAGTAGCTGAAAAATCGAGTTGGATGCATATATTCGATTGTTTTGGCTGGAATTGGACTAGGAACATTACCCTAAGATGTTTTTGGACTTATAAACTTGTTTTTGATGTGGTAATGTTCATGCTAATCCAATTTCTAAGATAATTGTCATAATTTCAAGATTTGTATTAGTTTGTATGTTCATGCAAATTTCTTGAAGATTGATGATTTGAATTATCTTGTTCTTATGAGGTTCTTAGATTAATAGAAAAGTTGTGTGAAATAGTTGTTTTCAATCCATTTTAATCTAAGAGTTGATTCCAAAGTGTGTTTTTGTAACTTGTCCTCAAGTTATATGAAAAGTCACATTTAAGAATCATAAAACTCATAAAAGTTGGCAAAGGTTACAAAATGAAGAGTCTAGTTCTAATTAAATGGTTTTATGACTCCATAACTTGTCCTCAAGTTATGGAGGTTCAAGAGTCTCTTCATTAAATTAAAAAAAAAAGTGTAACCTTAATTAGTTCCATAAGTTACAATAAAAAAAAAGTTATTTTTTTTATTAATTAGTTTAAAGTCTTCCATAACTTGTCCTCGAGTTATGGAACTTGAAGAGTTTTTTTTTTAATTAAAACTACTTTAAACTCATAAGTTATGGAATTAATTAGTTTTGAATAGTTTCAAAACTTGCCCTCAAGTTTTGGAATTTGAAAAGTTTTCACTTATGAATACTTTAATTCCAAGTTAGCCCTTAGAATTTTAAAAGTTAAAATTCAACCCTTATACTTTATAATATTATAAGTTAATAATATTTATATATATGTATAAGAGTAAAGTCAGTCTTACCGTTAGTAGGCCTCATTCACGAAGCCGGTCTATAAGGGGGGTATAAGGTTACTGCCTATAAAATGGCAGTTTAATGGGTGTCCACTCTCACCCACCGCTTCCTTGACTGGTGGAGGGTCGTTAGCCGAACGGGTAGGACAAGGACTATAATTCTCCTTTCATTAAAAGTATTAATGATAAATACTAAGTAACTAAACTCTTATTAATACCCAATCTTAGTTACTTAGGAAAATGTGAATTTGGTGCTAATCCATGAAATTACACTTTGCACTTTGTTTAAGCTGTTAGTGGAGCGTGTGTGGTTAACCGGCACACTAACCTGGACTTACCAAGGTAGGCAAAGGGTAACTTAATGTTTATCATAGTATCGTTGGAGCGTGTGTGGTTAACCGGCACATCGATTGAGGGGTAAATATTAAGGGTACCAAGTATATTTGCATGGTTACTTCACACCTTGTTTTGTGATCCTCGGCATCCCAGTCACAAAACCTGAAGGGCACACTCGAGATTGAAACATGCCATTGAAAAGTTCAATGAATCTCAAAAGAATCTAGGAGTTTCAAAACCAATTAAAACCTAATAATACATTTCGTTTATCTTGGTGGAAATTGGTGAATCGTCATTCACCTACCTTCAAATATTTTATAGCTTGGATTACGGCATCCCTCTTCCAAGTTATAAAATAGTTTGTTGGGTCCTAGCCTTAATATATCATATTGGGTGTTATATTAAGGACTTAAATCAACTTTACGTGAATTTCTCCCATTGTTGATGTCTGGTTTAGACAACAATGATCTTCCCAAACCAAGCTTTCCTAATGAATATGACTTCCTGAGTTTGGCTCATGGAAGTCATACTTCTCTTCCTCCACCTCCTCCAATTATTCTCCCTAACCCACAAGTTCAAGGTCAGTCAAGCCCTAATGGCAAGCAAGGTCTATGTGTGATCACATCTTAGAGATGAAGTCACATATTGACAAGCCGGGAGAGTTGGGTGTCAAAGTCTTGAGAAAGTTGGATGTTCAATCACTTTCTAAGTGAGTTCCTTTGGGACTACTATGAAACAGACTATGACATGAACCTTAATGATCATATCTATTTGCTTGGTGCTGCTGAATCAGCAATGATTTGGAACGATAGTAAAGCAAATTTGATTAGAAAATCAACTTCCCAAAAACTTTATGGACAGTGACAATGGTGACACTGGAAATCCAGAAAAAGCATTCTCTTCCCAATGGAAAGGGATTGGCCATAGTCAACCCGGTTGACCAAATGGTAAAGAGAAAGGCTAAGTCTGAGATAGTCCCATTACCAAAGGGTCCATATGTTTATTTTGCCAAAGGAAGGGGCGTTGATTGCAAAGCTGCCAAATTTACCTAAGGATGTTAAAGTCAATAAGTTTGACTCTACATCAGGTAGAGCCCATTATCTAACTCTGTTAAGTTCTATTCTGAGATCCTCATTACATGATGTGATTGGGTCACATGTTGATGTTTTAAGAATCAAAGAATAGAGAGAAATCTTAAAGGAAGTATATGTTGATTCTGATCGCGAAGGTGGATTTCGATCGCATCAGAATTTTGAGCAGTTGCTTAAGAAGTTATGATATATTGCTAAGTAATAGATAACAACAATTTTCCATGTGGATTGTAAGGATAAGTTTTTCCGCAAAGTTTTAAAATAAAAGAAAATTGTTTAATTTTATTTATTTGAAGTATCCTTACAATGGCATTTGTGGAAAATTGTTGCTTATATGATTCCACTGACAGCAATAGTGGAAAATGGATTTGATTCTTTCATTTGTGGTAGTGTCTAAATTTACCAAATCAGGAAAGTTCCTCATCGCCCAAGTTTCAATTGGACCAAAACTTGGAATCATGCAAGTTGAATAGTATGATGAATGAGAACTTTCAAGCATTGGAAAATCAAGACTAATTACTTGTTCACATGGATGTGTGAGTCAAGTGAAGGACTAAAGGGATCAAGTACACATTCTTGTGCACTGGTCCTGTCCACCACAAAGCTCGTTAAGACTATTTGATTTACTAAAGTTTAGTAAATATGGTTATACTTACAAGTTTAAGTATAATTCTGAAACATTGGAAAAGTCTCAATGTATGGCAGAACGAATGGGAAGAATCAAATTAGGCAGAAAGATAAAAGTTTCTCAAATCTGAAAAGATGGGAGAGTACTTTAGTATCATGTTTGTGATCATCTTAATGATTTAGAAATCATATCACAATTAGTCCTCTAAAGGTCATCTTAGTGCATTCTTATGACTAAGAAGAGGAGTCATGAATTGTTGAAATGGTTAGATCAGGAAGATGAGTCATACTTCGTTCCAAAACAATTCTTAGAGTCATACTCCAAGATTGTAACTTGAGTGACATATCTTAAAGAAAGGTTTAAAACACTTGTCAAATGTAAGAGTAAAAGTGTCCTACTCTTGTACATTTGAAATTGGTAAGTTATGATGTTTTGGATAAAACAAAGACCAACTAAGGCCAATTGTGTGAAGTGTTTGTCTTGATAAAGAATCCGCACTATCTCTTGAATATTTGGCAAGATAGTCTTATATGTCAAGAGGATAGTGGGAGTCTTAAAGATCCTAAAAAGAATTTCAAGAACTAATCAAGAATAAAACCTGAGGTTCTTCACTAGCACACGACTTGAGGTTTATAACCTATCGTGTTGACATATTCTGTGCCCATTCCAGTTAAAGTTGGCTTTGCATAGGAGTTCTGAAAGTTCTCAATTGGTTGCATAACAACTTGGAAGCAATGGCAGGCCCTGTATTGCCAGGTGGCAAGAAGTTAAGATTGCATAAGTTCAGTCCATATGAGTTTGGATTTCTCATTATCCTTGTCTTGTGACTATGGTTTTGACGATTCACATGGATAAGAACACATACACCATAAAATCTAAGGGTCATAAGGTTTCTCTCCGATTCATGAAAATGATGGTGAGGAAACACTTCCACCAAGTAGATTTGAAGCAGATGGCAAAAGGTCTAAACAATTGAGACTATGATTACGACATCCCTTTTCATAGTTCTGAAATTGTTTAGACACACATGCATGCTATCTAAGGGAAGGTGTATGATTTTGATAAAGTTTTATCAAAGCATCTCGTATCAGAAATCTGAACTTTGGTAAGAAGGTCAATAAAGTATTGATTTCTAGAAGTCCAGCTGATTTCTGAGTACATGTCAAAGCTAGTGGGAGCATAAGTGTTATGCTAATAATCATCATGTTAGTGGGAGCATGATAATTATTGTTAGTGTTGCAAGTTAGCAATGTTAATTATAGAAAACAAAAGTTTCAATTTGTGAGGCTACAGGGATTGAAAAAGTTGTTTTGCTATAATTAAGGGAGAGGATATACTTCATTTCAGTTCTAAAGGCTTGGATTGAGACCTTAATCATCTTTAGTCAAGAATATATATATGAATTTCATGTTGGATTGGTTCAACTTAAGGAAATTCTATATATTGCGTTCTCAAAATTCGATTATGATTACGGCATCCCTCTTCATAGTCAAATTTTGAAAACATGGCAAATAAAAATATTGTAGCAAAAGACTGGTCTAGAATCATGTCTTTATGTGAGACATCATGAATCGTGTACCATTTGCTTTGGGTACAGGATCGATTGCATGTGCTATAATATTTGTCATTTCTAAATTTTTCCAAATGCCCAGAGGCATTAAGAAGGGAAAAGGTCTAGAATTGGATATGACTAAAATGATTAAGCAATTGTCGAGGACAATCTGAGGTTTACCAAAGATTGGTTGCTCAGGGACAGTTGGAAGTATAGTGCTAATTTTGGAAGGACCATATTGACATATTCTGAAAAGAGGCATCTCTTATTCAGAAGTGATAGTCAAAATGAGAATATGGAGTTGTCTCCATAGGTGGAAGTTATCTGTGTAAGATTAGAAAACTTAATGCAAGAAGCATGTCCAAAGCAATGTACTTTGAATATGAGACTTAGTTTCCATGGAGTTGATCTCCATTGGAATACCTTATAATGACTGCTGACAAGTCTTTGTGACTTTGTACATATTCATTACAAGAGGGTCAGTGCATATAAGTTTAAAATCTAAACAGATTTCGATAAATGATAGGAATTTGAAATTCTCACATTTTTCGATAAGGATTTGGGAGTGTGAAATTAGAATCATTGAAATTATGTTCAATTGGTTTATTTCACAAAGTAAGGATCATAGACAAACATAGAGTGCATACTTGGTGTATGGCAAAGCTATTGTTTAAGAAAAACATAGTGTACATGCTTGGAGAATGGGACAACTAGTGTTTTTAATTCAAGTATAAAGTTGATAAAACCGAAACAATGAATAATGAGTAATCAGTATGGTGATAAATAAAAGTGTTTATTTATATTCATAGGGTTTGATACCATATTTGATTAATTTATTCTTGTGTTTCACTTTGCATGTTTTGACTTCCAGAATAACTAAGTCGCTCTTCCTGAATGATTAAGTTATTCAAACCATCCACAGTCGGTCATATGTTGGAAGTAGATATGAATCAAGACTGTCATGGGTTGGTTTGTAGAGGTCCAAGTTGGTGGACAAAGTGGTGCTACAACACTCATGAGTGCTCATAAGTTCTGAGTATTGGATTCAACCCGCGCTCATTTGAATCACTTCATGGATTTTATCACGAGTGATCATGAGACGATAATATCTTATATTATTCAAACCTAGAGATATGAGTTGTTACTATGAGTTGGTTATACATTGATTGCATGAAAACGCATTGGTAACTCGACGTTATAAAACGTGCCTTTGTGTATGATTCAACAAGTAGTAGAACAAGCCATATGAGTCGAAGTTTATCCATTCCTTTTACCTTCGGGATAAAAGCGATATCTGTGAGCCCCTCGTTGATTTAAAGATGATACATGTGAGTGCTTGGCCAAGCCAGGACTGATTTGATTTGTTCAATCAGTCAGTCATCATGAATCGGAAATCAGGAAACAACAAATGGACAGAGAGAATGATTGATAATCCATGTCTCAGTTCATATGATATCTAGAATGGAGGAATATATGATCCCTTATCTAATGGACAAGTCATTGACAAAGGTCAGAGTTCATCGACAAGGTCAGAGTTCGACAGAAGCTTTTGAGAGCTACGATTGCTGATCGGTTCCTGAAGTCATACGCAATAATAGTTTTAGACTTATCCAAGTGGGAGACTGTTGGATTAATGTCTAAGTCCATAACTATAATTGGTAAGACTTGACCCGACCCGACATGGTCCATTTGGGTTGCATGGCATCATGCATTTGGATAGACTATAATGAGAGAAATAACACTTAAGGTTGGTTAATATATTATAAGTTCTAATATATTAATAAGGTTATTTAATTAGTATTGATCAAGAATTAATTTGGAATTAATTAAGTGATCAAAAGGAGACTAATTAAATATATGGGTTGATTGTGTAAATCATTCATTCTTATATATGTGGGCTTGTGATCCAAGATTCCTTATGTTGGACTAAGTCCATGGGGTGACCCATGGATACTCCATGGAGGTTAAAATCCATGGAGCATAAGGAATGGATAAAGTTATGAGTTACATGGTGTAACCCTAATAGCCACCATATAAAAGAATCACATGGCTCAAGAAATCGTGCACTAATGTGTGAGTGTGAGGGCTAGACGATTTCAAGGAGTGTTCAAGTTTCTCTCAAGTTATTCCAAGTGTATTTGGTGTTGTGTGAACCATTTGAGGTGTCACACTTGGGGCACTACGCACTCAAGCTTCATGAAGACATTCTACATCAAAGAGTTATGTATTCTATATTGTTATATTTATTATTTTGTATGCTAGATTAGGATAATACCTTGGATGTTCATAATTGTATGTATAATAGAGAAAACATAGATCCAAGGTATTTAGGGTTGCATGTACACTTAGGAGTGTTAGAATGCTCATAACCCAACAAGTCAACCCTGCTGTTCCAACACCAACCACACCCTACTTGGGAAACCTCCCGCACTGCAGCAAATGCAACTACCATCATCATGGAGTCTGCCGAGTGTTGCATTGCACTAGATGCAACAGGAAGGGGCACACCTCCCGCAGTTGTAGGACCCTAGTCAAGTTCATCATTCCGACTACCAATGTTGGGACAAGTCCAACATGTCACCTCTGTGGTAGTGTAGGACATTTTAAAAGAGACTGTCCAACAGAGAAGAACAATGAGGAAACAGGAGGAGTCTGACCTCAGGGAATGAGGAAGCATCAAAGAATCCTACTATGTTTTGGTACGTTTTCGAAAACCCCTATAATTGTTCATAATTGTGATTACTTTCTCGTCCGGATTAAATCACGAAATCCTTATAAGGTTTAAAACCCTAATGAGAAAATTATGATAGCTTAGTAAATACGCTAGGTTCAGTTGTAGTTATACACGGCTTGTGTACACCAAACGATCATAGGGAGATCTAGTAAGAACCATTTCATGAAAGTTCATAGTTTCAAAACATCAGAACCCTCGTGTTAGTAGTACCTGTTAACTTTGAGTCAAACACTATTAAACACCAGAGACATTCATCTAGGGCATCAATGTTCTAACAAAACGATCCTTCCAAACTAACTTAACGCGCGATTCTACGACGTCATCCTGTCTAGTTCGACTGAGTCTATGTTACACCAAACCCTTTTGTCTTAAATCGTTCGATTGTAAAACTCCCGTCGCTCGTAACGACAAACTAGATGCGAACTTCGAAAATTCATCTCTCTTCGAAACCCGAAAGTATTCATGCGAAGAGTATCATCCACAAAGAAATGGACAAAGTAAGAGAACAACCCGGATGATAATAGATACGTCGTGGGACACTCATCTACCCTTAGTAGAACTTTCTTACAACAACGGCGACCTTTCCAGCATCAAGGCTGCGTCGTTCGAAACCGTCTATGGCCGTAAGTATATACCCCCTCTGTACTGGGCTGAGGTGGGCGACACGCAACTAGGCAAGAGTCAAGTCCCCGACAGCACCCTCACGAGTCCTGAAACCATCCGAGAGACGATTGAAAAGATCGTACGAAAGGGCTACGCCGATAAGAGACAAAAACCATTGGAGTTCCAGATTGGTGAACGTGTTCTCTTTGCAGGTCTCACCCTGGAAAAGCCTGATACGCTTTGGAATGAGTAGAAAGCTGAATCCAAGATACGTTGGACCGTCCGAGATCCTTGCTAGGATCGGTCCCATAGCATATAAACTCCAATTACCTCGAGAACTTAGCAACGTCCATCCCGTTTTCCGCGTGTTGAACCTAAAGAAGTGTCCGTCCGATAGGACACTTGTGGTTCCCCTCGACGATATCGAGCTAGACGAGAGTCTATGCTTCATGGGGGAATCATTCAAATTCATGGAACAGGAATTCAATCGAACAAAGTAACGTCACATCCCAATAGTGAAGGTACGCTGGAATGCCAAGCGGGAACTTGAATTCACTTGGGAGCACAAGAATACAAGGAAACAGAGGTACCCCCATCATTTCCAAGTCCGCGAGTTACATATTTATTCTTGATTTTCGGGACGAAATTCCCTTTAACGGGGGGATGATGTGACAACCCGGAACTTTTATCTCGAACACTTAGTCAATTCAATCAATGTTAAACTTGTTCTGTTGACTTCTTGTACTGTTTAAGGGTCCATTTAAGCATTCTAAGCTTGAGTACAACCAAGGTTGAGATTAGGAATGAGTCAGCAAGTCGTATAGTGTCAAAACCGGGCCATACACACCCTTAGGGGGAGTGTACGGCCGTACACATGGGTGTGCGGCCGCACACTCACCTCTTGGCCGCACACTCACTTCTAGGCAGCACACCCACCCTTATATAAAGGGTAGACCCCTTTCCTTTCATTCCTTTTAACACCTTGGTAGCACACCACTCCATTTCTCTCAAGCTTCTTCAACCACAAACCCTCCCAAGGCTTCAAAAACGTGAGTAATTCATCCCTTAGCTTATTGTGCTTGAAGAGCCTCCTGATCTAAGCATTTATTCATCATGTCCCGTCATGTTCTTCATCTCTTTGAAGGAGTGCGGCCGCACACCCACATAAGGTGGCCTCACACTCCTAAAAGACCCTCCAAAGTGAGAGTTGGACTTCCATCTTCGAGTTAGACATGACCATAGCCTTGTTGCACCTTAGAATTGGCGTTTTGGACACAAACATGTAGGGTGTACGACCGCACACACCTGTGTACGGCCGCACACACCCTTGTGCGGCAGCACACTCATGTGTAAGGTAGCACACTCCCTTGTGCGGCAACACACTCATGTGTGCGACTACACACACACCCTAGGACCACAAACCATCTTTAAGACCCTTAACTTGTACTACAACTAAGTATGGACCTATAACACTTCATGGATGCAAGTATGGACCTTGAAAACACCTCAAAGGCACCTTCCATCATGAGTGTACGGCTGCACACCCATTGGGCCGCACACCTATGGCCGTACACACCTTTAAGGTGGCCATACACCTCCCTCATGCAATCCTTTAAGGTTCTAACACTTAGTGCAAGTAGTGCCAAGTTCTTAGAGTGGTACTCTATCACATTTAGTAGGGAAATACCTTCATTTGACTCCTTTATGTGTCATTACATGTTAATTAGGATCAAATCATGTTCAAGGCTTCACTTGAACATCCCGCACTCTGTATCGATTCTTCATTCAAATCGCCCGAGGAGAGTTCATACCCCTACATTTTCCGTGTTTTTAATGTTTTCAGGGGGGAATACAAGCCAAACTCAAAGTATTTTATTAAGTTTTAAACTTATTAATACAGTCCAACGATTTCCACGTTTAATAACATATTCAGATATTTTATCCCTTTTTGTAATATGTTGAGCATAAGGGAAACTTTTGTTTTGGAAATATAACTTCATAGCTTTCAGAAAGGTTTTTACAAAGCATTTTCCATATCAATTCTAATAAACTATAATGGGTATAGTTTGCGATAACCCTCTAGGCAATTTTTACCAAATCAGAATTCATGGATGAATATATATAAACTATGGCAGATTTAGTTTATGTTATATATTTTCTCAGGAGTATAAAGTACTATTATTCAAGGATAATTATTGTTTTATACTGTTTCTAGCTAGTAAACTAGATTATACAGAATTGTGAGGCTCTACTTCAATACTGTACCCTTAGGTGTACAGGGATAAATCCTATCTCAGTATAACCAGAGTCTCCTGGAGGGAGAGCATGAGATTTGTGAATAGATTTATTCAGGACCGACAATCCCACACCAGAACTGCTAGCTACAGTTAGGCAGGCATGCCTGTGGTGGACAGATGTCATTTAGCTTTAACGCCTGAAGAACGTTATAAAGGTTTCTAGGTCATATCAAGCATGGTTATACGACTCGCAAATAAGTATAAACTAACTTTGGTTTACGGACTCTACTCTTCATTTGTTTTATTTTGAGTAATAAAACTATTTTTATATATACTGATAGTAATCAGGGATTTCTAAACTTGCATCTCTACCTCTAGGACGGATAACCTGTTTTTAGGGAAAATATGGGATTTTCCCAGGATAACACCGGCATTTCTAAAACTGATGGTTTATTTTCTACTAATAGATAACGGATATTCATTCCTTGACTCCTTGGATTGTGCGTATTTAGTACGAACCGGGAAGTCATGGAAGGAACGGGTTTTCAAACACGTTTTTCATAAGAAAATATAGGATTTTCTTGAGGAACACTTTTCAAAAGAATCAAAGAACATTTTTCCACCAAAACTAAATGCTTATGAACTCACCAGCTTTATGCTGATATTCTTTCAAAACTGCTTGTATTCTCAGGGAATTAGTAGACAGGTACTTCCAGGATTTTGGATAAGTCGGGGCGTTAGAGTCACGTCTTTCCATTTTACTTTTGATATGAACAAAACTATGTATTAAGACAATGTAAACCTTTTTCATATATGTATTTAATGTATGGTTGTGTTTACTATGTTTGTTATGATACAACTGTTGTGATACTACGCATGACGTCAACCACCCCCGAATGTTTCCGTCGTTCCGGTTTGGGGGTGTGACAATTAAGACCTCCTACAAAGAACAAGGGACCAAACTAGCTCAAGGGACCTCATTTTTATGCCTTAGGACCCTTCCTAGGGTCTGAAAGGACAGCTCATCTCGGCCAAAACAAGTCATGCACCAAATGACATTCTTGGGACAAGAAATATACCAAAAAGCAACCCAAAACAAGATCTACACAATTCCAAGCATAAAGGTGGAAGCTTTATACCTTTTGAAGCTTCCCCAGAAGATGAAAACTCCAGATCTACAAGCTTGGTTCCTTCCTTGACTCCTTTGATGCTCTTTCTTCTTATTTAACTACACCAACAACACACTTTAGGCTCCAAAACTCTCTCTTATGGACTAGGGTTTGCTAAGAACGGTTCAAAGGCTTGGAGGCTGAAAGAGTGAAGCAAAAAGACCCATAATGATGCTTAAATACCCTCCAAACCCTAAAATTTAGGGTTTCTCCTGGACTTTAGTACGCCCAGCGTACATATGTGTACGCCCAACGTATTAGGGAATGCCCTAGTATGCTTAGCGTACTAACATGTACGCCCAATGTACTACTCAAACTTCGATAATTACCATTTTGCCACTAGAGCTTCCCATGGCCACTTCATTCCATTCTAAGGACCAAAAGTGACATACTTAAAACCCAAGGGATGAATTTGAAGTTACTTGAAAGATGGGGTGTTACATGGAATGTCAATATACAACGGGTCCTGTCATCCTCGGGATGGAATACCCTCGAGCCTAATCAACCATCGAGTTGGTATGCCCCCGGCCTATTGGCTTACGCACAAAGCAGTAAACCCTCAACCACTAACCAAATATGTGCACATATAACAGATAAACATATAAACAGTCTACAGACAGTCAGACATATATATAGATCACTAAGCATAACATCATCCTATATACCAGGATACCGATCTAACAGATCACTACAACACGATAACATACTATCATATAACAGGACATGTCGGCTTTGGTGCCTTCGACCCGTAATTACAGTGAGGAAAACTTACATCACAATCTGGACAAAAGCTGATGAGGTCTCGACTCCGAATCTCAGCTCTAACCGACACCTATTCCAACCAGATGACCAATCTCAATCAAAATCCCAAAATACCCTTAAGGTCGAACTTTGTCAAACTTGGTCAAAGTCAAGTTCAAACTGGTCAAAATCTATAAATCAACTGAGTCAACCCAACCGAGTCAACTCAGCAAGCGTATGTGGGGTGTACTCTGGGTGTACTCCTCCGTTTGACTATATCGGGGCTGTTGACCGCGTACGCTGGGCGTAACCCAGGTACGCTCGGCGTAACGCCAGACTTTTTTTTCCATTAAGCACTTAATACACGTCTTAACACGTCCAAATGCAGATCTAAGGTCAAAACGCCATTAGGAGTCATAAAGTTTCCAACTTTATGACCTTCCATACTCACAAAGTGCTTAATCCATAAAAACCCAACATCTTAATGCCTTAAGACTCTCCATAACATGCATGGGATAAAACCAACCTTTAGGACTCCATTTTTATGACTTAAGACCCATCCTAGGGTCTGAAAGGACAACTTAATGGGTCAAGAACATGCCATGCTCAAGATCTAACATTTTGGGACCAAAAAGCATCATTAAAACACCCGTTTTTAGATCTATATGATGGAGGGATAAAGTTTCAAACTTTATACCTTAAAAAGGTTGCTAATGAGGTACAAATCCCAGATCCAAAGTGGTGAGGGAAATGAATGTGGTTGGCGGAAGATGGTGGTGGTTGGCGGCGGATGGTGGTGGGGAACGGTGATCACAGAGAAATAGGTGGGGGGGTATTTTTTGTTGGGAAAATGACTCTTGAGGGTAATTAACTTTTGCGTCTGTACTCATTTGGTCCCTTTCCTTTTTTTTGTATTCAATATACCATCGAACTTATTGTTTGTGTTCACCATAACCCTTTTGACTGGTTTTTGACACTACAAAAAAAAAATAACATTTAGTGGCATACATTTTTAATGGCATATCTTTTTTATGCCACTATAGTACATTTTTAATGACACATTTTATATGCCACTATAAAGTTAATAGATTTAATGGCATTTAATAATTTGTGTCACTAATATTAACATTTATTAATGACATAAAAAAATTAAAAATGCCACTAAAAGCTCTATATTTTGGTCATATATTCTTTTATATTTTATATACCACTAAAAAATTATTATGTGATTTTACGGTTTTGTGCCACTAAAAAGATTTGAGTTTCCTTAATTATTCCCTGCTCCAAAATAAATCAACGTTTATTTCTAAAAACCAAGAAATTTGAACACGCCCCCCATTTCTTATACCCTAATCGATCGAATTTCACATCTCCAAGCATCATACATCCCGCTGATGGTGAGTTTGCAAAAATCGAATAGTTGATTTCATTGGATCCTTATCTAGATTATGATCAGCAAAATCCAAATCAAAATCCATAAGATTAGATCTAGTGCTCTTTATTGTGTTATTACTCTTCTCCAAAACAACACAAAGCTACGATCGAGGAAGATGAACCAATTATTATGCAGAATTCCCCTTTTATCTCCCATTGCAGGGGTTTTAATCTCGAAGCCTTCTACAAATACCTCTTCAGTGCTTCTACTCTTGTTTTATCTCCATTTGGTTCGGTAATCATACTTTAATTTAATTTTCATCCGATTTCATCCTTTTTTATGCACATTGCTAAATTATTGTTTGAATTTCTACGGTTGAGAAGTTTTTCTCTCAGTTGACTTTGAATATAGTCATGAAACGCATTATCTTGCTTCTAATTTTTCCACGATTGTCAAAATATGACTCGATAACGATTATTGTGGAAGTTTTAGCTTATCTTTTGATAAACTCTTACTTTTAATATTGATAGATGACTTCCAAATCATAGGTTCTCTTCCCAATTGAGTATTCTGAATCCAGATAGTGTTACTAGTGATCACTTGGAGTTTTCTCTCTGGGCAGGCGTTCATGGCATCACTTCTCAAGTTAGTGGTGTTCTTTCCACACGAGTAAGTTTGGTTGATTGGTTTCCCTTACTGATTCATGAGAGTTGATTACTTAAGTTTGCATCAGTTTTGGATTAGTGTTTGTTTAACCAGGTGATAATTGTATCTTGTAGTCTTTGTTATATGTTGGTGGATAGGGGAAATGGGCGATTCCAACTGCTGCATCTATGAATTGGTCCTCAAAGATGGAATTAGGTATCTAAGTAAAACCTTTTTGTCAAAATTTGGGCGATAAAAAGTAAGAATTGTGTGCTTGAGGTTATTGGGCTATTTTGTAACTTTAGATTATGGGTGTTGAATATTTATAAGAGAAAAAGGAACTCGATTAATATTTGCCAAAATGTATATCTATATTAGTATATAGTTATTTTGAATATAAGTATATAACAATATAATAACATGTAATAGCAAAGGGAGAAGCTCATGGAATAGAGCAAAATCAACACTAGGAATAGCACACTTTTTAATCATCTTTTTTATACCAACTTTAGGGAAATGGATGCTTGTAGGGGAGGCATGTTTTCTTTTTCTTTCTTTTTATTTTATTTTCTTGGAATATAATTTGTTGATTTTTTTAACAGGTCTCAAACTACTAAAGGTATTTGGAAAACAAGATGTCCTGTTATTAACCTTGCAACATTGTAATGGATCTTAAGGCTAATGATGGATGAGAGTGAGGATATGTTGTTTTAAAAATTTATGTTCTTTTTTATTGCTATTTTCTTGAATAAGTTTCATTGTGCTTTAGTTTTTTTTTTTTAACATTATGTTATTTCTTCAGGATAATACCGTGTTGAAAAAACAAAGTGTGTTTTTTGCGCTTGTTGTTTCAGATATAGTGCTTATAAACATGTATATTTTCCTTTTTCTTTTCTTGTAGACTGAAGTTATTTATTAAATAAGTTTGTGTTACACAGGTGGTGTTATTGGGTGTGAGCAGGCTGCAAATAAACCTCTTTTGAAACTTCTGAACACTGTTTTCCAGATAAGTTTTTTGCACCTATATATTTTAGTTTTATTACTTTTATACATTATTTATGATTTGTTTATTGATCTTGTGGTTCATGTTTTTCAGGTTGCGGTTGTTTAGTCCATGTAATACAACTTAAATGTTTTACGCAATAAAAAATGGGTAATTTTGTCTCTTTTATCTTACTTCTGTATACATGTATTTTATATAATCTGATGCAAGTATTCTTTTTCCCTTTTATTTATATGTAGACACCTGTTGAAAATCTAGAGCTTGTCTTGAGGGAAGATATCCAGAAGGTATCTTTTTGCTTTCCGTATATATTATGTTCCTAAGCCATAAGCCACAAACACACAGCCTGAGTGAATTTTTCAATGTAAGATGCAAAATATAGCGTTTCAAAATTTCAATAATCTTTTTCTTTTGTATATTTACTCTTTTTTCTTATATAAAACAATTTCATATCTACAATATCATAACTTATCACTTGCATGACTAAGTTCAAGTTGTTGCACTATCTAGTTATGAAGAAAAGGAAGAACGGTTTAAAGAGTATGTATGCATCTTTTAAAAATATTTACAATTATACCCTTTTGAGATACAAATTATACTAGTTATTTATTTTTTTCTTTGAAGGTGGCTGATTTGAGGCAAAGGTTCTTACATTCTATTTCCCTTGGTTGTCTAGCAAGTGATAGGCGAGGAGTAGTTCCTTCTTTTGGTTTTTCCTTCAAGTTGTAGACTCTTTTTATAAAATATGACATTCTGTAAAAAGATTAAAAGCTTTTGTCAAATTTTCTGGTGATGCTGGCAACTGTAAGATGTGAAGAAATTGCTAACGAGAGATATTCTTCGTTTTCCACAAATGAGGTACGTATTTTGGTAACGAATTATTTTTAAACGTTATTTTTTAGATATTTAAGTTAAATAAATTTTACAATCTAGTTATGTGTTTGGCTTTGGAAAGAAGCTTAGTTTAAAAACAGTTGGACTGTCATGTTTTTGTCACACTTTCAAAGTGATAGCAACATAATTTAGAAGTAGGTTGCTATACTATCAAAGTATATCAATCTACTTTGAAAGTATATTGCTACTACTTTGAAAATGGGACAAAAACATTAGGAATGTCATGTTTTTTTTTTTTTTGTCATTCTTTCAAAGTAATCTAGTTATGCTTTCTTTCGGTTCATTCATACAAAAGTAGTAGAAGGTATGGAGAGTTAGAGACTAATGGTATATATGGTAAGGTGGATATTTTGGTAATTTTTTGAACAATAGCATTATAATAAACTAGTAGTAGTAGTGACCTACATTTTTATTAATTTATTTCAAATGCCATGTAGCACTTCTATAGTTCCATGCAACTCTAATTCAGTCAACCACCGAGATTGCCTTCTGAATGTCTCCATAATGATGGTAGTAAGTTTTATGTGCTTTTGTCTTCTGTTTGTAAGATGTTCTTATAGACATGGTTTATTTGTTCTTAATGCTAAATTATTTATTTCTAAACTATGAATTATGTAACGATATTTTGAATTGTCTTTGTTTTTGGACAGGAAATTACTAATATTGATTTTAGAGTATGAGATAACATGATTTTATTCAACCTAACATGGAGTTTGGGGAAGTTCATATGCAATTAAGTTTCAAGTTTATTTATTTGTTTATTATTATTTGTTTACTTTTGTTATTTACTTTATGTTAATCATGTATTTGGTTTCACATTTATACATATTTGATATTTACTTAGATATTTGATTCAATAAGATTAAAACCATTGATGAAAAACAATAACATTTTTATTTTTGTCTATGTGCTACAATTTAATTATTTATTTTATTGTATATTATCGATAAAAAATATAGATATAAATAGCCTAAATTCTAGAATCTCGTTAGTATTTATCGGTGCAAAATGTGTCATAAAATAATTTTTTGTATTTGTGGCAAATAAAAAGTGCCACTAAAATCAAAAAATGTGTAACTTAATATAGAATGAATTCTTGAATCAAATGAGCATTCAATGGCACAAAAAATGTGCCACAAAAACTTTTCTTCTATTCTGACAAATAAAAAAGTGTCACTAAAAATCCAAATTTCTGCAACGGCAAAAATAAAATGTGTCACTAAAAGGTTTTAGTGGGAGCGTTTCTAGTGGCACTTATTATGTGTGCCGCGGATTCTTTGACATGCCTTTAGTGACATTTTTTTGGGGTTTTAGTGACACTTTTTGTGTGCCACTAAATGACATATTTTTTTGTAGTGTGACCTGTGGTAGCCGGTCAAAGGGTTATGGTGAACACAAACAACAAGTTCGATGGTATATTGAGTACAAAAAAAAGGAAAGGGACCAAATGAGAATAAATGCAACAGCTGGTTGCCCTCCTGATTAATTTTCCCTTTACTCATTTACAACAAATCTCACGTCATCTCCTACTGATATTAATGACTTTATGATATTCATTCTTGCTTCTCTTCAAAACATAACTCACGAAAGAACATTATTCATACATGTACAACTTTGTAATGCACTTGAATATTTATTAGGGGAATCTTGACTAAGCAGATGCATTTCATGACTGTATTTACATTTCCAATCAAATGATTTATCGTATCATGGATTCTAGACAAGTCTACAAACGAGTGGAATCACAAGTGCTGTGATTTTTGAGTTTACTTAGCTTTAAGATCGAATTCATGGGATAAGATACAACATCAATATGTACAATATCATGCTGCTTTTGTAGACACATCACCATAATATACCTTGAGGTAAACGTTTATGCTGATAAATATACCTCTCATACACAGTCATATCCTTTTGCAGAGAGGTGTTGACAGCTAACTACAGTAAGCATATCATAGACCATGTTTTAACGAGGTTACCCATTTGAAACGCTCTTCATATACGTTATAGCCAAAGAAGGTTGCAGTCTTTGATAACTTTGCAACTTTAATTTCATTTAACTTTTCGGGGAAAATGACTCAGGAGGGTAACCAACTGTTGAGTTCGTTCTCATTTGGTCCCTTTTTTTGTACTCAATATATCATCTAACTTGTTGTTTGTGTTCACCATAACCCTTTGACCGACTATCACAGGTCAAAAGGGTTATGGTGAATGCAAACAACAAGTTCGATGGTATATTGAATACAAAAAAAAAAAAAAAATAGACCAAATGAGTACAAACGTAAAAGTTAATTACCCTCAAGAGTCATTTTCCCTTTTTTGTTAAGATGGAGGGAAAGAGAAATAGGGTGGGTGGGCCCTTTTTTATGTTTTTGTTTTAAGTTAAAAAAATATAAAGTAAGTTAGTTTATGTATTTCAGTAATTAAAGATAATGAAAAGTATAAATTATAAGGACATAATCGTCTTTTTAAGTATATAGGGACCACAAACAATAAAAAAAATCCAATTTTGAACCACTGCACCACTAAAACTTTTTGGATCAAAATCACATAATTTTATCTACCAGAAGGAATTTTTACAATTTTCTCCTTCAAAAATAAATTTTAGATAGGCAAAATAAAATGTAAACTTTTTAGGTTTATGTGCAGGGACCAAGTTCAACCTCTCCGAAATTTAAAAGTTATATGTACAATGTAATTGGTGGGAGAAACATCAAAGATCTCCCTTGCTTCAACTTATGCGAGCATGAAGTGATATGCTGTAGCAATGGCGTTTAAAATCCTTACCAGAACCCTCGTTCTACCAAAATCCATCAAACAAATCCGAAGTCAAATCCCTAATTTTTCTACATCAATCTGCAGCAACACGACTCCTCTTTCAAATATTTTCGAAAGGTACGGTTTCCCACCTTCTAATCTTCATACTTTTTTCACAAAGAACCGATTTTTGCTCGATTCCAACGTTCCCAATGTCGAAATGTCCTTGAAAATCATATCATCCTTCTCTTCTTCCAAGAATTTTGTTGTCTCAATGGTAAATAACTGTCCTAGGGTTTTAGAACTCGATTTTCTCAAGAAATGGGAAATGGGTATTTCCAAATTAGGGTTTTCAGACAACAGTAGTCTGACAATGAACATCCTTGAAGTTTCCAGGAAATTCGATTTATACCCAGATGATGTTTTACAATGTATGGAGTGTTTGCGGGGTTTTCGGTTTACCCCTGCTACCATAACTAGGATTTTAGAGGAACTTCCAATGATAATCACCATGAACGAAGAAAATATTTGGGGTAAAATCGAATTCTTATTAGGAATTGGAATCCACAGGAGTAAAATAGACTCCATAATCCAAACTTATCCATGTATTTTAGGATTTGGGGTGGAGAACAAGTTGAAGCCTTTAATCTCTGAGTTTACTGAAATGGGGTTTAAACCTAATGACATTAGAGAAGAAATCATGAGAAACCCCAAAATCCTTCAATCAGAAGTGGGGGAGCTTTCGAAATGTCTGAGAATGTTAAACAGTTTAAAATGTAGAGTCCCAATTAAAGAAAAGATTTTTAGCGACGGTGTATTTAGGGCGTCATATAAAGTTAAGTTAAGAATCGATTGCTTACACAAACACGGGTTGATATATAAAGATGCATTTAGCATATTATGGAGAGAGCCGAGGGTGATATTATACGAATTAGATGAGATTAATAAAAAGATTGAGTTTTTGATAAATACGATGAAGTTTGATGTTGTTTGTTTGGTTGAGGTTCCGGAGTATTTGGGGGTAAATTTTGAGAAACAGATTGTGCCTCGTTATAATGTGATTGAGCATTTGAGATTGAGAGGTGGAATTGGTGATGAAGTAGGATTGAGGAGTTTGGTTAAGTTTAGTAGGTTAAGATTTTATAATCTTTATGTGAAGCCGTATCCAGAATGTGAGATGATTTATGGGAGGTTTGTGGATGTTAAGGTTAGGAAGGGATGTCCGGAAGGAATGTGGAAGCTTTTTAAACCACAGAAGTATCCAGAATCAGAAGAAGATTTGAAGAACATGAAGTCATTTATGGAACAACTGCGATAATAGAGAAAATCATTTGATTTTGCTGATGCATTTTGGAAACCTGGGATGCATAATCTTGTAAATTCAGTCACACAAAGGTATTGATATGTATAATTGTGTTTGGAAAAGCTTTATATGGCTTTTTTTGTGATGAGTATGAGGAGGGTATTTATGTCTTTTGCACATTCCTACCTTACCTTGTTCCATTTTTGTGAATTGCACTGATAATCAAGTTTCACGACCCCATTGTTCATGCCGATTGTAGATTTCAAGTGCAGGTTTGCAATGGTTTATTATCCTTCTTTTGCTCTTTGCAAATTGCAATATGAATAACTTTTCTTCTTATGGTTCACTTCTCAGAAGTGTTTTACTTGAACTTTGTCTGTGACTTGTTGAGAATGTCATGTTAAAAATGTTGAAGCTATAAAAACTCAATTTGCCCAAATAAAAGAGGTTATAATAAATTACTTGAAGTAATTATTGATGGAAAAATGTACATGAATGTTCAATTTTTGGTAAATTTCGAACAAATATATTTCAAGTTTTGTATCACATGAAATATTATATAGAATTGCAAATAATATTGGCGTTATCCTAAATTCTTGAAAAACATATTTCTTGTAGAAAGAAAAACATTTTGATGAGATTCTAAATACAGAAAGAGAACGATGTTCTATAAAACATAAAACAGGTGAGGCATTCTGGTTTTTTTTTTTTTTTTGGATGTTTTGGTGGGTCAAAATAAATTTCTTTGTTTGATGTAGAATAAAAAGATTGCGTTTGAATCTTGAATCCGCATCAACAATTGTTGAAGAAATCAATATTTATGGAAATTATTTATACACAAATTTTGCAACGAGAAATTAAATATCCTCTTATTTTTCTACCCATATAAATTGGTAATGAGGGGGTGTTTGGATAAATATGTTTTTAGCTTATTAGCTTATTGCGGTGGGAATAAGCAGTTTTTTAAAAAGTGTTTGGAGAAATTCGAACCCCAAGTTCCAATTCACAACCAACAGGAGCAGAATCATGATGTTTTTTTTTTTCCCGTTTGTTCGATGTCCGATGTGTTTCTCAAGAATCCTCGGTTGTGTAGACAATTTGGGTTTGATGCAAAAGCTTTAATAAGCACAGTGGAAGGGCCACGTCTACCAGATCTCTCGGATTCAAAGTTTTTTTTAGGATTACTTCCCTCTCCCGGCGCCATGTTCATCATCATATTTCTTTGACTAACACTTGTAGATAGAGAGAAAGGGGCACGAAATAAACACGCACAACAAGAGAAATACTATGTTCTTTGTTTTAATTGTACATCCAGCACACATGTGTTCGATAATACATAACAAGAGAATAGAGACATGCGATTTCAAGGGAGTTAGGTTGTGTGTGTGCATGTATGAGAGAGAGAGAGAGAGAGAGAGAGAGAGAGAGAGATTATCACAACCACAATCACCATCCTTCGATTTGATTCAAGAAGAGGGGATTCAAAGAGGGAAAATATAGGATTAGAGCTTCTAATCGAAAGGAAGAACGTCATGGCAGCAATCACCATACTTTGCAACATCCACAAAAATTTCAGTCATCACCAAGACTTGCAAAATTAGATTCAAGGAAAGAGGGAGAGAGAGATGTATAGAGGGTAAAATAGATTTTGCACCCTTTTTTACAAAGAAAAGGGGGAAGAAGAAGCAGCTCCTTATTTCACACATGAACACACAGTCATAACATTGATTAGGGGTGTTCGTTTTGATGGATCAGTTCGATCCGATCCAATTAAGTAAATCCAAATTGATTTCGATCTTCAAAATATGGATCCGAAAAGTCCAAACTAAATTCAAATCTGATCCGATTCAATTCAATTACAATTTGATTGGATCGGTTTTTATAATTCGATTTTCAAAAGACATAACATTTTATAACATTTTATAACGATATATAATTATAATATTATCCAATTTTTACAGACAAAGCAAAAACAAATTATTTAGTTGTAATTTAAAATTTATAAACAACTACTAAGAAGGTATATAATTTTATATTTAATAGATAAAACATTTTTGAAAGAAAATGCATATTAATTTTTTTTATTAGGTAAAACCAACAATTTCTTGAAAACTTAAAAGCTTTTATGACATTAGCCCTTTTGAATATTCAAAATCAGTTTTGAGCAATATAAAGTAAGGGGAAATGACACAAATGCCCTACGAACTTTCTAGGGTTTATCCGTTGAGTCCATAAAGTTTTTGTTGGGCTTTATGGGGTCCCTAAACTAGGATATGACATGCTCTTTTAGTCCCTGTTAACCTGTAATAGCCGGTTCAGTGACATTTTAGACATAAAAAACTCACATTGTGCCCTTATAAAGCCAAAAAAATAAGTTCGGGGATCAATTCGTACCAAAAAAAACTCTCCTTTTCTTCTAAAGCCGACTCACACTCAATTCGTACTCTCCCAAGAAATCGATCACTGCTCTTCTTTCCGTCTTCACCCTCCATCGTCACACACACCCACCAAAGATCACAGCCCTCTTCTCCTTCTAATCGATTCTCGATCACAACCCCATTCCACTATTTTCTTTGATTTAATTTCAGCTCTTCAAGAAATTCACCCCGCCCTTCCTTCTTCTCTGTTCAAAATCGCACAAGTTACCTCTCCTTTTCCCTCCGAGTTGCAGGTTTGATGGATGCGATGTTGAGAAGGATGTGTGGGTTTCATGAGGTTCACAGAGAAAACAAGAGTTAATCTCTTTTTTTCTTGCAGGTGATTGGTTGTGGTGGCTGGTGGTTTTTATGGGTTATGGGTGCTCCAATGGTGGCTTATTTCACGAGACAAAGGGGAGGAATAAGGGTGTTTAGATTGGGCTGTTATGATATTGATTCGATGGTGATTAAGGTGGGTTATGGTGGTTGTAATGGCTGAATAAAATGTTGATGAGCAGTTGGTTCAGAAGGGTACAAATTAAGTGTGAATCGGGTTTAGAAGAAAAGGGGACTAAAAGAGCAGGTCATATCCTAAGTTTAGGGACCCATAAAGCCCGACAAAAACTTTAGGGACTCAACGGGTAAACCTTAGAAAGTTCGTAGGGTATTTGTGTCATTTTCCCTATAAAGTAATTGATGTGTTTGTTTCAAAGAATACGCAGACACACCATTTAAAATGATTTTTACAAGTTTTTTTGCATTAATATGGGTTTTTGTTTTATAAAATTTTAAGTTATGGACCTTCCTATTAATATAGACTTTTTAAGTTATAAAAACATATATAATGTACCTTTGTTTTATAAATTTTTGTTACATATGGACTTTTGGACCCCACCTCTGGTAAGTCTTGGTAAGTCTCAACAGGTCTGGTCCAAGATACACCAATTTCTGCAAAACCGGTCTGGTCTAAAAGCCAGTCTAGTTTGGTCAAAATGCTCACCCCTACGTCCAAGAACTAGGAACCAAACATGATAAGGCTTAAGGCTCAACATGTCCGGTCCAAGGTGCACAAATTTCTACAAAACCAGTCTGGTCCAAGAGCTGGTCCGATCCGGTCCGGTTCGGTCCAAATGCTCACCCCTACGTCCAAGAACCAAGCCTAAGGTCATGTTTAATATACCTCTGACCGAGTTGGGTCACACGTTTTTGGCTGACTCGGTCAGCCAAAGTTGTTTGATACGCGCATTTTGGATGTCTTACTCGGTAAGCTAGATCTGACCTGAAAAGATGAGAGATATTGACTGACTGAGAAAGAGATTAACGATTCCAAAACTGCCCTTGCCCAAGCGTTCCAATTTTCAGATCCTTCACCCCGTTTCTTCTATCTTTCAGCGACGATCGACGAGTTGAGCATCTCCCCCCACCGATCGACGATTCGAGCCTCGGCCCCTATCGATCGACGATTTCTGTTTCTTCTTATCAGGTACGGCTTCTGTTCTTGATTCAATTTGTATGAAATTTTTGGATTGTAAAAGTTTTGATAATCCAGATCACAACAAAATTGGCTTGAATCCACATGTTTGAGAACTCTATGTGATGCTAGCAATGAATCTTCTCCTTTTAAATTTGGAATGTTTGCAGATGCTTTCACAAGAGAAATTGCTTCTTGTAAGTTCTTCGAGAAGTATTTATATTGCCTTTGGTGGGGTTTGAGAAATTTAAGGTATGTATACGAAGTCATTCCTTACTTCTAATTCCAATTTTAATATCTTCTTTTTTCCCAGTTCATATGGACAGAATCTGGACACGAGCATCTTTATTGGGGAGACATTGTTCTGCATCTTCATATGTATCATACGCCTAATTCTATTTGCACAACAGATAGGAAACATGCAGGTAGATTAATTAGGTTTACCTGATTTTGATTTAATCAATTAATTTTAGGAGATGTGTTTTAAATTGATAAAAGAAATGTTTGTATTGAAATGAAGATGTATTTGCAATCGATGATGTTAAGACTGGAAGAATGAATGATTAAAAGAAAAGATACAGAGAGTGGATTTCTTGATTCTTAATTATGATTTCTTCTAGTTTTAGATGTATTGGTGGATTTCTTGATTGTTAATTATGATTTCTTCTAGTTTTGGATGTATTGGTGGTGGTCTCTCTTTTAGTTACCTATCCTTGCTTAATATGTAGGATACATGGTTAATTGGTTCCGGCTGCTTTTCTTATGATGTAGTTTTTAAGGTTGTAATTATTTGGTTGTATTTGTAATATCCTCACATTCATCCTTAAACTCATCATACAAATTAATTTAATGTATACAAGTGAATTAATTCTTGGTAAAATATCATTTTTCATAATTGTATAAAGAAGTAGGGTAAAATAGTCATTTTTTACCTGTCAGCACATTCACTCAGATATACAATCAAACAACATGATTTTCTTACTCAGTCACGATTTCTTACCAAGACAGACCTTTCTCAATCAGCATTTTCTCAGTCAGTAACTATCAAACGGGACCTAAGTCTAAGCCTCAATAGGTCAGGTCCAAAATCCAAGAGCCGGTCCGTTCGATCCAAACCCTATGTCGAAAAACCGGACCTGGTAAGCCTCCTCAGCAAGTCCGGTCCAAGGTCCACCAATTTCTACAAAACCGGTTCGATCCAAATGTTCACCCCTAATTTGGTATATTGTACGGTATTAACATATATGCATTATCTTTCATCTTGCTTCAAACATTAATAAGCAAATGAAGAGCCTAACATTTCACACACCTTACTAGTACAAAATTAGTTTAAGTGGTAGTGCAAGATTATACTCTTAATCTCATTTAGCATGTACAAATCCAATTACCCAAAATGTATGACATTAAAATCACCAACAACATAAGCCATCTCGATTCTCACATATCTCATGGACCATTAGATGAAAATGCAAAACACAATATTATGATTTGATAAAGTAGACGGTAAAAATATGAGCATTTAACCCAATAAAATATATACCTCAAGTTTCCAGACAAATGAAATCTAAAATAGGTTACAATTGTATATTAGGACAAAACTACATTACCTATAATGAACCAAAATTAAAATATGTTGCTATTATGCATGAAAAGTATGTTAGATTAAAACTGGAATTGACCTAAATGGATACACATTTAACCCAAAATGGAATATAAGGATTGCATGGTGAATACAAAAGAATAATGAAAAAGAAAATGTGACTATTATTGAATAGATATGTTCATTGCCATTTTTGAAACATTATGAAAACCGATAGCCATATATTACAATTCTTAAAAGTCGAAATCTGCCACGTTTTTTTTAAACCACACCCAAAATCCAAACGGATAGCAAACAAATACTTGATTCTCATATTTTACAACAACAAAAAATATCACTTCTTACCATCACCAAACAGGTATCCCAAGGAAGACCCTCCACCTGGAGCAGCATGAACCTTGGTCGAAGGGCGATCCTGTAAATTCACAAATTACAATAAATCAACAACATGTTACATTCTAAAACCTTGCTTTTTTCTTTCACCCCATTTCTATCTAAAATCTTGAGATTTGTATGATAGTGTTTATAAAGATGAGATGTGTGGCACAAAGTAAAGTTTTCATAAGATAACAGATACCGTGATGAAGTTGCCAGTATTCTGTCCATCAGCTCGGATGTAGTTGTTAAGCTTGCTACTTTGGATACCAGCTGGAATCTGTTTTGTAATATCTGGTGGTGTTATTGGGGCGGCAGTTTTAGGAGGCGGAGGTGGCTCAGTGGCGGCAACATGGACCTGGGTTGGAGGAGACTCTGTGTTGCCTGTGGACACTGCAGTGGGCTTTGGCTCACCTCCACTTCCAAAAAGGTAGTCCAGTGAACTCTGCCCCCCACCACTGCTCACACCACGACCCATGATCTCTGCTTTCAAGTTTTGTAAGGTCACAATTCAGAAATCAACAACCACAATGTGCTTATCATATAGTTCCAATTTCAAACCAGAATTAAGCTCTCAATAGGGATTACGCAGCTAGCATGATGCTTATACACAATAATCAATTATGTCACAAATTCGATATTCTATGGTTGCTAAGCATATCAATCATCTGTATCATAGATAGTTTCTTCTAATAAATCAGGCTATCGGTGAAGTTATTGAATCGATGCCAAAAAATATAGAGGATCTATACGCGAATAAACACAATCGAAAAGCAATTCCTAATACTAACACATATCAGCATCATAAACCTGCGAAAACGAGATTATTGACATATGCATGACGAATTTGACTACAATATTTGTAGCGCGATCATTTTTGTTCCGATTCTAAGGGTATAAATGGAGATAAACATGAATCACACACTAAAAACGCCAGATCTGACATCCACGCATCAATCGCAGCTCAAAAATTACGCAGAATATTAGCATGTAAGAAAAAATGCTGAGCAACGAGTCGATACAAATACAAATGGCAGATTTCTCGGCAGTTCTTTAGTTAACTAACAAAAATATCGATCGCACCAAAAAAACGAGCAGCAAAATCGGAATTGAAAAGTAGAGGGATAGAGAGACAATGGCACGTACCTGGAGTGTTGTTCTGGGATCAGATCTGGAGCAGAGCGAAGATAGAGGGGAGAATCGGTTCCTAAACACCAAAATTCTTCCGAATAAATAATGTCATTTTAAATTGCAACACTAAAGTGATAATAAAATAAAAATAATAGATAAATAAAAACAGAAGTAAATTACATAAATGGTACCTGAGGTTTCGGTTAATATGTGTGTTTGATCCTGTACAGTCCCTAGAGATTTATTTTGTTTTAGTTTTGATCCAATAAAAATACCATTTCTTCTTACTTAATGTTTTAATTTTTTTTCTATTATCAATTTATTACTATTTGTTATGTATTGCCCAGGATCATCACCATCATATTATATTGTCTCTCTAATACCCCAAACTTATATGTTGTTTATCCAATCTATTTCAATGATAAAAAAGACCGACTTACGTGCACCACGTTCACCATAATAGTTATGATTTTAAAATTATATGATCATATATTTCATAGTGAATCATTACATTCGTTGTAATTTTTTTTATAAGTATTTTGTTATGTTGCCTTTAGGTTTAAGTGCACCATAAAATTCTCTTAATCACCGTACAATTGAGAAATTCACTTTATAAAATTAAACGTTTTGTAATATAATATTCATAGTAATCTTCAATATCTTCTCGAAGCTTAAATCAATTTTCCGACCCAAAATTATTTCATTGAACGAGATGTTTGTATTCTTTGTATTTGAGTGTTATTGAAGACAATCAATGATATTAATCAGCATGTTACAATAGAGGTAATAAATTATTTTTGGTTTAGCCATCAGATAAAAACCCATTTTGGTTGACTATATATCTATAATCCAAGAGATATCTGCTTTAAGGATGAAGATAATTGTCATGGAATCTAAAGTATGTCTCTATTGGTGCCGTTTACAAACCTAGTTTTATATACATGCGATCATTTTACGATATCCGACATCACAATGTTAAAACCTACAAATTTTTAAGACCAAAAACATATACTAAAATATCTCTATGATTTAAATGTGTTTAAGAGGGTTTGATATGAAAATTAAACGATCTATAAAAAAAAGTTTGAGGTAGTATGTATTTGTGACAATTTCATATTGCGCATCGAGGTTACCTTAGTTCCAATTGTTGGTCTTTTCCAAGTTCGGATCATTTTATGAAAGAGGTAATATATGATAGCCATAACAAAATATATCGACATTATCCTTCCAAGCCTTATCAAGTTTCTCTTACAATTCAACATTCTTCGATTCCAAAGCAACAACATTATCCTCATCTTACACAACACGACCTCACATTCCTTGTACTCCCCCTGTAAGTTTGCAAGATTGGTCTGATATCCCAAACACTTAATCTATATGGCTCGAAGTGCCCTATGGGCTATGGCCCTTTTTAAATGTAATTTACATAACAAGGTGAATCATGGACAAGGCTACGGGCACAACTTGATCAACAAGATATTTCCCATATTACACCACTTTTTCATTCAAAACACCCATTTCCTTTTAAACTTCTATAAACATATCTATACACTTAGTAGTTTTAACAAAAACAACAATATACTTAGCCACCAGAATACACATCATATAAAAGATCTTAACACCCCCAAAGGCCAAAACCGACAAAATACGATTATGTTGATGTAGACACAATGTTATATATTGGCAAAGTCAATAATAATATCGGGCTGAATAAGGATATCTATGTTTTTTTTTTGAACAATTGAACTACCAACAAGGAGCTAGAAACCAAAGAATATTACATAGATATAAAAGTTAAAGGATTTTGGATAGTTACTCTGAAATGTCTTTACTTTTTTGTTTCTGTTAACATACCATAAAAAAGAATAATATACTATTACTATCAAACAAAACCTTACGGCGATGAATCATGTCTCCAAAAACTCATCTCGTTTCTGAACTTCCATACCACCCGAATAACGACACATATATTAGCCTCATCAAGCCAATCAAACACGTCAATAAGCTTATCTCTTTCAGGAAGAATAACATCAACCCACAAAAACACCTTTCGCCATAGGAAAGCCGTCATCGCACAAGACCAAAATAAATGATCAACATCTTGTTTTTCCAAACATGTTGGGCAGTTTAACGACTCCAACTCAATCCCTTTGCGACTATGATTTCATCTAGTAGGAATATGGCTTAACAGAACACGTCGGACAATAATATTTACCTTAATAAGGACATTTTTACACCACCTCGTTTCAAAAATTGCATTGAGGAGACTCAAATAATCAATATATTTTCATTTATCTTTAATTGTGAAATGATTCATGTCATTCATATTCCAACAACACTCATCTTTGTTTTCGGAAGGTTGCACATCTACCAACATTTGATTAAGCTCAATTAATTGTGTAAAAGTCACACCCCGTTTATATCACGGGTCCTATTCAAATTCCAATTATTCATCAACCGATCTCCTGACCCAATAAAAGGGTAAATACATCATCTACCCCATCCATAAACTCCCCCAATATCACCTATAACCACTTTATCCCTTGATTATTGATCTTAAAGAATCGTCAAAGCATGACCCTCCTTAGTCGATGAAGTCACACTAAAGATCGAGCTCATTCTTGATAGGTTTTCATGTGATTTTTTGTTCGGAACAAAGACATTAACGTCGTCAACTCCATATCCATATCCTATATTTAGAACCAACATTACATCAACTACCCTTACTGATTAGAAACCAGGTTACATCAACTACAAAACAATATTCCTAAATTTCAAAAATACCATAACCAAATGAATGTAGCGAATTTCATTTCTTTTTTTTTTTTTTTGATTTTATCTTATAGGAACAATTTTTGAGTCGTTAAATAACAAGTGTTGTAGCTGCGTAAACATAACGATGCAAAAATCAAAAACCCTCTTTGCCATCAGCCCATCACTGCTATCCCTCCCTCCCTCCGCTCGCGTCATTCGTTTCTCGAGCGCCTTTTCCCGATCCTTTAAATCCGTCGTATCTGCCTTCCAGATATCACCATAACAACAAGATTCATTGATTCCGGAAGGATTTATTAGGGATTCCACCTCAAGGTTCTTGATGTGCGAATTAATTCCACAGATTTATGAATTGAATCGTTTATCAAGTGTCGTAGAGGATTAATAAGGTAATCCAAATTTCAAATTCGTTAAATCAAACATTTTCTAAAATTGGTTATGCAAATCTTATTCAAAAATCTTTTCCTACGATATAAAGGAAGGGTGGTGGTGTTGCTGTTGTCATGCGTATCGTTCATGAGCTATGCTGGTCATCCATGATTTGTTATATAAGCATAAATGTGTAATTGATGTTAATTTCTCGGATAATGGAGTATGGCTTGAGATTTATGCATTGCTCCGCAGTCTGCTTGCATTATCCTTGAACCATCCAGACGTTTATAAAGTGTACCTTTCATGATTTGCTTAATCCTCTCTTTTATTTTCTTCGAAATTCAAACTTTCACAGTCTAGAACACAAGAACGGAGCATGGTAGAGAAGTTAGGGTTTGCATCTCCGACTAGCTTTTGTTTCCCATGCTATTACACTTGCGAACTTACTCCGACAGATGTAGTTTTGTCTTCAGATCCCAAAATAATCTCATCTGATTCCACTTGTGCTATATTTTGTTAAGTTACAATTAAGTTATATGTTAAATGCTTCTGGTTTATTAATGCTTCTGTAACAAGGAAACATGTGCCGTTTCCAAAAAAAAACAAGGAAACATGTTGTGGCTTGATCATACCGATTTCATTTATGGTTGATAGGGTTATAACGGAGACATTGCTGATGATTTCGTTGCTGCAAGTGTTATTATATTGTGGAAGCTAGGGTTGTGAGTTTTACTAAGATTAAAGCCAATTGCCATGTATAATCAGGGGAATTATCAGCAATTTGGGCAGAGGTTGCCAGCTGTCCCTCCACTCCAACAAGGCTCTTCAGCTTACTTGATTCCACAACACTCTTACTCAAGAATACCACCACCACCACAACCACAACCACATCCACAAGGACAACATTTTTATAGACTCCCACCTCCTCCCTTACTACCTCCTCCACCTTCTTTAAGTTACTTTACACGTGCTCCTTTTGGATCATTGGGTCACCTACCACCACCACCACCTCCACCATCTTCTCCTCCTCCAGGACCTCCACCACTTCCACCTTCTCCTCCTCACGAATCTCTCTCCACAGATGCTGAACTCAGTCCAAGTTCTAGAAAGCCTTCTGTTGCTGACATGAATGATGATAATTTAAACTCCACAGCTGTTAATGATTCTGATACGGGTGTGAAAGATACATCTGACCTTAATATTACGTCTGATATCCCTCCACCTAAGCCTAGAGATGAGAATACAACTCGAATGATTGAAGTTTTATGCCAGTATATTGCAAAGAATGGTAATGAATTTGAAGACATGACCTGTCAAAAGGAGATTGATAATCCGGATTTTAAGTTTCTGTTTGGAGGACCACCAGGAAGTGAAGCTGCAATTTCACATGCATATTATAAATGGATGAAAAAGAAATGCAGTTCAAGTGAATTGCAATTGCTTGATGGGAGTCACACAAGGGATATATCTCATTCCCCTGCTGGTTCTGACATGGATATGGAAGGTTAGTTTCATTACAAAATTACAAAGTTTTTTATCCTGCAAACACTTCATTATGAACTACAATTTTTCTGTTTTGCTCTTAGATGACATCACACAGCCAGAGGAGCATAAACCTGATTTTATATCCAATGAAGTTGATATAAAAGTGGAAGAACATGCATGCAATTCACAACATATATCACACAAAGATGCAACAGATGGAAATATATTCATCTCTGAATCTTCGGGTGTGAACCAATCAGGTGAACTCATTGAAGGCACAAACCCAATTAGACTTATACAAGGCTATGCTTCTAATGATAGCTCTGAAAATGATGATGGACTACATTTTGAAAACGTCAGTCCTGTAGCAGTCTCACCACATAGTAAAGAAGACACTACATTCTTGCATGCTTTGCAAACAGATATAGAATCCAAGAATTCTTCAGACCCAAAATCAGGGCCACTATCTTCACCTCTTGTGGAAGCTTCTTTGAATACAGCATCTAAAATTCCAGAACCTTCCTCAACAACAGAAGATTTGGAGAAACAAGATGATAGTAATGCTAAATTAGAAGTGGATGAGTTTGGGAGACTAGTCAAAACAGGTGGTATCAGTGACAACTCTGATGACTACAGCAGGAGGCGTGGTAAAAGAGGTAGAAGTAGGAGTCGATCACCTAATGTAAGGAGGAGGCGGAGCCCACGGAGGAGGAGGGAGAAACGTAGTCGGTCTCGCAGGTATTATTGTAATTAATGCTTTTTTTTTGGGTATAAAAGTTACCAATGTGTGTTTTTTTAAATCAAAATCTATGTCATTGTTTTGCAGCTGGTCCCCCAAGAAAAGAAGCAGGAGCAGGTCACCATACAGGCAACGGGAACGGGAAGAAACCGGTGCTGACTGGACCAGACGGAACAAAAGTCAGCGTGGGGCCCCATGTCGCAACTTTCATGAATCTGAGAAAAATGACGAATTTAGACGTCATAAAAACAAACACCAAGAGGTATCGGATAGAAGTAGTGACAAGGTCAAAGAAGAGTTCGTTGACCCTTCAGGTCAATGTGAAGAAGTCAATTCCATTGACCACCCACCTGAACAACCTGTAACCGAATCAGTTACGCCACCTGTCCCAGTTTCTTCAAATTATCCTCTGTTGCCCTTTCCACCTCCTTCCGCCTGGAACAATCTTCCACTTCCACTTCCACCACCACCACCCCGCCCCCAAATCAGTGGCCCATTGTTACAGTATCATCAGATTCAGACTCAGCCGCCACTTCAACTCAACTACCCTTTTCAACCCCTTTTCAGACCCTATGCGACCGAAATACCCTTGCAACAACCTTACATTGGACAATCTAGAATCTTAACCACCCACTACAACCCTTACGCATCCACCTTTGACCACCCTTTGACCACCAATATCAGTCAAGACACGGGGACATCTTACAACCAATACGATCCGCTCTTCGACAGCATCGAGCCATCTTCAAATCTGGAAGAAGGAAACAGTAACACGAAGCAGAAAGAGGCTGCTGCTGACGTGGAAAACGATGAGTTTGGTGAGACGGGGGATGCTGAGGTGGGTGCGGTGGAAAACGATAGTCCGAGCTCTCCGATTGACTTGCCAGATGTCGCGACGGGAGAGGTTGAGATCGATCAAGTGAAGAATCCCGGGAAAAACAAGAAAAACAAGGATTCGAGATCGATGAAGCTTTTTAAGGTTTCTCTTGCGGAGTTTGTGAAGGAGGTTTTGAAGCCGTCTTGGAGACAGGGGAATATGAGTAAAGAGGCGTTTAAGACGATTGTTAAGAAGACAGTTGATAAAGTTTCTGGAGCTATGAAGAAACATCAAATACCAAAGTCCCAACCCAAAATAAATCAATATATTGATTCCTCGCAAAGAAAGCTCACAAAGCTTGTAATGGTAAATAAATTATTTTTTGTTTATTTTACGTTGATAATGTTAAACAATTTTTCTTATGTTTTTTTTTTTGCAGGGCTATGTTGATAAGTATGTGAAGGTATAGTAACTTTGTATGGTATGAATCTGAGCACTTGTTGTGTAGCAAACTATGAGAATCTTGCTATTTACGTCCAAATAAGCTCACGGATCAGTGGAGTTTAAGGATTCTTCGGGACATGTATGTAATATGTTATCTTTTTTGAATTTGGGTAGTTGCTTGTTTTGTTTGATAAATGCCATTTTTTTTGTCTAACACGATTGTAAAGAATAGCAAATGTGATGCTTTGTTACGTATAACATGTGCTTCCAAGTATTCGTCAGTTCTGGCATGCCTACAGGAATTTTGAGAGCTTTTAACATTCATAATTTTCATTTACTACGTCTCACATTTTACATTCATTGAATGGTTCTTTCCATCCACAAATCTGAGGCGTAGGATCGATCAGTGGATCATCAATCTGTGTTTTTTGATGATTCTCCTCCCAAGGCAAGATGGTATGTTGTATATGGTAATATCATATTTTATAAGAAATGTATCGACATTATTATGAATTTTGTTTAGTAGTTGTGTTTTGATGATGTTGCATGGTGTGAGACTGATTCCTCGTTGCATGAAGTGCTAGTTACTTGGTTATCAAGTTTACTATTATTCAGGAAGGTTTTTTTTATTTGGGAGTTTTACTTGGGATTTATTTCTAATTCTTTTATAAGGCTTTAACTAAAGTTCTTTAGTCTGGGTAAAGAACTTTTCGGTTTGTTCACATCTGGGTAACTATCTTTTTTTTGTTCACATATGATCATTATGATCGGCTGTAGAAGGTTACGTCCGGTCATAACCGGTCATAATGGTCATACGTGAACACTCCAAAAAGTTCGTTACCTAGATGTGTACAAAAAAAGATAGTTACACAGATGTGAACAAACCAAAAATGTAAGAATAAATTACACGAATGGACCTGTAGTTTGGGTAATTTGTGCGTTTGGTCCCCTAACTTATTTTTTTTAACTTGGATGATCCCTACTGTTTATTTTTGTTGTACATTTGGTCACTATCTTACCTCAAAAGACTATTGTGTCCTTTTTAATGTATTTTTCTTATTTATGTATTTATTTTTTATATATTTTAAAAAATTATAGACCCCACATATTTTGTATCTCCTCACCCTAAACCTGAAACCCCATCGGAGAAATTCAATCTCGGTCCCACCAGTCACCATCCCATCTCTTATTCTCCTCAACTTCTCTTTCGTTTCCATCTTTAATGACATCAACGTCTTCACTATCTTTTTTTTTCCGGTCCTTCAACTCATGCGAACCAACCCCACAACCCTTCTATTGGGTTGTGGTGGTGGAAAATTCAATGAAGAGACAGTGGGTTGTGGGGTTGGTTCGCCGGAGTGAAGGACCGAAAAAAAAGGGATGGTGAAGACGTTGATGTGGGGCCTATTAATTTTTTAAAATATATAAAAAATAAATACATAAATAAAAAAATTAATTAAAAAAATAAATTAAAAAAGGGCACAATAGTCTTTTGAGGTAAAACAGTGACCAAACGCATAACAAAAATAAACAATAGGGATCATACAAATTACAAAATAAGTTAGGGACCAAACGCACAATTACCCAAACTATAGGGACCATTCGTGTAATTTACTATTACCTTTTCGGTGTGTTCACATCTGGGTAACAATCTTTTCTTTGTACACATATAGGTAACGAATTTTTTGGAGTGTTCACATATGACCATTATGACCGGATGTAACCTGCTACAACCAGTCATAATGGTCATATGTGAACACTTCCAAAAAGTTCGTTACCTAGATGTGTATAAAAAAAATTACCTAGACGTGAACAAACCGAAAAGTTACTTACCTTATTAAGTCCATTTCCCTTAGTTTTATTCATTCCTAGATCTCTTTTTTTCTCACCATCGATATCTATATATTTTAATGACAAAACTATAAAATTGGTCCCTGTGGTATTCAAAAGACTTTAGATAGGGTCCAAAAAGTTTCTGACTTGCATGGAAGGTCCAAAATAAGGAATTTTCTTTGATTTTAGTCCTAAAAAACTTGAAATGTCTATTTTGCCCTTTTAATTTCTTTTTTTGTATTATTTTACCATTTTCTTAACAATTTAATAATTAAAAAAATAAAGAATTGCCCCACTCACCCTTTACTCCCACTGTACGCACCATCTCTCTCTCTCTCTCTCTAATCCGGTCGTCTTCCTCATCCCTTCTATTATTTCTACCTCATCTATGGCTGATTCCCTTCTTTGTTACACCAATAAACCAATTCACACCATTGTAAATCCTATAAAAAAACTTTGAATAAATATTGTCTCCATCAGATTGGACAAGGAACAGACGAATGAAAGGTAGATCGAAGGGAGCTGAGGTGCAGACGTGAACCCAGAAATGACGTCACCTGGACTCTGCCAGACCCCACTTGTGATGACGTATACAGTGACGATCAAGCCCATGACGTGGGAGTACTGTTCACGATGTGAATTTCCAGAAAACAGCCCTATAAATAGAGTTGAAGGGGCAGCCGCCCAAGGTTTCTAATTCACTCATCTCTCCCCATATTACCTCGATTTACGTGCAAAGAAATACCCCCGAAGCCCCGGTATCATCCCGAGACCCGAAGCAAGTTCCGAAGCCAGAAGATCCCGAGAAGAAAAGAGTTTCCGAGCCGAAGCTCTGCCTGCGAGAAGCCCGGTGTGTGAAGATCTTCCAGTTTCACCGAAGAAATACTACTTTTAAAGTTGTAGTGCTGTTCGATCATCTTTTGATCAAGTGAGTGCACAGTCCCTTTCATATACCCGATTATAATACAAGTATTGAATGTATTAGATATACGATATAAGTTAGTGTGTAGCTACTTTCTGCTAACACACGTATATGAATTTTTCTCTATGAAATATGTGCTATGTGATTATATGTTATCTGTTTATTTGGAATGAATATCGAATGAATATCTTATCAGTTTTAAGTGGAATATGAATGCATATGTATATTGTTATCTACAAAATGTTGGGTAGAACTTGGGTAGATAGTTGATGTGTGATAAACTGATGAGAGGCCTCGATGTGATTGTGATCTAGTCATTCAGCAGAATATGGATGACGACCACAGACTTTTCTAGACAGTTCAGTGGAACGCTGGCAGGCTCATAACCTGTAGGTGTAATGAACTTGGGTGTTCATTTGTTGTATTCTATCCCCCTCATGGTTGCCTTAGGACATTCATTGCCGAGGAAACCCCTTTAACGTAGTGTCCGTCCCGATGAAAATCCTAGATTAGGTCCCGTGTAATAGTTATTGTCATAGGGACGTAAAGTGAGGATAACGAGAATGGGTAATCAGGTTATTGTTGGTTGGTGAAATTAAATATAATTATTTATTGTGGGTTGAAAACCCTATATGCTCATCAGACTCCCAAGCCTGACCCACTCAGTTTCTTTGTATTACAGGTAGTGGCGCGAGAGCATAAGTTGGAGAACTTGTGAAGATATTTTTGTTTATAGACCAGTAGTTGTATAAAACTGTGTAAGGTCTATGTTTTATTGTTTATGCTTTTGTGTCTGTATCGAAACATGACATCCCGAGTTTTGATATATAATGAAAATCATTTCTTTAAGAAATGCTTTGATAAACCTTATTTTATCATGTATTGTTTTGGGGACAAATTCCGCAACTCTTTTAATCAAAGGATTACTCTGAAATTATTTTAAAAGCATAAATGAAACCGGTTTTTTTCTGGCCGTGATTTTGGGGATGTCACAATAACCGTCATTTTAAATTTTTTTGGACTAAAAACATAGAAAAACCTTGATTTTTGACCTTCTATGCAAGTGAAAAACTTTTTGGACCATATCCAAAGTTTTTTGAATACCACAGGGACCAATCTTGCAGTTTTGTCTATTTTAATTTTTTCTCCTTATCGATTTTAATATATATATATATATATATATATATATATATATATATATATATATATATATATATATATATATATATGGATCGGGTGAGGATTCGAAATTTGGTGAGGACCACGAGGACAAATATTAATTTCTTATTAGAAAATTTGAGTGGTTGAGATTTAATCTAAAATATTGGAAAAATCCTAAAATTCGCGGAGGCATTTATGTAAATATATTACAGATATTCGAAATTTCAGCTAAAAGGCCAAATGCAGAGGGCCAAAATCGTCAAGCTGAAAATATGTTCCAACCTTCAGGCGTGTTAGGCTAAGAGGAGTGGGGGTCGCCACCAACCTCGCTAACCTCGCTATCAATGTTAAACACGGCCCCTAAAAGCTCGCCAAAGGATTCGCTATTTTCAATTCGTTAACATCTTGGCGGGTGGAGAGAGAAAGAAAAGTCTTCATCCCATTGGTTCTCAACATGTGTATGTCAGCAACCCATTTCCCATTTCAAAACTTCATTTCCAAATAAATGATTCCTACCCTCACTACAAATTTGTTTACAAATATAGTCCCATTTTCAAAACTTTGATTTCAATTAAGTTGTTTTAACCCTCATTTGATAATTCCCTACAAATTTGGTCCCAAACATCAAACATTGATTTAAAAGAACCAAAAGGATCCGACACTTAAATATTATATTTATTTTCATGTAATTGATTTATATTATATTAAAATTAAATTTGATTAATATTTGTGCATAAAATATGTTTGTGTAGTAAAATAAAATAATTTAATTAAATTAGAGAAAAGAAAATAAAAAAAAATAGAGTGCTAGGAGTGTTACCACTCCTTAGCAAATGCTAAGATTAATTGTTAAATGAAGAAAAATGATATGGCATCCAAAAAACTGATGTGGCAAGGTGCCAAGAGTGTTACCACTCCCCTTAGCCTTAGAGCACAGATGCAACTTGCAAGCACACACCCTCACCCTTCTGGACACGTGTTACTTGGTAGTTAAATGTTTTTTTTTTAATTTATTTATATTTTTTAATTGTTTTTTATAATAACTTTTTTTTCTTTAAAAAAACAAATCTAAAAAAACCAATTTTCTTAAAATTTAATTCCCTACAAAAAGAACCTAATCATAAAATTTTGAAAAAAAAAAGTTTTTTTTTTTCATTTTTTATAAAAACTCAAAAAATAATTTTTTTTTCAAAAAATCATGAAAATTTAAAGGATACTTTTACTCAATATAATACTGAATTTGTAAACATAGTTTTTGAAAAATAAGTTTTTAAAGTGTTTATATTATAATTTCAAGAGTTTATGTCATTTTTGGTCAGTTAACTTTTGGTTTTGTGATCATTTGATCACTTAACTCTTTTTAACTCTTTTTAAGTTTTAAAAGTCACTTAACTTTTTCTTCGGTCACTTAACTTTTGAATTTGTGCTCATTTAGTCACCTAACTTTTAAAATTGTGCTCATTTAGTGACTAAACTTTTTAAATATTTTAAAAGTTTAGTGACTAAATGAGCACAATTTTAAAAGTTAGGTGACTAAATGAGCACAAATTCAAAAGTTAAGTGACCAAACCAAAAGTTAAGTGACTAAATGAGCACAAAGTCAAAAGTTCGATGACCTTTTAAAACTTAAAATGAGTTAAGTGACCAAATGAGTACAAAGTAAAAAGTTAAGTGACCAAAAATGACCTAAACCCTAATTTTAATAAATATTGTTTTTTATAAAATATAACGAAAATTTTTATATACTAATTCGAAAACGCAAATTATACAGTTCTTCGTAATATTATTTTAGTGAGTTTATAAAAGATTTTTTTCAAAAATATTATTGTTAATGATACCAATGTTTTATTTAAATGATTATAAGTGAAAATTTTTCATACTTCAAATTAAAAATCATTTCAAAGTTTTATTATATATCATATATTATGAGCTTTTTAAAAATAAGGTTGTTTAGATACCAAACCTTATTTTAAAAGATTACAAGTTTTTTTTTTTTAATTTTATTTAAATGTTATGATCCAAAATGGGATAATTCAAAATATTTGTGATTCAATATGTTTATGATCATTATTTTGTTGTAATCTAAAAATATTTTGATTCAAATATTTTACGATCTTTGATTATACCTTTTATGATTCAAAATATTTAATGATCCATATTTTTATCGAAAAAAAACCGAATATACCGTTGTTCATGATTTTTCGTCCTCTTTCCATAGAGATTAGTATTGATATATAGTAAAATGAACTTTTTTTTTTCAAAAAAACTCACTTTATTTTCTTTGTTTTTTGAAAAGTTAAGGTCTATTTTTGTATCAAAAAAAATTAATAAATATATCAAAATTCATATTTTTTGGTACTCTTTAAACATAAAGTTATATTGATGTTTAAACAAAATTGAAATTTTAGTTCAGATTTACATTGTGAATTTGTTCAGATTCACACTGTGAATAATAGTAAGTCAGATTCACATTGTAACATTTGAAAACTATATATACAGTTCAGATTCTCAATCTGAATAAATCCATTTGTTGATTTTACAAAACTAATTTACGAGTAATCAAAATGTTAAAATATTATAAAACTACATGAAAATATATTTCGATTCATATTTAAATTCTACTTAATTTGTGAATGATCAAAGAGTTGAAATAGTAAATTAGATTCATATTGTGAATGTTAAAATTGAAATATTTATAGTTTAGATTCACAGTGTGAATCTAAACTGATCGAGTTTTTTTTTTTTTTTAGTCGGTGTTGATGTTTATTCATAGAGGACAAAAAAGTGAGATTTTTGGTATAATTAGGTTTTTTTTTTGGATAAAAATAAACTTAAATGTTGAAAAAAATAACAACAAAATGAAGTGAGTTTTTTTTCGAAAAAAAAAATTATTTTTTATATATCAACATGGATCTCTATGAAAACAGGACGAGAAATTGTGAACAACGATATATTCGTTTTTTTTTTTCGATAAAAAGCATAGTTTAAAAAAATTTAAACGAAAAAAAGAGGTGAGTTTTTGGTAAAGATATGGTTTTTATGATTTCTGACACTCACGATTGGTTCCTTGTTAATATGTTTTGTACTTGGTGGTCATGTTTAGCTTATTTTTATCATCATCATATTATAAAAGGTTGTATAAGATGTCAATGTTTCAAGATTCCTAAACTCTTGTAGCCTACGCTATAAAAGTATAAATCAATTTTCACAAACCATTCTAAGGGTTCTTTAGACTAGATTCTCTTTACTCTTATTCCATATTGCATTTTCCTATAAATTGATTTATTTCAAGGACTTCTTTAAAGTGCTAACTATTACTTTGAGAAAATTACAAAAATGGTCCATGTGGTATAGTCAAACTTCAAAAAAATAGACAAATTGGATCCTTATTGTTTTGTCATTTCATTTCTATAAAATGACATTGTTTACCTTTTTCTTTCCTTTCATTTTTTTTATAATTTTTTTTCTGAACTATAGGGACCATTTATGTAAAGAACACATTTATACCTAATAAACCATCCTTTAGATCTGTCGTATCAGTTCCAATTTATGGACTTTTGTTACACCTTTGATTCTCGATTCCGTGAGTGTTTGGGAGTGTTTCTCAAATTAGCTATTAGCTTATTGGCTTTTTAAAAAGCTAATAAGCTAAAAAAGTGTTTGGATTGTTCAAAAGCGTTTTTTAAACAACTTTTTGGATAGGCAAAATAAGGGAATTTTAAAAAGCTACAAAATCCTAGTTTTTTTATGTTTTTTTTTTTAGCTTTTTAGCTTTTCCTACCACTTTTTTTTTCTAAAAAGCTAAGTCAAACACTTTTTAAAACCAACTTATTGACTTTTTAGCTTTTCCCATTACAAAAGCTAAACTAAACACTTTATAAAAACTTCTTTTTCAAAAAGCCATAAGCCAATAAGCATTTTTACCCAAAGCGCTTTTGAGATAAAAAATACTCCCAAACATACCCTTCAACAACAATCATCGTGGAGGTGGGCGTTGAAGGAGAAGGGGGTGATTGGGATGGGAGAAGTGTGTCATCGGAGAAGGGAATGGTTGAGGTTGACGATGGCACCAACGATGGATCTAAAGCGGCGAAGTCTTGGAGCTTCACCGGAATTAATAACAATAGTTAGAAATTAAACGAGCAGCGCCATGATGCGACACTAAAAGGTGCGGCGAAGTGTAGAGCGTAGTGATTTGAATCAACATTGATTGAAGGTGTGTCGTTAACCAATCTAAGGAGTTAGGGTTCTTGTCTGACTTCACTTTGCCGCTTATACCCTCGATCTAAGCTTCAAGGGTGATCACCATTCGACCACCGACCTCTATTGATCTTTCTCTTCCATCCTTTATGTTGCTTGATCGATCTATTTGGTATATGGGTTTTCAAAAATAAAAGATTGTCAAGGTTTTGAATCCATTTTCCTTACCAAAATATGATTTTGGTCTTGATCTTGAGGTATGATTCCGTGATTTATCAAGGTATGATATCATATATAATGTTTGAGATTGTACCAGTTTCAACTTGATGTATGATTTTGGTTTTGATCTTGAGGTTATCAATGTATAATTTCAAATATATTTCAGTTTTCACGGAATGATTTTGATGTTTTAAGTGTTTGTTGTCGGAGTTGAAATTGAACGTCGGAGGTAAACTGGAGTGCTAGTGGTGGTTTTCGAAGTGCCGAAGGTGATGGTGGTTGACAGATATTTGAACTAGAGATGGTGGGGTGGATGTGGGTGAGTGGGATCATTTTTGTAACTATAGGGCATGTTAATAAAAGACAAATATATGAATAAAAAAAGATGAGGGTAAAAAGGTAATTTACTGTATTTAACGGCTCTACAGTTAGAGTTAACAGCTTAAGGACGATCCGTGTAACATTGAAATAACACAAGGACCAAGTTTGTCGATTTTGTTAAAGTTGGACTATATGTGCCTATTATACCATACCACATTGACCATTATTGTAATTTTCTTTATTAATTTTTTCTTACCTTACAAACATACTTCTATAAATTGATTTTCTTCTAAAGTTTTTCAAGGTTATAATTGATTTCACATGGCTTCAATGAGGTATGATCTTCCTCTTTTAGATCATGACATAAGGTTCTACCTATGGTAAGCAAGGATGATAGCTCTATTGCCTCAAGTTGATTACGATGGACTTTAAATGCTTTTAGAAGGATTGATTGTTCTGAAGGATAGAATATATGAAATAATCCACAATCCATGAGATTTAATTGGGGATTGAACTCTTTTAGATTTTATTGTTTTTTAGTTTCCACATGTATTATGGATCTTGCTTTTGATGATCCATAAGTTTTGGAAGGTACAACATACTTTTAGAGGCTTTTGATTGTGGGGGTGTTATGATCCTGAGATTTTGTCACTTGTTTGTTGAAGAAGAGCAATGTAAAAATCATTCATCTTGTCCCATAAGGCACTTCAAGCATTTAAAACTTCAAGGTTGCATATATGATATTGGAAGGTACTTAGGTCGCTAGGTAATTTTTGGTCTAAAGACATTCGACTTGAAGTTTGTACCTTTTTAAAGTCTCAGCTCTAATTCTCATAGAGCCTTATTTAAGCAAGACATGTGTTTAGTTTGTGAGTGTGTTTAAGAACATGTTATATGTTATGGTATGAAGACCACTTTAGCACAAGTGATGTGACATCATTATAGTTTTTCTATGCCTTCAAGGTAATTGCGAGAAACTTAAGTTTGAAGATTTATGTATGGGGGCATTTGAGTGATTTTATTTATCACCATGTTTTTTTATCTACGTAGTTTGAGAGAGAAATGGGAATAGTACTTTATGGTTGTTGACACCATTGATGTTTTTCGATTTCTTATAAAGGTCTGAGTTTCTACATTTCAAGGTAAAGTTTGTTGGCGTGAGACGAATTCCTTATTGCATGAGAGTTGATTATGTGGTTACCAAGTTTACTATAATTATTAATACTATGGACGACAGTGAGTGGAAAACCGTCGTCCATAATCGCAGCCCTTCAAACTCAAGCAACTTTTAATCTGAGCCGCATAAACTCAAAATTTGCGGTTGTGTGCAGCTCATCAATCGGCTCATGCTTCTTCTACCCACGATTGCGTCCATGCCTCTTATTCGCTAACTGCTACAATCTGTAACATCCGGACTCCCATGTATATTATCTATTTATTTTTGAGGACTATTGAGCAACTCGACGAGTTGGTGCTAAAACTCGTCGAGTAGAGTCGTGTTTGGCCACGTGGGATTAGTAACCTACTCGACGAGTCAGAGAGTCGACTCGCCGAGTAGACGCTGAGTGATGAAACCCTAAATCCCCAGGTTTGGGGCCTATTTAAGGACACTTATAGCCTCATTTGCTGCTCATCAGCTGCCCAACTTCACTGAGAGAAAACCCTAATCGGCCATTGAGCTAAGAGAGAGAGAGAGAGAGAGAGAGAGAGAGAGTTTTGAGCTAACTTTGAGTGTTTGGTGCATCTTTTGAAGAGAAAGGAAGGGTTCCAAGCCAAGGGACGAGAAGAGGCTGTTAGATTCGTGGCTATTTCATCCAGCAACTTCTGTGAAAGGTAAAAAGTTCACACCTTTCTCATTTTGTTGGATAGATCTCATATTATTGGAGTTTAGGGCTTTTTCCATCTAATTTTGGGACTTTGAGTGTGTTGAGTTCATATAGAGATTTGGACATCAGATCTGGACCTTGAGAGGTCCCTAGAGTCCAAAGGTCCCTGCTTTATTCAGCCATAATAGAGCTTTTGAGTGAAAAGCCCTTGATAGAGCATGTTCTTGGTATTTCAAGCCCTAAGTGCCATGCATGGACGTAAAGCTCGTGACTTTACGTGATAATCGAGCCTTGAGAGTGTAGATCTCGAGTTTGGGAAGGTTTTCTGCCTTGAAATCGTCTGAATGGGAAATGAGTCTGAATGGACTCGCCGAGTAGATGAGCCGACTCGACGAGTCGACTAGGGTTGTCCCGATAAGCTTGATCATACGATAGCTTGGCGAGTTGGGGGTTAACTCGACGAGCTGAGTTGGACCTTCACGAGACTTCTGAGGAAACGAGTGGACTCGACGAGTCACATGGGTGCACTCGGCGAGTCAGGTCAAAGATGGACTGTTGACTCAAGTTTGACTTCTGTTGACTTTAGGGTTTGGTCAACATGAGTAATGGAGACCATGGAGGGGTAAAAAAGTCTTTTACCCATTCCGAGAGTTAGAGAGAGAGAGAGAGAGAAAGAAAGAAACCTTTGGTATATTTTGAGTATGAGTAGAGTATTAATTAGAAATAATTATTCTATGTGATAGGCGGAGGCTAGTTCGAGATTCCGTGTACGAGATTGTTACTTGCTAGCTTACGAGGTGAGTCTTCTCACTATACTTACCTTGAGTGGTAATCTATGTGTGACCAGAGGGTCTTATGTGCATATACCGTGTATTGAGATATCCTGCTTAATGTCTTGTGATATATATGTTGTGTATTATATTGAGTTACTGAGTTAGGACCGGAGGGTCCACCCGAGTTGTGGGACTGGAGGGTTCCACTGAGACACATTGACCGGAGGGTCTTATCTGAGTATAGCCATGAGAGGCTAATGAGATATGTGTGGTATTTTGGGGAACTCACTAAGCTTCATGCTTACCGTGTTATGTGTTTCAGGTACTTCTCAGGATCACGGGAAGGCGCCAACTTGATTGTACACACATCAGAGATTGAGTTATGTTTTGAGAGGATCCTGGAGTTGTTATATATACAGTTTTTGGATATGTGTTTGATGATTTGAGATTATGACACTTTTGAGATGTTTGGATTGATAAAAATGTGTTTTTAAATTAAAAAAAATTGGTTTGAAAATTACGTTGTTACACAATCACATTGTACAAATCCTCCTATATATTGATCGTTAGATGTTTGATGTTTCCTTCTTTCAATTGGTAAAAACAATTGTTTCATTTGATGCTATGGATTCCAATTCGTCTGACATTTGTTCACCAAAGGTAAAATATTGAATTCTGTAATCGATTCCTTTGATTTGTACTTCATTGCATTTGTATGTTTCAATTGGTAAATAGAATTGCTTCATTTGATGTTATGGATTGCAATTCGTCTATTGTTTGTTCACATAAGGTAAAATTTTTGTCTTGTGTAATCGATTCCTTTGATTTGTAGTTCATTGCATATTCAACTTCGATGTATAATTGAATTTAAAGTTCATTTATGTTTCAATTTTCGATTTCATATGTATTTAATTGTGTTCTGTATAACTTTCATGTAGAAATTTGAAGATGTTGAGGGAAAAGTTAATCCACAATCAGATGTATCAAAATCGACATGTCATTCTGATTCTGAGAGTGTTGAAGTAATCGACTTCAGTGTTCACTTCAGTCCCTAAAAATCCCAATTGGAGAGGGTGATTTCTGAAGAGGTATAAATTTTATGAGTTTTCTTTTTAGATAAATATGCATGTAAAGTTTTTTTCCCTTTCAGATTTCTTTAATTGCCAAAGAAGAGAAGTTGTCAAGAAAAGAAAAAAGGAAGTTGGCTTTGTTATGTTGGAAGTGGGAAGAAGTTGTTGATCTATGTGAAGATGAAGAGTTGGGTGTGGATCTATTCATACCACTGAAAAAGAAAGTGAAAGTTTCCATTCAATCTCGAAATCGAGTCATGAAACTTTTTGATGAATCAGATGTTGATGAGTGATTTAGGTTTAAGTTTCTTTATTTTGTTTTTGTTAGTTGTATTGTTCTTTTGAATTTGATGCAGTTACTTGTTATTTATTTTTATGAATGGATGTTTCAAAATTTTTAGATTGTAGTAAAATATTGTTTATGTTACTTCAATTGTCTTGCTATCAATTAAGGTAACCTACTTTCATTATCAACTTACTTCAGCAGCTTTTCTTTCCTTTATTATGTTATGAATTGATAAAAACAACAATTATTCACTTTATTATACTCTGGTGCAACACAAAAAAACATTACATACCAAAGACACAAATGTATCTGATACAACACACAATGATAAGACACATAAAGAATACCAATTACAAGTCACATAAAGTCACTTTGCAGGTTTTTTTTTAGCAAAACTCGTGTTTATCGTTGGCAGTAATCTTTTCACTCCTACATGCTAACATTTGTTTTTTTTAGTGCAGAATGGAGCTTAGCAACTGGAAGGTCAAGCAGTAATGGAGGTAATTACAGAAATGACCCTACCCTGTTTTAATATCTCATGCGGGTCCCGATAAGTCCAAACCCATAATCCCAAAATTAGGGTTTTCTAAACCCTAATTAAGGTTCGCAACCCAATCATAGCCCAATAGGCCAAATAGCTAGCTCTTTTGATCAATTAGGGTTCATTAGGCCCATTAGGGTTTTAGTCCCCTGTCCAAACATCGCAACGAATCAAACACAACAACCCTACCCTCTTTCATTATTCCAATTCTCAATTACATTTTACAATGAAATAACCAAAAATAAACACACACACTCAAAATAATCACACACACAACCACCCTTGTGGTGGTCGGCGGTGGCACCTGGTGGCAGCCACCACCTCACGGTGGTGGCGGTGGCCTTTTCTCAATTTTCAGACCAAGCATATCACACACAACACACACTTAACAGAAATACACTTCTTTGCTCGAGAAATGGACCCAAATCTCCCACCTGCGGTGGGCGGTGACGACAGTGGTGCAACAACTGGCAACGGCGGCGCTTGGATTGGCGTCAGCGGCGGTAGGAGCGATGGCAGGTCGTGGCTGACGAAGGGATTGAAGAGGAGGTGAAAGATGGCGACGGAAACCGCAACACTAGCGGAAACAGAAGCATTTGCGGTGGTGTTGAAGACGACAACCACCATGGCCGGCCGCCATGGTGGATCTTCACAACTCTTACTCGACAGATCCATCCCCCACCTCGCGAGCCACGAACGATGTTGTCATTCATCGGTGATAGCATAGAAAGTAACCCGCACATCAACCTCAAGACGACAGGCGGCGACTCGCGTCTTCAGCGGCAACAGAACGACGCCGGTGGTGGAGGCAAAAGGGTGGCAACGGCGCCGGAAGTGGAAGGGAAGGTGGCGGATGTGCTCTTGTGTTAGGGTTAGGGTTACGTAAGGCATTTATACCCGGCTCCTCAAACTCTATTCCATGTTGACACTATCGGCCCCTCATTTCCAGATTCATTTACCTTTCCAACTCCATCTTCTGAAATCCCTTACAAATTAAGTCATATATTTTACTAAGTAGCCCCTCCCTCTACAATTATTGTCAAATGAGGTCCATAATTTACTCTTTAGCCCCCGCTTTCATAAATCCTCTCATATTAAGTCCCAATAATACCAAACACCCCCCTTGACTTCTAAAATCCTTTGCGAAACAAGTCCTGAAATTACACTTTAACCCCCGAATAATCTAATTTATAACATTCGGCTCCCCAAAACCAACAATCCACTACATAAAATGGATTTAGTGCGACTATTCGTTCATCAATTTTTATCTATTTATTTATTAAATAAACAGAATGTTACAACTCTCCCCCACTTAAATTAGATTTCGTCCTCGAAATCATTCCTTACATTTCCTTACACGCCCAACTACCCAGGTAACATGGTCACCATCATGGGCACACCTAGCCTTTCCAGAGTAACCGTGACCAACCTTCGCAAGGTCCTAGAACCCGAAGATGAACGAATTTCCTGCAACAAGATCGTATTTACTCCGTCTGACTTCCGAAGTCTCGAGAGGGTCTGTCTCCCTGACAGACCGCCCGCACTGAATCATTGTCGAATTCATTACACTTATCTCCCAACTGGCTACGCAACTTCTGATAACCTGAGGTTCCCACCAAAAACTAGAGTCACATACCAAATTTCCCTGCAGTACACTTATATCTGACCGAAGCCCAGATAATCCCTCGAAACAACGGACATCTAACCGATTGCTGGGCCAAAACACACTCAACAGTCCCACGCGGCCTCTGAAGGATACCTCATCCGACAATAACTGCCCTAACTATACCGCCACTCATGGCTCTGATGGGTTTTGAGCATTCTAACACTTCCTAAGTGTACATGCAACCCTAATAACCTTGGATCTATGTTTGTCTAATAATCATGCAAAGTTGAATTCCAAGGTTATATTCCTATCTAGCATACATGGGGAACATTTTTAACTTGAATGAAAGATAGAATAACTTACCTTGTTGTTGATTATGATCCTTGAAACCTTGTGAGCCTAGCACCCCAAGTGTGATGCCTCAAATGCTTCACACAACACCAAATGCAAATGAGTAAACTTTGAGAGAATCTTACACTTGCAAAATCGGCTCTAGCCCTCTTGTTTCTTAGTGTCACCTATTTTGGTGGAGAATGGGTTTCTTATATAGTGTTGACACATCTAGGGTTACACCATGTAAACCCTAATGTGTCATGACTCTTCATTTCCATGACCCATGGGTTTGTAACTCCCATGGAGCATCCATGGAGCATCCTATGGGTGGAACCCAACTTGATAATCCATGGAGCCTCTTGGCCCACTATATAAGATATGGAAGATTTACATAATCTACCCATATATTTAATTAGTTATCTTTTGATCACTTAATTAAATCTAAATTAATTCTTGATCAAACTAATTAAATAATATTATTAATATATTAGAACTTATAATATATTAATAAACCATAAGTGTTATTTCTCTCATTTTAGTTTATCCAATTGCATGGTGCCATGCAACCCAAATGGACCATGCCGGGTCGGGTCAAGTACATACCAGAAATAGTTATGGACTTAGACACCTTATCCAACAGTCTCCCACTTGGATAAGTCTAATAACTATAACTGCAATACTTCAGGAACCGATCGACAATCGTAGCTCTTTCAAGGTCTCTCGGAACTGAGAAGATGATGATACGCCATTTAAGATAAGTGATCATATAATCCTCTGTTCTAGATATCAGCCGGACAAATACATGGAACAGTGTCTTACTTTGTGTCCAGCAGTTTGTTTCCCGATTTCCGATTTGTTTGACATAGAACTCAATTGAACACATCAACTTAGTTCTGACCGGGCCCGGCACATAGGTCAAAACAAAATCATCGAGGGGCCCAGATATCAGCTTCTAATCCAAGAAGGAACAGATAAACTTCGACTCATATGTTTGTTCTACTACTCATTGAATTATACACAAGAGCACGTTTTATAACATCGAGTTACCAATGCGTTTTCGTACAATCAATGCATAACCAACTCATAAGTAACAAATCATATATCTAGGTTTGAAGACTTATATGATATTACCGTCTCACGATCACTCGAGATAAATTCCATGAAGTGATCCCAGTGAGCGTGGGTTGAGTCCAATGCTCAGAACTTATGAGCACTCATGAGTGTTGTAGCCATGTCCAACAACTTAGACCTCTGCAACCAATCATGACAGTCTTGATTCATACCTACTTCCGACATATGACCGACTGTGGAGGTTCGAATAATATGATATACCAAACATAATTATTCTGGAAGTCAAAACATGCAAAAGAAATATAGTAAACGATCGACAAGAGATAGCAACACTTTACTCATAAATAAAACACCTTTTATTCATCATCTAATGTCAATTACACTTTACAAATTTCAAGGTTATCTAACTACTAAATCTAATATCATCCTTTAGCCCTATGCTCCGAGCATGCTAGAGATGCTTAACCCGAGTCAGTCCCTTCGTGAGGGGATCTGCTGGATTCTCATCCGATGATACCCTCTTTGCCACGAGGAGTCCTTCTTCTATTCGATGTCTGATGAAATGGTATTTTCTGTCGATGTGTCTGGATCTCCCGTGATCCCTTGGTTCCTTGGCTAAGGCAATTTCACTTTCACTATCACAGAAAATTTCCATTGGCTCTTTAATAGCTGGTACAACTCCAAGGTCTCCAATGAAGTTCTTCAGCCATATCGCCTCCTTTGCTGCCTCGCTAGCTGCTATATACTCTGATTCGCAAGTTGAATCAGCCACTGTCTCTTGCTTGGAACTCTTCCAAGAACTTGCTCCTCCGTTTAACGTAAAGACCCAGCCTGACTGAGAGCGGAAATTATCCCTATCAGTCTGAAAGCTAGCATCACTATACCCTACAACTCTCAAGTCTTCACTCCCACCGAGGGTAAGGACCCAGTCCTTAATCCTCCGTAGGTACTTGAGGATATTCTTTACCGCAGTCCAGTGTGCCTTGCCAGGGTTCCCCTGATACCTGCTAACCATGCTCAAAGCAATGCCTACATCAGGTCGAGTACACGTCATAGCATACATGATCGATCCTACAGCCGAAGCATAAGGTATTCGACTCATTTATGCTATCTCAGCCTCAGTACTAGGGCTTTGTGTCTTACTCAATCTGGCGTTACTCTGGATGGGTAACTCTCCTTTCTTGGAGTCCTGCATGCCGAATCTCTTCAGCACCTTATCCAAGTAGGTACTCTGACTAAGTCCAATTAGTCTTTTACTCCGGTCTCTCAAGATCCTTATCCCTAGAATATAGGCAGCTTCTCCTAGGTCCTTCATAGATAAACACTTCCCAAGCCAGGACTTAACTTTCTGCAGAGTTGGGATGTCATTTCCTATGAGTAGTATGTCATCCACATACAATACCAAAAAGCTAACTATACTCCCACTAGCCTTGACATATACACAAGATTCATCTTCACTCCTAGAAAAGTCAAATTCTTTGACTTTCTCATCAAAGCAAAGATTCCATCTGCGAGGTGCTTGCTTTAACCCATAAATGGATTTCTCAAGCTTACACACTCTATTAGGGTACTCTGTATTGACAAAACCCTCTGGCTGACTCATGTAAACATCCTCAGCCAACTTTCCATTAAGGAAAGCAGTTTTGACATCCATTTGCCATATTTCATAGTCATGAAATGCAGCTATGGCTAACAGAACCCTAATAGACTTAATCTTGGCCACTGGAGAAAAGGTCTCATCATAATCAACTCCCGGAGTTTGTGAGAAACCCTTTGCAACCAGTCGTGCCTTATAAGTGTGTACATTACCATCCATGTCGGTCTTCTTCTTGAAGATCCATTTGCACCCTACAGTCTTACGACCTGGTACATTCTCAACCAAGTTCCAAACTTGATTGTCATACATGGACTGTATCTCACTGTCCATTGCCTCTTTCCACTTGGCTGACTCAGGGCCTGCCATGGCTTCCGCGTAACTGTTAGGTTCATCCAGACCTATCAGTGTCTCATCACTGATAAGTGTATCACCTTCCGCAGTAATATGGAATCCATAGTAATGCTCAGGTGCATTCCTAACCCTTGTGGAACGCCTCAGAGGTACAAACTTGTCAATTGGCTCAACAGGAGTTTCCTCCTCAAGTTGAGTGCTAGGGTTTGAAGTTCCTTCACCACTTGACTCTTGAATTTCTTCAAGGTCAACTTACCTCTCACTGTCTCCTTGGCTTATGAACTCTCTCTCTCGAAAGAAAGCCCTCCTAGCTACAAAGACCACATTCTCACTAGGTCTGTAGAAGAGGTAACCAAAGGATTTATGTGGGTAGCCGATGAAAATACACCTCTCACTTCGAGGTTCGAGCTTATCATGAGTCTCACGTCTCACGAAAGCCTCGCAACCCCAAATCTTAATGTGGTCTAGTTTGGGTACTTTACCAGTCCACATCTCATGAGGAGTTTTGGCAACTTTCTTTGTGGGAACTAGATTAAGGATATGGGCGGCAGTCTCTAAGGCATACCCCCAAAATGAGATTGGTAGCGAAGCTCGACTCATCATGGAACGAACCATATCAAACAAGGTTCGATTACGCCTCTCAGCTACACCATTCAACTGCGGTGTCCTGGGAGGTGTCAATTGTGAGACAATCCCACATTCCCTAAGATAGTCGAGGAACTCTGAACTAAGATACTCACCACCTCGATCGGATCGAAGCATCTTAATGTTCCTTCCCAATTGATTCTCGACTTCCTGTTTAAACTCTTTAAACCTCTCAAAAGTCTCTGACTTATGCTTGATTAAGTAGACATATCCATATCTACTGTAATCATCAGTAAAAGTCAAATAATAACGATTAGCATCCCTTGTGGCATGTTTGAAGGGCCCACACACATCCGTGTGTATAAGATCCAACAAACCTTCACCCCTCTCACAAGAACCTGTGAAGGGTGACTTTGTCATTTTTCCAAGTAAGCATGATTCGCAACTATCATCTGACTTTAGGTCAAATGACTCGAAGACTCCATCCTTTTGGAGTTGGCCTATGCGTTTCTTGCTTATATGTCCAAGACGACAATGCCATAATGATGCTTTATCCAAGTTATTATCATTAACATAATCAATACACAATACATTATTTCCTAAGTTATCAACCACAGATACAGTTTCATACACACCATCACAAGGTAATGCTTTAAAATAAAGAACATTATTAAAGAAAGCATTAATCGAACCAACTTCATTATCAAATGAAAAGGTGAAACCTTGTTTATACAATTCATGAAAGGAAATAATATTTCTTGCCATTTATGGCGAATAACAACATTTATTCAAATCTAAACTAAACCCACTACTTAGCGATAAAGTATAAACTCCAATCTTGGTGACAGGTAAAGCTTTCCTATTCCCCATGATTAAGTTTATTCTTCCATGCTCCACATTCTCACTTCTTCTTAGTCCCTGCAAATCAGAATAGATATGAATACCACAACCGGTATCAAGGACCCAAGAGTTAGAATGGGGTGAGTTATTAGATAAGATAGTGTAAATACCTGCATTGTTGGGTTTAACTTTCCCATCCTTCACATCTTGCTGGTACTTTGGGCAGTTCCGCTTCCAATGTGACTTTTCATGGCAATAGAAGCATTCAGCCTCTTAGGGTCAGAAGAAGGAGTGACAAAACCTTTCTTGGTTCCACTTGAAGAAGAGCCATCAAGGGTCCTAGCCTTGGTACCCTTCGAAGAGCTCTTTCTCTTCTTCCCTCTACCTTTCCCGATTGCCAAAACCGGGGCAGAGTTTGGAGTAGGAGTGTTAACAACCGACTTACCCTAAAGACCTGTTTCTGCGGTCTTGAGGAGTCCCTGAAGTTTGCTGAGTGTGACCTCTTCCTTATTCATGTGATATGTCATGCGGAATTGATCATAGCACGATGGTAAGGAGTGCAAAATGATATCTATTGCAAGCTCCTCAGGGAAGTTCACATTAAGCTTCAGCAACCGATCCACATACCTTTGCATTTTCTGCATGTGGCTCGTGACGGATTCCCCGTCCTTCATCATGGTTGTTATGATAGAGCATATGATTTCATACCTCTCTTGTCGTGCACTTTGATGGTATCTTTCCATCAGATCTTGGTGCATTTCAAAAGGGTAGAAGTCCTCATAGGACTTTTGGAGTTCCGCTGTCATGGTGGCCAACATGATGCATGCCACTTTTGTAGCATCCCTTTCATGTGCCCGAAAGTCAGCGATCTCCTGGGGAGTTGCAGTGGTCTCATCAATCTCCTTAAGCTCCTTGTCAAGGACATATTCTTTGTCCTCGTAGCGGGTAATCATCCTGATGTTTCTGATCCATTCATTGAAGTTGGATCCATCAAAAGTGACTTTCCCACACAAGTTCATAAGGGTAAAGGAGCCATTAGGATTAGAGCCAGAAGCAGCATTGTTTGAAGACATCTGAAAGAAGAGAACAAGATTAGTTTAGATATTAAGAGAGTCCTTAATAAAACACCCAAATGTAATATTAAGGCTAGGATCCAATCACAATATATTATAACTTAGAAGAGGTATGCCGTAATCCAAGCTATAACATATTTGAAAGGTAGGTGAATGACGATTCACCAATTTCCACCATGAAAAACGAAATATAAATATTAGGTTTTTAATTGGTTCTTAGAAATTCCTAGATTCTTTTGAGATTCAATGAACTTTTCAAAGGCATGTTTCAATCTCGAGTGTGCCCTCCAAGTTTTGTGACTGGGATACCGAGGATCACAAAACGAGGTGTGAAGTAACCATGCAAATCACTTGGTACCCTTAAGGTTTATCACTCAATCGATGTGCCGGTAAACCACACACGCTCCACCGATGCTATGGTAAACCTTAAGTCACCCTTTACCTACCTTGTTAAGTCCAAGTTAGTGTGCCGGTTAACCACACACGCTCCACCAACGACTTAAACAAAGTGTAAAGTGTAATTTCATGGATTAGCACCTTATTCACATTTTCCTAAAGTAACTAAGATTGGGAATTTAATAAAAGCATTTAGTTACTTTATAATATTCATCATACTTTTAATGAGAATTTATAAGTCCTTGTCTTACCCGTTCGGCTAACGACCCTCCACCGATCAAGGAAGCGGTGGGTGAGAGTGGACACCCATTAAGTTGCCATTTTATAGGCAACAACCTTATACCCCCTTATAGACCGGCTTCGTGAATGAGGCGTACTAGCGGTAAGACTACTTGTTGTTATACATATATATATATTAGTAACTTATAATATTATAAAGTATAAGGGTTGAATTTTAACTTTTAAAATTCTAAGGGTTGGAACTAAAGTTTTAATCAAGACTTTACATGTTCCAAAACTTGAGGGCAAGTTTTGTAAACTTCCAAAACTTTTCATTTCTTATAACTTATGAATTAATTGAGTAATAAAAATGAAGACTCTTCATTTTTATAACTCTTGTGTTCTTTTAATGGCTTTAATAAAAGTGAGACTTTTGGTTTTCCATAACTTGAGGACAAGTTATGGACTCCATTAAAACACATTATGATCATGAATTAAACTACCATGAAGGTTACAAACAATTCCTATGATCATCTAATCTTCATAAGTTCAAGAACATGAATATGAACACTTTCAAGAATCAAAAATTACACTTAAAAAAAACTTGTAATTTAACGATTTTTTTTTTCAAGCTGTTTGCACATAAAAAAAAACAACAAACAAACCTAGGCTCTGATACCACTGATGGGTTTTGAGCATTCTAACACTTCCTAAGTGTACATGCAACCCTAATAACCTTGGATCTATGTTTGTCTAATAATCATGCAAAGTTGAATTCCAAGGTTATATTCCTATCTAGCATACATGGGGAACATTTTTAACTTGAATGAAAGATAGAATAACTTACCTTGTTGTTGATTATGATCCTTGAAACCTTGTGAGCCTAGCACCCCAAGTGTGATGCCTCAAATGCTTCACACAACACCAAATGCAAAGGAGTAAACTTTGAGAGAATCTTACACTTGCAAAATCGGCTCTAGCCCTCTTGTTTCTTAGTGTCACCTATTTTGGTGGAGAATGGGTTTCTTATATAGTGTTGACACATCTAGGGTTACACCATGTAAACCCTAATGTGTCATGACTCTTCATTTCCATGACCCATGGGTTTGTAACTCCCATGGAGCATCCTATGGGTGCAACCCAACTTGATAATCCATGGAGCCTCTTGGCCCACTATATAAGATATGGAAGATTTACATAATCTACCCATATATTTAATTAGTTATCTTTTGATCACTTAATTAAATCTAAATTAATTCTTGATCAAACTAATTAAATAATATTATTAATATATTAGAACTTATAATATATTAATAAACCATAAATGTTATTTCTCTCATTTTAGTTTATCCAATTACATAGTGCCATGCAACCCAAATGGACCATGCCGGGTCGGGTCAAGTACATACCAGAAATAGTTATGGACTTAGACACCTTATCCAACAGGCTCATCTAATCCTTTTGATCCATCTGATCATGATAGGCTGGCTACCCATTGCCACTGAATCCAACGCCAAAAAGGTGAATGCTACCAGAATACCTGTAGTCTTACATCATACCCGGTCTCCTTCGACCTACCGTTTCCTGATTCCAATTATGTTGTGACCTACTCACAACCTTGAAAACTGGCCCACCCTGGCCTAAGTCATCCGAACGAATTCATGAATGCCGCAGCTACCTTGAAGTATTTCTACACTTCCCGCACTATCTGACTACTGGTGAACGCTACGGCTCCCCCGTAGTCTTACAATACTTTCATACCAACTGACCATTAGTGAAGGCTACGGCTCCCCCGTAGTCTTACAACACTTCCATACCAACTGACCATTAGTGAGTGCTATGGCTCCCCCATAGTCTTACAACACTTTCATCCTAACACAACCGTAGCCCAATACCTTGTCCCTAATCTATCGATTCAAAACGCATGCAGGGTCAATCACACACTCGACCGATCACCCGAACCGAACTCGATTCATGACTGGAGTCCCAACCTGCTTTCCCAAATCCTGCTATCAAGCCCCCAAGAAGACGCGTTTCACACGCTGGGGAGTTTTACCGAACTCCAAACTCGCACAACCCTCAAACCAAATAGCCACTTGGGCAGCCAATTTCCTCAATGAGGACGAGAAGCCCATCCTGGTCTCATACCTGTCCATGTCCTGAATACCTGTGTGATTCTCCCTCACTTAGATTCGACTAAGTCTTCGCAATACATGAGATTTGAATGATTCGCGATCCTTCTTACTCTTTAATAACCAACTGCTGACAGCCTGTTTCTTGTCCGTGCGAGTGTTCTATTATAGGACCAGATCCCCAAGGACCACGCAACTCCTGAAGATCAGACAAACACTACCCAAATCCCAGCGAGACTAATAATCTCTGACGCCTTGAAATGATGCCCCACCTATATCTTGAGGTTCGAATAACCGATGTCCAGGCCAAGACTCAACAGTAACCCACTTTCCCTAGCGCTTCAAAAAGCCGACTCGAGCATAATGTCCGAGTCACCAATCCTATCCGTAGGCCTTCCGCATCATGTCCCTGAACCGATCTCGACCCTAGACCCAGATAACATTGAACGCTCCAAACCAGCAAAGTGGGAAACAACTTTTCACTAACCGCCCCGTAACTCACGGTATACAAATGACATATGAATTTTTTTTGAATGTATAGTCCAAACACAAACAGGGCAACACACCCAGAGAGACACTTACTAAAACCCTCGAAACAAAAACTCCCTCGCGTAGTTTCCCACAAGTACCACATTAAATCTGACCATGCTGGCCTGTCACAACTGACTCGAACCCTTGGGTCCCTTTCCGGGACCCTCCAATGTATGTGCCTGATTTGATCCCCTCTTCCCAATGTGCTCCAAATCAATCCCTACTCTCGAGCTCTAGAAATCATATCATTCAGGGTCTCGCACCCTGGCACACTCACCAGCTCAATCGTCAACGGCTGAACTACAACAGTTGGAGCAACCTCTGCTCTATACCGGGCTACTAACCATCCCCAAGACATAGTCTCCAATCCCGAAAGTGCAATAGAACGCAAAAACCAATCCGTGTCGTCCGATTCGAGAGCTCCACGACGATCTCAAAATCTCGACAGTCCTTCCGCTATCTGGCTCACCACCGGAGTCGGGACCAAACCCTGGTCATTCCCCTTGCGTGCTCATCCGCATTCTGCATAGCAGCTATCCCCACGGTCCAATCATAACCAATAATTCTCCTTCCCATGCTTCTTAGATTCTCCAAGACTTTCCTTGATTCGAGTATGGATCCTGTGCTTTCAGTAGTACGGGACCAATACTACCTTCCACACCTATCCATACTTTCCTCCGGAATCATTATGAATCCTCTAAGTCACCTACTCCCCTGATGCCCTAAATGTCTGCTAAACAGCAACACAATATCCACCGAAGCACCTCCTAGGCTCCCCCTCGGTTCCCAACCTCACTGAATCGCCCCACTAACTCGCTAGAGCATATCCTAGGCTCTCCCAGGTTCCCAACCCACCCAATCCTCAGCTGCTGAAAGATTATCAGTAATGTCAACTAGCTACCTTATGATTATAGCCACATGCAACAGAGATCAGATAATCCTTCGAGTAGCAGACTCAATCCTAGAACGGTTAGACTCAAACGAGAGCTGCGCTATAGGGCGAAATCCATCACTCTGAGATTATCCGGCATGTGCCACATGTGACCTAGTATATTCACTTAGTAGCTAGCTCACATTGCTAGAAGTCCCACAAAGCACAAAGCAAGCAGCATTTAGACAATGGAAAACTAACCAACATATTCCAATCAAACAATTCTATCTATACATCCAATTCATAATCAGGTGACTCATGTCACTAATCTCATCCTAGGCTTACCCTAGGGTAATCTCCGACCCACAAACTATCATAGAACATTTGGCCAATATACCACAACCCATGCAGTCCACATCCACCCTCGCTGTCGGTTGCCTTATTAATGCAAATTATACACAGAACAAGATCTAATAGACTGTCGAATAATAGACTCTACCCTAGGACCACAACCAGACAAGGAACAGGAAATAAGGCCAAATCAATTATTCTAAGGCTATAAGATCCTAACCGTATACAATTTTAAAAGCATACACATAGCAGTTACAAATACCAATTATCATTCTCATTCCAGCATGACATCCAATATTCCCAAGGCTACAAGCACCACATATCAGGCCAACCTATTGCTGACTACTCAGCACTAGAATGCAAGTCTACCAGCTCATACAACATATACATGCATCTACCCTAGCCCTAACTAGCATGCGATTCACAAATTCATAATCAAATCATAACAGATAACAATTAAGGCTATTCTGGGGAAACTTACTTGAGATCGGTTGATTGCATGCACCACACCCTTTCTTGTCTTAGAAAACCTTTTCCTTGAAAACATTTTCTTTTGAAATTTTTTGAAAACATTACAGATCCTCAGTTTGAGTTTAGTCACACCCGAAGGTATACCCGAATCCCTCAAACCAAGGCTCTGATACCAACTTGTAATGACCAAAAAATCAAGGGTAAAAATTTCATTTTTAGTATAGCTAAAAAATTGATACCATTTATTTCGAACACTTCAAATCATCCCTGAGTAAAACATTTATCAGAGTTTATCCCAAACTCGTTCATTGCGGAAATCATAGGTGTGTGCACTGCGATCAATCCGAGCCCTTCCTTTCCAAAACGATGATACATGAAACCGTAAATAAACTTGTAAGCACGAAGCTTAGTGAGTTTCCCAGAGCATACCACACACACAATCCACATAACACATAATCGGTTAGCTATAAAAGCTACCTATATCACATAAGCCATGCATACATAAACCTGTAAGGATGTCGTGGGCTCCCCCAGGGTCTTACACCATTGTGCCATGGGCTACCTTGTTGGGTTTTGAGCATTCTAACACTCCTATGGTGTACATGCAACCCTATAAACCTTGGATCTATGTTTTCTCTATTATACATGCAAATATTAACTATTCCAAGGTTTCATCCTAACTAGCATATTATGAAGCACCTATACTACAAAGTTCTAGTTAGATGACATACCTTTTGATGTAGCTTGATGTCTTCAAGCTTTAAGAGCTTAGCCCCAATAGTGTGGAAGCCTCAAATGGAATCACAAATCACCAAAACACCTTGGAAGAACTTGAGAGAATATGTATGCACACTAAAATCGGCCCACTCTTATTTTCACACACTTGTGCCAATTTTGTGAGCCAAGGATCCCTTTATATATTATGGAGGATTAGGGTTACATCCATGTAAACCCTAATACCCATGACCTTTCATTTACATAGGATCCATGGGTTAAAAGCTCCATGGACCATCCATGAAAGCTTAGCCCAACCTAAATGAACTTGGCCCATTCCATATATATAAGAGTCCATATTTAATTAGTTCTTTTTTATCACTTAATTAATTCTAAATTAATTCTTGATCAATACTAATTAAATAATATGATTCCATATTAATATATTAGAACTTATAATATATTAATATAAATCATAAATATACTATTCTCAAAAGACTATCCATATAAATTGTGCCGGTGAAGTGCAACCCAAATGGACCATGCCGGGTCGGGTCAAGTACATACCAAATATAGTTATGGACTTAGACATTAATCCAACAGTCTCCCACTTGGATAAGTCTAAAACTATTATTGAGTATGACTTCAAAACCTAACTGGCAATCGTAGCTCTTAAAGCCGTTGTCGAACTCTGACCTTGTCAATGACTTGTCCATTAGATAAGGGATCATATATTCCCCCATTCTAGATATCATATGGACTGAGACATGGATTATAATCATTCTCTCTGTCCATTTGTTGTTTCCCGATTTTCGATTTATGATGACTGACTGATTGAACAAATCAAATCTGTCCTGGCTTGGCCAAGCACTCACATGTGTCATCGCTAAATCATCGAGGGGCCCACATATATCGCTTTTATCCCGAAGGTAAAAGGAATGGATAAACTTCGACTCATATGGCTTGTTCTACTACTTGTTGAATCATACACAAAGACACGTTTTATAACATCGAGTTACCAAATGCGTTTTCGTGCAATCAATGTATAACCAACTCATAGTAACAACTCATATCTCTAGGTTTGAAGAATATAAGATATTATCGTCTCATGATCACTCGTGATAAAATCCATGAAGTGATTCAAATGAGCGCGGGTTGAATCCAATACTCAGAACTTATGAGCACTCATGAGTGTTGTAGCACCACTTTGTCCACCAACTTGGACCTCTACAAACCAACCCATGACAGTCTTGATTCATATCTACTTCCAACATATGACCAACTGTGGATGGTTTGAATAACTTAATCATTCAGGAAGAGCGACTTAGTTATTCTGGAAGTCAAAACATGCAAAGTGAAACACAAGAATAAATGAATCAAATATGGTATCAAACCCTATGAATATAAATAAACACTTTTATTTATCACCATACTGATTACTCATTATTCATTGTTTCGGTTTTATCAACTTTATACTTGAATTAAAAACACTAGTTGTCCCATGCTCCAAGCATGTACACTATGTTTTTCTTAAACAATAGCTTTGCCATACACCAAGTATGCACTCTATGTTTGTCTATGATCCTTACTTTGTGAAATAAACCAATTGAACATAATTTCAATGATTCTAATTTCACACTCCCAAATCCTTATCGAAAAATGTGAGAATTTCAAATTCCTATCATTTATCGAAATCTGTTTAGATTTTAAATTTATATGCACTGACCCTCCTGTAATGAATATGTACAAAGTCACAAAGACTTGTCAACAGTCATTATAAGGTATTCCAATGGAGATCAACTCCATGGAAACTAAGTCTCATATTCAAAGTACATTGCTTTGGACATGCTTCTTGCATTAAGTTTTCTAATCTTACACAGATAACTTCCACCTATGGAGACAACTCCATATTCTCATTTTGACTATCACTTCTGAATAAGAGATGCCTCTTTTTAGAATATGTCAATATGGTCCTTCCAAAATTAGCACTATACTTCCAACTGTCCCTGAGCAACCAATCTTTGGTAAACCTCAGATTGTCCTCGACAATTGCTTAATCATTTTAGTCATATCCAATTCTAGACCTTTTCCCTTCTTAATGCCTCTAGGCATTTGGAAAAATTTAGAAATGACAAATATTATAGCACATGCAATCGATCCTGTACCCAAAGCAAATGGTACACGATTCATGATGTCTCATATAGAGACATGATTCTAGACCAGTCTTTTGCTACAATATTTTTATTTGCCATGTTTTCAAAATTTGATTATGAAGAGGGATGCCGTAATCATAATCGAATTTTGAGAACGCAATATATAGAATTTCCTTAAGTTGAACCAATCCAACATGAAATTCATATATATATTCTTGACTAAAGATGATTAAGGTCTCAATCTAAGCCTTTAGAACTGAAATGAAGTATATCCTCTCCCTTAATTATAGCAAAACAACTTTTTCAATCCATGCAGCCTCACGAATTGAAACTTTTGTTTTCTATAATTAACATTGCTAACTTGCAACACTAACAATAATTATCATGCTCCCACTAACATGATGATTATTAGCATAACACTTATGCTCCCACTAGCTTTGACATGTACTCAGAAATCAGCTGGACTTCTAGAAATCAATACTTTATTGACTTTCTTACCAAAGTTCAGATTTCTGATACGAGATGCTTTGATAAAACTTTATCAAAATCATACACCTTTCCTTAGATAGCATGCATGTGTGTCTAAACAGTTTTAGAACTATGAAAAGGGATGTCGTAATAATAGTCTCAATTGTTTAGACCTTTTGCCATCTGCTTCAAATCTACTTGGTGGAAGTGTTTCCTCACCATCATTTTCATGAATCAGAGAGAAACCTTATGAACCTTAGATTTTATGGTGTATGTGTTCTTATCCATGTGAATCGTCAAAACCATAGTCACAAGACAAGGATAATGACAAATCCAAACTCATATGGACTGAACTTATGCAATCTTAACTTCTTGCCACCTGGCAGTATAGGGCCTGCCATTGCTTCCAAGTTGTTATGCAACCAATTGAGAACTTTCAGAACTCCTATGCAAAGCCAACTTTAACTGGAATGGGCACAAAATATGTCAACACGATAGGTTATAAACCTCAAGTCGTGTGCTAGTGAAGAACCTCAGGTTTTATTCTCGATTAGTTCTTGAAATTCTTTTTAGGATCTTTAAGACTCCCACTATCCTCTTGACATATAAGACTATCTTGCCAAATATTCAAGAGATAGTGCGGATTCTTTATCAAGACAAACACTTCACACAATTGGCCTTTGTTGGTCTTTGTTTTATCCAAAACATCACAACTTACCAATTTCAAATGTACAAGAGTAGGACACTTTTACTCTTACATTTGACAAGTGTTTTAAACCTTTCTTTAAGATATGTCACTCAAGTTACAATCTTGGAGTATGACTCTAAGAATTGTTTTGGAACGAAGTATGACTCATCTTCCTGATCTAACCATTTCAACAATTCATGACTCCTCTTCTTAGTCATAAGAATGCACTAAGATGACCTTTAGAGGACTAATTGTGATATGATTTCTAAATCATTAAGATGATCACAAACATGATACTAAAGTACTCTCCCATCTTTTCAGATTTGAGAAACTTTTATCTTTCTGCCTAATTTGATTCTTCCCATTCGTTCTGCCATACATTGAGACTTTTCCAATGTTTCAGAATTATACTTAAACTTGTAAGTATAACCATATTTACTAAACTTTAGTAAATCAAATAGTCTTAACGAGCTTTGTGGTGGACATGACCAGTGCACAAGAATGTGTACTCGATCCCTTTAGTCCTTCACTTGACTCACACATCCATGTGAACAAGTAATTAGTCTTGATTTTCCAATGCTTGAAAGTTCTCATTCATCATACTATTCAACTTGCATGATTCCAAGTTTCGGTCCAATTGAAACTTGGGTGATGAGGAACTTTCCAGATTTGGTAAATTTAGACACTACCACAAATGAAAGAATCAAATCCATTTTCCAATATTGCTGTCAGTGGAATCATATAAGCAACAATTTTCCACAAATGCCATTGTAAGGATACTTCAAATAAATAAAATTAAACAATTTTCTTTTATTTTAAAACTTTGCGGAAAAACTTATCCTTACAATCCACATGGAAAATTGTTGTTATCTATTCCTTAGCAATATATCATAACTTCTTAAGCAACTGCTCAAAATTCTGATGCGATCGAAATCCACCTTCGCGATCAGAATCAACATATACTTCCTTTAAGATTTCTCTCTATTCTTTGATTCTTAAAACATCAACATGTGACCCAGTCACATCATGTAATGAGGATCTCAGAATAGAACTTAACAGAGTTAGATAATGGGCTCTACCTGAGGTAGAGTCAAACTTATTGACTTTAACATCCTTAGGTAAATTTGGCAGCTTTGCAATCAACGCCCCTTCCTTTGGCAAAATAAACATATGGACCCTTTGGTAATGGGATTATCTCAGACTTAGCCTTTCTCTTTACCATTTGGTCAACCGGGTTGACTATGGCCAATCCCTTTCCATTGGGAAGAGAATGCTTTTTCTGGATTTCCAGTGTCACCATTGTCACTGTCCATAAAGTTTTTGGGAAGTAGATCTTCTAATCAAATTTGCTTTACTATCGTTCCAAATCATTGCTGATTCAGCAGCACCAAGCAAATAGATATGATCATTAAGGTTCATGTCATAGTCTGTTTCATAGTAGTCCCAAAGGAACTCACTATGTGACTTAGAAAGTGATTGAACATCCAACTTTCTCAAGACTTTGACACCCAACTCTCCCGGCTTGTCAATATGTGACTTCATCTCTAAGATGTGATCACACATAGACCTTGCTTGCCATTAGGGCTTGAGTGACCTTGAACTTGTGGGTTAGGGAGAATAATTGGAGGAGGTGGAGGAAGAGAAGTATGACTTCCATGAGCCAAACTCGGGAAGTCATATTCATTAGGAAAGCTTGGTTTGGGAAGATCATTGTTGTCTAAACCTGACATCAACAATGGGAGAAATTCACGTAAAGTTGATTTAAGTCCTTAATATAACACCCAATATGATATATTAAGGCTAGGACCCAACAAACTATTTTATAACTTGGAAGAGGGATGCCGTAATCCAAGCTATAAAATATTTGAAGGTAGGTGAATGACGATTCACCAATTTCCACCAAGATAAACGAAATGTATTATTAGGTTTTAATTGGTTTTGAAACTCCTAGATTCTTTTGAGATTCATTGAACTTTTCAATGGCATGTTTCAATCTCGAGTGTGCCTTTCAGGTTTTGTGACTGGGATGCCGAGGATCACAAAACAAGGTGTGAAGTAACCATGCAAATATACTTGGTACCCTTAATATTTACCCCTCAATCGATGTGCCGGTTAACCACACACGCTCCAACGATACTATGATAAACATTAAGTTACCCTTTGCCTACCTTATTAAGTCCAGGGTAGTGTGCCGGTTAACCACACACGCTCCACTAACAGCTTAAACAAAGTGCAAAGTGTAATTTCATGGATTAGCACCTTATTCACATTTTCCTAAGTAACTAAGATTGGGAATTTATAAGTGTTTAGTTACTTAGTATTTATCATTATACTTATAATGAAGGGAGAATTATAGTCCTTGTCCTACCTGTTCGGCTAACGACCCTCCACCGGTCAAGGAAGCGGTGAGTGAGAGTGGACACCCATTAAACTGCCATTTTATAGGCAGTAACCTTATACCCCCTTATAGACCGGCTTCGTGAATGAGGCCTACTAATGGTAAGACGACTTGCTCTTATACATATAATATATTAAACTTTTAATATTATAATAGTATAAGGGTGTATTTTAGACATTTAAAATACTTGGTGGTTTAATCTATTAATTAAACTAGACTTTTAATTTAATTAAACTCAAACCATATATTTATGGACTTAATAATACTCTTTTAATTAAACGCTTTAATTAACTATTAATAAAGTCCATAAGAGTTAATTTGAACTATTCAACAAAACATCATAATTCCAATTATTAAACTCAAAATTAAAACCATTTAATTAATTGTTTAAGTTATGAACCCAAGAGTTTTAGAATTCAATTCTTTTTTTCATAAAAAACTTTTCTCAAATTCCAAAACTTGAGGACAAGTTTTGTAATTCTTGAAAACCTTTGGATTCCATAACTTATGGAATTAATGGTGTTTTATGATGAAACTTTCCATGTTCCATAACTTAAGAACAAGTTATGAAATTCTTTAAAACATTAACACCAAATTTTGTAACTCCATAAAAACTTTGAATCAAATTTTTTTTTTTTTTTAAAAAAAAACTTTCATATCCATAACTTATGGAAGTTTCAAAAACCCTTAAGATCACAACTTTAAAAAAAAACTTTTGAGCTCCAAAATTTTATGACAAAATATGTAACTCCTTAAAACATTTAGATCAAACTTTTAAAACTAATAAAATAATCATATCATTTTATCTTTTACTAAATTTGACCTAATTCAACTCATATAACAAATGATTCAAATTTTACAAATAATTCATTTTTCACAAAACAAGTAATTATCTTAAAATTTGACAAACGTCATGTTTTTTTCCTTTTTTTTCAACTTGAAAATAAAACATTTGCATCAATATAACAGAAAACAACCCATGGCTCTGATACCACTGTTGGGTTTTGAGCATTCTAACACTCCTATGGTGGACATGCAACCCTATAAACCTTGGATCTATGTTTTCTCTATTATACATGCAAATATTAACTATTCCAAGGTTTCATCCTAACTAGCATATTATGAAGCACCTATACTACAAAGTTCTAGTTAGATGACATACCTTTTGATGTAGCTTGATGTCTTCAAGCTTTAAGAGCTTAGCCCCAATAGTGTGGAAGCCTCAAATGGAATCACAAATCACCAAAACACCTTGGAAGAACTTGAGAGAATATGTATGCACACTAAAATCGGCCCACTCTTATTTTCACACACTTGTGCCAATTTTGTGAGCCAAGGACCCCTTTATATATTATGGAGGATTAGGGTTACATCCATGTAAACCCTAATACCCATGACCTTTCATTTACATAGGATCCATGGGTTAAAAGCTCCATGGACCATCCATGAAAGCTTAGCCCAACCTAAATGAACTTGGCCCATTCCATATATATAAGAGTCCATATTTAATTAGTTCTTTTTGATCACTTAATTAATTCTAAATTAATTCTTGATCAATACTAATTAAATAATATGATTCCATATTAATATATTAGAACTTATAATATATTAATATAAATCATAAATATACTATTCTCAAAAGACTATCCATATAAATTGTGCCGGTGAAGTGCAACCCAAATGGACCATGCCGGGTCGGGTCAAGTACATACCAAATATAGTTATGGACTTAGACATTAATCCAACATACCTCACATGGTCTTAACCTGGGAATGCCATGGGCTACCCCACATGGTCTTATATGCAATTGCCACGGGCTCCCCTCGGGGTCTTCCATGCAATAACACACATAATCACATAACATATCATATATAATAGAAATATCTACACATAACACAAACATAAACCTGTAAGGATGTCGTGGGCTCCCCCCAGGGTCTTATACCATTGTGCCATGGGCTACCCCACATGGTCTTAACCTCGGAATGCCATGGGCTACCCCACATGGTCTTATATCTAATGTGCTATGGGCTACCCCACATGGTCTTACATCCAACGTGCCATGGGCTACCCCACATGATCTTTACCTAGGAATGCCATGGGCTACCCCACATGGTCTTACATCCAATTGTCACGGGCTCCCCCCGGGGTCTTCCATGCAATAACACACAATCACATAGCATATCAAACCACAGAAATGACTAACACATATACCATAATCACATAATGGGTCGGCCTTGGTGCCTTAGACCCATGGGTATGGTGAGAAGACTCACCTGACACTGCTGAAGTCCCGCGGATAAAACTCTAGCTACTGGTTGACAGATTCCCAAACTGTAAACATCAAAACAATACCCAATTAATAATTGGGTTCCAAGCCCAAGGTCCAACGCACACTCCAAAGGCCCAATAGACAAGTAATGGGCCAAAGCCCAACATATGGCCCAATTGTCCAAATTGAGCCTAAACCTCTACATGGACTTACTTTAAGGCCCAACCAATTATTCTAGTCCAAACAATTCGCATTCTGATGGCCCAATAGCTAATAATCCTCAAGGCCCAATTATGGCCCAATTTTCCAAATTGGGTCCAAGCCTCTCTAATGGGTATTATCCTGAAGGCCAATAATTTCCCTTAGTCCATAAATATGTTCCCAGTTGGCCCACCAAAGTCCATAGCAGCTTAGCCCAATAGATGGCCCAACAAGCATCCAAACCCAATTAGGGTTTTTCACATGAAATGACAATTAGGGTTAAGTATTCCTACTTAACCCATTAAGGACTTAATCCATTAAGTCCAAACATACAATGAAATCGGGCTTGAGTCATCACTTCACTCCAATGGTCGAAAATGCGGGTCCCGATAAGTCCAAACCAATAATCCCAGAATTAGGGTTTTCCAAACCCTAATTAGGGTTTCCAACCCAATCATAGCCCAATAGGCCAAATATCTAGGTCTTTTGATCAATTAGGGTTCATTAGGCCCATTAGGGTTTTAGTCCCTTGTCCAAACATCCCAACGAATCAAACACAACAAGCACACCGCCACCCAACACGGCGGCTGGTGGCGGCAGCCACCACCTCACGGTGGTGGTTATGGTTTCTTTTCATTATTCCAATTCCTAATTACATTTTACAATGAAATAACCAAAAATAAACACACACACTCAAAATAATCACACACACACACAACCACCCTTGTGGTGGTCGGCGGTGGCACCTGGTGGCAGCCACCACCTCACAGTGGTGGCGGTGGCCTTTTCTCAATTTTATGACCAAGCATATCACACACTAACAGAAATACACTCCTTTACTCGAGAAACGGACCCAAATCTCCCACCTGCGGTGGGCGGTGACGACAGTGGTGCAACAGCCGGCAACGGCGGCGCTTGGATTGGCGTCAGCGGCGGTAGGAGTGATGGCAGGTCGTGGCTGATGAAGGGATTGAAGAGGAGGCGAAAGATGGTGACGGAAACCGCAACACTAGCGGAAACAGCAGCGTCTGGAGTGGTGTTGACGACGACAGCCACCATGGCCGGCCTCCATGGTGGTTCTTCACAACTCTTACTCGACAGATCCATCCCCCACCTCGCGAGCCACGAAAGATGTTGTCATTCATCAGTGATAGCATAAAACGCAACCCGCACAACAACCTCAAGACGGCAGGCGGCGACTCGCGTCTTCAGCAGAAACAGAACGACGCCGGTGGTGGAGGCAAAAGGGTGGCATCGGCGCCGGAAGTGGAAGGGAAGGTGGCGGTTGTGCTCTTATGTTAGGGTTAGGGCTACGTAAGGCATTTATGAAGGGTTTTGAGCATTCTAACACTCCTAAAGTGTACATGCAACCCTAGAAACCTTGGATATATGTTTTACTAAGATACATGCAAAATTGATTTTCCAAGGTTCTTATCCTAACTAGCATGGCATGGGGAACTTTGAAACATAAAGCTAGTAGAAGAACATACCTTTTTGTTACTTGGATTTCTTGAGAACTTTGTGAGCCTAGCACCTCAAATCTGATGCCTCAAATGTTTCACACAACACCACATCTCTTGGAATAACTTTGAGAGAAGTACACTATCACTCAAAATCGGATAGCCCTCTTGTTCTACACATAGTACCGATTTTGGTAGCCCATGGGGTCCTTTATAGTTGTTGGGTCTAAGTATTGCGTCTTGGGCTCGGTTTATTAGTCCATTTAGTTTACCCGGTTTGGGCCTGTCCAACCGTGGATAATCATTAGGGTTAGTATATAGATATTGCATGCATGTATAGCTTAAATATTATCGATCTCATTAATTACTTTGCATTGTAAGCCTAGCACACCTCTACAGTCGAAGTTCTTCATCGAGCTCTTCTGAGGTGTGAGTTATTAATCATTCGAAATCATTTGATCCATTCATGTGTTCTTTACTTGATTATGATTGTTTTTCTGCTTGGAATCTATCGATATTTAGCGTAATATACTCATCAATTGGTATCAGAGCTGGAGACTGTGTAATACATACGCATCTCTTCTGTTTGAAGAATCCTTTAGGTTTTCAGCTTTTATCAATATATAGAAGCTGTCCTCTTCTTAACGACGACATCTTTTGTGTTTGATAAAACCCTAAGTTCAACTTTACAAGTCTGATTCTAACAGAAATAGTTCATCATGTCTCACGATGACTCGCAAATCAATCCAATCAACATCTCCAACAGCATAGGATCAACTACAAGAATTCCCATTCTCTATACTCAAGATTATGAAGTGTGGGCGCATCACTTCGAAGACTATGTAGTTGGATCTGAAGACAATGGCTACTTGATCTAGGAAGCAATAACATTGGGTCCGTTTGTTCACTCTAGAACAAACCGAACAGTCAAGACTCAAAAAGAGTATAACCAACTCCTGGCGGACATAGATAAGATGCCTCAAGATGAAAAAGACAAGGTGTTATGCAACGTTAAAGCCATGAGGATGATCCGATTCTCATTGCAATCTGTCACACCCCCAAACCAAGGATGGCGGAAACGTCCGGGGGTGGAGGACTTCATGTATAGTATCACAACAACGAGTATGATAGTGCTCAAAGTAAATACAACCATCATAAATATAATTGAAAAAGTTACACCAAAGTATATGTTTACATGATTCAAATCAATTACATTATGATGACAAAATGAACTGTTTGACGATTTATCGTCTCATCCTCAAAATGCTGTTGGTTTTCCTGTTTCACTGATTTCCTGAGAATACAAGTAGTTTTGAAAAAGTGTCAACAATTAAGTTGGTGAGTTCATAAGAGTTTTGTTTAAGAAAGAAACCGTTTTCCTTGTAAAAGCGACAAAGTATGTTTCCAGAAAATCCAATATTTTCTTTATTAAGTGAAATGAATGCTTCTATGTTATGCGATAATGAACCCTAGAAGGACCCATAGATTCCTTCTATAATCGCCCAACGTATATAAGTTATATAAAATTTAAGTTAAATAAATTGTTGAATATAATGGGTCTGCCCTAGGTCCACAACCAAACAAGGAACAGGAGATGAGGCGGGCCCACCAATTCTAAGTCAATTGTGACTAGATTCTTATATAACTCTATCATATACACTTAGCAATTATAGCTGAAGTCTAACAATTCTAGCTTTATGTAGTTTTAATAGAAATATGTTCCAAAGGAAATCCTATATTTTCCTTATAAAAGTTAGGTGGTCCTAAATCCCAGGACTGAAAATAAACAAGTATTTTTCCATACTTAGAGTAATTCATGTGAGTTAAATCGACATAACTCGCTAATTAAAATGTAAAACCCGTAAATCTTATGATTTGTTAATACCACATGTGACCTATTATAACCATGCTAAGACTCAGACGGCCTCGTAATACGACGTTCTTCAGGCGTCGCAAGTTAAATGACACTTGTCACCTAATGACCTGCCGGTCTAGCTGTTGCATGCAGCTCAGGTGCGGGCTTGTCAGACCTAATATAGATCTATACACAACTATCACGCTCTCCCTACAAGAGACTCTGGTTACAATTTACAGGACTTTTGACTTTGTTACTACGAAAGTAACACGAAGCAAACATCTCACAAATTTACTCATTAACAGATTTATGTGAACTGAACTGAAAACCTTTGGTAAATGAGTTTGAAAATGTAAATGATACATAAACTATACCTATTATAGTTTATCCAAAACGTTTGTACTGTAAAAAGAACTCTTTTATGAAAATACATTAGTGATATGAATCCATAAACTATGCTTATTATAGCTTATTATGTGTGTTCGAAATGAATGAAGAATCTTATCATGAATGACTAAATTTCAGTTTATGATGATAAACTAACAAGAAAATACATTCAATATTTAGAACTTATTGTTATACACTTTGCTCAACATAATACAAAGTGTTATGAAGTTATAAGCTGTTAACTAGTTTTTAACCTTTCTGCACTCTTTTAGAAATATCGTAGAAAAATCGTACGAAGTCAAAAGCTGAATCCGTAAATTCTGAGAGTTCATAAAATGTGTCTAGTTTATTCGTAATTTTTATTATGAGTTTTAGAAGTCTTTAACTTGTGTTAAAATGTTCATATTCACAGACTGGTCCGAATTCGTTTCTGAAATGATAGGCAGTTTTGTAAACATCACCATAATCGTAGAAAAATCGTATGGATATGTGCAAGTAGTCATTTTAAAGGTATGAAGTTGAACTATTTGCATATTAAACAGTTTTGAAAGATATCAAGTTTAAGATAGTCAAAACAGTCTGTGAATAAGACTCAACTTTTCTAATGAAAGCTGTGGTTTGAGTTTAGTTAAGTTTTTGGTGTTTTAACTTGTATTCCCCCCTCCCCCCCCCCCTAAAACTTGAAGAAAACATGAAAATGTAGGGGTATGAACTCACCTTGAGTGATTTCAGTAGGTGGATGATGGAGAAAAGAAGTGTTCAACTCAAGAACACTTGGGAGATGCTTTGAAGATTTGAAGATCTAACAACAAATATGATGATATTTGTGTAAGCAATCTATAATTTGGATGAAGGATAGTAGAATAGTCATAAGGAGGATAATATCACTTACCAAAAGTGAAAGAAAACTTGATGATCAGCCCTTGAATCTCGAATTTGAGAGAGAGAGAAGTGAGAGAGAAATATGTTTGTTCTTTGGTGGAAAATGAGAGAAATGTGAGGAGAGAGGAGGGTTTTCCAGCTCTTGACCAAGTGTGTGGCTGAAAAATGGTGGGAAAAGTACTATGGAATGACTAGGTATAGTGGAAGGACAAGGGGTTGTACTATGAAGGTATGGGGAGGTTGCTTGCGTCCTTGTCCAAAGGATAAGTCAACACTCCACCTAAAGATCTCACCAAGTAGATTTTATTCTTAGGCAAGGATTTTCCCCAAAATATAATTAAAATATGAATATTTGGGGTTTATTATGTTAAAATACGAGTTTGGGTGAAAATCCCGCGTTAAAATCTCGCAAAACGGGCTTAAAACGAAGTTTGGGTCAAAAACCGGCAATCTGGACCGAACCTGCAAGGTTTGGCTCTAAGGGAGTGAGAACCGAGAGTGGAGAAGGAAGGAATCGAGAGTAGAAGAGAGGACCGAAGGTGCGAGGGTTCGGTCGTGGCTCGCATCTCGGAACCGAAGGTCAGGTCCTCGGACCGAAGGTCAGGTCCTCGGACCGAAGGTAGGAAGGGAAGAGCCGAAAGTCAGGTCTCGGTTCTGATTAGTCAGGGGACCGAAATAGACAGAGCCCTCGGTTCTCAGGAGGTTCGGCTCCTAAGAGGGGTTTCGGCTCCTTAAGGCTGTTTTTCGCGTAGACTTCCGTTTTTGAGCAGTTTTCGACTAAATCGAGGGTCGGGATGCCCCGAGTGATTATAAGAAGTTGAGAGAGATTTCAAGAGAGATTTGGGAGAGATTTGACATACTTGGAGAGATTTGACATACTTGGAGCGATTTGACATACTTGGAGAGATTTGGGAGAGATTTCACATACTTGGAGAGATTTCTCATTCAGAGAGATATTTGGGAGAGATTTCACATACTTGGAGAGATTTCTCATTCAGAGAGAGATTTGGGAGAGATTTCACATACTTGGAGAGATTTCTCATACAGAGAGAGATTTGGGAGAGATTTCACATACTTGGAGAGATTTCTCATACAGAGAGAGATTTGGGAGAGATTTCACATACTTGGAGAGATTTGGGAGAGATTTCACATTCTTGGAGAGATTTCTCATACAGAGAGAGATTTAGGAGAGTTAGAGTGAAAGAGATTGGGAGAGACTTCTTTTGTGACCTTTTTGAGTGTTTGGCTTCGCAACGCAAGGTTCTTACACTCTGTTAAGCCTTGTTATGAATGTTATACGCTCTCAAGGGGTATGAAATAATGTTTTATCGAGTAGATTCATCACTTACCCTAATTAGGGTTTAGAATTTCCGAACACATGAAAACTCTAAGTGATACTTTATTTTAAGATTGCGAGTAGTACAATAAGAATCATAATGGAAACCCTAATATACAAGGGTTAGATGAGTTGACCGGTTTGACTTGTTGACTTTAGTTGACTTTGACTTGGCCAAAAATTGACGGTTGTCACATCATCCCCCCGTTACAAAGAATTTCGTCCCGAAATTAGTGTTTCGACTGGGACTTCAAGAATTTGGAGGAAAGATGGGGGAACTTTTCGTAGTATAAGGAATTGATATGGTGGGGAACATCCCGCTTGATGTTAAATGACGACCTTGGAATTTCTTATTGTAACTTGAGCTGAGTCGATTTAAAGGAGTTATTGTTTTGGAATGATAGTGTATTTTACGTGTGCCTTTATGCTCTCCGCTTTATACTTGGTATTACCACTATGAATATTTTATAATGTAGTTAGCGAGTTCCAGCATTACGAATGTTTCAACAAATTGTGACGAAATTTGCATTATAAGTCCTACCAGTTCTTTTATAATCGCTTGGTGTAAACTAGTCGTATATCATTAAGATTGCAAGGGCATTCGGATGGGTGACCCTGCCTTAAGCCCACAACCAAACAAGGAACAGGAAATGAGGCGGAATCATACATTCTAAGTCCATAGAATCTTAATGATATATGACCATAATGTTTACACTATCCATCATAGATTCACTAGTAAAAACCCTGTGTTTTTATATAGAAGATAAGACTTATTCGGGTTTTGCCGTGTTCTCGAGATGCTTCCAGCCTTTCTCGAACTTGTACTAAGTCATAAGTGATAGCTTCTCCTCGAAGCTCTGCATAGGGTCTGCTTTACTGTTTCTCGTTTGATTAGATCGGTAGGGAACATATGGGTTTGGTTTACACGACTAGACTTATTCGGATGATAGGGCGTTCATTTGCACTCCTGGGTAACCTGGTCCCAAAGTTTGTGGCAGGACTCGTACCTGGTCCATCTATCATTAACTTGCGCATATAGGTCGTATGTACTTAAGGTTGGCAAGACAGTTGGATGGGTGACTCTGCTCCAAGTCCACAACTAGACAAGGAACAGAAAAATAGGGTGGAAGCACACATCCAATGTCCGTAGGATCTTAATTATACATTTTCCTCGCGTATACACGTAGTAGTGGTAGACTAACCGTATTCGTCCCAAGCTTCTGTGCTTGAACTTTATCTGCTGCGTGAAGGGTCTCCTGGAAATACTTGTGGTAAGGTTTCGGAAGGTATAATACTCCTCTGGTGAGTGTTTTGGGGTTTCACAGCGAGAGATGACCCGGAAGTCCGTGCTGGATGTGTTTATGGGAGACGAAGGTTTCGATATTCGGGTGGTTAGGTGAAGGGTCTTTTCGTAGTCGTTAAATCAGGAAGGTGAGGACTATACCAATCGAAATCGAATGATGACAACAGTATCTTTTTAAGTAAAACATGTGTTACGCTGTATTCGCACGAAATGTTCGTTGGAGTGATAGAATATTGTGTGTTTCTTTTCAGTGTGTTCCGTTTTGATCGATGTTATTGTTACTGCAACTGCTTCGTATTGATGTTACTAGTACTGATGGTGAGTGTGTTCTGATAGCTAGTAATGATACTCTATATCATGATTTCCGACCGGTCACTCTATGATCGAGTGGTATATGCAAGCCGCTTGAAATTTGGTATTGGTGAAATCGTCGAGGGAGTGGCTCTACTCTAATCCCACTGCTAGACATGGAACAGGAGTCAAGACGGAATTATTTCCTTTAAGTCTTTAGTATTTTGATTATAATTAACCTCGATGTATGTACAAAGTCATCACAGCTTACAGGTAATGATCCTAGGGTCATATATGAGTGTCTTTGATTTGATTTGAACGAGAGAGTATTTTAACTACTTTTTGAAAGACGGTAATTTTAGCAAGCATACCAAATTCATTACAAACATATGGTACTTAAACGTTTTTGTCGTTGGAAACATTACAAAAGTCCTAATAGGGTTCCCTTGTTGCTCCTGCTGGTTTGTTCATCACACTCCTCCTGCTCCCCCGTCATTCTTCTCAGTTGGACATTCTCTCTTGAAGTGTCCCATTTCACCGCATAGGTAGCATCCTGGGCCTACACTGGTGTTGGTGGTTGAGGGTAGGTGCTGGGTTTGGTTCCTGCAAAAACGGGCAGTATGTCCGTTCTTGTTGCAGTTTTTACAGTGCATCACCCAGCAAACCCCATTGTGATGGTAGCCACACTTGTTACACCTTGGGAGTAATCCCTTATATGGTCTGGCCGGTGCTTGGGTGACAGACCTTGTGGCTAGTGTCGAGACATGTGTCGTGATTGCTGTTGTAATGGCAGGGGCAGCCACGGACTGCTGTCTTATAGCAAATTTTTGAGGTAGGTTACACTCCTTTTCGTTCCAAAACTCTCGTTTCTTGTTCGTAGGTTTGTGGCCTGAGGCGCCTTCATTGGCAGACACCCGCCGGTGTTCCTGATTGGTACAGCAATTTGTATTGTCGGTACCGTTTCCATCTCTGCTGGCGTTGTTAGCATTGAGTTGCGCCATGACGGCTGTCACGGCTGCCGTGAGTGTAGCTTGAAAAGTAACAGGATCTATCTGCAGGATTGCTGCCTTGCTTGTCGGCTGGTTACCTTCTTGTGAAGACATAATCCTGTTGCATGAGGAGAAACGATGCCGTGAGTAGGGATGATTATCTCTAGTTATATCCTTACCATTTATATACACATATATAAATTTCTCACTTTACTGAACTATTCTCGGTGTTTCTGCTAACGTCCCTAAGACGGAGTTATGGTAGTGGGTAGAAGTAGGTTTCATACGGGCGTTAAGCTTTACTCATCTTGGGATCATGTTTTGTCCAAACACACCTGGCTGAGGAGTTTTGATGGGACCCGATGCATTAGTGCTGGTATGATCACACCCTCATAGGTCTACGAAAAGGGCACCTTTTAACTATGAGGCTTAAAAAGGTGAGATGATAGTGAGTCTTGAATAAGGGTTTATACGTCGGGAGTTATTTATCTTAGTTCTGAGTGTATCGTGTTCCGGTTGTTTATGGTGTTCTGAAAACAGTTCATAACGAGAGTCTATATATGATAAACTTATGAATTTTAGTAGTATTGCTCCCAAAGAAATAATACGCATGCCCCTTTTATTTGTATGATTTTAGCATATTTAGTTTTTAGAGGAAGGTTTTGAGTCTGATGCAGGTCCACACCACATCATTGCAAGAAAAGTTTGGACCGCAAATAAATATCTCGACTAGTGTAATCACTAACTCGTGAGGTCGGGCCTACACATGGAGGGGAGTAACACCAACTCATACTCATAGACCTAATCTACAAGGTCTTGTGAGTAAAATGAACTCTGCTTACGATAATACGTCCCCAAATGGCGAATTGTTGTTGTTGATGGCGACTCCATCCCTCGATCAATGCTGCCCAACGGGGCATATGCTCAATGGAGTCGAGACGGTTCGCGAGAGCCCAGGCTATGTGAGGAGAGTTGTCGACCTCTGGCTCTACCTCCGACTCTTATCCTCATCACTCACTAACTCTCCGGGTTTGGAAAGTAGGGGCCTCCTGGTATGTAAGATCTTGTCGTGATGTCCGTGCGAGAATAGGGGTGGAAGAGATAATTAATAGACGTCTAATCCTATAATTACTTATAGGGGTGATCCTTATCAGTCACGTCTATAATCACATAGTGCATACCAGTTATACATAATCTGAGATAGAATAGACCTTCGAATAAATGACTCTACTCTAAGTCCACAACCAAACAAGGAACAGGAAGTAGAGCAATAGCCATAGATTCCGAGTCTATAATATCTTTAATTATGTATAACCTTGGCGTATGCACTCAGTCGTTATAGACCTACTAATAGGGGTCTTTAGTTTTCACATAAGTTGATCATGGTATCACCAAATACTCGTATAGTATTTTAATATTATGTTTGGTTCTTAACGATTTTCTTGTATGGGTGTTGGTAAGTTGATAGACTTGTTGTCCACCATGACTATCCCCCGGCACTTGCTAGTCATTTCTCGGACGAATATAGTTGATCAGGCTATATCCCTCCCAGCCTTGATTGCATATCCCAGGGCATATTCACATTGCACAACTCCTCTATTTTTAACTTTTGCGTTTTCCTTAGACATGACACTAAACCGGTATGCATGTATGTACTTTTAACAAGAAACTATTTATTTCTAAAAGTATAGTTATTTGAAAATGTTAAATCAGAGACCTTAGTCCCAAAGCATTTATAGTTTGTATATCTTATACGGTTCGATATACTTAGTTCACTATAAACAATGCTCTGATACCAATCTGTCACACCCCCAAACCAAGGATGGCGGAAACGTCCGGGGGTGGAGGACTTCATGTATAGTATCACAACAATGAGTATGATAGTGCTCAAAGTAAATACAACCATCATAAATATAATTGAAAAAGTTACACCAAAGTATATGTTTACATGATTCAAATCAATTACATTATGATGACAAAATGAACTGTTTGACGATTTATCGTCCCATCCTCAAAATGCTGTTGGTTTTCCTGTTTCACTGATTCCTGAGAATACAAGTAGTTTTGAAAAAGTGTCAACAATTAAGTTGGTTAGTTCATAAGAGTTTTGTTTGAGAAAGAAACCGTTTTCCTTGTAAAAGCGACAAAGTATGTTTCCAGAAAATCCAATATTTTCTTTATTAAGTGAAATGAATGCTTCTATGTTATGCGATAATGAACCCTAGAAGGACCCATAGATTCCATATATAATCGCCCAACGTATATAATTTATATAAAATTTAAGTTAAATAAACTGTTGAATATAATGGGTCTGCCCTAGGTCCACAACCAAACAAGGAACAGGAGACGAGGCGGGCCCACCAATTCTAAGTCAATTGTGACTAGATTCTTATATAACTCTATCATATACACTTAGCAATTATAGTTGAAGTCTAACAATTCTAGCTTTATGTAGTTTTAATAGAAATATGTTCCAAAGGAAATCCTATATTTTCCTTATAAAAAGTTAGGTGGTCCTAAATCCCAGGACCGAAAATAAACAAGTATTTTTCCATACTTAGAGTAATTCCTGTGAGTTAAATCGACATAACTCGCTAATTAAAAAGTAAAACCCGTAAATCTTATGATTCGTTAATACCACATGTGACCTATTATAACCATGCTAAGACTCAGACGGCCTCGTAATACGACGTTCTTCAGGCGTCGCAAGTTAAATGACACTTGTCACCTAATGACCTGCCGGTCTAGCTGTTGCATGCAGCTCAGGTGCGGGCTTGTCAGACCTAATATAGATCTATACACAACTATCACGCTCTCCCTACAAGAGACTCTGGTTACAATTTACAGGACTTTTGACTTTGTTACTACGAAAGTAACACGAAGCGAACATCTCACAAATTTATTCATTAACAGATTTATGTGAACTGAACTGAAAACCTTTGGTAAATGAGTTTGAAAATGTAAATGATACATAAACTATACCTATTATAGTTTATCCAAAAAGTTTGTACTGTAAAAGAACTCTTTTATGAAAATACATTAGTGCTATGAATCCATAAACTATGCTTATTATAGCTTATTATATGTGTTCGAAATGAATGAAGAATCTTATCATGAATGACTAAATTTCAGTTTATGATGATAAACTAACAAGAAAATACATTCAATATTTAGAACTTATTGTTATACACTTTGCTCAACATAATACAAAGTGTTATGAAAGTTATAAGTTGTTAACTAGTTTTTAACCTTTCTTCACTCTTTTAGAAATATCGTAGAAAAATCGTACGAAGTCGAAAGCTGAATCCGTAAATTCTGAGAGTTCATAAAATGTGTCTAGTTTATTCGTAATTTTTATTATGATTTTTAGAAGTCTTTAACTTGTGTTAAAATGTTCATATTCACAGACTGGTCCGAATTCGTTTCTGAAATGATAGGCAGTTTTGTAAAAATCACCATAAATCGTAGAAAAATCATATGGAGATGTGCAAGTAGTCATTTTAAAGGTATGAAGTTGAAATATTTGCATATTAAACAATTTTGAAAGATATCAAGTTTAAGATAGTCAAAACAGTCCGTGAATAAGACTCAACTTTTCTAATGAAAACTATGGTTTGAGTTTAGTTAAGTTTTTGGTGTTTTAACTTGTATTCCCCCCCTAAAACTTGAAGAAAACATGAAAATGTAGGGGTATGAACTCACCTTGAGTGATTTCAGTAGGTGGATGATGGAGAAAAGAAGTGTTCAACTCAAGAACACTTGGGAGATGCTTTGAAGATTTGAAGATCTAACAACAAATATGATGATATTTGTGTAAGCAATCTATAATTTGGATGAAGGATAGTAGAATAATCATAAGGAGGATAATATCACTTACCAAAAGTGAAAGAAAACTTGATGATCAGCCCTTGAATCTCGAATTTGAGAGAGAGAGAAGTGAGAGAGAAAGGTGTTTGTTCTTTGGTGGAAAATGAGAGAAATGTGAGGAGAGAGGAGGGTTTTCCAGCTCTTGACCAAGTGTGTGGCTGAAAAATGGTGGGAAAAGTACTATGGAATGACTAGGTATGGTGGAAGGACAAGGGGTTGTACTATGAAGGTATGGGGAGGTTGCTTGCGTCCTTGTCCAAAGGATAAGTCAACACTCCACCTAAAGATCTCACCAAGTAGATTTTATTCTTAGGCAAGGATTTTCCCCAAAATATAATTAAAATATGAATATTTGGGGTTTATTATGTTAAAATACGAGTTTGGGTGAAAATCCCGCGTTAAAATCTCGAAAAACGGGCTTAAAACGAAGTTTGGGTCAAAAACCGGCAATCTGGACCGAACCTGCGAGGTTCGGCTCTAAGGGAGTGAGAACCGAGAGTGGAGAAGGAAGGAACCGAGAGTAGAAGAGAGGACCGAATGTGCGAGGGTTCGGTCGTGGCTCGCATCTCGGAACCGAAGGTCAAGTCCTCGGACCGAAGGTAGGAAGGGAAGAGCCGAAAGTCAGGTCTCGGTTCTGATTAGTCAGGGGACCGAAATAGACAGAGCCCTCGGTCCATTTCGGATGAGAGGGTTTCGGTTCACAAGAGGTTCGGCTCCTAAGAGGAGTTTCGGCTCCTAAGAGGGGTTTCGGCTCCTTAAGGCTGTTTTTCGCGTAGACTTCCGTTTTTGAGCAGTTTTCGACTAAATCGAGGGTCGGGATTCCCCGAGTGATTATAAGAAGTTGAGAGAGATTTCGAGAGAGATTTGACATACTTGGAGAGATTTGACATACTTGGAGAGATTTGGGAGAGATTTCACATACTTGGAGAGATTTCTCATTCAGAGAGATATTTGGGAGAGATTTCACATACTTAGAGAGATTTCTCATTCAGAGAGATATTTGGAAGAGATTTGACATTCTTGGAGAGATTTCTCATATAGAGAGAGATTTGGGAGAGATTTCACATACTTGGAGAGATTTCTCATACAGAGAGAGATTTGGGAGAGATTTCACATACTTAGAGAGATTTCTCATACAGAGAGAGATTTGGGAGAGATTTCACATACTTGGAGAGATTTCTCATACAGAGAGAGATTTGGGAGAGATTTCACATACTTGGATAGATTTGGGAGAGATTTCACATTCTTGGAGAGATTTCTCATACAGAGAGAGATTTGGGAGAGTTAGAGTGAAAGAGATTGGGAGAGACTTCTTTTGTGACCTTTTTGAGTGTTTGGCTTCGCAACACAAGGTTCTTACACTCTGTTAAGCCTTGTTATGAATGTTATACGCTCTCGAGGGGTATGGAATAATGTTTTATCGAGTAGATTCATCACTTACCCTAATTAGGGTTTAGAATTTCCGAACACGTGAAAACTCTAAGTGATACTTTATTTTAAGATTGCTAGTAGTACAATAAGAATCATAATGGAAACTCTAATATACAAGGGTTAGATGAGTTGATCGGTTTGACTTGTTGACTTTAGTTGACTTTGACTTGGCCAAAAATTGACGGTTGTCACACAATCCGATACTTTTCGTCTGGTGAGTTTATGCACAAAAGCTAAAGAAATATGGGATAGGTTGAAAGAATTGTATTCAACCGATGAAGATCTAGAGCACTCGATCCAAACCCTTTTGCTCTCTGAGTTTGGTGCTTTCGAACATAAACCTGAAGAGAAGCTTGTTCACACATTCGAGCGCTTCAACCATCTGCTCAGTAAGATGATGAAGCATGGCATTGAAAGGAAGGTGATTGAATAAAAGGTTACCTTCATGAATGGATTAAGGCCCGAATGGATGGCGGTGGTTTCGACTGTGAAGGCTCATGAGCAATTTAAATCATATTCACTGGCGAAACTGATGGGTATTCTCAAATCTCATGAAAGCGTGGTGACAAAGGAAGCGAAGGTAGTTTCGGGTGTGGGTTCACTGGCCCTCGTTTCTAAAAGCAAGAATGTAGTAAACGAAGAGGAGGAATCTGATTTGTCAGAGTGTGATCTATCCAACGAAGAATATGCTATGATGGTTGCAAACCCAAAGAAGTTTGTTCGCAGAAAGTTCCCGATCAACAAGAACCAAAACTGGCAGGGAAGTTATAGTTCCGAAAATGTGAAAGAAGAACCGAAGATCACCACTCAAAAGGACGATGAAAAGAAGGAGAGTAAGCTTGTGGGAGACTTAGGGTACGATTGCAACTACTGTCATGGCAAGAACCACTTTTCCAAGGATTGCATGCTAAGGAAGATAACTGAGAAGAAGGATGGTGAAGATGACGAGACTACTACATGAGAAAGCTGGAGGAGATAAAGAAGAAGAAAGCTACTAACGTTTCTATGAATGCTTTGATTGTGCAGGAAAACGTTATTGATGATGAGTTCGGTGGAGTGGAAGTCTGGTCCACAGATTCTGAGGATGAAGAGGTACGAAGACCCTCGCATGGAAGAGAATATGTGGCGAAAGAAGGAGTTGTTGAGTCGGCTGGGAGATGCTTAATGGTTACAACCGAAAGTAAGCATGAGGAAGCGAAGGTCATGGAAGACAAATGTTTCGCTGCCAAGCCCATGAGTGAAAAGATCAGCGATTGCGATCAGTTGATCAAGAAGGTACAAACTATACTAGAATCTCATAAAGTACCAACAAAAAACTATGAAAAAGACTTAAATGAATTAAAATTCAAGTTTTCTAATTTAAGTGGAAGTCTTATGCAAACTCGCCTAGCTAATTCTAACCTAACCGACCAACTCAGCAGGGAGTCTTCCAAGAGTAAGGAGAGAAGGATGTGGATTCAACAGAAGGAGTTAGAGTTAAGTAGAGCTAGGGATGAACTTATTTATTTGCAAAGAGACAATTTGAAATTTTTGAAACAAAGAAGTGTTTTCTGTTTGATTGCTAAGCGCCTATATACTAACATCACTCAGTTACATTTAGATTGTGAGATAGGAAAACAGATTCATAAAATGATTTTGCCTTTCCTTGAATTTAAGGAGGATGAAGTCATTGCTGAATGTGAATCTATAATTTCCTCGGATGAAATTTCGGTCACTTACAAATATGGATTGGAAAAAATTGAATCTTTCATTGAGTCTAGAGAACATAAATGCATGCTTAAGAATTTACTAGACGAAAACGATAAATTAAAAATAAAGACTGAAACTATACAAAAGTTTGACTCATCCAACGCCAAATTGAGTTCAGAAAATAAAATAAATTTGGAAACCACTTCTGAATTTGATGAGGAGAGTGAGATGAGTGAAATCTCTGTAGAAGATGAGGTCGACTGTTCAGAATTTCTTAAGAGCGAACCCGAAGCAGCAAAACCACTAATAACTGAAAATTCGGTTGAATACACTCGGATGTCAAAAGACAAATCCAAGAAACTCAAAGAAAAATCCGTTGTTTATCAGAAGGTGCAAACGACTCCAAACCAAGTGTATGCAGTGACTGGTGTAACTAAGAAGCAAACGGCGGAGTTGACATCAATGGTTGACAAAGATAATGCTGAAGGGTGTGATAACTTCTTCTGGTCAGCTCCCATCGATAATGCAGATGAAACAGTTGGTCTGTCAGAGCAAACCTCATGGAGAGTTAAGGGACGATACATACCCGAACCCCTCAAAAAGCCCTCAAGCTTTGATAAATCCAGCACAAGTGGTACAAAAGAAATACCAGAGGAACCACTGAAGGCTACCAGCGATTCATCAACAACAACCGGTGCTCATGAGAAGAAAGCGAAACCTAAGGCCAACATTCACTTGAATCAAGAGCAACTTGCTGAACAGAAACGACAGAGGAACAAAGGATACATGAAAAATCTCAATAAGAGAAAGCAGTTTTAGCACTCCCAAAACCCCTCTTATGTTCGCTCTGAAAAAGCTTCCACTCTAAAAAAGGAAGCACATGCCAAGTCTCATTCTAGCAATCACCGTCAATCGTACCGTCAGGCGAACCGAACGACCCGTTTCGGCCCTAATACTTGTGGTCACGAGAACCAAAAGACAAGTTTTGGTCCCAACACAAGAGCTCAGAACCGAAAGTCAAGTTTCGGTCCCAAATCCCATCCTCCTCACTCTCAAAAAGTCCCAACACAAGAATCATCTGTGAAAGATGTCAAAGGAAAGGGAAAGCTGTACTCAGATACTAAAGACCAAAACACCAAAAAGTCAGCTAACCCTAGAACTTCCAAGAAAACCTCTACTGAGAAACCTTCTAACAATAACACACACCGGTTAAAACAAGATAAGAATAAAATCAAAGTTTAAACCATCAAACGAAAAGACGAAACCACATTAATAAAAAGAACATATATGGTTGATCTTTCGGTTGCAATTCCCTATTCTGTAAAAGACTCACCAGGGCCCAAGAGACTTTGGGTTCCTAAATCTGCTTAATTTTGCAGGTTATCAGTGACGAGCAATTTGACGAAGAATGGTATATTGACAGTGGCTGCTCTCGTCACATGACTGGAAGGAGGGAAGAGCTTAGGGAGTTTCGGTCCCTTTAAGGATGGTGGATGTGTGAAATACGGAAACAACTCTTTCGGCACGATCAAAGGGTATGGGATGATCACCAACGGAGAGTTCTCAATACGAAAAGTGGCCTACGTGGAAGGACTGCAGCACAACCTCATCAGTGTTTCTCAACTAGTCGTAGGAACCGGTTTAAAAGTCTCATTTGACGATGAGGGCTCAGAGATAATTGAAAAGCAAACGAAGATAGTGTTGTTGAAATCTGAGCGAAAAGGGGAAATGTATCCTCTAAATCTCAACCCAATAAAAGGAAAGCCAGCAATATGTTTGCTGTCGAAGGCGAACTCAAATGAAAGATGGTTGTGGCACTGAAGACTATCGCACCTGAACTTCAAAGATATTAATAAACTGGTGCTCGGTGATCACGTGCGTGGACTTCCTGTTCTTAAATTTGACAAAGAACATCTGTGCGCAGCATGCGAGATGGGCAAGCAAAGTCGTAAAAGTCACCCCTCTCGAATCAATACAAAGATCATCGATCCTCTGGAACTACTGCACATCGATCTATGTGGCCCTTCGGCTATCGAAAGCTTTGGTGGTAGTAAGTTTATACTTGTAATTGTAGATGATTTTTCTCACTTCACCTGGGTTTTCTTTCTTAAAAAGAAATCAGAAGCGGCTCCCAAGCTGAAGGTTTTCATTAAACAAGTGGAAGTGCAGCTACGAAAGGTGGTTCGAAACGTTAGAAGCGATAATGGTCTTGAGTTCAAGAATAAAGACTTTGAAGATTTTCTAGCTGAAAAGGGAGTACCTCACAACTTCTCTGCTCCCTATACTCCACAGCAGAATGGGATCGTTGAAAGGCGAAACCGTTCCTTATGTGAAGCGGCGTGAACCATGCTGAGCTTTGCCTCTCTTCCTCTATGTTTCTGGGCGGATGCAATTGCTGCTGCATGTTACACTCAGAACCGATCCTTCCTAAACAAGCGATTCTCCATCACTCCATACGAGATTTTGAATAATCGTAAGCCCAATGTGAAGTTTTTCCACGTATTCGGTTCACGATGTTTTATTTTCAATTCCAAAGCGAACCGAAACAAATTTGATGTCAAGGCAGACGAAGGAATCTTTCTTGGTTATTCACTTACTTCAAAAGCATATAGGTTTCTAAATAAACGCTAGAAAAAGGTTGAAGAAACCAATTATGTCACTTTTGACGACAATTTTATGAAGAAAATGCGAACAACCGAAAGTCCAACGGAGGAAATCTTTCCAGAATCTGGTCAAGTCTCGGTTCCTATTGCTAATCTGTTTTAATGAGTACATGCTACTTTTTGATGAACCAGAAAAGGCGATCAACTCAGAAGCGAAAGCAGCAGATAACAAAATCGATAACTTGAAGATAATCATCGATGAAGCTGCTAAAGTCATGGAAAACGAGCCTCATCAACCAACCGAGAAGCGGAATCAAAGCGAAGCTACTGCATTCGGTGAACATCTAGCTACTGATGACCCTCCAAGAGACAGCTCAATACTCCGGGGGGGAGGGTTCGTCTACACCAAAACCAAACGACATGCCTTTCCAATGGGAGAATCCTTCAAATACCCCAACCCATGAAGATCCATCTGAGGGGGAGAGCAGTGAACCTGACATAGGATTCGATTCGCCATTTGAGGGGGAGAATGAAAATACAAATGACGAAGGCGATATTTCAGAACTGAAAGAAGAAGTCAATGCTGAGTTGGATCCTGCCTATGATCCCAATTACCCTCCTCTCATAAAATGGACAAAGGATCATCCTAAAACACAAATTAATGGTGAATCATCTGAGGGTGTTCTCACACGCTCACAAATGAAAGCGAAGCAAACTTCTTTATTCTCTCAAGTAGAATTCTGCATGTTTAATTCGTTTGTCTCTAAAGTAGAACCGAAGACAGTAAATGCTGCTCTTGATCACTCTGATTGGGTACAAGCTATGCAAGACGAACTCCATGAGTTTGAACGAAATCGTGTTTGGAGACTGATTCCCACACCAAAGGATGCATCTGTAGTCGGCTTAAAGTGGGTATTTAGAAATAATTTAGATAAAGAGGGTAATGTCATTCGCAACAAAGCGAGGCTGGTGGTGAAAGGGTATTGCTAGGAAGAAGGAATAGACTATGAAGAGACCTTCGCTCCAGTAGCAAGGTTGGAATCTGTAAGAATCTTCTTGGCATATGTTGCACATAAAAACTTCGAAGCTTTCCAAATGGATGTAAAATGTGCTTTCTTGAATGGAGAACTAGAAGAAACGGTATACGTTGAGCAACCACCTGGATTTGTGAACGAGAAACATCCTGATCATTGCTACATTTTGGATAAAGCGGCTTATGGATTAAAGCAAGCACCGAGAGCCTGGTATGAAACTCTAACTCGGTTTCTCAAAATGTCAAAATTCAAGCAAGGTTCGGTTGACCCAACCTTCTTGTAGTGTCATAAGAACATGGTTTGGCATGTGGAATTAAAGATTGCACAATGAACATGGTGATTTGGGTGTTCAAGAGATGTATTGATTGTATATGGTGTTACACAAAAAGGATCTAGATCTAGACTACATAAATAACACACACTTACACACTCACTTTTACATCTCTCAAGCACACCTCTACAAGTGGTATGAACCCACTATTTATAGAGGTGTTTACATGTCTCTCTCTCACTCTCTATCTCTCATGTGTCACAAGGCTAATACTCCACATGCAAGTGGGTTTTACAAAAGTCAAACATTACAAAGTCATTCAAGGAAAACTTTGTACCCCAACATTCTCCCCCTCAAAGTTAGGAATGAATGACCCACTTCAAATCTTCCAAAATCGAGCAACTACGCGATCCGAGCCTCAAGGGTGACACATGTCGAAACGAACTTCAATCTTCAATTCTTCCATGATTCTTCAATTTGGGCTCTAGGATGTGAAACCATACAAACTGAGCATCAACGAACGATCACGAGCTTCTCAAACTCCAAATTGATCACCAAAAGTTGAGCATAAAGCACACCCCAAAATTCTTCAATAAAACCAAATCCATTTCGAATACATCACTTCCGAACTTCTAATTTAATCATTTCGTAAGCTTCAAAAATTCAAGATCACTTCGGTCGTCAAATCCGTGTAATATGAAAAATTCAAGTTCGAATTTCCATATAAAACTTCTCCCCCTTTTTATAATCGAAATTTGATTATAAAACTCCCAAGGAAAAAGAATGTGCTCTATTTGGAATTTTTCATGTCAAAACTCCCCCTTAACATGTGGCATAAACATTGTGCTTTAATCCGGAAAACCCAAAAAATATTCAATTTTTAGCTTCGTTCACTGATCGCCTTTGACAAAATTTCTCAAAAATGGGTAGAAATTGTCAATTTCAAAATTCTGCAGTGACCCGGTGCGCCCAAAACAGCCAAAAATGCAAAACTCTCCCCTTTTCCAAAGCTGGGTAGAAAGCGTCAATTTGCACAAACTGCAGGGGCCTGAAATGCATTTTCTTCAATTTTCAGCAAAAACAGTCCTTTTTCGAATTTGGGTACGAACAGCCAAACATTCGAAACCTCAAGGACTATTTTCGACAAATCTGCTCTTTGTTCTCCAAACATATGAAAGATACCCCCAATTACCAAATATTCGAAAGTTTAGGGGTTGTTTTCGAAACTTTTCCATTTGTCAACAAATCATACGAAACTTTTTGTCCCACTTACGAAAGACTGCCAAAGTATCGAAAATTTAAGGGCCATTTACGAAACATTTATGTTTTCTTCTTCCCAATTCATCTGATAATTAAAATATACGCCCATTTCAACGAAACTTCACTGTATCATTTTTTAACGAAAACTTCTTGTAGCACCAATTTAATGAAATTTTTCTTTCGTTCGCTTTGTTAATCCAAAATCTTCGCATCGTTCTCACAACCAAATTTTCGAGCATCACCAAAAAAATTCCGTGACTTAAAAAAAAAATTCGTTAGTCCTGGAACTCCAAAACTTTCGATTCGTGATTTTCCCAACAAAAATTTTCGTTATTACCCCGTTTTCTTCTTCACTTCGTGCATTCAACAGTTCCCAAAAATCGAAACATTAACTTGGTAACCCAAATGCAAACATTCGAAATCAAGATCCAATTTTGAATTTGATTCCTCAATCCGTCGATTACAACACCCATATCAAACCCGTCGACTTCAATACATTAACCCCGAGATTGATTTTCCAGTCGATACAAGCTAATCGACACAAATCGATTCCATCCAAACATAAACCATTCGAATCGATCATAATCCTTCAAAACTCAATAAGAACCATCGACATTAAGAAATCAACCCAAAAACCACAATCTGTGACCATTCTTTCGAAATCTTCCTCAAGCAAACATTCGCTTTTTGATAAACAGATTCCGAATTATCAAAATCAAAATCAAAACAAATTTATTCACCAATCGATTGTCGTTCCTTCATGATTCGTTTTTCACCCTTCATTTTTTGTGACAAACCCAAAATAGATTCAATCCCCAGTTCGTTCAATTCATTATCGGTATCTTCATTCCCAAAATTAAAATCTTCGATTTCCAGGAATCGAAATCAAATTCAACAATCAACAATAGTCAAAATTCAGTTGACTCCAACCATTTCAATTCCAAACCCAATTTATCTTTCAATTTCAAGTTCGATTTGGCAAGAACACTGAGTTTGACTTCACAAAGAAAATCAACTTAAATCAACTGTATTCTAATGCTCTTTTCAATCCAAATACGATTCGCATTCAAAATCAAACAAACATTCAGAACGACTTGATCAATAAACGAATCGTATTCCACTGATTAACAAGAAAAATGAGATAACGAAATCGGAAACTTAAGAACAAACACGCATCAGATGAGTTGCTTGTACAATCTAAATGTACAACTCGGTAAAGCGTAGGATGAAGAATGGACACAGTAAGGGTATCGAAATGATTTAATCAATCCTTGGCTCCAATTTAAATGAAATCAGATCACGAAAAATATATGGACTCAAATTTTGAATCAATAGGATGGGCTTAAACTCTAATTTGCATGAACAGTAACACGAATTTTACTTTTGGGCTTAATAATGGACATGAATAGTAACTGACATCGAATTTGGGTTTAAAATATGGATATCAACAGTATCGAACATCAAGAACATCCATTCAAGATAACAAAATGTAATAAATGGATCCATAACACGATTTTTGGGCCAAATTCTTGATTTAAACAAATAATTGCAATTGAGAATCAAATCAAACAACAAATATGAGATTGGATCGGACCTTGATCAACAACAAATTATTGGATCACAATAAAATGGGTTTTTCAAGAAAAATTTGATCCAACGAGTCAAATGATCACAAATCAAAAATGCAACGCACGAATTCAATGAAATTAAGAGAGATCATAGAGAGAGACTCACCAAAAATGCTCCAATTGTGACAAATGTTGCCAAACCGAGAATCGTTCTTCAAAAATCACCTTGATCTTGAAGACCCGCTCTGATACCAATTGTAGAGTCATAAGAACATGGTTTGGCATGCGGAATTAAAGATTGCACAATGAACATGGTGATTTGGGTGTTCAAGAGATGTATTGATTGTATATGGTGTTACACAAAAAGGATCTAGATCTAGACTACATAAATAACATACACTTACACACTCACTTTTACATCTCTCAAGCACACCTCTACAAGTGGTATGAACCCACTATTTATAGAGGTGTTTACATGTCTCTCTCTCACTCTCTATCTCTCATGTGTCACAAGGCTAATACTCCACATGCAAGTGGGTTTTACAAAAGTCAAACATTACAAAGTTATTCAAGGAAAACTTTGTACCCCAACATTCTCCCCCTCAAAGTTAGGAATGAATGACCCACTTCAAATCTTCCAAAATCGAGCAACTACGCGATCCGAGCCTCAAGGGTGACACATGTCGAAACGAACTTCAATCTTCCATTCTTCCATGATTATTCAATTTGGGCTCTAGGATGTGAAACCATACAAACCGAGCATCAACGTGAAAAATATCTTCCGGTATTTAAAGCTAATCCAAGAGAACTCACATGATTGCAGTGAAAAATATCTTTCGGTATTTAAAGCGAACCTCGTCTCTCGGTCTTTGGTATCCTGCAAAATCTGGCTTCTTTGTTCAAGCTTTCTCTGACGCTGATCTTGGTGGATGTGGATTGGATCGAAAAAGCACAACCGGCAGGTGCCAGTTCCTTGATGGCAAACTTGTCAGCTGGCAGTCAAAGAAACAAACTTGTGTGTCCCTCTCCACAGCCGAAGCTGAGTACATTGTTGCAGCGTCCTGCACATCACAGGTCATATGGATATAAAGCCAACTTAGAGATTATGGCTTGAGCATGAAGAAAATCCCTCTCTACTGTGACTCTGAAAGTGCAATTCGAATATGTCACAATCCAGTGCAACACTCCAAGACAAAGCATATCGCACTGAGATATCACTTTATCAAGGACCACGTTGAAGATGGAAATGTTGAAATTCACTTCGTTCGGTCCTCAGATCAACTGGCTGACATCTTCACTAAGGCCTTACTAGAAGCTAGCTTTAACAAGATTCTCCAAGGCTTGGGAATGATGGAAGCTGAGTCAGCACCGAAACCTCATTCTACTCACTAAAATTGAATAAGCGAAATAGAGCGTATGCTCGGTCTATTTCGGCTCCTAAATTTTCGGGAACCGAAATGAACCGAACGCTCGGTCTATTTCGGTTCTTAAATTTTTGGGAACCGAAATGAACTGAACGCTCGGTCTATTTCGGCTCTTAAATTTTTGGGAACTGAAATGAACCGAACGCTCGGTCTATTTCGGCTCTTAAATTTTTGGGAACCGAAATGAACCGAACGTTCGGTCTATTTCGACTCTTAAATTTTTGGGAACCGAAATGAACCGAACGCTCGGTCTATTTCGGCTCTTGAATTTTTGGGAACCGAAATAAACCGAACGCTCGGTCTATTTCGCTTCATCTTTTCTAAGGAATGGTTTCGGTTGTATAATTTTGTAAAGCTTTCTTATTCTTTCGTATGTTTATATTTAGTATCTTTTCTGTTTTTATTATTTTTCAGAAAATCCAAAAATCCAAAAATATTTTATTCTCTGTTTTTATTATTTTTCAGAAAATTCATAAATCCAAAAATATTTTCTTTTCTGTTTTTAATATTGTTCAGAAAATCCAAAAGCTTCAAAAATATTTCTAAGTTTTTTTTTTGTTGTTTTTGTTTAATATCTCTATTCTAAACATCAATTCAAGGTCACAGATGCGAAACACGATGATGATGGGGTAGGTATAATCTTCTTCTCTTTGTACTAGTTAAGAGTCCCTAGAAGCATGTTGCTGCTGTTGGATTAATGTCTAAGTCCATAACTATAATTGGTAAGACTTGACCCGACCCGGCATGGTCCATTTGGGTTGCATGGCATCATGCATTTGGATAGACTATAATGAGAGAAATAACACTTAAGGTTGGTTAATATATTATAAGTTCTAATATATTAATAAGGTTATTTAATTAGTATTGATCAAGAATTAATTTGGAATTAATTAAGTGATCAAAAGGAGACTAATTAAATATATGGGTTGATTGTGTAAATCATTCATTCTTATATATGTGGGCTTGTGATCCAAGATTCCTTATGTTGGACTAAGTCCATGGGGTGACCCATGGATACTCCATGGAGGTTAAAATCCATGGAGCATAAGGAATGAGTAAAGTTATGAGTTACATGGTGTAACCCTAATAGCCACCATATAAAAGAATCCCATGGCTCAAGAAATCGTGCACTAATGTGTGAATATGAGGGCTAGACGATTTCAAGGAGTGTTCCATTTCTCCCAAGTCATTCCATGTGCATTTGGTGTTGTGTGAACCATTTGAGGTGTCACACTTGGGGCACTAGGCACTCAAGCTTCATGGAGACAAGCTACATCAAACAAAGGTATGTATTCTATCCATTTGATTACCCAAGTATCAAGTATTGTATGCTAGATAGGGTAATACCTTGGAAAGTTCATAATTGCATGTATAATAGAGAAAACATAGATCCAAGGTATTTAGGGTTGCATGTACACTTAAGAGTGTTAGAATGCGCAAAACCCATCAGTGGTATCAGAGACAAGGCTTGTTTTCTTGTTATACTTGCAGAATTAGCTGAAAAATCGAATTGTATTAGTTTAAAAGTTATGCTAATTACTTGAAAAAAAAATTGATGTGAATTATCTTTGTTCATATGAGTTTATTAGATTAATAGAAAAGTTAATTGATTATGTGTTTTCAATCCATTTTAATCTAAGAGTTGATTCTAAAATGTGTTTTTGTAACTTGTCCTCAAGTTATATGAAAAGTCACATTTAAGTTTCATAAAACTCATAAAAAGTTGGCAATGGTTACAAAAATGAAGAGTCTTGTCCTCATTAAATGGTTTTATGACTCCATAACTTGTCCTCAAGTTATGGAGGTTCAAGAGTCACTTCATTAAATGATAAAATGTGTAACCTTAATTAGTTCCATAAGTTACAAAAATAAAGAAAAGTTACATTCTTTTATTAGTTTAAAGTCTTCCATAACTTGTCCTCAAGTTATGAAACTTGAAGAGTTTTTTTTTTAATTAAAACTACTTTAAACACATAAGTTATGGAATTAATTAGTTTTGAATATTTTCAAAACTTGCCCTCAAGTTTTGGAATTTGTAAAGTTTTCCCCATGAATACTTTAATTCCAAGTTAGCCCTTAGAATTTTAAAAGTTAAAATTCAACCCTTATACTTTATAGTATTATAAGTTAATAATAAATATATGTATAAGAGCAAGTCAGTCTTACCGTTAGTAGGCCTCATTCACGAAGCCGGTCTATAAGGGGGGTATAAGGTTACTGCCTATAAAATGGCAGTTTAATGGGTGTCCACTCTCACCCACCGCTTCCTTGACTGGTGGAGGGTCGTTAGCCGAACGGGTAGGACAAGGACTATAATTCTCCCTTCATTAAAAGTATTAATGATAAATACTAAGTAACTAAACACTTATAAATTCCCAATCTTAGTTACTTAGGAAAATGTGAATAAGGTGCTAATCCATGAAATTACACTTTGCACTTTGTTTAAACCGTTAGTGGAGCGTGTGTGGTTAACCGGCACACTAACCTGGATTTAACAAAGTAGGCAAAGGGTAACTTAATATTTATCATAGTATCGGTGGAGCTCGTGTGGTTAACCGGCACATCGATTGAGGGGTAAATATTAAGGGTACCAAGTATATTTGCATGGTTACTTCACACCTTGTTTTATGATCCTCGGCATCCCAGTCACATAACCTGAAGGGCACACTCGAGATTGAAACATGCCATTGAAAAGTTCAATGAATCTCAAAAGATCTAGGAGTTTCAAATCCAATTAAAAACCTAATTACATTATTTCGTTTTTCATGGTGGAAATTGGTAAATCGTCATTTACCTACCTTCAACTATTTTATAACTCGGATTACGGCATCCCTCTTCCAGTTATAAATAGGTTGTTGGATCCTAGCCTTAATATTTCATATTGGGTGTTATATTAAGGACTTTAGATCAACTATCTTGAATATCTCCCAAAATATGTCTAGTTCAGACATCTATGATCTTCCCAAATCTCTTGGAACTTTACTTCCTCCACCTCCTCCAATTATTCTCCCTAACCCACAAGTTCAAGGTCACTCAAGCCCTAATGACAAGCAAGGTCTATGTGTGATCACATCTTAGAGATGAAGTCACATATTGACAAGCTGGGAGAGTTGGGTGTCAAAGTCTTGAGAAAGTTGGATGTTCAATCACTTTCTAAGTCACATAGTGAGTTCCTTTGGGACTACTATGAAACAGACTATGACATGAACCTTAATGATCATATCTATTTGATTGGTGCTGCTGAATCAGCAATGATTTGGAACGATAGTAAAGCAAATTTGATTAGAAGATCAACTTCCCAAAAACTTTATGGACAGTGACAATGGTGACACTGGAAATCCAGAAAAAGCATTCTCTTCCCAATGGAAAGGGATTGGCCATAGTCAACCCGGTTGACCAAATGGTAAGGAGAAAGGCTAAGTCTGAGATAGTCCCATTACCAAAGGGTCCATATGTTTATTCTGCCAAAGGAAGGGGCGTTGATTGCAAAGCTGCCAAGTTTACCTAAGGATGTTAAAGTCAATAAGTCTGACTCTACTTCAGGTAGAGCCCATTATCTAACTCTGTTAAGTTTCTATTCTAAGATCCTCATTACATGATGTGACTGGGTCACATGTTGATGTTTTAAGAATCAAAGAATAGAGAGAAAGCTTAAAGGAAGTATATGCTGATTCTGATCGCGTAGGTGGATTTCGATCGCATCAGAATTTTGAAGCTGTTACTTAGGAGTTATGATATATTGCTTAGGAATAGATAACAACAAGTTTTTCCGTATGCATTTGCACTATAAGGATAAATTTTTTCCGCAAAGTTTTGAAATAAAATAAAAGTTTTTAATTTTATATTTATTTTAAATATCCTTACAAGTGGCATTTGTGAAAAATGGTTGTTTATATGATTCCATTGATAGCAATATTTGAAAAAAAAAATGGACTTGATTCTTTCGTTTGTGGTAGTGTCATAATTTACCAAATAAGGAAAGATTCTCATTCCCAAGGCTTCAGTTGGATAGAAACTTGGAATCATGCAAGTTGAATAGTTTGATGAATGAGAACTTTCAAGCATTGGAAAATTAAGACTTGTTCACATGGATGTGTGAGTCAAGTTAAGGACTAAAGGGATCGAGTACACATTCTTGTGCATTGGTCAAGTCCACCACAAAGCTCGTTAAGACTATTCGTCATGATTTACTAAATTTTAGTAAATATGGTTATACTTACAAGTTTAACTATATTTCTGAAACATTGGAAAAGTCTCAATGTATGGCAGAACGAATGGGAAGAATCAAATTAGGCAGACAGATAAAAGTTTCTCAAATCTGAAAAGATGGGAGAGTACTTTAGTGTCATGTTTTGTGATCATCTTAATGATTAAAGAACCATATCACAATTGGTCTTATAAGGACATCTTAGTGCATTCTTATGACTAAAAAGAGGAGTCATGAATTGTTGAAATGGTTAAATCAAGAAGATGAGTCATACTTCGTTTCAAAACAAGTCTTAGAGTCATACTCCAAGACTATAAGTTGAGTGACATATCTTAAAGAAAGGTTTATAACACTTGTCAAATGTAAGAGTAAAAGTGTCCTACTCTTGTACATTTGAAGTTGGTAAGTTGTGATGTTTTGGATTAAACAAAGACCAACTAAGGCCAATTGTGTGAAGTGTTTGTCTTGATAAAGAATCCGCACTATCTCTTGAATATTTGGCAAGATAGTCTTATATGTCAAGAGGACAGTGGGAGTCTTAAAGATCCTAAAAAGAATTTCAAGAACTAATCAAGAATAAAACCTGAGGTTCTTCACTAGCACACGACTTGAGGTTTATAACCTATCATGTTGACATATTCTATGCCCATTCCAGTTAAAGTTGGCTTTGCATAGGAGTTCTGAAAGTTCTCAATTGGTTGCATAACAACTTGGAAGCAATGGCAGGCCCTGTACTGCCAGGTGGCAAGAAGTTAAGATTGCATAAGTTCAGTCCATATGAGTTTGGATTTGTCATTATCCTTGTCTTGTGACTATGGTTTTGACGATTCACATGGATAAGAACACATACACCATAAAATCTAAGGGTCATAAGGTTTCTCTCCGATTCATGAAAATGATGGTGAGGAAACACTTCCACCAAGTAGATTTGAAGCAGATGGCAAAAGATCTAAACAATTGAGACTATGATTACGACATCCCTTTTCATAGTTCTGAAATTGTTTAGACACACATGCATGCTATCTAAGGAAAGGTGTATGATTTTGATAAAGTTTTATCAAAGCATCTCGTATCAGAAATCTGAACTTTGGTAAGGAAGTCAATAAAGTATTGATTTCTAGAAGTCCAGCTGATTTCTGAGTACATGTCAAAGCTAGTGGGAGCATAAGTGTTATGCTAATAATCATCATGTTAGTGGGAGCATGATAATTATTGTTAGTGTTGAAAGTTAGCAATGTTAATTATAGAAAACAAAAGTTTCAATTCGTGAGGCTGCAGGGATTGAAAAAGTTGTTTTGCTATAATTAAGGGAGAGGATATACTTCATTTCAGTTCTAAAGGCTTAGATTGAGACCTTAATCATCTTTAGTCAAGAATATATATATATATATATATATATATATATATATATATATATATGAATTTCATGTTGGATTGGTTCAACTTAAGGAAATTCTATATATTGCGTTCTCAAAATTCGATTATGATTACGGCATCCCTCTTCATAGTCAAATTTTGAAAACATGGCAAATAAAAATATTGTAGCAAAAGACTGGTCTAGAATCATGTCTTTATGTGAGACATCACGAATCGTGTACCATTTGCTTTGGGTACAGGATCGATTGCATGTGCTATAATATTTGTCATTTCTAAATTTTTCCAAATGCCCAGAGGCATTAAGAAGGGAAAAGGTCTAGAATTGGATATGACTAAAATGATTAAGCAATTATCGAGGACAATCTGAGGTTTACCAAAGATTGGTTGCTCAGGGACAGTTGGAAGTATAGTGCTAATTTTGGAAGGACCATATTGACATATTCTCAAAAGAGGCATCTCTTATTCAGAAGTGATAGTCAAAATGAGAATATGGAGTTGTCTCCATAGGTGGAAGTTATCTGTGTAAGATTAGAAAACTTAATGCAAGAAGCATGTCCAAAGCAATGTACTTTGAATATGAGACTTAGTTTCCATGGAGTTGATCTCCATTGGAATACCTTATAATGACTGTTGACAAGTCTTTGTGACTTTGTACATATTCATTACAGGAGGGTCAGTGCATATAAGTTTAAAATCTAAACAGATTTCGATAAATAATAGGAATTTGAAATTCTCACATTTTTCGATAAGGATTTGGGAGTGTGAAATTAGAATCATTGAAATTATGTTCAATTGGTTTATTTCACAAAGTAAGGATCATAGACAAACATAGAGTGTATACTTGGTGTATGGCAAAGCTATTGTTTAAGAAAAACATAGTGTACATGCTTGGAGCATGGGACAACTAGTGTTTTTAATTCAAGTATAAAGTTGATAAAACCGAAACAATGAATAATGAGTAATCAGTATGGTGATAAATAAAAGTGTTTATTTATATTCATAGGATTTGATACCATATTTGATTCATTTATTCTTGTGTTTCACTTTGCATGTTTTGACTTCCAGAATAACTAAGTCGCTCTTCCTGAATGATTAAGTTATTCAAACCATCCACAGTCGGTCATATGTTGGAAGTAGATATGAATCAAGACTGTCATGGGTTGGTTTGTAGAGGTCCAAGTTGGTGGACAAAGTGGTGCTACAACACTCATGAGTGCTCATAAGTTCTGAGTATTGGATTCAACCCGCGCTCATTTGAATCACTTCATGGATTTTATCACGAGTGATCATGAGACGATAATATCTTATATTCTTCAAACCTAGAGATATGAGTTGTTACTATGAGTTGGTTGTACATTGATTGCACGAAAACGCATTCGGTAACTCGATGTTATAAAACGTGCCTTTGTGTATGATTCAACAAGTAGTAGAACAAGCCATATGAGTCGAAGTTTATCCATTCCTTTTACCTTCGGGATAAAAGCGATATCTGTGGGACCCTCGATGATTTAAAGATGATACATGTGAGAGCTTGGCCAAGCCAGGACTGATTTGATTTGTTCAATCAGTCAGTCATCATGAATCGGAAATCGGGAAACAACAAATGGACAGAGAGAATGATTGATAATCCATGTCTCAGTCCATATGATATCTACAATGGAGGAATATATGATCCCTTATCTAATGGACAAGTCATTGACAAAGGTCAGAGTTCATCGACAAGGTCAGAGTTCGACAGAAGCATTTGAGAGCTACGATTGCTGATCGGTTCCTGAAGTCATACGCAATAATAGTTTTAGACTTATCCAAGTGGGAGACTGTTGGATTAATGTCTAAGTCCATAACTATAATTGGTAAGACTTGACCCGACCCGGCATGGTCCATTTGGGTTGCATGGCATCATGCATTTGGATAGACTATAATGAGAGAAATAACACTTAAGGTTGGTTAATATATTATAAGTTCTAATATATTAATAAGGTTATTTAATTAGTATTGATCAAGAATTAATTTGGAATTAATTAAGTGATCAAAAGGAGACTAATTAAATATATGGGTTGATTGTGTAAATCATTCATTCTTATATATGTGGGCTTGTGATCCAAGATTCCTTATGTTGGACTAAGTCCATGGGGTGACCCATGGATACTCCATGGAGGTTAAAATCCATGGAACATAAGGAATGGGTAAAGTTATGAGTTACATGGTGTAACCCTAATAGCCACCATATAAAAGAATCCCATGGCTCAAGAAATCGTGCACTAATGTGTGAATATGAGGGCTAGACGATTTCAAGGAGTGTTCCATTTCTCTCAAGTCATTCCATGTGCATTTGGTGTTGTGTGAACCATTTGAGGTGTCACACTTGGGGCACTAGGCACTCAAGCTTCATGGAGACAAGCTACATCAAACAAAGGTATGTATTATATCCATTTGATTACCCAAGTATCAAGTATTGTATGCTAGATAGGGTAATACCTTGGAAAGTTCATAATTGCATGTATAATAGAGAAAACATAGATCCAAGGTATTTAGGGTTGCATGTACACTTAGGAGTGTTAGAATGCGCAAAACCCATCAGCTGCATGTGGACCGAAGCCTCCATGACGCTAAGTGAAGCCTTAATGATTCGGTAAAATAATAATATTAAAAATAAATTCAAAATCAGCCGACGAAGTCTAAATGAAAGTCGTAGAGTATAATTTTACCTACGCGTGCATATAAAGAACGTCGAAAACGGAGCTCGTATGCGAAAGTTATGATTTTCGCAAGTTTTTGGCACAAAAACCAAGAAATATTGAAAACCGGGAAATTTCGCATGGGTGACCTTCGAACACGTCACCCTCGCATGCGAGCCTCCACGTGTCACCTTCTGATAGGACCGAAGTTCACCGTGTCACCATCTGATTGGACCGCAGCCGAGGTCCAGTAAGCAGCCGACACCTTCGCATGAGACACCCCTCGGACACCCCCTCGGACACATGCCCTCTTCCCATTGGACCGAAGTTCGGCCCACTCAGAAGCCACCACGTCCGAAGCCTCACCCCGTGTACCCTTCGCATGACCGACGCGTGTGCTGCTGACTCCTTCCTTCGCTACCTGTCCGAACACGTGGCAGCCTCGCACAGCCTCGGATCCGAGGCTTCGGCCTATATAAGGCATGCGAGACCCTCCGGTTCTTAACCCCTTTTTACACCATTTTTGCTCCTTTTTCACCCCTTTCACTTCCATAACTTCACAAACAACCCCTAAAGCCCCGGTATCAAGTCTAAAACCCGAAGCAAGCCCCGGAGCCCCGGAATTCTCGAGAAGGTAACCTCTTTCCAGTCGAAGTGTTGCCCGCATAAAGCCGGTTTTTACTCAAAAACTCGCGGTTTCTTCGAGAAAGATCATCTATAGAAACGAAACGCTGCCCGAATCACCACTCATCAAAGTGAGTTCATACCCCTATAATTTACCTTTTAAATGGTTTTTAAATGCTTTTTAGGGGGGGGGGGGAATACAAGTTTAACACAATATTAAATTGTGTTAATAACTGTAAGTGATAATAATCACACAAAGGCTTTCCTTATGTTTTTAAGGATTACCAAATACTTCCAAAATGACTTAAAGCCATGTTAAATCTTTAAAGTCATGTAAACTCCGTTAAATTCATTGAAAAATGTTTTATAAACTATTTCAAATTATAAATGCCAAAATCATGTTTATATATGTATAAATATATAAATAAGATTTGAAGGGCTTAGGACTAATGAACTATCTTATTTCCTTTTCCTTGTTTGGATGTGGAATTAAGGTTGTGTTATTTGTCCGAAGGTCGTTTCCTTCTTAATTATATATATTATACATATATGAGTATAAAAGGTTACTCCTTTCGGTATCATTACCTTTGTATCATGCTGACCAAAGGTGTTCATCCATGAGAAATCATACTAATCAGATAGAACATATAAATTATAATAAGTATAATTTATGATTCAAAACTAAATATACAAGTATGATTCACGATTGTATACTTTCCAAGGAAATTACCAACAGTTCATTTTTCTATTCCAAGATATGTATAATACTTTTAATATAAGGATAATATATTAAAGAATTAATAATACATCATACCGGGTTTGCATTAACAAAGGTACTATACAGAGTACCAGGGTTAGCAATCACGGGGTAGTAATTCATCATACCGGGTTTGCATTAACAAAGGTACTATACAACGTACCAGGGTTAGCAATCACGGGGTAATAATACATCATACCGGGTTTGCATTAACAAAGGTACGATACAGAGTACCAGGGTTAGCAATCACGGAGTAATAATACATCGTAAATCTCGTTGAAACAATAAATTTGTGAGACTCTTCATGGTGTACTTATCTAAGTACGACTTTAAGTCCTGACTTATTAACCAGAATCTCTTGTAGGTAGAGCGTGAATTTGTGTATAGATCTATATGGGACTTACAATCCCCCACCTTTACTGTTCGCTACAGTTTGGTCGGCTGGCCTAGGGTGTCAAATATCATATCATTTCCGATGCCTGAAGAACGTCGCAGCAGGCATATCAGTCATATTAGTATGGTTAATAGAACTCACATGGATAAAACAACGAGTGAATTACTAAGTAATATACTTCTCTTAAAACAGTAAGAAAAGATAATTACATCCCGACCAAATATACCTTCTGTTAGTTTTTACTTACAGTAAAAACTACGTATCATGAAATCAAGTATGGTAAATATACTTGTACTTCTGGTTTTGGAACATTTAAAACCATAAGGCAGTATTATGGATAATATAATATTTTCCAGGATTAATACTAAGGTTTTACTGTAAAACGGATATAACTAAGAATACTTTTACAAATGAAACGGTTTATAGGATTAAACCACTTTTACAAATGAAACGGTTTATGGAATTAAACTACTTTTACAGAGGAAACAGTTTATGGGATTAAACCACTTTTACAAAGGAAACGGTTTATGGGATTAAACCACTTTTACAAATGAAACGGTTTATGGGATTAAACCACTTTTACAAATGGGAACTTAGTCATTCACTTTCTGTAAACTAGTATAACATAAAGGACCTTTAGTGGTTAATTCTATAATTCCTTAGTTTTTACATCAGAGTTATACATAAGTAATATCCGATTGACAGTGAAATGTGTGACTTCCGCCTTACTTCCTGTTCCTTGTTTGGTTGTGGGCTTAGGGCAGATACACCCATCTAACTGTCCATTCGATATTGGGTTATATATAATTAGTATAAACTAAGTAATTACAGAGGGAAACTATTGAGGTTATCAATCTATCACCTCAGGAAATATAGGATTTTCTGGAGGAACCAGTGAACTTTTCCAAAGAACTTAGAGTATACTTAACAGAACTAAAATACTTATGAACTCACCAGCTTAAATGCTGATCTACTCTGTCCAAATAACTTGTATTCTCAGGAATCCAGTAGACAGGTACACTCCTGAAGCTATTGAGAAGACTACCTAGTACCGTACCGCGAGTCTTGTCTTCTACTGTACCTACTTTGGTGTTTGAATATGTAATGTTTAAACACTTATGTAAAACTTATACTTATTAATGCAATGGTTGTTTGTACTTTGATTACTATATTTCATGTGTTGTGATACTTACCTGAAGTCCTCCGCCCCCGAATATTCCCTTCGTTCTGTTTTGGGGGTGTGACAGATTGGTATCAGAGCAGTGTTTATAGTGAACTCAGTATATCAGTCATAAAAGATATACAACTATAAACCCATTGGGATAAAAACACTCTGACCAAGAGTTATACTTTAAAAATATAACAATATTTTATAAAAGTATAAGTACATGCAGAATATATATACTAGAATAAGTATCACAAGAAGAACAAAACAAAAGTATTTGGATGTTGGACATTGCAATTAAACCTAGACAGTGACGTAATCATATATGGGATCAATATAGCCTGATCAACTATATTCATTCGAGATATGACCAACATGTGTTTGGGGAGTGATTGTAGTGTTGCAATAGGTCTAAAACTTACCTAAGTACCAGAAGAATTCTAGAACCAAACATAAAGATTAAAAGACTATGGGAGTATTTTAGGATGCTATAACAAGAAAACTGAAAACTTGTCAACTTCTTATATCTAGAAGTCCAAGAATCAAACTCATAACTAAAATAACATGTAGGTATTTTACATACCTTTGGGGAAATGTTAAAAAGATCTTTTCTGATAATTCTATAATTACTAAGTGGATACGTTAAGGTTATATATAGCCGAGATTTTATAGACTTAGAATATGTGATTTTCACTCTACTTCCTTTTCCTTGTTTGGATGTGGTTTTAGAGTAGGATTACTTATTCAAAGGTCTATTTGATCCGGATTATATATAATCAGTACACACCATGTGATTATAGAAGGACCAGAAAGAATCACCTTCGTAAAAATTTAAATTTTCTCATAGATTCTTTAGACATTCCCATTCTTGTGTAAACCCCTTAGATAAACGTAGTTACTCCAACAATCAATAGAAGAGTCAAGGGGGATCCAACAAATTTTCATTAGGAGAATTCCGAGAAAGAAACAGATGATAGGTAAATAAACTATAGAAATCATTTAGTGCCCTTACCCTATTAAGAACACCAATGAGAGATTCACATGAACTTCCGAGATTCAAAATCGTCATTACGAAGTAATGGGGATCAGTGTCAGAATCGGAAGTAAGACAGCTCGGGAATTCATATACCTACGGAGGAGAAGGACACCCTATAGATACCAGGAGAGAACAAATCATTACCACCCAGAATAGAACAGAGAACAAAAGAAAACCACATATGATTCATGTGAAGTGTTTGAGCGCCTTTTCATGTAAGTAATAACTAGTAAATCGATTCAACCTAGTGAGTTAGTGATTTCATTACTCACATTAGGTTTTGAGCTTATCCTCTTTTCTTGTCACAGCTAATAACAATAAATCAGATCACGAAATCTTAATTGATAGTGATTACTTCTCAAATTCATAAGTCTATTTTATGTAGACACTGTTATGAATTGTTTTCGAATATTTTCGAAAGTTGGAAAACGATATCCACCAATTGAAGGTAACTTAGTTCGGATGATACTCGGTTCATAACCATTCTAGAAACTTATTTATGTTCCTTACCAGGACTGCATCATGGGGATGCAGGTCGAATCATTGAAAACAATATAACAAAACGAAAGATTTATACATAGATACAAATGGTTAGAATACATCTAGAGACAACGATAATCGTTCACGAGCTCATTTTCTTATCATGAAACAGAATCATGCCTCCGAAGGAATGTAACCAACCCTCCGGAAAAACACCAATCCTTCAAATAGATGCGGCTACGTTTCAAGCTGCGGTTACAGCAGCTGTCATGGCACACCTTAATGCTAACAATGCAAATGTTAGTAGTAATGCTATCGGTAACCCCGATCGTGGTGATGGCCAAGTACAGCAACGAGTACCTATTTGTAAGGACACTTCGAACCTTAAGCCTAATATCCTGAAACGAAAGTTCGAAAACAAGAAAGGGAGTTGTTCAACTCAAGAACCTAACAGAGGGCAACGAACTGGGGCAATCAATACCCCCATCAACCCTGTTATTCTAGCACCGACCACGCCGTACTTAGGAAACCTCCCACACTGCAGCAAGTGCAACTACCATCATCATGGAGTTTGCCGAGAGCTGCATTGCAATAGATGCAACATAAAGGGGCATACCGCCCGCATCTGTAGAACTCCGGTTGAGTTCATCACTTCAACTACCAATGTTGGAACCATTCCCATATGTCACCTTTGTGGTGAAATAGGACATTACAAGAGAGACTGTCCAACAGAGAAGAACGACGGGGGAGCAGGAGGAGTTTGACCCCAATACATGGGAAAGCATCAAAGAACCCTGCTATATTTTGGTACGCTTCCAAACCCCGATAACTATCTATAATTATGATTACTCTCCCGTTTAAATCAAATCATAGCATTTAAATAAAAGTTGAAACCCTAACGGGTAAGCTATGATGACTTAGTATATACATAAGGGTCATTTATAATTAAGATTTGTAGACTTAGAGTGACTAATCCCGCCTCATTTCCTGTTCCTTGTTTGGTTGTGGATTTAGGGCAGGGTTGCTCAGTCAAAGGTCTTACCAATCTTAATTATACATGACTTGTATACACCAAGCGATTATAGAGCGACCTAGTAAGGATCATTTCATGAAAGTTCATAATTTCAAATTATCAGAAACCACGTATTGGTAGTAACCGCCAATTTCAAATAAAAAAAAGATTTGTAACCAGAAGCGCTGAAAACTTAGGTACGTAGGATAGTTCATTATCCTAAGTAATCATTTTCCCCAAAACGACTTAATATCTATTTCGTCGAGACAATTTCAACATCCTTATTCGACATGGTTTGGCCTGGCCCTTACCATGTGAAAATTCTTATGCTTTGTAGGAGAACTTTTTCCTTAATCAGCAGTAAGATGAAATTCTTCCAATCCATAATGAAAATCCTTAAGTTGTCTCTCATTTCAAAACTTCAGAAGTACCCATGCGAAGGGTACCACGCCCTTTAGCCTACTCAGTAGACAGGAAACTTGAAACGAAAAGCACCGAAGTAGTCTTAGAAGTCAGTAACCACCGAAGTACCCCAATAGATCTAATAGGAAAATCATTGTACCGCAGGTCAAGTTCAAGAATAGAGACTAAGAACTCATTAGGTTAATCTATCGCTGCTAAGTGTATACACGAGAGTGGTATATAATTTAGACTTAACAATATTTAGGATGTGTAATTCCGCCCTATCTCCTGTTCCTTGTTTGGTTGTGGACCTGGGGCAGAGTCACCCATCCGAACATTTTGTGAAATTTAAATTATATATGACTTGTATACACGAGGTATGGTGGATGAGCCAAGCACGAGTCTTATCATGAACTTCGGAGCAAAAGCCTTCATCATATATTCTACCAGGAGGAATTCAACGCGAGACCACGACAGTGGGTCGAGCTACTAAATGACTATGAATTTGAAATTCGTTATCATCTCGAAAAAGCCAATATAGTAGCTGACACCCTAAGTCGGAAAGAGTACCTAGGTCGTAGAGCCAATCATTGACTATGATAACCCATTCAAATCTGTCCACACAAAGTAAGGAGGCTCAACAAGAAGCCTTGAAACCTGAAAATGTGGCAAGTAGAGAAGATAACTAGAACGTGTGAGTGCACGGTATTCCAATATCTGTTATCTCCGCTGAGATAATAGAATCATCTCCCAGTTAAGGCAGTCACTCAAAAATCTCTGGGAACTAGAGTAGTCATGAGCCTATGTGATCAACTATGGTAAAGAATGGGATACCCATTTACCAATTAGTCGAGTCCTTTATCACGCTAGCATTCAAGTTGCTCCATTCAAAACCTTCTGCGGTCACAAGTACAGATCCTATCTGCACTGGACTAAATTATGTAATACGCAACTAGCTAGAGATCCAATTTCCACACAGCACCTTCGCTGATCTGGAATTCATCCGAGAAACTACCAAAAACAAAATACGAATCAGGAAGCGACATAAAGCTTCCAGAGTTAATCAGAGAAGCTACGGCTTCGATAAAAGAAAACCCTTGAAATTCCAGGATTGATGACCTTGTCATATGAAGGTCTCACCCCGGAAGGACAAGATACGCTTGAGAAAGAGTGGAATACTAAATTCAAGGTACATAGGACCATTTGAGATTCTTACCAGAATCGGTCTTGTACTTATAAACTTAAACTACCACAAAAACTTAATAACATTCATCCCACCTTTCACATATCTAATCTAAAGAGGTGTCTATCCGATAAAACACTTGTTATTTCACTCGATGAAATCAAGTTAAATAAAAATCTACACTCTGTAGAAGAACCAATGAAAACCATGGATAGGGAAATCAAAAGAACCAAGCAAAGTCTTATCCCGTTAGTGAAGGTTCGCTGGATTACAAACCGGGGACCTGAATTCACTTGGGAAAGGGAAAATTAGACCTAGTCCATGAGTATCACTTTACACTTAATTTCGGGACGAAATTCCCTCTAACGGGGGGATAATGAGACACCAGTCAAATTTAGGTCAAAAACAAATTGATCAATAATCGTAATTAGATGAACAAAGTGGTAGAGATTGTAACAAGGTTTCCAAAAATATAAAGAACACTGAAATTCGAGTTATAACGAAGAAGTTATGACCCATCGAAAATCAGCGACAAAACCGGCAAAACACTGTTCAGTGTAAAAAGTGAATTTTCGATAAAAGGCTTTTTAGCCTTAACAATCTAAATGAAAGTTTTAGAATATATTAAACCGAGAACGTTCATAAAAAGAACGTAAAAATCTGACTTCGTATGAGGAAGTTATGATTTTTCTAAGTTTCGGTTTAGTAGTAGACAGCTAAAAATTCAAAATATAAATCGATCAATATTTAGCCGACACAACTTAAACGAGAATCAAAGGTCTCGTCAAAAGTAGTACAATGGTAAAAAGACAGACAAAAACGGACATCGGATGAAGAAGTTATGATTTTTTAACGGATTTCCTGTCCCGGTCTGTTAAAAATAATAATATTAAAAATAAAGTCAAAATCAGCCGACGAAGTCTAAACGAAAGTCGTAGAGTATAATTTTACCTACGTGTGCATATAAAGATCGTCAAAAATGGAGCTCGTATGCGAAAGTTATGATTTTCGCAAGTTTTTGGCACAAAAATCAAGAAATATTGAAAATCGGGCAATTTCGCATGGGTGACCTTCGGACACGTCACCCTTGCATGCGAGCCTCCACGTGTTACCTTCTGATAGGAACGAAGTTCGCCGTGTCACCATCTGATTGGACCGCAGCCGAGGTCCAGTAAGCAGCCGACACCTTCGCATGAGACACCCCCGGACACCCCCTCGGACACATGCCCTCTTCCCATTGGACCGAAGTTCGGCCCACTCAGAAGCCACCACGTCCGAAGCCTCACCCCGTGTAGCCTTCGCATGACCGACGCGTGTGCTGCTGACTTCTTCCTTCGCCACCTGTCTGAACACGTGGCAGCCTCGCACAACCTCGCATAGCCTCGGATCCGAGGCTTCGGCCTATATAAGGCATGCGAGACCCTCCGGTTCTTAACCCCTTTTTACATCATTTTTGCTCCTTTTTCACCCCTTTCACTTCCATAACTTCAGAAACAACCCCCAAAGCCCCGGTATCAAGTCTAAAACCCGAAGCAAACCCCGGAGCCCCGGAATTCTCGAGAAGGTAACCTCTTTCTAGTCGAAGTGTTGCCCGTATAAAGCCGGTTTTTACTCAAAAACTCGCGGTTTCTTCGAGAAAGATCATCTATAGAAACGAAACGCTGCCCGAATCACCACTCATCAAAGTGAGTTCATACCCCTATAATTTACCTTTTTAATGGTTTTTAAATGCTTTTTAGGGGGGGAATACAAGTTTAACACAATATTAAATTGTGTTAATAATTGTAAGTGATAATAATCACACAAAGGCTTTCCTTATGTTTTTAAGGATTACCAAATACTTCCAAAATGACTTAAAGCCATGTTAAATCTTTAAAGTCATGTAAACTCCGTTAAATTCATTGAAAAATGTTTTATAAACTATTTCAAATTACAAATGCCAAAATCATGTTTATATATGTATAAATATATAAATAAGATTTGAAGGGCTTAGGACTAATGAACTATCTTATTTCCTTTTCCTTGTTTGGATGTGGAATTAAGGTTGTGTTATTTGTCCGAAGGTCGTTTCCTTCTTAATTATATATATTATACATATATGAGTATAAAAGGTTACTCCTTTCGGTATCATTACCTTTGTATCATGCTGACCAAAGGTGTTCATCCATGAGAAATCATACTAATCAGATAGAACATATAAATTATAATAAGTATAATTTATGATTCAAAACTAAATATACAAGTATGATTCACGATTGTATACTTTCCAAGGAAATTACCAACAGTTCATTTTTCTATTCCAAGATATGTATAATACTTTTAATATAAGGATAATATATTAAAGAATTAATAATACATCATACCGGGTTTGCATTAACAAAGGTACTATACAGAGTACCAGGGTTAGCAATCACGGGGTAATAATTCATCATACCGGGTTTGCATTAACAAAGGTACTATACAACGTACTAGGGTTAGCAATCACGGGGTAATAATACATCATACCGGGTTTGCATTAACAAAGGTACGATACAGAGTACCAGGGTTAGCAATCACGGAGTAATAATACATCGTAAATCTCGTTGAAACAATAAATTTGTGAGACTCTTCATGGTGTACTTATCTAAGTACGACTTTAAGTCCTGACTTATTAACCAGAATCTCTTGTAGGGAGAGCGTGAATTTGTGTATAGATATATATGGGACTGACAATCCCGCACCTTTACTGTTCGCTACAGTTTGGCCGGCAGGCCTAGGGTGTCAAATATCATATCATTTCTGACGCCTGAAGAACGTCGCAGCAGGCATATTAGTCATATTAGTATGGTTAATAGAACTCACATAGATAAAACAACGAGTGAATTACTAAGTAATATACTTCTCTTAAAACAGTAAGAAAAGATAATTACATCCCGACCAAATATACCTTCTGTTAGTTTTTACTTACAGTAAAAACTACGTATCATGAAATCAAGTATGGTAAATATACTTGTACTTCTGGTTTTGGAACATTTAAAACCATAAGGCAGTATTATGGATAATATAATATTTTCCAGGATTAATACTAAGGTTTTACTGTAAAACGGATATAACTAAGAATACTTTTACAAATAAAACGGTTTATAGGATTAAACCACTTTTACAAATGAAACGGTTTATGGAATTAAACTACTTTTACAAAGGAAACGGTTTATGGGATTAAACCACTTTTACAAATGAAACGGTTTATGGGATTAAACCACTTTTACAAATGAAACGGTTTATGGGATTAAACCACTTTTACAAATGGGAACTTAGTCATTCACTTTCTGTAAACTAGTATAACATAAAGGACCTTTAGTGGTTAATTCTATAATTCCTTAGTTTTTACATCAGAGTTATACATAAGTAATATCCGATTGACAGTGAAATGTGTGACTTCCGCCTTACTTCATGTTCCTTGTTTGGTTGTAGGCTTAGGGCAGATACACCCATTTAATTGTCCATTCGATATTGGGTTATATATAATTAGTATAAACTAAGTACTTACAGAGGGAAACTATTGAGGTTATCAATCTATCACCTCAGGAAATATAGGATTTTCTGGAGGAACCAGTGAACTTTTCCAAAGAACTTAGAGTATACTTAACATAACTAAAATACTTATGAACTCACCAGCTTAAATGCTTATCTACTCTTTCCAAATAACTTGTATTCTCAGGAATCCTGCAAACAGGTACACTCCTGAAGCTTTTGAGAAGACTACCTAGTACCGTACCGCGACTCTTGTCTTCTACTGTACCTAATTTAGTGTTTGAATATGTAATGTTTAAACACTTATGTAAAACTTATACTTATTAATGCAATGGTTGTTTGTACTTTGATTACTATATTGCATGTGTTGTGATACTTACCTGAAGTCCTCCGCCCCCGAACGTTTCCGTCGTTCTGGTTTGGGGGTGTGACAATGGGCTCAACTCATTCAGAGTATAAGCTCTTCTTCAAGGTACACTGAAATTTCTTGTGCACGATTTTGGACTATCGTCACTCGTTGGGCGAGGAAAAGTTTACTGTTCCCACAATGGTGGATTATCTCATGTCTTCGATTGCTACATTTCATACGACGAGGATCCTTGTCTCAGATCCCTCCAAATTTATCTTTATCGGGTCAATTCCAGAATCCATGTACCGCTGTGTATCCAGTGTGAGTCATGTCATGGCAGATTACAGAAAGCTTTCTCCTTCGGGTCCACGACCTCTTACTCCCGAGATGCAAAGCTCGTTGGATGCTGCAGACAAGCCTGCAAAGCGAGGGAAGAAGTCTGATAACAAAGGGGAAAAGGCTGGTCAATCCTCCAAAGCTTCTACTCCTAAGAAACGCAAGTCAGAATAAGGCGAGCCTAATGCTTCAAAGAAACGCAAGACCAAAAAGCAAGCTCGTAGAACGAAGTCTCCTTCCCCATCCACTAGTGACTCTGAGTATGTTCCTTCTGATGGCCAGCCTGACCCCGAGTCAAATGACGATGAAGCTACTGAAACCGACAGTCCACCTAGAGGTAATTCGCCTCCACCCTCACCTACTAATGATAGTAACCGAAACTCACCTCCTCGTTTTGTTCCACTTTTGGTTCCTATTACTATCGCTCCCTGTCCTCCTCCTGTCTCCTCTACAACTCCAACCTCTATCCCAATTCCAACCCCACTATTCACAACCGTCACTACCACCACCACTCATCCAACCGAACCTACTGTTCGTGTCAATGTATCTGATACGGGGGCAAGTCCATTTGGTTCTGATCCTCCTGTTACCTCAGCACCTTTATCCCCACCTAGATCACATGACTCTGAACCTGTTCTTGGCGGTGAAGACATGGAGTTTGATTCCACTTATTTCAGTCCTTATCGCGTACAGAGTAATGAAGATGATGACGCCCCTATTACCAAAAAGGATCTCAAGGCTGTGACAGACAAACTTGATCGCTTTCTCTCTTCATCTTCTGCCAGTACATATTCAGAGGCAGCACTCAAAGCCCTATTCTCATCGGTTGTGAAAGAACATGAGACCTCCATCTCCAGCGCTGCTAAAGCAATTGAAGCCTCAACCTCTACCTGCCAAAAAGCTTCACTTGCAGTTGAAGCTTCCACCAAAGATTGCAAGAAGGCGACCGCAAATGTCGAAAAACTAATTTCTGAGGCACATATATTTCTCGATTCACTCCAAGCAGCTGCCAAGAAGAATGCTGAAACAGTGAACGCTTCGGTTGATCATCTTGCGCGTTCATTGGCAGCCGAAAAGACACATCTCGAGGAAGCTCGCAAATCCATTCAGGCTGCTAACCAAGAGCTTCATACTTCGATTGATGATCGGCTGACTCAACTTGAACCTGAGCTTGCTGTTGAAAATAAAATTATGGATGAGCTGGATAAGCGAACTTCCCAGCTTAAAATTCAGAATCTCAAGCTCAAGTCTGCAACCAAAGAGATTGAAGAATTGAAAAACGAGCGAGAAATAATTAAGAGTTCGGTTGGTGATGTGCATTCCATCCTCCTGTATCTCCTGGAAGCCCATGACTCCATTCTTACCATCTCCATCCGACGCCACTTGGCTGAAAATCGGAGACCTGCTTTGGGCGTGTTGAGCAGGATTGAAGGTGTTCCGGAGTCTGGTGTCCCTCCGAAACAAGGGGGAGATAAGGTTAATCAGGGCAAAGGCCAACCTCATCCACCTCCCAAACCGAAAGTCACTACTGAGCCGAAGGGTAATGAACCTTCGGGCAGTATGAAGGACAAGAAAAAGAAGAAAATTGGAGACGATGATGTGGATGAAAATGACGATGACAATGATACAGGAGGGAATGTTTCGAAAAATGAAAGTCTGAAAGTCAATCCCACTGATCAAGAGATTCGGGAAAGGCTTTAGAAAGAGAAGGAACTTCTTGATAAGGAGTTGAAAGCGAACGAATTGCTGGAACAGAAGAAGTCCATGTTTCCTGAATGGACTATGGAATCGCTTCTAAGAGAGGTTATTGATGCAGGGAGCACTCATTGGCTCGAACCGGTTTCCTCGTTCGGGCTTGAGAACTCTAAGGACTCACAGTTTGACATGCTCATCACCTGAAAGGCATTTATCTTCCACTGTTTTGAGTCGACGGATGGCATTCCTTCTCCAGACCCGAAGGTCGATCGGGATTTGCTCGAGTATTATCTGGAGTTTGCTCAGCCACAATACCTGACCTGGAGCAATCAGAAAATTACAACGGTCAAGGTGTTGAAGCCCACTTCGGCAGGGAAATTCATCAACATCAAATTCAAGGTGACCCGAGGCTCTGATAGCTCGGTTCATATGATTTACCTGGCTGATCTACCGAACTTGAACCCTCACGACTGGATACTTCTTAATAATATTTTGCTAACCAATCCATAGGAGTATCAGCCTATTATCGATCACATCAAGCGAATGCTCGTATGCTATATTCATGAAGTCGCGAAGATGGATCAGGAGATCGCTGCTTCTATTCATAAGCGAACCACTGTGAAGGCAATTGGAAGGGCAGGCGATGTGAATGCAATGGTTAAGGGGAAGATCGATCCCAAGTTTCACACTGTTATGTTCACAAGGGGCGAAGGTCAAAAATGCATGTTCGCTCTAATTAACAAACACCTATTCTCTACCGCTTGTTTGGAACACATTTTGGAGATTATTCATATGTGTAATCAGAACAGTGAAGCCGATAAGAAGCTGCTTACTAATATGCTTCGATGGTATATTTTATTTCGGCAAACTCTTCTTGCCATCATTCCTAGGCTGTTCAAGGTTGTAAAGAAGATCAAAGTAACTCAGCCGAAGTAGTCTAACTCAGCCGAAGTAGTCTCTCGCCTCAATTAACGCAAAGGGGGAGATTGTTGGGTCTAAGTATTGCGTCTTGGGCTCGGTTTATTATTCCATTTAGTTTACCCGGTTTGGGCCTGTCCAACCGTGGATAATCATTAGGGTTAGTATATATATATTGCATGCATGTATAGCTTAAATATTATCGATCTCATTAATTACTTTGCATTGTAACCCTAGCACACCTCTACAGTCGAAGTTCTTCATCGAGCTCTTCTGAGGTGTGAGTTATTAATCATTCGACATCATTTGATCCATTCCTGTGTTCTTTACTTGATTATTATTGTTTTTCTGCTTGGAATCTATCGATCTTTAGCGTAATATACTCATCAATAGTTGTGTCACAAGTAGGGTTACAACATGTAAACCCTAATTGACATGCATTTTCATATTCCATGATCCATGGGTTTATAATCTCCATGTACTATCCATGGAGCACCTTATGGGTTTTATCCCAATTCAATAAACCATGGATCATTAGCCCACTATAAAAGAATGGATGATTTACACAATCAACCCCATATATTTAATTAGTCTCCTTTTGATCACCAAATTAACTCTAAATTAATTCTTGATCAATACTAAAATAATATTATTATTATATTAGAACTTATAATATATTAATAACTTTAAGTGTCCTTTCTCTCATTTAGTCTATCCAAGTGTTGCAATGTCATGCAACCCAAATGGACCATGCCAACCGGGTCAAGTACATCCCATAAATAGTTATGAACTTAGACACCTAATCCAACAGTCTCCCACTTGGATAAGTCTAATAACTATAACTGCAAGAATAACTTCAGGAACCGATCAGCAATCGTAGCTCTTTTAAAGTCTCATGGAACTGAGAGGATATTGATACGCCATTTAAGATAAGTGATCATATAATCCTCTGTTCTAGATATCAGCCGGACAAATACATGGAACAATGTCTTACTTATTGTCCAGCAGTTTGTTTCCCTATTTCCGATTTGTTTGACATAGAACTTAATCGAACACATAAATTTAGTTCTGACCGGGCCCGGTACATAGGTCTCAACAAAATCATCGAGGGGCCCAGATATCGCTTCTAATCCAAGAAGGAACAGATAAACTTCGACTCATATGCTTGTTCTACTACTTGTTGAATCATACACAAAGGCACGTTTTATAACATCGAGTTACCAATGCGTTTTCGTACAATCAATGTATAACCAACTCATATTCAACAACTCATATCTCTAGGTTTGAAGACTTATATGATATTACCATTTCACGATCACTCGAGATAAATTCCATGAAGTGATACAAGTGAGTATGGGTTGAATCCAATACTCAGAACTTATAAGCACTCATGAATGTTGTAGCAACTCTTGTATGTCCAACACCTTAGACATCTACAATCCAACTTCATGACAGTCTTGATTCATATCTACTTCCAACATATGACCGACTGTGGAGAATTTGAATAATATGATATACCATAACATAATTATTCTGGAAGTCAAAACATGCAAAATGAAATGATAGTAAGCGATTGACAGAAGATAGCAACACTTTACTTATAAATAAACAACTTTTATTTATCATCAAATGTCAATTACACTTTACAAATTTCAAAGCTATCTAATTTCTAAAACTAATATCATCCTTTAGCCCTATGCGCCTTGCATGCTGAAGATGCTTAACCCTACCCAGTCCCTTCGTGAGGGGATCTGCTGGGTTCTCATCCGATGATACCCTCTTTGCCACGAGGAGTCCTTCTTCTATTCGATGTCTGATGAAATGGTATTTTCTGTCGATGTGTCTGGATCTTCCGTGATCCCTTGGTTCCTTGGCTAAGGCAACTGCACTTTCACTATCACAGAAAATCTCCATAGGCTCCCTTATAACTGGTACAACTCCAAGGTCTCCAATGAAGTTCTTTAGCCGTATAGCCTCCTTTGCTGCCTCGCTTGCCGCTATATACTCTGATTCGCAAGTTGAATCAGCCACTGTCTCCTGCTTGGAACTTTTCCAAGTAATTGCTCCTCCGCTTAAGGTAAAGACCCAGCCTGACTAAGAGCGGAAATTATCCCTATCAGTCTGAAAGCTAGCATCATTATACCCTACTACTCTCAAGTCATCACTCCCACCGAGGGTAAGGACCCAGTCCTTAGTCCTCCGCAGGTACTTACGAATGTTCTTTACCGCAGTCCAGTGAGCCTTGCCAGGGTTCCCCTGATATCTGCTGACCATGCTCAACGCAAAGGCCATATCAGGACGAGTACAAGTCATAGCATACATGATAGAGCCTACAACAGAAGCATACGGTACTTGACTCATCTCAACTATATCAGCCACTGTACTCGGGCTCTGAGTCTTACTCAGTCTGGCGTTACTCTGGATCGGTAACTCTCCTTTCTTGGAATTCTGGATGCTGAACCTATTCAGCACCTTATCCAAGTAGGTACTCTGACTAAGTCCAATTAGTCTCTTACTCCTGTCTCTCAAAATCCGTATCCCTAGGATATAGGAAGCTTCTCCAAGGTCCTTCATAGCGAAACACTTCCCAAGCCAGGACTTCACTTCCTGCGGAGTTGGGATGTCATTTCCTATGAGTAGTATGCCATCCACATATGCAACATCCGTGTTTCTAGGCAAGGCATTAATATTGGCATAATAGTCTAGGTTAACCTTTGTAACTCATTTAGAAGAAATGAAAAACAATTATATGAATATTATGTGTTTTATGCTTAATTATTAGAGTTTAATTAATTAAGAATAAAAATGAGCGTCAAAAATAAATATTAGATAAAGTCGATATCTATTAAGAAAGTTGTAGTGGTCGTGACACGGATTACGGATATATAAAGAATGTCGAAATCTGAGTTATAACGAAGAATTTATGACCTGTCGAAGTTTCACGACAAAACCGGCACGATGCCGAATGTCGTAAAAAGTGAGTTTTTGATAAACTACTTTTTAGCCTTGGTGATCTAAACGAAAGTCGTAGTGTTCGTTAAACCGAGAGTATGTATAAAAAGAACGCCCAAATCTGACTTCGTATGAGGAAGTTATGATTTTTCGAAATTTCAGCTTAGCAGTAGACAGCTAAAAACTCGAATTTTAGATCGAGTGATTTTTAGCCGACACGACCTAAACGAGAATCAAAGGTCTCGTCAATAGTAGCACAACGGTAAAAAGACAGACGAAAACGGACGTCAGATGAAGAAGTTATGAATTTTTAACGGATTTCCTGTCCCGGTCTGTTAAAAATAATAATATAAAAATTAAATTCAAAATTAGCCGACGAAGTATAAACGAAAGTCGTAGAGCGTAATTTTACCTACGCGTGCATATAAAGAACGTCAAAAACGGAGCTCGTATGCGAAAGTTATGGATTTTAGAAGTTTTGGCGCGAAAATCGAGAAAAAATCCCCAAAACCAAGAAATCTCGCATACGTGGACTTCGGCCACGTGTCCTCGCCTCACATCCGACGCGTGTCCGGAATATTGCTGAGTCATCCGAAGTGGTCCAGTGAGAATGCGACGCGTGCCCCTTCCCTCGTGCGTCCGAACCTTCGCAGGAGCCACGAGCCACCCACCTCGGACCCGAACTTCGGTCCAATCAGAAGCCTCCAGCGAGGCCCTCGCATGCGCAGCCCACGTGCGAGCAGGTGCTGCCCTCTTCGGATCTGCTGCCGCGTGTCTCCTTCTCAGCCCTTGGATCAGATGCTTCGGACACTATAAATAGGAGGGTGCGAACCCTCCCGGCTAAAGTTGGAAAATTGGCAATTTTGGCCCCTTTTTCAATATTTTGGCTATTTTCACATCCCCCGATGCCCCGAGATCATTTCCAACGCCCGGAACACGTCCCGGAGTGCCCGAGAAGCCCGGGAAATTTATTTTTTCGATTTCGAAGCCCGACCCTCGCAGAGCCCGGTTTCTCAATAAAACTCTCTGTTTTATTAGAAACGATCGTTTTAGGCAACGAAGTGCTGCCCGATTATCGTTAAATCAAGTGAGTGTATAGTCACTTTCACCTTACACATATATATGAAGTATTTTCTTTAAAATTACGTGCTATGTGTAATTATATTAATTGTTTAATTAAGGTGACTGTTGAATAGATGTTTTATACAAGTTTTAAATTGTGTATGTATTTTTATCTACAAATATGTTGGGTAAAACATGGGTAGATAAATTAGATGATGTGTGATGAAATAAAAGTGATGAGAGATATCGATGTTTAAGATGATCTAGTCATCTAGCAGAGTATAGACAACGGCTACAGACTATTTTTAGATAGTCCAGTGGAACGTTAGCAGACTTGTAATCGGTAGGTATGTTTGAACTATATGTTCATAAGGTGTTCTCGAACTATATGTTCATTAGGTGTTTTTGAACTATGTGTTCATCCGTTAGTTCTTCTTTTTGACACTATTACGTGTCGGGGTACGGGAGCGTACGGGAGTACTTTATTAGTATTTTCCCTATACTTTTATTTTGAAGAGCTTTGGAGTCTTTGTTTCTTTTATGAAGTGATCGGACGAGCTTCATGAGTCAGTGATATAGATAATGAGTTAAATAGTAGGTGTGTGATGAAAGGTGAGTTGGATAGATGAGATGATCAGTGATATAGATCATGAGTTGAGAGTGAGTGGTGAAATATGAGAAAAGCCATACCCAAACGTTGGCGTGAGTGGTGCAATATGAGAAAAGCCCTTACCCAAACGTTGGCCCCCGTCATTCAGCAGAGTATGGATGACAACCATGGACTATTGTAGACGGTTTGTGGAACACTAGCAGGCTTGCAACCTGTAAGTGGATGAACTATATGTTCATCAGTTGTACTCTAAAAACCCATTGACATGTATTGTGGGGGGGGGGGGGGGAACTCCCGTGGGAAATACCGTCGATGAATAAGAGCTATGGACTTAGCATATGGAAAACCCATTGACATGTATTGCGGGGGGGGGGGGGGGGGGGGGGGGGGGAACTCCCGTGGGAAATACCGTCGATGAATAAGAGCTATGGACTTAGCATATGGAAAACCCACTGACATGTATTGCGGGGGGGGGGGGGGGAACTCCCGTGGGAAATACAGTCGATGAATAAGAGTTATGGGCTTAGCACATGGCGACTAGGGGTGAGCAAAAACCTCACCGATGGTGAGGTTTTCTGTTTTTTAAAAACCGCAAATTTGCAGTGCGGTGCGGTTATTAGTTTTCAAAAACCGCAAAAAAACCGCACCGCACCGCATATATTATATACAACTCTTTTTATTAATTATTAATATATTAAATATTAAAAATAAGACAAGTTTCATGAATGAAAGATGAATAAAATACTAGAAGACAAAAGTATGGTTTTTTGTTATGTTTAACATTGAAAAATGGTGAAATTAGACAATTTTAAGAAATTTATTGCTAATTACTATTGACTTGATGTTTTTAAAGTATTAATTGTTTGTGATTTAAGTTAACTGTCTTATACATTATGGTTTTTTTATTATTACAAGTAATATATTTGAACTCTTAAAACCATTTGAGCTCTAAACTGTGGTTAAAAACCACACAAAATAACCGCACCAAATCCATGCGGTTAATAACCGCAACACAGAAAAAACAAAACCGCACCGTAAAAATAACCGCCTAACCGCACCGCAAAAATAACCGCACCAAGCGGTTTTGAAAATGGATTAACCGCATTTGCGGTTAGTGGTGAGGTTTTGGCTAATAACCGCACCGAACCGCACCGCGCTCACCCCTAATGGCGACGATGTGACTTCGTGCCTATTTGACAGAAATTGCTGAAGGAAAGCAATGTTGTCACCCCGATGTTTGTCTTGTTTGACATATATTGCAGAGGGAAGCAATGTTGTCACTTTATAGGTTGTTTTATGTTAGGATGTCTTGTTTGACATAAATTGCTGAAGAAAGCAATGTTGTCACCCCTTGTGAAAATCCTTAGGCTAGGTCCCTTGTGATAGTTGTTTTAGGGACGTAAAATGAGGATAATGGGAATGGGTAATTAGGGTTATTTTGATTGATGAAATTAATAAATTTATTGTTGATTGAGAACTTAATAAGTTTATTATTTATTGTGGGTTGAAAACCCTATATGCTCACCAGGCTCCCAAGCCTGACCCACTCAGTTTAATTGTATCACAGGTATCGATACGAAGTTGCTTTACACTGAGAGATTAAAAGAGAAGTAGATCACTAGTGTAAATGAATGTAAGTTTTGTTTATGCTTATGTTTTTGTATTAACAATGACATCCCAATGGTTTAAATGAATAAAATACATTTCTTCGGAAATGATTTGATAACATAATTATTATGTTTTTCTGGGAACAAATTCCGCAACACTTTTAATCAAATGATTACTCTGAAATTATTATAAAAGCATAAATTAAACCGGTCTTTTCTGGCCATGAAATTGGGGATGTCACAGTTGGTATCAGAGCATTAGTTTAAGCGAACTAGGAATTTGTAGGATTTCTAGACTTAAACTTAGAATGCTAAGTGGTGATTGTGAGATCAGTGTCTGCTATATTTTAGACACGAGCACAAGTTTATTTTAGGAAAGATGCCTAAAATGTTTTATGTGTTAAATATTTTATGTTATAACTATAAGGTTGCCTTATATGCTATTATTTGTTCGGATCTATGGTCTGTTGCCGACCGGATCTAGAAACTTTATGTGTTTAGGATTCTAAGCGTATGACTACGATAATAGAACTAGCATGTAAACGTTTCAAAGTGATAAGGATATTTATACGTCGATCGTAAATAAAGCTTTCCTATCTTAAATTCTCGCCCAGTACACCGAACGTCTGCTTGGGTGTACAAAACGTTATGGTGAAGACTCGTAGAGAATTGAGTAGATGGAGGAAATGAAAAGCTTATGATAGTGAATGATACCTATCAGAAGATATCATAAGAGTGGTATCTTGCCTTTAGAATATGTCTAATAAAATAACGGAACGTTTAGAGGGGTACGGTACGTCTGAAGTACACCTTCGATTGGCAGGATGATGGAATGATTGGTGTAATTTTTGAAGTTGTCCCATCGTCTGGAATTTCCATCACCAACCAAGTTGAAGTAGAATTGATGATTGAAGATACGCATGGAAGAAGTCCTAGTAGAGTCTAGGAAAATTTTATGATTAATTGGACACATTTGTATGTGTTAAATTGTTTTGTGATTTTAGGACTTGGGGACTGCGAGACAGTACTTGGGACGAGTATGAGTAGGTGTGAATAGTAGTAGAGATCTATACTACTGGAAGCACATGACTCACACTTGGATCAGGGAAAGTCACAAGATTACCAAGGAACTAGTAATTGATTCCGTCTTATTCTAGTTTGTCGTTACCATCGTTTCGGTAATGACTAAGAAGATGATTGTTATTCCGACCCTAGTGGTCATATCAAATTGAGTCCGACTACGATGAGTTTGTTATGTGGTTCAGAGAACCAAGTTCGACGTAGCAGTTGACTTAAGCCGAATTGAAGTAAAGTATGATGAAAGCGATCAATAGAAGTATCGCGTTCGTTGTTAAAGAAGTTGGGTTAGGTTGTGTTCTGACCCAAAGGGATAAAGTGATAGTGTATGCATTAAGGCAATTGAAGGAGCATGAAAAGAACTACCCCACTCATGATCTGGAATTGGCAGTGGTATTATTCGCCTTAAAGATAGGGAGGCACTATCTTTATGGTACTAAATGCAAACTTTTCACTGATTATAAGAGTCTTCAATATCTCTTTAATCAGAAGGAACTGAACATGAGGCAACGACGCTGGCTAGAGTTACTCAAGGACTACGACTGTGAGATACTTTACCACCCTGGTAAAGCAAATGTTGTTGCTGATGATCTCAGTCGGAAGGTAAATCTTGAAAAGAAAAGGGCAAGAGCGTTGAGAATTGAAGTTGTCTCAACAATTGTGGAAGGTATAAAGAAAGCTCAAGAGGAAGCTTTAGAGAAAAATGACTGAAAGGAAGAACGTTTGGGATAAAACGTTGGTGTTTGATACAAACGGTCAAGGACTGAAGGTATTCAAAGATAGGATTTGGGTACCTAAGATGGGAGGAGTAAGAGATATTCTGATGGAAGAAGCTCACAAGACCATGTACTCGATTCATCCCGGCAGTATAAAAATGTGTAGGGATCTAAAACCCTATTACTGGTGGCCGACGATGAAGCTCGATGTTGATAAGTATGTGGCCGAGTGTGTAACATGTGCTAGGGTTAAGGCACAACATTAGAAACCGTATGGGAGTTTAGAACCCTTACCTGTACCCATGGGTAAATGGGAAGGTATCACTATGGACTTTGTGACTAAACTGCCCAGAACAAGGAACGGTCACGACATGATTTGGGTGGTCGTTTATCGCTTCACTAAGAGTGCGCATTTCATAGCAGCCAACGAGAAATGGTCTATGGATAAACTTGCGAATTCTTACGTGAAGGAAATTGTGAGGCTTCACGGTGTTTCGTTAACGATTGTATTCGATCGTGACAGCCGTTTTACCTCAAGGTTTTGGAGGAGTCTATAAGCGGAATTGGGTACCAAGTTGTGTTTGAATACAGCTTACCATCCACAAACCGATGGTAAGAGCGAACGAACAATTCAAACATTGGAGGATATGCTGAGAGCATGTACCCTGGAATTCCAAGGTAACTGGGGTAAACACTTACCATTAATAGAATTTTTCCTATAATGATAGTTTCCACTCGAACATCTAGATGGCACCTTATCACGCTTTGTATGGAGAAAATTTTCGAACGCCGTCATGTTGACTGGAAGCTGGGGAAAAGCAGTTTATGGGACCTGAAATAGTCCATCAGACTGCTGAAAAGTTGAAAGTGATTAGGGAAAAGATGTTAGCTGCTCAAGAGAGCTATGCTGACAATAAAAGACAACCGATATCATTCGAAGTTGGAGATTCGGTTTTACTTAAAGTCTCATCGTGGAAGGGACTTATAAGATTTGGTAGAAGGGGAAAGTTGAGTCCAAGGTTTATTGGACCATTTAAAGTTCTTCAGAGGATCGGGAATCAAGCTTACAAGCTAGAATTACCGGAAGAACTAGAGGGTATTCATAATACCTTTCCTGTGTGTTATTTGAGGAAGTTCACGGGAGATGTGCCCGACATAATTCTCATTTCTGAATTAAGGTTGGATGAAAACAAGAGGTTGATTGAAGAACCTGAGGCAATCGTTGACCGTAAGACTAAGAAGTTGTGACACAAAATGGTCGATTTAGTGCTTGTGCGTTGGAAACATACGAATGGGCCAAATCTCACCTGGGAACCGGAGAGTGATATGATGAGTCGCTACCCGTATTTGTTTGCTGATGTGTGATTCTGGGGACGGAATCATTCTAAGGGGGAGAGAATTGTAACGCCCGTGTTTCTAGGCTAGACATTAATATTGACATAATAGTCTAGGTTAACCTTTGTAACTCATTTAGAAGAAATGAAAATAAATTATGTGAATATTATGTGTTTTATGCTTAATTAGTAGGGTTTAATTAATTAAGAATAAAAATGAGCGTCAAAAATAAATATTAGATAAAGCCGATATCTATTAAGAAAGTTGTAGTGGTCGTGACAAGGATTACAGATATATAAAGAATGCCGAAATCCGAGTTATAACGAAGAAGTTATGACCTGTCGAAGTTTCACGACAAAACCGGCACGGTGCCGAATGTCGTAAAAAGTGAGTTTTTGATAAACTACTTTTTAGCCTTGGTGATCTAAACGAAAGTCGTAGTGTTCGTTAAAGCAAGAGTATGTATAAAAAGAACGCCCAAATCTGACTTCGTATGAGGAAGTTATGATTTTTCGAAATTTCAGCTTAGCAGTAGACAGCTAAAAACTCGAATTTTAGATCGAGTGATTTTTAGCCGACACGACCTAAACGAGAATCGAAGGTCTCGTCAATAGTAGCACAACGATAAAAAGACATACGAAAACGGACGTCGGATGAAGAAGTTATGAATTTTTAACGAATTTCCTGTCCCAGTCTGTTAAAAATAATAATATAAAAATTAAAGTCAAAATTAGCCGACGAAGTCTAAACGAAAGTCGTAGAGCGTAATTTTACCTACGCGTGCATATGAAGAACGTCAAAAACGGAGCTCGTATGCGAAAGTTATGGATTTTAGAAGTTTTGGCGCGAAAATCGAGAAAAAATCCCCAAAACCGAGAAATCTCGCATACGTGGACTTCGGCCACGTGTCCTCGCCTCGCATCCGACGCGTGTCCGGAATATTGCTGAGTCATCCGAAGTGGTCCAGTGAGAATGCGACGCGTGCCCCTTCCCTCGTGCGTCCGAACCTTCGCAGGAGCCACGAGCCACCCACCTCGGACCCGGACTTCGGTCCAATCAGAAGCCTCCAGCGAGGCCCTCGCATGCGCAGACCACGTGCGAGCAGGTGCTGCCCTCTTCGGATCTGCTGCCGCGTGTCTCCTTCTCAGCCCTTGGATCAGCAGCTTCGGACACTATAAACAGGAGGGTGCGAACCCTCCCGGCTAAAGTTGGAATATTGGCAATTTTGGCCCCTTTTCCAATATTTTGGCTATGTTCACATCCCCCGATGCCCCGAGATCATTTCCAACGCTCGGAACACGTCCCGGAGTGCCCGAGAAGCCCGGGAAATTTATTTTTTCGGTTTCGAAGCCCGACCCTCGCAGAGCCCGGTTTCTCAATAAAACTCCCCGTTTTATTAGAAACGATCGTTTTAGGCAACGAAGTGCTGCCCGATTATCGTTAAATCAAGTAAGTGTTAGTCACTTTCACCTTACACATATATATGAAGTAGTTTCTTTAAAATAAGTGCTATGTGTAATTATATTAATTGTTTAATTAAGGTGATTGTTGAATAGATGTTTTATACAAGTTTTAAACTGTGTATGTATTTTTACCTACAAATATGTTGGGTAAAACATGGGTAGATAATTTAGATGATGTGTGATGAAATAAAAGTGATGAGAGATATCGATGTTTAAGATGATCTAGTCATCTAGCAGAGTATAGACAACGGCCACAGACTATTTTTAGATAGTCCAGTGGAACATTAGCAGACTTGTAATCGGTAGGTATGTTTGAACCATATGGTCATAAGGTGTTCTCGAACTATATGTTCATTAGGTGTTTTTGAACTATGTGTTCATCCGTTAGTTCTTCTTTTTGACACTATTACGTGTCGGGGTACGGGAGCGTACGGGAGTACTTTATTAGTATTTTCCCTATACTTTTATTTTGAAGAGCTTTGGAGTCTTTGTTTCTTTTATGAAGTGATCGGACGAGCTTCATGAGTCAGTGATATAGATAATTAGTTAAATAGTGGGTGTGTGATGAAAGGTGAGTTGGATAGATGAGATGATCAGTGATATAGATCATGAGTTGAGAGTGAGTGGTGAAATATGAGAAAAGCCATACCCAAACGTTGGCGTGAGTGGTGCAATATGAGAAAAGCCCTTACCCAAACGTTGGCCCCCGTCATTCAGCAGAGTATGGATGACAACCATGGACTATTGTAGACGGTCTGTGGAACACTAGCAGGCTTGCAACCTGTAAGTGGATGAACTATATGTTCATCAGCTGTACTCTAAAAACCCATTGACGTGTATTGCGGGGGGGAACTCCCGTGGGAAATACCGTCGATGAATAAGAGCTATGGACTTAGCATATAGAAAACCCATTGACATGTATTGCGGGGGGGAACTCCCGTGGGAAATACCGTCGATGAATAAGAGTTATGGACTTAGCATATGGAAAACCCACTGACATGTATTGCGGGGGGGGGGGGGGGAACTCCCGTGGGAAATACCGTCGATGAATAAGAGCTATGGGCTTAGCACATGGCGACGATGTGACTTAGTGCCTATTTGACAGAAATTGTTGAAGGAAAGCAATGTTGTCACCCCGATGTTTGTCTTGTTGGACATATATTGCAGAGGGAAGCAATGTTGTCACTTTATAGGTTGTTTTATGTTAAGATGTCTTGTTTGACATAAATTGCTGAGGAAAGCAATGTTGTCACCCCTTGTGAAAATCCTTAGGCTAGGTCCCTTGTGATAGTTGTTTTAGGGACGTAAAGTGAGGATAATGGGAATGGGTAATTAGGGTTATTTTGATTGATGAAATTAATAAATTTATTGTTGATTGAGAACTTAATAAGTTTATTATTTATTGTGGGTTGAAAACCCTATATGCTCACCAGGCTCCCAAGCCTGACCCACTCAGTTTAATTGTATCACAGGTATCGATACGAAGTTGCTTTACACTCACTATAAGAAAAATGACTTACAGTCACACCAAAAAAGTGTGACCATATGCGTATAGTGACATTTTATTTTTTCACTGAAAGTGTGACGGAAGGCGACGCCATCGTATGGGTCTTATGGTCACTTTAAAATGTAGTGTCCGTATGATATGAAAACATGTGGCCGTATTATAAAAGTGTGACAAATGTGTACGGAATTTTGTTCCTTAAATATCTAATATTGTAGCGTTAAACCTACAATAGTCACGTATATTAAGTAAACGTGGTGACTGTATATCACCAACTTGCGACATTCATGATGTTTTAGTGTAGTTGTTTTCTTCTATATTGTCACACAGTTTAAATTTTATTAAGACTATTTTGTATCTTTTGTAAACATGTAATTATGGTGAGTGTGACCATGTTTGCTAAATGGCCACATGTAATTACTTCCATAAGTGGCGAATTGTTAATTATTAGTCACAAAAAACAATCAATTTTTGTGACTATAACCTATCGTATAGAGACACACAATTAAGTGAAATACAATCATAAGTATTATAAAGACACATATTTTGTTAAAATTAAGGACTATTCGGTATCGTATTAAGACTATTGGGTATATTTTAGACACATATAATTACGGTGAACATGTCCATGTTCGGTAAATGGACACATATAATTAATGATGTAAGTGACGATTAGCTAGTATTTAGTCTCAACAACAATCAATTATGGTATTTATTTGCCACATAAATTGTTTTTCATGTTGTTATTGTTTAACTTAGTCACAAGAACTTTAGAATAAACATCATTTTAAATCAATTGTAGTCTCATAATTCTTGTATATTATTGCTATTGTTAACCATTTAGCCACACGCTAAAAATTGATGTAAAGTAACCATTGTATATTTTTAGATACATTAAAAACCTATAAAATATGGCCAAATTTACATTAAAGCCACAATAATTCTATTTTTATTGTTACTTTTTCTATATTGTAGATACATCAAAACAATATATAAATGAAAGTAACCAAAACCGACAATATGAAACAATATCAAAATTCAGAATTCGATATTATTAATAATTGAAATCCAAATCCATACATTAAATTCGTAATTAAAATACCAAAAAAAATGAAAATTGTACTAATTGCAAGTATTAAAATATGATAAATAAAGCAAAAACATCATAAACCAAAAACTAGACATAACTAGGCATTCATCTTGTTGGTATTGCTCCTTGTCTTTATGAGAAGGCTATTGCTCGATATAAAAGTTTCCTTGCACTTCTTTGAGTTTTGAAGTTAATTGTCTTGAGGTAATTTTATATTTGATACCTATACCAACAACATTGAAACAAAATTGAATAAATAAAAAACATAATAGAGTAGTTTACGAAGGAAAAAAAATCATTAATTTATGATTCTTAATCATAGTAGAAACATGGGAGTTGAAAACTTACTATGTTTCGACAATTCGATTGGTGTTTACTTCAGTTTGATCCACTCCAACAATCCTCAACATACCAAAATCAGAAATCTTAGGGTTCATATCAAAATCCAGCAAAATTTTGCTAACCTTCAGATCATGATGAATGATTCTTAATCTTGAATCTTCAGGTAAACTAGAAAAGTTTCCCCATGCTCCGCATGGGTTGGAGTATTCAAGTTTTCGGACTTCATTGTAGTTTTTTTGGGGAGTGAAAGTGGAAGGTCAAATAATTGACGAAAACTATCATATATATAACATGGTGAAAATAGATATTAGAATTACATAGGTTGTTTATTTACATACTATTCTGGTTTTTGTAGCCTTTTCTGGAACTACAAGGAGATCAAAAAATTCACGAATCATTTGCATACTTCCTGTCATTGAATAAGAAAAAACCTGGCAGATATTCCAGCCCAGCAGTTGAAAATTCAATCTCCTGTGGTTGAAAGTTGTGGAGTACAAACTCCATAGAAACTATAGACATGAAATTTTTTGCATCTTCCATCTATAAATAAGAATAAGTAATGAACTAACTCACCATCAACTGTATTTCATCCTTCAAAGCTATTTGAGTTGCTTCTTTTGCCTGTTAATCGCAAAGTTTAACTTTAAATTTTAGATATTTTATTGTTGTTATGTATCTATGTCAAAAGAACAAACACGTTTTAAGCACTACTGTTGACTATACATGACAATTTGATCAAACGGAAACATTTAAATGAAAAAATCATAAAATAAAACTAAGTCCAAGTTGACTGATGCTTCTATCAACCAAATTAATACAAAAAATTACATAAACCACCTCTCAACCATTTATCAATATGCAATATCTATAACATAAATGGCAAAAAATAAATAACATGGATTCAACTATAGTATAGCACCACAAAGGAAAACAATATTTATAAAAAAATCGATTACATGAAGATATATTAGCCCAGATTGTACCTTTCATTAGTCAACTTCAAAGTAACCTGATTGATGTTTGCCTGTTAATTAAGTTCGTTAGTCAGGTCCATACCAATGTCACTTCTTAACTTCAAACGAAGCTGATCTGCCACCTTCAAACCAATACCAACCTGAAACATAAATACCAAAGAAATAAATACAAATTTATTATCAAACCTTTTTTTAGAATAAATGTGTAGATACTAAATAATGACTTCTTTTACTTAAAAATAACAAGATTTTTCCAATTTTCAATTTTGACTCTATATGTCCTTCATACTCAACAATTAAACAAAACCACATATAGGTGAACAAATTCTTCCAAAAGACTGCAGCAACTCAATTCATTTTTAAAAGAAAATAACCACACAGGGGATCAATCTAAAACAAAATCAAAAGTTCCACCATGTAAGTACATCAATCTGATCACCCTCCTATACCACATGAAGGCAAGTGATAGAACATAAATTTTGATTAAGTAAATAGGACTGAAACCATAAACCATAACTGTAAGTTTGATTCAACTTTACCACGTAGAAACACTGCTAACCAGATTTTTCATTGAGGATTTTTGTCGAGCAGCCAGTGTTCAAATAAAAGAAAAAGCACAAAAAACATAAAGTTGTATTCAACAATTGAATTCCTATTCTAATAACAAAGGTCAAATCCAAATAAACAGTAAATTACCAAAACAAATAGTGGAAGTAAGAATGAAAAACTCACTTGTCTCTTAATCATGCCAAAACGAAAGGAATTTCATGGATAGGTATTACTCTGATTAGTCTAAGAAGTATTCTTGATGTTTCTTCTCCGTCTTGAAGCCCCGTCAATGGCTGAGTCGGAGTTTGTTGGCCACCTGTTTTCTTCTCCACGCTTATAGCTAAATAAAATGATGAAATTTCTATTGAAATTGAGGAGAAATCAAAAGCAGAGAGAAAGGCACCTGATTTGATTTCAGAGAATGGAAGTGAAAGCGTATACACGAAGGTGGTCGTTGTTAACAGGGAAGACAAAGAGGGAATAGCGGTGGGGGTTCTATGTCTGTCGCCTTCGATTGTTTCCCTTTTCTCCGTATATCATACCGCCTCGGATTGCTTCGATTTCAAAATCCAGACCCAAGTAACCCATGGTTTTTTTCCAATTGAAAGGCACACAGACGGAACTAAAGTTCCCTAAAAACCCCTAGGATGCATCTTTTAGGGCAATAAAAAACGGAGGGTGAGGGGAGATCGAGATAGGCACGAAGACGAAATCGAGATAGGCGGAAGGATTTTTTTTGGGGGGGGGGGGGAATCGGTAGGAATGAATGTTTTTGTTTAAAAATTTTGAAAGATATAAAATTTAAAATACGAAGATGAAATCGAGAGGGGCGGCAATAGGTTTTTTTAAGGAAAATGAATATTTTATTTTAAAAAGTTCAAAAAAAATTAAAAGATTTCACATTTAGAAAAATAAAATAAAACATATCCTAATAAAATATTTTGGGTCAAAAGTTAAGAAAAACAAATAAAGTTTAATACTCCCTCCGTCCCAAAAAGGAAACATGGACTATTATTTTGAGACGGAAAGAGTAGTTAATAATTTTCATTACCTTTTATATAAAAAAAATCAAAGTTCTAATGAATTACTTTTAAATTTTTAAATATTTTAAAATTTGATTAATGATAGTAAACTAGGAATAAATCTAAAGCAAATACTTAAGTGGGCGATGCAGGGGTGAGGTGGTGTAGGGGTATCTGTGTTGACGTAAAGTGGGTGGATAGGGTCGGATATGGGTATAGGTATGGGATGGTAGGGGTTGGTGGATGAGTATATACATGTGAGTTTCATGGTATGGGTCGGATATGTGTAAAGTAGGTGTATGTGTGGGTGGGTGGTGTAGGTTATATAAGGTGAGGGTGGCGTGTGGGTGTGAATATAGGGCGAGATGGGTGGTATTGGTGTAGGTGGGGGTAAAGTTAGGTGAATTAGTGGGTGTGTGTGAGGTGGGGATGTAGGAATGTGCCTTAAGCCTAAACCTATAAGACATGAGACCTAATCCATAATCCATAAGCCCTAAGTCATAAGTCATAAGCCATAAGCCATAAGCCAAACATCATACACCACAAGCTATAAGTTATAAGTCTTAAGCCTTAAGTCATAAGTCTCGAGACATAAACCATAAGCCATAAGCCATAAGCCATAAACATTAAGTTATAAGTCATATATAAGCCACAATCCTTAATCTATAAGACACAAGCCATAAGTTATAATCCTTAAGCCCTAAAACATAAGTTGTACGCCTTAATCCTACAATCTCTAACACCCACCTAACCCACCATAAGGCATAGGGCTTAATGCTTGGTATATGCTTAGTGCTTAGGGCTTTATGCGTAGTGCTTATGGATTCGGGCTTATATTGTAGTTCTGAAGGCTTAGGTCTTATGAAATACATGCACATATACATATATGCACATACACATACACAAATGCATAAACTCTGAGATATACCCCGTAAACCCTAAGCCTTACACCATATGGCATAATCCCTAAGGCTTAAGCCATAAGCATAAGGCTTTAGCCCTAAGACATAAATCATAAGACTTAATCCATGCACCTTAATCATCAAGTAATGTGACTTAAGTTATAATCCCTAATCCATATTTCATAAGCCATAAGCCAAAAGCCCTAAGCCTAAGTCCTACAACCTAATCCGTAAGCCATGAGTATTAATCTATAAGTGATACATCATAAGCCATGAGATATAAGCCCAAAGCCGTAATTCATAAGCCCTAAATCATGTGAGGGTATATAGAGCAAATATAACACCTAAATAGTTTACTAGGGTCACTAACGCGAATCTTAGATTATTAAGATTGTCAAAGCTTAGTGAAATTAGTTAAATAGTGAATTTTACGTAGCGTTTGACTATTGTGGCGATAATAATTCGAGTAGTTCCTTACTTCAGCCGATAAGGAGGATGTTCGTTCGCATAGTCAAAATAGGGCCTAAATCATGCTCTTAGAACAGCTTAGAGCCTGAAAATCATCTCAATAACACATCTAGGGCCGAGATCTCTTCATTTCTTCATCAAAAACTGAAATCTTCAAACAAGGTGAGTTCATACCCCTTTATTTTCGGTTTTATATGATTTTTGGGGAGAATACAAGTTGCTATATGATAGATCTCGAAAACTCTAACAAAAATGGGTGAGATTTGAAAACTAAAACACTCTAGGCAACATCCTACAAAAATGAAAGTGTTAAACATGTCTAAGATGTTGAAAAACTAAACAAAATCGTGTATAAGGATCATTTTTGACAAATAAACAAAAGTTGTGACATTTGTGACTTTAAATCATTCCCGAGTTTGTTTTGTAAAATATCAAACCAAAAGAATTTTTTTTTGTAATGAATTAAACCAAAAGGGACTTTTTTGATCTTTTAAAACAACATAAGGACCATTTTGTAAAGACTAAGTCCAATAGGATTTGCCTTGAAAGCATTTATGTCAAAGGTGTCAGTTTTAATTTAAAGTATTAAACACGGGAACTGTTTTGCCACATTCCCCAAATATACCAAAGGAGACGCATCTTCTTCTGATCAGGGAAGAGGAACGGACGGCCAAAAGAAACGCGAATGAAACAGTCATACGCCTCTCATCTGTCGAGCGGAGGGAAAAGGAAATCGAAGGCGGCAACAGGTGGCTCGGTGGAGGAGACCAATAGCAAAGAGGAGGGAAGAAGAAGTCCGTCAAAAACGGCGATCCATCTTTGGTCTTCGTGATTCTGTCGCCGACAGCAACAACTCGGAAAAGAAATTAGAACAACAAGCAACAACGATTGGGTTTGGGGTGTTTGGGGTCGTGCTTTTTCGAAAGTAGCTGGGGTGTTTGGCTGAGATCGGTGAACAGGAAGGGAAGGATGTGAAAGTGAAAAGCGGCTCGGTGGTGGCTGTTGTCAACAGCGGTGGTGGCGGAGCATAGTGGCAGTGGGCGTTCTCTGGTGAACCCTCGTGGGTTCCTTTCTCGTCACAGGTTAGTCAAATGGGCAAAGAAACAACACTAATAGGGTGTGTTTGGCGTGATGTCTTCTTGATTGCAGGGAAATCTCCACTTGTGGTGGAGGTTTGGGTTGATTCCATTGACAGGTAAGGCACAAGAAAGAAAACGGGGATGCTCCCATCTTGGTTTCGCCGGAAACTGCCACCCACCACCGGTGGTCCTTGGCAGGAAATGATGAAGATGAAAGGAGGGGTTGATGCTTCTTCATTGGCCAAAACAGTCCATGAATCAGAAAAGAGAAGAGAAATAAAGAAGGATTTTGGGTTTTTGTGGTGTGATACATTTGTTTTCAATTTCCAAATTTGGTATTCACCATATATTATAGATTTACTTTGGATTGGATGAAGTTTGTAAGAAAAGTCTTTGAGTGCCAATTTGGTCAGGGTGAAACTTGAAATCAACATACTTGGTTGTCAAATTTTATTTATTGTTGTACTTCGAGGTAATTTTAGAAGCAATGTATTGCTTCAATTATTAATATGTATTTGTGTATGTAGAAACATGTATTTGGTGTATTATTGAGTGATGTGGTAAAAAATGTGAGTGTAGATGTTATAGTCATATTGCTCGTAATTTAAAATCAATTATGAACGACTCAAAGTGCCAAAAGTACAATGTCATATTTGGAATATCTAAAATAATGATATTTTCTAACTTTCTCGATTCGTGTGCTCTCGATCCGGATATAATTTTTTTTTTTGAAAATGACAAATGATAATCTTGGTTATAAGATTTCCCAAAAGTCAGAAGGATCTTAAATCCGATAAGTAGAACTTCGGGAAAACCCGTTTAAAGTTTCGCGATTTGTATGATCAGATTCGACAGATTTTTCAAATATGATTTTGGTCGAGACTAAAAATGTGATAAAATTATAATAAAATAATAGAACGTAGTCTGAGTTCAAAAACGTGCTCAAAAACAGTTTACGAGATTCGAAGCTATTCAAACGAAACAGGGCACGGTTCATTTCAAAAAAAGCAGATAAATACTGATTTTTATAACCTTAAAGAGTCGTAACTTTCTCATACGACATCTGTTTTGGTCGTTCTTTATATATTCTATTCAAATATCTTATCCATAACTCTCAGATATATCTGATGCAAAAATTATTTTTTTAACGTCACCAATAAATTTAATTTTTGTAATTTTCGATTTGATGTTCAATGATAGAAGGTTCGAGTAGTTTGAGATGTTCTAAAAGTAATTATAAATATAATATCTATAGTATACTTTATAAACATAAAATTACACGCAATTGATATTTATTGCATAATAGTTCGCGGTGGTTTGACTGCCGAACTCTAACCAATTTTACCAGTTGTTACAATTTTTTAACTTAAGGCATACACTATTACAAAAAGAATGACCATTATATAATCATAGTCACATATTCAATGACCATGCTATAATTATATTGAACATACATTATTTTACTTATATAACTAGACTTATCTATTGACACATAATAATTGTAACCATAATTAAATGCTACTTACAGTCACAATATTTGTTTTTTTCAAAACTAATTCATCATATTTTGACATACATAATAAAATGCACATGACCATAAACCACTAAAAGTAATGTGTTTTCTTGTTTTGACTAAGTTACTAGTAAACACTTTTCTATGGACACATAAATATTTAATGTGATCATGTGTATCACATGTTAGCTACATTAGATTTCATGTATCTAAAATATGCACCATGATACAGAAACATGTACAATTGCCTCATGTGACCATATACTTATCTATTGTCTCTTATAAAAAAAATATCACAACATTAATCAATACACGTGGTTGATATCAAAGATAAATATCGTCAAATTTAAGAGTCTTCTAAATACAATAGTACAACCAGAATAAACATTACATAATTATAAGAACATATTCAATGAACGACCCCTAATTATACCGATAAGACATTATTGTTCTTTTATAACTATATTTACATATAGACACATATAATAGTTGTAATCATAACTAAATGCTACCTACAAACACAATATTTGTTTCTTCTCAAAGCCAATTCATAATATTTTGACACACATAATAAAAGGTACATGACCATAAGTAACATATTCAATGAACGACCCCTAATTATACCGATAAGACATTATTGTTCTTTTATAACTATATTTACATATAGACACATATAATAGTTGTAATCGTAACTAAATGCTACCTACACACACAATATTTGTTTCTTCTTAAAGCCAATTCATAATATTTTGACACACATAATAAAAGGTACATGACCATAAGTAACCAATACTAACTTGTTTTATTTTCTTGCGTTAACTAAGTACAACTAGTACAGAACCGCCCTATGGACACATAAATATTTAGTGTGACCATATGTATCACCTTTTAGCTACTTTGTCTGTTATGTGGCTATAAAGGCACCAGGTTATAGACACACATAGAACTAACTCATATCACGATACGTTTATCTACTGTCTCTCATAAAAAAAGTATGACAATCTTAATCGATAACTGTGGCTGATTGTGACCTATGGCCTCAGTGGTCGAGTGTGAATAATATTTGTCACATTTGGTATAATTAAGTGTGGTTAAAGTTTTTAATGGCCACACAAACTAATTTAAATGTATCCAAAAACAGTCTCTAAATTTTTTTAGTGACCTTTGGCCACACTTTTAATAAAAAGTGTCACATGCCGTTTTTCGGAAAGTGTGACCATAGGTCTTTTTTGTAGTAGTGACTGAGAGATTAAAAGAGAAGTAGATCACTAGTGTAAATGAATGTAAGTTTTGTTTATGCTTATGTTTTTGTATTGACAATGACATCCCAATGGTTTAAATGAATAAAATACATTTCTTCGGAAATGATTTGATAACATATTTATTATGTTTTTCTGGGAACAAATTCCGCAACACTTTTAATCAAATGATTACTCTGAAATTATTATAAAAGCATAAATTAAACCGGTCTTTTCTGGACGTGAAATTGGGGATGTCACAACATATAATACCAAAAAGCTAACTATACTCCCACTAACCTTGACATATACACAAGATTCATCTTCACTCCTCGAAAAGCCAAACACTTTAACTTTCTCATCGAAACAAAGATTCCATCTGCGAGGTGCTTGTTTCAATCCATAGATGGATTTCTCAAGCTTACACACTCTATTAGGGTACTCTGTACTGACAAAACCCTCTGGCTGACTCATATAAACATCCTCAGTCAACCTTCCTTTAAGGAAAGCGGTTTTGACATCCATTTGCCATATTTCATAATCATGAAATGCAGCAATGGCTAACATAACCCTAATAGACTTAATCTTTGCTACTGGTGAAAAGGTCTCATCATAATCAACTCCCGGAGTTTGAGAAAATCCCTTTGCAACCAGTCGCGCCTTATAAGTGTGTACATTACCATCCATTTCGGTCTTCTTCTTGAAGATCCATTTGCACCCGACTGTCTTACGACCTGGTACATTGTCAACCAAGTTCCAAACTTGATTGTCATACATGGACTGTATCTCGCTGTCCATAGCCTCTTTCCATTTTCCAGCCTCAAGGCCTACCATGGCTTCCGTGTAGCTGTTAGGTTCATCCAGACTTACCAGTGTATTATCACTGATAAGTGTATCACCTTCCGCAGTAATATGGAAACCATAGTAATGCTCAGGTGCATTCCTAACTCTTGTGGAACGCCTCATAGGTACGGACTCGTCAGTCGGATCAACAGGAGTTTCCTCCTCAGGTTGATTGCTAGGGTTTGAGGTTCCTTCACCACTTGACTCTTGAATTTCTTCAAGGTCAATTTGCCTCCCACTGTTTCCTTGGCCTATGAACTCTCTCTCTCTCGAAAGACTCCTCTCCTTGCTACAAAGACCACATTATCACTGGATCTGTAGAAGATGTAACCAAAGGATTTCTGTGGGTAGCCGATGAAAATACACCTCTCACTTCGAGGTTCGAGCTTATCGTGAGTCTTGCACCTCACAAAAGCCTCGCAACCCCAAATCTTGTTGTGGTCCAGATTGGGAACTTTTCCAGTCCACATCTCGTGAGGTGTTTTGGCAACCTTTTTGGTAGGGACTAGATTAAGAATATGGGCGGCAGTCTCTAAGGCATACCCCAAAAATGAGATTGGTAGCGAAGCTCGACTCATCATGGAACGAACCATATCCAACAAGGTTCGATTATGCCTCTCAGCCACACCATTAAGTTGTGGTGTTCTGGGAGGTGTCAATTGTGAGACAATCCCACATTCCTTAAGATAGTCAAGGAACTCTGTACTAAGATACTCACCACCTCGATCGGATCGAAGCATCTTAATGTTCCTGCCCAACTGATTCTCTACTTCCTGTTTAAACTCCTTGAACTTTTCAAAGGTTTCTGACTTATGATTGATTAAGTAGACATATCCATATCTACTATAATCATCAGTAAAAGTCACATAGAAGCGGTTAGCATCCCTTGTGGCAGTTCTGAAAGGTCCACACACATCAGTATGTATGAGGTCCAACAAACTCTCACCCCTAACACAAGAACCAGTGAAGGGTGACTTTGTCATTTTTCCAAGTAAACAATATTCACAACTATCATCCGACTTTAGGTCAAATGACTCCAAGACTCCATCCTTTTGGAGTTGGCCTATGCGTTTCTTACTCACATGTCCAAGACGACAATGCCATAATGATGCTTTATCCAAGTTAGTGGATGAATCGATACACAACACATTATTTCCTAGGTTATCTACAACCGGCACAGTTTCATACACACCATCACAAGGTAATGCTTTAAAATAAAGAACATTATTAAAGAAAGCATTAATACCACCACATTCATTATCAAACGAAAAGGTAAACCCTTGTTTGTACAAACCATTAAAGGAAATAATATTTCTCACCATTTCAGACGAGTAATAGCATTTATTCAAATCTAATGTTAACCTACTACTTAGCAACAAAGAATAAACTCCAATCTTGGTGACAGGTGTAACTTTCCTATTCCCCATGATCAAGTTTATCTTCCCATGCTCCACATTCTCACTTCTTCTTAGTCCCTGCAAATCAGAACATATGTGAATACCACAACCTGTATCAAGGACCCAAGAATTAGAATAGGGTGAGTTATTAGACAATATAGTGTAAATACCTACATGGTTGGGTTTTACTTTCCCATCCCTAACATCTTGCAAGTACTTTGGACAGTTTCGCTTCCAGTGCGACTTTTCATGGAAATAGAAGCATTCAGCCTCTTTAGGGTTGGCAGAAGGAGTGACAGAACCACCTTTGGTTCTACTTGAAGAGGAGCCATCACAGGACTTTCCCTTGGTACCCTTGGAAGGGCTCTTCCTCTTCTTCCCTTTACCTTGCCCGATTGCCAAGACAGGGGCTGCGGTAGTAGTAGGAGTGGTAACAACCGATTTACCTTTAAGACCACTTTCAACGGTCTTCAAAAGTCCTTGAAGTTTGCTGAGTGTAACTTCCTCCTTGTTCATGTGATATGTCATTCGGAATTGATCATAACAAGAAGATAAGGAGTGCAAAATGATGTCAATTGCCAACTCCTTGGGGAAGTTCACATTCAATTTCAGCAAACGGTCCACGAATCTTTGCATTTTCTGCATGTGGCCCGTGATGGGTTCACCATCCTTCATTCAGATTGTTATCATGGAGGAGATGATTTCATACCGCTCTTGACGAGCACTCTGATGGTATCTGTCCATCAAGTCCTGGTGCATCTCAAAAGGGTAATAGTCCTCATAGGACTTTTGGAGCTCGGTTGTCATTGTGGCCAACATGATACATGCCACTTTGGTAGCATCTCTCTCATGTGTCCGGAATTCAGCGATCTCCTCAGGAGTAGCACTCGACTCATCAAGTTCCTTAAGCTCCTTGTCGAGGACATATTCCTTGTCCTTATACCGAGTGACCAATCTCATGTTCCTGATCCAATCCATAAAGTTTGATCCATCGAAGATGACTCTCCCACAAAGGTTCATGAGAGAGAAGGAGTCGGTAGGGTTTGAGCCAGAAGCAGCATTGTTGGAAGACATCTGAAAGAGAAGAAGGACAAGTTTAAATTAGATATAAGATAGTCCTTAATAAGACACCCAACTGTAATATTAAGGCGAGGACCCAACACAATATTTTATAACTTAGAAGAGGGATGTCGTAATCCAAGCTATAAAATATTTGAAGGTAGGTGAATGACGATTCACCAATTTCCACCATGAAAAACGAAATAAATTATTAGGTTTTAATTGGTTTTGAAATTCCTAGATTCTTTTGAGATGCATTGAACTTTTCAATGGCATGTTTCAATCTCGAGTGTGCCCTTCAAGTTTTGTGACTGGAATACCGAGGATCACAGAACAAGGTGTGAATTAACCATGCAAATTACTTGGTACTCTTAATGTTTATCACCTAACCGATGTGCCGGTTAACCACACACGCTCCACCGATCTATGATAAACCTTAAGCCACCCTTTGTCTACCTTGTTAAGTCTAGGTTAGTGTGCCGGTTAACCACACACGCTCCACTAACGACTTAAGCAAAGTGCAAAGTGTAATTTCATGGGTTAGCACCATATTCACATTTTCCTAAAGTAACTACGATTGGGAATTTACAAAAAACATTTAGTTACTTTATAACCATCATACTTTTAATGAGGATTAAAGTCATTGTCTTACCCGTTCCGCTAACGACCCTCCACCAGTCAAGGAAGCGGTGGGTGAGAGTAGACACCCATTAAGCTTCCATTTTATAGGCAACAACCTTATACCCCCCTTATAGACCGGTTTCGTGAATGAGGCCTACTAACGGTAAAACGACTTGTTCTTATATATATATATATATATATATATATATATATATATATATATATATATATATATATATATATATATATATAATTAACTTATAATATTATAAAGTATAAGGGTTGAATTTTAACTTTTAAAATTCTAGGGGTTGGAACTAAAGTTTTTAAGGTGACTTTACATGTTCCAAAACTTGAGGGCAAGTTTTGTAACTTTCAAAACTTTTCAACTTCATAACTTATGAGTTAATGGTTTATTAAAAATGAGAGGCTCTTCATTTTATGTAACCTATGTGTTCATTAATGGACTTTAAAAGAAGTACTTTTGGTAATCCATAACTTGAGGACAAATTATGGATTCCATTAAAACACATCAAAATAAAGAATTAAACTAACAAACTATTTGCAAACAATTCCTATGATCTTCTAAACTCATAAGTGTATGAACATTCATATCAACAATTTCAAGAATCATAAATAACACATACAAAACTTGAAATTTTGATAATAGCCATTGTAAATGGATTAGCATAACCATTACACCATCTAAAACAAGTTTTATAAGACCAAAACAGTTTAGGGTAATGTTTCTAGTCCATTTCCAGCAGCAAAACTCGAAAATCTGCATTTAGGGCCTCCTACTCGTCGAGTGCAAGAACCTACTCGACGAGTAGGATGAAATAACACATGGAGTCTTCGAGTCCCCCCATGGACTCGGCGAGTTCACTCAGCAGAATGCAGAAATCTTGAGTTTTTTGCAACAATTTGCATCAAGTATCAAGAAAACAAGTCTAGGCTCTGATACCACTGAAGGGTTTTGAGCATTCTAACACTCCTAAAGTGTACATGCAACCTTAGAAACCTTGGATCTATGTTTTACTAAGATACATGCAAAATTGATTTTCCAAGGTTCTTAACCTAACTAGCATGGCATGGGGAACTTTGAAACATAAAAGCTAGTAGAAGAACATACCTTTTTGTTACTTGGATTCCTTGAGAACTTTGTGAGCCTAGCACCTCAAATGTGATGCCTCAAATGTTTCACACAACACCACAACTCTTGGAATAACTTTGAGAGAAGTACACTATCACTCAAAATTGGCTAGCCCTCTTGTTCTACACATAGTACCAATTTTGGTAGCCCATGGGGTCCTTTTATAGTTGTGTCACAAGTAGGGTTACAACATGTAAACCCTAATTGACATGACTTTTCATATTCCATGATCCATGGGTTTATAACCTCCATGGACTATCCATGGAGCACCTTATGGGTTTTAGCCCAATTCAATAAACCATGGATCATTAGCCCATTATAAAAGAATGGATGATTTACACAATCAACCCCATATATTTAATTAGTCTCCTTTTGATCACCAAATTAATTCTAAATTAATTCTTGATAAATACTAAAATAATATTATTAATATATTAGAACTTATAATATATTAATAACTTTAAGTGTCCTTTCTCTCATTTAGTCTATCCAAGTGTTGCAATGTCATGCAACCCAAATGGACCATGCCAACCTGGTCAAGTACATCCCAGAAATAGTTATGAACTTAGACACCTAATCCAACAATTTATACCCGGCTCCTCAAAATCTATTCCATGTTGACACTATCGGCCCCTCATTTCCAGATTCATTTTCAAACATAGTCCTTATTTTACCATTCCAACCCCATCTTCTGAAATCCCTTACAAATTAAGTCCCATATTTTACTAAGTAGCCCCTCCCTCTACAATTATTGTCAAATGAGGTCCATAATTTACTCTTTAGCCCCCGTTTCATAAATCATTTCATATTAAGTCCCAATAATACCAAACACCCCCCCTGACTTCTAAAATCCTTTGCGAAACAAGTCCTGAAATTACACTTTAACCCCCGAATAATCCAATTTATAACATTCGGCTCCCCAAAACCAACAATCCACTACATAAAATGGATTTAGTGCGACTATTCGTTCATCAATTTTTATCTATTTATTTATTAAATAAACAGAATGTTACATGTGACATCGTCTCATGTAACCTCTCGTGCTGGTCTTCACTTTTATATTGACAACAACGGGAATTGTGCTAACAACATGACAAAGAATGTTGTTTACAAAGAAGTTTTCTATAATTTACCATTACATGGAATAAACAACATTGAATGAATGGATTGCAAATGCCATACAGTTATAATCCTGTTCATCAATGCAGAACTGCATGGAGAGGCTTATTTCTGAAGAGGTAAAAATTTTACTTTTTTGTTTTCAGAAAAATAATCATGTAATGGTTTGTTCATTCTTTCATTTTTGTTTAAATAAATAATTATCATATATTATAGTCGATTTATTAAAAAACCAAAATTTTTTAAGGAAATATGTTACGCATCATTTACTACCTTCAAGAATTCGGTGGGAAATTAACTAGTACAATCGCTTTAATACTTTCGTTAGGGCTAATAATGTAATTTAGTTATTGATTCAGATTTTTTATACTTAACGTGTTACCCTAATTGATATCGTCTATCTCCATTGACTATATTCGACTTATGTGTGATCAATTCCCTCATTCTTATTTCTATGCTAATAACCTCCATCGATCGCCAGCTCCACGTTCTCTTATCATGTTTCAAGTTAATCGATTATTCAGGGTCTTCAACCTCTTGTCAATCACTATTGTCGTCTGGTGGTTACTTAAACTGCATATTCTCCTTCAGTCATCAGTAAACGTCCTTCCCTCTTTTTTGATTTCATAGTATAAAGAATTTGTACGTGCAAGGTTAGACTGTGCACGGGAATTGTAATTTATGCATATGTTTACGCTCGATTTATTGTTTAGTTTTTTTTTCCTTTGTGTCTTTGCGTTGGATATTGACCTATTCGATCTTATTGTTTGGTGGTACAGTGTAGAATTGGTAAAAGTTTTCAATTTGTTATTTGACAGGGTAATTTTTTTTCCTATTTTTGATTGCTACAATATAACTATAAATCTTATCTTATTTTTGTTCTTGAAGTATGTAATAATCGATTAATGTCCACACTGGTGTTGTTATAAATCAAATATCTCATCAGTTTATTTAATAGTAATTTGGATTTATGTTGGGTATCAATTTTTTGATTGCAATATTTTATGAATATGTACATAGGAAGACATGACGATCAATTCCAATTATCTGTTAATAAGTGGGGTTCTCTTGAGGAAACAACACGACCATATAACTCATGTAAAGTTGCATTGCGCAAAATTGTTCTCTCTGATGAAAGGTACATTATCAATATTTATATATATGCGATAATTTACTATGTTACAACTTTGGTTAATGTTTATTACTGATTTTATGTGCTACAGTGATATGAAAGTGAGTATAACGTTATGGGGGAAATTGGCCAAGAAGTACACTGCTGAACATATCAAAAGTTTCAAGGAGATGAAAATTGTACTCATTGTAACGTCTTGCAAAGTTGTATTGTTTAGAGTTGTGTTTTATTTTTTATAAATAATAAGTTAATTATGTTTACGTGTAACATATATATATATATATATATATATATATATATATATATATATATATATATTAATTCTTCATATTTGTTACTATTGTAGGTGTTCCAATTTTGAGAACTACAGTTGGATCTGAATTCTATTTTAATCTTCCAATAGACATTGTTGCTACATACAAATCAAAGTAACTATGTTATTATATTTATTATGTGTTAATATATTTTAAGACAGGTATCCATTTACCTTACTTTTTTTATGTTGTCGGATTATAGTCAAGCGATGCATGTCTTGCTTCAATCGGAGCAGCAAGTTAAACATGCTTATGTGACAAACATACCAAATATGTATAGTGATATACAAAAAGGTGTCATTGAAGTAGTACCTTATTACTATGAAATATCAATTATTATACTAAATTTGTAATTAATTATATCCATATTACATTTATGAAGAGTACACAGTACACTGTTGTTGGAACCATCATTGACATAGATAGGTTTAATGATTGGAAGTTCATCCAGTGTTCAAGATGCTATAAGAAGGCTACTTTCGTTGATAATCGCTACTTTTGTATCGGCTGTCAGAAAATTATAATTAACCCGCGTCAAGTGTATGTTTATATATATATATATATATATATATATATATATATATATATATACATATATTAATACTTATATATGATGTTTCTAATTACTTTTATATAGGTATAACTTGGTAGTTCAAGTAACTGATAAGCATAATGAGATGAGTTGTGTTTTCTTTAATGAATATGCTACCCAACTTACTCGCCTTACTGTTGGTGAATTAGTTAATATGAATTTATTGGAGGTACTGTTCTTTACATATTTCTACTTTATATATATATATATATATATATATATATATATATATATATATATATATATATATATATTGTAACACCCGGAAATTTAAAAGGTTAAATATGGAAATAAAACCTTATTTCTAAAAGACCAACTCGTCGAGTTTAAGGAATAAACTCGATGTTTTGGAAAGTTGGGACATGCATTTTGGAAGACCAACTCGACGAGTTAGGGAGGATCAACTCGACGAGTTGGACAGGGTTTGGGAAACCCTAAATCTCAGACTTTGCACTCTATTTAAACACCTTATGCTTTAGGGTTTGGCCTCATTTCCAGCCTCCACTGTTCTAACCCTAGGTCTCGAAACCCTAATGCTATTGTGAGAGATTGTGAGTGTTTTTGAGTGTTCTTGTGGGTGGTTGAAGCTCTTGGAAGGAAGGAAAGTTTGAAGGAACAAGGAAGAGTTGCTCGATCTAGAAACCTCACTCCATTTTCGTTACTTTCTGGTAATCAAGTCTCAAACTTGACTAATAGTTGATTAGATCTCTTTCTTAGCATCTTTTGCTTGTTTTTGGTCCAAATGATATGGTTCTTGAGAGTTGGACGTCCCATATGGAAATCACTTCAGATCTAGAGTCTTGAAGGACTTTCATGGCATAAAGGTGCCAACTTTATGGCCATGGAAATCCCATGCAACTTCTAAGTCACCATTTTGGTCTTTGGAGCTTCTTATGGCCATACAGGAGGAAAAAATTAGGACTTTACGTGATCATTTAGTCCCTAGAGTCCAGATATATGATCTCATAGTCTATCTTGTACTTTGGTGATGTTGGGACTAAGACTTTGGCCTTTGGGTTAGGGTTTGGAGAAAAAGGTATTAAGGGGTAAAGTTGGAAAATTTACCCTTCTAGAGGCATTTTGAGTTGAGATCTGAAGTTTAGGGTTCAGATCTGAAGGATAACGGCTTAATGAGTCAAGAAGGGGCTAACAGACTGAGGAACTCGACGAGTTCATGGAAGGACTCGACGAGTTGAAGTGAAGTGTCCCGATTCCGTTGAAAGGAAGAACTCGATGAGTTGGATCGCGAAATCACGATTCTGTGATTCACAGGAACTCGGCGAGTTGAAGAGTAAACTCGACGAGTTGAGTCAACTCGGAGCGTTGACTTTGACTTTGACTTGGACGTTGACTTTGACCTTGACTTGATCTTGGGAGGGTTATGAAGTATGGGGCGGGGCCCATGTCACACCCCCAAACCAAGGATGACGGAAACGTCCGGGGGTGGAGGAGTTCATGTATAGTATCACAACAACGAGTAGTGCTCAAAGTAAATACAACCATCATGGATATAATCGAAAAAGTTACACCATAGTATGTGTTTACATGTTTCAAGTCAATTACACTATGATGACAAAATGAAATGTTTGACGATTTAACGTCCCATCCTCAAAAGCGGTTGATTTCTTGTTTCACTGAATTCCTGAGAATACAAGTAGTTTGAAAAAGTGTCAACAATTAAGTTGGTGAGTTCATAAGAGTTTTATTTGAGAAAGAAGCCGTTTTCCTTGTAAAAAGCGATAGAGTATGATTCCAGAAAATTCAATATTTTCTTTATTAAACGTGAAATGAACTTTCCTATGTTATGCAATAATGTACTCTACAAAGACCTGTAGATTCCTTCTATAATCACCCAGTGTATATAAGTTATATAAAATTTAAGTTAAATAAACTGTCGAATATAATGGGTATGCCCTAGGTCTACAACCAAACAAGGAACAGGAAGTAAGGCGGGCCCACCAGTTCTAGGTCGATTGCGACTAAATTCATATATAACTCTAACATGCACACTTAGCAAATTATAGCTGAAGTCTAACAATTCTAGATGAAACGTAGTTTTAATATCATGAAAGCCATTTAGTAATAAATTTGGTACTTTGTCATGTATACTTCAAGAAAAATCCCTTATTTTCCTTATAAAAGTTATGTAGCCTTAAATCCCAAGACCGAGAATATGAGTGTGTGTTTTGTACTTATGATGTTTATAATCGTAATGCGTTTCCAAAGAAAATCCAATATTTTCCTTATAAAAAGTTATGTAGCCTTAAATCCCAAGACCGAGAATGTGAGTGTGTGTTTTATACTATTAATGTTCAAGTAGTTTTAAATAGATAAAACCCCTTTTCAAAGTAGAATTTTCCCTGTAAACTTGAAAGATTGTTAACTCCCTATGTGAGTTGTTATAACCATACTATAACTTGAGGACCTCGTACTCAACGTTCTTCAGGCGTCGGAATGATATGACACTTGTCACCTCAGACCTGCCGGTCTAGCTGTTTCAAGTAGCTCAGGTGCGGGTTTGTCAGACCCAATATAGATCTATACACAACCATCACGCTCTCCCTACAAGAGATTCTGATTATAACTACAGGACTTTTCTGTGGTACTTAAGAGTACCCCGAAGGAGAATGTCTCACAATTTACGTTAACTAGTTTACATATAGTTTTAGTATAAAACCTCTTCCGTGGTGGAAGTGAAATCACCTTTTATGAAATAAATTAGCGATATGAAATCCATAAACTATCACTATTATAGTTTATCATGTAGTATATGAAAAACCCATTTGTTTTGAGAGTAAAACCTTTTCCATGTAGTATGTTTTTATCGAATATTCATAAACTATACTTAATGTAGTTTATTATATGTGTTCGAAATGAATGGAGGAAAAACCTTAACATGAATGACTAATTTCTGTTTATGATGGTAAACTAACAAGAATGCATCCAAACATTTAGAAACTTATTGTTATCACTTTGCTCAACATACTACAAAGTGTTGTTAATATGGTAAGCTATGTAACTAGTTTTTACCCTTGCTGCACTGTTTTGAAAACATCATAGAAAAATCATACCAAGTCGAAAACTAAATCCGTAAACTCTGAGAGTTTAGAAAATGTGTCTAGTTTATTCATAATTTTTATTATGACTTTTAGAAGTCTCTAACTTATGTGAAAGTGTTCATATTCACAGATTGGTCCGAATTCGTTTCTGAAACGATAGACAGTTTTGTAGAAATCACCATAAATCGTAGAAAAATCATATGGAGATGTGCAAGTAGTCAGTTTAAAGGTATGAACCTGAACTACTTTCATATTAAACAGTTTTGAAAGATATTAAGTTTAAGTTGGGTAAAACAGTTCGTGAACAGGCCACAACTTTTCTGTTGTAAGCTGTCAAGTTAAGTTTTAAATATGTTTTGGTGTTTTAACTTGTATTCCCCCCTGAAAACTAAAGAAAACTGGAAAATGTAAGGGTATGAACTCACCTTGAGTTATTTCTTGAAGAGTGGAAGGTCGGAGACGAGGAGTATCAAGTTAAGAACACTTGATGAACACGTGAAGGCTTGGATGATCCTAAGAACGATTCTTTGGTGTTAAAATGTGTGTAGATGATCCAAGAGTGTTAGGAAAATATGGAATAACACTTGAGTTTAGATGAAATACTTACCAAAAAGTGAAGTAATAGCTCAAGAACACTTCAAAAGTGTGGCTGGAAGTTGAGAGAAAAAGAGGCTCTTTTGATGGTTAAGGAGTGTATATGTGTTTTATGGAGAAGAAAATGATCAAGGAAATCCCCATGTATTTCTTTATATGAAGGATTGCTGGAGCAAGTGGCTAGGGTGAAGGGATGTTTACCTTTATATGTGTGATGTGGATAAGGGTGGACCAATGAGAAATTGACACATAAGTGCAAGTGGGCATACTTGACCCACTTGTAACATAAAATATCCTAAGCCCTTTTCTTTAATGTAAAATATTGATTATAATTAATAAATGTCACACCCCCAAACCAAGGATGGCGGAAATGTACGGGGGTGGAGAACTTCATGTATAGTATCATAACAACAATTGTAATAGTAATTCAAGCAAACACAACCAACATATATATAATTGAAAAAGTTACATCATTGTATGAATTACATGTTTACGAATCAACTACAATATGTTGACAAAATATGAAATAGTAGACGCCTTAGCGTCCCATCCTCAAAAGCACTTGGTTACCTGTTTAATGATTTCCTGAGAATACAAGTTGTTTGAAAAAGTGTCAACACAAAGGTTGGTGAGTTCATAAGCTTTTGTTTGGTATTATTAAAAGCCTTTCGTTTGTAAAAGTAATATTTGTTTTAGAAAAATCCAATATTTTCCTTAAAATGTATATGTAGTCTTAAATCCAAAGACCGAAATGTATAAGTAACTTTTCTTACTTATAATAAATAATGTAAGTTTAAATCGACATAAACTCGTTTAATTTTAATGAAGTTCCCGTAAATTCCAATATTCATTAATACTTTATGTGAGTTTATTAAAGCCTTTTCTTGTAAAAGTAGTGTTCGTTCCAGAAAATCCAATATTTTCCTTAATGTGTAAATGTAGTCTTAAAACCCAAAGACCGAAATATACAAGTAGTGTTTGTTCCTTATAGTAAAACAATGCAAGTTTAAATCGACATAAACTCGTTTGATTTTAGTGAAATCCCCGTAAATTCTATGTTTGTTAATACCACATGTGAGTTATTATAACCATGCTATGACCTAGTTGGCCTGAAACGACGTTCTTCAGGCGTCGGAAATGTTATGACATTTGTCACCCTAGACCTGTCGGTCTAGCTGTTGCATGCAGCTAAGGTGTGGGTTTGTCAGACCCAATATAGATCTATACACAAGTATCACGCTCTCCCTCGAGGAGACTCTGGTTATAATACAGGATTTATTTGTAAATTGAATCGAATGTCTCACAGAAGTCATTAACGAATTTACGTGTAGTGTAATGAAAACTTGGTACCGTATGGCCGTACCTTGCTTAATGAAAATATCCTTTGTATAAATGTACCCTTTTTAAATGTATGTGTTATGTGATGTTTCAATAAAGTCATTAACGGAATTACGTGTTATGAAAACTTGGTACCGTATGGCCGTACCTTGCTTAATGAAAATATCCTTTGTATAAATGTACCCTTTTTAAATGTATGTGTTATGTAATGTTTCATAAACTATACCTATTATAGTTTATCAACCAAGGGTAGTACGTAGTAATGTATGCAAACTATATTCAAAATAGTTTATTAAATGTTTGAATGTATCGGTTGTACTTTGATTATAATCACTTGTTATTCTTTATATTTTATATGTCCAAATCCATTTGTAAACTGATGTGTGTCTAAATATTAAGATAAAATGTCATATATTGCAATAACATATAATCACATAAAGATATACACCTTGCTCAACATGTTACAAGGTGAAATGAAATTGACAGCAGCTTTTTGTTGAATACAGTTTCTGTTACTGTTCTTAGAAAATTTATAGAAAAATCATCAAAGCTCCAAATCTAAATCCGCAAATTCTGAGAGTTTGGAATATGAGTCTAGTTTGTTCGTATATTTTATCATGATTTTTAGTGATCTCTAACAGAGGTGAAAATGTTCATAATCACAGACTGGTCCGGGTTTGCCTCTGAAATGATAGGCAGTTTTGTAAAAATCACCATAAATTGTAGAAAAATTATATGGAGATGTGCAAGTAGCCATTTTAAAGCTAAGAGTTTGAACTACTTGCACCTGGAACAGTTTTGAAAACTAAAATATTTAAGTTGACCAAAACAGTCCGTGATCGAAGTTCATCTTTTCTGATGTAATCTGTTAGAAAAAGTTTAATTGTGTTCTTGATGATTTTACTTGTATTCCCCCCTTAAAACTTAAGAAAAACATGTAAATGTAGGGGTATGAACTCACCTTATGTGGTTTCAGTAGATGAAAGTGAGAGAGAGGAAGTGTTCAACCCAAGAACACTAAGAAGATGTCTTGATGATTCGAGAATCTAACACCGAATAAGATGGAATTTGTGTAAGATATCAATGATTTGAGTAGAATGGAGTTTAATAATTATGTGAATGATGAAGATACTTACTAATTGAAGAAAGAAATCCCTGGAAAAAGCCTTGAAGTTCTTGAAGTTGAGAGAAAAGATGAGAGAATTTTGGAGAGTGTTCTTGGTTGCTAAGTGTAGAATGAAAGGGCTTTTAAGGAGAATGAGGAGAGAGGACCAATCCTCCAGCTCTTAGAACGTGGGAAGAGCTGGAGATAGGGTGTAAAGGTCCCCCAAGGAGACAAGGGGTGGTTGGAAAGAATGGCTGATCATAGAGTGAGGTGGTGGTGGCTTGCTTTTGTCATAAAATAAGGAAAAGCAAATATTCCCTCAATAATTAGTCCAACCACCAATTCTTTTAATACATTTTTATAAAAACCCTGGAGATTTATATATTTTGGGGCCTTAGTTTATAAAATAAAGTTTTGGGTGAAAATCCCACGTTAAAATAATGAAAAACGGAGTTAAAACGAAGTCGTAGTCGAAAAACCGGTAAAAAGGGGCCGTCTGCGAGACCTCTCGCATGGGCTGTCTGAGAGGCTTCTCATGCGAGGCTTCTGTCCTGAGAGGCTTCTAATGAGAGGCTTCGGTCCTGAGAGGCTTCTCATGAGAGGCTTCGGTCCTGAGAGGCTTCTCATGAGAGTTTTCGCTTCTAATAGGAGGGTTTTGGTTCCTTAAGGTTATTTTACCCGTTTTTACCCCGTTTCAAGTGGTTTTTGACCCGGTTAAGGGTCGGGATGGCCCGAATGATTACAAAAAGTTAAAGTAACTTTTGAGAGAGATTTGGGAGAGATTTCAAATAGAAAGAGATAGAGTGAAAACGATTTAGAGAGGTTTCGTTTGTGATTAATTTGAGTGTCCGGCTTCACAACGCAAGGTTCGTAAACCCCGTTAAACCGTGTTTTAGTGTCGTACACACTCCCGATGAGTGTGCAATAATTTTTTTTATCGTTTTGGTTCAATGTTTACTGCATTTGAGACTTAGGAAATTCAACACACGAACTTTCCAAATAATGTTTCTCTCATTAAAATATTGCATTGTATAGTAATTACATAGTGTAAACCCTAATATACAAGGGTTAATTGAGTCGATTGGTTTTGACTTGTTGACTTTGTTTGACTTTGACTTGACTCAATTTTGACGGTTGTCACAATAAATCCCTGGGATGTGATTAAAATATGAATATATAGGGTCTTATATGTCAAAATATGAGTTTGGGTCAAAATCCCGCGTTAAAATCACGAAAAACGGGCTTAAAACGGAGTCGGGGTCGAAAACCGGGAAGAAGCTGCGAAGTTCCTCGGATTGGTCCGAAGTTCGGTCCCCAGCAGTCATGGACCGAAGGCAATAGAAGTGAAATGGCCTGAAGGCGAAATGAGCCGAAAGGAGGTTCGGTCCGAAGGGGGAGGTTCGGCTTCGGTCCTTCAGTAGTTCGGTCCAGCAGGTTTCGGTTCTAATAGGGAAGGCTTCGGTTCTAATAGGGACTTCGGTCCTATAAGGCTAATTTTCAAGGAATATTCCCGTTTCGAGCGGTTTTTCAATGAGTTAAGTGTCGGTATGACCCGAATGATTTTAAAAAGTTGAGGGAGGTTATGAGAGAGATTTGGGAGAGATTTGAGAAAGATTTGAGATAGAGAGAGATAGAGATAGATAGAGCGATAGAGATTGAGAGAGACTTTGTTTGTGACCTTTGCGAGTGTTTAACTTCGAAATGCAAGGTTTGTAAACCCCGTTTTGCCTTGTTATGAGCTTTATACGCCCCCGAAGGGTATGTATTAATGTTTTATCGAGTAGTTCCATCACTTACCCTAATTAGGGTTTAGATTTTCTGAACACGTGAAGACTCAAAGTGATACTTTTCATAGAGATAGTGTGTTGTACAATAGTAAACACGATGTAAGCCATAATATACAAGGGTTAATTGAGTTGACCGGTTGGACTTGTTGACTTTATTTGACTTTGACTTGACCGAAAATTGACGGTTGTCACATTATCCCCCCGTTAGAAGGAATTTCGTCCCGAAATTAGCACTTTGACCGGGATTTCGAGAGTTGGGGAAAGATGCGGGTATTTTTGTTTCATCTGCTCTTCGTGTTCCCAGGTGAACTCGGGTCCTCGTTTTACGTTCCAACGGACCTTCACAACAGGGATGCGACTTTGATTTCGTTCTCTTGATCTCTCGATCCATAGTTTCTATCGGTTTTTCCACGAAGTGGAGACTCTTGTTGGTTTTGATTCCGTCGGGAGGTATCACAAGAGTCTCGTCAGACATACATTTCTTTAAATTTGACGCGTGGATGGTTGGATGTACATTATTAGGTTCTTGTGACAGTCGGAGTTTGTATGCTACCGGGCCAATCCTAGCGAGGATTTCGAATGGACCGTTGTACCTTGGATTTAGATTCCCATGTTTACCAAAACATATCATTCTCTTTCAACGGTGAGGCCTTTAGCAGAACTCGGTCACCAACCCGCAATTCCGAGGGTTTGTGTCGCTTATCTGTGTAGCTCTTTTGTCGGTTTCGAGATGCTTTCAGCCTTTCTCGAATTTGTACTAAGTCATAAGTAATAACTTCTCCTCGGATCGCTGCATAGGGCCTGCTGTAGTGTTTCTCGTTTGTCGATTAGATCGGTAGGGAGCATATGGGTTCTATTTACGCGACTAGACTTATTCGGATGATAGAACGTTCACTCGCACTAATGGGTAGACTTGTCCCGAAGTTCCCGGTAGGACTCGTACCTGGTCCATCTATCTTTAACTTGCGCATATAGGTCGTATGTAATTAGGGTTGGTAAGACAGTTGGATGGGTGACTCTGCCCCAAATCCACAACCAGACAAGGAACAGTAAATAGGGCGGAAACACACATCCAATGTCCGTAGAATCTTAATTATATATTATCCTGGCGTATACACTTAGTAGTGATAGAGTAACCGTATTCGTCCCAAGCTTCTGTGCTTGAACCTTATCTGCTATACGAGTGATATTCTCGAAGGGTTTACTAGGAAATACTTGTGGAAAGGTTTCGGAAGGTATAATACTCCTTTGGTGAGTGTTTTGGGGTTTCGCAGCGAGAGATGACCCGGAGGTCCTTGTCAAATTTGCGTTTATGAGAGACGAGGGTTTCGGTATTCAGTGGGTTAGGTGAAGGGTCTTTTCATAGCTGTTTAATCGAGGTGGTGAGGATTATACCAATCGAAATCGAATGACGACACCAGATCTTTTTAGTGATACATGTGTTAAGTTGTATTCATAAGAGATATTCGTTAGAGTGATAGTGCATCCTGTGTTTCTTTTCAGTGTGTTTCGTTTTGATCGATATTATTGTTACTGCAAATGATTCATACTACAGCAGCTAGTGCTGGTAGTAAGTGTGTTCTGATAGCCAGTAATAATACTTTATATCATGATCCCCGACAGGTCACTCTATGATCGAGCGGCATATGCAAGTCGTATGTAAACTTGTATTGATGAAACCGTCGAGTGAGTGGCTCTACCCTAATCCCACTTCTAGACATGGAACATGAATTAGGACGAAATTATTCCCTTTAAGTCTGTAGTATTTTAATTATGATTAACCCTGATGTGTACACCGAGTCATCACAGTTCACCGGTAATGATCCTACGGTCATATATGAGTGTCTTTGATTTGATTGAACGAGAGAGTATTTTAACTACTTTTTGAAAGACGGTAATTTTAGCAAACATACCAAATTCATTACAAACATATGGTACTTAAACGTTGTTGTTGTTGGGACATTACAAAAGTCCTAATAAGGTTCCTTGTTGCTCCTGCTGGTTTGTTTGTCACACTCCTCCTGTTCCCCCGTCATTCCTCTCAGTTGGACAGTCTCTCTTGAAGTGTCCCATTTCACCGCATAGGTGGCATACTGGACTTACACTAGTATAGGTGATTGAAGCGATGTGCTGGGTCTGGTTCCTGCAGAAACGGGCAGTATGTCCGTTTTTGTTGCAGTTTTTACAATACGGCACCTGGCAAACTCCATTGTGATGGTAGCCACACTTGTTACATTTTGGGAGTGTTCCCATATATTGTCTGACCGGTGCTTGAGTGACAGGCGTTGTGGCTAGTGTCGAGGCTTGAGTCGTGGCTGCTGTCGTAATTACAGGGGCATCCACGGATTGTTGCCTCTTAGCGAGATTTTGAGGTATATTGCACTTCTTTTTGTCCTGAAACTTTCGTTTCTTGCTCTTGAGTTTGTGGTCTAAGGCGTCTTCGTTGGTAGACACCTGCTGGTGTTCTTGACTGTTATTGCGGTTAGAATTGCCAACACCGCCTTCAACTCTGCTGGCGTTGTTAGCATTGAGTTGCGCCATGACGGCTGTCACGGCTGCCGTGACCGCAGCTTGAAAAGTAGCAGAGTCTATCTGCAGCATTGCTGCATTGCTTGTTGGCTGGTTACCTCCTTGTGAAGACATAACTCTGTTGCATGGGGAGAAAAGATTTCGTGAGTGAGGATGATTATCTCTAGTTATATCCTTACCATTTATATACACATATATAAATTTCGCACTTTACTGAACTATTCTCGATGTTTCTGCTAACGTTCCTGAGACGGAGTTATGGTAGTGGGTAGGAGTAGGTTTTGTACGGGCGTTAAGTTTTTCCCATCCTAGGATTATGTTTGTCCAAACACACTTAGCTGAGGAGTTCTGATGGGATCCGGTGCATTAGTGCTGGTATGATCGCACCCTTATAGGTCTACGAGAAAGGCACCTTTCAACTATGAGGCTTTAAAAAGGTAAGATGATAATGAGTCTCGAATAAGGGTTAATACGTCAGGAGTTATCTCGCTAAGTTTATCTTAGGTCTGAGTGTATCGTGTTCCAATTTTTATGGTGTTCTGAAAACAATTCATGACGGGAGTCTATATGAAATAAACTTATGAATTTTTGGTAGTATTGCTCCCAATGAAATAATACGCATGCCCATTTCATTTGTATGATTCTAGTATATTTAGTTTTTAGAGAAAGGTTTTGAGCCTGATGCAGGCCTACACCACATCATTGCAAGGAAAAGTTTAGACCGCAAATAATCTTTCGACTAGTGTAATTACTAACTCGCAGGGTCGGGCCGACACATGGAGGGGATTAGTACCAACGCATACTCATAGACCTAATCTACAAGGTCTTGTGAGTAAAATGAACTCTGCTCACGACAATACGTCCCCAGTGGTGCTTGAAACAAAACCGATGCGTCTTGTAGTTCTGCCAACCTATGCTTGGCTGCGACCACTCTCTCTTCGAGAGTCGAGTGCCTATCCTGACGTTCTCTTGCCTTCGCCCGAGTGGCGACAAGGTCCTTAATGAGTTGGTCTCTGAAATAGTAGTCTCTTTCTAAGTCTCGAGTTTGTGAGATGGTAGCGTCTGTAGCAGCGCGCAGTTCCCTAACTCGATGTTCATGATCTGCTGGGTCATCACCGGGAGGGCTCTGTTAACCGGTCCCCCATGGTTGAGGTCATCACAACCTCGTTGGTCTCCAAATGGCGATTTCTGTTGCTGATGGCGACTCCACCCATCGATCAATGCTGCTCAACGGGGCACAAGTTTGACGTAGTTGAAACGGTTCGCGAGAGTCCTGGCTATGTAAGGAGAGTTTTCGACCCCTGGCTCCACTTCCGACTCTTATCCTAATCATCCACTAATTCTCCGGGTTCGGAAAGTAGGGGTTTCCTGGTAAGTAAAATCTTGCCATGATGTCCGTGCGAGAATAGGGGTGAGGTAAGAGGCATATAATAATCATATTCCTAGAAATACTTATAGGGGTTTGATCCTCCTTAGTTACTTCTATAATGACATGGTGCATACCAGTTACATATAACGAAAAATATAATAGACCTTCGAATAAGTGATCATATTCCAAAACCTCAATCAAACAAGGGACAAGAAGTATAGTAATGATCACAGATTCTAAGTCTATGATATCCTAGTTATATATAACTTCAGCGTATCCACTTAGTGATTGTAGACCTACTAGCAAGAATCTGTTTAGTTTTCACATAATTTATAGTACCACAAAATACTCCAATAGTATTTTAAATGTTATGTTTGGTTCTTAACGATTTTCTGGTATGGGTGTTGGTAAGTTGATAGACTTGTTGTCCACTATGACTATCCCCCGGCACATACTAGTCACTTCTCGGACGAATATAGTTGACCAGGCTATATCCCTCCCAGACTTGATTGTATATCCCAGAGCATATTCACATTGCACAACTCCTCTATTTTTAACTTTTGTATTGTCCTAGATATGATACTATACTAGTATGTATGCATGCACTCATACTTTTAACAAGAAACTATTTATTTCTAAAAGTATAGTTATTTGAAAATGTTTAATCAGAGACTTTAGTCCCAATGCATTTATAGTTTGTATATCTTATGTGGTTCGATATACTTAGTTCACTATAAACAATGCTCTGATACCAATCTGTCACACCCCCAAACCAAGGATGGCGGAAACGTCCGGGGGTGGAGGACTTCATGTATAGTATCACAACAATGAGTATAATAGTGCTCAAAGTAAATACAACCATCATGGATATAATCGAAAAAGTTACACCATAGTATGTGTTTACATGTTTCAAATCAATTACACTATGATGACAAAATGAAATGTTTGACGATTTAACGTCCCATCCTCAAAAGCGGTAGATTTCTTGTTTCACTGAATTCCTGAGAATACAAGTAGTTTGAAAAAGTGTCAACAATTAAGTTGGTGAGTTCATAAGAGTTTTATTTGAGAAAGAAGCTGTTTTCCTTGTAAAAAGCGATAAAGTATGATTCCAGAAAATTCAATATTTTCTTTATTAAACGTGAAATGAACTTTCCTATGTTATGCAATAATGTACCCTAGAAAGACCTGTAGATTCCTTCTATAATCACCCAGTATATATAAGTTATATAAAATTTAAGTTAAATAAAATGTCGAATATAATGGGTCTGCCCTAGGTCCACAACCAAACAAGGAACAGGAAGTAAGGCGGGCCCACCAATTCTAGGTCGATTGCGACTAAATTCATATATAACTCTAACATGCACACTTAGCAAATTATAGCTGAAGTCTAACAATTCTAGATGAAACGTAGTTTTAATATCATGAAAGCCATTTAGTAATAAATCTGGTACTTTGTCATGTATACTTCAAGAAAAATCCCTTATTTTCCTTATAAAAGTTATGTAGCCTTAAATCCCAAGACCGAGAATATGAGTGTGTGTTTTGTACTTATGATGTTTATAATCGTAATGCGTTTCCAAAGAAAATCCAATATTTTCCTTATAAAAAGTTATGTAGCCTTAAATCCCAAGACCGAGAATGTGAGTGTGTGTTTTATACTATTAATGTTCAAGTAGTTTTAAATAGATAAAACCCCTTTTCAAAGTAGAATTTTACCTGTAAACTTGAAAGATTGTTAACTCCCTATGTGAGTTGTTATAACCATACTATAACTCTAGGACCTCGTACTCGACGTTCTTCAGGCGTCGGAATGATATGACACTTGTCACCTCAGACCTGCCGGTCTAGCTGTTGCAAGCAGCTCAGGTGCGGGTTTGTCAGACCCAATATAGATCTATACACAACCATCACGCTCTCCCTACAAGAGATTCTGATTATAACTATAGGACTTTTCTGTGGTACTTAAGAGTACCCCGGAGGAGAATGTCTCACAATTTACATTAACTAGTTTACATATAGTTTTAGTATAAAACCTCTTCCGTGGTGGAAGTGAAATCACCTTTTATGAAATAAATTAGTGATATGAAATCCATAAACTATCACTATTATAGTTTATCATGTAGTATATGAAAAACCCATTTGTTTTGAGAGTAAAACCTTTTCCATGTAGTATGCTTTTATCGAAAATTCATAAACTATACTTAATGTAGTTTATTATATGTGTTCGAAATGAATGGAGGAAAAACCTTAACATGAATGACTAATTTCTGTTTATGATGGTAAACTAACAAGAATTCATCCAAACATTTAGAAACTTATTGTTATGCACTTTGCTCAACATACTACAAAGTGTTGTTAATATGGTAAGCTATGTAACTAGTTTTTACCCTTGCTGCACTATTTTGAAAACATCATAGAAAAATCATACGAAGTCGAAAACTAAATCCGTAAACTCTGAGAGTTTAGAAAATGTGTCTAGTTTATTCATAATTTTTGTTATGATTTTTAGAAGTCTCTAACTTATGTGAAAGTGTTCATATTCATAGACTGGTCCGAATTCGTTTCTGAAACGATAGACAGTTTTGTAAAAATCACCATAAATCGTAGAAAAAATCGTATGGAGATGTGCAAGTAGTCATTTTAAAGGTATGAACCTGAAATACTTGCATATTAAACAGTTTTGAAAGATATTAAGTTTAAGTTGGGTAAAACAGTTCGTGAACAGGCCACAACTTTTCTATTGTAAGCTGTCAAGTTAAGTTTTAAATATGTTTTGGTGTTTTAACTTGCATTCCCCCCCTGAAAACTAAAGAAAACTGGAAAATGTAGGGGTATGAACTCACCATGATTTATTTCTTGAAGAGTGGAAGGTCGGAGACGAGGAGTATCAAGTTAAGAACACTTGATGAACACGTGAAAGCTTGGATGATCCTAAGAACGATTCTTTGGTGTTAAAATATGTGTAGATGATCCAAGAGTGTTAGGAAAATATGGAATAACACTTGAGTTTAGATGAAATACTTACCAAAAAGTGAAGTAATAGCTCAAGAACACTTCAAAAGTGTGGCTGGAAGTTGAGAGAAAAAGAGGCTCTTTTGATGGTTAAGGAGTGTATATGTGTTTTATGGAGAAGAAAATGATCAAGGAAATCCCCATGCATTTCTTTATATGAAGGATTTCTGGAGCAAGAGGCTAGGGTGAAGGGATGTTTACCTTGATATGTGTGATGTGGATAAGGGTGGACCAATGAGAAATTGACACATAAGTGCAAGTGGGCACACTTGACCCACTTGTAACATAAAATATCCTAAGCCCTTTTCTTTAATGTAAAATATTGATTATAATTAATAAATCCCTGGGATGTGATTAAAATATGAATATATAGGGTCTTATATGTCAAAATATGAGTTTGGGTCAAAATCCCGCATTAAAATCACGAAAAACGGGCTTAAAACGGAGTCGGGGTCGAAAACCGGGAAGAAGCTGCGAAGTTCCTCGGATTGGGCCAAAGTTCGGTCCCCAGCAGTCATGGACCGAAGGTAATAGAAGCGAAATGGCTCGATGGCGAAATGAGCCGAAAGGAGGTTCGTTCCGAAGGGGGAGGTTCGGCTTCGGTCCTTCAGCAGTTCGGTCCAGCAGGTTTCGGTTCTAATAGGGACTTCGGTCCTATAAGGCTATTTATCAAGGAATCTTCCCGTTTCGAGCGGTTTTTCACCGAGTTAAGTGTCGGGATGACCCGAATGATTTTAAAAAGTTGAGGGAGGTTATGAGAGAGATTTGGGAGAGATTTGAGAGAGATTTGGGAGAGATTTGAGAGAGATTTGAGATAGAGAGAGATAGATTGAGAGAGACTTTGTTTGTGACCTTTGCGAGTGTTTAACTTCGAAATGCAAGGTTTGTAAACACCGTTTTGCCTTGTTTTGAGCTTTGTACGCCCCCGAAGGGTATGTATTAATGTTTTATCGAGTAGTTTCATCGCTTACCCTGATTAGGGTTTAGATTTTCTGAACACGTGAAGACTCAAAGTGATACTTGGCATAGAGATAGTGTGTTGTACAATAGTAAACACGATGTAAACCCTAATATACAAGGGTTAATTGAGTTGACCGGTTTGACTTGTTGACTTTATTTGACTTTGACTTGACCGGAAATTGACGGTTGTCACAGCCCATGATAGGTGAGGCGGGGCCTATGATAGGTGAGTGTGGACAGGGTTCCATATCTCATCATTAGCAGAGTAGGGGCGGGGCCCATGATAGGTGAGGCCTTAGGAATAGAACATATAGTACTGTGTATGATTCTTTATGTGTCAGCATGATTATATGATATTGGTCGTATGTGTATAGCGGGCGGGGCCCAGTGACAGGCGAGGCCTAGGAGAAACAAATTTGTATACCGAGCGGGGCTCGATGCCAAGCAGGGCCTGATGCCAGGCGGGGCCTGATGCCGGACACTGTCCGATGCCGGGCGGGGCCCGATGAAGGGGCAGGGGCCCAGTATATGTGATTATGTGTATGGTATGTGGTAGTTTGGGGAGACTCACTAAGCTTTGTGCTTACAGTTTTTAGTTTTGGTTTCAGGTACTTCCAGTTGCAAAGAGAAGGGCTCTGGATGACTGCATTGCACACACCATGATTGTTACTCTGATGTTTTGATTTGGAAAATCTGATAATCATGTTTTGAAATACTTTGACTTTGTGTTTTTGGATGAAATGATTTGATAACTATGGTTTATTTAATAATTAAAAATGAAATTTTTGGTCATGATTTTCGGGATGTTATATATATATATATATATATATATATATATATATATATATATATATAATACTACTTTGTTATGTTTTTATAGGGTGGTAATGATCCTAATTGGGTACGTACTTTCATGTTTAAAAGGTTATGTGGTCTAAGTATTGTTTTTTCAATTAAGATCAACCATTACAATTTGGCCCCACAATATGTGCGTCTTTTCACGGTTACTAAATACCATGGTGCAATTTGGAAAAAGCCAAACCAAGAAAAGACGTCACCTATAAATGAGGCCATTTCTCAGTTGCAAACAAATGTTGTCAAATCATTGTTGTCTAATCATCTGCATCAATGGTAAAGTTTATTGGATCTTATATTATAAATCTTTAATTGTATTGTTTATATCTTATTTTACATTATGTATTTTTGTTGTTCTTGTATTAGGTTGTTTTTGCTAATCAAGGAGTTTGTGTTTCTGATAAGTCCAATTCTTAGGTAAATAATCTTAAATTTAGAAATTATCCTACAAATCATATTTCATTTCATTAAATTTTTATTACTACATATTTTGTTACTATTATCTTGATTTAATATGTTCATTATTCATATATTTTTTTCGTATTAGGATGACTTACGTAATGTCAAAGATGAGGCTTTTAGTGCTTTTATTTCGGAGGTAAATCATACGGAATATAATGATATAAGTTTTAATATTTTGTTTAACTTTTTTAATTGTCTTACATTATGAAAATCTTCAATTGTTACTTTGTTATTGTTGTCTTCATGTGCATACTTATGATGATATTTGTTTTTCTCCCATTCAAACAAATATTGTTGAATCAGTATCATCTAAATCAGCAACATCAACATTAACAGTAATTTTTATTGTCTTTTTTACTATAAATTATAAATATAAATTATATTCGTTATATCTTATGTTTCTTTATGTATTTCCCTTGCACTAATATTAGGTTGTTTGTAATAATCATCAAGTTGATGTTTCTGACAAGCTCATTTCTAAGGTAACTAATATTGAGTTCAGTAATTAATTTAGATCATGTTTTCTTTCCATTCAGTTTAAATTGGTGTATATTTAGTTCAATTATATTATTTCTTATGTTTATTATTCATCTATTCTTTTCTCCACCTAGGATGGTTCTGGTAATATGAAAGATGATGCTATTGGGTTAGACATGGAAAATATATATAATAATGTAAGTTGTAACATATGTTTTGACATATGGTTTTACTTATGTTATTTTCTTATAATTAGGTTGCTTCTAATAGTAACGAAAATGATGGTGTTCAAAAATGTGTATCTGAGGAAAATGATGTGGAAGATAGTGACAGATGTGACAATGTATGATTTAAATTTTTTATTTTTACTATTGTTGTATATTTTGTTAGTTTTAAAGTTTTCTTATTGTTCTAATTGATTTATTCAATTAGGTTGGTGATGATACTATTGAAGATGATATTTCTAAGACACCTATCTTCATATGTGGTTTAGAAGATGGTGAAGAAAGTGAAGTAAGTTACAACGTATTGTGTACTGTTTCTATTTTCCTTACGATATGGAACAAAATTTCAACGATTATTGTCACCTACTTTGATATATTCCTTTATTAGTTATGATTCTTATTTTCCTACTTTTTTTTATTACAATTAGGACGCTTGTGCTGTTATTAAAGTTGATTCTTCTGAAAAATCGTATATCGGATCCTCAATAACACCAATGAAGCGTCGACTTCCACGATTGTGTGAGGAGTCTTCGGAAGATGATATCGTTAGTTGAATTCAAATTACTTTTGAAATGTTTTTTAACATTGTTTTCTAGATTGTATTTCTTTTCCAATTTTCAGCTTTCAGTTTTCATATCATCGTAGTCCTCAATTTTTTTATAGGTTAATTGAAATTATTAACTAGATTAAGCTTTTTATAAGAGTTTTTAGACATATTTATGATTCAAGTTTTTTAAATGTATGGAATGACATGGTACATTCATGTTTTTTTTGTCCTTATGGCGAAACACATTATTGTTGGGGTACCATACGCCAAATGATCTTACTAGGTTTGTCATTGTGGGTGGTTTTATCTGAACTGATAATTGTAAAATGTTAACTTTCAGATGTACATTGAATAATATTTCAATTATTTAGTCTTAAATTCACTATGTTGTTTATTTTATCTTATGTATGGAACACAAATATAAATATTATTTCGAGAGATAGAAAAATAATTGGATGAATTTGTCATGTACATAACTAATATAGAAATGAATGAAAGTAATATGCAATAAGAATAAGATAAATCAATATATTATTTATACATTTGTAACCTGTCCACCGTACGGGTATGATACTAGTTTAAGAATGTTTCCTTTTTACTTAGGAGTTATTTAAGATCTTCTAGGATTCTTATAAAGGGTTATAAATAAAGCCTTTTAGTTCGTAGTTTTATTCATTCACACATATCTCTCTCCATCGATTTCTATACAATGTAATTATTTCTCATTCTTATCGATTTTAATATATACCAGTTTTAGTGTCTCGTACTTTTCCTCACAATGGTTTTTCATCACTATTTTGTGTTCTTGGTGTTTTTATTTTGCTTTTGTTTATAATCGTTATATGATAACAAGTACAGAAGTGTGGGTTGAGTTTCACTTGTACATGGCTATCTTATTTATCTACATCTTGGTTATATTCTGTTTGCATGAAATTTTATGTTAGTTTTAATATGTTTCGGTAAAATTTTAATTACTTCTCATTTTAAAGGGATAAAAAAATCATCCTAATGAGTGGCGTGACATATATTTTTTTGTACATAATATCATTAATTCAACAGAATAATTGGTATACATTTCTTATTATAACACTTGACGCCGATCTTTAAGAACGTGTCTTGATTGCAAAGTTTACGAACTAAAAGAAAAGAAAATAAGAATAAATAAAAACATGTCAACTCTGGTATCACTTTTAGGTCAAAGGCTACATGGAATGTAGTCTCTAAAGACCTCATAACATCTAATAAATCGATATGTTTTGAAACATCAAATTTAAGCGAATTGCCACTTAAAGGTCCTTATTAACAACTCGTACAGTCAACATAATGACATCAAAGTAAGGAAAGTGATTCAAGCTTGAAAGTTGAAGTCATGTTTATCACATTCTTACCATTAGGACAAATATGCTAAGACATGGACATTATGTTTTCTAACCTACATTTTTGGTGTAATTTTTCTTAACGCAAAATCATTTGTTATTACATTTGACCTTCTAATTTGTTAAGTGATAACTAATCTATAATTTTTTAGATTCCTTACTGATAATGAAAGAGAATATAAGCTATTAAAAGGTGCAAGGGACTAGCATATGGCATATGGTTTTGCATGTGGATTTCAATTTCGAATAGATTGAAAAGCACAATTTTTGGTCAACATAACCAAAGAGGAGCCCACCAACTATGATAAACCAAAATCCAATTCTAACTAGTCCCTATCAGGCAGAGAGTTTGAGCCCATCAAAGGCCCATCTAGTATATATCTTTATCGAGAACCGTTATTAATTAATAACAAATTAAATTCATACAATCGTTTACCTATTGTTAGATACATAGAATTTTGCTAAACTTTGTCATATGGGAATTAACCCCTTCAAAAGCCTATTTGATAATAACATAACTAGTTTTTATCGTCTTATTTATGAAATTTAAATATTAGATACATGCATGCGATCATATTATATTATTCACGTGATCCAAAAAATTGATAAGTTTACGATCAACGACAACGATCAGTATCGAAAAAAATCAAGTTGTTATTTAAAATAATGATATATTTATTGTATCAAATTAAGAAAATGACATAATACGTATTTCGTATCAAATTAAGAAAATAACATAAGACGTATTCATGAGCAAAGAGCAATGATGGTCGTGAAAGAGGCATCCCGAAAAGACAATAGGGCCCACATCTAATGCAATTACCCAATCTCGTGACGAATAAGACATTTTAAGGATCTTATAGACCTATCATCTTATTCGAGTAAACATTCTTTTAGATGTAAAGTTTTAGTTGTTAGTGTTTCTGATATATATATATATATATATATATATATATATATATATATATATATATATATATATATATATATATATATATATATATATATATATAATTGCCTATAAACTATTGTTAAGTATAATTAAGCCAAGTTGTACCATGTGCCTTCTTGATCTCCTTGACCGAATTCGTGGACCTCTTTTAATTAATTATGATTTTTTACTTTTCGTTTATAAGACAAACTATTATGATAGATTCATGGGAAGGGTTAATAATTGTAATTAAAAAAAAAGAAGCATCTATCATGTAAGTTAGATATGTAATTGCAGATCAACTATTTCCGTTAATTTAAAGGATTTTTTTTTTTTTAAAAAAAAAAAATCTAATTCTAAGTAGCTTATATGATTGATTAGTTGAACCTTTTTTTTTTCAAACCTATAATTGCTCTATATTAAAATTACGAATTTCAGAGTAGGATAAGAAATAAAATATGATATGAAACATGGCATAGAACATGATTAATGATTTGTTTATGTAATAAAATGAGAAAATAACAAAACAATATTCTTAATGATTTTTTATATAATAGCCAAGAAATAGCTCTTAGAAAAAAATAGCCAAGGAAAACGGAGACGAGTAAAATCGTCTACTGTTTCAGGGGTGGGCTAATGTTTCGAGATCTTCTATAATTTTTTTTTTCATTTTTTTTGACGAAACTGTAGGTGAGTTAGTCAACTGCGGTATGTTCTATATAGTATACGGTATCCCAAACCATAGGTATCTGTCATCTACTATTACATCAAAAAACTATTGTTTCCTAAGAATAACTACTGTTTCATTTGGTTAAGTACTATTTCTTTCGAATATCTACTACTTCGTTCTTGGCATTCAACTATTTTTTCTATCGAAATCAAACCCAAATAACCTACTTTTACATACAACTATATCACTACACAAGGTAAAAACACACACACACACACACACACACATATATATATATATATATATATATATATATATATATATATATATATATATATATATATATATATATATATAACAAAACCGTAAGTGATGTGGCCACTTACGGTGTACAAACCGTAAACGCATAATTTGTGCATTAAAAGCTTGTACACCGTAGGTGGCATACATCACCTACGGTTTAGTATTTTTTTTTTCGATTTTAGCAAAAAAAATGTACTCAATGCTAATTGATTTCATAGTAAACAACAAAAAACAAAAAGAAAAACAAACAAAAAACAAAAAAAAAACGAAGAACACGTGCATTACTTGGTTGTTGTTCAAGGCCGCCATTAAGAACGTTTCTTTAACTTCAGATAATAGAAAATGACCTAATTGAAAATTTTCAACTTTATATATTTTGGACTAATGGACCGTCAAAGGGTAGACGAACCTCCAAACCGTAGCCCACAGGCTTCAAACCGTAGGTCCTTAAATTCGGCTAGGCTAAAACCGTAGTTCTCTTACCCAAAACTGTAGTTCTCTTAATCACCTACTATTTCTTTGGTTATTTTAGCTAAAGACTATTTTTTGGCTATTTAGTAAAAAGTCATTAAAAATATTGACTATTTTTGTCATTTTCTCTTATAAAATTACAAGGGTTTACCATGATACATAAGGAAGTTACTTAATCTTTTACAGAAGCTTTATCGATTTATGTATTCATAAATTTAAGTGATCAATTTATTGTATAAATAGATAATAAGAAAACCATTTTTGTATGAATAAATATAAGTTAAATAAGGGGCTAATGTCATAAAAACCCTCAAGTTTTCAGGGTTTTGTCGGTTTTGCCCAAAGTAGAATTTTATGTCCGTTTTTACCCTAACATTTTCCAAAAAATGTTCGGTTTTACCCTTTTACCGGTGATAACAGGTTACCATCATAATAATTTCGCAAAAAACCCTTAAGTTTACAGTTTTTTTACGTTTTTACCCTTAAGTTTATAATTTTTTTTTATACTTTTACCCTATGTATTTTTTTCATATTATACGTATTCATGCAGAAAAATCAAATTTATATACGAAAAAAATTTAATTAAATATTGTATTTACATTTTTTAATGTTATTTCTTTATATATATATATATATATATATATATATATATATATATATATATATATATATATGTGTGTGTGTGTGTGTGTGTAGGCTTTTTTCTTGGATAAACCATTTAAGATGTAAAAAAAAAAATTAATATGTTTTTAGAACTACAAATACGTATTTTTATGTATTTAAAAATATACATATCAATAAAAAAAACTTGTTCAATCATAAAAATGTTTATATAAGTATATACATATATTTTTAGAAGTGTAAATATGTATTTTGATATATGTTTTTTTTAAAAGTATAAATATATTTTTAGAAGTATAGATACATATTAATATATAAAAATGTAAAAATATGTATTTATACTTCTAAAAACTATATCTATAAAACACGTATTCATAATTCTAAAAATATTATTTATCTTTTTAAATGATATAACCTTGCAAAAACACACACACAAACAAATATATATATATATATATATATATATATATATATATATATATATATATATATATATATATATATATATATATATATATAACATTAAAAAAGTACAATATTTAATTAAACATTTTTTCTTATATAAATACGATTTTTCTGCATGAATACGTATATAATGAAAATAATACTTAGGGTAAAAGTGTAAAAACAAACTATAAACTTAAGGGTAAAAACGCAAAAAAATGGTAAAGTTAAGGGTTTTTTTGCGAATTTAATATAATGGTAACCTGAAAACCTGTTATCACCGGTAAAAGGGTAAAACCGAACATTTTTTCGAAAATATTAGGGTAAAAACGAACATAAAATTCAATTTTGGGCAAAACCGACAAAATTTTGAAAACTTGAAGGTTTTTATGACGTTAACCCTTTAAGTAACATATAGATTTATTACCAAAGCCATTAATTCCATAATAAATATGTAGAAAATTGAAAAAAAATGCTGAAAAGACAATAAAGCTAAAAATATATCTCTTTTTTGGGAAGTGGAGTGTTGAGTTTCTACTTTATATCAACTTTTAATTAAACCTAAGACTTAATAATAATAAAAGATTAGTGCAAAAAAGTTGAGCACGATTTAACTATGTGTTGATAATTTTATTATACTTTGTATCTAAAAATATAAAAAGAACGTTAAAATATATACGTGGTTGATTTTAATAATCCTAGTTATATGTTTGGAAAAGTATATATAAAATATATAAAGGTGTTTGATTTGATTAATCCTAGTTACATTTTTTCCAAAAAAATAATAATAATAATAAATAATAAATAAAAATAAAAAATAAAACCTTTATACTTATATAAAACCCATTATTTTGACATGCTTTAGTATATTTAATTACATATTTTTAACTTAACTCGTTATTTTGTAATAAAAGTATGTATTCAATGGTTAGAACTATTTTCGTTCTTATCCTTCAATTATGTTTATTTTGCTTACGATATTTAAAATATATGTGACTATATGACTGAGATATTTGTTTGACATTGGCTTATTGATACATCTTTAATAATTTGTCGGAAAATAACCAACGACAAAAAATTCAATAGAAGACCTCTTGGGTATTCTAACACGGTTTAATTACATAAACACACACGATTCCATGATCGATTAGTACGTACTACGTATAGAATGATTAAGAAAATGTTTAATGTCTTAAACTATCTTTTGATGATAATAAAACAAATGAATTTTGTACAACCAAAATGATATTTTTTAGTTTTTGATAAGGTCTCTAAGACCTTTTATTGGTAATAATAGACGTGTTGATGTTTGGGTGGAGTATGATTTCTTGACCCCACTAATCTCAAGGGCAAAATAGTAATTTGACACAATAGTGGTCACAAGATTTGTGCTTTATGGATGATTTTGGTGGTGGGGAGATATACGAAAATGAGTGTTAGAAAAAGGTTATAGAAAGTTGGATAATCATGTGCCAATGAAGGGGATACCAACAAAGGGACTGGATCATTGCTTAAAATTATTAGTTTTCTTAACTTTCTAGTTTAGTATAATTAATTTTTATAATAAATATATTTCGTTTTAATATTTACATTTTATAGCTCCCACTTTATATAAGAATTATCAAAACCCAAAAAACACGAACCATAATAAAAAAAATTTTAAAAATATTATTTTGATTCGAAGGTATGTTCGACATGCAACTTTTAATAGCTTCTAACTTTTAGTCTTTATGAAAAAGCTCGCATAAAAGAAAATGTTTCGTTTGGCCGTAGGGGTAACTTTAGATTTTTAATTATCTTTCTCTAAAATCAATGATGTGTTTTAGATAAGTCCTTGTAATTTTACATGTTTAAAAACTTTCAGCTATTATTGCCGAACACTCGTATATAAATAAAAGTTACAATTTTCAGTTTTTATTTACCAACTACCAACTATCACCTAATCGTTATCAACTTCCAGCTAGTTTTACCAAACGTGGTCTAAGTATCTAAGAACCCAAAGTATGTGCATACCAAGATAGAAGATTTGAAATTTATATGTATGATGATTTTTAGGGAAAAATAAAGAAACACAACCATTTATCTACCAGCGTTCAAAAAAACATTTATATTTTGTTTATATGTAGAAAAACCCTTATATTTTGCGGTTACATTTTAGATTTACCCAAATATTTATTTTTTTAAAAGAAGTTACCAATTGTTTTGTGACATGACATTTATCTTGTTCGTTTTTAGTTTGATATAAAAAAAAATAAGTGATGTCACTTATTTTTGTTTAAGTAATGACCATTGAGCAAATGATATATTTCTCATGTTTTACATTAGAGAAAAACAATGTCACTTATTTTTGTTTCTATATTAACCTAAAAACGAAAAATATAAATGTAATGTCACAAAACAATCGGTAATTTCTTATAAAAAAAACTCGAATATTTTGGTTAATGTGAAATGTAACTGAAAATATAAGGGTTTTTCTGCATATAAACAGAATTAAAGGTTTTCTGAATGTTGATAGATAAATAGCTATGTTTTTTCGTATATTGCGCTTTTTATGCTTTATCCCGATAAATGAAGTTGTTTACTTGTTTTTGAATTAAACCACATAAAATGAAAATAAACTTTTTATGCTTTATCCCGATAAATGAAGTTGTTTACTTGTTTTTGAATTAAACACACATAAAATGAAAATAAAATTAATTATTTCGTGAATTTGTTGATACCTTGTTTGAATTGATAAGGGGCACCCACATGCATGTGATGCCTTTTCCTCTTTTGCATGTGATGAGGGATCCCTTTTGTTTTGTAAATTTGTCGATATCTATTTTGTATAAGGTGTATTAAAAGGTAAACGATCACATCGTTTTAAAAACGTTTCTGTCAGCCTATATCATGATCAATACGTAAGAGGTAACTCATATTATTTTCAAAATAAGAAATATAATTTTCTAAATAAAAAAGTATATATATCAGGCCATGTAAATTCGAAGGCATTTTCTGCTAGGATCGGTGGAATAACCACTCATAACGTATTACACACCTATATGTATACATATAGTTATTTATCTCATTTCAGTTATTTTTTTTTCCACTTTTGAAATTTAACCTGGAATAAATTAATATTAAGTTGAGGAGAGTGGTGTGGAGTTTACTGAACTCCACCTCAACTCCAACAAGGAAAATGAAAGACTATGAGAAGAGGTCGAAGAAGGGAGAGCTCGGTAGTTGGTTGCCGAGGAGGACGCCTCGACTCCACATGTTGAGTGTTTGCCGAGTCCAAGTCAGCTCCGCCAAGTTACACCGAGCTCCACTCCGCCTAGACTTATGAAACGAGTTTATTATATATATATATATATATATATATATATATATATATATATATATATATATATATATATATATATATAAGGCTAAAATGTGCGGTGATGTTTTTATCTATCAAAATCTGGTGTCACAGGCGCCACCTAAGCATTTGACATTTTTGTCATGTTTTGCCTATCGTCTTTATTCTTCTTAAGAAGACAGAATGATCAAAAGGGGTGACTACCAACTTGTCATCATAGTGTTCAAACTTTTTTAGTACACTTTCAATATAATGGGACTGGGTAAGAGTATATCCATTTGGTCTTCTTTGAGCTCTTACACTAATGATCAGATCTATTGTAACGCTCGTTTCAAGTATCATTTATTTCCTAAGATTTTAGGGTTTTAGATTGGAACTCGACGAATTGGGGAGCTCTAACTCGTCGAGTAGAAATCATTTTGGACGCGGGACTTAGGGTCTACTCGACGAGTTGGAAGGCCCCAACTCGACGAGTAGAAGATGTAAAGGAAAACCCTAATTTTTAGGGTTTTGTACCCTATATAAAGAACTTATGGCTCATTTGTAGCCTCCCTCATCGTCTTTACAGCCCAAAGAAACCCTAGTTTGAGCCTTATACCGTCTTGAGTGTGTGAGAGAGCTTTGGAGAGTGATTTTGGTGTGGTTGTGAAGGAATTTGGAGCTTAAAGAGGTTGGAGTAAAGAGAGAAGCAGTAGATCCGTCATCTACTTTATTTTGGCAACCATCTTGAGGTATAAAGTTGCTACCTTGACCTTTATTTGCTTAGATCTCATCTTATGAAAGTATTTGGTCTTTTGGTGCATAATGGTGTCATTCTCAGATTTGAACTTGTCATGAGGATATGGTTTCAGATCTGGACACCTCTAGGCCTTCATGGACATAAAGTTGCTCACTTTATCTAGTCTAGGCCTTTCTCCATGCCCTAAACCTTGTATGAGACTTAGTTTTAGTGTTTTAGCCTCTTGAGGCCATGCATGCACGTAAAGTTTGCAACTTTACGTGGTATTTCAGTCCTAAGGGATCTGTAGTTTGGGGCTTTGAATCCGACTGGAAGGACTGATTATGTTAAGACAAGGGAAAACTCGACGAGTTGCTATGACAACTCGACGAGTTGGATCGGGTTTTCCCGTTTTCGGTATGCACAGTGAACTCGACGAGTTGATAAGATAACTCGGCGAGTTGGTTATGGTTTTTCCACGGTTTTCTGAACACTAGATGAACTCGACGAGTTGCTAGATGAACTCGACGAGTTGCTAGATGAACTCGACGAGTTGGGTCAACATGGACTGTTGACCTTGACTTTGACAATGGTTGACCAAGTTTGACTTTGAGGGTATTCTTGGTATTTCGGGATTTTGACAAAGTTAGTCACATGATGGTTGTAGGCAGTTGAGTTGGAGCTGCGGGTTGGGACTTATCATATCTTATCAGTTCAGCATACTTGAGAGGTGAATCTCCTCACCATACCAATGGGTCTAAGGCACAAGGTCGGCCTATCATTTGTTGTGTGATATGCTAGTTGGTTATGGGATATGTGATATGCTAGTTATTTGTGATGCTTGCATGAAAGACCTCGGGGGGTTCCCGAGGCAGTTGTGTGTAAGACCTTGGAGGGTTTCCAAGACATCCTTAGTAAAGACCTCGAGGGGTTCCCGTGGCACTTGGGTGTAAAACGTTGGAGGGTTTCCAGGGCATCCTTGGGCTAAGACCTCGGGGAGTTCCCGAGGCACCCGGATTAAGACCTTGGAGGGTTTCCAGGGCATCCTTGGGCTAAGACCTCGGGGGGTTCCCGAGGCACCCGGAGTAAGACCCTGGAGGGTTTCCAGGGCATCCCTATATGTTGTATGCATGGCTTATGTGGTTTATGTAGCTTTTATAGCTAATATGGATTATGTGATTATGTAGATTGTGTAGGGTATGCTTTGGGGAACTCACTAAGAATTAGTTTACAGTTTGTTGATTGTTTTAGGTACTTTTGAGCCTAAGGGCAAGGGCAAGGTTTGATGGCGCGACATGCACTCTCTCAGGCATTTTTATGGGGACACTCTGATATTTGAAATAAAATGTTGATGTTATGAATTTGAAAACAATTGAGATTTTAAGGTTTATGGGAGTGTTTTGAATATTTAAAAATGAAAAATTTATTTGGAAAATTGGGTCATTACAAGTTGGTATCAGAGCCTTGGTTTGAGAGATTCGGGCACACTCTCGGGTGTGTCAAGACTCAAACTAAGGAAATGGTAAAATTGTTTTCAAAATCAAAAGTTAAAAACTTCTAAAATGGAAAAGGGGAGAGTGCAATGCGCGTGATCGGCCGAGCTCAAGTAAGTAGTTCCCCAATATGTTAGCCATGTTATACTGATATTTGGATTATGATAGTCGGATGGATTTTGCCATGTGTATGCTTTAAAAATTGTATACGGTTAGGATCTTATAGCCTTAGAATGATTAATTTGGCCTTATTTCATGTTCCTTGTCTGGTTGTGGTCCTAGGGTAGAGTCTATTATTCGAAAGTCTATTTGATCCTGTTCTATGTATAATTTGTTGGATTAATGTCTAAGTCCATAACTATATTTGGTATGTACTTGACCCGACCCGGCATGGTCCATTTGGGTTGCACTTCACTGACACAATTTATATGGATAGTCTTTTGAGAATAGTATATTTAGTGATTTATATTAATATATTATAAGTTCTAATATATTAATATATAATCATATTATTTAATTAGTATTGATCAAGAATTAATTTATAATTAATTAAGTGATCAAAAGGAACTAACTAAATATGGACTCTTAGATATATATATGTGTAGTGGGCCAAGTTCATTTAGGTTGGGCTAAGTCTTCATGGATAGTCCATGGAGCTTTAACCCATGGATCCTAGGAAATGAAAGGTCATGGGTATTAGGGTTTAACCCTAATCCTCCACACTATATAAAGGGTCTTATGGTTCATGAAATTATGCTAGTGGCTAGTGTGGATACACTAAAGAGGGCAATAACCGATTTCATAGTGTGAGCCAAGTATCCATATTCTCTAAAGGTTTTCCAAGGTGTTTTGGTGATTTGTGATTCCACTTGAGGCTTCCACACTATTGGGGCTAAGCTCTTAAAGCTTGAAGACATCAAGCTACATCAAAAGGTATGTCATCTAACTAGAACTTTGTAGTATAGGTGCTTCATAATATGCTAGTTAGGATGAAACCTTGGAATATTTAATATTTGCATGTATAATAAAAAAAACATAGATCCAAGGTTTATAGGGTTGCATGTACACCATAGGAGTGTTAGAATGCTCAAAACCCAACATAATTTGCATGCGTAGGGCAACCTGTTATGATTGATTTGAGATCTGATTTGATGGGATTGAGCAAATCTTAGGATAGCCTAGGATTTGAGTTATTCAGTAGCCCGTGAGATATGTTTTGCTCTGGGACGAATTAGGGTTATCAGGTTGAGCTTTAGGGAAGGTACAGGTAGGTGTGGAAGGTAGTATTGGGCCCGTACTACGAAAGCACATGACATGTACCTGAACTAACGTGAGACCTGGAAGATCTAAGGAGAACCGGTATGGGAAGATCCCCTTTTTGGACATTTTGATCATTTTGTCTTGTGGTATTACAGATCAGAATGGTGGTGACACGACTGGGAGTAGGGGGGTCAGGATCAGGATCAGGATCCAGATCTGGGTCGGGTGACGGTACATCGCCCATTGATAAGAGGCTGCGCGAGATCATTGCCCCCGAGGTTACGAGGGGCATCCTTGACGCTACCCCAATGATTTTTGGGACGGTCAAGGAAGGGATGGTGGAGATCATGGAGGAGCGGATCAGTTCTTTCCGAGTCGAGATTTCTACGGGCCAGGTTGGGGCCTGAACTCCCTCGTTCCGGGAGTTCAAGGCGTGCAGAGCGCCTGAGTTCTTTGGGGTCTTGATAAAGAATCTGCACTATCCAATTGTGTGAAGTGTTTGTCTTGATAAAGAATCCGCATTATCCCTTGAATATTTGACAAGAGAGTCTTATATGTCAAGAGGATAATGGGACTCCTAAAGATCCTAAAAAGAATTTCAAGAACTAATCAAGAATAAAACCTGAGGTTCTTCACTAGCACACGACTTGAGGTTTATAACCTATCGTGTTGACATATTCTGTGCCCATTCCAGTTAAAGTTGGCTTTGCATAGGAGTTCTGAAAGTTCTCAATTGGTTGCATAACAACTTGGAAGCAATGGCAGGCCCTGTACTGCCAGGTGGCAAGAAGTTAAGATTGCATAAGTTCAGTCCATATGAGTTTGGATTTGTCATTATCCTTGTCTTGTGACTATGGTTTTGACGATTCACATGGATAAGAACACATACACCATAAAATCTAAGGATCATAAGGTTTCTCTCCGATTCATGAAAATGATGGTGAGGGAACACTTCCACCAAGTAGATTTGAAGCAGATGGCAAAGGGTCTAAACAATTGAGACTATGATTACGGCATCCCTTTTCATAGTTCTGAAATTGTTTAGACACACATGCATGCTATCTAAGGAAAGGTGTATGATTTTGATAAAGTTTTATCAAAGCATCTCGTATCAGAAATCTGAACTTTGGTAAGAAAGTTAATAAAGTATTGATTTCTAGAAGTCCAGCTGATTTATGAGTACATGTCAAAGCTAGTGGGAGCATAAGTGTTATGCTAATAATCTTCATGTTAGTGGGAGCATGATAATTATTGTTAGTGTTGCAAGTTAGCAATGTTAATTATAGAAAACAAAAGTTTCAATTTGTATATGTTACAAGGGTTCCGTACATATAAAGAACGCCGAAATCCGAGTTATAACGAAGAAGTTATGGTACGTCGATGTTTTACGGCAAAACCGGCACGGCACCGGGAGACGTAAATAGTGAATTTACGATAGAAGACTTTTTAGCCTTAGTGATCTAAACAAAAATTATAGTAAACGTTAAACCGAGAACATACAAAAAAAGAACGTCAAAATCTGACTTCGTATGAGGAAGTTATGATTTTTCTAAGATTTGACAAAATAGTGCATAACCCGAAATTCGAATTTTAGATCGATCGATTTTTGGCCAACACAACCTAAATGAGAATTGAAGATCTCATTAATAGTAGCACAGCGGTAAAAAGACAGACGAAAACGGACGTCGGATGAAGAAGTTATGAATTTTTAACGGACTTTTTCTGTTCCGGCCTTTTAAAAACATAACTTTAAAAATAAAGTCGAAATTAGCCGATGGAGTCTAAATGAAAGTTGTAGAGTACGTCTCCAACTACGCGTGGATATAAAGAGCGTCAAAAACGGAGTTCGTATGAACAAATTATAAATTATAATAGCATATTTACGTATTAAAATAAAGTATAAATCATATATACGTATACATATATATATAAAAATGTATATATCATTAGAAATGTATCGACGATGCGGTCATTATAAGACTGGTGTTGAGTAATTTCGACATTAGTTTAGTACAAATATCGTTAAATCTATTTAAAGTAGTATTATGAAGGGGTGTTTAGTCGTTTATATAACTATAAGGTCATTAAGAAATTATGGAGGGTAGTTTTTGTATATTCAATTACTATAAATAAGAGCCTTGGGCTCTCATATTTCTTGCACCATTCTCTTGATTCAAGAGTCTTTCTCTTCTTATCCCCCGAGCATTTCGGTCCCTCGTGATTCGACTTCTCTTTCTGTAGTTTTAGTATAGTAAGGTGAGCGCTGAAGCGCTGCACAAATCTTTCCTAGAAAGATTCAGCGACGAAGTTCTGCCCCTGCAGAGCCCGACTCCTAGCTAAAACCCCCTTGTAAGTAAGTTATGCTTACCCTATTTTAATATAGTTTATAATTAAAATTAGTATTGTTATTATGAACTTATAATAAATATTTGGGCTATTATTATGACTTATATAAGTGTCGTTATAATATCTTTTTAACTACTCGCGGTACGGGGAATCTGGTTTAAAGGGCCGCATAGGGTTGTTGGATTTCAGAAGTGCTATATGCCAAAATGGTCCTACCCTCCGGTGTTTTATGTCTGGCCCCTGACTGTACATAGTGGTTGGAAAATATTGTTTAAACGCTTATATAATAATAATAATAATAATAATAATAATAAGACTAATAATTAGTCACGGTAAATGTTAGACTAAAATCTAGTGATAATAATACTAGGTTTCGTCGAAGGAAATTTTTTTTAAGAAGCGAAGCGCTGTCTGAGTTCGGAATCACCACCTTAACAAGTGAGTGAATAGTTACTTTCATCTTACACATAGATATGAAGTATTTTAATATAAATTACGTGCTATGTGTGCATATTGTCTGAATACTTGCTGTCTATGTTGAATGAGAGATTTTATACATGTTTTAAATGATTTAAACTGTATATTTATTTTATATCTACAAAATATATTGGGTAAAACATGGGTAGATAAAATATGAATTGAATGTTGAGATAAGAGGTGATATAGACCATGAGATAAGGGTGAGAGGTGAACAATGAGAGAAGCCTTTTACCCAAGCGTGGCCCCGTCATCTAGCAGAGTATGGATGACAACCACAGACTATTCTAGACAGTCCAGTGGAACACTAGCAGGCTCGCAACCTCTAGGTGTTGTGAACGATGTGTTCACCCGGTGTACTCTAAACTCGGGCGACTATGCAGAGTTAGTGCCCGAATCATGGCCATCATGCAGACTTGGTGCCTAAACCCTGGCGACTATACGACTTAGTGCCTGTTGTGTAAACCCTGGCAACTATGCAGACTTAGTGCCTAAACCCTGGCGACTATGCGACTTAGTGTCTGTTGTGTAAACCCTGGCGACCATACAGACTTGGTGCCTAAACCCTGGCGAATATGTGACTTAGTGCCTGTTGAGTCAACCCTGGCAACGATGGATTTCGTGCCGACTCCTTAGGAATGAATGAACGAGGAATAGCTAATTCTTAGGATAGATCCTTAAGAGTAAAGAAGATAATGAGGATGGGTAATTGGGTTGATTGTTTGATGTTTAAACATAATAATTATATTATTGTGCGTTGAAAACCCTATGTATTCACTAGGTTTCCCAACCTGACCCACTCAAGCTTATTTGAATCACAGGTGCCAATACGAAGTTACATTACACCGAGAGATTAAAGAGGTGTAGATCACTAGTGATAATGAATGTAAGTTCTGTTTATGCTTATGTTTCTGTATTGATGATGACATCCCAATGTTTTAAAATGAATAAAATACATTTCTTCGGAAATGCTTTGATAACGTATTTATCATGTTTTTCTGGGAACAAATTCCGCAACGTTTTTATTAAAAAGGGTACTCTGATTTTTATAAAGCATAAACAAAATCGGTCTTTTCTGGCCGAGAAAATGGGGATGTCACAGTTGGTATCAGAGCATTAGTTTAAGCAAACTAGGAATATAGATTTATTTCTAGACTTAAACTTAGAATGCTAAGCGATGATCATGAGGAGTGTGGCTAATAAAATTTAGGTAATACACCAGAATAGACACAAGCACTAGCTTAATTAGGGAAGATGCCTAAGATGCTTTTATGTGCTTAATAATTTGTGATGCTTTATGCTATCGTTTGATCGGATCTATGGTCTGTTGCCGACCGGATCTGGAAATTTTATGTGTTCAGATTTTTAAACGTTTAATTACGCTATTAGAACTGACATATAATTTTTTCGAGGTAATAAGGAGGAATACGCGTCTAAACCTTCCTCTATCTATATTCTCGTCTCGATACACCAAACGACTGATTTGGTGTGCAGAACATCATGGTGAAGACTCGTAGTGAACTGAGTAATTGGAGGAAATGATAAGGCTTACGATAGTGAATGATACTTATCGGAAGATATTTTAAGAGTGATGTCTTGCCTTTAGAACGCGTCTAAGAAATAATACGGGAGAAGTAAACTTTCGATTAGCAGAAATAAAGATTTTTTGTATGATCCATGAAGTTATCCCATCGTCTGACATTTCCATCACCAACCGAGTTGAAGCAGAATTGATGATTGAAGATACGCATGGAAGAACTCCTAGTAGAGTCTAGGGAAAAATTATATGATTGTTTGGACACATTTGTGTGTTAAAATTGTTTTTGTGATAATGACTTGGAGAACTGCGAGACAATACTTGGGATGAGTATGAGTAGGTGTGAATGGTAGTAGAGGCCTATACTACCGGAAGCACAGGACTCGCACTTGGATCAGGGAAACTCACAAGGTTACCAAAAAGCTAGTAATTGATTTCGTTTTATTCAAGTATGTCGTTACTATTGTTTCGGTAATGACTAAGAAGACGATTGTTGTTTCGACCCTAGTGATCATATCAAATCGAGTCCGACTAAGATGAGTATGTTACGTGGTTCAGAGAACCAAGTTCGATGTAGCATCTGACTTAAGCCAGAAGATTGAAGTGAAAGATAATCGAAGCGATCAATAGAAGTATCGCGCTAGTTAAAGAAGCTGGTAGCTAGAAATGCTACATGATAAAATGTGATCATATCACATTAGAACATGAATTAGGTATATTCCATTCTGGAATTTGACTCTAAGAGACCAGAGTGTAAGCGTTGCATCATACGATGAAAGGTCATTACAACACGACCCATCAGTATATCGTGGAAATCAAATAAACTTAACTTAAGTTTGTTAAGAAGAAGAAGGAGTCTCTGATAAAGAGTGAGGTTGTGACATGAAGTTCATTATTGAAAGTCTAACAAGACATAGAGAACGGGTGCAAGATCAAGCACCACTTGCAGTCAAGAAGATCAGGAGTTAAATACGCATTCGAAGAAACATAGAAGTTACGAGTACTACCTAGGATGAAGAGATAACATAGGGAGTCATTATACAACCCTTTTTTCGTTGATGATTCCGGGATGTAATTATCCTAAGGGGGATATAATTGTAACGCCCGTAGATTCGGGCTAGTCAATGTAGAGTCGATAAGCGTCAAAAATGACTTTTTAATAGAAGATTATTTAGAATGAATAATCTTAACCAAGTCATAGTATATGTTACAAGGGTTCCGTACATATAAAGAACGCCGAAATCCGAGTTATAACGAAAAAGTTATGGCCCGTCGATGTTTTACGGCAAAACCGGCACGGCACCGGGAGACGTAAATAGTGAATTTACGATAGAAGACTTTTTAGCCTTAGCGAGCTAAACAAAAATTATAGTAAACGTTAAACCGAGAACATACAAAAAAAGAACGTCAAAATCTGACTTCGTATGAGGAAGTTATGATTTTTCTAAGATTTGGCATATTAGTGCACAGCCCGAAATTCGAATTTTAGATCGATCGATTTTTGGCCAAGACAACCTAAATGATAATTGAAGATCTCATTAATAGTAGCGCAACGGTAAAAAGATAGACGAAAACGGACGTCGGATGAAGAAGTTATGAATTTTTAACGGACTTTTCCTGTTCCGGCCTTTTAAAAACATAACTTTAAAAATAAAGTCGAAATTAGCCGACGGAGTCTAAATGAAAGTTGTAGAGTACGTCTCCACCTACGCGTGTATATAAAGAGCGTCAAAAACGGAGTTCGTATGAACAAATTATAAATTATAATCGCATATTTACGTATTAAAATAAAGTATAAATCATATATACGTATACATATATATATATATATATATATATATATATATATATATATATATATATCATTAGAAAGGCATCGACGATGCGGTCATTATAAGACTAGTGTTGAGTACTTTCGACATTAGTTTAGTACAAATATCCTTAAATCTATTTAAAATAGTATTATGAAGGGGTGTTTAGTCGTTTATATAACTATAAGGTCATTAAGAAATTATGGAGGGTAGTTTTTGTAAATTCAATTACTATAAATAAGAGCCTTGGGCTCTCATATTTCTTGCACCATTCTCTTGATTCAAGAATCTTTCTCTTCTTATCCCCCAATCATTTCGGTCCCTCGTTATTCGACTTCTCTTTCTGTAGTTTTAGTATTGTAAGGTGAGCGCTGAAGCGCTGCACGAATCTTTCCTAGAAAGATTCAGCGACGAAGTTCTGCCCCTGCAGAGCCCGACTCCTAGCTAAAACCCCATTGTAAGTAAGTTATGCTTACCCTATTTTAATATAGCTTATAATTAAAATTAGTATTGTTATTACGAACTTATAATAAATATTTGGGCTATTATTATGACTTATATAAGTGTCGTTATAATATATTTTTAACTACTCGTGGTACGGGGAATCTGGTTTAAAGGGCCGCATAAGGTTGTTGGATTTCAGAAGTGCTATATGCCACAATGGCCCTGCCCTTCGATGTTTTATGTCTGGCCCCTGTCTGTACATAGTGGTTGGAAAATATTGTTTAAACGCTTATATAATAATAATAATAATAATAATAATAATAATAATAATAATAATAATAATAATAATAATAATAAGACTAATAATTAGTCACGGTAAATATTAGACTAAAATCTAGTGGTAATAATAGTAGGTTTCGTCGAAGGAAATTATTTTTAAGAAGCGAAACGCTGTCTGAGTTCGGAATCACCACCTTAACAAGTGAGTGTATAGTTACTTTCATCTTACACATAGATATGAAGTATTTTAATATAAATTACGTGCTATGTGTGCATATTGTCTGAATACTTGCTGTCTATGCTGAATGAAAGATTTTATACATGTTTTAAATGATTTAAACTGTATATGTATTTTATATCTACAAAATATGCTGGGTAAAACATGGGTAGATAAAATATGAATTGAATGTTGAGATAAGAGGTGATATAGACCATGAGATAAGGGTGAGAGGTGAAAAATGAGATAAGCCTTTTACCCAAGCGTGGCCCCGTCATCTAGCAGAGTATGGATGACAACCATGGACTATTCTAGACAATCCAGTGGAACACTAGCAGGCTCGCAACCTGTAGGTGTTGTGAACGATGTGTTCACCCGGTGTACTCTAAACCCGGGCGACTAGGCAGAGTTAGTGCCCGAATCATGGCGATCATGCAGACTTGGTGCCTAAACCCTGGCGACTATGCGACTTAGTGCCTGTTGTGTAAACCCTGGCGACTATGCAGACTTAGTGCCTAAACCCTGGCGACTATGCGACTTAGTGCCTGTTGTGTAAACCCTGGCGACCATGCAGACTTGGTGCCTAAACCATGGCGACTATGTGACTTAGTTCCTGTTGAGTAAACCCTGGCAACAATGGATTTTGTGCCGACTCCTTAGGAATGAATGAACGAGGAATAGCTAATTCTTAGGGTAGATCCTTAAGAGTAAAGAAGATAATGGGGATGGGTAATTGGGTTGATTGTTTGATGTTTAAACATAATAATTATATTATTGTGGGTTGAAAACCCCATGTACTCACTAGGTTTCCCAACCTGACCCACTCAAGCTTATTTGAATCACAGGTGCCGATACGAAGTTACATTACACCGAGAGATTAAAGAGGTGTAGATCACTAGTGATAATGAATGTAAGTTCTGTTTATGCTTATGTTTCTGTATTGACGATGACATCCCAATATTTTAAAATGAATAAAATACATTTCTTCGGAAATGCTTTGATAACGTATTTATCATGTTTTTCTGGGAACTAATTCCGCAACATTTTTATTAAAAAGGGTACTCTGATTTTTATAAAGCATAAACAAAATCGGTCTTTTCTGGCCGAGAAAATGGGGATGTCACACAAACTGAAAAAGGCCTTCTGCCGGGCTGAACTCGCTGAGTCCATTGATGAACTCGACGAGTTCATTATGAACTTGACGAGTCCAAATCCTGGCTCGACGAGTTGCACTGGCAGATGGCAGATTTTCGGGTTTTTTTTTGGCCTATATTGGATTAGGATCACTACCACAAACTGTTTTGCATCATAAAATCTGTTTTTTTCTGATATGGTAGTGATTATGTTGGATTAGATGTCTAAGCCCATAACTATTATTGGTATGTATTTGACCCGAGAGTAGCATGGTCTATTTGGGTTGCATATCATCAGGAGAATTTGTTAGGAGGGACTCTTGAGAGAAGGTTATATATGATTTATTAATATATTATGAGTTATATTATATTAATATGAAATCATATGTTTTAATTAGTATTGATCAAGAATTAATTATGAATTAATTTAGTGATCAAAAGAGACTAATTAAATCTATGGGGACTAATTATGGTAATTAGTTATATTTATATGTGTTGGGCTTATGATCCATGTTGGACCAAGTTTATGTATGGATACGTAAAGATTTGGGCCACATGAACCATGGATCATAACACCCATGGGTATGGATTTGGGTTATACCCATGACCCTTGAAATCTAACATATAAATACATGTTCTTAACCTAAAAAACGCCTAGATGCATGTTCTTGGAGTTCATGGGTGTTTTTGGGTGCATGGAATTCTCTCTCAAGTTCCACCTTTGTTCATGATGTGTTGTGACTTCATTTGAGGCTTCCACACTATTAGGGCTAAGATCTTAAGGCCAAATACATCAATATTTCAAGCTACATAAAAGGTATGTTACCCTAACTAGTATCTTATATGGTTTATGTCATATGCATGCTAGTTATAGGTTTAATGCCTTGGAAACATCATTGAATGTATAATTAGTGAAAACATAGATCCAAGGTATTTAGGGTTGTATGTGCACCATAGGATGTTGTAGTATGCAAAACCCAACAGATTATACTCACCCAATCAAAAGATAATTGTCAAAGTTTTAAGATAATTGTTGGTTTATATGATAAACAAAGTTACTTGTAAATTGTTGATTTGATATTATCTTGCTATATGAGTTTAGTTAGATCAATCATGAATTATAGGATAATTTTATTTGTTGAAATTGATCTAAATGTTTTAATGACTTCCATAACTTGTCCTCAAGTTATGGAACATGAAAAGTCTCATCCATTAAAATAACATTAAACTCATAAGTTATAGAAATGAATGGTTTTGAAGAGTTTCAAAACTTGCCCTCAAGTTTTGGAATTTGAAAAGTTTAATTAAAAAGTTTTAATTTGACATATTGAATTCTAAAACATCTAGTAATTGAAAGGTTTCAAAAGATGCAACTCTTGGGTTCATAACTTAAAAATTAATTAAATAGTTTTAATTTTGAATTTTTTAATAACCTAAATGCTTTGAATAGTTCAATTACATCTTATGGACTTTATTAAATTGATTAAAGTGTTTAATTAAAAGAGTATTAATAAATCCAAAATTATATGGTTTGAGTTTAATTAAATTCAAAGTCTAGTTTAATTAAAAGATTAAACCACCTAGTATTTTAAATGTTTAAAATACACCCTTATACTATATAAAATTAAAAGTTTAACATATTATATATGTATAAGTTAAAAGTCAGTCTTACCGTTAGTAGGCCTCATTCACGAAGCCGGTCTATAAGGGGGGTATAAGGTTACTGCCTATAAAATGGTGGTTTAATGGGTGTCCACTCTCACCCACCGCTTCCTTGACTGGTGGAGGGTCGTTAGCCGAACGGGTAGGATAGGACATTAATTCTCATTAAAAGTATAATGAAAATACCAAGTAACTAAACACTTATAAATTCCCAATCTTAGTTACTTAGGAAAAATGTGAATTTGGTGCTAACCCATGAAATTGCACTTTGCACCTTGTTAAGTCATTAGTGGAGCGTGTGTGGTTAACCGGCACACTAATTTGGGACTGACAATGTGTGGCAAAGGGTAGCTTGGTGTTAATCATGGATCAATGGAGCGTGTGTGGTTAACCGGCACATTGATTGGATGATTTGTAACATTAAGTGTACCAAGCTAATTTGCATGGTTATTCACACCTTGTTTGTGATCCTCGGCATCCCAGTCACAAACTTGAAGGGCATAATCGAGATTAAACATACCATTGAAAAGTTCAATGAATCTCAAAAGATCTAGGAATTTCAATTCATTTAAAACCTAAAATACATTTTTGTTTTTCATGGTGGAAATTGGTAAATCGTCATTTACCTACCTATAAATATTTTACAATTGGATTACGACATCTCTCTTCCGAATTGTAGAATATTGTGTTGGGTCCTAGCCTTAATATTTCATGTTGGGTGTTATATTAAGGACTTAAATCAACTAACTTGAATTTCTCCCTTGTAGATGTCTAGTTCTGACAACTATGGTCTACCTTATCTTTTTGGAAAAAATCCTTCTTTATAAAGATGATATTCCACAAGACGATCAAGGTGAAAGATTAATCCCTTCTTCGTGCTGTAGTGGAACTTCACTTCCTCCACCTCCTCTAATAGTTCTCCCTGACCCACAAGTTCATAGACTTGAAAAGTTCAAGGTCACTCAAGCCCTATTGGCTAGCAAACACCAAGATGGAAGGTCTGTGTGTGCACATGTCTTGGAGATGAAGTCACACATTGACAGGCTGGGAATGTTAGGAGTCATTGTCTCGAGGAAGTTGGCCGTTGACTGGGTTCTCCAATCACTTATTGAGTCATATGGTGAGTTCATTAAATATTACTATATGACAGACCGTGACATGTCCCTTATCAATCTTACATATTTGCTAATTGCTGCTGAATCAGCAATGATTTGGCGCACTGGTAAAGCAAATTTGATTGGAAGATCTACTTCCCAAACTTCCATGGACATTGACATTGGAAACATTGGAAGTCCAGAAAAGATTTCTCTTCCCAAGGGAAAGGGAAAGGCTAAGTCTAAGATTGTCCCATGTACCATTCCAAAGAGTCCATATGTTTCTATTGCCAAGAGAAGGGACATTGGTTGCGAAGCTGCCCTGACTACCTGAGAGATCTAAGAGATGGTAAAGTCAAAATGTATGACTCTGCTTCAGGTAAGTTCACTATCTAACTCTATTAAGTTCCTACTTATAGATTCTTAATACATGATGTGATAAGATTGCATTTTGAAGTTTTGTAGGATCAAAGAAGAGAAAGAAAGCTTGAAAGAAGAGTAAGCTGATTCTTATCGCGAAGAGATGGATTTCGATTGCATAGTTCGATGTTCAGAATTTTGAGCTGCTGCTTAGGAGTTATGATAGATTGCTTAGAAATATGTAGCGACATAGTTTTCATATGTACTTGCATTGTAAGGACAAGATTTTCCACGTTTTATAAATAAAGAAAGAATTTTGATTTTATCTTATTTATATTTCCTTCCAATGGCATTTGTGAAAATCGATGGTTGTATGTTTCTATTTTTAGCAATATGGATCTGATTCTTTCGTTTGTGGTAGTGTCTAAATTTACCAACTAAGGAAAGATTCCCATCACCAAGTTTCAATTGGATAGAAACTTGAAATCATGCAACTTGTATTGTATGATGAATGAGAACCTTCGTCTTTGGGAAATTAAGACTAATTCCTTGTTCACATGTATATGTGAGTCAAGTGAAGGACTAGGGGATCGGGTACATTTGGTTGTGTGCGGGTCAGGTCCACCACAAAGAATGATAAGACTATTCGTCATGATTTACGAAATCTTAGTAAATATGGTTATGCTTACAAGTTTAAATGTAATTCTGAGTCATTGAAAAGGTTTTAATGTATAGCAGAACGAATAAGAAGAATCAATTAGGCAGAAAGATAAAAGTTTCTTCAATCTGAAAGGAAAGGAGAGTACTTTAGTATCGTGTTTTATGATCATCCTTATGATTATGGAACCATGTCACAACTAATCCTCTAAGGATACCTTAGTGCATTTGTATGGCTAAGAAGAGGAATCGTAAATTGTTGAAATGGTTAAATCAAAAGGTGAATCATACTCAAGTCTTAGAGTCATACTCCAAGATTGTAACTTGAGTGACATAATCTTGAGAAAGGTTTATAATACTTATCAAATGTAGAGTAAAATGTTTTTTACTCTTGTACATTTGAAATTGGTAAGTTGTGATGTCTTGGATAAGACAAAGACCAACTAAGACCAATTGTGTAAAGTTTTTTCTTGATAAGAACCGCACTGACTCTTGAATAATTGTTTATCAATGAATGTTCTTGACAAGAGAGTATTATATGCCAAGAGGTCAGTGGGAGTCTTAAGGATCTTGAAAAGTTTCAAGAACTAATCAATAATAAACCTGTTATTAATCACTAGCACATGACTTGAGGTTTGTAACCTATCGTGTTGACATATTCTTATTTTTGTTCCCATTCCAGTTGGTTGACTATTCATGTGAGTTCTACGAGTACTCAATTGTTTGCATAACAACTTGAAAGCAATGGTAGGCCCCTGAGCTGCCAGGTGGCAAGAAATTAAGATTGAACAAGTTCAGTCCATATGTGTTTGGATTTGTCACTAACCTTGTCTTGTGATTATGTTTATGACAAATTCACATGGATAGGAACACATACACCATAAAATCTAAGTGTCATAAGGTTTCTCTCCAATTCATGAAAATGATTGTGAGGAAACACTTTCTCTAAGTAGATTTTAAGGAGATAGCATTTGTGATATTTGCATTCTCAAATTCGATTGTTATTACGACATCCCTCTTCATAGTTTGAATTGTGAGAAATGGAAAAAGGTCTAAACATTTGAGACTTATTGTTGTAAGTTCTAAAATTGTTTAGACACACATGTGAGATATCTAAGGAAAGGTGTATGAGTTTGAGAAGCCTAGATAAAGTCTTATCGAAGCATCTTGTACCAGAAATCTGAACTTTGGTAAGAAAGTCAACAAGTATTGATTTCTAGAAGTCCAGCTTATTTCTGGGTACATGTCAAAGCTAGTGGGAGCATAAGTGTTATGCTAGTAAGATAATAATTATTATGCTAGTAGGAGCATAATTATTATGGTAAGTGTTGCGAGTTAGCAATGTTAATTATAGAAAACAAAGGTTTCAATTCACAAAGTTGCAGGGTTTGAAAAGTTGTTTTGCTATAATTAGGGGAGAGGAACTTATACTTCATTTCAATTCTAAAAGTTGAGATTGAGATTTTAATAAAATTTAGTAAAGGACATATATGAATGTTATGTTGAAAAGATTTGACATAAGGAAATTCTATATATGGAAATGTTATAGAAAGAGACTGGTAAAGTATCACGTCTTTATGTAAAACATTATGTATCGTATCCCATATGCTTCGGGTATAGGATCGATTGCATATGCTATAATATTCACGTGTTCTAATTTTCCAAATGCCTAGGGCATTAAGAAGTAAAAAGGACCAGAACCGGATATGACTAATGTTACTAAACAACCGTCAAGGACAATCTGAGGTTTACCAAGGATTGGTTGCTTGTGGATAGTTGGAAGTATAGTAAATGGACCATATTGATATAATTTTGAATAGATAGGATTCTATTAAGAATGGATAGTCATATGGGAATTATGGAAAAGTTTCCATAATGGAGTTGGATATCAAGAATCTATGAGTAAGTTAGAAACTTTTATGCAAGAAGGATGTTCAAAGGAATGTGCTTTGAATATGAGACTTCATGGAATTATCTTGTAATAATTTCCAATGGAAAGTTTTGTAATTGGCAAAGTCTCGATGAATTGTGTATAAAAGGATCACTGCATATAAGCTTAGAATCTAACAGATTACAGTAAGTGGAAAGGACTTGGTATTCTTACACTTACAATAAGGGTTTGGAATTGTGAAATGAGTGTCATTGGAAATGTGTACAATTGATCTATTTCACAAAGTAAGGACCATAGGTAAACATAGTGTGCATGCTTGGAGCAGGGGATGACTATTGTTTCAATTCAAGTATTAAGTTGATTAAATCGAAACATTATACAATGAATAATGTGTAATCAATATGGTGATTAAATAAAAGGTGTTTTATTTATATTCAAAAATTTTGAGACCATATTGGAGTCGATTATTCTTATGTTTCACTTAGCATGTTTTGACTTCCCGAATAATAAGATTATTCAAACATCCACAGTCAATCATACTTTGGAAGTAGGTAATGAGGTAAGACTGTCATGAATCCGTCTGTAGATTGTCTAAAGTGTTAGACATAGCACAAGTTTGCTGCAACATTCATGAGTACTCCTGTAATAAGATTTGAGTATTGGATTAAACCCACGCTCATGTGAATCACTTCATGGATTTTATCACGAGTGATTGTGAGACGATAATATCTTATATTCTGGAAACGGAGAGTTGCAGTTTACAAGTCGGTTGCACATTGATGATATGAAAACGCACCAGTAACTTGGTGTTATAAAACGTATCGTTGTGTGTGATTTGATGAGTAAATAGAGCAAGCATAGGAGTCGAAGTTTATCCATTCCTTTTACCCAATGTGGGATAAAAGTGATATATGTTGCCCCTCGATGATTTAGTGATGAAAACCCTAAGCGCTTGGCCAAGCCTGGACTGATTTGATTTGTTCAATTAGTCGGTCGTCATAAATCGAAAATCGGGAAACAACACATGAACAGAGAGAATGATTATAATCCATTTCTCAGTTCATACAATATCTAGAATGGAGGAATATATGATCCCTTATCTAATGGACGCGTCATTGACTAGGTCAGAGTTCGACAGCGGCCTTTAAGAGCTACGATTGCTAGTTGGGATCTGAAGTCGTACCTGTAATTATAGTTATTAGACTTATCCAAGTGGGAGACTACTGGATTAGGTGTCTAAGCCCATAACTATAACTGGTATGTACTTGACCTGAGAGTAGCATGGTCCATTTGGGTTGCCTTCACCAGAACAATCTGATAGGATGAATATTTGAGAAAGTGGCTATTTATGATTTATTAATATAGTATAAGTATATTATATTAATTGTGAAATCACATTATTTAATTAGTATTGATCAAGAATTAATTTGGAATTAATTTAGTGATCAAAAGAGACTAATTAAATTAACGGGGACTGATTATGTAAGTTAGTGATATATATATATATATATATATATATATATATATATATATATATATATATATATATATATATATATATATATATTATTTGGGCTATTGATCTATGATGGGCTAAGTTTATGTAAGTATCCATGAAGAGTTAGCCCACATGAGATATGGATCATAACCTAAATGTATGGATTAGGGTTTACCCATGACTCTTGGAATCCTACACTATATATGTGTTATCCCTTAGCCTAAAATCGGACCTAGGGGATTCTAAGAGAATCATAACCTATCTTAGAGTGTCTAGCCTCTTTCTCAAAGTCCTCCTTTGTTCATGGTGTTTGTGAACCATTTGAGGCATCACACTTGAGGTGCTAAGCTCTTGAAAGGCCAAAACTACAAGCTACAATAAAGAGGTATTCTTCTAACTTGATTTTATGATTTATATGTCAAAATTGTATGATAGTTGTAGGCTTCATGCTTTGGAAATTTTATTGCATGTATAACTAGAGAAAACTTAGATCCAAAGCTATTAGGGTTGTATGTGCACCATAGGAGTGTTATAGTACACAAAACCCAACAAGTATTTGGTTACTTTTGGTGCATAATGGTGTCATTCTCAGATTTGAACTTGTCATGAGGATATGGTTTCAGATATGGACACCTCTAGGTCTCCATGGACATAAAGTTGCTCACTTTATCTAGTCTAGGCCTTTCTCCATGCCCTAAACCTTGTATGAGACTTAGTTTTAGTGTTTTAGCCTCTTGAGGCCCTGCATGCACGTAAAGTTTGCAACTTTACGTGGTATTTCAGTCCTAAGGGTTCTGTAGTTTAGGGCTTTGGATCCGACTAGAATGACTGATTATGTTAAGACAAGGGAAAACTCAATGAGTTGCCTTGACAACTCGACGAGTTGGATCAAGTTTTCCTATTTTCGGTATGCACAGTGAACTCGACGAGTTGATAAGATAACTCGGCGAGTTAGTTAGGGTTTTTCCCCGGTTTTCTGAATACTGAAGGAACTCGACGAGTTTCTAGATGCACTCGACGAGTTGGGTCAACATGGACTGTTGACCTTGACTTTGACCATGGTTGACCAAGTTTTACTTTGAGGATATTCTTGGTATTTCGGGATTTTGACAAAGTTAGTCACATGATGGTTGTAGGCAGTTGAGTTGGAGCTGCGGGTTGGGACTTATCATATCTTATCAGTTCAGCATACTTGAGAGGTGAGTCTCCTCACCATACCAATGGGTCTAAGGCACCAAGGTCGGCCCATCATTTGTTATGTGATATGCTAGTTGGTTATGGGATATGTGATATGCTATTTATTTGTGATGCTTTCATGAAAGACCTCGAGGGGTTCCCGAGGAACTTGTGTGTAAGACCTTGGCGGGTTTCCAAGGCATCCTTAGTAAAGACCTCGGGGGGTTCCCGTGGCACTTGGATGTAAGACCTTGGAGGGTTTCCAGGGCATCCTTGGGCTAAGACCTCGGGGGGTTCCCGAGGCACTCGGATTAAGACCTTGGAGGGTTTCCAGGGCATCCTTGGGCTAAGACCTCGGGGGGTTCCCGAGGCACCCGGAGTAAGACCCTGGAGGGTTTCCAGGGCATCCCTATATGTTGTATGCATGGCTTATGTGGTTTATGTAGCTTTTATAGCTAATATGGATTATGTGATTATGTAGATTGTGTAGGGTGTTCTTTGGGGAACTCACTAAGCATTAGTTTACAGTTTGTTGATTGTTTTAGGTAATTTTGAGCCTAAGGGAAAGGGCAAGGTTTGATGGCGCGGCATGCACTCTCTCAGGCATTTTTATGGGGACACTATGATATTTGAAATAAAATGTTGATGTTATGAATTTGAAAACAATTGAGATTTTAAGGTTTATGGGAATGTTTTGAATATTTAAAAATGAAAAATTTATTTGGAAAATTGGGTCGTTACATCTATTACTCCCAAATCCTTCATGGAAAAAGAGGAGTGTATCATTTTCCTGGTTTGATTTATCACATCCAAGTCAGTACCCATCATAAGCATATCATCCACATTCAAGCATATGATGACACAAACATTCTTGTATTGTTTGACATAAACACATTTATCACATTCATTAATTCTAGATCCATTGGAAAGTAATGTGTTGTCAAACTTCTCATGTCATTGCTTTGGAGCCTGTTTTAGTCCATAAAGTGATCTAACCAACTTACAGACTTTGTTTTCTTTACCTTTAATCACAAACCCTTCAAGTTGATTCATATATATCTCTTCATCTAGTTCACCATACAAGAAAGTAGTTTTCACATCCATTTGGTGTATTTCCAAATTGTAAATGGCTGCAATTGCTACCAATGTATGAATTGATGTTATTCTTGTAACAGGTGAATATGTGTCAAATAAGTCTTGACCCTTCTCTTGACGATATCCTTTAGCTACTAAACGAGCTTTGTACTTCTCAATGGTACCATCAGGTCTAAACTTCTTCTTGAATATCAATTTATGCCCAATTGTTTTTTGTCCAGGTGGCTAATCTACCAATTTCCATGTGTTGTTCTGCATAATGGAATCAATCTCACTTTTGATTGCCTCTTTCCAAATAGGAGCTTCTGAAGAATCCATAGCTTCCTTATATGTTTGGGGTTCATTATTCACTACAAAGGTCATGTAATCAAGTCCAAAATCTCTGACTATTTTGCCCTGTTTATTTCTTCTAGGTTCTAGGTTCTCTTCTTGAACCTTAGAAGAACTCTCTTCATTTGACTGTAAACTTTTGTCAAGAATTGTTTCATTCAATCCATCATCTAGAGGTCTTTTCCTAGAGAAAGAAACCTTTTTCCCTTTATCCTTAAAAGGAAAAACATTTTCAAAGAATTTAGCCTCTGCTGGTTCCATGATGGTGTGATTATGGATATCATCAACATGTGATTTATACATAAGAAACCTATAGGCTGCATTTTTCATGGTCGGGCCAAGATAGATGCAATCTATGGTTTTTGGTCCAAGTTTAGTACTTTTGGGAAGAGGTATGTGTACCTTAGCAAGGGCAACCCCACACTTTCATCATTGTGTAAGAGGGTAATCTCCATTTCCACATATGATAAGGTGATTTATCACTCTTTTTATGAGGAATTCTCTTAAGTATTGAATTTGATGCAAGAAATGCTTCTCCTATAGATTATGCGGTAATCCAGAAGTAATTAACACTGAATTAATCATGTTTTTTAGTGTTCTATTCTTCTTTTCAGCCACTCCATTTTGTTGAGGGGTGTATGAAGCAGTCGTTTGATGTATAATACAATGTAAAGAACATAATTCAGCAAAGTCTTTGGACTCATATTCTCCTCTTCTGTCTGAACTTAAAATTTTGATCTTTTTATCAAGTTGATTCTCAAAAACTTTAGCCTTATAATTCTTTAAAGAATTCAATGCTTCATCTTTAATATTTAACAAATAAACATTAGTATTTAACAAATAAACATAGCAATACTTATTGCAATCATCTATAAAGGATATGTATTAATTATTTCCTCTTTGTGTGGGCGTTGCTCTAAAATCACATAAATCAGAGTGGATTAAACCAAGTATTTCTTTAGATTTTTCTACTGATTTATGAGGGTTTTGGGAGAATTTTGATTCTACACAAACCTCACATTTCATATATTTGTCTAATGAACATTTTGGTAACATGCCAAGTTTTTCCATTCTTTGAATAGAACAAAAATTGACATGTCCCAATCGAGAATGCCATAAAAATAAAGGATCATGTATATACATTAAAGAGGGGTTAGTAGTGCCCATTATTGCATTAGCATTAACATTGGTTACATCATCATTGTTTGGTGTTTCAACACCATAGTACAAAGGTAAAACACTGACTTTGAAGAGACCCTCACTAAGGTATCCCTTTCCAACATACACCCCACCCTTGGTGAAAACAAACTTATCATACTCAAATACATGTTTGAATCCCTTGTTACTAAGAATAGGACCAAAAATCAAATTCTTAGTAATTTCAGGAACACGCAAGACATCACTAAGAACAAGTTCTTTTTCAGAAGCTAGTTGCAGCATCACTTTTCTCTTTCCTTCACTTTTTGTAGTAGTAGCATTCCCTATAAACATTGGGTCAGAATCAAAGACTTTATGGTATGTAAAGAACATGGTTCGAGAGTTTCAAATGTACCTTGTGGCTCTAGTACCAATCCACACAATTGTTAACCATGTTGGTTTGAATCACTGCAACAAATTGATTTTGTGATTAAACCATGTTGGTTTGACTAGAAATTCCTCCACTAGAATTTCCACCATTGTTTCCTCCATCATTTCCTTATTAACCCTTCCTGAATCTGCAGTCCTTGGCTTTGTGTCCAGTTCTGCCACAAACATAGCAAGGACTCGAATTTTTCTTGAAATTCTTCTTGTTTAGGCCATGGTTTTGACATCTTTTGAAGAGTTTTTTGATTCGTTCTTCCCTTTCTTGTTGTTATGCTTTGTATTGGAAGTACTTGCTTCTCCAACAAAGTTTGCACTTGGTTCCAATGAATTTGCATCATCCTTCTATCTTCTTCAACACGAATTCTCAACACAAGTTGCTCAAAACTCATGTCATCGGTTAAGTGCTTAATATATAATTTGAAATTCTTTCAAGAAGGAGGAATTCTTCAACTTCAAGATCATGAGCGATTACTTGAAGTTCCTCCACTTGTTTGAGGACAGATTTGGTATCCACCATCTTGAAATTTGTGACATCCCCATTTTTATGGTTATTTAAAAACTTTTTATTTATCTTATTTAAAAAAAAGTTTATTTTTAAATGAAGACTTTGGTCCCGTAAAAGTATTTCTGAATAAATGTTTTTCATTGATTTTCAAAAGCATGAGATGTCATAACTGATACAAAACATAAGCATAAATAGGCCTTACAGTATCTTAGACTATGAATCTATATCTCCTTGAATCTCTCATCGTTCATGTACCTTGGTACCGCTATCTGTGATACAAAGAATTTGAGTCGGTCAGGTTGGGAAACCTGGTGGGTACATAGGGTTTTCAACCCACAATAATATATTTAATGTGTTTAATTATCAAACAATTAACCCGATTACCCATCCCCGTTTTTCTTCTTTATTCGTTTTTAAAAGCCTCTCCAAAGGATCATCACCAACATCACATTTTCTTATATAGTCATTGCTAAGGATTTCTCATAGGGTTCATCGTCTAACATCGCATTTTAGATTTTCATTGTTAGGGGCTTCTTTAATGTTCATTGCCTATTATCGCAATTTATATTTTTCATCGCTAAGGGCTTCTCCTATGGCTCATCGCCTATCATTGCATTGACAGTACTGCTTCGACGACTCCTCCATAATACATGTTAGTAGAGTACATCACATGAATACACGGTTCGTACATCACCTGAACTCGTAATTCATCACCTACATGTTATGAACATGTCGCTGTTCCACTGGACTGTTTAGATTAGTCTGTGGTCGTCATCTATACTCTAGTAGATGACTACATTGCAAACATCGCAATCATCGCAAGTAAAAGTCATGGCATCTCCCATACTTTCATGGTTAAAGCCCTCTCCTTATCATCTCTCATCTCCCATCTCTCATCACCCATCACTACACGATATACATATATATTTGTATAATAAGTGCAAAAATACTTATATAATTAAATCGAGTAAATTCACATCATACAGGTTCATCCAACAAATATTGCAGATAATAGGCACATATAGCATTTAGTTATCTAAATACTTCATATCTATGTGTAATATGAAAGTAACTATGCACTCACTTGATAAGAGTGGATGCCTCGGAGTTTGGGCAGAACTTCGCCTTGGTACTTTATCTTTTCTTCTGACGTGACCTAGGTTCACATTACTAAGTCTTAGTCTTATATTCCTGACAACTAATGATATTCTAGATTCCTCACTAATCCTACTGTCTACATCAAGATCTATCAAGTAAGGAACAACCAGGTAGGATCATATCAGAGGTAGGGTCTGTTTTGTATACAAAGTATACTGTTTGGAAATCCCACTTTAAACACCTCACTAAATCATCCCCGTAAGTAGATCAATCAATATAATTACTTGAAATTACTGATAAATCTTATTTATAGGTTCACAATAACGACTTATGACTATATATATAAGTTACACCGAAAGCAAAAGAGTGTAGCTTAACTTACAGAGGTGGTAGCGACAACCTGGAAATTGTGCGGACAGTATTCCAAAACCAAAAGCATCTAGTTGATGGGCTTCTAACTACTCCATAGCCTAGCTAAAATACTTATGAATCCGGAAAAAGTTGGATTTTAGGGTGAGAAATCGTTTGAGAGAGATTGAAATTGGTTTGTGTGGAAAATGGGAAGAAATCAGCACATATATATAGGGTTCAGGGGGTGCACGCTGCACATCATATTGGGCGTGCCGTGCCCTCTAGCCTTGTTATTCCATCCCTTTTCTGCTACGTTTCACATGCTTATCAAGCCACATCAATACTTCTAGAACCTTTCCACGTGTCACCACCTCCGTAGTCCACGTGTCGACATTTCGTGGTGCCACGTCACCTTGAGTCTTGGAGGAGTGGGCGACCGACTTGCCATGTGGCGCACTCTGGTGCTGCCACATCATCAGCGCAAGCATTTTTCTCGCAGATCTTCGGACGACCATAACTTTCGCATACGCGCTCTGTTTTTTATGTTATTTATATCCCTGTAATCCTCTCGAAGAGCTCTACAACTTTCATTAAGGTCTCAATATCTAATTCTTGCTCTAACAAAAATTCATATTTAGACCGGTTTAGACTGTTAAAGTACGTGCGAAATTCATAACTTCTTTATACGAACTCCGTTTCGACTGTCTTTATATTGATGGGTTCATATTCACAAGATCTTCAGTTATCGTTTATATTGTTTAAGCTAACAATCAACCGATTTGAATTTCGATTTATGTGACCGCATTGTTGCGCTGAAACTTCGAAAAATCAAAACTTCCTTTCATGAAGTCAGATTTGGACATTCTCTATATGTACACTCTTGGTTTTACTACTTCGACTTTCATTTACATTATGTAGGCTAAAAAGCAATTTATCAAAAAATCATTTTTTACGATACGCACCGTGTCGGTTTAATCACGAAACTTCGAAGAAGCATAACTTCTTCATACGAAGTCGTATTTCAGTATTCTTTATATGTACGAAATCCTTGTCACATATGCTACAACTTTGTTTAATATTACCTATCCTAGATAATCATCTATCAAAAAGTCATTTTATTGCTTATTATATATTAATCGTCTAGCCCGAATATGAAGGTGTTACAAAATTCATGAACTTTCCAATCACGAATTTCATGGAGCATGGCACTGCTACTTGGTATTTATTTTCCAGTGACTCCTATATCTCTCTTGAATTAGCAATTGTATAGTAGATATCATAGAGGGAATCATCCATGACATTCAGAATATAATTTCTGCAATTATAATCATTCAAATTCCAGGATTCCACAACCCTTTGGTGTTCAACCAATTGGGTTGTTGTAACGCCCGCAGATCCGGGCTAGTCAATTTAGAGACAATAAGCATCAAAAATGAGTTTTTGATGGAATATTATTTAGAAGGATTAATCTTTTCCAAGTGGTAGTATATGTTACAAGGGTTCCGTACATATAAAGAACGCCGAAATCCGAGTTATAACGAAGAAATTATGACCCGTCGAAGTTTTTCGGCAAAACCGGCACGGCACCGGGAGACGTAAATAGTGAATTTACGATAGAGGAATTTTTAGCCTTAGTAATCTAAACAAAAGTTATAGTACACGTTAAACCGAGAGCGTCCATAAAAAGAACGCCCATATCTGACTTCGTATGAGGAAGTTATGATTTTTCTAAGATTTGGCATAGCAATGCAAGGCCCGAAACTCGAATTTTAGTTCGAGCGGTTTTTGGCCTACGCGACCTAAATGAGAGTTGAATATATCATTAATAGGAACTCTACGATAAAAAGACAGATGAAAACGGAGTCCGTATGAAGGAGTTACGAATTCTTCGCGGTCATTTAACAGTCTAATCTCCTCCTACTGTTAAATTTAAGATCGGTCGAGAATTAGCCGATGGAGTCTAAATGAAAGATGTAGATCTTGTTTTTACCTACGCGTGGAAAACAAGAACATCAAAAACGGAGCTCGTATGCGAAAGTTATGAATTTTTGAAAATCGGCTGATTTCCACCCTGTGTGCGATGCCACGTGTCAGCACCAGGCTGTGCCTGGCTGTCTCCAGCGGGTCACGACGTGAATTTATGTTTCAAGACGTGAAATGGCCTCCAGCCCCCTATAAGTAGAGGTGCCAGGTGAAACCAATTCCTCACACCATCCCATTCTACTTTCTCTCTCTAAAACTTCTTTCTAGGTCCCCTTAAGCCGCCTAAAGTCTAGGTAAACCCCCTAGCACCCGAAGGAAGCCCCGAGGCTCCCGGAGTCCCGAGAAACAGGGCCTTTCGGCTTGGAAACGCTGCTCCAGCGAAGCCCGGTTTTCGATAAAACCCGCTGTAAGTGAGCTACGCCTACGCTATATTTAATATAGCTTTTAATTAATTATAGTAACGTTATTAGGACCTTATAATAATTATTTGAGCTATTATTATGGGTTATATAAGTGTCGTTATAATATCTTTTTAACTACTCACGGTACGGGGAATCTGGTTCAAAGGGTCGCATAGGGTTGTTGGAATTCATAAGTGCTTTCATGCCGAAATGATCCTGCCCTCCGGTGTTTCATGTCTGGCCCCTGTCTGTACATAGTGGTTGAGAAATATTGTTTCGTGCTTATATAATAGTAATACTAGCAAGACTATTAATTAGTCTCGTCAAGTATTAGACTAAACTCTAGTGGTAATGATACTAGGTTTTGTCCGAGGAAGATTGTTTTAAGAGTAACGAAGTGCTGACCGAGTACCGAGTCATCACCTTTCCAGGTGAGTGCATAGTTACTTTCATCTTACACATAGATATGAAGTATTTTATATAAATTACATGCTATGTGTGCATATTGTCTGAATACTTGTTGTCTATGCTGGATGAACGATTTTATACATGTTTTGAATGATTTAAACTATATATGTATTTTATATCTACAAAACATGTTGGGTAAAACATGGGTAGATGAAATATGAGTTGGATGATGAGGTGAGAGGTGAAATAGACTATGAGGTGAGGGTGAGAGGTGGACGATGTGAGAAGCCTTTTTCCCAAATGATGGCCCCGTCATCTAGCAGAGTATGGATGACAACCACAGACTATTCTAGACAGTCCAGTGGAACACTAGCAGGCTCGCAACCTATAGGTGTTGTGAACGATGTGTTCACCGGTGTACTCTAAAAACCCATTGACATGTATTGCGAGTGGGCTCTCGAAAATGATACTGTCAATAAAACCTTGGCAGATGCGCCTAAAGGACTCTACCGGCAGAAGCACCTAATAGTGAACCTCATAACCCCGACAGATGCGCCTAAAGGACTATACCGGAAGATGCGCCCCATAAAGAATGTCACAATTTTGGCAGCTGCGCCTAAGTGATAATATTAGCAGCTGTGCTTGACAGATGTGTCATTAGCAACGATGGATTTCGTGCCTATTCCTTAGGAATGAATGAACGAGGAATAGCTGATTCTTAGGGTAGATCCTTAAGAGTAAATAAGATAATGGGGATGGGTAATTGGGTTGATTGATTGTTTGATGATTAAACATAATGATTATATTATTGTGGGTTGAAAACCCTATGTACTCACCAGGTTTCCCAACCTGACCCACTAAAGCTTATTAGTATCACATGTGTCGATATGAAGCTACTTTACACTGAGAGATTTAAAAGAAATGTAGATCTCTAGTGTAAATGAATGTAAGTTCTGTTTATGCTTATGTTTCTGTATTGACGATGACATCCCAAATGTTTTAAAATGAATAAAAATACATTTATTCGGAAATGCTTTGATAATATATTTATCATGTTTTTCTGGGAACAAATTCCGCAACATTTTTATTAAAAGAAGTACTCTGATTTTTATAAAGCATAAACAAAATCGGTCTTTTCTGGCCGTGAAAATGGGGATGTCACAGTTGTAGATGATGGATTTGTTCCTTCAACAGTGGTAGGACCAGTGGGAGGGGATGGAGAATCATGAGTGAGAACATTGGAAGCATGAAAGTTGTTAGATAAAACAACATCTTCTGTTGCCATATCCGAAAATATGAGCCTTTGGATTTCTCAGGCTTTTCCACATGTGATTTGATGATGGAATTTTGATTCATTCTTTAATCTTTTGGTTTATGTCTTAGATTGTTATGACAGAAGTATACAATCAACAAAATAACATATTGATATGACCTTATTTAACTATGTATTTTAGGCCATTATCCTAATATATTTGAGTAAAAATGTTATATATTAAGATATATGACACTTAATATGCTTTGAAATGTTCAATTATAGTTAAAATCAGAGTTGAGATGCAAAAGGAGAAGAACGGAGTTGAAAAGAACCAAAAAGGATGTTGTTAGACATATTGACATCTCTTCAGTGTTTTAGCCATATCTAATGACTTGTAACTCCCACTAAGGAGATTCAAGATGTTTTAAGAACTAGACAAAATTTCGGGCGACTTTCGTGTTTGTGCCAAATTTGGATTCCCAGTTCTCACGTCGTGACAAAGCCATTTCCACGACGTGGTGAATCAAAAATTCGTGTACGCTACGGAATCCATCTCCCACAACGTGGAAAAGGCATTTCCACGTCGTGGTGACGCTGTAGCCTATAAATAGATCTGGAAATTAACCCTAATGACATATCTTTAAACCTACTTCAGTTTTTGCGAAAATAAACCCACAAGCTGTGATTTTGAGGGTCTAGAAGGCTTCATTCACGAGTTCTAAGCATCAAACACCAAGGATATTATGAAGAAATTTGAAAGACCCACACTTTCATATTTGACAATTGTTACTCCGAAACATGCTACTTGCATATTCATAAAAACAATATTTTACATTGATAACTTGTTTACATAAGACTGGATACAAACCGACTATTACAAAGTGTTTTATATTACATAACTTCCCAGGATACTATAATTTATACATACATGAGTACAAAATACAATAGTTTCAAACTATTTAAAATCTTCCAACAGTATACAATTATACTGGTTACTTATCTCCTGCAATTTGTTAAACATTGAGAGGGGTAAGCGGTGACGCTTAGTGAGTTCAATAATATATACAATATAACGTTATGCCATATATATACTTCAATATGGCAGAAGCAAAGAGGAACAGGGAACAACAAAGCATATGTGAATCATGTGACAAACTTTCCATATCAATCAATGATTTGATTCAAAGATATACAATCAATGAGACATAGTAATTTCTATACTTGATATACATCAATAAAGCTTCGGTCCAAAGGGCACAGAAGACATACACTTTCTGATTTAAACATTTTGGTAGATTTCAGGTTGAAAGCCTTGTCTAACCTTCTGCCAATACCATAGAATAGAAGTCATTCTCTTACGAGACATGCTCTACATGCTCAGAGGCTATATACCAGTACCACCGTGAATCTAAGTCCTTTCACTGATCACATGGTCAAATGTATAGCTTTGCTATCATAAATAGCAGAAATAATAACAACGGAAAAGCACATAGCACATATAACACATAACATACAATTGTTCCTATATATTGAACTTACCGTGAATTAATCGGGGGTTAAAATAGTAATTTGTTCAACACTTCGTTATAATAAATAGCTTTCTTCGTTGAAAACCGGAAGCTTTATTGAAAACCGGTCCCTGCGAGGGTTGAGCTTTAAACTGAAAAGATAAATTTCTCGGGCTCTTCGGGCACTTCGGGACGTGTTTCGGGTGTTGGGAATGATCCCGGGGCTTCGGGGGAAGTTGAAATAGTAAAAATATGAGTTTAGGGGTGAAAAATGCTAAATTTCCAAAGTTACCCGGGAGGTATCGCACCTCCAATATATAGGTGCGAGCCTCGGATCCGAAGCAAGGATAAGCGAGCACGTGGCTCGCATGCGAGGGAGGGAAGGCTAGGCGTCAGCAGCGAAGCGAGACAGGTGGCGAGCATGCGAAGCGGACAGGTGGCGGGTGCGAGGGCGAGACACGCGGCGGACACGCGTCGGACTCCGGTTGGACCTCCGCTTCGGATGACTCATCAGTTCGGACACGGGGCACTTCGCGGGCGAGGGTGACGTGGCCGATTACTGTTCATGCGAAATTTCTCGGTTCTTGGGATTATTCTCGGTTTTTGTGCCCCGAACTTTAAAAATCCATAACTTTCGCATACGAGCTCCGTTTTTGACGTTCTTTATATGTACGCGTAGGTAAAATTATGCTCTACAACTTTCGTTTAGACTCCGTCGGCTAATTTTGAATTTATTTTTAATATTATTATTTTTAACATACCGGGACAGGAAAATCCGTTAAAAATTCATAACTTCTTCATTCGACACCCATTTTCGTCAGTCTTTTTACCGTTGTACTACTATTGACGAGACCTTTGATTCTCATTTAGGTTGCGTCGGCTAAAAATCACTCGATCTTTATTTCGAGTTTTTAGCTGTCTACTGCTATTCCGAAACTTAGAAAAATCATAACTTCCTCATACAAGTCAGGTTTTGACATTCTTTTTATGAAAATTCTCGGTTTAACAAATACTACGACTTTCATTTAGATGACCAAGGCTAAAAAGTAGTTTATCAAAAACTCACTTTTTACGTCATACGGCGCCTTGCCGGTTTTGTCGCGGATATTCGATTGGTCATAACTTCTTCGTTATAATTCGGATTTCGATGAGGTTTTCGCCTAAATGTTTATAACGAGATTCTTTACAAATTTCAATAATAAAATTTTACTTATTTTCGTTAAATTTCACTATGTGACTTTTGATTGGAATCTCATAAGACTTCCAATATTTTCCGAGCGATTCTAAACATAGTTTTAATTCATTTCTAGTAAAAACTATCTGTTAGAACTCAACGCTCAAATTCATATAATATTTCATTATATTTTTCATTTTTAAAAGTACATAACACGATAACTGAACGTGTATGTTACAAAATTACATTCAAAGAGGAGGGGTTTTTAGTTGGAATCGAGAGTGGGGAAGAAGGGAAAATGAATGAGAAAAAGGGGATGAAATAACCCTAAAAATGTTCTGATAAGCGTCGTCGCCGCAGTGTGACATCATACTATACGCGACGCGTCTATCAAATATTTAATGGTTTGACCATTTTGGTCCCTCTTCCTAATATATTTTCATAAATGGTCCCCAACTTAGCTAAAAACTTATAATAGCTCACAAATGGTCCTTCCTCAAAATAACTTATACAAATTCGGTTCAAGATACTTATTTTGTTAAGTCTCGAGTCAAACACAAATTTCTCCAAGTTAACACTATTGATCCCTCGCTACAAAAGTATTATTTTATTGCCAAAATTCTATCCTATTATAGTTTAAGCTAGCAATAAGATTTATTGTTGTTGTTATTATTCTAAATTATTTATTTCCATTTATTTATTTATTTCACTTCAAGTTATTTTATTTTAATTAAAGAAAAGTCTTTATTTTTACCAAAAAAAACCCAAAACTTCTAACGAAGATATTACAATTGTTCGTAAACTGTTTGTACTTGGTCGTCTCTGCTTAATTAGTTTTTTGTTAAGTTGTAGGTTTTTTTTAATATATACATATACTTGCCGTTTCTAAGAAAAAAAACAAATTCAAAGTTTTTCTAACGAAGTATGTGATCCTATAATGATAAAAACATGATTATCGACGTATACCTGGTTTCCACTTTCCAAATATGATATCAAATAAAACGGACGGTCAAATGATAAAGCCTAATGTGTTTAACATGCAAAAGACGTGAGATTTATCCCTCGAGGAGTGAATCATGTGACACGATTAGCTTTTGTGGTGTCATATTATTATTTTATAATAGAAACATTTGTCCTATTTGAATGTATATGTGAGTTGAGCTACCGATATTTAAATTTGTATTTTCAAAATGATTGTATTGGATGTTTAAGAAGATAAATAGAATCACATGTATAGTTGTAATTAAAAAAATGAAATTGGAGTTACATACATAATTATATATTTACCGTATAAAAATTAGGTTTTTTTTAACAATCTCTTGACTACTTATAAAAATATGATTATATTTGTTAAGCATCACACTACCAGGAAAAGTCATCTATAGTGTAAAAGTCATAGCAAGGCTAATAGCCTAATAGGCCTCCACCAATAGATCAACATGTGCGAATGATAATGGTAAAATCATCGATAGGCGTCAACCATAAATCGGTGTTTAGATGTGATTATACTTGAACTAGAAGATTTGAACTTCTTGGCTGCGGGTTGTGATGGAGCCGGAGTCTGGCTCTTCTCCTTCGTCTGGGTCTCCAACTTTATTTCTCTTCGCCTAACATGCTCTTGCATCTTTGTTAGAGTCTTGTATCGATTGTTCGATAAAACTCCTTGATATCAGCCTTGAGCATACTCAAGTATCTAGACATCTTTACTTGTTTAGAGGATGCATACTCGGGGAAAAACAAGGCTCTCTCTGTAAACATCTTGGTGATATCTGTCACCGTTTCAGTTGTCTACTTGAGCGACAAGAATTCTTGAGCTAATCGATCCCTTTCCACCAGTGGAACATACTCCTCCCTAAACTTTTCTACAAACTGCTCCCATGTCACTGTGTTCTTCTCCACCGATGAATAATCCTTCGTGACAAAGCTCCACCAGTCCTTCGCTCCATGGCGGAGGAGATTTTGTGCATACCTAAACTTTAGGTTAGCTGGGCAGGAACAAGTATAGAAGCATCCTTCTACATCCGAGATCCATCTCATTGCATCAATTAGGTCTCTAACACCATCAAATTCTGGGGGCTTGGTGTTATTGAACTCTCGGTAAGGCATTTCCTCATCTCTAGACAAGGATATAGCAGCAACAAAAACAATGGCGACGGTGACGCAGTACTAGCAACAGCAACATACCGTTCATCAAACAGTGCAATTAGTTCGGTCTTGATGGTTACAAACAATTATGGAATCATCTCTCTTACAGCTGCTGCTACCGTTGTCTCTATCCAGTCGCATATGTCACTCTCGCTCGGTCCTGACCCTTTCGATTCAGAACCAGAACTGCTCTCTCTAGTAATCATCACCATGTTGAAGATATAAATGGGACTAGATCAATACAATTTTATCGTGTTAGCTTGGATTAATATTTGACCCTTTCCAGTTCCTTAGTAACTTCGTGACTCTTCTTAACTCATATATGGATCCTGTGCTTATGGTAGTACAAACTCATACTACCTTCCACACCTATCCATACTAGATCCATGAATTGTCTTAAGGTTCCTAAGTCACCACACTCTTCTATCAGTAGGCCTTTTCACACACCTAGTGTTACAAGGACATTATCACTAATTCCCCTAGATTCCTCTTTTAGGGTTCCTCCTATCCGAATTCTTGTACTGTAGGAAGTTGTTCATAATATCAATAGTCACCTCGTGTATGCAAATCATACGTAATACATGATTGGATAGTCAGTCGAATAATTAATTATACCCTAAGACCACAACCCAATGAGGAACAGAAAGTAAGGCTAAACTAAGCATTCTAAGGCTACAAAATCCTATTTATGTACAACTCTAAAGCATACACTTAGTAATTTTATGATATCAGTATAGGCTTCAAGTAGCACATAAAAGCGGTTCCTAAGGCTACAAGACATCCTAAATATTAGGCAATTATAAATAATAATTCGTTGAAAAGATCCTTAGCCTTACACTAGCATGCATTTATAACAAATCATATATGAGAAGATATAATAGTATGGATATTTTAGGAATCATTTTCCTTTCTAAGCTTCGTCTAACTGTGCGCATCACATCCTTTTCTTTCTTGTACCATTTCTTTTTATAAAAATATTTGTTAAGATATTCAGATCCTTAGTTTGAGTCTGGAATCACATGAGTGTTCATCCAATTCTCTCAAACCAGGGCTCTGCTACCAACTTGTAACGTCCCAGATTTTCAACCAAAATTTTCATTTTTATTTCATTAAAACGTAAGTCGTAGAAACCGTTATATTACATTTATTTATAAAATAGAGTTCTAACGAAAGTCTTAAAATATTGTTTATTGCCTTCGATGCAAGTACAATCATGCGTGAGCTTTTCCTCGATCCGAAGAACAACCTGAAAATCAGTTATTCAACAACTGTAAGCTGAGTCTTAGTGAATTCCCTCAAGATACCACATACCACAACATATATACAATGCATATACATATTGGCCTTCATCTTATAGTTGGTCCTCACCTTGGCCTTCAGCATATCGCTGGTCCACCCTATATAGCCTTTAGCATGTAGCCGGTCCGCTTTCTTTTGGCGAGGGTCAGCGTGTGGTAGTTCGAACCCCAAGTGGGGGAGAACTGATTATCTACGACGAGGGCACCAGGTTGGGTTCAGGGTTCTGTTCGGCCGTCAGGGCTCGACATAATATTCAGCACAGGTGTGCGGGTTATTTGGTGTATGTGGTGGATACGCGGGCCAGGGATCAGGTCTCGGTGTCAGACGTTCCAGTCGTCCGAGAATTCGCTGATGTATTTCCGAAGGAGTTACCTGGAGTGTCTCCGGAGAGGCAGTTCGAGTTCAGGATCGACCTTGTGCCAGGTGCGGCCCCTATCACCAAGGAGTCGTACAGATTCGCACCACCTGAGATGCATGAGCTGTCATCTCACCTGCAGGAGCTACTAGGCAAGCAGTTCATTTGTCCGAGCAGTTCTCTGTGGGGAGCGTCGATTCTCTTCGTCAAGAAGAAGGATGGTTCGCACCGGATGTGCATTGATTACCGGGAGTTGAACAAGTTGACGGTGAAGAACCGTTATCCACTACCATGGATCGATGATCTCTTTGATCAGCTACAGGGAGCATCTTGGTTCTCCAAGGTAGACTTGAGGTTCGGGTACCATCAGGTCAGGGTGAGGGAGGAGGACGTGGAGAAGACCGCGTTCCGGACTCGTTATGGATATTACGAGTTCATGGTGATGTCGTTTGGGCTCACCAATACGCCAACAGTGTTTATGGACCTGATGAATTGAGCATGCAGACCGATGCTCGATCGCTCGGTTATCGTGTTCATAGATGATATCTTGGTGTATTCCTAGACCAGAGAGCAGCATGAGGAGCATCTCCGCGAGCTACTGGGAGTTTTGAGGCGAGAACGGCTTTATGCCAAGTTCTCAAAATGTGAGTTTTGGTTGTAAGAGGTTCAGTTCCTTTGACATCTCATTAACCAGGAGGGGATTTTGGTCGATCCGACCAAGATCGAGGCGGTTATGCAGTGGGAGGTTCCGAAATCTCCCTCGGATATCAGGAGATTCTTGGGATTGGCCGGGTACTACCAAAGATTCATACAAGATTTCTCCAAGATTGCAGTACCCCTCACTCATCTAACGAGGAAGGGGGTGGATTTCCGGTGGGGCCCTGAGCAGCAGAGGGCATTTGAGACCCTCAGACAGCGACTTTGCGAGGCTTCAGTCTTGACTCTCCCGGAGGGAGTTGAGGATTTTGTAGTGTTCTGTGATGCATCCATCACAGGAATGGGAGCGGTCCTCATGCAGAGAGGACGAGTGATAGCCTACGCGTCACGGCAATTGAAGCCGCATGAGATAAGATATACCACACACGATCTTGAGTTGGGAGCGGTGGTGTTCGCCCTGAAGATCTGGAGACATTACCTCTACAGGGTCCGCTGTACCATATACATGGACCACAAGAGTTTGAGACATATCATGGATCAGCCGAACCTAAACATGAGGCAGCACAGGTGGCTGGACGTAGTCAAGGACTGTGGCTGCGAGATCCTCTACCACCCGGGTAAAGTGAACGTGGTGGCGGATGCCCTGAGCCGCAAGTCGGATGGATCTTCCGTTTCGGCGTCATGTATGAGGATATCTGTAGATTCTCCACTGGTGAGATTGATCAGGGAAGCCCAGGCTGAGGGTGTACGACAGGAGAACTGGAAGCTTGAGAGGATTAGAGGCGAGATCACCCGATTTGTGGAGGACAACTGTGGGTTGTTGACCCGTTGCGGTCGGGTGTGGTTACCGATGTCTGGTCGGGATAGATAGATTTTATGGGAAGAGGCTCGTAAGTCTAGCTTCTCTATTAACCCGTGAGCCACCAAGATGTACTGGGATCTGAGTTTGAGTTACTGGTGGCCGTGCATGAAGAGAGAGATCACTTGGTACGTCGAGAGGTGCCTGACCTGCAGGATGGCCAAGGCCGAGCACCAGAGGCCGCATGGAAAGCTGCATCCTCTCGAGGTTCCCATGTGGAAATGGGAGCAGATCACTATGGACTTTATCACCAAGTTGTCGAGGACGGCGAATGGATATGATGCTATATGGGTCGTCGTGGATTGATTGACCAAGAGCGCCCATTTCCTGGTTATTCGGGAGAGTTCATCGGCCGAGAAATTGGCCGATGTATATATCCACGAGATCGTTGCTCGCCATGGGGTGCCGGTTTCTATTGTCTCAGACCGTGATGTGCGATTCACCTCCCGTTTCTGGAAGAAGTTCCATGAGGATCTGGGCACGAGAGTGCATTTTAGCACCGCATACCATCCGCAGACAGACGGCCAGAGCGAGCGGACCATTCAGACCCTCGAGGATATGTTGAGGGCCTACATCATTGACTTCGGTGGGAGCTGGGACTCCTATCTACTCCTTGCAGTGTTCTCCTACAATAACAGCTATCACTCCAGTATTGGTGCTCCGCCTTTTGAGATGTTGTATGGACAGAGATGTCACACCCCCGTCTATTGGGGCGAGGTTGGTCACAGGGTGATGGGTCAGACCGAGGTAGTCCTGCAGACTACCGAGATGATTCAGCAGATCAGGCAGCGACTGCAGACTACTCAGAGTCGGCAGAAGAGTTACGCCGATGGGCGCCGATATGAGTTGGAGCTTCAGGTTGGTGACGTGGTACTACTGAAGGTCGCACACTGGAAGGGTGTGATTCGCTTCAGGAAGAGGGGGAAGTTGGGTCCCCGATACATCAGGCCATTCAGGATTATTTCCAGGGTTAACAAGGTGGCGTATAGACTGGACCTTCCGGAGGAGCTCAGTCAGATTCACAACACTTTGCACGTTTCACAGTTACGAAAGTGCATATTAGACGAGGATGCGGTCGTGTCGTTGGATGATATTCAGGTGGACGAGCGTCTGAACTATGTCGAGAGGCCCATAACTATATTGGAGAGAAAGGTAAAGGTCTTGAGGAACAAGGAAGTACCTTTGGTAAAGGTACAGTGGTAGCATCAGAAAGGATCCGAGTGGACTTGGGAGCCGGAGGCCGAGATGCGGGAGCATTATCCGGAGTTGTTCACCGCAACAAACTTCGAGGATGAAGTCTAGTTCAAGTGGGGGAGAATTGTAACATCCCAAATCCCAGGTATGAAATTTTAAGAATTTTTGCACATCACATAAGACCTACTCGACGAGTTGGAGGCCCCAACTCGTCCTGTAGAAACTAGTTAGCCCGCGTGAATCTTAGAACCTACTCGACGAGTTGGAGGACCCCAACTCGATGAGTTGAGGCTGTGAATGAAAACCCTAATTTTTAGGGTTTGCACCCTATGTAATGGACATTGAGTCCCCTCACCAGCCTACCTTACCATCTTACTGTCCAGAGAGAAACTCTAGCCATGCTTTAGTGCTTTCTTGAGTGTGTGAGAGCTTTGGAGAATAAATCTTGTGCTCTTTGGAAGGAAACTCGAAGATTGAAGAGATTAGAGTGAGGAGGAGGCTATAGATCCGACATCTACTCTGTGTTAGCATCCATTTGGAGGTAAAAAGTCTTTACCTTGGATTTCCATTTCTTAGATCTTCTCTTATGGAAGTTTTGTGCATTTTTAGCCCATTTTGGAACCATTTTCGGAGTTGAGCATGATTTGAAGTTGTGACTTCAGATCTGGACACCTTAGGCCTCCTTGGGCCAAGAGATTCAAGATTTATCAAGCTTTGGCCATCCTCCATGCCCTATATGTAACACGCCGACTCCCAGGTATAATTTTCAAAAGCTTTATATTTATTTTTCTGAGGGAACTCGACGAGTTGGAGGCCCCAACTCGTCGTGTCAAACCTAGTTGGCCCCGTGGTTTATGATTCCTACTCGACGAGCCGGAGGACCCCGACTCGACGAGTAGAGTCTGTGCATGGAAACCCTAATTTTTAGGGTTTGCACCCTATTTAAAGGACATTAAGTCCTTTCCTCCAACCCCCTTACTCCTCTTTTGACGGCCAAAAGGAACCCTAATAAGTCTAAGCTTTGTTCTTGAGTGTTTGTGAGACTTAAAGAGTGATTTTGGTGCATTTTGTGAAGAAGGCTTGAAGTCTAAGGAGCTTGGAGCAAAGAGGAGCTTGCGGATTTGACTCTACTTCATCTTAGGATAATCTGGAAGGTAACAAGTCGCTACCTTTGCTTATCTTTAGCTAGATCTATTCATGCATAGGTTTAGGGCCATTTTTAGCATATTTATGGGTTAATTCGGGTATTGGGCATGATCTGAAGTTGTAACCTCAGATCTGGACTCCTCTTGGTCCATATAATCATAAAGTTATCAGATTTAGCAAGCATTGGCCCTTCTCTTTGGGTAAAACCTTTCCCTTAGCTTGGTTTTAGCATTTAGGACCATGCATGTACGTAAAGTTTGCAACTTTACGTGGGAACCATGCCCTAGGAGATTAGATCTGCAATATGGAGCTTTGGGGTAGCTTAAAAACGTATGGATAATAAATGGACTGAAGGGACTCGACGAGTCGCATGGCCGACTCGACGAGTCGGTTGAAGATTGTATGTATTGGTTCTGTATGAACTCGGCGAGTCAGTAAGAGGACTCGATGAGTTAGTTAGGGTTTTTCCTGACATTTGGACCCCGCATGGTTGTGGGTCGTGAGTATTGAAGGGTTTTGAGCACTCTAACAACCTTATGGTGCACATGCAACACTAGATGCTTTGGATCTATGTTTTCTCTAATTATACATGCAATATGATTTTCCAAAGCACACATCCTAACTAGGATACAATTTGACAATTGAACAATATAACTGGTTGGATAACTTACCTCTTAGTAGGACTTGTAGTTCTTGGCCTTCAAAAGCTTTAGAACCTCAAGTGTGATGCCTCTAATGTGTCACAAACACCAAGTGCAAAAAGAGGCTTGAGAGAATAAGTTGCTTAGTACAAAAACCAGTTTACACTCTCCAAGAATGTATGTGGCAACCGATTTTAGCTCTAGGGAGTTCCTTTTATAGTGTGACAAGTGCTAGGGTTACAACCATGCAAACCCTAATGTGCCATGACTCTTCATATTACTTAGGCTCCATGGGTTAAACCTCCATGGACTATCCATGTTGGTTTAGCCCATCTTAAATAACCATGGACCATTGACCCACACTATAAGAATCATTAACTTACCAAATCAGTCCCCGTATATTTAATTAGTCTCTTTTGATCACTAAATTAATTCCAAATTAATTCTTGATCAATACTAGTTAAATAATATGATTTCACATTAATATATTATACTTGTAATATATTAACAAATCACAAATAACCTTATTCTCAAAAGTCTATCCTATCAAATTGTATTGGTGAAGGCAACCCAAAAGGACCATGCTACTCTCGGGTCAAGTACATACCAGTTATAGTTATGGGATTAGACACCTAATCCAACAGTCTCCCACTTGGATAAGTCTAATAATTATAACTGCAAGTATGACTTAAAACCGACTAGCAATCGTAGCTCTTAAAAGCCGTTGTCGAACTCTAACCCAGTCAGTGATGCGTCCTTTAGATAAGGGATCATATAATCCTCTGTTCTGCAAGATATCAGCCGGACAAATACATGTAACAATTTCATACTTATTGTCCAACAGTTTGTTTCTCGATCTCTGATTTTTTTGACAGAGAACTTAAACACATCAATTTAGTCCCGACCGGGCCTGACACATAAGTCAAAACAAAATCATCGAGGGGACCAAGATATCGCTTTTAATCCTCCAAGAATTAAAAGGAACATATAAACTTCGACATTATATGCTTGTACTAACTATTCGTTAAATCATACACAACAGTGTGTTTTATAACATCAAGTTACTGATGCGTTTTCGCACTATCAATGTACAACCAACTCATAGTCAACAACTAATATATCTTGGTTTGAAGACTTATATGATATTATCGTCTCACGATCACTCGTGATAAATTCCATGAAGTGATTCAAGTGAGCGTGGGTTTAATCCAATACTCAGACCTTATGAGCACTCATGAATGTTGTAGCAATCTCTTGCTATGTCTTAAACACTTCAGACAATCTACAAGCCAAATTCATGACAGTCTTGCCTCAATACCTACTTCCAAAGTATGGTCGACTGTGGACAGTTTGAATAATATAATTATTCTGGAAGTCAAAACATGCAAAGTGAAACAATAGTAAACAATTAACATAAGATAGTAACTTTAATCATAAATAAAACACCTTTTATTTAATCATCAAATGTCAATTACATTTTATCTATTACAAGTTTCTAAATAGCTATCTAATCATTAAAACTAATATCATCCTTCAGCCCAATGCTCCTCGCATGCTGCAGATGCTTAAACCTACTCAGTCCCTTCATGAGGGGATCTCTTGGGTTCTCATCTGATGATACCCTCTTTACCACGATGAGTCCTTCTTCCACCCGATGTCTTATAAAGTGATATTTCTTGTCGATGTGCCTGGATCTGCCATGATCCCTTGGTTCCTTGGTTAAGGCAACAACACCCTCATTGTCACAGAAAATCTCCATAGGATCCTTTATAGCTGGTACAACTCCAAGGTCTCCAATGAAGTTCTTCAGCCATATTGCCTCCTTCAACGCTTCGCTTGCTGTTATGGTACTCTGATTCGTACGTTGAATCAACTATAGTCTCCTGTTTGGAACTATTCCAAGTTATTGCTCCTCCATTCAGGGTAATAACCCAGCCCGACTGAGAGCGGGAATTATCTTTGTCAGTCTGAAAGCCGGCGTCACTATACCCTGTGACTCTTAAGTCATCACTCCCACCAAGAGTAAGGACCCAATCCTTAGTCCTGCGTAGGTACTTAAGAATATTCTTTACCGCAGTCCAGTGAGCTTTACCAGGATTCCCGTGAGATCTGCTGACCATGCTCAAAGAAAAGGCCACATCAGGGAGAGTACAAGTCATAGCATACATGATCGATCCAACCGCAGAAGCATATGGTACTCAACTCATCTCAGCTATTTCGGCCTCTGTACTCGGACTCTGAGTCTTACTCAGTTTGGTAGTGCCTTGGATGGGTAAGTCACCTTTCTTGGAATTCTCCATGCTGAACCGTTTCAACACCTTGTCCAAGTAGGTACTTTCACTAAGTCCAATAAGTCTTTTACTCCTGTCTCTCAATATCCTTATCCCTAGAATGTAAGCAGCTTCTCCAAGATCCTTCATAGCGAAACACTTCCCAAGCCAGGACTTAACCTCCTGCAAGGTTGGAATGTCATTTCCTATTAGTAGGATGTCATCCACATACAACACCAGAAAGCTAACTGTACTCCCACTAGCCTTGACATACATACAAGACTCATCCTCGCTTCTCGAAAATCCAAACTCTTTGACTTTCTCATCGAAACAAAGATTCCATCTGCGAGATGCTTGTTTCAACCCATAAATGGATTTCTCAATCTTACACACTCTATTAGGGTACTTTGCATTGACAAAACCCTCTGGCTGACTCATGTAAACATCTTCAGCCAACTTCCCATTAAGGAAAGCGGTTTTGACATCCATTTGCCATATTTCATAGTCATGAAATGCAGCTATGGCTAAGATAACCCTAATAGATTTAATCTTCGCTAATGGTGAGAAGGTCTCATCATAGTCAACTCCATGAGTTTGAGTAAAGCCCTTCGCAACCAGTCGCGCCTTATATGTGTGTACTTTCCCATCCATGTCGGTCTTCTTCTTGAAGATCCATTTGCACCCGACTGTCTTACGACCCGATACATAGCCAACCAAGTTCCAAACTTGATTGTCATACATGGACTGAATCTCATTGTCCATAGCCTCTTTCCATTTTGCAGACTCGGGGCCTGCCATGGCTTCCTTGTAATTATTAGGTTCATCTAAATTTACCAGTGTGCTATCACTGATAAATGTATCACCCTCAGATGTTATATGGAAACCATATAACACAGGTGGAACACTAACTCTACTGGAGCGCCTTATAGGTACGGAGTCGTCAACCGGTTCAACAGGAGTTTCCTCCTCAGGTTGATCTCAAGTGTTTGAGGTTCCTTCACCGCTTGACTCTTGAAGCTCTTCAAGGTCAATTTGCCTCCCACTGTCCCCTTGGCCTATGAGTTCTCTCTCGCGAACGACTCCTCTCCTCACAACGAAGATAACATTGTCACTCGGTCTATAGAAGAGATATCCAAAGGATTTCTGTGGGTAGCTGATGAAAATACACCGCTCACTACGAGGTTCGAGCTTGTCGTGAGTCTCGCGTCTCACGAAAGCCTCGCAACCCCAAACCTTGATGTGTGCTAAGGAGGGAACCTTCCTTGTCCACATCGCATGAGGTGTTTTGGCAACCTTCTTAGTTGGGAATAGATTAAGGATATGGGCGGCAGTCTCTAAGGCATACCCCCATAATGCGATAGGTAACGAAGCTCGACTCATCATGGAACGAACAATGTCCAACAAGGATCGATTGCGCCTCTCAGCCACACCATTAAGCAGTGGTGTCCTAGGTGGCGTCAATTGTGAAATAATCCCACATTCCTTAAGATAGTCTTGGAACTCGATACTAAGATACTTACCACCTCGATCGGATCGGAGCATCTTTATCTTCCTGGCCAGCTGATTCTCCACTTCTTGTTTCAACTCTTTGAATTTTTCAAAGGTTTCTGACTTGTGCTTGATTAAGTAGATATAGCCATATCTACTATAATCATCAGTAAAAGTCACATAGAAACGGTTAGCATCCATGTGGCTGTTCTGAAAGGACCACACACATCGGTGTGTATAAGTTCCAACAAACCTTCACCCCTTTCACAAGTACCAGTGAAGGGTGACTTGGTCATCTTTCCAAGCAAACAAGATTTGCAAGTGTCATCCGACCTTAAGTCGAATGACTCCAAGACTCCAGCCTTTTGGAGTTCGCCTATGCGCTTCTTGTTGACATGTCCAAGACGACAATGTCACAAGCATGCCTTATCCAAATTATCGGAAGAATCAATGTGCAACACATTATTTCCTAAGTTGTCTACAACCATCACAACTTCATATACACCATTACAAGGAAATGCTTTAAAATAAAAAACACCATTATAAAAAGCATTAATAGCACCAATTTCATTATCAAATGAAAAACTAAAACCTTGTTTGTACAAACCATGAAAGGAAATAATATTTCTCGCCATATCAGACGAGTAGCAACAATTATTCAAATCTAATTCTAACCCACTACTAAGCAATAAAGAATAAACTCCAATCTTGGTGACAGGCGACATTTTCCTATTCCCCATGATCAAGTTCATCTTCCCGTGCTCCACATCCCTACTTTTTTTTAGTCCCTGCAAATCAGAACAAATATGAATTCCACAACCTGTATCAAGGACCCAAGAACAAGAATGTGATGAGTTATTAGACAGAATAGTATAAATACCTGCATGGGTGGGTTTAACCTTCCCATCCTTGACATCCTGCAAGTAGTTGGGGCAGCTTCACTTCCAGTGCCCTTTATCATGACAGTAGAAACACTCTGCTTCTTTCGGGTTGGTAAAGGGATAAGCAGAACCAGCTTTGGTCCCACTGGAAGAGGATCCATCAAGAGACTTTCCCTTGCGGCCCTTGGAGGGAGCCTTCCTCTTCTTCCCTTTCCCATGTCCAATTGCCAAGACAGGGGCAGTAGCAGTAGGAGTAGTAACAACAAATTTACCTTTGAGACTACTTTCAACAGTCCTCAAAAGGCCTTGAAGCTTTCTAAGAGTGACCTCCTCCTTGTTCAGATGATAGGTCATACGGAACTGATCATAACATGGAGGTAATGAGTGTAGAATGATATCTATGGCCAACTCTTCATTGAAGTTCACATTCAAATTCAGCAAGCGGTCCATAAACCTTTTCATTTTCTGCAAGTGGGCCGTGATGGATTCTCCATCCTTCATCTTTGTTGTTATCATGGAGGCGATGATTTCATACCTATCTTGACGAGCACTATGATGGTATCTTTCCATCAGGTCTTTGTGCATCTCAAAAGGGTAGAAGTCCTCATAGGACTTTTGGAGTTCAGCTATCATAGTGGCCAACATGATACAAGACACCTTGGTGGCATCCTTCTCATGAGTCCTAAACTCAGCGATCTCCTCAGGAGTAGCAGAAGACCCATCAATTTCCTTAAGCTCTTTGTCGAGGACATATTCCTTGTCCTTGTAACGAGTAACCATCCTGATGTTCCCGATCCAATCATTGAAGTTGGAACCATCAAAGATAACTCTCCCACACAAGTTCATTAGGGAGAAAGAGCTAGTAGGGTTTGAGCCAGAAGAATTGTTGGAAGACATCTGAAAAAAATACAAAGTTTAGATTAGATAAGATTCCTTAATATAACACCCAAATGAAATATTAAGGCTAGGACCCAACACAATATTTTACAATTTGGAAGAGGGATGCTGTAATTTAATTGAAAAATATTTGAAGGTAGGTAAATGACGATTTACCAATTTCCACAATGAAAAACGAAATTGATTATTAAGTTTTAATTGGATTGAAATTCCCAGTTTCTTTTGAGATTCATTAAACTTTTCAATGGCATGTTTAAATCTTGATTATGCACTTCAAGTTTATGACTGGGATACGGAGGATCACAAACAAGGTGTGAATAACCATGCAAATATGCTTGGTACACTCGATGTCATTTATCACCTAACTAATGTGCCGGTTAACCACACACGCTCCATTGATCTATGATAAACATCAAGCTACCCTTTGCCAGCCTTACTAGTCCTTAATGTGCCGGTTAACCACACACGCTCCATTAACGACTTGGCAAGGTGCAAAGTGCAATTTCATGGATTAGCATCAAATTCACATTTTTCCTAAAGTAACTAAGATTGGGAATTTAATAAAACATTTAGTTACTTTATAATTATCATTATACTTTTAACGAGAATTAATGTCCTATCCTACCCGTTCGGCTAACGACCCTCCACCAGTCAAGGAAGCGGTGAGTGAGAGTGGACACCTATTAAACTACCATTTTATAGGCAGTAACCTTATACCCCCTTATAGACCGGCTTCGTGAATGACGCCTACTAACGGTAAGACTGACTTATCTTTTATATATATATAATAATTAAACTTTTAATATTACAACAGTATAAGGGTTGAATTTTAAACTTCTAAAATTCTAGGGTTTGGAATTAAAGTGTTCATAAGTGTGACTTTACAAATTCCAAAACTTGAGGGCAAGTTTTGAAACTCTTCAAAACATTTCATTCCCATAACTTATGAGTTTAATGACTTTTAAAAGTGAGACTTTTCATTTTCCATAATTTGAGGACAAGTTATGGAATTCATTAAAGACATTTAGATCAATATTTTAATTAACAAAATAATCAAATAATTTATCTATGATCTAGTTAAACTCATAAGACAAGATAATTCATATCAACAATTTGCAAGAAATTAGCCTAATCATATAAACTAATACAAATCTTGAAATTTTGACAATTATCTTTTAATTGGATGAGCATGATCACTAGCATATCAAGAAAACATATTTTATGTTTCAAAAAACAGTTTGTGGTAATGATCCTAATCCAATTCTGGCCAAACACTCAAAATTCTGCAACCAAAACCTTCAACTCGACGAGTGCATGAACCTGACTCGTCGAGTTGCCCTTTTACTGAGTGGACTCGTCGAGTCAGCCAGTGGACTCGGCGAGTTCATAAGTCAGAGGCCAGAAAATCGATTTTTTCAACTTTGAAAACTAATAAGCATCAAGTATAACAGAAAACAATCCTAGGCACTGATACCACTGAAGGGTTTTGAGCACTCTAACAACCTTATGGTGCACATGCAACCCTAGATGCTTTGGATCTATGTTTTCTCTAATTATACATGCAATTTGATTTTCCAAAGCACACATCCTAACTAGCATACAATTTGATAATTATACAATATAACTGGTTGGATAACTTACCTCTTAGTAGGACTTGTAGTTCTTGGCCTTCAAAAGCTTTAGCACCTCAAGTGTGATGCCTTTAATGTGGCACAAACACCAAGTGCAAAAGGAGGCTTGAGAGAATAAGTTGCTTAGTACAAAAATCAGTTTACACTCTCCAAGAATGTATGTGGCAACCGAATGTCCCATGACTCTTTATATTACTTAGGCTCCATGGGTTAAACCTCCATGGACTATCCATGTTGGTTTAGCCCATCCTAAATAACCATGGATCATTGGACTACACTATAAGAATCATCGATTTACCAAATCAGTCCCCGTATATTTAATTAGTCTCTTTTGATCACTAAATTAATTCCAAATTAATTCTTGATCAATACTAATTAAATAATATGATTTCACAATAATATATTATACTTGTAATATATTAACAAATCACAAATAACCTTATTCTCAAAAGTACATCCTATCAAATTGCATTGGTGAACGCAACCCAAAAGGACCATGCTACTATTGGGTCAAGTACATACAAATTATAGTTATGGGCTTAGACACCTAATCCAACAAGTATTCCATCCTGAGGATGATTGGACTCGTAGTATGTGGGCATTCCAACCCGATGGTTGTGGGCGGAGGGTATACCATCCCGAGGATGAATGGACCCGTAGTATGTTGGCATTCCAACCCAATGGTTGAGGGCCTGGGGTATTCCAACCCGATGGTTAATTAGAGCCATAGTATGTTGTTTGTGATTACGTGTAAGTTGTTATTGTTGGGTTTTGTATACTACAACATCTTGTGGTGCACATACAACCCTAAAAGCTTTGGATCTATGTTTTCTCTAATTATACATGCATATAGTTTCCAAAGCTTTAAGCCTACAACTAGCATACAAATAACATATGTATAATAAGACAAGTTTTAGACATACCTCTTGATGTTGTTGATGTTTCTAGGAAGTCTTTGGCCTTTAAGAACTTAGTGCCCCAAGTGTTGCACCTCAAATGGAATCACAACACATCTAGGACAAGGGATGACATTTTGAGAGAGAATTCGATGCACCAAAATCGTCCATCTTTTTCTAAGAATAGAAGCACACGAAATTGATCATGAAGTAACATATTTATATGTAGGATTCCAAAGGTCATGGGTAAAACCCAAATCCATACCCATGGGTTTTATGATCTATTGTTCGTGTTCCCAACTATTTATGTATCCATACATATACTTAGTCCGATATGGATCATAAGCCCAAACCATATAAATATAACCAATTACCATAATTAGTCCCCATAGATTTAATTAGTCTCTTTTGATCACTAAATTAATTCCAAACTAATTCTTGATCAATACTAATTAAATCATATGATTTCATATTAATATATTAGAACTTATAATATATTAATAAATCATATATAACCTCTTCTCAAAAGTCCATCCTAACAAATTGTCCTGATGATATGCAACCCAAATGGACCATGCTACTCTCGGGTCGAGTACATACCAATAATAGTTATGGGCTTAGACATCTAATCCAACAGTCTCACACTTGGATAAGTCTAAAACTATTATTGCAAATCCTGACTAGCAATCGTAGCTCTTAAAAGCCGCTGTCGAACTCTGATATAGTCAATGACGTGTCCATTAGATAAGGGATCATATATTCCTCCATTCCAGATATCGTATAGACCGAGACATGGATTATAATCATTCTCTATGTCCATCTATTGTTTCTGGATTTCTGATTTATGACGACCGACTAATTGAACAAATCAAATCAGTCCAGGCCCGACCGAGCAGTTAGGGTTGTCATCACTAAATCATCGAGGGGCCCACAGATATCGCTTTTATCCACATGGGGTAAAAGGAATTGATAAACTCCGAATCATATGCTTGCTCTATTTACTTATCAAATTACATACAACAATGTGTTTTATAACACCAAGTTACTGGTGCGTTTTCACATATGTCAATGTGCAACCGACTCGTAACTACAACTCACACGTCTCCGTTCGAAGAATATAAGATATTATCGTCTCATGATCACTCATGATAAAATCCATGAAGTGATTCAAATGAGCGTGGGTTTAATCCAATACTCGAATCTTATTACAGGAGCACTCATGAATACTGCAACTATGTATAAAACATCTAGACATACTACATACCCATTCATGACAGTATTGCCTCAATACCTACTTCCAAAGTATGATCGACTGTGGATGGTTTGAATAATCTAGTTTATCCGGGAAGTCAAAACATGAAAAGTGAAACACAAGAATAATACTAATCCTATATGGCCCCAAAACTTTTGAGTCATATTGATTACTCATTATTCATTGTATAATGTTTCAAATAATCAACTTAATACTTGAATTAAAACAATAGCTATGCCATGCTCCAAGCATGTACAATATGTTTGTCTACGGTCTTTTCTTTGTGGAATAGATCAATTGAAAACATTTCAATGATACTCATTTTTACAATTCCAAATCCTTATGATAAATGTAAGAATACAAGGTTCTTTGCCATTTACTGAAATTTATTAGATTCTAAACTTATATGCAATGATCCTCTTGTAATGACTATCCACAAAAGGTCAAAAAGACTTTGCTACAGACATTTCAAAGTATTCCAATGGAGAGCAATTCCATGGAAACAAAGTCTCACATTCAAAGTACATTCCTTTGAACATCCTGCTTGCATTAAGTTTTCTAATCTTACACAGATTTAAAGATTAACTTACACTTATGGAAACATTTCCATATTCCCATTTTAACTATCACTTTTGAACAAGAGTTGCCTCTTTTCAGAATATGTCAATACGGTCCTTCCAAAATTAACACTATACTTCCAACTGTCCATGAGCAACCAATATTTGGTAAGCCTCAGATTGTCCTCGATAATTGCTAAATCATTTTAGTCATATACAATTCTGGTCCTTTTTCCCTCTTAATTCCCTAGGCATTTGGAAAATTCAGAACACGTAGAAATATTATAGCATATGCAATCGATCCTATACCCGAAGGTTGTGGGATACGATTCATAATGTCTCACATAAAGACATGATCCTAGACCAGTCTTTTTGCTATAATTTTTTTTTCTATTAGCCATGTTCTCAAAATTCAGACTATGAAGAGGGATGCCGTAATCATAATCAAATATTGAGAACGCAATTAATATTTCCATATATTAGAATTTCCTTATGTTGAACCATTCCAACATAACATTCATATATATATATTTGACTAAGTTTGATTAAAATCACAATCTAAGCTTTTAGAATTGAAATGAAGTATAAATTCATCTCCCTTAATTATAGCAAAACAACTTTTCAAACTCTGCAACTTGCAAATTGAACTTTTGTTTTCAATAATTAACATTGCTAACTTGCAACACTTACCATAACTAATTATGCTCCCACTAACATAATAATTACTCTACTAGCATAACACTTAGGCTCCCACTAGCTTTGACATGTACCCAGAAATCAGCTGGACTTACCAAAGTTCAGATTTCTGATACGAAATTCTTTGATAAGACTTTATCAAAATCATACACCTTTCCTTAGATATCTCACATGTATGTCTAGACAATTATGAAGAGGGATGTCGTAATCATAATGTTTAGACCTTTTCCATTGCTCACAATTCGAATTATGAAAAGAGATGCCGTAATCATAATTGAATTTGAGAATGCAAATATCACAACTGTTATTTTCTTAAAATATACTTAGTGAAAGCGTTTCCTCACCATCATTTTCATGAATCGAAGAGAAACCTTATGACACTTAGATTTTATGGTGTATGTGTTCCTATCCATATGGATTTGTCATAACCATAATCATATGACAAGGTTAGTGACAAATCCAAACGCATATGGACTGAACGTGTTCAATCTTAACTTCTTTCCACTTGGTAGAACAAGGGCCTACCATTGCTTCCAGGTTGTCATGCAAACAATTGATTACTCATAGAACTCACATACATAGTCAACTTTAACTGGAATGAACACAGAAATAAGAATATATCAACACGATAGGTTACAAACCTCAAGTCGTGTGCTAGTGTTTAACAATAGGTTTACTCTTGATTAGTTCTTGAAACTTTCAAGATCTTTAAGACTCCCACTGACCTCTTGACATATAAGATTCTCTGTCAAGAACCATTCCTTGACAAAAAAAATATTCAGGAGTTAGTGTGGATTCTTATCAAGAGAAACACTTCACACAATTGGCCTTAGTTGGTCTTTGTTTTATCCAAAACATCACAACTTACCAATTTCAAATGTACAAGAGTAAAACACTCTTACTCTACATTTGATAAGTATTTTAAACCTTTCTTAAGATTATGTCACTCAAGGTTACAATCTTGGAGTATGACTCTTAAGACTTGTTTTGGGAACGAAGTATGACTCATCTTCTTGATTTAACCATTTCAACAATTCACGATTCCTCTTCTTAGCCATACAAATGCACTAAGATGTCTTTAGAGGATCAATTGTGATATGGTTTTCCATAATAATTAAAATGATCATAAAACATGATACTAAAGTACTCTCTTATCTTTTCAGATTGGAGAAAATTTTATCTTTCTGCCTAATTTGGTTCTTCTTATTAGTCCTGCCATACATTGAAACTTTTCCAATGTTCCAGAATTATACTTAAACTTGTAAGCATAACAATGTTTACTAAACTTTAATAAATCATGACGAATACCCTTATCATTCTTTGTGGTGGACCTGATCAGCGCACAACCAAGTGTACCCGATCTCCTAGTCCTTCACTTGATTCACATATACATGTGAACAAGGAAGTAGTCTTAATTTCCTAAAGATGAAAATTCTCATTAATCATACAATATAGGTTGCATGGTTCCAAGTTTCTATCCAACTAAAACTTGGGTGACGAGAATGTTTCCTTATTTGGTAAATTATGACACTACCACAAACGAAAGAATCAAATCCATTTTCCAATATTGCTATCAATGGAATCATATAAACAACAATTTTTTCACAAATGCCATTGTAAGGATACTTAAAATAAATAAAATCAAAATTTTCCTTTTATTTTAAAATTACGGAAAAAACTTATCCTTACAACGCAAATACATATGAAAACAATGTTGTTATCCATTCCTAAGCAATCTATCATGACTCTTAGCAGCAGCTTCAAAATCCTGATCTTCGAATCATGCGATCAAAATCCATTTTTGCGATCAGATTCAGCATACTCTTCTTCTAAGCTTCCACTCTTTTTCCGATTCTACAAAACATCAAAATGCGACCTAGTCACATCATGTAATAAGAATCTCCAAATAGGAACTTAATAGCGTTAGATAGTGGACTTTACCTGAAGCATAGTTAAAATTTTGACTTTTACCATCCTAGTGAACTTTCAGGTAAATAGGGCAGCTTCGCAACTAATGCCCCTTCTTTTGGAAATAAAAACATATGGACTCTTTAGTAATGGTACATGGGACTATCTACGACTTAGCCTTTCTCTTTACCATTTTGTCAACCGGGTTGACTATGGCCGATCCCTTTCCATTGGGAAGAGAAGACTTTTATGGACTTCCAATGTTTCCATTGTCAATGTCCATGTAAGTTCGGGAAGTAGATCTTCCAATCAAATTTGCCTTACCAGTGCTCCAAATCATTGCTGATTCAGCAACAACAAGCAAATAGGTAAGATCGTTAAGGGTCATGTCGTGGTCTGTCACATAATAGTCCTTAATGAACTCACTATATGACTCAAAAAGTGATTGAAGAACCCAATCAATAGTCAACTTCCTTGAGACTTCGACACCCAACTCTCCCAACTTGTCAATACGAGACTTCATCTCCAAGATGTGAGTACATATAGACACTGCTTTCCAATATGGATTGAGTGACCTTGAACTTTTCAAGAACTTGTGGGTTAGGGAGAAAAGGGGAGAATAATTGGAGGATGTGGAGGAAGTAAAGTACGATTTCCAGTCCCATTAATGCACAACAACGAGATTAATCTTTCACCTTGATCGTCATTTGGGATATCATCTTCATTAGGATAGCTTTATCCAAAAGGATAAGGAAGACCATAGTTGTCATAACTAGACATCTATGAGGGAGAAATTCAAGTTTAGTTGATTTAAGCCCTTAATATAACACCCAATATGAAATATTAAGGCTATGACCCAACACAATATTTTATAACTTGAGGACAAGTTATGGAGTTCATAAAAACATTAAGATCAAATATTCCAATTAACACAATAATCAAATAATTTTTCTATGATCTAGATCAAACTCATAGGTAAAGATAATTCATATTAACAATTTTCAAGAACTTAGCTAATCACATAAACTAACACAAATCCTGAAACTTTGATAATTATCCTTTATTTGGATGAGGATAATCATTACCATGGCATGAAAATCAAATTTTATGAACAAAAACATTTTGTGGTAACGATCCTAATCCAAAACAGGCCAAAAAAACTCGAAAATATGCATCAAGGACAACCAACTCGTCGAGTGCATGAGCTGACTCGTCGAGTTGGTCAACTTTGTGAGTGGACTCGGCGAGTCACTCATCCAACTCGGCGAGTCGAAGGAAAAAACCATGCAACTCGTCGAGTTAAGCACTGGACTCGGCGAGTTCTGCTGTCAGAGTGCAGAATATTCGATTTTTTAACTTTGAAAGCCAATAATAACATCAAATATAATAGAAAACAACCCATGGCTCTGATACCATTGTTGGGTTTTGTATACTACAACATCCTATGGAGCACATACAACCCTAAAAGCTTTGGATCTATGTTTTCTCTAATTATACATGCATATAGTTTCCAAAGCTTTAAGCCTACAACTAGCATACAAATAACATATGTATAATAAGACAAGTTTTAGACATACCTCTTGATGTTGTTGATGTTGCTAGAAAGACTTTGGACTTTAAGAACTTAGTGCCCCAAGTGTTGCACCTCAAATGGAATCACAACACATCTTGGACAAAGGATGATATTTTGAGAGATAATTCCATGCACCAAAATCGCCCATTTTTTTTCTAAGAATAGAAGAACACAAAATTGATCATGAAGTAACATAATTATATGTAGGATTCCAAAGGTCATGGGTAAACCCGAAATCCACACCCATGGGTTTTATGATCCATGGTTCATGTGGCCCAACTCTTTATGTATCCATACATAAACTTTGTCCTATATGGGTCATTAGCCCAAACCATATAAATATAACCAATTACCATAATTAGTCCCCATAGATTTAATTAGTCTCTTTTGATCACTAAATTAATTCCAAACTAATTCTTGATCAATACTAATTAAATCATATGATTTCATATTAATATATTAGAACTTATAATATATTAATAAATCCTATATAACCTCTTCTCACAAGTCCATCCTAACAAATTGTCCTGATGATATGCAACCCAAATGGACCATGATACTCTCGGGTCGAGTACATACCAATAATAGTTATGGGCTTAGACATCTAATCCAACAATTAGGTGTGTGGGTATTTTGGGGGAACTCACTAAGCTTCGGGTTTACAGTTTTGGATTTTTTTCAGGTACTTTAGAGGATCGCGGGAAGGCGAAGGCGTGATCGTGCACGTCCTCTCATTTTAATGATCTTGATTTCTGGGATACTCTGATGTCTAAACTATTTTGAAAACACTTTGTAATAACTTAATGGTTTGAATGGTTGAAAAAGTTTTAAATTGGCTTGATTTTTATGGATGTTACAAGTTGGTATCAGAGCCTTAGTTTGAGTGAATTGGAGGAACACTCGTGGGAATCCAGTCTCAAACTAAGGAAAAAGATTTTCAAATGATTTTCAAAAGGTTTTCAAAATAATTAATGGAGGGTGCAGAGTGTACGATCAGCCGGAGCCAGTAAGTAGACCCCAAAATACCATGCGGTTATTTGATACTATGATATGTTAGAATGGCATGCTAGTGATAGGCTAGGGATCTTCATGAACTGCATGATAGACTTGCCTGATTTTATGATGCCTGATAGCCTAGGATTTCTTTCTATGAAATTGACATGTTACTGTAGTTGCTTAGGGTATGCATCATAGTTATACATAATTAAGATCTTATAGCCTGAGAATGTTTGGTTTGGCCTTATTTCCTGTTCTTGTTTGAAGAAGGGCTTAGGGTAGGATCAGGTATTCGAAAGTCTATAGGGTCCAACGTTATGTATGACTAGCATACACTAGTGGTGCAGGGATGGTGGAAGTTTCATAGGTGAGTTATGCAGAGTCAGTTGGCCGGTCATGAGATACTTAGCATTCCTCTAGGAGTGAGGATTGAGCGATCACCATACGTGTGTATATTTTTAGGGCGTTGTGATGATACTTGCGACAAATATGGGTAGGTGTGGAAGGTAGTATGGGCCCGTACTACTGAAAGCACAGGGCCCATATGCGTAGCAAGGAAGTCACAACCCCTAGGGTTTAATTGGGAGTTGGTTCCCTGTTATTCATGCGTATTATCTGATATCTTCCTTGTGTATTTTCAGTATGGTGGTTACGAGGCGTTTTGGGACTGGATCCGGATCGGGATCAGGACAGGGTAGTCAAAGTGCCCCGAAAGCACACGACACTATCGGCCAGGATAGACCAGCATTGATAGAGGATCGTGTCAGGGAGATCATCCGCGAGGTGGTGGTCGAGATTGTCCGGGGTCAGATTCCGGAGATGTTTGGGACTATTAAGACCGCCATGATGGAGTATTTTGATGACAGATATGCAACCCTAGCTAAGACGGCTGCCGCAACAGCTACAGCTGCTGTAACAACGGCATGGGGATGAGTCAGTCAGACTTTTTAGTACCGGGACTTCGACAACACGAAGCCCCCAACTTTTGATGGGAATCAGGACCCCATCAAATCCATGAAGTGGCTTTCAGATGTGGAGGGGTGTTTCTTCACATGTTCATGTCCTACTGACCAGGAGGACAGATGTGCCCTGAACCTGCTGAGGTCCAGGGCAAAGGACTGGTGGAGGTTGATGAATGGGTCTTACACTGATGATCAGAGAGCTGCGATTACTTGGGAGCAGTTCAGGGATATGTTCCGCGCCCGCTACATTCCACGGGTCGAGCGGGAACGGTTAGCCCAGGAGTTCTTGGAGTTGAGACAGGATGGTGAGACGATGACAAAGATCACCCGTATGTTCACATAGAGGGCGATGTTCTGCCCGAAGTTTGATTCTGAGCAGGCTCAGATGACACGTTATCTGAGCATGCTCAATACTAACATTCGTTAGTTTGTGGCTCCCCATCGTTGTGATACTCTCTTGGAGTTACAGGAGGCCGCTAGGTGACGTGAGCTAGATATTGAGCTGCAGTTGAGAGAGCAGTGGCATGCCCCGACATAGTCATAGCCGGCGCCAAAGCGGTCTAAGACCGCCGATACTAGGTCTAGAGGTTAGTCGGGCCGCACTTGTGGGAAGTGGTGGAAGGTTCATTCGGGGGTTTGCCGATCGGGGAGCGGGTGCCACAAGTGTGGCAAGCAGGGTCATCTTGCCAGGGATTGCAGGCAACAGACTCCAGCTTCCGGAGTCAGACTTTGTTACCATTGTGAGCAGGTGGGCCATATGAAGGCCCAGTGTCCCCTACTAGCCGCCAAGCCGGTGCAGGTTCCCGCGTCGGCTACACTGAGGATTACTGCTGGTATGTTTCTATCCCTTATCTTACTGATTATATCTGTTTTATGCTTATATGTTGTACTTGTGGTTAGGTACGTTTTTAGTGAACTCCTTACCTGCATTTTTATTATTCGACTCGGGGGCGAGTCGGTCGTTTGTCTCTCAGTCATTCAGTCGGGAGTTCGGTTTTCCAGTAGGAGAGCTAGAGTGTACGTTGCGAGTCTCTATCGTCAACGAACACGGGGTTTCCACTTCTTCAGTCTATTGGGGTTGCGTGTTGGAGATCTTCGAGGTATCTTACCCGATAGACTTGATTCCGATTCCCATGGGAGAAGTGTGTGGGATCATGGGTATGGACTCGCTTAGTCACTTCGGTGCCATGATCAACTGCGAGGTTCAACGAGTGGTAGTTCGAACCCCAAGTGGGGGAGAACTGATTGTCTACGGCGAGGGCACCAGATTGGGATCAGGGTTTTGTTCGACTGCCAGGGCTCGGAAGTACATTCAGCATGGGTGTGCAAGTTATTTAGTGTATGTGGTGGATACGCGGGTCAGAGATCAGATTTCAGTTTTGGAGGTTCCAGTAGTCAGGGAGTTTGCTGACGTGTTCCCGAAGGAGTTACCCGGAGTGCCTCCGGAGAGGCAGGTCGAGTTTAGGATTGACCTAGTGGCAGGTGTGGCCCCTATCGCCAAGGTGCTGTACCGATTGTCACCACCACAGATGCAGGAGCTGTCATCACAGCTGCAGGAAATGCTGGGCAAGCAGTTCTCCATGGGGAGCGCCGATCCTCTTCGTTAGGAAGAAGGATGGTTCACACTGGATGTGCATTGACTACCGGGAGTTAAACAAGTTGACGGTGAAGAACCGTTATCCACTCCCGAGGATAGATGATCTTTTCGATCAGTTGCAGGGAGCATCTTGGTTCTCCAAGATAGACCTGAGGTCTGGGTACCATCAGGTCAGGTTCAGGGAGGAGGACGTGGAGAAGACCGTATTCCGAACTCATTATGGACATTACGAGTTCTTGGTGATGCCGTTTGGGCTCACCAACGCGCCAATAATATTTATGGACCTGATGAATCGGGTCTGTAGACAGATGCTCGATCGCTCGGTCATCGTATTTATAGACGATATCTTGGTGTACTCCAAGACTCGAGAGCAGCATGAGGAGCATCTTCGAGAGCTATTGGGAGTCTTGAGACGAGAACGGTTGTATGCCAAGTTCTAGAAGTGCGAGTTCTCGTTAACGAGGAGGGGATTTTGGTCGATCCGGCTAAAATCAAGGCGGTTATGCAGTGGGAGGTTCTAAAATCTCCCTCAGATATCAGAAGCTTCTCGGGATTGGGAGGGTACTACCGGAGATTCATACAAGATTTCTTCAAGATTATAGTACCCCTCACTCATCTGACGAGGAAGGGGTGGATTTCCGGTGGGGCCCCGAGCAGCAGAGGGCGTTTGAGACCCTCAGACAGCGACTTTGCGAGGCTCCAGTCTTGACTCTCCCGGAGGGAGTTGAGGATTTTGTAGTATTCTGTGATGCATCCATCACAGAACTGTGAGCGGTCCTCATGCAGAGAGGATGAGTGATAGCCTACGCATCGCGACAGTTGAAGCCGCACGAGACGAGATACCCTACCCATGATCTGGAGTTGGGAGCAGTGGTATTCGCTCTCAAGATTTGGTGACATTACCTCTATGGGGTTCGTTGGACCATATACACGGACCACAAGAGTTTGAGACACATCATGGATCAGCCAAACCTGAATATGAGACAGTGCAGGTGGCTTGACGTGGTCAAGCATTATGATTGCGAAATCCTTTACCATCTTGGTAAAGCGAATGTGGTCGCGGACGCTCTGAGCCGCAAGTCAGCTGGATCTTCTACTCCAGTGATGTGTATGAGTATATCAGTGGATTCTCCACTGTTAAGTTTAATCATGGAACTTCAGGCTGAGGGTATGTGACTGGAGAAGTGGAAACTTGAGAGGATTCAGGGTGAGAACACCCGGTTTGTGCAGGATAGCCGGGGGTTGTTGTGTTGGATAAGGTGTCTAAGTCCATAACTATAATTGGTATGTACTTGACCCAATTTGGCATGGTCCATTTGGGTTGCGTGGCATCGGAACAATTTGGATAGACTTTTGTGAGAAGAGGATATTTATGGTTTATTAATATATTATAAGTTCTAATATATTAATATGAATTATTTAATTAGTATTGATCAAGAATTAGTTTGGAATTAATTTTGTGATCAAAAGAGATTAATTAAATAAAGGTAAATCATTCATTCTTATATGGTGGGCTTATGATCCATAGTTCTTCATCTTGGGCTAAACCCATGTGGTGACCCATGGATGCTCCATGGAGTCTAAAACCCATGGATCATGAGGAATATGGAAAGACATGAGTTACATGGTGTAACCCTAATACACATACTATATAAAGAAGCCTCATCCTTGTAAAATCGGCACTTACGTGATACTAGTGAGGGCTAGCCAATTTTGGTGCATATCAATCTTCTCTCAAGTTATTCCAAGTTGTTGGTGGTGTTATGTGAAGCATTTGAGGCATCACATTTGGGTTGCTAGGCTAACAAAGTCCGAAGGAATCCAAGCTACAAGAAATGTATGTCATTCTACTACTTTTTATATTACGTATACCCCATGATATGCTAGTTAGGATTAAACCTTGAAAAAATGAAAGTTTGCATGTATAATAGAGAAAACATAGATCCAAGGTTTCTAGGGTTGCATGCACACCATAGGAGTGTTAGAATGCTCAAAACCCATTAATGGTATCAGAGCCTAGGTTTGTTTTCAATTATACTTGATGCAAATTGCTAAAAAAAATCGATTTTCTGCTCACTGTTCAGTGAACTCGCTGAGTCCATTGGGGGGACTTAACGAGTCCATGTGAAAATTCATCCAACTCGTCGAGTTGGTTCTTGCACTCGACGAGGAGGAGGCCCTGAGTGCTGAATTTCGAGTTTCAATGCTGGAATTGGACTAAGATCATTACGCTAAACTGTTTTTAGATTGTTAAACCTATTTTTGATGTGGTAATGATTGTGCTTATCCGATTTCAATGGTAATTGTCAAAGATTCCAGTTTTATATTAAGTTCATATGATTCTTGAAAATTATGTTGGGTTTTGAGCATTCTAACCCTCCTATGGTGTATATGCAACCCTAAATACCTTGGATCTATGTTTTCTCTATTATACATGCAAATATCAATTTTCCAAGGTATTTATCCTAACTAGCATATTATGAAATACAAGTAATATAAAATCTAGTAGAATTACATACCTCTTTGTTGGTGCTTGATTCCATGGAGCTCAAGAGCCTAGTGCCCCAAGTGTGACACCTCAAATGGTTCACACAACACCATGAACACTTGTAATAACTTGAAAAAAACTAGAACACTTCTATAATCGGTTTGCCCTCACTTTTTCTCTAGTGGCCGATTTCTTCAATAATAAGATCATTATATAGTTAGTCACAATTAGGGTAAACCCTAATTGTCATGGCTTTCCATTTCCTTGGATCCATGGGTTCAAATACACCATGGAGCATCCATGGAGTATCCTATGGGTTTTAGCTCAACTTAATAATCCATGGAGTCTTAGCCCACTATACAAGTATGGATATTTACACAATCAACCCATATATTTAATTAGTCTTCTTTTGATCACTTAATTAATTCTAGATTAATTCTTGATTAATACTAATTAAATAATCTTATTAATATATTAGAACTTATAATATATTAATAAACCTTAAGTGTTATTTCTCTCATTTTAGTCTATCCAAATGCATGATGCCATGCAACCCAAATGGACCATGCCGGGTCGGGTCAAGTATATACCAATTATAGTTATGGACTTAGACACTAATCCAACAGTCTCCCACTTGGATAAGTCTAATAACTATTATTGCAAGTACGCCTTCACAACCCGACCAGCAATCGTAGCTCTTAAAGGCTGCTGCTGAACTCTGAACAAATCAATGACACGTCCATTAGATAAGTGATCATATATTCCTCCATTCTAGATATCATATGGACTGAGACATGGATTATAATCAATCTCTCTGTCCATTTGTTGTTTCCCGATGTCTGATTTATGATGACTGACTAATTGAACAAATCAAATCAGTCCAGGCTTAGCCAAGCACTTAGGGGTGCCATCACTAATTCATCGAGGGGCCCACATATATCGCTTTTATCCCATTAAAGGTAAAAGGAATGGATAAACTTCGACTAATATGCTTGTACTGACTACTTGTTGAATCATACACAAAGGCACGTTTTATAACATCGAGTTACCAATGCGTTTTCGTGCAATCAATGTATAACCAACTCATAGTCAACAACTCATATCTCTAGGTTTGAAGAATATAAGATATTATCGTCTCATGATTCAATCGTGATAAAATCCATGAAGTGATTCAAATGAGCGTGGGTTGAATCCAATACTCAGAACTTATGAGCACTCATGAATGTTGTGGCAACCATTGCTATGTCTAATGCACCTTAGACAAATCTTACAAGCCAGATTCATAACAGTCTTAATTCATATCTACTTCCAACATATGACCGACTGTGGATGGTTTGAATAACTTAGTCATTCAGGAAGAACGACCTAGTTATTCTGGAAGTCAAAACATGCAAAGTGAAACACAAGAATAATCCTTAATCCTATATGGTCCCAAACTCTTGAGTGTAAATAAAAACCCTTTTATCTAAGCACCATATTGATTACTCATTATTCATTGTTTCTATTTATCAACTTAATACTTGAATTGAAACAATAGTCATGCCATGCACCAAGCATGCATACTATGCTCATCCAAACAATAGCTATGCCATACTCCAAGTATGCACACTATGTTTACATGTGGTCCTCTATTTCTGAAACAGATCGATTGACAATATTTCAATGATGCTCATTTCACAATCCCAATCCTCTTGTCATTTACTGTAATATGTTAGATTCTAAACTTATATGCAATGATCCTCTTGTAATGACTATATCCAAAAGTCAAAAAGACTTGGCAACAAACATTACAAAGAATTCCAATGGAGATCAATTCCATGGAAACGAAGTCTCAAATTCAAAGTACATTCCTTTGAACATCCTTCTTGCATTAAGTTCTCTAATCTTACACAGATTCAAAGAATAACTTCCACCTATGGAAACAATTCCATATTACCATTTTGACCATCACTTCTGAACAAGAGCTGCCTCTTTTCAAAATATGTCAATATGGTCCTTACTCTATACTTCTAATTGTCCATGAGCAACCAATCTTTGGCAAACCTCAGATTGTCCTCGAAAATTTGCTTAATCATTTTAGTCATATCCAGTTCTATTCCTTTTCCATTTTAATGCCTTAGGCATTTGGAAAATTTAGAATGGATTATAGCACATGTAATCGAACCTATACCCGAAGCATATAGGACACGATTCGTGCTATAAATTTTTTATTTGCCATGTTCTCACAATTCGAACTATGAAGAGGGATGCCGTAATCATAAACGAATTTTGAGAATGCAACATATATAGAATTTCCTTATGTTGAACCATTCCAGCATAACATTCATATATATATTCTTGACTAAAGTTGATTAAAATCTCAATCTAAGCTTGTAGAATTGGAATGAAGTATAAAATCCTCTCCCTTAATTATAGCAAAACAACTTTTCAAAGCGAATTGAAACTTTTTGTTTTCTATAATTAACATTGCTAGCTTGCAACATAATCATCATGCTCCCACTAGCATAATGATTATTATCTTACTAGCATAACACTTATGCTCCCAATAGCTTTGACATGTATCCAGAAATCAACTGGACCTCTAGAGATCAATACTTTATTGTCTTTCTTACCAAAGTTCAGATTTCTGATACAAGATTGCTTTGATAATACTTTATCAAAATCATACACCTTTCCTTAGATAGCTCACATGTTTGTCTAGACCTTTTGAAATTCTCACTAGTTAGTGTGCCGGTTAACCACACACACTCCACTAACTATATGAGAATGCAAATATCACAACTGCTATCTACTTAAAATCTTCTTAGTGAAAGCGTTTCCTCACCATCATTTTCATGAATAGAAGAGAAACCTTATAACACTTAGATTTTATGGTGTAAGTGTTCCTATCCATGTGAATTTGTCATAACCATAATCACAAGACAAGGTTAGTGGCAAATCCAAACACATATGGACTGAACTTGTTCAATCTTAATTTCTTGCCTCCCGGCAGCACAAGGCCTACCATTGCTTCCAGGTTTTTATGCAACCATTTGAGAACTCTCATAACTCATATGCAAAGCCAACTTTAATTGGAATGGGCACAAAAATATGATATGTCAACACGATAGGTTACAAACCTCAAGTCGTGGGCTAGTGATTAACAAATATCTTGATTAGTTCTTGAAACTATTTCATGATCTTTTTTAAACTCCCACTGTCCTCTTGACATATAAGACTCTCTTGCCCAATATTCAAGAGATAGTGCGGATTCTTTTACAAACACTTCACACAATTGGCCTTAGTTGGTCTTTGTTTTATCCAAAACATCACAACTTACCAATTTCAAATGTACAAGAGTAAGAAAACATTTTACTCTATATTTGACAAGTGTTTTAAACCTTTCTTAAGATTATGTCACTCAAGGCTCAATCTTGGAGTATGACTCTAAGATTTTATTTTGGAATGAAGTATGATTTATCTTTTGATTTAACCATTTCCACAATTCACGATTCCTCTCCTTAGCCAACAAATGCACTAAGGTGTCCTTAGAGGATCAATTATGATATGGTTCCATAATCACTAAGATAATCATAAAACAAGATACACAAGTACTCTCCCATCTCTTCAGATTGGAGAAACTTTTATCTTTCTGCCTTATTTGATTCTTCTTATTCATTCTGCCATATATTGAAACTTTTCCAATGTTTCAGAATTACACTTAAACTTGTAAGCATAATCATATTTACTAAACTTTAGTAAATCATAACGAATAATCTTATCAACCTTTGTGGTGGACCTGACCAGTGCACAACCGAATGTACCCGATCCTTTAGTCCTTCGCTTGACTCACATGCGGATGTGAACAAGGAATTAGTCTTAATTTACCAATGATGAAAAATCTCATTCATCACACAACACAACTTGCATGATTCCAAGTTTCTATCCAACTGAAACTTGGATGATGAGAATCTTTCCTTATTTGATAAATTATGACACTACCACAAACGAAAGAATCAAATTCATTTTCCAATATTGCTTATCGATGGAAACATATAAACAACAATTTTTCACAAATGCCTTTGTAAGGATACTTAAAATAAATAAAATCAAAACATTTCTTTTATTTTAAAACTTGCGGAAAAACTTATCCTTACAATGCAAATTCATATGAAAACTTTGTTGTTATCTATTCCTAAGCAATATCTCATAACTCTTATGCAGTGGCTCAAAATTCTGGTCATCGAACCATGCGATCAGAATCAGCACACTTTTTCTTTAAGCCTCCTTTGATTCTTTAAAAATATCAAAATGTAATTACATTACATCATGTATTAAGAATCACAAAAGGAGACTTAATAGAGTTAGATAGTGGACTTTACCTGAAGCAAAGTCAAATTTTTGACTTTTACCAACCTTATGAAATTTCAGGTAAATTGGGCAGCTTCGCAACCAATGTCCCTTTTATTGGCAAAAGAAATATATGGACTCTTTGGAAATGGTATATGGGACTATCTCAGACTTAGCCTTTCTCTTTACCATTAGGTCAAACGACTTGACCATGGCCGATCCCCTTTCAATTGGGAAGAGAAAGTCTTTCTGGACTTCCAATGTCACCATTTTCAATGTCCAAATAGGTTTGGGAAGTAGATCTTCCAATCTAATTTGCTTTACCAACGCCCCAAATCATTGCTGATTCAGCATCATCAAGCAAATAGGTAAGATCATTAAGGGTCATGTCGTGATCTGTCATCGGGGAGTGACTGAAGAACCAAGTCAAAAGCCAGCTACCTCGAGACTTCGACACCCGACTCTCCCGGCTTGTCCATATGTGACTTAACCTCTAAGATGTAAGTAGATATAGACTTTGCTTGCCAATAGGGATTGAGTGACTTAGAACTTATCAAGTCTTGAAACTTGTAGGATAGGGAGATTTATTGGAGGAGGTGGAGGAAGTGAAGTATGATTTCCAGTCCCAGTAATGCACAACAAAGGGACTGATCTTTCACCTTTGGTTGCCATTTGGGATATCATCTTCATTAGGAAGCTTGTTCCTAAAGATTTGGGAAGACCATAGTTGTCTGAAGGAGACATCTATAAGGGAGAAATTCAAGTTAGTCGATTTAAAGTCCTTAATATAACACCCAATATGAAATATTAAGGCTAGGACCCAACAACCTATTTATAACCGGAAGAGGGATGCCGTAATCCAAGTTATAAAATAGTTGAAGGTAGGTAAATGACAATTTACCAATTTCCACCACGAAAACGAAATATAATTAAGTTTTAATTGGATTTGAAACTCCTAGATCTTTTGAGATACATTGAACTTTCAATGGCATGGTTGAATCTCGATTGTGCCCTCTCAAGTTTGTGACTGGGATGTCGAGGATCACAAACAAGGTGTGAATTACCATGCAAATTGACTTGGTACCCTTAACTTTATCACCTAATCGATGTGCCGGTTAACCACACACGCTCCACCGATCTATAATAAAGTCAAGTTACCCTTTGCCACTCTTACTAGTCCTTATTAGTGTGCCGGTTAACCACACACGCTCCACTAACGACTTGGTAAGGTACAAAGTGTAATTTCATGGGTTAGCACCTATTTCACATTTTCCTAAGTAACTAAGATTGGGAATTAATAAGTGTTTAGTTACTTAGTATTTATCATTATACTTTTAATGAAGGGAGAATTATAGTCCTTTCCTACCCGTTCGGCTAACGACCCTCCACCAGTCAAGGAAGCGGTGGGTGAGAGTGGACACCCATTAAACTGCCATTTTATAGGCAGTAACCTTATAGCCCCCTTATAGACCGGCTTCGTGAATGAGGCCTACTAATGGTAAGATTGACTTTATCTTATACATATCTATATAATTAAAATTATAATAATAGTATAAGTGTTGATTTTTAAACCTTTTAAAATGCTAAGGTTCAATTTGGAATTAAAGTATACATGAGGGGGTAACTTTACAAATTCCAAAACTTGAGGGCAAGTTTTGAAATTATTCAAGACTTTTTCATTTCATAACTTATGAGTTTAATGTACATTAAAATTAAGACTCTTCATTTTTATGTAACTCCTTATCTTTTAATAACAATTTTAAGGAAGTGACTTTTCAACATCCATAACTTGAGGACAAGTTATGGAGTCATAAAACCATTTAATGAAAATGACTCTTCATTTTTATGTAACCTATGGCACTTTTATGAGTTTTAAGATTCATAAATGTGACCTTTTATGTAACTTGAGGACAAGTTACACAAACACATTTTATGAACAACTTTTAGATTAATTTGGATTGAAAACACATTATCACATAATTTTTCTATTAATCTAAACAACTCAATGAACAAGGAAACATAAAATCTTTTGGTAATCCATAATTTGAGGACAAGTTATGGACTCCATACAATTTCATTGAGATCAAGAATTATACTAACAAATAATTTGCACATAATTCCTATGATCTACCAAAAATCATAAGCATGAACATTCATAATCAACATTTTTCAAGAATTACATAAACACAAATGAAACTTGAAACTTTGATTATAGCATTGAAATTGGTTTATCATAATCATTACCACTTAAAAAAAGGTTTTATAAGTCCAAAACAGTCAAAGGTAATGATTCTAGACCAATTCCAGCACCAAAACTCGAAGATATGCTGTTTGGGGTTCCAACTCGTCGAGTGCATGAACCAACTCGGCGAGTTGGATGAGTTTACACTTGGACTAGTCGAGTCCCTTCATGGACTCGGCGAGTCTGCTGTGCAGAAAGCACCAAAATTCGATTTTCAGCCAATTTGCATCAAGTATAAGTGAAAACAAGCCTAGGCTCTGATACCACCGTTGGGTTTTGAGCATTGTAACACTCCTATGGTGTATATGCAACCCTAACTACCTTGGATCTATGTTTTCTCTATTATACATGCAAATATCAATTTTCCAAGGTATTTATCCTAACTAGCATATTATGAATACAAGTAATATAAAATCTAGTAGAATTACATACCTCTTTGTTGGTGCTTGATTCCATGGAGCTCAAGAGCCTAGTGCCCCAAGTGTGACACCTCAAATGGTTCACACAACACCATGAACACTTGGAATAACTTCAAAGAAACTAGAACACTTCTAAAATCGGTTTGCCCTCACTTTTTCTCTAGTGGCCGATTTCTTCAATAATAAGATCATTATATAGTTAGTCACAATTAGGGTAAACCCTAATTGTCATGGCTTTCCATTTCCTTGGATCCATGGGTTCAAATACACCATGGAGCATCCATGGAGTATCCTATGGGTTTTAGCTCAACTTAATAATCCATGGAGTCTTAGCCCACTATACAAGTATGGATGATTTATACAATCAACCCATATATTTAATTAGTCTTCTTTTGATCACTTAATTAATTCTAGATTAATTCTTGATCAATACTAATTAAATAATCTTATTAATATATTAGAACTTATAATATATTAATAAACCTTAAGTGTTATTTCTCTCATTTTAGTCTATCCAAATGCATGATGCCATGCAACCCAAATGGACCATGCCAGGTCGGGTCAAGTATATACCAATTATAGTTATGGACTTAGACACTAATCCAACAAATTGTTGATATGAATTATGCATGCTTATGAGTTTTTTAGATCATAGAAATTATTTGACATGTTTGTTAGTTTAATTGTTGATCTAAATGCCTTTTAATGGACTCCATAACTTGTCCTCAAGTTATGGAATTCCAAGAGTTTTTTCCATTAAAATCATTAAAACTCATAAGTTATAGAAATGAAAGGTTTTGAATAGTTTCAAAATTTTCCCTTAAGTTTTGGAATTTGTAAAGTCACACATTAATACTTTAATTCCAAACCCTATAATTTTAAAGTTTAAAATTCAACCCTTATACTTTATAATATTATAAGTTTATATATATATATATATATATATATATATATATATATATATATATATATACGATCAAGTAAGTCTTGCTGTTAGTAGGCCTCATACACGAAACCGGTCTATAAGGGGTTTATAAGGTTGTTGCCTATAAAATGGCAGCTTAATGGGTGTCCACTCTCACCCACCGCTTCCTTGACTGGTGGAGGGTCGTTAGCCGTACGGGTAGGAAAAGGACTATAATTCTCATTAAAAGTATAATGATAAATATAAAGTAACTAAACCTTTTATAAATTCCCAATCTTAGTTACTTTAGGAAAATGTGAAATTGATGCTAACCCATAAAATTACACTTTGCACTTTGCTAAAGTCGTTAGTGGAGCGTGTGTGGTTAACCAGCACACTAACTTTGACTTAACAAGGGTGGCAAAGGGTGGCTTAAGGTTTATCATAGATCGGTGGAGTGTGTGTGGTTAACCGGCACAATCGATTAGGTGATAAAATTAAGAGTATCAAGTTAATTTGCATGGTTATTCACACCTTGTTTGTGATCCTCGGTATCCCAGTCACAAACTTGAAGGGCATAATCGAGATTTAAACATGCCGTTGAATTGTTCAATGAATCTCAAAAGATCTAGGAGTTTCAATCCAATTAAAACCTAATAATCTATTTCGTTTTTCATTGTGGAAATTGGTAAATCGTCATTTACCTACCTTCAAATATTTTGTAGCTTGGATTACGGCATCCCTCTTCCAAGTTATAAAATATTGTGTTGGGTCCTAGCCTTAATATTACATTTGGGTGTCTTATTAAGGATTCTTTATCTAATTTAAACTTTTTCTTTCTTCTTTTCAGATGTCTTCCAACAATGCTTCAGGTTCAAACCCTACCGGCTCCTTCTCTCTCATGAACCTTTGTGGGAGGGTCATTTTTGATGGAACTAATTTCAATGACTACATTAGGAACATCAGAATGGTCACACGCTATGAGGACAAGGAATATGTCCTGCATAAGGAGCTTAAGGAACTTGATGAGTCGTCTGCTACTCCTCAGGAAATTGCTGACTTTAGGGCACATGAGAAAGATGCCACCAAGGTTGCTTGTATCATGCTTGCCACTATGGCACCTGAACTCCAAAAGTCCTATGAGGACTTCTACCCTTTTGAGATGCATCAGGATCTGATGGAAAGGTACCATCAGAGTGCTCGTCAAGAGAGGTATGAAATAATCGCCTCCATGATAACAACTAAAATGAAGGATGGAGAGTCTATCACGGGCCACCTACATAAAATGCAAAGACTTGTGGACCGTCTGCTCAAGCTGAATGTGAACTTTGATGAGGAGCTGGCTATAGATATCATTCTACACTCCTTACCTCCATGTTATGATCAGTTTTGCATGACTTATCATATGAACAAGGAGGAAGTCACCTTGAGCAAGCTTCAGGGACTTTTGAGGACTGCTGAAAGCAACCTCAAAGGGAAAAATGTTGTTTCTACTCCTACCACTGCCCTTGTTCTGGCAATCGGGCAAGGTAAAGGGAAAAAGAAGAAGGCCTCTTCGAAGGGTACCAATGGAAAGTCTCTTGATGGCTCCTCTTCGAGTGGAACCAAAGGTGGTTCTGCCACTCCCTCTTCCAACCCGAAGGATGCACAGTGCTTCTACTGTCAGGAAAAAAGGCACTGGAAGCGAAGCTGCCCCAAGTACTTGCAGGATCTTAAAGATGGGAAAGTGAAACCCACCCATGCAGGTATTTACACTATATTGTCTAATAACTCACCACATATTAATTCTTGGGTCCTTGATATAGGGTGTGGAATTCACATTTGTTCTAATTTGCAGGGCCTAAAAAGAAGTGAGGATGTGGAACACGGGAAGATAAACTTGATCATGGGGAATAGGAGAGTTTCAACTGTAACCAAGATTGGAGTTTATTCTTTATTGCTTAGTAGTGGATTAGTATTAGATTTGAATAAATGCTGTTACTCGTCTGAAATGGCGAGAAATATTATTTCTTTTCATGGTTTGTACAAACAAGGATTTACTTTTTCATTTGATAATGAATGGGGTGGTATTAATGCTTTTTATAATGATGTTCTTTATTTTAAAGCATTACCTTGTAATGGTGTATATGAAACTGTGTCGATTGTAGACAATTTAGGAAATAATGTATTGCATATTGATTCTTCTACTAGTTTGGATAAGGCATCTTTGTGGCATTGTCGTCTTGGACATGTCAACAAGAAGCGCATAGGCCAACTCCAGAAGGCTGGAGTCTTGGAGTCATTTTACTTAAAGTCAGATGATAGTTGCGAGTCTTGTTTACTTGGAAAAATGACAAAGTCACCCTTCACTGGTACTTGTACTAGGGGTGAAGGTTTGTTGGATCTCATACACTCAGATGTGTGTGGACCCTTCAGAACCGCCATAAGGGATGCTAACCGCTTCTATGTGACTTTTACTGATGATTATAGTAGATATGGCTATGTCTACTTGATCAAGCATAAGTCAGAAACCTTTGAGAAATTCAAAGAGTTTAAACAAGAAGTGGAGAATTAGTTGGGCAGGAAGATAAATATACTCCGGTCTGATCGAGGTGGTGAGTATCTTAGTATCGAGTTCCTTGACTATCTTAAGGAATGTGGAATTGTTTCACAATTGACACCTCCCAGGACACCACAACTGAATGGTGTGGCTGAGAGGCGCAATTGAACCTTGTTGGACATGGTTCATTCCATGATGAGTTTTGCTTCGTTACCAATCTCATTTTGGGCGTATGCCTTAGAGACTGCCACCCATATCCTTAATCTAGTCCCTACCAAGAAGGTTGCCAAAACACCTCACCAGATGTGGACTGGGAAAGTTCCCACTTTAGACCACATCAAGATTTGGGGTTGCGAGGCTTTCGTGAGGCGCAAGACTCATGATAAGCTCGAACCTCCAAGTGAGCGGTGTATTTTCATCGGCTACCTACAGAAATCCTTTGGTTACCTCTTCTACAGACCCAGTGAGAATGTGGTCTTTATGGCAAGGAGAGGAGTCATTCGTGAGAGAGAATTCATAAGCCAAGGAAACAGTGGGAGGCAATTTGACCTTGAAGAGCTTCAAGAGTCAAGTGGTGAAGGAACCTCAAACCCTAGCAATCAAACTGAGGATGAAACTCCTGTTGAACCAACTGACGAGTCTGTACCTCTGAGGCGTTCTACTAGAGTTAGGAATCCACCTGAGCATTATTATGGTTTCCATATTACTACGGAAGATGATACATTTATCATTACTGCGGAAGGTGATACATTTATCAGTGATAGTAATCTGGTAAATCTGGATGAACCTAACAACTATAAGGAAGCCATGGCAGGCCCTGAGTCTGCTAAATGGAAAGAGGCTATGGACAGCGAGATCCAATCCATGTATGACAATCAAGTTTGGAACTTGGTTGACAATGTACCGGGTCATAAGACAGTCGGGTGAAAATGGATCTTCAAGAAGAAGACCGATATGGATGGGAAGGTGCACACTTACAAGGCATGACTGGTTGCGAAGGGCTTCTCTCAAACTCTGGGAGTTGATTACGATGAAACCTTCTCGCCAGTAGCGAAGATTAAGTCTATTAGAGTTATGCTAGCCATTGCTGCATTTCATGACTATGAAATATGGTAGATGGATGCCAAAACCTCTTTTCTTAATGGAAAGTTGGATGAAGATGTTTACATGAGTCAGCCAGAGGTTTTTGTCAGTGCAAAGTACCCTGATAGAGTGTGTCAGCTTGAGAAATTCATTTATGGATTGAAACAAGCATCTCGCAGCTGGAATCTTTGTTTTAATGAGAAAGTCAAAGAGTTTGGTTTTTCGAGAAGCGAGGATGAGTCCTGTGTATACGTCAGAGCTAGTTGGAGTATAGTTAGCTTTTTGGTACTGTATGTGGATGACATACTACTCATAGGAAATGACATCCCAACCATGGAGGAGGTTAATTCATGGCTTGGGAAGTGTTTCGCTATGAAGGACCTTGGAGAAGCTGCCTATATTCTAGGGATAAGGATATTGAGAGACAGGAGTAAGAGACTAATTGGACTTAGTCAAAGCACTTACTTGGACAAGGTGTTGAAAAGATTTAGCATGCAGGATTCCAAGAAAGGTGACTTACCGATCCAGAGTAACACCAAACTGAGTAAGACTCAGAGCCCGAGTATAGAGGCTGAGATAGCTGAGATGAGTCGAGTACCATATGCTTCCGTTGTAGGCTCAATGATGTATGCTATGACTTGTACTCGCCCTAATGTGGCCTTTGCTTTGAGCATGGTCAACATATATCAAGGGAATCCTGGAAAGGCTCACTGGACTGCGGTGAAGAACATTCTCAAGTACCTACGAAGGACTAAGGACTGGGTCCTTACCCTTAGTGGGAGTGATGGTTTGAGAGTAGCGGGGTATAGTGATGCCAGCTTTCAGACAGACAGGGATAATTTACGCTCTCAGTCAGGCTGGGTCTTTACCTTAAATGGAGGAGCAATTACTTGGAAAAGTTCCAAGCAGGAGACAGTAGCTGATTCAACTTGCGAATCAGAGTATAAAGCAGCAAGCGAGGCGGCGAAGTAGGCAATATGGCTGAAGAAATTCATTGGAGACCTTGGAGTTGTACCAGCTATAAAGGAGCCTATGGAGATTTTCTATGACAACGAGAGTTCAGTTGCCTTAGCCAAGGAACAAAGGGATCACGGCAGATCCAGGTACATCGACAGAAAATACCACTTCATTAGACATCGAATAGAAGAAGGACTCCTCGTGGCAAAGAGGGTATCATCGGATGAGAACCGAGCAGATCCCCTCACGAAGGGACTGTGTACGGTTAAGCGTTTACAACATGCGAGGCGCATTAGGCTGAAGGATGATATTAGTTTTAGTAATTAGATAGTTTTCGAAACTTGTAATAGTTGAAATGTAATTGACATTTGGTGTTTAAATAAAATGTGTTTTTTGGTACTGTCTTGTGTCAATAATTTACTATTGTTTCATTTTGCATGTTTTGACTTCCAGAATAAATATATTATTCAAACTATCCACAGTCGATCATACTTTGGAAGTAGGTATTAAAATAAGACTGTCATGAATTCGGGTTGTAGATTTGTCTGAATTGTATTAGACATAGCAATTGTTGCTGCAACATTCATGAGTGCTCATAAGTTTTGAGTATTGGAATCAACCCACACTCACTTGTATCACTTCATGGAATTTATCTCGAGTGATCGTGAGGCGGTAATATCATATAAGTCTTCAAACCAAGAGATATGAGTTGTTGACTATGAGTTGGTTATACATTGATAGTATGAAAACGCAGCAGTAACATGATGTTATAAAACGTGTTGTTGTGTATAATTTGATGATTAGTCAGTACAAGCATATGATTCGAAGTTTATCTGTTCCTTTTAGTCCTTGGAGGATTAAAAGCGATATCTTGGGCCCCTCGATAATTTTGTTTTGACTTATGTGTCGGGACCGGTCAGAACTAAATTAATGTGTTCGATTAAGTTCTATGTCAAACAAATCGGAAATCGGGAAACAAACTACTGGAAAATAAGTACGACGTTGTTCCATGTATTTGTCCGGCTGATATCTTGAACAGAGGATTATATGATCACTTATCTAAAATGGCATAACTTAGTTCTGCGAGACTTTGATAGAGCTACGATTCCTGGTCGGATCCTGAACTCGTACTTGCAGCTATAGTTATTAGACTTATTCAAGTGGGAGACTGTTGGATAAGGTGTCTAGGTCTATAACTATAATTGGTATGTACTTGACCCGATTTGGCATGGTCCATTTGGGTTGCCTGACATCGGAACAATTTGGATAGACTTTTGTGAGAAGAGGATATTTATGGTTTATTAATATATTATAAGTTCTAATATATTAATATGAATTATTTAATTAGTATTGATCAAGAATTAGTTTGGAATTAGTTTTGTGATCAAAAGAGATTAATTAAATAAATGGGGATTAATTTGGCAAATCATTTATTCTTATATGGTGGGCTTATAATCTATAGTTCTTCATGTTGGGCTAAACCCATGTGGTGACCCATGGAAGCTCCATGGAGTCTAAAACCCATGGATCATGAGGAATATGGAAAGACATGAGTTACATGTTGTAACCCTAATACACACACTATATAAAGAAGCCTCATCCTTGTAAAATCGGCACTTAAGTGATACTAGTGAGGGCTAGCCGATTTTGGTGCATATCAATCTTCTCTCAAGTTATTCCAAGTTGTTGGTGGTGTTGTGTGAAGCATTTGAGGCATCACATTTGGGGTGCTAGGCTCACAAAGTCTTAAGGAATCCAAGCTACAAGAAATGTATGTCATACTACTATTTTTTATATTACATATACCCCATGATATGCTAGTTGGGATGAAACCTTGAAAAAATGAAAGTTTGCATGTATAATAGAGAAAACATAGATCCAAGGTTTCTAGGGTTTCATGCACACCATAGAAGTGTTAGAATGCTCAAAACCCATCATGTTGAACCGTTGGGGTCGGGTCTGGTTTCCAATGTCGGGTGGCGTCAGACAGATTGTTTTGGAGGAGGCTCATAAGTCTCGCTTCTCTATTCACCCGAGGCCACCAAGATGTACCGGGATTTACGATTGAGTTACTGGTGGCCATGCATGAAGCGAGAGATCGCTTGGTACGTTGAGAGGTGCTTGACCTGCAGGATGGTCAAGGCTGAGCACCAGAGGACGCATGGAAAGCTGCAGCCTCTAGAGATTCCCATGTGGGAATGGGAGCAGATCACGATGGACTTCATCACCAAGTTGCCGAGAACGACAAAGGGGTTCGTTGCTATATGGGTCATCGTGTTTCGATTGACCAAGAGTGCCCACTTTTTGCCCATTCCAGAGAGCTCATCGGCCGAGAAGATGGCCGATGTGTATATAAACGAGATTGTCGCTCGCCATGGGGTTCCGGGCTCTATCGTTTCAAACCGTGATGTTTGGTTTACCTCCCATTTCTGGCAGAAGTTCCACGAGGAACTGGGCACGCGTATGCATTTCAGTACAACTTATCATCCGCAGACTGACGGTCAGAGAGAGCAGACCATTCAGACCCTCGAGGACATGTTGAGGGCCTGTCTCATTGACTTCGGTGGGAGCTGGGACTCCTACCTACCCTTTGTAGAGTTTTCGTACAACAACAACTACCACTACAACATTGGTGCTCCACCTTATGAGCTGTTGTATGGACGGAGATGCCGCAGCCCATTCTGTTGGGGCGAGGTTGGTCACAGGGTGATGGGTCGGACCGAGGTAGTCCTGCAGACTGCCGAGATGATTCAGCAGATCAGACAGCGACTGCAGACCATACAGAGTCGTCATAAGAGTTACGCCGACCGGTGCCTATCTGAGTTGGAGTTTCAGGTCGGTGACATGGTACTCATGAAGGTCTCACCCTAGAAGGGTGTGATTCTCTTCAAGAAGAGGGGGAAGTTGGGTCCCCGATACATCAGGCTATTCAGGATCACGGTCAGGGTTGGTAAGGTGGCGTATAGACTAGATCTCCCAGAGGAGCTTAGTCAGATCCACAACACTTTCCATGTTTCACAGTTGCGGAAGTGCATTCAGGATGAGGAGGCAGTAGTGTCATTAGATGATATTCAGGTCGATGGGCTCCTAAATTAAGTGGAGAGGCTAGTGGCTATTCTTGAGAGGAAGGTGAAGGTTCTACAAAACAAGGAAGTACCTTTGGTAAAGGTACAGTGGCAGCATCGGAGGGGATCCAAGTGGACTTGGGAGCCAGAGGGAGAGATGCGGGAGCATTACACCGAGTTATTCACCGCAGCAGACTTCAAGGAAGAAGTCTAGTTCAAGTAGGAGAGAATTGTAACACCCCGACTCACAGGTATAATTTTCAAAAGCTTTATATTCATTTTTCTGAGGGAACTCGACGAGTTGGAGGCCCCAACTCGTCGTGTCGAACCTAGTTGGCGCGTGTATAATTTTCAAAAGCTTTATATTCATTTTTCTGAGGGAACCCGTGTGGGTCAACATGGACTGTTGACTTTGACCGTTGACTTTGACTTTGACCAAGGGTTGACCAGTTGGACTTTTGAGGGTATTTTGGTAATTTAGGATTCTGATGGACTTGGTCCTGTGGGGGATATAGGTGGTGGAGTTCGTGACTGTGATTCGGGAGTTTTACTTTATCACTACAGTTCGACATCGTGAGATGAGTTTTCCTCACTATACTCAAGGGTCTAAGGCACCAAGGCCGACCCTTTTTGGATTGTTATCTTGATGTGTTATATGTTTGAGTATCATTTGATTTGTTAGATCGGTAGCTGGGTAGATAGGATGTTATTATGCTATTATGCTCTGTTATACCGGTATCCTTGTAGATAGGATGTATTATACTGTTATGATCTGTTAGATCGGTTTATCTGTCTATGGACTAATATGTGATTATCTGGTATATGTGCACATGTTTTATTGGTGGTTAAGGCTTATCTGCTTTATGCGAGAGCCGACAGACCTAGGCATTCCAACCCGATCGTTGTGGGCCGTGAGTATTCCATCCCGAGGATGATTAGACTCGTAGTATGTGGGCAGTCCAACCTGATGGTTGTGGGTCGTGAGTATTCCATCCCGAGGACGATTGGACTCGTAGTATGTGGGCATTCCAACCCGATGGTTATGGGCCGAGGGTATACCATCCCGAGGATGGACCCGTAGTATGTTGACATTCCAACCCGATTGTTGAGAGCCTGGGGTATTCCAACCCGATGGTTGATTGGACCCATAGTAAGCTATTTGTGATTATATGTATGGATATTTTGGGGGAATTCACTAAGCTTCGGGCTTATAGTTTTGGATTTTTTTAGGTACTTCAGAGGATAGCAGGAAGGCGAAGGCATGATCGTGCACCTCCTCTCATTTTTATGATCTTGATTTATGGGATACTCTGATGTCTAAACTATTTTGAAAACACTTTGTAATAAATTAATGGTTTGAATGGTTGAAAAAGTTTTAAATTGGCCTGATTTTTATGGATGTTACACTTAACCTCTTGTTAAGCTTAGTTTTAGTGTTTTAGCCTCTTGAAGCCCTGCATGCACGTAAAGTTAGAAACTTTACGTAGTATTTCAGTCCTAAGGGACTAGATCTGTAGTTTGGGGCTTTGGATTCGACTGGAAAGGGCTGAATATGAAAAGGCTGAATGAACTCGACGAGTTGCATAACCAACTCGACGAGTTGAGTCGGGTTTTCCCGCTTTCTGGATTCTGAGTGGACTCGCCGAGTTGATGATGAGTTTGTTAGGATTTTTCCCGGTTTTCTGAGTTCTGAAGGAACTTAACCAGGCACTAGCTGCACTCAACGAGTTGGGTCAACATGGACTGTTGACTTTGACTTTGACCATGGTTGAGCATGTTTGACTTATGGGGGTATTTTGGTAATTTGTGTCTTGATGGAATTGGTCATATGGTGGTTGTAGGTGTTCGAGTTTGGAGCCGTGATTCGAGAGCTCGATCTTTTCAGTTCAGTTCGACATTGTGAGGTGAGTTCTTTTCACTAGATCAACAAGGCCTAAGGCACCAAGGTCGGCCCTATTTAGATTGTATCCTGGTTATAGGATGATATGCTTAGTGATTTGCGAGATCAGTATCCTGGTTATAGGATGATGCTATGTTTAGTTTAGTGATCTGTTAGATCAGTTGTAACATCCCGACTCCTAGGTATAATATTTAATTAAATTATATTCATTTTTTCAGGGCAACTCGACGAGTTGGAGGCCCCAACTCGCCGAGTAGAGATTGAGATGGCCGCGTGATTTTTAGAATCTACTCGATGAGTTGGGGGACCCGACTCGACGAGTATGAGCTGAGTGTGAAAACCCTAATTTTCAGGGTTTGCACCCTATTGAAAGGACCTTAAGTCCTTTACCCCGCCTCCCTCACCACCTTAATACGCTGAGAGAAACCCTAATCGAGCCATTATCATCTTTGAGAGAGAGAGAGAGAGAGAGAGAGAGGCTAAAAGTGTGTGTTTTAGTGCATTCTTGGAAGGAGTTTGAGGAGCAAAAGGCTTGGAATGAGAAATAGCCCTTGGATCCAACATTCTATCAGTGTTAGCTGCCATTTGGAGGTAAAAAGCTATTACGTTGACCACTTGTGTGTTAGATCTCTCCATTTGGGAGTTTATAGCCATTTCCATCTTCTCTATGAGTCTCTTAGTTGTTTGAGCATGCCTTGAAGATGAGATTTCAGATTTGGACGATAGTAGGTCCCTTGGGCCTAAAGATTCAAGCTTTGGCCAACTTTCATGCATTATAACCTTGTTGAGCTTTGGGTTGGCAACTTAGCCCTAGATGCCATGCATGAAGGTAAAGCTTGCAACTTTACATGTTAATTTAGCCTTGGGAGGCTAGATCTAGAGTATGGGGACTTAGTTCTTCTTAAAAACATCTGAATGAGAGAATGGACTGAAGGGACTCAACGAGTTGGTTAGGGTTTTCCCCGATAGTGTGGACGCGTTACGAACTCGGCGACTTGGTGAGACAACTCCACGAGTTGAGTTGGATTTCCCGATTTTTCAGAGAAATGAAGGAACTCGACGAGTCGCATAGATGCACTCGACGAGTTGGGTCAACATGGACTGTTGACTCGAGTGTTGACTTCTGTTGACTTTTAGGGTTTGGTCAAGTTATGGATTATGGAGACCATGGAGGGGTAAAATGGTCTTTCACCCTTTCTGAGAGTTAGAAAAGGGGTTAGCTTGACATCTTTAGAGTTGTTGTTATAAAGTGTTATTTAGAGATGATTATGATATGTGGGCGGAGTCTAGACCGATCGTTGAGTACGACACCTGCTTGCCTACGTACGGGCTGAGTCTTCTCACTATACTTACCTGAGTGGTAATATTGTGTGACCAGAGGGTCTTATTGATTTATTGTCCGAAGGGTGTTATTTGAGTTACTTACCGGAGGGTCTTATGTGCTTATACTGAGTTATTTGATATCATGCATTTTGTCTTTGTAATTTATGATGTATATTATTCTATGCCTTATTGAGTTAGGACCGGGGAGTCCAAACCGAGTTGTGAGACCGGAGGGTCTTCACTGAGATACCAGACTGGAGGGTCCGACCCGAGCTGTGAGACCGGAGGGTCTTCACTGAGACAGATGACCGGAGGGTCCTTATTGAGATATAGCCATGAGAGGCTAATTATTTGTCTTTGGTATTTTGGGGAACTCACTAAGCTTCGTGCTTATAGTGTTGTGTGAAATGTGTTTCAGGTACCTCTCAGGATCGCGGGAAGGCGCCAACTTGATTGTACACACCAGCTTGAGATTATATTTTGAGGATTTTGGGATATTGTCAAACATTTTGTTGTCTTGTGTTTTGAACAACTTATACATTTGGGTTTTTGAGAAAATGAGATTGTGTTTTATGAGGTTTTAAAAATGAAAAATTTGTTTGAAAATTTAAAGCGTTACAAGTTGGTATCAGAGCCTTGGTTTGAGGTATTCGGATGTTCTCTCGGCTATGTCTGTACTCAAGCTGAGGATTTGAGAAATTTTTCTAAAAAGAAATGACTTTTCTAAAACGAGTAAGAGTTTTAAGAGAAAACGAGATGAAGCAGTGTGTACAATCAGCCAGAGCCCGAACGGTGATTTCCCAAATTACCACTACTTGTTTATATTATGAGATATTTATGAGATATTACAGTTGCATGCCAGAGGATAGGCTAGGTATTTCAGGAATTTAGAGATGGAGTTGCCTGATTCATGATGCCTTTGCCTAAGGGATGCTTTTGACTGATATTATCTGCTATTTGCTCTGTGTATGTGCTGAGTAGGAGTACTTAGCAGGAATCTTTTAGAGAGAGATTTGAGTCGAGGAGTAATCTAGGAGAGATACCTAGATGTGCATTGAGGAATCTACTAAGAGAGTAGTTTGATATCCGTGAGGGATAGAGTACTTGTGAATTAGGGTCCTAGGAGGAGGACTTGGGGCGACTATAGGTTGGTGTGGATGGTAATATTGGGCCCGAACTACTGAAAGCATCGGATCTGTATTTGACCCAAGTAAGAACCTTAGGATGCTAAGGAGCATGTAGGGGTGGGTAATTGAGTGTGCGCATGAGCCAGTCTCTGATGATTTTTGTGTTGTGTTTCAGAGAGACTATGGTGATTACCCGCAACAACCCCGGGAGCAGTGGTACTAGTGACGAGGAGATCTACAGGATCAGTGCAGATGAGGTGGCCGCAGCTATCAGGGAGGCCATACCAGAGATGTTCAGGTCTATTAAGACCATGCTGATTGAGATATTTGATGAGCGATACGCTTGTAACATCCCGACTCCCAGGTATAATTTTCGAAAGCTTTATGTTCATTTTATTGAGGAAACTCGACGAGTTGGAGACCCCAACTCGTCATGTCGAACCTAGTCAGCCCGCGAGGTTTTTGACTCCTACTCGACGAGTCGGAGGACCCCGACTCAACGAGTAGAGGTTGTGCATGGAAACCCTGAATTTTAGGGTTTGCACCCTATTTAAAGAACTTATGGGCCGTTTCTAGCCTCCCTCATCGTCATTACAGCCAGAGGAAACCCTAGATCGAGTCCTAAACCCCCATTGTGTGTGTTGAGAACTTGAAAGGTGTTATTTGTTGATTTTGGAAGGGAAACTTGAAGAGTGAGGAGCTTTGATCAAAAAGGAGGAAGTGGATCTGTCATCTACTTCGTTTTGGCAACCAATCTGAGGTATAAAGCTACTACCTTGACCTTTTCATGCTTAGATATTCTTTTACGGACACTTATGGTCATTTTTGGGGTTTAATGGAGCCACTCTTGGGTTTAAGCTTGTCACCGTTGACTTTGACTTTGACCAAAGGTTGACCAGTTGGACTTTTGAGGCGGTCATGCGTTGTGCTTGTGCCAACATACCCAGGGGGGACCTGATAGACTGCAGACCCAGTTAGGGCGTACTAGTCAGGTCGAAGGCCCGACGAGCGGTCCAGATAGGCTGAAGGCCCGTGAGGCGGTCCAGACGTGTCGATGGCTTGGAGAGCTGTCCAGATAGACTGATGGCCTGCGAGGCAGTCCAATCAGGCTGATGGCTCATTATGCATGTTGTTGTTTATACGATATGATTTTATTTTTATGGCGTTGGTATTTTGGGGGAACTCACTAAGCTTCGAGCGTACAGTTGTTGATTATGCTTCAGGTACTTCTAATGATCGCGGGAAGGCGAAGACATGATCGTGCACCTCCTTATGTTTTTATGATTTGATTTTGGGGATACTCTTACATGATATTATTTTGAAAACAAATTTGTAATGATTAATGGTTTTTAAATGTTTTAAAAGTTTTAAATTGGCTTGATTTTTATGGGTGTTACAAGTTGGTATCAGAGCCTTGGTTTGAGTGAATTGGAGGAAACAATCGTGTGTATCCAATCTCAAACTGAGCTCAAGATTTTTAAAATGATTTTCAAATGGTTTTCAAAATACTAAAGGAGGATGCAAGTGTACGATCGGCCGGAGCCAGTAAGTAGACCCCAAAATACCTTACGGATTATTTGATTTATGTGATATGTTAGAACGGCATGCTAGTACTAGGCTAGGGATCTTCAGGAATTACATGATAAAATTGCCTGATTATATGATGCCTGATAGCCTAGGGTTTTTCCTTATATGAAGCTGACATAATTACTATAGTTGCTTAGTGTATGCATCACGACCGTACATTATTAAGATCTTATAGCCTGAGAATGTTTGGTTTGGACTTATTTCCTGTTCTTGTTTGATGAAGGGCTTAGGGTAGGATCAGGTATTCGAAAGTCTATAGGGTCCAGCATTATGTATGGTTAGCATACACTAGTGCTGCAGGGTTGGTGGAAGTTTCATGGATGAGTTGTTTGGGATCAGTCCGCCAGTTATGAGATATGTAGCCTTCCTCTAGGAGTGAGGATTAAGCGCACACCATGCTTACGTATAGTGTTAGGGCATTGTGATGATACTTGAGACAAATATGGGTAGGTGTGTGTCACACCCCCGAACCAGACGATGGAAACATCTGGGGGATTGCGCGTGACTTCATCCTTGTAGTATCATCACATAGTATATAATTGAAACATAACGTTATCATCATCACACATGTAATATAACAACATACATTGTTTACATCGAGTATTGTGTTTGAATATTCCATGTCAAAATAATTAAAGTATGATGAAACAAAATATAACAAAACATCCATTAGTTTGTTCGGCCCAACCTGCTTCAACGGTTTCATGAGAATACAAGTTACTTTAAAAGGGTCAACATAAAAATGTTGGTGAGTTCATAAGCATGTTTGAGAAAATGATTTGTATAACTTTGTAATCACAAGAAAATCCTGTATTTTCTTAAAATAGTTTGGTATGTTTGTGTCCGATCTTGTATTAATGCATGTATGTTATTGTTTAACAGAATGCCAAAAGTGAATGAATAGAATGTAAAGAGAATGCCCCCAGACAACCCTATGTTGCCTGTAAAAGAGAATGCTGGTATATCAAACCCCGAGGTTGAGTACCGACGCGAGAATGTTCCCGAGTAATCCAAAGAGAAAAGAGAATGGTGTCCCTTAAATTTCATAATGTTAATTCCTCTAAGTGAGCCGTTATAACCATACTAGATAATGACAATTTCGCCTGTCTTGGAGTTTATGGACAACGATGGAAAATAGAATAAGGTTTTCGTCACCCTAGACTGGTTTAGTCTAACTGTAGCGAACAGCTCAGGTGTGGGGTGTCATCCCCGTATAGATCTATAAACAAATCCCCGCTCTCCCTCCAAGAGACTCTGCTTATAACTACAGGCTACGATCGTACACTCAATAGGTGTCAACCGACACGTCTCACTAGATCCTTAATCGAATTTACGCGAAGAGAAACATATAAAACACATTCCAGGCCCAATGAACCATGTAAGTGAACAACTAAGGCTCAATAAACATGTAAGTCATTTCCAGGTCCGAAAGGAATGAGATTATATAACATAGGCCCAAAATATATGTAAAAGGACAACTAAAGCCCATTTCACATGTAAGGTATTTACAGGCCCAACTAGCACGCAAAGACTATCCAAGGTCCGTCGAGCATGTTAATGGGTCAATGAGGCCCAATAAACATATAAATTGTATTCAGGACCTATCAAGCATATAAACGGGCCACTAAGGCCGAATAATATGAGAGTGGCAAAATTAGTCTGTTTGTTATTATATTGCTAGTATTAGTTCAATTATTTACCAAAATGACATAAAAGGCCCAGTTTTTGTAAAAATGACATTCCTGGCTCATTAAGCCAAAAATTTACTAGTAAGGCCCAATTTTTGTAAAAATAACATTTTAGGCCCCTTTTTTTGGACAAAACTTGTATTTAAGGCTAGTTTTTGTAAAAATAACTTTTTTAACTCACTTTTGTCAAAAATATCATTTTTGGCTTGATTTTTATGAAAATATACATATTCGGCCCATTATAGAAAATTTTATCTTCTTGGCCCAAATTTTTATATTTTCACAACTTTAACCCTTCTTATCAAAAATTTACATTTTTGGCACAACTTTCTTGAAAATGATATTTAAGCCCACAAAAGATCAAAAATTACAATTTTTGGGCCCAAAACCGTGAGAAGCCCAAATAAGGCCCATTTATAAAAATGTTTACATTTTTAGTCCTTGTATGGTCTCAAATATCGAGATTAGCCTTGTTTAGCAAAAGTTTCCTTTTGAACCCCTTACTAGCTGTGAGTTACATAAATAACCCATACTTTTGTCATTTTGTCGATTTTAGCCCCTTTTATAAAGTTTTTCTTAGATTCAAGTAAACTAAATGTATGTTAAACCTTTTCTTGTGAGATGAGTTGAAATAAGTGTTACGTCATACCAATATAATCATCTTTTAGTAGATCCTTAAGTCCATGAAGTTTATAACATATAAACACATACATAACTAGAAAAACACACCAAATCATGCATGCATACATAGATCTACACAAAACAACTTGTATTCTCCCCCAAAACAAAGTAAAAATCGAAAACATGGGGTATAAACTCACCTTGCTTTGAAGGTTTTGGTTTTTGATGAAGAATGGATGAGATCTCGGCCCTAGCAAGCTTATTAAGGAGATTTTTAGATCTATGAAGTTCTAAGAGCATGGATCATGAAATGAAGTGTTAAGGAGTGAAGGATTTGTCATAAAATGAAGCTAATCATCTTGTTTAGAGAGTAACTTACCCAAAAGTGATGATCTTTGATGAAGTGTTCTTGAACAACACACAAGCACTCCCGAACTTGGAGAGGGAAATGAGATTTTCTTGAGAGCTCTAGTAAGAATTCTTGGGTGAGCTTGAGAGTAAAAGTGATGGTGGTGGGGTGGTGGTTTCGGCCGAAACTAGAAGAAGAGAGCGGGAGAGAGAAGATTTGGTAATACTTGGTGGTCAATTGCTATCTTGTGTAAATATTTGTGAGGTAATATGCATGTTTACATGAAAAACAATATGGAGGTGTCACAAATCTACCCTTCTCGACATTTTCTTTTCTTTTTTTTTACATAGTTGGGCCGAGAATAAGGGAGAAGAAAAGAAAAGGGGAAATAGTTTGGGCCTTACTTGCTTGATTTCAATATTAGGAGGCCCAGGATGAAGATTTACAGCCCATTAGGTCCTTATGAGGGTTCACGGCCCAAAGAACCCCAAGAATATAGTTTACGGCCCATTAGGTCTTATGAAACCATGTACGGCACATCATGGCCCATTAGAGAGAATATGAATCATTCTAGGCCCACATGACCCAAAATACTTTTGTTTCATGGATGTGGGTCCAACTAGAGCCCAAATAGGGTTCCTTGGCCCAAAATAGCCAAATTGAAAGTTTACTGGTCCATTAGGCCCAATAAGAGGATCCTAGTTCACAATAAACTTGAACTGGGATTTTTAGGGTTTTCAACCCATAGTTGAATATATGAGATGTATTGTATTAGGTTTTTAACTTCACTCGGGAGTTTGGATTCAAATGGATGATTTCATTTTTGCATATAGCATGATATTCACTTAGAGTACAAGGCTTACAATAGCTGATGTTTAAATGAAAAGAGAATTTCCTAGCTAGAAATGCTAGTTGTGAGAGTGTGGAAGGTAGTATGGGCCCGTGCTACTGAAAGCACAGGACCCATGCTAGGGTTTTGTTGGGAGTTGGTTCCTGTATTATTTTATGGAATATATGATATCTTCCTGGTATATTTTCGGCATGGTGGTTACTAGACGATTAGTGACTGGATCCGGATCAGGATCAGGAGATGGCAGACAGGAGGCACCAACAGTGCCCGAGATTATCGGCTATATGGGGCCAGACGAGATGGACGCCAGGATTCGGGAGATCCTGCATGATGAGGTTGCTGCGATGTTTTGGGCTCAGTTGTCAGAGATGTTCGGGTATATAAAGACCGCAATGATGGAGTATTTTGATGAGCGCTATGAAGCCCTCACTGAGACGGCTGCCGTAGTAGTTACAACAGCTGTAACGGCGGCAGGGGGGGAGCCACTCGGGCATTCCAGTACCGGAACTTCGATAACACGAAGCCCCCAACTTTTAATGGGACTTGGGACCCGATTGTATCCATGAGGTGGCTGTCAGATGTGGAGGGGTGTTTCTTCACATGTTCATGTCCTACTGACCAGAAGGTCAGATGTAACGCCCGTAGATCCGGGCTAGTCAATTTAGAGACGATAAGCCTCAAAAATGACTTTTTGATGAAAGATTAATTAGAAGGATTAATCTTAACCAAGTTGTAGTACATGTCTCGAGGTTTCCGGATATATAAAGAACGCCGAAATTCGAGTTATAACGAAGAAGTTATGACCTGTCGAAGTTTCGCGATAAACCGGCACGGTGTCGAATGTCGTAAAAAGTGAGTTTTTGATAAACTACTTTTTAGCCTTGGTGATCTAAACGAAACTCGTAGTGTTCGTTAAAATGAGAAGTTCGATAAAAAGAATGCCCAAATCTGACTTCGTATGAGGAAGTTATGATTTTTCGAAGTTTCAGCTTAGCGGTAGACAGCTAAAAACTCGAATTTTAGATCGAGTGAATTTTTGCCGACAGAACCTAAACGAGAATCGAAGGTCTCATCATTAGGAGCACAACGGTAAAAAGTCTGACGAAAACGGACGTCGGATGAAGAAGTTATGAATTTTTAACGGATTTCCTGTCCCGGTCTGTTAAAAATAATAATATAAAATTTAAAATCAAAATTAGCCGATGAAGTCTAAACGGAAGTTGTAGATCGTAATTTTAGCTATGCGTGCATATAAAGAACGTCAAAAACGGAGCTCGTATGCGAAAGTTATGAATTTTAGAAGTTTTGGCGCGAAAATCGAGAAAATTCGCATAGTCACGAGTTGCCACGTCACCTTCGTTGAGAGAGTGCCACGTGTCCGAAATGGCTGAGTCATGCGAAGCCACTTGTCGGATCTTGATTCGACCGAAGGGAGGCCCAATCCGAAGCGGCCAGCTCTCCGGCCGAAGCTGCGCCCTCCTGCCGCGTGGTCCGAGCCTCGCACATGGGTCACGAGTCCGCGGTCCAATCAGCAGCTGACACCGAAGCTCTTGCACGTGAAGCCACCTGCGGACCCTCGCCTGCGGACCCCACCACCGGAGCCGACCTTCAGACTCCTATAAATAGAAGCCTCCTGCGAGCCTTCTCGGGTGGATTTGGGATTTTGCCATTTTTCACCCCTTTCTTCATCTTTTCTTCACCTTAACCTTCCCCGAAGCCCCGGTATCGATTCTAAACCCCGGAATACGCCACGAAGAGCCCGTGAAGCCCGGAAAATTTATCTTTTCGGTTTTGAAACCCGACCTTTTGCAGAGCCCGGTTTCTCAATAAAACTCTCGGTTTTATTAGAAACGATCGTTTTAGGCAACAAAGTGCTGCCCGGTTATCGATAAATCAAGTGAGTGTATAGTCACTTTCAATTTACACATAGATATGAAGTATTTACCTTAAAATACGTGTTATGTGTAAATATATTGATTGTTTATTTGAGGTGACTGTTGAATTGATGTTTTATACAAGTTTTAAACTGTATATATATATATATATATATATATATATATATATATATATCTACAAATATGTTGGGTAGAACATGGGTAGATAGTTGGTGAGTGATGAAATAAAAGTGATGAGAGGTATCGATGTTTAAGATGATCTAGTCATCTAGCACAGTATAGACAACGGCCACATACTATTTTAAATAGTCCAGTGGAACGTTAGTAGATATGTAATCGGTACATATGTTTGAACTATATGTTCATAAAGTGTTCTCGAACACTTATGTTTAGTAGGTATTAATGAACTTGAGTGTTCATTCGCTGTGAATTTTGATTCAGTCATTCAGCAGAGTAGGGATGACGACCATGGACTGTTTTAGACATTCCAGTGGGAAACATTAGCAGGTCCGCAACCTGTAGGTGTTAATGGACTTGGGTGTTCATTCGCTGTACTCTATTCCCCTCATGATTGCCTTTAGTGCATGTGTGGCTGGGGAAACCCTTTAGTATGTTCATCAGCTGTATGGAAAAACCCATTGACATGTATTGCGGGGGGGGGGGGGGGTACACCCGTGGGAAATACCGTCGATGAATAAGAGCTATGGACTAGCACATGGCGACGATGTGACTTCGTGCCTATTTGACATAAATTGTTGAAGGAAAGCAATGTTGTCACCTTGTTGGTTGTTTTATGTTAGGATGTCTTGTTTGACATAACTTGCTGAGGAACCTCCAAAGCAATGGTGTCACCTCTAGTGATAATCCTTAGGCTAGGTCCCTTGTGATAGTTGTTTTAGGGACGTAAAGTGAGGATAATGGGAATGGGTAATTAGGGTTATTTTGGTTGATGAAATTAATAAATTTATTTGATTGAGAACTTAATAAGTTTATTATTTATTGTGGGTTGAAAACCCTATATGCTCACCAGGCTTCCAAGCCTGACCCACTCAGCTTTTTATAATTACAGGTAGTGGACCCCGAGCATAGTCGTATGATGATGATGAGTGATTTATGGATTATAGGCCAGTAGTTATAAATAACTGTTGTAAGGCTTATAATGTCTTGTTTATGCTTTTGATCTGTATCAGAACATGACATCCCGAGGTTTTAATATAAAAAGGAAATTATATATTTCTTAAAGAAAGGTTTTGATAAACTTTTATCATATGTTGTTTTGGGGACCAATTCCGCAACATCTTTTAAAAAGATTCTCTGATTTTATTTTAAAAAGCATAAATTAAATCGGTCTTTTCTGGCCGTGCAATTGGGGATGTCACAGTTGGTATCAGAGCATTAGTTTAAGCGAACTAGGAAATTTGTAGGATTTCTAGACTTAAACTTAGAATGTTAAGCGATGATTGTGAGTTGAGTGTGTCTATTATATTTTAGGTAGTACACCTAAATTGACACGAGCACTAGTTTATTTTAGGAAGGATGCCTAAAATGCTTTTATGTGCTAAATGTTTGGTGTTATAGCTATAATGATGCTATTATTTGTTTGGATCTATGGTCTATTGCCGACCGGATCTGGAAACCTTATATGTGTAGGATTCTAAGCGTACGACTACGATATTAGAACTAGCATGTAAATGTTTCGGGGTGATAAGGAGATTTATACGTCTATCGTAAATAAAGCTTTCTTATCTTAAATTCTCGTCTGGTACACCGAGCGTCTGCTTGGGTGTACAAAATGTTATGGTGGAGACTCATAGAGAATTGAGGAAATGAAAGGCTTATGATAGTGAATGACACCTATCGAAAGATATCGTAAGAGTGGTATCTTGCCTTTAGAATATGTCTGATAAAATAACGGAACGTTTAGAGGAGTACGGTACGTCTGAAGTACACCTTCGATTGACAGGATGATGGAACGATTGGTGTAATTCTTGAAGTTGTCCCATCGTCTGAAATTTCCATCACCAACCGAGTTGAAGTAGAATTGATGATTGAAGATACGCGTGGAAGAAGTCCTAGTAAAGTATAAGAAAATTTTTATGATTAATTGAACACATTCGTATGTGTTAAATTGTTTTGTGATTTTAGGACTTGGGGACTGCGAGACAATACTTGGGACGAGTATGAGTAGGTGTGAATAGTAGTAGAGATCTACACTACTGGAAGCACAAGACTCACGCTTGGATCAGGGAAAGTCACAAGGTTACCAAGAAACTAGTGATTGATTCCGTTTTATTCGGATATGTCATTACCTTTGTTTCGGTAATGACTAGTAAGTTGGTTGTTATTCCGACCCTAGTGGTCATATCAAATTAAGTCCGACTACGATGAGTTTGCTACATGGTTCGGAGAACCAAGTTTGATGTAGCATCTGACTAAAGTCAGAAGGTTGAAATTAATGCGATCGATAGCATCGCGCTCGTTGTTAATGAAGCTTGTAGCTGGAAATGCTATATGCTAAAATGTGATTATATCACATTAAGATACGAACGGAGGTATATTCCATTCTGGAATTTGACTCAAAGAGACTTGAGTCTAGACGTTGCATCATCTGATGAAGGTCATTCGAATATGACTCGTCGACCTGTTACAATAGATAAGTGGAAATACTTATCCTAAGAAGAAGAAGAAGTCCTCAATAAGGATTTATTTTGTAACTTGTAGGTTACGATTGAAAGTCCAACCTAGTCCGAAGAGCAGGTGTAAGGTTGAGCATTATGATTATTACTTAGGATGGAAAGATAACGTATGGAATCATTATACAAGTCCTATTTTCGTTGATGATTCCGGGACGTAATCATCCTAAGGGGGAGATAATTGTAACGCCCGTAGATCCGGGCTAGTCAATTTAGAGACGATAAACATCAAAAATGACTTTTTGATGGAAGATTAATTAGAAGGATTAATCTTAACGAAGTTGTAGTACATGTCTCGAGGTTTCCGGATATATAAAGAACGCCGAAATCCGAGTTATAACGAAGAAGTTATGACCTGTCGAAGTTTCGCGATAAACCGGCACGGTGCCGAATGTCGTAAAAAGTGAGTTTTTGATAAAGTACTTTTTAGCCTTGGTGATCTAAACGAAACTCGTAGTGTTCGTTAAAATGAGAAGTTCGATAAAAAGAACAGTTCGATAAAAAGAACGCCCAAATCTGACTTCGTATGAGGAAGTTATGATTTTTCGAAGTTTCAGCTTAGCGGTAGACAGCTAAAAACTCGAATTTTAGATCGAGTGAATTTTTGCCGACATAACCTAAACGAGAATCGAAGGTCTCGTCATTAGGAGCACAACGGTAAAAAGTCTGACGAAAACGGACGTCGGATGAAGAAGTTATGAATTTTTAACGGATTTCCTGTCCCGGTCTGTTAAAAATAATAATATAAAATTTAAAATCAAAATTAGCCAACGAAGTCTAAACGGAAGTTGTAGAGCGTAATTTTAGCTACGCGTGCATATAAAGAACGTCAAAAACGGAGCTCGTATGCGAAAGTTATGAATTTTAGAAGTTTTGGCGCGAAAATCGAGAAAATTCGCATAGTCACGAGTTGCCACGTCACCTTCGCTGAGAGAGTGCCACGTGTCCGAAATGGCTGAGTCATGCGAAGCCACGTGTCGGATCTTGATTCGACCGAAGGGAGGCCCAATCCGAAGCGGCCAGCTCTCCGGCCGAAGCTGCGCCCTGCTGCCGCGTGGTCCGAGCCTCGCACATGGGTCACGAGTCCGCGGTCCAATCAGCAGCTGACACCGAAGCTCTCGTACGTGAAGCCACCTGCGGACCCTCGCCTGCGGACCCCACCGCCGGAGCCGACCTTCGGACTCCTATAAATAGAAGCCTCCTGCGAGCCTTCTCGGGTGGATTTGGGATTTTGCCATTTTTCACCCCTTTCTTCATCTTTTCTTCACCTTAACCTTCCCCGAAGCCCCGGTATCGATTCTAAACCCCGGAATACGCCACGAAGAGCCCGTGAAGCCCGGAAAATTTATCTTTTCGGTTTTGAAGCCCGACCTTTTACAGAGCCCGGTTTCTCAATAAAACTCCCGGTTTTATTAGAAACGATCGTTTTAGGCAACGAAGTGCTGCCCGGTTATCGATAAATCAAGTGAGTGTATAGTCACTTTCAATTTACACATAGATATGAAATATTTATCTTAAAATACGTGTTATGTGTAAATATATTGATTGTTTATTTGAGGTGACTGTTGAATTGATGTTTTATACAAGTTTTAAACTGTATATATATATATATATATATATATATATATATATATATATATATATATATATATATATATATATCTACAAATATGTTGGGTAGAACATGGGTAGATAGTTGGTGAGTGATGAAATAAAAGTGATGAGAGGTATCGATGTTTAAGATGATCTAGTCATCTAGCAGAGTATAGACAACGGCCACAGACTATTTTAAATAGTCCAGTGGAATGTTAGTAGATTTGTAATCGGTACATATGTTTGAACTATATGTTCATAAAGTGTTCTCGAACACTTATGTTTATTAGGTATTAATGAACTTGAGTGTTCATTCGCTGTGAATTTTGATTCAGTCATTCAGCAGATTAAGGATGACGACCATGGACTGTTCTAGACATTCCAGTGGGAAACATTAGCAGGCCCGCAACCTGTAGGTGTTAATGGACTTGGGTGTTCATTCGCTGTACTCTATTCCCCTCATGATTGCCTTTAGTGCATGTGTGGCTGGGGAAACCCTTTAGTATGTTCATCAGCTGTATGGAAAAACCCATTGACATGTATTGCGGGGGGGGGGGGGGGGGTACACCCGTGGGAAATACCGTCGATGAATAAGAGCTATGGACTAGCACATGGCGACGATGTGACTTCGTGCCTATTTGACATAAATTGTTGAAGGAAAGCAATGTTGTCACCTTGTTGGTTGTTTTATGTTAGGATGTCTTGTTTGACATAACTTGCTGAGGAACCTCCAAAGCAATGGTGTCACCTCTAGTGATAATCCTTAGGCTAGGTCCCTTGTGATAGTTGTTTTAGGGACGTAAAGTGAGGATAATGAGAATGGGTAATTAGGGTTATTTTGGTTGATGAAATTAATAAATTTATTTGATTGAGAACTTAATAAGTTTATTATTTATTGTGGGTTGAAAACCCTATATGCTCACCAGGCTTCAAGCCTGACCCACTCAGTTTGTTTGTATCACAGGTATGGATACGAAGTTGCTTTACACTGAGAGATTAAAAGAGAAGTATATCACTAGTGTAAATGAATATAAGTTTTGTTTATGCTTATGTTTTTGTATTGACAATGACATCCCAATGGTTTTAGTGAATAAAATACATTTCTTCGGAAATGATTTGATAACATTTTTATCATGTTTTTCTGGGAACAAATTCCGCAACACTTTTAATCAAATGATTACTCTGATTTTATCATGTTGAGACGGTGATGGAGATCACCCGTATGTTCACTGAGAGGGCAATGTTTTTCCCAGAGTTTGCTTCCGAGCAGACTCAGATGACACGTTATCTGGGCATGCTCAAGACTGACATCTGACAGTTTGTGGCGACTCAGCGTTGTGATACACTTTTGGAGTTACAGGAGGCCGCTAGGCGGCGTGAGCTAGAGATTGAGCTGCAGTTGAGGGAGCAACGGCAGGCCCCGACACAGTCATAGCTGACATCAAAGCGGTCTAAGAACGTTGATTCTAGGTCCGGAGGCCAGCATGGCCGCACTTGTGGCAAGTGCGGGAAGGGTTACTCAGGGGTTTGTAGATCTGGTAGCGCGTGCCGCAAATGCGGAAATGAGGGGTACTTTGCGAGGGATTGTCGCCAGCCAGCCCCAGTTCAGGATATGTGGATTTTCTACCACTGTCATCAGGTTGGTTACGTGAAGACCAACTGTCCACAGCTCGCTGCCAGGCCGGCGCAGGCTCCAGCGCCAGCTACACCGAGGATTACTGACGGGGGTCAATGTAGAGCACAGCCTCCAAAGGCTCGGGTACGCGCCTTCCAGCTTACAGTCGAGGAGGCCAGGACAGCACCAGATGTGGTTGCTAGTATGTTTCTACCCTTTATCTTACTGATTATATCTGTGTTATTCTTATGTGTTTGTACCTATGATTAGGTACGTTACTAGTGACTCCTTACCAGCTTTGGTATTATTTGACACGGGTGCGAGTCGGTCATTTGTCTCTCAGTTATTTAGTAGGGAGTTCGGATTTCCAGTAGGAGAGCTAGAGTGTCCGTTGTGAGTCTTTATCGCCAAAGAACACAGGATTTCCACTTCTTCAGTCTATCAGGGTTGCGTGTTGGAGATCTTCGGTGTATGTTTCCCGATAGACCTGATTCCGATTCCCATGGGGGATGTATGTGTGATTGTGGGTATGGATTGTCTTAGTCGCTTTGGTGCCATGATCGACTGTGAGGGTCAGCGGGTGGTGGTTCGAACCCCAAGTGGGGGAGAACTGATAATCTACAGCGAGGGCACCAAATTGGGATCAGGGTTTTGCTCAGCTGCCAGGGCTCGGCAGTATATTCAACATGAGTGTGCGGGTTATCTAGCGTATGTGGTGGATACACGGTTCAGGCATCAGACCTTGGTTTCATAAGTTCCTGTAGTCGGGGAGTTTGCTGACGTGTTTCCAAAGGAGTTACCTAGAGTGCCTCCGGAGAGGCAGGTCGAGTTTAGGATCGACCTTGTGCCAGGTGCGGCCCCTATCGCCAAGGTGACGTACCGATTGGCACCACCAGAGATGCAGGAGCTGTCATCACAGCTGCAGGAACTGCTTGGCAAGCAGTTCATTCGTCTGAGCAGTTCCCCGTGGGGAGCGCCGATTCTCTTCGTCGGGAAGATGGATGGTTCACACCGGATGTGCATTGACTACCAGGAGTTGAACAAGTTGACGATGAAGTACCGTTATCCACTCTTGAGGATAGATTATCTTCTCGATCAGTTGCAGGGAGCATCTTGGTTCTCCAAGATAGAACTGAGGTCCGGGTACCATCAGGTCAGGGTTAGGGAGGAGGACGTGGAGAAGACCGCGTTCGGGACTCGTTATGGGCATTACGAGTTCGTGGTGATGCCGTTTGGGCTTACCAACGCGCCAACAGTGTTTATGGATCTGATGAATCGGGTCTGAAGATCGATGCTTGATCGCTCGGTCATCATGTTCATAGATGATATCTTGGTGTACTCGAAGACCAGAGAGAAGCACGAGGAGCATCTTCGGGAGCTATTGGGAGTCTTGAGGCGAGAACGACTTTATGCCAAGTTCTCGAAGTCTGAGTTCTGGTTACGAGAGGTTCAGTTCCTTGGACATCTCGTTAACGAGGAGGGGATTTCGGTATATACGTCTAAAATCGAGGTGGTTATGCAGTGGGAAGTTCTGAAATCTCCCTCAGATATCAGGAGCTTCCTGGGATTGGCAGGGTACTACCAGAGATTCATACATGATTTCTCCAAGATTGCAGTACCCCTCACTCGTCTGACGAGGAAGGGAGTGGATTTACGGTGAAGCCCTCTGTAGCAGAGGGCATTTGAGACCCTCAGGCAGCGACTTTGCGAGGCTCCACTCTTGACTCTTCTGGAGGGAGTTGAGGATTTTCTAGTGTTCAGTGATGTATCCATCATTGGATTGGCAGTGGTCCTCATGCAGAGAGGACGGGTGATAGCCTACACGTCGCGGCAGTTGAAGTCGCACGAGACAAGATACCCTACTCACGATTTGGAGTTGGGAGCGGTGGTATTCGCTCTCAAGATTTGGAGACATTATCTCTACGGGGTCCGTTGTATCATTTACACGGACCACAAGAGCCTGAGACACATCATGGATCTGCCGAACCTAAACATGAGGCAGTGTAGGTGGTTGGATGTAGTCAAGGATTATGGCTGCGAGATCCTTTACCATACGAGTAAACCGAACGTCGTTGCGGACGCTCTGAGCCGCAAGTCAGCTGGATCTTCTGCTCCAGTGACATGTATGAGGATATCAGTGGATTCTACACTTGTGAGCTTGATCAGAGAAGCTCAGGATGAGGGCATGCGACAGGAGAATTGGAAGCTTGAGATGATTAGGGGTGAGAACACCCGGTTTGTGCAGGATAGTCGGGGATTATTGACCCGTTGCGGTCGGGTATGGGTTCTGATGTATGGTGGGGTTAGACAGACTATTCTGGAAGAGGCTCATAAGTTTCGTTTCTCTATTCACCCGGGGGCCATCAAGATGTACCTGGATTTGCGATTGAGTTACTGGTGGCCGTTCATGAAGCGAGAAATCGCTTGGTACGTGGAGAGGTGCTTGACCTGCAGGATGGTCAAGGCCGAGCACTAGAGGCCACATGGAAAGATGTAGCTTCTAGAGATTCCCATGTGGAAATGGGAGCAGATCACGATGGACTTCATCACCAAATTGCCGAGAACGGCAAAGGGTTTAGACGTTATATGGGTCATCATGGATCGATTAACCAAGGGTGCCCATTTTCTGCCCATTCAGGAGGGATCATCGGTCGAGAAGCCGGTCGATGTGTATATACGTGAGATTGTCGCTCGCCATGGGGTTCCAATCTCTATCGTTTCAGACTGTGATGTTCGGTTCACCTCTTGTTTCTGGCAGAAGTTCCACAAGGAACTGGGCACGCGACAATAATTCAGTACAACCTATCATTCGCAGACAGACGACCAGAGTGAGCAGACCATACAGAACCTCGAGGATATGTTGAGGGTCTGCGTCATAGACTTCGGTGGGAGTTGGGACTCCTACCTACCCCTTGTAGAGTTCTCCTATAACAACAGCTTTCATTCCAGTATTGGTGTTCCACCTTATGAGCTGTTGTATGGACGGAGATGCCACACCCAGTCTGTTGGGGCGAGGTTGGTCACAGGGTGATGGGTTGGACCGAGGTAGCCCTGCAGACTACCAAGATGATTCAACAGATCAGACGGGGGTTGCAGACCGCACAGAGTCAGCAGAAGAGTTATGCTGACCGACACCGATCTGAGTTGGAGTTTTGGGTCGGTGACATGGTACTCCTGAAGGTGTCACCCTGGAAGAGTGTGATTTTCTTCATGAAGAGGGGGAAGTTGGGTCCCCGATACATCGGGCCATTCAGGATCATTGCCAGGGTTGGCAAGGTGACGTATATACTAGATCTCCCTAAGGAGCTTAGTCAGATCCACAACATTTTCCATGTGTCACAGTTGCGAAAGTACATATTAGATGAGGAGGCAGCGGTGTCATTGGATGATATACAGGTCGACGAGCGCCTGAATTACGTGGAGATGCCAATGGCCATTCTGGAGAGGAAGGTGAATGTTGTACGGAACAAGGAGGTACCTTTTGTAAAGGTACAGTGGCAGCATCGGAGGGGATCCGAGTGGACTTGGGAGCTGGAGGCAGAGATGCGGGAGCATTACCCTGAGTTATTTACTATAGCAGACTTCGAGGACGAAGTCTAGTTCAAGTGGGGGAGAATTGTAACATCATGATTTCTCGAGTTCTGGAAGAACTCGATGAGTCAATAAGCTACACTCGACGAGTTGGGTCAACATGGACTGTTGACCTTGACCGTTGACTTTGACTTTGACCAAAGGTTGACCAGTTGGAATTCTGAGGGTATTTTGGTAATTTGGGATTTTGATGGACTTGGTCCTATGGTGGTTATAGGTGGTTCAGTTCGTGGCTGTGATTTGGGAGTTTGATCTTATCATTACAGTTCGACAACGTGAGGTGAGTTCTTCTCACTATATCAACAGGATCTACGACACCAAGGCTGGCCCTTTATGATTTTATCCTGGTTATAGGATGGTTGCTATGTTAGTGATCTGTAAGATCGGTATTCTGGTTATAGGATGGTTGCTATGTTAGTGATCTGTTAGATCGGTATCCTGGTTATAGGATGGTTGCTATGTTAGTGATCTGTTAGATCGATATACTGGTTATAGGATGGTTTCTATGTTAGTGATTTGTTATATCAGTATCCTAGTTATAGTATGGTTGTTATGTTAGTGATCTGTTAGATTTGTATAACTATCTGTACATGCTAGGTTGTGTATGATATTTATGTGCACATGATTATTTGATTGGGGGTTGGGTTGAGGCGGTCATGCTTTGTGCTTGTGCCAACATACCTAGGGTGGACCAGACAGACTGCAGACCCGGTTTGGGCGTACTAGTCAGGACAAAGGCACGACAAGCAGTCCGAATAGACTGAAGGCCTGCGAGTCGTTCCAGACGTGCCGATGGCTCGGAGAGCGGTCCAGATAGACTGATGGCCTGCGAGGTGGTCCAGTCAGGCTGATGTCTCATTATGCATGCGGTTGTTTATACGATATGATTATATTTTTATGGGGTTGGTTTTTTGGGGGAACTCACTAAGCTTCGGGCTTACAGTTGTTGATTATGTTTCAGGTACTTCTGATGATCGCGGGAAGGCGACGGCTTGATCGTGTACCTCCTTATGTTTTTATGATTTGATTATGGGGATAGTCTGACATGATACTATTTTGAAAACAAAATTTTAATGATTAATGGTTTTTAAATGTTTTAAAAGTTTTAAATTGGCATGATTTTTATGGATGTTACAACGCTGCTGTCACAGAGGCTGCTGCTGCCGCAGCCACCGCGACCCTAGCTGCTGCAAGGCCACAGGGGGGTGAATCGTTGTTGTTTCGGGAGTTCAACAACATGAAGTCACCGGAGTTTGAAGGGACCCAGGACCCGATTTTTACCATGAGATGGATCTTCGACATTGAGGGATGTTTCTATACATGTTCATGCCCGGAGCACTTAAGAGTTCGGTTTGCACTGAACCAGCTTCGCTTGGGAGCGAAGGACTGGTGGAAGTTCTTGACGACTGATTTTACTCCTACAGATCATGCTGCAGTTACTTGGGAGAGGTTTAACCAGTTGTTCAGAGATGAGTATGTTCCCCAGGTGGAGAGGGAACGTTTGGCCCAGGAGTTTTTGTCTCTCAATCAGAAGACATAAACAATGATAGAGATTATGAGGATGTTTCATGAGAGGGCGTTGTTCTACCCTGAGCACGTGTCTACTGAGTAGGCACGTGTGAGCCGGTATTTGAGCGTCTTGAGGAGAGATATTCGGGAGTTCGTGGTGAACTCGTCATATCGGACATTGGTTGGGTTACAGACCAATGTCAGGAGGAGAGAGATTGAGCTGGAGATTCAGACCAGGGAGGAGGGGGAGCCTCAGGGGACTCGTCACAACCGGCGACGAAGCGGGTTAAGCCCAGTAATACGAGAGCAGGAGGACAGAAGGGCCGTACTTGTGGCAAGTGAGGCAAGAGCCATGAGGGATCTTGCCGAGTAGGGTTTGCTACAAATGTGGGAAGGAGGGGAACATAACGAAGGGCTACCTCAAGGGATTTTTGGTTTGCTTTCATTGCAACCAGACTGGCCATCGTAAGGCCGAGTGCCCCCAGCTTACTCAGGGATCAGCTCAGACTTCTGCTCCTGCTGCTATGCGTGTTACTGACGGCCGGCCGGGGAAGGTCGAGGCTCCGAGAGCTCGTGGGAGAGCATTCCAGCTGACTGCGGAGGAGGTCCGTGCAGCGCCTGATGTTGTTGTTGGTACGTATCTCCTTATTCATGTCATTTTGAGATTTTTTATGCTTATACTGTGTGGCATATAGTTACTTTTCTTGTAAGTTCTGTGCCTGCCTTGGTGTTATTTGACTCGGGTGCGAGTCGATCTTTCGTGTTTTTATCCTTTAGTCGTCACATTAGTGTTAGACGCGAGGCATTTAGTCGACCACTGAGGGTTTCTATAGCCGATGAGCATGCGGTTTTTGCCACTGAGGTATTCCGGGGATGTATTTTAGAGATTTTTGGTGTTGAGTTTCCGATAGATCTGGTGCCGATAGCGATGGGTGATGTATGTGTCATAGTGGGCATGGATTGGTTGAGTTGATTTGGAGCCGTGATTGACTATGAACGTCAGATGGTGACTATACGAGACCCTAGTGGGGGAGTACTTACTGTTTATGGCGAGGGAACTAGACCGGGATCAGCTTTTTGCTCTGCCGCCAGGGCGAGGCAGAGTCTACAGCAAGGATGCATGGGCTTTTTAGTGTACGTTATGGATACGCGAGATGCCCCTGAGAGGCCGAGTTCTATTTCCTATGTTCCAGTAGTATGTGAGTTCCCGGATGTCTTCCCCGAGGAATTTTCGGGTGTGCCTCCTAAGAGACATGTGGAGTTCTGGATCGATCTGATTCTTGGGGCGGCGCCTATTGCCAAGGCACCTTATTGCCTTGCACCGCCTGAGATGCACGAGTTGTCATCGTAGCTCCAGGAGCTACTAGGGAAGGGTTTTATTAGACCGAGTAGCTCACCGTGGGGAGCGTCGATCCTTTTTGTCAAGAAAAAGGATGGTTCACACTGGATGTGCATCGATTACCGGGAGTTGAACAAGCTGACGGTCAAGAACCTTTACCCACTACTGAGGATCGACGATTTGTTTGATCAGTTGCAGGGGGCGTCTTGGTTTTCCAAGATTGATTTGAGATATGGGTATCATCAGATGAGAGTTTGCGAGGAGGATATTCAGAAGATGGCCTTTAGGACTTTCTCTGGGCATTACGAGTTTGTGGTGATGCCATTCAGGCTCACCAATGCACCAGCAGCGTTCATGGACCTCATGAACCGGGTGTGCAGGGCCATGTAGGATCGGTCGGTGATCGTGTTCATCGACGACATTTTTGTGTATTCGAGGTCTAGGGAACAACACGAGGAGCATCTTCGGGAGATTCTTGGAGTATTGAGGATGGAGAGGATTTATGCAAAATTCTCCAAGTGTGATTTCTAGTTACGAGAGGTCCGGTTCTTGGGACACCTCGTTAACCAGAATGGGATTTTGGTTGACCCGACCAAGAATGACGCAGTTATGCGATGGAAGGTGCCAAGATCCCCATCCGAGATCAGGATTTTTCTGGGTCTGGCGGGCTACTATCGGAGGTTTTTCATAGATTTCTCCAAGATTGTCGTTCCTCTCACCAGATTGACCAGGAAGGGTGTTACTTTTGTTTGGGGGCCCGAGCAACAGGCTTCAGTCGAGAATCTTCGCCAGAGATTGTGCGAAGCTCCAGTGTTAGCCCTTCCGGAGGGAGTGGAGGGCGTCTTAGTCTACTCTGATGCATCTGTATCGGGGATGGGTGTCGTGTTGATGTAGAGGGGACACGTGATAGCATATGCGTCGAGGCAGTTCAAGCCTCACGAGACGAGGTATCCCACCCATGATTTGGAGTTAGAGGCGGTGGTGTTCGCCCTCAAGATTTGGCGCCACTATCTTTATGGTGTCCGATGTACCATATACACGGACCATAAGAGCCTGAAGTACCTTATAAATCAGCCCAACTTGAATATGAGAAAGAGGAGGTGGTTGGATATAGTGAAAGACTATGACTGTGAGATTTTGTATCACCCTGGCAAGGCTAATCTGTCACACCCCCAAAACAAGGATGGCGGAAACGTCCGGGGGTGGAGGACTTCATGTATAGTATCACAACAACGAGTATAATAGTGCCCAAACTAAATACAACCATCATAAATATAATTGAAAAAGTTATACAATAGTATGTGTTTACATGTTTCCAATCAATTACACTTATGATGACAAAAATGAAATGTTTGACGATTTAACGTCCCATCCTCAAAAGCGGTTGATTTCCTGTTTCACTGAATTCCTGAGAATACAAGTAGTTTGAAAAAGCGTGAACAATTAAGTTGGTGAGTTCATAAGAGTTTTATTTGAGAAAGAAGCCGTTTTTCTTGTAAAAAGCGATAAAGTATGATTTAAGAAAATTCAATATTTTCTTTATTAAACGCGAAATGAACTCTCCTATGTTATACAATAATGTACCCTAGAAAGACTCGTATATTCCTTCTATAATCACCCAGTATATATAAGTTATATAAAATTTAAGTTAAATAAACCGCCGAATATAATGGGTCTGCCCTAGGTCCACAACCAAACAAGGAACAGGAAGTAAGGCGGGCCCACCAATTCTAGGTCGATTGCGACTAGATTCTTATATAACTCTAGCATATACACTTAGCAATTATAGCTAAAGTCTAACAATTCTAGAAGAAATGTAGTTTTGATAGAAATATGTTTCCAAAGAAAATCAAATATTTTCCTTATAAAAGTCATGTAGTCTTAAATGTCAAGACAGAGAATATGTGTGTGTTTTGTACTTATAATGTTCATAATGATAATGTGTTTCCAAAGAAAATCAGAAATTTTCCTTATAAAAAGTCATGTAGTCTTAAACGTCAAGACAGAGAATATGTGTCTGTTTTGTACTTATAATGTTCATAATGATAATGTGTTTCCAAAGAAAATCCAATATTTTCCTTATAAAAAGTCATGTAGTCTTAAACGTCAAGACCGAGAATATACAAATATTTTTCCATACTTAAAGTAATTCATGCAAGTTTAAATCGGCATAAACTCGTTTAATTTAGAAGTAAAACCCCTTTTCATTTTAGATTTTTTCCTGTAAACTTGAAAGATTGTTAACTCCCTATGTGAGTCGCTATAACCATATTATAACATAGATGCCTGCTGCGACGTTCTTTAGATGCCGGAATCGAAATGACATTTGTCACCCTAGACCTGCCGGTCTAACTGTAGCTAACAGTTTAGGTGCGGGATTGTCAATCCCAATATAGATCTATACACAATTATCACGTTCTCCCTACAAGAGACTCTGGTTATAACTAATTCAGGATTTTCTGTGGTACTTAAGAGTACCCCGAAGGAGAATGTCTCACAACTTACGTTAACTAGTTTACATATAGTTTTGAGTATAAAACCTCTTCCGTGGAGGAAGTGAAATCACCTTTTATGAAAATACATTTTTGATATAAATCCATAAACTATTACTATTATAGTTTATCAAGTAGTATATGAAAAACCCATTTGTTTTGAGAGTAAAACATTTTCCATGTAGTATGCTTTTATCGAAAATTCATAAACTATACTTAATGTAGTTTATTATATGTGTTCGAAATGAATGGAAGAAAAAACTTAACATGAATGACTAATTTCCGTTTATGATGATAAACTAACAAGAATGCATCCAAACATTGAGAAACTTATCATTATGCACTTTGCTCAACATACTACAAAGTGTTGTTAATATGGTAAACTATGTAACTAGTTTTTATCCTTTGTGCACAGTTTTGAAATCATCATAGAAAAATCATACGAAGTCAAAAAATAACTCCGTAAACTCTGAGAGTTTATAAAATATGTCTAGTTTATTCATAATTTTTATTATGATTTTTAGAAGTCTCTAACTTATGTGAAAGTGTTCATAATCACAGACTGGTCCGAATTCGTTTCTGAAATGATAGACAGTTTTGTAAAAATCACCATAAATCGTAGAAAAATCATATGAAGATGTGCAAGTAGTCATTTTAAAGGTATAAACCTGAACTACTTGCATATTAAACAGTTTTGAAAGATATTAAGTTTAAGTTGGGTAAAACAGTTCGTGAACAGGTCACAACTTTTCTGATGTAAGCTGTCAAGTTAAGTTTTGAATATGTTTTGGTGTTTTAACTTGTATTCCCCCCCTGAAAACTGAAGAAAACCAAAAAATGTAGGGGTATGAACTCAACTTAAGTGATTTCTTGAAGAGTGGAAGGTTGAAGATGATGAGTTTCAAGTCTAGATCACTTGATGAACACACGAAGTTTTGGATGATCCTAAGAACGATTTTTGGTGTTAAGATATGAGTCGATGATCCAAGAGTGTTATGAAAACATATAATAACACTTGAGTTAGAAGGAAATAATTACCAATAAGTGAATAAATGACTCAAGAACACATCAAAAGTGTGGCTGAAAGTTGAGAGAAAAGAGGCCCTCTTGATGGTTTAAGAAGTGTATAATGTTTGATGGTGAAGCAAATGATCAAGGAAATCCCAGGCATTTCCTTATATGGAGGGTTGCTGGAGCAAGTGGCTAGGGTGAAGGGATGTTTGCCTTGGTTTGTGTGATGTGGATAAGGTTGGACCAATGAGAAAGTGACACATAGGAGGCAAGTGGGCACACTTGACCCACTTGTGGTGTAGGATACTCTTCTTAATGTAAAATAATGATTTATAATTAATAAATCCTTGAAAAATAATTAAAATAAGAGTTCTGGGGGTTAAAAGTGATAAAAATATGAATTTGGTGAAAAAATCCCGTCAAAAACGTCAAAAACGGGCTTAGGAGGCGAAAGTAGTCGAAAACCGGCATTTGGGACCGAACCTGCGAGGTTCGGCTCTTAGGAGTGTGAGAACCGAGAGGGAACTGAGAGAAGTAGGGGAAGACCGAAGGTCTGAAGTGGGGGGTGCGAGGGTCCGAGGTCTCGGATGGGTCTGCTGAGCTTCGGTCTGCTGAGGTTTCGGTCCGAGATGATTCTGACAAGTTCAGTTCTGACAAGAGGTTCGGCTCCTAAGAAGGGTTTCGGTTCTATATAGCTGTTTTTCGAGAAATCTTTCCGTTTTGCGTGATTTTTGACCAAGTTAAGGGTCGGGATGACCCGGATGACTATAAAAAGTTTGAGGGAGATTTTGGGAGAGATTTGGGAGAGATTTCACATACTTGGAGAGATTTGGGAGAGATTTCACATACTTGGAGAGATTTGGGAGAGATTTCACATACTTGGAGAGGTTTCACATACTCGGAGAGATTTGGGAGAGATTTCACATACTTGGAGAGATTTGGGAGAGATTTCACATACTTGGAGAGATTTGGGAGAGATTTCACATACTTGGAGAGATTTCACATTCTTGGAGAGATTTGGGAGAGATTTCACATACTTGGAGAGATTTCACATACTTGGAGAGATTTGGGAGAGATTTCACATACTTGGAGAGATTTGGGAGAGATTTCTCATACTTGGAGAGATTTGGGAGAGATTTCACATACTTGGAGAGATTTGGGAGAGATTTAACCTTAGCCCTTATTATTGTATCATCTCGTAATGCAAGGTTCGTGACCCCGTTATGCTTTGTTAATGATCGTTTTAAGTCCCCGAAAGGGTCCTTAATCGTGTTTTGATGCGTTTAACTCCCTTTTTAGGGTTGTTACATTGTTAACACATAGATTCTTCGAGACACTTGAATTTTTGACATACAAATACACATTTTTATACATAGAGTAACTTTTTAACATACAAGTACTAGTTAAGTTTGACCGGTTTGACTTTTTGACTTTGACTTTGACTTTGACGTGAATTTGATGGTTGTCACATTATCCCCCCGTTAGAAGGAATTTCGTCCTGAAATTTGCATTTGAGTGGGACATCAAGGGTTGGGGAATAGATGTGGGTATTTTTGCATTATTTGGTCTTCGCGTTCCCAGGTGAACTCGGGTCCTTATTTTACGATCCAACAGACCTTCACAACAGGGATGCGTCTTTAATTTCATCGGGAGATATCACAAGGGTCTCGTCGGACATACATTTCTTTAAATTGACGCGTGGATGGTTGGATGTACGTTATTAGGTTCTTGGGGCAGACGGAGTTTGTATACTACCGGGCCAATCCTAGCAAGGATTTCGAATGGCCCGATGTACCTTGGGTTCAGTTTCCCTTGTCTACCAAAACGTATCATTCTTCTCAATGGTGAGGCCTTCAGTAGAACTCGGTCACCAACCCGCAATTCTGAGGGTTTGTGTCGCTTATCTGCGTAGTTCCTTCGTCAGTTTTCGAGATGCTTTCAGCCTTTCTCGAATTTATACTAGGTCATAAGTAATAACTTCCCCTCGGAGCGCTACATAGGGTCTGCTTTAGTGTTTCTCGTTTGATTAGGTCGGTAGGGAGCGTATGGGTTCGGTTTACGAGACTAGACTTATTCAGATGGTAGAACGTTCATTCGTACTCCTGGGTAGCCTTGTCCCGAAGTTTATGGTAGGACTTGTACATGGTCCATCTATCATTAACTTGCGCATACAGATCGTATGTAATTAGGGTTGGTAAGACAGTTGGATGAGTGACTCCGCCCCAAGTCCACAACCAGACAAGGAACAGGAAGTAGGGTGGAAACACACATCCAATGTCCATAGAATCTTAATTATATATTATCCTCGCATATACACTTAGTAGTGATAGACTAACCGTATTCGTCCCAAGCTTTTGTGCTTGATCTTGTCCTGTTATACGTGTGCTATTCTCGAAGGGTTTACTAGGAATAAAAAGGTGCGGAAGGTATAATATTCCTATGGTGAGTGTTTTGAGGTTTCACAGCGAGAGATTGGCCCGGAGGTCCATGTCGGATTTGCGTTTATAAGAGACGAGGGTTTCGAGGTTAGGTGAAGGGTCTTTTCGTAGCCGTTTAATCGGGAAAGTGAGGACTATACCAATCGACATTGAATGTTGACAACATATCTTTTTAGTAATACATGTGTTAGGTTGTATTCGTACGAATTATTCGTTAGGGAGATAGAGTATCATGTGATTCTTGTTAGTGTGCTCCGTTTCGATCGGTGTTATTGTTACTGAAAATGATTCATACCACAACAGCTAGCACTGGTAGTAAGTGTGTTCTGATAGCTAGTAATGATACTTTATATCATGATCCCGGACCGATCATTCTATGGTCGATCGGTAGATGCAAGTCATATGTAAATTGGTGTTGATGAAACCGTCGAGTGAGTGGCTTTACCCTAATCCCACTACTAGACATGGAATAGGGGTTAAGACGGAATTATTTGCTTTAAGCTTGTAGTATTTTGATTATGATTAACCCTGATGTATATACCAAGTTATCCCAGCTCACTGGTAATGATCCTAAGATCATATATAAGTGTCTTTGATTTGATTGAACAAGAGAGTATTTTAACTACTTTTTGATATACGACAATTTTAGCAAACATACCAAATTCATTACAAACATATGGTAATTAAATGTTTTTGTTGTTGGAAACATTAAAAAAGTCCTAATAAGGTTCCTTGTTGCTCCTGCTGGTTTGTTTGTCACAATTCTCCTGTTCTTCCGTCATTCCTCTCAGTTGGACAATCTCTCTTGAAGTGTCCCGTTTCACCGCATAGGTAGCATACTGGACTTACACTGATGTTGGTGTTTGAAGCGATGTGCTGGGTCTGTTTCCTACAAAAGCGGGCAGTATGTCCGTCCTTGTTGCAGTTTTTACAGTGCAACACCCGGCAAACCCCATTGTGATGGTAGCTACACTTGGTACACTTTGGAAGTGTTCCCATATATTGTCTGACCGGTGTTTGAGTGACAGACGTTGTGGCTAGTGTCGAGGCATGAGTTGGGACTGATGTTGTAATTACAGGGGCAGCCACGGGTTGAGTTGGATTAGTGTCTAAGTCCATAACTATAATTGGTATATACTTGACCCGACCCGACATGGTCCATTTGGGTTGCATGGCATCGTGCATTTGGATAGACGAAAATGAGAGAAATAACACTTAAGGTTTATTAATATATTATAAGTTCAAATATATTAATAAGATTATTTAATTAGTATTGATCAAGAATTAATCTAGAATTAATTAAGTGATCAAAAGAAGACTAATTAAATATATGGGTTGATTGTGTAAATCATCCATACTTATATAGTGGGCTAATGCTCCATGGATTATCAAGTTGGGCTAAAACCCATTAGGATGCTCCATGGATGCTCCATGGTGTATTTGAACCCATGGATCCAAGGAAATGGAAAGCCATGACAATTAGGGTTTACCCTAATTGTAACAACTATATAAGCATCTTATTCTTGGAAAAATCGGACACCATGTATGCATGAAGAGGGCTAGGCGATTTCATGAAGTGTTCATTTCTCTCTAAGTTATTCCAAGTGCATTTGATGTTGTATGAACCATTTGAGGTGTCACATTTGGGGCACTAGGCTCTTGAGCTCCATGGAATCAAGCACAAACAAAGAGGTATGTGTTTCTACTAGTTTTTATATTACTTATACTTCATAATATGCTAGTTAGGATAAATACCTTGGAAATTGATATTTGCATGTATAATAGAGAAAACATAGATCCAAGGTATTTAGGGTTGCATGTACACCATAGGAGTGTTAGAATGCTCAAAACCCAACAGTGGTATCAGAGCCTAGGCTTGTTTTCACTTATACTTGATGTAAACTGCTTAAAAAACGAAGTTTTGTGCTGTCTGAACAGGGGACTCGACGAGTCCATTAAGGGACTCGACGAGTCCAAGACAAAATGCATCCAACTCGCCGAGTTGGTTCGTGCACTCGACGAGTTGGACCCCCAAACAGCATATCTTCGAGTTTTGGTGCTGGACTTGGTCTAGAATCATTACCTTTAACTGTTTTGGTCTTATAAAACCTGTTTTTAATGTGGTAATGATTATGTTAAACCAATTTCAATGCTATAATCAAAGTTTCAAGTTTATATATGTTTATGTAATTCTTGAAAATTGTTGATTGTGAATGTTCATGCTTATGAGTTTTGGTAGATCATTGGAATTATGTGCAAATTGTTTGTTAGTATAATTTTTGATCTCAATGAAATTGTATGGACTCCATAACTTGTCCTCAAGTTATGGATTACCAAAAGTTTTTTTATGTTTCCTTGATTTATGAGTTAGTTTAGATTAATGAAAAATTGTGTTTTAGTTGTTTTTCATCCAAATTAATCTAGAGTTAGTTCATAAAATATGTTTTTGTAACTTGTCTTCAAGTTATATGAAAAGTCATATTTATTAATCTTAAAACTCATAAAAGTGTCATAGGTTACATAAAAGTGAAAAGTCTTTTTCATTAAGTAGTATTATGACTCCATAACTTGTCCTCAATTTATGGATGTTAAAGAGTCACTTCTTCAAAAGATGTCATTAAAAGATAAGGAGTTACATAAAAAATGAAGAGTCTTCATTTTAATGTACATTAAACTCATAAGTTATGAAATGAAAAGTCTTGAATAGTTTCAAAACTTGCCCTTAAGTTTTGGAATTTGTAAAGTTACTCTTCATGTATACTTTAATTCCAAATTGAACCCTTAGAATTTTAGAAGCTAAAATTCAAACTTTATGGACTTCATTAAATTAATTAAAGTGTTTAATTAAAAGAGTTAATAATTCAATAAAGACATGGTTTAAGTTTAATTAAATTAAGAGTATAGTTTAATTAATAGATTAAACCACTAAGTATTTTAAATGTTTAAAATACACCCTTATACTATTATTATAATTTTAATTATATAGATATGTATAAGATAAAGTCAATCTTACCATTAGTAGGCCTCATTCACGAAGCCGGTCTATAAGGAGGGTATAAGGTTACTGCCTATAAAATGGCAGTTTAATGGGTGTCCACTCTCACCCACCGCTTCCTTGATTGGTGGAGGGTCGTTAGCCGAACGGGTAGGAAAGGACTATAATTCTCCCTTTCATTAAAAGTATAATGAAAAATACTAAGTAACTAAACACTTATAAATTCCCAATCTTAGTTACTTAGGAAAATGTGAAATAGGTGCTAACCCATGAAATTACACTTTGTACCTTACAAAGTCGATTAGTGGAGCGTGTGTGGTTAACCGGCACACTAATAAGGACTAGTAAGAGTGGCAAAGGGTAACTTGACTTTATTATAGATCGGTGGAGCGTGTGTGGTTAACCGGCACATCGATTAAGTGATAAAGTTAAGGGTACCAAGTCAATTTGCATGGTTATTCACACCTTGTTTGTGATCCTCGGCATCCCAGTCACAAATTTGAGAGGGCACAATCGAGATTCAAACATGTCATTGAAAGTTCAATGTATCTCAAAAGATCTAGGAGTTTCAAATCCAATTAAAACTTAATTATATTTCGTTTTTCATGGTGGAAATTGGTAAATCGTCATTTACCTACGTTCAACTATTTTATAACTCGGATTACGGCATCCCTCTTCCAGTTATAAATAGGTTGTTGGATCCTAGCCTTAATATTTCATATTGGGTGTTATATTAAGGACTTTAAATCAACTAACTTGAATTTCTCCCTTATAGATGTCTCCTTCAGACAACTATGGTCTTCCCAAATCTTTAGCAACAAGCTATCCTAATGAAGATGATATCCCAAATGGCAATCAAGGTGAAAGATCAATCCCTTTATTGAGCATTAGTGGGACTGAAAATCATACTTCACTTCCTCCACCTCCTCCAATAAATCTCCCTATCCCACAAGTTTCAAGACTTGATAAGTTCTAAGTCACTCAATCCCTATTGGCAGACAAAGTCTATATGTGCTTAGGTTTTGAAGATTAAGTCACATATTGACAAGCCGGGAGAGTCGGGTGTCGAAGTCTCGAGGTAGCTGGCTGTTGACTTGGTTCTTCAGTCACTACCTGATGACAGATCACGACATGACCCTTTAATGATCTTATCTATTTGCTTGGTGATGCTAAATTAGCAATGATTTGGAACACTGGTAAAGCAAATTTGATTAGAATATCGACTTCCCAAAACTTCATGGACATTGACAATGGTAACACTGGAAATCCAGAAAAACATTCTCTTCCCAATGGAAAGGGATCGGCCATAGTCAACTCGGTTGGCCAAATGGTAAAGAGAAAGGCTAAGTCTGAGATAGTCCCATGTACCATTCCCAAAGAGTCCATATGTGCCTATTGCCAAAGGAAAGGGGCGTTGGTTGCGAAGCTGCCGAATTTACCTGAAACCTCATAAGGATGGTAAAGTCAAAAGTTTGACTCTACTTCAGGTAAAGTCCGTTATCTAGCTCTATTAAGTCTCCTTTGGAGATTCTTAATACATGATGTAATGTAATTACATTTTGATGTTTTTGAAGAATCAAAGGAAGCTTAAAGAAAAGGTGTGCTGATTCTGATCGCATGGTTTGATGACCAGAATTTTGAGCCACTGCATAAGAGTTATGAGATATTGCTTAGGAATAGATAACAACAAAGTTTTCATATGAATATGCATTGTAAGGATAAGTTTTTCCGCAAGTTTTAAAATAAAAGAAAAGTTTTGATTTTATTTATTTTAAGTATCCTTACAAAGGCATTTGTGAAAAATTGTTGTTTATATGTTTCCATCGATAAGCAATATTGGAAAATGAATTTGATTCTTACGTTTGTGGTAGTGTCATAATTTATCAAATAAGGAAAGATTCTCAGCACCCAAGTTTCAGTTGGATAGAAACTTGGAATCATGCAAGTTGTATTGTGTGATGAATGAGATTTTTCATCTTTGGTAAATTAAGACTAATTCCTTGTTCACATTCGCATGTGAGTCAAGCGAAGGACTAAAGGATCGGGTACATTAGGTTGTGCACTAGTCAGGTCCACCACAAAGGTTGATAATATTATTCGTTATGATTTACTAAAGTTTAGTAAATATGATTATGCTTACAAGTTTAAGTGTAATGCTGAAACATTGGAAAAGTTTCAATATATGGCAGAATGAATAAGAAGAATCAAATAAGGCAGAAAGACAAAAGTTTCTCCAATCTGAAGAGATGGGAGAGTACTTGTGTATCTTGTTTTATGATTATCTTAGTGATTATGGAATCATATCACAATTGATCCTCTAAGGACACCTTAGTGCATTTGTTTGCCTAAGGATAGGAATCGTGAATTGTTGAAATGGTTAAATCAAAAGATAAATCATACTTCGTTCCAACAACAAATCTTGGAGTTATACTCCAAGATTGTAACTTGAGTGACATAGTCTTTAGAAAGTTTTTAACACTTGTCAAATGTAGAAGTAAGATGTTTCCTGTTCTTGTACATTTGAGATTGGTAAGTTGTGATGTTTTGGATAAGACAAAGACCAACTAAGACCAATTGTGTGAAGTGTTTGTAAAAGAATCCGCACTATCTCCTGAATATTGGGCAAGAGAGTCTTATATGTCAAGAGGACAGTGGGAGTTTAAAAGATCCTAAAATAGTTTCAAGAACTAATCAAGAGTTTTGTTAATCACTAGCCCACGACTTGAGGTTTGTAACCTATCGTGTTGACATATTCTTATTTCTGTGTCTATTCCAGTTAAAAGTTGACTATGCTTATGAGTTCTATGAGTTCTCAAATGTTTGCATAACAACCTGGAAGCAATGGTAGGCCCTTGTGATGCCGGGTGGCAAGAAATTAAGATTGAACAAGTTCAGTCCATATGTGTTTGGATTTGCCACTAACCTTGTCTTGTGATTATGGTTATGACAAATTCACATGGATAGGAACACTTACACCATAAGAATCTAAGTGTCATAAGGTTTCTCTTCGATTCATGAAAATGATGGTGAGGAAACGCTTTCACTAAATGGATTTTAAGTAGATAGCAGTTGTGATATTTGCATTCTCATGTCGTTAGTGGAGCGTGTGTGGTTAACCGACACACTAACTAGTGAGAATGGCAAAAGGTCTAGACAAACATGTGAGCTATCTAAGGAAAGGTGTATGATTTTGATAAAGTCTTACCAAAGCATCTCATATCAGGAATCTGAACTTTGGTAAGAAAGTCAATAAAGTATTGTTTTTCTAAAAGTCCAGCTGATTTCTGAGTACGTGTCAAAGCTAGTGGGAGCATAAGTGTTATGCTAGTAAGATAATAATTATTATGCTAGTGGGAGCATGATGATTATGTTGCAAGTTAGCAATGTTAATTATAGAAAACAAAAGTTTCAATTCACTTTGAAAAGTTGTTTTCCTATAATTAAGGGAGAGGATTTTATACTTCATTCCAATTCTACAAGCTTAGATTGAGATTTTAATCTACTTTAGTCAAGGATATATAAGAATGTTATGTTGGAATGGTTCAACATAAGTAAATTCTATATATGTTGTGTTCTCAAATTTCGATTATGATTACAGCATACCTCTTCATAGTTCGAATTATGAGAATATGGCAAATAAAAAAAAATTTATAGCATGAATCATGTCCCATATGCTTCGGGTATAGGATCGATTATATGAGCTATAATAGTTATCCTTTGTAAATTTTCCTAATGCTTAGGGCATTAAGAGGGGAAAAAGGATTAGAACTGGATATGACTAAAATGATTAAGCAATTGTCGAGGACAATTTGAGGTTTGCCAAAGATTGGTTACTCATGGACAATTGGAAGTATAGAGTAAGGACCATATTGACATATTTTGAAAAGAGGCAACTCTTGTTCAGAAGTGATGGTCAAAATGGTAATATGGAATTTTTTCCATAGGTGGAAGTTATTCTTTGAATCTGTGTAAAATTAAAGAACTTAATGCAAAGAAGGATGTTCAAAGGAATGCACTTTGAATTTGAGACTTCATGGAATTGCTTTCCATTGGAATGCTTTGTAATGTCTGTTACCAAGTCTTTGTGACTTGTGTGCATATTCATTACAAGAGGATCATTGCATATAAGTTTAGAATCTAACAAGATTACGGTAAATGACAAGAATTTGGTGTTCTTACATTTATTGTAAAGGATTTGGGATTGTGAAATGAGCATCATTGAAATGCTGTCAATCGATCTGTTTCACAAAGAGAGGACTACATGTGAACATAGTGTGCATGCTTGGAGCATGGCATGACTATTGTTTCAATTCAAGTATTAAGTTGATTAATCGAAACATGAATAATGAGTAATCAATATGGTGCTTAGATAAAAGGATTTTTATTTACACTCAAAGTGTTGGGGCCATACAGGATTAGTATTATTTTTGTGTTTCACTTTGCATGTTTTGACTTCCAGAATAACTAGGTTATTCTTCCGAATGACTAATTTATTCAAACTCTCCACAGTCAGTCATACTTTGGAAGTAGGTATTGATTTAAGACTATCATGAATTTGGCTTGTATGATTTGTCTAATGTGCATTAGACATAGCAATGGTTGCTACAACATTCATGAGTGCTCATAAGTTCTGAGTATTGGATTCAACCCACGCTCATTTGAATCACTTCATGGATTTTATCACGAGTGAATCATGAGACGATAATATCTTATATTCTTCAAACCTAGAGATATGAGTTGGTTATACATTGATTGCACGTAAACACATTGGTAACTCGATGTTATAAAATGTGTCTTTGTGCATGATTCAACAAGTAGTCAGTACAAGCATATGAGTCGAAGTTTATCCATTCCTTTTACCTTCGCGATAAAAGCGATATATGTGGGCCCCTCGATGATTTAGTGATGACAAAACGTAAGTGCTCGGCCGGGCCTGGACTGATTTGATTTGTTCAATTAGTCAGTCGTCATAAATCAGAAATCGGGAAACAACAAACGGACAGAGAGAATGATTATAATCCATGTCTCAGTCCATATGATATCTAGAATGCAGGAATATATGATCAATTATCTAATTGACGCGTTATTGATTTGTTCAGAGTTCGGCAACAACTTTTAAGAGCTATGATTGCTGGTCGGGTTGTGAAGGCATACTTGCAATAATAGTTATTAGACTTATCCAAGTGGGAGACTGTTGGATTAGTGTCTAAGTCCATAACTATAATTGGTATATACTTGACCCGACCCGGCATGGTCCATTTGGGTTTGCATGGCATCGTGCATTTGGATAGACTAAAATGAGAGAAATAACACTTAAGGTTTATTAATATATTATAAGTTCTAATATATTAATAAGATTATTTAATTAGTATTGATCAAGAATTAATCTAGCATTAATTAAGTGATCAAAAGAAGACTAATTAAATATATGGGTTGATTGTGTAAATCATCCATACTTATATATGTTGGATTAATGTCTAAGTCCATAACTATATTTGGTATGTACTTGACCCGACCCGGCATGGTCCATTTGGGTTGCACTTCACCGGCACAATTTATATGGATAGTCTTTTGGGAATAGTATATTTATGATTTATATTAATATATTATAAGTTCTAATATATTAATATGGAATCATATTATTTAATTAGTATTGATCAAGAATTAATTTAGAATTAATTAAGTGATCAAAAAGAACTAATTAAATATGGACTCTTATATATATCGAATGGGCCAAGTTCATTTAGGTTGGGCTAAGCTTTCATGGATGGTCCATGGAGCTTTTAACCCATGGATCCTATGTAAATGAAAGGTCATGGGTATTAGGGTTTACAGGGATGTAACCCTAATCCTCCATAATATATAAAGGGGTCCTTGGCTCACAAAATTGGGACAAGTGTGTGAAAATAAGAGTGGGCCGATTTTAGTGTGCATACATATTCTCTCAAGTTCTTCCAAGGTGTTTTGGTGATTTGTGATTCCATTTGAGGCTTCCACACTATTGGGGCTAAGCTCTTAAAGCTTGAAGACATCAAGCTACATCAAAAGGTATGTCATCTAACTAGAACTTTGTAGTATAGGTGCTTCATAATATGCTAGTTAGGATGAAACCTTGGAATAGTTAATATTTGCATGTATAATAGAGAAAACATAGATCCAAGGTTTATAGGGTTGCATGTACACTATAGGAGTTTTAGAATGCTCAAAACCCAATAGTGGTATCAGAGCCATGGGTTGTTTTCTGTTAATATTGATGCAAATGTTTTATTTTCAAGTTGAAAAAAAAAGGAAAAAAAACATGACGCTTGTCAAATTTTAAGATAATTACTTGTTTTGTGAAAAACGAATAATTTGTAAAATTTGAATCATTTGTTATATGAGTTGAATTAGGTCAAATTTAGTAAAAGATAAAATGATATGATTATTTTATTAGTTTTAAAAGTTTGATCTAAATGTTTTAAGGAGTTACATATTTTGTCATAAAATTTTGGAGCTCAAAAGTTTTTTTTAAAGTTGTGATCTTAAGGGTTTTTGAAACTTCCATAAGTTATGGACATGAAAGTTTTTTTAAAAAAAAAATTTCATTCAAAGTTTTTATGGAGTTACAAAATTTGGTTTTAATGTTTTAACGAATTCCATAACTTGTTCTTAAGTTATGGAACATGGCTTGAATTCTAAAACTCTTGGGTTCATAACTTAAACAATTAATTAAATGGTTTTAATTTTGAGTTTAATAATTGGAATTATGATGTTTTGTTGAATAGTTCAAATTAACTCTTATGGACTTTATTAATAGTTAATTAAAGCGTTTAATTAAAAGAGTATTATTAAATCCATAAATATATGGTTTGAGTTTAATTAAATTAAAAGTCTAGTTTAATTAATAGATAAAATCACCAAGTATTTTAAATGTCTAAAATACACCCTTATACTATTATAATATTAAAAGTTTAATATATTATATGTATAAGAGCAAGTCGTGTTACCATTAGTAGGCCTCATTCACGAAGCCGGTCTATAAGGGGGGTATAAGGTTATTGCCTATAAAATGGCAGTTTAATGGGTGTCCACTCTCACTCACCGCTTCCTTGACCGGTGGAGGGTCGTTAGCCGAACAGGTAGGACAAGGACCATAATTCTCCCTTCATTATAAGTATAATGATAAATACTAAGTAACTAAACACTTATAAATTCCCAATCTTAGTTACTTAGGAAAATGTGAATAAGGTGCTAATCCATGAAATTACACTTTGCACTTTGTTTAAGCTGTTAGTGGAGCGTGTGTGGTTAACCGGCACACTAACCTGGACTTAATAAGGTAGGCAAAGGGTAACTTAATGTTTATCATAGTATCGTTGGAGCGTGTGTGGTTAATCGGCACATCGATTGAGGGGTAAATATTAAGGGTACCAAGTATATTTGCATGGTTACTTCACACCTTGTTTTGTGATCCTCGGCATCCCAGTCACAAAACCTGAAGGGCACACTCGAGATTGAAACATGCCATTGAAAAGTTCAATGAATCTCAAAAGAATCTAGGAGTTTCAAAACCAATTAAAACCTAATAATACATTTCGTTTATCTTGGTGGAAATTGGTGAATCTTCATTCACCTACCTTCAAATATTTTATAGCTTGGATTACGGCATCCCTCTTCCAAGTTATAAAATAGTTTGTTGGGTCCTAGCCTTAATATATCATATTGGGTGTTATATTAAGGACTTAAATCAACTTTACGTGAATTTCTCCCATTGTTGATGTCTGGTTTAGACAACAATGATCTTCCCAAACCAAGCTTTCCTAATGAATATGACTTCCCGAGTTTGGCTCATGGAAGTCATACTTCTCTTCCTCCACCTCCTCCAATTATTCTCCCTAACCCACAAGTTCAAGGTCACTCAAGCCCTAATGGCAAGCAAGGTCTATGTGTGATCACATCTTAGAGATGAAGTCACATATTGACAAGCCGGGAGAGTTGGGTGTCAAAGTTTTGAGAAAGTTGGATGTTCAATCACTTTCTAAGTCACATAGTGAGTTCCTTTAGGACTACTATGAAACAGACTATGACATGAACCTTAATGATCATATCTATTTGCTTGGTGCTGCTGAATCAGCAATGATTTGGAACGATAGTAAAGCAAATTTGATTAGAAGATCAACTTCCCAAAAACTTTATGGATAGTGACAATGGTGACACTGGAAATCCAGAAAAAGCATTCTCTTCCCAATGGAAAGGGATTGGCCATAGTCAACCCGATTGACCAAATGGTAAAGAGAAAGGCTAAGTCTGAGATAGTCCCATTACCAAAGGGTCCATATGTTTATTTTGCCAAAGGAAGGGGCGTTGATTGCAAAGCTGCCAAATTTACCTAAGGATGTTAAAGTCAATAAGTTTGACTCTACATCAGGTAGAGCCCATTATCTAACTCTGTTAAGTTCTATTATGAGATCATTACATGATGTGACTGGGTCACATGTTGATGTTTTAAGAATCAAAGAATAGAGAGAAATCTTAAAGGAAGTATATGCTGATTCTGATCGCGTAGGTGGATTTCGATCGCATCAGAATTTTGAGCAGTTGCTTAAGAAGTTATGATATATTGCTAAGGAATAGATAACAACAATTTTCCATGTGGATTGTAAGGATAAGTTTTTCCGCAAAGTTTTAAAATAAAAGAAAATTGTTTAATTTTATTTATTTGAAGTATCCTTACAATGGCATTTGTGGAAAATTGTTGCTTATATGATTCCACTGACAGCAATATTGGAAAATGGATTTGATTCTTTCATTTGTGGTAGTGTCTAAATTTACCAAATCAGGAAAGTTCCTCATCACCCAAGTTTCAATTGGACCGAAACTTGGAATCATGCAAGTTGAATAGTATGATGAATGAGAACTTTCAAGCATTGGAAAATCAAGACTAATTACTTGTTCACATGGATGTGTGAGTCAAGTGAAGGACTAAAGGGATCGAGTACACATTCTTGTGCACTGGTCATGTCCACCACAAAGCTCGTTAAGACTATTTGATTTACTAAAGTTTAGTAAATATGGTTATACTTACAAGTTTAAGTATAATTCTGAAACATTGGAAAAGTCTCAATGTATGGCAGAACGAATGGGAAGAATCAAATTAGGCAGAAAGATAAAAGTTTCTCAAATCTGAAAAGATGCGAGAGTACTTTAATATCATGTTTGTGATCATCTTAATGATTTAGAAATCATATCACAATTAGTCCTCTAAAGGTCATCTAAGTGCATTCTTATGACTAAGAAGAGGAGTCATGAATTGTTGAAATGGTTAGATCAGGAAGATGAGTCATACTTCGTTCCAAAACAATTCTTAGAGTCATACTCCAAGATTGTAACATGAGTGACATATCTTAAAGAAAGGTTTAAAACACTTGTCAAATGTAAGAGTAAAAGTGTCCTACTCTTGTACATTTGAAATTGGTAAGTTGTGATGTTTTGGATAAAACAAAGACCAACTAAGGCCAATTGTGTGAAGTGTTTGTCTTGATAAAGAATCCGCAATATCTCTTGAATATTTGGCAAGATAGTCTTATATGTCAAGAGGATAGTGGGAGTCTTAAAGATCCTAAAAAGAATTTCAAGAACTAATCAAGAATAAAACCTGAGGTTCTTCACTAGCACACGACTTGAGGTTTATAACCTATCGTGTTGACATATTCTGTGCCCATTCCAGTTAAAGTTGGCTTTGCATAGGAGTTCTGAAAGTTCAATTGGTTGCATAACAACTTGGAAGCAATGGCAGGCCCTGTACTGCCAGGTAGCAAGAAGTTAAGATTGCATAAGTTCAGTCCATATGAGTTTGGATTTGTCATTATCCTTGTCTTATGACTATGGTTTTGACGATTCACATGGATAAGAACACATACACCATAAAATCTAAGGGTCATAAGGTTTCTCTCCGATTCATGAAAATGATGGTGAGGAAACACTTCCACCAAGTAGATTTGAAGCAGATGGCAAAAGGTCTAAACAATTGAGACTATGATTACGACATCCCTTTTCATAGTTCTGAAATTGTTTAGACACACGTGCATGCTATCTAAGGAAAGGTGTATGATTTTGATAAAGTTTTATCAAAGCATCTCGTATCAGAAATCTAAACTTTGGTAAGAAAGTCAATAAAGTATTGATTTCTAGAAGTCCAGCTGATTTCTGAGTACATGTCAAAGCTAGTGGGAGCATAAGTCTTATGCTAATAATCATCATGTAAGTGGGAGCATGATAATTATTGTTAGTGTTGCAAGTTAGCAATGTTAATTATAGAAAACAAAAGTTTCAATTCGTGAGGCTGCAGGGATTGAAAAAGTTGTTTTGCTATAATTAAGGGAGAGGATATACTTCATTTCAGTTCTAAAGGCTTAGATTGAGACCTTAATCATCTTTAGTCAAGAATATATATATGAATTTCATGTTGGATTGGTTCAACTTAAGGAAATTCTATATATTGCATTCTCAAAATTCGATTATGATTACGACATCCCTCTTCATAGTCAAATTTTTGAAAACATGGCAAATAATAATATTGTAGCAAAAGACTGGTCTAGAATCATGTCTTTATGTGAGACATCATGAATCGTGTACCATTTGCTTTGGGTACAGGATCGATTGCATGTGCTATAATATTTGTCATTTCTAAATTTTTCCAAATGCCCAGAGGCATTAAGAAGGGATAAGGTCTAGAATTGGACATGACTAAAATGATTAAGCAATTATTGAGGACAATCTGAGGTTTACCAAAGATTGGTTGCTCAGGGACAGTTGGAAGTATAGTGCTAATTTTGGAAGGACCATATTGACATATTCTGAAAAGAGGCATCTCTTATTCAGAAGTGATAGTCAAAATGAGAATATGGAGTTGTCTCCATAGGTGGAAGTTATCTGTGTAAGATTAGAAAACTTAATGCAAGAAGCATGTCCAAAGCAATATACTTTGAATATGAGACTTAGTTTCCATGGAGTTGATCTCCATTGGAATACCTTATAATGACTGTTGATAAGTCTTTGTGACTTTGTACATATTCATTACAGGAGGGTCAGTGCATATAAGTTTAAAATCTAAACAGATTTCGATAAATGATAGGAATTTGAAATTCCCACATTTTTCGATAAGGATTTGGGAGTATGAAATTAGAATCATTGAAATTATGTTCAATTGGTTTATTTCACAAAGTAAGGATCATAGACAAACATAGAGTGCATACTTGGTGTATGGCAAAGCTATTGTTTAAGAAAAACATAGTGTACATGCTTGGAGCATGGGACAACTAGTGTTTTTAATTCAAGTATAAAGTTGATAAAACCGAAACAATGAATAATGAGTAATCAGTATGGTGATAAATAAAAGTGTTTATTTATATTCATAGGGTTTGATACCATATTTGATTCATTTATTCTTGTGTTTCACTTTGCATGTTTTGACTTCCAGAATAACTAAGTCGCTCTTCCTAAATGATTAAGTTATTCAAACCATCCACAGTCGGTCATATGTTGGAAGTAGATATAAATCAAGACTGTCATGGGTTGGTTTGTAGAGGTCCAAGTTGGTGGACAAAGTGGTGCTACAACACTCATGAGTTCTCATAAGTTCTGAGTATTGGATTCAACCCGCGCTCATTTGAATCACTTCATGGATTTTATCACGAGTGATCATGAGACGATAATATCTTATATTCTTCAAACCTAGAGATATGAGTTGGTTATACATTGATTGCACGAAAACGCATTTGGTAACTCGATGTTATAAAACGTGCCTTTGTGTATGATTCAACAAGTAGTAGAACAAGCCATATGAGTCGAAGTTTATCCATTCCTTTTGCTTTCGGGATAAAAGCGATATCTGTGGGCCCCTCGATGATTTAGCGATGACACATGTGAGTGCTTGGCCAAGCCAGGACTGATTTGATTTGTTCAATCAGTCAGTCATCATAAATCAAAAATCGGGAAACAACAAATGGACAGAGGGAATGATTATAATCCATGTCTCAGTCCATATGATATCTAGAATGGAGGAATATATGATCCCTTATCTAATGGACAAGTCATTGACAAGGTCAGAGTTCGACAGCGGCTTTAAGAGCTACGATTGCCAGTTAGGTTTTGAAGTCATACTCAATAATAGTTTTAGACTTATCCAAGTGGGAGACTGTTGGATTAATGTCTAAGTCCATAACTATATTCGGTATGTACTTGACCCGACCCGGCATGGTCCATTTGGGTTGCACTTCACCGGCACAATTTATATGGATAGTCTTTTGAGAATAGTATATTTATGATTTATATTAATATATTATAAGTTCTAATATATTAATATGGAATCATATTATTTAATTAGTATTGATCAAGAATTAATTTAGAATTAATTAAGTGATCAAAAAGAACTAATTAAATATGGAATCTTATATATATGGAATGGGCCAAGTTCATTTAGGTTGGGCTAAGCTTTCACGGATGGTCCATGGAGCTTTTAACCCATGGATCCTATGTAAATGAAAGGTCATGGGAATTAGGGTTTACATGGATGTAACCCTAATCCTCCATAATATATAAAGGGGTCATTGGCTCACAAAATTGGGACAAGTGTGTGAAAATAAGAGTGGGCCGATTTTAGTGTGCATACATATTCTCTCAAGTTCTTCCAAGGTGTTTTGGTGATTTGTGATTCCATTTGAGGCTTCCACACTATTGGGGCTAAGCTCTTAAAGCTTGAAGACATCAAGCTACATCAAAAGGTATGTCATCTAACTAGAACTTTGTAGTATAGGTGCTTCATAATATGCTAGTTAGGATGAAACCTTGGAATAGTTAATATTTGCATGTATAATAGAGAAAACATAGATCCAAGGTTTATAGGGTTGCATGTACACTATAGGAGTGTTAGAATGCTCAAAACCCAACAATATAGTGGGATAATGCTCCATGGATTATCAAGTTGGGCTAAAACCCATTAGGATGCTCCATGGTGTATTTGAACCCATGGATCCAAGGAAATGGAAATCCATGACAATTAGGGTTTACCCTAATTGTAACAACTATATAAGCATCTTATTCTTGGAAAAATCGGACACCATGTATGCATGAAGAGGGCTAGGCGATTCCATGAAGTGTTGATTTCTCTCTAAGTTATTCCAAGTGCATTTCATGTTGTGTGAACCATTTGAGGTGTCACATTTGGGGCACTAGGCTCTTGAGCTCCATGGAATCAAGCACCAACAAAGAGGTATGTGTTTCTACTAGTTTTTATATTACTTATACTTCATAATATGCTAGTTAGGATAAATACCTTGGAAATTGATATTTGCATGTATAATAGAGAAAACATAGATCCAAGGTATTTAGCGTTGCATGTACACCATAGGAGTGTTAGAATGCTCAAAACCCAACAGGTTGTTGTCTTTTAGAGCGTTTTTGAGATAGGTTGCACTTCTTTTTGTCCAAAAATTTTCGTTTCTTGTTCTTAGGTTTGTGGTCTGAGGCGTCTCCGTGGGTAGACACCCGCTGGTTTTCTCGACTGTTACTGCGGTTAGAATTGCCAACACCGCCTTCAACTCTGTTGGCGTTGTTAGTATTGAGTTGCGCCATGACGGGTGTCACGGATGCCGTGACCGCAGCTTGGAAAGTAGCAGAGTCTATCTGCAGGATTGCTGCCTTGCTTGTTGGTTGGTTACTTCCTTGTGAAGACACAACTCTGTTGCATGGGGAGAAACGATTTTGTGAGTGGGGATGATTCTAATTATACCCTTATCATTTATATACACATATATAAATTTCGCACTTTACTGAGCTATTCTTGATGTTTCTCCTAACGTTCCGGAGACGGAGTTTATGGTAGTGGGTAGAAGTAGGTTTTGTACGGGCGTTAAGTTTTTCCCATCCTAGGATTAGGTTTGTCCAAACACACTTAGTTGAGGAGTTCTGATGGGATCCGGTGCATTAGTGCTGGTATGATCGCACCCTATAGGTCTATGGAAAGGCACCTTTCAACCATGAGGTTTAAAAAGAAGAGATGATAATGAGTATTAAATAAGGGTTTATATGTCATGAGTTATCTCACTCAGTTTATCTTAGTTCTGAGTGTATCGCGTTCCAATGTTTTTGGTGTCCTTTGAAAACAATTCATAATGAGAGTCTATATATAATAAACTTATGAATTCTTAGTAGTATTGCTCCCAATGAAATAATACACATGCCCCTTTCATTTGTATGATTCTAGTATATTTAGTTTTTAGAGAAAGGTTTTGAGCCTGATGCAGGTCTACACCATACTATTGCAAGGAAAAGTTTGGACCGCAAATAAATCTCTCGACTAGTGTAATTACTAACTTGCGGGGTCGGGCCTACACATGGAGGGGAGTAACACCAACGCATACTCATAGGCCTAATCCACCAGGTCTTGTGAGTAAAATTAACTCTACTCACGACAATTCGTCCCCAAATGGTGACTGCTGTTGCTGATGGCGACTCCATCCCTTTATCAATGTTGCCCAACGGGGCACAGGTTCGATGTAGTCGAGGCGGTTCGCGAGAGTCCTGGCTATGTAAGGAGAGTTGTCGACCTCTGGCTCCATCTTCGACTCTTTTCCTCATCACCCACTAACTTTCTGGGTTCGGAAAGTAGGGGCCTCCCGGTAAGTAAGATCTTGTCATGGTGTCCGTGCGAGAATAGGGGTGAGGTAAGAGGCATATAATAATTATATTCCTAGAAATACTTATAGGGGTTTGATCCTCTTTAATTACTTTTGTTAGAACAAAGTTCTAGTAGGATCGATAGATTCTATGCAGGCAAAGAATTAAGGAGGTAATTATGAACACAAGATTAGCTTTAAAGATGTCGTATGATTAAAACTTTAACACCTCAGAAGAGCTCGATTAAGAACTTCGACTGTAGAGGTGCTTAGGGTTACAAAACAATAATCAATGATAATTAAGATCGTATCTAATGCATACATGCATGCACTATTTATAGTCTAACCCTACTAGATAATCACGGATGGACAGGCCCAATCCGGATATACAAAACAAGCCCATGACGCAACACAATAATACCCAAAAATCTCCCCCTTTGCGTCAATGGAGCTGAGAGCTCACTTCGGTTGAGCTGCAGAAGACTTCTTGACTGTCTTGAACACCTTCGGTATAATGGCCAATAGATGATGACGAAAAGTAATGTACCACCGAAGCATGTCCATGATGTTCTTCTTATCTGCCTCAGAGTTTTGCTTGCACCGATGGATGATATTGATAATGTGCTCTAAGCATTCTATTGAGAACAAATGTTTATCAACAAGAGCGAACAGAAAACGATTGGCTTCGCCTCTTGTGAACATTACAGTTAGATGTGTAGAGTCAATTTGGCCCATCCTCATTTTATTCATATCTCCAGGTTTCACTGTTGGCTTTACAGTCGGTTTCTTATTCATCACTTTCGCTATCTCCTGATCCATAACAGCAACCTCATGGATGTAAGAGGCCAACAACCTCTTCAAATGATCCAGTATTGGCTCATATTCTTTCGGATTGGTGAGCAGAATGTTAAACAGCAGGATCCAATCATGAGGATTCAAATTTGGAAGGTCTGCCAAGGAAATAACCGACACCGAGTTTGCTGATCCTCGGGTGATTTTGAAACTAACATTTATGAATTTCCCGGCAGGAGATGGTTTTAGTACCTTAACAATAACAATCTTCTGTGCACTCCACGTCAAGTACTGAGGCTGACCGAACTTCAAATAAAAATCAATTAGTTCACGATCAACTTTCGAATGAGGGAAAAGAACTTCAACAGTCGAATTAAAACAATGAAACGTGAATGCCTTTCGTGTTATTGGCATATCGAACTGTGAATCCTTTGAATTAACACAATCAAAAGAAGCGACAGGTTCCAGCCAGTAGAAGCTTGGAAACTCTATTGCCTCATTGATGAGTGTCTCTTTTGTCCAGAGAGGAAACAAGGCCTTCTTGCAGTTTAAGGCATCTTGTTCTTCCTTGTTCCTCCTTTCCCTTTCTTCAGCCTCCCTCGCAACCCTTAAGGTTTCATCCAACTCTCTGTCCCTCTTCTTTCTTTTTAGGGCCTCAACAATTGTCTCTTCTTCTTCTTCATCACTTTCATCATCAATCCCCTTCTTCTTAGCTTGAGAACCAGAACCCGAAGCTTCATTACCCTTCGGTTCGGTTTTAACTGTGACTTTCGGTTGAGCTATGACTTTCGGTTGAGAAGTTTCAGTTTCAGTTGTCACAGTTGCCTTCGGTTGAGCACCTTCTCCCCCTTGTTTTGGAGGTATGAATCTCTCCGAAACACCCTTCATCTCATGTAACACTACAAGGGCGGGAAGAAGTTTTGAAGTCAGATGATTCCGGATAGTGAGAGTAAGGATAGGATCATGAGCACCAAGAAGGTTGGTAAGCATATCCTTGACATCCCCAGCACAGCTTCTGAATACTGCACGCTCAATCTTCAATAATGAGATTTCCTTTTCAGCCTGAGCCAACTGCACCTTCTGAACTTCAATTGTTGAGGCTTGGCGGGCAAGATCTTCCTTTAAGACACTCTCCTTTGCTAAATCAGCTTGGAGAGATTCAAGCCGAGAATTCACAGAGCTGATAAGTGAAGTGTTCTCTGCTTGCATTGAAGAACGAACAGCCTCAAACTTAGTTTGCTCCTCCTGAAGTGACTTGGATAAGGAATCCACTGAAGCATTCACTTTGGCTGCATTGGAATCAGCATGCCCTTTGAGCGAGTCAAGAAAGATCTGAGTACTGTGAACAATTTCTGCAACGTCAGTAGTGGCCTTCTTACAAGAAGAAGTAGAAGCGTCAACAGCCTTTGTTGATTTGTCAATAGCCCCAGTATATTGCTCAAGAGCAGTATCCATAAAAGCTTTGAACACAACATCATTGTATCACTTGTTGGCATAAAGCAATTTATCAAGTTTCTCATCAATGCTCTGCAGTTGTTGTCGCGTGACTGAAGCTTCATCATCATCATCTGTAGGAAGCCGATAGGGACTGTAGTAGGTCGAATCAAACTCATCATTAGCACCATCGAGAGTTGCACCAGAATCGGTTGAAGTTGAGGGTGAAAGTGGTTTAGAAGTAACAGGAGGTTCTGTTTCAGTATTCGCCCCCGCATTAGATACCTTGACGTTTACTGTCGGTTCTGGGATAGTGGTGGAAGTTGATTGGGAAATGATAGGAGGTGGTAAAGGAGTTGTAGAAATAGGAATGGTACTAACTGGTGGTGGTGGTGGAATAGAAGTTGTTGTTTGAGAGGTGGTAGGGGTGGAATAGGAGCAACCGAAACTGGAATAGTCAGTTTCGGTGATGGAGGTGGTGTTGGAATATTGTCATGAAGAGGTTCGGTTGGAGTAGGTGATCGAGGAGGTGTGTTACCTCTCGGTGACTCATGATGCTGAATTTCCTCTTCTTCATTCTCCTCATCATTGTCTGAACTGGAAGGAGAAGGACTCTTGGGTTTCTTCACCATCTTCTTAATCTTCTTTGGCTTAGAAGAATCCCCTTTTTCAGACTTTCGCTTCCTAGTCTTGGCAGGCTTAGACGAATCATCCTCGTTTTTCCCTTTCTTGGTAGTAGCCCTTTTACCTCGGTTTGTAGGCTTCTCCACAACATCCAAAGCAGCTTGCTGTTCAGGAGATAGTACTCTCGGTTCCTTGGGAGGAAGCTTGCGATAATCAGCCATCACCTTACTTTCGGCTGAGACACACATGTACACCGTATCAGGTATGGAGCCATTATGAGGGAACTTTGTAGGATCAGAAATGATAATTTTCTTGGTGTGAAACGTAGCCACAGACGAGACTAGGGCATCCTTCATGACCGGGATCTGCAAAGAATCAATTGCCCTGCGTGTGATGAGAGTCCAGAAGCGACCACACGAAATTTCAGAGTGCCTCGTTGAAGTGTTGAGGCTTTACACCACCTGTGACCAGATAATCGACCCATAGTCGAGATTTATCCCATTGTAAAGACCATATAGAATGGTCAGAAAACCCTTGCTGGTACCATCAGACCCAGCACTCCTTTCCGCCAAACTCTTGATGAGAAGAGTAAGCAATCCATTCCATTGGGGCGGCAAAAACGATTTCTTAACCTTCGTGACAGTGGTAAGAACATCAGTGTAGTCCATCTCGTAGAGCATCGAGAATGGTTGAGTAGTGGTGATGAAGTCCGGTGAGATCACAGACGAATCCACAGCAAGTTGTAACAGTGAACAAAATCTCCCTTTTGAAATCGAAGCCTTGTGAGAGAAGATTTGGAAGTAGATCCTCTCCTTGTTCTTATCATATGAAGCGGTAGTGTAGACTTGCGATAGGAGTGACATTGGGACGGATTCCACCTGTGTTAGGGCTAGGACTAGAGGAGAATACTTCAAGCATTCAACCACTTGTAACATGTATGAATCGTACAGAAAAGGGTTGAGATGAATGATCATGTTCTGGTTTGGCTTGATCGAGAGCAATGAGGACGAAGCAGTCTGATCTTGAGCAGAGGAAGAAGTCGCCATTGTTGAGTTAAGGAAGAAGATGAACAGTTGTAAATCGCCGTGTATATAGAGAGAGTTTGTTGCAGGTAAAAGAGACAGATGTAATTAGAAACCCTTTATATACCGTTTCCAGGAGAGAGAAAGAATCGTCATGATAATGATGAGGTCACTGAAACGTCGCCTGAAAAAAACGCGATGTGACAGGGTAGTTTCTCCCAGGTATACGTCATCACGCGTGGGTTTAGGAACCGTTCAAATTCACACGCCCAAAAGCTTATACTCAATTCGTCGTTTGAAATTCAGCTTCGCTCCAAAAATTAGGATAACCCATGTTGCTCCAAAAGATAAACAAACAAAATCGAACCAACAGCAACCAGAAAGTTGGAAAATCACAAAGAATTTTCGTGCAATAGTGTGTCAAAAGATAAAGAAATAAAGCAAAATGTGTATTGGATGTGAGTGATGTCTATTAGAAGACATAAAGCAGATGATTCCGGGCAAGAATCGCTTCCTTCAAGGTCAAGAGAGACTTGAAGTGCTTGTGTGGTTTCCCGAGAAAATACGATCGAGTGTTTGTAAAGAAACACCGAAAGGCTTCTTTTAATTAATAGGCTAAGGGTAGTTTATCTTCAACCGAACGTCGATTCTTAACATAAGACCGAACGTTGGAAGAAGTACTTGTGAGACCAATGTGGTCTGTTGAACAAGTAGGTTGGATGTAATTTGCTGTGACTAAAGATGTGATAGAAATCTCAAAAACAAAAACAAACTGGATCTTTTTGGGAAGAAAAGCCTTGGTGTTAGACAATTTCATAAAAGATCACTAAAAAAATGAGATTTGATTAGGTAACCAGTAAGATCTTGAATATAATGATTCACCGTCAATTCATTGTTGGTGTTGGATTGTGGGTTTCACTCAGCACGTGGTGTACGTATCTAAGATCACAAGCGCAGATGTTATGCAACCATAAACCTCAGTGGTAAAGACCGAGAGTCTCAAGGGTTACATTGGTGAACCGAAAGGTGATGGAGAAAGTAAGGAGGGTGGTTAAGGAACCGAAAGTACCTCTGCTATATAAAAATGACAAAGCAGAAAACTCTTAACTCCTGTGAGAAGAGTAAGGTAGCTCTGGACTGGAGTGGATTTTAACAGCCTGATTGGGAAGAAGCGATAGGTATAGATCGAATCATGAAGGCCTAGCTCTTAGTCTTTGAGGCTTCGGTCATGCTTCTAGGGACTCTTAACTAGTTCAGATGGAAAGAATCATACCTGCCTTAGCTCCAAATTCTGTTGTATTGATATACTTGGGACCTAATTAGAAAAACAAGCAAACAAACACACCACACAAACAAAACAAGCAAACAAAAAAATAATAAAAAAAATTGAGAAAAATATTTTTGGAGTTTTGAGATTTTAGGAAAAATAATAAAAACAGAAAAAGAAAATATTTTTGTATTTTTGAAAAATAATAAAAAACAGAAAGACAAACAAAAAGAAAGTGGCACAAAACACTCTAAAATAAAATAAAAATAAAAAATAGAGTTAGAAAATAGACTTAAAAGAATAAACAAAATGTACAACCGAAACCAAATCATAAAAGAATGAAGCGAAATAAGTCGAGCGTTCGGTTCATTTCGGTTCCCGAAAATTATGGAGCCGAAATAGACCGAGCGTTCGGTTCATTTCGGTTCCCGAAAAATCTGGAACTGAAATAGACCGAGCGTTCGCTCTATTTCGCTTGTCTAATTTTTAGAGAGAGATTTGAGGATTCGGTACCGACTCTGCTTCCATCATTCCCAATCCTTGTAAAATTTTATTGAAGCTTGCTTCCGGTAAGGCTTTAGTGAATATGTCAGCCAGTTGATCAGAGGACCGAACGAAATGTACTTCCACGTTCCCATCTTCTACATGGTCCTTGATGAAATGATATCTAAGTGCAATATGCTTAGTCTTTGAGTGTTGCACTGGATTGTGACATATTCTTATCGCACTTTCTGAGTCACAATAGAGTGTAATCTTCTTCATACTTAGCCCATAGTCTCTTAGTTGGCTTTGTATCCATATTACTTGAGAGGTACAGGATGCTGCAGCTATGTACTCAGCTTCGGCTATGGAAAGTGACACACAGGTTTGCTTCTTGGACTGCCAGCTAACAAGTTTACCGTCAAGGAATTGGCATCCACCACTTGTGCTCTTTCGGTCCAGACCACATCCTCCAAGATCAGCATCAGAAAAAGCTTGAATAAAGAACCCAGATCTAGCAGGGTACCAAAGATCGAGAGACGAGGTTCGCTTCAGGTAATGGAAAATATTTTTCACTACTACCATGTGAGGTTCTCTTGGATTTGCTTGAAACCTGGCACAATAACAAACAGAAAACATAGTGTTCGGTCTACTAGCTGTTAGATACATAAGGGACCCTATCATTTGACGATATAGTGTTATGTCAACAACAGGTTTTTCCAGAGATGGTGTTAACTTAGTGCCAAATGCCATAGGAACCTTCACTTTCGAATCACCCATCATACCGAACTTTGCCAGCAAGTTCTTCGTGTAGGCCTCCTGGTTGATAAAAATACCTTCTGGTCCCTGTCTTATATTCAAACCAAGGAAAAAATTAATCGGACCCATTGCGCTCATTTCAAATTTAGTCTCCATCAACTTCCTGAATTCAGCCGTTAAGCTAGGATTCGTGGAGCCGAAGATGATATCATCGACATAAATCTGAACTATCATTAGATGTTCGCCTTCTTTCTTTCGGAAGAAGGTTGGGTCAACCGAACCTTGCTTAAATTTCGACATTTTCAGAAAGCGAGTTAAAGTTTCATACCAGGCCCTCGGTGCTTGCTTCAAACCATATACAGCTTTATCCAGCACATAGCAATGATCAGGGAATTTCTCGTTCACGAACCCAGGTGGTTGCTCAACATACACTGTTTCTTCTAGTTCTCCATTCAAGAAATCGCATTTTACATCCATTTGGAAAACTTTGAAGTTTTTATGAGCAGCATATGCCAGAAAAATTCTAACTGATTCCAACCTTGCTACAGGAGCGAAGGTTTCCTCATAATCTATCCCTTCCTCTTGGCAATATCCTTTCACCACTAACCGAGCCTTGTTGCGAATGACGTTCCCCTCCTTGTCCAATTTATTCCTGAAGACCCATTTCAAGCCAACCACTGAAGCATCCTTTGGTGTGGGAATCAGCCTCCAAACTCGATTTCGTTCGAACTCATGGAGTTCATCTTGCATTGCTTGTACCCAATCAGAATGATCAAGTGCAACATTAACTGTCTTCGGTTTGACTTTGGAGACAAACGAATTGAACATACATAATTCCACATTAGAGAATAATGCAATTTGTTTCGCTTTCAATTGAGAACGTGTGAGAACTCGCTCAGATGATTCACCAATGATTTGTGCTTTGGGATGATCCTTGGTCCATTTCGTTTGAGGAGGGTAATTTGGGTCATAGGCTGGATCCAACTCTGCATTTACTTCCTCTTCAAGTTCTGATTGATCACCTTCGTCAGTTATATTCTCTTTCTCCTCCTCAAATGGCGAAGTGTATCCCTTGTCAGATCCAGAGTGTTCCTCCTCTGTGGGAGTTGGATTCTCCCCCTCGATTGGACTATTATTGGGTGGGTTTGGAGTTGTATGCTCAACCTTGCCTGGACCTTTATAAGTTGGGGATGGAATTGGATTCTCCCCCTCTAAAGACATATCGGTTGTCTTTGTTGCTGATGAACTCTCCCCCTGGAACATTGAGCTGTTGTTTGAAGGGTCACTGGAGGGTTGACCACCTGTCGGTTTAGAAGGTTCACTTTCCATTTCATTGGCAGCTTCATCTATGATCTTTTTGAGATTGTCGATTTTGTTGTCTGCTGCTTTCGCCTCTGTGTGTGCAGCTTTCTCTGGTTAATCAAATAGTCGAATGTACTCTTCAAACAAGTTGGATATAGGAACCGAGACTTGTCCTGATTCAGGAAATATTCCCCCTAAGGTACTTTCGTTCCTTTGAACTTTCTTCATGTAATTATCGTCAAAGGTTACATAATATGTTTCTTCAATTCGTTTGGAGCGTTTGTTCAAAACTCTGTATGCCTTTGAAGTGAGTGAATAACCAAGAAAAATTCCCTCATCTGCTTTGATGTCAAACTTGTTTCGGTTCTCTTTTGAATTATAGATGAAACACCTTGAACCGAACACGTGGAAAAAATTGACTTTGGGCTTTCGATTGTTCAGAATCTCATATGGAGTGATTGAGAATCTTTTGTTGAGCAAGGATCGGTTCTGAGTGTAGCACGCGGTTGCAACTGCATCAGCCCAGAAGTATAGCGGTAGAGAAGCGAAGCTTAGCATGGTTCTGGCTGCCTCACATAAAGAACGGTTTCGTCTTTCAACAATCCCATTCTGTTGTGGTGTATAAGGGGCCGAAAAGTTGTGAGATATCCCCTTGTCAGCCAGAAAATCCTCAAAATCTTTATTCTTGAATTCCAGCCCATTGTCGCTTCTAATGTTTCTCACCAGCTTTCGCAGCTGCACTTCCACTTGCTTGATGAACGTCTTCAACTTGGGAGTCGCATCTGATTTCTGTTTAAGAAAGAAATGTTGGGTTTTGAGCATTCTAACACTTCCTAAGTGTACATGCAACCCTAATAAATCTTGGATGTATGTTTGTCTAAGGTACATGCAAAATATTATTTTCCAAGGTTTATAACCTATCTAGCATGGCATGGGGTACTTTTAAACATAAAAGAACTAGATGAATTACATACCTTTTGTTGATTGTTGATTCCTTAGAGTTTGAGAGCCAAGCACCAATAATGTGAATGCCTCAAATGGAAATCACAAATCACCACAAACTTGGAAAATGTATGAGAGAGTATACTAACTCTTAGATTTCGGCCACCACTATTACACACACACTAGGGTCTTATTTCATGCAACATGAGCTTGTTTATATAGTGTGCATGGTTAGGGTGAAACCCTATTAACCCATGTCTTTTCCTTTCCAAGGATCCATGGGTTAAAAGCTCCATGGACTTCCATATAGGCTTAGCCCATTAACAAATGAGTATTAGCCCACACCATATAAATATAATAGCCCATGATTTAATTAGTCTTCCTTTAATCACTAAATTAATTCATAATTAATTCAAGATTAAAACTAATTAAATAACATGACTTTATATTAATATATTATAACTTATAATATATTAATAAATCGTAAGTATACAATTCTCATAAAATTATCCATAAACAGTTTGGGTGAAGTGCAACCCAAATGGACCATGCCGGGTCGGGTCAAGTATATACCAAATAAGTTATGGACTTAGACACCTTATCCAACAGTCTCCCACTTAGGTAAGTCTAATAACTGTATTTGCATATGTTACTTCAGGAACCAACCAGCAATCGTAGCTCTCGAAAACTCTGTTGAACTATGAAGCGCCATTTTAGATAAGTGATCATATAATCCTCTGTTCTCATGATATCAGGCGGACAAATACATGGAACAACGTCGTACTTATTGACCAGCAGTTTGTTTCCCGATTTCCGATTTGTTTGACAAAGAACTAAATTGAACACATCAATTAGGTTCTGACCGGGCCCGGTACATAGGTCAAAACAAAATCATCGAGGGGCCCAGATATCGCTTCTAATCCTCCAAGGACTCGAAGGAACAGATAAACTTCGACTCATATACTTGTTTCTACTACTTGTTGAATTATACACAAAGGCACATTTTATAACATCAAGTTACTGATGCGTTTACGTGCAATCAATGCACAACCAACTCATATGTAACAACTCATATCTCTAGGTTTGAAGACTTATATGATATTACCGTCTCACGATCACTCGAGATAAATTCCATGAAGTGATACAAGTGAGCGTGGGTTAATTCCAATACTCATAACTTATGAGTACTCATGAATGTTGTAGCAACCATTGCTATGTCTAAACACGTTTAGCCATCTACAAACTCGATTCATGACAGTCTTAATTCATACCTACTTCCAACATATGAACGACTGTGGAGTGTTTAAATAACTTAGTCATTCGGAAAGAAAAACCTAGCTATTCTGGAAGTCAAAACATGCAAAGTGAAACACAATAATAATCGAATCCAATATGGTCTCAGAACCCTTTTGAATATAAATAAAACCACCTTTTATTTATCACCATATTGATTACACATTATTCATTGTATAATGTTTCAAATAATCAACTTAATACTTCAACAAAAACAACAATCGTCCCATGCTCCTAGCATGTACACTTTGTTTTTCTAAACAATAGTTATGCCATACTCCAAGTATGCACACTATGTTTGTCTATGATCTTTACTTTGTGAAATAGATCAATTGAACATGATTTCAATGATGCTCATTTCACAATCCCAAATCCTTATTGTAAATGTAAGAATTCCTAATTCCTACCATTTACCAAAAATCTGTTAGATTTTAAACTTATATGCACTGATCCTCTCGTAATGATTATGCACAAGGTCACCAAAACCTTCTCATCAGTCATTACAGAGGATTCCAAAGGAGATCAACTCTATGGAAACGAACTCTCATATTCAAAGTACATTGCTTTGAACATCCTTCTTGCATAAAAGTTTCTAACTTTCTCATAGATTCTTAATATCCAACTCCCAATATGGAAAATTTCCATATTCCTATTTTGATTATCATATCTGAACAAGAGCTACCTCTTTTCAGAATATATCCATATGGTCCTTCCAAAATTTAACACTATACTTCCAACTGTCCCTGAGCAACCAATCTTTGGAGAACCTTAGATTGTCCTCGACAATTGCTTAATCACTTTAGTCATATCCAATTCTAGACTTTTCCCTTCTTAATGCCCTAAGCATTTGGAAAATTTAGAAAGGATGAATACTATAGCACATGTGACCGATCCTATACCCGAAGCATATGGGACACGATTCACGATGTCTCACATAAAGACCTGATACTGGATCAGTCTTTTGCTACAATATTTTTTATTTTCCATGTTTTCAAAAATCGACTATGAAGAGGGATGTCGTGATCATAATCGAACTTGAGAACGCAATAGAATTTCCTTATGTTGAACCATTCCAACATAAAATTCATATATATATCCTTGACTAAAGATGATTAAGAACTCAATCTAAGCTTTTAGAATTGAAATGAAGTATAATTTCCTCTCCCTTAATTATAGCAAAACAACCTTTTCAACCCCTACAACTTTACGAATTGAAACTTTGTTTTTCTATAATTAACATTGCTAACTTGCAACACTAAACATAATAATCATGGTCCCACTAACATGATGATTATCAGCATAACACTTATGCTCCCACTAGCTCTGACATATTTCCAGAAATCAGCTGGACTTCTAAAATTTAGATTCGTACACCCTTTCTTAGATAGCTCACATGTGTGTCTAAACAATTTCCAGAACTATGAAAAGGGATGCCGTAATCATAGTCTTAATTGTTTAGACCTTTGCCATTTCTCACAAGTCCATGTTAGTGTGCCGGTTAACCACGCACGCTCCACTAACGACTTTGAGAATGCAAACATCACAATTGCTATCTACTTAAAATCTTCTTAGTGAAAGCATTTCCTCACCATCATTTTCATGAATCGGAGAGAAACCTTATGACACTTAGATTTTATAGTGTATGAGTTTCTATCCATGTGAATTTGTCAAAACCATAATCACAAGACAAGGTTAGTGACAAATTAGCCTTACATGGATTGAACTTGTTCAATCTTAATATCTTGTCATCTGGTAGCACAAGGCCCACCAATGCTTCCAAGCTGTTATGCACACAGTTTAGAACTAACAAAACTCATATGCATAGTCAACTTAATAGGAACAGACACAGAAACAAGAATTATGTCAACTTAATAGGTTGCAAACCTTAAGTTGTGTGCTAGTGATAAAACTCAGGTTTTACTCTTGATATCTTGAAATCCTTTCAGGATCTTAAAGACTCCCACTGTCCTCTTGACATATAAGTTTCCCTAGTCAAGGACCATTCCTTGACAAAACAAATATTCAAGGAATAGTGCGGACTCTTATCAAGATAAACACTTCACAAAATTGGTCTTAGTTGGTCTTTGTCTTATCCAAGACATCACAACTTACCAATTTCAAATGTACAGGAGTAGAAAACATTTTACACTACATTTGATAAGTGTTTTAAACCTTACTTTATGTCACTCAATGTTACAATCTTGGAGTATGACTCTAAGAGTTGTTTTTGGAACGAAGTATGATCCATCTTCTTGATTTTAACCATTCCAACAATTCACGACCCCTCATCTTAGTCATAACAATGCACTAAGATGTCCTTAGAGTATGAATTTGTGATATGGTTTCATAATCATTAAGATGATCATAAAACATGATACTAAAGTACTCTCCCATCTTTTCAGATTTGAGAAACTTTTTATCTCTCTGCCAAATTTGATTCTTCTCATCCGTTCTGCCATACATTGAAACTTTTCCAATGTTACAGAATTATACTTAACCTTATAAGTATAACCATATTTACTAATATGTAGTAAATCATGACGAATCGATCTTTGTGGTGGATCTTGACCAGCACACACCCAGTGTGCCTAACTCCTTAGTCCTTCAATTGGCTCACATATGCATGTGATCAAAGAATTAGTCTCAATTTTACAAAGATGAGAATTCTCATTCATCATACAATACAACTTGTATGATTCCAAGTTTCTGTCTAACTGAAGCTTGGGTGATGAGAACCTTTCCTCATTTGGTAAATTCAGACACTACCACAAATGAGAGAATCAAACTCATATTTCCAATATTGCTAGAAACATACAAACATCAATTTTCCATAAATGCCATTGTAAGGGGATATAATATAAAATAAACTAAACAAAACTTTTATTTCTTTATAAAATGCGGAAAAATATTCCTTACAATGCATCTTCAAATGAAAACTATGCTATTACATATTTCCTAGCAATCTATCACAACTTTTAAGTAGTAGCTCAAAAATCCGATCCTCGAACCATGCGATAGAAATCCATCTTCGTGATCAGATTCAGCACACTCTTCTTTTAACCTTCCTTTTGCTCGATCCTGCTAAACATCAAGATGCAACCTAGTCACATAATGTAATAAGAATCAACAATTAGGAACTTTAACAAAGTTAGATAGTGGACTTACCTGAAGCCGAGTCAAACATTTTGTCTCTACTTGCTTTCAAATATTTCAGGTATTCAGGGCAGCTTCGCTTCCAATGTCCCTTCTCATGACAATAAAACATATAGACTCTTTGGGAATGGTACACGAGACAATCACAGACTTAGCCTTTCCCTTTACCTTTTGGTCAACCGGGTTGACCAAGGCCGATCCCTTTCCATTGGGACGAGAAAGCTTTTCTGGACTTCCAATGTTACCATTGTCCATGTCCATGGAAGTTTGAGAATTAGACCTTCCATCAATATTTGCTTGACCATTGCACCAAATCATTGCTGATTCAGCAGCAACAAGCAAATAAGAAAGATCTATTAGGGTTATGTCAGGATCTGTCATATGGTAGTCTTTAATAAACTCACCATACGACTCAGGAAGTGACTGAAGAACCCAGTCAACAGCGAACTTCCTTGAAATAACAGCACCCAACATTCTCAACCTGTCAATGTGTGACTTCATTCCTAAGACATGAGTGCACACAGGTCTTCCATCTTTATGTTTCGTTTCTAGTAGAGCTTGAGTGACCTTGAACCTTTCAAGTCTTCGGGCTTGTGGGTCAGGGAGAATAAATGGAGGAGGTGGAGGGAGTGAAGCATGATGTTGAGGGACATCATCTTCAAGAGGAAAGCTTGTTCCAAGCGATTTAGGAAGATCATAGTTGTCTGAACCAGACATCTACAATGGGAGAAAATCAAGTTAGTTGATTCAAGTCCTTAATATAACACCCAATATGAAATATTAAGGCTAGGACCCAACACAATATTTTATAACTTGGAAGAGGGATGCCGTAATCCAAGCTATAAAATATTTGAAGGTAGGTGAATGACGATTCACCAATTTCCACCATGAAAAACGAAATAATTTATTAGGTTTTAATTGGATTTGAAACTCCTAGATCTTTTGAGATTCATTGAACTTTTCAATGGCATGTTTCAATCTCGATTGTGCCCTTCAAGTTTTGTGACTGGGATGCCGAGGATCACAAAACAAGGTGTGAATAACCATGCAAACTCACTTGGTACCCTTAATATTATCACCTAATCGATGTGCCGGTTAACCACACACGCTCCACCGATCTATGATAAACATTAAGTCACCCTTCGTGATCCTTACTAGTCCATGTTAGTGTGTCGGTTAACCACACACGCTCCACCAACGACTTGGTAAGGTACAAAGTGTGAATTTCATGGGTTAGCACCATATTCACATTTTCCTAAAGTAACTAAGATTGGGAATTTATAAAAGGTTTAGTTACTTTATAATATTCATTATACTTTTAATGAGAATTTAAAGTCATTGTCCTACCCGCTCGGCTAACGACCCTCCACCGATCAAGGAAGCGGTGGGTGAGAATGGACACCCATTAAGCTGCCATTTTATAGGCAACAACCTTATACCCCCCTTATAGACCGACTTCGTGAATGAGGCCTACTAACGGTAGAACGACTTATTCTTATACATATATATAATAATTAACCATTAATGTTATAAATAGTATAAGTGTTGAATTTTAACTTTTAAAACTCTAGGGGTTTGGAATTAAAGTTTATTAAAGTGTGTGAAACTTTACAAATTCCAAAACTTGAGGGCAAGTTTTGTAACTATCCAAAACTTTTCATTTCATAACTTATGAATTAAAGGTTCATAAAAATGAAGACTCTTCATTTTATGTAACTTATGTGTTTTAAATGTGTGTTTAAAAGAAGTGACCTTTGGAAATCCATAACTTGAGGACAAATTATGGATTCCATTAAAACACATAAATGATTAAGAATTAATCCTAAACAATTCAGCAAATAATTCCTATCATCTTCTAAATTCATAAGAACATGAACATGATCATCAAAGTTTCAAGAATTATATGAACACATACAAAGCATGAAATTTTGATATAAGCTATTGTAAATGGATTAGAACAACCATTACACCAACTAAAACAAGTTTTAAAACACCAAAACAGTTTAGGGTAATGTTTCTAGTCCATTTCCAGCAGCAAAAGTCAACAATCTGCATTCTGAGGCTCCTACTCGCCGAGTGCACGAACCTACTCGGCGAGTAGGATGAGTTTACACATGAACTCGGCGAGTCCCCCCATGGACTCGGCGAGTTCATCAGTCAGACAGCAAAAAATCGACTTTTTATCACTATTTTGCATCAAGTATCAAACAAACAAGCCTAGGCTTTGATACCACTGTTGGGTTTTGAGCATTCTAACACTTCCTAAGTGTACATGCAACCCTAATAAACCTTGGATCTATGTTTGTCTAAGGTACATGCAAAATATTATTTTCCAAGGTTTATAAGCTATCTAGTATGGCATGGGGTACTTTTAAACATAAAAGAACTAGATGAATTACATACCTTTTGTTGATTGTTGATTCCTTGGAGTTTGAGAGCCAAGCACCAATAATGTGAATGCCTCAAATGGAAATCACAAATCACCACAAACTTGGAAAATGTATGAGAGAGTATACTAACTCTTAGATTTCGGCCACCACTATTACACACACACTAGGGTCTTATTTCATGCAACATGAGCTTGTTTATATAGTGTGCATGGTTAGGGTGAAACCCTAATAACCCATGTCTTTTCCTTTCCAAGGATCCATGGGTTAAAAGCTCCATGGATCATCCATGGACGTCCATATAGGCTTAGCCCATTAACAAATTAGTATTAGCCCACACCATATAAATATAATAGCCCATGATTTAATTAGTCTTCCTTTAATCACTAAATTAATTCATAATTAATTCAAGATTAAAACTAATTAAATAACATGACTTTATATTAATATATTATAACTTATAATATATTAATAAATCGTAAGTATACAATTCTCATAAAATTATCCATAAACAGTTTGGGTGAAGTGCAACCCAAATGGACCATGCCGGGTCGGGTCAAGTATATACCAAATAAGTTATGGACTTACACACCTTATCCAACAAGAAAACCCATGTGAAGCGTGAAAAATCATCTACTATGACAAGAATGAACTTACTACCACCGAAGCTTTCGATAGCCGAAGGTCCAGATAAGTCAATGTGCAGAAGTTCAAGAGCTTCAACAATCTTTGTGTTGATACGTGTAGGATGGCTCTTTCTGCTTTGTTTGCCCATCTCACACGCTGCACACAGATGTTCCTTATCAAACTTGAGAAGGGGAAGGCCTCGAACGTGATCACCAAGCACCAACTTATTAATTTCTTTGAAGTTCAGGTGCGATAGGCGTCGATGCCACAACCAGCTTTCATCAGTGTCCGCCTTTGATAGTAGCCATATTGCTGGTTTTCCTCGAATTGGGTTGAGATTTAAAGGATACATCTCTCCCTTGCGTTCAGACTTCAACAGAACCTTTTTAGATTGCTTCTCAATTATTTTTGAGCCCTCATCATCAAATGAAACCTTCAAACATGTTCCCACAACTAATTGTGATACACTGATGAGGTTATGCTGCAATCCTTCCACATATGCTACTTTTCAAATTTAGAAGTCTCCGTTGGTTATCATACCATATCCTTTGATTGTGCCATACGAGTTATTACCATACTTCACACATCCACCATCCTTTAGGGACCGAAACTCCCTCAGCTCTTCCTTCATTCCTGTCATGTGACGTGAGCAGCCACTGTCTATATACCATTCGTCATCGAATTGCTCGTCACTAATCACCTGCAAATTCAAGCAGATTTAGGAACCCAAAGTTTCTTGGGTCCTGGTGAGTCTTTCACAGAAAAAGGAATTGCAGTAGAAATATCAACCAAATAAGTTCTTTTTATTAGAGTGGATTGATCTTTTCTTTTGATGATGTGCACCTTGATTTTAGTTTTATCTTGTTTAAATTTTGGTGTATTCGATGGTGTGTTGTTAGATGGTTTTGGTGTTTCCTTTTGAATCCTAGGGTTAGCTGACTTTTTCTTATTATTGAGATCAGAATCTGAATCAAGCTTTCCCTTTCCTTTGACGTCCTTTACTGAATTCGATTTTCTTTGGGAGTTGGAAGGACCGAAACTAGACTTGGGACCGAAAGTAGACGTTCGGTTGTTAGCCTTGACGTATGGACCGAAACTAGACGTTCGTTTCTGCGCGCCAGTTTTGGAACCAAAAGTAGACATTCGGTTCTGAGCTTTGGAATAGTAGGAATTTGGACTGAAATTTTCTTTTCCTTTTAGCTTTTCCTTTTCTTTGGCAATTGGCTCTCTCTTGGAAGGAACGTAGTTGGGGTTTTGAGATTGCACATAACGTTTTCGCTCATTCAGATTTTTCATGTATCTTTGATTTCTTTGGCGTTTCTGTTCAGCTAACTCCTTCTGAGATTTGTGAATGTTGAAACTTGATTTTGGCTTTTCCTTTTGAGTTTCGGTTGTCTTAGTTGGAACAATTGGTTTTCTCATTGGTTCTTCAGGGATTTCCTTTGTTCCACTTGTGCTTGGTTTGTCGAAACTCGAGGGTTATTGATAGGTTCAGCAACATATATTCCTTTAACCCTCCATGAAGTTTGCTCAGATAAGCCTATGGTTTCGTCTGCGTTGTTAATAGGGGCTGACCAGAAGTAATCATCGCACCCTTCAGCATTGTCTTTGTCGACCAGGATTTTCAATTTTGCTGTTTGTTTTGCAGTGACTCCTGTAACAGCATAGACCTGATTCGGCACAGTTTGAACCTTTTGATAAACCATAGCTTTTTCTTTGAGTTTTTGTGACTTGTCTTTTGACAGGCGAGCGTATTCAACCGAATTTTCAGATATGAGGGGTTTCTCATTCTCGGTTTCGCTCTTCATAAACTCAGAGCAATCAACCACGTCTTCAACTGAGATTTCGCTCATCTCACTATCCTCATCAAATTCAGACGTATTTTCTATGTTCATTTTATTTTCTGAAATTAATTTAGCGTTCGACAAATCAAATGATTGAATGGTATCGGACATAATTTTTAACCTATCATTTTCATCTAAAAGATTTTTTAGCATACATTTATGTTCCTTAGAGTCAATGAAGGTCTCTATCTTGTCCAGTCCGATTTTGTAAGCGATGGATGTCTCTTCTGAGGACACTATTGATTCACATTCAACAATGACCTCATCCTCCTTAAATTCAAGGAAGGGTAAGATCATCTTATGAATCTTTTTCCCTATTTCACAATTTAAGTGCAATTGAGCAATATTAGTATATAAGCGCTTAACAATTAAACAAAAAATATTCCTTTGTTTTAAAAACTTTAAATTGTCTCGTTGCAAATAAATACTTTCATCCCTATCCCTATTTAACTCCGCCTCCTTCAGCTCAATCCACATCCTTCTCTCCTCACTTTTTGAAGACACCCTGCTGAGTTGGTCAGTTAGGTTAGAGTTCGCTAAGCGAGTTTGCATGAGACTACCACTTAAGTTAGAAAATTTAAATTTTAATTCTTTTAATTCTTCTTCATAATCTGTTACTGGAACTTTAAGTGATTCAAGGATGGATTGTACCTTTTTGATCAGCCGATCACAGTCGTTGATCTTCTCGCTCACGGGCTTGGCTGCAAAGCACTTGTTCTCAGTTAGGTTGGGCTCCTCTCTTGCACTTTCGGTTGATCCACCAGCTGTGACCATCAAACATCGTCCAGCTGAACCTGCATCCTTTTCCACATAATCGGTTGACCAGACTTCAACTCTTCATCCTCAGAATCGGTTGACCAGACTTCAACTCCACCGAATTCATCTTCATCTGCATTTTCCTGCACAATCAAGGCATTCATAGAACTGTTAGATGCCTTCTTTTTCTTGATTTCTTCCAACTTTCGCATGTAGTACGCCTCATCGTCTTCACAATCTCTTTTCTCAGCCATCTTCCTCAGCATGCAATCTTTGGCAAAGTGGTTCTTGCCATGACAGTAATTGCAGTCGAATCCAGAGTCTCCTGCAAGCTTGCTCTCCTTCTTGTCTTCATCTTTTTGAGAAGTATTCTTCGCTTCATCTTTCACCTTCTCAGAGCTGTAACTTCCCTGCCAGTTTCGGTTCTTATTGACAGTAAATTTTCTTCGTGCAAACTTCTTTGGATTGGTGACCATCATAGCATATTCTTCGCTTGTAAGGTCACACTCAGACATATCCGACTCCTCTTCTTCTTCTGCAATACTTTTTCCTTTTGAGACAAGGTCCAACGATCCCACACCCGAAACTACCTTCGCCTCCTTGGTTACCACACTCTCATGGGACTTAAGTATTCCCACAAGTTTCTCTAGTGAGTAAGATTTAAACTGCTCATGTTCTTTCACTGTTGAAACCACAGCCATCCATTCTGGTCTCAAACCATTCATGAATGTTACCTTTTGTTCGATCAACTTCCTTTCTATTCCATGCTTGATCATCTTACTTAGGAGATGATTGAACCGATCGAAAGTTTGTATCAGTTTTTCTTCAGGTTTATGTTTGAAAACTCCAAATTCTGAGAGCAGCAAGGTTTGAATAGAGTGTTCTAGATCTTCATCGGTTGAGTAAAGTTCTTTCAACCTATCCCAGATTTCTTTGGCCGTCGTGCATGAACCAACTAACCGAAAAGTGTCAGATTGTCTGAACATTCTCATGGCCTTCACATTACACAGCAACTTGTCCTTCTCATCCTGTGGCATCTTGTCTACGTCCGCCACCAGCTTGTTATATTCCTTTTGGGTCTTAACAGTCGTGTTCGTTCCAGAATGAACAAACGGCCCAAGTGTGATGGCTTCCCAGATGAGATAACCACTATCTTCAGATCTGACCACATAATCTTCAAAGTGATGCGCCCATACTTCATAGTCTTGAGTGTAAAGAATGGGAATCCTGGTAGTGGATCCAATGATGTTAGAGATGTTGATGGGATTTGTTTGAGAATCTTCGTGAGACATGGTGAGCCGCTAGAATCAGACCTGTAAACTTGAGATTAGGGTTTTATCAGAAACAAGAGTTACCGTCGACAGGAAGAAGATGGCTTCTTTATATTTGATAAAAGCGGAAACCCTAAAGAATTCTTAACACAGAAGGAATGTGTATTGATCACACAGTCTCCTGCTCTGATACCAATTGTTAGAACAAAGTTCTAGTAGGATCGATAGATTCTATGCAGGCAAACAATTAAGAACGTAATTATGAACACAAGATTAGCTTTAAAGATGTCGTATGATTAAAACTTTAACACCTTAGAAGAGCTCGATTAAGAACTTCGACTGTAGAGGTGCTTAGGGTTACAAAACAATAATCAATGATAATTAAGATCGTATCTAATGCATACATGCATGCACTATTTATAGTCTAACCCTACTAGATAATCACGGATGGACAGGCCCAATCCGGATAAACAAAACAAGCCCATGACGCAACACAATAATACCCAACAACTTTTATGATGACATGGTGCATATCAGTTACATATCTAGGTTATATATAACTTTGGCGTATCCATTTAGTGATTGTAGACCTACTAGCAAGAATCAGTTTAGTTTTCACATAAGTTATACTACGAAAAAATACTCCTATAGTATTTTAAATGTTATGTTTGGTTGTTAACGATTTTCTGGTATGGGTGTTGGTAAGTTGATAGACTCGTTGTCCACTATAACTATCCCCCGGCACATACTAGTCACTTCTCGGACGATTATAGTTGATCAGGCTATATTCCTCCCAGACTTGATTGCATATCCCAGGGCATATATGCACATTGCACAACTCTTCTATTTTTAACTTTTGTGTTTTCCTTAGACATGGCACTAAACCGGTATGCATGTATGTACTTAGACTTTTAACAAGAAACTATTTATTTCTAAAAGTATAGTTATTTGAAAATGTTTAAATCAGAGACTTAAGTCCCAATGCATTTATAGTTTGTATATCTTATGTGGTTCGATATACTTAGTTCACTATAAACAATGCTCTGATACCAATCTGTCACACCCCCAAACCAAGGATGGCGGAAACGTCCGGGGGTGGAGGACTTCATGTATAGTATCACAACAACGAGTATAATAGTGCCCAAAGTAAATACAACCATCATAAATATAATTGAAAAAGTTATACAATAGTATGTGTTTACATGTTTCCAATCAATTACACTTATGATGACAAAAATGAAATGTTTGACGATTTAACGTCTCATCCTCAAAAGCGGTTGATTTCCTGTTTCACTGAATTCCTGAGAATACAAGTAGTTTGAAAAAGCGTCAACAATTAAGTTGGTGAGTTCATAAGATTTTTATTTGAGAAAGAAGTCGTTTTCCTTGTAAAAAGCGATAAAGTACGATTTTAGAAAATTCAATATTTTCTTTATTAAACGCGAAATGAACTCTCCTATGTTATGCAATAATGTACCCTAGAAAGACCCGTAGATTCCTTCTATAATCACCCAGTGTATATAAGTTATATAAAATTTAAGTTAAATAAACAGTCGAATATAATGGGTCTGCCCTAGGTCCACAACCAAACAAGGAACAGGAAGTAAGGCGGGCCCACCAATTCTAGGTCGATTGCGACTAGATTCTTATATAACTCTAGCATATACACTTAGCAATTATAGCTGAAGTCTAACAATTCTAGATGAAATGTAGTTTTGATAGAAATATGTTTCCAAAGAAAATCAAATATTTTCCTTATAAAAGTCATGTAGTCTTAAATGTCAAGATAGAGAATATGTGTGTGTTTTGTACTTATAATGTTCATAATGATAATGTGTTTCTAAAGAAAATCCAATATTTTCCTTATAAAAAGTCATGTAGTCTTAAACGTCAAGACAGAGAATATGTGTGTGTTTTGTACTTATAATGTTCATAATGATAATGTGTTTCCAAAGAAAATCTAATATTTTCTTTATAAAAAGTCATGTAGTCTTAAACGTCAAGACCGAGAATATACATGTATTTTTCCATACTTAAAGTAATTCATGCAAGTTTAAATCGGCATAAACTCGTTTAATTTAGAAGTAAAACCCCTTTTCATTTTAGAAATTTTCCTGTAAACTTGAAAGATTATTAACTCCCTATGTGAGTCACTATAACCATACTATAACATAGATGTCTGCTGTGACGTTCTTCAGATGTCGGAATCGAAATGACATTTGTCACCCCAGACCTGCCGGTCTAACTGTAGCTAACAGTTTAGGTGCGGGATTGTCAATCCCAATATAGATCTATACACAATTATCACGCTCTCCCTACAAGAGACTCTGGTTATAACTAATTCAGGATTTTCTGTGGTACTTAAGAGTACCTCGAAGGAGAATGTCTCACAACTTACGTTAACTAGTTTACATATAGTTTTGAGTATAAAACCTCTTCCGTGGAGGAAGTGAAATCACCTTTTATGAAAATACATTTTAGATATAAATCCATAGACTATTACTATTATAGTTTATCAAGTAGTATATGAAAAACCCATTTGTTTTGAGAGTAAAACCTTTTCCATGTAGTATGTTTTTATCGAAAATTCATAAACTATACTTAATGTAGTTTATTATATGTGTTCGAAATGAATGGAGGAAAAACCTTAACATGAATGACTAATTTCTGTTTATGATGATAAACTAACAAGAATGCCTCCAAACATTGAGAAACTTATCATTATGCACTTTGCTCAACATACTACAAAGTGTTGTTAATATGGTAAACTATGTAACTAGTTTTTATCCTTTCTGCACAGTTTTGAAATCATCATAGAAAAATCATACGAAGTCAAAAACTAACTCCGTAAACTCTGAGAGTTTATAAAATATGTCTAGTTTATTCATAATTTTTATTATGATTTTTAGAAGTCTCTAACTTATGTGAAAGTGTTCATAATCACAGACTGGTCCGAATTCGTTTCTGAAATGATAGACAGTTTTGTAAAAATCACCATAAATCGTAGAAAAATCATATGAAGATGTGCAAGTAGTCATTTTAAAGGTATAAACCTGAACTACTTGCATATTAAACAGTTTTGAAAGATATTAAGTTTAAGTTGGGTAAAACAGTTCGTGAACAGGTCACAACTTTTCTGATGTAAGCTGTCAAGTTAAGTTTTGAATATGTTTTGGTGTTTTAACTTGTATTCCCCCCCCCCCCCTGAAAGCTGAAGAAAACTAGAAAATGTAGGGGTATGAACTCACCTTGAGTGATTTCTTGAAGAGTGGAAGGTTGAAGATGATGAGTTTCAAGTCTAGATCACTTGATGAACACACGAAGTTTTGGATGATCCTAAGAACGATTTTTGGTGGTAAGATATGAGTCGATGATCCAAGAGTGTTATGAAAACATGTAATAGCACTTGAGTTAGAAGGAAATACTTACCAATAAGTGAATAAATGACTCAAGAACACATCAAAAGTGTGGCTGAAAGTTGAGAGAAAAGAGGCCCTCTTGATGGTTTAAGAAGTGTATAATGTTTGATGGTGAAGCAAATGATCAAGGAAATCCCAGGCATTTCCTTATATGGAGGGTTGCTGGAGCAAGTGGCTAGGGTGAAGGGATGTTTGCCTTGGTTTGTGTGATGTGGATAAGGTTGGACCAATGAGAAAGTGACACATAGGAGGCAAGTTGGCACACTTGACCCACTTGTGGTGTAGGATACTCTTCTTAATGTAAAAATAAATATTTATAATTAAGAAATCCTTAAAAAAATAATTAAAATAAGAGTTCTAGGGGTTAAAAATGATAAAAATATGAATTTGGTGAAAAAATCTCGTCAAAACGTCAAAAACGGGCTTAGGAGGCGAATGTAGTCAAAAACCGGCATTAGGGACCGAACCTGCGAGGTTCGGCTCTTAGGAGTGTGAGAACCGAGAGGGAACTGAGAGAAGGAGAGGAAGACTGAAGGTCCGAAGTGGGGGTGCGAGGGTCCGAGGTCTCGGATGGGTCTGCTGAGCTTCGGTCTGCTGAGGTTTCGGTCTGAGATGCTTCTGACAAGTTCGGTTCTGACAGGAGGTTCGGCTCCTAAGAGGTTCGGCTCCTAAGAGTTTCGACTCCTAAGAGGTTCGGCTCTAAGAGGGGTTTCGGTTCTATATAGCTGTTTTTCGAGAAATCTTTCCGTTTTGCGTGATTTTTGACCAAGTTAAGGGTCGGGATGACCTGGATGACTATAAAAAGTTTGAGGGAGATTTTGGGAGAGATTTGGGAGAGATTTCACATACTTGGAGAGATTTCACATACTTGGAGAGATTTGGGAGAGATTTCACATACTTGGAGAGATTTGGGAGAGATTTCACATACTTGGAGAGGTTTCACATACTTGGAGAGATTTGGGAGAGATTTCACATACTTGGAGAGATTTGGGAGAGATTTCACATACTTGGAGAGATTTCACATTCTTGGAGAGATTTGGGAGAGATTTCACATACTTGGAGAGATTTCACATACTTGGAGAGATTTGGGAGAGATTTCACATACTTGGAGAGATTTGGGAGAGATTTCACATACTTGGAGAGATTTGGGAGAGATTTCACATACTTGGAGAGATTTGGGAGAGATTTAACCTTAGCCCTTATTATCGTATCATCTCGTAATGCAAGGTTCGTGAACCCCGTTATGCTTCGTTAATGATCGTTTTAAGTCCCCGAAAGGGTCCTTAGTCGTGTTTTGATGCGTTTAACTCCCTTTTTATGGTTTTTACATTGTTAACATATAGATTCTTCGAGACACTTGAATTTTTGACATACAAATACACATTTTTATACATAGAGTAACTTTTTAACATACAAGTACTAGTTAAGTTTGGCCGGTTTGAATTGTTGACTTTGACTTGAATTTGATGGTTGTCACATAATATGGTAGCCGATGCCCTGAGTCGTAAGGCAGCGAGTGCTCCGATCCGAGATGTGTGTATGAGGATGATGGTGATGACTCTAGTCTTATATACCATCCGAGAGGCCGAAGTGGTGGCCATGAGACCAGAGAACCGTAAGAGAGAGCGGGTGATCGGGCATATTTCTGAGTTTGAGACTGATAGTCGGGGGCTTATGACATTCCGTGGGCGGATATGGGTGCCATATACGGGTGGAGCTCGACGTATTTTGATGGAGGAGGCCCATAGTTCGAGATTGTCGATCCATCCGGGGACCACCAAGATGTATTTGGACTTGAAAATGGATTATTGGTCGCCCTGTATGAAGAGAGATGTGGCATGGGTAGTCGAGAGATGCTTGACCTGTCGTGAGGTCAAGGCAAAGCACCAGCGTCCCCATGGCCAGTTGCAGCCTTTGGAGATTCCCCTATGGAAGTTGGAACAGATCTACATGGATATTATTACCAAGTTACCGAGGACTGTGCGACGTGTCGATGCGATATGGGTGATTGCATATCGGTTGAAGAAGAGTGCTGACTTCCTGGTTATAAGTGAGAGCTCTTCTGCGGAGAAAATAGCCGAGATGTACGTTCGAGAGGTGGTGGCACGACATGGGGTGCCGACATCGATAGTGTCAGATCGGGATGTGCATTTTACTTCTAGGTTCTGGAAGAGATTTCATGAGGAGTTGGGTACCCGGTTGCATTTCAGCACCGCTTACCACCTAGAGACAGACGGGCAGAGCGAGCGGACGATTCAGACGCTCGAGGACATGCTACGCGCATGTGTGTATGGACTTCGGTGGAAGTTGGGACACTTACTTGCCCTTGGCTGAGTTTTCATACAACAACAACTATTACTCCAGTATCAGTATGCCTCCCTTTGAGATTTTATACGGGAGGAGGTGCCGGACTCCCATCTGTTGGGGAGAGGTAGGGCAGAGAGTGATGGGGAGCACTGAGATAGTGCTCAAGACGACAGAGTAGATCCAGCAGGTCAGACAGAGGTTACTGACGGCCCAGAGTCTTCAGAAGAGTTATGCAAACCAGCGACGTTCAGAGCTAGAGTTCCAGGTCGGAGATTTTGTCCTCCTAATAGTATCCCCATGGAAAGGGGTGATTCGATTCAGGAAGCGGGGCAAGCTGGGCCCTAGATACATTGGTCCATTTAGAGTGATTGCTCGAGTAGGTAAGGTAGCTTATCGGTTAGAGCTGCCTGCAGAGTTGAGCCAGATCCATAACACCTTCCATGTATCCCAGCTGAGGAAGTGTGTAGTTCACGAGACGGCAGTAGTCCTTTTAGAGGACATTCAGGTTGATGATCGCCTAAACTACATTGAGAAGCCGGTGACGATTTTGGATAAGAATGTGAAGGTCTTGAGGAATAAAGAGGTGCCCTTGGTTTAGGTTCAGTGTCAGCATCGGAAGGGATCCGAGTGGACTTGGGAGCCGCAGTCCGAGATGAGGGAGCAGTACCCAGAGTTGTTTCCCGAGGATAACTTCGAGGGCGAAGTCTGATTCTAGTGGGGGAGAATTGTAACATCCCGACTCCCAGGTATAATATTTAATTAAATTATGTTTATTTTGTCAAGGCAACTCGATGAGTTGGAGGCCCTAACTCACCGAGTAGAGATTGAGATGGCCGCATGATTTTTAGAGTCTACTCGACGAGTTGGGGGACCCGACTCGATGAGTAGGAGCTGAGTGTGAAAACCCTAATTTTCAGGGTTTGCACCCAATTTAAAGGACCTTAAGTCCTTTACCCCGTCTCCCTCACCACCTTAACAGGCTGAGAGAAACCCTAATCGACCTGTTATCATCTGTGAGAGTGAGAGAGGGGGAGAAGCTAAAAGTGTGTGTTTTAGTGCATTCTTGGAAGGAGTTTGCAGAGCAAAAGGCTTGGAACGAGAAAGAGCCCTTGGACCCAGCATTCTATCAGTGTTAGATTCCATTTGGAGGTAAAAAGCTATTACCTTGACCACTTGTGTCTTAGATCTCTCCATTAGGGAGTTTATGGCCATTTCCATCTTCTCTATGAGTCCCTTAGTTGTTTGAGCACTCCTTGAAGATGAGACTTCATATCTAGACGATATTAGGTTCCTTGGGCCTAAATATTCAAGTTTTATCAAAACTTTGGCCAACTTTCATGCATTATAACCTTTTTGAGCTTTGGGTTGGCGAATTATCCCTAGATACCATGCATGAACGTAAAGGTTGTAGCTTTACGTGTTAATTCAGCCTTGGGAGGATAGATCTAGAGTATGGGGCCTTAGTTCTGCTTAAAAATGTCTAAATGAGAGAATGGAATGAAGGGAGTCGACGAGTTGGTGAGCCAACTCGACGAGTTGGTTGGGTTTTCCCCGATAGTCTGGACGCATTACGAACTCGGCGAGTTGAGTTGGATTTCAAGATTTTTTAGAGAAACGAAGGAACTTGATGAGTTGCATAGATGCACTCGACGAGTTGGGTCAACATGGACTGTTGACTCGAGTGTTGACATCCGTTGACTTTTAGGGTTTGGTCAAGTTATGGATTATGGAGACCATGGAGGGGTAAAATGGTCTTTCACCCTTTCCAAGAGTTAGAAAAGGGGTTAGCTTAACATCTTTAGAGTTCTTGTTATAAAGTGTTAATTAGAGATGATTATGATATGTAGGCAGAGTCTAGACCGACCGTTGAGTACGACACTTGCTTGACTACGTACGAAGTGAGTCTTCTCACTATACATACCTGAGTGGTAATACTGTGTGACTGGAGGGTCTTATTGAGTTATTGACTGGAGGGTCTTATTTGAGTTACTGATCGGAGGGTCGTATGTGCTTATACTGAGTTATTTGATATCATGCATTTTGTCTTTGTGATTTATGTTGTATATTATTCTGTTCCTTATTGAGTTAGGACCAGAGGGTCCAAACCGAGTTGTGAGACCAGAGAGTCTTCACTGAGATACCGGACTGGAGGGTCCGACCCGAGTTGTGAGACCGGAGGGTCTTCACTGAGACACATGACCGGAGGGTCCTTATTGAGATATAGTCGTGAGAGGCTAATTATTTGTGTGTGGTATTTTGGGGAACTCACTAAGCTTCGTGATTACAGTGTTGTGTGAAATATGTTTCGGGTACCTCTCAGGATCGCGGGAATGCGCTAGCTTGATTATACACACTAGCTTGAGATTATGTTTTGAGGATTCTGGGATATTGTCAAACATTTTGTTGTCTTGTGTTTTGAACAACTTATACATTTGGGGTTTTGAGAAAATGAGATTGTGTTTTATGAGGTTTTAAAAAATGAAAATTTGTTTGAAAATTTAGAGCGTTACAAGTTGGTATCAGAGCCTTGGTTTGAGTTATTTGGATGTTCTCTCGGGTATGTCTGTACTCAAACTGAGGATTTGAGAAATTTTTCTAAAAAGAAATGATTTTTCTAAAACGAGTAAGAGTTCTAAGAGAAAACGAGATGAAGCAGTGTGTACAATCAGCCAGAGCCCGAATGATGATTTCCCAAAATACCACTACTTGTTTATATTATGAGATATTTATGAGATATTAGAGCTGCATGCTAGAGGATAGGCTAGGTATTTCAGGAATTTAGAGCTAGAGTTGGCTGATTTACGATGCCTTAGCCTAGGGGATGCTATTGATTGATATTATCTGCTATTTGTTTTGTGTATGTGTTGAGTAGGAGTACCTAGCAGGAATCTTATAGGGAGAGCTTTGAGTCGAGGAGTAATCTAGGAGAGATACCTAGATGTGCATTGAGGAATCTATTGAGAGAGTAGTTTGATATCCGTGAGGGATAGAGTACTTGTGAATTAGGGTCCTAGGAGGAGGACTTGGGGCGACTATTGGTTGGTGTGGAAGGTAATATTGGGCCCGTACTACTGAAAGCACCTGATATGTATGCGACCCAAGTAAGAACCTTAGGATGCTAAGGAGCATGTAGGGGTCGGTAATTAAGTGTGCGCTTGAGCCAATCTCTAATAATTTTTGTGTTGTGTTTCAGAGAGACTATGATGATTACCCGTAACAACCCTGGGGGCAGTGGTACTAGTGACGAGGAGATCCGTGTGATCATTGCGTAGGAGGTGGCCGCATCTATCAGGGAGGCTATACCAGAGATGTTCGGGTCTATTAAGACCATGCTTATTGAGACCTTTGATGAGCGATACGCTTGTAACATCCTGACTTCCAAGTTTAATTTTCGAAAGCTTTATGTTCCTTTTATTGAGGGAACTCGACGAGTTGGAGGCCCCAACTCGTCGTGTAGAAACCTAGTCATCCCGCGTGGTTTTTGACTCCTACTCAACGAGTCAGAGGACCTCGACTCGACAAGTAGAGGTTGTGCATGGAAACCCAAAATTTTAGGGTTTGCACCCTATTTAAAGAACTTATGGCCCTTTTTAGCCTCCCTCATTGTCATTACAGCCAGAGGAAATCCTAGATCGTGTCCTAAACCCCCATTATGTGTGTTGAGAGCTTGAAAGGTGTTATTTGTTGATTTTGGAAGGGAAAATTGAAGAGTGAGGAGCTTGGATCAAAAAGGAGGAAGTGGATCTGTCATCTACTTCGTTTTGACAACCAATCTGAGGTATAAAGCTAATACGTTGACCCTTTCATGCTTAGATATTCTTCTATGGCCACTTATGGCCATTTTTGGGGTCTAATGGAGCCATTCTTGGGTTTGAGCTTGTCACAAGGACATGGTCTCAGATCTGGACTCCTCTAGGCCCCAAATTCATAAAGTTATCAACTTTATCTTGTATTGGCCTTTCCCCATGCCCAAAACCTCATCCTAGACTTGGTTTTGCTGTTTTAAGCCTTTAAGACCTTGCATGCACGTAAATTTGCAACTTTACATGGTAAATATGCCATAGGAAGCTAGATCTACAATTTGGAGCTTTGGGGTAGCTTAAAAACGTCTGAATAAGAAATAGACTGAAGGGAAACGGCGAGTTGCATGGTCAACTCAACGAGTGAGATGAAGATTGGCCGTTTTCTGTTTCTACATGGACTCGGCGAGTTAGTGAGGTGGCTCGACGTGTTAGTTAGGGTTTTCCCAACATTTGGACACCGCATGGACTCGACGAGTTGTCTGGAAAATCGGCGAGACAAATAGGGTTTTAATGATTTCTCGAGTTCTGGAAGAACTCGACGAGTCAGTAAGCTACACTTGACGAGTTGGGTCAACATGGACTGTTGACCTTGACCGTTGACTTTGACATTGACCAAAGGTTGACCAGTTGGACTTCTGAGGGTGTTTTGGTAATTTGGGATATTGATGGACTTGGTCCTATGGTGGTTATAGGTGGTTGAGTTTGTGGTTGTGGTTCGTGAGTTTGATCTTATAAGTACAGTTCGACATGGTGAGGTGAGTTCTTCTCACTATATCAACAGGGTCTACGACACCAAGGCCGGCCCTTTATGATTGTATCCTGGTTATAGGATGGTTGCTATGTTAGTGATCTGTTACATCGGTATTACGTGGTTATAGGATGGTTGCTATGTTAGTGATCTGTTAGATCGGTATCCTGGTTATAGGATGGTTGCTATGTTAGTGATCTGTTAGATCGGTATCCTGGTTATAGGATGGTTGCTATGTTAGTGATCTGTTAGATCGGTATCCTGGTTATAAGATGGTTGTTGTGTTAGTGATCTGTTAGATCGGTATCCTGGTTATAAGATGGTTGTTGTGTTAGTGATCTGTTAGATCTGTATGACTATCTGTACATGCTAGCTTGCGTATGCCAACATACCCAGGGCAGACCGGATAGACTGCATACCAGGTTAGGGCGTACTAGTCAGGCCGAAGGCCCGGCAAGCGGTTTGGATACGCTGAAGGCACGCGAGGTGGTCTAGACGTGTCGATGGATCAGAGAGCGGTCCAGATAGATTGTTGGCCTGCGAGGCGGTCCAGTCAGGCTGATGGCTCATTATGCATGTTGTTGTTTATACGATCTGATTATATTTGTATGACGTTGGTATTTTGGGGGAAATCACTTAGCTTCGAGCTTACAGTTGTTGATTATGTTATAGGTACTTCTGATGATCGCGGGAAGGCGAAGGCTGTTGGATTAGTGTCTGAGTCCATAACTATAATTGGTATGTACTTGACCCGATTGGCATGGTCCATTTGGGTTGCATGGCATCAGAACAATTTGGATAGACTTTTGTGAGAAAAGGATATTTATGATTTGTTAATATATTATAAGTTCTAATATATTAATATGAAATCATATTATTTAAATAGTATTGATCAAGAATTAATTTGGAATTAATATTGTGATCAAAAGGAGACTAATTAAATATATGGGGATTGATTGTGTAAATCATTCATTCTTATATATGTGGGCTTATGATCCATAGTTCTTCATGTTGGGCTAAACCCATGGAGAAACCCATGGATACTCCATGGAGGTTTTAACCCATGGAGCATGAACAATATGGAAAGACATGAGTTACATGGTGTAACCCTAATAGCCACAATATATAAGGACCCCATGGCTCAAGAAATAGGCACTAGTGTGTGTACATATGAGGGCTAGCCGATTTGAGCATAGGAACCTTTTCTCTCAAGTTATTCCAAGATGTTGGTGATGTTGTGTGAACCATTTGAGGTGTCACACTTGAGGCACTAGGCTCTTAAGCTCCATGGAATCTAGCTACATGAAAAGGTATGTCTTCTAACTTGTTTATATTACCCAAGTATCATTGATTGTATGCTAGTTAGGGTAATACCTTGGAAAGTTCATGTTTACACTATAGGAGTGTTAGAATGCTCAAAACCCTTCAGTGGTATCAGAGCCTAGGCTTGTTTTCATTTATACTTGATGCAAACTTGTTTTTCAAAACCAAAATCAGCCCAGACTGGAAAACTCGATGAGTTCTGGCAAAAAACTCGCCGAGTTCATGTGTTAAGGCATGAACTCGACGATTTGAGCTTCCAGATTGTAGATTTTCGTATTTTTTGGCTGGAATTGGACTAGGAACATTAACCTAAGCTATTTTTGAACTTGTAAACCTGTTTTGATATGGTAATGTTCATGCTAATCCAATTTCTTAGATAATTGTCAATAGATTCATGTTTTGTATTAGTTTAATGGTTAGGCTAATTACATGAAAAGTGTTTGATTTGAATTATCTTGTTCTTATGAGTTGATTTAGATTAATAGAAAAGTTATGTGATAATATGTTTTCAATCCAAATTAATCTAAAAGTTTTTCATAATATGTGTTTTTGTAACTTGTCCTCAAGTTATATGAAAAGTCACATTTATGATTATTAAAACTCATAAGATTTCCATAAGTTATGAAAAATGGAGAGTCTCATTTTTAAATGTTTTAAAGTCTTCCATAACTTGTCCTCAAGTTATGGAACTTGAAGAGTTTTTCATTAAAACTACTTTAAACATATAAGTTATGGAATTGAAAAGTTTTTGAATAGTTCAAAACTTGCCCTCAAGTTTTGGAATTTGTAAAGTTTCCCCTCATGAATACCTTAATTCCAAGTTAATCCCTTAGAATTTTAAAAGTTAAAATTCAACCCTTATACTTTATAGTATTATAAGTTAATAATATATATATATATATATATATATATATATATATGTATAAGAACAAAGCCAGTCTTACCGTCACGAAGCCGGTCTATAAGGGGGTATAAGGTTACTGCCTATAAAATGGTAGATTAATGGGTGTCTACTCTCACCCACCGCTTCCTTGACTGGTGGAGGGTCGTTAGCCAAACGGGTAGGACAAGGACTATAATTCTCCTTTCATTAAAAGTATTAATGATAAATACTAAGTAACTAAACCTTTTATAAATTCCCAATCTTAGTTACTTAGGAAAATGTGAATTTGGTGCTAACCCATGAAATTACACTTTGCACTTTGCTTGTGTCGTTAGTGGAGCACGTGTGGTTAATGGGCACACTAACCTGGATTTAACAAGGTAGGCAAAGGGTAACTTAATGTTTATCATAGTATCGGTGGAGCGCGTGTGGTTAACCGGCACATCGATTGAGTGGTAAATATTAAGGGTACCAAGTATATTTGCATGGTTATTCACACCTTGTTTTGTGATCCTCGGCATCCCAGTCACAAAATTTGAGAGGGCACAATCGAGATTGAAACATGCCATTGAAAAGTTCAATGAACCTCAAAAGATCTATGAGTTTCAAATCCAATTAAAACCTAATAAATTATTTCTTTTTTCATGGTGGAAATTGGTGAATCGTCATTCGCCTACCTTCAAATATTTTATAGCTTGGATTATGGCATCCCTCTTCCAAGTTATAAAATATTGTGTTGGGTCCTAGCCTTAATATTTCATATTGGGTGTTATATTAAGGACTTTAAATCAACTATCTTGAATATCTCCCAAAAGATGTCTGGTTCAGACAATTATGATATTCCTAAAACTCTTGGAACAAGCCGGGAGAGTTGGGTGTCAAAGTCTTGAGAAAGTTGGTTGTTGAATCACTTTCTAAGTCTCATACTGAGTGTCCTTTAGGAATACTATGTAAAAGACTATGACATGACCCTTAATGATCTTATCTATTTGCTTGGTGCTGCTGAATCAGCAATGATTTGGAGCTCTGGTAAAGCAAATTAGATTAGTAGATCAACTTCCCAAACTATAATGGACATTGACAATTGGTAACATTGGATATCCAGAAAAGCTTTCTCTTCCCAATGGAAAGGGATCGGCCATAGTCAACTAGGTTGACCAAATGGTAAAGAGAAAGGCAAGTCTGAGATAGTCCAGTGTACCATTCCCAAAGGGTCCATATGGTTCTATTGCCAAAGGAAGGGGCATTGGTTGCAAAGTTGCCCTAACTACCTGAAAGATCTGAGAGAAGATCTTGTCAAAAAGATTGACTCTGCTTCAGGTAAGTCCACTATCTAACTCAATTAAGTTCCTATTTGAAGATTCTTAATACATTTTGATGTATGGCAGGATCAAGCAAAGGGAAGGGAACTTAAAGAAAGAGTATGTTGAATCTGATCGCGAAGATGGATTTCAATCGCATGGTTCGAAGATTAGATTCTTGAGCTACTACTTAGAGAGTTATGATAGATTGCTAGGAAATATGTAATAGCATAGTTTCCATTTAAAGTTGCATTGTAAGGAAAAAGATTTTTCCGCATCTTATAACTAAATAAAATTTTTTGTTTTATTTTATTTTATCTCCTTGCAATGGCATTTATGGAAAATTAATGTTTATATGTTTCTAGCAATAATGGAAATATGAATTTGATTCTTTCATGTGTGGTAGTGTCTAAATTTACGAAATAAGGAAAGATTCTCATCACCCAAGTTTCAATTGGACTAAAACTTGGAATCATGCAAGTTGTATAGTATGATGAATGAAAATCTTCATCTTTGGAAAAATTAAGACTAATTCCTTGTTCACATGTATATGTGAGTCAAGTGAAGGACTAAGGGATCGAGTACACATTCTTGTGCACTGGTCAAGTCCACCACAAAAGATCGATAAGACTATTCGTCATGATTTACTAAAGTTTAGTAAATATGATTATACTTGCCAGCTTAAGTATAATTCTGAAACATTGGAAAAGTTTCGATGTATGGCAGAACGAATGAGAAGAATCAAATTAGGCAGAAAGATAAAAGTTTCTCAAATCTGAAAATATGGGAGAGTACTTTAGTATCATGTTTTGTGATCATCTTAATGATTAAGAAACCATATCACAATTAGTTCTCTAAGGACATCTTAGTGCATTCCTATGGCTAAGAAGAGGAATCAAGAATTGCTGAAATGGTTAAATCAAGAAGATGAGTCATACTTCGTTCCAAAAGAAGTCTTAGAGTCATACTCCAAGATTGTAATTTGAGTGACATATCTTAATGAAGGTTTATTAACACTAGTGAAATGTAAGAGTAGAATGTGTCCTACTCTTGTACATTTGAAATTGGTAAGTTGTGATATTTTGGTTAAAACAGAGACCAACTTAGGCCAATTGTGTGAAGTGTCTGTCTTCATAAAGAATCTGCACTATCTCTTGAATATTTGGCAAGTGAGTCTTATATGTCAAGAGGACACTGGGAGTCTAAAAGATCTTGAAAGAGTCTAATCAAGAATAAAACTTGTACTTTATCACTAGCACACGACTTGAGGTTTATAACCTATCGTGTTGATATATTCCTATTTTTGTGCTCATTCCAGTTAAAGTTGGCTTTGCATATGAGTTCTGAGAGTTCTCAATTGGTTGCATAACAACTTGGAAGCAATGGCAGACCCTTGTGCTGCCAGGTGGCAAGAAGTTAAGATTGCACAAATTCGGTCCATATGAGTTTGGATTTGTCACTAACCTCCCCTTGTGGTTATGACAAATTCACATGGATAGGAACACATACACCATAAAATCTAAGTGTCATAAGGTTTCTCTCCGACTCATGAAAATGATGGCAAGGAAACGCTTTCACTAAGTAGATTTTAAGTAGATAGCAATTATGATATTTGCAGTCTCAAAGTCGTTAGTGGAGCGTGTGTGGTTAACCGGCACACTAACATGGACTTGTGAGAAATGGCAAAGGTCTAAGCAATTGAGACTATGATTACGGCATCCCTTTTCATAGTTCTAAAATTGTTTAGACAAACATATGAGTTATATAAGGGAAGGTGTATGACTTTGATAATGTTTTATCAATGCATCTCGTATCAGAAATCTAAACTTTGGTAAGATAGTCAATAAAGTATTGATTTCTAGAAGTCCAGCTGTTTTCTGAGTACATGTCAAAGCTAGTGGGAGCATAAGTGTTATGCTAATAATCATCATGTTAGTGGAAGCATGATAATTATGATAAGTGTTGCAAGTTAGCAATGTTAATTATAGAAAACAAAAAGTTTCAATTGGGAAAAAGTTGTTTTGGTATAATTAAGGGAGAGGAAATTATAATTCATTTCAATTCTTAAAGCTTAGATTGAGGTTTTAATCATCTTTAGTCAAGGATATATATATATATATATATATATATATATATATATATATATATATATATATATATATATATATGTATATATATATATATATGAATTTTATGATGGCTCAACATAAGGAAATTCTATATATGGGTCCATTATTTGAATTCTAAAATTCGATTATGATTATGGCATCCCTTTTCATAATCTGAATTATGAGAACTTGGCAAATAGAAATAGAAATATTATAGCAAAAAGACTGGTCTAGTATCATGTCTTTATGAGAGACATCATGAATCGTGTCCCATATGCTTCGGATATAGGATCAATTGCATGTGCTATAATATTCATCTGTTCTAAATTTTTCCAAATGCCTAGAGCATTAAGAGGGAAAAAGTACTAGAACTAGATATGACTAATTTGATTAAGCAATTATCGAGGACAATCTAAGGTTTACCAAAGATTGGTTGCTCAGGGACAGTTGGAAGTATAGTGTTAATTTTGGAAAGACCATATTGACATATTCTGGAAAGAGGCAACTCTTGTTCAGAAGTGATAGTCAAAATGAGAATATGGAAATGTTTCCATAGGTGGAATTTATTCATTCAATCTGTGTAAGATTAGGAAACTTAATGCAAGAAGGATGTTTAAAGTAATGTACATTAAATTTGAGACTTCGTTTCCATGGAATGATCTCCATTGGAATACTCTGTAATGTCTGTTGACAAGTCTTTGTGGCTTTGTGCATAATCATTACAAGAGGATTGGTGCATATAAGTTTAGAATCTAACAGATTTAGGTAAATGGCAGGAATTTGGAATTCTTGCATTTGCGGGAAGGATTTGGGATTGTGAAATGAGAATCATTGGAATTATGTTCAATCGATCTAGTTCACGAAGTAAAGATCATAGACAAACTTAGTGTGCATACTTGGTGTATGGCATAACTAATGTTTAGACAAACTTAGTGTACATACTTGGTGTATGGCATGACTAGTGTTTAAAAAAAACATAGTGTACATGCTTGGAGCATGGGACAACTATTGTTTTAATTCAAGTATAAAGTTGATAGTTTGAAACAGTATGCAATGAATGATGGGTAATCAATATCGTGATAAATAAAAGGTGTTTTATTTATATTCATAAGTTCTGAGACCATATTGGATTCGATTATTCTTGTGTTTCACTTTGCATGTTTTGACTTCCAGAATAACTAGGTCGTTCTTCCTGAATGACTAAGTTATTCAAACCATCCACTGTCAGTCATATGTTGGAAATAGATATGAATCAAGACTGTCATGAAGCTGGATTGTAGATGTCCAAGGTATGGGACATAGCAAGAGTTACTGCAACATTCATGAGTGCTCATAAGTTCTGAGTATTGGATTAAACCCACGCTCATTTAACTCACTTCATGGATTTTATCACGAGTGATCATGAGACGATAATATCTTATATTCTTCAAACCTAGAGATATGAGTTGGTTATACATTGACTGTACGAAAACGCATTGGTAACTCGATGTTATAAAACGTGCCTTTGTGTATGATTCAACAAGTAGTAGAACAAGCATATGAGTCGAAGTTTATCCATTCCTTTTGCCCTTGAAGGGATAAAAGCGATATATGTGGGCCGCTCGATGATTTAGTGATGACACCCTGAAGTGCTTGGCCAAGCCAGGACTAATTTGATTTGTTCAATTAGTCGGTCGTCATAAATCGGAAATCGTGAAACAACAAATCGACAGAGAGAATGATTACAATCCATGTCTCAGTCCATATGATATCTAGAATGGAGGAATATATGATCGAGTAAATTACACGAATGGTCCCTATGGTTTAAGGTAATTTGCGCGTTTGGTCCCTAACTTATTTTTTTAACTCGGAAGGTCCCTACTGTTTGTTTTTGTTACGCGTTTGGTCCCTGTCTTACCTAACAAGACTATTTTGTCATTGATATTTTAATTTATTTAATTAAACACACCCCCAACCCCACCCCTCTCACATTACCTTACCTACCCCACCATTTTTCCCTATTTAAATAATAGTCTTTTTAGGTAAGATAAGGACCAAGCGCGTAACAAAAACAAACAGTAGGGACCAAGCGTGTAACAAAAACAAACAACAGGGACCTTCCGAGTTAAAAATATAAGTTAGGGACCAAGCGCGCAAATTACCCCAAACAATAGGGACCATTCGTGTAATTTACTCTATATGATCCCTTATCTAATGAACGCCTCATTGATTTGTTCAGAGTTCAACAGCAACTTTTAAGAGCTACGATTGCTAGTCGAGTTTTGAAGTCATATGCAATAATAGTTTTAGACTTATCCAAGTGGGAGACTGTTGGATTAGTGTCTAAGTCCATAACTATAATTGGTATGTACTTGAGCCGATTGGCATGGTCCATTTGGGTTGCATGGCATCAGAACAATTTGGATAGACTTTTGTGAGAAAAGGATATTTATGATTTGTTAATATATTATAAGTTCTAATATATTAATATGAAATCATATTATTTAATTAGTATTGATCAAGAATTAATTTGGAATTACTATTGTGATCAAAAGGAGACTAATTAAATATATAGGGATTGATTGTGTAATCATTCATTCTTATATATGTGGGCTTATGATCCATAGTTCTTCATGTTGGGCTAAACCCATGGAGCAACCCATGGATACTCCATGGAGGTTTTAACCCATGGAGCATGAACAATATGGAAAGACATGAGTTACATGGTGTAACCCTAATAGCCACAATATATAAGGAGCCCATGGCTCAAGAAATTGGCACTAGTGTGTGTACACATGAGGGCTAGCCGATTTGAGCATAGGAACCTTTTCTCTCAAGTTATTCCAAGATGTTGTTGATGTTGTGTGAACCATTTGAGGTGTCAAACATGAGGCACTAGGCTCTTAAGCTCCATGGAATCAAGCTACATGAAAAGGTATGTCTTCTAACTTGTTTATGTTACCAAAGTATCAATGATTGTATGCTGGTTAGGGTAATACCTTGGAAAGTTCAAGTTTGCATGTATAATAGAGAAAACATAGATCCAAGGTATTTAGGGTTGCATGTACATCATAGGAGTGTTAGAATGCTCAAAACCCTTCAAAGGCGTGATCGTGCACGTCCTTATGTTTTTATGATTTGATTCTAGGGATACTCTGACATGAAACTATTTAGAAAACAAATTTGTAATTATTAATGGTTTTTAAATGTTTTAAAAGTTTTAAATTGGCATGATTTTTATGGGTGTTACAAGTTGGCATCAGAGCCTTGGTTTGAGAGAATTGGAGGAAACACTTGTGTGTATCCAATCTTAAACCGAGGCCATGATTTTTAAAATGATTTTCAAATGGTTTTCAAAATACTAAAGGTGGATGCAAGTGTACGATCAGCCGGAGCCAGTAAGTAGACCCCAAAATACCTTATGGATTATTTGATTTATGTGATATGTTAGAACAACATGCTAGTACTAGGCTAGGGATCTTCAGGATTTGCATGATAAAATTGCCTCATTATATGATGCCTGATAGCCATGAGGTGGCTGTCAGATGTCGATGGGTGTTTCTTCAAATGTTCATGTCCTTCTGACCAGAAGGTCAGATTTGCCCTGAACCTTCTGAGGTCTGGGGCGAAGGACTGGTGGAGGATGATGACGGGGTCGTATACAGATGATCAGAGAGCTACGGTTACTTGGGAGCAGTTCAGGGATATGTTCCGCGCTCGCTACATTCCACGGGTCGAACGAGAGCGGCTAGCTCAGGAGTTTTTGGATTTGAGACAGGATGCTGAGACGGTGACGGAGATCACCCGTATGTTCACTGAGAGGGCGATGTTTTGCCCAGAGTTTGCTTCCGAGCTGGCTCAGATGACACGTTATCTGAGCATGCTCAAGAATGACATCCGACAGTTTGTGGCGACCCAAAGTTATGATACACTTTTGGAGTTAGAGGAGGCCGCTAGGCAGCGTGAGCTAGAGATTGAGCTACAGTTGAGGGAGCAGCGGCAGGCCCCAACACAGTCACAGTCGGCACCAAAGCGGTCTAATACCGCTGATTCTAGGTGGGGAGGCCAGAATGGCCGCACTTGTGGCAAGTGCGGGAAGGTTTACTCAAGGGTTTGTAGATATGGTAGTGCATTCCACAAACGCAACAAGGAGGGGCACTTTGCGAGGGATTGTCGCCAGCCAGCCCCGGTTCAGAATATGAGGATTTGCTACCACTGTCATCAGGTTGGTCACGTGAAGACCAACTGTCCACAACTCGCTGCCAGGCCAGCGTAGGCTCCAGCACCAGCTACACTGAGGATTACTGATGGGGGTCAGGGTAGAGCAGAGCCTCCGAAGGCTTGGGGACTCGCCTTCCATCTTACATCCGAGGAGGCCAGGACAGCACCGGATGTGGTTTCTGGTATGTTTCTACCCTTTATCTTACTGATTATATCTGTGTTATGCTTATGTGTTTGTATCTATGATTAGGTACGTTCTTAGTGAACACCTTACCTGCTTTGGTATTATTTGACTCGGGTGCGATTCGGTTATTTGTCTCTCAATCATTTAGTAGGGAGTTCGGATTGCCAGTTGGAGAGCTAGAGTGTCCGTTGCGAGTCTGTATCGCCAACGAACACGGGATATCCAGTTCTTCGGTCTATCGGGGTTGCGTGTTGGAGATCTTCGGTGTATCTTTCCCGATAGACCTGATTCTAATTCCCATGGGGGATGTATGTGTGATTGTGGGTATGGACTGACTTAGTCAATTCGATGTCATGATTAACTGCGAGGGTCAGCGGGTGGTGGTTCGAACCCCAAGTGGGGGAGAACTGATGATCTACGGCGAGCGCACCAGATTGGGATAAGGGTTTTTCTCAGCTTTCAGGGCTCGACAGTATAATCAGCACGGGTGTGCGGGTTATCTAGTGTATGTGGTGGATACGCGGGTCAGGGATCAGACCTCGGTTTCATAGGTTCCAGTAGTCAGGGAGTTTGATGACGTGTTCCTGGAGGAGTTACCTAGAGTGCCTCCGGAGAGGCAGGTCGAGTGTAATATCAACCTTGTGCCAGGTGTGGCCCCTATCGCCAAGGCGTTGTACTGATTGGCACCACCAGAGATGCAGGAGCTATCATAACGACTGCAGGAACTGCTTGGCAAGCAGTTCATTCGTCCGACCAGTTCCCCGTGGGGAGCGTCGATTCTCTTCGTCATGAAGAAGGATGGTTCACACCGGATGTGCATTGACTACCGGGAGTTGAACAAGTTAACGGTGAAGAACCGTTATCCCATCCCGAGGATAGATGATCTTTTCGATCAGTTGTAGGGAGAATCTTGGTTCTCCAAGATAGACCTGAGGTACGGGTACCATCAGGTCAGGGTTAGGGAGGAGGACGTGGAGAAGACCGCGTTCCCGACTCATTATGGACATTACGAGTTCGTGGTGATGTCGTTTGGGCTCACCAACGTTCCAACAGTGTTTATGGATCTGATGAATCGGTTCTGCAGACCGATGCTCGATCGCTCGGTCATCGTGTTCATAAATGATATCTTGGTGTACTAAAATACCATAGAGCAGCACGAGGTGAATCTTCGGGAGCTATTGAGAGTCTTGAGGCAAGAATGGCTTTATGCCAAGTTCTCGAAGTGCGAGTTATGGTTACGAGAGGTTCAGTTCCTTGGACATCTCGTTAACCTGGAGGGGATTTCGGTCGATCCGGCCAAGAACAAGGCGGTTATGAAGTGGGAGGTTCTAAAATCTCCCTCGGATATCAGGAGCTTCTTGGGATTGGCAGGGTACTACCAGAGATTCATACAGGATTTCTCCAAGATTGCAGTACCCCTCGCTCATCTGACGAGGAAGGGGGTGGATTTCCAATGGGGCCCTGAGCAGCAAAGGGCATTTAAGACCCTCAGGCAGCGACTTTGCGAGGCTCTAGTCTTGACTCTTTCATAGGGAGTTGAGGATTTTGTAGTGTTTTGTGATGCATCCATCACGGGATTGGGAGCGGTCCTCATGCAGAGAGGACGGGTGATAGCCTACGCGTCGCGGCAGTTGAAGCCGCAGGAGATGAGATACCCAACTTTCGATTTGGAGTTGAGAGCAGTGGTATTCGCTCTCAAGATTTGGAGACATTATCTCTATGGGGTCCGTTGTATCATTTACACGGACCACAAGAGCCTGAGGCATATCATAGATCAGCCGAACCTGAACATGAGGCAGCGTAGGTGGCTGTATGTAGTCAAGGATTATGACTGCGAGATCCTTTACCATCCGGGTAAAGCGAACGTGGTTGCGGACGCTCTGAGCCGCAAGTCAGCTGGATCCTATGCTCCAGTGACATGTATGAGGATATCAGTGGATTCACCACTTGTGAGCTTGATCAGGGAAGCTTAGGCTGAGGGCATGCGATAGGAGAATTGGAAGCTTGAGAGGATTAGGGGTGAGAACACCCGGTTTGTGCAGGATAGTCAGGGATTGTTGACCCGTTGCGGTCGGGTCTTGGTTCCAATGTTTGGTGGGGTCAGACAGACTATTCTGGAGGAGGCTCATAAGTCTCGTTTCTCTATTCACCCGGGGGCCACCAAGATGTACCGGGATTTGCGATTGAGTTACTGGTGGCCGTGCATCAAGTGAGAAATCGATTGGTATTTGGAGAGGTGCTTGACCTACAGGATGGTCAAGGCCGAGCACCAGAGGCCATATGGCAAGCTGCAACCTCTAGATATTTCCATGTGGAAATGGGAGCAGATCACGATGGACTTCATCACCAAATTGGCGAGAACGTCAAAGGGTTTCCATGCTATATGGGTCATTGTGGATCGATTGACCAAGAGTGCCCATTTTTTGCCCATTCGGGAGGGATTATTAGCCGAGAAGCTGGCCGATGTGTATATACGTGAGATTGTCGCTCGCCATGGGGTTCCGGTCTCCATTGTTTCAGACCGTGATGTTCGGTTCACCTATCGTTTCTGGCAGAAGTTCCACGAGGAACTGGGCAAGCGACGGCACTTCAGTACAGCCTATCATCCGCAGACAGACAGCCGGAGTGAGAGGACCATACAGACCCTCGAGGATATGTTGAGGGCCTGTGTCATAGACTTCGGTGGGAGCTGGGACTCCTACCTACCCCTTGCAGAGTTCTCTTATAACAACAACTTTCATTCCAGTATTGGTGCTCCACCTTATGAGCTGTTGTATGGACGTAGATGTCGCACCCCAGTTTGTTAAGGTGAGGTTGGTCACAGGGTGATGGGTCGGACCAAGGTAGTCTTCCAGACTACCAAGATAATTCAACAGATCATACAGCGGTTGCAAACCGCACAGAGTCGGCAGAAGAGTTATGCCTACCGGGGCCGATCTGAGTTGCAGTTTCAGGTTGGTGACATGGTACTCCTGAAGGTGTCACCCTGGAAGGGTGTGATTCGCTTCAGGGAGAGGGGGAAGTTGGATCCCCAATACATCGGGCCATTCAGGATTATTTCCAGGGTTGGCAAGGTGGCGTATAGACTAGATCTCCCTGAGGAGCTTAGTCAGATCCACAACACTTTCCATGTGTCACAGTTGCGAATGTGCATATTAGATGAGGAGGCACTGGTGTCATTGGATGATATACAGGTCGATGAGCGCCTGAATTACATGGAGAGGCCAGTAGCCATTCTGGAGAGGAAGGTAAAGGTTCTACGGAACAAGGAAGTACCTTTGGGAAAGGTACAGTGGCAGTATCGGAGGGGATCCAAGTGGACTTGGGAGCCAGAGGCAGAGATGCGGGAGCATCACCCCGAGTTATTTACCACAATAGACTTTAAGGACGAAGTCTAGTTCAAGTGGGGGAGAATTGTAACATCACAATTTCTCGAGTTCTGGAAGAACTCGACGAGTCAGTAAGCTACACTCGACGAGTTGGGTCAACATGGACTGTTGACTTTGACCGTTGACTTTGACTTTGACCAAAGGTTGACCAGTTGGACTTCTGATGGTATTTTGGTAATTTGGGATTTTGATGGACTTGGTCCTATAATGGTTATAGGTGGTTGAGTTCGTGGCTGTGATTCGGGAGTTTGATCTTATCACTACAGTTCGACATCTTGAGGTGAGTTCTTCCCACTATATCAACAGGGTCTACGGCATCAAGGCCGACCCTTTATGATTGTTTCCTATTTATAGGATGGTTGTTATGTTAGTGATCTTGTAGATCGGTATCCTGGTTATAGGATGGTTGCTATGTTAGTGATCTGTTAGATCGGATCCTGGTTATAGGATGGTTGCTATGTTAGTGATCTGTTAGACCGGTATCCTGGTTATAGGATGGTTGCTATGTTAGTGATATGTTAGATTGGTATCCTGGTTATAGGATAGTTGCTATGTTAGTGATCTGTTATATCTGTATGACTATCTGTACATGCTAGCATGCGTATGATATTTATGTGCACATGATTGTTTGATTGGGGGTTGGGTTGAGGCGTTCATGATTTGTGCTTGTGCCAACATACCCAGGGCTAACCGGATAGACTGCGGACCCGGTTAGAGCATACTAATCAGGCCAAAGGCCCGGTGAGCGGTCCAGATAGACTGAAGGCCCATGAGGCGGTCCATATGTGCCGATGGCTCGGAGAGCGGTCCAGATAGACTGATGGCCTGCGAGGCGATCCAGTCAGGCTGATGGATCATTATGCATGATGTTGTTTATACGATATGATTATATTTGTATGGCGTTGGTATTTTGGGGGAACTCACTAAGCTTTGGGCTTACAGTTGTTGATTATGTTTCAGGTACTTCTGATGATCGCGGGAAGGCGAAGGCATGATCGTGCATCTCCTTATGTTTTTATGATTTGATTCTGGGGATACTCTGACATGTTACTATTTTGAAAACAAATTTGTAATGATTAATGGTTTTTAAATGTTTTAAAAGTTTTAAATTTGCATTATTTTTATGTGTGTTACAACGCTGCTGTCACAGAGGCTGCTGCTGTCGCAGCCACCGCGGCCCTAGCTGCTGCAAGGCCACAGGGGGGTGACTCGTTGTTGTTTCGGGAGTTCAGTAACACGAAGCCACCGGAGTTTGATGGGACCCAAAACCCGATTTCTGCCATGAGATGGATCTCCGACATTGAGGGATGTTTCTATACATGTTCATGCCCGGAGCACTTGAGAGTTCGTTTTGCACTGAACCAGCTTCGCTTGGGAGCGTAGGAATGGTGGAAGTTCGTGATGACTGATTTTACTCCTGCAGATCATACTGCAGTTACTTGGGAGAGGTTTACCCAGTTGTTCAGAGATGAGTATGTTCCCTAGCAGGAGAGGGAACGTTTGGCCCAGGAGTTTCTGTCTCTCAAGCAGAAGACAGAAACAGTGACGGAGATTACGAGGATGTTTCATGAGAGGGCATTGTTCTTCACTGACCACGTGTCTACTGAGCAGGCACGTGTGAGCTGGTATTTGAGCATCTTGAGGAGAGATATTCTGGAGTTCGTGGCGAACTCATCATATCGGACATTGGCTGAGTTATAGACCAATGCCAGGAGGAGAGAGATTGAGTTGTTGATTCAGACCAGGGAGGAGGGAGAGTCTTAGGGGAGAGACAGGAGGCTGGTGCTGTCACAACCGGCGACGAAGTGGGCTAAGCCCGCTGAAGGGTCGCACTTGTGGCAAGTGCGGTGTGACAACCGTCAAAATTCGAGTCGGTCCTAGATTTGAATAAACTTAGTTGCACATATAGGCACGACACATACTAGAATTTGTAACTAGATGTTAAGTTATAACCTACTAAAAACTAGGAAACAAGTAGAATCGATGGATAGTGTACTTAGATTTCACATTGATATGTGAATTCTACAACTACTTAAATGTAGAGACTATCCATATTCGGGTTACTCTTTGACTCAAACACCTTTTCATTAATCATATACATACATTATACACTTGACCTAGTGGTATAAATTAGGTCCGAGTCTCGTAGGAACTTAAGTCAAAGTTGAAAACTAAGACTAGTATACTTGATTCCTCTATTTCGCTTGAATATCGGAATCACTACATAGAATGCCAATAAACCGATAAAATAAGTTACAAACATTATTTATAACTATAAAAGAGTTATAATACCATAAGATAAATTGAAGTCTCAAAGATTCTATGGATTTTGATATCCAAAGATTTATTAAATCTCAAAACCCTAAAAGCCCTAAAACCTAAATTTTATAAAATTTAACATCAAGAATTCTATAAAAATAGTTATGAAACTTATAATATTATCTTAAAACAATTAAATTCAGGGAAATATTTTCAAGGAAAATAAAAAATTCAGTCATTAACCTTCACCCTTAATTTATAAGTCAAAAATCAAGGTTTCATGAATAAAAAGTAGGTTAGGGTGTATATTTTATAAAAAGTTTAATATTTTTACAAAAGAATTGAAGTTTTTATAAAAGTATAAGAGAAAGAGGGTTTTATACGTCAAAAAATTCGGATCCCTCTCTCCCCATATCTGTCTCTCACACTCAAAAGGAACACACTACTCATTTTCACTCACTTTTCACTCCACCTCTTTACATCCTTCAAGAACAAGTTTTTCTCTCAAACTCTCTCTTCCTCTCTCTATACCCACGAAATTTTCCAGAAAAATGGCTCCAAGAACACACCTTAAACTCTAAATATTCATCATCTAAAGTAATCTTGAAGGTAATCCCGAATTTTCTTTCATTCTACTTCCCTTTTCCTTCAAGTTTTGCTATTTTCTTGCACTTTCTCCTTCTTCTACTCCATTCTATGGTGAAATCATGAACACTTGCTCATACTCACAGTTTTGATGATGATGGTGGTAGGATTTCACCCAAAAACAACATGCATGTTGTAAATGGTGAAATCCAAGGACCAAAACCTAAGTCAAAATCAACATAATGCACTTTTCTACAAGTTTTCGGTACAAATCACCACATGCACCCTAAGTTTTCTATCAAAAACGATTTTTGAACATTTCAAACTCATTAATGGTCTTCAAAACAACATGCATGTGATGATCTTCAAGCTTAGATGCTTGATGATCAAAGTTTGTTGTTAAAAGCTTTCAAATATGTTCATAAAGGATTTATTCACAAATAGATATCTAAAACAACTTTTCTGATTACGATTTTTCCCAGTATTTCCATCACAAAATGATATGTTCTACAAGTTTTCAGAAAATAATTCATTTTTCTCGAATTATTATAATTATTGCAAGAAAACAGGGCAATAATTCATATAAAATACTTTCTAAGGTCTATAAATCCTAGGTAAATTCTTGGATGACCCCTAACGTTAATGATGACATCTCAGTGAGTTTCATCGATATTTGTTACTGTTTGCTATGGTTTTGAATTTTCTTTTTGTTTAGTTCAAATAAATCATAAAACCACTTTAAAGAATGTGAAAAGGCTATATACGATTTTTTGCAGATCCTACCTAATGTGGAGTAGTCAGAAAAATACTTTCAGAATTTTTCATAATGCATTCCTATTTTTCCCCGATTTTTGTATTTATAATGGACTAAAAATAGGAAAAATAGTTCTACTTATCCAAAATTCATGAACATTTACTAGAAGACCTTATAATATATTATAACTCTAAATAAAAATTTGGATGATTTTTCTATTCAGTATGCTATTTTTCTTCTATTTTCTAAGATTAAATACACTTAAATCCACAAAATCAGATTCCAGTAGATAAAAAACCACCTTTGGTAATTTTCCCAGATTATTTACACTGTAAATGAAGTTTACAAAAATTTTGGTAATTTACTTTAACTCTTTAACATTTATTCTCCAATTAATGATTATTTAAGAGGATAAAACAAAGGAAAACAGCAAGACTAAATGAAAAGTATCTTTTATATTTTTCACATCTTCTACATGTATAATAACAGTGTTACAAAACTTTTGAGCAATTTTGGAAATAGTTTTCTATTTATTTCAATTTTTATTAGAATAAATGAACAAAAATCATAAAATCGGGTTAAACAGTTTAGAAATCCATTTTTTTATTTTTCCCAGCTTAAGTATGTCTAATGGCAGTATCATAAAACGTTTGGGAATTTTTATCATTTGGATGCTATTTTTCACGAATTTATATTGTTATGAAGGCTTAAAATTTTGGAAAAATAGTTAATTTGATCAAAAATTCAAAGGAAAATTTATGGAAGACCTCTACTATATTTAGAATGAAAATGCAAAGTTTGACAATTTTTGGAAACTGTTTGATAATATTTTGGATTTTTAGGAGCTTAAAACACCTTTAAATGTGTTGAAATACCCTCAATTAATATTATAAAAAATCTGGAAATTAATATCCAAAATTGTCTTAATCACATGAGTTATAAATTTACAACATTTCAGAAAAATGTTTGTAACTTATCAATATTAAATTTTGAAACAATATTGACATAATTCTATTGTACTGGTAAGTATATTAGCACTAAATTTCGACTAGAGACTCACTAGCGTATACCATTATTGTAGGATTCGGTAGTGGTACAAGTGGAACTTAGATCAAGGCATCATTTGCATCATCTCAATGCATTGTGAGTATTCACGACTCCCCTATTTTCGGTTTTTATGTTTTCGGGTGGAAAAGCATGTCCAAAATACTATTTATTGTTCGTTGTATTTAAATTGATTTGTATCAAAATTGATTGCTATATTTTGCTATGTATGTTTATGAAGCTTGAAACATGAGGCCTTATCGTCTTAAGTCCCTTCCCTTATACTTTAATCCAACTATTAACTCTTTGAGCCAATGGTCATTATGGATAGCGCAATTAGGAATTGACAACTCCTCACTCGCCCGATTGTTGAAGTGCATGATACCATATTAATCTATGGAACGATAAGCATAGATCTTGATAGGGAATCAGTCATAGGCTTGGTTGTGAACTCATTGTTTGCTCATGTACATACAATCTTGTTATTTGTTATAGCAATAAACTTTGTTTCTCATTATAGCAATGTTCTTGTATTTATGGAAAGTTTTATACCAAATCTTGATTTTGTAAATCTGTGAGTACTCATCAACTATTTTTATAGTTGACGCTCTTTTTACATGCTTTTTCAAGAATCATCTAGTAAGAGGCACGTAGAGACACATCACTTTTAGGAGCATTCGCATGTGTTGTATTTCAATTTACATTGTAATTTCCCTTAAAAGTTGTTCAAACCCATTGTAAATTTGTAATGATTTTTAATACTATGGTTGGTGTTGTCTTTTAACTTTTGCTATGAAACCCTTTATACTGCCACGCCTCGTGTTTCCGCTTTAGCGGGGTGTGACAGAAATGGTATCAGAGCCGAAGGTTATAGAGAATACCGGTTTTCCTTTGGAGAACCACAACTATAGCCAAAAAATTTCAAAATGTTTTTAAAATACTGAACATACTACTGGTATAACTAATTCGAGTACATATTATTAGACTTTAATTAAGTATATCCTGGCCAACTATGCTTAATTAATGAAAGTTAATGTGAGGCTGGAACGGTTATAGTAGAATTATGTTCAAAGCAATTTTCAACTTAAACTTATGAAAAACAAAATTTTTCGGTGTGCGTACGGGCATTGCATATTATAGGCATTCATCTAGATACACTTAGAAACTAAGTGCACTTTTATAACAATGCATTTATTCAGAAATATTCTTATCCCTTATCAAGTGCTAGGTTAACCACTTAGGTTATATCACTTGCCACTCTAGGAGCAATGCACTTAGTACTGAGAATGAGTATTCCTCGGTAGCCTTTGACTTTAGATGTAAGGTTAGCAGCTAGATACACACTAGTAATAATCTTAAGTCGAAACCTATACCAATTATACCTCAGTACCTCTTCATTGTCTTCGTACTATAGTTACAACTAGGAAAGCGCTCCGATACCGACACAGATGAAAATTGGAGCATCACGTAAGGAGGTAGATGAGTCACCACTAAGTAATCACTTTGATACCATTGGTAGGCATTCCAGGTTCGAATCACGAGGAGACACGGAGGTTTAACCCATACGTGAGAATTCTCTACTATGCTACGAATTTAGCTTTAGGTTGTTTCCATCTTGAGCTTAAAACTTAACATAGGATATCCCTTTGACCTCTATAAAAGGTCGGAAATTGCATTGACACTTAAAAACGTTTTACAAACAATTTTTCTTGTCCTTTATTTTGGTGAAAAGACGTCGTTACTCGCCTTAGTATTTAGGTACGATCAGCTACATTAATCTACCTGTTCCTTCTTAATCTTCCATCAAAAAGATATTTCACTTCATCGGTTTTATTTAACTCACTAAAATCTTTTGACAACTTGCTTTAACTTAACACTTTTCTTCAAAACTCAATTTAACCAATTTTGGTTTTAACCTTGCTATTTCAATTTCATTTCAAATACATTTCAATGGATAGATGTGATTTTAAGGGCATATAAACCATTGTCAACCTTGCTTACCATTTTGACATGTTTTCGAAAAACATAGAAACATTTTCTTTTATAAAAGTGTTTAAACTCTATGCTATGAAACTTAAACATATGACATTGAGGTTCATATTATATGATAAGTTTCATCGGATCTTTCAAACCAGTTTTGTTTTGGCTCTTTTGGCCACTTTCTCATTTAGGCATTGTACTTTACTTAAATGTGTTTTCTTGAAACCCAACATGGTATTTTTACAACCTTTCACTTCAGAATTTGTTTACAAGACATCACTAATGCCTACATTTTAAAACTTACCATATTTGTATATTTTATTACAAATTATTTATATAATCTATAAAGTTTCTAGATTTTTACTGCATTGCAAAACATAGTGTCCAATGTTAAATTTCTAGTGATTCACTCTCAACAATGTATAATTACTCTTCTAAATATATTGATTCTTTACCTTATCCGTTTTAACTACGGTTGAACTTCAGTCTAAAAGGTCAAAGCTGTCAGATTTTTCAATTACAAGTTTTAGTGTTTCTTCTTATTCACAAATGGAGTTTAACTTAATAGATAACTCATAAATATTTAGGAAACACTTTAAAACTCCCACATGTCTATTTAATCATCAACATACATCAAATATTTAAGTTTGAAATATATCTCAACTTGGTTTTAAATCTACCTATAGGTATTGTTCTTATAATTTTAACAATAGCAATCATTGCCGCCGCTATCTTCCTTTTTCTTTCCCCCGAACTTGATTACTCGCTCTCCTTCTGATTTTAGATATCGCACGCCCATGATAGTAACATAATACATTGTCTAACTTTGTTTCTGTCTATTTTGCTTCTCGTGGTATCATGTTCGTACACATACATACTAGAAGTCTACCCTTTCGTTTTGAGCGATTAATACGTGTCTAGTCGTGAGACATAATTTTGATTTTGTCAACTTTGATATATTCAATTACGCCTTTTATCATATACATCTTCTTTTTATTTTGAAATCTACTATAAACAAGTGATCCTTATTTACATTTGCTATTTCGTTCTAAATTCGGAAACTTGATTTAAAATGTAATTATCATTGTATTTTTCTTACAATTAATACACAAGATGAATACCATTGTTCTTATCATTTTTCTAAATCCATAAATATATGTGGAAGTATACATTTTCTTATGCTTTTTCTTTTCTTTAAATACATCAAAAGTCTTGAATTTTACTATTATATATTCTCTAAATGATTGTTTTTGTAGAAACACTAAATTAAGAATCCACTATTTTCAATGATCGATATTTTTACACCTTTCTTAAAATAGCATTCTACTTTGTAATTTTCAGTGAGTTCCTAAACTCTCAACTTTGTTTTCATAAATATTCTGACTCGTAAGCTTGAATTTGTCCTGACTTAGATAATTAGACAATTTTTCAAAAGAGTAATCAAAATATTTTTGTATAAATTCCCTTATTGATGACTTAAACTTGTAACCATAGTTAATCTTTATATTATTTTACTACTTCGTTTGATCGCCACACATGTATTTTCATTATCTTGGAATTATTACATATTTTGATAATAGTGAGATTAATTATCATTTCTAAACACACATTTTGATAAGAGTGAGATTTTTAGCACTTCTAAACAATTAAAATGCTATCTCCACAATGTGATTTAATCGCCTCCATTTGCAAATTAACTCTCTAAATATATATAATCTTCGAATATAGTTCTATTATTGTAAGAGTAACCATAGTATTAATTATAGCCTCGGAGATCCTCAATCATTTTGTAATTTATTTTGTAGACGACACTTAAATTGCCTTTACATTGGAGATGTACCAAAACTTTGTTGCCTACCCTTAGTACGTTTTTTTAAGGAACTTACCCTCGATCGCTTCCCTTTCATTTATGTTACCCCTTCTTATTTCGGAATATATATTTTCCAGATATAGTAGCCAACCCGGAAGTGAAAAAATTGTTCCTAATCTCTTCTTTCTTAGGCGACGAATTTACACTTAGTGCTAATTTAAAATGCGACTTGAGGATCAATGCGGATTTAACGCTCAATGCAGTTGGTGCTTCAGCAAAACTTATAACGTTCTTTTAAGTTAGATAATATCTAACTAGATAATCTTTTCAACTAGGTCGCCATGGTCGGATCATGATTTCCACGATCCTAATTTCTCGCAATCTAGACTGTAGAACACGAATTAAGGAAACATTACTTTGATTATAGCTAAAGAATTGGGCTCTTCCCTTGGAGAATTAACCCAAAATAATCAAAGAGTTCTCCAAGTCACCACCTCTCCAATTGTACAATTGCATCCGGTTGAGTTCTAATAGAATTCGTCACGAATTGAATTTCGGGACAAAATTCTTTCAACTGGGGGAGACTGTGACAACCGTCGAAATTCGAGTCGGTCCTAGATTTGAATAAACTTATTTGCATATATAGGCACGACACATACTAGAATTTGTAACTAGATGCTAAGTTATAACCTACTAAAAACTAGGAAACAAGTAGAATCGATGGATAGTGTACCTAGATTTCACATTGTTATGTGAATTCTACAACTACTTAAATGTAGAAACTATCCATATTCGGGTTACTCTTTGACTCGAACACCTTTTCATTAATAATATACATACATTATATACTTGACCTAGTGGTATAAATTAGGTTCGAGTCTCGTAGGAACTTAAGTCAAAGTTGAAAACTAGGACTAGTATACTTGATTCCTCAATTTCGCTTGAATCTCGGAATCACTACATAGAATGCCAATAAACCGATAAAATAAGTTACAAACATTATTTATAACTATAAAAGAGTTATAATACCATAAGATAAATTGAAGCCTCAAAGATTCTATGGATTTTGATATTCAAAGATTTATTAAATCTCAAAACCCTAAAAGCCCTAAAACCTAAATTTTATAAAATTTAACATCAAGAATTCTATAAAAATAGGTATGAAACTTATAATATTTTAAAACAATTAAATTCAGGGAAATATTATCAAGGAAAATAAAAATTTAAGTCATTAACATTCACCCTTAATTTATAAGTCAAAAATCAAGGTTTCATGAATAAAAAGTAGGTTAGGGTGTATATTTTATAAAAAGTTTAATATTTTTACAAAAGAATTGAAATTTATATAAAAGTAAAAGAGAAAGAGGGTTTTATACCTCAAAAAATTCGGATCCCTCTCTCCCCATATCTGTCTCTCACACTCAAAAGGCACACACTACTCATTTTCACTCACTCTTCACTCCACCTCTTTACATCCTTCAAGAACAAGTTTTTCTTTCAAACTCTCTCTTCCTCTCTCTATACCCAAGAAATTTTCCAGAAACATGGCTCCAAGAACACACCTTAAACTCTAAATATTCATCATTTGAAGTAATCTTGAAGGTAATCCCGAATTTTCTTTCATTCTACTTCACTTTTCCTTCAAGTTTTCCTATTTTCTTGCACTTTCTCCTACTTCTACTCCATTCTATGGTGAAATCATGAACACTTGCCCATACTCACGGTTTTGATGATGATGGTGGTAGGATTTCACCCAAAAACAACATGCATGTTGTAAATGGTGAAATCCAAGGACCAAAACCTAAGTCAAAATCAACATAATGCACTTTTCTACAAGTTTTGGGTACAAATCACCACATGCACTCTAAGTTTTCCACCAAAAACGATTTTTGAACATTTCAAACTCATTAATGGTCTTCAAAACAACATGCATGTGATGATCTTCAAGCTGAGATGCTTGATGATCAAAGTTTGTTGTTAAAAGCTTTCAAATATGTTCATAAAGGATTTATTCCAAAATAAATATCTAAAATAACTTTTCTGATCAAATACGACTTTTCCCAGTATTTCCATAACAAAATGATATGTTCTACAAGTTTTCAGAAAATAATTCATTTTTCTCGAATTATTATAATTATTGCAAGAAAATAGGGCAATAATTCATATAAAATACATTCTGAGGTCTATAAACCCTAGGTAAATTCTTAGATGACCCTAACGTTAATGATGACATCTCAGTGAGTTTCATCGATATTTGTTACTGTTTGCTATGGTTTTGAATTTTCTTTTTGTTTAGTTCAAATAAATCATAAAACCACTTTAAGGAATGTGAAAAGGCTATACACGATTTTTCGCAGATCCTACCTAATGTGGAGTAGTCAGAAAAATACTTTCAGAATTTTTCACAATGAATTCCTATTTTTCCGTGATTTTTGTATTTATAATGGACTAAAAACAAGAAAAATAGTTCTACTTATCCAAAATTCATGAAAATTTACTAGAAGACCTTATAATATATTATAACTCTAAATTAAAATTTTGTATGATTTTTCTATTCAGTATGCTATTTTTCTTCTATTTTCTAAGATTAAATACACTTAAATCCACAAAATAGGATTCCAGTAGATAAAAAAGCACCTTTTATATTTTTCCCAGATTATTTACACTGTAAATGAAGTATACAAAAATTTTGGTAATTTACTTTAACTGTTTAGGAATTATTCTCCAATTAATGATTATTTAAGAGGATAAAACAAAGGAAAATAGCAAGACTAATTGAAAAATATATTTTATATTTTTCACATCTTCTACATGTATAATAACATTGTTACAAAACGTTTGGGCAATTTTGGAAACAGTTTTCTATTTATTTCAATTTTTATTAGAATAAATGAACAAAAATCATAAAATCGGGTTAAACAGTTTAGAAATCCATTTTTTTATTTTTCCCAGCTTAAGTATGTCTAATGGCAGTATCATAAAAAGTTTGGGAATTTTTATCATTTGGATGCTATTTTTCACGAATTTATATTATTATGAAGGCTTAAAATTTTGGAAAAATAGTTAATCATATCAAAAATTCAAAGGAAAATTTAGGGAAGATCTCTACTATATTTAGAATGAAAATGCAAAGTTTGACAATTTTTGGAAACTGTTTGATAATATTTTGGATTTTTAGGTGCTTAAAACACTTTTAAATGTGTTGAAATACCCTCAATTAATATTATAAAAATCTGGAAACTAATATCCAAAATTGTCTTAATCACATGAGTTATAAATTTTCACCATTTCAGAAAAATATTTGTAACTTATCAATATTAAATTTTGACACAATATTGGCATAATTCTATTGTAGTGGTAAGTATATTTGTAAGTCCCTGATCTATAGATCCAAATCAGTGATCAATGAAATCCAAACAATCAAACAGAGTGTAGAAGGAGTAGAAGGAGAATAAAGCCAAGCATGCACACATCTATTATGTATGAATGTCAGGTACACCTTGGGAAACTCACACACATACGTCACTTATCAACTGACACAGACTCAGACTATTTATACCACAAGAAGCAGCACACAAGTGTGCAGCCGCACACACGTGTACAGCCGCACACAACGTGTGCGGCCGCACACACGTGTACGGCAGCACACACCCACTAACAAGTTACAGCCACCACAACACACTCTAACATCCTACCAAGACCTATACATTAGAATGCCTAGCCCAAACCACAAAAGTATAGCCTATCAATCTCCCCCATGGTTTGCGGCTAGCATGAATCAGTCTTTATCAATAATGAGCACATGTTGTAGATGAAGGAGTCTCTGTGGTTTGAGTTGGATCAGGAAAAAGTACTCCCATCCTTGGATCATTTCTGCGTCTCTTCAAAGGAGGCTGGGAGGTCAGAGTTGTCATGGAATCACTTGTAATTGGCTCGGATGTGGGAACCACATTATCAAGGGGAGGAGTCCCTGATGATGTGTCCATATGAGTTGAAGAATCAGCCATCTGAACGGTAGACGGAGGCACAGTCTCTTGAGCATCAGCTTTCTCCCTTATCTCCGGTGTTTGATTGGCACCATCATCGATATCTTTGAAGAAGTCATCGAGGACTTCGTTGAACAACGGGTTCTCATTCACACCACAATTCACCGCTACATCATCTCTGTCGTAACCGGATCCATTCCCTTAAATACCTGATCCAAACCCGGATCCATAACCCGGTGGGCTGCATCCATTTAAAAAATTATAAAGCCCAAAACCCAAAACAATTTTTTTAAAAATAAAACTCTTGGAGGATTAATTTCAAAATAAAACAAAATAAAATAACATAAAATAAAAACATTTTCTAAAAAATTTATCAAACCTAAAAATGAAAGTAAAATAAAATAAAAATAAAACTAAATTTTGAATTTTAACCTAAATTTCACCTCTAACTGAAATTAATAACCTTTTGAGATTGTGGGATCAAAGTTGTTAGACAATCATTTTCCATTTGTCAGTACCTCTCCTTTCATGAATAGATCTGGTCGATCGTCGGTATTGTGATCCACTTAAGCATGAAAAATTGTGACAAATTTTAGGAATGCTATCAGTGACAGGACAGATTGATCCTAAGTTACTAGATAAAAATACCTAAGGACCATTTATCTGACGACGACCAAGGATATTGTTGTCCACCTAAGTTGAGCAGTGAGATCTACAGACAATCTAGAATTGTTCAATTTTAAGTGTACTAGAACATGTTTCCCGCTTCCTGACATACCCCAATAATCAAGAGCTTCCGAGATACTCCTTACTTTAGGTGAGAAGACTATTATTCATAGAAAGGATAGATTTAGAATGCATATGCTGTACACTCAGGTCAGATCTTTCAATCACGCAGAGAGTGAAACATATGACTGACTAGAATGTCAAAGGGATTGAGAAGTTGAAGGTTGCATATGTTGTGTACCAGGTCAGATTGTTAATCACGCAAAGGAGACAGCATATGGCTAACAGATAGGAAGAATTGCATAGATAGAAGATGGAGAGAAATAGAGTTGCATATGCTACAGTCCAGGTCGGATCTTTCGATCACACAGAGGAGGCAACATATGATTAACAGTAGGAGAGAAAGAAAATAATTTCCTACAGACCTACTTTATCGGAATTCCCCAGTCGCCCCGTCAATATCGGAATTAAGGACAAATTTCGTACATCAAGGAAAAGTTAAACCACGGTTCTAGATACAGATTCTTTAATGTGACTAGTTGATTCTCATGAATATCTCCCTGCTCAACCTATCCAAACGTCGTATTGTCAGGCTAAATGGAACTATCTAGGTCAGAGTTTATCAAGTCTCTAGATTCCTTAAGTTCATCTGCACCTAGTCAAGTCCATTAAATTTTTCGTGCCTACCAGCGCATCGAACACAGAGCCTAGACAATTCAGCTTTGGTACTTTACACAGACTCAGATTGTCTGTTATCACAATCTGATATCACTTCCCAGCACATCACTTCATAATAATATTTTTGATTTTTCTGTTTTTCTAATGTTTTTGGATTTTCTGATTTTCTATTGTTTTTGGATTTTCTGATTTTCTAATTTTTGTTTGGTTTTGGTTTATTTCTCCCCCTAAATTTGTGCATGGGTGAGAATGAAATTGAAATGCGCATATTTAAACTAACCTAAACAAAAATTAATCCTCAAAGCGAATCATTTTCAAAAAATTTACCAGCACATCGAATCGAGCTTTGTTAAACGGCTTGGTGAACAGATCCGCCACATTATTAGTAGTGGGAACTTGTTCTAGCCGAATGAGCGAGCGCTCATAACAATCTCTAATAAAATGAACTTTGATGTCGATGTGCTTGGTTTTTGAGTGTTGGACCGGATTTTTAGCAATTTGAATCGCAGCCTCATTATCACAGAAAATAGGGGTTTCTTGAAAGTTCAAACTGTAATCCAACAGTTGATGTTGGATCCATATGACTTGAGAACAACAAGCAGACCCAGCTACGTATTCTGCTTCTGCTGTTGAGGTCGAGACAATATGTTGCTTCTTGCACTGCCAGGAGACCAGCCTATCTCCGAGAAATTGACATCCGCCTGAAGATCAAATTCTGAATTTTTTGGATACCAAAGACCCAATTTTGGGCTGCCTTTGAGATACCGAAAAATCCTTTTAACAGCAATAAGATGAGACAGTTTAGGATTAGCCTGGTAGCGTGCACATTGACAGACCGCAAACATAACGTCTGGGCGACTTGCAGTCAGATACATCAGCGATCCGATATCCAAATCAGTGATCAATGAAATCCAAACAATCAAACAGAGTGTAGAAGGAGTAGAAGGAGAATAAAGCCAAGCATGCACACATCTATTACGTATAAATGTCAGGTACACCTTGGGAAATACACACACATACGTCACTCTTTTCTGACACACTGACACAGCCTATTTATACCACAAGAAGCAGCACACAAGTGTGCAGCCGCACACACGTGTACGGCAGCACACACCCACTAACAAGTTACAGCCACCACAACACACTCTAACATCCTACCAAGACCTATACATTAGAATGCCTAGCCCAAACCACAAAAGTATAGCCTATCAATATTAGCACTAAATTTCGACTAGAGACTCACTAGCGTATACCATCATTGTAGGATTTGGTAGTGGTACAAGTGGAACTTAGATCAAGGCATCATTTATTGTTCGTTGTATTTAAATTGATTTGCATCATCTCAATGCATTGTGAGTATTCACGACTCTCCTATTTTCGGTTTTTATGTTTTGGGGTGGAAAAGCATGTCCAAAATACTATTTATTGTTCGTTGTATTTAAATTGATTTGTATCAAAATTGATTGCTATATTTTTCTATGTATGTTTATGAAGCTTGAAACATGAGGCCTTATCATCTTAAGTCCCTTCCCATATACTTTAATCCAACCATTAACTCTTTGAGCCAATGGTCATTATGGATAGCGCTATTAGGAATTGACAACTCCTCACTCGCCCGATTGCTGGAGTGCATGATACCATATTAATCTATAGAACGATAAGCATAGATCTTGATAAGGCATCAGTCATAGGCTTGGTTGTGAACTCATTGTTTGCTCATGTACATACAATCTTGTTATTTATTATAGCAATAAACTTTGTTTCTCGTTATAGCAATGTTCTTGTATTTATGGAAAGTTTTATACCAAATCTTGATTTTGTAAATCTGTGAGTACTCACCAACTATTTTTATAGTTGACGCTCTTTTTACATGCTTTTTCAGGAATCATCTAGTAAGAGGCACGTAGAGACACATCACTTTTAGGAGCATTCGCATGTGTTGTATTTCAATTTACATTGTAATTTCCTTTAAAAGTTGTTCAAACCCATTGTAAATTTGTAATGATTTTTGATACTATGGTTGGTGTTGTCTTTTAACTTTTGCTATGAAACCCTTTATACTGCCACGCCTCGTGTTTCCGCTTTAGCGGGGTGTGACAGAAATGGTATCAGAGCCAAAGGTTATAGAGAATACCGGTTTTCCTTTGGAGAACCACAACTATAGCCAAAAAATTTCAAAATGTTTTTAAAATACTGAACATACTACTGGTATAACTAATTCGAGTACACATTATTAGAATTTAATTAAGTATATCCTGGCCAACTATGCTTAATTAATGAAAGCTAATGTGAGGCTGGAACGGTTATAGTAGAATTATGTTCAAAGCACTTTTCAACTTAAACTTTTGAAAAACAAAATTTTCGGTGTGCGTACGGGCATTGCATATTATAGGCATTCATCTAGATACACTTAGAAACTAAGTGCACTTCTATAACAATGCATTTATTCAGAAATATTCTTATCCCTTATCAAGTGCTAGGTTAACCACTTAGGTTATATCACTTGCCACTCTAGGAGCAATGCACTTAGTACTGAGAATGAGTATTCCTCGGTAGCCTTTGACTTTAGATGTAAGGTTAGCAGCTAGATACACACTAGTAATAATCTTAAGTCGAAACCTATACCAATTATACCTCAGTACCTCTTCATCGTCTTCGTACTATAGTTACAACTAGGAAAGCGTTCCGATACCGACACGGATGAAAATTGGAGCATCACGTAAGGAGGTAGATGAGTCACCACTAAGTAATCACTTGGATACCATTGGTAGGCATTCCAGGTTCGACTCACGAGGAGACACGGAGTTTTAACCCATACGTGAAACTTCTCTACTACGCTACGAATTTAGCTTTAGGTTTTTTCCATCTTGAGCTTAAAACTTAACATAGGATATCCCTTTGACCTCTATAAAAGGCCGGAAATTGCATTGACACTTAAAAACGTTTTACAAACAATTTTTCTTGTCCTTTATTTTGGGGAAAAGACGTCGTTACTTGCCTTAGTATTTAGGTACGATCAGCTACATTAATCTACCTGTTCCTTCTTAATCTTCCATCAAAAAGATATTTCACTTCATCGGTTTTATTTAACTCACTAAAATCTTTTGACAACTTGCTTTAACTTAACACTTTTCTTCAAAACTCAATTTAACCAATATTGGTTTTAACCTTGCTATTTCAATTTCATTTCAAATACATTTCAATGGATAGATGTGCTTTTAAGGGCATATAAACCATTGTCAACCTTGCTTACCATTTTGGCATGTTTTCGAAAAACATAGAAACATTTTCTTTTATAAAAGTGTTTAAAATCTATGCTATGAAACTTAAACATATGACATTGAAGTTCATATTATATGATAAGTTTCATCGAATCTTTCAAACCAGTTTTGTTTTGGCTCTTTTGGCCACTTTCTCATTTAGGCATTGTACTTTACTTAAATGTGTTTTCTTGAAACCCAACATGGTATTTTTACAACCTTTCACTTCAGAATTTGTTTACAAGACATCACTAATGCCTACATTTTAAAACTTACCATATTTGTATATTTTATTACAAATTATTTATATAATCTATAAAGTTTCTAGATTTTTACTGCATTGCAAAACATAGTGTCCAATGTTAAATTTCTAGTGATTCACTCTCAACAATGTATAATTACTCTTCTAAATATATTGATTCTTTACCTTATCCGTTTTAACTACGGTTGAACTTCAGTCTAAAAGGTCAAAGCTGTCAGATTTTTCAATTACAAGTTTTAGTGTTTCTTCTTATTCACAAATGGAGTTTAACTTAATAGATAACTCATAAATATTTAGGAAACACTTTAAAACTCCCACATGTCTATTTAATCATCAACATACATCAAATATTTAAGTTTGAAATATATCTCAACCTGGTTTTAAATCTACCTATAGGTATTGTTCATATAATTTTAACAATAGAAATCATTGCCGCCGCTATCTTCCTTTTTCTTTCCCCCGAACTTGATTTCTCGCTCTCCTTCTGATTTTAGATATCGCACGCCCATGATAGTAACATAATACATTGTCTAACTTTGTTTCTGTCTATTTTGCTTCTCGTGGTATCATGTTCGTACACATACATACTAGAAGTCTACCCTTTCGTTTTGAGCGATTAATACGTGTCTAGTCGTGAGACATAATTTTGATTTAGTCAACTTTGATATATTCAATTACGCCTTTTATCATATACATCTTGTTTTTATTTTGAAATCTACTATAAACAAGTGATCCTTATTTACATTTGCTATTTCGTTCTAAATTCGGAAACTTGATTTAAAATGTAATTTTCATGTTATTTTTCTTACAATTAATACACAAGATGAATACCATTGTTCTTATCATTTTTCTAAATCCATAAATATATGTGGATGCCATGGGCTCCCAACATGGTCTTACACCTAAGTGCCATGGGCTCTCCCATGGTCTTTAATAGGAAAGCCATGGGCTCTCCACATGGTCTTACATCCGAGTGTCATGGGCTCTCCCATGGTCTTTTAGTAAGAAAGCCATGGGCTCTCCACATGGTCTTACATCCATGTGCCATGGGCTCTCCCATTGTCTTCCATACAAGCATACAACAGATACCAATAGCATACTTCCTAGCACATACCAACTAACATGCCATATAATACAACTTCAGCTAGGATACCACCTATCATAAAATGGGTCGGCCTTGGTGCCTTAGACCTATTGGTATGATGAGGAGACTCACCTCTCGTGAATGATGAACTGAAAAGATAAGCTCTGATATGTCCAAAGCACAGCTCCAACTGAACTGCCTATAAGCAGCATCTGATTAACTTGTCGCAATCCTGAAATACAATTAATACCCTCAAGGTTAACCCTGGTTAAAGTCAAAGTCAACAGTCAAGGTCAATAGTCCATGTTGACCTCAACTCGTCGAGTTCGTCCAGCAACTCGTCGAGTTACCTGAGTAACTCGTCAACTCGCCGAGTTACCTATGTAACTCATCGAGTTCCTCAATGTCTAGAAGTCTGAAAACTCATGTAGACCGAAAACTCCAATCCTTCATAGAAATCACTCTAAATCTCGAAAACGGGTAAACTCTACATGACTCGTCGAGTTGACTAAGGGACTCGATGAGTTCCTTCAGTCCTTTTTGTGTTGAAAAGTTTTTAAGCTACCCCAAAGCTCCAGATTGCAGATCTAGCCTTCTAAGGCATGGTTTCCACATAAATTTGCAAACTTTATGTGCATGCAAGCTCTTAATTCCAAAACCAAGCTAAGGGAGAGGTTTAATCCAAAGAGAAGCATCAAAGCTTAATGCTTTCTATAAATTTATAACTATAAGGACTTAGAGGAGTCCAGATCTGAAGATGCAACTCCAGATCTTACCCAACACCCGAAAAGCTTCACAAATATACTAAAAATGGCCTAAACCCAAGAAAAGGGGATCTAATGCTAGAATACTCAAGGTAACAGCTTGTTACCTTCAAATGGATGCCCAAACGTTGTAGATGCTGGATCTACAATCTCCTTCCCGTTCCAAGCTTCTCACCCTTCAAACTCCTTCAACAAAATACACCAAAATCACCCTTTTAGTCTCACAAGCACAAGGAAACAACAAGAACGGCTAGGGTTTCTTTTATGGGTAATGAAGTGGTAAGGGAGGCCACAAGAAGCGGATTAAGTTCTTTATATAGGGTGCAAACCCTAAAAATTAGGTTTTTCCTTTACAGCGCCTACTCGTCGAGTCAGGGGCTTCCAACTCGTCGAGTAGGATCTAAATCCCGCATCCTTCATAAATGATCTCTACTCGACGAGTTTGAGCTCCCCAACTCGTCGAGTCCCAACATAAAACCCTAAAACTTGGAAAAATTTAGATGATACCTGGAACGGGTGTTACAAATCTCCCCCACTTGAATTAGACTTCGTCCTCGAAGTCTGATGACGCGAACAAGTCCAGATAGTGATCTCGCATCTCCTCTTCCGGCTCCCATGTCCATTCGGAGCCCCTTCGGTGCTGCCATTGCACCTTTACTAGCTTCACTTCCTTGTTCTGAAGAACCTTGGTCTTCCTATCCAAAATCGCAACGGACCTCTCAATGTAGTTCAGGCTCTCGTCCACCTGAATGTCGTCCAGAGAAACGACTGCAGTCTCGTCTGTGACACATGGAAGGTGTTGTGTATCTGGCTAAGCTCGTCTAGCAGATCCAAGCGGTAAGCTACCTTGCCCACTCGGGTCGAAATCCTGAACGGGCCAATATATCGCGGCCCTAACTTGCCTCTCTTCCTTAACCTGATGAATCCCTTCCATGGTGACACTTTTAGTAACACAAAGTCCCCCACCTGGAACTCAAGGTCCGATCGTCATCGGTCAGCATAACTTTTCTGACGGCTCTGTGCGACTCGCATCCGGTCGCGCACCTGCTAAATCAGCCCGGTAGTCTTGAGCACTACCTCAGTGCTCCCCATGACTCGATGTCCAACCTCGCCCCAACAAACCGGGGTCCTACCTCTCCGATCATACAACATCTCAAACGGAGGTCGGTCGATACTGGCATGGTAACTATTGTTGTATGAAAACTCTGCAAATGGGAGGTATGTATCCCAACTACCTCCAAAATCCAACACGCATGCCCGAAGCATATCCTCGAGTGTCTGGATCGTCCTCTCACTCTGGCCATCTGTTTGGGGGTGGTATGTCGTGCTGAAATGCAACTGAGTGCCCAGTTCCTCGTGGAACTTCTTCCAGAATCTTGATGTGAATCGAACATCCCGGTCAGAGACTACTGACACCGGCACCCCGTGCCTAACCACCACCTCCCCCACATAAATATCCGCTAATTTCTCCACAGAGATGCTCTCGGAGATTAGAATAAAGTGGGCAGTCTTCGTCAACCTATCCACAATCACCCATATGGCATCCACACCCCTCACTGTCCTTGGTAACTTCGTGATGAAGTCCATAGTGATATCTTCCCACTTCCACATAGGAATGAGTAGTGGCTGAACCTTGCCATGCGGTCGCTGATGTTCGGCCTTGACCTTCCTGCAGGTCAAGCACCGCTCCACGAACCAAGCGATCTCCCGCTTCATGCAGGGCCACCAATACCTCAGTCTCAGATCTCTATACATTTTTGTAGCCCCCAGATGTATAGAGAACTTGGACTTGTGTGCCTCCTCCAATATCTTCTGTCTCACTCCCCCAGTCAACGGTACCCACACACGGCCACACTGTGTCAGAATACCTCGGCTATCCCGAACAAATAAGAGATACTGACCTGGAATCCGCTCTATCTTCCAATTCTCTTTCTTCACACCCTCAACCTGAGCTTGTTTGATCAAATCAAACAATGGATAGATCATTGTCATCCTTAAACAAACGTTCCTAATCGGGGAAACTGCCGCCTTACGGCTCAAAGCATCGGCCACCACGTTGGCCTTCACTGGATGGTATAAGATCTCACAATCATAATCTTTCAGCATGCCCAACTACCTCCTCCGATACATGTTGAGGTTCTGCTGATCCATCAAATACTTCGACTCTTATGATCATTATAAATAGTGCATCGTACTCCATACAAGTAGTGCCTCCAAATCTTGAGGGAAAACACCACTGTCCCCAATTCTAGGTCGTGAGTGGGGTAATTCGCCTCATGAGGCTTCAACTTCCTCGAGGCATAAGCAATCACATGCCCCCTCTGCATCAGTATCGCGCCTAACCCTGAGATCGATGCATCACAGTACACTACCAAGTCGTCCAGCCCCTCAGGTAGTACTAGAATCAGAGCCTCACATAACCTCTGTCTCAGGGTCTCAAAAGCCAATTGCTGATCCGTGTCCCATCGAAATGTCACATTCTTCTTGGTCAAGCGGGTCAAAGGCACAACAATCTTGGAGAAATCTTGGATGAATCTCCGATAATAGCCCGCTAAACCCAAGAAGCTACGGATCTCGGATGCGTTCTTCGGTACATCACTCCCTCAACCTTGGCTAGATCCACCAAAATAAACTCTTGGTTGATGATGTGTCCCAAAAACTGTACCTCTCGCAGCCAGAAATCACACTTGGAGAACTTGGCATAAAGCCTCTCCATTCTCAGTGTCTCCAATACCTCCCTCAGATGCTGCTCATGCTGCTCCTTGGTCTTAGAATAGATCAGGATATCATCAATAAAAACGATCACCGACCAATCCATCATCGCTCTACACACCCTGTTTATGAGATCCATGAACGTTGTTGGGGCATTGGTGAGCCCGAATGGCATCACCACAAACTTATAGTGCCCATACTGAGTCCTGAAAGCTGTCTGCGGTATATCCTCTTCCCGAATCCTCATCTGATCGTACCCCGACCGGAGATCAATCTTGGAAAACCAAGAGGCACCCTGCAGCTGATCGAACAAATCATCGATCCTCGGTAACGGATAACGATTTTTCATCGTTAGTTTGTTCAGCTCTCGATAATCAATACACATCCGGTGTGACCCGTCCTTCTTTTTCACGAACAGGATCAGAGCTCCCTAAGGGGAACTGCTCGGACGGATGAACCCTCGGTCTAGCAGCTCCTGAAGCTACGTAGATAGCTCTTGCATCTCGGGCGGAGCTAGCCGGTATGGTGCCTTGGCTATCGGAGCGACACCCGGCACCAAATCAATGTGAAACTCCACTTGCCTCTCCGGAGGCACTCCAGGTAACTCCTCGGGAAAGACGTCCTGAAAACTCCTATACAACCGGCACACTGCCCAAATCCACTGGGGTCTCAACCCTCGTATCCGAAATATATGCCAGAAATCCATTACAACCCTGCTGCAGAAACCTCCTAGCCCTCGAAGATAAGCAGAGGGTTGGCCCCTGCGAGGCCCTCTCTCCATGAATAACCAGTTCTCCCTCGCTTGGGGTTCGAACCCTCACCAACTGGCGCTTGCAATCTATCATGGCCCCATTGGCCCCAAACCAGTCCATCCCGACAATCACCTTCAGCCCTCGCAACGTTATCGGGACTAGATCAACACGTAACCTCTCTCCAAGCACATTCATGACAGAGTCCCGATACACCCTCGAAACACTCACAGTACGGTCATCCGCAATCTCCACCTCAAGCGGGGAATCCAAGGTTCCCGGCACATCCTGAAACTTCTTGCTAAGTGCAAGAGACACAAACGATCGGTTAGCTCCTGAAACGAGTAAAACGTGAGCCGACATACCATTGACCAAAAAGGTCCCTATTCATGAGCACAAATATACACATAAGCAATGCAATAATATAGAGTAGGAAAGAATAAACACGTACCAGCCATGACGTCTGCCGCTGCCCGAGCCTCCTCGGTGGCCAACTGAAATGTGCGGCTCTTCGCCGCAGGAGCATCCGCCATAGCAAGGCGGCCACCGGTGATCCTCATTGTGGTGGGCGCAGGCGCCGCCACTGCTCCTCCCCCTCCGTACAACTTCGGACAATCAGCCCGCTTATGGTCGGTCTGGTTGCAGTGAAAACAAATCAAGCCCTTCTTAGGGCAATCCCTGCTCAAGTGACTCGGCTGGCCACATGCATAACATCCTGAGCCCACTATCCGACAAGCCCCATTGTGCGGTTTACCACACTTGGCACACTGGCCCCAGCCCTGCTGGCCCCTACTAGAAGAATATGAGGTCTTAGGCTTTGTAGCCTGACCTAATGTTGTCTGTGTCTACTCAGACTTCCGCTTGGTGCGGAAGTCCAACTCTATCTCCCGCTCACGGGCCTTCTCCACAATCTCATTCAGGGTTTTGCACACTATAAAGCTCACAAACTCTCGGATATCATCCCTCAATATGGAATGATATCTTTTCCTCCATATATCCTCGTCTGTAGCATACTGTGGGATCAACAATGCTCGTTCCTGAATCTTGGTGGGGTCAAGGATACCCTTCATCATCCCTTCCTTGACAGTCCCAAAAATCACTGGGGTGGCGTCAACGATACCCTTCGTAACCTTGGCTGGAATGAGCTCGTGCAGCCTCTCATTAATGGGCTCGGTACCGTCGCCCGACCCAGATCCTGATCCTGATACCCCTGCTCCAAATCGTGTCACCACCATGTCGAACTGCAATATCATGAACAAAACGATCAGAATGTTCAAAAGGGGATCCTCCCATACCGGTTCTCCTTAGAGCCTCCAGATCTAACATTGGTTCGGGTACAAGTCCTGTGCTTCCAGTAGTACGGGCCCAATACTACCTTCCACACCTACCTGTACCTTCCCCAAGGATCTACTTGATGACTCTAGTTCGTCCCAACCAAATCATATCTCCCAGGCTACCGCATAGCTCAAATCCTAGGCTATCCTAATATTTGCTCTACCCACATCAAACCAATCATAACAGGTTGCCTTTATGCATGCAAATTATACACAGAAAAGGATCAAATAGACTTTCGAATAATAGATTCTACCCTAGGACCATAACCAAACAAGGAACAAGAAATAAGACCAAATCAATCATTCTAAGGCTATAAGCTCCTAACCGTATACAATTTTAAAATCATACACATAGCAAGATCCATACGATTATCATAACTCAAATATCAGTATAACATGGCTAACATATTGGGGAACTACTTACTTGGCTCTGTCGATCATGCGCATTGCACTCTCCTCTTTTCCATTTCAAGAAGTTTTTAACTTTTATTTTTGAAATTTTTTTTACCATTTCCTTAGTTTGAGTCCTGGCACACCCGAGAGTGTGCCTGAATCCCTCAAACCAAGGTTCTGATACCAACTTGTAACGACCTAATTTTCAAATGAAAATTTTCATTTTTTAAATAGTCAAAAACACTTTCCGTAAACCATAAAATCTCAAATACATTTGTTTTCAAATTCAGACAATAACAATATTATTCCAATCATCAGAGTGTCCCATGAAAATGCCTGAGAGAGAGTGCACGCCGCATAATTAAGCCTTGCCCTTGCCCTTAGGTCAGATGTACCTGAAACAAATCCACAAACTGTAAGCTAATGCTTAGTGAGTTCCCCAGAGCATACCCCACACAATCCACATAATCACATAATCATATTAGCTATCAAAGCTACATAACCACATAAGCCATGCATACAACATATAGGGATGTCGTGAGCTCGTCCCTAAGGTCTTACTCCAGGATGCCATGGGCTCCCCACATGGTCTTACACCTAAGTGTCATGGGCTCTCCCATGGTCTTTAATAGGAAAGCCATGGGCTCTCCACATGGTCTTACAACCGATTGTCATGGTCTCTCCCATGGTCTTTTAGTAGGAAAGCCATGGGCTCTCCACATGGTCTTACATCCAGGTGACATGGGCTCTCCCATGGTCTTCCCTACAAGTATACTATATATACCACTAGCATACTTCCTATCACATACCAACTAACATGCCACATAATACAGCTTCAGCTAGGATACCACCTATCATAAAATAGGCCATGGGCTCTCCACATGGTCTTACATCCAGGTGACATGGGCTCTCCCATGGTCTTCCATACAAGCATACTATATATACCATTAGCATACTTCCTAGCACATACCAACTAACATGCCACATAATACAACTTCATCTAGGATACCACCTATCATAAAATAGGCCGGCCTTGGTGCCTTAGACCCATTGGTATGGTGAGGAGACTCACCTCTCGTGAATGCTGAAACTGACAAGATAAGCTCTGATATGTCCAACGCACAGCTCCAACTCAACTGCCTATAAGCAGCATGTGATTAACTTGTCACAATCCCGAAATACCATTAATACCCTCAAGGTCAACCCTGGTCAAAGTCAAAGTCAACGGTCAAAGTCAACAGTCCATGTTCACCTCAACTCGTCGAGTGCATCCAGCAACTCGCCGAGTTACCTCAGTTGATCGAAAACTCCAATCCTTCATAGAAATCACTCGGAATCTCGAAAACGGGTAAACCCTACACGACTCGTCGAGTTGACTAAGGGACTCGACGAGTTCCTTCAGTCCTTTTTGTGTTCAGACATTTTTAAGCTACCCCAAAGCTCCATATTGCAGATCTAGCCTCCTAAGGCATGGTTTCCATGTAAAGTTGCAAACTTTACGTGCATGCAAGCTCTTAATGTCAAAACCAAGCTAAGGGTGGGGTTTAAACCAAAGAGAAGGGTCAAAGCTTAATGCTTTCTATAACTTTATAACTATAAGGACTTAGAGGAGTCCTGATCTGAAGATGCAACTCCAGATCTTACCCAACACCCGAAAAGCTTCACAAATATACTAAAAATGGCCTAAACCTATGAAAAGGGGATCTAATGCTAGAATACTCAAGGTAACAGCTTGTTACCTTCAAATGGATGCCCAAACGTTGTAGATGCTGGATCTACAATCTCCTTGCCGTTCCAAGCTTCTCACCCTTCAAACTCCTTTAACAAAATGCACCAAAAGCACCCTTTTAGTCTCACAAGCACAAGGAAACAACAAGAATGGCTAGGGTTTCTTTTCTGGGTTATGAAGTGGTAAGGGAGGCCACAAGAGGCGGATTAAGTTCTTTATATAGGTTGCAAACCCTAAAAATTAGGGTTTTCCTTTACAGCGCCTACTCGTCGTGTCGAGGCCTTGCGACTCGTCGAGTAGGATCTAAATCCCGCATCCTTCATAAATGATCTCTACTCGACAAGTTGGAGCTCCCCAACTCGTCGAGTCCCCACTAAGCTTTGGGCTTACAGTTGTTGATTTTGTTTCAGGTACTTCAGATGATCGTGGAAAGGTGAAGGCTTGATCGTGCACCTGCTCACATTTTATGATTTTGATTTCTGGGATACTCTAATATGAAACTATTTTGAAAATATTTTGTAATAACTAATGGTTTTTGAATGCTGGAATAAGTTTTAAATTTGTTTGAATTTTATGGATGTTACATGAAAGCCTAGTAAGTGTAGCTTAACTTCCATAGAGTTCCAGCGAAAAACCGGGATTGTAGCACCCGGTTCCTGGTAAGTATTCTATTTAAGTAATTTTTGCATTTTGGCCTTGGACTCGGCGAGTTGAAGGACCAACTCGTCGAGTAGAAGCGGGATGAGGCACGGGATTTAAGTGATGGACTCGTCGAGTCGGGTCCCGGACTCGACGAGTAGGCTCTGACTGGACAAAACCCTAATCTGAGGGTTTGCACCCTATTTAAACAACCTTATGCAGCCTCCATCGCCCCTTTATGCTCCCAGAAACCCTCCATAGCAAACCCTAAGTGTTTTGGTACAAGATCTAAGGCTTTTGAGTGATTTTGGTGGTTTTGTTCACAAGGAAGAAGGAAGAGCATAGAAGGATCAAGAGGGAACTGAAGGATTCGAGTTTGGTTCATCAATTACAGTTCTTGAGAGGTATAAAGTCTGTACCTTGCTCTTTCATTTGATAAATCCCTTTTTGGGGAGATTTAGGGCTTTTATAAGCTATTTTTAGTAACCAACCATGATTGCAAACATGGCTGGGGGTTGAGGCTTTGGAATCAGATCTTTAAAGGGGTCACAAGGAAGATTTGGGTTGCTTTTGCACCCAAGGAAGGCTCCATTCAACACTAGAGCCATTTTAGAGCCTTTTTGGCTCAAAAGTCCCATGCATGCACGTAAAGTTCGTAACTTTACGTGCTAGATCGAGCTTAGGGGCTTGGATCTATCATTTGGTCAAGTGTTGTACATCAGAAATCGAGGATTTAGGGTGTGGATGTTATCGACTCGGCGAGTCCGTTCTTGGGACTCAGTTGGGTGTTAGAAGGGTTGTAGCAGGACAGAAAGAGTGACCCAACGCATTGGACTTAATTTTAGACCTGGAGTTCATGGGACTCGACGAGTGCTAGAACAGACTCGGCGAGTCCAAGGCAATCTTCTTATGTTTGAAGATGAACTCAACGAGTTGTTCATACAACTCGCCGAGTCAAGGTCAGGACTTGTTCATCAGTTGAAGGTGAACTCGACGAGTGTTCATCCGACTCGGTGAGTCGGATGAAGGTCCATTGATGTTCGTGAAGAAGGGGAACTCGTCGAGTCGTTGCCAAACTCGACGAGTCAAGTCGTGGATAAGGACGAGTAAAGGGAAGGGACTCGACGAGTTGACGGCCCAACTCGGCGAGTCGGGTCAATTGGAAGTTGACTTTGACTTGGACTTGGTTGGGGGTAAAATGGTCATTTTACCCTAAGAGTAGATATCAGACTCTGATTAAGTATTTTGTGGGGATTGTAGCCGGAGGATTTCCGGAGCGGTAGCAGACAGAGGTTTCCCCCACAGATTATCAGCAGCTACTTGTACGAGGTGAGTTACCTTCCAGTAGCGGTGGGTCTACGGCCACAATGCCGGCCCACCAGTAGGAGTTGTATGATTGGATGATTGTCTTTGTGATATTCATCTAGGTTTGCTACCACCTGATATGTTATATGCTAGCACGATATGTATATATGACAGTAGTAGAGTCCGGTTATTAGGACCGGAGGGTAGGCCAGACACCCCAGATATGTCTGACAGTATGTGATGATATGATTATATGCTGGCATGTTATATTATATGTGATAGTGGTAGTAGGGAGGGAATAGTCCTCAAGTTCGGTTGTTAGGACCGAAGGGTAAGTCGGACACCCCAGAAACGTCTGACAGTATGTTTACATTATGATATATGTGATAGTAGCAGTAGGGGGTGGAATAGTCCCCGAGGTTCGGTTGATAGGAACGAAGGGTAGGTCAGCACCCCAGAATGGCTTGACATGGGTAGGTCAGCACCCCAGAATGGCTTGACATGGGTAGGTCGGCACCCCAGAATGGCCGTACTGGGTAGGTCGGGCACCCCAAAATTGCCCGGCAGTATGAATGCGATATGTCTGTATGGTATGTGGTATGATGGGGGAACTCACTAAGCTTTGTGCTTACAGTTTTAGTTTTGGGTTTTAGGTACCTCTTCGTCTAAGGGGAAGGAGTCGGCAGTGTAGCAGCGCATCACACACACACATGATTTCCGCATGGAGTCTTCTGGGATTGTACTCGGATATGTTACTATTTTATGACTTCGGTTTTTAGACATGATACATTGTTTTATGAGATGATGTGTTTTCACAGTATTTTCTTATGAATGTTTTTATGAGACAGTTAATTAAAAAGAATTTTTGGACTTGAAAATTGGGATGTTACAAGTTGGTATCAGAGCCCTGGTTTGAGGGATTCGGACACACCCTCGGGAGTGTCTGGACTCAAATCGAGGGATTTAAAAGATTTTTACAAAGAAAATGGTTTTCTAAAATCTGATTCAAAGGGTTTTGAGAAAGAACAAGGTGTGTGATGCGTGCGACCAGCCGAGCTCAAGTAAGTTCTCACCAAGATACCCATACTTGTTATAATAAGTTATATGATACATGATTCTGAGAACTGCATGCTAGATTAGGGCTAAGGATCTAGGAGGATGCCTTGTATGCCTGATGTATATGATTCTGAGAACTGCATGCTAGATTAGGGCTAAGGATCTAGGAGGATGCCTTGTATGCCTGTTGTACGAACTGTATGCTAGGACTGTTTAGTCAGCAGTAGGATAGCCTGATTAGGTTATGTCTGATGCGGTTACTCGATGCACGAATGCTGCTTGCTTTGTGCTTAAGGGGTCCTGGCTAACTTTAACTAACTAGTGAGCGGTTATTTAACAGTACTCGCAAGCTAGTTAGGGAAGGGAAGTAGGGACTCCTAGTGCAGCTGATGGCGGAGAGTAGGTCAGAGAGTGCCCCAAGAATGCCTGGGATGAGACTAGATGGAAAGGGATATTGGTTAAGGGACCTGGTGAAGTCGAGACAGTCCTTGAGGAAAGTACGGATAGATGTGGAAGGTAGTATGGGTCCGTACTACTGGAAGCAGAGGATCCGTACTCGAATCAAGGAAGGTTGAGACAGAACCGGGAAACTTGGAGAGTGTGTTAGACCTCTCGAGAGTATGTATGATCCTGACATTTATGCGTGTATTTTTCAGCATGGTGACCACGCGACATGGAGCAGGAGGTTCCGAATCAGGATCAGGATCAGGCTCGGGTGCAGGATCCGAGCAGGTTGATGACGGGCTGCGCGAGTTCATCGTGTCTGAGATCACGAGAGGCATTCTTGAGTCGACCCCGGTCATTTTCGTGTCGATCAAGGAAGGGGTTGTTGAGCTGATGGAGGATCGCCTCCGGGCATTCAGGAGTGATATGGCGTCTAGCCAGACGAGTATGCGCACACTGTCCTTTAAGGACTTCCGTGGGAGTGGTGCGCCGGATTATCACGGGGTGAAAGACCCCATCACTGCCAGGAGATGGATCGCAGACATTGAGTCTGCGCAATCAACGAGCTTCTGCCCGGAAGGGTCGAAGGTCCGCTTTGCTGCGGGATGTTTGAGGGATAGAGCTAGAGACTGGTGGGAGTCGATTGGTGACTCATTGGGAGCCCCAGCCGTCGAGGCTATGACGTGGTCAGATTTTGTGACCAGATTCAGAGCTGAGTTTGCGCCGGCTGTAGAGCTTCAGCAGTTGGCCAGAGAGTTTTTGGATATGAGGCAGACTACGGAGACTGTGGCGGAGATCACCGCCAAGTTCCGGGAGAGAGCATTGTTGGTACCCCAGTATGCGGGGGATGAGGAGATGCGGAAGACCCGCTATCATGATATGTTGAGGGCTGATATTCGGGAGCATGTCAGCTACTCTGGCTGCCTGACCCTGGAGTCCATGATTGCCAGGGCGCGGGAGAGGGAGCTCGATTTGGAGCATGTGAGGAAGAGGAAAGCTGAGTCTGAGCAGGTTACAGGGGTTTCGGGGAAGAAACCCAAGAGATCCGACGTTAGGTAGAAGGGCCAGCCGGGCCAGAGCCGCTGCAGGAAGTGCGGCAGGCCGCATGAGGGAGCTTGTAGAGCAGGATCGTCAGGCTGCTACAAGTGCGGCAAGACGGGGCACTTTGGTAGGGATTGTACTGCCCCCGCCCCCACAGTACAGATGACAGACCTGATTTGCTTCCATTGCAATCAGAGGGGCCAAAAAAGGCCAATTTCCCGAGGTTGACAGCAGCGTCAGCAGCAGCGCCAGCAGCGGTGCCGGTTTTAGCGACAGCGCAGGTTGCAGATGGCTGGAAGGCCAAGACAGAGGCTCCAGTGGTGCGGAGCCGGGCATTTCAGTTGACAGCTGAGGAGGCACACGCTGCACCCGATGTGGTGACGGGTATGACTTCTTTTTTATGCTTTTATGATATGCTGCTGTGATTTTGATATGTTATGTATGTGCTTTGTTTAGGATCGTTCCATGTGAACGGTATCCCAGTTCAGGTATTGTTTGATTCGGGTGCTACCCGATCGTTTGTCTCTCTTGCGCTTAGCAAGAAGTTTCTGGAGTCGTCGGGCGTGTTGGATTTCCCTCTAGAGGTCGAAATTGCAGACGACCGGTCAGTGCGAGCATCAGAGGTCTACCGAGATTGCGTCCTGCGACTGTTTGAAGAGCGTTATCTGGTAGATCTGGTTCCCATACCTTTGCGGGGGAACAAGGTTATTATCGGTATGGATTGGCTAAGCCCCAATGGGGCAGTGATTGACTGTGCGCAGCAGTTGGTGCGGATCAGGACCCCAAGCGGGGGAGAGCTGGTGATTCAGGGCGAGAGGCCACAGCAAGGACCAGCTTTATGTTCAGCAGCGAGAGCTAGGCGTTACCTTCATCAGGGTTGCGCAGGATTTGTTGCCTATGTGATGGATACCCGGGAGATGGGTAAGGCAACGGTGAGCGATGTGCCCGTGGTATGAGAGTTTGCGGACGTGTTCCCCGAGGACTTGCCTGGGATACCTCCGGAGAGGCAGGTAGAGTTCTGGATTGAACTAATCCCTGGTGCGGCTCCGATAGCCAAGGCACCGTATCGGTTGGCTCCTCCTGAGATGCAGGAGTTGTCTACACAGCTGCAGGAGCTGTTAGACAAGGGTTTCATTAGACCGAGCAGTTCACTCTGGGGAGCCCCGATTCTATTTGTGAAGAAGGACGGGTCGCATCGGATGCGTATAGATTATAGGGAGCTGAATAAGGTAACGGTGAAGAACCGTTACCCACTCCCGAGGATTGATGACCTGTTTGACCAGCTACAGGGAGCATCTTGGTTCTCCAAGATTGATTTGCGATCAGGGTATCATCAGATGAGGGTCAGAGAGGAGGATGTACAGAAGACTGCGTTTAGGACGCGCTATGGCCACTATGAGTTTGTGGTGATGCCTTTCGGGCTCACCAATGCTCCTGTCGCGTTCATGGACCTCATGTACCGCGTGTGTAGACCGATGTTAGACCGGTCTGTGATAGTGTTTATTGATGATATCTTGGTTTACTCCAAGACGCGAGAGCATCATGAGGAGCATCTGCGAGAGGTTTTGGGGACTTTGAGAAGGGAGAGCTTGTATGCTAAGTTCTCCAAGTGTGAGTTCTGGTTGCGCGAGGTGCAGTTTCTCGGGCACCTTGTCAACCAGAACGGGATATCAGTGGACCCGGCCAAGATTGAGGCCATGATGAGGTGGGAAGTTCCGAGGTCTCCATCTGAGATTCGGAGCTTTCTGGGATTGGCAGGCTACTATCGGAGATTCATTCAGGACTTCTCCAAGATAGTTGTGCCCCTGACCAGGCTGACGAGGAAAGTCATGGTCTTTCGCTGGGGTCCTGAGCAGCAGCCCGCATTCGAGACGCTGAGACAGAGATGTTGGATTAATGTCTAAGTCCATAACTATAATTGGTAAGACTTGACCCGACCTGGCATGGTCCATTTGGGTTGCATGGCATCATGCATTTGGATAGACTATAATGAGAGAAATAACACTTAAGGTTGGTTAATATATTATAAGTTCTAATATATTAATAAGGTTATTTAATTAGTATTGATCAAGAATTAATTTGGAATTAATTAAGTGATCAAAAGGAGACTAATTAAATATATGGGTTGATTGTGTAAATCATTCATTCTTATATATGTGGGCTTGTGATCCAAGATTCCTTATGTTGGACTAAGTCCATGGGGTGACCCATGGATACTCCATGGAGGTTAAAATCCATGGAGCATAAGGAATGGGTAAAGTTATGAGTTACATGGTGTAACCCTAATAGCCACCATATAAAAGAATCCCATGGCTTAAGAAATCGGGCACTAATGTGTGAATATGAGGGCTAGACGATTTCAAGGAGTGTTCCATTTCTCTCAAGTCATTCCATGTGCATTTGGTGTTGTGTGAACCATTTGAGGTGTCACACTTGGGGCACTAAGCACTCAAGCTTCATGGAGACAAGCTACATCAAACAAAGGTATGTATTCTATCCATTTGATTACCCAAGTATCAAGTATTGTATGCTAGATAGGGTAATACCTTGGAAAGTTCATAATTGCATGTATAATAGAGAAAACATAGATCCAAGGTATTTAGGGTTGCATGTACACTTAAGAGTGTTAGAATGCGCAAAACCCATCAGTGGTATCAGAGACAAGGCTTGTTTTCTTGTTATACTTGCAGAATTAGCTGAAAAATCGAATTGTATTAGTTTAAAAGTTATGCTAATTACTTGAAAAAAAAATTGATGTGAATTATCTTTGTTCATATGAGTTTATTAGATTAATAGAAAAGTTAATTGATTATGTGTTTTCAATCCATTTTAATCTAAGAGTTGATTCTAAAATGTGTTTTTGTAACTTGTCCTCAAGTTATATGAAAAATCACATTTAAGTTTCATAAAACTCATAAAAAGTTGGCAATGGTTACAAAAATGAAGAGTCTTGTCCTCATTAAATGGTTTTATGACTCCATAACTTGTCCTCAAGTTATGGAGGTTCAAGAGTCACTTCATTAAATGATAAAATGTGTAACCTTAATTAGTTCCATAAGTTACAAAAATAAAGAAAAGTTACATTCTTTTATTAGTTTAAAGTCTTCCATAACTTGTCCTCAAGTTATGGAACTTGAAGAGTTTTTTTTTAATTAAAACTACTTTAAACACATAAGTTATGGAATTAATTAGTTTTGAATATTTTCAAAACTTGCCCTCAAGTTTTGGAATTTGTAAAGTTTTCCCCATGAATACTTTAATTCCAAGTTAGCTCTTAGAATTTTAAAAGTTAAAATTCAACCCTTATACTTTATAGTATTATAAGTTAATAATAAATATATGTATAAGAGCAAGTCAGTCTTACCGTTAGTAGGCCTCATTCACGAAGCCGGTCTATAAGGGGGGTATAAGGTTACTGCCTATAAAATGGCAGTTTAATGGGTGTCCACTCTCACCCACCGCTTCCTTGACTGGTGGAGGGTCGTTAGCCGAACGGGTAGGACAAGGACTATAATTCTCCCTCATTAAAAGTATTAATGATAAATACTAAGTAACTAAACACTTATAAATTCCCAATCTTAGTTACTTAGGAAAATGTGAATAAGGTGCTAATCCATGAAATTACACTTTGCACTTTGTTTAAACCGTTAGTGGAGCGTGTGTGGTTAACCGGCACACTAACCTGGATTTAACAAAGTAGGCAAAGGGTAACTTAATATTTATCATAGTATCGGTGGAGCTCGTGTGGTTAACCGGCACATCGATTGAGGGGTAAATATTAAGGGTACCAAGTATATTTGCATGGTTACTTCACACCTTGTTTTGTGATCCTCGGCATCCCAGTCACAAAACCTGAAGGGCACACTCGAGATTGAAACATGCCATTGAAAAGTTCAATGAATCTCAAAAGATCTAGGAGTTTCAAATCCAATTAAAAACCTAATTACATTATTTCGTTTTTCATAGTGGAAATTGGTAAATCGTCATTTACCTACCTTCAACTATTTTATAACTCGGATTACGGCATCCCTCTTCCAGTTATAAATAGGTTGTTGGATCCTAGCCTTAATATTTCATATTGGGTGTTATATTAAGGACTTTAGATCAACTATCTTGAATATCTCCCAAAAGATGTCTAGTTCAGACATCTATGATCTTCCCAAATCTCTTGGAACTTTACTTCCTCCACCTCCTCCAATTATTCTCCCTAACCCACAAGTTCAAGGTCACTCAAGCCCAAATGGCAAGCAAGGTCTATGTGTGATCACATCTTAGAGATGAAGTCACATATTGACAAGCTGGGAGAGTTGGGTGTCAAAGTCTTGAGAAAGTTGGATGTTTAATCACTTTCTAAGTCACATAGTGAGTTCCTTTGGGACTACTATGAAATAGACTATGACATGAACCTTAATGATCATATCTATTTGCTTGGTGCTGCTGAATCAGCAATGATTTGGAACGATAGTAAAGCAAATTTGATTAGAAGATCAACTTCCAAAAAACTTTATGGACAGTGACAATGGTGACACTGGAAATCCAGAAAAAGCATTCTCTTCCCAATGGAAAGGGATTGGCCATAGTCAACCCGGTTGACCAAATGGTAAGGAGAAAGGCTAAGTCTGAGATAGTCACATTACCAAAGGGTCCATATGTTTATTTTGCCAAAGGAAGGGGCGTTGATTGCAAAGCTGCCAAGTTTACCGAAGGATGTTAAAGTCAATAAGTCTGACTCTACTTCAGGTAGAGCCCATTATCTAACTCTGTTAAGTTTCTATTCTAAGATCCTCATTACATGATGTGACTGGGTCACATGTTGATGTTTTAAGAATCAAAGAATAGAGAGAAAGCTTAAAGGAAGTATATGCTGATTCTGATCGCGTAGGTGGATTTCGATCGCATCAGAATTTTGAAGCTGTTACTTATAAGTTATGATATATTGCTTAGGAATAGATAACAACAAGTTTTTCCGTATGCATTTGCACTATAAGGATAAGTTTTTTCCGCAAAGTTTTGAAATAAAATAAAAGTTTTTAATTTTATATTTATTTTAAATATCCTTACAAGTGGCATTTGTGAAAAAATGGTTGTTTATATGATTCCATTGATAGCAATATTTGAAAAAAAATGGACTTGATTCTTTCGTTTGTGGTAGTGTCATAATTTACCAAATAAGGAAAGATTCTCATTCCCAAGGCTTCAGTTGGATAGAAACTTGGAATCATGCAAGTTGAATAGTATGATGAATGAGAACTTTCAAGCATTGGAAAATTAAGACTTGTTCACATGGATGTGTGAGTCAAGTTAAGGACTAAAGGGATCGAGTACACATTCTTGTGCACTGGTCAAGTCCACCACAAAGCTTGTTAAGACTATTCGTCATGATTTACTAAATTTTAGTAAATATGGTTATACTTACAAGTTTAAGTATAATTCTGAAACATTGGAAAAGTCTCAATGTATGGCAGAACGAATGAGAAGAATCAAATTAGGCAGAAAGATAAAAGTTTTCTCAAATCTGAAAAGATGGGAGAGTACTTTAGTATCATGTTTTGTGATCATATTAATGATTTAAGAACCACATCACAATTGGTCCTCTAAAGGTCATCTTAGTGCATTATTATGACTAAGAAGAGGAGTCATGAATTGTTGAAATGGTTAGATCAGGAAGATGAGTCATACTTCGTTCCAAAACAATTCTTAGAGTCATACTCCAAGATTGTAACTTGAGTGACATATCTTAAAGAAAGGTTTAAAATACTTGTCAAATGTAAGAGTAAAAGTGTCCTACTCTTGTACATTTGAAATTGGTAAGTTGTGATGTTTTGGATAAAACAAAGACCAACTAAGGCCAATTGTGTGAAGTGTTTGTCTTGATAAAGAATCCGCACTATCTCTTGAATATTTGGCAAGATAGTCTTATATGTCAAGAGGATAGTGGGAGTCTTAAAGATCCTAAAAAGAATTTCAAGAACTAATCAAGAATAAAACCTGAGGTTCTTCACTAGCACACGACTTGAGGTTTATAACCTATCATGTTGACATATTATGTGCCCATTCCAGTTAAAGTTGGCTTTGCATAGGAGTTCTGAAAGTTCTCAATTGGTTGCATAACAACTTGGAAGCAATGGCAGGCCCTGTACTGCCAGGTGCAAGAAGTTAAGATTGCATAAGTTCAGTCCATATGAGTTTGGATTTGTCATTATCCTTGTCTTGTGACTATGGTTTTGACGATTCACATGGATAAGAACACATACACCATAAAATCTAAGGGTCATAAGGTTTCTCTCTGATTCATGAAAATGATGGTGAGGAAACACTTCCACCAAGTAGATTTGAAGCAGATGGCAAAAGGTCTAAACAATTGAGACTATGATTACGGCATCCCTTTTCATAGTTCTGAAATTGTTTAGACACACATGCATGCTATCTAAGGAAAGGTGTATGATTTTGATAAAGTTTTATCAAAGCATCTCGTATCAGAAATCTGAACTTTGGTAAGAAAGTCAATAAAGTATTGATTTCTAGAAGTCCAGCTGATTTCTGAGTACATGTCTAAGCTAGTGGGAGCATAAGTGTTATGCTAATAATCATCATGTTAGTGGGAGCATGATAATTATTGTTAGTGTTGCAAGTTAGCAATGTTAAGTATAGAAAACAAAAGTTTCAATTCGTGAGGCTGCAGGGATTGAAAAAGTTGTTTTGCTATAATTAAGGGAGAGGATATACATCATTTCAGTTCTAAAGGCTTAGATTGAGACCTTAATCATCTTTAGTCAAGAATATATATATGAATTTCATGTTGGATTGGTTCAACTTAAGGAAATTTTATATATTGCGTTCTCAAAATTCGATTATGATTACGGCATCCCTTTTCATAGTCAAATTTTGAAAACATGGTAAATAAAAATATTGTAGCAAAAGACTGGTCTATAATCATGTCTTATGTGAGACATCATGAATCGTGTACCATTTGTTTTGGGTACAGGATCGATTGCATGTGCTATAATATTTGTTATTTCTAAATTTTTCCAAATGCCCAGAGGCATTAAGAAGGGAAAAGGTCTAGAATTGGATATGACTAAAATGATTAAGCAATTGTCGAGGACAATCTGAGGTTTACCAAAGATTGGTTGCTCAGGGACAGTTGGAAGTATAGTGCTAATTTTGGAAGGACCATATTGACATATTCTGAAAAGAGGCATCTCTTATTCAGAAGTGATAGTCAAAATGAGAATATGGAGTTGTCTCCATAGGTGGAAGTTATCTGTGTAAGATTAGAAAACTTAATGCAAGAAGCATGTCCAAAGCAATGTACTTTGAATATGAGACTTAGTTTCCATGGAGTTGATCTCCATTGGAATACCTTATAATGACTGTTGACAAGTCTTTGTGACTTTGTACATATTCATTACAGGAGGGTCAGTGCATATAAGTTTAAAATCTAAACAGATTTCGATAAATGATAGGAATTTGAAATTCTCACATTTTTCGATAAGGATTTGGGAGTGTGAAATTAGAATCATTGAAATTATGTTCAATTGGTTTATTTCACAAAGTAAGGATCATAGACAAACATAGAGTGCATACTTGGTGTATGGCAAAGCTATTGTTTAAGAAAAACATAGTGTACATGCTTGGAGCATGGGACAACTAGTGTTTTTAATTCAAGTATAAAGTTGATAAAACCGAAACAATGAATAATGAGTAATCAGTATGGTGATAAATAAAAGTGTTTATTTATATTCATAGGGTTTGATACCATATTTGATTCATTTATTCTTGTGTTTCACTTTGCATGTTTTGACTTCCAGAATAACTAAGTCGCTCTTCCTGAATGATTAAGTTATTCAAACCATCCACAGTCGGTCATATGTTGGAAGTAGATATGAATCAAGACTGTCATGGGTTGGTTTGTAGAGGTCCAAGTTGGTTGACAAAGTGGTGCTGCAACACTCATGAGTGCTCATAAGTTCTGAGTATTGGATTCAACCCGCGCTCATTTGAATCACTTCATGGATTTTATCACGAGTGATCATGAGACGATAATATCTTATATTCTTCAAACCTAGAGATATGAGTTGTTACTATGAGTTGGTTGTACATTGATTGCACGAAAACGCATTCGGTAACTCGATGTTATAAAACGTGCCTTTGTGTATGATTCAACAAGTAGTAGAACAAGCCATATGAGTCGAAGTTTATCCATTCCTTTTACCTTCGGGATAAAAGCGATATCTGTGGGCCCCTCGATGATTTAAAGATGATACATGTGAGTGCTTGGCCAAGCCAGGACTGATTTGATTTGTTCAATCAGTCAGTCATCATGAATCGGAAATCGGGAAACAACAAATGGACAGAGAGAATGATTGATAATCCATGTCTCAGTCCATATGATATCTAGAATGGAGGAATATATGATCCCTTATCTAATGGACAAGTCATTGACAAAGGTCAGAGTTCATCGACAAGGTCAGAGTTCGACAGAAGCTTTTGAGAGCTACGATTGCTGATCGGTTCCTGAAGTCATACGCAATAATAGTTTTAGACTTATCCAAGTGGGAGACTGTTGGATTAATGTCTAAGTCCATAACTATAATTGGTAAGACTTGACCCGACCCGACATGGTCCATTTGGGTTGCATGGCATCATGCATTTGGATAGACTATAATGAGAGAAATAACACTTAAGGTTGGTTAATATATTATAAGTTCTAATATATTAATAAGGTTATTTAATTAGTATTGATCAAGAATTAATTTGGAATTAATTAAGTGATCAAAAGGAGACTAATTAAATATATGGGTTGATTGTGTAAATCATTCATTCTTATATATGTGGGCTTGTGATCCAAGATTCCTTATGTTGGACTAAGTCCATGGGGTGACCCATGGATACTCCATGGAGGTTAAAATCCATGGAGCATAAGGAATGGGTAAAGTTATGAGTTACATGGTGTAACCCTAATAGCCACCATATAAAAGAATCCCATGGCTTAAGAAATCGGGCACTAATGTGTGAATATGAGGGCTAGACGATTTCAAGGAGTGTTCCATTTCTCTAAAGTCATTCCATGTGCATTTGGTGTTGTGTGAACCATTTGAGGTGTCACACTTGGGGCACTAAGCACTCAAGCTTCATGGAGACAAGCTACATCAAACAAAGGTATGTATTCTATCCATTTGATTACCCAAGTATCAAGTATTGTATGCTAGATAGGGTAATGCCTTGGAAAGTTCATAATTGCATGTATAATAGAGAAAACATAGATCCAAGGTATTTAGGGTTGCATGTACACTTAGGAGTGTTAGAATGCGCAAAACCCATCAAGAGATTGTGCGAGGCGCCAATCTTAGCCCTGCCAGAGGGCAAGGAGGATTTTGTTGTATACTGTGATGCATCCATCTCAGGTTTGGGCGCAATATTGATGCAGAGAGGGCATGTCATTGCTTACGCTTCGAGGCAGCTGAAGCTTCACGAGGCGAACTACCCGACGCATGATTTGGACCTGGGGGCTGTGGTGTTCGCTCTCAAGATTTGGCGTCATTACCTCTATGGTGTTCGTTGTACCATCTACACGGACCATAAGAGCCCACGGTATCTCATGGACCAGCCAAATCTGAACATGAGGCAGCGTCGGTGGTTGGACGTGGTGAAGGATTACGATTGTGAGATCCTTTACCACCCAGGGAAGGCCAATGTGGTGGCCGATGCGCTTATCCGCAAGGCAGCACCGATTAGGGATATCTGTCTGAGGATGATAGTGGTGACTCCGCTGTTGGAGCAGATTCGGGAGGCCCAGCAGGAGGCCATGAAGGAGGAACATCAGAAGAACGAGCGGATTGTGGGGCAGGTTTCCTCTTTCGACTATGATAGCCGAGGGTTATTGACTCTTCACCATAGGGTGTGGGTCCCTTATCATGGAGGCGTGCGCCAGATCCTGATGGAGGAGGCACACAAATCTAGATTTTCTATCCATCCCGGAGTGACGAAGATGTATAGAGATCTTCGTCCTGATTATTGGTGGCCTTGCATGAAGCGGGACGTAGCATGGTATGTGGAGCGGTGCTTGACCTGCAGGAAGGTCAAGGCCGAGCACCAGAGGCCACACGGCAAGATGCAGCCGTTGGATATCCCGCTGTGGAAATGGGAAGACATTACGATGGATTTTATCACAAAGCTTCCCAGGACCGCGCAGGGAGTGGATTCGATTTGGGTCATCGTCGATCGATTGACCAAGACCGCCCATTTTATCCCGATTCAGGAAAGTATTTCGGCCGAAAGGTTGGCCGATATCTATATCAGGGAGGTAGTGGCGCGACACGGGGTGCCAGTCTCGGTGATTTCAGACAGGGATGTGCGGTTCACTTCCAGGTTTTTGAAGAAGTTTCATGACGAACTGGGTACTCGTCTGCATTTTAGCACCGCCTTTCACCCGCAGACGGATGGTCAGAGCGAGCGGACCATCCAATAATCCATACTTGGGGTAAAATGACCATTCTACCCCTGGCCTAGTTTGATCCAAGACTAAGGCCCAAATCCACTAACAAAAGGCACAATACCAAATAATCCACCAAGGCCCACTTATGGCCCAATTTTCCAAATTGGGCCCAAACCCCCTATATGGGCCTTACTCTAAAGCCCAATAATTTTCCTTAGTCAAAAAACCTGATTTTAAATGGCCGATTAACGCCCAAAGCAACAAGGTCCAAATAAGTGGCCCATCTGAGGCCCAAAGGATGTGAAGCCCAACAGACTAAGTACACGGGGCGTACTCAATTGTATGCTAAGCATACTCGCTGTTTGGCTTGTACGCCCAACGTACTCACTCATTAAGCCAACTTTTCCATTAAGCTCTTAATGCTTTAGTTGAAAGGTCCAAACCATAGATTTGAGTCCCAATAAGTGTCTAGAACCACAAAGTCACTGACTTTGTGACTTTGCATGCCCCAAAAGACCCCAACTTCGAAATTTAGCATTCTACTTCCATTACATGAACTCAAACTCATGCATGGGGGATTCTAAGCCCTAAAGGTGCCAACTTTATGAATCTAGAACCATAAAAACACAAAGAGTGGCAACTCTAAGCTCCTGGAGTGGTATCAACCACTAGATCTCATCAATGAGACCAAAAAGGGTCCAAAACTCAAACTAGGAAGATCTAAGCTATCATTGATCAAGTTCAAAGCTTTTTACCTCAAATAAGCTGGAAATGAAGCAAAAGGTCGAGATTCACAAGCTTCTCCTTGGTCCACCACCTTGCACCAAGCTCCAACTTCTTGAGTATGGAGGAAAACACACCAAAATGGACATTATAAGCTCAAAATGCAAGAGAGAGGTTTAGGATTTCAAATATGATGCTTAAGTGTCCGGGGAGGCTGAGAAATGAGGGTTTCTTAGGCCTTAATGAATAATATATAGTGTCCAACCCCGAAATTAGGGTTTTCAAATTTTCCACGTACGCCCCGCGTACGTGTCTGGATGCCCGACTAAGCCTCGCATGAGTACACTAAGCATACCATGTGGTACGCCCGACGTACTCGCTTTGTAGCTTGTACGCCAAGCGTACCATGTGGTACGCCCCGCATACAACATAAGATTAAATTTGTAATTTATTAAATACTCAAGGGCCATAAATAACATACCAGAATTTCAAGTGTTACAACTCTCCCCCACTTGAATCAGACTTCGTCCTCGAAGTTCGCAGCCCCGAACAGCTCCGGATAGTGCTCTCTCATCTCATCCTCGGGCTCCCAAGTCCACTCTGATCCCTTGTGGTGCTGCCACTCCACCTTCACCAACCCGACAACCTTGTTCCTCAAGGTCTTCGTCTTCTAATCCAAGATTGCCACCAGTCTCTCGATATAATTCAGGCGGTTGTCCACCTGAATATCCTCCAATACCACTGCAGAATCATCCACTAAACACTTCCGCAACTAAGAGACATGAAACGTGCTATAAATCTAATTGAGCTCTACTGGAAGGTCTAACCGATACGCAACCCGGCCCACTCGAGCCAAAACCCTAAAGGGACCAATATACATGAGACCCAACTTGCCCCGCTTTCGGAACCGGATGACACCTTTCCAAGGTGACACCTTCAAGAGAACCATATCTCCCACCTGGAACACTAAATCTGATCGACACCGGTCAGCATAACTCTTCTGCCGACTCTGAGCTGTCTGGAGCCTGCTCTGAACCTGCTGAATCAACTCAGTGGTATTGAGTACCACCTCAGTACTCCCCATAACACGCTGACCGACGTCGCCCCAACAAGTGGGGGTCCTACATTTCCTCCCGTAGAGCATCTCAAAAGGAGGTCGATCAATGCTAGTGTGATAACTATTGTTATATGAAAATTATGCTAACAGAAGATACGTATCCCAACTCGCTCCAAAGTCCAACACACAAGCACACAACATATCCTCAAGGGTCTGGATTGTCCGCTCACTCTGACCATCGGTCTGCGGATGAAATGTTGTACTAAAATGGAGACGAGTGCCCAACTAGTCATGAAACCGCTTCCAAAATCTGGAAGTAAAACGAACATCCCTGTCAGAAACCACAAATATCGGCACCTCATGACGTGCCACCACCTCCCTGATATAAACCTCGGCCAACTTCTCTGCAGAAATATTCTCCTAAACCGGAATGAAATGCACGCTCTTGGTCAAACGATCCACAATGACCCATATCGAATCCACTCTGTGCGCAGTCCTAGGAAGCTTTGTGATAAAATCCATGGTGATGTCTTCCCATTTCCATACGAGAATCTCCAACGGCTGCATCTTGTCGTGAGGTCGCTGATGCTCGGCCTTGACCTTCCTGCAGGTCAAGCACCGGTCCACATACCATGCCACATCCCACTTCATGCAGGGCCACCAATAATCAGGACGAAGATCCCTATACATCTTCGTCGCCCCAGGATTGTAACATCCGGATTTTCAGGTATATTATTGTGTGAAGTAATTCTAAGATTTATGGAGCAACTCGACGAGTTGTGAGTCCAACTCGTCGAGTAGAGTCGAGATATCCGTGTGAGTTTAATGAGCTGACTCGACGAGTCAGAGAGCCGACTCAACTAGTAGGTGTTGTGTAGTGAAACCCTAAATTCCTAGGGTTGGTGCCTATTTAAGGGCACTTATAGCCTCAATTGCGGCTCACCTTTACTGAGAGTAAACCCTAATCGACCATTGAGCTTAGAAAGAGTATTTTGAGCTAATCTTGAGTGTTTGGTGCATCTTATGAAGAGAAAGGAAGAATTCCAAGCCAAGGGATGAGAAGGAGCTGCAAGATCCATGGTTGTTTCACTTTAGAGCTTCTGAGAAAGGTATAAAGCTTGCACCTTTCTCATTTTCTTTAGTAGATCTCATGATTTTGGGATCTAGGGATTTTTCCATATTTTAAGAGGACCTTCAATGTTTTGAGTTCATATTGAGGTTTGAACCTCAGATCTGGACCTTGTGAGGTTCCTAGAGCCCAAAGGTCCCAACTTTATTCATCTATGTGAGGAGTATGGTGTTTAGCACCTTGTGAGAGCATGTATTGGTGGATTGGAGCAAAACCACCATGCATGAGTGTAAAGATTGAAACTTTACATGACAACCGAGCCTTGGGAGCCTAGATCTAGTGTTTGGAGTGGTAGATCTGCTTAAAAACGTCTGAATGGGAAACCAGATTAAAGTGACTCGCCGAGTCTATGAGCTGACTCGACGAGTCGGTTAGGATTTGTCCCGATGAGCATGATCATGCGATAACTCGGCGAGTTGGGGGTCAACTCGACGAGCTAAGCTGGACCTTCATGAGACTTCTGAGGAAACGAGTGGACTCGACGAGTCACATAGGTGCACTCGGCGAGTCGGGTCAAACATGGATTGTTGACTCGAGTTTGACTTCTGTTGACGTTAGGGTTTGGTTAAACATGAGTAATGGAGACCATGGAGGGGTAAAATGGTCTTTTACCCACTTCAAGAGTTAGAAGAAGGAAGAATAACCTTTGGTTTACTTAGAGTCGAGAATCGAGTATTTATTGAGATAAATACCCTATATGTTAGGCGGTGGCTAGTTCGAGATTCGAGTACGAGGATAATTGCTTGCTTGCTTTCGAGGTGAGTCTTCTCACTATACATATCTGAGTAGTAGTTACTGTGTGACCGGAGGGTCTTCATAGAGATACTGGACCAGAGGGTCCTCATTATTGACCGGGGGTCTCATTGTTATACTATGATATGCGTTATTATGCATATTGTCTTTGTGACTTATGCTGTTATGTTATTCAATGTAAATGTGGTTATATGTGCTTACGTTGAGTTATGTGATATAATTATGCTTTATGACTTGTGATTATGCTATGCTTTGTGATTATGCTATGCCTTGCTGAGTTAGGACCGGAGGTTCCACCCGAGTTGTGGGACCGGAGGGTCTCCACTGAGACACATTGGCCGGAGGGTCTTATTTGCGGAGTACGTGGTATTTTGGGGAACTCACTAAGTTTCGTGCTTACCGTGTTATGTGATATGTGTTTCTGGTACTTTTCATGATACCGGGAAGGCGTCGGCTCGATTGTACACACGAGAGAAAGAGTTATGTTTGGAGGATCCTAGATTCGTGATAAACAATTTAGATAAAAATGTGTTGATAATTGTTACTTGTGAATTTGAGGAAATGTGTCCTATGTTTTATTGTGTTTTGAAATGAAAATTTTGTTTGAAAATTTACGGTCTTACAAGTTGGTATCAGAGCCTTGGTTTGAGGGATTCGGATGCACCTTCGGGTAATTCTAGACTGAAACTGAGGGTTTGAGAAAAGTTTTCAAAAAGAAAAGATTTTTCTAAAACGAGTAAGAGTTTCTAAGAGAAAAACGCGAAGGAGCAGTGTGTACAATCAGCCAGAGTGTGACAACCCGAAACTTTTATCTTGTACACTTAGCTAATTCAATCAATGTTAAACTTGTTCTGTTGACTTCTTGTACTCTTTAAGGGTCCATTTAAGCGTTCTACGCTTGAGTATAGCCAAGGTTGAGGTTAAGAATGAGTCAGCAAGCCGTGGAGTGACAAAATCGGACCATGCACACCCTTAGGGGGAGTGTACGGTCGTACACATGGGTGTGCGGCCGCACACTCACCTCTTGGTCGCACACTCACTTTTAGGTAGCACACCCACCCCTATATAAAGGGTAGACCCCTTTCCTTTCATTCCTTTAACACCTTGGCAGCACACAACACCATTTCTCTCAAGCTTCTTCAACCACAAACCCTTCAAAGCTTCAAAAACGTGAGTAATTCATCCTCTAGCTTGCAAACCATGAAAGACCACTTGATCTAACCCTTAAGTGTGTAATATTCGTCATATTCTTCGTGTTTGGAAGTGAGTGCGGCCACACACCCCCATAAGGTGGCCGCACACTCTTAAAATACCCTCCAAAGTGAGAGTTTGACTTCCATATTCGAGTTGGACATGACCCTAGCTTTGCTACACCTTAGAATTGGCATTTTGGACATCATCATGTAGGGTGTACGACCGCACACACCTGTGTACGGCCGCACACACCCTTGTGCGGTAGCACACTCCTTGTGTGCGGCAGCACACTCCCGTGTGCGACCACACACACACCCTAGGAACACAAACCCATTTCTAAGACCCTAAACATGCACTACAACCAAGTATGGACCTAGGACACTTCATAGATGCAAGTACGGACCTTGAAACACCTCAAAGACACTTTCCAACATGAGTGTATGGCCGCACACCCATGGCCGTACACACCTTTAAGGTGGCCATACACCTCCCTCATGCAATCCTTTAAGGTCCTAGCACTTAGTGCAAGTAGTCCCAAGTTCTTAGAGTGGTTCTCCATCACATCTAGTAGGGAAATACCTTCATTTGACTCCTTTATGTGTCATTACATGTTAATTAGGATCAAATCGTGTTCAAGGCTTCACTTGAACATCCCGCATTCCGTATCGATCCTTCATTCAAATCGCCCGAGGTGAGTTCATACCCCTACGCTTTTCTGAGTTTTTCATGTTTTTAGGGGGGGGAATACAAGCAAAAGTACAAGGAAACTTGTGCTCAAAATATATTATTGTGTTTAAGATAATTATATTTTCAGTATGCTTTTAACATGGAAAAACAGTTTTTACCAAACGATTAAGAAATCAACTCGTAGAAACAGTTTTCAAAACTAGGGTAACGAACTGGTGACTCATGTAGTAAAATGTATTATTTTATAAAGGATTCATGCAAATCATAAAAATGATTTTCAGTATTATTACTTGTAAATTTTTTAGTCTAAGTTGGAGACACGTCCTTGGTAACACTCCCACAGAATCAGAGTGTAGGACTAGCACTTGTGACCAGAATCTCTTGTAGGGAGAGCATGACTGTTGTGTATATATCCATACGGGACTGACAAACCCACACCTTGGTGCTAGCTACAGTCGGACCGGCAGGTCTACGGGTGACAAAGTCATAAAGGATACCGGCCCCGTTACGGGCCATATCCAATCAGTTATGGTCATGAAACTCACAATGTAGATAACAGAGATTTACTTTTGTAATAATGAATCAAGTGAACTAACCTCAAAGTAATAAGCGATTTGATTACTGGAGGGTATTTACAGTACCTTCAGGATTTAGTTCAGCTCGTTTTCTTTTATTTAGTTTTATTTATGTAATAAGGCTAATATACCTCTCTGGGAGTAACCAAGGTTTTTGAAAGAAAACTACGTTTATCGATATAAGTATGGTAGATACTTGTATACCTCAGTTTAGAACGGATAATCAATGATCAACTTTTAGGGAAAATATAAGATTTTCCCGGGATAACTCGGCATTTCATAAACGGATTGTTTAACAGGTAACTAACGAATATTCATATTCATTCCACGGCTCCTTGGATTGTACATATCTTGTATGAATCTGGAAGTTATGGAAGGAATGGGTTTTCAAACACGCTTTTCATAAGAAAATATAGGATTTTCTTGAGGAACACTTTTTAAAAGGATCAAAGAACATTTTCCACCAAAACTAAATGCTTATGAACTCACCAGCTTTATGCTGATATTCTTTCAAAACTGCTTGTATTCTCAGGGAATTAGTAGACAGGTACTTCAAGGATTTTGGAGAAGTCGGCGCGTTAGAGTCACGTCTTTCAATTTTACTTTTGATATGAACAAAACTATGTATTAAACAATGTAAACCTTTTTCCTTTATGTATTCAATGTCTGGTTGTCTTTACTATGCTTGCTATGATACAATTGTTGTGATACTACGCATGACGTCAACCACCCCAGAACGTTTCCGCCGTTCTGGTTTGGGGGTGTGACAGATTGGTATCAGAGCCCTTGTTTATAGCGAACTAAGTATACCGAACCTTACATGGTATACAACTATAAATACTAAGGGGCCTAAGTGCTTTAAACTAAAAGTATACTTTCAAAAATATAAGTATTTTTATAAAAAGTTTACAAGTATACCTAGGTACCGGAATCAGTGTCATAAGTAGAACAAAACAAAAGTATTTAGATGTTGGACATCGCGGTTAAACCTGGGCAGTTATGTACTCATGTCTAGGGTCAATATAGCCTGCTCAACTATATTCATCTGATACATGACCAACATGTGCTTGGGAGTGACTGTGGTGTTGCAGCAAGCCTAAAACTTACCTAGATACCAGAAGAGTTCTAAAACCAAACATAAGGGTTAAAATACTATAGGACTATTTTAGGATGCTATAACAACCGAACTGGAAACTTACCCAAAAATCCACTCTTCAAGGATCAATCATGTAGCTATGATACATTGGAATTATTATAGATTCGATACCTATTAACTATCCCTTACCATCACCTCGCGTAGATAGCATGGTTGGATTCCATCTTCTTAGCGACCCGTACTTTCCCAGCCAAGGAGATGATAGATGGATCAAGCCAGAGCCAGAAGGGAGCCATGAAATTCCTTTGGACGATGACTTTGCCGAACCATTCCCTGAAGAGACTGACTAGGAACCCGAAGTCAAAAACCTACCTCAAGTGACCCCGATATCAAACCCTAACCCTCAAGTTGGATTCCAAGGTCCAACGCCTATGTGGGTCGAGAGTTTGAATAGGTGGAGCCACGAGCAAGGCCAACCCCTCCCATACGAAGGAAACTGCAACCTCTACAATCTGAACGAAGGAGGCCCCACGGACAGGGCCCTTCCAATCCTGATGCGCCGAGTGGCTCGCAATGTGGAGCTAGGTATGGCAACCCTTCAGCGAACTGTGGAGCTCGAAGCGGATTTGAACACCAGCACGGATCGCATTCGTCGCCTCGAGATTGCTCATGCGAGAGCTGCAAGGAACAATGAAGCTCTGCAGCGAGAGTTAGCTACAACCCGAGCCGAAGTCATAGACCTCCGAGCTCGCCAGTCAGAGTACGAGAGACGCCTGCTTGGTGTGGAATGCCAGCTAGCCGAATTAAGGTTTCAATTGAGGGGTACCCGTCGCCGATAGGAGAATACTCTAATCATCCTTCCTTTTTGGTCTAAGGAATAACTTTCATATTTATGTTCTAAGTAGCTCTTTTCCGTAAACATCTCTGTCCTTCATGTTGCCAAGATACTTTCTTTGTTAGAATGACTTAGACCTATTTTTAGGTCAAGGGTTCCGAAATATGTGTAATCTCAGTTTCAGTTATGATGGCAACAATCATATTTCAGTTAAAGATTATCATTGTCAAAAGTATACCTTAGATCGGTAGCATGCAAATTAAGCAACTTTATCAAGGTCCTATCACTGTTTTGTCTTCAAAACATGTATCATAGGATGTACTTAGACGATCATTCCTTTTCCCCATCGATTTCATATCAGTCTTCATGACAAACTTCGATGTCCTAATCGGCATGGGATGGTTGAGCCCCAAATCGTGCTGATGTTCTTTGTTTTGAGAAGGCGATTCGTCTCAATCTTCCCTTTGACGAAATCCTCACTGGTTTCAGTGAGAAAAATTTGCTCGAACCTTCGTATCATTTCCTGCGCCAAAGCCCAGAAGTATCTGCGAAAGGGATGCTATGCATTCCCGGCTCATGTGTCAATGTGACGCAAAAAGTTAAATATCTCGAGAGCATCTCCGAAGTCTGCAACTTTCCTGATGTCTTTCCCAAAGACATTCCAGGAATTCCTCCCGAGCGTCAAGTTGAATCCTGTGTCGACTTGATCCCCGGAGCTACCCTTATATCTAACCCTTCATATCATCTAGAGTCGGCGAAAATGTGAGAGTTACCCAACCAGCTCAATGAGCTGAGCAACACGTGAACTTTGTTGTGTTCAAATCTTTCTATCCTTGCCAGGACCACATCATAGGGATGTGGGTCGAATCAATAAGAGTCAGATAGCAAAACGGGAAATCTTAAATAAACATTTAGAATACATCCTGAGGTAGCCGCTGTTGCTCACAAGCTTCTTTTCTTGACATGTAGCAGATCATGCCTCCGAAGAAACATAACCAACCCACTGGTAAGACACCAATCCTCCAGATGGACTCAGCTATGTTCCAAGCTACTGTCACAACAGCTGTAGTAGCCGCCCTAGCTGTTCTTAACGCTAACAACACAAATGTGGGTGGAAGCGTTAATGGCAATGCAAAACTTGGTGTTAACCAATCTCAACAACGAGTGCCTACTAAAAATGACACACCTGATCCCCAACCTAACATCCTGAAACGAAAGCTCAAAGGAAGTTGTTCAACCTAAGGACCTACTGAGAGGCAACGAATTGGGACACTCATCTACCCTTAGTTGAACTTCTTGCAACAACGGCGACCTTTCCAGCATCAAGGTTGTGCCGTTCGAAGCCCTCTATGGCCGTAAATATAGATCCCCTCTGTGCTGGGCTGAGGTGGGCGACATGCAACTACTCAAGAGCCAAGTCCACGATAGTACTCTTACGAGTCCTGAAATCATCCGAGAGGTGACTGAAAAGATCGTACGAAAGGGCTACGCCGATAAGAGACAAAAACCATTGGAGTTCCAGATTGGTGGACGTGTCCTTTGCAGGTCTCACCCTGGAAAGGCCTGATACGCTTTGGAAAACATAGAAATCTAAATCCAAGATACATTGGATCGTCCGAGATCCTTGCTAGGATCGGTCCCGTAGCATATAAACTCCAGTTACCTCGAGAACTTAGCAACGTCCATCCCGTTTTCCACGTGTTGAACCTAAAAGAAGTGTCTGTCCGATAAGACACTTGTGGTTCCCCTTGACGATATCGAGCTAGACGAGAGTCTACGCTCCATGGGGGAATCATTCAAATTCATGGAACAGGAATTCAATCGAACGAAGTAACGTCACATCCCGATAGTGAAGGTATGCTGGAATGCCAAGCGGGAACTTGAATTCACTTGGGAGCACAATAATACAAGGAAACAGAGGTACCCCCATCATTTCCAAGTTCGCGAGTTACATCTTTATTCTTGAATTTCGGGACTAAATTCCCTCTAACGGGGGGATAATGTGACAACCCGCAACCTTTATCTTGTACACTTAGCCAATTCAATCAATGTTAAACTTGTTCTGTTGACTTCTTGTACTGTTTAAGGGTCCATTTAAGCATTCTAAGCTTGAGTATAGCCAAGGTTCAGGTTAGGAATGAGTCAGCAAGCCGTGGGGTGACAAAACCGGGCCATACACACCCTTAGGGGAGTGTACGGCCGTACACATGGGTGTGCGGCCGCACACTCACCTCTTGGTCGCACACTCACTTTTAGGCAGCACACCCACCCATATATAAAGGGTAGGCCCCTTTCCTTTCATTCCTTTAACACCTTGGCAGCACACAACACCATTTCTCTCAAGCTTCTTCAACCACAAACCCTTCAAAGCTTCAAAAACTTGAGTAATTCATCCTCTAGCTTGCAAACCATGAAAGACCACTTGATCTAAGCCTTAAGTGTGCAATATTCGTCATATTCTTCGTGTTTGGAAGTGAGTGCGGCCACACACCCCCATAAGGTGGCCGCACACTCTTAAAATACCCTCCAAAGTGAGAGTTTGACTTCCATATTCGAGTTGGACATGACCCTAGCTTTGCTACACCTTAGAATTGGCATTTTGGACATCATCATGTAGGGTGTACGACCGCACACACCTGTGTACGGCCGCACACACCCTTGTGCAGTAGCACACTCCTTGTGTGCGGCAGCACACTCCCGTGTGCGACCACACACACACCCTAGGAACACAAACCCATTTCTAAGACCCTAAACATGCACTACAACCAAGTATGGACCTAGGACACTTCATAGATGCAAGTATGGACCTTGAAACACCTCAAAGACACTTTCCAACATGAGTGTATGGCCGCACACCCATTGGGCCGCACACCCATGGCCGTACACACCTTTAAGGTGGCCATACACCTCCCTCATGCAATCCTTTAAGGTCCTAGCACTTAGTGCAAGTAGTCCCAAGTTCTTAGAGTGGTTCTCCATCACATGACTCCTTTATGTGTCATTACATGTTAATTAGGATCAAATCGTGTTCAAGGCTTCACTTGAACATCCCGCATTCCGTATCGATCCTTCATTCAAATCGCCCGAGGTGAGTTCATACCCCTACGATTTTCCGAGATTTTCATCTTTTCAGGGGGAATACAAGCAAAAGTACAAGGAAACTTGTGCTCAAAATATATTATTTTGTTTAAGATAATTATATTTTCAGTATGCTTTTAACATGGACAAATAGTTTTTACCAAACGATTAAGAAATCAACTCGTAGAAACAGTTTTCAAAACTAGGGTAACGAACTGGTGAATCGTGTAGTAAAATGTATTATTTTATAAAGGATTCATGCAAATCATAAAAAGGATTTTCAGTATTATTACTTGTAAATTTGTTAGTCTAAGTTGGAGACACGTCCTTGGTAACACTCCCACAGAATCAGAGTGTAGGACTAGCACTTGTGACCAGAATCTCTTGTAGGGAGAGTGTGGCTGTTGTGTATAGATCTATACGGGACTAACAATCCCGCACCTTGCTGTTAGCTACAGTCGGACCAGCAGGTCTACGGGTGACAAAGTCATAAAGGATACCGGCCCCATTACGGGCCATATCCAGTCAGTTATGGTCATGAAACTCACAATGTAGATAGCAAAGATTTACTTTTGTAATAATGAATCAAGTGAACTAACCTCAAAGTAATAACTGATTTGATTACTGGAGGGTATTTATAGTACCTTCAGGATTTAGTTCATCCCGTTTTCTTTTATTTAGTTTTATTTATGTAATAAGGCTAATATACCTCATTGGGAGTAACCAGGGTTTTTAAAAGAAAACTACGTTTCTGGATATAAGTATGGTAGATACTTGTACACCTCAGTTTAGAACGGATAATCAATGATCAACTTTTAGGGAAAATATAGGATTTTCCTGGGATAACTCGGCTTTTCATAAACGGATTGTTTAACAGGTAACTAACGAATATTCATATTCATTCCACGGCTCCTTGGATTGTACATATCTTGTATGAATCTGGAATTTATGGAAGGAATGGGTTTCAAACATGCTTTTCATAAGAAAATATAGGATTTTCTTGAAGAACACTTTTTAAAAGGATCAAAGAACATTTTCCACCAAAACTAAATGCTTATGAACTCACCAGCTTTATGCTGATATTCTTTCAAAACTGCTTGTACTCTCAGAGAATTAGTAGACAGGTACTTCCAGGATTTTGGAGAAGTCGGCGCGTTAGCGTCACGTCTTTCCATTTTACTTTTGATATGAACAAAACTATGTATTAAACAATGTAAACCTGTTTCATATATGTATTCAATGTCTGGTTGTGTTTACTATGCTTGCTATGATACAATTGTTGTGATACTACGCATGACATCAACCACCCCCGAACGTTTCCGCCGTTCCGGTTTGGGGGTGTGACACAGAGCCCGAACGGTGATTTCCCAAAATGCCTAAAATTGTTTACTTTATGAGATATTATTTATGCATGCTAGAGGATAGGCTAGGTACTTCATGTTTAGGGCTAGATATGCCTGATTTTTTATGCCTTAGCCTAGGGATTGTTGCTATATGTTATATGTCGTGATTATGTGCTGAGTAAGAGTATCTAGCGGGAATCACTTAGAGAGGGAGTTCTGAGTCAAGAGATAATCTAGGAGAGATACCTAGATGAGCATTCGAGGAGTCTACTGAGAAGAGTATTTAGATACCATGAGAGGTGAGACAGCCTGAGTTCAGTGATGCCTTTGAGTTGTGAGTGGAGCAAGTGGAGTTATGTGCTCGAGTGGTGGGTTAGTGTTGGTGGAGGTTATTCGATGCCCAAATGCTGCTTGCTTTGTGCTTTGTGGAACTCTTGATAATGGGAGTCATCTACCGAGAGAATATGGCGATATTCAGGAGGTAGATGGCTGGCATCATAAGAGTTCTTCAGCAGCTGATGGTAGAGAAGTGTAAGAACGTATGGGATCCTAGTGAATAATTTGAGTCCTATGAGTACGCGGTTTGGGGAAGGGTATGCACTGGAGGGCGAGCGCGTGTAACAAGATTGGTGATCGAGGAAGATGAGCAGCTACTTAGGAAATTTGGGACGATCCGTGTGAAATATGGGTAGATGTGGAAGGTAGTATGGGCCCATACTACTGAAAGCAGAGGACCCATACTCGAAACAGGGAGAATTCTGGAGGTTCTAAGTAGTGGATTGAGAGGAGATAACATGGTTCGGGTACCATGATTTTAGTGGATTGAGAGGAGGTAACATGGTTCGGGTACCATGATTTTAGTGGATTGAAAGGAGGTAACATGGTTCGGGTACCATGATTGCGGTAGATTGAGAGGAGATATCATGGGTTGAGTACCATGATTCGTAGTAGATAATGCTTATACATTTTTTCGGTTGTCCAGTTGTGATTATTAGGCTGAGATCTGATGTGATAGAGTGTGGGGCCAGAGGGCCATGTCGAGCAAGCCTCAAATAGAGCGTATCTAGGAGGGGAAACTGGGTTAGTTTCAGAGAGATTTTACTGGTGAGAGGCCAGTTGGAGTCGCAAGACTCAAGGAGGAGTATAGATGGTGCCTTATGGAGGGTTGCGGTCTGAGTTGAGAAATCGGCCGATAGTGGAGATGTCACTTTCTGTGACCAGAGTGGCATTATTTTTGTTTCCTGTGTGAGGCAGAAGAGATATTGAGCTTCCGGTTTATGAGCTTGGAGGTAAACCCTGTGGGGTGGTATTGGTTGCGACCTTTTCACCATAGTATTAGGGCAGTATGTCTGCCGCAAGGTAATATTATAGCATGAGAGGGTCATCAGTGGGGACTGAGATGGTCAAGGACAAGGATATACCCTATTAGAGTATAGTAGGGTGTATGTTAGCAGTAGAGCCGGTGATCAAGAGGAGTATATCGAAGCGATGGCTCCCATTGTCTAAGATGGATATCGAGTGAGGGAGTGAGGTCTCTGTTCTCCTGATAATTCTCATGATGGGACGTTGGTTGGGGAGTCGAAGATGAGGAGTATGATAGTCCATTATTTCAGACTGAGAGTCATGGCTGCTACGGGACAGTTGAGATGTCCTGTAGTGTGTCAAGTGCGAGATTTTGGATGACACGTTGGGAAGTCTTTGAGGAATTTATCTGAGATTCGGGATATTTGGAGTTGCTTGGTCTCTATCAAGAAGACCACCTAGCATTGCGTAGCACTCACCAAGAGTAAGTGGGATGTACTTGGCAAATCAGTCTGTGGAATAGATTGTTGGTGTGCCAAATGGTGAGGGTTCGAACCCTAAGTAGCGGAGAACCGGGTATTTTATTGGAAGATCAGGGATTTGTTCAAGAGCGGTTAGAGATTTGGATATAGAGACATGCGGTACGGATTCATGAGAACAGGGTTATTGGTGGTCGGGGCGAGGTGCAGAGCGAGATAATGCATGTTCGAGAAAGGATGAGTGTCTCCACGACAGGTGGCCATTGGTCAGAGACCTTGTGGAGGTTAGGGATTCTTCGAGGTTGTAATGGTGAATTCGAGGTGGTTGGCTCGTAAGGATCGTTCCGACAGTTGAGAATTTTTGGTTCAATGTAAGGGTTGTTATATGCACTTTGGAAAGGGCAGAAGTTGATTTGGCAACCAACTTCAGAGTCGATATGAGTATTCTTGCATGAGTTTTGAGCAATAGAGGAGGGAGTTTCGGATTATCATCAACGTGTTCTGAGTCATTGTTGATTCCTCTGTGTTTCAAATTGAGAATCGGAATATTCCGAAGTTACGAGTTGTGTGAGAGGAAGATCAGTTGTGAGATTCTAAAAGGATGCATTGTGATATATAAGTACGATGTCGTAAGTAGGAGATCAGTGGTTGATGCAAGACATCGTGAGGTTCTGTGATGGTGTACCGAGGTATCCGAGTAGGATGACCTGAATTTCGGATTATTTTGAGACTTGAGTTATGAGATGGAAAGTGGAGTATCAGGTGGCAACAGTTCCAGCGGGAGCCCTTCAGCTAAGTGTCATCGAATGGGAGTATCCAAAAATGAGAATTTCAGTGAGAAAAAGTGTTTGGTCACGATGGTTGTCGTCAGGAGTGGTGATGCTTAACCTGGGTGGGTGTGTGTACCTATCTATGTTGGACCATGGAGTATTCAGTAGTGAACCCAGTGGGGTGATGACTCGAGGATGAGATTATGGGGTGATAAGTGAGCGAGTGGATCCGAGTGGGAGTAATCACTTTGGAATATCAAGGGAATACCATGGAGTGAGCCCATGGCGAGTCAGTGAGAGAGATGTATTGTGATACTGCGAGGAGCCGCAATATTCACCAGTCAGCGAGAGAGTATTGTGATACTGCGGGGAGCCGTAGTATTCATGAGTCAGTGAGAGAGTGTTGTAGGCCTGCGAGGAGCCGTAGCCTTCACGGGTTAGTGAGAGGGAATGTTATGATACTACGGGGAGCCATATTATTTGTTAGTCAGATCATGACGCAGAAGAGTTTTTAGGCTTGGGTAGCCTTATTATTTGAGTTTTCGGGAACCTGGTCGGACCAGGGGCGAGACTGGGGTCTTCATATTGGTCGGGAATCATTATACTCTGAATTAAGGTGTGGTTATCACAATCGGAAGGAGTTGGAGAAGCGATGTATGCGTGGGTTGCGGATCATGGGTCATAAGTTGAGAGCTTCATTGGGACGAGTGGTTCCAATTCTGGAACAGACCGCACTCTTGAGTTTAAGTTTGGCTCTAGTGGTGTATTGAGTAGGCAAAATGAGGTTTCGGATTCATGGATGGGTTACATTTTGAGGGGTAATGTTGTCATTTGACGTCTTAGACTGTGTGGGACAGTTCGTTTGTATGGAAAGGACCGCGAGACGTATGGAGCTAATGAGTAGTAGACGTCAGAGGTCAAGGGTGAGGCGATCTTCAGTTGGGATTGTAGTATTCGCTTTGGGTAAAGCGAGCTTCATGACTTGTGTGTCACAATGGGCCGAGATAGTTATTGTGAGAAGGAAGTCAATGAGACGTTTGGGGTATGAAATGGGTAACCTTGGAGGTTCAACTGTTGGGTCAGAAGTTGACCTAGAGCTCAGTGTTGAAAGGGATAATTGAGAGGAAGTTGGGGTTTATGATTGTTAGATGTCAGAGGATACTTCTGAGCAAGCATGATCTTTTTCTTGTGTTTGAGGACAGAGAGTTGAGAGTTCATTGTTCAGATGGGTTTTGATAGCAGTGCAGTGGATGGGACCCTGGTGTGATGTGATCTTTTCATTCCTTGGAGTATGATCCAATTTGTTTTATATGTCTGGTATGAGTGATCGGTAGCCAATTCTTTTGGGCATTGACTTGATTCCATCGGTCGCAGCAAGAGAATCAGATGGTCAATAAGTTATCTGGGTCTGTTATGCGAAGAGCGATTAGCATAGTGATATCTTGTAAGGGCGGTCTGGCAGGGAGACCGACCACTAGAGTTTTCAATTTCTGGAGAGCCAGGATGAGTATCATAGCGACAGAGGGGTCCGTCCTTCTTGGGCTTGGGAGTTCCTGGTTGGGTACATGCGTCTTGGGAGGAAATTGTGGTCTGATATGAGATTCCTTCGGTGGTGCTTCATTGGTCAATGAGTTGATCTATGTGTTGTTAAGGAGCGATTTCGAGGGCGAAATCTAATTCAAGTGGGGGAGAATTGTAACATCTGGATTTTCAGGTATATTATTATGTGAAGTAATTCTGAGATTTATGGAGCAACTCGACGAGTTGTGAGTCCAACTCGTCGAGTAGAATCGAGATATCTGCTTGAGTTTAATGAGCTGACTCGACGAGTCAGAGAGCCGACTCGTTGAGTAGGTGTTGTGTAGTGAAACCCTAAATTCCTGGGGTTGGGGCTTATTTAAGGGAACTTATAGCCTCAATTACGGCTCACCTTCACTGAGAGTAAACCCTAATCGACCATTGAGCTTAGAAAGAGTATTTTGAGCTAATCTTGAGTGTTTGGTGCATCTTATGAAGAGAAAGGAAGAATTCCAAGCCAAGGGATGAGAAGGAGCTACAAGATCCATGGTTGTTTCACTTTAGAGCTTCTGAGAAAGGTATAAAGCTTGCACCTTTCTCATTTTATTTAGTAGATCTCATGATTTTGGGATCTAGGGATTTTTCCATCTTTTATGAGGACCTTGAGTGTTTTGAGTTCATATTGAGGTTTGAACCTCAGATGTGGACCTTGTGAGGTCCCTAGAGCCTAAAGGTCCCAACTTTATTCATCTATGTGAGGAGTATGGTGTTTAGCACCTTGTGAGATCATTTATTGGTGGATTGGAGCAAAACCACCATGCATGAGTGTAAATATTGAAACCTTACGTGACAACCTAGCCTTGGGAGCCTAGATCTAGTGTTTGGAGTTGTAGATCTGCTTAAAAACGTCTGAATGGGAAACCAGATTAAAGTGACTCGCCGAGTCTATGAGCTGACTCGACGAGTCGGTTAGGATTTGTCCCGATGAGCTTGATCATGCGATAACTCGGCGAGTTGGGGGTCAACTCGACGAGCTAAGCTGGACCTTCACGAGACTTCTGAGGAAACAAGTGGACTCGACGAGTCACATAGGTGCACTCGGCGAGTCGGGTCAAACATGGACTGTTGACTCGAGTTTGACTTCTGTTGACGTTAGGGTTTGGTTAAACATGAGTAATGGAGACCATGGAGGGGTAAAATGGTCTTTTACCCACTTCAAGAGTTAGAAGAAGGAAGAATAACCTTTGGTTTACTTAGAGTCGAGAATCGAGTATTTATTGAGATACTTACCCTATGTGTTAGGCGGTGGCTAGTTCGAGATTCGAGTACGAGGATAATTGATTGCTTGCTTTCGAGGTGAGTCTTCTCACTATACATATCTGAGTAGTAGTTATTGTGTGACCGGAGGGTCTTCATAGAGATATTGGACCAGAGGGTCCTCATTATTGACCGGGGGGTCTCATTGTTATACTTTGATATGCGTTATTGTGCATACTGTCTTTATGACTTATGTTGTTATGTTATTCAGTGTAAATTTGGTTATATGTTCTTACGTTGAGTTATGTGATATAATTATGCTTTATGCCTTGTGATTATGCTATGCTTTGTGATTATGCTATGCCTTGCTGAGTTAGGACCGGAGGGTCCACCCGAGTTGTGGGATCGGAGGGTCTCCACTGAGACACATTTACCGGAGGGTCTTATTTGCGGAGTACGTGGTATTTTGGGGAACTCACTAAGCTTCGTGCTTACCGTGTTATGTGATATGTGTTTCAGGTACTTTTCATGATATCGGGAAGGCGCTGGCTCGGTTGTACACACGAGAGAAAGAGTTATGTTTGGAGGATCCTGGATTCGTGATAAACAATTTAGATAAAATGTGTTGGTAATTGTTACTTGTGAATTTGAGGAAATGTGACCTATGTTTTATTGTGTTTTGGAATGAAAAATTTGTTTGAAAATTTACGGTGTTACAAGGATGAATGGAGAACCTCGACTTGTGGGCCTCCTCAATCAGAACCTGGTGTACACCGCCCCAATACGGCACCCAAAATCGTCGATGCATAGTCAACAATCCATGTCTATCATAATCGAAGGAATCCACCTGACCCACAATACGCTCGATCTTCCGGTGCTCTTACTTCATAGCCTCCACCTGAGCCTCACTAATCCGCTCCAACAATGGAGTAATCACGGTCATCCTTAAACATAGGTCTCTAATCCAATCCTTGACCGCCTTGCAGCTGAGAGCATCGACTACCACATTGGCCTTCCCCGGTTGATAAAGGATCTCGAACTCATAATCCTTCACCAAATCCAACCATTGACGTTGCCTCATATTCAGATTTGGATGATCCATCAAGTACCTCAAGCTCTTGTGGTACGTGTAGATAGTGATGGGTTATGAGCACTACAACATTCCTATGGTGTACATGCAACCCTAATGCTTTGGATCTAAGTTTTTCTCTATTGAACATGCAAATACAAACTCCAAAGCAATAACCCTAAGACTAGCATACACAATTTTGAAATTGACATATAAATTAGGGTTTGATGATTACCTCACTTGTCATGTAACAATAACAAGAACACCTTGACGATCCTTGACCTTTGAAAGCTTAGTGCCCCAATTGTTGCACCTCTAATGGAGTCACAAACACTCAATGCAAATAATGATGAAGGAGAGAGGTTAGAAATTGGTCAGGGTATGTATCTCTTGCATAGGGTCGAACTCCACATGTGAAGGGGTCTTTAAATAGCTGTGTGGGCTGCTAGGGTTTCTGGAGGAAACCCTAATTCCTGCTTAAGGCCTAAGCAGCCCATGGACTCCTTCCTTAGAGCCCTTGGACGAAATCTATAGGGCCTCCCTATAGGATTTCGTCCACTCCACTCTATGGAGTTCATCAGCCCAACTTTTGCAACTATCAAATGATTGCAAAACTAGTCCCTCCATTATTAACTAGTTCCTTTAATCCCAAAATTAATATCAAATTAACTTCTGATTAATAACTAATTAATAACATGATTTCCAAATAATATATTAATCTTATAATATATTAATAAAAACATTCTAAGTACCAATTTGTTATTTATATAATAGATCATACTCTATCTCTCCAATTGTCATCCTATCAAGTTGCATGAGTGAAGGCAACCCAAAAGGACCATGCTCATAATCAAATCAGGTTCATACCAAAAATAGTTATGGGCTTAGACACCTAATCCAGCAGTCTCCCACTTGGATAAGTCTAATAACTATTATTGTAAGTACGACTTCAGAATCTGATCAACAATCGTAGCTTTCGAAAGCCGTTGTCGAACTCTGATTTTATCAGAAACTCGTCGTTTAGATAAGCGATCAAATATTCCTCCATTTTACAAGATATCGTATGAACATGAGACATGGATTATAATCATTCTCTCTGTCCATGTGTTGCTTCCCGATTTCCGATTTATGACGACTGACTACAGACTACGATTGAACACATCAACTTAGTCCAGGCTTGGCCAAGCGCTTAGGGTGTCATCACTAAATCATCGAGGGGCCCACATATATCTATTTTATCCCCTTAGGGTAAAAGGAACGGATAAACTTTGACCCATATGCTTGTACTATTTACTTGTCAAATAACACACAAGAATACGTTTTATAACATCAAGTTATTGATGCTTTTACGTATTATGAATGCATAATTGATTTGTAAACAACAACTATATGTCTCCATTTCAAGAATATAAGATATTATCATCTCACAATCACTCATGATAAAATCCATGAGGTGATTGATATGAGCGTGGGTTTAATCCAATACTCAAATTCTTATTTCAAGAGTACTCATGAACACTGTAGCAAACTTGTGCTATGTCTAAGCACTTAGACAATCTACAGTCAGATTCATGACAGTTTTACCTCAATACTTACTTCCAAAGTATGATTGACTGTGGATGTTTGAATAACCTAGTTATTCGGGAAGTAAAACATGCGAAGTGAAACACAAAAACAAACTAATCCAATATCGTCTCAAAACTTTTAAATATAAATAAAACACTTATTATTTAATCACCATAGTGATTAGACCTTATTCATTGTATAATGTTTCGAACAATCAACTTAATACTTGAATTAAAACAATAGTTGTCCCGTGCTCCAAGCATGCACACTATGTTTATCTATGGTCCTTACTTTGTGAAATAGATCAATTGAACACATTTTTCAACGATGCTCATTTTACAATTCCAAATCCTGATTGCAAGTGTAAGAATACCAAATTCTTGCCACTATTAGAATGTGTCAGATTCTAAACTATCATGCAATGATCCTTTTGTAACGTCAAGGCACCAAAGTCACAGAGACTTTTCCAATTACAAATCATTTCACTGGAGATTGATAACAAAACAATTTCATGGAAGAGAAGTCTCGAATTCAAAGTACTTTCCTTTGAACATCCTTCTTGCATAAAAGTTTCTAACCTACACATAGATTCTTAATATCCAACTCCCATTATGGAAACATTTCCATATCTGCCATATGCCAATTTATTCTTAACATAATCCTATCTATTCATAATAAAGTCAATATGGTCCATCCATTACTATACTTCCAAATGTCCACAAGCAACCAATCTTCGGTAAACCTTAGACTGTCATCGACAGTCGTTTAACAACTTTAGTCATATCAAGTTCTGGTCCTTTTTTCCCTCTTAATGCGCTAGGCATTTGGAAAATCAGAACAACCGAATATTATAGCATATGAAATTGATCCTATACCCGAAGCATATGGGATACAATTCATAGTGTCTTACATAAAGACATGATATCAGACCAGTCTCTTGCTATAATATTTCCATATATAGAATTTCTTATGTTGAAACATTTCAACATGACATTTATGACCAATTCGAAATGAAGTATAAATCCCCTCTCCCTTAAGCCTTACTATAGCGAAACAACTTTTCAAATTCTTCACTTTTGCAAATTAAAACTTTTTTTTTCCTATAAATAGTATTGCTAACTTACAACACCTTTCATAAAATTCATGCTCCTACTATTATAACAATTATGTTCTTAACAGCATAACAATTATGCTCCCACTAGCTTTGACATGTATCCAAAAATTCAGTTGGACTTCTAGAAAACAATACTTATTGACTTTCTTACCAAAGTTCAGATTTCTGATACAAGGTGCATTGATAAGTCTCTATCTAGACTTTTCACGCTCATACACCATTCATTAGATAGCTCACGTGTGTGTCCAAAATCTTCGAGAACTTATAGCAATAAGTCCCGAGTGTTCAAACTATTTTCCATTTCTCACAATTCGAACTATGAAAAGGGATGCCGTAATCATACTCAAATTTGAGAACATAATTACCACAGCTGCTAACTCTAATCCTTCAAAATCTACTAGAGAAAGCATTTCCTCACAATCATTTTCATGAAGTAGAGAGAAACTTCTTACCACTTAGATTTTATGGTTTGTGTGTTCCTACCCATGTGAATTCGTCATTTCCAACCATCATCATAAAGACAAGTTTCATGACAAAATTCAAACTCGTATGGACTGAACTTGCTTATTCTCAAATTCTTGCCATCTGGTAGCACAAGGGCCTACCATTGCTTCCAAGCTATTGAGCAGCTCACCCACACAAATCAATGTACTTTCACTGATCAAGGTGCTTTGCCTTATGTGATCAAATGAGAACTCATAGAACTCACATGTAGAATCAACTTAACTGGAATGGGCACAGAAAACAAGAATATGTCAACACGATAGGTTATCAACCTTAAGTCGTGTGCTAGTGATTACTAATAGGTTTATTCTTGATTTGCTCTTGGAACTATTCAAGACAATTAAGACTCCCACTTACCTCTTAACATATAAGATTCTCATGTCAAGAAACATTCCTTGACAAACAAATATTTAAGAGTTAGTGCGGGTTCTTATCAAGAAAAACACTTTATTTAATTGGCCTTAGTTGGTCTTTGTCTTATCTAAGACATCACAACTACCAATTTCAAATGTGCAAGAGTAAGAAACATTTTTACTCCACATTTCATGAGGTGTTATAAACCTACTTAAGATATGTTACTCAAGGCACAATCTTGGAGTATGATTCTAAGACTCGATTTTGGAACGAAGTATGACTCACCTTCTTGATTTAACCATTTCAACAATTCCTGATTCCTCTCCTTAGCCATACAAATGCACTAAGGTGTCCTTAGAGGATCAATTGTGATATGATTTCATAATCACTAAGATGATCATAAAACACGATACGCAAGTACTCTCCTTTCCTTTTAGATTGGAGAAACTTTTATCTTTCTGCCTAATTGATTCTTCTTATTCGTTCTGCTATACATTGAAACTTTTTCAACGATTCAAATTACACTTAATCTTGTAAACATAACCATATTTACTAAAATTTTAGTAAATCATGACGAATAGCATTTATCATTCTTTGTGGTGGATCTAACTTGTACACATCAATGTGCACTAGATCCTTCAGTCTTTCACTTGACTCGCATCTATATGCGAACAAGGAATTAGTCTTAATTTCCCAAGGATGAAGGTTCTCATTGAAACTTGGGTGATGAGAGTCTTTCCTTATTTGGTAAATTATGACACTACCACAAACGATATAACTAAGAATCAAATTCATTTCCAATATTGCTAATAATATATAAACACCAATTTTTACTAATGACATTGCAAGGATAACATAAATAAGTTAAAATCAAAAATTTTATGTATTTATAAAATGCAGAAAACCTGTCCTTACGACACAAGTACAAATGAAAACTATGTTTTTAAATATTCCTAAGCAATCTATCATAACTCCTAAACAGCAGCTCAAAAATGTGATCATCGAACCATGCGATCGGAATCCATCTCTTCGCGACCAGACTCAGCTCACTGTTCCTTTAAGCATCCTTTCTTTTCTTCAATCCTACAAAACATCAAAATGCAATCTTATCACATCATGTATCAAGAATATATAAATAGGAACTTAATAGAGCTAGACAGTGGACTTACCTGAAGTAGAGTCATACATTTTGACTTTGCCATCCTTGCGATCTTTCAGGTAGATACGGCAGCTTCACATCCAATGCCCCTTCTCTTGGCAATAGAAACAAACATATTCTTTCGGGATGGTACATGGGACTATCTCAGGCTCATCCTTTCTCTTTACCACTTGGTCAAACGGTTTGACCTTGGTCGATCCCTTTCCATTGGGAAGAGAAGACTTTTATGGACTTCCAATGTTGCCATTGTCAATCTCCATGGAAGTTTGGGAGGCTGATCTTCCAATCAAATTTGCTTTACCAGTGTGCCAAATCATTTCTGATTTAGCAGCAATTAGCAAATATGTTAGATCTATGAGGGTTATGTCGTGATCTGTCATATAGAAGTCCTTAACAAACTGACTATATGACTCGGGAAGTGACTGAACAACCAAGTCAACAGCTAGCTTCCTTGGGAACACGACACCCAACATTCCCAGTCTGTCAATATGTAATTTCAGCTCCAAGACGTGAGCACATAAAGACTTTCCATCTTCGTGTTTGCTTGCCAATAGGGCTTGAGTGACCTTGAACTTTTAAAGTCGACAAACACGTGGGTTAGGGAGAATAATTGGAGGAGGTGGAGGAAGAGAAGTTCCACTAAAGTACGGAAAAGGGATTGATCTTTTACCTCGATCGTCACGTGGAATATCATCTTCATGAGGAAAGCTTTTTCCAAAAGGATAAAGAAGACCACAGTTGTTAGAACTAGACATCTACAAGGGAGAAATTCAAGTTAGTTGATTTAATCCTTAGTATATCACCCAATGGAAATACTAAGGCTAGGACCCAACACAATTAATTCACAATTCGGAAGAGGGATGTCGTAATCCAATTGTAAACTATTTGTCGGTAGGTAAATGACGACTTACCAATTCCACCACGAAAACGAAATTTTAAACGAATTAGGTTTTTAAATGAAATTCCTAGATCTTTTGAGATTCATTGAACTTTTCAATGGCATGTTTAATCTCTATTATGCCCTTCAAGTTTGTGACTGGGATAGCAAGGATCACAAACAAGGTGTGAATAACCATGCAAATTAGCTTGGTACTCTCGAAGTCATTTATCACCTAATCAATGTGCCGGTTAACCACACTCGCTCCATTGATCTATGATAATCTACGAGCTACCCATTGTCATCCTTCATTAGTCACATATTAGTGTGTCGGTTAACCACACACGCTCCACTAACGACCAATAAGGCAAATGTGCAATTTCATGGGTTAGCATCAAATTCACATTTTCCTAAAGTAACTAGGATTTGGGAATTTATAAAAGCGTTTACTTACTTTATTATTCATTATACTTTTAATGAGAGTTTAGTGTCCTATCCTACCCGTTCAGCTAACGACCCTCCACTAGTCAAGAGTGTGGTGGGTAAGAGTGTATACCCAATGGCGTTCATTTTACTGGCCGCTTCCTTAAACACCTATTATAGACTAGCTTCGTGAATGAGGCCTACTAACGGTAAGACTGACCTTTTTACTTATACATATATAATATATTGGACTTTTAATTTTATATAGTATAAGTGTGTATTTTAAACTTTTAAAATAATAATTGGTTTAATCTATTATTAAATTAGACTTTTAATTTAATTAAATTTAAACCATATTATTATGGATTTATTAATTTTTTCTCTTTTAATTAAACACTTAATTAATTTAATAAAATTAATAAGGGGTAAATTAAACTATTCAAAATACCAAGGTTCTAAATTTAAGATTTCAAAATTAAAACTATTTAATCAAATTTTAAATTATAAAACCATGAGGTACATTTTTGAAACTTTTCAAAATACTTGGGTTTAACCATTTAAATTTCCAAAAACTAAAACTTTTAATTTCAAATTTAAACTATAAAACCAAAAGGGTGTAATTTAAAACTTTCTCAAAATTACTAGGTTAAATATTTGACTCAAAATAATCTTATATTATCCATATTTAACCAAATTTTCAAATTTGATAAGGATATCTCATACCAATAAGAAAAATCGAATTTAGGCATTAAAAACGAGTTTTGGTAATTATCCTAATCAAAATCTGGCCAAAAAATCGAAAAATTTGGCACCATACGAGTCAACTCGCCGAGTTGGCAAGTGAACTCGTCGAGTCCAAGCTACTCGTTGAGTCCTCTATGGATCTCGTCGAGTTCATCTGCCAGACAACAGAAAAATCGATTTCTTGTTCTTTTGGCTGTCCACTCTTGCACCAATTCAATTGAAAAACATCCTAGGCTCTAATACCATTGATGGGTTATGAGCACTACAACATTCCTATGGTGTACATGCAACCCTAATGCTTTGGATCTAAGTTTTTCTCTATTGAACATGCAAATACAAACTCCAAAGCAATAACCCTAAGACTAGCATACACAATGTCGAAATTGACATATAAATTAGGGTTTGATGATTACCTCACTTGTCATGTAACAATAACAAGAACACCTTGAAGATCCTTGACCTTTGAAAGCTTAGTGCCCCAATTGTTGCACCTCTAATGGAGTCACAAACACTCAATGCAAATAATGAAGAAGGAAAGTTTTTAGAAATCGGCCAGGGTATGTATCTCTTACATAGGGCCGAATTCCACATGTGAAGGGGTCTTTAAATAGTTGTGTGGGCTGCTAGGGTTTCTGGAGGAAACCCTAATTCCTGCTTAAGTCCTAAGAAGCCCATGGACTCCTTCCTTAGAGCCCTTGGACTTAATCTATAGGGCCTCCCTATAGGATTTCGTCCACTCCACTCTATGGAGTCCATTAGCCAAACTTTTGCAACTATCAAATGATTTGCAAAACCAGTCCCTCCATTATTAACTAGTTCCTTTAATCCTAAAATTAATATCAAATTAATTGCTGATTAATAACTAATTAATAACATGATTTCCAAATAATATATTAATTTTATAATATATTAATAAAATCATTCTGAGTACCAATTTATTATTTATATAATAGATCCTACTCTATCTCTCCAATTGTCATCCTATCAAGTTGCATGAGTGAAGGCAACCCAAAAGGACCATGCTCATAATCAAATCAGGTTCATACCAAAAATAGTTATGGGCTTAGACACCTAATCCAACAGATAGTACAACGAACCCCATAGAGGTAATGTCGCCAAATCTTGAGGGCAAAAACGACGGCCTCCAACTCCAAATCATGTGTTGGATAGTTCACCTCATGAGGCTTTAGCTGCCTCGGAGCGTAAGCGATCACGCGACCCCGCTACATCAACACTGCCCCCAAACTTGTGATCGAAGCATCACAATAAACAACAAAATCATCAACACCTTCTGGTAGGGTTAGAATCGGTGCCTCACGCAACCGGTGTCTAAGAGTCTCAAAAGAATCCTGCTGCTCAGGCCCCCCAGTGAAATGTAACCGTCTTTTTGGTCAGTCGGGTCAATGAAACAACGATCTTGGAGCAATCCTAAATGATAATAACCAGCCAAACCAAGGAAACTCTGAATCTCACATGGAGACTTCGGAACCTCTCACTGCATCATGGCCTCAACCTTGGCCGGATCGACCAGAATACCCTTCTGGTTGACAAGGTGCCCCAGAAACTACACCTCGCGCAACCATAACTCACACGTGGAGAACTTTGCGAAAAGTCTCTCCCTCCTTAATGTCTCTAGCACTTCCCTCAAGTGCTCCTCATGCTTCTCCTGAGTCTTGGAATAAACGAAGCTATCATCAATGAATACTATCACAGACCGATCCAGTATCGGTCCGTACACGCGGTTCATGAGATCCATGAACGCAGCAGGAGCATTGGTGAGCCCAAAAGGCATCACTACGAACTCACAATGACCTTATCGAGTCTGAAAAGTTGTCTTCTGCACATCCTCATCCCTGACCCGCATCTGATGATAACCCGATCGCAAGTCAATCGTGGAGAACCAAGATGCACCCTGAAGCTGGTCGAAAAGATCATCAATCCTCGAAAGTAGATAACAGTTATGCATTGTTACCTTATTCAACTCACGATAGTCGATACATATACGATGAGACCCGTCCTTCTTCTTCATGAATAGAATTAGTGCTCCCCAAGGCGAACTGCTCGGCCGAATAAATCCATTGTCTAACAGCCCCTGTAGCTGTGTAGACAACTCCTTCATCTCGGGAAGAGCCAACCGATACATTGCTTTGGGTATCGGAGCCCTACCTAGAACGAGATCAATCCTGAACTCCACCTGCCTCTCTGGAGGCACACCATGAAAATCCTCCGAGAATACATCTGGGTAATCCCGCACAATCGGCTCATCACCCACGGGCGCCTTACCCTTATCCCGGGTATCCATGACATATGCGTCAAAACCTGAGCAACCCTGAAGAAGATAGTGTCTGGCCCTCGCTGCAGAACATAAAATCAGCCCACGTTGCGGTCTCTCCCCATGAATCACCAGCTCTCCCCCACATGAGGCCCGAACCCGAACTAACTGTTGCTCACAGTCGATCAATGCCCCATTAGGGCTCAACCAATCCATGCCCACGATAACCTTGTTCCAACGCAGAGGGATGAGAACCAAATCAACCGGATACTGCTCGCTGAATAGATGAAGGGTACAACCCCGATGAACCCTCGCAACCCGAATCGTCCTATCATCAGCAATCTCAACATCAAGAGTACAAACCAGCTCCCCCGGAGCTCCAGCAAATCTCTTGCTAAGCGCAAGCGATACAAAGGATCGGGTAGCCCCCGAATTAAACAACACTAAAGTAGAGATACCGTTCACGAGGAACGATCCTAAAATAAAACATATAAACATAAGCAAGCAATTCAATATAAATAAAGAGATAAGGATAGATACATACCCGTCACTACATCAGGATCTGCATGCACCTCCTCTGCCATCAGCTGGAAAGCCTTTCTCTTCGCCGCAGGCGCATCTGCCTGGCCCTGGCGGCCTTCAATAATCCGAAGAGTTGCAGGAGTGGGTGCTGACACCGGTCCTGTTGTAGCCAAACTCGGACATTGGGCCTTCTTGTGGCCCCTCTGATTGCAATAAAAGCAAATCAGATATGATCCATGAGTGGTGGTAGCAGTACAATCCCTGCTATAATGACCCGTCCGACCGCACTTGAAGCAGCCAGAACCATTACCACTGCCGCACAGTCCCTCGTGCGTCCTGCCGCACTTACCACAACCACTACGAATCTGATGGCCTCTCGATCTGGAATCTGATACCTTAGGTCTCTTTCCCGAACCCCCTAATGTCTGAACCTCATCTGGCTTCCTCTTCCTCTCCATCTCCAGGTCAATCTCCCTCTCCCTAGCACGAGCTATCATATCCTACAGCGTCTTGCAGTTGGATCTGCTTACAAACTGTCGAATGTCGCTCCTCAGCATCTCATGATATTGGGCCTTCTTCATCTCCTCGTCCGCCACATACTGCGGAACCAGAAGCGCCCTCTCCCTGAACATAGCGGTGATCTCGCCGTCTTAGTATTCTGGCGGAAATCCTGGAAATCTCGCGCCAGCTGCTGCACTTCAATAATCGGTGCAAACTCAGCTCGGAACCTGGTCGAAAAATCATCATAGATCACCCCATCAACAACATCATCACCCACCGCACGACCAACCTCCTCCCACCAGTCTCGTGCCCTGTCCTTCAAAAGACAGGAAGCTAGTCTGACCTTGTCCCCCTCGGGACAACGACTGGTGCGGAAAGCGTTAGCAACATCTGCTAACCACCGCCTGCTCTCAATGGGGTCCTTCATCCCATGATAATCCGGAGCTCCACATGCTCGGAACTCCCTGAATGTTAAATATCATGCTCTGGCCAATGCCATCATCTCAAAATGGAACGATCTCAACCGCTCATCCAAAACCTCCAGAATACCCTCCTTGACCGAGCCGAAGATCACAGGCACTACAACATTCATACCCTATGGTGACGACAAATTCAGAACCTATCCAGACAACAAGTCGTCGGTATAGGGTATGTCGACGACATGTCGTCGGCACAGGCGTGTCGGCATAGGTAATTACTGTCGTCGGTGGTGGCTGGTGGTCATCAGAAATACACCAAATTTGATGGCTGGATTCCAATTGTCAAATTTGATGGGTATCCTACGGTGGTGGCTGGTGGTCACCAGAAATACACCAAATCAGGAGAAAAAAGAAACTGAAAAACCAACTGAATACTTACATGATGTGGCAGTGAAGGAGAGAAGCTGGACGGAGGTAGACTCGTCGGTGGGGAAGGCTGAAGATGGTGGAAGGCGGACGGTGGTGAACCAAAACCGATGAACAGCTATAAACACCAAAAAACCCCAAATTAGGGGCAAAAACCTTGACCACACAACAATAAAGAAAGAAATCCGAGTACAAGAGATGTTACCTGGTGCTAATCGTTGGTTTGGAAGAAATCCGAGTACAAGAGGGTATAACTTTTGCGTTGTTGTGTGCAAATGAAAGACAGACTGCGGTCTGTTAAGGTAAACCCCTATATCGACGACATGTCGTCGGTATAGGCTTTCGATAAACGATGTCATTTCATTTATTTGCTGAAACAAAAAAATAAAAAATGAAAAATCTGTGCCGACGACAAGTTGTCGGTATAGGGTTTTCACGCGGATCGCCACGTGGCCTGCCGACGACAAGTCATCGGTATAGATTCCGTAAAACTACGTCATTATGGTATACTGGACCATGGAATATAAATAATTGGAAAATAGATTTCTCGATACCTATACCGACGACATGTCGTCGGCATAGGTTTTCGGTATACCGCGAAGAATTTGGTCGTTCCCGCCAGACTTGTAGCAACGACTAGTCGTCGGCACAGATATCCGTGTCAAAGGATTTTGGTCAAAGTTGGCAAATGGTGTGGCGACGACTTGTCGTCGGCATAGGTGGACTTGTAGCGAGCACTCTAGTCGTCGGCATAGGTGTCGTCGCTATAGCTATGTGTTCTTGTAGTGAGGAGTCTGATCAAGAATGAAACGAGTAATCTCAGATGAGAGGAACTCCCTAGTCTGCTCATCGAGCTGCCCCGCTCCAGATCCTGAGCCTGAGCCCACCCCAGCACCAGAACTGCCAGTAGGTCTACCTCGTAATACCACCATACTGAAAATACACCAATATAAACCATCAAAATATACCGGGGAATCACAACCCTACAAGCTTCGTGATTTTATCGCAACTATCCTTGAATTGACTACGGATCCTTTACTTCTAGTAGTACGGGCCCATACTACTTTCCATATCTATCCATACTTTCCTCAAGAAGTGCCTTGACTCAACCAAGTTACTTTATATCCAAATATCCTTCCCTCACAGATAAGGCTCCTAGCACTAGATCTCATCGTAGGTTTTCCTAGGGGCAAACACCATACCACTCTCCGCCATCAGCTGCAGAAGGAACTCTCGCTAACTTCCTCTAACTAGCTCACAAATACAATTACATATCACTAAAACCAGATAATTCTTCGAATGAGAGGTATCACACCACAATGGTTGGACTCAAACAAGAGTTGCGCAATCGAGTTAAAACCTAACCTTCTAAAATTATTTAGTTCCCATAATATGTAACTTAGCATATTCGTTTACTAGTTAGTTGAAGCTAGTTAGAACTCCTAAAAGCACAAAGCAAGCAGCATTCGAGCATTGAGTAACCAAAACCAAGCATAACCTAATCAGGCCATCATATCACTGACTGATCAGTACTAGCATGCAAATCTACGAGCTCATATAATAGGCATATAAAGGCATCTCTCCTAGCATTCTATAATGCAAAACTGAGCAGATCCTTAGCCCTAACTAGCATGCGATTCATAAATTCACAGATCAAAACATATCAGATAACATGTATGGATATTTTGGGAAACTTACTTGAATGTTGAATCTCACTGAAGGTCCCTAGCTGCTGTCCTGACGACTCCCCGAGCTATTAGTACAAAATAACACCCAATTAACACTTGGGTTCCAATATATATCCAATAATCCATACTTGGGGGTAAAATGATCATTCTACCCCTGGCCTAGTTTGATCCAAGACTAAGGCCCAAATCCACAAAAAAGGCCCAATACCAAATAATCCACCAAGGCCCACTTATGACCCAATTTTCCAAATTGGGCCCAAACCCCCTATATGGACCTTACCCTAAAGCCCGATAATTTTCCTTAGTCCAAAAGCCTGATTTCGAATGGCCCATTAAGGCCCAAAGCAACAAGGTCCAAAGACATGGCCCATCCGAGTCCCAAAAGATACGAATCCCAACAGACTGAGTACGTTGGGCGTACTCAACTGTACGCTAAGCGTACTCGTTGTTTGGCTTGTACGCCCAACGTACTCACCCACTAAGCCAAATTTTCCACTAAGCTCTTAATGCTTTAGTTCAAAGGTCCAAACCACATATATGAGTCCCAATAAGTGTCTAGAACCATAAAGTCATTGCCTTGGTGATTTTGCATTCCCCAAAAGACCCCAACTTCAAAATTTAGCATTCTACTTCCATTAGATGAACTCAAACTCATGCATGGGGGATTCTAAGCCCTAAAGGTGCCAACTTTATGAGTCTAGAACCATAAAAACACCAAGAGTGGCAACTCTAAGCTCCTGGAGTGGTATCAACCACTAGATCTCATCAATGAGACCAAAAAGGGTCCAAAATTCAAACTAGGAAGATCTAAGTTATCATTGATCAAGTTCAAAGCTTTTTACCTCAAATAAGCTGGAAATGAAGCAAAAGGTCAAGATTCACAAGCTTCTCCTTGGTCCACCACCTTGCACCAAGCTCCTACTTCTTGAGTATGGAGGAAAACACACCAAAATGGACACTATAAGCTCAAAATGCAAGAGGTTTAGGGTTTCGAATATGATGCTTAAGGGTCTGAGGAGGCTAAGAAATGAGGGTTTCTTAGGCCATAATGAGGAATATATAGTGTCCAACCCCGAATTAGGGTTTTCAAATACGCCACGTACGCCCCGCATACCTATACGTACACCCTGCGTACGTGTTCGGATGCCCGACTAAGCCTCGCATGAGTACGCTAAGCGTACCATGTTGTACGCCCCGCGTACTCGCTTTGCAGCTTGTACACCAAGCGTACCATGTGGTACGCTCCGAGTATAACATAAGGACCAATTTGTAATTTATTAAATACTCAAGGGCCATAAATAACATACCAGAATTTCAAGTGTTAGAATATATAGCCTGCTGAGAGGCGCGCCACGCACAGATAAGAGGCGCGTCGCGCCCTTTTGTCCTGCTTGCTCCTCTCAACTTTTGTCACGTGTCGCCGAATCCATGGTCCACGTCACTCCTTCTAGAAGCGTGCCATGTGGCCTATTCTTGTGGTGTAAAGTGTCACGTCCGTGTTGCTCCACGTTACCATGTTTCATGAGAGAGGGGGTAGCCGATAATGCCACGTGGCGCCTCCTGGTGGTGCCATGTCACCAGCACATGTATTTTCTCGCAGATCTACGTACGACCATAACTTTCGCATATGAGCTCCATTTTTGACGTTCTTTATATCCCCAGAATCTTCTCTAGAACCTCTACAACTTTCCTTTAGGTCTCAACAACTACTTCTCAATCCAACTAAAATTCATATTTAGACCGATTTAGACTGTTAAAGTTCGTGTGAAATTCATAACTCCTTCATACGAACTCCGTACTCGACTGTCTTTATATTGAAGGGTTCATATTCACGAGATCTTCAAATCTCATTTAGATTGTTTTGGCTAACAATCAACCGAATAAAATTTCGATTTTTGTGTCCTCACTACTACGTTGAAACTTCGGAAAATCATAACTTCCTCACACGAAGTCAGATGTCGACGTTCTCTATATGCACGATCTCGGTTTCACGACTATTACGACTTTTGTTTAGATCACTAAGGCTAATAAGTAATCTATCTCTAATTCGTATTTTACGACGCACATAGCCGTGTCGGTTTAAATCGCGAAACTTCAAAGAAGCATAATTTCTTCATATGAAGTCGGATTCGGGCGTTCTATATATCTTCGGAAATCATATTGACATTTTCTATATGTTATGATAGTTATTTTGTCTCAAAAATAAAATATTTCTATTTTGTATTTCATAATAATTGCTTTATATTACAATCTACGAAAATAATAAAAATGGGGCGTTACATATAAATTTTCAACTTTTAGGTATACATTATATTTTAAAAAGAAAAAAAAATAATTGATATTAATATTTTAATAAATAAGAAACAATGATATTGTATATTAAGATAATATTTTTTTAACCTTTCCTATTTATATAAATTTTTTAAAAAATTGACAATTACTTTTATAATATTAATTTTTATAGAATTATTCAAATCTATGTTATACACTTGGTTAAAAAGATTAATTAATCAAAAAATAATAAAAAGCTAATATTTATATATGTAGGTGTAATTTATAGTTTTATACTTTGTGAGATATATGGGTCAAATTGATAAAACATGGAAATGAATTAGAAGGTTTTTTTTTTTTTTTTTTTTTTTTTAAACAGTGATATATTAAACCGCAAAACCAACAGCAAGGAAAAACATATGGAAATCGTAAGAAGGTCAAATAGCGATTTCCACCTAATTTTTTCTAAGATTGCTTCTATATTTGCCCCATTTGAACGTCTATAAATAATTACTTTTAAATAAGTTATGTTTTACTAAATTCTTGAATGACCTTTCATAAAATTACTTTTCAATTAATAAGGTGTATGGTAATATGTGTCCTAAGGCACGTATAAGAAGTATTAATTAAAGAAAATTATTACCAAAGTTAAATGTTAAATATATTAATTATAAAACATATTACCATAATAAAATGTAAAAAATTCATTAATAATCTTTATAATTAATGCATATCACATTTAATTATGGTAATATTTTTCATAATTAATACTTTTTATATATGTCCTTAGGCACATATTAATAATTTTCATAATTAATAGTCCTTATTACAAAAATCCCAAGGTGTATACAAAAAGTTTAAATAAGTATGAATATTTTCAGAGTAATACTAAATTAAACATGCCCTGACATGGACCAGGAGCCTATGAAAGGGTTTAAATGCAAATAGGGAGCAACGATGGCCTATAATGTTTCCTTCATTCTGTATTTTTTTCTTTTGTACTTTTATATACCTATTTTTGCAATATTTCAATTAGGCCCCTCAGCTTCCAACAATATCGAAAAGGATTTCAAATATTCCAACCATTTCTTTTTCTCATTTCCCAAACATTGTGAACCGAAATATTGCTCCTATTTAATGTTGCCAAATCAACATGATAGTGTGTATATATATATATATATATATATATATATATATATATATATATATATATATATATATATATATATATATATATATATATATATATATATATATATATATTAGGGGTGTACGCGGTGCGGTTTGGTGCGGTTTAGAGCCAAAACCGCAAACCGCACCGCATATGCGGTTTGAGTTATTTAGAAACCGCAAACCGCACCACGAACGTTTAAAACCGCATTATGCGGTGCGGTTTGGTGCCGGCGGTTTTACGGTTTGACTAATTATTTACTTTAAATTTAATGATGATATTATCATTGTCATCACTAACGGCTCACTAAGTGGTCATTAAGAAATTTGGTGGTCAAATAATTGTGGTCATTAACTGCTTATGAATATACATAAGAAAACGTAGTTACCATAAAACAATGGTCACTGAATCTTAGTTGAAAAAGAATTTGAGACAAAAAAATATGAAAACTACGTTAAATTTTTGATTCATTAAGATTACATTTTAAAAACTTAAAATAATGTCACTAATTTACGACATGTCAAAATATTTTCGAACATATATATATATATATATATATATATATATATATATATATATATATATATATATATATTAATTGATTTTATCAATGCGGTGCGGTTTAAACCACAATTTTGTAATCGTAAACCGCAAACCGCACCGCATAATGCGGTTTAACAAAAATACAAACTGCACCGCGAGTGTTTCAAACTGCGTTATGCGGTGCGGTTTGGTGCGGTGCGGGCGATTTATGCGGTTTATTGCACACCCCTAATATATATATATTGTGACAACCCGAAATTTACTCCGTCACTGTAACCCGTTTCCGTTAATAAAAGTTGGTTCTATTAAAATTTTCCGTTAACTTTTATTTATTAAAATAATTCGTTTTGAATTATTAAATAATATATAATGACGGAATAAAAACAACTAAGTCGGGTTACGGTTAGTTACCCGGTAAAAACATTTAGCTCCGTTTAAACGACAGTGTATGGTGGGTCCCCACTAGGCAGCCATATATAAAGGAGGAGTGTCCACCTTTAGAGCCTTTTCCCACCTTGGAGCTTTCTCTCTCTACTTTCTCTCTCTAAAAACGGGTTTGGCTCAAGAACACCACTTTCAAGCCTCAAAAATCAAAGGTAATCTTCCTAACTTGATTTTCTAGATTGGTATTCATATTATTTCGAGTTGGATCATCCAAATACCCCAACATGCATGTGTTTACGGTTTGGGGAGCCTCCCAAAACCGTAAACTCCTATATGAGGGTTTCGAAGCCCCAAAACACTTCCAAACCTTCTCTAAAGCTTAGATACTTGCATGCATGGACGAAGGAACCCAAGATCGTGACTTTTTGGCCATAAACTTGAGTTTACGGTTCTTGAACATTCGAAAACCGTAAACCCAAAAACCGTAAACACCTCAAATGGTGTTTTGATGCCCCTAAACCCTTCCTTAGCTTGTTTTATGAACTAGAAACTAGTGTAAATGAGCTTAGGACCTTGAAACAAGAAATGGTTGAAGTGGTCAAGGGTTTACGGCCGTAAACCCTGGAGTTTACGACCGTAAACTCCTAGAGTTTACGACCGTAAACTCCCAAGGAGTGGTCCAAGGACCGTAAACTCCAAGGGAGTACCCAATTGAACCCTAATCACTTCCCTAGCCCTCGAATTGATCCTAGGAGCCTTCCTTGTGATGCATGAGACCTTTAGAGACACAAACTCACCATTTCCATGAGTTTACGGCCGTAAACTCATGGGGGAAATGGTCTCCCAACCGTAAACACACTTAAGTGTGGCCAAGTGAAGTGTAAACTCCATAGTGAGGCCATACACTCCTTAGATGCAACCTTTAGCACTCCTAACACTTGAAACAAAGTGTTTTCATACATTAAAGTGCCTTTACTCACTTAATTAGTGATTACACAACTAATTAGATACTTTATACATCACTACATGTTACATAGGATCCGTGTGTGTGTTCAAGTCCTCACTTGACACCTAGCATCCTACCCGACGTTTCCATCCACTTCACTCACTACAGGTGAGTTCATACCCCTAAATGAACCTTTTTAAATGTTTTTAACTGTTTTATGGGGGGGAATACAAGTTGAACCAAATAAGTTATAGTAACAATCGCATGTGGATTATAACTTGCAACCAAAAGGATTTTCTACACTATTAACCGTTTTTACCACCAAAAAGGGATTTTCTATACTTTCAACTATATTGCCAATTAAACTGTTTTCAAATGCTTACCAAATTCATTTTCGTGTTAAATCACTATAAAACTATTTTCCAAAATTCGTTTAAACTAATTTTTATTCTCAAACCATATCTACACCAATATATTTATATAAGTAAGACTTGAAGGACTTAGGACTAATAACTCACCTTACTTCCTGTTTTTGTTTGATTGTGGGCTTAGGGTATTTTGTTATTAGTCCGACTCTCGTTGAATTCTTAGTTATATATCTTATATATTTGTGTCAGATATAAAAGTTTTCATATCAGTTCAATGCCTTTGGATATCAAAGACACGCAACCAACAACACTATTTAACTATAATAGGTATCTACACCAATATATTTATATAAGTAAGACTTGAAGGACTTAGGACTAATAGCTCACCTTACTTCCTGTTCTTGTTTGATTGTGGGCTTAGGGTATTTTGTTATTAGTCCGACTCTCGTTGAATTCTTAGTTATATATCTTATATATTTGTGTCAGATATAAAAGTCTTCATATCTTAACTATAATAGGTATAGTTAAGGGACACTACTCAATGCTACTATTGCCATGACAACTACTAGAGTCAGTTCAGTTGTGAGTCAATATACACTATATACTATACAAGAGAACACTATATACTATACAAGAGAACACTATATACTATACAAGGAGAACATTATGTACTATACAAAGAGAACACTACATACTATACAAGAGAACTTACTAAAATAGAATGTGACATACTATTTCTCGATACGACACATCTTTGTGCTATCACCGCGTAACCAGAGTCTCCTGGAGGGAGAGCGGGCATTATGTGTATAGATCTATACGGGACAGACACTCCCACATCCCGACTGCTAGCTACAGTCCGAGCCGTCTAGGCCCAGGGGTGACAAAATGTCACATCTACATATAACTCGGAGGGTCAAAGGGATTCGATCGTCAATCAGCATGGTTACGTACGAGTTCACATTCAAACATTTAATTAATACTTTAAAAATTAAAGGCAACAGACTCCCTGAGGAGCATTGTACATTTAATACTACCTGGAGCCTGCATTTCATTACATATGGCCGACAGTGATACTGTTGGGGTAAAACATTTTTCTCATTACTATACATGGATAAAGTCAAACTATATTTTCAAACAAATAACTACTGGGAAAACTTGTACATTATCAAAGGAACAAACAAACCATCGGGTCTTAGTGAAGACTACTTTTTCTGGAAAACATAGGGTTTTCTAGGGCTCATACTATTTTCAAACACCGAAACTTTCTTTTACAAATGTATAATTGTGAATATTTTTATACAAGAAATGACACTAAATACTTATGAACTCACCAGCTTTATGCTGATAAACGTTTTCAAAATAACTTGTATTCTCAGGTCATCAGTAGACAGGTACGGATGCCGCTTTTGAGAAGACGGAGCACACATAAGACTCTACTTTATTTTGATTGTATTTTTGGTGTCTAACATTTGTACTGAACACGTTTGTATTACAATTATTATCTTAATGCAATGGATGTTGTTGCTTGTCTTTACTATTATGCTTTGTTATGATACTGTACATGACGTCCTCCACCCCAGAACGTATTCCGCCGTTCTCGGTTTTGGGGTGTGACAGATTGGTATCAGAGCACTGTTTATAGTGAATCAAGTATACCAACCCATAAAAGATATACAAACTATAAACACATCGGGACTAAAACACTCTGAACAAGAATATATACTTTTAAATAATAAAATATTTAACTAAGTATATATATACATTCATTCATACAAAGGGTCAGTATCATACTAGAACAGAACAAAAGTATTAAGATTGTTGAACAGCATAGTTAGGCTTAGAGACATATGGCCAAAACTAGGCGGATGTAGCCTGATCAACTACATTTTCCTAGGAGTGGCTAGCATGTGCCTAAGAATGGTTGTGGTGTTGCAACAAGTCTAAAACTTACCAATACTGCTACAAGAACATCAGAACAAGAATACTATAGGAGTATTCTACATTCTAGTTACAACATATGTGAGAACTAAAAGGGTCGTTACTAGTAGGGCAATAGTTGCTAAGTGGATACACCACGGTTACATGTGACTAAGGCGTTATAGACTTAGAATCTGTGACCTTTGCTTCATTTCCTGTTCTTGTTTGATTGTGGGCTTGGAGTTAGGGTCACTTATTCGAAGGTCTATTCTGCTTCGATTACATGTAATTGGTATGCACTATGCAAATATTGGGTCGACTAATAACGATCATCTTATAAGTATCATAGATTAACGCGCCTATCAATTTTCTTTCCCCATTCTCGCGTAAATGGCATAACCGCATCCCGAGCGGAAGTCATGGAACTCCGAGCACGTCAGAGGACGCACGAGCGACATATTCAGGGAGTTGTGCGCCAACTGGCTGATCTAAGGGTTTGCCCCAAAGGATCCCCGTCGCCAGTAAAAGATGCCAACTCATCCTTCCCTTTTGATTAAGGAATAGCTTTCTTTTCTATAGTCAATAGAGTACATGCCTGTAAACATTCCTAACTTTGGAAGTACTCTAACTAGACTACTAAACTGCCAACATTTTCCTTGATGGTTTGATGTAAGACCTCCTGTTAGGTCATTTCCTTTCCCGAACTTATTATACATCAGTAATACCAGTAATATTGGCGGTATCTAATCGAGGGAGAAGTTGTGCTTTTGGGTGTCCCTAACCTAGTAGTACATTCCCCTTTTGTTTGTCGGACTATAGAGATTTAGTCCAAGAAACACTCTATTCATGTTTACAAATCGATTCTTACTATTGTCATCGTTTTCGTAACCTTTCAATACAGGATGCCGCCTCGCAAGCGTCCAACCAGGAGAACTCCCGCAACTCAAGCTCCACCACCACCACCTACACCGCCGGTTCCTCCGCAGTTCGACCCGGTGTTGTTCCAAACAGCCGTGACTGCAGCCGTGACCGCCGCTCTGGCGCAAGTCAATTCTGGTGGTGCCAGTGGAGGTGGACTGGGCACTAACTCTAGCCAAGGTGAAACCCACCCCCGTGCTCGGGAATGCACATACAAAGATTTCATCAGTTGCAAGCCTACCTACTTCAACGGGACCGGGGGAATCCTTGCCCTAACCCAATGGTTCGAAAGAACCGAAGCAGTATTCGAAATGTGCTCCTGCCCCGAAGGGAGCAAGATAAAATTTGCTACTTGTACCCTTACCCAAAGGGCCCTAACATGGTGGAATGGCCATGTCAAAGCCCTCTCCCTGGTAGCAGCTAACGCCATGGGTTGGGATACACTGAAAGACCTAATGATGACAGAGTACTGCCCAAAGGGAGAAATTCAGAAATTGGAGGAGGAACTCTGGAATCTCAAAATGCAGGGTTCCGATATAGTAGCTTACACAACCCGGTACTGCGAGCTGGTAGCCCTATGCCCTAACATGGTTCCCTCGGAAGCCAAGAAGATTGAGCGATACATCGGGGGCCTAATGCCTCCGTATCGTGGGAACGTTCTATCATCAAGGCCAACGACCTTCGAAAGTGCCAAGGAGTTGGCCCAAATGCTTATCGATCATGAAGTTCCCCGTGCTCTATCAACAACTACAACCATCACAACTGCTCCAACTCACGCCTCCGACAACAAGAGAAAATGGGGAGATCGAAAGAAGGGTAAATCAGTCAAATCCTCTTCCAGTAACCAGCAAATAGTGGTTGTCCATGCTGCCACTACTCCTACTGCCCCTGTACCCACCAAAACATATGCGGGGAATCTACCCAAGTGCGATAAGTGCGCCTTCCATCATAACGGCCCATGTCGTGAAATGTACTGCACCAATTGCGACCGGAAGGGCCACACCATCCGGTTCTGCAGAGCACCTCCCAAACCTATTTCCCAAATTCCCAGTTCGGGAGCGAGCCAGGCCTGCTATGGCTGTGGCGAAGTCGGACATTTCAAAAGAAATTGTCCAAAGGCTGGCAACGCGGGAGGAGCAGGTAGACTACTTGCTATTGGCCATAGTGAGGCTGTAGCAGACCCCACCGTAGTCACGGGTACGTTCCTTCTTGATAACTCTTATGCTTGTATTCTATTCGATAGTGGGGCAGAAAGAAGTTTCGTAAATCAAAACTTTAAACACTTACTCAAACAATCACCGCAATCACTGAAAGAAACCTTCGTCGTAGAAATGGCTAACGGCAAGACGGAAAGTTCTAACGAAATCTACATAGGTTGTACACTCACGCTAGATAATCATTCGTTTCCTATCGATCTCATACCAGTAGCAATCAAGAGCTTTGATGTCATCATAGGCATGGATTGGTTGAGTCTCCACCGTACCGACATCCTGTGTTTCGACAAAGCCATCCGTTTGAACTTGCCCAACAATGAAACATTGATGATCTACAGAGACAAACCCAGTACGAGCCTTCGCATCATCTCGAGCATTCAAGCCCAGAAATACTTGCGCAAGGAATATCGCACATTCCTTGCACACGTTGTCGACACGAGCCGGAAAACGAAAGAACTCAAAGATTTCCCTGTCGTGTGCGACTTCCCTGACATCTTTCCAGAGGAACTCCCAGGTTTACCTCCCAAACGTCAAGTCGAGTTCCGAATCGACTTAATCCTAGGAGCAACCCCCGTAGCAAAGGCGCCCTATCGCCTAGCGCCTGCTGAGATGCAAGAACTATCCGGCCAACTTAACGAACTGCTCAGCAAGGGCTTTATAAGACCAAGCTTCACACCCTGGGGAGCACCAGTCTTGTTCGTAAAGAAGAAAGACGGATCGTTCCGCATGTGCATCGACTACAGAGAACTCAACAAGCTGACAATCAAGAACCGTTATCCCCTTCCTCGTATAGACGATTTATTTGATCAACTGCAAGGGGCGAGTTACTTTTCCAAAATTGATCTAAGGTCCGGGTATCACCAGTTGCGAGTGCTCGAGGAGGATGTTCCGAAGACAGCCTTCCGGACTCGTTACGGGCACTACGAGTTCGTAGTGATGCCGTTCGGACTGACCAATGCGCCCGCAGTCTTCATGGACTTGATGAATAGAGTATGCCGTCCTTACTTGGATCAGTTCGTCATCGTCTTCATTGATGACATACTTATCTACTCTAGAAGTGAGGAAGAGCATAGCGATCATCTGCGACAGGTCCTAGAAACTCTACGATCGGAGGAGCTTTACGCAAAGTTCTCAAAGTGCGAATTTTGGATCCGAAGCGTCGAATTCTTAGGACACGTGGTTAGCGAAGAAGGAATCCACGTGGACCCATCCAAGATTAAAGCTATTGAGAACTGGTCAGCACCGAAGACGCCTACAGAAATTCGCCAATTTCTAGGCCTCGCTGGCTACTACCGAAGATTCATTCAGAATTTCTCTCGGATTGCGAAGCCTCTTACGGCATTGACCCAGAAAGGCGTGGCCTTTGACTGGGAAGAAAAACAAGAGAAGGCATTCCGAACCCTGAAGCGAGCCTTGTGCACCGCGCCGATACTGTCCCTCCCCGAAAGGACAGATGACTTCATCGTATATTGCGATGCATCCAATCAGGGGCTCGGCTGTGTTCTGATGCAACGAGGTAAGGTCATCGCCTACGCCTCAAGACAGCTGAAGACACACGAAGTCAACTACACCACGCACGACCTCGAGCTAGGAGCGGTCGTGTTCGCCCTAAAGATATGGAGACACTATCTGTATGGTACAAAGAGCACCATCTATACCGACCACAAAAGCCTCCAGCACATCTTCAACCAGAAGGAGCTCAACATGAGACAACGATGGTGGGTCGAGCTACTCAATGACTACGAATGTGAAATTCGTTACCACCCGGGTAAAGCCAATGTAGTAGCAGACGCCCTAAGTCGGAAGGAATATTCTGGGCGAAGAGTCAAGTCCCTAACCATGACTATCCATTCGCATCTACCCGCACAAATTAAGGGAGCACAGCTTGAAGCTTTGAAACCGGAAAATGTGGCGGGAGAGTCCCTGCGAGGAATGGATAAGAATCTGGTAGTCAAGGATGTTGGAGCTTACTACCTCATGGACCGGATCTGGACACCGCGACACGGTGGCTTCAGAGACTTGGTCATGAAAGAAGCGCACAACACTCGATATTCCATTCACCCAGGTTCGGATAAGATGTACCTGGATCTCAAGAAATCGTACTGGTGGCCTAACATGAAAGCGGAAATCGCTACCTTCGTGAATAAGTGCCTTACTTGCGCTAAGGTCAAGGTCGAATACCAGAAACCCTCGGGTCTTCTCCAACAGCCAGAGATACCTGAATGGAAGTGGGAGAGAATTACTATGGATTTCATTACCAAATTGCCCAAATCTCCGAGTGGGTACGACACCATTTGGGTAATTGTCGACCGGCTAACCAAATCCGCCCACTTCCTTCCTATCAAGGAAAATTTCAAAATGGAGAGACTTACGCGAATTTACATCCAAGAGGTAGTCCGACTGCACGGTGTACCTGTGTCCATTATTTCCGATCGGGATAGCAGGTTCACCTCGAGGTTCTGGCAGTCACTACAGAAGGCTCTTGGAACTAAGCTGGATATGAGCACAGCATACCATCCTCAAACCGATGGACAGAGTGAGAGAACTATTCAAACCTTGGAGGATATGCTACGAGCCTGTGTGATTGACTTTGGTAAGGCGTGGGATACCCACTTACCCCTAGTCGAGTTTTCCTACAACAACAGTTATCACACAAGCATCAAAGCTGCCCCATTCGAAGCCCTATACGGCCGGAAGTGCAGATCCCCTCTGTGCTGGGCTGAGGTAGGCGACACTCAATTGGCTAAGGGACGAGTTCCTGACAGCACTCTCACCGGTCCAGAAATCATCCGCGAAACCACCGAAAAGATCGTACAAATCCGAGCACGACTTAAAGCCTCAAGAGACCGACAGAAAAGCTACGCAGATAAACGGAGGAAACCCTTGGAATTCCAGGTGGGAGACCGAGTCCTTTTGAAAGTCTCACCCTGGAAAGACTTGATACGCTTCGGAAAGCGCGGAAAGCTGAATCCAAGATACATAGGGCCTTTTGAGATTCTCGCTAGAATCGGCCCCGTAGCTTACAAACTCAATCTACCCCGCAAACTTAGTAATGTGCATCCTACCTTCCACGTCTCGAACTTGAAAAAGTGCCTATCCGAAGAGACTCTCATAATCCCACTCGATGAAATCGAGATCAATGAGAGCCTCAACTTCGTGGAAGAACCTGTGGAGATCATGGACCGAGAGGTCAAACGAACGAAGCAAAGCCGCATCCCGATTGTGAAGGTTCGTTGGAACGCCAAACGAGGACCAGAGTTCACTTGGGAGCGCGAGGATCAAATGAAACTTAACTATCCTCATCTCTTTGCTTAGTTGTGTTGTAATAACGTAACTGCTTGAATTCTGAATTTCGGGACGAAATTCCCTCTAACGGGGGGATGATGTGACAACCCGAAATTTACTCCGTCACTGTAACCCGTTTCCGTTAATAAAAGTTGGTTCTATTAAAATTTTCCGTTAACTTTTATTTATTAAAATAATTCGTTTTGAATTATTAAATAATATATAATGACGGAATAAAAACAACTAAGTCGGGTTACGGTTAGTTACCCGGTAAAAACATTTAGCTCCGTTTAAACGACAGTGTATGGTGGGTCCCCACTAGGCAGCCATATATAAAGGAGGAGTGTCCACCTTTAGAGCCTTTTCCCACCTTGGAGCTTTCTCTCTCTACTTTCTCTCTCTAAAAACGGGTTTGGCTCAAGAACACCACTTTCAAGCCTCAAAAATCAAAGGTAATCTTCCTAACTTGATTTTCTAGATTGGTATTCATATTATTTCGAGTTGGATCATCCAAATACCCCAACATGCATGTGTTTACGGTTTGGGGAGCCTCCCAAAACCGTAAACTCCTATATGAGGGTTTCGAAGCCCCAAAACACTTCCAAACCTTCTCTAAAGCTTAGATACTTGCATGCATGGACGAAGGAACCCAAGATCGTGACTTTTTGGCCATAAACTTGAGTTTACGGTTCTTGAACATTCGAAAACCATAAACCCATAAACCCAAAAACCGTAAACACCTCAAATGGTGTTTTGATGCCCCTAAACCCTTCCTTAGCTTGTTTGATGAACTAGAAACTAGTGTAAATGAGCTTAGGACCTTGAAACAAGAAATGGTTGAAGTGGTCAAGGGTTTACGGCCGTAAACCCTGGAGTTTACGACCGTAAACTCCTAGAGTTTACGACCGTAAACTCCCAAGGAGTGGTCCAAGGACCGTAAACTCCAAGGGAGTACCCAATTGAACCCTAATCACTTCCCTAGCCCTCGAATTGATCCTAGGAGCCTTCCTTGTGATGCATGAGACCTTTAGACACACAAACTCACCATTCCCATGAGTTTACGACCGTAAACTCATGGGGGAAATGGTCTCCCAACCGTAAACACACTTAAGTGTGGCCAAGTGAAGTGTAAACTCCATAGTGAGGCCATACACTCCTTAGATGCAACCTTTAGCACTCCTAACACTTGAAACAAAGTGTTTTCATACATTAAAGTGCCTTTACTCACTTAATTAGTGATTACACAACTAATTAGATACTTTATACATCACTACATGTTACATAGGATCCGTGTGTGTGTTCAAGTCCTCACTTGACACCTAGCATCCTACCCGGCGTTTCCATCCACTTCACTCACTACAGGTGAGTTCATACCCCTAAATGAACCTTTTTAAATGTTTTTAACTGTTTTATGGGGGGGAATACAAGTTGAACCAAATAAGTTATAGTAACAATCGCATGTGGATTATAACTTGCAACCAAAAGGATTTTCTACACTATTAACCGTTTTTACCACCAAAAAGGGATTTTCTATACTTTCAACTATATTGCCAATTAAACTGTTTTCAAATGCTTACCAAATTCATTTTCGTGTTAAATCACTATAAAACTATTTTCCAAAATTCGTTTAAACTAATTTTTATTCTCAAACCATATCTACACCAATATATTTATATAAGTAAGACTTGAAGGACTTAGGACTAATAACTCACCTTACTTCCTGTTCTTCTTTGATTGTGGGCTTAGGGTATTTTGTTATTAGTCCGACTCTCGTTGAATTCTTAGTTATATATCTTATATATTTGTGTCAGATATAAAAGTTTTCATATCAGTTCAATGCCTTTGGATATCAAAGACACGCAACCAACAACACTATTTAACTATAATAGGTATCTACACCAATATATTTATATAAGTAAGACTTGAAGGACTTAGGACTAATAGCTCACCTTACTTCCTGTTCTTGTTTGATTGTGGGCTTAGGGTATTTTGTTATTAGTCCGACTCTCGTTGAATTCTTAGTTATATATCTTATATATTTGTGTCAGATATAAAAGTCTTCATATCTTAACTATAATAGGTATAGTTAAGGGACACTACTTAATGCTACTATTGTCATGACAACTACTAGAGTCAGTTCAATTGTGAGTCAATATACACTATATACTATACAAGAGAACACTATATACTATACAAGAGAACACTATATACTATACAAGGAGAACATTATGTACTATACAAAGAGAACACTACATACTATACAAGAGAACTTACTAAAATAGAATGTGACATACTATTTCTCGATACGACACATCTTTGTGCTATCACCGCGTAACCAGAGTCTCCTGGAGGGAGAGCGGGCATTATGTGTATAGATCTATACGGGACAGACACTCCCACATCCCGACTGCTAGCTACAGTCCGAGCCGTCTAGGCCCAGGGGTGACAAAATGTCACATCTACATATGACTCGGAGGGTCAAAGGGATTCGATCATCAATCAGCATGGTTACGTACGAGTTCACATTCAAACCTTTAATTAATACTTTAAAAATTAAAGGCAACAGACTCCCTGAGGAGTATTGTACATTTAATACTACCTGGAGCCTGCATTTCATTACATATGGCCGACAGTGATACTGTTGGGGTAAAACATTTTTCTCATTACTATACATGGATAAAGTCAAACTATATTTTCAAACAAATAACTACTGGGAAAACTTGTACATTATCAAAGGAACAAACAAACCATCGGGTCTTAGTGAAGACTACTTTTTCTGGAAAACATAGGGTTTTTCTAGGGCTCATACTATTTTCAAACACCGAAACTTTCTTTTACAAATGTATAATTATGAATATTTTTATACAGGAAATGACACTAAATACTTATGAACTCACCAGCTTTATGCTGATAAACGTTTTCAAAATAACTTGTATTCTCAGGTCATCAGTAGACAGGTACGGATGCCGCTTTTGAGAAGACGGAGCACACATAAGACTCCACTTTATTTTGATTGTATTTTTGGTGTCTAACATTTGTACTGAACACGTTTGTATTACAATTATTATCTTAATGCAATGGATGTTGTTGTTTGTCTTTACTATTATGCTTTGTTATGATACTGTACATGACGTCCTCCACCCCAGAACGTATTCCGCCGTTCTCGGTTTTGGGGTGTGACATATATATATATATATATATATATATATATATATATATATATATATATATATATATATATATATATATATATATATATATATATATCATGGTTGCAGAAATCGCTAATCGGCCGCTAATCGGTGGACTAGCGATTAGGGATTAATCGGCTAGGAGGGGATTAATCGGGAGATTAATCGGGGACCATTAATTCTTAAGAAAATTATTAAAAAATTTATAAATCTAATTTTAATTCTCCAAAAAAAAGTGATTAATCGGCGATTAGGTCCGATTAGGTCCGATTTTGACGACCAAACCCGATTAGGTCCGATTAATTCCGACTTTAACATGCATTGACCAAGCCCGATTATAGTGACCGATTAGCAATAAATCTCATCGGTGGAGGTCCGATTAGCGATTAATCGCCGATTAATCGGCCGATTAGGCCGATTTCTGCAACACTGATATATATATATATATATATATATATATATATATATATATATATATATATATATATATATATATATATATGAAGTTAATGCTCAACCATATTAAAAATAATAAATTTATATACCTTTATTTAAGATCATATCTAACTTGAAGGTCTTTAACTAGTTATATCAATATATTATAAGTAATAATAATATTAACAATAATTGAAGCTAAGAAATGCATTTAATAGAAATAATTTAGTAGGTGAATAATTGCGTAGGTCTAGTTGTATTTCCATAAGAAATGACACCAATATATTATTATTTGGTATATATTTTCCCCTCATTTTGTTGTCTTTGTGATTACTCGTTTACCCTGATAACTAATATCAAAATATAATCAAATAAAAATAATCAACCTTAAATTTATTTTTATAAAATAAATTTAGTTATTTTTTTTAGTTTGTTTTATAAAACTAGTCCATTCTCACAAATAATCAGATCCCCCTTTTTAAACTTAATACAACTGAAATCATACACTAACATGTTCACCAAAGAATTTTACCCTTTTAAAAGAGCCGCGGGCAAGTTATCCCATCCCAAGCTTTACTTGCAAGTTGCAAGTTGCAAGCAATTAGTAGCAACCAACGAAAAAGGGTTATCATTATTTATTCCTTTGAAAGTCAAGATTATATTGAGAGCTAATAAAATGCTGAAAAAAAAAAAAAACAAATTACAAGGATGCAAAAGATATGGAAATGTCTTGTAACCACTCGTTTCATTATAATTCTTTCTATCTAGTCAACTAGAGATATGATGTTTGTGAAACATGTGCTTAGAAAAACGGGTTTACCCATTTACCATATATAGATTTTTACCCTTTGAAAACAATTTTCGAATCTTAGACTACTCAGTCGGGTACCTTAACGTCGTGGGGGAGCCTACGTGGCACCTCCACAACGTGGTGGTAACGTCGGAACACCCCCACCCCCCTTTGCTTGTCGTTGCTTCTCGTTACCTCCACAACGCTCTTAACATTGTCTTCTTCTCTCTCTCTTTCTCTGCTTTTCTCCACCTCCACAGAGTTTCCTCACTCTCTAATCTTGTCAACGACGTTTCCTTCAAGAAGATGGTGATCCGACATCGTTATGGGTGCGTATGAGTGTGATCCATACCCAACAATCTTATGCATTCTAAAAATTTATTAATCTTTATACATTTGTATTTTCTTTATGATACATTCGCATTGGTATATTAAGCGTCCATAACAAACTTTGATAATCAAATTATTAAACAATTTATCACCAAAGTATAATGGTTGAAGGAATTGATTAATCTGTTAAATGACTTTTAAGTCATATCCCATAGTTAGGAGAGTAAAAAAAGAGATTCGTTTATATACAAAAACGTTTCTTAGAGTTGTAAATTTTTTACCATTGATGTTCTTTCTTGCTTACGGGGGCGTAAATTCGTATCAAAATTAGCTTCAATTAATTGAACTTGTATGCAAGTGTACGTCCTGCAAACAAGAATGCACCATCAACCAACCATAAAAGTTTATACACATGAGTAAATTCAAAAAGACAATTGTGAAGTTTATACACATGAGTCTTTGTCACCCCTAGTAGGTCGATGCCAACTCCAATCACCAGTTCAGTGATGGAAATGATCAATCACCATATTGTTATGATGGGTTTCATAGATTGCACTAACTATGCGTTTGCGGAATTTCACTTAACATTTAAGGGCACATGCAACCTAAAGGATCTATGTCGTTAACACTTTGAATGTAGCATGCCATGAACAAAAAAAAAATAACTGGAACCCTAATGACTTCCTAGTACAATCAAATTACAAGAATTAAGGTTACATACCTTTTGATTTGTTGTAGTAAACAAATCAATACAATCTTTCTTTAAAGGCTCTTGGAAGCAAGAACCAGAAATCTCGTGCCTCTAATGGTTCACACTCAAACCCTAACAACCAAGGAAACTTGAAGAGAGAGGAGGAGTGATGCAATTTTTTGGCTATGCTCTTAGCAAAAGGAGTCGCCGAAAATATGAGGCTAATAGACGTTATTTATAGCTGATAGGAAAACCCTGGATAACTCTAATTTAAATATAATACTATTATTTCAAATTAGGTAATTATCTAACCTCCTAATTATTTTCAAGGGATATTCTAAAAACCCTAGAGTTACTCTCCTAACCGTCCACCACCTTTGGGAAGGTTCTGGAACCATTTTGTTCAATTATTAAACAATTACAGCTTAGGTCATTGCACGTTTAATTAATCCAATTAATCCCAAAATTAATTCTAATTAATTTATGATTAATTCTTAATTAAATAATACTACTTCTAATTAATATATTATTTTGATAATATATTAATAAATCATTTATTGTTATTTATTAATCATATAATAAATCAATAAATCAGTCTCCCTCTCTCTAAAAGTCATCCTATCAAATTACCATGTTTGAGGGCAACCCAAAAGGACTTTGTTAATAATTCAAGTATATACCAATTTACTTATTGGCTTAGACACCTAATCCAACAGTCTCCCACTTGGATAAGTCTATATGTAACATCCCAAAAATACCAGCTAAAAATTTCATTTTTAAATTAGGTTAATTCATAAAAACATCGTTACAAAACATTCATAATATTAATTTATGTCTGAGAACCGGTAACATCATAGTAAAATATTCAGAGTACATCCCAGAAAATCCATAGTGCGGAAAACATGAGAGTGTGTGATATGCCGCTACCGCGCCGGCTCCTGTCCCCTAGCTGAAGAGGTACCTGAAAACAAAACTATAAAACGTAAGCACGAAGCTTAGTGAGTTCCCCCATAATGCCACCTACCATGCAATCATATAATGAACAGCTAAGAGATACGGGCCTCGCCCACACTCTACTAACTAGGAGATACGGGCCTCGCCCACACTCTGCTATCCATGGAGATACAGGCCTCGCCCACACTCCGCCACTAAACCATAACATACAAGTATCACACAGACAACAAGTATAAGCAATTCTATCATACTGGCATATATCACAATCAAACTCAGCTATGAGATACGGGCTCCGCCCACACTCCGATACTAACATATCGTCTATACGGGCCGGCCTAGGTGCCTTAGACCCGTCCCTACTGGAAGGAAACTCACCTCGAGAGTAGCTGCCGAAAACCTGCTCAGACTACGCCTGGCTGCCGCACCGGTAATCCCTCCGGCTATAAATCCGTAAACATGGATTAGGTACTCCTAAATACCCCTAAGGTCAAATGACTGGTCAAAGTCAACTCCTTGGTCAAAGTCAACCTTCTGATTGACAGGACTCGCCGAGTCCATATGGCGACTCGCCGAGTCCTTCTATGTCTAGCCCGACTCTGACTCATCGGGTCCCTGTTCCCACTCACTGAGTCAGCCTGACTCGCTAGACGGGGACAACTAACAACCCGCGACTGGACTCGCCGAGTCCAAGGGGGTTACTCGCCGAGTCCGACAAACAGATCTCACCAATCGCTCCAATCTTCCATCAGAACATCAACCTTGGAGATTTGGAGATTCTGGGACTATAGCTACACGTTAAATTGCTAATTCCACGTGCGACCACGGAGGGTTGGACCTCCTACACTTAAACCCTTCTTATCCTAGTGACAGATCATATGACTCGCCGAGTTGGAAGAACAACTCGTCGAGTTCAAGGCTATATTCAAGGGACTCGCCGAGTTTGAAGAACGACTCGCCAAGTACTAGGCAATCTTCATAGGACTCGCCGAGTTGTTTATCCAACTCGCCGAGTCTAAGGCCATCTTCATGGAACTCGCCGAGTGCACTTTGGCACTCGCCGAGTACCCTTCGACTCTTCACCCATTCTGGACAAAACTGAGACATGCAATGGTTCCAAACCATAAATCTAAGCTCCTAGGGCATAAACACACGGAGTTTGGGAGGTTTAAGGTCTTGCAATCCACATATAAGGGACAAAAAGGAAATCTATTATACTAAAGATCAAGAAGGAGCTTTCTTACCTGGTTAGGAGCTTCTCCCAGGGTAGATTTCGGATCTACCACACTTCCTTGCACCCTCTAACTTCCTCCTTCTTCTCTTAAGCTTCAAGCTTCCTTCACCAAGCCAAAATCACTCACAAGGATCAAAATGGGCTAGGGTTTCGCTCTACAGTTCTTCTGGAAGAGAATGGGACGAATGGGTGTTTTAGAATGGGTAAAATAGGGTGTAATGTCTGAAATAGAGTTTCTTTAGACAGGTGGACTCGCCGAGTCCATGCATCGACTCGCCGAGTTCACCGCTCAAATCCCGTGTCTACCCTGCTGCTACTCGGCGAGTCGGGACGCAGACTCGCCGAGTTCGTGGCAAAATTAGGATAAAAACTTAAATAAAATCATACCATGAACCCGGTGTTACAAATCTCCCCCACTTATTTTAGACTTCGTCCTCGAAGTCTGCCGCTCCCTTCCGGAACAGCTCCGGATAATGCTCCATCATCTCATCCGCGGGCTCCCAAGTCCATTCCGAGCCCTTCCGATGCTGCCATTGCACCTTCACCAGCTCCACCCTTTTGTTCCTCAGTTCCTTCGACTTCCGGTCTAGGATAGCCACAGGCCGCTCGATATAATTCAGGCTGTCATCAACCTGGACGTCCTCCAAAGGTACCACTGCTGAATCGTCCACCATGCACTTCCGCAGCTGGGAGACGTGGAAAGTGATGTGGATCTGACTGAGTTCGGCTGGCAGGTCCAGCTGATATGCCACCTTTCCCACTCGGGCTGCAACCTTAAACGGCCCAATATACCTGGGACCCAACTTGCCCCGTTTCCTGAATCGGATGACGCCCTTCCACGGCGACACTTTCAGGAGAACCATATCCCCGACCCGGAACTCCAGGTCTGATCGGCGCCTATCGGCATAACTCTTCTGCCGACTCTGAGCAGTCTGAAGCCTGCTCCGGACCTGCTGAATCTTCTCTGTCGTCTTGAGCACTACTTCGGTGCTCCCCATGACTCTCTGTCTAACCTCGCCCCAACATATCGGGGTCCTGCACTTCCTCCCGTACAACATCTCGAAGGGAGGACAGTCAATACTCGCGTGATAGCTGTTATTGTATGAAAACTCGGCTAAAGGAAGATAGGTATCCCAGCTACCACCGAAGTCTAAAACACATGCCCGCAGCATGTCCTCCAGAGTCTGGATGGTCCGCTCGGTCTGGCCGTCCGTCTGCGGGTGAAAGGCTGTACTAAAATGCAGACGAGTACCCAGCTCGTCATGAAACTTCTTCCAGAACCTGGAAGTGAACCGCACATCCCTATCCGAAATCACTAAAACTGGCACCCCGTGCCGTGCCACCACCTCTCTGATGTAGATATCGGCCAATTTCTCGGCCGAGATGCTCTCCTGAATCGGGATAAAGTGGGCGCTCTTGGTCAATCGATCGACGATGACCCATATCGAATCCACTCCCCGCGCGGTCCTGGGAAGCTTGGTGATGAAATCCATCGTGATGTCTTCCCATTTCCATAGTGGGATATCCAACGGCTGCATCTTGCCGTGCGGTCTCTGGTGTTCGGCCTTGACCTTCCTGCAGGTCAGGCACCGCTCAACGTACCATGTTACATCCCGCTTCATGCAGGGCCACCAATAGTCCAGACAAAGATCCCTATACATCTTTGTTGCCCCTGGATGAATGGAGAATCGGGATTTGTGCGCCTCCTCCATCAGAACCTGGCGCACGCCTCCAAGATATGGAACCCACACCCTGCGGTGTAATGTCAATAATCCTCTGCTGTCATAGTCGAAGGAGGAAACCTGTCCCACAATCCGCTCACTCTTCCAATGTTCCTCCTTCATAGCCTCCTGCTAAGCCTCCCGGATCCGCTCCAAAAGCGGAGTCACCACTGTCATCCGCATGCAAATATCCCTGATCGGCGCCGCCTTGCGGCTAAGCGCATCGGCCACCACGTTGGCCTTCCCCGGGTGATAAAGGATTTCACAATCATAATCCTTTACCACATCAAGCCACCGACGCTGCCTCATATTCAGATTTGGCTGGTCTATGAGGTACCTCAAACTCTTGTGGTCCGTGTAAATCGTACAACGAACCCCATAGAGGTAATGACGCCAAATCTTGAGGGCGAACACAACAGCCCCCAACTCCAAATCATGCGTCGGGTAGTTCGCCTCGTGAGGCTTCAGCTGCCTCGACGCGTAGGCAATGACATGCCCTCTCTGCATCAATACCGCGCCCAAACCTGAGATGGACGCATCGCAGTATGCAACAAAGTCCTCCATGCCCTATGGCAAGGCTAAGATTGGCGCCTCGCACAATCTCTGTCTCAGTGTCTCGAATGCTGCCTGCTGCTCAGGCCCCCAACGAAAGACCACAGCCTTCCTCGTTAACCTGGTCAGGGGTAATGCTATCTTGGAGAAATCCTTGATGAATCTCCGATAGTAGCCAGCTAATCCCAGGAAACTCCGAATCTCAGATGGAGACTTCGGAACCTCCCATCTCATCACGGCCTCCACCTTGGCTGGATCCACCGAAATCCCGTTCTGGTTGACAAGGTGCCCAAGAAACTGCACCTCGCGCAACCAGAACTCACACTTGGAGAACTTAGCATACAAGTTCTCCCTTCTCAAAGTCTCCAAAACCTCCCGCAAATGCTCCTCATGCTGCTCTCGCGTCTTGGAGTAAACCAAGATATCATCAATAAATACTATCACCGACCGGTCTAACATCGGTCTACACAAACGGTTCATGAGGTCCATGAACGCGGCAGGAGCATTGGTGAGCCCGAAAGGCATCACCACGAACTCATAGTGGCCATAACGTGTCCGAAATGCCGTCTTCTGCACATCCTCCTCTCTGACCCTCACCTGGTGATATCCTGAACGCAAGTCTATCTTAGAGAACCAAGATGCTCCCTGAAGCTGGTCAAAGAGGTCGTCAATCCTCGGGAGTGGGTAGCGGTTCCTCACCGTTACCTTATTCAGCTCCCTATAATCGATACACATCCGATGCGACCCGTCCTTCTTCTTCACAAACAGAATCGGGGCTCCCCAGGGTGAACTGCTCGGTCTAATGAAACCCTTGTCTAACAGCTCCTGAAGCTGTGTAGACAACTCCTGCATCTCAGGAGGAGCCAACCGATACGGTGCCTTGGCTATCGGAGTCGCACCAGGGACTAGGTCGATCCTGAACTCCACCTGTCGCTCTGGAGGTATCCCAGGCAGCTCCTCGGGGAATACATCCGCGAACTCTCGTACTACGGGCACATCGCCCACCGTCGCCTTACCCGCCTCCCGGGTGTCCATGACATATGCGACATATCCTGCGCAACCCTGCTGAAGGTAACGCCTTGCCCTCGCTGCCGAACAGAAGGCTGGCCCTCGCTGTGATCTCTCACCCTGAATTACTAAATCTCCCCCACTTGGGGCTCTGACTCGTATTAACTGTTGCGCACAATCTATCACTGCCCCATTGGGACTCAGCCAATCTATACCAATAATGACCTTGTTTCCCCGCAATGGAATGGGAACTAGGTCAACCAAATACCGCTCTTCGAACAACCTTAACACACAATCTCAGAAGACTTCTGATGCTCGCACCGACCGGTCGTCCGCAATCTCGACCTCTAAAGGGCAATCCAACATGCCCGAGGACTTAGGAAACTTCTTGCTAAGTGCAAGAGAAACAAAGGATCGGGTAGCCCCCGAATCAAACAATACCTGGACTGGAATACCGTTCACATGGAACGATCCTAAACGTATATACACAGAGCACATATCAATATCATAAATCTCATATAAATAGGTCAGAGGGAAAGAATCATACCCGTCACCACATCGGGTGCAGCGCATGCCTCCTCGGCTGTCAGCTGAAATGCCCGGCTCCTCACCACCGGAGCCTCTGCCTTGCCCTGCCGGCCATCTGTAATCCGCAGGGTCGCTGGAGCTGGCGCCTGTACTGGCGCTGCTGCTGTCAACTGGGGGCAGTTGGCCCTCTTGTGGCCCCTCTGGTTGCAGTGGAAACACAGCAACTCAGATGTCTGAACAACCGGAGCAGGGGCAGTACAATCCCTGCTGAAGTGTCCCGTCTTGCCGCACCTGTAGCAGCCTGTCGATCCTGATCTACACGCTCCCTCGTGTGACCTGCCGCACTTCCTGCAGCGGCCCGGTCCTGAATGGCCTTTCGGCCTACCATCTGATCCCTTGGGCTTCTTTCCCGAAGCCCCTATCGTCTGTCCCTCCTCTTCCTTCCTCTTCTGGATGTGCTCCAGATCTATCTCCCTCTCCCTCGCCCTAGCAATCATAGAATCCAGGGTAGGGCAAGCTGAAAAACTGACATGCTTCCGAATGTCGGCTCGCAGCATGTCATGGTAGCGGGTCCTCCTCATATCCTCATCACCTGCATACTGGGGCACCAGTAACGCCCTCTCCCGGAACTTGGCAGCGATCTCCGCCACTGACTCTGTCGTCTGCCTCATATCCAAGAACTCCCGTGCCAACTGCTGGAGCTCCACCGTAGGCGCGAATTCCGCCCTGAATCGTGTCACAAAGTCCGGCCATGTCATAGCCTCAATGGCCGCGGCTCCCAAAGAGTCACAAACCGACTCCCACCAATCTCTAGCTCTGTCACGTAGACACCCTGCTGCAAATCGTACCTTCGACCCCTCGGGGCAGAAGCTGATCAGCTGTGCAGACTCAAGGTTTGCAATCCATCGTCTGGCAGCAATGGGGTCCTTCGCCCCATGGAAATCTGATGCACCACTGCCCCTGAAGTCCTTAAAGGACAGTGTGCGTGGTCCTGACTGGCTAGCCGCCATATCACTCCTGAACGCCCTGAGACGATCCTCCATCAACTCTACAATACCCTCCTTGATCGACCCGAAGATGATGGGAGTCGACTCAAGGATGCCCCTGGTAATCTCTGACGCAATGAACTCGCGTAGACCCTCATCAACTGGTTCGGACCCTGAACCCGAACCCGATCCTGATCCTGAGCCTCCCGCTCCCTGTCGTGTGGTCACCATGCTGCAAAACATAGCATAACCACCATCATACTATATTCCACTAACGAGGTTCACATACATACCACTAGTCCCCGGTCTCGCCTCGGCCCTTTTTGAATCGAGTACGGATCCTCCGCTTTCAGTAGTACGGGCCCATACTACCTTCCACGTCTATCCGTACTTTCCTCAAGAATTGCCTTAACTCAACCAAGTCCTTTCTACTAGTACTGCGGTTCTCGTGCTACTCTCGCCCTAGGCTTACCCTAAGTAATCGCCATCCCACTCTCTTCCATCAGCTGCACAAGAAGTCCCTGCTTTCTTTCCCTAACTAGCTTACAAATACTATTACATATTACTCAGACTAGATAATTATTCGAATGAGAGGTCCTACCCTACAACGGTTGGACTCAAACAAGAGTTGCGAAATAGGGCTAGACCCAACCTTCTGAAATTATTTAATCCTTGCAATATGTAACTTAGCATATTCGTTCACTAGTTAGTGAAAGATGACTAGAACTCCTAATAGCACAAAGCAAGCAGCATTCGGGCATTGATGACACATAATCAAGTATATACTACTCTGGCTATCATACTGACTGATCTGTACTAGCATGCAATTCTCAAAAAGCCGAAACACATAAAGCAGGCACATAAGGCATCATTCCTAGATCCTTAGTCCTATTCTAGCATGCTGTTCTACTGAAACTGAACTGATAATCATAACGTAAACTTGTATGGGCACTTTGGGGAAAACTTACTTGAGCTCGGCCGGTCGCGCACATCACACACCTTTTTCTTTTTAGAAACCCCTTTTACTTAGTCTTTAGAAAATCATTTCTTTAAGTGAAAAGAATTCTCATCACCAAGTTTCAAATTAGACAGAAACTTGGAGTCACGCAATTCGAATTGTATGATGCAATTGGAGTCATAATTTGGTTCTTCACCGTTAGCTTATTCAACTCTTGATAGTTAATGCACATCCTCTGTGAGCCGTCCTTCCACTTCACGAACAGGATCGGTGCTCCCCATGGTGAACTACTCGGACGAATAAACCAGTTTAGCAACTGTTGAAGCTGGGTAGACAACTACTCTATCTCCGGTGGTGTCAAACGATACAATGCCTTGGCTATCTGGGCCGCACAAGGAACTAAATCAATCCGGAACTCGACCTTCCTCTTGGGAGGCACTCCTGGCAAGTCCTCAGGAAACACATCGGGGAATTCCCAAAAAATTGGAACCTCACTCAACGTCGTCATGCCCCCAATCTGATCGAGTATCCACCACATAAGCCAAAAACCCATAACTACCTTGCTGAAGATATCTCCTGGCCCTCCCAGCTGAACAAAGAGTCGGCCCATGCGAAGCTCCCTCACCAGGAATAACCAGTTCTCCCCTACTTGGGGTTCGAACTCTCACTAGCTGGCGCTCACAGTCAATCATGGCGCAGTTGGGACCCAACCAATCCATCCATATGATAACCTTCGACCCTCGCAGAGGAATCGGTACCAAGTCAATAGAATATCTCTCGCTGAACAGGTTCAGAACACACCCAGGATGAACCCTATAAGCACTCATAAAACGATCATCATCAATCTCAACCTCCAACGGATAATCCAAAATCCCATGAGCATCACTAAACTTCTTGATAATCGCAATAGATACAAAGGATTGGGTAGCACCTGAATCAAACAGAACATGAGCAGACATACCATTAACTAAGAAAATTCTAGTAACCACATCCCGTGATGCTCAAGCCTCGTCGATAGTCAACTGAAATTACCTGCTCTTCACCAAAGGTGTCTCCGCCTTACCCTGGTGGCCATCGATAATCCTCAAGGTGGCTGGTGCAGGCACGGCCACTGCCCCTCCTGATGACCTCGGACAATCGGCCTTTTTATGGCCTTTCTGGTTGCAGTGAAAACAAATCAATGTACTCCAGGGGAAATCCCTACTCATATGACCGGTCTGACCACATCTGTAACAACCAGAACTTGTTGATGAACATGCCCTACTATGTGGATTACCGCACTTGCCGCAGCAGCTCCGGCCCTGTGGGCCCCTAATATGCGAATCAGAAGTCTTGGGCCTCATAGCCCGCCCCACAATTGTTTTTACTTGCTCCGGCTTATGCTTCGTCTGAAGCTCCAACTCAATCTCCCACTCACGGGCCCTCTCAATCATATCATTAAGGATCTTGCACCCCGAATGTCATCCCTCAACATGTCATGATATTGAAGGGTTTTGAGCACTATAACAATCCTATAGTGCACATATAACCCTAAATATTTTGGATCTAAGTTTTCTCAAGTTATGCATGCATTTTCATTTCATCCAAAGCATAAACCCTAACTAGCATACAAATATAGGATTTACAACATAAAATAAGTTAGATGAATACCTCTTGTTGTAGCTTGTGAATCTTGGCCTTTCAAGAGCTTAGTACCTCAAATGTGATACCTCTAATAAGTCACAAACACCAAAATAAAATAGAGGATTATGAGAGAGGTTAGGAATCATCAAAAAATCAGCTAGGGTTTCAGTTTAGAATAGCCTGGCCGATTTTAGGGATGCCAGGGGTTACTTTTATAGTGTGGAATTCCTAGGGTTTCATACATGTAAACCCTAATTCACCATGACTCTTCACATTTCATAGGCCCTTTAAATTAAACCTTCATGGACTCTCATATAGGTTTAGTCCATCCCTAATCAACATGGATCATTAGCCCAAACTATTAGTATTACTGATTTACCTAATCAGTCCCCGTAAATTTAATCAGTCTCTTTTGATCACTAAATTAATTACAAATTAATTCTTGATCAATACCAATTAAATAATATGATTTCTAAATTAATATATTATTCGTATAATATATTAATAAATCATAAATAACCTCTCTCTCAAAAATCCATCCTATCAAATTGCTCTGGTGAAGGCAACCCAAAAGGACCATGCTACTATCGGGTCAACTACATACCAATTATAGTTATGGGCTTAGACACTAATCCAACAATCTCCCACTTGGATAAGTCTAATAACTATAACTGCCAATGCAATTTCAAATCCGATTAGCAATTGTAGCTCTTAAAAGCCGCTGTCGAACTCTGATCTTAACAGTAACACGTCCTTTAGATAAGGGATCAAATATTCCTCCATTCAACAAGATATCCTATAGACATGAGATATGGATTATAATCATTCTCTTTGTCCAGGTTCTGTTTCCCGATTTCCGATTTATGATGACCGACTAATTGAATAAATCAAATCAGCTCAGGATTAGCCAAGCGCTTAGGGTGTCATCACTAAATCATCGATTGGCCCACAAATATCGCTTTTATCCCTATTAGGGTAAAAGGAACGGATAAACTTCGACTCATATGGTTGCTCAATTTACTCATCAAATCACACACAACAATATGTTTTATAACACCAAGTTACTGGTGCGTTTACGCATCATCAATGTGCAACCGAGTTGTAAACTACAACTCATATGTCTCTGTTCCAAGAATATATGATATTATCGACTCATAATCACTCGTGAGAAAATCCATGAAGTGATTCAAATGAGCGTGGGTTTATTCCAATACTCAAATCTTATTTTAGAAGTACTCATGAACACTGCATTAAACTTGTGCTATGTCTAAACTCTTAGACAATCTACAGTCGAATTCGTGACAGTATTACCTCATTACTTACTTCCAAAGTATGATTGACTGTGGATGTTTGAATAACCTAGTTATTCGGGAAGTAAAACATGTGAAGTGAAACACAAGAATAATCTAATCCTATATGGTTTCAAAACTTTTGAATATAAATAAAACACTTATTATTTAATCACCATACTGATTACACCTTATTCATTGTATAATTGTTTTGGCTAATCAACTTAATACTTGAATTAAAACAACAGTCACCCCATGCTCCAAGCATGCACACTATATTTATCTATGGTCCTTCCTTTGTGAAATAAATCAATTGAACACATTTCCAATGATGCTCATTTCACAATTCCAAATCCTTATCATAAGAGTAAGAATACCAAATTCTTCCACTATTAGAATGTGTTAGATTCTAGGCTATCATGCAATGATCATTTTGTAATGTCTAGGCACCAAAGTCACAGAGACTTTGCCAATTACAAAACATTCCATTGGAGATTGTTACAAGACAATTCCATAGGTACGAAGTCTCATATTCAAAGTACATTCCTTTGAACATCCTTCTTGCATAAAAGTTTCTACACACAGATTCTTTTTATCCAAGTCCCATTATGGAAATATTTCCATATTTGCCATATGACAATTGATTCTTAATAGAATCCTATCTATTCATAATCACGTCAATATGGTCCATCTATTACTGTGCTTCCAATTTCCCACAAGCGACCAATACTTAGCGAACTTTAGATCGTCCTTAGCAGTTGTTTAACTACCTTAGTTATATCCGGTTCTGGTCCTTTTTCCCTCTTAATGCCCTAGGTATTTGGAAAAACCAGAGCGAGTGAATATTATAACATATGCAATCGATCCTATACCTGAAGCGTATGGGATACGATTATATAATGTCTTACATAAAGACACGATACTTTATCGATCTCTTGCTATAATATAGAATTTCTAATGTTGAAACATTTCAACCTGATATTCATATATGCTCAAGACTAAGTTCGGTTAAAATTTCAATCTAAGCTTTTAGATTCGAAATGAAGTATAAGTATCCTCTCCCTTACTATAGCAAAACAACCTTTCACACTCTGCAACTTTGCAAATCAAAACTTTGTTTCCTATAAATAGCATTGCTAACTCGCAACACCTATCATAATGATTATGCTCCCACTAGCACTATAATTATGTCCTTACTAGGATAACACTTACGCTCCCACTAGCTTTGACATGTACCCATAAATCAGTTGGACTTCTAGAAATCAATACTTACTGACTTTCTTACCAAAGTTCAGATTTCTTATACAAGATGCTTCGATAAGACTTTATCTAGGTTTCTCAAACTCATACACCTTTTCTTAGATAGGTCATATGTGTGTCTAAACTATCTCAGAACTTACAGCAGTAAGTCCCGAATGTTCAGACTATTTGCCATTTCTCACAATTCGAACTATGAAGAGGGATTCCGTAATCATAATTGAATTTGAGAACGCAAGTGCCACAACTGTTATCTCCTTAAAATCTACCAGTGAAAGCATTTCCTCACAATCGTTTTCATAAAGGAGAGAAACCTTTTGCCACTTAGATTTTATAGTGTATGTGTTCCTATCCATGTGAATTTGTTATAACCATAATCACAAGACAAGGTTTGTGACAAATCCAAACTCATATGGACTGAACTTGTTCAATCTTAATTTCCAGCCATCTAGTAGCACAAGGGCCTACCATTGCTTCCAAGTTGTTGTGCAGCTCACCCCTATCGATTAATGTACTTTCATTGGCCAAGGTGCTTTACCTTATGCAATCAAATGAGAACTCATAGAACTCACATGCATTGTTAACTTAATTGGAATAGGCACAGAAACAAGAATATGTCAACACGATAGGTTGCAATACTCAAGTCGTGTGCTAGTGATAAACAATAGGTTTATTCTTGGTTAGTTCTTGAAACTTTTCAAGATCTTTTAAGACTCCCATTGACCTCTTGACATATAAGATTCTCTTGTTAAGGAACATTACTCGACAAATAAATATTCAAGAATTAGTACGGGTTCACATCAAGAACAACACTTCATACGATTGGTTTTGGTCTTTGTTTTATCCACAACATCACAACTTCCAATCTTAAATGTACATGAGTAAGAGAACTTTTTGTACTCTACATTTCATGATGTGTTTATAAATCTACTTAGGATATGTCATTCAAGATACAATCTCTGAGTACGACTCTAAGACTTGATTTTGGAACGAAGTGTAACGCCCTGTTCTAAAATATTCATTTATGGATGTCAGAAGCCAAGGCTAGGGGCGTTTTGGTCACTTATGGGCTTTGAGTTTTATTCGAGAAGGTTTCGGGCCGGAGTGTGTTGCTAGAAGCGTAGGGCTTCTCCCCACCTTTCTGTGGAAATAAAGTTCATCGGAAACGGATCTAGAATGAAGGAGTTATGACACTTTTAAGATATTGACAATAATGGTCCCTAAAGGAAATGTTTGGCAAGGAGGACCCATGCATGCAAAGAAGGCATGCATGGGTTTGGCTGGGTACACCCAGCGTAAGCTGGGTTACGCCCAACATCTAAAGGGAAAGGATCGCAGGTGTTGTTTAGTGTACGCCCAGCGTACTGGAGGTACACCCAGCGTACGCCCAGAGTCCAGAAAGCCCTAAATTTAGGTTGTGCCACTATATAAGGAACATTATACCCTCAAGTCTAGCCTCCTTATCACCCCTAGACAGTTTTCACGAAACCCTAAACCTCCCTTGTGTGTTTTTGGAGCGTGGAGGCCTTGGAAGAAGGATTCTAGTGTTGTAAAGTCATTTTCTCAAACAAGTGAAGAGCAAGGAGAGTGGTGGACCAAAGGAGAAGATATAGATATGGGATATTGGCTTCATTTCGGACCTTTTCAAGGTAAAAAGTTTTGAGCTTGATGATTAATCTCTTAGATCTCTCTTAGTACAAGTTTATGGACTCTTTTGGTCCCAAGAATGGATCTTTGAGACTCAAGCACGTTTCTAAGTCCAGGGTTGCCTCCCTTAGAGTCATCTGAGTCCCTTAAGCAGTAAAGTTCCAACCTTTAGGACTTATTTGTGTTCATGCATGAGATCTAGCCCTTGGAATGAAAGTATGTTGTCCCCTTTTGAGTTTGGGCTTATTTGGTGGATTGCAAGTCACCAAGTTAGTGACTTTATGAATTAAGACGTGGAAGAGGACTTGGATCTGAGTTTGTAGCCTTTGGATCGGAGTATTAAGAACTTAATGGAAAAGTGGCTTAATAGGGCTGTACGTTGGGCGTACAAGGAGGTACGCACGACGTACAAGCCATCAGCCAGTACGCTTAGCGTACCTAGGAGTACGCCCCGCGTACTCTGCCGGTTTGGGTTTTGAGTAATTGGGTCTCGGTGTGGGCTGTGCTTTGGACTTTGGGTCTTTGGCCCTTAGTGGGCCATTAGGAGCCAGTTAATATGGGCCAAGTATATGTGTCTGGGCTTAGGGCAAGGCCCAATAAAGGGATTGGGCCTAATATAGCAAATTGGGCGATTAGTGGGCCACTAGTGGGCTTGGAAAGCTTACATAGTGTTAGGCCTTAGTTTTGGGCCTTAGATATGGACCAACTTGGTCTAGGGGTAGAATGGTCATTTTATCCCCGTAAGGATAATAGTATTGGACTAAGTGATGTTTGGTATTGGTAGTCGGGAAGCCGAAGGTTCAGTAGTTCGGGAATTGCCAGTCAGCAGCCAGAGGAGTATCGGCAAGGTTCAGCAGTGCAAGGTGAGTCTCCTCACTGTTTGTATGGGTCTACGGCCACAATGCCGGCCCATTTAGTTTATGTATGGTAGGAAGACCCGGGGGTTAGCCCTAGGCATTATGCATGAAAGACCAGGAGGAGGCTCCTGGCACACAATATGTAATTATGTATGGTAGGAAGAACCGGGGGTTAGCCCTAGGTGTCACACCCCGCTAAAGCGGAAACACAGGGCGTGGCAGTACAAAGGGTTTCATCGCAAAAGTTAAAAGACAACACCAACCATAGTATTAAAAATCATTACAAATTCACAATGGGTTTGAACAACTTTTAAAAGAAATTACAATGTAAATTGAAATACAACACATGCGAATGCTCCTAAAAGTGAAGTGTCCCTAAGTGCCACTTACTCGATGATTCCTGAAAAAGCATGTAAAACGAGCGTCAACTATAAAAATAGTTGGTGAGTACTCACAGATAAACAAAATAATACTGGTTCCATGAATTGAAATCAAAGTTTTGATAAAAGTTTCCAATAATAAAAGTATATTGTTAAAATGAGTAAATAAGTTTGTAAAAACAAAGTTCTTTGTCATCATGAGAGATAAGGTATGTTGCCCAAATAAGATGCAACATTCATATTCTCATGGAAGATAAAGTTCGTTACTCAAACGAGTAAACAAGTTTCATTGCTAAAATGAGCAATCAATTTCGTTGCTACAAGGAGCAAACAATTTCATTGCTAAAACATGTATATAAGTTTTCAGTAATAACAGTTCGTTGTTGTAATGAGAAACAAAGTTCATTGCTATAATTAATAAACAAGTTTATTGCTATAATAAGTAACGAGTTTGTATGTGTATGAGCAAACAATGAGTATCAACCAAACCTATGACTGAAGCCCTATCAAGATCTATGCTTATCGTTCCATAGATGAATATGGTATCATGCACTCCAGCAATAGGGCGAGTGAGGAGTTGTCAATTCCTAATAGCGCTATCCATAATGACCATTGGCTCAAAGAGTTAATGGTTAGAGATAAGGGAAGGGCCTTAGTACGATAAGTTCTCATGTTCCATGTTGCATAGACATACATAGAGAGATATAACAATAAAATAGCAATCATGTTTGATACAAATCAATTTAAATACAACATTCAAATAATAGTTTTTCGGGACATGCTTTTCCACCCCAAAACATAAAAAATGAAAATAGGGGAGTGCGTGAATACTCACAATGCATTGAGATGATGCAAATGGTGCCTTGATCTACGCTCCACTCGTACCACTATCGTTTTTCCTACAACGACGTTACACACTAATGAGTCCCTAATTGAAATCTAATACTAGTATACTTACTACTACAATAGAATTATGCCAATAATGTGTCAAAGTTTAATATTGATAGGTTACAAACATTTTTCTGTGAAAATTAAATTTCAAAGAATCAATTGTTATATAACAATTTAAGTGGAAAATTCTCATTATTGAAATGTTAATATTTAACATTTTAAGAGGTATTCCAATGATTAAATATTCAAAAACTAAATCAATTTAGTTCTAAACTTTCCTAAACTTTTCATTTCAATGTTAATTGAAGTCAAAGACCTTAAGATAAATTTTCTTGACTTTTTGATTTGTCTAATTATTTTTCACCATTTAATTCCTTGAATAATCATAAAATCATGGAAAATAGTAAAAAGTTAATAAAAATTACCAAACTTCAGATTTTGGTTCTAACTACATTAAAAGACTTCCAGATAAATTTTCATGGTTTATAGATATGTATAACCAATTTTCTTATAATTAATTCTCTAAATAGATAAAAATTCATGAAAAATAGCAATCAGTTAAGAAAATTCCCCAAACTTCTTATATTACTGCCATTACACATACTTAAGCTGGGAAAAATATAAAAATGGATTTATAAATTGTTTAACCCAATTTTTATGATTTTTGTGCATTTATTCTAATAAAAATGGAGATAAATAGAAAACAGTTTCCAAAATTGTCTAAAATTTTTGTAACACTGTTATTACATATATAGAAGCTGTGAAAAATATAAAAGATATTTTTCAATTAGTATTGCTATTTTTCCTTGTTTAATCCTCTTAAATAATCATTAACTGAATAATAATTATTAAACAGTTAAAGTAAATTACCAAAAATTTTGTACACTTCATTTACAGAGTAAATAATCTGGGAAAAATACCAAATGTGGTTTTTATATACTGAAATCCGATTTTGTGTATTTAAGTGTATTTAATCTTAGAAAATAGGAGAAAAATAGTATACAGAAGAGAAAAATCATCAAAATTTTTATGTAGCCTCCTAATGTACTACAAGGTGTTCTGGTAAACTTTCATGAATTTTGGATGAGCAGAACTATTTGTTCTATTTTTAGGCCATTATAAATACAAAAATCGGGGAAAATAGGAATGCATTATGAAAAATTCTGAAAATATTTTTCTGAGTTTTATACCTCTGGTAGCAACTGCGAAAATTGTTATATATTTTTTAAGATTCTCTAAAGTGCTTTTATGATTTATTGGAGCCAAACAAAAAGAAAATTCAAAACCATATTAAACAGTAACAAAAACCGATGAAATTTAATTTGGGGTCATTTCTTAGCATAGGGGTCATCCACGAATTTACCTAGGATTTATAGACATCAGAAAGTATTTTATATGATTTATTGCCCTATTTTATTTCAATAATTATAATAATTCGAGAAAAATGAATTATTTTCTGAAAATTTGTTGAACATCTCATTTTGTTGATGGAAATCTGGGAAAAATCGGATTTGGTCAGAAAAGGAGTTTTAGATATTTATTTGGAAATAAATCCTTCATGAACATATTTGAAAGCTTTTAACAACATACTTTGATGATCTAGCATCTAAGCTTGAAGATCATCACATGCATGTTTGTTTGAAGACCATTCATGAGTTTGAAATATTCAAAAATCGTTTTTGAAAAGAAAACTTAGAGTGCATGTGGTGATTTTCCACCAAAACTTGTAGAAAAGTGCATTTTCATGATCTTGACTTAGGTTTAGGTCCTTGGATTTCACCATTTACAACATGCATGTTGTTTTTGGGTGAAATCCTACCATCATCATCATCAAAACTGAAGTGAATGAACATGCACACATATTTTCTAAGAGAAAGGTGTAGAAGAAGAAGGAAATGCAAGAAAAACCTTGAAAACATGGAGGAAAATGAAAGGAAATCGTGTTCTACCTTAATGAACACCACTAGATGATGAAGATTTTGAGCATCATGAGTGTTCTTGGACTTGTTTGCTGTAAAATTTCTTGGTTCATAGAGGGAGGAAGAGAGAAAATGTGTGTGAGAGTGTGAGAGAGAAATGAGAGAGAATGAGGGAAGATGGAGTGTGAGAGAGAAGAAGAATGATTTTGTGTTGGGAAGAGGAGAGATATGGGGAGGGAGATCCGAATTTTCAATGAGGAGAGAGACTCCCCACCTCTTCCATTTACTTTATATAAATTTGCCTTAATTTTTATAAATTTTCCCATTTTTTTATAAAGTGTGAATTAAGCCATGATTTGTTTTATTAAATTATTGATTTAACTTGTTAATTAGGAATAAATGTTGATAGTTTAAAATTTATTTTCCTTGAATTCATTTTCATAATTTTGATTATTATAAGATAATATTAGAAGCTTCATAATTATTTTATAGAATTTTTAAGGTTAAAGTTTATAAATGTGAGTTTTTAGGGCATTTAGGGTTTTTAGGGTCTTGAGATTTAATAAATATTTGGATATCAAGATAAATTGAATTATTTGAGATTTCAATTTATGTTAGAGTTTCATAACTCTTTTCTAGTTAAAAATAATGTTTGTAATTTATTTTTATCGATTTATTGGCATTCTATGTAGTGGTTTCGAGATTCAAGCGAAATTGAGGAATCAAGTATACTAGTCCTAGTTTTCAACTCTAACTTAAGTTCCAACGAGACTAGGACCTCATTTCTACCACTAGGTCAAGTGCATGATGCGTGTATATGATTCATGAAAAGGTGTTCGAGTCAAAGAGTGACCCGAATATCGATAGTCTCTACAGTTAAGTAGTTATAGAATTCACATATCAATGTGAAATCTATGCACACTATCCATTGATTCTAATTGTTTCCAAGTTTCTAGTAGGTTATAACTTAGCTTCTAGTTACTAAGTCTAGTATGTGTAGTGCCTATATGTGCAACTAAGTTTAGTCAAATCTAAAACCGACTCGAATTTTGACGACTGTCACATCCAATGCCCCTTCTCTTGGTAATAGTGGACTTACCTGAAGTAGAGTCATACATTTTGACTTTACCATCCTTGCGATCCTTCAGGTAGATACGACAGCTTCACATCCAATGCCCCTTCTCTTGGTAATAGAAACATGTGGACTCCTTGGGAATCACACATGGAACAATCTCAAACTTGGCCTTTCTCTTATGGTTAAAGTTTTTGACCATGGCCAATTTCTCTCCCTTAGGAGAAGAAATCATTTCTGGACTATCACCTTTGCCATTGTTAGGGTCCATGGAAATTTGGGATGCAAATCTTCCTATCAAATTTTCTTGACCAGTGCTCCAAATCATTGCTGATTCAGCAGCAATAAGCAAATAGGTAAGAGCAATAAGGGTCACATCGTGGTCTCTCATATAGTAGTCCTTAATGAACCCGCTATATGACGTAAGAAGTGATTGAAGAACCAAGTCAACAGCCAGCTTCCTTGAGACAACGACACCCAACATTTCCAGCCTGTCAATATGCAACTTCATCTCCAAGACATGAGCACATACAGACTTTCCATCTTCGTGTTTACTTGCCAATAGGGCTTGAGTGATCTTAAACGTTTCAAGTCGACAAACATGTGGGTTAGGGAGAACTATTGGAGGAGGTGGAGGAAGAGAAGTTCCACCAACGCACGAGGAAGGGATTGATCTTTCACCTTGATCGTCATGTGGAATATCATCTTCATAAGGAAAACTTTTTCCAAAAGATTCAGGAAGACCGTAGTTGTCAGAACTAAAAATCTACAAGGGATAAATTCAAGTTAATTGATTCAATCCTTAATATAACACCCAAATGAAATATTAAGGCTAGGACCCAACACAATAATTCACAATTCGGAAGAGGGATACCGTAATCCATTTGTAAATTATTTGTTGACAGGTAAATGACGATTTACCAATTCCACCATGAAAACAAAATCTTAGACGAATTAGGTTTTAAATGAAATTCCTAGATCTTTTGAGATTCATTGAACTTTTCAATGGCATGTTTAATCTCGATTATGCCCTTCAAGTTAGTGACTGGGATGCCAAGGATCACAAACAATGTGTGAATAACTATGCAAACTAGCTTGGTACTCTCGAAGTCATTTATCACCTAATCAATGTGCCGGCTAGCCACACACGCTCCATTGATCTAAGATAACCTACGAGCTACCCATTACCATCCTTCATTAGTCCATATTAGTGTGCCGGTTAACCACACACGCTCCACTAACTGACCAATAAGGTGCAATGTGCAATTTCATGGGTTAGCATCAAATTCACATTTTCCTAAAGTTACTAAGAATTGGGAATTTAGAAAAGTTTAGTTACTTGTATTTTTCATTATACTTATTAATGAGAATGTCCTATCCTACCCGTTTGGCTAACGACCCTTCACTAGTCAAGGAAGCAGTGGGTGAGAGTGGACACCCATTCAATCGCCATTTTATAGGCAATTTCCTTATACCCCCCTTATAGACCAGCTTCGTGAATGAGGCCTACTAAGGGAAGACTGAATTTTAACTTATACATATATAATATATTAGACTTTTATTTTATATAGTATAAGGGTGTATTTTAAACATTTAAAATACTAAATGGTTTAATAGATTAATAAATTAGACTCTTAATTTAATTAAATTTAAACCATGTCATTATGGATTTATTAATTATCTCTTTTAATTAAACACTTAATTAATTTTAATAAAACCATAAGGGTGAAATTTGAACTATTCAAACTCTCAAGGTTCTAAATTTAAGATTTCAAAATTAAAGCTATTTAATCAAATTTAAAGTACAAAACCACAAGGTACACTTTTGAAAATTTTCCAAAATACTAGGGTTTAAGAATTTAATATTTCAAAATTAAAACCTTTTAATCAATTTTTAAATTCCAAAACTTGAGGGCAAATTTTGAAACTTTTCAAAACTTCTTGGATCAATTTGAAAACAATTAATCATATAATTATCTATATCACAAAATTGACCTAATCTAATTTCATATAGCAAGATGATTCAAATCAAATTCTACAAATAATCAATATTTTCACAAAATCAAGTAAACATCTTAAAATTGACAATCATCATGCAATTGAATGAGGATAATCATTACCTTATCATAAAAATCGAATTTTATCAGTCAAAATAGTTTGTGGTAATGATCCTAATCCAATTCTGGCAAAAAAACCAAAAATTCTGCCAACAGAGGATCCTACTCGTCGAGTTTATGACATGGATTCGACGAGTTCATTACATATGATCCAACTCGTCGAGTTCCCTTATAGGACTCGTAGAGTACAACAGTCAGTTGCCAAAAATGACATTTTTTCAGCTTTGAAAATCAAACAATTGCATCAATATAACAGAAAACACCCTAGGCTCTAATACCACTGAAGGGTTTTGAGCACTATAACAATCCTATGGTGCACATACAACCCTAAATGCTTTGGATCTAAGTTTTCTCAAGTTATACATGCATTTTCATTTCATCCAAAGCATAAACCCTAACTAGCATACAAATATAGGATTTACAATATAAAACAAGTTAGATGAATACCTCTTGTTGTAGCTTGTGAATCTTGGCCTTTCAACAGCTTAGTACCTCAAATGTGATACCTCTAATAAGTAAGAAACACCAAAAGAAAATAGAGGATTATGAGAGAGGTTAGGAGTCACCAAAATATCGGCTAGGGTTTCACTTTGGAATAGCTTGGCCGATTTTAGGGATGATAGGGGTTGCTTTTATAGTGTGGAATTCCTAGGGTTTCATACATGTAAACCCTAATTCACCATGACTCTTCACATTTCATAGGCCCTTTGGATTAAACCGTCATGGACTCTCATATATGTTTAGTCCATCCCTAATCAACACGGATCATTATCCCAGACTATAAGTATTACTGATTTACCTAATCAGTCCCTGTAAATTTAATCAGTCTCTTTTGATCACTAAATTAATTCCAAATTAATTCTTGATCAATACCAATTAAATAATATGATTTCTCAATTAATATATTATTCATATAATATATTAATAAATCACAAATAACCTCTTTCTCAAAAATCCATCCTATCAAATTGCTCTGGTGAAGGCAACCCAAAAGGACCATGATACTATCGGGTCAAGTACATACCAATTTATAGTTATGGGCTTAGACGCTAATCCAACAGATATCTCGTCTTCTTCATTTCCTCATCTGTAGCGTACTGAAGATCCAACAGAACCCTCTCACGAAACTTGGCAGTGATCTCCGCCATTGTCTCAGTAGTATGGCGAAGGTTCTGAAACTCCCTCTCCAACTACTGCACCTCGATCGCTGGTGCAAACTCCTCCTTGAATCTCCTAACAAACTATCCCCAAGTCATGGCCACCACTGCCGTAGATCCTAAAGCTCATCCGACCTCATCCCACCAGTCACGTGCTTGGTATCTCAACAGGCATGATGAAAACCCTACCTTTTCCCCCTCAGGGAAAAAACTCATACGATGAGCATTCTCCATGTCAACGATCCAGCGTCGGCTAGCGATGGGGTCCTTAGCCCTAAAGAACTCTGGAGCTTCACAAGCCTTGAACTCCCGAAATGAGGGAGTTCGCTCTCCTAAATGACCCGAAGGGATCTCGGCCCGAAAGGCCCCGAGCCGCTCATCTAGAATCTCCATAATCCCCTCTGTGATGGTACTAAACATTACAGGAGTAAAATCCAAGATACCGAAAGTGACCTCGGCTGCAATGAACTTGCGTAGCCTCTCATAAATCGGTTCTGTGCCCGAGGCAGAACCAGAACCAGAACCAAAACCTCCTCCTCGAGTGATCACTACCATACTCAAAATGAAATAGAACATATAAAAGATAAACATAAAACTCAAGGAAACTCCTAATATACAGGTATCCTTAGAATCTCCAAGGCCGTCCTTGTCTCGAGTACAGATCATGTGCTACCAATAGTACGGGCCCAATACTACCTTCCACACCTATCTGCACTTTCCTCAAGAACCATTATGAATCCTCTAATTCACCACATTGAATCCATATATAATCCCATGCTATATCACATACAAATTCTACAATGGCGTCACCTAGGAATTCCTAGGAATTCCCAATTCGACCGCCTCTACAATACTAAGAATCTCAACCAACAATGTTGGTTTCCTTATGCATGCAAGTTATACACCGAATGGGATCACATAGACTGTCAAATGATGATTCTGCCCAAAGTCCACATCCAAACAAGTAACAAGAAATTATGCTAAACCAATCATTTTAGGGCTATATGATCCTAATTGTATACAACTTTTAAAGCATACACTTAGCAATTAACTAAGCCAATGTCAATTACAAGTAACACATAGAATCTAATTCCCCTAGGCTACAAGGCATCGCACAAAGCTTGGTGAGTTCCCCAAAATATCACACACAACATACACATACGTATAATAACATGTGCATGTGTCGGATCCGTATCAACCCCCGGGTCCATATCAACCCCATGTAACAGAAAGTAGTTGTGTCGGGTCCATATCAACCCCAGGTCCGTATCGACCCCGATTCCATAATGACCCCGAGCCCAGATTGGCTCCATGCGTATATCATACAATTATACCAGTAATAGCCATACAATCACAAACATCCTACACATATGAATCAGTAGGCCGTCATTGGTGCTTTCGACCCACTAGTGTGGTGAGAAGACTCATATCAACTGAAGATATCTGAATCACACACTCGAGCTGTTGCTACTACGGCCCCTCACATTAATCATAACCTAAAATCAACTCTAATTAATAATCGGGATTTTAACCCATATATGAAGGTCCAATTCATCATTTATCATACTAAGGGCAAAAGACCATTTTTCCCTTCCCATACATGACCCAACTTGTCAAGGCCCAAAACCCCTAATGGTCCAAGGCCCAAAGATGGCCTAAATGGTTTTCTGGGAGTACGCCCGACATACCCCTTATTACGCCCAGCGTACAACTTGATCACGGAGGGGTTACGGGGCTACATCTCACTATGCTCAGTGTACTCAAGATTACACCTAACGTAATCCCCTGAAGTCTAAACTCCTATTAAGGTCTTAATTCTTAAAGAATTAACGTTCAAACTTCAGATCTAACTCTAATGAACGTCTAAAATCATAAATTTGCAACCTTTATGCCTTTACATGGCTACAAGGAGCTCAAAACTAAAACCCTAACTTATATTACCATCTAAAACTCCATAAATCTTGCATGGATGAATACAAAGGACCAAACTTGCATTTTTATGTCACCAAACACTCAGAAATTCCTGAAAAGATGACTCAAATGGTCTGGAGTAGAACATACTCATAAGACCAAGGTTTTGGGACAAAAAGGTCATAAATTGCAACCTAACAAGATCTAGCAAGGCAAGCATCAAGATTTGAACTTTATACCTCCTGGAGATGCACAAAGATTTAAGGAACATGTGAAGAAACAACCCTCCACATCAGAAAACCACATCATCGCCACAATTGGGTCCTTGAACCCATCAAAATCTGGGGGCTTTATGTTGTCAAAGTCCTAATACTGGAAGGATCTCTCCCCTCGAATCCCCGCAGCAGCAGCAACAATCACAGTAGCTGCAATAACAACAACAGCCTCATTAAGTGCAGCATAGCGATCATCAAATAGCTCAATCATAGCGGTCTTGGTAGACCCAAATAGCTCGGGAATAGAACCTCGGACAGTAGTAGCCACCTCAGTGGCAATCATATCTCGTATTTGATCGTCATTCAACCCCGACCTATCCTGGCCACCCACTCCGGATCCATAACCAGATCATCTTGTAATCACCATACTGAAAAATGAACCAAAATATATCAGAAATGCCATAATTCATACCATCACAGATAGACTAAACCTTCAGATTTTGTGACTTCCTTGCTACACGTACAGGTCCTGTGCTTCCAGTGCAACGAGCCCATACTACCATCCACACATACCGTATTTGTCTCAATGGATGTAACGCCCTGATTTGAATCGTTTCTCATTTCGAGTTGGTGATCAGGGTGTGGGTATTGTTAGGCTTAGTACCCATGAAGAATTGATTTTTGGGTTCTTTTGAAGGTGGATGGTGTAATTTGGATGATCGGGGTGTCCAACTTGTGTTTTGGAACTAAAGGGGCATTTTGGCAAAATCCCAGCTCGGGCCTTTATGGAAATTGTATTTTTGTTCAGGAAATCCTAAAGAAGAATGAGTTGATAGAAGTGTAGAGCATCTCGTAACCTATTTGTGGATATAAGGATCGTCGTAATTGGGTTTATAACGAAGGAGTTATGGCCTTCGGAAAATTGCAAGGTTTAAGGCAAAACCTTTGTACGTAGGGCGTACATAAGAAGTGCGCGGGGCGTACTGTTGCGAAGCTATGTACATTGGGCGTTCCTCAGAGTATGCATGGCATACAAAGGCGAAGGATCGGGAAGTTGGGAAGAGTACGCTAAGCGTACTAGGAGTACGCGGGGCATACTCCAAAATCATGCAAACCCTATTTTAGGGATTTGGACCCTATTTAAGCTCCTTATCTCATAACATAACCCTAATATCTTCAGCCTCCATCCCTCTAAACACTAGAAATCGACCCTTAGCCTCATTTGAGTGATTCTTGAGCTTGGTATGTGCTTGTTGGGTGTCTTGAGAAGGAGAAGAAGAAAAGAATCATGTGGAGTTGTGGTTTGAGCTTCTAGATCTAAGGGTATCTTTCCATTTGCAAGCCTCCAAAGGTAAAAAGCTTTGACCTTGATGATCTTTGTGTTTGGATCTATTTCTTGGTGTTCTTTGTCATTGTTAAGTCCTTTGACGAAAATGTGAGCTTTTGATCTACTTCATAAGTAGTCGAGGTTAGATCTAAGTTCCACCAATGTCCCTTGTTCATAAAAATGGAAAATTTATGAAAGGTTTGGTCCATGCATGTATTAAGCTCTTATTTAGTCCCTCATTTAAGTGTTGAGTCCCAATAATAAGTGTTTGTGAGTAAAGTTGGAAACTTTACTGGTTAAGACCTTGGATAGGGACCAAATCTAGGTGTTGGACATCTTGACTTAACCCATTAAGAGAAAAGTAAAGGTTTTTGACCTCCTGACTAGTACGTTGGGCGTACGAGGAGGTACGCTCAGCGCAACGCGATGTTTGTGCTTCAGGTGGTTGTACGTTGCGTTTTATGGTCGAGTGCGCGGGGCGTACATCTTCAGTACACTGTGCGTACTCCCCAGAAGGGCGTTTTGGGCATTTGAGGTTTGGGCCATTATTGGGTTTTCATAGTTTGGGCCTTGTTGGGCCATTAGATCCTTTTTGGACTTCTGATTGGTACCTTTTGGGCTCTTTTGGATGTTAGGCCCATAAAGGGGGTTTGGGGGCCCAATTTCGAAAATGGGCCATAATTGGGCCTTGGGTGTTTATATAGAAGTTAGGCCTTTTTAATTATTGGTTTGGGCTTGGGCCTTGGGCAAAGCATAGGGAAGGGTAAAAATGTCTTTTACCCTTGTTTGCACTCTTAGGGTGAGTCGTGACCCAATTATTAATTTGATGTTTTTGGGAAATTGATAGCGCGGGGTTGTTAGCGGATCTGCAATCAGAGATTATCTGTGGGTTTCAACTAATTGAGGTGAGTCTTCTCACTATATCAATCGGTCAAAGGCACCAATGCCGACCCATTACTCGATATGTGGTCTTAATAGTTGGTATGCAATGGTTTTGTTAGTTAGTATGTAATGACTTATTTGGAATGCTAGTTGTCTCTGTGATGCTTGCATGAAAGAGCATGGGGTAGCCCAAGTCACTTGGTTATAAGACCATGGGGGAGCCCATGACAATCCAGGTAAAGACCATGGGGGGGAGCCCATGGCACCTGTATGTATGTCGCATGATATTTTGTGGTTGTATTTATGAGGTATTTTGGGTAACTCACTAAGCTTTGTGCTTACAATTTTCAGTTTATTTTTCAGGTACTTCCAGTTTTCAAATGGAAGAGCTCGGGATGATTGTAGAACACATACCACATGTTTCCGCATTCTTTGAATTACTCTTATTTGTTGATGTTTTTGCTAAATCTTGGTTATCCTGGTTTGTGGGAAAGATATGTATTAACGATTTATTAATCTAAAAACAAAAAAAATTATGTCATTATTTTTGGGACGTTACAAGTTGGTATCAGAGCCTTGGTTTGAGGGATTCGTATATACTCTCGGGTGCATCTGAACTCAAACCGAGGATTTGGTAAAGTTTTCAAAAGAAAATCATTTTTAAGAAAAGAGTTTTCTAAGATAAGAAAAAGGTGTGGTGCATGCAATCATCCGAGCTCAAGTAAATTTTCCTAAAATACCCATACGTGCTATCTGATATGATTTGATTTATGAATGTTTGAATCGCATGCTAGTTAGGGCTAAGGATCTGCTCAGTTTTTGCATGATAGAATGCTAGGAGAGATGCATTTGTATGTCTACGGTATGAGCTGGTAGGCTTGCATGCTAGTGCTGATTAGTTAAAGGTAGATTGGCCTGATATGTGATGCCCTGTAGCCTTGGGAGTATTGGATGATATGCTGATATGAGAATATCTATTACAGTCAGTAATTTCTAAGTGTATGCTTTAAAAATTGTATGCGGTTAGGGTCATATAGCCCTAGAATAATTGATTTGGCCTTCTTTCATGTTCCTTGTCTGGTTGTGGTTCTAGGGTAGAGTCTGTTATTCGACAGTCTATTTGATCCTGTTCTGTGTATAATTTGCATGCATAAGGTAACCGACAGTAAGGGTAGAATTTCTAGCATGAGTTGTGGTGTGTGGGCTAAGTGTCCTATGATCAATCTATGGATTGGAGTGTTACTGCAAGAATGTTGCTTGCTTTGTGCTTTGTGGAACTCTTAGGTGATGGGAGTCAGCTACTAAGTTAATATGTTGGTATTGATGAGGTGGGTGACTGGAATTATGGGGAGTTCTTCAGCAGCTGATGGCAGGGTGAGGTCGGGAACCTAGGAGAGCGTAGGAAGTGTTGTAGTGGGTTTAGTCGCGTTGTTTAGTGAGCCTTTGGTTCATCAGTTTGATAAGGTGACTTAGAGGATTCAGGATGATTCTTGAGGAAAGTATGGATACGTGTGGAAGGTAGTATTGGGCTCGTACTACTGAAAGCACAGGATCCATACTCGAATCGGGGAGATTCTTGGAGAATATAAGAAGCTTGTGGAAGAGGATTCTTGGGTATGTTCGGATCATTTGCAAGTTGTATTTCAGTTTGGTGATGAGCAACCAGAAAGGAGGTGCTGGTTCTGGTTCCGGATCAGGTGTGGATACTGATCCGATTAGCGAGCATAAGCGGGAGTTCATCTCGTCTGAGATTACTCATGGTATTTTGGAGCAGACTCCTGTGATCTTTGCTTCGGTCAAGGGGGGTATTTGGAGATCATGAATGAGCGCTTGGGCGCGTTCCGTACTGAGGCTATGGCCATCGTTGGAGTTCGCACTCTTTCTTTCCGTGAGTTTCTTGCGTGCGGAGCTCCTGCATTCTATGGGGAGAGGGACCCCATTGCCAGTAGGAGGTGGTTAGCGGATATGGCTAACGTGTTCAGGATGAGTTTCTGCCCCGAGGAGGCGAAGGTCAGATATGTTTCCTGCGCATTGTAGGTCAGTGCACATGATTGGTGGGAGAAGGTAGGATGTGAGGTCGGTGATGATGCAGTTGATACCATGTCGTGGGATGATTTTTTGACTGGGTTCCAAGCTGAGTTTGCACCGGTGATTGAGGTGCAACAGTTGGCAAGAGAGTTTTAGGATCTCCGCCAGACTACTGAGACTGTGGAAGAGATCACTGCCAAGTTTCGAGAGAGGGGGGCAGATCAGTTGCATGTAGTGGAGGGTCCCGGGAAGAGACCCAACACTTCTAATCAACATTTGAGAGGCCAACAGGGCCGGAGTCAGGGAATCACATGCGGGAAACTACACGATGGAGCTTGCTCTTTCAGAGGTATGGGTTGCTACAAGTGTAGCAGAATTGATCAGGTCAGTATGGATTGTCCCAGGGGGCGTTATGTTTCCTCTGCGACCAAGTGGGCCACAAGAGGGTCATATGTCCGTTGAGGAGGGTAGGAGTAGTGGTGCACCTGCTTCGACTATTTTGCAGAGTTCTGATAGTCGTGAGGGTGGGGCAAGAGCCCCAGCAGAGAGGAGCCATACATTTCAGTGTCAAACGGGGGAGGCCAGTGCTTCAGCTAGGTGATATGGCGGGTATGCTATCTTTTGGTTTTCTTCGGTTGTTATTAGTATTTATGTTGTTATGGTGTTTTGGGTAAGCGTTATCATTGGTTTGATTCTCTGTTATTGTTAGGTTATATCTTCGAGAATCATTATATGCCTTTTGCATGTCGTAAACCATCATTAGGTTATTGAGGGGTTGTATCTCGTGTAGCGGGTTCCAATGTGTTCAGTCGTTATTTTGGTTTTTGGTCGAGATCGGTTTGGGGGTATTGTGTGGAAAGTCTATGGACATGATTCAAGGGGTTAGTTCTCCAGTATCGCCAAGGTTTAGTGGTTTTAGTATTTGTTCTGGTAGGAGTGATGGTTGCCTATGGAAGAATTGTTGGGTTCAAACACTACCGTTGCTAGGGGAGGAGCGGTAGCAGGAGGATAGTGGTGTCAGTTGCACGAGTTGTTTGGTCATTGGATATGTCCAGGGAGTTTCATATTTTCTTAGGTTGCAATCGATTACGATTTAGTGATTCTTCGAGAGGGGAGTTGGGATGAGGATTCATCAGTTCAGGACAAGGGTTATGGGTTTTAGTCGCCAACATATGAACTCAGGGAATTTGTATGGTATCATGACAGGTGATTTGGATTATCAGACTGGCTAAAATTTCAAGAGTATTTTTCAGGGTTTCAGGAGTTGGGCGATCATTGAGTTTGGCTAGCAATGGAACGCTAGTATTAGTTAGCACGGGTTATAGGCAGTTCATGCTATTTAAGGGAGATGGGTCGGAGATCCATCAGAATTTAGAGGTGAGAGAGCTTCGTCGAATCCAAATGGAGGAGAATTAAGTGGTTGTTCAGATTGAGGTTGTATAGGTGGGAGTTTAGGAAACTCCCAACTGCTGGTTGGCGTCTCCTTTATTATGCATAGTAGACTTGTGGTTAAATCCAGGTTGAGGGCTTCGGAATTTGAAGTATATCCCGAACACATGCCAAGATGCAGTTGGATGTAGGTTCGACTTGGGATGCATGGAGTTGGAATGATTAGGGTGTGGTAAGGCCATGGGTGGTAACCATGGTTGGTTGATGTGTTGTAAGACCGCGATGGGATTGTATCATTCACCAGTTCGAGGTAGACTATTGTTAGAGGTGGTCACAAGCGTGGAGGGGGAATCAGTTCGTGCCATGGGCACGTCGGTCAGGATTGTCGAGAAGTATTCTTTGTTTTAGGTTGAAGACCATTGGGGTCCGAGGCGGAGTTGGGCCTGTGTAGATCTTGATGGGTGGGGATCGTGGGCGAGGCCCATGTGATTATGGAAAAAAGGTTGGACTTGGCAGAGACCGGTGGGTCAAGGTTTTGGATATTGAGTTGCAGGATCAAGTGAGTGGTCAGTGTGTGGCGCAGAGGGGTTTATAGGTTAGGTAGCTTTATTGTTTGGCCTCTTGGGAACCTGGTGGTTAGACCAGGTGCGAGACTGGTAGTCTCAGATATGGTTTGGGAACATTTATATATCGGTCAAATGAAGGGTCATCGGGAATCAGAAGGTTTGGTGTGAAATGCAAGTGCATACTTGTGAATCTCGGGTCATGAGTTAAGTATCGAGTGGTTTCTGGTTGAGATCTCGAGTTGGGAATCACGAGTGTTTTGTGCAGGATTTTTTTTCAGTGGAATAAGAATTGGGGCATCTATATGCCGAGGGCATCAATCACAGGGTTCAAGGGTAAAGAATGGATTCGGTTGGATGGTAGATCAAGCTCTTATGATTGTGTCTTGGATTGATTCTATTTGTGAAGGGTATTAAGATAAGTCAAGGCAGTATTATTGATTTGGAATTCGTGGGTGGAGTTGCTTGTTATTCAGAGCATATGCTAAGTCGCTTGCAGTTGGATTAAATAATCTCAGAGTGGTTGATTGGACCCTATTGCGCGGCTCTCGTATGAGTCTAACTGTTGCAGGGATGAATCATCTACTCGAAGGATTATATGAGCCTTCTGTCAAGTATAAGTGTCATGAAGCAGTATAAGGTCGATGATTTTGGTTTCCCCATGGAAGCCTCAATGGTTGGAAGTGTTGTAAAGGTCAAAAATGTTGTAATTAGTCGAAGTATATTTTGCACTCTTCGAATGTTTTGTAATCTATTTTACTAAGGCGCTTTTATTCGAAGCTTAAGTGTCTATGTCTTAGTATATTTTTTGTACGCTTTCTGATTCCCATAAATAGGGATATTTACTAGAGTTAGATAAGAGTTTTTACAGACCTGTCTTTGTTCTCTGTAAACATTCGAAAGCGTAATAGAGCTGAAACAAGATCATATTTACATCCGTTGTTCAATCTCGCATTCTTACTTCAATTTTAACGCTGATTCATTTTATACTCGATTCTTTGGTTCATCAATTGGTATCAGAGCAGGAATCACATATGTGATCTGATTTTCATCTATTCAAAAAGTTTTTGAATCAACTTTTTGGTTCAAAAGTTTCCGCACTTTTTGTTAGTGAAAAATTTGTCTAGATTTTAGGTTGTGATTTGATTCTGCATTTGAATTGTTGAATCGAGTGTTCTTCTTATAATTCCGATTTGATTCAACTAGTTTGTTTTCAAATTATCAAATTTTCTTAAAAATTCTCAAAATCACCTTCCGTACAACAATGGCGAGCTTCAATCTCAATTCAATGACCTCGTTTTCTCATTTGTTAGGATCATCAACCAAAATTCCAATGCTGATCCCTAAATACTATGATCAGTGGGCTGATCGTATGCAGGATTATCTGAATGGTCTTGATGAAGAATTATGGTCATGTGTCACTGGAAATGTCAATGTTCCGGTGAATGTTCAAGAAATTGGATCATCTTCTGCAAGTTCTGGTGTTGAAAATCAAACTGATCGTCTGAAGAAACTGGAGAAGAGATGTATGAGGGAATTACGAGGAGCTTTACCTCCGGTTGTATACAATTACGCAGGAGTTGTACAACTGCTAAGGAGATCTGAAACAATCTGAAAGAAAAGTTTCAAGGAAGTGAGAAGACGAAAATCAATTCAGTCAAACAGTGCTTGGTTGAGCTGAAAGATTTCAGACAAAAAGAAGGTGAAACAATTGAAGTGTACTATGATCGTCTAAAAGAGTTAATCTACCGTTGCAATCGCTATGGAATCACCAGGGCTTCAATGGAATTCAATCTCATCTTTGTGATGGGTCTTCGAAAAGAATGGAGAAGCGTGAGTATGATGGTGAAGAATCAGCAAAGTTTTGATACATCATCTATCAATGATTTGTACAATTAGTTGAAGACACACGAAAGTGAGGTTAATGAAATAGCTGAGGAATAGAAGCTGAGTTTGGGAGGTCCATTGGCACTTGTGTCTAAGATATCTGAGAAAGAAGCTGAAAAAGGTGATTCAGAGGAAGAAGAGGGATTCATCATGAATTCGTATGATGAGGCAATAGCATTTTACTCGAATAATCGTGTTAAAAAGTTTTTCAAAAAGCCGTTCAATCCGAATGCTAAGCATGCTGAGGTAAAAGGAAGTGTTGTGAGTAAAGCTGTTGTTGAGGAGAAAAAGAAGGTTGAGAAGAAATATTCGAAGGTGTCTGAAGGGAAGAGTGAGAAGAAGCTGAAAGGTGATGCTGGAATAGATTGTCATTATTGCAATGGAGCCAATCATCTTGCGAATGATTGTATGCTTCGGAAGAAGGATGAGAGGAAGAATAAAGTAAAAGATGAGGCTTATTACTCAGAGAGGCTTGAGGAGGTTCGTGCGAAAGCTAAAAATTTGTCGCTGGTCGCAAGGGGTGAACAGGAGGAAGATGGAACTTATCAAATCTGGTCATCTAGATCAGACGATGAAGAAATGAGGAATCCAACACATGGAGCAATGTATGCGAAGATGGAGGAGGACTCAGATGAAGAGGAATTCGAAGTAAAAGGTAGATGCTTCGTATCCAAGGCAGAAGACAAATCTCCAATGACAACAAAGGTACGTAATATTCTCGAATCTTTTAATATTCCTACACATGCTTATGACTCTGAACTAATATCTTTTGATGAGACTGTTACTTATTTTGATTCAATTGTTATGTCTGCTAGCAATGAGGCCAACAAGTTGTCCATGTAGTTATTAGAGACCAAAAAGCGATTAGACATGAAAATAAGTAAATTTGATTGTTTAGAATTATAGATAATGAATATTATGTGTGATAGGGATACTTTATCAAATGAAGTCAAACTTTTGCTAGCACAAAGAAACATATACTGTAATTCTGCTAAGAGACTATATGGCAAATTAACTGATTTACATCATTGATGTGAAATAAGTAAAGAGCAACATAGAAAATTACTGCCTTTTCTAGCATACGAAAGAGCTAAGGTAGATAATATTTCGTATGATTGTGAGAAAATAATAGCTGAATTCGACAAAGTTCCTGATGATAGATATAAATATGGAATTGTCAAAATTAATGATTGTCTTGATGCGGATGAATTAGTTAACATAGTGAATGATACTTTGACTAAATCCGAACAAATCCAAATTTTGAAAAAGACTGAGAATTCAACATCTGATTCTCAATCTAATTTTGCTGATATTGAAGATAATTCTGACAATTTAGTGAAATTAGTGATCTTGAGGATGTTGATTGTTCCCAGTTGTCTATTGTTAATGTTGCATCAACATCTAAAGGGAAAGAAAAAGTTAAGGATTTGATGGTTAAGATAGAAACTGATAAACCCTCAACTTCGAAAGTTTGTGATTTGGACTTCGTGGACATCAGAGATAGTCAAACTGATGATAGTGATGATGAAAATGAAGAGAAAATTTCGAAGAAAAAGAAATCTTCAAAGGAAGACGAAATTCCTCGAATTGTGGTTGATCAAGTGTATGGTGATACACAAAAGTTCGAAAAAGTGATGATGAACAAGGTGCTCACTTTCTTGAAACGAATATTGTGGTTTATCCAAATTTCAAGTGTACAGATGATGTCATTTTTCCAAATCAAGTATTCGTAACTACTAGAAATGTTAAGAATATCAAACCAGAATTAAAGAAGTTAGTTGAAGAAGATAATTTGAAAACAACTGATGAAGGTTTCTTTGCAAATCAAAGCACAGTTGAAAACAACCTAACAAAGAATTCGTACGTTTTTCAACGTCAAAAACCACAAAGAAAATGGGTTGAAAAATCAAAAATTGAAAAAGAGATTTCAAAACCAGTTGTAGTGGAAAATGAAAATGTTGTCAAACTAAACTCCAAGGAATTCAAAGATCAAATTGACAAATTTTCGAAAGAAAATAACATTTCAAAAAGACAAGCAAGGAAGAAAATATTTTGGCAGACTATTGAGTCTCAAAAGATGTCAGATGAAACGACAAAAACTGATTCAGCAACTTTTTCAGACAAAAAGAAAAAACCCGCTCAAACAAATAAATATATGTCTGAATCACATTCACTCAAAAATGTTTTCAAAGCTAAAAATTCATCTTTTTCAATAAATAAACAACCTTCATCTCAAACAAATCATTCAAGGTCTGAAGTGAATAAACAACCAAAGTTTTCGAAAGTTTCAAAAACTACTATTCCAAGGAAATTCTCAAATGAATCAAATCCACCACAAATATTCTCTCAACGTCAACATTTTAAATCGACTGTTGATACATCTTATGCTCAATCTTTTCTAACAAAACCAAAAGTTGATTTCATTCCTATAAAGCCAAATTTTCCTAATCATACGAAGAAACTGTTGGGTTTTGAGCATTCTAACACTCCTATGGTGTACATGCAGCCCTATAAACCTTGGATCTATGTTTTCTCTATTATACATGCAAATATTAACTATTCCAAGGTTTCATCCTAACTAGCATATTATGAAGCACCTATACTACAAAGTTCTAGTTAGATGACATACCTTTTGATGTAGCTTGATGTCTTCAAGCTTTAAGAGCTTAGCCCCAATAGTGTGGAAGCCTCAAATGGAATCACAAATCACCAAAACACCTTGAAAGAACTTGAGAGAATATGTATGCACACTAAAATCGGCCAACTCTTATTTTCACACACTTGTGCCAATTTTGTGAGCCAAGGACCCCTTTATATATTATGGAGGATTAGGGTTACATCCATGTAAACCCTAATACCCATGACCTTTCATTTACATAGGATCCATGGGTTAAAAGCTCCATGGACCATCCATGAAAGCTTAGCCCAACCTAAATGAACTTGGCCCATTCCATATATATAAGAGTCCATATTTAATTAGTTCTTTTTGATCACTTAATTAATTCTAAATTAATTCTTGATCAATACTAATTAAATAATATGACTCCATATTAATATATTAGAACTTATAATATATTAATATAAATCATAAATATACTATTCTCAAAAGACTATCCATATAAATTGTGCCGGTGAAGTGCAACCCAAATGGACCATGCCGGGTCGGGTCAAGTACATACCAAATATAGTTATGGACTTAGACATTAATCCAACAGTCTCCCACTTGGATAAGTCTAAAACTATTATTGAGTATGACTTCAAAACCTAACTGGCAATCGTAGCTCTTAAAGCCGCTGTCGAACTCTGACCTTGTCAATGACTTGTCCATTAGATAAGGGATCATATATTCCTCCATTCTAGATATCATATGGACTGAGACATGGATTATAATCATTCTCTATGTCCATTTGTTGTTTCCCGATTTTCGATTTATGATGACTGACTGATTGAACAAATCAAATCAGTCCTGGCTTGGCCAAGCACTCACATGTGTCATCGCTAAATCATCGAGGGGCCCACAGATATCGCTTTTATCCCGAAAGTAAAAGGAATGGATAAACTTCGACTCATATGGCTTGTTCTACTACTTGTTGAATCATACACAAAGGCACGTTTTATAACATCGAGTTACCAAATGCGTTTTCGTGCAATCAATGTATAACCAACTCATAGTAACAACTCATATCTCTAGGTTTGAAGAATATAAGATATTATCGTCTCATGATCACTCGTGATAAAATCCATGAAGTGATTCAAATGAGCGCGGGTTGAATCCAATACTCAGAACTTATGAGCAGTCATGAGTGTTGTAGCACCACTTTGTCCACCAACTTGGACCTCTACAAACCAACCCATGACAGTCTTGATTTATATCTACTTCCAACATATGACCTACTGTGGATGGTTTGAATGACTTAATCATTCAGGAAGAGCGACTTAGTTATTATGGAAGTCAAAACATGCAAAGTGAAACACAAGAATAAATGAATCAAATATGGTATCAAACCCTATGAATATAAATAAACACTTTTATTTATCACCATAATGATTACTCATTATTCATTGTTTCGGTTTTATCAACTTTAGACTTGAATTAAAAACACTAGTTGTCCCATGCTCCAAGCATGTACACTATGTTTTTCTTAAACAATAGCTTTGCCATACACCAAGTATGCACTCTATGTTTGTCTATGATCCTTACTTTGTGAAATAAACCAATTGAACATAATTTCAATGATTCTAATTTCATACTCCCAAATCCTTATCGAAAAATGTGAGAATTTCAAATTCCTATCATTTATCGAAATCTGTTTAGATTTTAAACTTATATGCACTGACCCTCCTGTAATGAATATGTACAAAGTCACAAAGACTTGTCAACAGTCATTATAAGGTATTCCAATGGAGATCAACTCCATGGAAACTAAGTCTCATATTCAAAGTACATTGCTTTGGACATGCTTCTTGCATTAAGTTTTCTAATCTTACACAGATAACTTCCACCTATGGAGACAACTCCATATTCTCATTTTGACTATCACTTCTGAATAAGAGATGCCTCTTTTCAGAATATCTCAATATGGTCCTTCCAAAATTAGCACTATACTTCCAACTGTCCCTGAGCAACCAATCTTTGGTAAACCTCAGATTGTCCTCGACAATTGCTTAATCATTTTAGTCATATCCAATTCTAGACCTTTTCCCTTCTTAATGCCTCTGGGCATTTGGAAAAAAATGACAAATATTATAGCACATGCAATCGATCCTGTACCCAAAGCAAATGGTACACGATTCATGACGTCTCACATAAAGACATGATTCTAGACCAGTCTTTTGCTACAATATTTTTATTTGCCATGTTTTCAAAATTTGACTATGAAGAGGGATGCCGTAATCATAATCGAATTTTGAGAACGCAATATCTAGAATTTCCTTAAGTTGAACCAATCCAACATGAAATTCATATATATATTCTTGACTAAAGATGATTAAGGTCTCAATCTAAGCCTTTAGAACTGAAATGAAGTATATCCTCTCCCTTAATTATAGCAAAACAACTTTTTCAATCCCTGCAGCCTCACGAATTGAAACTTTTGTTTTCTATAATTAACATTGCTAACTTGCAACACTAACAATAATTATCATGCTCCCACTAACATGATGATTATTAGCATAACACTTATGCTCCCACTAGCTTTGACATGTACTCAGAAATCAGCTGGACTTCTAGAAATTAATACTTTATTGACTTTCTTACCAAAGTTCAGATTTCTGATACGAGATGCTTTGATAAAACTTTATCAAAATCATACACCTTTCCTTAGATAGCATGCATGTGTGTCTAAACGATTTCAGAACTATGAAAAGGGATGCCGTAATCATAGTCTCAATTGTTTAGACCTTTTGCCATCTGCTTCAAATCTACTTGGTGGAAGTGTTTCCTCACCATCATTTTCATGAATCGGAGAGAAACCTTATGACCCTTAGATTTTATGGTGTATGTGTTCTTATCCATGTGAATCGTCAAAACCATAGTCACAAGACAAGGATAATGACAAATCCAAACTCATATGGACTGAACTTATGCAATCTTAACTTCTTGCCACCTGGCAGTACATGGCCTGCCATTGCTTCCAAGTTGTTATGCAACCAATTGAGAACTTTCAGAACTCCTACGCAAAGCCAACTTTAACTGGAATGGGTACAGAATATGTCAACACGATAGGTTATAAACCTCAAGTCGTGTGCTAGTGAAGAACCTCGGGTTTTATTCTTGATTAGTTCTTGAAATTCTTTTTAGGATCTTTAAGACTCCCACTATCCTCTTGACAAACACTTCACACAATTGGCCTTAGTTGGTCTTTGTTTTATCCAAAACATCACAACTTACCAATTTCAAATGTACAAGAGTAGGACACTTTTACTCTTACATTTGACAAGTGTTTTAAACCTTTCTTTAAGATATATCACTCAAGTTATAATCTTGGAGTATGACTCTAAGAATTGTTTTGGAACGAAGTATGACTCATCTTCCTGATCTAACCATTTCAACAATTCATGACTCCTCTTCTTAGTCATAAGAATGCACTAAGATGACCTTTAGAGGACTAATTGTGATATGATTTCTAAATCCTTAAGATGATCACAAACATGATACTAAAGTACTCTCCCATCTTTTCAGATTTGAGAAACTTTTATCTTTCCGCCTAATTTGATTCTTCCCATTCGTTCTGCCATACATTGAGACTTTTCCAATGTTTCAGAATTATACTTAAACTTGTAAGTATAACCATATTTACTAAACTTTAGTAAATCAAATAGTCTTAACGAGCTTTGTGGTGGACATGACCAGTGCACAAGAATGTGTACTCGATCCCTTTAGTCCTTCACTTGACTCACACCTCCATGTGAACAAGTAATTAGTCTTGATTTTCCAATGCTTGAAAGTTCTCATTCATCATACTATTCAACTTGCATGATTCCAAGTTTCGGTCCAATTGAAACTTGGGTGATGAGGAACTTTCCTGATTTGGTAAATTTAGACACTACCACAAATGAAAGAATCAAATCCATTTTCTAATATTACTGTCAGTGGAATCATATAAGCAACAATTTTCCACAAATGCCATTGTAAGGATACTTCAAATAAATAAAATTAAACAATTTCCTTTTATTTTAAAACTTTGCGGAAAAACTTATCCTTACAATCCACATGGAAAATTGTTGTTATCTATTCCTTAGCAATATATCATAATTTCTTAAGCAACTGCTCAAAATTCTGATGCGATCGAAATCGACCTTCGCGATCAGAATCAGCATATACTTCCTTTAAGATTTCTCTCTATTCTTTGATTCTTAAAACATCAACATGTGACTCAGTCACATCATGTAATGAGGATCTCAGAATAGAACTTAACAGAGTTAGATAATGGGCTCTACCTGATGTAGAGTCAAACTTATTGACTTTAACATCCTTAGGTAAATTTGGCAGCTTTGCAATCAACGCCCCTTCCTTTGGCAAAATAAACATATGGATCCTTTGGTAATGGGACTATCTCAGACTTAGCCTTTCTCTTTACCATTTGGTCAACCGGGTTGACTATAGCCAATCCCTTTCCATTGGGAAGAGAATGCTTTTTCTGGATTTCCAGTGTCACCATTGTCACTGTCCATAAAGTTTTTGGGAAGTTGATCTTCTAATCAAATTTGCTTTACTATCGTTCCAAATCATTGCTGATTCAGCAGCACCAAGCAAATAGATATGATCATTAAGGTTCATGTCATAGTCTGTTTCATAGTAGTCCCAAAGGAACTCACTATGTGACTTAGAAAGTGATTGAACATCTAACTTTCTCAAGACTTTGACACCCAACTCTCCCGGCTTGTCAATATGTGACTTCATCTCTAAGATGTGATCACACATAGACCTTGCTTGCCATTAGGGCTTGAGTGACCTTGAACTTGTGGGTTAGGGAGAATAATTGGAGGAGGTGGAGGAAGAGAAGTACGACTTCCATGAGCCAAACTCGGGAAGTCATATTCATTAGGAAAGCTTGGTCTGGGAAGATCATTGTTGTCTAAACCAGACATCAACAATGGGAGAAATTCATGTAAAGTTGATTTAAGTCCTTAATATAACACCCAATATGATATATTAAGCCTAGGACCCAACAAACTATTTTATAACTTGGAAGAGGGATGCCGTAATCCAAGCTATAAAATATTTGAAGGTAGGTGAGTGACGATTCACCAATTTCCACCAAGATAAACGAAATGTATTATTAGGTTTTAATTGGTTTTGAAACTCCTAGATTCTTTTGAGATTCATTGAACTTATCAATGGCATGTTTCAATCTCGAGTGTGCCCTTCAGGTTTTGTGACTGGGATGCCGAGGATCACAAAACAAGGTGTGAAGTAACCATGCAAATATACTTGGTACCCTTAATATTTACCCCTCAATCGATGTGCCGGTTAACCACACACGCTCCAACGATACTATGATAAACATTAAGTTACCCTTTGCCTACCTTGTTAAGTCCAGGTTAGTGTGCCGGTTAACCACACACGCTCCACTAACAGCTTAAACAAAGTGCAAAATGTAATTTCATGGATTAGCACCTTATTCACATTTTCCTAAGTAACTAAGATTGGGAATTTATAAGTGTTTAGTTACTTAGTATTTATCATTATACTTATAATGAAGGGAGAATTATAGTCCTTGTCCTACCTGTTCGGCTAACGACCCTTCACCGGTCAAGGAAGCGGTGAGTGAGAGTGGACACCCATTAAACTGCCATTTTATAGGCAGTAACCTTATACCCCCCTTATAGACCGGCTTCGTGAATGAGGCCTACTAATGGTAAGACGACTTGCTCTTATACATATAATATATTAAACTTTTAATATTATAATAGTATAAGGGTGTATTTTAGACATGTAAAATACTTGGTGGTTTAATCTATTAATTAAACTAGACTTTTAATTTAATTAAACTCAAACCATATATTTATGGATTAATAATACTCTTTTAATTAAACGCTTTAATTAACTATTAATAAAGTCCATAAGAGTTAATTTGAACTATTCAACAAAACATCATAATTCCAATTATTAAACTCAAAATTAAAACCATTTAATTAATTGTTTAAGTTATGAACCCAAGAGTTTTAGAATTCAATTCTTTTTTTCATAAAAAACTTTTCTCAAATTCCAAAACTTGAGGGCAAGTTTTGTAATTCTTGAAAACCTTTGGATTCCATAACTTATGGAATTAATGGTGTTTTATGATGAAACTTTCCATGTTCCATAACTTAAGAACAAGTTATGGAATTCTTTAAAACATTAACACCAAATTTTGTAACTCCATAAAACTTTGAATCAAATTTTTTTTTTTTAAAAAAAACTTTCATATCCATAACTTATGGAAGTTTCAAAAACCCTTAAGATCACAACTTTAAAAAAAACTTTTGAGCTCCAAAATTTTATGACAAAATATGTAACTCCTTAAAACATTTAGATCAAACTTTTAAAACTAATAAAATAATCATATCATTTTATCTTTTACTAAATTTGACCTAATTCAACTCATATAACAAATGATTCAAATTTTACAAATAATTCGTTTTTCACAAAACAAGTAATTATCTTAAAATTTGACAAACGTCATGTTTTTTTTTTTCCTTTTTTTCAACTTGAAAATAAAACATTTGCATCAATATAACAGAAAACAACCCATGGCTCTGACACCACTGTTGGGTTTTGAGCATTCTAACACTCCTATGGTGTACATGCAACCCTATAAACCTTGGATCTATGTTTTCTCTATTATACATGCAAATATTAACTATTCCAAGGTTTCATCCTAACTAGCATATTATGAAGCACCTATACTACAAAGTTCTAGTTAGATGACATACCTTTTGATGTAGCTTGATGTCTTCAAGCTTTAAGAGCTTAGCCCCAATAGTGTGGAAGCCTCAAATGGAATCACAAATCACCAAAACACCTTGGAAGAACTTGAGAGAATATGTATGCACACTAAAATCGGCCCACTCTTATTTTCACACACTTGTGCCAATTTTATGAGCCAAGGACCCCTTTATATATTATGGAGGATTAGGGTTACATCCATGTAAACCCTAATACCCATGACCTTTCATTTACATAGGATCCATGGGTTAAAAGCTCCATGGACCATCCATGAAAGCTTAGCCCAACCTAAATGAACTTAGCCCATTCCATATATATAAGAGTCCATATTTAATTAGTTCTTTTTGATCACTTAATTAATTCTAAATTAATTCTTGATCAATACTAATTAAATAATATGATTCCATATTAATATATTAGAACTTATAATATATTAATATAAATCATAAATATACTATTCTCAAAAGACTATCCATATAAATTGTGCCGGTGAAGTGCAACCCAAATGGACCATGCCGGGTCGGGTCAAGTACATACCAAATATAGTTATGGACTTAGACATTAATCCAACAGAAACACAATTTGAAATTTTCACATGAAAAAGGGATAACTTCAAGGAAGAATATTGATCATTGGCTTGAAGGCAAAGGAAAAATGTATCAGTCGAGTACCTTTTCAAAGGAGAAAATTCACGAAGCCTATGAGAAGTATGTGAATACTTCATCAAACGGAAGTTCATCTTCTAAGGATTCGAACATATCAGTCAAAGCATGGAAACCAGTAGTGAAAGCAAAGAATGTACAATCACAAACTCAGAATACGAAGGGTAATGTCAATGAACATCCGAAACACTCAAAATCTTATGTTTCCGTTCCTATAAATGATGATGTGAACTTAATTGATAGTCTCAAAACCAAAGTTTGTGATTGGGTTAAAAGTTCTTCATTACATTCAACATTGAAATCTAATTTCCAAGGACCCAAAAAGTCTTGGGTACCTAAATTTTTTCACTGATTGCAGGTACTATGTGACGAGCAATACGATAACAAGTGGTATATTGATAGTGGTTGCTCTCGTCACATGACTGGGAAAAATGAGAATTTACGAGATTTTTGAAGCCTAAAGAATGCTGGAGTTGTGAAATTTGGTAACAATCAAAAATGCCAAGTCAAAGGATATGGGAAGATCACGAACGGACAATTCACAGTGAATCGTGTTGCTTATGTTGAAGGTCTTCAACGTAACTTGATAAGTGTTTCATAACTTGTTGTGGGCACTGGCAACCAAGTTCTTTTCAACGAAGAGGGAAGCATCATTTCGAATGTCAACACAAAAGAAGTTTTGCTAAAATCAAAAAGGAAAGGTGACATGTTCACTTTGGACATCAATCCAATAATAGGCAAACCTGCTGTATGTCTTCTTTCGAAAGCTTCATCAGACTTAAGTTGGCTTTGGCATCGAAGACTTTCACATCTCAACTTTCGAAACATCAACAAACTTGTTGTAATTGTTGATGATTTTCACCCAACAAGAAACGATACATTTTAGTAATTGTACATTTTAGTAATTGTTGATGATTTTTCAAGATTCACGTGGGTTTATTTTCTCAGGCTTAAATCCAAAGTTGCACAAATCATGATTGACTTTATCAAAAAGATGCAAAACAATGTTGAAGAAGAATGTTCGAAAAATTAAAAGTGATCATGGAACTGAATTTAAGAACAATGTTCTTGATTCATTTTTGGTAGACAAAGGAATTTCACATAATTTTTCATCTCCATACACACCACAACAAATTGGTGTCGTTGAACGAAGAAATAGATCTCTATGCGAAGCAGCAAGGACTATGCTGACATATGCGAATCTTCCACAATATCTTTGGGCTGAATCAGTATCCACCGCATGTTTTACTCAAAACAGATCGTTCATCCATCGGCGTTTTAACATCACTCCATATGAAATTCTCAACAATCGAAAACCTAACGTGAAATTTTTCCATGTTTTCGGATGCAGGTGCTTTATTATGAATCTCAAGGATAATCTTACAAAATTTCAAGCTAAAGCAGATGAAGGGATTTTCTTGGGATATTTGCATAATTCAGTCGCATATCGTGTGTTGAACAAAAGAACACGAAAAGTGGAAGAAACTTTTAATCTTACATTTGATGATTATTATATTAAACAAATTGAAACTCATTGTGAAAATCATCCTATTCTAAAAGAAATACAAGATGAATCTGAACCTTCGCACTTGTTGGATATTGATTATGATTTAATTTTTGGTATTTCAGATCATGCTGTTGATGCTGAAATTAATGCAAATGATAATCATCTTCCTGAATTAACGAAGCTTACTGATGATTCAACATCAACTTCTCAAGATATAGGCGAAAGTATGCAAAATAATCCAGTGGAGGGGGAGCACTTGGATTCGAACACTCTAGTTTAGGAGGAGCATTCTTTCGAGGGGGAGAATGAGAGATTAAATGCTGATGTTGAGGGGGAGCATTTAGAAAACAATGAAAATAATAATGATTTTGATGATGTTTGTTCGATTGCAGGTTCAAAGAATGATGATTTATATGAAGATGCTCTTTTGGAATTTGATCCAGCTGATCCGCCAATGGAAAAATGGACAAGAGATCATCCGAAGGATCAAGTAATTGGGAATCCGCAAGAAGGTGTTTTAACAAGAGCTCAAATTTGTGCAAAGAATGAGATATTGAATACTCATCAAGAATTTTGCATGTTCAATGTTTTAATCTCTAAAATTGAACCAAAGACAGTTAAGATTGCAATGGAACACTCAGATTGGGTTGTTGCGATGCAATCTGAATTGTCTGAATTTGAACGAAACAAGGTTTGGAGGTTAATTCCTAAACCTGAAAATGTTTCGATTGTCGGGTTAAAATGGATTTTCAAAAACAAAACCGACAAAGATGGAAATATCGTTCTAAACAAAGCCAGACTTGTTGTTAAAGGATATTCACAACAAGAAGGAATTGACTATGAAGAAACTTTTTCCCCTGTCGCAATACTCGAGGCTATTCGTATATTTCTGGCTTATGCAGCTCACAAAGACTTTGATGTTTATCAAATGGACGTGAAGTGTGCATTTTTAAATGGAGAGCTTGAAGAAACAGTTTACGTGGAACAACACCCAGGTTTTATTAACGAAGAACATCTTGATCATGTTTATATTTTAGATAAGGCAGTTTATGGATTAAAACAAGCACCACGAGCATGGTATGAAACTCTTACTTCATTTTTGAAGCAATCTAAATTTAAACAAGGATCTGTTGACCCCACATTATTTCGAAAGAAAGTTGGGAATCATCTAATGATTGTTCAAATTTATGTTGATGATATTATTTTTGGCTCAACTGACCCTGCCTTGTCTAGAGAATTCGAAGATCTGATGAAAAGTAAGTTCGAAATGAGCATGATGGGAAAAATCAATAATTTTCTTGGACTGAATATTCGTCAAAGCAGAGAAGGAATTTTTATTAATCAAGAAAAATATACGAAGAATCTGCTAGAGAAGTTTGGATTGACGAATAGCACAAAGTTACGAGTTCCTATGGCAACTGGCATAAAGTTGACACCTTCGTTAGATAAACCTGCAGTTGACCTAACTCTTTACAGAAGCATGATTGGTTCATTACTTTATCTTATAGCTAGTAGACCTGATATCATGTTCTCTGTGTGTAATTGTGCTAGGTATCAGTCAAATCCACGAGAACCACATCTCACTGCTGTGAAGAATATCTTTCGTTATCTTAAGGGAAAAATTTCATTAGGATTGTGGTATCCTTCGAAAACTGGGTTCTTTGTACAAGCTTATTCGGATGCAGACTTGGTTGGTTGTAATCTTGATAGAAAAAGTACAAGTGGCGGATGTCAATTTCTCAATGGCAAATTGGTGAGCTGGCAGTCAAAAAAGCAAACATGTGTATCAATTTCAACGGCTGAAGCAGAATATGTGGCTGCTGCTGCTTGTATATCACAAATTATATGGATCCAAAGTCAATTGCATGATTATGCAATTAATATGAAAAAGATTCCATTATATTGTGATACTCAAAGTGCAATAAGAATTTGTCATAATCCTGTGCAGCATTCGAAGACTAAACATATAGCTCTTCGTTATCATTTCATCAAGGATCACGTGGAGGATGGAAATATTAAAGTACATTTCGTGAAAACAACTGATCAGTTAGCTGATATTTTCATGAAACCTTTAGATGAAAAATCCTTTGTAAAAATTTTAGAAGGACTTGGAATGATCGATGGAAATTATGTTCCATGCGAAAAAGGAGAATGATGGTTGACCAGGAATGATTCAGAGACACTAAATAAAAGACAAAGCAAAGTCATTCAACGTTCAGAGGTTACTGTTCATAGTCAACGCTTCGACCCCTTCAAATTCGTAGATTTATCACTTTTCAAGGGTTGATAAAATTTCGTGTATTTGCAACAAGTTCATTTCGTTTGTCATTTATTTTCGAAAAATCAAAAATACAAAAAGATTTTCGTTTGTTTTGTCATTTAATTTTTGAAAAGTTAAAAATCCAAAAAGATTTTCCTTTGTTTTGTCATTTTATTTACGAAAATTTCAAAATTCCAAAATTATTTTTGTTTGTTCTGTCTTTATTTTTGAAAAATCAAAAACATCAAAAAGATTTTCTCTTTATTTCGTTCTTTATTTTCGAAAAATCAAAACAACAAAAATATTTTGTTTTTTATTTCTTTTTAGTACTTTGTTGTAGATATTCATGATGTTACACAGTGGATAATGCTTGCAGTTCTAGGGTCAGGTAAATCTATCATACGAATCTTTAAATTTTTGAATATTTTGAACTAGTTAAGTTGTACCTAGAAGCATGCTGCAGCATGTTGTCCAAAGCCTCCATTGACTCAATGTGTATGTACGAAAGTCTTAATGAAATATTTCATACGAAAATTTCTTCCCAATCAGGCTTGTATTCACATTAGTCTCTTGAGCTACCTGACTCTTCTCACAATGAGTTAAGAGTTTACTGTTTTGTCCAAATATAACAGAGGTACATTTCGTGTCTTTCATCCAAACAGTTCTTACACGATCACACACGACGACATATGTCCGAGAGGTCTCTGATCCCACCAATCGAGACTTAGACATATCAAAAATATGTGTTCATGATCTGACATCATGAGACCGTGATGAAAGTGAAACCCAGTTTTCTAAACTTTTCAGGAATTGACGAGGAACTATGTTCCAGATTTTCACGAAACCTTTGTTTTAGTACCCAGATTTGAAACTTCAAATCATATTCATTTCGTATGAGTGGTCTTGATCAAACATTCGAAACCCATGATGTTTGCTACCCAACAAGATCCAGCAAATTTTTTTTCATGAATATGATTTCCGTTTGAGTTTCATTCGAAATCCAAAGTCACTTAAAATTTTTCAAAGCAAACTTGTCACTGACTACACTGGTCAAACAAGTAATTTCAGTTACAATTTATCACTTTATGTTTAGGATGATATGTAACGAAATTTTTATAGCTACCCATGAAACCTTATAAAAGAAGCCCTTCGATACTTCTCTTCAAGTATTCGATTGTATTTCACGGGAACATACACAAGCTGTTGATCATCTCTCTTGGTGATTAACGAAGCAATCTTTGCCCGGGGTTTTATCTGCCTTCGTGTCAAATTGATATTTTGACATCACAGTATCCCAAATTTTTCTTATTATTGCTTCTTGTCTAAATTCTTTGGAACACTGCACTCACAAAATCCTTGAGGTTCTGAGTAATACCAACTCAGGCTGATGATTTCAAACATCTGGCATATGACATCACTTTTCATCCCAAAAGTGAAAGAGCCTTTCCTCCATCCGAAGGATGCTGACGGTTACTATTCCTTGACGAGACACGAACAGTCTGTGGGAGGAGAAGTTTCCTTGTTTCAAGGAGATATGACTGTTACTTTTTGACACCTGGAAATTTTTTGGCAGACTGATGTGACTTTTAAGGTGCCACGTCGGATATCATTAATTGCACATCCCGCTTCAAATTCAAAATTCTAGGGTTACATATAAAAGGGGATTCAAGGGTCTATTATCAGTTTACGCGTTCAAAGGAAAAATTCCCAATTCTCTCTGATCTTCAAAGCTTTCAAACGCTAACAATGGCGACTTCTGTTCATGTCGATGCTGACCCTTCTCAAACCACTGAAGATGTGATTTCATTACCGATTATGAAGATTCAAGGAACTAACTATCAATTGGAGGCAGATGTCTCTCAATACCCTGGAGAATTGAAGATGTTAGTTGTTGCTTTAAAGAGTTCTGTTCTGTCAAAGGCTATGTTCAGTTTGTATTCAGTTCCGATGTCATGGCTTTCTCAAGCAGGATCAACGGCTACATACAACAAAGCTTTTGATGCCATTACTTTTAATTTGGTTAATGACTAAAAGGTCAGATTGTCCAAGAAACTCTTTTGCCAAATTCTTGAAATTCCAAATTCACCACCGTATGTTGATTTCTCATTCCCTCAAATTGTCCATATGTTCAATGAGATGGGTTATCAACCACAACTAACTAAGATCAGTGACTTTAAGAAATCTGGTCTTCCTAGTATCTGGAATTTTCTATTTGGTATTTTTCTAAGGTGTTTAACTGGTAGAACTGTGGGTCTCGATAAAGGAGGAATGGAGGTATATGTCATCGTTGCTGGGCTATACTATGACCTTCAAGTGGATTATTCTACACAGTTATGGAAGGAATTTCAAAAGAGTGTAGAACACACGGATGCTCTTCATGGTATTTCATGTGCGAGGTACTGGAGCTTGATTCTACAATATTTCTACAACAAGGAGGGGATTTTGGTACCCAATGATGAAGAAAAAGCTATTTTTCAGACATACCACTGTCCGAAGGATGTCACAGATAATGTTGAAGATTTTCCCTTTGTGGCTCGTATTCCTGATGCTATGCTAAAACGAGTTGATCCTACGAATTCAGTCTTGGTGGCTTATTTGAAAAACATTGATTCTACTGTAGAAACTGGGAAATTATTGCCAAGAGAAGAGAAGAAATCCAAGCGTTCGAAGAAGAATGAAACTGGTTCTTCTGAAACGAAAGTCTAGGAATTGAAATTTACGAAATCTTCAAAGAAGAAGCCAATTACAGTTGAAGAGCCAGTGGTACACGAAGTGTCTGTTGCTGAGACTAAATCGATTGAGCCTGTTGTCGAAGATACTCAAGAGAAAGTGGTCATTCCTTCGAAGACTGGTATTTTTCGAAGAATCAAAATGAAGTCTAAGCATATACGCCAGTCTCCAACACCTAACGTGGTACGAAAACCTCATGTTACTCATTAATGAGTCTTAATTCGTCAAGTACCAGCACCTGTTTCTCCATCGTCAAAGAAACGAAGGGCTGAGGATATGGCCAAACATCTTTCACAGAAGAAGAAGAAGAAGAAGAAGACTCGAAAGCTTATGGTCTCCACTGAATCTACAGAAGATGAAGATGAACAAATTCCTGAAACACCAGAAGTCACTCTTCACAAAGAAATTTCAACTCCTGAGCAGACAATATTCATACCACTCGAAGATTCGGTTGCCAAATCAGTTTCTGAGGAGGTACAAACTTCAGGCATCACTGCAAATGTATCTGATACGGATGCAAATCTCAATATGGGTGAAGGAGATTCGAAGAAAGAAGATCAAGGTCATCGTACTTCTATTGCCTTCGAAAATATTGTTTCTTTACCTCCACCAATCACTCCGATTACTTCAACCACTGATTCACCTACATTTGAAAATATCATCAATCAACCCTTTACTTCCATTTTTTCTTCTCAATCTACTGATCCACCCAAAATTAATTCGCCTATTCAAGAAACCATTCTTATGGAAACAGAAACTGATAACGAGGGTTTTGGAGGTATGTTTGATGAATTAAAATTTGATGACGAAGAAGAAGATTTTCCAGATCATATGTTGATGACGATGAAGCAGTTTAAAATTTTGAATACGAAGTTGAATTCCATAATTCAATCTCAAGCTGATCTGGGGGGTGGTTCGTCGGTTTCGAGTTTGGAAGTTGATACGATGTTGCAAATGTTCGAAGCCAAGGTTGTAAGTAAAGTCTCTGGGATGGTTAGAGACTCGGAGTCAAGAATTTTGGAGAAGGTTTATCATATTGATCAAAACAATGAGCTACGAATAAATTCTCAAAATTTGAAGTTTTTAGGAGACTTGAAAGAATTGAAGACAGTTGCAAAGGAAAGACATGTTCTCTTTGTTCAGGATGTTAAGAAAGTCAGGGAGGATGTTAATTTGCAGATTCGTGAACTTCGCGAAGATATGCATAAAGAGATTGCTAGTGTCCAACAAGACTATGCTTCTCTGAGTCAGAAGATTGACATTATTTGTGATGCAGTCACGAAATTTGTCAAGTTGTACGAAAGTTTGAGTCCTCAACTTACTCAACTTTCTACAATGGAAAGTAAAAACTTTATGGAAGTGATTACGTTGCTGAAGGAGTTAAAAGATCTATCTGTTAATCCAGTTTCGTCTTCTCTGATTACTCCAGAATTCTTATCCCAGAAGTTCACCCAATTCGAAGCTATTCTCCACAAGCAACTGGCCCCTCTTTCTCGTATATAAAGCCTTCTACCAACAACAGATGCCCCACCTGTTTTCACAGGGGTGCAAGGGGGAGAAAGAAAAATTGAAGATACGAAGGCTGGTGGTGAAGATGCGAAGGTTGTGGGAAAGGTGTTTTCTTCGAAGATCCCAACAACAAAGCCGATCGTAACATCTGATGGGCCAGTTACATCAACAGTTGTAACAACTATGCCAATTACAAGACCAATTTCGAAAGGAATTGTGATTGGTAAACCTGTTAATACTAGTGGGAGTGGTTCGAAAACAAAAGAAGTAATAGATGATTCAGCTTTGAAAGATAAAGGGAAAACGATAGTTGTGGAAAAGTCGAAAGAAGAAAAGAAAGTTGAAGCTGAAGCTGAAATTGAAAGGCTAAGGTTGATTCAAAGCATAATGACTCAACGTGCAAGTGATCCTAAGGGTATGGACAAACGTGATCCATCCAAACACTAGAATAACGAAACAATTGAAGCCAAGGTTGCATATAATCATATGTATTCGTTTGAGAAGAAACCAAAGCAGAGTTACATGGTTATGAATACTGATACTAGTCAGCTTGACTTTCCATTGAATGAAATGATGTTCATCATGCCACAATTTAAAGCAGAAGGAAATTTCAAAGAAAAGGATGATGGTACTCACATGAAAATTAGATTTCATGTTGTTCTTGCAAAAGCCCCTGAGGAAGTTTGGTCTTTGGTGAAGATCAAGAAAGTTATTAGTATGAAAAAGGATGTGGTGTTCGAAAACACAGTTCAAAATATCAAGTACGTGGTGGCCAGGGCAAATGGAAGTATTTGCGAATTTACAATTGCACATTTTCCATTAATGAACTTGTATGATCTTATACAAGTTGCATTGATTCTGAAAGACAAATCTTTTTCATATCTTCAAAACACTGAACCTGATGAATTTAAGCTTGGGGTTGCTCACATCAAGATTTTCATCGAAAATTATTATGAGTGCTTGGCTCTAACGGATGTGAAGTTAGCTACATCTAAAGGTATGGAAATAAAAGCTCCAATGGCACCTACGAAGACTCAAGCAGAGTTGAAAAAGTATGTTGATGGTGAAATCTGCTTGAAGCCTTGTGGGTTAGTCTTCGCAGGAAAGGACAAGGCTGGAAAAGCAAAACGTTTCTTATTCCAGGCATGCGAAGTGGAGAGATATTCAACGTCTCAACATACAAACTTAATTGTTCGTATGAATCATTGTAAGAAGAACAATGAATGAGATAAGAAAGAGCTAAAGAAGATAATTTCCTGGTACACGAAAATTCGATGAGTGATGCTCTATTCCATCCAGCTTCTTACAAATTAAGAAGTTCGACTATGATTACAAAGGGGGAGATTCTAAAGGTCAAAAATGGTGTAATTATTCGAAGTATATTTTGTACTCTTCGAATGTTTTGTAATCTATTTTACTAAGGCGCTTTTATTCGAAACTTAAGTTTCTATGCCTTAGTATATTTTTTGTACGCTTTTTGATTCCTATAAATAGGGATATTTACTAGAGTTAGAGAAGAGTTTTTACAGACCTGTCTTTGTTCTCTGTAAACATTCGAAAGCGTAATAGAGCTGAAACAAGATCAAATTTACATCTGTTGTTCAATATCGCATTCTTACTTCAGTTTTAACTCTGATTCATTTTATACTCGATTCTTTGGTTCATCAAGTGTTTTGTTTAGTCTGGAATTACTTGTGAAATTTGCATGGTAGTGGTTCAGTGTGAGCGGTCTGTCAGGGAGTCAGACCATCTTGAGACTTCAGGTTTTAGATTGAGTAGAGGTGGTTTTTTGCAAGTAATTATGGACTCGTTCTTCTCCGGGTTTGGAGGATTCTTCTAGGGTTGGTTTCAGTTGCCTTGGGAAGGCAGTGGTATAGTCAGAATTGTGGTCGTGTGGCTCAGGTTGTTTGGCAGATTGGGAATGGCAAGGAATCATTTCGAGGACGAAATCTAATTTAAGTGGGGAGATTTGTAACGCCCTGTTTCAAATTGTTTCCCATTTCAAGTTGGTGATCAGGGTGTGGGTATTGTCAGGCTTAGGACCCTTGAAGAATTGAGTTTTGGGCTCTTTTGAAGGTGGATGAGGTAATTTGGATGATCTTGGTGTCCGGCTTGTGTTTTGGAACCAAAGGGGCATTTTGGCAAAATGTCAGCTCGGGCCTTTATGGAAATTAGATTTTTGTTCAGGAAATCTTAAAGCAAGTGTGATTTCATAGAAGTGTAAAGCATCTCGTAACCTCTTCGTGGATATATGGATCGTCAGAATCGGGTTTATAACGAAGGAGTTATTGATGGGTTTTAGTATACTACAACATCCTATGGTGCACATATAACCCTAAATACCTTGGATCTATGTTTTCACTAATTATACATGTAAATGGTTTCTAAGGCATTAAACCTATAACTAGCATGCAAATTGTCCTAAACAATACAAGATACTAGTTAGAATAACATACCTTTTATGTGGCTTGAAGCCTTGATGTATTTGGTGTTGCTTGAAAGACTTTGGCCTTTAAGAACTTAGTGTCCCAAGTGTTGCACCTCAAATGGAATCACAGCTCACTTAGAACAAAGGTGACCCTTGAGAGAGAATTCCATGCACCAAAAACACCTCCATATTTCTCTAAGAAAATGAATCACTTTCAAGTGGCGATTTTGGGCAATGGAATACGTATTTATATGTGGCATTTCAAGGGTCATGGGTATAACCCAAATCCATACCCATGAGTATTATGATCCATGGTTCATGTGGCCCAACTCTTTATGTATCCATACATAAACTTGGTCCAACATGGATCATAAGCCCAACACATATAAATATAACTAATTACCATAATTAGTCCCCATAGATTTAATTAGTCTCTTTTGATCACTAAATTAATTCCAAATTAATTCTTGATCAATACTAATTAAAACATATGATTTTATATTAATATATTAGAACTTATAATATATTAATAAATCATATATAACCTTCTCTCAAGAGTCCATCCTAACAAATTGTCCTGGTGTTATGCAACCCAAATGGACCATGCTACTCTCGGGTCGAATACATACCAATAATAGTTATGGGCTTAGACATCTAATCCAACAGTCTCCCAACTGGATAAGTCTAAAACTATTATTGCGTATGACTCCAAGATCCCGACTAGCAATCGTAGCTCCTAAAATTCGAAGTCGAACTCTGACCTAGTCAATGACATGTCCATTAGATAAGGGATCATATATTCCTCCATTCAAGATATCATATGGACTGAGACATGGATTATAATCATTCTCTCTGTCCGTTTGTTGTTTCTCGATTTCCGATTTGTGACGACCGACTAATTGAACAAATCAAATCAGTCCAGGCCCGGCCGAGCACTTACGTTTGTCATCACCAAATCATCGAGGGGCCCACAGATATCGCTTTTATCCCTCCAAGGGTAAAAGGAATGGATAAACTTCGACCCAAATGTTCGCTTGTACTTACTCATCAAATTACACACAACGATATGTTTTATAACAACCAAGTTACTAGTTGCGTTTACATATGTCAATGTGCAACCGATGCACAACTACAACTCACACGTCTCCGTTTGAAGAATATAAGATATTATCGTCTCATGATCACTCGTGATAAAATCCATGAAGTGAGTCAAATGAGTGTGGGTTTAATCCAATACTCGAATCTTATTCTAGGAGCACTCATGAATACTGCAGCTATGTCTAGGCCACCTAGACAAACTACAGACCCATTCATGACAGTCTTGCCTCATACCTACTTCCAAAGTATGATTGACTGTGGAGAGTTTGAATAACCTAGTTATTCAGGAAGTCAAAACATGCAAAGTGAAACACAAGAATAATACTAATCCTATATGGCCCCAAACACCTTTGAGAGTAAATAAAACACCTTTAATTTAAACACCATATTGATTACTCATTATTCATTGTATAATGTTTCAAATAATCAACTTTATGCTTGAATCTAAACAATAGCCATGCCATGCTCCAAGCATGCACACTATGTTTGTCCAAACAATAGTTATGCCATACTCCAAGTATACACACTATGTTTGTCTATGATCCTTAATTTGTGAAATAGACCAATTGAACATGATTCCAATGATTCTCATTTCACAATCCCCAATCCAAATCGTAAATGTAAGAGTTCCAAACTCCTGCCATTTATCGAAATCTGTTAGATTCTAAATTTATATGCATTGATCCTCTTGTAATGACTATGCACAAAGTCACAAAGACTTGTCAACAGACATTACAGAGTATTCCAGTGGAAACGAAGTCTCAAATTCAAACTACATTCCTTTGAACATCCTTCTTGCATTAAGTCTTCTAATCTTACACAGATTTAATGAATAACTTCCACTTATGGAAACATATCCATATTCCCATTTTGACTATTACTTCTGAACAAGAGTTGCCTCCTTTCAGAATATGTCAATATGGTCCTTTCAAAAAATTTACACCATACTTCCAACTGTCCATGAGCAACCAATCTTTGGTAAACCTTAGATTGTCCTCGACAATTGCTTAATCATTTTAGTCATATCCAATTCTAGACCTTTTCCCCTCTTAATGCCCTAGGCATTTGGAAAATTTAGAAAGGATAAATATTATAGCACATGTAATCGATCCTATATCTGAAGCATATGGGACACGATTCATCACGTCTCACATAAGTACATGATCCTAGACCAGTCCTTTGCTACATTATTTTTTTTATTTGCCATGTTTTCATAATTCGACTATGAAGAGGGATGCCGTAATCATAATCGAATTTTGAGAACGCAATATATATATATATATATATATATATATATATAGAATTTCCTTATGTTGAACCATTCCAACATAAAATTCATATATATATATATATATATATATATATATATATATATATATATATATATATATATATATATATCCTTGACTAAAGATGATTAAAACTCAATATAAGCTTTTAGAATTGAAATGAAGTATAATTTCCTCTCCCTTAATTATAGCAAAACAACTTTTCAAACCCTGCAAAGTCACGTACTGAGACTTTTGTTTTCTATAATTAACACTTAACATAATAATCATGCTCCCACTAACATGATAATTATTAGCATAACACTTATGCTCCCACTAGCTTTGACATGTATCCAGAAATCAGCTGGACTTCTAGAAATCAATACTTTATTGACTTTCTTAGCAAAGTTCAGATTTCTGATATACGATGCTTTGATAAAACTTTATCAAAATCATACACCTTTCCTTAGACAGCTCATATGAGTGTCTAAACAATTTTTAGAACTATGAAAAGGGATGCCGTAATCATAGTCTCAATTGTTTAGACCTTTGACATTTGTCACAAGTCCATGTTAGTGTGCTGGTTACCCACACATGCTCCACTAACGACTTTGAGAATGCAAATATCACAATTGCTATCTACTTAAAATCTACTTAGTGAAAGCGTTTCCTCACCATCATTTTCATGAATCGGAGAAAAACCTTATGACACTTAGATTTTATGGTGTATGTGTTTCTATCCATGTGAATTTGTCAAAACCATAATCACAAGACAAGGTTAGTGACAAATCCAAACTCATATGGACTGAACTTGTGCAATATTAACTTCTTGCCACTTGGTAGCATAAGGGCCTACCATTGCTTCCAAGTAGTTATCCAAACAATTGAGAACTCATGGAACTTACATGCATAGTCAACTTTGACTGGAATGGGCATAGAAATAAGAATATGTCAACACGATAGATATAAACCTCAAGTCATGTGCAAGTGATAAACAACACCCTTGATTAGTTCTTGAGACTTTTTCAAGATCTTTAAGACTCCCGCTGACCTCTTGACATATAAGATTCTCCTGTCAAAAACCATTCATTGACAAAACAAATATTCAAGAGTTAGTGCGGATTCTTATCAAGATAAACACATCACTCAATTGGTCTTAGTTGGTCTTTGTTTTATCCAAAAATATCACAGCTTACCAATTTCAAATGTACAAGAGTAAGAAAACATTTTACTCTACATTTGACAAGTATCATAAACCTTCTTAAGATTATGTCACTCAAGTTACAAAGTTGGAGTATTACTTTAAAACTCAATTTTGGGATGAAGTATGATTCATCTTTTTGATTTTAACCATTTCAATAATCCACGATTCCTCTTCTTAGTCAAACAAATGCACTAAGATGTCCTTAGAGGATCAATTGTGAAACGGTTTTTTTTTTAATCTTTAAGATGATCATAAACATGATACTGAAGTACTCTCCCATCTTTTCAGATTGGAGAAAATTTTATCTTTCTGCCTAATTGGATTCTTCTCATTCGTCTTACCATACATTGAAACTTTTCCAATGTTTCAGAATTATATTTAAACTTGTAAGCACAACGATATTTACTAAACTTTCGTAAATCATGACGAACAGCCTTATCGTTATTTGTGGTGGACCTGATCAGCACACAACCAAGTGTACCCGATCTCCTAGCCGTTCACTTGACTCACATATACCTGTGAACAAGGAATTAGTCTTATTTTACCAAAGATGAAAATTCTCATTCATCATGCAATACAAGTTGCATGATTCCAAGTTTCTATCCAACTGAAACTTGGGTGATGAGAATCTTTCCTTATTTGGTAAATTATGACACTACCACAAACGAAAGAATCACATCTATTTTCCAATATTGCTATTAATGGAATCATATAAACAATAATTCTTCACAAATGCCACTGTAAGGATATTTAAAATAAATAAAATTAAAACTTTTTCCTTTTATTTTAAAACTTTGCGGAAAAAACTTATCCTTACAATGCAAATGCATATGAAAACAATGTTGTTATTTATTCCTAGGCAATCTATCATAACTCTTAAGCAACAGCTCAAAATTGTGATCTTCAGATTATGCGATTGAAATCCATCTTCGCGATCAGAATCGACATATTCTTCCTTTAAGCTTCCTCTTTTCTTTGATTCTTAAAAACATCAATATGCGACCTAGTCACATCATGTAATAAGAATCTCCAAATAGGAACTTAATAGAGTTAGATAGTGGACTTTACCCGAAGTAGAGTTAAACTTTTTGACTTTACCAACCTTATGATCTTTCAGGTAAATAGGGAAGCTTTGCAACCAATGCCCCTTCTTTTGGCAATAGAAACATATGAACTCTTTGGGAATGGTACACGGGGCTATCTCAGACTTAGCCTTTCTCTTTACCATTTGGTCAACCGAGTTGACTATGGCGGATCCATTTCCATTGGGAAGAGAAAGCTTTTCTGGATTTCCAATGTTACCATTTTCAATGTCCATGGAAGTTTGGGAAGTCGATCTTCCAATCAAATTTGCTTTATCAGGGCTCCAAATCATTGCTGATTCAGCAGCATCAAGCAAATAGGTAAGATCAGCAAGGTTCATGTCATGGTCTGTCATATAGTAGTCCTAAAGGAACTTACTATGTGACTTAGAAAGTGATTGAAGAACCTCGTCAATAACCAACTTCCTCAAGACTTTGACACCCAACTCTCCCGGCTTGTCAATATGTGACTTCATCTCCAAGATGTGAGCACACATAGACTTTGCTTGCCAATAGGGCTTAAGTGACCTTGAACTATTCAAGAACTTGTGGATTAGGGAGAATAATTGGAGGAGGTGGAGCAATTGAAGTATGATTTTCATGATCCAACCACAGGACATCATCTTCATTAGGAAAGATTGTTCCAATGGATTTGGGAAGATCATAGTTGTCTGAACTAGACAATGGGATAAATTCAAGTTAGTTGATTTAAGTCCTTAATATAACACCCAATACGAAATATTAAAGCTAGGACCCAACACAATATTTTATAACTTGGAAGAGGGATGTCGTAATCCAAGCTATAAAATATTTGAAGGTAGGCGAATGACGATTCACCAATTTCCACCATGAAAAACGAAATAGGTATTAGGTTTTAATTGGTTTGAAATTCCTAGATCTTTTGAGATTCATTGAACTATTCAATGGCATGTTTAAATCTCGATTGTGCCCTCTCAAGTTTGTGACTGGGATGCCGAGGATTACAAACAAGGTGTGAATAACCATGCAAATGGACTTGGTACCCTTAATATTTATCACCTAATCGATGTACCGGGTACCCACACGCACTCCACCGATCTATGATAAACATTAAGTCACCCTTTGCCACTCTTACTAGTCCATGTTAGTGTGCCGGTTACCCACACACGCTCCACCAACGACTTGGTAAGGTACAAAGTGTAATTTTATGGGTTAGCACCAAATTCACATTTCCCTAAGTAACTAAGATTGGGAATTTATAAGTGTTTAGTTACATGGAATTTATCATTATACTTTTAATGAAGGGAGAATTATAGTCATGTCTTACCCGTTCGGCTAATGACCCTCCACCAGTCAAGGAAGCGGTGGGTGAGAGTGGACACCCATTAAACTGCCATTTTATAGGCAGTAACCTTATACCCCCCTTATAGATCGTCTTCGTGAATGAGGCCTACTAACGGTAAGACTGACTTTGTTCTTATACATATATATAACTATTAACTATTAATATTATAATAGTATAATGGTTGAATTTTAACTTTTAAAATTCTAAGGGTTTACTTGGAATTAAAGTATTTATGGAGAGAAACTTTACAAATTCCAAAACTTGAGGACAAGTTTTGAACAATTCAAAAACTTTTGGTTTCCATAACTTATGAGTTTAAAGTAGTTTTAATGAAAAAACTCTTCAAGTTCCATAACTTGAGGACAAGTTATGGAAGACTTTAAAAACATTTAACAAAAATGAGACTCTTCATTTTCATAACTTATGGAAATATTATGAGTTTTAAAAATCATAAATGTGACTTTTCATATAACTTGAATACAAGTTACAAAAACACATTTTATGAACAACTTTTAGATCAATTTGGATTGAAAACAAATTATCACATAATTTTTCTATTAGTCTAAACCAATTCATAAGAACAAGATAATTCAAATCAAACAATTTCATGTAATTTGTCTAACCATTAAACTAATACAAAACATGAATCCATTGACAATTATCTTTGAAATTGGATTAGCATGAACATTACCACATCAAAAACAGGTTTATAAGTTCAAAAACAGCTTAGGGTAATGTCCCTAGTCCAATTCCAGCCAAAAAACTAGAAGATATGATGTCAGGGGTCCAACTCGTCGAGTGCAAGAAAAAACTTGACGAGTTGGATGAGTTTGTACATGGACTCGTCGAGTCCCTTAATGGACTTGTCGAGTCCCCTGTCCAGACAGCAAAAAATTCGATTTTTTCAGCTTTTTTCAGCAATTTGCATCAAGTATAATTGAAAACAGCCCAACCTGGCTCTGATACCACTGATGGGTTTTAGTATACTACAACATCCTATGGTGCACATACAAAGCTAAATACCTTGGATCTATGTTTTCACTAATTATACATGCAGATGGTTTCCAAGGTATTAAACCTATAACTAGCATGCAAATTGTCATAAACAATACAAGATACTAGTTAGAGTAACATACCTTTTATGTGGCTTGAAGTCTTGATGTATTTGGTGTTGCTCGAAAGACTTTGGCCTTTAAGAACTTAGTGCCCCAAGTGTTGAACCTCAAATGGAATCACAACTCACCTGGAACAAAGGTGACTCTTGAGAGAGAATTCCATGCACCAAAAACACCTCCATATTTCTCTAAGAAAATGAAGCACTTTCAAGTGGCGATTTTGGGCAATGGAATATGTATTTATATGTGGCATTTCAAGGGTCATGGGTATAGCCCAAATCCATACCCATGAGTATTATGATCCATGGTTCATGTGGCCTAACTCTTTATGTATCCATACATAAACTTGGTCCAACATGGATCATAAGCCCAACACATATAAATATAACTAATTACCATAATTAGTCCCTATAGATTTAATTAGTCTCTTTTGATCACCAAATTAATTCTTGATCAATACTAATTAAAACATATGATTTTATATTAATATATTAGAACTTATAATATATTAATAAATCATATATAACATTCTCTCAAGAGTCCATCCTAACAAATTGTCCTGGTGTTATGCAACCCAAATGGACCATGCTACTCTTGGGTCGAATACATACCAATAAGAGTTATGGGCTTAGACATCTAATCCTACAGTTATGGCCTTCGAAAGATTGCAAGGCTTAAGGGAAAAACCTTTGTACGTGGGGTGTACATAGGAAGTACGCAGGGCGTACTGGTGTAAAGCTATGTACGTTGAGCGTTCCTCGAAGTACATTGGGCGTACAAAGGCGAAGGATTGGGCAGTTGTGAAGAGTACGCTAAGCGTACTAGGAGTACGCCAGGCATACTCCAAAATCATGCAAACCCTATTTTAGGGCTTTGGACCCTATTTAAGCTCCTTATCTCATAACCTAACCCTAATATCTTCAACCTCCATCCTTCTAAACCCTAGAAATCGGCCCTTAGCCTGATTTGAGTGATTCTTGAGCTTGGTATGTGCGTGTTGGGTGTCTTGAGAAGGAGAAGAATAAGAGAATCATATGGAGTTGTTGTTTGAGCTTCTAGATCTAGGGGTATCTTTCCATTTGCAAGCCTCCAAATGTAAAAAGCTTTGACCTTGATGATCTTTGTGTTTGGATCTATTTCTTGGTGTTCTTTGGCATTGTTAAGTCCTTTGATGAAAAGGTGAGCTTTTGATCTACTCCAGAAGTAGTGGAGGTTAGATCTAAGTTCCACCAAGGTCCCTTGTTCATAAAAATGGAAACTTTATGAAAGGTTTGGTCCATGCATGTATTAAGCTCTCGTTTAGTCCCTTATTTAAGTGTTGAGTCCCATTAAGTAGTGTTTGTGAGTAAAGTTGGAAACTTTACTGGTTAAGACCTTGGATAGGAACCAGATCTAGGTGTTGGACATCTTGACTTAACCCATTAAGAGAAAAGCAAAGGTTTTTGCACTCCTGACTACTACGTTGGGCGTACAAGGAGGTACGCTCAGCGTAATGCGATGTTTGTGCTTCAGGTGGTTATATGTTGCGTTTTATGGTCGAGTGCACGGGTCGTACATCTTCAGTACACTGGGCGTACTCCCCAAAAGGGCGTTTTGGGCTTTTGAGGTTTAGTCCATTGTTGGGTTTTCATTGTTTGGGCCTTGTTGGGCCATTAAATCCTTTTTGGACTTCTGGTTGGTACCTTTTAGGCTCCTTTGGATGTTAGGCCCATAAAGGGGTTTTGGGGGCCCAAGTTGGAAAATTGGGCCTTGGATGTTTATATAGAAGTTGGGCCTTTTGGATTATTGGTTTGGACTTGGGTCTTGGGCAAAGCATAGGGAAGGGTAAAAAGATTTTTTACCCTAGTTTGGACTCTTAGGGTGAGTCGTGACCCAGTTATTAATTTGATGTTTATGGGCAATTATTAGCGCGAGATTGTTAGCAGATCTGCAGTCAGAGAGTATCCGTGGGTTTCAGCTAATCGAGGTGAGTCTTCTCAATATATCCATGGGTCGAAGGCACCAATACCGGCCCATTACTCGATATGTGCTCTTAATAGTTGGTATACAATGGTTTTGTTAGTTAGTATGTAATGACTTATGTGGAATGCTAGTTTTCTCTGTGATGCTTACATGAAAGACCATGGGGGTAGCCCATGACACTTGGATATCAGACCTTGTGGGAAGCCCATGGCATTCCAGGTAAATACATGGGGGTAGCCCATGACACTTGGTTATAAGACCATGGGGGGATCCCATACCATTCCAGGTAAAGACCATGGGGGAGCCCATGGCACCTGTATGTAAGTCGCATGAAATTTTGTGGTTGTATTTATGAGGTATTTTGGGGAACTCACTAAGCTTTGTGCTTACAGTTTTTAGTTATGTTTCAGTTACTTCCGATTTTCAAATCGAAGAGCTCGGGATAATTGTAGAGCACACACCACATGTTTCCACATTCTGTGAATTACTCTGATTTGTTGATGTTTTTGCTAAATCTTATTTATCGTGGTTTTATGGGAATGAAATGTATTAACGATTTATTAATCTAAAAACAAAAAATTATATGTCATGATTTTCGGGATGTTACAATGGCTCATCACAAACTTCTCGAAACAAACCCACAACTTGAATACACATACATCCTATCCTCACTCTCTCGAGAGTGGCTAATCATGATGGTAATTATGCAAAACATATAAATCCTGTGTGTGCATGCAACCCTAAAAATTGATCGGTTTTCTCTAATTGAACATACAACTTTGAACAACAAAATAGAAACCCTAGAACTCTAGTAAATAATCAAAATACATAATTAGGGTTATAATAATCATACCTTGATTGTTATATCGTAATAACAATACAAATCATTGTGTTGTTGAAGCCTTGAGAGCAAGCGCCACAAAATGTCGTGCCTCTAATGATTCACACCCAACACTAGCAATGGAAGATGATTGAGGAGGTGAGGAGCTCAAAATTTCGGCTGGTACTTCCAAAGAAGAGGTTGGCCGAAAATCATAGGGTTATGCCCTATTTATAGTGAAGTCAGGAAACCCTAGATAAGCCCTAATCCAAGATCATCTTAAACAGGGCAGTTATCCTCTTTCCTGTTTATCCACCAAATACTATTCTAGAAATCCATAGACCTCAAGAAAACCGTCCAAGTCTTTATGGAGGGTTCTAGATTGCCTCTTGCTCAACTATTGGACAATAGCATTTTAATCCCTACACTTTTAATTAATTCCTTTAATCCTAAAATTAATTCTCATTAATTTCTGATTAAATATTACCATTTCTAATTAATATATTATTTTCATAATATATTAATAAATCGTTTATTTCAATTTATTAATTAAATAATAAATCTACCTCTTTCTCCAAAATCATCATGTCTAGTTGCTAGTCTTGAGGGAAACCCAAAAGGATTGTGTTACTATCAATTTAAGTATATACCAATTATAGTTATGGGTTGACACCTAATCTAACAGTCTCCCACTTGGATAAGTCTAATAACTATAGTTGCTAGTATAACTTCAAAAACTGATTAACAAATTGTAGCTCACAAAAGCCGTTGTCGAACTCTGATCTAGTCAGTTACGTGTCCTAAGATAAGTGATCAAATATTCATCCGTTTTACAAGATATCATAAGGACATGAGACATGGATTATAATCAGTCTCATTGTCCAAGCTTTGTTTCCCGATTTCTGATTTATGACGACCGGAATTAGACTACCAATTGAACACATCAATTCAGTCCAGGCTTGGCCAAGCACCTTTGATGTCATCATAAAATCATCGAGGGGCCCAAAGATATCGCTTTTCCCATCAGGGAAAAAGGAACGAATAAACTTTGACTTATATGCTTGTACTATTGACTTATCAAATCATGCAAAAGAATACGTTTTATAACATCAAGTTACTGATGCGTTTACGTATTCTCATGAACATCGCAACATAAATATTGCTATGTCTAATCTCCATAGACAATCTACAATCCTGTTCATGACAGTATTAATTCGCTACTTACTTCCAAAAGTACGAGAGACTGTGGAATTTTGAATAATCAAATTATTCTGGAAGTAAAACATGCAAAGTGAAACACAATAATAACCTAATTAACTATGATCTCAAAACTATTGAATATAAATAAAACTCTTATTACTTAATCACCATATTAATTATACTTTCTTCATTGTATAATGTTTTGATTAATCAACTAAACACTTGAATTAAACATCCGTCATGCCATGTTATAAACATGCATACTATGTCTCTTTATGGTCCTTCCTTTGCGAATAGATCGATTTGACACTATTCCAATGATGCTCATTTCACAATTCCAAATTCTAGTCACTACTAAATGTGTTCGAGTTCAACCTTACATGCATTTTCCTTTTTATGATGTCGTGGCGTCAAGGTCACCGAGACTTAGCCAATGACATTACAAAATGCTCCATTGGAACTTTATACTAAAAACAATTCTAGAGTAATGAAGTTTCAAATTCAAGGCACACTCCTTGAACACTTTCCTTGCATTAAGGTTTATAACTCACATATAGATTTTAATCATCAACTCCCTCTATGGAAACATTTCCATATTCCGATATGACCATCAATTTTGATCAAGAATCATTGCAATCTAAAACATGTCAACATGGTTATTCCAAACCATACCATACTTCCAACTGTCCATAAGTAACTGATCCCTTGGTAAACCTCAAATTTTTCATGACAGTTGTTTAACAACTTTAGTCACAACAAGTTCTAATCCTTTTTCCCTCTCAATGCCCAAGGCATTTGAAAAAATCAGAACAAGTGAATATTATAGCATAGGTAATCAATCCTATATCCGAAGCATATGAGACTCGATTCATAATGTCTTACATAAATTCCTGATATCTAATCAGTCTCTTGCTATAAAACTTCCATATATCGAATTTCCTATGTTGAGCCATTTCAACACGATATTCATATCTATCCAAGACTAAGTTCCTTTAAACACTTCAATCTAAACTTTTAGATTTGAAACGAAGTATGATTTCCCTCTCCCTTAAGTCTCACTATAGTGAAACAATTTCCAAACTTTGCAATTTGCAAATTTGTAGACTTTGTTTCCTACAAATAGTATTGCCAACTTGCAACACTTAGCATTACAATTATGCTCACACTAGATTTAACATGTATCCAGAAATCACCTAGATTTCTAGAAATCAGTACTCTTGACTTTCTTACTAAAGTTCATATTTCTGATACGTGATGCTTCGATAAGTCTTTAAATAGACTTTTCAAGCTTTTACACCTTCTATTAAATAGTATATGTGTGTGTGTTTAAACCCTTTAAGAACTTATAGCTATTTGTCCTGAAAGTTCAAACAATTCCTTACCATCTCTCACAATTCGAACAATGAAAAGGGATGACGTAATCATATTACGAATTTGAGAAGGCAATTAACACAACCACTAACCATAATGATATTTATCATATCTTTAAAATCTACTAGCGAAAGTGTTTCCTCATAATCATTCTCATGAATTAGAGTGAATCCTTTTTCATCCTAGATTTTATGGTGTACATGTTCCCATCCATGTGAATCTATCATTTCCAGCCTACAATCATAGGACAAAACCAAATTCAAATTTAGCTTCCCTTTCGTGGAGCGAACTTTGCTTATTCTTAATTTCTTCCCTTCTGGTAGCACAAGGGTCTACCAGTGCTTCCATGTTGTTAAGCAACTCACCCATATTGATCAATGCACTTTCATTGACCAACATGATTTGCCTTGGCAGTCAAATGAGAACCATATAATTCATAAGAATTGCCAACTCAAGTGGAAGGTGCACAAAAACAAGAATGTATCAACTTAACACGATAGGTCATCAACCTCAGGTCGTGTTCTAGTGATAACTAAAAGGTTTATTCTTGATTGAATCCTGAGACTCTTCAAGATCATTAAGACTCCCACTGACTTCTTGAAATACAAGTTTCTCTCTCAAAGAACAATACTTGACGAGCAAAAACAAATATTCCAAAGTTAGTGCAGATTCTTGACAAGAAACACTTCATGGAATTGGCCTTAGTTATCCTTTGTTTTATCCAAAACATCACAACTTCCAATTCTAAATGTGCTAGAGTGAGAAAACATTGTTACTCCACATTTCATGATGTGTTATAAACCTACTTAGTATGAAATAAGTTTCAAGATACAATCTGTAGTAACTAGAGCACGACTCTAAAACTTGATTGGAAACGAAGTGTGACTCATCTTTTGATTTGAACCATTTCAACAATATCTGATTCCTCATTTTAGTCAAACAATTGCACTAAGATGTATTTGAGGATCAATTGAGATATAGTTGCATAATCATTAAGATGATCACAAAACACGATACTAAAGTACTCTCCTTTCCTTTCAGGTTGGAGAAACCTTTATCTTTCTGCATAATAGATTCTTCTTATTCGTTCTGCTAATCTTTGAAACTTTTTCAAAGTATCATAATCATGCTTAACCTTATAAACACAACCACACTTACTAAAACAACAGTTGTTGAGTCTATGGGTTGCGCCATTGGGCTTTATTAGTTTGGTCCATTTGTATACTCGGTCTGGGTCTGTCCAGCCGTGTTTTGTTTTTAGGGTTTAGTATATATAGTGCATGCATGCGTTATATTGAGAACGCTACTTGATTATCATTTAAAACAGATCTTGTACTGTAACCCTAGCACACCTCTACAGTAGCAATTCTCATTGAATTCTTCTGAGGTGGAGCATATTAATCATTCGACACTCGTTCGATTCATCGTGGTGTTTATCGTTTTATATTACTTGTTATTGTCTTATTGATATATGTTTGAAACTATCGATCTTAGAGAATATTATTCTCATCAATTGGTATCAGAGCAGGAGTCTGTGTAAATCATACGCATCTCTTCTGTTTGAAGAATTTTCTTAGGGTTTCCGCTTTTATTGGATCTGTTGAGCCGTCATTCCTTAATTGACGTTGTTCATAGATCTCGATATTACCCTATTCAATCTTTACAAGTCTGATTCTTAGCAGATATCTGAAAAAGGTCATCGTGTCTCACGAAGATTCACAAACCAATCCAATCAATATCTCCAACAGCATTGGATCCACAACCAGAATCCCGATTCTATACACTCAAGATTATGAAGTTTGTACGCATCACTTTGAGGACTATGTCGTTGGTTCTGAAAAAAATGGTTATCTTATCTGGGAAGCAATAACATTGGGTCCTTTTGTTCATTCTGGAACAAATAGAACCATTAAGACTCAAAAGGAGTACAACAAACTCTTAACTGATGTGGAAAAGATTCCTCAAGACGAAAAAGATAAGTTGTTGTGTAATGTTAAAGCCATGAGAATGATCAGATTTGCTTTACAATCCAATACTTTTCGTTTGGTAAGCCCATGCAACACGGAAAAAGAGATCTGGGATAGACTTAAAGAGTTGTATTCCACTGATGAGGACCTAGAACATTCTATCCAAACTCTATTGCTCTCTGAGTTCGGAGCTTTCCAACAAAATCCAGATGAAAAACTTATTCAGGCATTCAATCGTTTTAACCATCTTTTGAGCAAGATGATCAAGCACGGTATTAGAAGAGAAGTGATCGAATAGAAGGTCACATTTCTGAATGGTTAAGGCTCATGAGCAGTTTAAAACCTATTCATTGGCGAAGATGGTGGGTATTCTCAAGTCTCATGAAAGTGATGTGACAAAGGAAGCGAAAGTGGTGTCTAGTATGGGATCCTTGGCCCTTCTCTCTAAGGCGAAGAATATGCCAGAAGATGAAGAAGAGTCAGAAATGTCAGAATGTGATCTGACAAGCGAAGAGTATGCAATGATGGTTTCCAACCCGAAGCGGTTTGCTTGCAAAAAGTTTCCTGTTGCCAAGAACCGAAACTGGCAGGGAAGCTACATCTCAGAAAAGGCGAAAGAGGAGATCAAAAATAATCCTCAGAAAGAAGAAGAGAAGAAGGACAACAAACTGGTTGGAGACTCTGGATACGATTGCAACTTCTGCCATGGCAAAAACCACTTTGCCAAAGATTGCATGTTAAGAAAGCTATCGGAGAAGAAGGAGGGTGAAGATGATGAAGCATACCATATGCGCAAGCTGGAGGAGATAAAGAAGAAGAAAGCCTCTAATAATTCTATGAATGCTTTGATTGTGTAGGAGAACGTTGTTGATGATGAATTCGATGGTGTAGAGGTCTGGTCTATAGACTCTGAAGATGAAGAAGTACGTAAACCCACGCATGGTAGGGCATTTGTGGTGAAAGAAGATAGTAATGAGTTTGCTGGGAGATACTTGATGGTGACAACTGGAGTGTCACAAATGAGGGGCTACACAATCGATGGCTAGTATGATGAGGCGAATCTGAAGGAAGATAAGTGTTTTGTTGCCAAACCAGTGAGGGAAAGGATCAACGACTCCGATCAGTTGATCAAGAAGGTACAATCCATTCTCGAATCACTTAAAATACCTGTAACAAACTATGAAAAGGAATTAAACGAATTAAAATACAAATTTTCTAGTTTAAGTGGCAGTCTAATGCAAACACGCCTCACAAATGCTAACCTAACCGATCAAATTAGTAGGGTGACATACAAGAATGAGGAGCGAAGGATGTGGGTAGAGAAGACGGAGTTAGAGTTAGTTAGGGCGAGAGATGAAGTTATTTATTTGCAACGTGATAACTTGAAACTTTTGAAACAAAGAAACATTTTTTGCTTGATTGCTAAACGTTTATATACTAATATCACTCAATTGCATTTAGATTGTGAAATCGGCAAAAAGATTCACAAAATGATTTTTTCCTTCCTGGAGTTAAAGGAGGACGAAGTTGATATTGATGGTTATAACTGTGAATCTATTGTTTCTTCAGATAACATCTCTGAGGCCTATAGGATTGGTCTGGACAAAATCGAGTCCTTTATCAAGTGCAAGGACCATAAGGACATGCTTAAAACTCTGTTGGACGAGAATGATAAATTGAAAATCAAGACCAAAACCATACAGAAATTTGATTCGTTGAGTACCAAGTTGAGTTCAGAAAACAAGATAAATGTAGAAAACACTTCTGAATTTGACGAGGACAGTGATATGAGTGAAATTTCTGTAGAGGATGTGGTTGACTGCTCTGAATTCCTCAAAAGTGAACCCAAACCGGCAAAACCACTCATATCTGAAAACTCAGTTGAGTTCGCTCGTATGTCCAAGGACAAGTCCAAAGTCCTTAAAGAATAGGCGGTTGTATATAAAAAGGTGCAAACAGTACCGAATCAAGTGTATGCCACCACTGGAGTTACCAAGAAGCAAACAGTTGAGCTAACTTCTTTGGTAGATGAAGACAACGCTGATGGGTGTGATAATTTCTTCTGGTTAGCTCCCATTGACAATGCAGACGAAACAGTAGGTCTGTCGGAGCAAACCTCATGGAGAGTCAAGAGTAGATAAGTGGCTGAACCTCTTAACAAGCCTTCAAGCTTTGATAAGCCAAGTATAAGCGGTACTAAAGAAATTCAAGGTGAACCAGTAAAGGCATCAAGAGAATCATCTCCAAGCGAACCTCGTGAAGATAAACCAAAACCAAAAGCAAACATTCACAAATCACAAAAACAACTTGCTGAGCAAACACGTCAAAGGAACAGAAGGTACCAGAAGAATCTCAAAGAGAGAAAGCAGTTTTGGAATTCTCAAAACGCTAATCACGTTCACAATGTATCGAGTCCACAGGCGAAAGTAAGCCCTCAGACAAACAAAGGTCCATGCACTCACTGCCAATCCTGTAGTCAAGCGAACCGAAAGACTAGTTTCGGTTCCAGATCAAGTGGTGACAAGAACCGAAAGCCTAACTTTGGTCCTAAACCCCATCCTTCTCATTCTCAACCAAAGCAGAATCCTAACAAGGATGTCAAGGATGGCAAAACACAAACAAAGAAGACGTCATCTAACCCTAGGAAACACGAAAACAAGTTTGTTAAGAATCAAAACAAAAATCCTCAATCTGATTTAAACAAACTCAAGGTCTTTACCGTCAAAAGGAAAGACGAAACCACACTAATAAAAAGAACTTATATGGTTGATCTTTCTATTCCTATTCCATGTTCTGTAAAAGGCTCACGTGTTCCCAAGCAACTTTGGGTTCCTAAATCTGCTTGATTTTTGCAGGTTATAAGTGACGAGCAGTTCGATGATGAATGGTACATTGATAGTGGCTGCTCACGTCACATGATAGGAAGGATGGAAGAGCTAAGGGAGTTTCGGGCCCTTAAGGATGGTGGATGTGTCATATATGGGAATAATTCATATGACACGATCAAAGGCTACGGAATGATCACAAACGGTGAATTCTCAATCTGGAAGGTATCATATGTAGAGGGATTGCGGCACAATCTCATCAGTGTCTCTCAACTGGTTGTGGGAACTGGCTTGAAGGTTTCTTTCGATGATGAAGGTTCAGAGATTGTTGAAAAGAAGATGAAGACTGTCCTATTAAAATCCAAGCGAAAAGGAGAAATGTATCCTCTAAATCTTAATCCAATTCGAGGAAACCCAGCTGTATGCCATTTAACGAAAGCACACTCTGACAAAAGTTGGCTATGGCACCGAAGTCTCTCACATCTCAACTTTAAGGATATCAACAAGTTGGTTATCAGTGATCATGTACGAGGACTTCCACTTCTCAAATTTGATAAGGAACACTTGTGCGCAGCATGTGAGATGGGAAAGCAAAGACGAAAGAGTCATCCCACAATTTTTAACACAAAGATCATCGAACCTCTTAAGCTTCTTCACATCGATCTATGTGGTCCTTCGGCCATAGAAAGCATCGGTGGTAGTAAGTACATTTTAGTAATTGTTGATGACTTTTCACGCTTCAGTTGGGTTTTCTTTCTTAAACAGAAATCAGAGGCGACTTCAAAGCTCAAAGAATTTATAAAGCAAGTGGAACTTCAACTGCGAAAGGTGGTTAGAAATGTCTGAAGTGACAATGGGCTGGAATTCAAAAACCAAGAGTTTGAAGAATTTCTCGATGAAAAGGGAGTGTCTCACAACTTCGTTGCTCCCTATACTCTACAACAAAATGGCGTAGTTGAAAGGCGAAACCGTTCGTTGTGTGAAGCGGCCCGAACCATGCTCAGTTTCGCTTCTCTACCTCTGTACTTCTGGGCTGATGCAATTGCAGCTGCCTGCTATACCCAGAACCGAACCTTCCTCAACAAGAGATTTTCCATCACTCCATACGAAATATTGAATAATCGTAAGCCAAATGTCAAGATCTTCCATGTGTTCGGTTCAAGGTGCTTTATTTTCAACTCCAAAGAGAACCGAAACAAGTTCGATGTAAAGGCAGATGAAGGGATTTTTCTTGGTTACTCGCTAACTTCAAAGGCATATAGGGTTCTGAATAAACGTTCAAAGACAATTGAAGAAACCAACTATGTTACCTTTGATGATGATTACGTGAAGAAACTTCAGTTAAGCAAAGGACCAACGAAGGAAATCTTTCCAAAATCAGGTCAAGTCTCGGTTCCAATCTCCAATCTATTTGAAGAATACATGTTGCTCTTTGATGAACCACAGAGAGCAATTCATTCTGAGACAAAGGCAGCTGATAACAAGATCGACAACTTGAAGAAAATTATCGATGAAGCAGCAAAAGAAATGGAAAGCGAACATCAAGGACCAACTGAACAGCCAAGTCCAAACGAACCTCGAGATCAAGGCGAACCCCAAAGCTCCAGCGAACCTACTCATAGATGTTCTACATTCCAGGGGGAGAGTTCATCTACACCAAGGCGACCTGACTTACCATTCAAGGGGGAGAACCCATCTCCAACAATTACCCATGAAAGTCCAATCGAAGGGGAGAATTCTGAACCGGATGTTGAGTTTGTTTCGTCATTCGAGGGGGAGAAAAACAATACAAATGACGAAGATTCTCAATCAGAATTTGAAGAAGAAATAAATGCCGAATTGGATCCTGACTATGATCCAAACTACCCTCCTCTCACAAAATGGACAAAAGATCATCCAAAAACTCAAGTAATCGGTGAAACATCTGAAGGAGTTCTTACTCGGTCTCAAATAAAAGCGAAGCAAACTGCTCTGTTCTCTCAAGTAGAATTTTTCATGTTTAATTCGTTCGTCTCGATAATAGAACCAAAAATGGTTAATATTGCACTCGATCACTCCGATTGGGTACAGGCAATGCAAGATGAACTCCATGAGTTTGAGCGAAATCGAGTTTGGAGACTGATTCCCACACAAAGGATGCATCTGTGGTTGGATTAAAATGGGTATTCAGGAACAAAATGGACAAAGAAGGGAATGTGATTCGTAATAAAGCAAGGTTGGTTGTGAAGGGATATTGTCAGGAAGAAGGTATAGACTATGAAGAAACCTTCGCTCCTATAGCAAGGTTAGAATCAGTGCGAATCTTTCTGGAATATGATGCACACAAAAACTTTGAAGTATTTCAAATGGATGTCAAGTGTGCCTTCCTGAATGGAGAACTAGAGGAAACTGTATATGTTGAGCAACCACCGGGTTTCGTGAACGAAAGGTATCCTGATCATTGCTATATTATGGATAAAGCCGTCTATGGTTTGAAGCAAGCTCCTAGAGCCTGGTATGAAACCCTAACTCGATTTCTAAAAATGTCCAAGTTTAAACAAGGTTTGGTTGACCCAACCTTCTTTCGCAAGAAAGAGGGTGACCACTTAATGATCGTCCAAATTTACGTCGATGACATCATCTTCGGTTCCACGAATCCCAGCCTAACAGCTGAATTCAGGAAGTTGATGGAGACTAAGTTTGAGATGAGCTCAATGGGTCCAATTAACTTTTTTATTGGCATGAATATTAGACAGGGACCCGAAGGCATATTTATCAATCAGGAGGCTTACACGAAGACCCTACTGGCTAAGTTTGGCATGATGGGAGATTCCAAAGTAAAGGTTCCTATGGCATTTGGAACGAAGTTAACACCATCTCTGGAGAAATCGGCTGCTGATATGACTCTCTATCGTCAAATGATAAGGTCTCTAATGTATCTAACAGCTAGTAGACTGGATATAATGTTTTCTGTTTGTTATTGTGCCAGGTTCCAAGATAATCCACGCGAACCTCATATGGTGGCTGTTAAGAACATCTTCAGATATTTGAAGCGAACCTCATCTCTCGGTCTGTGGTATCCTGCTAAATCAGGATTTTTCGTTCAAGCATTCTCTGATGCTGATCTTGGAGGATGCGGTTTGGACCGAAAGAGCACTACAGGTGGATGTCAATTCCTCGATGGTAAACTCGTCAGCTGGCAGTCCAAGAAACAAACATGCGTTTCACTCTCTACAGCCGAAGCTGAATATATTGTTGCATCATCTTGCACTTCCCAGGTCATTTGGATCCAAAGCCAATTAAGAGATTATGGGTTGAATATGAAGAAGATTCCTCTTTATTGCGATTCAGAAAGCGCTATTCGGATATGTCACAATCCAGTACAACACTCCAAAACGATACATATAGCACTGAGATACCACTTCATCAAAGATCACGTTGAATATGGTAATGTGGAAATCCACTTTGTTAGATCTGCTGATCAACTAGCTGACATCTTCACAAAAGCCTTACATGAAGTAAGTTTTAATAAATCCTCCAAGGCTTAGGAATGATGGAAGCTGAATCAGTACCGAAACTACTTTCGCCTCATTAAAATTGAACAAGAGAAATAGAGCGAACGCTCGTTCTATTTCGGCTCCGGTATTTTCGGGAACCGAAATGAACCGAACGCTCGGTCCATTTCGCTTCACTACGTTTAGGTGAAGTTTCGGTTGTATACTTTGTACACTATGTATATCTTTTCTTAATTCATTTCTTCTCATAAAATTCAAAAATATTTTCCTTTCTGTTTTTATTTCTTTTTTAGAAAATTCATAAAACTCAAAAATATTTTTCTTTCTGTTTTTATTTCTTTTTCTGAAAATTCATAAAATCCAAATTTTTTTTTTTTTGTTCTTGTTGCTTTTTATAAAAATCAGAAATACCAAAAATATCACTGAAAGGTATCATGGATCATTCAAATGATGGAACTGGGACAGGTATAACACTCTTTATCTATGTACTAGCTAAGTGTCCCTAGAAGCATGCTGTTGCATGTCGACCGAAGCCTCCAAGACTTTGAGTGAAGCCTTACTGATTCGATATATACAAATCGTTTCTTCCCAATTAGGATGATAAACTCACTCAAGTCATGAGCTACCTTACTCTTCTCACATTGAGTTAAGAGTTATCTGCTTGGTCCGTCTTTCACAGCAGAGGTGCTTTCAGTTCTTTAACCACCTATTCTTATTTCTCCATCTCACTTTCGGTTCATAATAGTAACCCTTGAGATTCTCAGATTTTACCACTGAGGTCTATGGTTACACAACATCTGTGTTAATGATCTTAGCTTCGTTTCACCACGTGCTAAGTGAAACCCAAAATCCAATACCTATAACGAATTGACGGTGAACAATCAACTGTTCTAGCTTTCATCCAAGTATTAACGAAACTACTATTAGTTATTGGTACCAAGAAATCTCTTTTTAATTTTTGTGCGATATTTATGAAAATGTTTGACACCAAGGCTTTTCTTACCATAAGATCCAGTTTATTTTTGTTTTTGAGATTTCTACAAAACTCACCAAGTCACTGAAAATGATCAAACCTACTTGTTTAATAGGCTACACTGGTATCACAAGTACTTCATCCAACTTTCGGTCTTATGTCAAGTACTGAAGTTCGGTTGAAGCTAAGCCACCCCTTATAGCTTAAATTTGAAAAGATGCCTTTCAATTTTTCTTAATAAACATTTGATCGTATTTCAACGGGAAACCACACAGACACTTCTAAGTCTCTCTTGACTTTGAAGGAAGCGATTTGAGCCCGGGATCCTTAGTTTCGTGTCTAAATAGACATCACTTAAATCCCACAAATACTTTGCTTTATTTCTTTTCTATTGGCACACTCTTGCACGAAGATCTTTATGATTTTCCCAATTCTTGTTCGTGGTTCTAATGGCAATTCTTCAGATTTTATGCTTCGGTTGTAAATGCTATGGTGGTACACTATGTTAAGGCGCGAACATTGCTAGCCTTTTATGAAGCGAAAGGGTTTGTCACAGTTTGAAAAGGAATTTGAAAAGTTTTCGAAGTTGAAACGACGGTAACAAGATAATATTTGCAACGGGCGCATGAATTTGAAACGGTTCCTAGCATCACGCCTGATGACGTCTTCCTAGGGAAACACAGCTGTCAAATCGCGCTATTTCAGGCGCCGATTCAGAAGATCGTAGCATCATTACTACGGATTCTTTCTCTCTCTTGGAAATGGTATATAAGTTTTTCTCACACCCCTTGTACCACTTTACCAATTCAAAACTCTCTCAAGAACACACCGGCGAATTTCTACTGTTCATCTCTTTCTTCAAGGTTCAACAATGGCGGATTCCTCTTCTGTTCATGAACAAACTGCCCAGTCCTCTCTTCTCACCATTAAACCAAATCAAAACCTCATCATTGATCTCTCACCTTTCCAGTATGATCGCTACATGTTGCAAGTGGTTGAATGCCTCAAATATTCACCACTTGTAGTTGCCCTAACCAAGGTGGAGTATGTTCATATGTCGCTACTTTCTCAGGTCTACTCAACTGTTGTCTAGGATAAAGTTAAGGAGAGAATTTTCTTTGAGATCTTCAATAAAATGGCGTCAATTTCAAAAACTAGGTTTTGTTTGTTGCTAAGGATTGCTATCGACAACTCCATGATCAACCATGATTCCATTACCACCACTCAACTCTTCACAATGTTCTATGATATGGGGTACACTGAGGTTCTCACCACTCTCACAAAGTTCAAGAAATCTCGCATTCCTCCTCATTGGAATGGTCTTTTTACCCTCCTCTTCAAGGGTTTATCAGAGAGGGCTGCAGGTTCTGATGGAGCGAGCAAGGCGTTCATGACCTTTCTCTACGGTCTGTACCATGGGGTCAACATGGACTTTGGATCTATCTTATGGTCTCAACTGGTTCAAAGTATTAGTTCTACTTCATGCTAATCTGAAATCTCTTGTGCTAGGTTTTGGACTCTTGTTACTCAATGGGTGATGGAGAAGCTTCAAATTCCAACAATGGCAGACTCACTGATGTCGTCTATTGCTACTTTCCACATGACAAAGATAATTGTCTTCGATCCATCGAAGTTTCTATTTATTGGTTCGGTTCTGGAATCCATGTACAGGTGTGTTTCCAATGAAAGCAAAGTGATAGCTGAGTACAAGAAGCTACCTCCTACAGGACCAAGGCAGCTTACACCCGAAATGCAAAGCTCGCTAGACGCAGCAGATAAACCAGCGAAAAGAGGGAAGAAGCCTGAAAGAAAAAGGGAGAAGGAAGGTCAATCCTCTAAAGTTTCTACTCCCAATAAGCAAAAGTCTGAACAAGCAGCCCCTTCTGCTCCAAGGAAACGCAAGACCAAGCAGAAGGCACACAAGTCGAAGGCTCATTCTTCAAGTGACTCTGACTACGTTCCTTCTGACCCACAGCCTGAACCAGAGTCCAGTGATGATGACGTTTCTCAACACGGGAGTTCTCTTTGAGGTAATTCGCCTCCACCCTCACCATCACATGAAGGTAACCGAAACTCACCTCCTCCTTCTCCTACACAATCGGTTCCTATTACTATTACTGCGTGGCCACCTCCCATCTCATCCTCAACTACAACCTCAATTCCAATACCCACCCCTTTATTAACCGAAGTTACCACAACTACTACTACTACAACAGAACCTCAATGTCATGCCAACGTATCTTATACGGGGGCACCTACTTTCGAATCTGAACCACCAATTACCTCAAAACCTCTTTCCCCACCTCCCTCACACGAATCTGGCCCTGTTCTTGGCGGAGCAGAAATGGAATTTGATTCTATCTATTTTAGCCCATATCGAGTACAGAGCGATGATGATGATGACGTTCCTGTCATGAAGAGGCATATAAAGGATCTGAATGACAAGCTTGACCAATTGCTTTCTTCTTCCTCTTTTACTTCAAGTAATGCATACTCTGAAGCTGCAATCAAGGCTCTGTTGGCAACTTTTGACAAGGAGCATGACACTTACATTTCTAATGTTGTCAAAGCTATAGATGCTTCCACTTCCACATGCCAGAAAGCTTCTATTGCAGTTGAAGAATCCACCAAAGATTGCAAGTAAGCGACCGCAAATGTCGAAAAACTAATTTCTGATGCTCAAGTTTTTCTTGATTCTCTTCAGGTTGCAGCTTAGAAGAATGCTCAAATGGTGAATGATTTTGTTGATACTCTTACCAGATCGCTTCAAGCTGAAAAGAAGCACTTTGAGGAGACACGTCAAGCTACCAAGTTCGCCAACATCGAGCTTCAAACATCAGTTGATGCCCATCTTACTCAACTCGAAGCCGAACTAGCTGTGGAAAGCAAGATAATGGATGAACTGGATCGTCGAACTGCTCAGCTTAAAACTCAGAACTTGAAGCTCAAGATGGCGAACAAGGAAATTAATGAACTTAATTCGGAACGAGCAGTCGTCAAAATCTTTGTTGGTGATGTGCATTCTATTCTATTACATCTTCTGGACGCACATGACTCGGTCCTTACAATCTCGGTTCGACGCCACTTGGCTGAGAAATTGAGACCTACTTCTAGATATTCTAAGCATGATTGAAGGTGTTCCGGATCCCATTGTCCCTCAGAAACAAGGGGAGAAGAGATTACAGGATCAACCACAACAACCTCCAATAAGCAAACCCATCACCCAACCAAAAGGCACTGCTGAACCGAAGGGTAATGAAGCTTCGGGCAGTATGAAGTACAAACGAAAGAAGAAAATTGGTGATGATGATGATGTTGAAATCGAAGATGTGGTTGAAACTGAACAAAAAGCTTCCAAAACTAAAAACCTCAAAATCAAGCCAAATGATCGAGAGCTTGAGGAAAAGCTTCGTAAAGCAAAGGAAGAAGTTGAAAGGGAGAGGAAACAAAAAGAAGCAAACAATGCATTAGAATGAAGGAAATCTATGTTCCCTCTATGGACTATGGAAATGCTTCTGAAGGAGGTAATTGATTCTCCAAGCACACATTGGCTCGAATTGGTCCTTTCATTCGATCTTGAGAATTCCAAGGATTCTCAATTTGATATGCCAATCACCCGAAAGGCATTCATCTTTCATTGTTTTGAGTCAGCAGTTGTCATCCCCTCTCCTGACCCAAAGGTTGATCGAGACCTAATCGAAAACTATCTTACGTTCTCTCAACCGCAATACCTGACTTGGAGTAAACAGAAGATCACAACAGTCAAGGTGTTGAAACCCACTTCAGCAGGGAAGTTTATCAATGTCAAATTCAAAGTGACCCAAGGCTCAGAGAGTTCGGTTCACATGATCTCCCTAGCTGATCTGCCAAATTTGAATCCTCATGATTGGATTCTCCTGAACAATATTTTGTTGACTAATCAACAAGAGTATGAGCCTATCATTGATCACATCAAGCGAGTGCTGGTGTGCTATATTATTGAAGTCGCAAAGATGGATTAGGAAATCGCCTCTGCCTTGAGAAGGAAGCCCACTATTAATCCAACAGGGAAGGCAAGCCACATCAACGTGATGATGAAGGGAAAAATCGACCCATAGTTTCATACAGTCATGTTCATCAGGGGCGAAGGTCAAAAATTCTTGTTCGCTCTCGTTGACAAACACATGTTCTCCACTTCCTGCTTGGAGCATATTCTCGATAGCATACACAGGTGCAATCAAAACATTGAAGCAGATAAGAAGATCTTTTCAGATATGCTTCGGTGGTACATTAACTTTCATCAAACTCTTCTTGCCATCATACCAAAGTTGTTCAAGACTGTGAAGAAAATCACCGTTACTCAACCGAAGTGATCTCTCGCCTCAATTGGCGCAAAGGGGGAAATTGTTGAGTCTATGGGTTGCGTCATTGGGCTTTATTAGTTCGGTCCATTTGTATACTCGGTCTGGGCCTGTCCAGCCATGTTTTGTTTTTAGGGTTTAGTATATATATAGTGCATGCATGCATTATATTGAGAACGCTTCTTGATTATCATTTAAAACAGATCTTGTACTGTAACCCTAGCATACCTCTACAGTAGCAATTCTCATTGAATTCTTCTGAGGTGGAGCATATTAATCATTCGACACTCGTTTGATTCATCGTGGTGTTTATCATTTTCTATTACTTGTTATGTCTTATTGATATCTGTTTGAATCTATCGATCAAAGTATCAGAATCATGCTTAACCTTATAAACACAACCACACTTACTAAAACAACAGTAAATGGTGATAAATAGATTTATCGTCCTTTGTGGTGGATTTGAATAGTCCATATTAACATGTACTAGATCCATTAGTCCTTCACTTTGACTCACATAAACATGTGATCAATGAATTAGTCATAATCTTCCAAAGATCAAGATTCTTATACATCACACAATTTGAATTGTATGACTTTAAGTTTCTATCCTATTGAAAATTGGGTGAGGAGAATTCTTTATCACTTAGTCAATTATGACATTTACCACAAGTGAAATAATAATAAGAATCAAATCCACAATTAATATTGATAATAATAGAAATGTAACCAACATTTTCATAAATATCATTGCAAGGAAATATAAAGTAAACCAACTATATAAATAAACAAAAATTTCACTTCTATTGATAATAAACGAATTTTTTTGGAACTTGTCCTTATAATGTATAAATGAAAACAATGTTTCTAGACATTTCCTAAGCAACCTATTAAATTATCCTAACTCCCAAGTAATAGCTCCAAATTCTGACGATCAAACCATGCGATCAAAATCCATCTCTCACGATCACAATTAGCTCACTCTTCTTAAACTTCCTTCTTTCTCTTAGATCCGTCAATACCATCAAAATGTGATCATAACATCTTATATTAAGAGTCTATGAATAGGAACTTGTTAAAATAATGGAGTTAGATAATGGATGTACCTGAAGTAGAGTCGCACGACTTGACTTTACCATCTCTAAGATCTTTCAGGTAGTCTGGGCAGCTTCGCAACCAATGTCCTTTCAATCTGAAATAGAAACATATGGACTCTTTAGGGTTAGCACATGGAACTATCTCAAAACTAGCCTTTCTCTTTACCATACGATCAAACAGTTTGACTTTGGCCGATCTCTTTCCATTGGGAAGAGAAATATTTTATGGACCACCATTTTCACCATTGTCTATATCCATGGATACTTTGGAATTAGATCCTTCAGACACTTTTGCTTCACTTGTCCAATTAACATTCGGGTTCCAACCCATAACCATAAATCCATACTTGGGGTAAAAAAAGACCATTTTACTCCAAACCTAGATTGATCCAAGACTAAGGCCCAATCTCACAATCTAAAAGGCACAAAAGTCAGATGATACACCAAAGCCCAGTTATGGCCTAATTTTCTAATTGGGCCCAATCCCTTCTGATGGGCCTTAACCAAAGGCCCAATAATGTTCCTGGCCTAAAACTCACAAATTCAAACGGCCCAACTAAACCCCAACCATCTAAGCCCAAAACATGGCCCAACCTCAAAGCCCAAAATCGAAAAGCCACCTGACTGAGTACGCGGGGCGTACTCAGCTTGTACGCTAAGCATACTGGCTCAAGGGCTTGTACGCTGCACGTACAGGCTTGTACGCCCAACGTACTATTCCAGTGTTAGCCACCTTGTAATTTCAGCTCTTAACCCATTAATACTTCACTCCAGAATGTAGATCTGACTTCCTTGAGCTGGATTACCATGTAAACTTGCTAACTTTACGTCTATGCATGGCTAAATGAAGCTCTTAAGCTCAACAAGGACTTAATAAGTGACTTAAAGCATGCATGAGGCCCTATACTCCATAAAGTTGGCACCTTTATTCTTAAGAATCCCATGATAAATCTAGATCTGAAAGGATAAGTCCTTAGGATGTATTAACTCAACGATTCACCCAACAATGGCCAAAAGTATGACAAATCATCCCAAAAAGAGATCTAAACAACTAGAAGTCAAGATGAGAACGTGATAACTTTAAAGCTTTGCAAAAAGTGTGGTGATTCTAGATCCAAGACCTTCTCTCCAAGCTAAGCAACTTCAAGCTTCTCCAACTCCTTCAAAATGTACAAAATGAACACCAAATTCTCTGCAGGGGCTCAAACACTAAATAATGGAGGCTAAGACTCGTTTCTAGGGTTTTGGGGCTTTAGAGGCTGGTAAGGAGGCCAGTCCTAATGAATAAGGATGTTTATATAGGGTGAAAAACCCCTAATTAGGGTTTCATTAAAGTCTGTGTACGCCCAGCTTACGTGAACGGGGTCCCGACTCACCATCAACTCAGTACGCTAAGCGTACCAAGTGGTACGCCCCCCGTACTGACTTTTCAGCTAGTACACTAAGCGTACCAAGTGGTACGCCCCGCGTACTACTCCAGGGACTAAAATGCACATTTCTAAAAATAAAAGGGCCATAAGGTACATATGTGGGTACAAGTGTTACAATTCTCCCCCACGTGAATCATACTTCGTCCTCGAAGTCCGCTGCTCCAAATAACTCCGGGTAATGCTCCCTCATCATATATTCGTGCTCCCAAGTCCACTCCAAACCCTTGCAGTGTTGCCATTGCACCTTCACCAACTCAACTACCTTGTTCCTCAAGGTTTTCATCTTTCGATCCAGAATCACCACTGGTATCTCAATATAATTCAGGCGGTCATCCACCTGAATATCCTCCAATGACACCACTACGGCATCATCTACTGGGAACTTCCGCCGCTGAGAGACATGAAAAGTGCTATGAATATGACTAGGCTTGGCTGGAAAATCTAAACAATACGCAACCCGGCCCACCCTGGCCAAAACCCTTAAGGGACCAATATACTTGGGGCCCACCTTGTCCCGCTTCCTGAACCGGATGACACCTTTCCAAGGTTACACCTTCAGGAGAACAATATCTTTCACCTGGAACTCTAAGTCTGATCGGCGCCAATCGGCATAACTCTTCTGCCGGCTCTGAGCTGTCTGGAGCCTGCTCCGAACCTGCTGAATCAACTCAGTCATCTTGAGCACCACCTCGGTACTCCCCATAACCCGCTGACCGACCTCTCCCCAACAAATTGGGGTCCTGCATTTCCTCCCGTAGATCATCTTAAAAGGAGGTCGATCAATGCTAGCATGATAACTGTTTTTATACGCAAATTCCGCTAACAGAAGATACATATCGCAACTCCCACCAAAGTCCAACACACAAGCATGCAGCATATCCTCGAGGGTCTGAATGGTCCGCTCGCTCTAACCATCGTTCTACGTATGGAATGTTGTATGGAAATGAAGACGAGTACCCAACTCGTCGTGAAATCTCTTTCAGAACCTGGAAGTGAACCGGACATCCCTATCGGAAACCACTGATACCGACACCCCATGATGTGCCACCACCTCCTTGATATAAACCTCAGTAAACTTATCTGTAGAAATACTCTACTAAATCGGAATGAAATGCGTGCTCTTGGTCAAACGATCCACAATGACCCATATCGAATCTACTCCACGCGCTGACTAGGAAGCTTCATGATAAAATCCATGGTGATGTCTTCCCATTTCCATATAGGAATCTCCAATGGCTGCATCTTGCCATGAAGACGCTGCTGCTCAGCCTTGACATTCCTGCAAGTCAAGCACCGCTCTACGTACCAAGCCACATCCCGCTTCATGCAGGGTGACCAATAATCAGGACGAAGATCCCCATACATCTTCGTCGCCCCGGCATGGATGGAGAACTTAGACTTATGGGCCTTCCCCATCAAAATTTGGCATACGGTGCCCAAATACGGAACCCAAATACGTCGGTGCAAAGTCAACAATCCACGACTATCATAATCGAAAGAAGCCACCTGACCCACAATACGCTCGCTCTTTCAGTGCTCTTCCTTCATAGCATTAACCTGTGCCTCACGAATCTGCTCCAGCAACGGAGTAATCACGGTCATCCTCAAACATAAATCCATGATCGTACCCATAACCACCTTGCGGCTGAGAGCATCGGCTACTATGTTGGCCTTCCCCGGGTGATAAAGGATCTCACAACCTTAATCCTTCACCACATCCAACCATCGACACTGCCTCATGTCCATATTCGACTGATCCATCAAGTACCTCAAGCTCTTGTGATCCGTGTAAATAGTACAACGGATCCCATAGAGGTAATGCCGCCAAATCTTTAGGGCGAAAACCACAACCTCCAAGTCCAAATCATGTGTCAGATAGTTCGCCTCATGAGGCTTTAGCTGCCTTGAAGCTTAAGCGATCACGCGACCCCTCTGCGTCAGCACTGTCCCCAACCCTGTAATCGAAGCATCACAATAAACCACGAAATCATCAACACCCTCTGGCAGGGTCAGGATCGGCGCCTCACACAACCACTTCCTTAGAGTCTCGAAAGCCACCTGCTGCTCAGGCCCCCAGCAAAATGTAACCGTCTTCTTGGTCAGTCGGGTCAAAGGAACAGCTATCTTGGAGAAATTCTGGATGAATCTCCGATAATAACCAACCAAACCAAGAAAACTCTGAATCTCAGATGGAGACCTCGGAACCTCCCACTGCATTATGGCCTCGACCTTGGCTGGATCGACCAGAATACCCTTCTGGTTTACAAGGTGCCCCAGGAACTGCACCTCACGCAACCAGAACTCGCACTTGGAGAACATTGCGAAAAATCTCTCCCTCCTCAATGTCTCCAGCACTTCCCTCAAGTGCTCCTCATGCTGCTCCCGAGTCTAGGAATAAACCAAGATATCATCAATAAATACTATCACAGACCGATCTAGTATCGGTCTGCACATGCGATTCATGAGATCCATGAACGCGGTTGGAGCATTGGTGAGCCTAAAAGGCATCACCAGGAACTCATAATGACCATATCGATTCTGAAAATTTGTCTTCTGTACATCCTCATCCCCGACCCTCATCTGATGGTAACTCGATCGCAAATCAATATTGGAGAGCCAAGATGCACCCTGAAGCTGGTCTAAAAGATCATCAATCGTCGGGAGTGGATAACGGCTCTTCACCATTACCTTGTTCAACCCTCGGTAGTCGATACACATACTATGAGACCCATCCTTCTTCTTCAAAAACAAAATTGATGCTCCCCAAGGCGAACTGCTCGGTCGAATAAATCCATTGTCTAACAGCTCCTGTAGCTGTGTAGACAACTCCTGCATCTTGGGAGGAGCTAACCGATACGCTGCTTTGGCTATCAGAGCCACACCAGGAACCAAATCAATCTTGAACTCAACCTGCCTCTCCGGAGGCACCCAAGTCCAATCCTTTGGAAATACATCCGGCTAATCTCGCACAATCGGCACATCATCCACCGTCGCCTTACCCTTATCTCGGTATACATGACATATGCGACATAACCTGAGCAACCTTGTTGAAGATAGCGTTTGGCCCTGGCTACGGAACACTAGGTCAGCCCATGTTGCAGTCTCTCCCCATGAATCGATATATCTCCCCCACTTAGGATCCGAACCCAAACTAACTGTTGCTCACAGTCGATCACTGCCCCATTAGGGCTCAACCAATCCACGCTCACGATAACCTTGTTCCCATATAGAGGAATGGGAACCAAATCAATCAGATACTTCTCCCTGAATAACTGGAGAGTACAACCCCGATGAACCCTCGTAACCCGAACCATCCTATCATCACCAATCTCAACATCAAAAGGACAATCCAGCTCCCCCGGAGCTCCAACAAATCTCTTACTAAGCGCAAGCGATACAAAGGATCGGGTAGGCCCCGAATCGACCGACACTAAAGCAAAAATACCATTCATGAAGAACGATCCTATAATAAAACACATAGATATAAGCATGCAATTCAATGTATAAAAAGATAAGGAGAAGATACATACCCGTCACCACATTGGGAGCTGCACGCGCCTCCTCTACCGTCAGCTGGAAAGCCTGCTCTTCGCAGCAGGTGCATCTGCCCGGTCCAGACGGCCATCAGTAATTTGAAGAGTCGCAGGAGCGGGTGCTGACATCGGTCCTGCTGCAGGCAAACTCGGATAATAGGCCTTCTTGTGGCCCCTCTGATTGCAATGAAAGCAAATCAGATCAGATACTGGGGTGGTGCTGGTGGTAGCAGTACAATCCCTACTAATATGACCAGTCCAGCCGCACTTGAAGCAGCCAGAACCACCTACCATGCATGCCCCCTCGTGCATCTTGCCGCACTTTCCACAACGGCTATGTACCTGATGGACTCTCAATCTAGAATCAGATACCTTGGGCCTCTTGCCCGCACCCTCATCACTCGGCACATACTCAGGCTTCCTCTTCTTCTCCATCTCCATGACAATCTCCTTCTCCCTAGCTTGAGGTATCATATCCTCTACCGTCTTGCAGCTGGATCGGCTCACAAACTACCGAATGTCACTCCTCAACATCTCATAATATCGGGCCATTTTCATCTCCTCATCTGCCACATATTGGCGGAACTAGAAGCACCCTCTCCCTAAACATAGCGGTTATCTCAGCCACCGTCTCAGTAGTCTGGCGGAGATCCTGAAACTCTCGCACCAACTGTTGTACCTCAATCACTGGTGCAAACTCAGCTCAGAACCTGGTCGAGAAATCATCCCAGGTCATCACATCTACAACATCATCACCCACCGCATGACCTACCTCCTCCCACCAGTCTCGTGCCCTGTCCTTCAAAAGGCAAGAAGCTAGTCTGACCTCGTCCCCCTCGGAACAACGGCTGGTACAGAAGGCGTTAGCAACATCTGCTAACCACATCCTACTCGCAATCCGGTCCCTCGCCCCATGATAATCTGGAGCTCTACATGCCCATAACTCCCGGAAGGTCAAAGAATGTGTCCCAACAAAAGCCACAACCTCTGCACGAAAGGCACTCAACCGCTAATCTAGAATCTCCAGAATACCCTCCTTGAATGAGCCAAAGATCACAGGAGTCTGCTCAAGGATACTACGCATAATCTCAGACGAGATGAACTCCCTGGTCTTGTCATCTAGCTTCCCGGCTCCAGATCCTGAGCCCGAGCCCTCCCCAGCACCAGAACTGCCAACTGGTCTGCCTCGCAATGTCACCATACTGAAGATAGACCAGACAAACCATCAGAATGTGCATCAAAATATATATACATTGGGGAATCACAAACTCCACAAGCTCTCTGGCTTCATCGTAACCCTCCTGTGAATCAACCCGCCTTGACTCTACCAAGTCACTTTATATCCATATAATTTCCCCTCACAGATAAGGCTCCCAATGCTAGATCTCATCCTAGGTTTTCCTAGGGCAAACTCCACACCACTTTCTGCCAACCGCTGCAGAAGGAACTCCCGCTAACCTCCTCTAACTAGCCCACGAATACAATTACATATTACTAAAACCAGATAATTCTTCGAATGAGAGGTCTCACCCTACAAGGTTGGACTTAGACAAGAGTTGCACAATAGAGTTAAAACCTAACCTTCTAAAATTATTTAGTTCCCATAATAAGTAACCTAGTATATTCGCTTACTAGTTAGATGAAACAAGTTAGAACTCCTAAAATCACAAAGCAAGCAACATTCGACCATCAAGTAATTAGAACCAAGCATCACCTAACCAGGCCATCCTATCATTGACTGATCAGTACTAGCATGCAAGTCTACAAGCTCATATAAAAGGCATACAAATGCACCTCTCCTAGCATTCTATTATGCAAAAACTGAGCAGATCATTAGCCCTAACTAGCATATGATTCACATATATAAGCATATCAGATAACATGTATGGGTATTTTCGGAAAACTTACTTGAGCTCGGCTTATTGCATGCACCACACCCCGTCTTATTTTAGAAAAAAACCTTTTTCTTAAAAATATATTTCTTTTTGAGAAACTTTACCAAATCCTCAGTTTGAGTTCAGACACACCCGAGAGTGTGCCCGAATCCCTCAAACCAAGGCTTTGATACCAACTTGTAATGTCCCAAAAATATGTTCCAAAAAATTTATTTTTAATTTAAATAAAACAGTATTCCAAAAACATTATCCATACAACTCAAATGAAAATAAGTATCTCAACATCATAACAATTAGAGTGATATCTCAAAAGCGGAATCCATGTGGTGTGTGCGATGCAGTCAACTCGAGCTCTTCCCTTTGGAACCAGAAGTACCTGAAACATAAACTGAAAACCGTAAGCACAAAGCTTAGTGAGTTACGCAAAATACCGCATACCATACATGATAAAACATAATGGGCCCCGCCCGTTATCGAGACCCGTCCGGTATCGGGCCCAGCCCGGTAATCAAATAAACATATATCAAATAAACAAATACACTTGCAATATCACAAAGATAAATAGAATAAAAAATGGTCATCGGGCCCCGTCCGGCACCTGGCCCTGCCTGGTAATCATATAAGCACAAAACACATGCAAGAGTCACACAGACAGCTAGCATACTAACATAGGAAAATCATATGGGTCGACATTGGTGCCTTCGACGCGCTAAACCCAGTGAGGAAACTCACCTCGCACTGCTGAATCAAACGGATAATCCCTAGTTGTTGGCCCGACAAATCCCCGAGCAATCAATATCAAATAAAATCTAATTAACATTTGGGTTCCAACCCATAACCATAAATCCATACTTGGGGTAAAAAAATATCATTTTACCCCAAACCTAGATTGATCCAAACTAAGGCCCAATCTCACAATCTAAAAGGCACAAAAGTCAAATAATCCACCAAGGCCCAATTATGGCCCAATTTTATAATTGGGCCCAATCCCTTCTTATGGGCCTTAACCCAAGGCCCAATAATGTTCCTTGACCAAAACTCCCAAATTCAGATGGCCCAACTAAACCCCAACCTTCTAAGCCCAAAACATGGCCCAAACTCAAAGCCCAAAAATCGAAAAGCCCTTTAACTGAGTACGCGGGGCGTACTAAGCTTGTACGCTAAGCGTACTGGCTCAAGGGCTTGTACGTTGCGCGTACAGGCTTGTACGCCCAACATACTCTTCCAGTTTTAGCCACCTTCTAATTTTAGCTCTTAACACATTAACACTTCACTCCAGAATGTAGATCTGACTTCCTTGTGCTGGATTATCACGTAAAATTGATAACTTTACGTCCATACATGACTAAATGGAGCTCTTCAGCTCAACAAGGACTTAATAAGTTACTTAAAGCATACATGAGGCCCTATACTCCATAAAGTTGGCACCTTTATGCTTAAGGAGCCCATGATAAACCTAGATCTGAAAGGATAAGTCCTTAGGACGTCTTAACTCAATAATTCACCCAACAATGGCCAAAAGTATGACAAATCATCCCAAAAAGAGATCTAAACAACTTGAAATCAAGATGAGAACTTGATACCTCTAAAGCTTTGCAAAAAGGGTGGTGATTCTGGATCCAAGACCTTCTCTCCAAGCTAAGCAACTTTAAACTTCTCCAACTCCTTCAAAATGCACAAAATGAACACCAAATTCTCTCCAAGGGCTCAAACACTCAACAATGGAGGCTAAGACTCGTTTCTAGGGTTTGGGGGCTTTAGAGGCTGGTAAGGAGGCCATCCCTAATGAATAAGGATGTTTATATAGGGTGAAAAACCCCTAAATAGGGTTTCATTAAAGTCTACATACGCCCAGCGTATGTGACCGGGGTCCCGACTCACCATAAACTCAGTATGCTAAGCGTACTGGCTTTTCAGCAATTACACTAAGCGTACCAAGTGGTACGCCTCGTGCACTACTCCAGGGACTAAAATGCAAAAATAAAATAGCCATAAGGTACATACCAAGGTACAAGTGTTACATTAGCAATCGGGGCCGCACCGGGGACGAAATCGATCCTGAACTCTACCTGCCTCTCAGGAGGCACACCGGGAAATTCCTCCGGAAACACATCTGGGAACTCCCTGACTACCGGCACATCTGAAAATGAAACCTCCTTCCCGACCCGAGTGTTAACCACATATGCAAGATAACCCGTACACCCGTGTTGTAGATACTGTCGAGCCCTGGCAGCAGAACAAAAAGGTTAACCCAATCCTGGTACCCTCTCCATTAATAATCAGTTCTTCCCCACTTAGGGTTCGAACTACCACCCGCTGACTCTTAAAGTCGATCATTGCACCAAACCTGCTCAACCAGTCCATCCCTACTATCACGCACACATCCCCCATGGGGATAGGGATCAAATCAATTAGATAAGGCACCCCAAAAATCTTTAAGACACAGCCCTGATAAACGCTCGATGTAGAAACCCCATGTTCGTTGGCGATAGAAACTTGCAACAGACACTCCAACTCTCCAAGAGTCATATCAAAACTCCTACTCGAGGACTGAGATACAAAATACTGAATCGCACCCAAGTCAAAAAGCACAAGATCAGAAAAGGAGCTCACTAAGAAGGTACCTAGCATAATCAATAACATAAGCATACCATAAAATAGCTAACAGAATAATAAATGAAAACATACCAGTAACGATGTCTAGCGCCGTCCTGGCCTCCTTCGCTGTGAGCTGGAAAGCAAACCCCGAGCCCTCGAGGGCTCCGCCATGATCTGGCATCCATCCGTGATCCTCAACATATTCGGCGCTGGAACCTGCGCCGGTCTCGTAGCGAGCAAGGGATAGATGGCCTTCACATGGTCAATCTGCTCACAATGGTAACAAATCCTGGTGCTCGCCCGCAGGGCCTGCTGATGAAAATCCCTAGCAATGTGGCCCTCCCTGCCACATTTGTAGCATCCAGAAAAAGATCGACAAGCACCCTCATGAACCTTGCCGCACTTCCCACAAGTGCGGCCCTCTGTCCCCCAGATCGCAAATCAGCGGGCTTGAACCGCTTTGCTATCGGATGTGAATGAACGGTAGCCTGCCGCTGCTCCCTTGACAAAACTTCCTAATATCCGTCTTGAGCATGCTCAAGTACCGAGTCATCTTAGCGTGCTCCGAAGTAGTAAAATTAGGGAAAAAAAGAGCCCTCTCCGTGAACATCTTGGTAATCTTTGTCACCGTCTCAGTCGTTTGTCTCAGATCCAGGTACTCCTGAGCCAATATCTCCATCTCTACTAAGGGAACATACCTCATACGGAACATCTCTGAGAACTACTCCCAAGTGACAACATCCCTCTACTCATGAGTATACGGACCGATCACCAATCTCCACCAATCCTTCCCCCCTAACTGGAGAAGGTTAAGGCCACACTTTACCTTCTGGTCATCCGGGAAAGAACATGTGAAGAAAAAACCCTCCACATTAGATAACCACCTCATCGCCACAATTGGATCCTTGAACCCATCAAACTATGGGGGCTTCGTTTTGTCGAAGTCCCGATACTGGAAGGATCTCTCCTCTCGAATCCCTGCAACAGCAACAACCGCGGTAGTTGCAGCAGCAACAGCCTTAGTGACTACAACACATCAATCATCAAATAGCTCAATCATAGCGGTCTTGATAGACCCAATCAGCTCCGGAATAGAACCCCTGAAAGCAGTAGCCACCTCAGCGGCAATCATCTCTCGTACCTGATCGTTACTCAACCCCGACCTATCATGGCCACCTGCTCTAGATCCAGAACCAGATCCTCTCGTGATCACCATACTGAAAAATGAACCAAAATATATCAGAAATGTCACAATTCATACCATCACAGATAGACTAAACCTTCGGAGTTTGTAACTTCCTTGCTACGTATACTGGTCATGTGCTTCCACTAGTACGGGCACATACTACCTACCCTTATTTGTCTCATTAGGTCATCACAACCTGCCCGAAACAAACCCACAATTAGAATCGCATACATCTTATCCTCACTCTCTCGAGAATGGCTAATCATTCCTCAACTGGCCTGTCACACCCACATAATCACTCATGAAACTTCCACCAACCCTATAACCGATCGTGCGTGCTAATCATACATAACGCTGGATTCCATAGACAATCGAATACTTTATTCTACCCTAAGCCCACAACCAAACACGGAACAAGAAATAAGGATAAATCAAACATTCTGAGGCTATAGAATCTAAGTTATGTACAACTATTATGCACACACTAAGCAACTGCAGTAATTATGTCAATTTCATCTAACATACAAAAAGTCCTCCAAGGGTATCATGCATCATAAATCATGCAATTCCTAAAGATCTTTACCCTACCATTAGAATGCAGTTCTATCGTAATCATCAATAACAAATAAAAGTGTGGGTAACTTGGGGTAATCTTGCTTGCTCCGGCTGAGCGTACACATCTCATCCTTCCTTGGATACTTTTGAAAATAATTTTGAAACCATTTTGAAAACCCTTTTTCAGACCCTTAGTTTGAGTATGGATTTACACGAATGCTCATCCAATTCTCTCAAACCGGGGATTTGATACCAACTTGTAACATCCCAAAAATCAAGGTAAAATTTTCATTTTTAAAATCCAACCAAAAACCATAAATATTTACAAAAAAATGTTTTCAAAAGTAATATCAAAAATCAGAGTATCCCAAAATCATAAAACCGGAAGGACGTGCACGATCACGCCTTAGCTTTCCCCGGTCATCTGAAGTACCTGAAACATAAAACTGAAAACCGTAAGCCAAAGCTTAGTGAGTTCCCCCAAAATACCATACACAACCAGAACATATACAATCATGCATGCTAGGTCCAATCAGTCATTGGACTGGAATACCCCCAGTTCCACAACCATCAGGCTGGATTACCCCAACCCAATCATCCATCGGACTAGAATGCCATTATGTTACGGTCCCAATCAGTCATCGGGCTGGTATACCCTCGGGTCCACAGCCATCAGGCTAGAATACCCCCGGTCTGTTGGCTCATGCACATAACAGTAAAGCCTCAACCCAAAACCATATTATGTCGACATATACAACAAATAAACATATAATCATTCAGCATGCAGTAAGGTAGATCTAAAGATCACTACTGCATATCAACATCCTATATACCAGGATACAGATCTTACAGATCACTACAACATAATGACACCCTATATACCAGGATACAGATCTAAGAAATCACTACAACATAACAATATCCTTTATACCAGGATACATAACGAAGTGGGTCGACATTGGTGCCTTCGACCTGCATGTACAGTCAGGAAACTCATATGTCAACCCAATGTTGTACCGGGTCTATTTCACCCCACATATATATAGCAAACATGCACACATGCATATAACACATACATCAGGAGTCACAAAGACTATAAGCACATAACATATCCTAGTGTCCTACAGTATAGTGAGCTTACTCACCTCAGTCTGCTGTCAGTCAAACAAATGAACGAGTTGCTGAACCGAAAAATCCCCGTGCCAACCAATCAAATAAAACCCCAATTAATAATTGGGCCATAAACCATAATTGGGAAATCTAGTTCGTTTGTCCAATACCCAGGGTAAAAGACCATTTTACCCTTTCTTCACTTGGCCAAACAACCGAGGCCCAACCCAATGGCACCAAAAGCCCAATATGGCCCAAACTCCTAAATTATACCCAAAGCCCAATGCCTAACAATGGCCCAAAGTCAGAAAGACTATTGGTCCATCAAGGCCCAAAACCCTAATAGTCCAAAATACCCCAACTACAAAAACCCAAGACCAGGCCTGGTACGCTGTGCATACCAGATGTACGCTCGACGTACTAGGTTTCGTGCATGATCGAGGACTCGGACGTGTATGCCCAACGTACGTGCCCATTAAGCACCTTTTCCTTAAGTGCTTAATTCTTGCATTCCAAATGTCCAAATTACAGATCTAATCCTTGTGGAACATCTTAATCCATAAAGTCCTTAACTTGGAGCCTATTCATGGCTCAAACAATCCCAAACCCTAGATTAAGCTTTCTACTTCCAGCAAATGGACACATACACATGCATGGTTGATCAACAACAATCAAGATGCTACCTTTATGGACTAGGGACCTCAGAAACATCAAGAGAATCAACTTCTAACTTCTGGAGTGGAAGAATTCCCACTAGATCTCATTCATGGACCAAAATGACCAAAACTCCATAAACACTAGATCTAAGCATACAATGAGCAAGTTCCAAGCTTTATACCTCAATGAAGCTGAAAATGATGAATATAATTTGGATCTACAAGCCCTCCCTTAATCAAAGCTCCTTCTACTAAGCTCTTCTTCCTTAAAGCTCACCAACACACACAAAGAGGGCCAATTCTTCTCAAGAAGGGCTATGGTTTCGAAATGGGGCTCAAAGGGTAATGAAGGCTGAGAAATGAGAGATTCATGGGTCATAATGTTGCTTAGATAGTGTCCAAACCGTAAACATTAAGGTTTGTCCCCTGGGTGAATACGCCCAGCGTATGAGGAGTACGCCCAACGTACCCACATTTTTACAAAAATGGCAAAAATGCCCACTAAGGACCAAATTTGGAAACTATTTACACGCCAAGGGTCAAAATTGAAAAGTACCTTGAATCGGGTGTTACAATTCTCCCCCACTTGAATCAGACTTCGTCCTCAAAGTTCACTGGCATAAATAACTCTGGGTAATGCTCACTTATCTCATCCTCAGGCTCCCACATCCTCTCAGAACCCTTTCGGTACAGCCACTATGAAACATCCCAAAAATACGATCCAAAAATTTCGTTTTTAATTATTAATAAAAATCATAGTTATCAAATCATCACATAAAAACATAAGTCATTGTATCTCAAACATCATGAACATTTGTAAAATACATCAGAGTAAAACATCCCAGGCTAAAATCATGGTGTGTGCACTGCAGTCACCCCGAACTCTTCCCCTTGCTACCAGAAGTACCTGAAACCAAAACTGAAAACTGTAAGCACGAAGCTTAGTCAGTCTCCCAAACTACCACATACCATACACATAATCACATAATCACATAATAACATATCATGGGCCTTGCCCGCTTCATCGGGCCCCGCCCGACATCGGACAGTGTCCGACATCGGGCCCCGCCCGGCATCGGACAGTGTCCGGCATCGGGCCCCGCCCGACATCGGACCCAAATCGGGCATCAGGCCCCGCCCGACATCGAGCAACTCCCGGTATACATAATAACATATCAATAATACACATAAAACATTCATATAGCATAAACATAAACATATAAACATTCCTCGGGCCCCGCCCGAATCGGACCGAGATCCGGTAACATGCTAACATTCCTCGGGCATTGCCCGACATTGGACCGTAATCCGGAAACATACAAACACAGACACATGCAAGAATCACGAAAACATCAAGCATACAAACATTCCTAGGGCATCGCCCGACATCGGATGGGAATCCGGAAACATATAAACCTACATCGGGCACCGCCCGACATCAGATAAAATCTGGAAACATATAAGCATAAATACGGGTCGGCCTTGGTGCCTTAGACCCGTTCCTATAGGAGAGAACTCACCTCGTAAAGCTAAATGCAGAATCTCACGGTAAGGAATCTCTAACGGCTGCCCCGACGACTCCTCGAGCTAACATTACCAAAATAACACTTAGTCAAAATTCAATACTCCTTCTTAGGGTAAAATGGCCATTTTACCCCTGATCTAATTTGGACCATAACCTGGGCCCAATTACATAACATCCATGGTCCAATTCTATGTAGCCTTTCCAAGACCACTAATGGCCCACTTATGGCCCAATTTTCTAAATTACACCCAACTCCTCAAATGGGCCTTCCCTTAAGCCCAAACATGTCCTTAGCCCAACAACTGAATTATGGCCCACTAAGGCCCAATAGCTAAGAAGTCCAAATATCGGCCCAAACTGAGGCCCAAATAACGAAACCCTAATCCAGTAAGTACGTGGGGCGTACTCCTCTGTATGTTAAGCGTACAACTTGCATGACTTGTACGTTGTGCGTACGGGCTTGTACACCCAGCGTACTACCCTGTGAAGCCATAAACTCCAAAAGGGCTTAATACCTTAAGACCTTAAGCTCCAAACGCAGAACTGAGTCCACTATAATGTCTTAATCCATAAAGTCGATTACTTGGTGGCTTGCAACCCACCAAATGGACTCAAACTTGAAATATGGCAACTAACTTCCATGGAAATGTCCAAAACTCATGCATGGCCTCAAGAAGAACTTCAAGATGGAAAATTTTCTGTTCTTGGGACTCATATAGCACTAAGGGTGGCAACCCTCAGCCTAGAAACGGATTTGAACCATAAAAATCCATTCTTGGGACCTAAAGAGGTCCAAAACACCATTAACATAGATCTAAGCATACATGAGGAAAGTTGTGAGCTTTTTACCTCAAATGAGTGCTAAATGGTGATGATATCTCAGATCCTTGAGCTCCAGGTGCTCAAGTTCTTCTTCTTCAACTTCCTATTTCTCCTTCCAAACTTCAAAACACCACAATGAGCTTCACAAGAACAAAATCACACAAAGATGAGGAATGGTAGACTTTCTAGGGTTTTTGAGTTTGAGAGGCTGGTAAGGAGGCTAGGGTTTGGGACTTAAGGATGTATTTATATGGCTTAAACCCTAAAAATTAGGGTTTTGAGTTTGCTCGCGTATGTTGCGCGTACGTGTATCATTCCCATGCATCCAATGTTACACTACACCCCGCGTCCGCCAAGCTTACGCCCAGCGTATGTCTTCGGATAGCCCAACATCAAACGGCCCACTCACTAAGGCCCAACTCAACAATCCAATATTAATCTCATAGTCCAACAATTAAGTATAAGGAAATTAAATAATTATCATTACCTCAAGTCACGGGTGTTACACACCACACCTTCACCAATCCCACAACCTTGTTCCTCAAGGTTTTCATCTTCCTGTAAAAGATCGCTACTGGTCTCTCAATGTAATTCAGGTGGTCATCTACCTGAATATCCTCCAAAGGAACCACTACGAAATCATCAACCAAACACTTCCGCAGCTGTGAGATGTGAGATGTGAAAAGTGTTATGAATCTGATTGAGCTTCTCTAACAGATCCAACGATATGCCACCCTGCCCACCCAGGCTAAAACCCTGAAAGGACCAATGTACCTGGGGCCTAACTTGCCCCGCTTCCTGAATCGGATGACACCTTTCTAGGGTGACACCTTTAGTAGTACGATATCTCCAACCTGAAATTCCAAGTCTGACCGGTGTCTGTCTACATAGCTCTTTTTTCGACTATATGTTATCTGAAGTCTGCCGCAGACCTGCTAAATCAATTATGTCATCTTGAGTACCACCTTCGTACTTCCCATGACCCGCTAACCGACCTATCCCCAACAAATCGGGGTCCTACACTTCCTCCCATAGAGCATATCAAAAGGAGGTCGATCAATGATGACGTGATAACTGTTGTTATATGAAAATTCCGCCAAAGGAAGATACGTATCCCAACTACCGCCAAAATCTAGAACTCATACCCACAACATATCCTCCAAAGTCTGGATAGTCTGCTCACTTTATCCATCAGTATGCGGGTGGAAGGTCGTGCTGAAGTGCAGACGAGTGACCAACTCCTCTTGGAATCTCTTCCAGAACATGGAGGTAAACCGAACATCCCTATCAGAGACAACAGTGTAACGTCCGCAGATTCAGGCTAGTCAATTTAGAGATAATAAGCGTTAAAATGACTTTTTTATAGAAGATTATTTAGGATAAATAATCTTAACCAAAGTTATATTATATGTCACAAGGATTCCGTACATATAAAGAACGCTGAAATCCGTCTTATAACGAAGAAGTTATGACCTGTTGAAGTTTCACAATTTAAACTGGCACGACTCTGCGTAACGTAAAAAGTAAATTTTTGATAAATTACTTTTTAGCCTTAGTAATCTAAACAAAATTCGTAGTAGTCGTTAAACCGAGAGTGTGCATATAGATAACATTCAAATCTGACTTCATTTGAGGAAGTTATGATTTTTCTAAGATTCAGTGTAGTAGTGTACAACTCGGAGCTCGAATTTTAGACCGATCGATTATTAGCCGACACAATCTAAATGAGAATTGAAAATCTTTTTCCTATGAGCTCAACGATATACAGACAATCAAAAATGGGCGTCGAATGACAAAGTTATGAAATTTTAACGAACTTTAACTTTCTAAGACTGTTAAAATATAACTTAAAAAATAAAGTCAAACTTAGCCGACTAAGTCTAAACGAAAGTTGTAGATCTTGTCGATAGATACGTGTGGATATAAATAACGTCAAAAATGGAGCTCGTATGCAAAAGTTGTGGATTTTACAAGATAATTAATTTTCGGATTAACAAGAGGGTGACACGTGTCGCGATCTGGCACCACACCTTCTTCCCCACGGCTTGCCACCAGATGCTGACACGTGGCACATTACGCCCAGCGTAATGTTTAAGTACACCCCGCATACTGAGCATTTCTAACCTATAAATAGAAGTCAAAATTCACTATATTCATCACACCATTCCATCCTACTCCCCCCCCCCCCAATGCCTCAATGCCTTTCTCTAGCACATCATATGTATTAGTAGCGAAGCTCCGTAGCGTCAGAAAGCTCCGGGAATTAGATTTTTCGGCTTAAAAGCTCTGCCCGCACAAAGTCCGGTTTCTCGCTAAACCACCTGTAAGTTAAGTTATGCTTACCGTACTTTAAGTATAACTTATGTTTAAGTTCATTATCGTTATTATGAACCTATAAGCAAGATTTATCAGTGATTCCAATTTGTTATACTGATTGATCTACTTATGGGGATGATGTCTAGGTTGGATTTAGTAAGGTGTTTAAAGTGGGATTTCCAAACATTGTACTTTGTATACCAAACGGACCCTACCTCCGATATGATCCTACCTGGTTGTCCCTTATCAGCTATAGATCAGTAGACTTTGAATTAATGATGAATCTAGACTAATAATTAGTCGCAATAAATATCAGACTAAGACTTAGTGATAATGATACTAGGTTACGTCAAAGGAAAAGACATTTGCTAGAAGCGAAGCGCTGTTCGAATTTCGAGTCGTCACTTTAACAAGTGGGTGCATAGTCCCTTTCACGAACATGATTTTAATATAAGTATTATTTAAAGTATTGAATATATGTTTATGTGTGAGATATTTGATATTTCGTGAAATACGTGTTAAGAGCATATCTGATAATATATGATGATTTAGGAATTACATAATAAACCTAAATTAATTAAGATGAATATCGGGTAGTATCTCCTTAAAAGTATGGGTGAAATATACACGGAGGGTAGAACTCTAAAATTTGTCTTTGATCCATGAGCATGGATTAGACATAGGCATTCGTCCCTAGTCCGAGAGTATGGAGAGGGCATAGTCATTTGTCATTGATCCGAGAGCATTGATTAGACATAGTCATTCGTCCCTAGTCTGAGAGTATGGAGAGGGCATATTCATTTGTCATTGAACCGAGAGCATGCATTAGACATAGTCATTCATACCTGATCTGGGAGTATGGATTAGGTAAATCCGTTCATTTTAGATCTAAAAATATGGATCGTGTCGTTGTGAGGATCGACAAGGTGGGGTAAATTGCTTATATGAGGTGAAACTGTATCTTGCAAGTTCTAATATATATATATATATATATATATATATATATATATATATATATATATATATATATATATATATATATATGTTATAACATTGTGGGATTGAAATCCTTATATACTCACCAGGTTTCCCAACCTGACCCACTCGGTTTATTGTATCACAGGTAGCGATATTAAAGATACATTCTGCTGAGAGATTAAAGGAGTATTAGGCCAATAGTTTAATTATTGTAAAGCTTGTAATATTTCGTTATGCTTATGTTTATGTATTGACAATGAAATCCCAATGTTTTAATATAAACAAAATACATTTCTTCGAAAATTCTTTACTAATGTCATTATCATGTTTTTGGAAACAAATTCTGCAATATTATTTTCAAAAAAGATACTCTGATTTTTAAATAAGCATAAACAAATCGTTTTTTCTGGCTATGAAAATGGGGATGTCACACACAGAAACCGGCATGCCATACCGTGCCACTACCTCCCAAATGTAGATACCGACCAACTTCTCCGCCTAAGTACTCTCATGAATCGGAATGAAATGTGCGCTCTTGGTCAATCGATCCACGATGACCCATATCGAATCCACCCTCGTGCATCGTCCGAGACAACTTTGTGATAAAATCCATCGAAATCTCTTCCCATTTCCAAACGAGTACTTCCAATGGCTCCATTTTTTTAGTAGGGGCACTGATGCTCGGCCTTGACTTTCATACAAGTCAAGAACCTTTCCACATACCAGGCCACATCTCGTTTCATGCATGGCCACCAATAGCCGAGCCGAAGATCTCTATACATCTTTGTTTCCCCAGGATAAATAGAGAATCTCAACTTATGCGCCTCCTCCATTAAAATCTGACGCGCACCACCCAAATACGGAACCCACACCCTCCGATGAAGGGTCAATAACCCCTGTCTATCATAATCAAAGGAAGCCACCTGACCCACTATGCGCTCACTCTTTTAGTGCTCTTCCTTCATAGCCTCCACCAGAGCCACTCGAATCTAATCTAAGAGTGGGGTAATCACTGTCATCCTCAAACATATATCCCTGATCGGATCCGCGACTGCCTTGCCACTGAGAGCATCGGCCACCACATTGTCCTTCCTCGGGTGATAAAGGATTTCACAATCATAATCCTTCACCACATCCAACCATCTATGTTGCCTTATATTCAGATTCGGCTGATCCATCAAATACCTCAGGCTCATGTGATCCGTGTAAATAGTACAACGGACCTCATAGAGGTAATGTCTCCAAATCTTTAGGGCAAACACTACAACCCCCAATTCCAAATCGTGTATAGGGTAATTCGCCTCATGAGGCTTCAGCTGCCTCGAAGCGTAAGAAATCACATGACCCTGTTGCATCAACACTGCTCCCAAACCTGTGATAGACGCATCACAATATACCAAAAAATCCTCAACACCCTTTGGAAGGGTTAGAATCGGTGCCTCACACAATCTCCACCTCAGAGTCTCAAAATTTGCCTGTTGCTCAGGCCCCAACAAAACAAGACGGTCTTCTTCGTCAATCGGGTCAAAGGAACCGCTATCTTGGAGAAATCCGTAATGAATCTCTGATAGTAACCTGCCAATCCAAGGAAACAACGAATCTTAGATGGAGACCTTGGAACTTCCCACCTCATCACCACCTCGACCTTGGATGGATCGACTAGAATACCGTTCCATTTAACAAGCTGACCCAAAAACCGCACTTCGCACAACCAAAACTCACACTTGCAGAACTTTGTATACAATCTCTCCCTCCTCAGAGTCTTCAGTACCTCCCTCAAGTTCTATTCATGCTGCTCCTGGGTCTTGGAATAGACCAGGATTTCATCAATAAACACAATCATAGACCGATCCAACATATTCCTACACACACGATTCATGAGATCCATGAATGCGGCTGGAGCATTGGTGAGCCCGAAGGGCATCACCATGAACTCGTAATGACCATATCGAGTCTGGAAGGCCGTCTTCTGCGTATCCTCCTCTCTCACCCTCATCTGATGATAACCCGAATGTAGATCAATCTTGGAAAACCAAGATGCACCCTAAAGTTGGTCAAATAAATCGTCAATCCTCAGGAGTGGATAACGGTTCTTCACCGTTAGCTTATTCAGCTCTCGGTAGTCGATACACATCCGATGCGGCCCATACTTCTTCTTCAAGAACAAGATCGGCCCTCCCCATGGCGAACTACTCGGCTGAATAAATCTCTTGTCTAACAGCTCCTGCATCTGATTAGATAACTCCTGCATCTATGGAGGTACTAACTGATAAGGTGCCTTGGCTATCGAAGCCGCACCAGGAATCAAGTCAATCCGAAACTCCATCTGCCTCTCTGGAGGCACTCCTATAAAATCCTCCGGTAATACATTCAGGTACTCCCAATTGTTTCGGGTACTCCCAAACAATCGGTACATCGTCCATAGTCGCCTTACCCTTCTTCTGGGTATCCATAACATAGGCAACAAATCCGGAACAACGCTGCTGAAGATAGCGTTTGGCCCTAGCTGCTGAACATAGAACCAGCCAACGTTGAACACCCTCTCTGTGAATCACCAACTCTCCCCCACTTGGGGTCCTAATGCGTACCAACTGCTGCTCGCAATCAATCAACCCATTGGGGCTCAGCCAGTCCATCCCCACAATAACCTTACTCTCACACATAGGAATATGAACCAAATCAATCAGATATCGCTCGTTAAATAACTTCGAGACACAATCCCTATGAACCCTCGATACCCGCACAGGACAATCATCAACAATATCAACCTCTAATGGACAATCCAGCTCCTCCGGTGCATTGTCAAACCTCTTGTTGAGCGCAAGAGACAGAAAGTATCGGGTAGCCCCCGAATCAAACAAAACCAAACTAGAGATGTCATTCACAAGGAACGATCCTAAAACAAAACACACAGATATAAGCAGAAAAACCAACATAATTAAAGAGGTAAGGAGAATATACATACCCGTGACCACATTAGGTGTTGCACGAGCCTCCTCGGCTGTAAGCTGAAATGCCCTGCTCCTCACAATAGACGCCTCCGCCTTGCCCTGGCGGCCATCCGTGATCCTCAAGGTCACCGGAGCGGGTGTAACAACTGGTCATGCCGCAACTAAACTTGGACAATCGGCCTTTTTATGGCCCCTCTGATTGCAAAGAGATCAAATCAGACTCGCTCCGTGGGTGGTGGTTGTGCAATCCTGACTAAAGTGCCCAGTCATTCCGCACTTGTAACAGCCTGAACCACCTCCCATGCAAGCTCCATCGTGCGACTTGTCGTACTTTCCACAACGGCCCCAACCCTGTTGGCCTCTTGATCTCGAACCAAAAACTTTGGGACTCTTACTCGAACCCTCAGAACCCTGAACCTGATCTGGCTTCCTCTTTTTTTCCATCTCCATGGCTCGCGCCACCATATCATCCAGTGTCTTGAAAATGGATCTGCTCACAACTACCTAATATAGCTCCTCAACATCTCGTAGTATCTCGCCTTCTTCATCTCCTCGCCTGCCACATATTGTGGAATCTATAACTCCCTCTCACGGAACATAGCAGTGATCTCAGCTACCGTCTTAATAGTCTGGCGAAGGTCCTGAAACCTCTTGCCAACTGTTGGACCTCAATCATAGGTGCAAACTCAGCCTGAAACCTCGTCACAAAATCCTCCCATGTCATCGAGTCAGCCGCCTCGCCTACCAAGGTGTAACCAACCTCCTCCTACCAATCTCGAGCTCTGTCTTTCAGAAGACATGATGCAAGTTCAAAGCTTTATACCTCTAAATGGAGCTTGATGGCAAGATGCTTCTGGATCCAAAGAGGTCTTGAGCTTCTAAGGTGAATCCACTTCCTTATTCCTTTTTCAAGAACACCAACAACACACTCTAAATCTCAAAAGGCTCACAAAAAGTGGATTAGGGTTTGCAAGATACGAAATGGGGCTAGAGGCTGATGAGGGAAGGAGTCAAGGGAAGTTAATGATGTTTAAATAGGGTCCAAACCCGAAAAATTAGGGTTTTCCCTTCGGCCACGTACGCCCAACGTACAAGTAGTACACCTAGCGTACTAGGAAAAAGGCGTGTTCCTCAATATTTAACCATGGGACCAATTTTTAAACAATTTTCATACAAGGGGATCAAAGATGTAAATTACCTGAATTAAGATGTTACAAATGTTTTCTTACTCTAGCATATATAGAATTGGAGTTGTGATGTTTTCGTTAATCGAGAAGCAAAAGATAAACTGATACCTATTGATGTGTGTTTTTATATATTTTTTAATTACTCAAGTTTTAAATTTATAAAACTGATTTTATCTCAACCAGACTAATAAACACACTAGATAGTGTACCTAGTCGTGCAATAGTATAGTTGTGGTAAGACCATGTGTCGAACACAATGGGAACGATGATGAATTAAATTGGAATTCTTGATTATAAGTTACACAAATCACACAAAAGCAATCAATAAGGGTTTTATTAAAACTCAAATAACACTTAACATCAAATATCGATAAACTTTCTAGAAGACAAATTTATTTAGGTACTTCGGTCTAGATAAATTACATCTCAAATAATGGATAAATATTGATACAATGGATATTTATTCATTATTCACCAATTCCTAATATGACTAGCATTAGGGTCACACTACTAATCCTTTGATTTCAGCACAAATATTAATTCATTGATCAAGTGAATAAAAATTTATGCAAATCAGTATTCAGTTCGTATTAAGCAAGATTTGATCTTATTTAACCCTAATGATCATATGAGTTAAATCATGCATAGAATGGTCATCTACTCATGCACACACATTAAAGTTCACCACTTTATTTCCTAACCGTAGGTTTTGGTCCAACTCTAGTCATAATCACCAATGGTCACTGGACAACTATGATTCAAATTAACACAGTCAGATGGTCATCTAAACTCTATTAATTTAGCAATAGGGAACAAAGTAGCAATCTTTAACACATATGAATCTTTCAATCAAACTTGACAAAATAAATTAAATAATAATAAACAATCCAAATAGTAATTAAACCATAAACTCAAAGATTCATTCAATCATAAAAACAAGGTAAAAAGTTTTAACACCCAAATCAGAAAGTAACACATAATGGAATCACAGTAGAATGCTAATCATGGTCACGACAACAAACCACATGATCTCCGACATGAATCCGCTCTCTAATCCCTCAGATCTTCGCTCTTCTCAGCTTAACGGCCTTCCGACCGCCTTCTAGACTCTCAAAACGACAGAAGGAAGGTTACTTATCGACCAAGGATCAATGAAAATCGAGTTTTCTCCTCTGGTTGACCGGAAATCATAGTTTATAGGTTTTGGAACCGACTTACATATGTGGCGCGTAAGTCGGTTTATGCGGGTCGTACTAAGGAAGCAATCGCAATCTGATCCGGATACCTAGCCCAATACATTGGGCGTACCACAAAGTTACGTTGGGCGTACTCAATTAACTCAGTGTACGCTGAGCGTAATGGGCCTCTTCAACCTCTTTTCCACTTTTTGCAATCCAACTCCAATTTCCGCCTTTTTCACTTCGTTTCCGTTCTAGCAACATTTATACCTGTAAACATAAATTTAAACATTATAAGTACCTTTTAGTTCTAAATAGCAATAATTAAGACTAAAATATTAAGATATTATATATAAAAATATATATATTGATATACAGATATCAAAATATCCCACACTTAAACCTTTGCTTGCCCCCAAGCAAACTGATTTTTAATTACCAATATTGCATAGACAAATCCATTAAATACCCAACCATTATCCCAAGACTGCAATGCATGTATTTGTGTCTATAATCCCTAAAAACTTTCCAACCCTAAATACTCACAATCCTTATGGACATTCACCCCTTAGTTTATACGACACTCATTTTTGCAACCCTCCGAATCCATCCCCAAAAATCTTTCTTAACGTCAATGTATTTTTGGTTAAACTACCAAGCATACATTAATTCTAGAAAGAATTAAAACTTCGATACCACAATGGAGCTCTTTGAATTCAACTATTCTTTGATATTTGTTTTTCAATTTATTTGAATTCACCACCTTCTTGTTTGATTTTTAGTATATTCAACTTTTTGATTTTTCAGAATTTTTGATCTTTTGATTTCATACTTTGATAGCTCCAAAATTCTTTCAACTTTTGGTAATTTCTTTTTTTTATATCTCACTTTTTTTTCACTCAAATCCTACATGCTTAAGCAAGGAGCTTAACTTCAACCTTTATTGGTTAGAGGTATTAGCCTAAGTACAATGACTACATAAGCTCTCCTGGATGGATTTCAGGTATACGCTGCAAAACTTATTACATCACATAAACTACCAGAGTATCTTTCATATCTCATGACTTTTCACTAAGAATGGGAAGCCACAAATACACTATACCATATATTGGCTCAGGTAAACATTTGGGCTCGCATCGGATCATCCCATACAATACTAGCATTAAATTTTTAATTAGATAGATTTTCATATTAAACCATTTTTAAGTTTATAAATTTTTAAATTTTCCTGATAGCAATTTTTATTTTTCAATTTAAACTTCAATTCCTTTTTCGACCCCTACCCCACACCTATTTCATACAATGCCCTCATTGTATGCATAAAACTATTTAAGCACATAAAAGCAATAAAAATGGAGAAAAATGAACAGACTCCCCTGGGGTAGTAGTGGCGAGATCGAATGGGGCTGCTGAAAGTTGCTCCATAAATTTGCTGGAAGACTGGAAACTGACCTGCTGCTTCTGAATGTGCCGAAAAATTAAACCAAGAACATCGACTTCTGAAATGCGGTGCAAAGGATTGCAAACTACTGCAATGTATAGTGACCACGATGTGGGAAAGTGTCGACCACGTCGTATCGTCGAATGAGGAAAAATATGTATCGCGAATAATAGCATGGCCACGACGTGGTAAGTGTTGACCACGTCGTGGTGTCTAGAATAGTAGCCTCATCTTGCGATGAAAAACTCCCCCGCGACATAGGAAAGTGTCAACCATGTTGTGGCAGTCGGGATGATACTTCTGCTTCGCATTGAAATAGAACTCCATGGCATGGGAACAACTCTTCCATGCCATAGGAATCAATGTGTAGTTAGAAACGCCAATCTTTGAAAATAATCTCTCACGAAATCGACGCGCACCCCACACTTATTGATAGTCGTGGCTCTCGATTTTCAACTTCAAACTCTCACATGACTTTTTATCTTGTGATAAAAAAATGGTCAGTCCTAGCGGTTGAACTTACTACCAACTTTCTAAGGGCGAAAATTCTGCAAAAATCTAAAAGATCAAAGAGCATCAACATGGAAAACAAAATTACATAAACCAAAAATAAATAAAACATCCTAATTTAAACAAACTAAATACACACAAAAATAAAAATAAAACTAAGTTTAATAAACCAAAAATAAACTAAAAATAAAATAAAATAAAATAAAATAAAAAGGATAACTCAATCACTCATCATCGTTGTTGTGCTGCTGCGTCCCAGATGGACCTGCTCCATCACCCCTCTGTCCATATGGTGGATGGAAGGGAACTGGATGATGATACCCATGTGAAGCAAAGAATCCAGTCAATGCCCCCTCAAACCAATTCTGCCTAGTCTCCACGTAATCAAATCGGTCATCCATATGATGAGAAAGAACATCTATACGTTGAGATATGTAACCAATATCGATCTCCGGTTATGGTCCCTTTTGGGCTCCTTGTGGAGCAGGTCTATGCCTCCCTCGTCGCTTAGGCTCTGGCTCAGCTACACCATCCTCGTGAGCCATTTCATCTGGTCGTATCCGTAAAATACCATCCTCACCACGCTCAAGTACTCTCATCGACTCCAACAATTGTAAACTCATCTGCCTTGCGTCAATAAACACCATCGATCTCGTGATCTCTCTCGTCAACAATTGATATGATCTAGTAAAACGTGTGATGAAGTACCCACCACAAATTGGGATATCCTCTCGAAGCCCCCTGACCCTCCTCCCCATATAAGTAGCTAAAGCAATTAGGAGGTCCAGGTGCCTCCCTGGTGTAACAAGTTTCCACAAGAAAAACAAATCCGAAGAAGGCACTCTCTCACTATTCTTGTGATGCGTGAGAGAAATGGAGATCAAACGATGCAATAATCTATAGGTGGTGGAGTAAATCATGATTCCTATTGCGGTTGACGGTATATACACTCCTCCTGTAATCTCAGCCCAAAATGTATTTTCTTTGTAGTCAGCAGGCCGTTCCATAACACAATCAACAAGAAATATCATAAAAGTGGATATTCCTCGTTTCATCCAAAGTAAAAATCCCCACTCTTACGGTAACCTCAATCACACTGCACTCCCTACTCACTCCGCCAATTCGAAAAGAAAAGGTTGTCCTGTCATCAGGAGTCTTCCTAGGATCATAGGAAGCTGTAGAATAAACTCCAACAAAAATTCCCGGTAAACAGGTTCCTATATCTTGAACAATTTGTCCCAACCTCGGCATACAAACAAAGGAATTCCACTCGCATCCCAATGGGTGTCTTGCAAAAAATCCCGGATTAGTTCATCAAGTCCATTTTGGGTTGCCAATCCCCAATCGAATGATGGCGCGATATCTATTTTTTTGGTGAGCAATAAACTAAGCTTGTTCAGATATCTGCCATGAGTTCCTTCGTTCAAACTTTGTGGGAATTTAAAAAAGCGGTGATCGGTTATTTCCTCGGGAGGTTGGTTTTTTCTTTGATTTCCTCTAGCCATGACCTGCAAAAAATTAAACACAAAACCACCACAAAAAACACAACATTAAACGGATTAAAACAGAAATATTATGTGTTGGGCGATGGTCGTACGCTGGGTGTACATCCAACGTACATACCCACTACGCCATATGTTGTGTTTTGTACAAAGTCCAGGCCAAAATCTAACCAATGGGTGCGTTCTAAAGGTCTTAATTGCTCTAGTAAGCATAGTCCAACACCAATCTTATGTAAAATCGACCCCAAATCGAGAATGGTATAAATCCTAGATTTCTATTTACGCACAATGCAACAAGATTTTGAAATTATACCACAAATTAAAGTAAAAGGGTTAACATACAACATACCTTTGTGTCGAATTCAACAAAGAAAGAAGAAAAAACGAAGCTTTTGTTGAGTACAAGATGTTACAATGTGTTTTGGAAAAGAAGTGAAAGAGGAAAGAAATAAGGAAAAAGGATATAACCTGTTTCGACAATTTACGATGAACGTACGTCCTAAGTACGCGGGGCGTACTCGGTGTGGATCAGTTCCGGAATCGCGTTTACCTTAGGTACACAGGGCGTAATCCAAAAGTGCGCATAGCGTACTCGTTGTTCCGAGATTTCTAAGGCGCAATCCTCTTTAACGTACGCAAGGCGTAATTAGATTTACGGTGGGCGTAAATTTGTGATTTTTACTCTTTTTGTGCATTTTATTATATCTTCAATCATATTCTATTGGGCACCTTTGAATAATTAAATTCTACACAAAACAATAGCAACAACCTTCCGACAAGTGGCACGTTATCAACAAAATTAAAAATAAAATAAAAATGGAAATGAAAAACAAAAAACAAATAATCAAATAATCAAATAAACCAAATTAATTGAAAACCGTTCCCCGGCAACGGCACCAAAAACTTGATGTATGTTTTATATATATTTTAATTACTCAAGTTTTAAATTTATAAAACTGATTTTATCTCAACCAGACTAATAAACACACTAGACAGTGTACCTAGTCGTGCAATAGTATAGTTGTGGTAAGACCATGTGTCGAACACAAGGGGAACGATGGTGAATTAAATTGGAATTCTTGATTATAAGTTACACAAATCACACAAAAGCAATCAATAAGGGTTTTATTAAAACTCAAATAACACTTAACATCAATATCGATAAACTGTCTGGAAGACAAATTTCTTTAGGTACTTTGGTCTAGATAAATTACATCTAAAGTAATGGATAAATACTAATACAATGGATATTTACTCATTATTCACCGATTCCTAATATGACTAGCATAAGGGTCACACTACTAATCCTTTGATTTCAACACAAATATTAATTCATTGATCAAGTGAATAAAAATTTATGCAAATCAGTATTCAGTTCGTATTAAGCAAGATTTGATCTTATTTAACCCTAATTATCATATGAGTTAAATCATGCATAGAATGGTCATTTACTCATACACACACATTAAAGTTCACCACTTTATTTCCTAACCTTAGGTTTTGGTCCAACTCTAGTCATAATCACTAATGACCACTGGGCAACTATGATTCAAATTAACACAGTCAAATGGTCATCTAAACTCTATTAATTCAGCAATATGGAACAAAGTAACGATCTTTAACACATATGGATCTTTCAATCAAACTTGACAAAATAAATTAAATAAGAATAAACAATCCAAATAGCAATTAAACCATAAACTCAAAGATTCATTCAATCATAAAAACAAAGTAAAATTTTTAACACCCAAATCAGAATGTAACACATAATGGAATCATAGTGGAATGCTAATCATGGTCATGACAACAAACCACATGATCTCCGACATGAATCCGCTCTCTAATCCCTCAGATCTTCGCTCTTGACAACTTAACGGCATTCCGCCCGCCTTCTAGACTCTCAAAACGGCAGAAGGAAGGTTACTTATCGACCAAGGATCAATGAAAATCGAGTTTTCTCCTTTGGTTGATCGAAAATCACAATTTATACGTTTTGGAACCGACTTACTTACGATGGGCGTAAGTCGGTTTACGCGGGGCGTACTAAGGAAGCAATCACAATCAAATCCGGACACGTAGCCCAGTACACTAGGTGTACCATGAAGTTATGTTGGGCGTACTCAATTAACTCAGCTTATACTGAGCGTACACCCATTACGCTGGGCGTAATGGGCCTGTTCAACCTCTTTTCTGCTTTTTGCAATCCAGCTCCAATTTCTGCTTTTTTCACTTCATTTCCGTTCTAGCAAAATTTATACCAGTAAAACATAAATTTTAACATTATAAGTACCTTTTAGTTCTAAATATCAACAATTAAGGCTAAAATATTAAGATATGATATATAAATATAAATATATATATATATATATATATATATATATATACACACACACACACATATCACCTATTCTATAAAGTGTTTTCTTGTCTAGAATTCACACGAACCTTTGAATAATTGTTTTAGCCCGTCAATGAATGTTCCTTGAGAGAAAAACTCATATGTCAAGAAGTCAGTGAGAGTCGTATTGATCTTGAGAGTTTCAAGAGTCAATCGACAATAAACCTTTTAGTTATCACTAGCACGTGACCTAAGGTTGATAACCTGTCATGTTTGATTAACATATTTTTATTTATATGCACTTCTAGTTGAGTTGGCAATGCTTATGAGTTCTATGTTTTCGTTTAACTGCAGAAGCAAAGTGCATTGGTCAGTGAAAGTACATTGATCAATATGGGTGAGCTGCTAACAACATGGAAGCATTGGTATGCCCTTGTGCTACCAGAGGGAAAGAAGTTTAGAAATAGCAAAGTTTAGTTCATGAAGGAAATCTAAATTTGAATTTTTTTTTGTCCTAAACCTTGTCTTATGATTGTAGGTTGCAAATGATAGATTCACATGGATAGGAACGGATGCACAATTGAAATCTATGTGGCAAAGAGAATGATTATGAGGAAACACTTTCGCTAGTAGATTTTAAAGATCTGATAAATATCAATATGGATATTGGTTGTGTTAATTGCATTCACAAATTCATAATATGATTACGACATCCCTCTTCATATTTTGAATTGTGAGGAATGGCAACGAATTGTTTGAACTTTCAAGATATATTGTAACGTCCCAAAATTTAAAGCAATTTTTTTTTCATATTAAATAAACCATCAACCAAACATGTTTATAGAACCATAAATGAAAATCATAGTATATCAAACAATCCTCCCACAAAACATCAGAGTCAAATAAGTGAAAAGTCATGGTGTGTGTGATGCGATCATCCCGAGCTCTTCCCCTTCGATCCGGAAGTACCTGAAACTTAGATTGAAAACCGTAAGCACGAAGCTTAGTGAGTTCCCCAAAATACCACATACCGTACATATATGCCAGCTCAAGGCTGTTCCGGGTCTATTTCACCCCCGGGTCTATTTCAACTCATGTTTCGGCCTAAGCCGTACCGGGACTATTTCACCCCTGGGTCTATTTCGCCCCTGAGTCTATATCAACTCATATGTCAGCCCAAGGCTATACCGGGTCTATTTTACCCCACATATATATAGAAAACGGGCACACATGCATATAACACATACAACAGGAGTCACAAAGACTACAAACACATAACATATCCTAGTGTCCTACAATATAGTGAGCAAACTCACCTGAGTCTGCTGTCAGTCAAACAAATGATGGGGCTGCTGAACCGGAAAATCCCCATGCTAACCAATCAAATAAAACCCCAATTAATAATTGGGCCATAAACCATAACTGGGAAATCTAGTTCATTTGTCCAACACCCAGGGTAAAAGACCATTTTACCCTTTCCTCACTTGGCCTAATAACCGAGGCCCAACCCAATGGCACCAAAAGCCCAATATGGCCCAAACTCCTAAATGATAACCAAAGCCCATTATGGGTCCAAGTCCAAGAAGGACCAATGCCTAACAATGGCCTAAACTCAGAAAGACTAGTGACCCATCAAGGCCCAAAACCCTAATAGTCCAAAATGTCCCAAAGCGTTAAAACCCAAGACCAGGCCTGATATACTGCACATACCAGACGTACGCCTGGTGTACTAGGTTGCATGCATGATCGAGGACTCGGACGTGTATGCTTGCATACGCCCAACGTACGCGCCCATTTAGTACCTTTTCCTTAAGTGCTTAATGCTTTCATTCCAAACATCCAAATTATAGATCCAAGCCTTGTGGAACATTTTAATCCATAAAGTCCTTAACTTGGAGCCTTTGCATGGATCAAACGATCCCAAACCCTAGATTAAGCATTCTACTTCCACCAAATGGACACATACACATGCATGGTTGATCATCAACATTCAAAATGCTAACTTTATGGACTAGGGACCTCAGAAACATCAAGAGAAGAAACTCCTGACTTCTGGACTGGAAGAATTCCCACTAGATCTCATTCATGGGACCAAAATGACCAAAACTCCATAAAGACTATATCTAAGCATACAATGAGCAAGTACCAAGCTTTATACCTCAATGCAACTGGAAATGATGAGTAGAATCTTGATCTACAAGCTCTCCCTTGATCAAAGCTCATTCTTCTAAGATCTTCTTCCTCAAAGCTCACCAACACACACTAAAACACACACAAAGAGGGTCAATTCTTCTCAAGAGGGGCTAGGTTTTCGAAATGGGGCTCAAAGGGTAATGGAGGCTGAGAAATAAGAGAATCATGGGTCAAAATGTTGCTTAAATAGGGTCCAAACCATAAATATTAGGGTTTGTCCCATGGGTATGTACGCCCAGCGTACCTCCATTTTTCTGAAAATGGCAAAAATGCCCCCTAAGGACCAAATTTGCAAACTATTTACACACCAAGGGTCAAAAATGAAAAGTACCTTGAATCGGGTGTTACACATATATCTACAAGTTCTAAAAAGGTTTAAACACACACGCATGTTATCCAATGAAGGTATATAACGTTAAGAAGTCTAGTTGGAGACTTATCGAAGCATCGCTTAACAAAAATTTATATTTCAGTAAGAAAGTCAAGAGTATTTATGTCTAGATGTCCAATTGATTTCTGGGTACATGTTAAAGCTAGTGAGAGCATAATTGGCATACTAGTATTGCATGTTGCCAATACGATTCGTAGGGAACAAAGTTTCAAATTTGCAAATTAAAAAGTTTCAGTATTGTTTCGCTATAGTAGATTTAAAGGAGAGAGCACTTATACTTCTTTTCGAATCAAAAGGTTTACATTGTATAGTTTAATAGAACTTAGTCATAAAAATATATGAATATCATGTTGAAATGGTTCAACATAAGAAATTCAATATATGGAAATATTATAGCAAGAGATTGAACATATATCAGATCCTTATATAAGATATAATGAGTCGAGTTCCATATGCTTCAGATATATAGGATTGATTATACATGCTATAATATTCACTTATTCTAATTTTTTCAAATTCTCAGAGCATTGTGAGGAAAATGACTAGAATTTTGTGTGACTAAAGTTGTTAAAAAACTTGTGGACAGTTAGAAGTATGATATTAAGTTGGACGGACCATAGTGACATGATTCTGGATTGAGATGGTTCTTGATTAGAATTGATGGTCATGTGAAAATATGGAAACATTTCCACAATAGGATATACTTGAGAAGTCTACATGTGAGTTGAAAACTTTAATGCAAGAGAAGTGTTCAAGGAGTGTACCTTTGAATTTGAACCTTCATTTCCATGGAATTGTTTCTGGTAACAAAGTTCCAATAGGATGTTCTGTAATATCAAAGACTCAGTATTTGAGACTTTGGAATCTTGATATCACAGGAGATTAATGCATGTTAAGTTGGACTTCCATCACATGTTAAATACTGATAAGAATTTGGAATGAGCATCATTGGAATAATGTCCATTCGATCTGTTCACAAAGGAAGGACCATAGAGAGGCATATTATGCATGTTCATAACATGGCATGACTGATGTTTGATTCAAGTGGTTAGTTGATTATTCCAAACATTATACAATTAATAAAGTCGTAATTATTTTGGTGATTAAAAAATAAAGATTATTTATATTCAATAGTTTTGAGACCATAGTTAATTAGTTTATTATTGTGTTTTACTTTGGATGTTTTACTTCCTAAATGATTTGATTATTCGAAATTCCACATTCGCTCATACTTTTGGAAGTAAGTAGTGAATTAAGAATGTCATGAATGGATTGTAGATTGTCTATGGAGATTAGACATTGCAATGGTTTCTACAATATTCATAAGTACTTAGAAAATGAAGATTTTGAGTATTAGATAAACCAATGCTCAGAGAACTACTTAATGGATTATATCACAAGTAATTGTGAGACAATAATATCTTATATTCTTGAAATGGAGATATATGAGTTGTAATTTACAAGTCGGTTGCGCATTGGTGTTACGAAAACGTATCATTAACGTGATGTTATAAAACGTAACGTCATGTATGATTTGATGAGTAAAAGATACAAGCATATAAGTCAAATTTTATTCGTTCCTTTTGCCCTAACGGGAAAATCGATATATTTGGGCCCCTCGATGATTTGTTGTCGACATCTGAAGTGCTTGGCTGAGCCCAAACTGAATTGATGTGTTCAATTAGTAGTCTGAATTCAGTCGTCATAAATAAGGAAATCGAGAAACAGAATATTGGACTATGATATTCATTCTAATCCATATCTCACATCCATATGATATCTTGAAGAATAAATTGATATTTGATCACTTATCTTAGTACCTATATCTAATCAGATCAGAGTCTGGAGTTGCTTTGGAAAGCACGCTTTGCTGTTTAAGTTATATTTGCAATTGTAGTTATAGACTTATCCAACTGGGAGACTGTTGAATTATGTGTTTAAGCCAATAACTAAATTGGTATATACTCGAATTAAAAACAGAGTCCTTTTGGGTTGCCCTCAAACCTAGTAATTGACAGAATGACTTTGTGGAGAGAGAGATTGATTTATTGGTTTATTATAAAATTAATAAATAACAATAAATAATTTAATAAATAATTTATTAATATATTATGAGAATAATATATTAATTAGAAATAGTATTATTTAATTAATAATTAATCAGAAATTAAATGGAATTAATTTTGGGATTAATTGGATTAGTTAAAAGTATAGGGACTAAATGTGACAATGTTAAAAAGTTGAGAATTGAAGAATTCCAGAACCTTCCCATAAGGGGGACGATTTTGGAGGAGGTTCCCAAGGCTTCTTGGAAGCTTTAGGAAGCCTTAGGGCGCAAGAAAAGGGATAAGAGTTATGCAAGGAAACCTGCTTTATCATAGACTCCTTACTCATTTATATAAACCCCTCATGGTATTCATAAATCGGCACTCCTTTTCTAAGAGACTTAGAGCCAAAATGCCTTCCCCTCTCCTCTCTCCTCTAGATTCTTCTATTGCTAGGGTTTGGGTACAAACCATTAGAGGCACGAGATTTTTGGTGCTTGCTTTCTGAAGCTTGATCAAGAAGGAATTGTTGATTATTTACTACAATAATAAAAAGGTATGTAAATCCTAAAACCCTTTATGAATTTCTAAAAATAGTAGAGTACTCCTAGAGTTCTTGATGTTTAATTGTTTGTTTAGAGTTCTTGATGTTTAATTGTTTGTTGCAAATCAATAGAGAAAACTTAGATCCAATAGGTTGCATGTGAACTTATGGTTAAGTTTTTTCCGCCACATATTTTGTTTGTAACCTATAAAAACTATCACAAAACTCATCGATTGATTGTTTTTTTAGAGTTGATGGCATTACACCTTGACATTATATAACATCACATTTTCAAAAGTTCGTATTAAAATGAACTTGAAAATTTTCTATCCTTTGAGGCTCATATCAATGCGTTCTTAAAAGTCAATATGTTATTAGACAAAGATTGGATGACCTTCTTCTCCGTATAGTTCAATATTAATTTTGATAAAGTATACCCAACTAAAAACGATAGAAACTATGGGATTTTCATTATAAATGGTTATAGTATCTGAGTAGCAGTAAGAAATAGATAATATCGACACATTTTGCATCGACTATCATAAAACTGCTGACATGGATTATGTAGACACTTCATGATGAATAAATATTTGCATCTTATCTTTATAAAAACAAAATTTTAGTTAAATATTGGAATAGACAGTACATATTTTTAAAATAACTAACTAATTAGCTAACTTTATTTCCATAATTATAGAAATTGTAACGGAGGTCCCAAGAACCTTTTCAAGGCTCCATCTTTATGGTTCATTTCTTATAGATCTAGAAAGTTCTCATATATTGGTCCATTGGTTGAGTTTGAATGAATGGTTGTAATAAAGTTAGAAACTTTATTACTCACTGAGGTCCCTAGAGTGTTATATCTTCTTGATCTAGAACTTGAGAGTGTTTTGAAGCCATGCATGAGATTTAGGCCATTTTTCTCACCGTTTTGACCTAGTCTTGGATGGACATGCACTATACATGCATGTACATAAAGTTGGTATTTTTATGACTCTTTGGGATGCTTAAAAGCTTTCTGGAAAGTATGGGTGTTGAACTTAATGGATTAATAGCTTAATCCATTAAGCTGTTGTGGCCAGCTCCCATGGTGTGACATGATGCTCGCCACAGCGTAGTGGCGGGTTTCTCCGTGATTGTTTTGTTGTGAGGGTGCCACAACGTGGTGGCCTACCGTTGACCGTTGACTTTTGACAAGGTTGACTTTTGGTCAATTTAAGGGTTTTAGGTTGTAGACTGCGGATTTACCTCTAATTGATGATTAGGTGGTTCGTAATTCCAGCCTTTACTTCTTTGTGAGTTGTGGTGTGTGTGTGCTTTCGACTGTGAGGTGAGTCCTCACTATACTATATACTGCAGTATGTGTCCTAATATGCTAAGATGTGGTTAGACTGTTGTTTGTTGTTAGGCATGTAGACTTGTAGATTGTTACCTGTAATGTCGAATTGTCTGTTTATTTATATTATGCATATTCAACATATTTGTTAGGGGATGAGGCATCTAACTTTGTGCGGATGGCCAATATATTAGGGATTTTAGGTTACAAAACAATTATACATGCAAAAATTCTCTTAACACTTAAGGGTACATGCAACATAAAATGGATATATGTCTTTTTCACATCTAATAACAACATAGTTATGAAAAACACAAAATAAGCCCTATAAATCGAAATTCATGGTTGAGAATACATACCTTTTATAGATTCCAAACAAGCTAATCAACTCTTGTTGTCTCCTTGGAAAACCTAGTTCCAATAGTATGCGGGCCTTTAATGTTTCACACCCACAACACATAAGATTGAGATGAGAGAGGGGAGAGAGAAGAGATTTTCGGATTTGCTCCTTTGGAATAGGTTATCCGAAAATCCAAATGTTAGGGTACTATTTATAGCTGCTTGGAAACCTTAGAAACCTTAAATTTGAACATATAATAATAATATTTCAAATTCAGTAATTATCTAGTTTCCTAATTATCAAATGTAGGCTTCCAGAACCCTTAATAGGGTCCTCCAAAACCGTCCACTTTGTGGAAGGTTCAGGATCCTCTCCATTGTTCAACTGTTGAACAATTAAAACTCAACCCTTATACCTTTAATTAATTCTTAGCCCGAAATTAATTCTGATTAATTCTTAATTAATTATTACTATTTCTAATTAATATATTAATCATGTAATAGATTAATAAATTACATATCTCTCTCCTCTAATCAATCTAAGCCATTTCTTGGTCGGGTTGAAGACAAGACCAATATTGAGTGTTGTGAGTCTAGGCATTCACATCGACCGGGTTGATGACAAGAACAGCTAGAGTGTTGTGAGTCTAGACATCTGTTGGGTTAGCGCGTACCCGATATCATGTATACTTATGTGTATATTGTTGTATGTGGTATTTTAGGGTACTCACTAAACTTTGACTTGCAGTTGTAGATTAAAATGTTTTCAGGTACTTTAGATGATAATGGAAAGGTGAAGAATTGATTGTACACACTCATCAATAACTTTGTCATTCCATAGTTTTTATGATACTCTGATTTTGGATGACTATAATTTCGAACATATGTGATTTCTTGACTTGGGTTTTATGAAAATGACGTTTTTATTTTAATTAAAAATGAAATTTTTTTTATGCAAAATGAGATATTACAATTAGAAAAGTTGTTAAATGCAATATTATTTTGTCCTTTTTTTGCGTTTTTTAGAAATGGTTCAGTAGTTCTCACACACACACACACACACATATATATATATATATATATATATATATATATATATATATATATATATATATATATATAATTTGATAAGTTTGATGTATAATATGTTCAGATTTTTTTGTATTATGTGACATTATTCTATAACTTAATTTTTGGATGATTTGGTGTTGACGTTTTTTTTTGTACAACACAAACGCCAAAACAATACATTCACATCCTTCATTTAGAGCATCGGGCATGGGAAACACCCATACCCATCCACAACGCAGCCATATCATTATCTTCTCTCCACAACGAGATTAGAAGATGGTGTTCCATGTTATACCGCCATTAATGTGAAGAAAAGCAGAGGAAGAAAAAAGAAAGCAGAGGAAGAAAGAAGAAGAAGACGTCGTTGCTCTAGGTTGTTGTTACCACGAGAAACAACAAAACGAGCAAACAGGGCAATGTGCCTCACGTTAAGACGACGTTATGAGCCCTCCACGTAGGCAATAACGGCGTGGAGGGTACCCATACCGTATACTCTTAGGTTTTCCTCTTTATCATAAGTGTTGAAGATGAATTGTAGAAAGTTCCTAAGTTCACAACCTCATAAAATAACAAATTCAAAAATGAATTGCGGGTTGAAATTTACTAACTTCACAACCTCATAAAATAACAAATTGAAACGAATTGCAAACATCATATTTATCTCCCTTTAGATAAACAAGTAAATTTAAAGCTAAAGTACTAACAATAACAACTATACATAAAAGCAATAATTTAAGAAAATTATAACAACCTAATTTTGATATAAAATACATCTATTTAAAATATCAATAATAATTTGAATTCAAAAATGACTAACATAACAGATGAAATCATAATTGTGAGGTGCGAATTTAATTTAATGAGATTATAAAAGAAGATTTAAATCCAATCTTTATTTTTTATTTTATTTTAAACTTTCACTAAAAGCAAATAACAAGAATATTAAAAGTAATTTGTTCGATTCAAAAATCATACACATAGTCTTTCAAAACAAAATAAAAACTTACAATAAAATGCTTAAACTCATAATCAATGTAAATAATTTGTTTGATGATGTAATCCTAAAAATAATGTAAAATTCACTTAGAAATATTTGGAAAAATAGTCTAATATGAAAATTTTGAGACAATACAATGAACATAACATAGAAATAAACATTTGACTTTTTTTAAGAAATGAAAAAATGAAAAAATATAGAAAAGAACGAAAACACTTTAATACTTTTTCTCATGGTTGTTAAGATCTCGATCTTGGTCTTAATATCTTACGATTTTAAGATCCTATAAGCCAATAACGATCCCGATCTCAATAGGATCTATCTGAAGCAAGATTTATAGTGAGATCTGAAGATCCCAACTACAATCTTAAGATCTTAACACGATCCGATCCCACCTCTCGAGGTTTATTATATAGTCGAGCCTCAACAATTCATCTATTCAACTTGAAATCGAGAATCACAAGTTTCAAGAAGTCTCATATAATTTCATCGATTCATTTCAAATTAGGCCGGTCACACTCATGATATTCCTTTTATGATGATAATTATCTTGTTTCTTTTTACAATTAAGATGTTTTCTTCCTAATTTTTAGGGTTTGAAACAACAAAAGTTATGATTCATGTTTGAAAAGTTAAAGTTAACTCCATATAGACGTCTTAATCAACATCAAACTATAATATATATTGCGCACCCAATATCTTTCACGTAAATTTGAATATGAGTTAATCTTGTTTGGATCTTAAGATTCAGATTCGATCTTACCATCATGATCTTGATAGCCTTTGTTTTTTTAACAAGAAAATACACTCTTTAACACATAAAAAAAAGATATAAAAAATTTCTTATCATTATCATTATTAACTTGAATGACTTAAAAAAACAATTTTTTATTTATCACCGTGACATACTAAACTGATGGCGATGATTTTTTTTTTTTTTTCCAAAATAAGGTTGAATTTAATAAAAATAAAAGAAATAAAATAACAGTAAAAATAAATATGATGGGTTATATGTAATTAGTTTATTCCAAATAAAATTACTCAGAAAAATTTCTTTATAATATTGAGAATTTGTGAGGCATCGCTTTGTTTACCCCAATGGAATGATAGCAAAGTCTTTTGACTTCTTGCAGGTTGAAGGTCTCGGCGAATGGTTTCTCTCTCTCTTCTCTCTCTCTCTCTCTGACACTTCACATGTTCATGCAGACAAACCGAGACCCACATCAAAACAATCATCCCTACTGCCCACATGGAAGTGTGAACAAAGACATTTGCTAATACGTTGGATTGTTGTTGTATTAACCCTTGTTTATTTATTACTCCGTACATCCTCCATGAAACCTCCTTTCAATACTATAACTAACCCACCACACTTTTACCATCTACATTCACATATCTCTGTCGAATCCTTAAGAAATCAACAACACTTATCTGGAAACTTTGTTCTTTTGTGCTGTAAAACTATTTGATTTTTCAACATTTATAAACAAGATTACGGAGCAGGAGTATCTTAAGAAACCCCCAAAAGACGAAGCTCTTTGGGTACTGTGCTTTTGTTCGCATTAGCAAAACTTTGTTGTTCTTTGGTGGGTAATGGTGGAAAGTTATTGGATCTGAAGTCTGTTTAGCTGGGTTGTAAGGTTCTTTAGGCCACATTTTATGGAACCTTATCTTGATTTCTGATTTATGAGATATGTTTCGAGATTGCGGGAATAAAGGGTAATGAATCAGTTGTAAATCTATGAGATAGAGAGCGAGAAATTTTGAAATTAGGGTTTGGATTTCTTTTGTTGCCTTCCAACTGTTTGTGGTTTTGTCTGAGAGAAACCCAGAAAAAAGTTGACTTTTGGCTTTCAGTGATTGATGATCTTCTCATCATCCTAATTGATCGTTGCTTGAAGTTTCTTGGTATGCTGCAAAGCTTATAAACATTGAGATTATTTGTTAGATCATCTTGCTGAGAAGCTCAAGTAAAGCATAAAAATGGCTGCAAAGCTTTTGCATTCACTAGCAGATGACAACCCAGATCTGCAAAAGCAAATAGGATGTATGACCGGTGTCTTTCACATCTTTGATCGCCACCATATTGTTCCCGGAAGACGCTTTCCCGGCCACAGCCCTAAGAGATTCCCTCCTGGTAATCCTCCTCTTATATAAATTCTTCTTATTACGTTTATAATCGAACAACATGCTGGTGATAGTCATGTTAAAGATTAAAAGCTAAGAAATTTTATCGATCTCAAAGAAGATAAACAAATGAATCGATTTCTTCAAAATCTATAGCATCAATCGTGAAACTTGTGTATCTTCGTTATCGTTTTCATGTTGAGATCTCCAAAGTGTTTATCTATCATGTCATGTCTCTAAACATCATACTTTATGCAGGTTCCCCGCAGTTCGACAATGGAACCACTGAAAGCGAGTCAAGTAACTCATACCAGAGACCATACATTTCGGTATATTATCGTCTTTTCTTTATTTTTCCATTAAAATTTGTTAATAATTTCTACATCTTTGTATAAACTAAAGTCCAATAATGAATAATCACACTTGTTACTTCAGGAAAAACATTCAAACAAGACTGTACAAGACAAACACAGGGCATCAACCGAATCATCACGAGACTCTTTCTCATCAATGTCTCGATCATCTTCTTTCTCTTCTATAGACTGCAACATCAATCGTACTACAACAACACATCAAGAACCAGATCAGATCGTGTTCCCAGAAACCCCTTCAAGAGACACCCCAAGGCCCCAATCGTGTGGGTCCCGTCAGAGTGTTGACCTTCGGGACGTGGTCAAAGACTCCATGTACAGATCACAAACACCTGAACATAACTATCGAGAATTTCAAGAACCAAATTGGTATTACAATGAACCTAGAGAACTTTCAAGATCAAAATCTTATCAATTTAGAGATGGGTCTAGTTATCCAGTACCCAAAGATTGTCCCCGGTTTTCTTATGATGGAAGGGAAACAAATCGTTTATTGTTTCAATCAAAAACCATGAATTCAAATTCAAAGCAAGTGGAAGATCTTCCAAGACTTTCTTTAGATAGTAGAGAGAGTTCAACACGTAGTCTCAATACAGTTTCAAGAAACCCAACACCTAGTGTTGTAGCCAAGTTGATGGGCTTGGATACTTTGCCTGATTCCGGTTCCGGTTCTGGTTCCGGTTCCACCAAAGAATTGGGCTTGGGCCCGATTAGAACAACCCCAGTTGAGTCTTTAAAAGGAAGTGATCATTTCGGGCCTATAAAAATGCAAAATTTTTCAAGAAACACATTGAAAGAACCAACATCACCATTATGGAAGAATGCTGACATGAAACCGAGTTCAAGATTCCCGATGGAACCGGCTCCATGGAAGCAACGAGATGGTGGGGCCCGGAGTCCTCAGAGGCCCGGTTCTCGTGTGATGAAATCACCAACCAAGATTCAGAGCCCTTACTCTTCTGTTTATGGTGAAGTTGATAAAAGATTGAAAGATCTTCAGTTTACACAATCGGGAAAGGATCTGAGAGCTCTTAAGCAGATTCTAGAAGCAATGCAGTCAATGGAATCACGGAAAGAAGGAAATCAGTCGATGGAATCCCGGAAAGAAGGAACACAAGTTATGGTGAAACGACATTCTGTTTCCAATTCCACTCAGAATGAAAGATTTTCAGATCGTGGAAGATCTCATTCTCATCAAAACCCTTATGATTCCCCCATTGTGATCATGAAACCAGGAAAGCTTGTTGAAAGATCTGGTATGCATGTTGCAGAATTCCCCATTAGTATTCCTAAAACTACAAGAAGAGAGAATGGTGGTGGAAGACATACAATTACAAATACAAAGACTCCAACAAAACAACAAAATTTGGTGAAAGAAAACGCGACAAATTCCGGGAAGATTTCCGGGTCTATCAGCCCGAGGTTACAACAGAAAAGGGCTGAGTTAGAGCGGCGATCTCGGCCGCCAACACCTCCGGTGGCGGATTCCGGTAAGTTAAAGAAACAGTTGACCAGACAGCTGTCGGATACTACTTCACCTGGTGGAAGAAGGAGGCCGAAATATTCAAACATTCAACAAAGTGATGATCAGTACCATGGTCAAATGTCTCAAGAAGTGGTCAACACTCCTGAATTTTCTCAACAAATTGATAACATGCAGAGTCCTAGCTCAATACAAGAGGTGGGTTCTTGTTATCTACTATTATTATTATTATTATTACATTTATTAAACTTGAAAATATCTGATTTTTACGTTTTTCTTTTGTTATTTCTAGAAATCGAGTTTGATCCAGAGGGAGGATGAATCACATGATCCAGAATATCCAAGTCCGGTTTCTGTTCTTGATGATGCTGTTTATATGGATGATTCTCCTTCTCCTGTCAAACATATGCTCAAGACTTTGAAAGGTAATTCCCTTAAGCCATTTTTTTTGTTGTCTTAATCCAGCTATGATTTCATGAACTAACTCTAGCTTCAAATTCTCACAGATGATGCTACTACTCAAGCACCTAATGAGAAGTTCATGAAGAATAAATGGGAACAACAACCGGACAATAATACCCTTCCAGACATAATATGTTCTTCAGGTATTAGTATCACATCCCAAATAAACCGAAAAAAGCTACAAAACATCGAACACTTGGTTCAAAAACTCACAAGGCTGAATTCAAGTCATGATGAAGCACACACAGATTACATTGCATCTTTATGTGAAAACACAAAGCCTGATGACAGATACATCTCAGAGATCTTGTTAGCTTCTGGGCTCCTTCTAAGAGACCTCAAAACTTTCCAGTTTCACTCTTCTGGACACCCGATTAACCCCGAGTTATTTCTAGTATTGGAACAAACCAAATTTAGCAATCTACCAAAAGACAATTGTACCCCGGAAAAGCTTCTCAAAAAGGAAAAACTCCATAGGAAGCTTATCTTTGATACTGTGAATGAAGTTCTTACAGGGAAATTCGGGTTGTTAGTTCCTTGTGCTTCTTTTAAGATTGTGAAGAAGACATTGAATGCTCAGAAGCTTTTGAGGGATTTGTGTTTGGAGATAGAAGAGTTGCAGGTGAGAAAGAAGAGAGAAGATGTGAGTTTGGAGGAGGAAGATGATGGTTTTAAGAGTATTATGTGGGAGGAGGTGTTGAATAAGGCAGAAAGTTGGACAGATTATGATGGTGAATTGCCTGTTATTGCTTTGGAAGTTGAAAGATTGATTTTTAAGGATTTGGTGAATGAAGTTGTTTTGGGGGAGGCTGCTGATGGTAGAAGAATAAAGCCTGGAAGACGTTGCAGACAGTTGTTTTCAAAGTAGTGGGTTTTTATTTTTATTTTTATTTTTATTTAAAAATATTGTATACCCTGTTGTTGAAATTTCGGTTTCTTTTTGGGTTTTGTTTTAAGATACTTTCTTGATTATATATATATTCTACTTGTTGGTTTTTATTTTTTTGTATGTAAAAGTGTAAGAATATATGCTCTGCGTAAGTGAAAAGGGGTATGAGTGTATGACACCCTTGTATCAATTTGAAGGCAAATAACATTTATCTACATGATTTCGTAGGTTGACGATGTTTTTTATACTGTTTCACAACAAATAAGTGATTGGTTAATTCATGTCCGGGTTATACTGATGTTTGGTTCATATTTTCTAGGGATGACAATTCTCGACACAACCCGCGACACGACAATTCTTGTTTGATGAAGGGCTTAGGGTAGGATTAGGTATTCGAAAGTCTATAGGGTCCAACGTTATGTATGACTAGCATACATGAGTGCTGCAGGGTTGGTGGAAGTTTCATGGATGAGTTATGCGGGGTCAGTCGGCTAGTTATGAGATATTTATCCTTCCTCTAGGGGTAGGATTGAGCGATCACCTATGCATATGTATATTGTTAGGGCGTTGTGATGATACTTAAGACAAATATGGGTAGGTGTGGAAGGTAGTATGGACCCGTACTACTGAAAGCACAAGACCCATACGCGTAGCAAGGAAGTCACAACCCCTAGGGTTTTGTAGGGAGTTGGTTCCCCCTTATTATATGGAATATCTGATATCTCCCTGGTATATTTTCAGAATGGTGGTTACAGAGCGATTTGTGACCGAATCCGGATCAGGATCAGGGGATGGCAGTCAGGGTACATCAGCAGAGCCCGAGACTATCAGCTAGATGAGGCCAGACGAGATGGACGCCCAGATTCGGGAGATCCTGTATGATGAGGTTGCTACGTTGTTCCGGGCTCAGTTGCCGGAGATGTTTGGGTCTATTAAGACCACCATGGTGGAGTGCTTTGATGAGCGATATGCAGCCATCACCGAGACAGCTGCCGCTGCAGCATCCGCAGCCGTAGTCGCTGCAGGCAGTGGGACCAGTCAGGCTTTCCAGTACCGGGACTTCGATAACATGAAGCCCCCGAATTTTGATGGACTCAGGACCCTATCATAGCCACGAGGTGGCTATATAACGTGGAGGGATGCTTCTTCACATGTTCATGTCCTACTGACCAGAAGGTCAGATGTGCCCTGAACCTGCTGAGGTCCTGGGCAAAGGACTGGTGGAGGTTGATGTCAGGGTCGTATGCTGATGAGCAGAGAGTTGCGGTTACTTGGGAGCAGTTCAGGGATATGTTCCGCGCTCGCTACATTCCACGGGTTAAGCGAGAGTGGCTGGCTAAGGAGTTTTTGGATTTGAGACAGGATGCTGATACGGTGACAGAGATCACCCATATGTTCACCGAGAGGGCGATGTTTTTCCCGGAGTTTGCTTCCGAGCAGGCTCAGATGACACGTTATCTGAGCATGCTCAAGACCGACATCCGTCAGTTTGTTGCTACCCAGCGTTGTGATACACTGCTGGAATTACAGGAGGCCGCTAGGCGGCGTGAGCTTGAGATCGAGTTACAGTTACGGGAGCAGAGGAAGGCCCCGACGCAGTCACAGCCGACGCCAAAGCGGTCTAAGACCGCTGATTCTAGGTCTGGAGGCCAACATGGCCTTACTTGTGGCAAGTGCGGGAAGGGTCACTCGGGGGTTTGTAGATCTGGTAGTGCGTGCCTCAAATGCGGCAATGAGGGGCACTTTGCGAGGGATTGCCGCCAGCCAGTCCCGATTCAGGATATGAGGATATGCTACCACTTCCATCAGGTTGGTCACGTGAAGACCAACTGTCCACAGCTTGCTGCCAGGCCGGCGCAGGCTCCAGCGCCGGCTACACTGAGGATTACTGACGGGAGTCAGGGTAGAGCAGGGCCCCCGAGGGCTCAGGGACGCGCCTTCCTACTTATAGTCGAGGAGGCCAGGGCAACACCTGATGTGGTTGCTGGTATGTTTCTATCTTTTATCTTACTGATTATAATTGTTTTATGCTTATATGTGCCTTACCATGTTAGGTACATTCTTAGTGAACTCATTGCCTGCTTTGGTGTTATTTGACTCCGGGGCGAGTCGGTCATTTGTCTCTCAATCGTTCAGTAAGGAGTTCGGTTTGCCCGTAGGAGAGCTAGAGTGTCCGTTGCGAGTCTTCATCACCAACGAACACGGGATTTCTGCTTCTTCAGTTTATCGAGGCTACGTTTTGGAGATCTTCAGGGTGTCCTTCCCGATTGATTTGATTCTGATTCCCATGGGGGAAGTTTGTGTGATAGTGGGTATGGACTGGCTGAGTCGATTCGGTGCCATGATCGACTGTGAGGGTCAGCGTATGGTAGTTCGAACCTCAAGTGGGGGATAACTGGTTATCTTCGGCGAGGGCACCAGAGTGGGTTCAGGATTTTGCTCAGTTGCCAGGGCTCGGCAGTATATTCAGCACGAATGTGCGGGTTACCTAGCGTATGTGGTGGATACGCGGGTCAGGGATCAGGTTTCGGTTTCGGACGTTCCGATTGTCAGGGAGTTCGCTGACGTGTTTCCGGAGGAGTTCCCCGGAGTGCCTCTGGAGAGGCAGGTCGCGTTCAGGATCGACCTTGCACCAGGTGCGGCCCCTATCGCCAAGGCGCCGTACCGATTAGCACCACCTGAGATGCAGGAGCTGTCGACTGTTGGATTAGGTGTCTAAGCCCATAACTATAATTGGTATGTACTTGAATTGATAGCAGCACAGTCCTTTTGGGTTGCCCTCAACCTAGCAACTGGATAAGGAAATTATGAAAGGAGAGATATTAATTTATAAGATTAATAAATTAATATATATATAAATGATTTATTAATATGTTATTGGATTAATATATTAATTAGAAATCATTATGTTTAATTAATTGTTAGTCAGAAATTAATCAGAATTGATTTTGGGGTTAAAAGAATTAATTATAAGGTGCAGGGACTAGTTTGCAATTATCTAATAGTTGAGTGGAAGGCTCTAGAACCCCCTTGGAAGAGGGTGGACGAAATCTTTAGGGGAAACCCTAATAATTTCGTCCATAGGGGCTTGGATAAGGCCCTTGGGTTTGCTTAGGCCCTAAGCAAAGGATAACTAGGGTTTCCCTTAAACCCTAGATCCCTCAGCTATATAAGGAGCCTCCTGGTTCATGTTTTTGGACACTCTTTCTTTTGAAGAAACCCTAAGGCCGAGATTTTGCATACTCCCTCTCCCCTCTCTCTTCTACTTTCCTTCTTGCTAGTTTGGGTGTGATTCCATTAGAGGCATTACACTTGTGGTGCTAAAGCTTCCAAGAAGATCAAGATCAAGATCAAGGGAATATCAATTGTTTGCTATAACAATTGAAAGGTATGTAAACCCTAAACCCTAGTTTGTTAATTTCGAAATTAGCCTCTCTCCTCTAGGGTTCTTGTTTTGCAATTCAAAGTTGTATGTTCAATAGTTAAAACATAGATCCAAAGTAGGTTGCATGTGAACTTAGGAATTGTTTTCTAGTTTATTTGTTGTACCTAAATCCCATCAGTGGTATCAGAGCCATTGTTGTTTTAAATTGAATTGCTACAATTGTTGAATTGCAAATTAGGGTTTATAGCTATTAAACCCTAAAGGCCAATTTTTCGATTTCTAGGGTTTTGGATCAAAGGGTTTTTTCGAAAACCCTAGCCTCCAAAGAACCCTAATCGAAATTAGGGTTAGGGTTTTGAAAACCCTAGCCTCCTCCCTTATGAATTTCGAAATATGCTAAGAGGATAACTAGGGTTTCTTGTTTTTGGATAATTGTTACTTAATTAGATTAATTGGATAATTATCCTTACCCTAATTTTCGAAATTTAGAGGGATAAGGATTAGGATTAAATTAATTGATTAATTTAATTAGATAATCCTTACAAGATATAATAATTTGATTAATAGTTAATTAAAAGATAAATATTAAATCTAGTTAATTGGTTTATTTAAATTTAAATTTAATAGTTTGAATTTCGAAATTTGTATAAACCCTTGAAGTTTTAAAATGTTTTAAAACACACCCTATATATGTATTATGATTAAAAGTTTAATATTATACATGTATAAGAATATGGTCAGTCAAATCGCTAGTATGCCTCATTCACGAAGCTAATCTATAAGGGGGGTATAAGGAAACTGCCTATAAAATGGTAGTTGAATGGGTGTCCACTCTCACCCACCGCTTCCTTGATTAGTGGAGGGTCGTTAGCAGAACGGATTTGATAGGACAACTACTTCTCATTAAAAGTATAATGATATTAAAGAAAGTACTAGAACATTATTTTCAAAATCCCAACTCTAGTTACTTTAGGAAAAATGTGAAAAGTATGTTAATCCATGAAATTGCACATTGTGCTTTATTGGTCGTTAGTGGAGCGTGTGTGGTTAACCAGCACACTAAAAGGCACCAATAAAGAGTAGTAATGGGTATCTCATTATAGTCATTTTGATGGAGCGTGTGTGGTTACCAGCACATCAATAGTTAATGATAAAGACAATGAGGTTACCAAGCACATTTGCATGGTTATTCACATCTTGTTTGTGATCCTCGGCATCCCAGTCACAAATATAAGAGCATAATCTGAGATCAAAACATGCCATTGAATAGTTTCAATGTATCTCAAAAGAATTAGGAATTTCACTTCGTTTGTTTCGTCTAATGGTGGAATTGGTGAATCGTCATTCACCTACCTTTATGAAATTTGCACTTGGATCTCGGCATCCCATTTCTAAGTTGTGAATCTTCATAGTTGGATCCTAACCTTGATATTATATCTTTGGGTTATTTTATTAAGGTATCTTGAAATCTAACTAAAACTTTCTTTCTTTTCAGATGTCTACTCCTGGAAACACTTCTGCTTCGTCCTCCTCCAACCAAAACTTCTCTTTGCTCAATATCTGCTCCAAAGTCATTATGGATGGCTCAAACTATAACGATTGGATGCGCAACATCAAGATGGCTCTTCGTTTCGAGAACAAAGAATATGTTCTTGAAAAGGAGCTCAAAGAGCTTGATGAGAATGAAGCTACTCCTGAAGATCTTGCTGCCTACAAGAAACATTACGATGATGCTACCAAAGTGGCATGCATCATGGTGGCAACTATGTCCCCAGAACTGCAGAGGTACTATGAGGACTACTGGCCTTTCGAGATGAACAAGGACCTTATGGAAAAGTACCATAAGCGAGCTCGTCAAGAAAAGTTCGAAGTAGTCAAGTCACTCATGGCTTGCAAGATGAAAGATGGGGAGTCAGTTGTGTCACATGTGCAAAGAATGCAACGCTACATAGAGCGTTTGGTCAAGCTCAATATTCACTTTGATGAGGAATTGGCCATTGACATGGTCTTGAACTCACTTCCTGAATGTTATGGTCAGTTTATTCTAACTTACCATTTGAACAATACTGAGCAGACCTTGGCCCAATTGCACAACTGGTTGCAGACAGCTGAGGCAGGGATGAAGGGTAAAAGTATACCCTCCACACCTACGAGTGCCCCTGTTTTGGCTATTGGACAGGGAAAGGGGAAAAAGAGGAAAAGTCCTCCCAAGCAAAACTGGAAGAGCAAGGCTCAAGCTGGGTCATCTAGTAATGACCCAAAGGTTAAGCCCAATGGTTCCACTCCCCATGTTTCTGATCCAAAAGAGGTCGTTTGCTTTTACTGCAATCAAAAGGGGCATTGGAAGAGATCTTGCCCACAATATCCGCAAGATATCAAGGATGGCAAAGTGAAGCCATCTTCGGCAGGTATTTACACTATTTCTGCTAATAACTCATTATCTTCTCGTTCATGGATCCTTGATACAGGATGTGGTTTTCATATCTGTTCTGATTTGCAGGGTCTAAAGGAAAGTGAGGAGATAGAGCGAGGAAGGATAAACCTGATCATGGGAAACAGAAAGTCTTCACCAGTAACCAAGATCGGAGTTTATCAGCTTCTGCTTAGTAATGATGTTAGATTAGATTTAATAAATTGTTGCTATTCGTCTGAGATGACGAGAAACATTATTTCATTTCATGCATTGTTCAGACAAGGTTTTACATATTCTTTTAATGATTTGAATGGTTCAATTTCTGTTTATAAGAATGGTGTTTTTATGTTTGAAGCTTTGCCTTGTAATGGTGTGTATGAAACAGTGACTTGTGCTGATAGCCTAGGAAATAGTGTACTTAATATTGACTTGTCTAAAAGTGTAGACAAGGCATGCTTGTGGCATTATTGTCTTGGACACATTAACAAGAAACGCATAGCCCAACTCCAAAAGGATGGAGTGTTGGAATCATTTGACCTAAAGTCAGATGATATGTGTGAATCTTGTCTTTTGGGAAAGATGACAAAATCACCATTCACAGGGTCTTGTGAAAGAGGTGAAGGTCTGTTGGATCTCATACACACGGATGTGTGTGGGCCCTTCAGATCAACTACAAGAGATGCTAATCAATTCTATGTGACTTTCACTGACGATTATAGCAGATATGGATATATCTACTTGATCAAGCATAAGTCAGAAACTTTTGAAAAGTTCAAAGAGTTTAAGCATGAAGTCGAAAATCAATTGGGCAGAAAGATAAAGATACTTAGATTTGATAGAGGCGGGGAGTATCTTAGTATCGAGTTTAACGACTATCTGAAAGAATGTGGGATAGTCTCACAATTGACTCCTCCTAGGACACCACAGTTAAATGGTGTAGCTGAGAGGCGTAATCGAACCTTGTTAGACATGGTTCGTTCTATGATGAGTCGGGCTTCGCTTCCCATTCACTTATGGGGGTATGCCTTAGAGACAGCCGCCCACATCCTCAATCTTGTCCCTACAAAGAAGGTTGCCAAAACACCTCACGAAATGTGGACAGGGAAAGTTCCCTCGTTAGCACATATTAAAGTCTGGGGTTGTGAAGCTTTCGTAAGACGAGAGACTCACGACAAGCTAGCAGCTAGAAGTGAGAAATGTGTTTTCATTGGTTACCCAAAGCAGTCTTTTGGATATTTGTTCTACAGGCCTAGTGAGAACGTGGTCTTTGTAGCACGAAGATGAGTCTTTCTTGAAAGAGAGCTCATATTCAAAGAGGACAGTGGGAGCACTATTGACCTTGAAGAAATTCAAGAGTCAGCCAATGAAGGAACCTTAGATGACACTAGCACTCAACCAGAGGAAACAGTTCCTGTTGAACCAATCGATAACTCATTACCTCTTAGAAGATCCACTAGGGTGAGTGTGCCACCTGAGTTGTATGGTTTTCATATTACTTCAGATGGTGACACATTCATAAGTGACAGAGCACTGGTAAACTTAGATGAACCAGTCACTTATAAGGAAGCAATGGCAGGCCCAGAGGCTTCCAAGTGGAAAGAGGCAATGGACAGCGAGATTAAGTCCATGTATGACAACCAAGTTTGGAATTTGGTTGATAGTGCACCAGGTCGTAAGACAGTTGGGTGCAAATGGATCTTCAAGAAGAAGACAGACATGGATGGAAATGTGCACACATTCAAGGCTCGACTGGTTGCAAAAGGTTTCACTCAAACCCCAGGGGTTGACTATGATGAGACCTTCTCACCAGTAGCTAAGATTAAATCTATTAGGATATTGCTCGCCATAGCTGCCTTTAATGATTATGAAATCTGGCAGATGGATGTCAAAACTGCTTTCCTTAATGGGAAGTTGGCTGAAGATGTTTACATGAGTCAGCCAGAGGGTTTTGTTGATGCAAAGTTCCCCAATGGAGTGTGCAAGCTTGAGAAATCCATTTATGGATTGAAACAAGCATCTCGCAGTTGGAATCTTTGCTTCCATGAGAAAGTCAAAGAGTTTGGTTTCTCTAGAAGTGAAGATGAGTTTTGTGTGTATATCAAGGCTAGTGGGAGTATAGTAACTTTTCTGGTGTTGTATGTCGATGACATATTACTCATTGGTAAAGACGTTCCAACCTTGAAGGAGGTTAAGTCTTGGCTTGGAAAGTGTTTTGCCATGAAAGACCTTGGAGAAGCTGCCTATATTCTTGGGATTAGAATATTGAGAGATAGAAAGAAGAGACTAATTGGACTTAGTCAGAGCACATACTTGGATAAGGTACTAAAGAGGTTTAGTATGGAAAATTCCAAGAAGGGAGAGCTACCTATCCAGAGCAATACCAAATTGAGTAAGACTCAATGCCCGAGTACAGATGTTGAAATAGATGACATGAGTCATGTACCTTATGCTTCCGCTGTCGGATCGATCATGTACGCTATGACATGTACTCGCCCTGATGTGGCATTTGCTTTGAGCATGGTCAGTCGTTATCAGGGAAACCCAGGTAGAGCTCATTGGATAGCAGTTAAGAATATACTCAAGTATTTGCGAAGGACAAAGGACTAGGTCCTTGTGCTTGGTGGCAGTGATACTTTGAGAGTAGATGGTTACAGTGATGCCAGCTTTCAGATGGATAGAGATAACTTCCGTTCTCAGTCGGGCTGGGTATTTTTAATGAATGGAGGAGCAGTTACTTGGAAGAGTTCCAAGCAAAATACGGTGGCTGATTCTACTTGTGAATCAGAGTACATAGCAGCAAGTGAAGCGTCGAAAGAAGCAGCTTGGTTGAGGAACTTCATCGGGGATCTCGGAGTTGTTCCAACCATCCAGGAGCCTATGGAACTGTTCTGCGATAATGAAGGAGCGGTTGCCTTGACAAAGGAACCGAGAGATCATGGTAAGACCAGACATATCGACAGAAAGTACCATTTCATCAGACATAGAGTTGAAGAAGGCCATCTTATAGTAAAGAGGGTGTCATCTGAAGATAACCCAGCAGATCCCCTCACAAAGGGTCTGAGTAGGACTAAGCATATTCAGCATGATCGAAGCATAGGACTGAAAGATGATATTAGTTTTAGTAGTTAGATTAGTTTTTGAAACTTGTAACAAAGTAAATGTAATTGACTTTTGGTGATCAAATAATAAAGTATTATTTATAAGTTTGGCTACTACCTTTTGTCAATTGTTTATTATTGTGTTTCATTTTTGCATGTTTTACTTCCTGAATAATGAGATTATTCAAACTCCACAGTCGCTCGTACTCTTGGAAGTAAGTAGTGAATTAAGACTGTCATGAATTGGATTGCAGATTGTCTAAGGATAGACATGGCAATAGAATTGCTGCAATGTTCATGAGTACTCAGAAATTGAGATTTGAGTATTGGATAAACCCTCGCTCAGAGTATTACTTCATGGAATTCATCACGAGTAATACTGAGACGATAATATCTTATAATCTTGAAACAAAGATATATGAGTTGTAATTTACAAGTCGGTTATGCATTGGTGATACGAAAACGCATCAGTAACTTGGTGTTATAAAACGTATTGTCATGCATAATTTGATGAGTAAAAGATACAAGCATATGAGTCAACGTTTATTCGTTCCTTTTGCCCTAACCGGAAAAGCGATATATGTGGGCCCCTCGATGATTTGGTGTTGACTTATGTGCTGGGCCCAGCCAGGACTAAATTGATGTGTTCGATTAGAAGTCCTTCATCATCACAAATCAGAAATCGGGAAACATAGATTCTGGACAAAGAGATTGATTACATTCCATGTCTTATGTCTAGGGATATCTTGCAGAACGAAGGATTATATGATCACCTATCTTAGGACACGTAACTGACTGGGTCAGAGTTCGGCAGCAGCTTTTTGGAAGCTACAATTTGCTGGTCAAATTTAGAAGGCATACTAGCAATTATAGTTACAGACTTATCCAAGTGGGAGACTGTTGGATTAGGTGTCTAAGCCCATAACTATAATTGGTATGTACTTGAATTGATAGCAGCACAATCCTTTTGGGTTGCCCTCAACCTAGCAACTGGATAAGGAAATTATGAAAGGAGAGATATTAATTTATAAGATTAATAAATTAATATATATATAAATGATTTATTAATATGTTATTGGATTAATATATTAATTAGAAATCATTATGTTTAATTAATTGTTAGCCAGAAATTAATCAGAATTGATTTTGGGGTTAAAAGAATTAATTATAAGGTGCAGGGACTAGTTTGCAATTATCTAATAGTTGAGTGGAAGGCTCTAGAACCCCCTTGGAAGAGGGTGGACGAAATCTTTAGGGGAAACCCTAATAATTTCGTCCATAGGGGCTTGGATAAGGCCCTTGGGTTTGCTTAGGCCCTAAGCAAAGGATAACTAGGGTTTCCCTTAAACCCTAGATCCCTCAGCTATATAAGGAGCCTCCTGGTTCATGTTTTTGGACACTCTTTCTTTTGAAGAAACCCTAAGGCCGAGATTTTGCATACTCCCTCTCCCCTCTCTCTTCTACTTTCCTTCTTGCTAGTTTGGGTGTGATTCCATTAGAGGCATTACACTTGTGGTGCTAAAGCTTCCAAGAAGATCAAGATCAAGATCAAGGGAATATCAATTGTTTGCTATAACAATTGAAAGGTATGTAAACCCTAAACCCTAGTTTGTTAATTTCGAAATTAGCCTCTCTCCTCTAGGGTTCTTGTTTTGCAATTCAAAGTTGTATGTTCAATAGTTAAAACATAGATCCAAAGTAGGTTGCATGTGAACTTAGGAATTGTTTTCTAGTTTATTTGTTGTACCTAAATCCCATCAGTCTCAGCTACAGGAGCTGCTAGGCAAGCAGTTCATTCATCCGAGCAGTTCTCCGTGGGGAGCGACGATTCTCTTCGTCGAGAAGAAGGATGGTTCACACCGGATGTGCATTGACTACCGGGAGTTGAACAAGCTGACGGTGAAGAACCGTTATCCACTACCGCAGATCGATGATCTCTTTGATCAGCTACAGGGGGCATCTTGGTTTTCCAAGATTGATTTGAGGTCCGGGTACCATCAGGTCAGGGTACGGGAGGAGGAGGTGGAGAAGACCGTGTTCCGGACTCGTTATGGACACTACGAGTTCGTGGCGATGCAGTTTGGGCTCACCAATGCGCCAGCTATATTTATGGACCTGATGAATCGGGTATGCAGAGCGATGCTTGATCGCTCGGTCATTGTTTTTATAGATGACATCTTGGTGTATTCCAAGACCAGAGAGCAACATGAGGAGCATCTTCGGGAGTTATTAGGAGTCCTGAGGCGAGAACGGCTTTATGCCAAGTTCTCGAGGTGCGAGTTTTGGTTACGAGAGGTTCAGTTCCTTGGACACCTCGTTAACCAGGAGGGGATTTTGGTTGATCCGGCCAAGATCGAGGAGTTATGCAGTGGGAGGTTCTGAAATCTCCCTCGGATATTAGTAGCTTCTTGGGATTGACAGGGTACTACCGGAGATTCATACATGATTTCTCCAAGATTGCAGTACCCCTCACTCGTCTGACGAGGAAGGGGGTGGATTTCTGGTGGGGCCCTGAGCAGCAGAGGGCATTTGAGACCCTCAGACAACGACTTTACGAGGCACCAGTCTTGACTCTCCCGGAAGGAGTTGAGGATTTTGTAGTGTTCTGTGATGCATCCATCACAGGACTGGGATCGGTCCTCATGCAGAGAGGACGAGTGATAGGCTACGCATCGCGGCAGTTGAAGCCGCATGAGACGAGGTACCCCACACACGATTTGGAGTTGGGAGCGGTGGTATTTACTCTCAAGATTTAGAGACATTATCTCTACGGGGTCCGCTGTACCATATACACGGACCACAAGAGTTTGAGACACATCATGGATCAACCGCACCTGAACATGAGGCAGCATAGGTGGATGGACGTAGTCAAGGATTATGATTGCGAGATCCTTTACCATCCTGGTAAAGCGAATGTTGAAACATCCCAAAAATACTAGCCAAAAATTTCGTTTTCAAAATCATTTAATAAACATAAATATCATCGCCATAGTATAAAATCATAAAACATGTATCTCAAAATCTCATAAAATCTGTCATCATATCACAATCTCATATAACATATCAGAGTAAACTCCCAGGCTAAGAAAACTGTGGTGTGTGCCATGCCATCATCCCGAGCCCTTTCCCTTGCTAGCTGAAGTACCTGAAACCAAAACTGAAACTATAAGCACGAAGCTTAGTGAGCTCCCCCAAACTACTACATACCATACAAATCACGTATAGCAAAAAAACATAACTCTGGGACTACTCCCAACTGCATCGGAACGAATCCCGGCATCGGCTTACCCGACATCGAACTCCTGTCCGGCATTGGGCTCACCCCGGCATCCGACCGCATCGGGCATCGGGATCACCCCGGCATCGGGCTTACCCCGGCACATACACAGCATAACATATATCATAAACATATAATCTGCATCGGGATTGCCCCGGCACCGGGCCGAAGCCCGGAACATATAATCGTAACATATAAACTAGCATACATCGGGCTTGCCCCGGAACATATAACTCATGGCATAATTAACAAACATCGGGCTTTCCCCGGCATCGGGCTTACCCCGGAACGCATAACAAATAACATATAAACATGCATGAATCACAAAGACATCAGGCATACATAACTACTTCTCGGGACCGCCCCGGCATCAGACCGAAGTCCGGAAACATATAAACTACATCGGGCTAATCCCGACATCGGGCTCACCCTGACATACTCTACAACTTAAACGGGACGACATTGTGACCGTAGACCCGTTCCTACTGGAAGGAAACTCACCTCGTATGGCCGAATGCTGAAAAACTGGGTGATGGATCCCTATCTGCTGCTCCGGCGACTCTCTGGCTATAATTCCATAACAACACTTAATCAAAAACTGATAATCCCTCTTAGGGTAAAATGACCATTTTACCCTCCTGATCAAAGTCAACGCCAAGGTCGAAGTCAACTCTCAGTGAACCCAACTCGCCGAGTCCCTCTACCGACTCGTCGAGTTCAAACGTTCATAACATCGGGACATCTCGATTCTACTCGTCGAGTCTCACCTTGGGCTCATCGAGTTCTTTTGTTTACAAGTCTCACTCATGTCCAACTCGCTGAGTCATCTCCTTAACTCAGTGGTTTCACTCATAATCAAAGAAGGGTTTGGGGACATCGATCCGACTCGTCGAGTCCCAAGAACAACTCGGCGAGTCCATTGCATGCTCAGACTATACAGTTGTTCCTAGGTGATTCCACTACCTCTAATTCATAGATCTGGACTCCTTAGGCTATAATAACACGTAAAGTTGCTAACTTTACGTGCATGCATGATGCTATGAAGCTAAATTACCCAAAACAAGCTAGAAATGAGAGTCTAGGGCATAGAATGGGATCTTGGATGAATAAAGGTGGTAACTTTGAGCTTCTGGAGCTCAAGAGTGCCTAGATCTAAAGTCCTTATAGTCCCAAAAGCTCTCTACTCGAAATTAGCTTGGAAAGGACCCAAAAGTGGCAACAAACAAGCTTTCATGAAGAGCTAAGTGAAAATAAGCCAAAGTATAAACTTTATACCTTCAAGAGCTCTGAAATGCAACAAAAACTCTGGATCTCCTGCCTCTTCTAGAAGCACAAATAGATCTCTTCCTTCTCCTAACTTCAAATCACACAAAAATGGCAAGAAAGGCTTTAAGACACTCAATGGTTGCTAGGGTTTCGAGAATGGACTGTGGAGGTGATGGAGGCTGGGGTGAAGACCCATAATGATGCTTAAATAGGGTGCAAACCCTAGGGATTAGTGTTTCCTCCTGATGGATCTACTCGACGAGTTAGGGCTACCAACTCGTCGAGTAGCTCTTATAAAATGAACATTTAGAGAATTACTTTCGTACCAGGAATGGGGCGTTACAACTCTCCCCCACTTGTCTTAGACTTCGTCCTCGAAGTCTGCTGAATCTGGAAACAACTCCGGGTAGTGCTCCCTCATCTCCTCCTCGGGCTCCCATGTCCACTCTGAACCCTTCCGGTGCTGCCACTGCACCTTCACTAACTCTACTCTCTTGTTCCTCAGCACTGTCACCTTGCGATCTAAAATCACCACTGGTCTCCCGATATAGTATAGGCTATCGTCAACCTGAATGTCCTCCAGGGGTACCACTGCTGAATCATCCACTAAGCACTTCCGCAACTGAGAAACATGGAACGTGCTGTGGATTTGGATGAGCTCTGCTGGAAGATCTAACCGATAAGCAACCCGACCTACCCGGGCCAAAACCCTAAACAGACCAATGAACCTGGGGCCTAGCTTGCCCCGCTTCCGAAATCTGATAACACCCTTCCAGGGTGACACTTTCAGGAGGAACATATCGCCCACCTGAAACTCCAAGTCCGAACGCCGCTTGTCAGCGTAACTCTTTTGCCGACTCTAAGCAGTCTGGAGCCTGCTCTGGACTTGCTGAATTCGCTCCGTGGTCTTGAGTACTACCTCCGTACTCCCCATGACTCTCTGACTGACCTCACCCCAACAGATTGGGGTCCTGCACTTCCTCCCATAGAGCATCTCGAAGGGAGGTCGGTCTATACTGGAGTGATAGCTGTTGTTATACGAAAATTCCGCTAACGGAAGATACGTATCCCAACTGCCACCGAAGTCTAGCACACATGCTCGAAGCACGTCCTCGAGAGTCTGAATCGTCCTCTCGCTCTGTCTATCTGTCTGAGGGTGGAAAACGGTTCTGAAATGGAGACGAGTACCCATCTCGTCGTGAAACCGCTTCCAAAATCTGGAAGTAAACCGGACATCTCGGTCTGACACCACTGAGACAGACACTCCATGACGTGCCACTACCTCTCGCACATAAATCTCGTCCAACTTCTCGGCCGAGATGCTCTCCTGGATCAATATAAAATGGGCGCTCTTGGTCAAACGATCCACGATGACCCATATCGAATCAACCCCACGTGAGATCCTGGGAAGCTTAGTAATGAAGTCCATAGTGATATCCTCCCATTTCCACACAGGAATGTCTAAAGGCTGCATCTTGCCGTGGGGCCTCTGGTGCTCTGCCTTGACCTTCCTGCAGGTCAGGCATCTCTCCACATACCAAGCTAGATCCCGCTTCATGCAGGGCCACCAGTAATCGGGTCGAAGATCTCTGTACATCTTCGTCGCCCCTAGATGGATGGAGAACCGAGACTTGTGAGCCTCATCCATCAACACCTGTCGTACTCCGCCCCAGTACGGTACCCAGACCCTCCCATGCAGGGTCAATAATCCTCGGCTATCGTAATCAAACGAAGCTACTCGGCCCACTATCCTTTCGCACTTCTGACGCTCCTCCTTCAGGCCCTCGACCTGCGCCTCCTTAATCTGCTCCAGCAGTGGAGTGATCACTGTCATTCTCAGACAGATATCTCGGATCGGCGCCGACACCGCCTTGCGGCTCAGGACGTCGGCCACTACGTTGGCCTTGCCCGGGTGATAAAGGATCTCACAGTCGTAATCCTTTACCACGTCTAACCACCGACGCTGCCTCATGTTCAGATTCGGCTGGTCCATGAGGTACCTCAAACTCTTGTGGTCCGTGTAGATAGTACACCGGACCCCGTAGAGGTAATGCCGCCAAATCTTGAGGGCGAACACCACCACCCCTAACTCTAAATCATGCGTCGGGTAGTTAGCCTCGTGAGGCTTCAACTGTCTCGAGGCATAAGCTATCACATGCCCCCGCTGCATCAACACTGCTCCCATACATGTGATCGAAGCGTCACAGTAGACTACAAAGTCATCTACTCCCTCTGGCAGGGTAAGAATCGGCGCCTCACACAGTCGTTGCTTGAGCATCTCAAAGGCTATCTGCTGCTCAGGACCCCAGCGAAACACCACCGATTTCATGGTCAGTAGGGTAAGCGGAACTGCTATCTTGGAGAAATCCTGGATGAATCTCCTGTAGTACCCTGCCAAACCCAGGAAGCTCCGAATCTCGGATGGAGACCTCGGGACCTCCCACTGCATCACGGCCTCAATCTTGGCCGGATCTACTAATATACCCTTCTGGTTGACAAGGTGCCCCAGAAACTGCACCTCGCGCAACCAGAACTCGCACTTGGAGAACTTTGCGAAAAGTCTCTCCCTCCTCAAGGTCTCAAGCACCTCCCTCAGGTGTTCCTCGTGCTGCTCCTCAGTCTTGGAGTAAACCAAGATATCATCAATGAATACTATTACAGACCGATCCAGCATCGGTCTGCACATGCGGTTTATGAGATCCATGAACACGGCTGGAGCATTGGTGAGCCCAAACGGCATCACCACAAACTCATAATGACCATAGCGGGTCCTAAAAGCAGTCTTCTACACATCATCATCTGTGACCCGCATCTGGTGATATCCGGACCGTAGATCAGTCTTGGAAAACCAAGATGCTCCCTGAAGCTGGTCGAACAAGTCATCTATCATCGGGAGTGGGTAACGGTTCTTCACCGTTACCTTATTCAGCTCCCGGTAATCAATGCACATACGGTGCGACCCGTCCTTCTTCTTCACAAACAGGATCGGGGCTCCCCATGGTGAACTGCTCGACCTGATAAAACCCTTGTCTAGCAGCTCCTGCAGCTGCGTATACAACTCCTGCATATCGGGAGGAGCCAACCGATATGGTGCCTTGGCTATCGGAGCCGCACCGGGGACCAGGTCAATCCGGAATTGAACCTGTCTCTCCGGAGGTATCCCAGGCAAATCCTCCGGGAATACGTCCGGATACTCTCGTACCACTGGTACATCATCGACTGTCGTCTTACCCTTATCTCAGGTATCCATAACATAGGCGACATATCTTGTACATCCCTCCTGAATGTGACGTCTCGCTCTCGCTGCAGAACAGAAAACTGGTCCGCGCTGTGGCCTCTCGCCCTAAATCACTAACTCTCCCCTACTGAGAGTGCGAAGTCTAACCGACTACTGCTCACAATCTATCATCTGCTCTTCAAATAGTCGCAAAGTACATCCTCTATGAACTCTCATGACCCTGACGGTCCTATCATCTGCTATCTCAACGTCAAGTGGGCAATCCAGCTCTCCCGGAGCTCTGCTAAATCGATTGCTAAGAGCGAGCGACACAAATGATCGGGTAGCCCCTGAATCAAACAATACCATAGCTGAAATGCCGTTCACTAAGAACGAACCTATACACAAACACATAAATATGAGGAACAAACAATATCAAAAACAGAGATGAGAGGAAATACATACCCGTCACCACTTCAGGAGCTGCTTGTGCCTCCTCTGCAGTAAGCTGAAAAGCCCTGCTCCACGCCGTAGGCGCCTCAGCCCGGCCCTGACGGCCATCTGTAATCCTCAAGGTGGCAGGAGAAGGTGCTGCCACCTTCCATGCTGCTGCTAAACTCGGGCACTGGGACCGCTTGTGTCCCCTCTGATTGCACTGAAAGCAAATCAGGTCTGATGCTGGTGTGGTGGTGGTAGTAGCTGTACAATCTCGGCTCAAGTGACCCGCTCAGCCGTACTTGTAGCAACCCGAACTCCCTGCCTTGCACGCCCCCTCGTGCATCTTGCTGCATTTGCCACAACGACCGTGGCTCTGCTGGCTCCGAGATCTGTGATCTGATACCTTGGGCTTCTTGCCTGAACCTCCTGACTGAATCCCCTCTGGCTTCCTCTTCCTCTCCATCTCTAAATCCAACTCTCTCTCTCGAGCCCTCGCTATCATATCCTCCAGCGTCTTACAGCTGAATCGGCTCACAAACTGGCGGATATCACTCCGCAACATCTCATGATATCGGGTCTTTTTCATCTCCTCGTCTGCCATATACTGCAGAATGAGGAGGGCCCTCTCCCTAAACTTGGCGGTAATCTCCGCCACAGTCTCTGTCGTCTGCTGGAGGTCCTGAAACTCCCTAGCAAGCTGCTGCACCTCAATAACAGGTGCGAACTCGGCTCTGAACCTGGTCGTGAAATCAATCCAGGTCATAGTATCCAACACAGCGTCATCTCTAATGGCTCTCCCGACCTCCTCCCACCAATCTCGTGCCCTGTCCTTCAGAAGAAAGGATGCTAATCTGACCTTGTCCCCCTCGGGACATTTGCTAGTACAGAAGGCGTTGGCGACATCTGCCAACCATTTGGTACTCGTAATGGGGTCCAGAGCCCCATGGTAGTCGGGAGCCCCACAAGCTATGAACTCCCTGAAAGTCAAAGTGCACGATCCCATCATCATGGCTGCCATCTCAGTACGAAACGCGCTCAGCTTCTCATCCAGAAGCTCTAGGATACCCTCTTTAACGGATCCAAAGATCACGGGATTCTGGTCTAGTATGCTGCGTGTGACCTCCGAGGAGATGAACTCCCTGGTCTGCTCATCTAACTGCCCGGCTCTAGAGCCGAATCCTGATCCCTCTCCTGCACCTGAGCTACCCACTGCTGGTCTAGAGCGCAAAACCACCATTCTGAAACACATTATAACAAATATCAGAATACTAATATAACTGGAGGGATCACATACACTACTAGTTCCCTGGTCTTATCTCAGCCTTCCTTGATTCGAGTACGGATCCTCTGCGTTTAGTAGTACGGGTCCATACTACCTTACTTTCCTCAAGAACTACCTCGACTCCACCAAGTCCCTTCTACTACTACTACTACTGCTGATCTCATACTAAACTCTTCCTAGGCTTGCCCTAGGGTAATCACCAATCCACTCTCCGCCATCAGTTGCATAAGAAGTCCCTGCTTTCTTTCACTAACTAGCTCGCGAATACTATTACATATTACTCAGACTAGATAATTCTTCGAATGAGAGATCCTACTCTACAACGGTTGGAATCAGACAAGAGCTGCGATATAGAGCTAGACTTAACTTTATGAAATTATTTAGTCCTTGCAATATGCAACGTAACATATTCGTTTACTACTTAGTGAAAGATAACTAAGACTCCTAAAAGTACAAAGCATGCAGAATTCGAGCAGCGAGTACACATAATCAAGCATCTACTACTCTGGCTATCATACTGACTAATCTGTACTAGCATGCAGTTCTCATAAAGCTGAACACATATAACAGGCACATAAGGCATCCTTCCTAGATCCTTAGTCCTATTCTAGCATGCTATTCTAATAAAGCTGATAATCATAACATAGCATAAACTTGTATGGGTAATTTGGGAGTACTTACTTGAGCTCGGCTGATTGCATGCACCACACCCTTTTCTATTTTCCAAGTTCTTTTCTATTTCCAAAATCCTTTTATAAAAATGATTTTCTTTTAAAAGTTTCATACCACTTCCTTAGTTTGAGTTCAGACACACCCGAAAGTGTGCCCGAATCCCTCAAACCAAGGCTCTGATACCAACTTGAAACATCCCAAAAATACTAGCCAAAAATTTCGTTTTCAAAATCATTTAATAAACATAAATATCATCGCCATAGTATAAAATCATATAACATGTATCTCAAAATCTCATAAAATCTGTCATCATATCACAATCTCATATAACATATCAGAGTAAACTCCCAGGCTAAGAAAACTGTGGTGTGTGCCATGCCATCATCCCGAGCCCTTTCCCTTGCTAGCTGAAGTACCTGAAATAAAAACTAAAACTGTAAGCACGAAGCTTAGTTAGCTCCCCCAAACTACCACATACCATACAAATCACGTATAGCAAATAACATAACTCTGAGACTACTTCCAACTGCATCAGAACGAATCCCGACATCGGCTTACCCGACATCGAACTCTTGTCCGACATCGGGCTCACCCCGGCATCCGACCGCATCGGGCATCGGGCTCACCCCGACATCGGGCTTGCCCCGGCATCGGGCTTACCCCGGCACATATACAGCGTAACATATATCATAAACATAAAATCTGCATCGGGATTGCCCCGACATCGGGCCGAAGCCCGGAACACATAATCGTAACATATAAACTAGCATACATCGGGCTTGCCCCGGAACATATAAATCATGGCATAATTAACATACATCGGGCTTTCCCCGACATCGGGCTTACCCCGGAACACATAACACATAACATATAAACATGCATGAATCACAAAGACATCAGGCATACATAACTACTTCTCGGGACCGCCCCGACATCGGACCGAAGTCCGGAAACAAATTGTGACAACCCGAAAACTTCTACCCGGTACATCTAGTCAGTTAATCTAAGTTAAACTCATGTCTGTTAACTCCTAGCACTGATTAAGGGCTCATTTAAGCATTTAAAGCCTTGAGTACAACCAAAGTTTGAATTAGGGATGGGTTGGTTTAAGATTTAGGGTTGCAAATAGGCCAAACACTCCATAAAAAGGAGTGTGTGGCCACACACATGAGTGTATGGCCGCACACCCGAGTGTATGGCCGCACACATGAGTGTGTGGCCGCACACCCGAGTGTATGGCCGCACACAGGAGTGTGTGGCCGCATACCCGAGTGTATGGCCCCACACACGAGTGTGTGGCCGCACACCCATCCTCCAGCCGCACACTCATCCCTATTTATATAGGGTGACCCCTTCACTCATTCCTTTCATTTGGCTGCACTCTACTTTCTCTCTCTACTTTCTCTCTCTAATAACTTCATCCAAGAACGCTCTCAAGGCCTAAAAAACGTGAGTTTTCCATCACCTAGCTTATCATACATGAAGGACCCACTGATCTAAGCCCTTAAACATCAAAGTTCATCATGTTCTTCATCACATGAAGGTGTACGACCGCACACCTTCATAAGGTGGCTGTACACACCTCAAAGAACCTCCAAAGTGAGAGTTTGATTCCCTATCTTCTAGTTGGACTTGGTTTGAACCTTAAAACGCTGAAAAATCGACTCTTGGGGCACATATGAAGGGTGTACGACCGCACACTCCTGTGTACGGCCACACACACCCTCTGTACGGCCGCACACTCCTGTGTGCAACCGCACACACAGCCTGGCCGCACACCCATGGCCGCACACACCTTAAAGGTGGCCATACACTCACCTAATGCAATCCTTTAAGGTCCTAAGACTTAGTGCAAGTAGTCCCAAGTTCCTAGAGTGGTTCTCCATCACATTTAGTGGTGAAATACCTTCATTTGACTCCTTTATGTATCACTGCATGTTTATTAGGATCAAATCGTGTTCAAGGCTTCACTTGAACACCCAACATTTCGTGTCGATCCTTCATTCAAATCACCCGAGGTGAGTTCATACCCCTACATTTTCCGTGTTTTTAACGTTTTCAGGGGGGAATACAAGCAAAAGCATAAGGAAACTTGTGCTCAAAATATGTTATTTTGCTTAAGATAATTATATTTTCAATATGTTTTTAACAAGGAAAACAGTTTTACCAAACGATTAAGAAATCAACTCGTAGGAACAGTTTTCAAAACTAGAATAATGAACTTGTGAATCTTGTAGTAAAACGTATTATTTTATAAAGGAATCATGCAAATCATAAACAGGATTTTCAGTATTATTACTTGTAAATTTGTTAGGCTAAGTTTGAGGCACGTCCTTGGTAACACTCCCACAGAATCAAGAGTGTAGGACTAGCACTTGTGACCAGAGTCTCTTGTAGGGAGAGCGTGACTGTTGTGTATAGATCTATACGGGACTGACAATCCCGCACCTCACTGCTAGCTACAGTCGGACCGGCAGGTCTGCGGGTGACAAAGTCATTAAGGATACAAGCCGTTGCGGGCTATATCCAGTCAGTTATGGTTATGAAAGTCAAAACCTAGATAACAGATATTTACCTTTGTAATAATGAATCAAGTGAACTAACCTCAAAGTAATAACCGATTTAATTACTGGAGGGTATTACTAATAATACCTTCAGGACTTAGTTCACCACGGTTTTCTTTTATTTAGTTTTACTTATGTAATAAGGCTAATATACCTCTTTGGGTGTAACTAGGGTTTTTAAAAGAAAACTGCTTTTCGAGTATGGTAGATACTTGCACACCTCAGTTTAGAACGGATAATCAATCATCAACCTTTAGGGAAAATATAGGATTTTCCCGGGATAACGCGACCATTCAAAACATGATTTTTCAACATGAAATTAATGGATATTCATACTCCTTCCACGACTCCTTGGATTGTACATATCCTGTATGAATCTGGAAGTCATGGAAGGAATGGGTTTTCAAACACGCTTTTCATAAGAAAATATAGGATTTTCTTGAGGAACACTTTTCAAAAGGATTCAAAGAACTCTTTTCCATCAAAACTAAATGCTTATGAACTCACCAGGTTTATGCTGATATTCTTTCAAAACTGCTTGTATTCTCAGGGAATTAGTAGACAGGTACTCCCAGGAGTTTTGCAGAAGTCGGAGCGTTAGAGTCACGTCTTTCTATTTTTCTTTTGATATGAACAAAACTATGTACTAAACAATGTAAAACTTTTTCATATATGTATTCAATGTCTGGTTGTGTTTACTATGCTTGCTATGGTACAATTGTTGTGATACTACACATGACGTCTTCCACCCCCGAACGTTTCCGCCGTTCCGGTTTGGGGGTGTGACAGATTGGTAGCAGAGCCCTTGTTTATAGCGAACTACGTATACCGAACCTTACATGGTATACAACTATAAATACTAAGGGGCCTAAGTGCTCTAAACTAAAAAGTATACTTTCAAAATACAAGTATTTTTATAAAAGTATATAAGTATACCCGAGTATCAGAATCCGTGTCGTAAGTAGAACAAAACAAAAGTATTTGGATGTTGGACATCGCGGTTAAACCTAGGCAGTTATGTAATCATGTCTAGGGTGAATATAGCCTGATCAACTATATTCAGTCGAGACATGACCAACATGTGCTTGGGAGTGACTATGGTGTTACAGCAAGTCTAAAACTTACCTAGATACTAGAGGGGTTCTAGAGCCAAACATAAGGATTAAAATACTATAGGAGTATTTTAAGATGCTATAACGACTAAGCCGAAAACTTACCCAAGGATCCATCTTTCAAGAATCAATCATGTAATTATAATACATTAGAAGTATTATAGAATCGATGCCTATTAACTATTCCTTTACCCTCGCGTCGCGTAGATAGCATGGCTGGATTCCATCTTCCTGGCGACCCTTACTTTCCTAACCAAGAAGATGATGGATGGATCGAACCGGAGCCAGAAGGGAACCATGAAATCCCTTTTGACGATGGCATTGCCGAACCATTTCCGGAAGAGACTGACTCGGAACCAGAAGTCGAGAACTTACCCCCAGTGGCCCCAATACCAAATCCCAACCCCCAGCTTGTGCACGAAGGCCCAACGCCTATGTGGGTCGGAATCCTGGATAGGTGGAGTCACGAATAAGGCCAACCCCTCCCGTATAATGGGGATCGCCGCTTCTACAATGTGGACGGAGGAGGCTCCGCAGATAGAGCCCTTCCAACCATAGTCCGCCGAGTGGCCCGCAATGTCGAAATGAACGTGGCGGCCATTCACCGAACTGTGGAACTCGAGGCAGACTTGGATGCCAACACAAACTGTATTCGCAGTCTCGAGGTTGCTCATGGGAGGATGTTGAGAGACCACGAAGCCCAGCAGCGAGAGCTAGCTGCAACTCGAGCTGAGGTCGTAGAGCTCCGAGCACGCCAATCAGTATACGAGAGTCGCCTGCTTGACATGGAGCGTCAGTTGACTAACCTAAGGTTCCGCCCGAGAAGTGCCTGTCGCCAGTAGGAAATATTCTACTTGTCCTTCCTTTTGGTTTAAAGAATAGCTTTCCTATTTATGTTCTAAGTAGCTCCTTTCTTTGTAGACATTCTTGCCTTACAAGTATCGATTCCCTAGTTCTCTATGTTGTCAAATTGGTATTCTGTCGGTATGTCGTAGACCTACTCCTAGGTCAAAATTTTCAAACTCTGTGTAATCTTAATATCAACAATGGTGACAACTATCATATCTCAGTTAAAGATGTTCATTGCCAAAAGTATACCTTGGAACAGTAGCATTCAAATTGAGCAACCTTAACAAATTCCTATCACTGTTTTGTCCTCAAAACATAAATCATATGATGTACTTAGATGATTATTCTATTTCCCCATCAATTTCATATCAGTTTCCATAAAAAGCTCGATATCCTAATCGGCACGAAATGATTAACCCTCGAATCATGTTGATGTCCTTTGCTTCGAGGAAACGATTCGTCTCAATCTTCCTTTCAACGAAATCCTCATTGGCCTCAGTGATAAGATTTGTCGAACCTTCGTATCGTTTCCTGCGTCAAGCCTAGGAGCATCTGCGGAAGGAATGCTATGCATTCCTGGCTCATGCTGGCAATGAAACGCAAGAAGTTAAAGACCTCGAGAGCATCTTCGAAGTCTGCAACTTTCCCGATGTCTTTCCCAAAGACATTCCAGGGATTTCATCCGAGTGCCAAGTGGAATCCCGTATCGAATTGATCCTCAGAACTACCCTTATACCCAAATCTCCATATCGTCAAGAGCCGACAAAAATGTGAGAGTTACTCAGCCAGTCCGTTGAGCTGGGCAACCAGGAGTTCGTAAACTTATTGTATGTGAACTTTGTGTGCTCAAATATTTTCTATCATTGCTAAGACCACATCATGGGGATGTGGGTCGAATCACTGAAAGTCAGATAGCAAAACGGGAAATCTCAAATGCATAGATAAACATTTAGGATATATCCAGGGGCAACCATTGTTGCTCACAAATCTCTTTTCTTGACATATAACAGATCATGCCTCCAAAGAAACGTAACCAACCCACCGGTAAGACACCAATCCTTCAGATGGATTCAGCTATGTTCCAAGCTACTGTCACAGCAGCCGTAGCAGCCGCCCTAGCTGTCCTTAACGCTAACAACACCAATGCGGGTGGAAGTGTTAATGGCAGTCCAAACCCTGGTGTTAACCAACCTCAACAACAAGTGCCTACTGGAAAGGATACCCTTGATCCCCAACCTAACATCCTGAAGAGAAAGTTCGAAGGAAGCTGTTCAACCCATGGACCTACCGAAAGGCAACGAATTGGGACAGTCAATACCCCAGTCAGCCCTACTGTTCCAACCCCAACCACACCCTACTTGGGAAATCTTCCGCACTGCAGAAAATGCAACTTCCATCATCATGGAGTCTGTCGAGTGCTGCATTGCACCAGATGCAACAGGAAGGGGCACACCTCCAGCAGATGTAGGACCCTAGTCGAATTCGTCACTCTGAATGCCAAGGTTGGGGCTAGTCCAACCTGTTACCTCTGTGGTAGTGTAGGAAATTTCAAAAGAAATTGTCCAAGGGCTAAGGATGGCAAGGAAGCTCGCTTCACGAAGACCCCGACTCAACATATCCCTTCAACTACCGATGCTAGCATAGTTCAAGTGTGCAGTGTATGTGGCGAAATGGGGCATTTCAAAAGAGACTGCCTAACAGAGAAGAACGACGAGGAGACGGAAGGAGTCTGACCTCAGAAGAAGGGAAGCATCAAAGAACCTTACAGTGTTTTGGGTACGTATTCAAAACCTTGATAATTATTCATAATCGTGATTTCTTTCCCGACGTACTCTTAAAAGTTGATGCCCTAAGGGGTAAATTATGGTAGCCTAGTGTATACATTAGAGTCAGTTGTGATTATACATGACTTGTATACACCAAGCTATCATAGGAAAATCTAGTAAGAACCATTCCATCGAGAGCCCATAGTTTCAAAACATCTGGACCCTCGCATTAGTAGTACCCACCAAGTCCAAATCAAAACGCAGAAATACCAGAGACGTTCATTTTGGGATGCCAATGTGCTAGCAAAACGATCCTCCCGGACTAACTTGACGCGCGACTCTACGACACCATCCTGTCTAGCTCGACTAAGTCTATGTTATACCAAACCCTTTTGTCTTAAATCGTTCGATCGCAAAACTCCCGTCTCTCATGACGACAACTAGATGCGAACTTCGAAAAATTCATGTCTCTTCGAAACCCGAAAGTATTCATGTGAAGAGTATCATCCACAGAGAGGTGGACAGAGTAAGAAGGTGATTCATACGATTGAAGATGTGTCGTGGGACACTCACCTACCTTTAACTGAACTTCTTGCAAACGACGGTGACCTTTCCAGTAGCAAGGTTGCGCCGTTCGAAGCCCTCTGCAGCCAAAAGTACAGACCCCATCTGCGCTGGGCTGAGGTGGGCAACACACAGCTAGACAAGAGTCAAGTCCACAATAGCACTCTCGCAAGTCATCATCCGAGAGACGGCAGAAAGGATCGTACGAAAGGGCTACGCCGATGAGAGACAAAAACCCTTGAAATTCCAAGTTGGTGACCGTGTCCTTTTAAAGGGCTCACCCTGGAAAGGCCTGATACGCTTCGGAAAGCGTAGAAAGCTAAATCCAAGATACGTTGGACCGTCTGAGATCCTAGCTAGGATCGGTCCCGTAGCGTACAAACTCCAGTTACCCCGAGAACTCAACAAATTTCATCCCGCCTTCCTCGTGTCGAACCAAAATGAGTGTCCGTCCGATGAGACGCCTACGATTTCCCCTCGACAGCCTCAAGTTAGACGAGAGTCTACACTTTATGAGAGAATCATCCGAGCTCACGGATCGAGGATTCAAGTGAAAGAAATAACGTCACATCCCGATAGTGAAGGTCCGTTGGAATGTCAAACAGGAACTTGGATTCACTTGGGAGCACGAGAATCCCATGAACCTTAAGTACCTCCATCTTTTCCAAGTCTATGAGTTATACCTCTATTCTTGAATTTTGGGACGAAATTCCCTCTAACGGGGGGATGATGTGACAACCCGAAAACTTCTACCCGGTACATCTAGTCAGTTAATCTAAGTTAAACTCATTTCTGTTAACTCCTAGCACTGATTAAGGGCTCATTTAAGCATTTAAAGCCTTGAGTACAACCAAAGTTTGAATTAGGGATGGGTTGGTTTAAGATTTAGGGTTGCAAATAGGCCAAATACTCCATAAAAAGGAGTGTGTGGCCACACACATGAGTGTATGGCCGCACACCCGAGTGTCTGGCCGCACACCCGAGTGTATGGCCGCACACATGAGTGTATGGCCGCACACCCGAGTGTATGGCCGCACACACGAGTGTGTGGCCGCACACCCATCCTCCAGCCGCACACCCATCCTCCAGCCGCACACTCATCCCTATTTATATAGGGTGACTCCTTCACTCATTCCTTTCATTTGGCTGCACTCTACTTTCTCTCTCTAAGAACCTCATCCAAGAACGCTCTCAAGGCCTCAAAAACGTGAGTTTTCCATCACCTAGCTTATCATACTTGAAGGACCCATTGATCTAAGCCCTTAACCGTCAAAGTTCATCATGTTCTTCATCACATGAAGGTGTACGGCCGCACACCTTCATAAGGTGGCTGTACACACCTCAAAGAACCTCCAAAGTGAGAGTTTGATTCCCTATCTTCTAGTTGGACTTGGGTTGAACCTTAAAACGCTGAAAAATCGACTCTTGGGGCACATATGAATGGTGTACGGCCGCACACTCCTGTGTACGGCCGCACACACCCTCTGTACGGCCGCACACTCCTGTGTGCAACCGCACACACAGCCTGGCCGCACATCCATGGCCGCACACACCTTAAAGGTGGCCATACACTCACCTAATGCAATCCTTTAAGGTCCTAAGACTTAGTGCAAGTAGTCCCAAGTTCCTAGAGTGGTTCTCCATCACATTTAGTGGTGAAATACCTTCATTTGACTCCTTTATGTATCACTGCATGTTTATTAGGATCAAATCGTGTTCAAGGCTTCACTTGAACACCCAACTTTTCGTGTCGATCCTTCATTCAAATCACCCGAGGTGAGTTCATACCCCTACATCTTCTGTGTTTTTAATGTTTTCAGGGGGGAATACAAGCAAAAGCATAAGGAAACTTGTGCTCAAAATATGTTATTTTGCTTAAGATAATTATATTTTCAATATGTTTTTAACAAGGAAAACAGTTTTACCAAACGATTAAGAAATCAACTCGTAGGAATAGTTTTCAAAACTAGAATAATGAACTTGTGAATCTTGTAGTAAAACGTATTATCTTATAAAGGATTCATGCAATTCATAAAAAAGATTTTCAGTATTATTACTTGTAAATTTGTTAGGCTAAGTTTGAGGCACGTCCTTGGTAACACTCCCACAGAATCAAGAGTGTAGGACTAGCACTTGTGAACAGAGTCTGTTGTAGGGAGAGCGTGACTGTTGTGTATAGATCTATACGGGACTGACAATGCCGCACCTCACTGCTAGCTACAGTTGGACCGACAGGTCTGCGGGTGACAAAGTCATTAAGGATACAGGCCGTTGCGGGCTATATCCAGTCAGTTATGGTTATGAAACTCAAAACCTAGATAACAGATATTTACCTTTGTAATAATGAATCAAGTGAACTAACCTCAAAGTAATAACCGATTTAATTACTGGAGGGTATTACTAATAATACCTTCAGGACTTAGTTCACCATGGTTTTCTTTTATTTAGTTTTACTTATGTAATAAGGCTAATATACCTCTATGGGTGTAACCAGGGTTTTTAAAAGAAAACTGCTTTTCGAGTATGGTAGATACTTGCACACCTCAGTTTAGAATGGATAATCAATCATCAACCTTTAGGGAAAATATAGGATTTTCCCGGGATAACCCGGCCATTCAAAACAAGATTTTTCAACATGAAATCAATGGGTATTCATACTCCTTCCACGACTCCTTGGATTGTACATATCCTGTATGAATCTGGAAGTCAAGGAAGGAATGGGTTTTCAAACACGCTTTTCATAAGAAAATATAGGATTTTCTTGAGGAACACTTTTCAAAAGGATTCAAAGAACTCTTTTTCCATCAAAACTAAATGCTTATGAACTCACCAGCTTTATGCTAATATTCTTTCAAAACTGTTTGTATTCTCAGGGAATTAGTAGACAGGTACTCCCAGGAGTTTTGCAGAAGTCGGAGCGTTAGAGTCACGTCTTTCTATTTTGCTTTTGATATGAACAAAACTATGTATTAAACAATTTAAACCTTTTTCATATATGTATTCAATGTCTGGTTGTGTTTACTATGCTTGCTATGGTATAATTGTTGTGATACTACGCATGACGTCCTCCACCCCGAACGTTTCCGCCGTTCCGGTTTAGGGGTGTGACACATATAAACTGCATCGGGCTAATCCCGGCATCGGGCTCACCCCGTCATACTCTACAACTTAAACGGCCCGACATTATGGCCGCAGACCCGTTCCTACTGGAAAGAAACTCACCTCGTATGGCCGACTGCTGAAAAACTGGGTGAGGGATCCCTATCTGCTGCTCCGATGACTCTCCAGATATAATTCCATAACAACACTTAATCAAAAACTGATAATCCCTCTTAGGGTAAAATGACCATTTTACCCTCCTGGTCAAAGACAACGCCAAGGTCGAAGTCAACTCTTAGTGAACCCAACTCGCCGAGTCCCTCTACCGACTCGTCGAGTTCAAACGGTCATAACATCGGGACATCTCTATTCTACTCGTCGAGTCTCACCTTGGGCTCGTCGAGTTCTTTTGTTTCTGAGTCTCACTCATGTCCAACTCGTTGAGTCATCTCCTTAACTCAGTGGTTTCACTCATAATCAAAGAAGGGTTTGGGGACATCGATCCGACTCGTCGAGTCCCAAGAACAACTCGGCGAGTCCATTGCATGCTCAGACTATACAATTGTTCCTAGATGATTCCACTGCCTCTAATTCGTAGATCTGGACTCCTTAGGCTAGAATAACACGTAAAGTTGCTAACTTTACGTGCATGCATGATGCTATGAAGCTAAGTCACCCAAAACAAGCTAGAAATGAGAGTCTAGGGCATAGAATGGGATCTTGGCTGAATAAAGGTGGTAACTTTGAGCTTCTGGAGCTCAAGAGTGCCTAGATCTAAAGTCCTTATAGTCCCAAAAGCTCTCTACCCGAAATTAGCTTGGAAAGGACCCAAAAGTGGCAACAAACAAGCTTTCATGAAGAGCTAAGTGAAAATAAGCCAAGGTATAAACTTTATACCTTCAAGAGCTCTGAAATGGAACAAAAACTCTAGATCTCCTACCTCTTCTTGAAGCACCAATAGATCTCTTCCTTCTCCTAACTTCAAATCACACAAAAATGGCAAGAAAGGCTTTAAGACACTCAATGGTTGCTAGGGCTTCGAGAATGGACTGTGGAGGTGATGGAGGCTGGGGTGAAGACCCATAATGATGCTTAAATAGGGTGCAAACCCTAAGGATTAGTGTTTCCTCCTGATGGACCTACTCGCCGAGTCCATTTCTGACTCGTCAAGTAGTCCACTTAAACCCTGCGGTCCAGCTCGCATCTACTCGACGAGTTAGGGCTACCAACTCGTCGAGTAGCTCTTATAAAATGAACATTTAGAGAATTACTTTCGTACTAGGAATGGGGCGTTACAATTCCCCCCACTTGTCTTAGACTTCGTCCTCGAAGTCTGCTGAATCGGGAAACAAATCCGGGTAGTGCTCCCTCATCTCCTCCTCGGGCTCCCATGTCCACTCTGAACCCTTCCGGTGCTGCCACTGCACCTTCACTAACTCTACACTCTTGTTCCTCAGCTCTTTCACCTTGCTATCTAAAATCGCCACTGGTCTCTCGATATAGTTCAGGCTATCGTCAACCTGAATGTCCTGCAGGGGTACCACTGCTGAACAATCCACTAAGCACTTCCGCAACTAAGAAACATGGAACGTGCTGTGGATCTGGATGAGCTCTGCTGGAAGATCTAACCGATAAGCAACTCGACCCACCCGGGCCAAAACCCTAAACAGACCAATGAACCTGGGGCCTAGCTTGCCCCGCTTCCGAAATCTGATAACACCCTTCCAGGGTGACACTTTCAGGAGGAACATATCGCCCACCTGAAACTCCAAGTCCGAACGCCGCTTGTCGGCGTAACTCTTTTGCCGACTCTAAGCAGTCTGGAGCCTGCTCTGGACTTGCTGAATTCGCTCCGTGGTCTTGAGTACTACCTCCGTACTCCCCATGACTCTCTGACTGACCTCACCCCAACAGATTGGGGTCCTGCACTTCCTCCCATAGAGCATCTCGAAGGGAGGTCGGTCTATACTGGAGTGATAGCTGTTGTTATACGAAAATTCCGCTAACGGAAGATACGTATCCCAACTGCCACCGAAGTCTAGCACACATGATCGAAGCATGTCCTCGAGAGTCTGAATCGTCCTCTCGCTCTGTCCATCTGTCTGAGGGTGGAAAACGGTGCTGAAATGGAGACGAGTACCCATCTCGTCGTGAAACCGCTTCCAAAATCTGGAAGTAAACCGGACATCTCGGTCTGACACCACTGAGACAGACACTCCATGACGTGCCACTACCTCTCGCACATAAATCTCGTCCAACTTCTCGGCCGAGATGCTCTCCTGGATCGGTATAAAATGGACGCGCTTGGTCAAACGATCCACGATGACCCATATCGAATCAACCCCACGTGCGATCCTGGGAAGCTTAGTAATGAAGTCCATAGTGATATCCTCCCATTTCCACACATGAATGTCTAAAGGCTGCATCTTGCCGTGGGGCCTCTCGTGCTCTGCCTTGACCTTCCTGCAGGTCAGACATCTCTCCACATACCAAACTAGATCCCGCTTCATGCAGGGCCACCAGTAATCGGGTCGAAGATCTCTGTACATCTTCGTCGCCCCTAGATGGATGGAGAACCGAGACTTGTAAACCTCATCCATCAACACCTGTCGTACTCCGCCCCAGTACGGTACCCAGACCCTCCCATGCAGGGTCAATAATCCTCGGCTATCGTAAACAAACGAAGCTACTCGGCCCACTATCATTTCGCACTTCTGACGCTCCTCCTTCAAGCCCTCAACCTGCGCCTCCCTAATCTGCTCCAGCAGGGGAGTGATCACTATCATTCTCAGACATATATCTCGGATCGGCGCCGACACCGCCTTGCGGCTCAGGGAGTCGGCCACTACGTTGGCCTTGCCCGGGTGATAAAGGATCTCACAGTCGTAATCCTTTACCACGTCTAACCACCGACGCTGCCTCATGTTCAGATTCGGCTGGTCCATGAGGTACCTCAAACTCTTGTGGTCCGTGTAGATAGTACACCGGACCCCGTAGAGGTAATGCCGCCAAATCTTGAGGGCGAACACCACCGCCCCTAACTCTAAATCATGTGTCGGGTAGTTAGCCTCGTGAGGCTTCAACTATCTCGAGGCATAAGCTATCACATGCCCCCGCTGCATCAACACTGCTCCCATACCTGTGATCGAAGCATCACAGTAGACTACAAAGTCATCTACTCCCTCTGGCAGGGTAAGAATCGGCGCCTCACACAGTCACTGCTTGAGCATCTCAAAGGCTATCTGCTGCTCAGGACCCCAGCGAAACACCACCGACTTCTTGGTGAGTCGGGTAAGCGGAACTGCTATCTTGGAGAAATCCTGGATGAATCTCCTGTAGTACCCTGCCAAACCCAGGAAGCTCCGAATCTCGGATGGAGACCTCGGGACCTCCCACTGCATCACAGCCTCAATCTTGGCCGCAACTACTAATATACCCTTCTGGTTGACAAGGTGCCCCAGAAACTGCACCTCGCACAAACAGAACTCGCACTTGGAGAACTTTGCGAAAAGTCTCTCCCTCCTCAAGGTCTCAAGCACCTCCCTCAGGTGTTCCTCGTGCTGCTCCTCAGTCTTGGAGTAAACCAAGATATCATCAATGAATACTATTACAGACCGATCCAGCATCGGTCTGCACACGCGGTTCATGAGATCCATGAACGCGGCTGGAGCATTGGTGAGCCCAAACGGCATCACCACAAACTCTTAATGACCATAACGGGTCCTAAAAGCAGTCTTCTGCACATCATCATCTCTGACCCGCATCTGGTGATATCCGGACCGTAGATCAGTCTTGGAAAACCAAGATGCTCCCTGAAGCTGGTCGAACAAGTCATCTATCATCGGGAGTGGGTAACGGTTCTTCACCGTTACCTTATTCAGCTCCCGGTAATCAATGCACATACGGTGCGACCCGTCCTTCTTCTTCACAAACAGGATCGGGGCTCCCCATGGTGAACTGCTCGACCTGATAAAACCCTTGTCTAGCAGCTCCTGCAGCTGCGTATACAACTCCTGCATCTCGGGAGGAGCCAACCGATATGGTCCCTTGGCTATTGGAGCCGCACCGGGGACCAGGTCAATCCAGAATTCAACCTGTCTCTCCGGAGGTATCCCGGGCAAATCCTCCGGGAATACGTCCGGATACTCTCGTACCACTGGTACATCATCGAATGTCGTCTTACCCTTATCTCAGGTATCCATAACATAGGCGACATATCCTGTACATCCCTCCTGAATGTGACGTCTCGCTCTCGCTGCAGAACAGAAAACTGGTCCGCGCTGTGGCCTCTCGCCCTAAATCACTAACTCTCCCCTACTGAGAGTGCGAAGTCTAACCGACTACTGCTCACAATCTATCACTGCCCCATTAGGGCTCAACCAGTCCATACCTACTATAACCTTGTTCCCTCGCAGGGGAATAGGAACGAAATCCACTAAAAACTGCTCTTCAAATAGTCGCAAAGTATATCCTCTATGAACTCTCATGACCCTGACGGTCCTATCATCTGCTATCTCAACCTCAAGTGGGCAATCCAGCTCTCCCGGAGCTCTGCTAAATCGATTGCTAAGAGCGAGTGACACAAATGATCGGGTAGCCCCCGAATCAAACAATACCATAGCTGAAATGCCGTTCACTAAGAACGACCCTATACACAAACACATAAATATGAGGAACAAACAATATCAAAAATAGAGATGAGAGGAAATACATACCCGTCACCACTTCAGGAGCTGCTCGTGCCTCCTCTGCAGTAAGCTGAAAAGCTCTGCTCCGCGCCGTAGGCTCTTCAGCCCGGCCCTGACGGCCATCTGTAATCCTCAAGGTGGCAGGAGAAGGTGCTGCCACCTTTCATGCTGCTGCTAAATTCGGGAACTGGGACCGCTTGTGTCCCCTCTGATTGCACTGAAAGCAAATCAGGTCTGATGCTGGTGTGGTGGTGGTCGTAGCTGTACAATCTCGGCTCAAGTGACCCGCTCAGCCGCACTTGTAGCAACCCGAACTCCCTGCCTTGCACGCCCCCTCGTGCATCTTGCCGCATTTGCCACAACGACAGTGGCTCTGCTGGCTCCGAAATCTGTGATCTGATACCTTAGGCTTCTTGCCCGAACCTCCTGACTGAATCCCCTCTGGCTTCCTCTTCCTCTCTATCTCTAAATCCAACTCTCTCTCTCGAGCCCTCGCTATCATATCCTCCAGCGTCTTACAGTTGAATCGGCTCACAAACTGGCGGATATCACTCCGCAACATCTCATGATATCGTGCCTTTTTCATCTCCTCGTCTGCCACATATTGCAGAACGAGGAGGGCCCTCTCCCTAAACTTGGCGGTAATCTCCGCCACAGTCTCTGTCGTCTGCTGAAGGTCCTGAAACTCCCTAGCAAGCTGCTGCACCTCAATAACAGGTGCGAACTCGGCTCTGAACCTGGTTGTGAAATCAATCCAGGTCATAGCATCCAACACAGCGTCATATCCAATGGCTCTCCCGACCTCCTCCCACCAATCTCGTGCCCTGTCCTTCAGAAGAAAGGATGCTAATTTGACCTTGTCCCCCTCGGGACATTTGCTGGTACAGAACACGTTGGCGACATCTGCCAACCATTTGGTACTCTTAATGGGGTCCCGAGCCCCATGGTAGTCAGGAGCCCCACAAGCTATGAACTCCCTGAAAGTCAAAGTGCGCGATCCCATCATCATGGCTGCCATCTCAGTACGAAATGCGCTCAGCTTCTCATCCAGAAGCTCTAGGATACCCTCCTTGACGGATCCAAAGATCACGGGATTCTGGTCTAGTATGCTGCGTGTGACCTCCGAGGAGATGAACTCCCTGGTCTGCTCATCTAACTTCCCGGCTCCAGAGCCTAAGCCCGATCCCTCTCCTGCACCTGAGCTACCCACTGCTGGTCTAGAGCGCAAAACCACCATTCTGAAACACATTATAACAAATATCAGAATACTAATATAACTGGAGGGATCACATACACTACTAGTTCCCTGGTCTTATCTCAGCCTTCCTTGATTCGAGTACGGATCCTCTGCGTTTAGTAGTACGGGTCCATACTACCTTACTTTCCTCAAGAACTACCTCGACTCCACCAAGTCCCTTCTACTACTACTACTACTGCTGATCTCATACTAAACTCTTCCTAGGCTTGCCCTAGGGTAATCACCAATCCACTCTCCGCCATCAGTTGCATAAGAAGTCCCTGCTTTCTTTCACTAACTAGCTCGCGAATACTATTACATATTACTCAGACTAGATAATTCTTCGAATGAGAGATCCTACTCTACAACGGTTGGAATCAGACAAGAGCTGCGATATAGAGCTAGACTTAACTTTATGAAATTATTTAGTCCTTGCAATATGCAACGTAACATATTCGTTTACTACTTAGTGAAAGATAACTAAGACTCCTAAAAGTACAAAGCATGCAGAATTCGAGCAGCGAGTACACATAATCAAGCATCTACTACTCTGGCTATCATACTGACTAATCTGTACTAGCATGCAGTTCTCATAAAGCTGAACACATATAACAGGCACATAAGGCATCCTTCCTAGATCCTTAGTCCTATTCTAGCATGCTATTCTAATAAAGCTGATAATCATAACATAGCATAAACTTGTATGGGTAATTTGGGAGTACTTACTTGAGCTCGGCTGATTGCATGCACCACACCCTTTTCTATTTTCCAAGTTCTTTTCTATTTCCAAAATCCTTTTATAAAAATGATTTTCTTTTGAAAGTTTCATACCACTTCCTTAGTTTGAGTTCAGACACACCCGAAACTGTGCCCGAATCCCTCAAACCAAGGCTTTGATACCAACTTGAAACATCCCAAAAATACTAGCCAAAAATTTCGTTTTCAAAATCATTTAATAAACATAAATATCATCGCCATAGTATAAAATCATATAGCATGTATCTCAAAATCTCATAAAATCTGTCATCATATCACAATCTCATATAACATATCAGAGTAAACTCCCAGGCTAAGAAAACTACGGTGTGTGCCGTGCCATCATCCCGAACCCTTTCCCTTGCTAGCTGAAGTACCTGAAACCAAAACTAAAACTATAAGCACGAAGCTTAGTGAGCTCCCCCAAACTAATACATACCATACAAATCACGTATAGCAAATAACATAACTCTGAGACTACTCCCAACTACATCGGAACGAATCCCGACATCGGCTTACCCGACATCGAACTCATGTCCGGCATCGGGCTCACCCTGGCATCCGACCACATCGAGCATCGGGCTCACCCCGACATCGGGCTTGCCCCGGCATCGGGCTTACCCCGACACATATACAGCATAACATATATCATAAACATATAATCTGCATCGGGATTGCCCCGGCATCGGGCCGAAGCCCGGAACACATAATCGTAACATATAAACTAGCATACATCGGGCTTGCCCCGGAACATATAAATCATGGCATAATTAACATACATCGGGCTTTCCCCGGCATCGGGCTTACCCCGGAACGCATAACACATAACATATAAACATGCATGAATCACGAAGACATCAGACATACATAACTACTTCTCGGGATCGCCCCGGCATCGGACCGAAGTCCGGAAACATATAAACTGCATCGGGCTAATCCCGGCATCGGGCTCAACCCGTCATACTCTACAACTTAAACGACCCGGCATTGTGGCCGCAGACCCATTCCTACTGGAAGGAACTCACCTCGTATGGCCGACTGCTGAAAAACTTAGTGAGGGATCCGTATCTGCTGCTCCGACGACTCTCCGACTATAATTCCATAACAACACTTAATCAAAAACTGATAATCCCTTTTAGGGTAAAATGACCATTTTACCCTCCTGGTCAAAGTCAATGCCAAGGTCGAAGTCAACTCTCAGTGAACCCAACTCGCCGAGTCCCTCTACCGACTCGTCGAGTTCAAACGGTCATAACATCGGGACATCTCGATTCTACTTGTCGTGTCTCACCTTGGGCTCGTCGAGTTCTTTTGTTTCTGAGTCTCACTCATGTCCAACTCGCTGAGTCATCTCCTTAACTCAGTGGTTTCACTCATAATCAAAGAAGGGTTTGGGGACACCGATCCGACTCGTCGAGTCCCAAGAACAACTCGGCGAGTCCATTGCATGCTCAGACTATACAGTTCTTCCTAGATGATTTCACTGCCTCTAATTCATAGATCTGGACTCCTTAGGCTAGAATAACACGTAAAGTTGCTAACTTTACGTGCATGCATGATGCTATGAAGCTAAATCACCGAAAACAAGCTAGAAATGAGAGTCTAGGGCATAGAATGGGATCTTGGCTGAATAAAGGTGGTAACTTTGAGCTTCTGGAGCTCAAGAGTGCATAGATCTAAAGTCCTTATAGTCCCAAAAGCTCTCTACCCGAAATTAGCTTGGAAAGGACCCAAAAGTGGCAAAAAACAAGCTTTCATGAAGAGCTAAGTGAAAATAAGCCAAGGTATAAACTTTATACCTTCAAGAGCTCTAAAATGCAACAAAAACTTTGGATCTCCTACCTCTTCTTGAAGCACCAATAGATCTCTTCCTTCTCCTAACTTCAAATCACACAAAAATGGCAAGAAAGGCTTTAAGACACTCAATGGTTGCTAGGGTTTTGAGAATGGACTGTGGAGGTGGTGGAGGCTGGGGTGAAGACCCATAATGATGCTTAAATAGGGTGCAAACCCTAAGGATTAGTGTTTCCTCCTGATGGACCTACTCGCCGAGTCCATTTCCGACTCGTCGAATAGTCCACTTAAACCCTGCGGTCCAGCTCGCATCTACTCGACGAGTTAGGGCTACCAACTCGTCGAGTAGCTCTTATAAAATGAACATTTAGAGAATTACTTTCGTACCAGGAATGGGGCGTTACAGATCTGGTTGCAGTGAAAACAAATCAAGCCCTTCTTGGGCCAATCCCTGCTCAAGTGACCCTGCTGGCCACATGCACAACACCCTGAGCCCGCTATCCGACAAACCCCACTGTGCGGTTTACCGCACTTGGCACACCAGCCACGACCCTGCTGGCCCCTATTGGAAGAATCTGAGGTCTTAGGCTTTTTAGCCTGACCTACTGCTGTCTGTGCCTGCTCAGGCTTCCGCTTGGTGTGGAAGTCCAACTCCATCTCCCGCTCACGGGCCTTCTCCACAAACTCATTCAGGGTTTTTCACCCTGTGAAGCTCACAAACTCACGGATATCATCCCTCAATGTGGAATGATACCTCGCCCTCCTCATGTCCTCATTGGTAGCATACTGTGGGATCAACAATGCTCGTTCCCGAAACTTGGCGATGATCTCCGCCACAGTCTCGGTGGTCTGCTAGAGCTCCTAGAACTCCCTCACCAACCGCTGCACCTCAATAGCTGGTGAAAACTCCAAATCAAAATGCCTAACAAACTCGGTCCTTGCCATCTCAGCCACACTGGCTGCTCCCACCTGGCTAGTCACCTCTCCCCACCAGTCTCGGGCTCTATCTCGCAACATATATGAAGCAAAACCCACCTTTACCGCATCAGGGCAAGAACTCGTGCGCTGGGCATTCTCTATGTTCGCCACCCAGCATCGACTAATAATGGGGTCCCTGACCCCAAAAAACTCTGGTGCCCCAGACGCCTTGAACTCCCAGAACGAGGGAGTTCGGGCCCTGACCTGGCCTGCAGCAATCACGACATTGAATTCCCTGAGCCTCTCCTCCATGATATCCATCATACCCTCCTTGACCGTCCCAAAAATCACTGGGGTAGCATCAAGGATGCCCCTCGTAACCTCGGCTGCAATGAGCTCACACAGCCTCTCATCAATGTGCTCGGTACCATCGCCCGACCCAGATCCGAATCTTGATCCTTATCCCCCAGCTCCATGTCGTGTCACCACCATATTAAACTGCAATGTCATAAGCCATAATGATTAGGATATCCCAATAAGGGATCTTCCCACACCGGTCCTCCTTATAGCTTCCAGATCTAACATTGGTTCGGGTACAGGTCCTGTGCTTTCAGTCGTAAGGGCCCAATACTACCTTCCATACCTACCTATACCTTCCCCAAGGGTCTACCTGATAACTCCAATTCGTCCCAAAACAAATCATATCCCATAAACTACCGCATAGATCGAATCCTAGGCTATCCTAAGATTTGCTCTACCCACATCAATCAGACCAATCATAACAGGTTGCCTTTATGCATGCAAATTATACACAGAAAAGGATCAAATAGACTTTTGAATAATAGATTCTACCCTACGACCACAACCAGACAAGGAACAAGAAATAAGGCCAAATCAATCATTCTAAGGCTATAAGCTCCTAACCGTATATAACTTTAAAATCATACACATAGCAAGATCCATACGATTATCATAACTCAAATATCAGTATAACATGGCTAACATATTGGGAACTACTTACTTGGCTCGGCCGATCACGCGCGTTGCACTCTCTTCTTTTCCACTCTTAAAAGTTTTTATCTTTTATTTTTGAAAACAATTTTACCATTTCCTTTGTTTGAGTCCTGACACACCCGAAAGTGTACCTGAATCCCTCAAACCAAGGCTCTGATACCAACTTGTAACGACCCAATTTTCAAAAGAAAATTTTCATTTTTAATTAACCAAAATACTTTCCACAAACCATGAAATCCCAAATACAGTTGTTTTCAAATTCGTAACAATAACAATTTTATTTCAAATCATCAGAGTGTCCCATAAAAACGCTTGAGAGAGAGTACACGCCGCGCCATCAAGCCTTGCCCTTGCCCTTGGGTTCAGATGTACCTGAAACAAATCCACAAACTGTAAGCTAATGCTTAGTGAGTTCCCCAGAGCATACCCCACACACAATCCACATAACACATATCATATTAGCTATAAAAGCTACATATATCACATAAGCCATGCATACAAACATATAAGGATGTCGTGGGCTCCTCCCACGGTCTTACTCCAGGATGCCATGGGCTCCCCCACATGGTCTTTAGCTGGAAAGCCATGGGCTCCCCCTCATGGTCTTACATCCAAGTGTCATGGGCTCCTCCGATGGTCTTTACTTGAAAAGCCAAGGGATCCCCCACATGGTCTTACATCCAAGTGCCATGGGCTCCCCCATGGTCTTCCCTACAAGTATCATATATATAGCTAGCATAACACCAAGCATAACTAACTATCATACCACATATCTCCACATCAATGAGTAAACCACATATCACAAAATGGGCCGGCCTTGGTGCCTTTGACCTATTGGTATGGTGAGGAGACTCACCTCTCGAATGCTGAACTGACAAGCAAAGATCAGATAAATCCCACACACTGCTCTAACTCAACCGCCTATAATCATCATGTGATTAACTTGTCACAATCCCGAAATACCATAATCATCCTCAAAGTCAACCCTGGTCAAAGTCAAGGTCAACAGTGAAGGTCAACAGTCCATGTTGACCTCAAATCGTTGAGTGCATCCATCAACTCGTCGAGTTCCTCCCGAGTCCATTCCACTAAATCCCGAGTCAATTTGCCGAGTCACCTAAGTGACTTGTCGAGTTCATCAAATGTCCAGAAGACCAAAATTTCATGCAGACCAAAACTCTAATCCTTCACCATTCATTCAGAATCATGAAAACGGGTAAACCCATTCGACTCGTTGAGTCGACTAAGGGACTCGACGAGTTCCTTCAGTCCTTTTGTGTTCATTCCATTCCAGTGGGATCTAAGGTCCCAAACTTCAGATCCAACCTCCCCTAGTGTAGTTACCACGTAAAGTTGCAAACTTTACGTGCATGCAAGGCCTCACAAGGCTAAAACATCAAAACTACGCTTCCTATAAGGTTTTAGTGCATGGAATGGGCCTAAGTTGGATAAAGTGAGCAACTTTATGTCATTGAGGACCTAGAGATGTCCAGATCTGGAACCATATCCTTGTGATAAGTCCAAATCCGAGTATGACATCCTTTTTGGCACCAAAAGTGACCATTTACTTCAAAGAAAAGGGATCTAAGCAACTAAAGATCAAGATAGTGACTTTATACCTCAAGATGGTTGCCAATACAGAGTAGATGTCGGATCTACTACTTCTCTCCTTGCTCCTTCTTCTTCAAGCTTCAAAATCCTTTACAACCACACAAAAATCACTCTCAAAAGCTCTCTCTCTCTCTCTCTCTCTCACTCAAGAAGGTGCAAGGCTCAAAGTAGGGGTTCTCTGGCTGTAGGAACGATATAAGAGGCTGTAAATGAGCCATAAGTTCTTTAAATAGGGTACAAACCCCCGAAAATTAGGGTTTCTCTTTACAGTGCCTACTCGTCGAGTCGGGTCCTCCGAATCGTCGAGCAGGTCTGAAGTCCCGCGTCCTTATAGTAACCTCTACTCGACGAGTTGGAGTTCCCCAACTCGCCAAGTCCAAGCACAAAACCCTAAAAACTTAGATAATTTAAATGATACATGGAACAGATGTTACATGTTAGGTCGGTATCCTGGTATATAGGATGATGCTATGTTAGTGACCGGTTAGGTCGGTATCCTGGTATATATGATGATGCTATGGTTAGTGATCCGTTAGATCAGTACCCTGGTTATAGGATGATATTATGTTAGTGATCTTTTAGATCTGTATGACTATCTGTACATGCTATCTAGCGTATGATATTTATGTGCACATGATTGTTTGATTGGGGGATGGGTTGAGGCGGTCATGCTTTGTGCTTGTTCCAACATACCCTAGGGCGGACCGGATAGACTGTAGACCTGGTTAGGGCATACTAGTCAAGCCGAAGGCCCGGCGAGCTAAGGCTAAAAAGTAATTTATGAAAAATTCACTTTTTACGTTACGCGGTGCTGTGCCGGTGTAGTCGTAAAACTTCGACGGGTCATAACATTCTTCGTTATAACTCAGATTTCAGCGTTCTTTATATGTACGGAACCCTTGTGACATATATTATAACTTGGTTAAGATTATTCCTTGTTGTGAGAACAAGGATCTGATTGCGCAGGGACAAGGCTCGAAAACTCAAACCTTGAGTTAGTGCTTAAGATCAATGTCTGCTTCAGATTAATAGTTCCAGTCAAGTCAGGCAAGACTGAATATAAGAATCAACAAAGTACTTCAAGATTAAATATAAAACTATGAATATGATCAAGTAAAGACAACAAATGAACACATGGAATGTTTGAAAGAATGATTTGAGAGAAAGGTGCAAGTGAAGTAAATGTGAAAATGTATCTTTGGTGGAACAATCATGTTGGATTTTGTGTCTAAGCCCATAACTATAATTGGGATGTACTAGACCTGATTGTAGCATGGTCCTTTTGAGTTGCCTTCATCAGTGCAATTTGATAGGATGGACTTTGAGAATAAGGTTATTTGTGATTTATTAATATATTATAAGTATAATATATTAATTGAGAAATCATATTATTTAATTAGTATTGATCAAGAATTAATTTGGAATTAATTTTATGATCAAAAGAGACTAATTAAATATATGGGGATTGATTATGTAAATCAATGATTCTTATAGTGTGGGCTAATGATCCATGGTTATTTAGGATGTGCTAAACCAATGATATAGTCCATGGAGGTCTAACCCATGGAGCCTAAGTAATATGAAAGGTCATTAGGGTTTTCAAGGTGTAACCCTAGCATTTGCAACACTATAAAAGGAACCCCTCATGGACAAAATCGGTTACACCATTATACCCCATTCATTCTAAGAGAGTGAAGTTGATTTTGTGCTAAGTAACTTATTCTCTCAAGCCTCCTTTTGCATTTGGTGTTTGTGAACCATTAGAGGCATCACACTTGAGGTGCTTAAGCTTTTGAACGCCAAGAACTACAAGTCCTACTAAGAGGTAAGTTATCTAACTAGTTGTATTGTTCAATTGTTCAATTGTATGCTAGTTAGGGAGAATGCTTTGGAAAAATTGAAAATGCATGTATAATTAGAGAAAACATAGATCCAAAGCATTTAGGGTTGCATGTGCACCATAGGAGTGTTATAGTGCTCAAAACACAATAGTGGTATCAGAGCCTAGGGTTGTCTTCTGTTATACTTGATGCTTGTTATTTTTCAAAGTTAAAAAAATGGAATTTTTGGCCTCTGACTGATGAACTCGCCGAGTCCACTGGCTGACTCGATGAGTCCACTCAGTAAGAGGGCAACTTGGCAAGTCAATTCATGCACTCGACGAGTTCATGGCCCTGGTTACAGAATTTCGAGTTTTCTTGGCGTTGATTGGATTGGAATCACTACTACAAACTGTTTTAAATCATTAAATCTGTTTTTTATGATATGGTAGTGATTATGATCATCCAATCACACGATAATTCTCATAGTTTTAAGATAATTGTTGATTTATATGATAAACAAAGTTGCTTGCAAAATGTTGACTAGATATTATCTTGTTTATGAGTTTAGTTAGATCAAATATTGAATTATTTGATAATTTTAGTTGTTAGAAATTGATATAAATGAGTTTTAATGACCTCCATAACTTGTCCTCAAGCTATGGAAAACGAAAGGTCTCATCTTTAAAATTGTATTAAACTCATAATTTATTAATACTAAGAGTTTTGACAAGTTTCAAAACTTGCCCTCAATTTTTGGAATTTGTAAAGTCTCACTAATGTAACTTTAATTCCAAACCCTAGAGTTTTAAAAGTTAAAATTCAACCCTTATACTTTATAATATTATAAATTTAATAATATATATATATATATATATATATATATATATATATATATATATATATATATATATATATATGTATGTATGTATGTATGTATACGAGAAGTCAGTCTTATCGTTAGTAGACCTCATTCACGAAGCCGGTCTATAAGGGGGGTATAAGGTTACTGCCTATAAAATGGTGCTTTAATGGGTGTCCACTCTCACCCACCGCTTTCTTGACTGGTGTAGGGTCGTTAGCCGAACGGGTAGGATAGGACATTAATTCTCATTCAAAGTATATTGATAAATATAAAGTAACTAAACTTTTCTTAAATTCCCAATCTTAGTTACTTTAGGAAAATGTGAAAATGGTGCTAATCCATGAAGTTACACTTTGCACCTTGTTAAGTCGTTAGTGGAGCATGTGTGGTTAACCGGCACACTAATCTGGGATTGACAGTGTGTGGCAAAGGGTAGCTTGATGTTAATCATAGATCAATGGAGCGTGTGTGGTTAACCGGCACATTGATTAGGTGAATTGTAACATTGAGTGTACCAAGTTAATTTGCATGGTTATTCACACCTTGTTTGTGATCCTCGGCATCCCAATCACAAACTTGAAGGGCACAATCGAGATTTAAACATGCCATTGAAAAGTTCAATGAATCTCAAAGGATCTAGGAATTTCAATCCAATTAAAACTTAATAATCTATTTCGTTTTTCATGGTAGAAATTGGTAAATCGTCATTTACCTACCTTCAAATATTTTACAATTGGATTATGGCATCCGTATTCACAATTGTAAAATATTGTGTTGGGTCCTAGCCTTAATATTTCGTTTTGGGCGTTATATTAAGGACTTAAATCAACTAACTTGAATTTCTCCCTTGTAGATGTCTAGTTCAGACAACTATGGTCTTTCCGAATCTTTTGGAAAAATCTTTCCACATGAAGATGATATTTCACAATATCATACTTCACTTCCTCCACCTCCTCCAATTATTCTTCCTGACCCACAAGTTCGAAGACTTGAAAAGTTCAAGGTCACTCAAGCCCTATTGGCTAGTAAACACTAAGATGGAAGGTCTGTGTGTGCGTATGTCTTGGATATGAAGTCACACATTGACAAGCTGGGAATGTTGGGTGTCATTTTCCCGAGGAAGTTGGCTGTTGACTTGGTTCTTCAGTTACTTCCCGAGTCATATAGTCAGTTTGTTAAAGACTACTATATGACAGACCGCGACGTGACCCTTATTGATCTTACCTATTTGCTTATTGTTGCTGAATCAACAATGATTTGGCGCAATGATCAAACAAATTTGATTGGAAGATCTACTTCCCAAGCTGCCATGGACATAGGCAATGATATAGATAGTCTAGAAAATATCCTTTCTCCTATGGGAAGGGAATCGGCTATGGTCAAAAGATTTGACCATAAGAGAAAAGCCAGTTCTGAGATAGTTCCATGTGCAAATGCCAAAGAGTCCACTTGTTTCTACTGCCATTTGAAGGGACATTGGAAGCGAAGCTACCCTGAATACCTGAAAGATCTAAGAGAAGGTAAAGTCAAAAAGGTTTGACTCTACTTCAGGTAAATCCACTATCTAACTCTATTAAGTTCGTATTTGGAGATTCATAATACATGATGTGATAAGAATATATTTTTGATGTTTTGTAGGATCGAAGAAAAGAAAGGAAGCTTAAATATTAGCATGCTGAGTCTGATCGCGAAGAGATGGATTTCAATCGCATGGTTCGATGATTAGATTTTTGAGCTGCTGCTTAGGAGTTATGATAGATTGCTTAGAAATATGTAGTAACATAGTTTTCATTTCTGATTGCATTGTAAGGAAAAGTTTTTCCGCACCTTTTATAAATAAATAAAATTTTGATTTTTTATCTTATTTTATATTTCCTTGCAATGACATATGTGAAAATTGATATTTGTATTTTTAGCAATATGGATTTGATTCTTTCGTTTGTGGTAGTGTCTAAATTTACCAAATAAGGAAAGATTCTCATCACCCAAGTTTCAATTGGATAGAAACTTGGAATCATGCAACTTGTTTTGTATGATGAATGAGAACCTTCATATTTGGGAATTAGGACTAATTCCCTGTTCACATGTAAATGTGAGTCAAGTGAAGGACTAGGGGATCATGTACACTTGGCTGTGCACTGGTTAGGTCCACCACAAAGAACGATAAGACTATTCGTTATGGTTTACTAAAGTTAGTAAATATGGTTATGCTTACAAGATTAAGTATAATTCTGAGTAATTGAAAAGTCTCAATGTATTGCAGAACGAATAAGAAGAATCAAAGTCGGCAAAAAGACAAAAGTTTCTCCAATCTGAAAAGATGGGAGAGTACTTGAGTATCGTGTTTTATGATCATCTTAATGATTATGAAAACCATATCACAATTTGATCCTCTAAGGACGCCTTAGTGCATTTGTTTGGCTAAGAAGAGGAATCAGGAATTGTTGAAATGAATCATACTTCGTTTCAAAAAAAAAATCAAATCTTAGAGTCATAATCCAAGATTGTATATTGAGTGACATATCAACAAATGTAGAGTAAAATGTTTTCTACTCTTGTACATTTGAAATTGGTAAGTTGTAATGTTTTGGATAAAAACAAAGATCAACTAAGACCGATTGTCAAAAGTGTTCATCTTGATAAGAAACCGCACTAACTCTTGAATATTTGTTTGTCAAGTAATGTCTCTTGACAAAGAGAATCTTATATGTCAAGAGGTTAGTGGGAGTCTTAAAGGTATTGAAAAGTTTCAAGAACTAATCAAGGGTAAACTTATTGTTAATCACTAGCACACGACTTGAGGTTTGTAACCTATCGTGTTGACATATTCTTGTTTCTGTCACCATTCCAGTTAAAGTTGACTATGCATGTGAGTTCTATGAGTTCTCAATTGTTTGCATAACAACCTGGAAGAAATGGTAGGCCCTTGAGCAGCCAGGTGGCAAGAAATTAAGATTGAACAAGTTCAATCCATATGAGTTTGGATTTGTCCCTAACCTTATCTTGTGATTATGGTTATGACAAATTCACGTGGATAGGAACACATACACCATAAAATCTAAGTGTCATAAGTTTTCTCTCCAATTCATGAAAATGATTATGAAGAAACACTTTCACTAAGTAGATTTTAAAGAGTTAGCAATTGTGATATTTTCATTTTCAAATTCGATTATGACTACGGCATCCTTCTTCATAGTTCGAATTGTGAGAAACGGCAAAAGGTCTAAACATTTGAGACTTATTGCTGTAAGTTCAAAAATTGTTTAGACACACATATGAGCTTTCTAACAAAAGGTGTGTGAGCTTAGATAAAGGCTTATCGAAGCATCTCGTGTCAGAAATCTAAACTTTGGTAAGAAAAGTCAACAAAGTATTGATTTCTAGAAGTCCAGCTGATTTCTGGATTTATGTCACAGATAGTGGGAGCATAAATGTTATGAAAGAAACAAAATAATTGTTATGCTAGTGGGAGCATAATTATTATGGTAAGTGTTGCAAGTTAGCAATGTTAATTATAGAAAACAAAGTTTTCAATTCGCAAAGTTGCAGGGTTGAAAAGTTGTTTTGCTATAAATAAGGGAGAGGAACTTATACTTCATTTCAATTCTAAAAGTTTAGATTGAGATTTTAATTAAATTTAGTCAACGATTTATATGAATACCATGTTGAAATGCTTCAACATTGGAAATTCTATATATGGAAATATTATAGAAAAAGACTGGTCAAGTATCATGTGTTTATGTAAGACATTATGAATCGTATCCCGTATGCTTCGGGTATAGGATCGATTACATATGATATAATATTCATGTGTTCTAATTATACAAATGCATAGGGAATTAAGAGGGAAAAAGGACTAGAACTGGATATGACTAAAGTTATTAAACAACTGTTAAGAACAATCCCAGGTTCGCCAAAGATTGGTTGCTTATGGATAGTTGGAAGTATAGTAATGGATGGACCATATTGACATTATTATGAATGTACATGATTCTATTAATCATGAGTTGTCATATGGTAAATATGGAAATGTTTCCATAATGGGAGATGGATATCAAGAATCTATGAGGAAGTTAGAAACTTTTATGCAAGAAGGATGTTCAAAGGAATGTGCTTTGAATATGAGACTTCAGATCTATGGAATTGTCTTGTAGAAATCTCCAATGGAAAGTTTTGTAATTGAAAAAGTCTCTGTGACTGATGTACATAGTCATTACAAAAGGATCACTGCATATAAGTTTAGAATTTATCAAATTACAGTAAGTGGCAAGAACTTGGTATTCTTACACTTACGATAATGATTTGGAATTGTGAAATGAGTATCGTTGGAAATGTTTACAATTGATCTATTTCACAAAGTAAGGACTGTAGGTAAACATAGTGTGCATGCTTGGAGCATGGGATAACTATTGTTTTAATTCAAGTATTAGTTGATAAATCGAAACAATATACAATGAATAATATGTAATCAATATGGTGATTAAATAAAAGGTGTTTTATTTACACTCAAAAGTTTTGGGGTCATATATGATTAGTATTATTCTTGTGTTTCACTTTGCATGTTTTGACTTCCCGAATAATAATATTATTCAAACCATCCACAGTCGATCATACTTTGGAAGTAGGTAATGAGGCTAGACTGTCATGAGTTGGCTTGTAGATTGTCTAAGGCGTTAGACATAGCAAAAGTTTGCTACACCATTCGTGAGTACTCCTGAAATAAGATTTGAGTATTGGATTAACCCACGCTCACCTGAATCACTTCATGGAATTTATCACGAGTGATTGTGAGACGATAATATCATATAATCTTCAAACTAATATATATGAGTTATTGACTACGAGTTGGTTGTACATTGATGATACGAAAACACATCAGTAACTTGATGTTATAAAACGTATCGTTGTGCATGACTTAATGAGTAGTTAGTACAAGCATATAATGTCGAAGTTTATATGTTCCTTTTATCCTAAGAGGATTAAAAGCGATATCTTGGGCCCCTCGATGATTCTGTTTTGACTATGTGCCGGGCCCGGTCAGAACTAAATTGATGTGTTCAGTTATGTTCTATGTCAGCCGAATTAAAAATCGGGAAACATATTGAAGGACAATAAGTATGACTATGTTCCATGTATTTGTCCACATAGATATATTGAGAACAAAGGAATATATGATCCCTTATCTAAAGGACGAGTCACTGACTGGGTCAGAGTTCGACAGTGACTTTTGAAAGCTTACGATTGGTAATTAGATCCTGAAGTTGCATTGGCAGTGATAGTTATTAGACTTATCCAAGTGGGAGACTGTTGGATTTGGTGTCTAAGGCCATAACTATAATTGGGATGTACTTGACCCGATTGTAGCATGGTCCTTTTGGGTTGCCTTCAACAGTGCAATTTGATAGGATGGACTTTTGAGAATAAGGTTATTTGTGATTTATATTATAAGTATAATATATTAATTGAGAAATCATATTATTTAATTAGTATTGATCAAGAATTAATTTGGAATTAATTTTGTGATCAAAAGAGACTAATTAAATATATGGGGATTGATTATGTAAATCAATGATTCTTATAGTGTGGGATAATGATCCATGGTTATTTAGGATGGGCTAAACCAATGAGATAGTCCATGGAGGTTTAACCCATGGAGCCTAAGCAATATGAAAGGTCATTAGGGTTTGCAAGGTGTAACCCTAGCATTTGCAACACTATAAAAGGAACCCCTCATGGCCAAAATCGGTTACACCATTGTACCCCATTCATTCTAAGAGAGTGAAGTTGATTTTGTGCTAAGTAACTTATTCTCTCAAGCCTCCTTTTACATTTGGTTTTTTTGAACCCTTAGAGGCATCACACTTGAGGTGCTCAAGCTTTTGAAGGCTAAGAACTACAAGTCCTACTAAGAGGTAAGTTATCTAACTAGTTGTATTGTTCAATTGTTCAATTGTATGCTAGTTAGGGAGAATGCTTTGGAAAAATTGAAAATGCATGTATAATTAGAGAAAACATAGATCTAAAGCATTTAGGGTTGCATGTGCACCATAGGAGTGTTATAGTGCTCAAAACCCAACAAATCCGTCATTTGGTTTTGTCATTGAATGCTCCTTTAATAGGAGAATAAGTTACATCGTACTAACCATAAACATACATAGGACCGGATAATAGAGTTACTCCTGACACTATGATTATCTAAGTTGACAAAAGAGACTAAGTCCTACGATACGTTACATCAAGCAAAATGAAAAAAGTAATTGATAGAGATGGACAAACAGATTCGGACATGCATCATCTCGGAACATCAATCATTTGAACACCATCTTCATTTCGGATATCAATCTGACTCTGGACCACAAGTTGACTCCGGAACACCATTCTCATCTGACCTGACTGACTTAGGAACATCAAAACGTTGATGATTGCTAGAGGTTCACTTTCAGGTTCCAACAATCTCCCCCTAAGTGAACTTAGCAATCCAGTCAGTTTAGCTTGAATCTTCTTTGATGAACACGTACGCCTGGTATAACCATTCTTGGACTCCAATGTACCATTGAAGTTGACTGATGAATTTTGCCTTCACATGCTCTGGAGCTTCGGACTTGGATTCTCGACTTATGAACTTATGAAGTGCCTTGGTGGGAAACCAGGTGTTTGTATTGGACTCAAAAGAAATCCTTCTGATTTGTTTTTCTTTGATGATAGACAAAACCTATGTTGGGTATTAGATGTTTCGTCATTGGGCCTTTTACACAATCTTTTGTATTATCGAGTTGGGCATGTCCAATCGTTATTAATTCTAGGGTTAGAGTATTTAAGATGCATGCATGCATCATATTTTAGTTAACTGTTATCTTTTACTTTGTGACCCTAATCACGCCTCTATAGTAGCAATTCTTTATAGAGTTCTTCTGAGGCATGACGCTTAATCATACGACTTTCTTGAATCGTTATTGTGTTCATTGTTTATCTGTTCTTGAATCTAATCTATCATTAAGGATTTTAATCCTAACAATTGGTATCAGAGTAGGAGGTTGTGTAATCTATACGCATCTCTTCTGTTTACAGAGTTTTAGGGTTTCCGTTAATATATGATCTAGTTCAGTCGTCTTCATTGTCACATTGACGGCTTGAAGGGATCTTGATATTACCCTACAAACAATCTAGGTTTACACGTCTGATTCTTTACAGGTATTAAAGAAAACTTCATCATGAAACAAGACGATTCCAACATCAACTCCGTCAATATCTCAAGCAGTATTGGATCAACAACAAGGATCCCGATTCTCTTCCCTCATGAATATGAAGTTTGAGAGCTCCACTTCGAAGATTATGTTCTCGGTTCAAACGATAATGGTTATTTAATATGGGAAGCCATTACTCTAGGTCCGTTTGTCCACGCTGAGACCAAAAGAACCATCAAAACTCAGAAGGAATACAACCAGCTACTTCTTGATATCAAGGAGGTTCCCCAAAACGAGAAAGATAAACTGATCAGCAACGTTAAAGCTATGAGGATCATTAGATTCGCTTTGCAAGCGGACACTTTTCGTCTTGTCAGTTCATGTGATACTGCGAAAGACATTTGGGATAGGCTCAAAGAACTTTACTCCATTGACGCAGATCTTGAGCACTCTACTCAAACACTCCTACTTTTGGAGGTTGGTGCTTTTGCGCAGAAGCCAGAAGAAAATCTGAGCCAGACATTCAATCGCTACAATCATCTTCTTAGCAAGATGACGAAGCATGGTATTGGACAAGAGTTGATCGAAAAAAAGGTTACTTTCATGAATGGGCTTATATCTGAGTGGATGGCAGTGGTTTCTACCGTCAAAGCACACGAGCAGTTAAAAAATTACACTTTAGCTAAGCTTGTTGGGATTCTTAAGGCATATGAAAGCGAAGTGTCGAAAGAAGCGAAAGTTGTTTCCAGTATGGGGTCTCTAGCTCTTGTTGCGAAGGGCAAGACTGTTGCAGAGGAAGAGCCTGAGTCTGATCACTCTAAATGTGATATCACAAGTGAGGAGTATGCTTTAATGGTCTCTAATCCTAAGCGGTTCGCAAGAAAGAAATTTCCATCAAACAAGAACCGAAACTGCAGGGCAGCTACAGCTCTGAAAAGGTGAAAGAGGAGAACAATAGCGCTTCTCAAAAGGAGGAAGAAAAGAAGGAGAAAAAGCTTATGGGAGACTCTGGCTATGACTGCAACTATTGTAATGGAAAAAATCATCTGGCCAAGGATTGCATGCTAAGAAGGCTAAATGAGAAGAGAGAAGGAGAAGATGATGAGTCCTACCACATGCGAAAGTTGGAGGAGATTAAGAAGAAAAAGGGTAATGATAACTCTGTGCTTGCTTTAATTGTCCAGGAAAATGTGACTGAGAATGAGTTTGGAGGAGTTGAAGTCTGGTCGACTGACTCAGAAGATGAAGAGGTTTGCAAGCCCACACATGGCAGGGCGTTCGTTGCAAAATAGGAGAGTTCGCAGATTACGGGAAGATGCCTGATGGTGATGAGTGGAGGGTCACAGACACAGGAGAATGCAACCGGGAGTGAGAGGAGGAATGATAGCTGTTTCGCTGCAAGGCCAGTTCCTGAACAAATCAACGAATGTGAAAACCTGATTAACAAGGTAAACCTAATTCTCAAATCACTCAATATACCTGTGTCTAGATACGAAACTGAATTAAATGATCTAAAATCCACCTTTTCAAACAATAGCGATAGTTTAAAAAGAACTCGTTTGACAAACTCTAACCTAACTGATCAAATCAGCAGGGTTTCGTCGAAAAGTAATGAGAGGCGAATGTGGATTGAGAAGATTGAGTCGCATCTGTCTAAGTCTAGGGATCAGTTAATTTACTTGCAACGAGACAATTTGATGCTTTTAAAACAACGTAACATTTTTTGTTTGATTGCTAAAAGGCTTTACTTTAACATTACTCAGTTGCACCTTGCTTGTGAGATTGGTAAGAAAATTCACAAGATGATCTTACCATTTCTCGAATTAAAGGAAGACGAAATAGACGCTGACTGCTATAAATGCGAATCCATTGTCTCGTCTGATGAGACTTCTGATGCTTATAGAGTGGGACTTGAATGAATTGAATCATACATTAAGTCCAAAGACCACAAATATATGTTAAAACAAGTTTTGGACAAAAATGATAAAAAGCAAATCAAATCTGATACTATACAAAAATTCGATTCATTGAGTACCAAATTGAGTTCAGAAAATAAGATAAATTTCGAAAGCACTTCTGAATTCGATGGGGACAGTGATATGAGCGAAATCTATGTATAGGATGAGGTAGATTGCTCAGAGTTTGTTAAAAACGAAAATGAAACTGCGAAACCTTTGGTTTTTGAAAATTCAGTTGAGTTTGCACGTATCTCTCAAAACAAACCTGAAATTTTAAAAGCCAAAGAAATGGTTTTTCCCAAGGTGCAAACAGTCCCTAATCAAGTGTTTGCTACTAAAGGACTTGACAAAAACCAAGCTGTTGAACTAATGTCCATTGTCAACGAGGACAACAAAGATGGTTGTGACGAGTTCTTCTGGTCCGCTCCCATCGACAATGCAGACGAAACGAAGGGTCTGTGTGAACGAACCTCATGGAGAGTGAAAGGAAGATTTGTGGCTAAACCGCTGAACAATCGTTCATGTTATGAGAAAGGAAGTTCAAGTGGAACAAAAGAAAGTCCAAACGAACCTCAGTCAGTGAAGAACGAATCTCCTGCAAGAAAAAAGAAACCCAAGGCGAATATTCATAAGTCCACTGAGCAACTTGCAGAGCAAAAACGTCAAAGAAATCGGAGATACCAGAGAAATCTCAATGAACGGAAGCAATTTTGGCAATCCCAAAATTCCAACTATGTTCGTAGAGAACGAACTTCCAATCAGAATGCGAGAGCTCGTTCGCATGTAAATCCTGGTCAATGTTTGCACTGTCATTCTTACAATCCATAGAAACCATCCAGGAACTTTGCTCCAAAACCCTCTTTTTCAAAAAGGCCTAATGAAAAATCAAAATCTCATCATTCTCAACCCACAAAGGCTTCGCCCAAAGATGTCAAGGGAAAGGGGAAATTAGTCTCGAATTCTGACGCACAAACCAGGAAATCGACTTCTAACTCAAAGAGAGTTGAGAAAGAATTTGTCAAGAATCAAACCAAAAACAAACGAAAAAAATCTGATTCAAAAGAGACTAAAATAAAAGATAATAAAGTAAAAGTTTTCACCATAAGTAAGAAAGATGAAACCACTTTAATCAAACGAACTTATATGTTTGATCTTGCAATTACTTTTCCTCATTTTGTAAAAGGCTCACAAGGACCCAAGCAAATTTAGGTTCCTAGATCTGCTTAATTTTGCAGGTTATTCGTGACGAGAAGTTTGACAATGAATGGTACATTGACAGTGGCTGCTCGCGTCACATGACTGGGAGGAAGGAGGTACTGTGAGAGTTTCGATCTCTCAAAGATGGTGGAAATATAATGTATGTAAACAATTCGTTTGGAAAGATCAAAGGCTTTGGGATGATAACGAACGAAGATTTCTTGATTCGTAAGGTGGCGTATGTGGAAGGCTTACAACACAACCTAATTAGTGTTTCACAATTGGTTGTAGGGACAGGTTTGAAAGTATCTTTTGATGATGAAGGATCTGAAATAATTGAAAAGAAAACGAAAGCAGTTCTCTTAAAGTCGGAGCAAAAAGGAGAAATGTATCCTTTGAATCTAAAATCGATACGAGGGAAGCCTGCCATATGCCTGCTTACGAAAGTTCACTCTGATGACAGCTGGTTATGGCATAGAAGAGTTTCGTACCTCAACTTCAAAGATATCAACAAGCTCGTTCTTGGTGATCATGTGCGAGGGCTTCCTCTCTTGAAGTTTGATAAGGATCATTTGTGTGCAGCCTGTGAAATGGGAAAGCAAAGCAGAAAAAGTCATCCAACACTAGTAAACACGAAAATCATCGAACCTTTAAAATTTCTACACATTGATATTTGTGGATCTTCTGCAATCGAAAGTGTCAGTGGTAGTAAGTTTATTCTCGTTATTTTTGATGATTTTTCTCTTTTCACTTGGGTGTTCTTTCTTAAACAGAAATCTGAAGCTACTCCAAAACTGAAGAATTTCATAAAGCAAATAGAGCTTCAACTGCGGAAGCTGGTTCACAATGTTCACAGCGAAAATGGGCTAGAATTCAAAAACCAAGCGTTTGAAAGATTTCTTGCTGAGAAGGGAGTCTCACATAACTTCTCTGCTCCATACACTCCACAACAAAATAGTGTAGTTGAAAGACGAAACCGCTCTTTGTGCGAAGCTGCACGAACCATGCTCACATTCGCTTGTCTACCTTTATACTTCTGGGCGGATGCAATTGCGACAGCTTGTTACACCCAAAACAAATCCATTCTGAATAAGCGATTCTCTGTTACTCCCTATGAAATCTTAAACAATCACAAACCTAATGTTAAGTTTTTCCATGTATTTGGTTCCAGGTGTTTTATCTTTAATTCCAAGGAACAGCGAAACAAATTTGATGTGAAAGCTGACGAGGGTATATTTCTGGGATATTCGCTGACCTCGAAGGCATATAGGGTTCTCAACAAACGATCAAAGAAGATGGAAGAAACCTACTATGTCACGTTCGATGACAACTACTTGAAGAGGATTCAGTTGAAAGAGCATCAATCGAAGGAAATCTTTCCTAAGCCAAGTCCAACCCTTATTCCTATCTCCAATCTTTATGACGAATTCATGCTACTTTTTGATGAACCAGAAAAGGCTATCACATCCGAAGCAAAAGCAGCTGATAACAAAGTGGATGAATTAAAGAAGATAATTGATGAAACCATGAAAGACATGGACAATCAGTCATCAACTACGAACAAGCCTCAATACACGAGCACTCCATTCCAAAGGGAGAATTCTGACTTCAATGCACGTCCTTAGGGGAGCAACCAAATCCACAAGAAATGAACATTCCGTCGCAGGGGGAGGGTTACACTTCGTCTCTTTCATCTAATGCACCTTCTGTTACAAATGAGTCACCTCCATTCACAGAAGATACTTCAATTCCTGATGAAGAGGACCACTCGTCATTCGAGGGGGAGAATAAGGATGTGAATGACAATTCGGACATTCAGTCAGAATTCGAAGAAGTAAACGATGAATTGGATCCCTCTTATGATCTAAACTATCCTCCATGAGCCAAATGGACCAGAGATCACCACGAAACCCAAGTTATTTGCGAATCTTCTGCAGGATTCCTTACGAGATCTCAGCAAATAGCAAAACAAACTATATTATTCGCTCAAGTAGAATATTGTATGTTTAACTCATTCGTTTCCATGGTAGAACCCAAAACCGTCAATACTGCTCTTGATCATTCTGATTGGGTGCAAGCGATGCAAGACGAACTCAATGAGTTTGAACGAAACAAAGTTTGGAGGCTAATTCCAACTCCACCAGATGCATCAGTTGTAGGTTTAAAATGGGTGTTTTGTAACAAAATGGATAAAGAAGGGAATGTCATCAGAAACAAGGCGAGACTCGTGGTTAAGCGATATTGTCAGGAAGAAGGCATCGGCTACGAAGAAACCTTTGCACCTGTTGCAAGGATGGAATCTGTTCACATCTTCCTGACATACGCAGCACACAAGAACTTTGAGGTGTTTCAGATGGATGTTAAGTGTGAGTTCTTAAACGGGGAATTAGAAGAGAAAGTATACGTGGAACAACCACCTGGGTTCGTTAATGAGAGGTATCCAAATCACTACTACATCTTGGATAAGGCAGTCTATGGTCTGAAGCAAGCTCCGAGAGCCTGGTATGAAACTCTCACTCGTTTTCTTAAAATGTCTAAATTTAAACAAGGTTTGGTTGACCCAACCTTCTTTGGTAAGAAAGAGGGTGACCACTTAATGATCATCCAAATCTATGTTGATGACATCATCTTCAGTTCTACGAATCCTAGCTTAACAGCTGAATTCCGAAAGTTGATGGAAACTAAATTTGAGATGAGTTCCATAGGTCCAATTAACGTTTTCCTTGGATTGAATATAAGACAGGGACCAGAAGGCATTTTCATAAATCAGGAAGCATACACGAAGACCTTACTGGCTAAGTTTGGTATGGTGGGAGACTCCAAAACGAAGGTTCCAATGGCATTCAGAACAAAACTGACACCAACTCTAGAAAAACGAGCTGCTGATATGACCCTTTATCGTAGGATCATTAATGTATCTAGCAGCTAGTAGACCAGATATTATGTTTTCCGTTTGTTATTGGGCTAGGTTCCAAGCAAATCCACACGAACCTCATATGGTGGCTATCAAGAATATCTTCAGATACTTGAAATGAACTTCATCCCTTGGCATATGGTACCTTGCGAAATCTGGCTTCTTCGTTAAAGCGTTTTCAAATGTTGATCTTGGAGGATGTGGATTAGATAGAAAAAGCACAACTGGAGGATGTCAATTTCTCGATTGCAAACTTGTCAGTTGGCAGTCCAAGAAACAAACGTGTGTCTCCTTGTCAACAGCTAAAGCTGAATATATAGCTGCTGCTTCATGTACATCTCAAGTCATCTGGATTCAAAGTCAGCTTTGTGACTATGGCTTAAGCATGAAACGAATCCCACTTTATTGTGACTATGAAAGTGCTATTCTCATTTTTCACAACCCAGTGCAACACTCAAAGACGAAACACATAGCACTGAGGTATCATTTTATCAAGGATCATGTAGAAGACGGTAACGTTGAAATTCACTTCGTGAGATCCGCTGAGAAGTTGGCTGATATATTTACCAAGGCCTTATCTGAAACAACCTTCAACAGAATTCTTCAAGGCCTAGGAATGATGGAAGCTGAGTCTGTACCAAAACCACCTTCACTTTAATAAAGTTGTTGACGCGAATCGATGCGAACGCTCGCAGAGGCTCGTTGTCCACTGTTCATTTGTGGTTCGGTTTAACTAATATCCTTTTTGTACTTTATGTATAATGTTTCAAAAACTTCAAAAATCTTTTGTTTGAAAAATCCAAAAATATTTGTTATCCTTTCGTTTCTATTCTTGCTACGCAAATTGGCACGAGCGATCACTTTAATTCGTTTCCGATTTTTCCGGGACCCGAATTGGCACGAACGTTCGTCTTAATTCGCATCAAATACTTTTTTCTCGCTTTCATTTTATTTTTGTCACGCGAATTGGCACGAATGCTCGCCCTAACTCGTTTCCCATTTTTTCGGGACACGAATTGGCACGAACGTTCGCCCTAATTCGCATCATCAAATTTATTTATTTATTTTTTTGTTTTGTTTGATATTCATTTACTTTCCTTTGTACAATATTCTATTTTATTCAAAATTCAAAAACATTTTGTTCTGTTTTTATTTCTTTTTCAGAAAATCTCAAAATACAAAAATATTTTATTGGTGTTTATTTTTATTTCTTTTATTTTCACAATTTTCAAAAACACCAAAAATATCTTTAGAAGATCATGGAGGAACAGACTCGTGTGAAAGGGCAGGTATAACTTTCTTTATATATGTATTAGCAAAGTGTCCCTAGAATCATGCTGCTGTATGTTGTCCAAAGCCTCGATTGACTCGATGTGAAGCCTTAATGAATCGAATCTACCATTCGTTTCTTCCGAATCAGGCTATTAAATTTACATTAGTCATGAGATACCTTACTCTTCTCGCTTTGAATTAAGATTTATCTGCTTAGTCACTTTCGTTTAGCAGAGGTACATTCACTTCTCTGGAACCCTCTTCACATTTCTCCATTGCCTTCATACTCATCAATGTAACCCTTGAGACTCTCAGCTATACCACCGAGGTTTATGGTTGCACAACATCTGTGTTAATGATCTTAGTTTTGTTCACTACAAACTGAGTGAAACCCCAAATCCAACACACTTACATGAATTGACGGTGAACAATTAAATGTTCTAGATTTTCACCATGGAATTATCGAAATCCACCTTTGTGGTATGTGTCAAGGAATCTCTTTTTCTTTTGCGAGATCTTTGTGAAGTGTTCTGGTTCCAAGATACTTCTTCCCATAAGATCCAGTTTTTTTTTGAGATTTCAAAAACTTAATCGTGTCACTAAAATAATTCCTCACATACTCGTTCAACTGACTACACTGGTCACACGAGTACTTCATCCAACATTGGTTCTTATGTTAAGTTCGTTGTTTGGTTGAAGAGTTAGCCACCCATTAAGCCTATTTAAAAGATGCCTTTCAATGTTTATTGTCAAGCATTTGATCGTATTTTCAACAGGAAACCACACAGACACTTCTTAGTCTCTCTTGATTTTGAAGGAAGAGATCGTTGCCCGGGATCTATAGTTTCGTGTCTTTTAAGACATCACTAAAATCCCACAGATAAATCTTTCTTTATTTCTTTCTCTTTGGCACACTCTCGCACGAAGATCTCTTTGATTTTCCTAAAGTCTTGCTTGTGGTACTTATGGCATTTTCAGTTTCGCAGATTCAAAGATACTCAATGATATACACACAAGTTACCATGTGTCTTAAATGCGAACAACTGTATGGATATTTATTGCAACAAATGCAGTTTGAAAGGATGAGAACAAGATAATGATGAAGCGGCTATTGGTGGATAAAAGTTTGAAATTTAGGCGCATGGAATTTGAAACGCTTCCACTTATCACGCCGCCTGACACCTTTTTAGAGGCTACAATTGTTAAATCCTGCTTTTTCAGGCGTCGTTTCAAAGGAAATCACTCAATCGGCGGTTTAAATTCTCTCTCCTGCATAATCGTATAAAAGTGTTTTTAATTCACCGAAATACCTTTACCAATATCAAATTCTCTCAAGAACCCTAACGGCGATTTCTCGCTACTGCTCTTTCTTCTTCATCAACCTGCAATAATGGCTGTTTCTTCATCTGTTCAAGATCAGACCGCTCACTCATCACTGCTTTCCATCAAACAAAATCAAAACCTGATTCTTGATTTGACACCATTCAAGTATGATTCTTTCATGCTACCCATCGTTGAATACCTGAAGTATTCCCCTCTGGTCATTGCCTTAACTAAGGTTGAGTGCGTCCCAATGTCTTTACTGTCGAAGGCTTATTCCTCAGCATCGTACATAAAGGAAGAAGAACGCATCACCTTCGAGATCTCTAAAAAGAAAACCTCTATCTCCATGTCTAGGTTCTGTTCTCTTCTAGGGCTTGCCTACGATGACTCTATGGTGAATCCAGACTCGATCTCTACTGCAGCTATTTTCGAGATGTCCTATGAGATAGGGTATAAAGATCTCATTCCGTCAATCTCCAAGTTCAGAAAACCAAACATGCCTCCTCAATGGAATGGTTTGTTCACTCTTCTCTTCAAAGCATTTTCTGAAAGAGTCACAGGTTCAGATTGTGCAAGTAAGCTATTCATGACTATGATGTATGGTCTTTACCACGGAATCAACCTTGATTATGGCACAGTTCTATGGGCACAACTGGTGCAAAGTACTCACTCCACAACACGACACAGTGAGATTTCTGTTCTCGTTTTTGGACCATTGTTGTTGAAAGGGAAATTGAATAACACAAAGTACCCATCATGAAAGATTCCTTGATGTCCCCAATTGCTGCTTTTCACACCACCAAGATAATTATCACTGACATCTCGAAGTTTCCCTTTGCTGGTTCCATTCCGGACACCATGTTTTGTTGTGTTCCAACTGCCAGCAAGATTTTAGAAGAATACAAAAAGCTTCCATCTTCAGGAGCTCGCACCATTACTCATGAGATGCGCTTGACCATTAATGAAGCTGACAAAGTCAAAAAAAAAGGGGGGGGGGTGTAAGAAAAAGCAAGTGAAAGAGGGTCCATCTTAGCCTGCTGTCACTCCAAAGAAGCGAAAGGCAAAAACTGCTCCTTCTGCATCCAATCCCAAAAGGAGAAAGCAGCCTGCTCGCAAGCGCAAGACTCTAACACCAAGTGCAAGAGAAGGTTCGAAGTCTGACACTCCATCAGACATTCGCAACGAGGAGGATGATACCGTTCACAACAAAGAGGAAAGCGTTCATAATACAGAGGAGACATCCAATCCAACGGTAACTCAACCTTTCACTGACTCTGTTCCTTCTCCTCATCCTTCACCTAAGACCACCTCTATCCCAATTACCATTGCCCCATGCCCCCCACCAGTTTCTTCACAACAACAAACAAGCATTCCTCTCTCCATCCCACTGTTCACTGATTCAACAATACCTCCTACTACCTCAACCATACCTTTCGTTTCAGTCAATGTATCTGATACGGGGGCTCAAACTTCAGGTTTCTCCACTCATATTTCACCTCTTGTTTCCCTTATTAGCCGTGATGAACCAGACATGGTCTTTGGTGATGATGAAGACAAAGATCTTGGGGTTTTTACCTACATTCCCTTCCAAATCTGGACTGAAAGTGAAGATGAGGTGCAAGTTACGAAAGGGCAACTTCAGTCCCTTCATGAAAAGATCGATAAATTAATTCTCTCTGCCAAGGATTCCTCTTCTGATGCTTATGCTAAAGCCACAGTAGATTCACTCTTTGAAGGAATTTCGAAGGAGCATACAGCCAATGCTGACAAGATGAACAAGGCTGTCGATGATTCTGCTGAGGTTTGCAAGTCCACAACTGAAAAAGTCGAAAAGCTAATTGAAGAAACTACTGCTTTCATGGAGAACTTCCAAACCACTTTCAACTCCAACACCGCATCAGCAAATGAAGCATTGAAGAGTGTGGGCTCTCTTTTCAAAACTGAGAAGACCAAACTGCAAGAGATTTGCACTGGTCTGAAAACTGTCCATGAATCATTTCAAGCCACTATCTCCTCTCAGATTTCACAGCTTAAAGACGAACTGATAAAGGAGATTAACCTGAAGGACTCTCTCGCACTCAAGTCAGAAGAAACAAAGGTGTTAAGTACCAAACTGGAAGCTTCGGAGAAGCAGGTCAATGATCTTTTATCTGAGAGGACAGTCATGCGAAGTTGTATAACTGATGTTACTTGCATGCTCTCGGATATCATTGAGACCAGGGACTCCATGATCACCATCACAATGCGTAAGCATCTGGCAGAAAAGTTAAGGCCAGTCTTCGCAATGCTTCACCGCCTTGAAGGTGTTTCTGATCAATCCTTTCATCCGAAACAAGGGGGAGAAGGTGTCGTTGGTGGATCACGAAAAGAAGAACCCAGAGCTTCTGTCAAGCCCGTTGTCAAGAAAGAACCCAAGGGCAAGGAAAAATTGTTCAGTGACGACCCAATTCTTGATAATGAAGAAGAAGAAGTGCCTGATGAAGAAGAACTTAAAAGGCGAAAAGTTCGTGAGGCTGAACTGGATGAGCACCATCGAATCATCCGTGAGGCTGAAGAAAAGGAAAGGGCTGAGAAAGAAGCACATGCTACTCTTCAGAGCAAAAAGCTCTTGTTCCCCAAATGGACCTTGAAGCGAATCCAACGTGATGCTGTTGATCTTCCAAACCAGTATTGGTTAGAGCCAGTAGTTTTGTTTGATCTTCAGGACACACGAGACTCGCAACTGGATCTGCTAATTACTCCAAAAGCCTTCAGGTTCCGTTCTTTTGTTAAAGTGGCGAACGCTCCATTCACAGACAACGGGGACGATCATATGTTATTCTCGTTTTATCTGAAGCATATGAAGCCACAATACGAAACCTGGTCATTGAGCAAAATTACTGCTGTGAAAGTTACAGGGCCGATCGAAACTGATAGCTTTCCGAACGAAAAGTTCAAAGTGGCAAGAGGTTTAGCCAACCAATGCTATGAGTTTACTCTCGCAGATTTACCATGCCTTAACCCCTATGACTGGTTCGTTATTTACAACATGTTGATGAAGGACAAAGAAAAATATGAACCTGTCATGTCTCATCTCAAGCAAATGATCAAGTCATATGTTCAGGAGATTGGGGAGATGGATGTTGAGGTTGCTGCTGTGCTGTGAAAGAAGCCTTCTGCTGTTCGCAAGGAAACTCCTAAGGATTTTGAAAAGATGAAGTCGGGGAAGATTTACAGTGGAGATTGGTTCGTGGTTTATTGTGCTAGGGAACGAACTGGAGTAGACTTTCGCAAATGATGATTCTTTCTTTTTGACAAGCATCTGTATACCACATCCTTCCTTGAGTACATTTTGGAACAGGTGGGCAAGTTCAAAGGCAATAGCAAGGACGACCTCAAGTGCTTCTCAGATATGGTTCTATGGTATATTGAGATTCGCCAGGAAATATATGCTATCATTCCGAAGGTGTATGAAGTGCAGAAGCGAATCCAAAGCTAATGGTTTCGTGCCTCAATTGATTCAAAGGGAGAGATTGTTGGGTATTAGATGTTGCGTCCTTGGGCCTTTTACATAGTCTTTTGTATTATCGAGTTGGGCCTGTCCACTCGTTATTAATTCTAGGGATAGAGTATTTAAGATGCATGCATGCATCGTATTTTAGTTAACTCTTATCTTTTACTTTCTAACCCTAATCATGCCTCTACAGTAGCAATTCTTCATAGAGTTCTTCTGAGGCATGACGCTTAATCATACGACTTTCTTGAATCGTTATTGTGTTCATTGTTTATCTGTTCTTGAATCTAATAGATCATTAAGGATTTTAATGATAACAACCTAGCACTGGTTCATCGATGGGACCCTCTAACGAGATTTTAGCTTCTGGCCATTTGAAGTCATATTTGGCCAAATATTTTTCTTTTCCGAACAGATGGGCCAGTTCGTAGTCACACCGGCAGAATTCAACAATGTAGTCCTTGAGGAAGCTTGTGCTAAGCTCCCATACTGAGATCATCAGACTGAATGCTTTGGAAGTGAGTAGCAATAGTCAAGATGTCATTCAGATTGATAGCAGGGAAGTTAGCATCAGTAATGTTTTTCTGAGTTAGTTAGTTAGTTACTGAAGATGTGATACCGGAACAACACGCAGTGGAGTTCAAACTTGGTCAAGATCTTCCTTCCGAATCCGAAAATTTTAGTGATCCTTTTCCGATACTAGACTTCTTTGAGAGGAAGTGCATTCTTGGAATAGAAGGTCTTCAATATTTCGCGTTTAGTCCGAATGATCATTTGAGGATCATCTTCTGGATGAATAGGAGCAAATTTGGTGTAGGTCTTGCTGAAAGGAGAGAGAGGCAAGTCGATCTGGTCTGAATCTTGATTCAGAAGATCATAGTACATGAAGGGAACTATGTCAATGTCCTTCAAGATTCCATACCTATAGAGAGGAGAGCTCCCTAGCATCGGATGAGGATTATCATCCTTCAAGGATTGGATCCGGATGCTATTTTCAAGGGCTTGATTGATCTCTTCTTGGGACCAGCCACTTCTTTCAGTTAAGTGCGGAGCGGTGTAGGTGTAGTCCGAAACAGGCTTCTTTCCCTTATCTTTTTTCTTTTGGAAAGTGGAGAGAATGTGTTGCATGTTTTCATTGATCACAAACTTTGCAGGAGAGAAGGGCAGGGGCTCTTCCGAAATATCATTTGGCTTCCGGAGAGGAGAGCCTTCATCGATGGGGGAAATTTTTGGAGCTGGAATCGGAGGCAGCACCGAAGTAGTAGCTCAGAAGGCATCAACAGTTAGTTTGCTTTTGGCGTTATCCATTTCTATACTCTTGTGAAGGACATCAGCCACAGTTGATGGCCATGATACTGCTGACCATATTCTTTGTTCTTCCTCCGTAAGCACCTTAGCAGGAAACTTCCTTGGAGCTTGAAAACCTAACACTCCATTCTTTATAAACACACCATCATCTTTGCTATAATCATCATTATTATCATTGTTATCATCATCATCATCACCAGGAGAACCTGAAAGAATTTGTAGTGAGTCATCAGATTCATCTCGGAGTCTAAGCTCCGAGACAGGTTTCCATGGGTGAGATCTTGAACTTGGTCCTTCTCCTCCTCTTGCAACGGATGGCCCGACAACCGATGCAAGCATAGTTGACTCCTTAAGATCGGAGAACTTATCAAACACCTTTTGGAAACTGGTGTTGAGCTGGACAGTGAGGGCATCGTAGGCTTCAGCAGTGGGAGCCTGAGCTTTAAGATGATCGAACAATTGGGAGAGAATGGAGAGAATCTCATCAAACTTATTGTTCAGAACATCCATGATGTTCCAACTTGCTCTGCGAAGATTGATTAGGACCTGTTGCATGATGAGATTCATCTCATCCTTCTTCCGGATCTCCTTCTCTAATCGCTGGATCTGCTTCTCATGACGAATATGGGTTTGCTTGATGAGTTCGTTGGAGGTATTTAGCATATCGTCATGGACCTTTAACATCTTGGTGATGGTGTCAAGGTATTGATAGATAGAAGTATCATATTTTTGTTCAACTTCTTCGATGGTATGCTTAAGCCTTAGAGAGATGAGTTGATCAAGCTGACCTTCTCTGTCAGCAGTAGTGGGTCCGGACTTGTTGGTTTCGGACAAGGAGTTAAGGATTGCATCAAGTTTGGAATCCATTTCGGAAACCTTAACATCGAGTCTAGTATTGAGTCCGGCCACAGAAGCTTCTATTACGTGCACTTTCTTCATTGTGTCAGAAAAAGAGTCTAGGATTTCAAGGAGGGCAAACAGATCGATGTAGTTTCCTGTTGAGGATCCGGTGTCCGAAGTGGAAGTCCGGGACTTGTTCTTGTCAGCTTCTTGATTGATTTTCTGTTCAGGGGAGCCAGGAGGAGTGGTATCAGCATCGATGTTCTTGAGAGTGGACTCAGTTTCACCTTCAGGAGTGGCTTGGACGTGATCCTCTGTCACACCCCCAAACTAGAATGGCGGAAACGTTCGGGGCGGATGACTTCATGTGCCGTATCATAACAATTGAATATAAACGAAACATAGCAACCCAAACATTCATACATTAATATTTAGTTTACATTGTTTACAACACTTGTTCTGTTCAAAATTTAAACACGAATAACAAAAGTAGAAAACATAATGCAACGACGCCGGGCCTCGAACGTGGTGAATACCTATCTACTAGATCCCTGAGAATACATGTCATTTTGAAAAGCGTCAACTAAAAAGTTGGTGAGTTCATAAGCATTTTTGTAAGAAATATTTGTGTTCCTAGTAATTTGTAAAACTCCAGAAAATCCACTATTTTCTTATAAAAGTAGTTTGTGAGTCTCGTTTCAAAAACCATGTATAGTCCCATGCATGTTGTTTGTTTTCCTTGTGTTGTGTTAGCAAGAATGTGTTCCCAGAAAATCCTATATTTTATGTTATGTGAAAAGTTGTGGTCTTAAAACCCTAAGATCGAAGTTGTGAAATAAGTTTACAAAATATACGAAACATAGTTCGGAATTTTATAGAACTAGCAGGGTTTATATCCTGTCCTTGCAAAGTAAGAATATATATATCGTTATAGAAAAATGCAGTGAATATCATACAAAAAATAGTTTAAAGTTTCATTTATTTCAATAAAACTAATGAAGTTTAAGCTTCCCGTAAACCAAAAATCGTTTTGTTTATCCCTATGTGAGTCGTTATAACCATACTAATATGACTGATATGTCTGGCTTGCCGTTCTACCGGCGTCAGTTTCATCGAAAGATATTTGTCACCCTAGACTCGCCTAGTCTAACTGTAGCGAACAACTCAGGTGTGGGGTGTCAACCCCGTATAGATCTATACACAAACTCCCGCTCTCCCTCCAGGAGACTCTGATTATAACTAACATGACTTACCACGTACACTAGGTAGGTATGACTAAAGATGTTTCACAAGAGCCTTAACAGATTTACATGAACTATGACTCATTTTCTTGTAAAAACAGGATAGTTATACCTTTTAGATGATTAATCGTGTCTATGAAAAACGTGGTTCGTGACTTCCAAACTATACCGATTATAGTTTATCTTGTTGGTTTGAAATAATTTATATATCCTTTTTATATAAATATAAAGGTCTGTTCTAGCATGAAAAATATGAAATCAAAACATATTACTTGGGTATTAAACCCACTAGATTTGTAAATGACTATACTGTACCAAAGTTTACTAGTAAAACTATCTTTCAATAAAGGTTCCCAAAAGCTATGTAGTTTACAGATCTTAGCTTTTTTTTTTTATCATTTTATAACAATGATCATGTTATTTTTGCTGATAAATATATATATATCGCCATATTTATATCAAAAATAGAAAATACCATAACTTGTACAAATAATAGTTTATCCTTAACATAAAGATGAAAACTATAGTTATTTGTGGAATAAATAAAGTTTGATTTGTATCCCCCTCTAAAACATAGAAAAACTTGAAAATATGGGGGTATGAAGCTCACATTGGTTTGGTTTGGTGGATGATTTGAAGAGATGTTGAGAAGTTTCCAGGTTCTAACACTTGAAGAGTTTGATAAACTCTTTGAACCTTAGAATATCCTAAGTATATAAACACATAATTTTATGTGTAAATATGATGAAATAAAAAAAATAATATGTAGAATCACTAGCCAAAACTTGAAATACTTACAAGGATCTAGGGATAATACTTGAAAAATGTGGAGCTTGAAGGATCCTAAGCTTGTTCTTGAGGAAGTATGATCTGTTGGCTAAGTGAAGTGAAGGAGTATGAAATAATCAGAGAGTAAAATGGGGGATTGGGGAGATCTAGTGAGGATGTTCTCGTTTAAATAAAGGAACTAAGGTTGATGTGAAGTTTGCCTTGAGGACTGTTGGTCATTCTATGGAAGTATGGTGGTTCCTTCATGGTTTACTGGGATTTCGTTGGAAACTGGAGAGATATCAAGTCCTAGAGTCAACCATATTTGTCTTATTCCTTTCCTTTTCCGTAAACAGCAGAAAATGGTGGTGTTTACGCCCAAACATCACATCCTTAAGGTGTTTACGCCCCAATTGTGCCTTCCCTTTTGAGTTTACAAACATAGTGCTTCTTAGGATGGAGTTTTCGCCCAAGGTGTGGTCCACCATGGAGTTTACGCCCAAACCAATGATTCCCTAAGTATTTTACGCCCTAAGATGGTCCACCCAAGGTGCTTACGCCCTAACATTGCTCCCTAAAGTAGTTTATGCCCAAATAAGGTACACTAAGGGGTGTTTACGCCCTAGGATCCTTCCTAGGGTGGTGTTCACGGCCAAACATGGCCCAATGAAAATGGTTTATGGTCTTAGATGGTATCCTTAAGTGTCTTTATGAGTTTGATGCTTTTTATAAATGTGTATATGTTTTTAGTGCTTAGAAAACTCAAAATGATGGCCTTAAAGTTCAAGTATTCAAGATTACAACATAACATAAGTTCTTATATCCATATCATATGATTCTTAACCAATTCTGTCACACCCCAAAACCGGAACGGCGAAATCGTTCGGGGGTGGAGGACGTCATGTACAATATCACAACAATGCAAAGTATTAAACAAGCAACAACATCATCCATTGCATTAATAATATAATTTAATACAAGTGTGTTTTGTCAAGTTAAATAGACACCAAAAATATGAATTAAAATAAAAGATGAGTCTTGAACGAGCTCCATCTTCTCAAACCTGGCACCGGTAGCTGTCTACTGGTGACCTGAGAATACAAGTTATTTTGAAAGAGTTTATCAGCTTTAAAGCTGGTGAGATCATAAGTATTTTAGTGTCTATAGTTGTATGAAAGTGTTTGTATGTATGTGATGTATAAGTTTGTAAAAGTTTGTATTTGTTTGAACTCTCCTAGAAAACCCTTTGTTTCCTACTAAAAGTAGCCTTCTACCACGGCATCTAGTATTTGTGTGTGTGTGCCTCTTGTAAGAGTATGTATTTTCCCAAATCTGACTATCATTAACCAAAAATATAGTTTTTACATTACTGTTTATTGTGTGAATATCACAAATTGAATGCAATGGGAAAATGAAATAGTACTATAGTGTTGTATTAAGTAACTACTGCTGGACTAACTACCTTAAACCAATTGTTATTTAAAGTACCATGTGATCGGCCTGTATCCTGCTACCGACTATAAACACGACGATGTAAGACGTCGGAAGAAATGACGTTTGGCACCCGTAGACTTGCAAGTCCCACTGTAGCGAGCAGCAAAGTGTAGGATAGTCAATCCAGTATAGATCGATACACAAACTCAAACGCTCCCCACTTAAGGAGATTCTGGATACAAAACGGGCCATGACAGGTGATGCCATGCCCCGTTACGTGGCTCACATAACTGTAGTAATGTTCTTGTATATGTATGTGCTAGCTGTATTGTGTGTTCTCTCCCTATCTAGCATGTATGTATGTTCTCTCTGTATGGTATTGTTTGTTTCTCATCATAGTATTCTCTATCTGTATGTTATGTTCTCTGTGTATGGTATCGTTTGTTTCTCATCATAGTATTCTCTATCTGTATGTTATTGACTCATGTATGAACTGACTCATTGTATGTTTCACTGTTCTAGTAATAGTATTAGTATCTCCCTAAACTATACCTATTATAGTTTACTAGTAATGTTGTTTGAATGTATGAACATGTGTGTATACCTTTGCTACCCAAAGGTATTGAACTGAATGAAAGAAGGAACCTTTATACCTATATACATATACATAATATATAACTAGGATTCAAACGACCTTCGGACAAATAACCTGAATACCCTAAGTCCACAACCAAACAAGGAACAGGAAGTAAGGTGAGCTATCAGTCCTAAGTCCTTTCAATCCTACTTATATAACTATATCTATTTAGATACACATTTAACAGAATATAAGTTTAAAAGAGTTTAAGTAAATGTATTTGACATGTAAAAGAGTTTTGTAAAACAGTTTGAAGTAAAACAGTTTGGTAACCTAGTTTGAAAAGTAAGAAATCCATTTGTTTGGTAGTTATTAATCACATGTGATTGATATAATAACTATAATAGTTCAACTTGTATTCCCCCCATAAAAGCCTTTAAAATCATTTAAAAGGTTGATTAAGGGGTATGAACTCACCTGTAGTGAGTGGTTTGGATGAACTGATGTTATAGGATGCTAAGTGTCAAGTGAAGACTTGGACACACACAAGGATCCTAGTTAACATATAATAACACATATATGTATCTAATTAGTCATTTAATAACTAATTAACCAAGTTAAGACATCCTAAGACATGTAAAACACTTGATTTAAGTGCTATAAGTACTAAGGATTGCATCTAAGGGTGGTAGGACCTTGCATTTGAGTTTAGGGTTCAAGGGGACACTCTTTTGGAGTTTACGGTTTTGTGACCATCACTCTTGGAGTTTACGGTCGTAAACCCATGTGTTTACGGCCGTAAACTCATGTTACTTTTACCATTTTGTGTTTTGAAGCTTATAAGGTCATAAGAAGCATTCTTACTTCATGTCTAAGCCTTAGGAAGTGATTAGGGCAACATTTCACCCCTTTATGGAGTTTACGGCCCATGGACCATTTCTCCATGTGTTTACGGCCGTAATCTCATATGGTTTATGGTATTTTTGGTGTTTAAGGTCCAAAGCACTTTAAGGATATGTTCTGGACTAGTATCCAAGGCTTGGTAAGGGACTAGGGCACACTTTGGCCCATTCATTAGGGTTTACGGTCCAAGAACATCTTGGACCGTAAACACCTTTGATCTTGTGTTTCCTTGTGTTTTCTAGATGATTAAGAAGTGTAACAAGCCTTATAACAAGCCAAGGTAAGAGTACTTACTATGTAGAAGCTTGAAAGGGGTTAGAAGTCCAAGAACACTAGTGTGTGTTCTTGGTGTTCTTGGTGAAACTTGAAGATCTACACATATGGAATGATTTCACGGATGGAATTATATAAGATCACTAGATTAAGTAAGATATCAACTTATTAGGGCTAGAAACACTTACAAAGTTGAAGATCAAGAAGGAAAATCGGATGATACTTGAGAGGATTTGAGTTCTAGTCTTGAAATGGTGAAAAAGTGCTAAAAAATGGCTAAGTGCCATATTTATACCTCTTGGGGTTTACGGCCGTAAACACCATGTTTAGGCCGTAAACTCCAAAATCTTGGAGTTTTGGGACATTATTGTTGCACAATAAACCCTAGGGCATCCTGTCTCATGTTATCTCCTGAAGTACTAGGCTTTAGAACACTCAAACTGACTCTACACAGCTCAAAAGTTAGCAGAAACTGTTCTGACTTCTATTGAAGTGAATGGTTGTACATAATAGAAATTTCGGGTTATCATATCATCCCCCCGTTAGAAGGAATTTCGTCCCGAAATTAGAGTTTAAGCAAATAAGTAGTTACAATTAACTAAGTAAAAAGACGAGGATATTTCAGTTTCATCTGATCCTCTCGCTCCCAAGTGAATTCAGGTCCTCGCTTGGCGTGCCATCGAACCTTCACTATAGGGATACGACTTTGTTTCGTTTGCTTGACCTCCCGGTCCATGATCTCTACAGGTTCTTCCACGAAGTTGAGGCTCTCGTTGATCTCAATCTCGTCGAGTGGAATTACAAGAGTCTCGTCGGACAGACACTTTTTCAAGTTCAAGACGTGGAAAGTAGAATGTACGTTACTTAGTTCGCGCAGTAAGTTAAGTTTGTAAGCTACAGGGCCGATTCTGGCAAGAATCTCGAAAGGCCCTATGTATCTTGGATTTAGTTTTCCACGCTTTCCGAAGCATATCAAGCCCTTCCAGGGTGAGACCTTCAATAGAACACGGTCGCCCACCTGGAATTCCAACGGTTTCCTCCGTTTATCAGCGTAGCTTTTCTGTCGGTCTCTAGAGGCTTTCAATCGTTCACGAATCTGAACGATCTTCTCTGTCGTATCCCGAATGATCTCCGGACCCGTGAGAGTGCTTTCAGGAACTCGTCCTTTAGCTAACTGGGTATCACCCACCTCATCCCAACACAGAGGGGATCTGTACTTTCGGCCATATAGGGCCTCGAATGGAGCAGCCTTTATGCTCGTGTGATAACTGTTGTTGTAGGAAAATTCGACAAGGGGTAAAGGAGTATCCCATGCTTTCCCAAAGTCGATCACACAGGCTCGCAACATATTTTCCAAGGTCTGGATAGTCCTCTCACTTTGCCTGTCGGTCTGTGGATGGTAGGCTGTACTCATGTCCAGCCTAGTTCCTAGGGAACTTTGTAGCGACTGCCAGAACCTCGAAGTGAACCTACTATCTCTGTCCGAGATAATGGATATGGGAACACCGTGCAGTCGTACAATCTCCCAAATGTAGGTTCTTGTAAGATTCTCCATCTTGTCTGTTTCTTTGATAGGAAGGAAGTGTACGGACTTGGTCAATCTGTCGACGATGACCCATATGGTATCAAGTCCACCCGTTGTCTTGGGCAACTTGGTTATGAAGACCATAGTGATCTGCTCCCACTTCCATTCCGGTATCTCAGGCTGTTGTAGAAGAACTGAGGGTTTCTGGTATTCGACCTTGACCTTGGCGCAAGTAAGGCATTTACTCACGAAGGTAGAAATCTCTGCTTTCATGTTAGGCCACCAGTATAACTTTTTAAGATCCAGATACATCTTATCTGAACCTGGGTGGACGGAATAACGAGTGTTCTGTGCCTCGGTCATGACCAAGTCTCTGAAACCACCGTGTTTCAGTGTCCAGATCCGATCCATGAAATATAAGGCTCCACCACCTTTGACTTCCAAGTTCTTATCCATCCCTCTCAGGGATTCGCTCTCCACATTTTCAGGTTTCAAAGCGTTAAGCTGATCCTCCTTAATTTGTGTGGACAAGTGTGAATGGATAGTCATTGTCAATGATTTGACTCTACGACCAGAATATTCTTTCCGACTTAGGGCGTCAGCTACTACGTTGGCTTTACCCGGATGATAACGAATTTCGCATTCGTAATCACTGAGTAGCTCGACCCACCGTCGTTGTCTCATGTTGAGCTCCTTCTGGTCGAATATGTGTTGTAGGCTTTTGTGGTCTGTAAAGATAGTGTTTTTTGTTCCATACAGGTAGTGTCTCCAGATCTTCAGAGCAAACACTGTTGGGTTTTGAGCATTCTAACACTCCTATGGTGTACATGCAACCCTATAAACCTTGGATCTATGTTTTCTCTATTATACATGCAAATATTAACTATTCCAAGGTTTCATCCTAACTAGCATATTATGAAGCACCTATACTACAAAGTTCTAGTTAGATGACATACCTTTTGATGTAGCTTGATGTCTTCAAGCTTTAAGAGCTTAGCCCCAATAGTGTGGAAGCCTCAAATGGAATCACAAATCACCAAAACACCTTGGAAGAACTTGAGAGAATATGTATGCACACTAAAATCGGCCCACTCTTATTTTCACACACTTGTGCCAATTTTGTGAGCCAAGGACCCCTTTATATATTATGGAGGATTAGGGTTACATCCATGTAAACCCTAATACCCATGACCTTTCATTTACATAGGATCCATGGGTAAAAATCTCCATTGACCATCCATGAAAGCTTAGCCCAACCTAAATGAACTTGGCCCATTCCATATATATAAGAGTCCATATTTAATTAGTTCTTTTTGATCACTTAATTAATTCTAAAAAAATTCTTGATCAATACTAATTAAATAATATGATTCCATATTAATATATTAGAACTTATAATATATTAATATAAATCATAAATATACTATTCTCAAAAGACTATCCATATAAATTGTGTCGGTGAAGTGCAACCCAAATGGACCATGCCGGGTCGGGTCAAGTACATACCAAATATAGTTATGGACTTAGACATTAATCCAACAGTCTCCCACTTGGATAAGTCTAAAACTATTATTGAGTATGACTTCAAAACCTAACTGGCAATCGTAGCTCTTAAAGCCGCTGTCGAACTCTGACCTTGTCAATGACTTGTCCATTAGATAAGGGATCATATATTCCTCCATTCTAGATATCATATGGACTGAGACATGGATTATAATCATTCTCTCTGTCCATTTGTTGTTTCCCGATTTTCGATTTATGATGACTGACTGATTGAACAAATCAAATCATTCCTGGCTTGGCCAAGCACTCACATGTGTCATCGCTAAATCATCGAGGGGCCCACATATATCGCTTTTATCCCGAAGGTAAAAGGAATGGATAAACTTCGAATCATATGGCTTGTTCTACTACTTGTTGAATCATACACAAAGGCACGTTTTAAAAGATCGAGTTACCAAATGTGTTTTCGTGAAATCAATGTATAACCAACTCATAGTAACAACTCATATCTCTAGTTTTGAAGAATATAAGATATTATCGTCTCATGATCACTCGTGATAAAATCCATGAAGTGATTCAAATGAGCGCGGGTTGAATCCAATACTCAGAACTTATGAGCACTCATGAGTGTTGTAGCACCACTTTGTCCACCAACTTGGACCTCTACAAACCAACCCATGACAGTCTTGATTCATATCTACTTCCAACATATGACCGACTGTGGATGGTTTGAATAACTTAATCATTCAGGAAGAGCGACTTAGTTATTCTGGAAGTCAAAACATGCAAAGTGAAACACAAGAATAAATGAATCAAATATGGTATCAAACCCTATGAATATAAATAAACACTTTTATTTATCACCATACTGATTACTCATTATTCGATGTTTCGGTTTTATCAACTTTATACTTGAATTAAAAACACTAGTTGTCCCATGCTCCAAGCATGTACACTATGTTTTTCTTAAACAATAGCTTTGCCATACACCAAGTATGCACTCTATGTTTGTCTATGATCCTTACTTTGTGAAATAAACCAATTGAACATAATTTCAATGATTCTAATTTCATACTCCCAAATCCTTATCGAAAAATGTGAGAATTTCAAATTCCTATCATTTATCGAAATCTGTTTAGATTTTAAACTTATATGCACTGACCCTCCTGTAATGAATATGTACAAAGTCACAAACACTTGTCAACAGTCATTATAAGGTATTCCAATGGAGATCAACTCCATGGAAACTAAGTCTCATATTCAAAGTACATTGCTTTGGACATGCTTCTTGCATTAAGTTTTCTAATCTTAGACAGATAACTTCCACCTATGGAGACAACTCCATATTCTCATTTTGACTATCACTTCTGAATAAGAGATGCCTCTTTTCAGAATATGTCAATATGGTCCTTCCAAAATTAGCACTATACTTCCAACTGTCCCTGAGCAACCAATCTTTGGTAAACCTCAGATTGTCCTCGACAATTGCTTAATCATTTTAGTCATATCCAATTCTAGACCTTTTCCCTTCTTAATGCCTCTGGGCATTTGGAAAAATGTAGAAATGACAAATATTATAGCACATGCAATCGATCCTGTACCCAAAGCAAATGGTACACGATTCATGATGTCTCACATAAAGACATGATTCTAGACCAGTCTTTTGCTACAATATTTTTATTTGCCATGTTTTCAAAATTTGACTATGAAGAGGGATGCCGTAATCATAATCGAATTTTGAGAACGCAATATATAGAATTTCCTTAAGTTGAACCAATCCAACATGAAATTCATATATATATTCTTGACTAAAGATGATTAAGGTCTCAATCTAAGCCTTTAGAACTGAAATGAAGTATATCCTCTCCCTTAATTATAGCAAAACAACTTTTTCAATCCCTGCAGCCTCACGAATTGAAACTTTTGTTTTCTATAATTAACATTGCTAACTTGCAACACTAACAATAATTATCATGCTCCCACTAACATGCTGATTATTAGCATAACACTTATGCTCCCACTAGCTTTGACATGTACTCAGAAATCAGCTGGACTTCTAGAAATCAATACTTTATTGACTTTCTTACCAAAGTTCAGATTTCTGATACGAGATGCTTTGATAAAACTTTATCAAAATCATACACCTTTCCTTAGATAGCATGCATGTGTGTCTAAACAATTTCAGAACTATGAAAAGGGATGCCGTAATCATAGTCTCAATTGTTTAGACCTTTTGCCATCTGCTTCAAATCTACTTGGTGGAAGTGTTTCCTCACCATCATTTTCATGAATCGGAGAGAAACCTTATGACCCTTAGATTTTATGGTGTATGTGTTCTTATCCATGTGAATCGTCAAAACCATAGTCACAAGACAAGGATAATGACAAATCCAAACTCATATGGACTGAACTTATGCAATCTTAACTTCTTGCCACCTGGCAGTACAGGGCCTGCCATTGCTTCCAAGTTGTTATGCAACCAATTGAGAACTTTCAGAACTCCTATGCAAAGCCAACTTTAACTGGAATGGGCACAGAATATGTCAACACGATAGGTTATAAACCTCAAGTCGTGTGCTAGTGAAGAACCTCAGGTTTTATTCTTGATTAGTTCTTGAAATTCATTTTAGGATCTTTAAGACTCCCACTATCCTCTTGACATATAAGACTATCTTGCCAAATATTCAAGAGATAGTGCGGATTCTTAATCAAGACAAACACTTCACACAATTGGCCTTAGTTGGTCTTTGTTTTATCCAAAACATCACAACTTACCAATTTCAAATGTACAAGAGTAGGACACTTTTACTCTTACATTTGACAAGTGTTTTAAACCTTTCTTTAAGATATGTCACTCAAGTCACAATCTTGGAGTATGACTCTAAGAATTGTTTTGGAACGAAGTATGACTCATCTTCCTGATCTAACCATTTCAACAATTCATGACTCCTCTTCTTAGTCATAAGAATGCACTAAGATGACCTTTAGAGGACTAATTGTGATATGATTTCTAAATCATTAAGATGATCACAAACATGATACTAAAGTACTCTCCCATCTTTTCAGATTTGAGAAACTTTTATCTTTCTGCCTAATTTGATTCTTCCCATTCGTTCTGCCATACATTGAGACTTTTCCAATGTTTCAGAATTATACTTAAACTTGTAAGTATAACCATATTTACTAAACTTTAGTAAATCAAATATTCTTAACGAGCTTTGTGGTGGACATGACCAGTGTACAAGAATGTGTACTCGATCCCTTTAGTCCTTCACTTGACTCACACATCCATGTGAACAAGTAATTAGTCTTGATTTTCCAATGCTTGAAAGTTCTCATTCATCATACTATTCAACTTGCGTGATTCCAAGTTTCGGTCCAATTGAAACTTGGGTGATGAGGAACTTTCCTGATTTGGTAAATTTAGACACTACCACAAATGAAAGAATCAAATCCATTTTCCAATATTGCTGTCAGTGGAATCATATAAGCAACAATTTTCCACAAATGCCATTGTAAGGATACTTCAAATAAATAAAATTAAACAATTTTCTTTTATTTTAAAACTTTGCGGAAAAACTTATCCTTACAATCCACATGGAAAATTGTTGTTATCTATTCCTTAGCAATATATTATAACTTCTTAAGCAACTGCTCAAAATTCTGATGCGATCGAAATCCACCTTCGCGATCAGAATCAGCATATACTTCCTTTAAGATTTCTCTCTATTCTTTGATTCTTAAAACATCAACATGTGACCCAGTCACATCATGTAATGAGGATCTCATAATAGAACTTAACAGAGTTAGATAATGGGCTCTACCTGATGTAGAGTCAAACTTATTGACTTTAACATCCTTAGGTAAATTTGGCAGCTTTGCAATCAACGCCCTTTCCTTTGGCAAAATAAACATATGGACCCTTTGGTAATGGGACTATCTCAGACTTAGCCTTTCTCTTTACCATTTGGTCAACCGGGTTGACTATGGCCAATCCCTTTCCATTGGGAAGAGAATGCTTTTTCTGGATTTCCAGTGTCACCATTGTCACTGTCCATAAAGTTTTTGGGAAGTTGATCTTCTAATCAAATTTGCTTTACTATCGTTCCAAATCATTGCTGATTCAGCAGCACCAAACAAATAGATATGATCATTAAGGTTCATGTCATAGTCTGTTTCATAGTAGTCCCAAAGGAACTCACTATGTCACTTAGAAAGTGATTGAACATCCAACTTTATCAAGACTTTGACACCCAACTCTCCCGGCTTGTCAATATGTGACTTCATCTCTAAGATGTGATCACACATAGACCTTGCTTGCCATTAGGGCTTGAGTGACCTTGAACTTGTGGGTTAGGGAGAATAATTGGAGGAGGTGGAGGAAGAGAAGTATGACTTCCATGAGCCAAACTCAGGAAGTCATATTCATTAGGAAAGCTTGGTTTGGGAAGATCATTGTTGTCTAAACCAGACATCAACAATGGGAGAAATTCACGTAAAGTTGATTTAAGTCCTTAATATAACACCCAATATGATATATTAAGGCTAGGACCCAACAAACTATTTTATAACTTGGAAGAGGGATACCGTAATCCAAGCTATAAAATATTTGAAGGTAGGTGAATGACGATTCACCAATTTCCACCAAGATAAACGAAATGTATCATTAGGTTTTAATTGGTTTTGAAACTCCTAGATTCTTTTGAGATTCATTGAACTTTTCAATGGCATGTTTCAATCTCGAGTGTGCCCTTCAGGTTTTGTGACTGGGATGCCGAGGATCACAAAACAAGGTGTGAAGTAACCATGCAAATATACTTGGTACCCTTAATATTTACCCCTCAATCGACGTGGCGGTTAACCACACACGCTCCAACGATACTATGATAAACATTAAGTTACCCTTTGCCTACCTTGTTAAGTCCAGGTTAGTGTGCCGGTTAACCACACACGCTCCACTAACAGCTTAAACAAAGTGCAAAGTGTAATTTCATGGATTAGCACCTTATTCACATTTTCCTAAGTAACTAAGATTGGGAGTTTATAAGTGTTTAGTTACTTAGTATTTATCATTATACTTATAATGAAGGGAGAATTATAGTCCTTGTCCTACCTGTTCGGTTAACGACCCTCCACCAGTCAAGGAAGCAGTGAGTGAGAGTGGACACCCATTAAACTGCCATTTTATAGGCAGTAACCTTATACCCCCTTATAGATCGGCTTCGTGAATGAGGCCTACTAATGGTAAGACGACTTGCTCTTATACATATAATATATTAAACTTTTAATATTATAATATTATAAGGGTGTATTTTAGACATTTAAAATACTTGGTGGTTTAATCTATTTATTAAACTAGACTTTTAATTTAATTAAACTCAAACCATATATTTATGGATTAGTAATACTCTTTTAATTAAATGCTTTAATTAACTATTAATAAAGTCCATAAGAGTTAATTTGAACTATTCAACAAAACATCATAATTCCAATTATTAAACTCAAAATTTAAACCATTTAATTAATTGTTTAAGTTATGAACCCAAGAGTTTTAGAATTCAATTCTTTTTTTTCATAAAAAACTTTTCTCAAATTCCAAAACTTGAGGGCAAGTTTTGTAATTCTTGAAAACCTTTGGATTCCATAACTTATGGAATTAATGGTGTTTTATGATGAAACTTTCCATGTTCCATAACTTAAGAACAAGTTATGGAATTCTTTAAAACATTAACACCAAATTTTGTAACTCCATAAAAACTTTGAATCAAAGTGTTTTTTTAAAAAAAAACTTTCATATCCATAACTTATGGAAGTTTCAAAAACCCTTAAGATCACAACTTTAAAAAAAACTTTTGAGCTCCAAAATTTTATGACAAAATATGTAACTTCTTAAAACATTTAGATCAAACTTTTAAAACTAATAAAATAATCATATAATTTTATCTTTTACTAAATTTGACCTAATTCAACTCATATAACAAATGATTCAAATTTTACAAATAATTCGTTTTTCACAAAGTAATTATCTTAAAATTTGACAAACGTCATGTTTTTTTTCCTTTTTTTTCAACTTGAAAATAAAACATTTGCATCAATATAACAGAAAACAACACATGGCTTTGATACCACTGTTGGGTTTTGAGCATTCTAACACTCCTATGGTGTACATGCAATCCTATAAACCTTGGATCTATGTTTTCTCTATTATACATGCAAATATTAACTATTCCAAGGTTTCATCCTAACTAGCATATTATGAAGCACCTATACTACAAAGTTCTAGTTAGATGACATACCTTTTGATGTAGCTTGATGTCTTCAAGCTTTAAGAACTTAGCCCCAATAGTGTGGAAGCCTCAAATGGAATCACAAATCACCAAAACACCTTGGAAGAACTTGAGAGAATATGTATGCACACTAAAATCGGCCCACTCTTATTTTCACACACTTGTGCCAATTTTGTGAGCCAAGGACCCCTTTATATATTATGGAGGATTAGGGTTACATCCATGTAAACCCTAATACCCATGACCTTTCATTTACATAGGATCCATGGGTTAAAAGCTCCATGGACCATCCATGAAAGCTTAGTCCAACCTAAATGAACTTGGCCCATTCCATATATATAAGAGTCCATATTTAATTAGTTCTTTTTGATCACTTAATTAATTCTAAATTAGTTCTTGATCAATACTAATTAAATAATATGATTCCATATTAATATATTAGAACTTATAATATATTAATATAAATGATAAATATACTATTCTCAAAAGACTATCCATATAAATTGTGCCGGTGAAGTGCAACCCAAATGGACCATGCCGGGTCGGGTCAAGTACATACCAAATATAGTTATGGACTTAGACATTAATCCAACAAACACAACTGCTCCTAGCTCAAGATCGTGAGTAGTGTAGCTGACCTCGTGTGTCTTTAGCTGTCTCAAGGCATAGGCGATGACCTTACCTCGCTGCATCAGAACACAGCCGAGCCCTTGATTCGACGCATCGCAATAGATAACGAAGTCTTCTATCCCTTCGGGGAGGGATAGTATTGGTGCGGTGCACAAGGCTCGCTTGAGCGTTTGGAACGCTCTCTCCTGCTTCTCTTCCCAGTCAAAGGCCACGCCTTTCTGGGTCAGTGTTGTAAGAGGTTTCGCGATGCGGGAGAAGTTCTGAATGAACCTGCGATAGTAGCCAACAAGGCCTAGAAATTGACGAATTTCTGTAGGCGTCTTCGGTGCTGACGAGTTCTCAATGGCCTTGATTTTGGAAGGGTCCACGTGTATTCCCTCTTCGCTAACCACATGCCCTAAGAATTCGACTCTTCGGATCCAAAATTCGCATTTCGAGAACTTCGCATAGAGCTTCTCCGAACGCAGTGTTTCTAAGACTAGACGTAGATGTTGACTATGCTCCTCCTTACTACGAGAGTAGATAAGTATGTCATCGATGAAGACGATGGCGAACTGATCCAAGTAAGGACGACACACCCTATTCATTAAATCCATGAATACTTCGGGCGCGTTTGTTAATCCGAACGGCATCACTACGAATTCGTAGTGCCCATAACGAGTTCGGAAGGCTGTCTTCGGAACATCCTCCCCTAGCCCTCGTAGTTGGTGATATCCGGATCTTAAGTCGATTTTTGAAAAGAAGTTCGCCCCTTGAAGTTGGTCAAATAAATCGTCAATACGAGGCAAAGGATAACGATTTTTGACGGTCAGTTTGTTGAGCTCCCTGTAGTCGATGCACATACGAAACGATCTGTCTTTCTTCTTGACGAACAAGACTGGAGCTCCCTAGGGTGAGAGCTTGGTCTTATAAAGCCCTTGCTGAGCAGTTCGTTAAGTTGATAGGACAGTTCTTGCATCTCTGCAGGTGCTAGACGATAGGGCGATTTGGCTACGGGGGTAGCCCCTGGAACTAAGTCGATTCTGAAGTCGACTTGACGTTGCGGAGGTAATCCTGGGAGTTCTTCCGGAAAGATGTCGGGAAAGTCGCGTACTACTGGAATGTTCTGAATGTCTTTCGTTTCTTGGCTCACATCGACCACATGAGCAAGGAATGCGCGACATTCCTTTCGCAAGAATTTCTGAGCTTAAATGCTCGAGATGATACGAAGGTTAGTGCCGGGTTTGTCGCCATAAACTACCAGAGTTTCGCCAGACGGCAGATTAAGGCGAACTGCCTTTTCGTAACACATGATGTCGGCACGATGAAGACTCAACCAAACCATGCCGATAATGACGTCGAAACTTTTAATTGAGACCGACATGAGGTCAATCGAAAATTAATGGCTATCTAGATTTAGTGTACACCCTATGTATATACTGCTAGTGCTCTCCGTCTTTCTGTTAGCCATTTCTACAGTGAACGGTTCTTTAAGTGCTCGTGATTTTTGCTTAAGTAAATGAGCAAATTTTTGGTTCACGAAACTCCTCTCCGCTCCACTATCAAATAGTATGCATGCATAAGAGTTATCGAGGAGAAACGTACCAGTGACCACTGTGGGGTCGGCAACCGCCTCCTCGTGGCCTATGGCCAGAACCCTTCCCACTCCACCGACATTCCCTGCCTTCGGGCAGTTCCTCTTGTAGTGACCCACCTCGCCACAACCGTAGCAAGTTTGGCCCACACCAGCGCCGGGGACTTGGGTGATTGGTCTCGCCGGAGCTTTGCACAAACGGGCAGTGTGCCACTTCCTGTTGCAGTTCAAACACTGCATTTCCCGGCAGGCTCCTGTGTGGTGGAAGTTGCATTTGTTGCACTTAGGAAAACTTCCAGCGTACTGCTTTACCGGAGCAGCAGCGGCAGGTGCTATCGCAGCATGAACTGCTACGATCTGTTGCCTTTTGGCAGCCTTTTTCTTCTTCTTGTCATCCCAGAACTTCCGCTTGGAATCAACGGTTCTGGCGGGTTCTGAGATGGCCAGGGTTGTTGTTGCGGCCGGGGTACGAACCCCATGTTCTATAAGCCGCTGTGCCAATCGCTTGGCACTATCAAATGTATTGGGGTTTGAAGCCAAAACATTTCCCTAGAATGGTGGCATCAGCCCCCATATGTATCTTTCTATCTTCTTTCCCTATGTATGAACCATGTTGGGATAGAGGGCCACCAGCTCGCAGAACCTGGTGGTGTAAGAGACTATGTCGGAGCCCTTCATGGTTAGGCTCCACAGTTCCTCCTCCAGCTTTTGGATCTCGCCCCTCGGGCAGTACTCTTCGATCATCAGCTCTCTCAGAGCTTCCCAGCCCATAACATTAGGCACTTATTAGAGATAGTGACTTGACATGGCTATTCCACCATGTTAGGGCTTTATCCTCAAAGGTGCAAGCAGCGAACTTGACCTTGCTCCCCTCTGGACAGGAGCAGATTTTGAAAACCGATTCGGTCTTCTCGAACCATTGCGAAAGGGCAATGACTCCGCCAGTCCCTCTAAAGGACTTGGGCTTGCAGTTGGTGAAGTCCTTGTAGGAGCACTCTCTCAAGCGCACATGGATTTCACCATGAGTAGATTCAATAGGAGTTCCTCCTCCCGTGGAACCAGAAAGTGATATTAAGCCATGGCTGTTGCCACAGCCGCAGCTACTGCAGCGTTTAAAGCTGCCGTATCGATTTGAGGAGCAGGGGGTGTTGCAGTTATCGGAGGATCGCGCCTCGTTGAATGGCGTGGAGGCATCTTTTAACTATAAGTTTAGAAGGATGAAGATATTGATAAGAATTTAATAGGAAAAATTGATGAAAATGACTCATGGACTAACTCTCCATAGCCTAACAGCACAATTGAATAGTATGATTGATTGTAGATGAAAGTATTTGGATATAATTTTCATGAGATTAGATATCTGTCAATAATACTGGTATTACATATGTAACGAGTTCGGGAAAAATGACCTAGAAGTAGGTCTTACATCAACCAAGACGGGAAAATTTTGACAGAACTACGACCTAATCAAGACCTAACAGGTCTAAGATTTACGAAGATAGGAAATTAGACTAGAGTATTTACATAAACTAGGTTATATCCAAAAGAGAAGTCGATGAGACTCTATCGGCGACGAGAACTACTAGAGTGAGTTCTTGAATCGGACAGAAGACGTTCTATGTCCCTCACGCGCCTATCAGATCTTGCTTGCTGAGCTCGAAGTTCCCTGACTTCAGCTTGGGTTTCAGCAAGTTCCCTCTGCAGAACTGCATTGCGGACCTGATTCCTTTCATGATCAGACTCTAGTTGGCGAATGCGGACTGTGTTAACGCCAGAGTTGGCGTCAATCTCCACGACTCGGTCGATAGTCGCTCGACCCTGTACGGTGTTTCGAGAAATCCTACGAACCATGATGGGTAGGACCCTGTCAGCTGAACCTCCCTCGGTGAGGTTGTAGAAGCTTCTGTCTCCATTGTAGGGAATGGGTTGACCCTGCTCCTGACTCCATCTATTCAAGTTTGTGGCCACAGAGGTGTGGGTCCTTGAAATGCTGGACGATGGTTTGGGTTTGGGTCTTGAGTAGCTGGGGGTAGGTTGTTGACTTTTGGCTCTGAGTCAAAACCATCAGAAAAACCTTCAGCTTCGTGATCATCTAAAGGGATTGGGTGATCATCTTCTGGCTCTTCTCCCAGCCATCCTGCATTGCCGTTGTTGAGGTAGTACGGGTCTCGGGGGATATGGAATCCAGCCATGATATCTACGCGAGAAAAAGGGATAAAGAAATAACTAAATAGACGCACTAATTAGATAATTATAAGATGATCTTTATCAGTTACTTCAACATTTGCATAGTGCATACCAGTCATATGTAACCAAGATAGGATAGACCTTCGAATAGGTGACCCTAACTCTAAGCCCACAACCAAACAAGGATATACTAAGTCTATGATATCCTAGACACATATAACCTTAGCGTATCCACTCAGCAACTATTGATATACTAATAAAGACCTTTAGTTCTCAGATAAGTAATTATAGTAACACAAAATACTCCTATAGTATTTTAAGTTCATGTTCTGTTCTAATGTTTTCATTGTAGTATTGTTGGTAAGTTTTTAGACTTATTGCAACCTCACAACCACACTTAGGCACATGCTAGTCACTCCTCGGATAATATAGTTGATCAGGCTATATCTTCCCAGGGTTGACCATATGTCTCTAAGTCTAATTGTGTTGCCCAACAATCGTAATACTTTTGTTCTGTCCTAGTGACATTGATTTTAGTATGAATGTAGGTATGTATACTTGGTTAAATATTTTATTATTTAAAAGTATAAACTCTTTATCAGAGTATTTTAATCCCGCTGTGTTTATAGTTCGTATATCTTTTATGGGTTGATACACTCGATTCACTATAAACAATGCTCTGATAGCAATATGTCACACCCCAAAACCGGAACGGCGGAATCGTTCGGGGGTGGAGGACGTCATGTACAGTATCACAACAATGCAAAGTAGTAAACAAGCAACAACATCATCCATTGCATTAATAATATAATTTAATACAAGTGTGTTCTGTCAAGTTAAATAGACACCAAAAATATGAATCAAAATAAAAGATGAGTCTTGAACGAGCTCCATCTTCTCAAAACCTGGCACCGGTACCTGTCTACTGGTGACCTGAGAATACAAGTTATTTTGAAAGAGTTTATTAGCTTTAAAGCTGGTGAGATCATAAGTATTTTAGTGTCTGTATTTGTATGAAAGTGTTTGTAAGTATGTGATGTATAAGTTTGTATTTGTTTGAACTCTCCTAGAAAACCCTATGTTTCCTACTAAAAGTAGCCTTCTACCAAGGCATCTAGTATCTGTGTGTGTGTGCCTCTTGTAAGAGTATGTGTTTTCCCAAATCTGACTATCATTAACCAAAAATATAGTTTTTACATTACTGTTTATTGTGTGAATATCACAAATTGAATGCAATGGGAAAATAAAATAGTACTGTAGTGTTGTATTAAGTAACTACTGCTGTACTAACTACCTTAAACCAATTGTTATTTAAAGTACCATGTGATCGGCCTGTAGACTTGCAAGTCCCACTGTAGCGAGCAACAAGGTGTAGGATAGTCAATCCAGTATAGATCTATACACAAACTCAAACGCTCCCCACTTAAGGAGATTCTGGATACAAAACGGGCCATGACCGGTGATGCCATGCCTCGTTACGTGGCTCACATAACTGTAGTAATGTTCTTGTATATGTATGTGCTAGCTGTATTGTGTGTTCTCTCCCTGTCTAGCATGTATGTATGTTCTCTCTGTATGGTATTGTTTGTTTCTCATCATAGTATTCTCTATCTGTATGTTATGTTCTCTGTGTATGGTATCGTTTGTTTCTCATCATAGTATTCTCTATCTGTATGTTATTGACTCATGTATGAACTGACTCATTGTATGTTTCACTGTTCTAGTAATAGTATTAGTATCTCCCTAAACTATACCTATTATAGTTTACTAGTAATGTTGTTTGAATGTATGAACATGTGTGTATACCTTTGCTACCCAAAGGTATTGAACTGAATGAAAGAAGGAACCTTTATACCTATATACATATACATAATATATAACTAGAATTCAAACGACCTTCAGACAAATAACCTGAATACCCTAAGTCCACAACCAAACAAGGAACAGGAAGTAATGTGAGCTATCAGTCCTAAGTCCTTTCAATCCTACTTATATAACTATATCTATATAGATACACATTTAATAGAATATAAGTTTAAAAGAGTTTAAGTAAAAGTATTTGACATGCAAAAGAGTTTTGTAAAACAGTTTGAAGTAAAACAGTTTGGTAACCCAGTTTGAAAAGTAAAAAATCCATTTGTTTGGTAGTTGTTAATCACATGTGATTGATATAATAACTATAATAGTTCAACTTGTATTCCCCCCCCCCCCCCATAAAAGCATTTAAAATCATTTAAAAGGTTGATTAAGGGGTATGAACTCACCTGTAGTGAGTGGTTTGGATGAACTGATGTTATAGGATGCTAAGTGTCAAGTGAAGACTTGGACACACACAAGGATCCTAGTTAACATATAATAACACATATATGTATCCAATTAGTCATTTAATAACTAATTTACCAAGTTAAGACATCCTAAGACATGTAAGGTCCTAAGCACTTTAAGGATATGTTCTGGACTAGTATCCAAGGCTTGGTAAGGGACTAGGGCACACTTTGGCCCATTCATTAGGGTTTACGGTCCAAGAACATCTTGGGCCGTAAACACCTTTGATCTTGTGTTTCTTGTGTTTTCTAGATGATTAAGAAGTGTAACAAGCCTTATAATAAGCCAAGGTAAGAGTACTTACTATGTTGAAGCTTGAAAGGGGTTAGAAGTCCAAGAACACTAGTGTGTGTTCTTGGTGTTCTTGGTGAAACTTGAAGATCTACACATATGGAATGATTTCACGGATGGAATCATATAAGATCACTAGATTAAGTAAGATATCAACTTATGAGGGCTAGAAACACTTACAAAGTTGAAGATCAAGAAGGAAAATCGGATGATACTTGAGAGGATTTGAGTTCTAGTCTTGAAATGGTGAAAAAGTGTTAAAAATGGCTAAGTGCCATATTTATACCTCTTAGGGTTTACGGCCGTAAACACCATGTTTAGGCCGTAAACTCCAAACTCTTGGAGTTTTGGGACATTATTGTTGCACAATAAACCCTAGGGCATCCTCTCTCCTGTTATCTCCTGAAGTACTAGGCTTTAGAACACTCAAACTGACTCTACACAGCTGAATAGTTAGCAGAAACTGTTCTGACTTTTATTGAAGTGAATGGTTGTACAGAATAGAAATTTCGGGTTGTCACAAATTCCATTTGTCTTGTTTTTGCCTTGATAAACTTGTTTACTTTCAAGAGATTACTTTGTATGTGGCTTCCAAATTGTGCACTTTCATGTGCAATCACCTATGCCCTTTTAGCTTTCAAGGTTTTCATTGTAATCGGGTTGTAATTTAGACCTTGTTTGATCCAAATATTTCGGGTTGTCACATCACCCCCTCGTTAGAGGGAATTTCGTTCCGAAATTCAAATTCTCTGTGAAATATCAAGGGTTGAGGAAAGATGTGTGTATTTTTGTTTCTTTTGATCTTCTCATTCCTAAGTGAACTTAGATCCTCGGTTGGCTTTCGAGCAGATTTTCGCTATTTGTTTTTTACCTTGCTCTTTTGATTTTTCCTACCTATGATCCCCCACATGCTCCTCTTCGGGGTGTGGGTTCTTGTTTACCTTGATCTCGTCGAGTGAGACTATGATGGGTTTGCTTGATTCTTAGTGGTAAGTGGTTCTCTAGGCAATCTACTTTTCCTCCTTATGAGTTAGACGGGTGTTTTCCTGAGGTTAGAAGCTTGGTCTGATAATTTCCTTACTTATTAGGTCGTTCTATTGATCGGACAATATCTGTTCTAGTGTCGGTGCTAAGTGGTATTGGGGGGTTTGGTTACTGGGATGGTTCCACGAGTCGAGTCGATTCTGAACTCAACTTATTACATGGGTGTCGTTTCCGAAAGATCTTTGGAAGCGTCTGGGGGAGGTTATGAACCTCTGGGATTTCCTTGATGCCTTTGGTTTCTTGTTTTCCCATCTTCATTGGGGCTGGGATGGAGCGTGGTATCTCTTACATAGGTACTCGTGAGTCTAGATGCTAGAGATGGTTCGGGGATTTGTCGTTATAGGTTGAAAATGTTTTGATAGTCGGTTGGTTGAGGCTTAGGGTCTGCTCGTAGCCCATGAAATCGGTGTGGTGAGGATCAAGCCAAATCATGTCGGATGTCGACATTGGAACCTCTTACTGTAACGGATGTTAAGTCGACTTGGAAGGGGTGTTCATTTAGATTGATAGTGTGTTTTATGTATACAGCTTACCCTTGTTATTACTACTATAATTACTTTGTACCTGGTTTATTGGGTGTTCTAGTAATACGATTACTTTGATATAGAATGATGAACTTTCGTGGTCTGATTTCTACTAGGACTCTTCATGCTATTTTTGTGTATTCTAGTCGTATATACTTACGTTCGAAAAGGCACTCGACTAAGTGAACCCAAGTCCACAACCAGACAAGGAACATGAATTAAGGTGGAATTTCGCATTTTGTAACACCCGTAGATCCGGTCTAGTCAATTTAGAGACGATAAGCATCAAAAATGACTTTTTTATGGAAGATTATTTAGAAGTAGTAATCTTAACTAAGTTATAGTATATGTTACAAGGATTCCGTACATATAAAGAACGCCAAAATCCGAGTTATAACGAAGAAGTTATGACCTGTCGAAGTTTCGGGACAGAACCGACACGACACTGGATGACGTAAAATACGAATTTAAGATAGAGCGATATCTAGCCTTAGTGATCTAAATGAAAGTCGTGGAATACGTTAAACCGAGAGCGTGCATAAAAAGAACGTCCAAATCTGACTTCGTATGAGGAAGTTATGATTTTTCTAAGTTTCGACTTAGCAATATACAACCCAAATCTCGAAATTGAGATCGAGTGATATTTGGCCGAAACAATCTAAATGAGAATCAAAGATCTCGTCGTTAGTAGTCTAACGGTAAAAAGACAGACAAACACGGACGTCGGATGAAGAAGTTATGATTTTATAACGGAGTTTTCGTGTCCCGGCCTACTAAAAATAATATAATAAAAATAAAATCAAAATTAGCCAACGGAGTCTAAATGAAAATTGTAGAGCATAGTCTCACCTATGCGTGGATATAAAGAACGTCGAAAACGGAGCTCGTATGCGAAAGTTATGAATTTTTGAAGTTCGAGGCACGCATACCAAAGCTTATCCGAAGAGTACGCCCAACGTAACCGAAGTACGCCCAACGTACTGCTTGTAAAGGCATTACGCCCAGCATAATTAGGATTTACGCCCAACGTAAATCGGGGTTTCAGCCCCTATAAATAGAAGTCGTGGGCTGCCGAATTTGGTTGCTCATTTCTTTCTCTCTCTCACTCGTTTTACCTCGTTTTATGTGCAACCTTTACCCTCGAAGCCCCAGTATCATTCCCGACACCCGAAGCAAGTCCCGAAGCCCCGAGGATCCCGAGAAGTAAAGTTTCCGAGCCGAGACTCTGCCCGCGTAAAGCCCGGTTTTGGAGAAAACGTCCCGGTTTTATCGGAAAAGATTATTTTAAGAGACGAGGTGCTGTCCGATCATCGTGTTATCAAGTGAGTGTATATTCGTTTTCTTCTAACACATAGATATGAAGTATTCTTTATAAAATACGTGCTATGTGTTTATATATTATTTGTTTATTTGAACTAGTTGTTGAATGGATTTTTTGTGCAGGTTTTAAGCTGTATATAAATGTATATATTTTATCTACTAATATGTTGGGTAGAACATAGGTAGACAGTTGGTGTGTGATGAAATAAAATGATGAGAGGCCGCGATGTTGTTTTTGATCTAGTCATCTAGCGGAGTATGGATGACGACCACGGACTGTTTCTAGACAGTCCAGTGGAACGTTAGCAGGCTGATAACCTGTAGGCGTTGTGAACGATGTGTTCACCGGTGTACTCTATCCCCCTCATGGTTGCCTTTAGGACATCTATTTTTAAGGAAACCCCTTTGCAGTAATGTCCATCCCGATGGAAATCCTAGATTAGGTCCCTGGTAATAGATGTTGTTTTAGGGACGTAAAGTGAGGATAACGGGAATGGGTAATCGGGTTATTGTTGGTTGATGAACTAAATATAATTATTTATTATGGGTTGAAAACCCTATATATGCTCACCAGGCTCCCAAGCCTGACCCACTCAGTTTTTCTTTGTATTACAGGTAGTGGCACGAGAGCATAAGTTGGATGACATTGTCAAGATATTTTTGGATTATAGACCAGTAGTTATATGTAACTATTGTAAGGTCTATTTTGTATTGTTTATGCTTTTGGTCTGTATCGGAACATGACATCCCGAGGTTTTGTTATATAATGAAAATACATTTCTTTATGAAATGCTTTGATAAATTCTTATCATCTTTGTTTTGGGAACAAATTCTGCAACTCTTTTAATCAAAGGATTACTCTGATTTTATTTAAAAGCATAAATTAAATCGGTCTTTTCTGGCCGAGATTTTGGGGATGTCACACATTCTAACTCTATAGAGTCCTAATTATATACGAACCTGCGTTTCAACTAAGCCATCATAGCTCCCTGTGAGGATCTGTAGTTTTTCTACGAGTGATGTGGTTTTGTTCGGATGAGGGAATATTTTACGACCATGTTATTAAATTGGCACCAATTTTGTTAAGATTTGATGCTTAATTTTTCGTTGTTTGGTAACGTACCAAAAATCTCGGTAGGGTTCCTCGCTGCTTCTTCATGTCCAGTTGTTAAATTCCTCCTGCTCCTTCGTCATTCTTTTATGTTGGACAATTCCTCTTGAAATGTCTCGTTTCACCGCATGCATGGCATACTGGGCTTACTTCTGGGTTGGAGGTTGGAATGACGCATGGGGCTGGGGCCCTACAGTGGCGGGGGTGTGCCCCTTTGTCACACCCCCGAACCAGACGGCGGAAACGTCCGAGGGCTCGCGTGACTTAAATTGAAATATCATCACAATGAATATATATGAAACATAACACATGCATCACCACCCATTACATAGTACAACTGGCGTTGTTTACATCGAGTACAAGGTTTACATTACATGATTTCAAAATATAAAGTGTTTGGTGATTAGCTACTACAAAAGAAAACTTTCAACACACCGGATGCCTCCTTGTCTAATGATTACCTGAGAATACAAGTTATTTTGAAAACGGTCAACATATATAATGTTGGTGAGTTCATAAGTGTGTTTGAGGTAAAGTAGTTTATGTCATTGGCAAAACCCAGAAAATCCGATATTTTCTGTAATAAAACTTTCTTGAAAAATATTGTGATGATCCTGTAAGTATATGCGCGAATGATTTCAAAACATGAATAAATGAGAAGTTTCGCATTATAATGTTTGAAAGTACAAGTGAGTAAGATTTATTTCCCCGGAAAACCCGATGTCTTCCGAATAAAAGTTATGATTGTTTTGCTTTATTGAATCGTTACAGCGAATGAATATGATTTCCCTTGATTAATGATCTTCCTTTGATTAATGATTTCCCTTGATTAATGATTTCCCTTGATTAATGATGTCGGATTTCTACGTGAGTCGTTATAGCCATGCATGATAATGACTAGTTCGTCTGTCTTAGTATTCTAATGAACACCGAATTTTGATCTTAAGACTTTGTCACCCTAGACTGGCCGAGTCTAACTGTAGTGAACAACTTAGGTGTGGGGGAGTCACCGCCGTATAGATCTATACACAAACTCTCGCTCTCCCTCTAGGAGACTTTGATTACAACTACAGACTACGACCGACACTTATTGGTGTCGCCCGTTATTACTCACTCAATCCACATGAGTTTGATTAACCTTGATTAATGATCGAATTTTATTTTATAAGAAAAGAAGGTAAGCCTAACAGACGAGGATAAGAGGACTACTAGGCCCTACTAATTTCATATGTTATATAAGGCTGTCGAGTATACGAAAAGCGCGTTGGCCCCTTTCGCATATAATTTACTTGGACCATACTAGTAGTGCATAATGGGCCACTGAGGCCCTATAGCATGTAAAAACCATTGAGGGTCCATTAAGCATGTAATTGGGTCATAGGAGGCCCAATAACATGTATTATTTATGTTGGGCCCAAAAGCCATGTTAATGAGTCACGAAGGCCCATTAAGTATGTTTAGAATCTCTCAAGCCCAACCACTTGAACGTTTACTTGTTTTATATAGAATTAAAGTTGCGAGTTATTTAATCGATGTGTCGTATAATTCACAAATTTGTTTTATAACGATTTATAGATTTTTAAAAATAGCTATTTTTCTTTTTACAACCCATAAGTTATAAAGTTTTGCATATTTTGACCAAATTTTTATTATCAACATAATTGACCAAAAACATTAGTTTGACCTATTCAGCCCCTTATTTTTGTAAAGTTGGCAATTTTTGCCCTTTTTATAAAAACATGACATTTTAGGTCCTTGAACCATTTTTCTTGACATCTTTGACCCATAGACTTGTTTCAGTAATGTTTTTAGCTCAAAATTTACTCTTTGGCAGTTTCAGCCCTTTCAGCAAAGAGTTTTTCAGTTAAAGTCCAAACTTTCGCAAGTTTACAATTTTGACCCAAATTCCAAAACCTTTACATTTTTTATCATTTTTGGAAAAAAATCATTTTAACCCCTGAAATAGTTTTGTTTACCCTTTTACCCCCTGTTTTAAGAAATTTACCATTTCAACCCTTGAAAATCACATTTTTCGCAATTTTTGGGCCTATGGGCTGAAAAGCCCAAAATTTGGCCCATTAGGCTACAAATCACATTTCTAGTCCTTTAAAGAGCATGATATTCATAAAAACATTTATTTTAACTGTTTTGACTCTTTTGGTCCTTAAGAAAACCGTGAATGACAATTTTTAACCCAACTTTTGTTTATTTGACAAATATAGTCCAAAAATGAGTTTTATGTTGCACTATGTTTATTATAACCTTAGAGGGTAATTTTTCTTGACTTGTTTAGTGTAATACATCTTAGATCATGTTTATTTTCCTTCTTGTGCCATATATCTCGAGATTTCTTTCACTTTTGTTACATATTTACCACATAAACACATGAAATCACACATAACATACACATACACATAGATCTACACATTTTACTTGTATTCTCCCCCATAAAACTTGTGAAAACCGAAAATAGAGGGGTATGAACTCACCTTTGCTTGTTGTTTTCGATTTGAAGAAAAAAGGGAAGAGTTTGATGCTATTTTTCGGCCCTAGCAAGCTTTCTTGGGTTGATTTCGAACTTAAGAAGCTTCTAAGAAGTAGATCACGAAAAAGAGACTAAGTTATGGATCAAAACAATAATTACCAATGATGATGATTATTATGGAATAACCTCCTTGAAGAGCCCTAACTCTCGAAAATTTTGAAGGAGAAGTGAAGAAGTTGTTGTGAGTTCTTGAGAGGATTTAGAAGTGAAATAAGTGTGTGTGTGTGTGTGTGTTGATACTCTCGGCCGAGAGTAGTAGAAGGAGAAGAGAAAGAGGTGATAGGATAGATGCATGGAAGTATGTGATTTGATGCATGGATATCCCATGGATAATTATGAAGTGGCACCATGGAAAGTCAACCCTCCCTTATCCCTTCTTTTCCTATTTTTTTTGTTTTGTTTTACTTGGGCTGAGAGAGAGAGGGAGAAGAAAAGATTTGGGTCTTGGTGTTAGAGTCCAAAATATGGAGCCCAATTTAATATTTTTCGGCCCATTTGAGCCTTTGGAGTGGGTTACGGCCCAAATGTGCATGCAAGAATGGATTTGTGGCTTTTTAGGGCTTATTGGATTGTTATGGCCCAATAAGGCCCATTAAACGTAACTAGTCCATTTTAGACTTATAAAGCCGAAAAAGGTTAAGCCTTATGAGAGTGGGTCCAATTAGAGCCCATTTAAGAGTTCTAAGCCCAAGATAGTCACATTGGAGGTTTATTGGCCCATTAGGCCCAATAAAGAAATCCTAGTCGATAATGGACTTAAACCGGGATTTCTAGGGTTTCCAACCTTTTGTTGACTCTTTGAGTGTTTTGAATAGAGTGTTTGATGGAATTTGGTTGTCATTGAATAAGCATCATATATTGCTTTCAAGTTTTTAGTTACAATGTTATCCTTGTTCAATGTTTACAAAGCATTAGAATTCCTAGTTGTGACACCCTTCTTGTTGCACCTATTGCAATGCAACTTCCGGTAGGCTCCATTATGATGGAAGCTGCACTTGTTGCATTTTGTGAGGTTTCTAGCATATGGTTTTCTTGGTGTCGAGGTAGTAGGGTCAGTGGGGTAGAGGCTGCTACAACTTGTTGCCTTTTAGTAGGCCCTTAAGTTGTATTGCTTCCTTTCTTGTTCCCTTGTTTTTGCTTCATGATCTTAGATTTGGGGTTCGGGGTGTCCTCGCAAATTATCACTCGTTGGTCTCCCTAGTTGTTACTACGGTTAGAATTGTTAATACTGTCTCCATTTCCATTTCTGTTATTGGCGTTGAGTTGCGCCATGACAACTGCCACAGCAGCTGTTACAGCGGCTTGGAAGGTTGTGGTGTCGATCTGTAGAATTGGTGTTTTGCCGGTGCTCTGGTTATTTTCATGGGAAGACATGATTCTGTTGCATGATGAGAAACAGGTTCGTGAGTAACTAGGGTCATTTCTAGTTGTATCTCATTTATGATTATAGATATGCACTTATGCATGCGCGCATATAAGTCACATGTTTTGGTTGTACGATTCTCATTGTTTCGACCTACATCCCTATGATGTATTAATGGTAGTATGTACTAGTAGATAGGGGACGATCGTTAATTTTAACAAAAGAGGATATATATATATATATATATATATATATATATATACATATCAGTTCAATTAGTTGATTCGGATTACACGGGTTCTTGGAGGGCGTACCTCTCTCGATTCAATACTAAGGAGTTGTTGCTTTAGGGTGGCCACTTCCTCCTCTAAAGAGCGTAGGCGGTCGGTAGGGTCCTCTTGTGTTGTGTGTTGGTTCGGTGTTGCTCCCGAAGAGTGAGGGTCGCTAAGGATCCCTTTGGTGCCTTGATCCTTGTCTGACTCTTCATCGGAATTCTCCCCCTGGTAGTCCGTTACCTGGTGTTCTTCGGGACCTGCTTCTGGGTTATCCTCTTAAACCTCTCCCGACTCCTCTTCGACCCATCCGTTGGCCACTAGGGCATTATAGTAGTGGTCTCCGTGAAGATGAAAGTCAGCCATGTTGTCTGCACGAGTGTGGATATGTGAGAAACATGTAGAAGGTTTATGTGCAAGGATTATATGGTGTCCTAAAATACTCCTATAGTATTTTAGACTTTAAGTTTGGTTCTAATGTTCTTTTGTATGTAGGGTTGGTGAATTTTAGACTCGTTGCAACACCATTATCACTCCCAAACACATGTTGGTCGTATCACAAATAAATATAGTTGATCAGGCTATATTTAACCTAGATACGATTACATAACTGTCCAGGTTTGACTGTAGTGTTCAGCATCTAAATACTTTTGTTTTGTTCTTATTATGGTACGTATCTAACAAGTATGTATACTTTTGTAGAATACTTGTATTTTTAAAATATACTTTTAGTCAGAGTGTTTTACTCCCATTGTATTTATAGTTGTATATCTTGTAAGGTTTGATATACTAGTTCACTACAAAAAATGCTTTGATACCAATCTGTCACACCCCCAAACCAGAACGGCAGAAACGTTCGGGGGCGGATGACTTCATGTGCCGTGTCATAACAATTGAATATAAATGAAACATAGCAACCCAAACATTCATACATTAATATTTAATTTACATTGTTTACAACACTTGTTCTGTTCAAAAGTTAAACTCGAATAACAAAAGTAGAAAACATAATGCAACGACGCCGGGCCTCGAACGTGGTGAATACCTATCTACTAGATCCCTGAGAATACATGTCATTTTGAAAAGCATCAACTAAAAAGTTGGTGAGTTCATAAGCATTTTTGTAAGAAATATTTGTGTTCATAGTAAGTTGTAAAACTCCAGAAAATCCAATATTTTCTTATAAAAGTAGTTTGTGAGTCTCGTTTCAAAAACCGTGTATAGTTGCATGCATGTTGTTCGTTTTCCTTGGTTTGTGTTAGCAAGAATGTGTTCCCAGAAAATCCTATATTTTCTATTATGTGAAAAGTTGTGGTCTTAAAACCCTAAGACCGAAGTTGTGAAATCAGTTTACAAAATATACGAAACATAGTTCGAAATTTTATAGCAGGGTGTATATCCTGTCCTTGCAAAGTAAGAATATATATAGATATATCATTACAGAAAAATGTAGTATTTTCCTTAAAAATGAATTGTGGTCTTAAACTCTAAGACCCTGATGGAAGTGAATATCGTACAAAAAATAGTTTATAGTTTCATTTATTTCCAAAAAACTAATGAAGTTTAAGCTTCCCATGAACCAAAAATAGTTTTGTTTATCCCTATGTGAGTCATTATAACCATACTAATATGACTGATATGCCTGGCTTGCCGTTTTACCGGCGTCAGTTTCGTCGAAGGATATTTGTCACCCTAGACTGGCCTAGTCTAACTGTAGCGAACAGCTCAGGTGTGGGGTGTCAACCCCGTATAGATCTATACACAAACTCCCGCTCTCCCTCCAGGAGACTCTGATTATAACTAACAAGACTTACCACGTACACTAGGTAGGTATGACTAAAGATGTCTCACAAGAGCCTTAACAGATTTACGTGAACTATGACTCCTTTTCTTGTAAAAACAGGATAGTTATACCTTTTAGATGATTAAGCGTGTCTATGAAAAACGTGGTTCGTGACTTCCAATCTATACCGATTATAGTTTATCTTGTTGGTTTGAAATAATTTATATACCCTTTTATATAAATATAAAGGTGTGTTCCAGCATGAAAAATATGAAATCAAAACATATTACTTGGGTATTAAACCCACTAGATTTGTAAATGACTATACTGTACCAAAGTTTACTAGTAAAACTATCTTTCAATAAAGGTTCCCAAAAGCTATGTAGTTTACAGATCTTAGCTTTTCTTATCATTTTATAACAATGATCATGTTAGTTTTGCTGATAAATATATACATATCACCATATTTATATCAAAACGAGAAAATACCATAACTTGTACAAATAACAGTTTATCCTTAACATAAAGATGAAAACTTATAATTATTTTTGGAATAAACAAAGTTTGACTTGTATCCCCCCCCCTCCTAAAACATAGAAAAACTTGAAAATATGGGGGTGTGAAGCTCACCTTAGTTTGGTTTGGTGGATGATTTGAAGAGATGTTGAGAAGTTTCCAAGTTCTAACACTTAAAGAGTTTGATAAACTCTTTGAACCTTAGAATATCCTAAGAATATTAACACATAATTTTATGTGTAAATATGATGAAATAAACAAAATCATATGTAGAATCACTAGCCAAAACTTGAAATACTTACAAGATCTAGGGATAATACTTGAAAAATATGGAGCTTGAAGGATCCTAAGCTTGTTCTTGAGGAAGTATGATCTGTTGGCTAAGTGAAGTGAAGGAGTATGAAATAATCAGAGAGTAAAATGGGGGATTGGGGAGATCTAGTGAGGATGTTCTCGTTTAAATAAGGGAGGTAAGGTTGATGTGAAGTTTTCCTTGAGGATTGTTGGTCATTCTATGGAAGTATGGTGGTTCCTTCACGGTTTACTAGGATTTCGTTGGAAACTAGAGAGATATCAAGTCCTAGAGTCAACCATATTTGTCTTATTCATTTCCTTATCCGTAAACACCACAAAATGGTGGTGTTTATGCCCAAACATCACATCCTTAAGGTGTTTATGCCCCAATTGTGCCTTCCCTTTTGAGTTTACGGACATAGTGCTTCTTAGGATGGAGTTTTCACCCAAGGTGTGGTCCACCATGGAGTTTATGCCCAAAGCAATGATTCCCTAAGTAGTTTACGCCCTAAGATGGTCCACCCAAAGTGTTTACGCCCTAGCATTTCTCCCTGAAGTAGTTTACGCCCAAATAAGGTCCACTAAGGGGTGTTTACGCCCTAGGATCCTTCCTAGGGTGGTGTTCAAGGCCAAACATGGCCCAATGAAAAGGGTTTATCGTCTTAGATGGTATCCTTAAGTGTGTTTATGTGTTGGATGCTTTTTATCAATGTGTATATGTTTTTAGTGCTTAGAAAGCTCAAAATGATGGCCTTAAAGTTCAAGTACTAAAGATTGCAACATAACATAAGTTCTTATATCCATCTCATGTGATTCTTAACCAATTCCATTTGTCTAGTTTTTGCCTTGATAAACTTGTTTACTTTCAAGAGATTATCTTGTATATGGCTTCCAAAGTGTACACTTTCATGTGCAAGCACCTATTCCCTTTTAGCTTTCAAGGTTTTCATTGTAATTGGGTTGCAATTTAGACCTTGTTTGATCCAAATATTTCGGGTTGTCACACCTCTTTTATAATTTCTTCATCAATTGGTTCCGAAGAGGATGATGAAAGTCCGAAGTCAAAATCCAGCCTTGATGAGGAAGGCTTTGAAGGGAAGGGAAATGATGAGAACAGGTTGGGAGCAGGGATTGAGGCACCTTCATCGGCGAACATAATTTCGTCCAAATTCTCTTCATTGGGATCTGAGTGCATGGTGTCGTGAAGTTGAGTTTTGGGAGTTTCTCCGGAAGTAAACTCCAGATCGGCGACATCGTCAGTCTGGACAACGAAGGGCATGTTGCTCTGAATGGGCCTATTCCTCATTGAGATGAATGTTGCATCAACCTAAGATCTGGTGAGCTCCGGATGCCTTTTCTTAGCCCTGTCTACAAAATCTTCTCAAAGTGGATTGTTAACACCTGGTCGTCCTGTACTCCTTCCGGGTATCAGACCAGTTGAGGCATCTGAGGCAGGAGGGACAAATCCAGCCTTGGAATACTTGGGGTTCGGAACAGGGGTTCCGGACCGTGCGTGTGTAGAAGGAGGAGGGATATCAAAAGTGACACGTGGGTTTGTTCCGGGGGGGGGGGGGGGCAAGGAACTTTGTTCAACACCGACATCACCTTGTTGGGAAGGTGAGGGTGGATTATTAGGAGACTCCTTGTGGATGTGTGCAAGTGATTTTGAAACTCCGAGGGGTACCTCGGAAGAGTGGGTAAGAGGGGTATGCGGATGGCCAGAGTCAACCGGAATGTCTTTGGCTCATTCCTGTTGAGAGGAAGAGTCGACTTTGGATATCTTTCTGGATTTTGGCTTAGATGGGGAAGTTTTGCGCTTGGCAGATTTCTTTTTCTTTCCTTCGGAAGAAACTGCCTTGCCCTTGTCCGAGATGGGCTCAACAGAGACATGGGTAGATTGTGTAGGGCTATACACAATCAAAGTCTCTAAGTTTTGTTTCAAATAAAATGACTAAGACGGAATTAAGGCTAGCATGTGTTCCGGTAAGCACCTAACAGGTCCAAAGGACTTTTGGTCCAGAAGACGATAGGATTTAATCGTTTTGAATGTGAGAAATACCTCTTCCGGAATGATGTTGACATGAATGGGCTTGTGGCATTCTCTGTACAGTTGTTGAATGGTAAGAGCCCAAAATCGAGGGCTCGAGATTTCGTGTGGCTTGCGGTTGATGGCAAACTTCTGAAAGTCTTGCCAGAACACTTCCATGAGATCAACTGCATTCGATTTTCCGGAGTAGATGCTGTAAACCATGTACAACCAATCCTTGCTTAGTGAGTCAGTTCCACCATGTTTGCCCGAAAGACCTCTAACAATGAAGTGCATGAGAACAGTCCATAACCCTGATACAACCGACTTTTTGAACTTCTTTTCTTTGTACTCTTCACTCTACCCAATGTGATTCAGAAACGACCGAAACTCTTCAGTCGTTGGTTCTTGAACTTTCAAGTTTTCTGGGTTTTCTGCAACCCTAATCTCCTTCAAGAAAGTCGATTTGAGAACAGACACGATCCTATCTCCAGTAATTCTTGTTTCAAGAACGCCATTGTCAATCTTGATGCGATCAAACGCTGTGTGAAGTAGAGAAAGTAGGATTGGAGGGTCTGGAATTTTCGTGAGTTGTACAGAAAGTGGATGATGAGCGATGAAATCAATCATCAATTGAATCGAATCATCATAGTCATTTGGATCCAATGAGAAAAGTTGAGTGGTATCCCTTAGGAAAGGTTCTGTCGACATGGTAGAGGATGAACCTTTGGATGATTTCTTCTTCGTGACAATTTTAGGGTTTTTAGGAGCAGTTTGAGTGTTTTTGGTGGGAGATGAAGACGCCATTGTTGAAAGAACTTGAATGCTTGAAGAACAGTTGAGAGAAAAAGAAGAAGATGAGTTTTTTTAGAGAGCGTAACGTGTAAAAGGGTTTTCGATGGGCTTATATAGGTTCAAGAAAAGAGTGGGTCGAGTCAAAAGGTAATGATGGAATCCGGATATGGAAATGGGTCACATTAATTGAGTTGACATTTTTAGGGTGAGTTGACCTGTGGTGACAAAAGGTTTCAATGGATTGGAGTGCAAAATAGAAACCGTCACACACTGATAGGATGTTTGCTTTATGGAGACGTGCAAACGTGGAGTGAATTTTGAGGGTGAATGGATATGTATCGTCAAAAAGTAACCGTTAGGACAAAAAGAACGTTTCATCTTAAAAACCTTTGGACTTCAACATGTGTTTTAATCTCATAACAAAGTGGTTCCAGAATGTTTTTGAAAACGGTTTCTGAACATGAAGAGTCTGGGATGAAATTTAGTAGTCTTGGAACATGTGGTTTCGGAATGAAGCGTGAGTCTTGAGATGTTCCAGAGTGATTTTGAAAATTCCGGAGACGAAAGTCCGGAGTGAAATGTTAACGAAGTTCCGAAGTAAATATTTATGAGATTCCGGAATGAGTTTTGAAAAGTTCCGAAGTGGATTTTGAAAAAAAAAACTTCCGGAGTGGAATGAATTCAATACCATTCCGGAATTGAATTCCGGGATGACCTTATGAAGTAAGTTCCAAGGTGAAATTTGTACTAATGTAACTATATTGGCTATGGACATCAAATGATAGGATGAGCTGTACAACTTAGAATTCAAGTGGTGGTTAGAGAAAAAGACACTTAAAATGACCCTCTTTATTCCGAGAGGCAATAGTTCCGACATGAAAAACAATTTGGATTCAGAACTAATTCTCTTTATGATGTTTCCATAAGAGAGTGGAAGCCTCTTGAAAGAACTGAGGATCAGGCATCATCATACCCATTTTGTTCAGAATACCATTCAATTTGGTTTCGTCTAATGCCTTAGTAAATACATCAGCAATCTCATCGTCAGATGGAACAAAAATAAGTTCGATGTTACCATTTAAAACATGATCTTTAATAAAATGGTACTGTATGTCAATGTGCTTCGTCATAGAGTGTTGAATTGGATTGTGCGAAATTGCAATGGCACTTTGAGAATCACAATAGATTGGAATTTGTTGAAACCGGTAACCATAATCCAGGAGCTGAGATTTCATCCAGAGAACTTGAGAAGTGCAACTAGCAGCAGCAATGTATTCCGCTTCGGCTGTTGAAAGTGCAATGCAATTCTGTTTCTTAGATGACCAGCTGACCAAACGACCACCTAAAAATTGACAACCACCAGATGTGCTTTTTCTGTCCAATTAAAACCACCGTAGTTTGAATCGGAATATGCTTGAAGTAGGAAACTCTCATTTGCTGGGTACCAGATTCCGAGATTGTTTGTACCTTTGAGGTATCGAAATCTTTGCTTAACAGCCAAAAGATGAGACATCTTTGGATTGAATTGAAATCTGGCACACAAATATGTTGAAAACATGATATCCGAACGACTTGCTGTGAGATAGAGTAGGGATCCAATCATTCATCTGTACTTCTTTTCATCAATTGCTACACCTGAAGGGTCCGAAAAGATCTTGTGTCCGAAACCCATTGGTACCTTGGCTGAGGCACAGGTGTCCATTGAGTACCTTTTGAGGAGTTCCGAAATATACTTCTCTTGGTGAATGAAAATTCCTCTTTTGGTTTGTTTGACTTGGAGACCAAGGAAGAAGCTTAATTCCCGATTCATACTCATTTGAAATCTACTGATCATTAACTGAGCAAAGTCAGCAACCATTGATGAATTGGTGAATCCGAAAATGATGTCGTCAACATAAATTTGGACAAGCATGAGATGTTTTCCATTTGACCTTTAAAATAGAGTAGGATCAAGAATTTCTCTTTGAAAACCTGAAAGCTTGAGAAAATCGGTGAGGGTCTCGTACCAGGTGTGAGGAGCTTGCTTAAGGCCATAAACAACTTTCGGGAGTTTGTAGCAGTAGTTCGTATATGATAGATTAACAAAACCGGGAGGCTATTGAAGATACACTTCAGTATCAAGTTCACCATTTATAAAGGCACTTTTTACATCCATCTGGTAAACCTTGAAGCCTTTGTGAGCAGCATAAGCAAGAAAGATTTTGATGGCTTCAAGACGGGCAACAGGAGCTAAGGTCTCATCGTAGTCAAGCCCTTCAATCTGTGTGAATCCTTTAGCCACCAATCTTGCTTTATTCCGAATAATCACTCCTGCATCGTCCAGTTTGTTCCGAAATACCCATCTATTACCAACAATGGCATGATTCCGAGGAGGAGGGACGAGAGTCCAAACTTCATTTCTATCAAATTCTGCCAATTCTTCTTGCATGGCTGTAATCCAATCAGCATGTTCTAGTGCTTCTTTGATGGATTTGGGTTCAACCATTGAGATAAATGCCGAGAAATGACATTCATTTTGAATATTTGTTGCAGAACGAGTTTGTACACCAACGTTTTGGTTTCCAATAACTTGGTTCGGAGGATGATCCTTAGTCCAAACATGTAATCTCGGAAGTTCTTGTGCAACAGATGATCCAATATCAACAATGGGGTTGTGTTGCTCCCCCTGAATAGTTTGAATGTGTTGATGATGCTCCCCCTAAACTTCTGAACTGAATAGGTTGACGTCATCATCAGGTGGGAAATCGAAGAAATTTGCATCATCATCGATGTTGATAGGATTAGAGTCAAATTCAGCAGCTGCATCTTGAAATCCATCCACATTTGATTCAAGGGAAGGTTGACCATTCTCCCCCTCAACCTGAGAAGGTTGAAACGATTCAGAATCAAATGGAGGAAGACTGGGTGTCGGACCGAAAACATTTTGGGAGACCGGAGCATCGGATGTGGTTTGTCTTATTCGAGATTCTGAATCAAGAGCTATTTCTGAGGGTCCGAACAAGGTCTCAAAGTCAACTTCATAGATTGTTTGCTGGTTCGGACATCCTGGCGCTGGAGCATCAGACTCCATGATGTGAGTTGTAACATGGGTTGGGCAAGAATTCCGAACAAAATTGTCATCAAAGGTAACGTCAAAAATTTCTTCCAGAACACGAGTTCGTTGATTAAGAACTCGATAGGCCTTTGATTTAGCAGAGTATCCAAGAAAGATGGCTTCATCAGCTTTGGGTTGGAACTTGGTAAGCTGATCACGGTTATTCTTGATGAAGGATCTACATCCGAAAACATGAAGAAAAGAGATACTTGGCTTCCTACCATTCATTGCTTCATACGGTGTCTTATTAAGGCGTCGATTGATGATACTTCTATTTTGAGTAAAACATGTTGTAGAAACAACTTCAGCCCAAAGATAGAGTGGAAGATTTGCAAAGTTAAGCATAGATCGAGCAGCTTCAACAAGTGTTTTGTTTCGTTGTTCGACTACACCATTTTGTTGAGGAGTGTATGGAGCAAAAAAATTGTGGTCGATACCCTTTTCGGTGAGGAAGTTCTCAATGGTGGAATTGGTGAATTCCGAACCATTGTCACTTCAGATTCGCCTTACTGGGAGTTTGACGAGAACTTCAATTCCTTTGATAAAGTTGATGAGTTCGGAGGTTGTTTCTGACTTGAGCCTTAGGAAGAAGACCCAGGTGAATCTAGTAAAGTCATCCACAATCACAAGAATGTATTTTTTGTGATGCAAACTCTCTACTGTTGAGGGTCCATACAGATCAATGTGAAGAAGTTCTAAAAGCTCCAAGATTGATTTTTCAATGACGACGGGATGACCCTTTGTAACATCCGGATTCCCAGGTATCTTAAATTATGTATTTTATTGAGTTTTGGAGAGAGACTCGGCGAGTAGGCGCTCAGACTCGCCGAGTAGAGTCGCGAATCTCCATCCGGGTTAATGACTGGACTCGGCGAGTCCATACGTGGACTCGGCGAGTCCACGCTGTTTAATGAAACCCTAATTTCTCGGGTTTGGGGACTATTTAAAGGCCCTTATGGCCGCCATTTGAGGTCACCAGTCATAGAGAGAAACCCTAGAGTGCTTGAGCGTTTTGGGAGAGGAAGGAAGCCATTTTTTTGACCTTGGGAGTGTTGTTTAGCAAGAAGTAGGAGGTACTAGCCAAGAGGAAGCATAGGAGATTGCTATTCTGTGGATTTGGAGCTAAGATCTTCACATTTGAGGTAGTAATTCGACTCCCCTTCTGTTCTTATGATGATCATATGGATTTAGGGTTTCTTAGACCCTTTGTTGCTTAGATTTGAAGCCTAAATAGTCCCTTATGATGAGGAGGCTTTGGATCTGGATCCATAGAGGTCCAGAGAGCCTTATTCATTAAGCTTTTTTGAATAACAATGGAGGCTATGACCTTGAGTTATGGTATTTGGGGCTAAATCATCATATATGATCAAATAGATGTTGTATGTGCATCAAGATGGAAACTTTACATGGTTATTGGGTTTGGGAATGATAGATCTATTGGTTAGAGGACTGGATCTGACCTCAGGAAGTTGTTTGAGGATGTGCATGGAATGAACTCGCCGAGTCCATGAACAGACTCGACGAGTAGAGTCGGGTAGCCCCGCGACTCGCAATCTGTGACGACTCGTGGAGCATAGGGTTGACTCAGTGAGTCAGAGGGAATTAGAGGACTGGAGTTCAAGGCGGAACTCGCCGAGTCCATGAACAGACTCGGCGAGTTGAGTCGAGGTGGCCCCGGGATTCATGCCAGGTGTCACCCGTCGAGTAAGGGGAAAGACTCGACGTGTCATGCGAGATCAGAAAGATAGTGGGCACGTGTAGACTCGCCGAGTCGCCCAAGTGCACTCGGTGAGTCGGGTCAAAGTTTGACCGTTGACCTTTATTGACTTTTAGGGTTTGGTCAACTTTAGGGTCTTTGAGCCATGAGAGGGGTAAAATGGTCTTTTACCCTTCTGAGAGTACTAAGAGGAGGAATAGTCTAGCGTTGAGAGATGTATTGATTCAGAGTGTTTATTTCATATGATTAGGCGGAGGCTAGACCCGACTTTACAGAGTTCGAGCTTTACCGAGTTAACCGAGGTGAGTCTTCAAACTATACTTTACCTAGAGTGGTAATTAGAGCTATGAGACAGAGTATTGTGTATGTTTTTGCATGATGTGATTTCTATGTGTTATATGGTATGTATGTTACAGAGTTTTCAGAGTTAGGACCGGAAGGTCCACAGAGTTAGGGTCAGAGGACCCATAGAGTTAGGGCCAGAGGGCCCACAGAGTTATGGGACTGGGGGGTCCCACAGAGACACTTTGATCTGAGTGTCAAACAGAGTTATAGCCTCGAGTGGCTAATATGTGATATGTGTGGTATTTTGGGGAACTCACTAGGCATTTATGCTTACAGTGTTGTGTTATGTGTCTCAGGTACCAGCGAGGATCGCGGGAAGGCGCCGGCTTGATCAGTACACACGCGGGGAGATATTTTTATGATCTTGGGAGATGATGTTATGTGATACAATGGTGTTTTTATAACGATTATGAATGAAAACGTGTTTTATAAAATGTGAAAAATTGTTTTGAAAATTTGGGTGTTACAAGTTGGTATCAGAGCCTTGGTTTGAGGGATTCAGATTCATCTTCAGGCGTATCTGAACTCAAACTGAGGATTTGAGAGAAATTTTGATGACTAAAAACTTTTTAAAAGAGTAAAAAGAGTTTTGAGACAAACAAAGCAGAGCCGTGTGTACGATCAGCCAGCGCCCGAACGGTGATTTCCCAAAATACCCTTGTAATTAGTGTTATGAGATATATTATGTTATGATATATGATGAGTTATGCTATGCATGCTAGAGTAGACTAGGTATTCTTATTAGGACTAGAGTGGCCTGATATGTGATGCCTTAGTCTAGGAGTTTTGCTGCTAGGGATACTTGAGAGTGTTTAGATAGCAGCGAGGAGTTTATGAGAGAGCTGCTAGTGAGTAGCATATGGTTAAAGAGAGTAGAGTACTTGGGACTTGGGATCCAAGGAGGAGGACTTAGAGTGGATGCTGATACGGTGTGGACGGTAGTATAGGGCCCGTACTACTGAAGACACCGGAGCAGTGCGCACCCTAAGTAAGAATCCATTGGGTACTAAGGAGCAAGTAGGGTGGAGTTATCGAGTGCGAGTATACTCGAGCGAGTCCCTGATATTTATTATGTTGTATTTCAGAGACATCATGGTTGGGACACGCCACACACCAGAGAGCAGCGGTACTAGTGATGAGGAGATCCGTAGGATCATTCATGAGGAGGTGGCTGCGGCCATCAGGGCAGAGGTACCAGAGATGTTCGGGTCTATCAAGACCACACTGATAGAGATATTTGACGAGAGATACGCTGCTCTTTCTAAGGCTGCGGTTGCTGCGGCCACTGCAGCTATAGCTGCGACTAGGCCGCAGGGTGGTGATGCGTTGCTGTTTCGTGAGTTCAGCAACACAAAACCACCGGAGTTTGATGGGACCCAGGACCCGATTGCAGCGATAAGGTGGATATCAGACATTGAGGGGTGTTTCTTTACTTGCTCATCTCCAGAGCATTTGAGAGTCCGGTTCGCGTTGAACCAGCTTTGCTTGGGAGCGAAGGACTGGTGGAAGTTTGTGACGACGCACTATTCGCCTACTGAGCTTGTTGCAGTGACCTGGGAGAGGTTCACTGCTATGTTCCGAGAAGAGTACGTTCCCCAGGTGGAGAGGGAGCGTTTGGCCCAGGAGTTTTTGACCCTCAAGCAGGGTACAGAGTCTGTTACAGTGATCACCAGGATGTTCCATGAGCGGGCGATGTTCTGCCCAGAGCACGTGTCCTCCGAGCAGGCACGTATGAGCCGATATCTGAGCATTTTGAGGAGGGATATACGAGAGTTCGTGGCGAACTCGACGTACCGGACATTTGCCGAGCTTCAGGCAAATGCCCGGAAGAGGGAGATAGAGCTGGAGACTCAGGCTAGGGAGGAGGCGGAGTCTCAGGGGAGGGATCGGCGACCGGCACAGTCTCAGCCGGCAGCCAAGCGGGCCAAGCCTGCCGATTCGAGATCAGGGAGCCAGAGGGGCCGCACTTGTGGCAAGTGCGGCAAGAGTCATGATGGAGTGTGCAGAGCAGGGTCTTGCTACAAATGTGGCAAGGAGGGGCATATGGCCAAGGATTGCCCCAAGGGGTTTGCAGTCTGTTTTCACTGCAACCAGACCGGACACCGGAAGGCCGAGTGTCCACAGTTACGAGGGTCAGCTCAGGGAGCTTCTCAGGGATCTGCTCCTGCTGTTGTTCGAGCTACAGAGAGTCGGCCGGCGAAGGCTGAGGCACCGAAGGCTCGCGGGAGAGCCTTCCAGTTGACAACGGAGGAGGTCCGCGCAGCACCCGATGTGGTAGCTGGTATGTATTCTTTCCTCTATTTATTTTGAGTTTGTAGTGTTATGCTTATATTGTGATATGCGTAGGTACATTTCTTGTGTGTTCTGTACCTGCCTTGGTGTTATTTGACTCGGGTGCGAGTCGGTCTTTTGTGTCACTAGCGTTTAGTCAGCACATCAGTACCCAGCGTGAGGCGTTGAGTCGACCTCTACGAGTTTCCATAGCTGACGAGCGAGCGGTGTATGCTACTGATGTGATTCGAGGATGTGTACTCGAGATCTTCGGTGTCGAGTTTCCGATAGATCTGGTCCCGATTGCTAACGGGGACGTATGTGTCATAGTGGGCATGGATTGGTTGAGCCGTTTCGAAGCTGTGATTGACTGTGAGCGACAGTTGATGACGATACGAGACCCCGGTGGGGGAGTACTTACGGTGTACGGCGAGGGTTCCCGTTCTGGGTCAGCATTTTGTTCGGCCGCTAGAGCGAGGCAGAGTTTACAGCAGGGCTGTAGTGGGTTTGTGGCTTATGTGGTGGATACGAGAGTAGATGCAGAGAGACCGAGGTCGATCGATGAGGTCCCGATAGTGCGCGAGTTCCCAGATGTTTTCCCCGAGGAGTTGTCGGGTGTGCTTCCCGAGAGGCAGGTAGAGTTCCGTATTGATTTGGTTCCGGGGGCAGCGCCTATCGCCAAGGCGCCCTATCGCCTTGCACCACCAGAGATGCAGGAGTTATCCTCGCAGCTTCAGGAGCTGCTGGGGAAGGGGTTTATACGGCCGAGTAGCTCGCCGTGGGGAGCGCCGATCCTTTTTGTCAAGAAAAAGGATGGTTCACACCGTATGTGCATTGATTACCGGGAGCTGCTCAAACTGACGGTCAAGAACCGTTACCCCTTACCGAGGATCGACGATTTATTCGATCAGTTGCATGGAGCGTCTTGGTTTTCCAAGATCGACTTGAGGTCTGGATATCATCAGATGAGAGTACGAGATGAGGATATCCAGAAGACAGCGTTCAGGACTCGTTACGGGCATTACGAGTTCGTGGTGATGCCTTTCGGGCTCACCAATGCACCGACGGCATTCATGGATCTCATGAACAGAGTATGTAGACCGATGTTGGACCGTTCGGTGATCGTGTTCATCGATGATATACTGGTGTATTCGAGATCCAGAGAGCAGCATGAGGAGCATTTGAGAGAGTTACTTGGAGTTTTGAGATCGGAGAGGCTTTATGCCAAATTCTCCAAGTGTGATTTCTGGTTACGAGAGGTCCAGTTCCTAGGGCACCTCGTTAACCAGAATGGGATATTGGTTGACCCGGCCAAGATTGAGGCGGTTATGAGTTGGGAGGTGCCGAGATCCCCCACCGAGATCAGGAGTTTCTTAGGGTTGGCTGGTTATTATCGGAGATTTATCAGGGATTTCTCCAAGATCGCCGTGCCACTCACCAGGTTGACCCGGAAGGGTGTTGCTTTTTCATGGGGACCAGAGCAGCAGGCCTCCTTCGAGACACTTCACCAGAGACTGTGCGAAGCCCCAGTGTTAGCCCTTCCGGAGGGGATGGAGGACTTTGTGGTGTATTGTGACGCATCAATATCAGGGCTGGGAGCGGTGCTGATGCAGAGAGGGCATGTGATAGCATACGCATCGAGGCAGCTGAAGCCTCACGAGACGAGGTATCCCACCCACGATCTGGAGTTGGGGGCTGTAGTGTTCGCCCTCAAGATCTGGCGTCACTATCTGTATGGGGTTCGGTGTACCATATACACGGACCACAAGAGCTTGAAGTACTTGATGGATCAACCCAACCTGAATATGCGCCAAAGGAGATGGTTGGACGTGGTAAAGGATTACGATTGTGAGATCCTGTACCACCCGGGCAAGGCTAACGTTGTAGCCGATGCCCTGAGTCGTAGGGCGGAGAGCGCCCCGATACGGGACGTTTGTATGAGATTGACAGTGATGACTCCGGTGTTGGACACCATCCGAGGGGCCCAGGCTGAGGCCGTGAGACCGGAGAACCGCAAGAGAGAGCGGGTTATCAGATATGTATCGGAGTTTGTTACCGATAGCAGAGGGCTTATGACCTTCCAGGGTCGGATCTAGGTGCCATTTGTGGGCGGGGCACGTACCATATTGATGGAGGAGGCACACCGATCGATGTTTTCGATCCATCCCGGGGCCACTAAGATGTATTTGGACCTGAGAAGAGATTATTGGTGGCCCTGTATGAAGAGGGATGTAGCATGGGTTGTTGAGAGGTGCTTGACCTGTCGCAGGGTTAAGGCCGAGCACCAGAGGCCGCATGGTAAGTTGCAGCCGTTGGAGGTTCCCGAGTGGAAGTGGGAACAGATTACCATGGATTTTATCACCAAATTGCCAAGGACTACGAGGGGCGTTGATGCAATTTAGGTGATTGTGGACAGGTTGACGAAGAGTGCTCACTTCCTTGCTATCAGTGAGAGCTCCTACGCTGAGAGGTTGGCAGAGTTGTACGTGACGGAGGTGGTATCACGGCATGGAGTGCCGATCTCGATCGTCTCAGATCGAGATGTGCGTTTCACTTCCAGATTCTGGAAGAAGTTTCATGAGGAGTTGGGTACGAGGCTACATTTTAGTACCGCATACCACCCCCAGACAGATGGGCAGAGTGAGCGGACAATTCAGACGCTCGAGGACATGCTTCGGGCATGTGTGTTGGATTTCGGAGGGAGTTGGGACACATACTTGCCCTTGGCTGAGTTTTCCTATAACAACAGCCATCATTCGAGCATCGGTATGCCACCCTTTGAGCTGTTGTATGGGAGGAGGTGTCGGACTCCTATTTGCTGGGGTGAGGTCGGGCAGCGTGTGATGGGTGGTACAGAGATAGTACTTCGGACGACTGAGCAGATTCAGCAGGTCAGACAGAGGTTGTTGACCGCTCAGAGCCGCCAGAAGAGTTATGCGGGCAGACGTCGCTCGGGGCTTGAGTTCCAGGTTGGTGATTTAGTACTCCTGAAGGTATCTCCTTGGAAGGGAGTGATCCGATTCAGGAAGAGGGGTAAGTTGGGACCTAGGTATATTGGTCCTTTCAGGGTGACTGCTAGGGTGGGCAGGGTAGCGTATCGTTTGGAGCTACCTACGGAGTTGAGCCAGATTCACGATACCTTCCACGTGTCTCAGTTGAGGAAGTGTATCGCTGATGAGTCGGCAGTGGTTCCGTTAGAGGACATTCAGGTGGATGCGAGCCTGAATTATGTTGAGAGACCGGTTGCGATTGTGGATCGAAGGATCAAGACTTTGAGAAACAAGGAGGTGCCATTGGTTCAAGTCCAGTGGAAACATCGGAAGGGTTCTGAAATGACCTGGGAGCCGGAGTTAGAGATGCGCGAGCAGTATCCAGAGTTATTTGTGGAGTGAGACTTCGAGGGCGAAGTCTGATTCTAGTGGGGGAGAATTGTAACATCCGAATTCCCAGGTATCTTAAATTATGTATTTTATTGAGTTTTGGAGAGAGACTCGGCGAGTAGGCGCTCAGACTCGCCGAGTAGAGTCGCGAATCTCCATCCGGGTTAATGACTGGACTCGGCGAGTCCATACGTGGACTCGGCGAGTCCACGCTGTTTAATGAAACCCTAATTTCTCGGGTTTGGGGACTATTTAAAGGCCCTTATGGCCGCCATTTGAGGTCACCAGTCACAGAGAGAAACCCTAAAGTGCTTGAGCGTTTTGGGAGAGGAAGGAAGCCATTTTTTTGACCTTGGGAGTGTTGTTTAGCAAGAAGAAGGAGGTACTAGCCAAGAGGAAGCATAGGAGATTGCTATTCTGTGGATTTGGAGCTAAGATCTTCACATTTGAGGTAGTAATTCGACTCCCCTTCTGTTCTTATGATGATCATATGGATTTAGGGTTTCTTAGACCCTTTGTTGCTTAGATTTGAAGCCTAAATAGTCCCTTATGATGAGGAGGCTTTGGATCTGGATCCATAGAGGTCCAGAGAGCCTTATTCATTAAGCTTTTTTGAATAACAATGGAGGCTATGACCTTGAGTTATGGTATTTGGGGCTAAATCATCATCTATGATCAAATAGATGTTGTATGTGCATCAAGATGGAAACTTTACATGGTTATTGGGTTTGGGAATGATAGATCTATTGGTTAGAGGACTGGATCTGACCTTAGGAAGTTGTTTGAGGATGTGCATGGAATGAACTCGCCGAGTCCATGAACGGACTCGACGAGTAGAGTCGGGTAGCCCCACGACTCGCAATCTGTGACGACTCGTGGAGCATAGGGTTGGCTCAGTGAGTCGGAGGGAATTAGAGGACTGGAGTTCAAGGCGGAACTCGCCGAGTCCATGAACAGACTCGGCGAGTTGAGTCGGGGTGGCCCCGCGATTCATGCCAGGTGTCACCCGTCGAGTAAGGGGAAAGACTCGACGTGTCATGCGAGATCATAAAGATAGTGGGCACGTGTAGACTCGCCGAGTCGCCCAAGTGCACTCGGCGAGTCGGGTCAAAGTTTGACCGTTGACCTTTATTGACTTTTAGGGTTTGGTCAACTTTAGGGGCTTTGAGCCATGAGAGGGGTAAAATGGTCTTTTACCATTCTGAGAGTACTAAGAGGAGGAATAGTCTAGCCTTGAGAGATGTATTGATTCAGAGTGTTTATTTCATATGATTAGGCGGAGGCTAGACCCGACTTTACAGAGTTCGAGCTTTACCGAGTTAACCGAGGTGAGTCTTCTCACTATACTTTACCTAGAGTGGTAATTAGAGCTATGAGACAGAGTATTGTGTATGTTTTTGCATGATGTGATTTCTATGTGTTATATGGTATGTATGTTACAGAGTTTTCAGAGTTAGGAACGGAAGGTCCACAGAGTTAGGGTCAGAGGACCCATAGAGTTAGGGCCAGAGGGCCCACAGAGTTATGGGACTGGGGGGTCCCACAGAGACACTTTGATCTGAGTGTCAAACAGAGTTATAGCCTCGAGTGGCTAATATGTGATATGTGTGGTATTTTGGGGAACTCACTAGGCATTTATGCTTACAGTGTTGTGTTATGTGTCTCAGGTACCAGCGAGGATCGCGGGAAGGCGCCGACTTGATCAGTACATACGCAGGGAGATATTTTTATGATCTTGGGAGATGATGTTATGTGATACAATGGTGTTTTTATAACGATTATGAATGAAAACGTGTTTTATAAAATGTGAAAAATTGTTTTGAAAATTTGGGTGTTACACCCTTCTTTGACTGCTTTCCACACTCACATGCAGCACATAAATTTTCATTTTCGAACTTGAGGAGTGGAAAACCTCTGATCATTTTACCGGAAACAAGATCATTCATATATCTAAAGTTTAGGTGAGCAATTCTCCTATGCCATAACCAACTGACGTCAGGAATAACTTTTGAGAGTAAGCAGAGTTGGGGCTTGCCAATGATCATGTTGATGTCCAGAGGATACATGTTCTTGTTGCGACTCGACTTGATCAAGCATTCCTTTCGATCTTCGGACATGACGTAGCTGTGTTTCTTGCAGAATTCAACTCGACGATTTGCATCAGTGAGTTGAGCCACACTTATCAAATTATGCTTCAAGTCAGCTATATATGCCACATTTGAAATGGAGAAGTTGCCATTGGTAAGTATGCCATAACCTCGGATCTGAGAATTGGAGTTGTTGCCATACGTCACATAGCTAACATTTGGTGAAAGTTTGAGATCTCGTAGAAAGTCCTTCTGCCCCGTCATGTGCATAGAGCAAGCACTATTAATATACCATATTGTTTCTTGCTCCGAAGCATAGAGTGCCTGCAAAGTTAGTGAGTTGTGGAGTTTTTAGGATCCGAGTTAGCTTTTGGGACAAAGGCACGAGTCTTAGGCTTCGGTTGTGACTTTTGAGCAACATATGGTTTGGAAGGTTTGTTCCTAGATTCCTTAGGAAACAAACAGAAGGCCATGGTTCTTTCATCTATCCAATAGTCATACTCAATAACATGAGGATTCGGAACAACTTTCTTCGGACATTCAACTTCCGGAGTAGTGAGAATCACTATGTCTCTCGGAGTTGTAGTTTCATCATTGTGATTTTTAACTTTCCAAACAATATTTTGTTTTGAAGATTTTGGAGAGACTGTTTTCTTAACAACTTTTGTTTTGGTTGATGGTGCATTTGGTTTTGAAAGCTGTTGAGGTTTGAAAATTGTACCATCAGCTTTGGCTATGAAAACGGATGAAACAGTCCGATGAGAGTTGGTTCGGACAGATGTAGTGCTTACAATAGACTTTTTCGGGGTGGGACTAACCACTTTCTTTTTTTCTATAGGACAGGGAGGATTGGAAGGTCTCTTGAGAATCTTAGTGGGTATGAAAGTGTTTTGACTCCTAGTTGATGAATGAGTATTCCGAGGTACACCTTTTTTGGAGTTCTCAAGGAATCTAGAATTTTGTCTCGACTTAACTCCCTTTTTGTGAGCATTTCGGGCTTATCCCTTAGGATCGACAATATCTTTCCTATTCAACATGGGTTTTCTTTTGGAGTGAGGCGAAGATTTGGAGGTTTGTCCCAATGAAGGATTGTTGAACACAGGCTTAATTGGAACTAGTTTTGTTTTGGAAATCACTTGAGGTTCAGACTCACATGAGATTGACTCTTCAACGTCACTATTTAAAGATGCCCAAACGCACTCAGAGAGTTTAGGTCCAGTTGTCTCCAGAAAAATTTCATCAACAACACAGTTGTTAGGAGGACTGTGGTTCGGATTTTGAACGACATAGCTTGGAATACTAGAGTGGGGTTCCGAGGTCCGATTCAGGTCCAGGTTTGTCAGAGGCGAAAATGCCTGGAATCGGGACACTTGACAACTATAGGCTTAAATTCAGGAATTAGTGATGCAAATTGGTCAGAAGTCTCAGGAAGGGGTGACAAAGGCGAGACAGGGGTGTCCGAATGTTTGATGTTCGGAACGTCTCCTATAAAAGTTAGGTTTTGTAACTCCTTCAAGGGACGAACAATAGGTTTCGGAAACTCGCTTCCGAGACCAGGTGCTTTTGACCAAGGATGATGAAAATTGTGAGTCATCCATTCATTTTCTTCAAGAATATCTATGGAATGGTGCATATCATCTATTTTAGCATTGAGACGTTTGTTATCAGAAATTAAAACATTTCTTTCAGAATAAGTGATTTCACATTTGTCTTTAAGAATGATACATTCATCTTGTGACATTACAAGCGCTCGTTCTAAAGACTCTATTTTCAACTTCTTATCCTCAAAACGTAATCTAAAACGACTTAATTCACTTTCCTTCTCCTCATTGGCTTCAATGGCTGACTCGTAGGCTTTGTAAATGGTGTTCATATCTGATTGGATCTGGGTTAGATACGGTTCACAAAGAGATAAGTCAAAATTATTATTAGTAATCATAGATTTTACCTGTTGAACGATGATTCTACCGGGTGGATCGTTGGTAGCCATGTAGCTGTAGTTTGGTTCAGTATCTTCATCATCTCTTTCGGAACCAGATGACCAGTAGCCTTCATCACATTCAATTTCTTTTTGATCAATAAGATACATGTTTCTGCCAGTGGTTACGCCATCATCATCTCTAGACGACGAATACCCTTCCACATCCCTTGATATAGTTGTAACAAAAGCCTTTTCACTTTCTGTCATTTCTTGAGCTCGACGTGCATAGTAAGCAGAGTCCTTGATCTTGGGTTTCTGTGGGACTTCGGCTAAGCAATCTTTGGCAAAGTGGTTTGCATGACCATATTTGTGACATGCAATCTTAGGTTTTTCAGACTTCAGAATCTGTGGAGGTTCCGAGGTGTGATTCGGAGTAGGAAGGTTAGGCTTGTAGGCTGGTGGGTTTTCAGAGGGTTTGTTGAATGATTGATGATTATTTTGGTGAGGATCTTGGAAACGGTTGTTTTGGTGAGAAGTTTGGAAGCGATTGTTGTGAGGCTTGTTGAAAGGACGGTTGTATCTCATGGAAAGTAGGGCAAACTCTTGTTGGAAACGTAGTTCAGAGTCCATTTCTTCAGGGCTAAGATCACCCATAGATTGATAGTTGGAGTTTGTGAGAGCAGGAACGGTTGGAGGTGAGGGTTGAACAGGAGGGATATAAGGAACAACAACAGTGAGGGGGTCCGAAACGGTTAGGTTTGAGGTTTGTGGATCATAGGAACTGACTAGAGCTAGATGACCTCCAGTGAGTTTGCATAGAGTTTGTGCAACATTTGACTCATGACCTTGAAGCTCATTTAATAGTTGATAGAGCTTGAGCTTTTTCAGAGACCCATTGCTCTGAAGACATGATTTCACATTTCCCCATCCCTTTACAAGACTGTTAATAAACTTGAGATTGTACTCAAGTGGAGTTCTTACTATCACATGAGCTGTCATGTTGTTGACGATGATTCGGTATCTGTTTGAGGCCGAGGCAATAGATTCACCAGGTGTTGTGATTAAAGTGTCGAACTCATTAACAACCGAGGTTAGACGCTTATCCTTCATGTTCTCTGACACTTCGAACAAATCTTGAAGTGTGTCCTAAATCTCTTTTGAGGACTTGCACAGTTTGATGTGCTCAAAAAGAGAAGGTGGAACACCACACACCATTTCTGAAAAGGCAAGTTGATCAGCATGCAACTTTTCAAGATCATCGGCAGTGATAGGTGCTTGTGGTTGTTGATCCTGTCCTAAGAGAGTTGCAGCATCATCTGTAACAATGGTTCGAATTAGAACATGGGGACCTTCTTTAACGGATCTCCAGATAGATTCACCTTTTTCTTTTCCAAGTAAAAATCTTTCATTCTGACTTTCCAGTGATCATATTCTTCAACAACTAGCAGTGGGGCACGTGTCGGGCAACCCACACTATTTGCTATTTGCATTGAGTACATTTGTTGAGAATTAGAAGCAGCCATTGAAGTTAAGATATCTTGAGCAAAAGTGGTATATAGAAGAACTTTTATCCTGAACACATAAATGATCGAAATACCAAGGTAATCTCGAATCAACTATAATATGTTCTTATGGATTCAAAGGACAACCACTCAAGCTTTGATACCAATTGTGAGAACAAGGATCTGATTGCGCAGGGACAAGGCTCGAAAACTCAAACCTTGAGTTAGTGCTTAAGATCAATGTCTGCTTCAGATTAATAGTTCCAGTCAAGTCTGGCAAGACCAGTCAAGACTGAATATAAGAATCAACAAAGTACTTCAAGTATTAAATATAAGACTATGAATATGATCAAGTAAAGACAATAAATGAACACAAGGAATGTTTGAAAGAATGATTTGAGAGAAAGGTGAAAGTGAAGTAAATGTGAAAATATCTATCTTTGGTGGAACAATCCGTCGTTTGGTTTTGTCATTGAATGCTCCTTAAATAGGAGAATAAGTTACATCGTACTAACCATAAACATACATAGGACCGGATAATAGAGTTACTGCTAACACTCTGATTATCTAAGTTGACAAAAGAGACTAAGTCCTACGATACGTTACATCAAGCTAAATGACAAAAGTAATTAATACAGACGGACAAACAGTTTCGAAAATGCACCATCTCGGAACATCAATCATTTGAACACCATCTTCATTCCGAACATCAATCTGACTCCAGACCACAAGTTGACTCCGGAACACCATTCTCATCTGACTTGACTGACTTCAGAACATCAAAAGGTTGACGATTGCTAGAGGTTCACTTTCAGGTTCCAACTCTTCTAAATAATCTTCCATCAAAAATCAAAAAGTCATTTTTTGACGCTCATTGTCTCTAAATTGACTAGCCCGAATCTGCGGACGTTACACAAAACATATGAATCCTCCTGAAAAATTATGTACACCAAGATGCACGCATATCAAATATAAGAAAACTACCCCCCCCCCCCCCCCCAAAAAAAAAATAATAAACAAATAAATAAATAAATAAATAAATAATAATTATAATAATAATAATAAAATAAAAATAAAATAAAACATAGAAATTGTCACCGGGACCAATTTTATTAAAAGGACCATGAACAAAATTGTAAGGGTTAATGTCATAAAAACCCTCAAGTTTTTAGGGTTTTGTCGGTTTTGCCCAAAGTTGAAATTTATGTCCGTTTTTACCCAAACATTTTCGAAAAAATGTTCGGTTTTACCCTTTTACCGGTGATAACAGGTTTTTCAAGTTACCATTATATTAAATTCGCAAAAAAACCCTTAAGTTTACCATTTTTTTGCGTTTTTACCCTTAACTTTATAATTTTTTTACACTTTTAACCTAAGTATATTTTTTTCATAATATACATATTCATGCAGAAAAATCATATTTATATACGAAAAAATATTTAATTAAATATTGTATTTATATTTTTTTAATGTTATATATATATATATATATATATATATATATATATATATATTTGTTTGTTTGTGTGTATTTGTGTTTTTGCATGGTTATACCATGTAAAAAGATAAATAATATTTTTAGAATTATGAATATGTGCTTTATAGATATAGTTTTTAGAAGTATAAATACATATTTTTACATTTTTATATATTAATATGTATCTATACTTCTAAAAATATATTTATACTTTAAAAAAAACATATATCAAAATACATATTTACACTTGTATATACTTATATAAACATGTTTATGAATGAACAAGTTTTTTTTATTGATATGTATATTTTTAAATGCATAAAAATACATATATATAGTTCTAAAAACATATTAATTTGTTTTTTTTACATCTTAAATGGTTTATCCAAGAAAAAAAAACTCATACACACACAGACATATATATATATATATATATATATATATATATATATATATATATATATAAAGAATTAACATTAAAAAATGTAAATACAATATTTAATTAAATTTTTTTCATTTATAAATATGATTTTTCTGCTTGAATACGTATGATATGAAAAAAAAAATACATAGGGTAAAAGTGTTAAAAAATTATAAACTTAATGGTAAAAACGTAAAAAAACTGTAAACTTAAGGGTTTTTTTGCGAAGTTAATATAATGGTAACCTGTTATCACCGGTAAAAGGGTAAAACCGAACATTTTTTAGAAAATGTTAGGGTAAAAACGGACATAAAATTCAACTTTGGGCAAAACCGACAAAACCCTGAAAACTTGAGGGTTTTTATGACATTAGCCCAAATTGTAATTATACCAATCATTCCATTCAAGAGAGTGTACCCTTGCTGTGACCCAAAAAAATGAATTTGATTTGATTTCTTGTAACATGAAAGAGACTGGTGGAGTTTCTATTATTGGAGATCTTTTCGTTTCTCGCCTTTTATATGCACCAATACGTAGAATAGAAAATTAACATCAACACTTTTTTATGAGCCATTGATATAAACAATGTATTCGAGATTTCAAGGTTCTCTATAATAGTCGAGGAAGGAGATGGTAATTTGCACCGAGTCCTTATAAAATTTCAAACTAACATCACGAAGTTACAAGACCCAAAATGTAATATGTTGATTCATATTCCAGCCCACGATGAACTCATAAGCTGGAATCTATGTTTACACCTCATCGAACTAGTGCCAATTTGGTTGGAAATTTGTTAAGTGTTGCTCTCCAAGTAAAAAAAAATTGATTTTAATTGGCACCCAATTAATCCATTGATGTATGTACACCTCATATGTAAACATTCTAGATTCGATGACGCGAGTTAAAGTGTTCACCATAAAGACCCCAGATGCATCACCCAACCATACAATTTTGTCTAGATATCTATCAATCTGAATTTGATTAATAATATTTAAACATTGGGAAAGATGAATGTGAAGAGAACAACCGATCATATCTCTATGAAACTTGCTATAATGACATGTCATGTCATAGGATTAATTATATGTAGTATAATGGATATGATATTTATTCATAACTTAAGGATCAGTTTATTGTGGTTCTAATACTTTTCATAAGGTGTAAATGATCAATTAAACACACATTAAAAGAAAGATGTAAGTTTTATGGATATATGATCAGTAGTTCTCTTCACATCTTAATCGTTCTTATTTATTATCATATATGTAATTCCATCCATCAAGATCATCACTAAGACACCGTTACGAGAAGTAAAAGAATTATAATATCAAGTCAATCATCTTCAATATCATTGGGATATCATCTTCTAGTATTCTTCAAATAATCCAGGATTCTTCATGTATATGCATAAATTGATCCTGTGATTATGCCTATAAATACAACATTTGGTATGAGAACGTCGTTAAGTTTTATGTATGCTTGATTATGATTCTAATTCTCATTTGATACATATCATCACTCTAATAAGGAGAAGTTTTATAGTTGTCCATAATCGTGTAATTAAGCCAAGGATTTTTAAGGTTTTCATACTGCTTTGAAAGGAGAAGCAATAGATGGCCTAAATTTACTTATCTTGGTTTAGTTTTATTTTGATCCGTCAGGATCATAATGGATCAAATAAATAAATAAATAAATAGACGGTCATGAATAACATAGTTTAATTATTTGTTGTATCATGATATAATTTTACAGTAACAATATATGATTACTTCTGTCATCTGTTTTGTGTATCTTATTCGCTTTAAAGAACTTTTCATCTCTGTTCATTTGTGGCTCATGACGTATAAAATTTTCCTTTCTCTAATTACATTAAGTAGGCTCATAGCTGCCAATTAAAACGTGAAGAATGAACAACTAAAATGGGGATGTCGCTGATGTTTAGGGTTTATATTAGTATTTTCAAATTGATTGTCCATTAAAATTTAAAGTGGTTAACCTTATGGGCCTCATGTTCTTTCTTCTTAATGCAAGGTTTGGATTTAAAAAAAAAAGGATAATGACTAAAAAAACATTATATTTTTGCAAAAATTCGATTTAACCATCAACTTTTAATAAGTTCCACAAAAACCATCAATTTTTGGTAAAACATTTCAGCACTGCCACTGTTACCTATTAGAATTAGTTTTAATTACGAAAAAAACACTATATTTTTCCAAAGTTCGGTTTAACAACCTATTTATGGGTGATTTTTTTAGCATAAAATGAAAATTGATGGTTTTTTAAACACAAACGCAAATCGTAGTGGTCGTGATATAAATTTTATGCAAAAATGAAACATTTTTTAGCACAAATAAAAATTGTATGGTTAAACCGAAAAAAATGATAAAATATAGTGTTTTTTTGTCATTATTACTTAAAAAAAAAGTTATATATATACGAATGATTTTTTTTTTTGGTTTGAAATTTTGTGGTACTTACGTAACTTTATTTTCAATGCGATCATCTATGGTTTCAAATGAGATTGTGATGAAGTAACTTATGTCTGCTTATTTATTTGATTATTATTAATACAATTGATGATACGTACATATGTTAACAATTAATAATCGGCTCACCGTCATTACCAATTTACCATGAAGACCATTATATATGATTCCTTAAAGATATAAATTGGGTTATACAAGTCTATTCTTGAATTCTTCCTATAATTATTAGGGTCCCTAATTATTAATAGAATCAATACAGTAATTTACCTTAAAACTATCAAGATGCTCTATGACAATTTATGAGCATGTTACGATGGATAAAAAATATTGGTTAATACTTCATGAATTATTTGTTTGTCTATAATTCATAAATTAAGTTGATTAATTTAATATCAAGGAATAAATTAGGGATCTACATATGGTCTCTCGATAGACTGTTCCGGATAGACTAGGTTGGTCTCTCGATATTTCTGACTCTTTCTCAGTTTCGTCAGTTCGTTGTGCTTTAGATAGTGGCTTGGTCACATCGGGAGATATGGTTACTAGATGGAATAATTAGGTCCCCATCAAACTCAATATTCTACTTTGGAGAATTCAGTTAAATAGTATTCCTATGAGAGAGAGATTATCTTCCAAAGACATTATAGTGTCTTCAATTATGTGCCCGGTTTGTTCTTGTGTAATGGAGACTATTGAAAATATTTTTACTGGTTGTTCTGAGTTGATTGGTATTTGGGCCATAATTTCTATTTGGTGGGATGTTTGTCTTCCAGCTCAGATTTCAATGTAGTCGCTATTTACTTGGTCGGATGATGTCATTTTGCGGAGGGGTCAACGGAAGGTGTTTGATGCAGTCATTTTAACAACTTTTTGGTGCATTTGGAATTTTCGAAATACCTCAATTTTTGGGACAATTCTCCCAAAGAAATCTTTTCTTTTTAATGAAGTCATACAAAAGTCTATTTTGTTGGGTTTCTAATAGATGTAGTAAAGTTAAGTTACAATGGAATGAGTGACTTCATAACCCCTCTTTAGCTACTATTGTGATGTAATTCTTTTTCTAGCTTCTTGATAGTTTTAATATATTTCTGCCGTTCCAAAAAAATAATAATAATAATAATAACCACAACATGCTAAATTAGATGCCATTAAAATATAATGCTACTAATGGGTGCAATTTTGATGTTAGCTCAAGTGACTGGACAAAAAAAATGTTATTTAAGTTTCGACATTGGAGTTGATAATTAAAACACCACATTAAACAATTGTTTGATTTATTGTTCAATGAACCCGAAGGATAATTGAATAATGATTCATACAACGAATTTTTAGCATAATATGCATAAATTTCGTATATCTGCTCAAAGATGATTGCAATATATATGTAGCATATTATGATTTTAAGACTTCATTATATCCGATTGTTGGTATAGCGAAATTGAAACTAATAACTAGATAAGGTGTCTATAAAACCTATCATTTTGGTGTTAATGATAGATATACTGGTATGCTTTATTTTTGTCATCCCATTATTTTGTTACCCTATTGAATATCACTTTAAAGCATAAAAAGAGGGTTAGGTTCAAGTGTGACAACCCGAAATTTCTATTTGTACAAACCCTGTAGTAAAGCAATACAAATACTAGTCAAGTTCATTTCTGCTAATTTTTAGCCGGTTTAAAGTCCGTTTGGGTGTTTTTAATGTAAATTCGTCAAACGAACAAATAAAAGGAAGTATCTTCTAGGAGTGATGCGTAACAAATAAACATTTCACACCATAACAAGGTGATTACGGCCAAACTTTGGGAGTTTGGGCCGTAAACTCCTCTTGGCCGTGAACTCATGCTTAAGGCATGAGTTTACTCCTCATTTCCTCACTTCTCACTTCCAAGCTCAAGAACACCCACATTTCTCTCTCAAGTATCATAACATATTTCTTCCAATCTTCCAAAAAAAGTAAGTGTTTCTTCTCTTGATTTGTTGTTATAACACTTTATCTAGTAGTTATACATGATTTCATCCATGAAATCTTGTCTTTTTCATAGATCTTCAAGTGTTCTTCAAAACACCAAGAACACCAAGAACACACACTAGTGTTCTTGGACCTTAAACACTCTTACAAGCTTCCTATAAGTAAGTACACTCCTCCTAACTAGTTATTTACTTAGAATGCTTGTTAAACCATTGAAAAATATCAAGAATACCTAAGAACACATGGGTTTACGGCCAAGGCAATCTCCTTGGACCGTAAACACCATAAGGTGGTGCATATGTGCCACCATTACCTTTTAGGGCTTGGATGTTGGACTAGAACCTTGCATGTATGAGCTAAAGACCTTAAACCACGAAATGGTAGGAGTTACCATGGGTTTACGACCGTAAACCCACTAGGACCGTAAACCCTAAACCGTAAACTCCATGGGAGTTGGTCCATGAACCGTAAACCCTAATAAGGGGGCCATTACGAGCCCTAGTCCCTTCTAAAGCATTGGAACCAAGTCTAGATCACTTCTTTGAGGAGTATAGCACCTTAAACAAGCAAAAGAAGCAAGCACACATGAGTTTACGGTCGTAAACTCATGGGGTTATGACCATGGGCCGTAAACTCTAAAAGTTGGTGCAAATTGTGCCACTATTACTTCCTAAGGCTTGGACTTGATCATAGGATGCTTAACCTTGACTTGTAAGACCCTAAAACACACAATAGTACTAATTACCATGAGTTTACGGCCGTAAACTCATGGGGGAAATGACCATAAACCGTAAACTCATGTGGTGTTACCACATGGGCAGTGAACTCCAATGTGAGGCCATACTCTCTTTAGATGCAACCCCTTGATACTCCTAGCACTTGAATCAAAGTGTTATCCATGTTTTAGGGTGTCCTTACTTGCTTAATTAGTTGTTAAATGACTAATTAGATACATATATGTGTCATTACATGTTAAATAGGATTTGTGTGTGTGTTCAAGTCTTCACTTGACACTTAGCATCCTGTCTGACACTTCCATCCAAACCACTCACTACAGGTGAGTTCATACCCCTTAATCAACCTTTGAAATGATTTTAAATGCTTTTATGGGGGGGGGGAATACAAGTTGAAATATTCTAGTTATTTCTTTAATCACATGTGATTAATGACTAGAATAAACAGAAAGATTTACTACTACTTTCAAGTTACTATCAAAATTATGGTTTTCAAGCGTTTCAAAACCTTTTATTAAACTTTTAGATACTAAAAATGTTTCCAAACTCTTTTAAACTTGCATTGTTTTCAAACTCATATCTACACTAATATATTTATATAAGTAAGACTTGAAGGACTTAGGACTGATAGCTCACCTTATTTCCTGTTCCTTGTTTGGTTGTGGACTTAGGATATCCTGTTATTTGTCCGAAAGTCGTTGAACTCTTAGTTATATATCATATATATATATATATATATATATATATATATATATATGTGTGTGTGTGTGTGTGTGTGTGTTGGATATAAAAGCTTTCACTTCAGTTCAATGCCTTGTGTAACGAAGGCATACAAACCACATTACTATTTAACTATAATAGGTATAGTTAAGGGATTACTACGCGCTACTACTATTACAAAGATACATACAAGAGTCGGTACATTTACGAGTCGCTACATGAGTACTACAGTGAGAAACAAAAGATACAATACACTATACAAGAGAACATACTATACACTATACAGGAACATACTATATACTAGTAAAGAGAAAACATCACTACACTATGACATATTATACAACCTTTTGAATACTATAAACCGAATGTGACATGCTACTTCTCGATACGACACTTCATCGTGGTATCACTTTGTAACCAGAGTCTCCTGGAGGGAGAGTGGGCATTATGTGTATGGATCTATATGGGACAGACACTCCCACATCCCGACTGCTAGCTACAATCCCAGCCGATAAGGCCAAGGGGTGACAGAATGTTACCTCACTACATACGACCTGGAGGGTCATCAGCTATTCAGCCGTCGATCAGCATGGTTACATACGATTTCACATTCAAACCTTTAATTAACCAATTAAGAATTAAAGGCAAAATAGACTCTCCGAGGCGTATTGTTCATTTAATACTACCTGGAGTCTATATTTTCATTACCTTAGACTCCCCGAGGTGTACTGTACATTTAGTACTACCTAGAGTCTGTAATCACCTTTCAGGAAAAACATTATTTTCCCTTAATACACTTATCTTGTAATCACCTTTCAGGAGTGAAGTCTAAAACTATATTTACATACTGATAGTTTCACTGGGGAAAACTCTTACTATTACGAAAGAACAAACATACAAACAAACGGGTCTTGGTAGAAGACTACATTTTTACTGGAAAATATAGGATTTTCTAGGGAGTATACTATTTACAAACATTTGAAATCAGTTACTACATTAAGTTGTTACAAACATTTTCATACAAGCAATGACACTAAATACTTATGAACTCACCAGCTTTATGCTGATAAACTCTTTCAAAATAACTTGTATTCTCAGGTCATCAGTAGACAGGTACCGATGAAGCTTTTGAGAAGATAGAGCACATACAAGACTCATCTTTTATTTTGATTATACTTTTGGGTGTCTTACAAACTATACAGAACACGCTTGTATTACAATTATTATATTAATGCAATGGATGTTGTTGCTTGTCTTTACTATTATGCATTGTTATGATACTGTACATGACGTCCTCCACCCCAGAACGTTTCCGCCGTTCCGGTTTTGGGGTGTGACAGATTGGTACCAGAGCATTGTTTATAGTGAATCAAGTATATCAACCCATAAAAGATATACAAACTATAAACGCAACAGGATTAAAACACTCTGACCAAGAATATATACTTTTAAATAATAAAATATTTAACTAAGTATATATATACACCTATTCATACCAAGGTCAGTATCATACTAGAACCAAACAAAAGTATTACGATTGTTGAACAACACAATTAGGCTTAGAGACATATAGTCAAACCTATGGGGATATAGCCTGATCAACTATATTTTTCTGAGGAGTGACTAGCATGTACCTAAGAATGATTGTAGTGTTGCAACAAGTCTAAAAACTTACCAACACTACTACAACAAGAACATTAGAACAGAGCTTAAACCTAAAATACTATAGGAGTATTTTGTGTTACTATAATTACTTAGGTGCCAACTAAAAGGATCTTCATTAGTACGTCAATTAACTATTCTTTTCCCCTATTCTCGCGTAGATAACATGGATGGCTTCCATCTCCCCGGCGATCCGTATTATCCCAACCAAGGCATTGGTGGATGGCTTGATGATGAGCCAGAAGATGATCACCCAATCCCTTTGGATGATCACCTCGCAGAAGTCATGGAACTCCGAGTGCATCAGAGGGCGCATGAACGACATCTTCAGGAAGTTTTACGTCAACTGGGAGACCTTAGGGTTCGCCCAAGGGGTACCCGTCGCCAGTAGAAGATGTCGACTCATCTTTCTCTTTTGGTTAAGGAATAGCCTTCTTTTCTGTGCTCTATGGGGCACTTGTCTGTAAACATTTCTAACTTTGAAAGTACTCCAACTAGACTTCTAAGCTGCCAACATTTTCCTTTATGGTTTGATGTAAGACCTACTGTTAGGTTATTTTTCCCCGAACTCATTTTACATCATTAATACCAGTAATCTTGGCAGTTATCTAATCTATGGGAAAGTCTTTACCTTTGTGATTCCCTACTCTATTGTTATGCATCTATCTGATAATTGGACTATGGTGATTTAGTGCATGAAACATACTCTCATCATACTTACAATTGAGTCTTACTATTATCATCATCTCTATCAACTTTCAGTAAAAGATGCCGCCTCGTCCTCGTCCGACCAGGGACAGACCTGCAAATCAAACTCCACCACCACCACCACCACCCCCTCCGCAGTTCGATGCGGTGATGTTTCAGGCAGCGATGACCGCAGCTGTGTCCGCAGCCATGGCCCAAGTAAACTCTGGTGGTGTTAGTGGAACGGGGACTGGCACCAACTCTAGCCATGGTGAAATCCATCCACGTGCACGGGAGTGCACCTATAAAGATTTCATCAGCTGCAAACCTACGTACTTCAACGAAACTGGAGGGATCATCGCACTGTCCCAATGGATCGAGAGAACAGAAGCAATCTTTGAGATGTACTCATGCCCTGAAGGAAGCAAAATAAAGTTCGCTGCTTGCACCTTCACCGAAAGGGCCTTGACATGGTGGAATGGCCATGTCAAATGACTCTCATTGGTAGCAGCTAACGCCATGGGCTGGGATACACTGAAGGACCTTATGAGAAGGGAGTACTGCCCAAGGGGCGAAATTCAAAAACTCGATGAGGAGCTGTGGAACCTCAAAATGAAGGGTTCTGACATAGTGGCTTATACAGCCAGGTTCTGCGACCTGGTGACTCTATGTCCCAACATGGTCCCCACCGAGAGCAAGAAAATTGAAAGATACATCTGGAGTCTGGTACCCCCATATCGAGGGAACGTTCTAGCATCACACCCTGCGACCTTTGAAAGTGCCAAGGAATTGGCCTAAACGCTCATCGATCACGAGATTCCTTCTACTCCATCAACAACTACAACGACTGCCCCCGCATCAACCAAAACAACTGATAACAAGAGGAAGCGTTGGGACCGAAAGAAGGGCAAGTCAGCTCAACCCTCTTCTAAGAACCAACAGACGGTAGCTGTCCATGCTGCCACTACTCCTACTGCCCCTGTACCAGCCAAACCATATGCAGGGAACCTACCCAAGTGCACCAAGTGCTCCTTCCATCATAACGGCCCCTGCCGGGAAATGCACTGCACTAATTGCGACCGGAAGGGCTATACCTCCCGGTTTTTCAGAACACCACCCAAACCTATCACCCAGGTTCCCGGTGCAGGAGTGAGTCAAGCCTGCTACGGGTGCGGCGAGACAGGGCACTTCAAAAGAAACTGTTCGAAAGCTGGGAATGCGGGAGGAGCAGGAAGACTACTTGCTATTGGCCATAATGAAGCTGTGGCAGACCCCATAGTAGTCACGGGTACGTTCCTTCTCGATAACTCTTATGCTTGTATCCTATTCGATAGTGGGGCAGAAAGGAGCTTCGTAAACCAAAAATTTAAACACTTACTTAAACAATCACCGCAAACACTAAAAGAAACCTTCGTCGTAGAAATGGCTAACGGCAAGACAGAGAGTTCTAACGAGATTTACATAGGCTGTACGCTCACGCTAGATAACTATTCGTTCCCAATCAACCTCATACCCGTATCGATCAAGAGTTTCGATGTCATTGTGGGCATGGACTGGTTGAGTCTCCATCGTGCCGATATTCTGTGCTTCAAAAAAGCAGTCCGCCTGAATCTACCAAATGACGAAACCTTGTCGATCTACTGAGACAAACCCAGTACGAGCCTTCGTATCATTTCAAGTATCCAAGCCCGAAAGTACTTGCGTAAGGAATATCGTGCATTCCTGGCGCACGTTGTCGATACGAACCGGAAAACAAAAGACCTAAAAGACCTCCCCGTAGTACGCGATTTTCCTGACATCTTTCCGGAAGAACTCCTAGGATTACCCCCGCAACGTCAAGTCGAGTTCCGAATCGATTTAATTCCAGGAGTGACTCTCGTAGCCCAATCGCCCTATCGTCTAGCACCTGCTGAGATGCAAGAACTGTCCGGTCAACTTAACGAACTGCTCAGCAAGGGCTTTATAAGACCAAGCTTCTCACCCTGGGGAGCACCAGTCTTATTTGTGAAGAAGAAAGACGGATCGTTCCGTATGTGCATCGATTACAGGGAGCTCAACAAGCTTACAGTCAAGAATCGTTACCCTCTTCCTCGCATAGACGATTTATTTGACCAGCTGCAAGGGGCGAGCTACTTTTATAAGATTGATCTAAGATCCGGGTATCACCAGTTACGAGTGCTTGAGGAGGATGTTCCGAAGACAGCCTTCTGAACTCGTTACGGACACTACGAGTTCGTAGTGATGCCATTCGGATTGATCAATGCGCCCGCAATATTCATGGACTTAATGAATAGGTTATGCCGTCCTTACTTAGATCAGTTCGTTATCGTTTTCATCGATGACATACTTATCTACTCTCGAAGCAAGGAGGAACATAGCGATCATTTACAACAAGTCCTAGGAACCTTACGATCAGAGAAGCTTTATGCGAAGTTCTCTAAATGCGAATTTTGGAACCGAAGAGTCGAATTCTTAGGACACGTGGTTAGCGAAGAAGGAATCCACGTGGACCCTTCCAAAATTAAAGCCATCGAGAACTGGTCAGCACCGAAGACGCCTACAAAAATTCGTCAATTTCTAGGCCTCGCTGGCTACTACCATAGATTCAATCAGAACTTCTCTCGAATTGCGAAACCCCTTACTACATTGACCCAGAAAGGCGTGGCCTTTGACTGGGAAGAGAAACAAGAGAAGGCGTTCCAAACGCTGAAGCGAGCGTTATGCACCGCACCGATACTATCCCTCCCCGAAGGGATAGAAGACTTCGTGGTATACTGCGATGCATCCAACCAGGGGCTCGGCTGTGTTCTGATGCAACGAGGTAAGGTCATCGCCTACGCCTCAAGACAGCTGAAGACACACGAGGTCAACTACACCACACACGATCTCGAATTAGGAGCGGTTGTGTTCGCCCTAAAAATCTGGAGACACTACCTGTATGGTACAAAGAGCACTATCTTCACAGACCACAAAAGCCTACAACACATATTCAACTAGAAGGAGCTCAATATGAGACAACGACGGTGGGTAGAGCTACTCAATGACTACGAATGCGAAATTCATTATCAGCCGGGTAAAGCCAACGTGGTAGCAGACGCCCTAAGTCGGAAAGAATATTCTGGCCGAAGAGTCAAGTCATTGACCATGACTATCCATTCACATCTTTCCGCACAGATTAAGGAGGCTCAGTTCGAAGCCTTAAAACCTGAAAAATGTGGCGGGAGAATCCCTGCGTGGAATGGATAAGAACTTGGAAGTCAAGGGTGACGGAGCCTTATATCTCATGGACCGGATCTAGACACCGAGACATGGTGGCTTCAGAGACTTGGTCATGAAGGAAGCGCACAACACTCGATATTCCGTCCACCCAGGTTCAGATAAGATGTATCTAGATCTTAAAAATTTATACTGGTGGCCTAACATGAAAGCGAAGATCGCTACCTTCGTAAGTAAATGCTTTACTTGCGCCAAGGTCAAGGTCGAATACTAGAAACCATCAGGTCTACTCCACCAACCGGAGATACCTGAATGGAAGTGGGAGCGGATCACTATGGACTTCATAACCAAGTTTCCCAAGACAACGGGTGGACTTGATACCATTTGGGTCATTGTCGACAGATTGACCAAATCCTCACACTTCCTGCCTATCAAGGAAAATGACAAGACGGAAAAACTCACAAGAACATACGTTAGGGAGATCATACGACTGCATGGTGTTCCTATATCTATTATCTCAGATAGAGATAGTAGATTCACTTCGAGATTCTGGCAGTCGCTACAAAGCTCCTTAGGAACGAGGCTGGACATGAGTACAGCCTACCATCCACAGACCGACGGACAAAGTGAGAGAACTATCCAAACTTTGGAAGGTATGCTGCGAGCCAGTGTGATCGACTTTGGGAAGGCATGGGATACCCACTTACCCCTTGTTAAATTCTCCTACAACAACAGTTATCACACGAGAATCAAAGCTGCTCCATTTGAAGCCCTCTACAGCCGGAAATGCAGATACCCTCTGTGCTGGGCTGAAGTGGGTGACACTCAGTTAGCCAAAGGACGAGTTCCTGACAGCACTCTCACGGGTCCGGAGATCATTCGGGAAACGACAAAGAAGATCGTTCAGATTCGTGAACGATTGAAAGCCTCTAGAGACCGACAGAAAAGCTACGCAGACAAACGGAGGAAACCTTTGGAATTCCAGGTGGGAGACCGAGTCCTCTTGAAAGTCTCACCCTGGAAGGGCTAGATACGCTTCAGAAAGCGTGGAAAGCTAAATCCAAGATACATAGGGCCTTTCGAAATTCTCGCTAGAATCGGCCCTGTAGCATACAAACACAATCTACCCCACGAGCTTAGTAACATACATCCTACCTTCCACGTCTAGAACTTGAAAAAGTGTCTATCCGATGAGACTCTTGTAATCCCACTCGACGAGATCGAGATCAACGAGAGCCTCAACTTCGTGGAAGAACCTGTAGAGATTATGGACCGAGAGGTCAAGCGAACGAAACAAAGCCGCATCCCAATCGTGAAGGTTCGCTGGAACGCCAAGCGAGGACCGGAATTCACATGGGAGCACGAGGATCAAATGAAACTTAAATATCCTCATCTTTTTACTTAGTTATTTGTAATAACTTAGTTTCTTGAACTCAAATTTCGGGACGAAATTCCCTCTAACGGGGGGATGATGTGACAACCCGAAATTTCTATTTGTACAAACCCTGCAGTCAAGCAATACAAATACTAGTCAAGTTCATTTCTGCTAATTTTTAACCGGTTTAAAGTCCGTTTGGGTGTTTTTAATGTAAATTCGTCAAACGAACAAATAAAAGGAAGTATCTTCTAGGAGTGATGCGTAACAAATAAACATTTCACACCATAACAAGGTGTTTACGACCAAACTTTGGGAGTTTGGGCCGTAAACTCCTGTTGGCCGTGAACTCATGCTTAAGGCATGAGTTTACTCCTCATTTCCTCACTTCTCACTTCCAAGCTCAAGAACACCCACATTTCTCTTTCAAGTATCATAACATATTTCTTCCAATCTTCCAAAAAAAGTAAGTGTTTCTTCTCTTGATTTGTTGTTATAACACTTTATCTAGTAGTTATACATGGTTTCATCCATGAAATCTTGTCTTTTTCATAGATCTTCAAGTGTTCTTCAAAACACCAAGAACACCAAGAACACACACTAGTGTTCTTGGACCTTAAACACTCTTACAAGCTTCCTATAAGTAAGTACACTCCTCCTAACTAGTTATTTACTTAGAATGCTTGTTAAACCATTGAAAAACATCAAGAATACCCAAGAAGACATGGGTTTACGGCCAAGGCAATCTCCTTGGACCGTAAACACCATAAGGTGGTGCATATGTACCACCATTACCTTCTATGGCTTGGATGTTGGACTAGAACCTTGCATGTATGAGCTAAAGACCTTGTCCGAAAGTCGTTGAACTCTTAGTTATATATCATATATATATATGTGTTGGATATAAAAGCTTTCACTTCAGTTCAATGCCTTGTGTAACGAAGGCATACAAACCACATTACTATTTAACTATAATAGGTATAGTTAAGGGATTACAACTCGCTACTACTATTACAAAGATACATACAAGAGTCGGTACATTTACGAGTCGCTACATGAGTACTACAGTGAGAAACAAAACATACTATACACTATACAAGAGAACATACTATACACTATACAGGAACATACTATATACTAGTAAAGAGAAAACATCACTACACTATGACATACTATACAACCTTTTAAATACTATAAATCGAATGTGACATACTACTTCTCGATACGACACTTCATCGTGGTATCACTTTGTAACCAGAGTCTCCTGGAGGGAGAGCGGGCATTATATGTATAGATCTATACGGGACAGACACTCCCACATCCCGACTGCTAGCTACAGTCCCAGGCGATAAGGCCAAGGCAAAATAGACTCTCCGAGGCGTATTGTTCATTTAATACTACCTGGAGTCTACATTTTCATTACCTTAGACTCCCCGAGGTGTACTGTACATTTAGTACTACCTAGAGTCTGTATTTTATCACTTTATGACCAGCAGTGTCACTGCTGAGGAAAAACATTATTTTCCCTTAATACACTTATCTTGTAATCACCTTTCAGGAGTGAAGTCTAAAACTATATTTACATACTGATAGTTTCACTGGGGAAAACTCTTACTATTACGAAAGAACAAACATATAAACAATCGGGTCTTGGTAGAAGACTACATTTTTACTGGAAAATATAGGATTTTCTAGGGAGTATACTATTTACAAACATTAGAAATCAGTTACTACATTAAGTTGTTACAAACATTTTCATACAAGCAATGACACTAAATACTTATGAACTCACCAGCTTTATGCTGATAAACTCTTTCAAAATAACTTGTATTCTCAGGTCATCAGTAGACAGGTACCGATGAAGCTTTTGAGAAGATAGAGCACATACAAGACTCATCTTTTATTTTGATTATACTTTTGGGTGTCTTACAAACTATACAGAACACGCTTGTATTACAATTATTATATTAATGCAATGGATGTTGTTGCTTGTCTTTACTATTATGCATTGTTATGATACTGTACATGACGTCCTCCACCCCAGAACGTTTCCGCCGTTCCGGTTTTTGGAGTGTGACATCAAGTAAGCGAGATGTAGTTCTTGTAAGGTCCAAAAGATTAGTACAGGTACAAGAGGGACAAGTAAGTCTAAAGGCTAACCTTGTTGCAAATTATGTCGTACAAAACACATTCATAATGAGTATGTCCCAAATTAAATGGCATGTAAAGAAAGGTAAATTATATATATATATATATATATATATATATATATATATATATATATATATATATATATATATATATATATATATATATATAATATATATATATATTCATGATTTCTATTTCCCTTAATCTAAATGTCCTAATTATTATATGGTGAATTAGTTATGGCTTCATGGTACGTGTCTCATTCATTACATGGATTACAAATAATCTAATAGTTGGATCCAAATCAAAGCACAATTAAAGTTGGGAATGATGAAGACTTAGCCATAGAAGTAGTTAGATCACCTTCACTATTATTTTTAGAAAGTAGTCATTGTTTAAGTTTTAATAATACTCTTTACATTCTGAGTATAACAGAAACGTTATTTTTTTTATCAAAGTTAGTGAATGTTAACTATACTTTCATGTTTGATACAGTGGTATAACTATTATTTTCAATTCCCATATGGTTGGAAATGGTTGTTAGAGGGATACATCTATAAGTTATTACTAAGAAATCATTACATGGAATCTTTGATATCATTAAATATTGACGGGAACATAAATAATGGAAATTGAGAAGTGGAGACTTTGTCTATGTTGTGACATTAATGCTTAGACCACATATCACACAATAGAATGATACGTCTCATAAGAATTAAAGTTCTACCGTAAATAAACTTCTCAAGATTCAATAAATGCATTACGTGCATCAAAGGGAATAAATAAGGATCTGCAAATGTTCGAAATTACTAAATGAAACGTCCCAAATTTACGATCCAAAAATTTCATTTTTAATTTAATAAAACAGTATTCCAAAACATTATGCATACAACCCAAAAGAAAATAAGTGCATCAAACATCATGTCAATTAGAGTAATATCTCAAAAGCGGAAATCATGTGGTGTGTGCGATCCAGTCATCCCGAGCTCTTCCCCTTGGAAGCGGAAGTACCTGAACTGAAAACCATAAGCATAAAGCTTTGTGAGTTCTCCAAGATACCGCATACCAAACATAAAACATATAACGAGCCCCACCCTAACTCGCAAAATGGGCCCCGCCCAATCAGTATAACGGGCCCCGCCCTAACTCCCTTAACGAGCCCCACTCACATACAATTCATACTACATGACAAGTAATAACATACAGGATAATCATCGGGCCCCGCCTAGCAAGTATACAAGCACATACACATACTAGTGTCACACAGACAAAGAATATTCTAACATATCAGGTCATGGGTCAGCATTGGTGCTTTCGATCCGCTATACATGGTGAGGAAACTCACTTCTGAATCTGAACGATAGCTGAATAGATCCCGACTCCGAATATCAGCTCAAACCGACACCAAAACAGTAACCAATCCTTAGATCCCACTCAAAATACCTCAACACCCCCTTTAGGTCAAACTTGGTCAAAGACTGAGGTCAAGGTCAAGGTCAACAGTCTATGTTGACCCAACATGCCGTTTTGACTTGCAAACATGTTGTGTTTTGCCATCATCCAAATAGTTGGGGAAAACCCCAAACAACACAACGTATTGACTTGTAAACACGCCGTGTTTGCCTGAGTTCCAACAGCTTAACACATTAAGCTGCCTTCTTCTACGCCAAGAGCTCCAAAGCTCAGATCTAGACCAAAATAAGATTTAGAAGGGTAAAGTTTCCAACTTTACCCATAGGGACTACCAAAAAGGGTCGAAAACCCAACCGTAAGACTTGATAGAGCAAGGGCTTAACCAATAAGCATTTAATCCTTGAAGACATAGCCCCAAAACATAGATCTGACTTCCTTGAGTAGGAAAACCATGTAAAGTTGCCAAATTTACGTTCATTCATGTCTAAATGAAGCGCTTAAGCTAAAAAGGGACTTAATAAGGTACTTAAAGCATGCATGTGACCAATTAACTCATAAAGTTTGCACCTTTATGCTTAAGGAGTCCAAAACAAACTCAGATCTGGAATAACAAGCCCTTAAAACGATTTCACTCTCTTATCAACTCAAAAAGGGGCCAAAAGCATAACAAAGCACAAAATGAAGAGATCTAAACATCTACAAGTCAAGGTTCAAACTTGATACGTTAGAAAGCTTGCACAAGAGAAGATGGTTCTGGATCCAAATGCTTTCCACCAAGCAAGACAACTTCAAGATCTCCTCTTCCTTCACAAAGGCCAAAAATGAGCACCAAGAACTTCTTACTAGCTCAAGAGCACCACAAATAGACTTAGGGATCGATTTAGGATTTTAGTGGCAATGGAGGTTGATAAGGAGGCCAGCCATGAGGACTTAAGACCTTCAAATAGGGTGCAACACCCTAAAAATTAGGGTTTCTCTACCATCCACCAACACGCAGTGTAATGACACAAACACGTCGTGTTGGTCCAATAAAGTTCGCGACCTAAAGGCCTACTAACACGCCGTAGTGAGGCTTCACCACGCCGTGTTCAAAGAGAATTATGAAGACATTTTGGAAATAATTCATACCTGGAACCGAATGTTACACTAAATTTGATCAATATCGAAATTTGTAGACCTTTTCCAATGGACATACATGGTTATAAATCATATATAATTCTTAGGTGCATTTTATGCACCTTTTTAGCATGTTTAGTTTACTCTTTTGCATTTCATTTCAATAATAATCCATGCATTTTACTTATTTTTGGGGAAAATTTTTGACACACTTCATTTCCACACTTTTTATGCCATTTCAGGTGGTTCCGGAGGTTGGAGGTGATTCGGGATGGTGAAAAAGGCCCGTGAGCAAAGTTGTAGATTTTTCGGAGCTGAAATGAAGAAAAAGAGAATTTCTATAAGGAGAGTTGGCACGGGTCTTGTCAAATTGGGCATAAGAGAAACAAACGGGGCATGTGTATCCTGGCACAGGTCGTGTCGTTTCAGTGTAAATCGACATGGGGTCGTGTCATATGAATTATGGGCCATTTTTAGCATTGTACTTTAGAGGCGGATTAAAAGAAGGCAGCCTACTTTGAAGCCACACGGGGCCGTGTCATTTTAGCCATTTTTGACAAGGGGTTGTGTTAGACGCGTAACTCCCTTTTGACAGTTTTCTTTTATGAAATACTATGGGATTTTGAGCTATTACACACATCATCTCTCATCTCAGGCAACCAAGGGGTGATTTTTGAAGAAGGTTTTAGCTATTAAATTTAAGAAGATCATTTGGAAACATTTTATTTCATCTTTGTAAGCAACCTTAGTACTTTAATTTCATTTCTAAACTTGTTGATTTTGTTCTAGTCATGTGTGGCTAGAACCCTAAGTTTTCTAATTCTATGTCTTGACTTGCTGTGTGTGGTTTAATCATATGAATTGATGTTTATGTTCAATTTCTTTCTAGTGAATTTGGTTTTGTTTCAACAAAGAATTTGATTTTAATTTTGATTCTTATTGGCCATTTGAATTAGGGTGAGATCATTCAAGTTATCTAAATTGCAAAATCCATAATTGTTTTGTGAATTAGACATAGTAACAAGCACTAAATTGATTTCCATTGAATGATTTTAGTTTAAACTCTATTCACACATTCTTACGCTCCCGAACTTGTGAGGAGTATTGAGTGTTGTTGGGAACATTCACATAAATCTTAATGCAATCTTTCAATCTAATTCTAAGAGCTTGTTTAGATTAGGTAAGTGAGGTTAGGGTTAATCAAAGAGCTTGTTTTGGTTAATTAATGTGGTGAATGGAAAGTGTTAGAGCTTGTTAACACTTTCAAGTATCAACTTAGATAAAATTAAGTAAATGTCCTTTCTTAATTGAACCACATTAACAAAACAATAAAACATAGAGTTGGAATATTTATATTTATGAATTTTCTTATATCGCATTAGTTCTTTAATTTCCTTATTTAAATCTTACAAACAAAACCCCCTATTTGTGACTAACTTTTACCTTGTGAAAAAAAGGAATTAGTATTTGTTCTGTGTCTCTGTGGATCGACCCTGCTTCCTTATATAATTTTTCAGTGCATATTAGCAGTGTATTTGGAGTCATTTTATACCCTATTTACTTGTTGGGTTTGACTCACCAAACAATAATTTTTTTATTGATTATTAGTCATATTACATGTATCCATACTTAATAAATGAAAAGTATGGATCTCTTAAGATGCTTAATAACTTTAGTGTTGTAGTCCAAAATCAACTTAACCGAAAAAATAAAAGTAGGGAGATAATATGATATTACAACAAGCATACGGGTGTTGGTCAAGTACCCATATCTTTCTTTGAATTTTGTAAAAATCATGAGATAATTAACCAAAATATCATACCTAGTACTCATAAAAAACAGTAGTGCCGAAACAAGGAATAGAACCTTAATGAAAATGGGGTGAAGTAAGCTTGCAAGCACTTACTTGCACTAAGTTTTATGAACCAAGGCATTAAAAGGGGTAGTCCACATCTTGAACATATTTCCTTCAAATATTGAACAGTTTTCCTTCAAAATTTGTCTTAAAATTCCATCTAAGATTAGATTTCGACGAGAAGGAAACCAAGATTAAGGTATTTAAAGGTGTGGGGCTGTCTGGCTGAAGCAAAACTCTATAATCTTCAATCGTAGAAATTTGACATGAAAATTATAAGTTTCTTCTTTATTAGGTATCCTAAAATCTTTAAAGGTTACCCATTTTTGTTCAATCATATATTACATGGATTATACAAACGAAGCAAGCTGGATTTCTTGAGAATGTCAAAATTAGTGGGAGTGGTTTATTGAGCGATTTGACCTCCAAGAATCTCATGAAGAGGCACTTATATGCAAGCGCCTTCTATGCTTAGAAACTTATTTAGACATTTAAGTCGGTATATTTTGATGGGTTTTACATGCAATAACACGGATAAGTCATTATATACTTATGGGCACATGCAACCTATTAGATATAGTCATAACACTATTGAAGTAACATTCTATTAAACAACAAGAACCCTATAACCCTAGCTAATTTCGAAATTTATAGAAGAAGATTACATACATTTTTGATTGTTGTAGTAAACAATCAAATAATCATTCTTGAAAAACTCTTGGAAACTAGCACCAGATATCTTGGGCCTCTGACGGTTCACACCCAAACCCTAACAACAAGGAAACTTGAAGAGAAGAGAGGGGAGGGACAAAATTTCGGCTATGATCTTAGCTATTGGAGTGGATGGCCAAAAATTATAGGGTGGAAGGTCCTATTTATAGCGGACAGAGAAACCCTAAATAACCCTTACTTGATTAAAATAATAATATCTCAAATCAGGTAATTATCTGGTTTCCTAATTATCTCTAAGGGATATTCTAGAACCCTAGAATTACCCCAAAACCGTCCACCTCTATGGGGAAGGTTCTGAAACCTTTTGTTCAACTACTAAACAATTACAACTTAATTCCTTGCACTATTAATTAATCTAATTAATTCAAAAATTAATTCCAATTAATTTTTGATTAATTCTTAGTTAAATAATACTATTTCTAATTAATATATTGTTCTCATAACATATTAATAAATTCATTTATTGCTATTTATTAATCATATAATCCCTATACTAATAAAAGGATAGCTTTAATATTGTTTTGACATGTGTCACTCTAATACAACTCCTCATCAATATTATGCCACGTGTCATAAAGATATATTAGGCAAATCACTATCACAATTAATGACGATAAGGTTTTAAATAATATAATTTAAACTTTTTATAGAAACATTTACTTTTTTTAATTATATGTTAAATTTTAAGTTATAAATAACTTTAAATTTTGGGTATATCTCTTAAATAATAATTTATTTAAAATTATTTATTTAAAATAATTGATTTCTAAGTATGAATTGTTACTATGAAAGTTTAATTAATTTAGTAACCATGGTTTCCACGGGTTATAAACTAGTAAATCAATAAACCAGTCACTCTCTCTAAAAGTCATCCTATTCAATTACTAGGTTTGAGGGCAACCCAAAAGCACTTTGTTAATAATTCAAGTGTATACCAATTTAGTTAATGGCTTAGACACCTAATCCAACAATCTCCCACTTGGATAAGTATATAACCTTGCCAGTATAACTTCTAAATTATCGGCAAAGGGTGCTTCCAAAAGCCACTCCAGCCTTTGATCTGATCAGAAATTTGTCCTAAGACAAGTGATCAAATATTCATTCGTTATACAAGATATCGTATTGACACGAGACATGGATTAGAATCAATCTATTTGTCTAAAATTCTATTTCCTGATTTACTGATTAGTGATGACCTTGTAATACTTACTAATTGAACTCATCAATTTAGTCCTGACTGGGCCTAACACTATAAGTCAACACCAATTCTCCGAGGGGCCCAAGGATATCGCTTTTCCCGTTAGGGAAAAAGGAACGAATAAACTTTGAATCATATGCTTGTATCCTTTACTCACAAAATCATATATGACACTACGTTTTATAACACCAAGTTACTGATGCGTTTTCGCATCACCAGTGTACAATCGATTTGTAAATTACAACTCATATATATATATATATATATATATATATATATATATATATATATATATATATATATCCATTTTAAGAATATAAGATATTATCGTATCAAAATTACTTGTGATATAATCCTTGGAGTAATTATCTGAGCGTGGGTTTATCCAATACTAAAATCTCCATTTTCTAAGTACTCATGAATGTTGTAGCAACACAATTGTTATGTATAAACTCCTTAGACAATCTAAAATCCAATTCATGAAAATCTTCATTCACTACTTACTTCCTAAATTATGAGCGACTGTGGAGTTTCAGATAATCAAATTATTCAGGAAGTAAAACATGCAAAACGAAACACAAGAATAAATAATTGACAAAGGTAGTAAACAAAATCATAAATAATCTCTATTATTCAATCACGAAAATCAATTACATTTATTTTGTTATAAGTTTCAAACTAATCATCTAAGTACTAAAACTAACATCATCTCTAAAACCAATGCTCCTAGCATGATGACTATATTTAACCCTACTCAGAGCCTTTGTGAAAGGATTTGTAGGATTGTCTTCTGAAGACACTCTCTTTACTATGAGATGACCTTCTTCAACTCTATGTCTGATATTATGGTACTTTATATTGATATGTCTTGATTTATCATGATCTCTCGGTTCTTTGGTCAAAACAACTGCGCCTTCATTATCACAAAAATGTTCCATTGGATCATGAATGGTCAGAACTACTCCGAGATCGCCGATGAAGTTCTTTAGCCAAGCCGCTTCCTATGATGCTTCACTCCCTGATATGTACTCTGATTCACAAGTAGAATCATCCACCTTGTCTTGCTTGGATCTTTTCCAAGTAACTGGTCCTCCATTTAACAGAAACACACAACCATATTGAGAACGAAGATTGTCTCTATCTATTTAAAAGCTAGTGTCACTATACCCACTTACTCTCAATGTATCACTGCCACTAAGGACTAGGCTGCCTCTAGTAGATCCCTCATAGCAAAACACTTTCGAAGCCAAGACTTTACTTCTTGCAAAGTTTGAATGTCTTTTCCTATAGGGAGTATGTCATCCATATACAATACTAGAAAGGTTACTATACTCCCACTAGCCTTGACATACACAATGCCTGATATTCACTCCTAGAGAAACCAAACTCTTTGACCTTCTCATGGAAACAAAGATTCCAGCTGCGAGACACTGGTTTCAATCCATAAATGGATTTCTCAAGCTTACACACCCTATTAGGAAAATTTGCATCTACAAAACCCTCTTGTTGACTCATGTAAACATATTCGGCCAACTTTCCATCAAGGAAAGTGGCTTTGACATCCATCTTCCATATTTCATAATCATGAAAGGCAGCTATGGCAAGCATTATCCTAACAGACTTTATCTTGGCCCCTGGTGAGAAGGTTTTATCATAGTCAATCCCTAGGGTTTGAGTAAAGCCCTTCGCAATGCCTCATGCCTTGAAAGTGTGTACTTTTCCATCCATGTCAGTTTTCTTCTTGAAGATCATTTGAAACCAACTGTCTTTCGACCAGGTTCTTGATCAACCAAATTCTAAACTTGGTTATCATACATGGACTTGATCTTGCTATCCATTGCCTCTTTCCACTTGGCAACATCAGGGCCTGCCATTGCTTCCTTGTAGTTAGCTGGCTCATCCAACTTTGCCAGTATACAATCATTAATAAACGTGTCACCATCAAATGTTATATGGAAACCATAGAACGTTGGTGGCCTGCTAAATCTACTAGATTGGCGAATAGGTAATGAATTGTCAGTGGGTTCAACATGAGTCTCATCTTCTGGTTTAACGCTAGTATCTTCCAAGGTTACTTCATTGGTTGACTCTTGATTCTCTTCAATGTCAATGGTACTCCCACTGTCCTCTTTTCATACGAGCTCTCTCTCTCTCTCTCTCTCTCTCTCTCTCTCTCGAAAGACTCCCTTTCATGTTATAAAGACCACGTTCTCACCAGGTCCGTAGAACAAATATCCAAAAAACTTTTGTGGGTATCCAACGAAAATACATCTCTCACTTTTAGGTTCTAGCTTTTCATGAGTCTATCGTCTAACTAAAGCTTCACAACCCCAAACCTTGATATGTGCTAACGAGGGAACTTTCCCCGTTCACATCTCATGAGGTGTTTTGGCAACCTTCTTGGTAGGGACAAGATTGAGGATATGGGTGAATGTCTCTAAGGTATATTCACAGAAAGAAATGGGAAGAAAAGCTCGACTCATCATGGAACAGATAATATCTAACAAGTTCCGATTATGCCTCTCAGCCACACCATTAAGTTGTGGTGTCCTAGGAGGAGTCAATTGTGAAACAATTCCACATTCCTTGAGATAGTCGTGGGACTCGATACTAAGATACTCTTTGCCTCTGTTAGATCGGAACATTTTATCTTCCTGCCTAATTGATTCTTGACTTCATGTTCAAACTCTTTGAACTTTTCAAAAGGTTTTTGATTTATGCTTGATTCTGTAGATATAACCATATATGCTATAATCATATGTAAATGTCACATAAAATTGATTAGCATCCCTTGTGGTGGATCTGAATGGTCCTCACACATCTGTATGTATGACATCCAACAAACCTTCACCTCTTTCACAAGATCCATTGAAAGGTGATTTTGTTATCTTCCTTAAAAGACAAGATTCGAATACATCATCTGGCCTTAAGTCAAATGATTCCAACACTCCATCCTTTTGGAGTTGGGCGATGCGTTTCTTTTTAATATGCCCAAGTCGACAATGGCACAAGCATGATTTGTCTAAACCATTAGACGAATCAATATGGAATACACTATTACCTAAGCTATCAACAGAAATCACAGTTTCATACACACCATCACAAGGTAAAGCTTCAAACATAAAAATGCCATTTTTATAAACCAAAATTGATCCATTCATATCATTAAACGAATATCGGAAAACTTGTCTAAATAGCACATGAAAAGAAATAATGTTTCGCGTCATTTCTGAAAAATAGCAACAGTTAACTAAATCTAATCTAACAACACTCCTAAGCATAAGACTGTAAGTTCCAACCTTGGTAACATGAAAAGATTACGTATTTACCATGATCAGATTTATCCTTCCATGCTCCACTTCTTCACTTTCTCTTAGTCCTTACAAATCAGAACAAATGTGAAAACCACATCTTATATCAAGAACCCAAGAACGAGTAGGCTGTGAGTTATAAGTTTGAATAGTGTAAATACCTGCCGAAGATGGCTTCACTTTCCCATCCTTGATGTCCTGCAAGTACTTGGGGCAGCTTCGTTTCCAATGGACCTTATCATTGCAATGGAAGCAAATAGCCTCTTTGGGAGCACTAACAGAAGGAATGTTAGAAATGGTCTTTGCTTTTCGGCCATTGCTTGGCGATCAAGCATGAGCCTTGCCCTTCCAATTCTGCTTAGGAGCACCATTCCTTTTCTTTCCTTTGTTTTGTCCAATTACAAGGACATGAGCATTAGTAGAGTTAGGAGTTTGATTCTTCTTCAGTCCTAACTCAGTCGTTCGCAACATGTTGTGGAGTTGTGACAATTTGGTTTATGCTTTGTTCAAATGATAAGCCAGAATGAACTTATCATAACAACGAGGCAAAGAGTTAAAGACCATGTCTATGGCCAACGCCTCATCGAAATTCACATTTAGACTTTCAAGGCGCTCCATGTATCTTTGCATTCTTTGCACGTGGTTGCAGACAAACTCTCCTTCCTTCAATTTGCAAGCCATGAATGCTTTGACGACCTCATACTTTTCTTGATGATCTCTCTTGTGAAACTTTTCTACAAGATCTAAGTTCATCTCGAATGGCCAATTCTCCTCATAGAACTTTTGCAACTCAGGAATCATGGTGGCAACCCTGATGCAAGCAACATTATTCGTGTCGTCATAATATTTCTTATAGGAGGCTATTTCTTTAGGAGTAGCAGTGGCCTCATCGATCTCAACGAGTTGTTTCTCAAGGACATATACATTGCCCTCATATCGAAGAGCCATCTTGACGTTGCACATCCAATCATTGTAGTTGGTGCTATCCAATGTCACGTTGGAAACGATTGAGATGAGTGAAAAGTTGCGGGCAGAGTTTTGAGTAGAAGCATCACCTGAAGTAGACATCTATAGAGAAAAGAAAATAGTTTTAGCTATATGAAAATAATCCTTAATATTTTAACCCATAATTAATATTTAAGGCTAGGATCCAAAATAACAATTCAAAACTAAGAAGAGGGATGTCGTAATCTTATCGCGAATTTATGAAGGTAGGTAAAGGCAATTTACCAATTTCAAACTATGAAATTCCTAGATCTTTTGAGATTCATTGAATCTTATCAATAACATGTTTAATCTCAGATTATGCTCTTCTCTTTGTGACTGGGATGCCGAGGATCACAAACAAGATGTGAATAACCATACAAATATGCTTGACACTCTCGATGTCATTTATCATCTACAATTAATGTGCCGGTTAACCACACACACTCCATTAACAATGATAATTTTCGAGATGCCCATTATTACTCTTTATAGTCACTATTAGTGTGCAGGTTTACCACTCGTGCTTCACTAACTACATATAAAGTATAATTTGCAATTTTATGGATTAACATACTTTTCACATTTTTCCTAAAATAACTAAGAGTGAGATTTTCAAAAATAATTTAGTTACTTTATATCTTTATGCTTATTAATGAGATTAAATCCTATCAAATCCGTTTGGCTAACATCCCTCCACCATACAAGAGAGCGGTTGGTAAGAGTGGATACCCAATGTCGGTAAGTTTATAGCCCGCTTCGTTAAGCTCCCCTTATAGTACGGCTTCGTGAATGAGGCGTACTAGCAATTTGACTGACTTGTCGTATACATATAATATATTAAAATTTTTAATTATACATATAGTATAAGGTGTATTTTAAAACTTTTCTAAAATACTAGTTTAAATTTTCGAAATTAATGTAAACAATTAATTTAATTTAAAAATAAACCAATTTTGATTTAGTCTTTATCTTTTAATCAATTAATTAAAATAATTAAATCATAAGGATAATTCACAAATTCAAGATATAGGATATCAAATTACCAAGTTGAATATTGAGGTTTTAAACAATTAAAATAATGTTAACTAGAGTAATTATCCTAATCAATTTGGAATTAAGCAAACACAATTTTGCTGATAAGAGGGTTCACCACGTCGTGGCATAGGACTGCCATGTCGTGGAAAAACAAAGAAAAAACACGGATCCGAAGATCTCCACGTCGTGGCAGAAGAAGACCACGCGTGGTGTCACGACATAATGACGATTCTGCCAAGTCTCCAAGTCGGGTTTTGTGCAAGTTTAAGCAATGTACTATCAATTGTTAGACAACCATACGCTCTGATACCACTGATGGATTTTACATGCAATAACGCGGATAAATCCTTATACACTTAAGGGTACATGCAACATATTAGATCTAGTCATAACACTATTGGAGTAACATTCTATTGAACAACAAGAACCCTATAACCCTAGCTAATTTCGAAATTCATAGAAGAAGATTACATACGTTTTGATTGTTGTAGTAAACAATCAAATAATCCTTCTTGAAAAGCTCTTGGAAGCTAGCACCAAAAATCTCGTGCCTCTGATGGTTGACACCCAAACCCTAGCAACTAGGAAACTTGAAGAGAAGAGAGGGGAGTGACAAAATTTCTGCTATGATCTTAGCTATTGTAGTGAATGGACAAAAATTGTAGGGTTGGAGGCCTTATTTATAACTGACAAATAAACCCTAGATAACCCTTACTTGATTAAAATAATAATATCTCAAATCAGGTAATTATCTGATTTTCTATTTATCTCTAAGGAATATTCTAGAACCCTAGAATTACCCCAAAACTGTCCACCTCTACGGGGAAGGTTCTGGAACCTTTTGTTTAACTATTGAACAATTACAACTTAGGTCCTTGCACTATTAATTAATCAAATTAATCCAAAAATTAATTCCAATTCATTTCTGATTAATTTTTAATTAAATAATACTATTTCTAATTAATATATTATTCTCATAACATATTAATAAATTCATTTATTGCTATATATTAATCATATAATAAATCAATAAATCAGTCACTCTCTCTAAAAGTCATCCTATTCAATTACTAGGGTTGAGGGAACCCAAAAGAAATTTGTTAATAATTCAAGTATATACCAATTTAGTGAACGGCTTAGACACCTAATCAAACATATTTTTCCTTATAAAATGATCTCACTCAAGATATTGGCATTAAACCTACGAAACTCAATAGCCCATAAGAATTTTTCTATGATACTAGTGACCCATAAATTTTGACGATTACATGAGGCCGATATTGATATAGGTAAGGAAATGACCATGTTACGGATAGTGATGCCAGAAATTTTGATCAATTAACTAAGTGGAATGAAGTTGTGATTGAAGAGCTTATTTTAATGTAAAAGAATGATGTTTAGGAACTTGCCAAATTATCTTGGGTTTTAAACCCGTAGAATGTAAGTAGGGCTTTTAGACCAAATTGGAACCTATTGATTAACATATAATGACATATAGCTTGATTGGTCGCTAAAGGGTATTCACCAAACGAGGGTTTTTATTACCAATAAACTTTCTCACCCGTTTCTCAAAATTGCTTCCTAAGGATCGTAATGGCCTTTGTAGCCTCTTTTGATTTAGAGCTACATCAAATAGATGTCAAACATTTTTTCTTATACTGGATTTACACAAATATGTTTACATGACCCAAGCAAAAGGTTTTGTTTCTAAGGGTCGTAACATATAGTGTTTAAACTCAAGGAATCATTGTGTAGGCTAAAACAAACTTTGCGCCAATAGTATCTAAAATTCGATGAATTCATGAAGAGGAACAACTTCACTAAGAAACAAATAGATCAATGTATATACCTCTAGATGAGTGGGAGGAGTCTTATGATACTTGTTATTTATGTAGATGATATTCTCTTGGCAAGTAATAATCAAAATTTTCGTCTATAAAATCAAGTTAACCCATCTTAAATGATATTCACAAATAGGATGCTGAAAAAAAAATTCATTAACATTTGCATTTTCAAGTGTTACATTTCCAAAATAAGTTTCATGTAATGCACAAATACACCATAATGGCCACATAACAAGAAAAAAATACTTATCATATAAGTTTATACCAAAATATTTATCAAATAGAGTGATAGGGACGTGTACCCTTGGTATTTACTTACCTTAGCCTTTAGTGGAAGTTATTTAATTCAATTAAAGTAAGTGTAGTTCTCAAGTGTCATCCTATATAGATGGATACACTTATCACTTAAGTCTTATGTTAAGTTCTTAATACATTCTACAAAAGTAACCTATATTATAACATAAATAATGTATTTAAGTCATTAGAAAAGTAATGGAATTGGTTTGAGGTCAAACAAATTTTATTGTAAACTTTTTGTAAGAAACATACATGGGTTGTACAAAAATTTGTTAGGGTTGTTGATAGTTTCATTTATTTACTTATCTTCATAGTTTATTTTAGCATATTTCATTCATAATTGAGCTAATCATCATTCATATTTTCCCTTTTGTTATTTTATGACTATTTCGGGTACCTTCTAGTTTTGTGAGCATAATGCATATTTCAAAACGAATAGTAGAGTGGGAATGTCTGGACCTTTGGGAAGCAATTAGACATGGAGGATAACAAGGATTATTGGTCTTTATGGCTAGTAATCATGGAGAATGGAGTGGGCTAATAACCATGGAGCATTGAAGAAGATGGGTTTGTGCTTAAAAGGAAATGGTGGAAAGTTTGCGCATTCGGGATTAAAATGATCGGGAAAGTACACGAGTTATGGATGACTTCGAGAAGGTGAAATGGGCTAAAATTGGAGAAATATTGAAGAACAATGGACTACAAATGGATTGGACTCGTTCTAGGCCAGTGGGCTAAGTCATTTGAGGCCCAAATCACAAAAGAGCCCATTTCAGGCACCACCTGTGCAACCCACCCGCGCACAGGTCTGCAGGGGTATTTCCGATAATTCATATTTTGTGTTATATCGAGAAGATTGGTGTGCATCTTTTACACACTTCTATACTTCCGATTTTGGAGCCTTTTCTCTGCATTTTTAAACCTCAAGAACACCAAGAACACTTGAAGAACATCATCATTTTGCTACCGATTCTTGCTATGTGTTTGCTACTCTTACCTTTTATTTTGTTTTCTTGAGTTTAGCCCTGTTAGGCTAAACTAATCTTGGTTGAATTTGGTGAAATCACTTGAATGTTTGGTTGAATGTTGAGGAAATCCATGAACTTGTTCTTGAATCTTTATGAGAACGTTTTATATTTTAACATCTTCTTACTACTTGTATGTTTTTATTCATGTGTTTAAATATATTTGTAGTGATTAGTTGGCTAATTTCTTAATTTAGTAATGGATCCTCAAATTAGCAAGGAACAAGTGATTCTTGTGTTAGTTTTCACTTCATACATTCACAAAAACATTTTCTCCAACATGGTAGTGGAAGCTTTTGACTCCTCTTGGATTTGGTGACTTTTTTGGATTTTAATGCTAGTTAATTTTCACTAATTACATGCTTAATGGAACTTATGACTTTAACTAAGGAAATATGTTATTAGTGTAACATTCTGATGATGAGGTATTTTCAAAATCTAACACTAAGTATAAAGACTATTTCATTTTTTCCCTTTTGCATGAGAAATGTTGCAAAATGGCCCATAGTGGCATTTTTGTAGTTTTGGGGCGTGGGCACGTACGCTGGGCAAACATATTGTACGCTTGGCGTACATGGTGAGATCCCAAACCCTAATTTTTATGGGTTGGACCCTATTTAATCATCTTTATGACCCCAAGCCTCTTCTCTTCATCAACCTCCAGCCCCATTTCGACCCTCTAGCAAACCCTAGTCCCTTTTAGGCCATTTTTGAGCTTGGTGTGTGTGTTTTGGTGATCTTGACGGAGGAAGGAAGAATAGGAGATCACCCTAAAAGTGTGGAGCACCTTGGATCCAAAATGACATCACCTTTGGACACTCTTTGAAGGTAAAAAGCTCTAAACTTGATGAAGCTATGCTTAGATCCTGTTTAGCCATGAAGTTTGTACTCTTTTCGTCCCATTAGTTTGGTATTTTGAGTATGAGCTACCCCAATCCATTTAGGCTGTCCCTTTTGATGTTTTGAGAGGTATAGAACCATAACAATATGATATTGGCTCTTAGTTCTTCCCCATGCATGAGTTTGGTTGTCTTAATGGCTTAAGATGTTGGGGTTTTTAGTATTTAGCACTTAATGGCCATGCAAGACCATAAAGTTGGAAACTTTATGGTCAAGGACAACATTTGGGTCATGGATCTGTAATTTCGACGTGAGGACTTAAGTATTAAGCACTTAATAAGTTAGGAGGGAGTCAAGCTGCATACGCTGGGTGTACCAAGTGGTACGCTGCGCGTATGTAGTCAATCCCTCGCACATGGTCAGCGATCGATTACGCCCCACATTCAGTAAGGAACGACCATCTTACTAGGCTGGGTTGACTCGGCTTGTTTGTTGACTTTGACCAGGATTTGACCAAATTTTACCGAAGGATATTTTGGGTATTTTGATATTAAATTTAAGTTGGGAAATGATGTGAATAATAGGTGATGGGTAGAGCCAGTATTCAAAGCAGGGATTTATTGAACTTTGTTCGGACTGAGATGTGATTTTTCCTCACTGTACTTGCGGGTCGAAGGCACCAAGGCCGACCCATTGGTTTGATAACCTGTTATATTTATTGATTATATGATGAGTATGCACTAGATCTGTATGATTATACGTTAGTTGATGATAGGCGTTAGACTGATAGATCGGTAGGACTACCTGTGATTACTGGCTGTATGATTATATGTCTGCTGAGTGTGTCTGTTATATGTTATATGTCGACATGTTATGTTGGGGTTGAGACTAATATTTTGTGCTGTCAGTCAACAGACCGGGGCAATCCAACTGTAAGGTTGTGGGCCGGGGCATTCCAACCATAAGGTTGTGGGCCAGGGGTAATCCAACCAGGAGGTTGTGGACCCGTTATGTATGGGGCATTCCAACCAAAAGGTTATGGGCCAGGGGTAATCCCACCGGGAGGTTGTGGACCCGATATTTGTTTGATTATCTGTTTGTGTGGTGGTACCTTGAGGGAACTCACTAAGATTTGGCTTACAGTTTCAGTTATTGTTTCAGGTACTTCAGATGACCATGGAAAGGCAAGGCGTGATTGTGTACATCTTCCATCTTTTATGATATTGGATCCGGGTACTCTGATTTTGAATAATACTATGGATTTGTAAATATTTTATGGATGAAATGGGTTGTTTTTGAACATTTTAAATTTTTATGATTTTTGGGATGTTACAAGTTGGTATCAGAGCCTTGGTTTGAGTGAATTGGATGAACATTCATATGAATCCAGTGTAACGACCCTATTTTGAAAAGAAATTTTTCATTTTTGATTAGCCAAAACACTTTCCATAAACCAAGAAATCTCTAATACAATTTTTTCCAAATTCATAACAATGACAATATTATTTCAAATCATCAAAGTGTCCCATGAAAACAAATGAGAGAGAGTGCATGCCGCGCCATCAGACCTTGCCCTTACCCTTAGGCTCAGATGTTCCTAAAACAAATCCACAAACTATAAGCTAATGCTTAATGAGTTCCCCAGAGCATACCCCACACAATCCATATAGCACATAATCATATTAGCTATAAAGCTACATATACCAAAGCAGCCATGCATACATACATATAGGGACGCCATGGGCTCGTCCCCAGGGTCTTACTCCAGGATGCCATGGGCTCCCCACATGGTCTTACACCTAAGTGCCATGGGCTCTCCTATGGTATTTATATATGAAAGCCATGGGTTCTCCACATGGTCTTACATCCGGGTGCCATGGGCTCTCCCATGGTCTTTTAGTAGGAAAGCCATGGGCTCTCCACATGGTCTTACATCCAGGTGCCATGGGCTCTCCCATGGTCTTCCATACAAGCATACCACATATACCTCTAGCATACTTCCTAGCTCATACCAACTAACATGCCACATAATGCAACTTCAGCTAGGATACCACATATCATAAAATGGGCCGATTTGGTGCCTTAGACCCATTGGTATGGTGAGGAGACTCACCTCTCGCGAATGTTGAACTGACAAGATAAAATCCAATAAGTCCCAATGCACAGCTCCAACTTAACTTCCTATAAACATCATGAGATTAACTTGTCACAATCCCGAAATACCATAAATACCTTCAAAGTCAACTCTGGTCAACCCTAGACAAAGTCAAGGTCAACAGTCAAGGTCAACAGCCCATGTTGACCCCAACTCGTCGAGTGCATCTAGCGACTCGTCGAGTTCATACAGAGTCCAAAAGACCGGGACAAACCTAGCCAACTCGCTGAGTTGTTTCATCAACTCGACGAGTTCACTTGATATCTAGTAGGCGGGGAAACCCGATCCAACTCGTCGAGTTTCCAGGGCAACTCGTTGAGTCCCCCTCCCTGTTTTCTTATTCCGATGATACGTCGAATGCAGGGACTCCTAGGCTTAGATCTGAAACCCTATGGTATCTAGAAGGATAAAGTTTCCAACTTTACCCTCTAGAACCACTCTAATGCTCTAAGGCCCTTGTCAAAGGTTGGAAAGCTCAAAAGCTTAGCCATATGGTCCAAGACTCTAGGGATCTGGAATCCCTCCTTTCTAGAAGAGTTTCTAGTCCTCAAAACGTTCCAAAGATGGAGGCTTTATGGACATGCATGTCCAATCCCTTTCTTGAAGTAAAAATGGCCAAAAAGGGGAAATATACTCTAAGAACCCTTGCATGACATCCTTGCTTGACCAAAAGCTAGATCTAGCCCACCTTGGGACCATTTTTCCCTGGAGATTCATAAAGTTGCAAACTTTATGAACCCCATGCACGCAATCAACAAGTATGATAGTAAATGAAGAGTAAACTCAAATATCTAGCCATATTCTAAGATAAAAATAGAGTCTTGAAGACTTACAACAGTCCACAAGGTGGTCAAGCTCAAGAGTGAGGGCTTGGTTTGCTGGATCTTCTCCTTCTTCTCACTATCTTCTTCTTCTCAAGCTCCATATGTCACTCTAGCTCATAATATGAGAGAGAATGAGGATTAGGGTTTAGCACAGACGTTCTTAGGGTTTGAAGGCTGATGGAAGGTCAGCCTCAAGGTTCTTAAGGAGATTATGTAGGGTGAAAACCCTAAAATTAGGGTTTTTCCTTTACAACACCTACTCGTCGAGTTGGGCGTTCCAACTCATCGAGTAGGTCTTAGATCCCACGTCCTCAAAATGCTCTCTACTCGACGAGTTGGAGCTCCCCAGCTCGTCGAGTCCCAACACAAAACCCTAAAATTTAGAAAATTAAATAATACCTGAAACAGGTGTTACATCCAGACTCAAACTAGGCAACTAAAAAGGTTTTAAAATGGTTTTCAAAAGTAACCAAGGAAGGATGTGATGTGTACGATCAGTCGGAGCGAGAAAGTATACCCCAAGTTACCTACACTATTATTTGATATGATATTTATGATAAAACAACATGCTAGTGATAGGCTAGGGATCTTCAGGAATTACATGATATGATTGCCTGACGTATCATGCCTGATATCCTAGGGTTACTTCTTGTATGGAATCGACATCATTACTATAGTTGCTTAGTGTATGCATCATAGTTGTACATAACTAAGATTTTATAGCTTGAGAATTGCTGGTTTAGCCTTATTCTTTTCTGATGAAGGGCTTAGGTTAGAATCAAGTATTTGACTATCTATAGGATCCAGTGTTATGTATGTATAGCATACACGAGTGCCGCATGGTTGGTGGAAGTTTCATGGATGATTAGGTATGTAAACAACCAACCAGATGAGGAGTGTTTAGCCGCTCTCGAGAGAGTGAGGATAAGATGTATACGTATCCTAGTTGTTGTATTGTGTTTCGTGGTTGTGATGATCCTTGGGACAAATACGGGTAGGTGTGGAAGGTAGTATATTCCCATACTACTGAAATCACATGATCCATACACGTAGCAAGGAAGTCACAAACCCCCAATGGTTCAATCTCGTCTCATGATTGTAGTAATGTGTTTTGTGTCTTTTTGATGTGTTTTGGTTTATTTTTAGAATGGTGGAGACAAGTGGATCAGGATCTGGGGTGGGTAGCCAAGATAGGTCAGGTTTGACGGGTGATCAGATTCGGGAAATCATCGTCATTGACGTGACTGCTGCTATCCGGAGGTCTATACCTGTCACACCCCCGAACCGTCAGAACGGACGGCAGAAACGTTCGGGGGCGGGTTACGTCATACGTAGTATCACAACAGTTGTATCATAGTAAGCAAAGTAAATACAACCATTACATTGCATCATAAATATTTACATCTGTTTGAAAACATAGTTTGTACATTACAGTATATTCAAAAGTAGTAAAAGATAAAGACGAGACTCCAAAATGCTCTGTTTTCTCCAAAAGCTGGCATAAGTACCTGTCTATAGTTGCCCTGAGAATACAAGCGATTTTCAAAACGTATCAGCATAAAGCTGGTGAGTTCATAAGCATGTTTTTGTAGTGGAAACTAGTCACTGAATTTGTAAAATTGATTCCTTTTCATTATAGAAAATATCGTTTGTAACGAAAACCTTCATTATCGAGTTTCGAAATAGTATGCATGCTTCCCAAGAAAATCCAATATTTTTTAACATGTTTGTTGATTACTGTATGAAAAGTATGATTCGTTTGAAAACCCTGGCTACCGCCAGTAAGTAAGGTATGTTTCGTTTGGTAAGCCCTGGCTACTACCAGTATGTAAGTAGTTTTATTATTCAAATAAAACCAAGAGTTAATTCCCTGGAATACCCTCCAGTAAGTAGATAAGTAGTTTCATTAGTTAAAATAAAACCATTGAAGAAAGAAATCCCGTAAACAGAGGTTAGTTTATACATATTGTGAGTCGTATAACCATACTAATATGACCCGTGACCTCCTTGACGTTTCTTCAGGCGTCGTACGATTACAAAATTTGTCACCCCAGGCGTGCCCGCCTAACTGTAGCTAACAGTTCAGGTGTGGGATTGTCAATCCCGAATAGATCTATTCACAAATTCCATGCTCTCCCTCCAGGAGACTCTGGTTATACTAACAGAGAGGATTTATTGGTACCCCGAAGGGCATAACGAAGATAAGTCTCACAATCTGGTATTAACTGGTTTACGTGTAGTTTGGTTGTTCTCGAGTTCGAAATCGTTGTATACGTTGTAGAGTATAAATAATTATACACAAAATAAATATTTAGTAAGATACTCTTGTTATCTGTATGGGTAACCTAAATCTGTCATAGTTTATATGTTCGACTTTGTTTGGAGTTTGATTCTGTAAAACCGGTAATGAAATCCCCAAACTATACCTCTTATAGTGTGACTGGTAAGTTGTGTTCATGTACTATTCTGAAAACTATGCAATTATGTTTAGAAAACGCCCCTTATGCTCCACATTTTTAAGTTGTGAAAACCTTTATGTTTGGCTTGTATTCCCCCCTGAAAACGTTATAAAAACTTATAAAAGTGTAGGGGTATGAACTCACAGTTTAACGTAGGATTCGGGTGTACGATCGGTTACGAGTGCTGAGTGTCAGCTGATGTTTCGTACACAAGCGGATCCTATTAACAGATAGTACACATATATGTATTAGATTTAAGGTATTCCATGACAAAACATGACGGGAAACCACCCTAAAGACTTGGAAATGCTTGAACTAAGTGTCGGAGCCATAAATGATCGAACGAGGGAGGTGTATGGCCATAAGAGTGTGTGTGCGGCCAGGGTGTGCGGTTGCACACAGGAGTGTGCGGTTGCACATAGGAGTATGCGGCCGTACATTGGGTGTGTGCAGCCATACACGGGGGTGTGCGGCCGTACACTCATCATTTATGCTCTAAAAGTCGATTTTCTAGTGTTTTAAGGTTCAAACCAAGTCCAACTAGAAGATAGGGGATCAAACTCTCACTTTCGAGGGTCTTTGAGGTGTGTACGGCCACCTTATGAAGGTGTACGGCCGTACACCTTCAATTGATGAAGAACACGAAGAACATGAAGAGTTTTAGGCTTAGATCAAGGTGTCTTACCAGTATAACAAGCTGAGTGATGGATTACTTCACGTTTTTTAGGCCTTTGGAGGGTCCTTATGTCAAGATTCTAGAGAGAGAAAGTAGTGTGCAGCCAAAAGGGAAAAATAGTGAATGAAGGGGTCTCCTCCTTTATATAGAGGTGGGCGTACGGTTGAGGGGTGAGTGTGCGGCCGCACACCCATGTGTACGGCCGTACACTCCTCCCGAGAGAGTGTATGGCCCGAAGATTGTACTATGACTTGGTATTACTCGACCTAGGACCCAAACTTTGATTGTACGAGGCTTAGAACGCTTGATCAAACCGTTAAACGGCGTTAAAAGGTGATAAAATCGAGTTTAATATTGATATACAAATCAATTGTACAGGATAGAAGTTCCGGGTTGTCATAATACCGGAGATGTTTGGGTCTATCAAGACCGCTATGATTGAGATCTTTGATGATCGTTGTGCTTAAATTTCTAAGGATGTTGTTGCTGCAGCTACCATGACTGTTGTTGCCATAGAGATTCATGGGGATAGAGTTTTTCAATATCGGGACTTCGAAAATACGAATCCCCCGGTGTTCGATGGAGTTCAGGACCCGATTGTGGCAATGAGGTGGCTATTTGATGTGGAGGGTTGTTTCTTCACATGCTCTTGCCCTGTTGAACAGAAGGTTAAGTGTGCCCTGAACCATCTTCGGTTAGGGGCGAATGATTAGTGGAGATTGGTGACTGGCTTTTACACACCTGAGTAGAGAGATTCTGTTTCCTGGGAGCAGTGCTCGGAGATGTTTCGCTCAAGGTATGTTCCCTTGGTAGAGAGGGAGAGGTTGGCTCAGGAGTATCTGGATCCGAGGCAGGGGACTGAGACGGTGACCGAGAACACCAAGATGTTTACTGATAGGGATCTCTTCTACCGTGAGTTTGGTGCTTCTGATCAGACTCAGATGACCCGATACTTTAGCATGCTCAAGAAGAATATCCACTAGTTTGTGTCCATCCGAAATTATGGTACTGTCATTGAGCTACAGGAGGCCACGAGGAGGTGAGAGATTAAGATAGAGCTCTAGGAGAGGGAGCTAAGGCATGCTCCTGTGTAGTCACAACCTGTGGCAAAGCGATTCAAGCCAAGTGCGGAAAGGTTAATGATGGTGTTTTTCGATCTTCATCTGTATGCCATAAATGTGGCAAGGATGAGTATAATGCCAATGATTATCATCTGCATGCCCTAGTACCAAGCACCGAGATTTGTTATCATTGTGATCAGGTGGGCGATATGAAGGCCCAGTGCCCATTGCTTGCAGCTAGGCCGACACAGGCTCCAACACCAACTACATTGAGGATCACTGATGGACGCCAGGGGTAGAACGGTACCCCCGAGGGCTCGAGGCCATGCTTTCCAGCTCACTACAGAGGAGGCCATGGCGGCACCAGACGTCGTTATTGGTATGTTTCTATTATTATTCTGTCAGTTTTTTTCTTGGTATGCTTATGTTTATGTTTCTGCTAGGTACCTTCTTAGTGAATTCCTTGCCTGCTCTTGTGCTTTTTGACTCGAGTGCAATTCAGTCCTTTGTATCTTTTTCTTTTAGTAGGGGTTTTGATACGACTCTTGGAGAGTTGGGGTGTCCGTTGCGGGTTTCTATCACCAACAAACACAAGATATCTGCATCGAGTGTTTACCAGGGTTGTATTCTGGAGATTTTTGGGGTGTCTTATCTGACTGATCTGATTCCTATTCCCATAGGAGATGTGTGTGTGATAGTGGGGATGGATTGGTTGAGCAGATTTGGGGCTATGATTGACTGTGTGGGTCAGCAAGTGATAGTTAGAACCCCAAGTGGGGGGAGAACTGGTTATTTATGGAGAGGGTACCAGGATTTGGAGTCAGCCTTTTGTTCTGCTACCAGGGCTCGACAGTACATTCATAATGGTTGTGTGGGTTACCTTGCATATGTGGTTGACACGCAAGCTGAGAAACTGGGCTCGGTTGCTGATGTGCCGATTGTTAAAGGGTTCGCTGTTGTGTTCCCGGAGGAGTTACCCGGTCTGCCTCCCGAGAGGCACGTTGAGTTCAAGATTGATTTGGTTCCCAGTGCGGCTCTGATTACCAAGGCGTCGTACCGATTAGCACCGCCTGAGATACCGGATTTGTCCTATCAGCCTCAGGAGTTGTGGGGCAAGCAGTTTATTAGGCAGAGCAGTTGGTCGTAGGGAGCACCGATTTTGTTCGTTAAGAAGAAGGATGGTTCACATCGGATATGCATTGATTACTGGGAGTTGAACAAGTTGACGGTGAAAAATTGTTATCCCCTTCCACGGATTGGTGACCTATTCGATCAGTTGCAGGGTGCATCGTTGTTCTCCAAGATCGATTTGAGGTCAGGGTATCACCAGATGAGAGTTAGAGAGGATAACGTGGAGAAAACCGTGTTTCATACTTGTTATGGTTATTATGAGTTCGTAGTGATGTCATTTCGCTCACCAATCCGCCTGTGGCATTTATGGATTTTATGAATTGGGTTTGCCGGCTGATGCTCGATCGATCAGTCATTATGTTCATCGATGATATCTTGGTCTACTCCAAGACTAGGGAGTAGCACGAGGAGCACCTTAAAGAGCTTCTGGGAGTTTTGAGGCGAGAACGACTGTATGCCAAGTTCTTGAAGTGTGAGTTTTGGTTACGAGAGGTCCATTTCTTGGGACATCTCGTTAACCAGGATGGGATTTTGGTCGATCCGGCCAAGACCGAGGTCGTGATGTAGTGGGAGGTTCTTAAGTCTCTTTCGGAGATCAGGAGTTTCTTGGGTTTAGCAGGATATTATCGGAGACTCATTCGGGACTTCTCCAAGATTGTTGTACCCCTCACTCGTCTGAAGAGGAAGGGGGTGGATTTCCGTTGGGGGCCTGAGCAACAGGCTGCGTTTGAGTCATTGAGACAAAATTTGTGTGAGGCTCTGGTACTGACCCTCCCTGAGGGTGTTCAGGATTTCGTCGTATATTGTGATGCATCCATCACTGGTTTGGGGGCGGTGCTTATGCAGCGATGGAGATTAATTTCTTATGCATCTCGGCAATTGAAGCCGCATGAGGGTCGTTATCCGACTCATGATTTGGAGTTGGGAGCAGTGGTGTTCACTCTCAAGATTCGGTGGCATTATTTGTATGGGGTCCGGTGTATTATCTACACAGATCAAAAGAGTTTGAGATAACTCATGGATCAGCTGAATTTGAATATGAGACAACATAGGTGGCTTGATGTGGTCAAGGATTATGACTGCGAGATTCTGCATCACCCCGGGAAAGCTAATGTGGTCGTCGATGCTTTGAGCCGCAAGACGACTAGTTCTGTTGCTAAGAGTCTATGTATGAGGATATCGATCGATTCTCCACTTCTTGATTTGATTAGGGAGGCTTAGGCTGATGGAGTCAAGAAAGAGAATTGGAAGCATGAGAGACTCAGGGGTGAGATTGGCAGGTTTGCTACTGACAGTCTGGGGTTATCGACCCGATATGGACGGTTTTGGGTGCCAGATTTTGGTAGGACCAGGCAGACTCTGCTGGAGGAGGCACACAAGTCCAGGTTTTCGATACAGCCTGAAGCCACCAAGATCTATCGGGATTTGAGGCTTAGTTATTGGTGGTCGTGCATGAAAATAGAGATAGCCTGGTATGTCGAGAGGTGCTTTACCTGTCGGATGGTCAAGGCCGAGCACCAGAGGCCGCATGGAAAGTTGTAGCCACTGGAGGTTCCCATGTGGAAATGAGAACATATTACTATGGATTTCATCACCAAGTTACCTTGGACGGCTATGAAATTCAACGTGATATGGGTTATCGTGGACCGTATGACCAAGAGCGCCCACTTTCTAGCCATGAGGGAGAGTTCTTCAGCTGAGAAATTGGCTGATTTGTATATGCACGAGATCGTTGCTCGGCATGGTATTCCAATCTACATGTATCTGATCGAGATGTTTGGTTTACATCTCTTTTTTTGCAGAAGTTCCATGAGGAACTGGGTATGAGGCTGCATCTTAGCACTGCTTATCATCTGCAGACCGACGGTCAGAGTGAGCAGACGCTTCAGACACTTGAGGATATGTTGAGAGCCTATGTCATACACTTTGGGGGGAGTTGGGACTCCTACCTTCCCTTAGCTGAGTTTTCTTACAACAACGACTATCACTCTAGCATTGGTGCACCGCCATTTGAGCTTCTTTATGGGAGGATGTGTCGTACCCCAGTTTGTTGGGGAGATATGGGTTATAGGGTCATAGGAAGGATTGAGGTAGTCCTACAAATGACAGAGCTCATTCAACAGATTAGGCAGAAGCTTCAGACGGCTCAGAGTCGGCGGAAGAGTTATGCCGACAAGCGTCGATATGAGTTGGAATTCCAGGTCGGGGACATCATTTTTCTAAAGGTATCACCCTGGAAGGGTGTAATACGCTTCAGGAAGAGGGGCAAGTTGGGCCCCCGATATATTGGGCCATTTCGAGTGGTATCCAGGGTTGGCAAGGTAGCGTACATATTGGATTTGCCTAAGAGTTTAGCCAAATCCACAACACTTTCCATGTGTCTCAGCTTCGGAATTGTGTGGCTGAGGATTCAACGGTTATTCCTTTGGATGATGTTCAAGTTGATGATTGCTTGATATAGTTTGAGAGGCTAGTGGCAATTTTGGATCGGAAAACGAAGGCTCCATGTAACAAGGTGGTGACTTTGGTCAAGGTTCAGTGGCAACATCGCAAAGGTTCCGAATGGACGTGGGAACCCGAGTCCGAGATGCAGGAGCATTACCCTGATTTGTTCACAACAGCTGACTTCGAGGACGAAGTCTAGTCTAAGTGGGGGAGAAATGTAACATTCCGATGATGAGGTATTTTCAATTTTAACCCTAAGTATGAAGACTACCGCATTTTTGCATTTTTGTATGAGAAATGTTGCAAAATGGCCCATAGTGGCATTTTTGTAATTTTTGGGGAATGGAAACGTACGCTGGGCGTACATGGTGAGATCCCGAACCTTAATTTTTAGGGTTTGGAACCTATTTAATCATCTTTATGGCCCCAAGCCCCTTCTCTTCATCAACCTCCAGACCCATTTCGACCCTCTAGCAAACCCTAGTCCCTTTGAGGCCATTTTTGAGCTTGGTGTGTGTGTTTTGGTCATCTTGAAGGAGGAAGAAAGAAGAGGAGTTCACCCTAGAAGTGTGGAGCACCTTGGATCCAGAATCACATCACCTTTGGATACTCTTTGAAGGTGAAAAAACTCTAAACTTGATGAAGCTATGCTTAGATCTAGTTTATCCATGAAGTTTGTACTGTTTTGGTCCCATTAATTTGGTCTTTTGAGTATGAGCTACTCTAATCCATTTATGTTGTCGCTTTTGATGTTTTAAGAGGTCTAGAATCATAAAAATATTATCTTGGCTCTTAGTTCTTCCCCATGCATGAGTTTGGTTGTCTTAATGGCTTAAGATGCTAGGGTTTTTAGTATCTAGCACTTAATGGCCAGTCAAGACCATAAAGTTGGAAACTTTATGGTCAAGGACAACATTTGAGTCATCGATCTGTAATTTGGACGTGAGGGTTTAAGTATTAAGCACTTAATAAGTTGGGAAGGAGTCCGACTGCGTACATTGGGCGTACCAAGTGGTACGTTGCGCGTACGCAGTCAAACCCTCGCACCTGGTCAGCGATCGATTACGCCCCATGTTCAGCTAGGAATGCGCAACGTACTTGGCTGGGTTGACTCGACTAGTTTGTTGACTTTGACCAGGATTTGACCAATTTTGACCAAAGGGTATTTTGGGTATTTTGATATTAAATTTAAGTTAGGAAATGATGTGAGTAATAGGTGATGGGTAGAGTTGGTATTCAGAGCATGGATTTATTCAGCTTTGTTCAGACTAAGATGGGAGTTTTCCTCACTGTACTTGTAGGTCGAAGGCACCAAGGCCGACTCATTTGTTTGATAACATGTTATATTGATTGATGATATGATGAGTATGTGGTAGATCTATATGATTATAGGTTAGCTGATGATAGGCGTTATACTGGTAGATCAGTAGGACTACATGTGATTACTGGTTGTATGATTATCTGTCTGCTGAGTATGTTTGTTATTTGTTATATGTCAACATGTTATGTTGGGGTTGAGACTACTGCTTTGTACTGTCAGTCAACAGACAGGGGCAATCCAACCGTAATGTTGTGGGCCAGGGCATTCCAACTGTAAGGTTGTGGGCCATGGGTAATCCAACCAGGAGGTTGTGGAACCGCTGTGTATGGGGCATTCCAACCGAAAGGTTGTGGGCCGCGGTATTCCAACCAAAAGGTTGTGGGTCAGGCGTAATGCAACTGGGAGGTTGTGGACCCGATATTTGTTTAATTATCTGTTTGTGTGGTGGTACCTTAGGGGAACTCACTGAGCTTTGGCTTATAGTTTCAATTATTATTTTAGGTACTTCAGATGACTGCGGCAAGGCGTAGGCATGATCGTGCACATCTTCTAGTTTTTATGATATTGGACCTGAGATACTCTGAATTTGAATAATACTTTTGAAACAATGGATTTATAAACATTTTATGGATAAAATGGGTTGTTTTTGAAAATTTAAATTTTTTATGATTTTTGGGATGTTACAATGAGCTTCTCTATCTATTTTAATAACTAAGAAAAGTCTAGGTAATCTCAACGTTCTTGGATTACTATAGCCAAATTAGAGATTTATGACAAGCATTGCACTTTGGATTCTAATGATATGTTTACCAAGTGTTCAAGTGATAAAACCTCCATTTTAGTTTTATTGTAATTTTATAAGTAGTTTTACAAAGAGATTTACATTAAGTAACATATTGAACCAATGTCCATGGATTCGATCCATTTACCACTATACACTTTTTTAATGTACAAGCTTTAAGGTTATTTATTTGGATGGCCTTGACAACCACTGGTTGTACATAAAATTTATGATTTGGAAAATAAAATGTAAAGTCGTACATTTTTTATCTGATTGTAAACTTTTTGTAGGAAATGTACAGGCTATAGAAAAGAATGTAAGGGTTGTACAAAAAAAAATGGTCAGGAAAATAAAGTGCAAGCTTACGTATATTGATATGTCATTTCAAGAAAAAAAATTCCAAAAATGATCATTTAGCTCATCAAATTTGACTTTAACCATTCAAATTCTAAGTCTAATGACGTAGGATTATTATCTACCATTTAAATACTTGCTAAAGCACTAATTAACATTCTTATTATCATTATTAACATGTTTGGTTCATCAATCCAATAGGTTATCAATATCATATTCCATTAAAGCTTCAAGTCACCATTTATGACTCCTAAAATGGTATTCCTTCGATCATTTGGACATAGAACACTTGAATTAATATCCAAATCACAACCAAAGGTCTTAGAAGAAGTGTCATAAAATCAAAGTACTTGTTACAAGTCATTTGAAAACAATAATTATACATAGATCATATGATTTAGTGATCCAAAGCATGGAAACTAAAGTAGACTGTATATTCTTTACAAGATTTTCAAAATATGTTGTATCATGTATATAAACTCTAAAAAAATGTGGATAATAAAGGAAAACAACAATAAGTTTTTATGGTAGTGAACTTTATGCACAAAGACGACACCATGAAGTAATTAAGAAAATATTTAGTATGATTTAGATATTTATTACCAGTTTTATATAATGATTTTGTTGGCTCTTTATAAGTGAAACAACATGGACAAACGAGTCATATCCAAGAGTGGGAAAATATGCAATGCAAGAAAGGCCATGGATGGTGTACCCCTAGAGCACTACAAGATTGGGTAAGTAAAAAGTATTATTTGAAGGCAGGGGGTTTGGGAGGTATGTTCCTAAGTTTTCTTTGAATATCATCCCATTGAGTTGATGCTCCTTCAGAATCTTTGTACACAAAGTGAAGATCAGCTTTATCACTTGGCTCCCAAGATCTCTGCAAGCATAACGAATAATGGGTATTAAGACTTAAGAGATTACTAAAATATATCCAAACAGCTAGTGTAAATGGATAAACCATCTCAGGAGATGCATAAATTTTACTTTATTGATTGCTTCAGAATTCATGTCATTGATTCACATTATACACATGTCTACAGTCTATACCAATAAATTGCAAAAACTTTGCTTGATTGCTACATGCTAACAGTTTACTTCATTGCTTCTGTCCCAATTATAAAATGGAAAGGGACTAAGGGAGACTACCTTTATAAATCATACCCAAGATTGGCAATAATAAAATGGAATAGACTGCTCTGCTAAAATAAAATAAAAAATACAGACCCTGAATAATGCAGTTTTCACATCCTCAAGAGCACCAATGTCATCAAACTTTATACCGATTTCACCCGGTAGGACCACTGTTGTCCACAACACTCTTGAAATCTGATCGTCCTCCTAAGGAGGGTCTCACCCGACAATAACTCTAATATTTCCTATTTAAAGAAAATAAATCATCTAGATTAGTTAAATGAAAACTAGGTCAACACTAGCTAGACCATGCATGTGCATACCTAAAACAACAAGATCTTGGACCTCATTATATAGCTTTCAGACCTTAGCGGGTCCCCACCAATCACGCCTCGACACCTGGACGACCCACACACACATTTTTTGGCTGCAGCCCCAAAGACCCTTACATAGTTGTAATCAAATGTCAGTTCTTCCCCTTGAAACTCAACAAATTAATCAAACCAGCATGACAAAATTTAACTTAAGAATATAATATACCATGAAATGTGAATACAATAGACATTACGTGAAAGATATAACACTGTAGTTGCATTTATATGTGTATTACAACAAATAATATACAACAAAAGATGTACATACCTTCTTAATATCTCTTATTGCAAATAGTCCAATGCAGACTTCCCCATTAATCATCCAATGGTCAAATAAAACACAAATTAAGTAGTAAGTTGACAAATTAAAGAACATTCAAGCATATATTTTCCAGTGAGAATGTAAATTTATGATTTAATATTTAAATAAACTGAATTCAAGTAAACTAACCTACCTCATCATAGTCACATGGAACGCGGTACGATCCGGTACGGGAACGTGGTTCCCTAGGTTGGACGTATCGGGTACGAGGGGGGTAGGTTCATTTTGGTACGCCCAGTACGTCCTGATACGGTGTATCATAGTATCCGGTACGGCATACCATAGTATCCAATAAAGTGTACCATGTTTAGAACATAATTTCAAGAACAGTTAACTTAGATTATAACATAAACACTTCAATTAAGATGTAATATTCCAGCAACTAACACTTCAAATTTCAAAACATAGAAATTGAAAGTAAATACCACGAATTAAAAAACAGCAACAGTAACAGTTTGAAAAAAACAAAAAAACAGGAACATTAACACCTAAAAACCTTGAAACTATTCCATCCTTTGCCTTTTTCCATTTCCATCTGCATCAACATCATCTCCCTCTAATTTCTCCCACTACAAGTATTCATGTCTTGTACTTGGCCCTTCCAAATTTGTATTTTCTGGATTCATATCCCATTTTTGGTTGGACCTGCTTTGTAATTTTCAGAAAAACGTGACTAGAGTACCACTTCTGGATTCATATCCCATTTCCACCTGCTTTGTAATCTTCAGAAAAACGCAACATCCGATATTCTTCTTGACTTTCAGATATTCTTTTAAACGCTTCCATGACTCCAAGTACCACTTCTTTATCTAAGTTGGGTGCTTTTCTAGCTATTCCACCAGGTGCTAACATTGAAAGATAACCTGCATCATAGAATCGTGGACATAAAGCAAATCCCAAACAATGTAATGGAATCGTCATCTTCTCCCACCGAGCAAGCAATATTTTTTCAACTTCAGGATAGTAGGAAGCATATTTGTTATTTGACATCACATCTTTAACTTCTCCTAACATGTTGTCCATTTTTTCGTATATTTCTCCCATTTTTGCTCCCTCGCTATCACAAAATTTCATCAACAAAAAAATAGGTTTTGTGATGGCTAAAATGTTCTCCACATCCTCCCAAAACTCTTCACTTCTAATAGTTTCAACAACCTTTGATCCAGTAATCCTAGTATTTTCATCTCCCTGTTTCACCCAATCTCTCCAAGAATTAAGGGAGATGGTTGTAGACAAAGCTTCTCTACAATCCATTAACCTTTTCAATAATACATAATGAGATGCAAATCTCGTCTTTGTCACCTTTAATAACTCGAGTGTTGAGTTATCTCTAAACATGGTCAAAGCATGATTGTGATTAAGAAAATATTTTACAACCACTTTTCCTCTTTTATATGTGGTCATCAACCAATAGAACGTATTTGCAAGATCTTTGAAAATCAAATTCAACGTATGCACACAACAAGGAGACCAGAAAATGTGTTTGTGTACCTTTTCTATTTCCTTCTCGGCAGCCTTGCAATTCGCAGCATTGTCTGTAACGACTTGTAGGACATTGCTTGGTCCTACTGTTTCGATGGCTCCATGCAAATAGTTTGCTATTGCAACTCCAGTTTTCTCCACACCAGAAAAGTCTTCTGCATACATGAACATCGCCCCACGACTGTTAACAGCTATGACATTAATGAGTGGCTTGTGCTTTACGTTTGTCCACCCATCAGAAACAATTGAAACACCTTGCGTATACCATGTATCTTTTATAGGATTCAAATCCTTTTCTACATCTCTATGGCATTCATCAAGTAGAACCATCCTTGCTTTCTCGCTAGAGGGAGGCTTATAACCGGCAGGTGCTTTGTTGATAGCACTAACCATCTCCAAAAATTGGGGATTACGTAGCACATTAAACGGAATTCCATTTGCGCAAAGCCCTCTCATGATCTTGAAGTCAACAACGCTTCTTTCCATTACAGCAAATGCATCTTCAATAGGTTTCTTAGAAGAAGAGGAAGATTGTTTTTTACTGATTATGGAGTTCTTTAAAGCACGAGACACACCAACCTTTTCAGCATCTCAGACTTTGTTAAACAACCTTTCACGCTTCTCACGATCATTTAGTATAACCGGAGACCTTCTAATTTCTGCGGTCTTGCCGGGCATAGCACCAAAAAAGTGTACATGTATCCTCGTATAGGAACTAGTAAACTGTTGTTTGCAATGTTTACAAACCCACTTCTTTGTACCCCCAGCATTCTTTCTTGTTGCAGCAGAAATAATGTTTACTTCCTCCAATAATGGCTTGTCATCCTTCACTTCACGAGTGTTAACTTGTTGAGTATCATCTATAAATGTTTTATCTTCAGTGCTATTTTCATCTTCATCTACTTCAATATGCTCTATGTTCTCTCTGTGATCAGACACACATTTACCAAACACCATTTTTTTCCTGTGAAGACTTACTTTTCCTTTTTTTTTTCTATTGAGAATGTGTGGTAAAAAAGAAAATCGATGCATGTATATATAAGCCTAGAGAAAATTAATTGTGTGTAAATGTGTAAACTGTAATCAATTAATACTCTAATAATGGAGTCGTTGATTCTATAATGCCGACTGAAATATCAAAATTCAAATAAATGACTTAAATTAATGAATTGAAATCGTATATTCGTGTATATGGTTTTCTCAAAGTGAATCGATATCCCTTATAAAAAAAGATATACACAATCAATTGATGGAAATTGGGAGATTTTGTTGCCAAATGCTCAGTCGATCGTTCCCAGAGCACAAACGATTATTTCAGTCGGCGTCCCATCGCTTCAATCGGCGTTCCCCCAACTTCAATCAGCGATCCCCAACTTCAATCGGCGATCTACATCGCTGTTCCGATATGCAAGAAACGCGAATTAGGGTAAGGTGGGTTCAATTTTGAAATCGCTCAATCTATCGATCCAAGACGCGTTCCCCGTGCGTTTGGAACGAAATCGTACCCCGATCCAGCACGCACGAACTAGAACAAGGATCGTATCTAGTCAAGCGATTTATGTGACTATGTACCTCACTACCCTTCTACGGAATTGGACTTTCCGCCTATTCGGTTCATTGCAATCGCAATTGCTTCATGGGTTTCACGGGATACAGCCCCGAGAGACATGCCACCTGTACAGAAACGCGTAATGATTGAAGCAGCGGATTCCACCTTTCCGACTGGAATCAGGGGTCGCTCACTTTTAAATTGAAAAAGATCCCGAATCACCTGTGGTAGGTCACAAATTGGTTTCACGGGATAATTTACCATATATATATATATATATATATATATATATATATATATATATATATATATATATATATATATATATATATATATATATATATATTATCATTTATTATTTAATATATTTATACTTACATGTTGTCCTTCATATTTACATTCTCATAAAGTAGGTTATTTTTTTTTTAGCTTTTTCCCTAGTTGAAAATGGAAAAGTTTGATTCAAGTGACAACATGCTATGAAAATAACAATCAAAAGAAGTAACAGATGAGCCAATAATTCACTTAGAACCATGAAGAACAACACTCAAATGGAGTAACAGGGAAAGAATCCATTGAAAATCATGCTAGGCTAAGAAAAATGATAATGAAACAAGAAAATTGAGAATAATCATGCGCTTCCAGGTACTAAAAAGCCTGCAATTACAACTTCATCTGGTAATGAAGACAATGCAGCCCTGACAACTTCCTCAGGCCTTAACTTTCCAGATACAGTGAAAGATCTACAAAAAAAAAAACAAAACAAAAAAAATCATTCAAATACCCCTATTAAGCATCCTTCCACTACAATAATTATATTCTTTATTTCATGATGGAACAGACTGATTAAGAGATAAATCCAACTAATCACGCAGCTGCAAAACATTCATAAAACAAATTCTCTCAACGGATTAATTATAACACTCATTAACCTATTCCATAAAAAGAAATTGCTTAATGTTCTTGTGTGTTGATTTTTTTCCATGTAAGTGATTATTACACCCATGCAAATGATAATCCTGCTTACAAAAATATATTTTCAAACATGAAAATCTGAAATGAAACCTGGTGACGCATTTCCTCCACAATGTGTAATCATACCATGCCTCTCTCTCTATAAAGCTATAGATTGGTAATAATCATGATAAGAAACCATGGAACACGAAAACCATTACCTTCAACACGTTGCATAATGGAATCTATAATTCGATTCCTTTGATTGTGTCAAAAATTAATAGAAAAAAAAGAAATTTGGGGAAAATTGGCAGAAAAATGGTTGGTTTTAGGGGAAATAGGCAACCTGTTTCCTTAATTCGACTCTTCAATGTTCTGTTAAAGTTTGTGCACAAAGTTCATTCTCGAGTTCAAGGAATTGAGAGAGCCAATATGTAAGATTCTTTGGGATGGAGTTGTTGATAATTAGATATGAGTATTGAGGGCTATGTTTATATACAGAGAGGTCCGATAGAGTGGGGGAGTTGGAGATGGAGTAGTGTGGTGGACAGGTTGACTTTTTCATTTTTGGACTCATCATTACCATCCTGCAAGTAAAATCATGATATTTATATACACAAAAACAAAAATAAAAATAAAAACACTGATTCATCACATTTTATTTTCAGTTTCATGCACCAATTGAGAAGAACTACTTATAATCATCCTACAAGTAAAGTGGAAATCATATAGATTACTTTACATGTTTACCATATAAGCCCATAATCAGTAGTTGTCCTCATCTACTGTCATGCCCAAAAGGAGAAACTACTTTTAAGAAAAAAAAATCAACATGGATCAGATGAATCGGTGGCAATAAACTTATATATAAAATAAATGAACAAAAATCAACATGGATCAGATTAATTGGTGGCTACCAAGAGACTCGGATCCTTGATGGTTATCTTGAACATGGTCTGAACCCTAGAAATTGTTGGCCCCGACTTCACCGGAGCTCCAAAAACATCATGTCTGCTAGAAATCTTCACAGTCATTTCTTTTTCCTATTTACATGTGAGAAAGATGTGCTTTTGGCATTAAAGCAATAGCTTCTTCTACTGGGAGGTAACAAACTGGACAGCCTGCATCCATAAACAGGAAAAAACAAAGGAATCACTCATATATCCCAAGAAATCATAGAACCATAAAAACCACTAAAAAATTAAAATTTTTATTGGTGATATCAAGTACCCTTCATGCTCTAAATTTAATCAGCTCTCATAAGCTAGTTGTTCTCCAAAAGTTTTTGAACACTCAAAAATCATCTTTAGGAAGCAATCGGATGTTTAATGCTAAAAAGTAAAGAAATATGAATTACATTGAACATGAAACAAAGATCTATGTTAGCTATACCTTTCATTGTAAGAGTTTATGTATGGTAAACTTGCAAATTGATCTCTTTTTTACTGTGTTGGCTGTCAAAAACTTGTTAATTATGTTTTGCTTCATGTTGTTATGTAAGATTAAGCCTTAAATTTGATTCATAACCATCCAACTTTGGTATCTGGTATGTCAAATATAAGACTTGATTCATGAAAAAAAGGCAACTGATAGATATAATAGAAAAGAAAATATTATATGTAACATTCTTACCTGACATTCCATGACTACCAAGTCATATGGTGTAGATTGAAGATATTTCTTACCCTTCTTTACTTCAAGGAAATGCAAGTTGCTATAGCCACCACACAAATGTATCGTCTGTCTCTGATTCTTTTCATATATTTGTGTCTTTTAACTGAAAAACTTCATTCTGTAAAAAAAATTATAATTAATTTTGCAATGTTTTGGACAGTGAGCAATTTGAATTGATTTTGATTAATGGTGGATGATGAAAAAATGAAGTAGTACCATGGAAGGGGGACGGCGGCGGCTTTTGGTGTCCAAACTTACATCTGGTATCGTTCCAATTTAGGAAAGCTTGTGAAGGGTCTTCTTGAAAGATAATATTCCAAGGTATAGGGCAAAATAACAATATTACAATTACTAATGACAAGGGGAGACCTTCAAAGGATGAGATTGAGAAGATGGTTCAGGAAGCTGGGAAGTATGAATCTCGAGATGAGGAGCACAAGAAGAAGTTGGAGGTGAAGAATGCTTTGGAGAATTATACGTATAACATAAGGAACACAACGAAAGATGAGAATCTTGGTGAGAAGTTGACTCCGGTTGATAAGAAGATTGAGGATGCGATTGATGAGGCGATTGTGTGGTTAGATACGAACCACTTGGCTAAGGGAGATGAGTTTAAGGATAAGATGAAGGAGCTTTTTCCCATTTTGAAACTTTTAGGTTAGAGAGAGATAGAGGGAGATAGAGAGAGAGGAGGAGGAGAGAGAGCGAGGAGATTAAATGAAGAAATGTTGGAGGCGCTGGAGGTAGGTAAAGGCGGAGGCCCTAGGGCTTCTTGTTGCTAGCTCAAATATCAACATCGATGTTAGAAGGTGGAGGCATCAGTAGAGGGAGCAAGGTAAAAAGAGAGGATATCGAACCATTTAGTGTGAGGGTCGATTTGGAAGAAATCTCAAACCCTTAACCTTAAACATGATGTGAAGCGATCGATCCATAATCTTCTTCGTCTCCGTCAATTCCTTGGGCTCACAAAATCGGACGATGGTGGTAAATGAAGCATTCTTCGAGAAGGAAGGTGCATCGCCGCAGTTTGAGGCTAGAAGAGGCAATGAGGATTGGAGGCAGTGGATGTGGGTGAGGGGTGGAGACGAGGGAAAAGAATGTGGGGGTTTAAAAAATTCGGGGATTTCATTTTCCCTTGGAGACGCGCGTTTTTAAAAAAAAATATAAAACGACATTCACAGAGGACGCACAAGTGCCCTCCGTGTTTTTAATATTTTAAATAAGACACTAATTTAAGGGCACACATTAATGCGCGACCTAAATCCTTAAATTTTTTGAAGAGATGACATTTTTTTAATGTCACTCTCTTTTGCGTAACATAAATCAATGAGTGTCGTGGTTTGCGCGTCGTAAAAGGGTCTTTTTCTTGTAGTGACAACAATCATATTGTCGAATTTCAGTAAAAAAAATTGATGTTCGTTTATTGTATTGTCTTATGAAGGAGAAGAGTCAAGGACAATGGAGGCCGTGATTCGCCAATCAATGAGGTTGAATGCATCATACGTGCTGTCGGGGGGAAAATATATCTAGCTATTATGATGTTGAACAACGTTCCAATGAAGACACTTATCAGGTAGTTTGGTTTGTATGAAACGTCAAACAATTTACAAGACATGTTAAATATTTTGATATTTTACCATTCTATCATAATTTGTATTACAACTGAACTGAGTTGGTACGAACTTTGAATGTTTTTTATTGTATTTTGTGTTTGAAAATAGAAACTATAACAACAAACAAAAAGCAAAAAGAAAAAAGGTTTGTATAGCAACTATGGTTGTGACATATGGTCGCTATAATTGAATCTTTATTTTTAAATACTACATAGAAAAAAAAAATTAAACATATACCAACTGCATTTCGTGGCTATAGGTAGCTGTTATTTATTATTATTATTTTTTGGGTAAATTACACGAATGGTCCCTGTGATTTGGGGTAATCTGCGCGTTTGGTCCCTAAATTTTTTTTTAACTCGGACGGTCCCTAGGATGTATTTTTATTGCGCGTTGGGTCCCTGATAGACCTAAAATGACTATACTACCCGTATTTTTTTATTTTCTTTTTTTGTCTGGTTTATTTATATATGAAATAAATATTAAAATTAAAATTAAAAAATCCTAAACCTCTAATCTAATCGTACACCCTAATAAAAGAAAAGCTGCTTTCCCCTTATTCCTTCCTTCGTCCCCGTCCCTTCCTCAAATCTTGTCAGCGAATCCATAGGGCTACCGCTAGAAACAATGAAACTCCATCTTAGGCGCCCCCTCTCTGTCTTCTTCCTTTTCTCACCAGAAAACTTGACCCACGAAGCTTCATCATCTTTGCCTCTTCCCCTCGCCGATTAGAGCTCTCCATCCTTTACTCACCAGAAAAACAAGAGGCAGAAATTCATCGAAAAAACGTCGAACCAGAATCATGGGATTGCTTCATTTTGTTTCGATTTACTGCATATCTGAGTAGAAATTTTCAGAAACCTAATTTTTCACAGGAACCACAAAAGAGAAATTTGATTTCTCTGAAAGGGTGCTGGCGCTTTTCCATTTCTGAGTTACAGTAGTTATGAAAACATGACTCATATTGGGGTGGTCGAAGAAGATGGTCGGACCAGGCAGGCTCAAAAGGGCCAGCATAGTAGAGATGAAGGTTGTAGGTTTAATCATGTTGGGTTTCATCGATGATTTCAGATGGTGGTTCAAGCGAGGAAGATGATGAATCTGGAACCCTCGCTTGTTTTTTACATTCAGAATTTTCATCAGGTTTTGGTTTTCAGCATTTTGATGTTGATTTTGTTCAATTTTGATTACAAGGTAACAATTTTATTTTGGTTTGGGTTTTGATTTGGTTTGATATTCATTAGCTTCATCGTTTAAAAATTGTAGAAGCAAGCATCATTGTTGGAAGATGTCGGAGACGATGGTGGCTACAGGAGACAGTCATGGTCATGATTGTTATTAGAGACGATGATGATGAAGATGGGATTTAATCGAAGGGGATGAAGAGTTCTAATTCCAGTTTTTGGTTTTTTTTGTGCAGATTTTAACATCACTTTTTCTTACATGGGCTCCGATGTTACATATTTCTTTTGGAACTTTGGTTTCGTTCTTATTGTGGACGGTGGAGGTGACCGCAGGTTAGTGGCAGTGGTGGCCGGAGGTTGTTTTCAGATGGCTGGACATAAGGAGGGCTGGGGTGGGGGGTAGGGGGTGGGGATGAGTTTTCATTTTAATATATTTCACTGTTTAAATAAATAATAAATTAATTTAAAAAATAGATGAGGGCAAAGTAGTCTTTTTACATCTGATAGGGACCAGGCGTGCAATAAAAATATAAAATAGGGACGGTCCGAGTTAAAAAAAGTTGTTAGGGACCAAACACGCAGATTACCCTAAACCATAGGGACCATCCGTATAATTTACCCTTATTTTATTATGAAAAACATAACGCTATACAAACAAATATATCACATATAAACCTATGGCAACGAATTGATAACGACATCCATAGTTAGTTATAACGACAAGGCTATGGCGACGACAACTAGTTCTATCAATGACATGTTACCACAAGGGATTTTGGCGATGATGTTTGGACCGGTAGCGACGACATTTGTCGTCGCCATATCTTTTTTTTTCTTGTAGTGAAAAGTGCATATTTGGAGTATGAAGTCGGTTTTTTTTTTCAACTAGATTGAGAACAAAACCAGGAAGTTTAGTTCAAGCAAATATATTGGGGGTTGTGGTGTAGTAAATAATATATTAGCTACTTGTTTTCCTATTTATAGTCATACAAGTTTTGTTTTTGTTTCCCTAGCTTCTTGATAACTCGGTTTTAATAAATTTTGTTTTTAAGAAAAGGGAAATCTTCTAAAAATTCATTTTTTGTTGTTTGATGTTGTATAAATGTTTTATGTTTTGTAGGTTCAGGTAGCAGCTGGTGTACGTGAGAAAATAGGAGCACGTGGACTTAGACTAGCTTGTTATTTTAGTTGTATTTTTCCTTGTTGCTTATATAATAGATAGAATTTTATTGTAACCCCGATTCTAACCCCGGGATGTAAAGTGTTTTTAAAAGAGTAGAATTCCTCAATTTGTAAGAAAAAATATGATAATTCCCTTGTAACATCCCAAAAATCATGACCAAAAAATTTATTTTTAATTTTTAAATAAACCATAGTTATCGAAATCATTCCAACCAAAAACATAAGTTATAGTATCAAATCAGAGTATCATATCAAAACATCAGAGTGAACATCCCAGGCTAAACATCGTGGTGTGCGCCTTGCAATCATCCCGAGCTCTTCTTTTGAAAACCAAAGTACCTGAAACCAAAACTGTAAACCGTAAGCACGAAGCTTAGTGAGTTCCCCAAGATACCACATACCATTCACATCATAAAATAATGAGATACGGTCCCCGCCCACACTCGCATATCCGTGAGATACGGGCCCCGCCCAAACGAGATACGGGCCCCGCCCACACTCGCATATCAATGAGATACGGGCCCCACCCACAGTCACATAACAATGAGATACGGGCCCCGCCCACACTCACATATGTAACCAAACACATACAAGTATCACACAGACAACAGGTATTACAACCTACCAAACATACTACTAACCATACTCAAGTACTGATGAGATACGGGCCTCGCCCACACTCTATGAGATACGGGCCTCGCCCACACTCTATGAGATACGGGCCTAACCCACACTCAATGAGATACGGGCCCAGCCCACTCTCAGCTAATGATGATATATGGGCCTCACCCACACTCACATTCCTAACAACACATACATGTATCACACATACAACAAGTATAGCAATCCAACAATCTAACTGATATCTTTACTCAGGTAATAATGTGTCACACCCCAAAACCGGAACGGCGGAAACGTTCTGGGGTGGAGGACATCATGTACAGTATCACAACAAAGCATAATAGTAAACAAGCAACAACCTCCATTGCATTAATAGAATAATTTTAATACAAGCGTGTTCTGTATAGTATGTAAGACACCAAAATGAATAATCAAAATAAAGGATGAGTCTTGTATGTGCTCCATCTTCTCAAAAGCTTCATCGGTGCCTGTCTACTGATGACCTGAGAATACAAGTTATTTTGAAAGAGTTTATCAGCATAACGCTAGTGAGTTCATAAGTATTTAGTGTCATTACTTGTATGAAAATGTTTGTAACAACGTAGTATATATATGTTCGTAGTTGTTTGTGAATGTTTGTAAATAGTTGAACTCTCTAGAAAATCCTATATTTTCTACTAAAATGTAGCCTTCTACCAAGACCCGACTGTTTGTATGTTTGTTCTTTTGTAAAGTAAGAGTTTCCCCCAATGAAACTATCATTATGAAAATATAGTTTACTTAAATGTGTATGTGACAAGATCACAAGGTAAATGTCATAGGAAAATAATGTTTTACCTCAGCAGTGACACTACTGGTCATAAAGTGATGAAATATAGACTCCAGGTAGTACTAAATGTACAATACACCTCGGGGAGTCTAAAGAAAATGAAAATGCAGACTCCAGGTTGTATTAAATGAACAATACGCCTCGAAAAGTCTGTTTTGCCTTTAATTCTTAATTGGTTAATTAAAGGTTTGAATGTGAACTCGTATGTAACCATGCTGATCAACGGCTGAATAACTGATGACCCTCCGGTGTCATATGTAGTGAGGTAACATTCTGTCACCCCTTGGCCTTGTCGGCTGGGACAGTAGCTAGCAGTCAGGGTGTGAGAGTGTCTGTCCCGTATAGATCTATACACACAATGCCCGCTCTCCCTCCAGGAGACTCTGGTTACAAAGTGATACCACAATGAAGTGTCGTATCGAGAAGTAGTATGTCACATTCTATTTATCGTGTTCAAATGTTTGTGTAGTAAACCATAGTGCAGTGATGCTTTCTCTACACTAGTATATAGTATATTCCCTTGTATAGTGTATAGTATGTTCTCTTGTATAGTGTATAGTATGTTCTCTTGTATAGTGTATAGTATGTTCCCTTGTATAGTGTATAGTATGTTCCCTTGTATAGTGTATAGTATGTTCCCTTGTATCGTGTATAGTGTGTATTGACTCATAGCTGTACTAACTCTTGTAAGTGTCATTGTAATAGTAGTAGTAAGTAGTAGTCCCTTAACTATACCTATTATAGTTAAATAGAAATGTTGTTTGTATGTCTTTGTTACACAAAGGTACTAAACTGTAGTAAAAGATTTTATATCCACACATGTATATACGATATATAACTAAGATTTCAACGAAATTCGGACAAATAACAGGATACCCTAAGTCCACAACCAAACAAGGAACAGGAAATAAGGTGAGCTATCAGTCCTAAGTCCTTCAAACCTTACTTATATAAATATAACTGTATATATATGAGTTTGACAAGAATGTAAGTCTAAAAGAATTTGAAAACATTTTTCACATTTAAAAGAGTTTAATAAAAGGTTTTGAAATGCTTGAAATCCATAAGTTTGATAACAACTTGAAAGTAATAGTAAATCTTTCTGTTTGTTCTAGTCATTAATCATATGTGATTAAAACAATGGCTAGAACGTTTCAACTTGTATTCCCCCCTAAAAGCATTTAAAATCATTTAAAAGGTTGATTAAGGGGTATGAACTCACCTGAAATGAGTGATGCGAATGTAAGATCGGAAAAAGGAGGCTAAGTGTCAAGTGAAGACTTGAGCACACACGGATCCTATTTAGCATATAAAGACACATATATGCATGCAATTAGTGCTTACTCAACTAATCTGGGAAAGAATAACACTTTAAGGACTAAGAAATCCTTAAATGTAAGTGTTACAATCACTTAGGATAGCATAAAAGGGGTGTATAGCCATTTAAAGGAGTTTTCGGTCCAAGTAGTATGTTTCTTGAGGTTTTCGGCCCAAAGGGTTTTCGGTCCAAAGAGGTTTTCGACCGAAAAGGGTTTTCGGTCCAAATGGTTGGCCAAAAACTCATGATGTTTGGTGATTTTTAAGGGCTTTCCACAATCAATGAAGTGTTCTAGACTCAATACTAAGTATTAGGAAAGGCTTAAAGTCATTTTGCACCCTTCATAAGGGTTTTCGGTCTAAGGAGATGCACTAGACCGAAAACACCTTTTTTTCTTGGATAAATGATGATTTTGAGGCCCTAAATCAAGAGTTTCACTAGATAACAAGTATAGGGAAGTAATACTTACGATATGGAAGCAAAGAAGGGTGTTTTTGGCCCAAAACACTAGTGTGTGTTCTTGGTGTTCTTGGTGAAATGAAGAACACTTGAAGATCTATGAAAAAGAGAAGATTTCAAGGATGCAATCATGTATAACTACTAGATGAAGTGTTGTATCAACAAATCAAGAGAAGAAACACTTACATTTTTGGAAGATTTGGAAGAAGCTCTTATGATACTTGAGAGAGAATGTGGGTGTTCTTGAGTTTGGAAGTAAGAAATGAGGAAGGAAGGAGTAAACGCATGCCTTAAGCATGAGTTCTCGGTCAAAGGGGAGTTCTCGGCCCAAACCCCTCATGTTTGGCCGTGAACACCTCATTAAGGTGTTAATTGTTTTATTTGTTCCCCAATAATCCTAGAAAATACTTCCTTTCATTTGTTTTCTCGAAAAATAAATATTAAAAATACCCAACCGGACTTTAAACCGAGCTAAAAATTAGCAGAAATGAATTTGACTTTTAATTGAAGTGCTAGACGATAGAGTTTGATCAAATGGAAATTTCGGGTTGTCACATCATCCCCCCGTTAGAGGGAATTTCGTCCCGAAATTAGAGTTCAAGCAACTAAGTTATTACAAATAACTAAGTAAAAAGATGAGGATATTTCAGCTTAAACTGGTCCTCGTGCTCCCAAGTGAATTCCGGTCCTCGCTTGGCGTTCCAGTGAACCTTCACTATCGGGATATGGCTTTGCTTGGTTCATTTGACCTCTCGGTCCATGATCTCTACTGGTTCTTCCACGAAGTTGAGGCTCTCGTTTATCTCGATCTCGTCGAGTGGGATTACAAGAGTCTCGTCGGATAGGCACTTTTTCAAGTTAGAGACGTGGAAGGCAGGATGTACGTTACTTAGCTCGTGGGGAAGGTTGAGTTTGTAAGCTACGGGCTGATTCTAGCGAGAATCTCGAAAGGTCCTATGTATCTTGGATTTAGCTTTCCATGCTTTCTGAAGCGTATCAAGCCCTTCCAGGGTGAGACTTTCAAAAGGACTCGGTCTCCCACCTGGAGTTCCAAAGGTTTCCTCCGTTTGTCTACGTAGCTTTTCTGTCGGTCTCTAAAGGCTTTCAATCGTTCACGAATCTGAACGATCTTCTCTGTTGTTTCCCGAATGATCTCCGGACCCGTGAGAGTGCTGTCAGGAACTCCTCCTTTAGCTAACTGAGTGTCACCCACCTTAGCCCAGCACAGAGGGGATCTGCAGTTTTGGCCATAGAGGGCTTCAAAGGGAGCAACCTTTATGCTGGTGTGGTAACTATTGTTGTAGGAAAACTCGACAAGGGGTAAATGAGTATCCCATGCCTTCCCAAACTCGATCACACAGGCTCGCAACATATCTTCCAAGGTTTGGATAGTCCTCTCACTCTGTCCGTCGGTCTGTGGATGGTAGGATGTACTCATGTCCAGCCTCGTTCCTAAGGAGTTTTGTAGTGACTGCCAGAACCTCGAAGTGAATCTACTATCTCTATCGGAGATAATCGATATAGGAACACCATGCAGTCGTACTATCTCCCGAATGTATGTTCTTGTGAGCTTCTCCATCTTGTCAGTTTCTTTGATAGGCAGGAAGTGTGCAGACTTGGTCAATCTGTCGAAGATGACCCAAATGGTATCAAGCCCACTCGTTGTCTTGGGTAGCTTGGTTATGAAGTCCATAGTGATCCGCTCCCACTTCCATTCAGGTATCTCTGGTTGCTGAAGTAAACCTGATGGTTTCTGGTATTCGACCTTAACCTTTGCGCAAGTAAGGCATCTACTCATGAAGGTAGCAATTTCTGCTTTCATGTTAGGCCACCAGTATAGCTTTTTAAGATCCAAATACATCTTATCTGAACCCGGATGGACGGAATATCGAGTGTTGTGTGCTTCCTTCATGACCAAGTCTCTGAAGCCACCGTGTCTCGGTGTCCAGATCCGGTCCATGAGATATAAGGCTCCGTCCCCCTTGACTTCCAAGTTCTTATCCATTCCACGTAGGGATTCTCCCGCCACATTTTCAGGTTTTAAGGCTTCGAACTGAGCCTCCTTAATTTGTGCGGATAGATGCGAATGGATAGTCATAGTTAATGACTTGACTCTTCGTCCAGAATATTCTTTTCGACTTAGGGCGTCTGCTACCACGTTGGCTTTACCCGGATGATAACGAATTTCGCATTCGTAGTCGTTAAGTAGCTCGACCCATCGTCGTTGTCTCATATTAAGCTCCTTCTGGTTGAATATGTGTTGCAGGCTTTTGTGGTCTGTAAAGATAGTGCTCTTCGTACCATACAGGTAGTGTCTCCAGATCTTCAGGGCAAACACAACTGCTCCTAATTTGAGATCGTGAGTGGTGTAGTTGGCCTCGTGTGTCTGCAACTGCCTTGAGGCGTAGGCGATGACCTTACCTCGTTGCATCAGAACACAGCCGAGCCCCTGGTTGGATGCATCGCAGTATACCACGAAGTCGTCTATCCCTTCGGGGAGGGATAGTATCGGTGCGGTGCATAAGGCTCGCTTCAGCGTTTGGAACGCCTTCTCTTGTTTCTCTTCCCAGTCAAAGGCCACGCCTTTCTGGGTCAATGTCGTAAGGGGTTTAGCAATTCGAGAGAAGTTCTGTATGAATCTGCGGTAGTAGCCAGCGAGGCCTAGAAATTGACGAATTTATGTAGGCGTCTTCGGTGCTGACCAATTTTCAATGGCTTTAATTTTGGAAGGGTCCACGTGGATTCCTTCTTCGCTAACCACGTGTCCTAAGAATTCGACTCTTCGGATCCAAAATTCGCATTTAGAGAACTTCGCATAGAGCTTCTCTGATCGCAAGGTTCCTAGGACTTGTCGTAAATGATCGCTATGTTCCTCCTTACTTCGAGAGTAGATAAGTATGTCATCGATGAAAACGATAACGAACTGATCCAAGTAAGGACGGTATACCCTATTCATTAAGTCCATGAATACTACGGGCGCATTGGTCAATCCAAATGGCATCACTACGAACCCGTAGTGTCCATAACGAGTTCGGAAGGCTGTCTTCGGAACATCCTCCTCAAGCACTTGTAACTGGTGATACCCGGATCTTAGATCAATCTTAGAAAAGTAGCTCGCCCCTTGTAGTTGGTCAACATCAAAACAAAACCCAATTAACCATTTGGGTTTCAATGCATAACCATAAACCCACACTTGGGGTAAAATGACCATTTTACCCCTAACCTAGCTTGGTCCAAGACCAAGGCCCAAACTCATTCTCTGAAGGCCCAAAGTCAAATAATCAAACAAGGTCCAATTATGGTCCAATTTTCCAAACTGGGCCCAAATCCTTCACATGGGCCTTACCCTAAAGCCCATCCGAATACTCTTGTCCATATACTTGTTTTTGGATGGCCCATCAATAGCCCAATCAAGAAAGCCCAACAAAAAGGCCCAACTCAAGGCCCAAACAAAATTAGTGTTTTCACATAAAATGACGATTAGGGTTAAGTGTTCTTACTTAGCCCATTAAGGACTTAATCCATTAAGTCCATCACTCCACTAGGCCATTTATACAATATAGTCGGACATAATTCAAAATTCCAATCTAACAGTCCAAACGAGGGTCCCGACAAATCCCAAACTAACGTTTCCAAAATTAGGGTTTTCTAAACCCTAATTAGGGTTTCCAACCCAATCACAAGCCAACTAAGTCCAATATTAAGCTATTGGGGCGATTAGGGTTTCACTAGGTTGAGCACCACTGTGACAACCGTCAAAATTCGAGTCGGTTCTAGATTTGAATAAACTTAGTTGCACATATACGCACGACACATACTGGACTTAGTGACTAGAAGCTCAGTTACAACCTACTAGAAACTTGGAAGCAACTAGAAACAATGGATAATGTACTTAGATTTCACATTGATATGTGAATTCTACAACTACTTAACTGTAGAGGCTATCCATATTCGGGTCACTCTTTGACTCGAACACCTTTTCATGAATCATATACACACATCATGCACTTGACCTAGAAGTAGAAATTAGGTCAAAGTCTCATAGAAACTTAAGTCAAAGTTGAAGACTAGGACTAGTATACTTGATTCCTCAATTTCGCTTGAATCTCGGAATCACTACATAGAATGCCAATAAACCGATAAAAATAAATTACAAACATTATTTATAACTATAAAAGAGTTATAATACCATAAGATAATTTAAAGTCTCAAATATTCTATTTATTTTGATATTCAAAGTTTATTAAACTCCAAAACCCTAAAAGCCCTAAAAACTCATATTTATAAACTTTAACCTTAAAAATCCTATAAAAACAATTATGAACCTTATGATATTATCTTATCATAATAATTATTATGAAATAAAATTCAATGAAAAATAAAGATTTAGTTATTAACATTTACCCTTGATTTATAAGTCAAAAATCAAGAGTTTTATGCATAAAAACTAGGTTAAGGTGCACATTTTATAAAAAGTTGGATATTTTTATAAAAGATTTGAATTTTTATAAAAGAAACAAGAGAGAGAGAGAGAGCCTCTCCTCCCCTAAAATTGGATCCCTCTCTCCCCATATCTCTCTCACACTCTCATTCTCAACCACACACACATCTCTCTTCTTTCTCTCTCTAGAAAACTCTCTCTACCTTCTCTCTACTTTTTCTCTCCAAACACCACTCCATTCTCTCTTCCTCCCTCTAAGAACCAAGAAATTTTCCAGAAAACAAACCCAAGAACACTCCTCAAACTCGAAATCTTCATCATCTTATGGTATTCTTGAAGGTAAAATCGATTTCTACTTCACATTTCCTTCAAGTTTTGCTCTTTTTCTTACACTTTCTCCTTCTTCATCTTCTTAAAACTTGTTTTCTTTTTGTTAAAATGGTTTTTACAACATGATGGATGTGTTTTAACACCATGCATGTATGATAAACAAGGTTGCATGTTCATGATCTTAGTGCAAAAATCGATTTTAAGGATTAAAACATCAAACTCAAGTTAAGAGTTTTTGAGAAACAAAATTTTGTTCATAAACGCATGTATACATTTTGATAAGTTTTAATCTTTTGATCTCTGGAAACATGACTAAAATATGAGTTTATCATGATATATTTAAAATACTTGAAAAGATTTACTCAAGGAAATGATGAAAACCCACTTTTCTAACCAATCATCATGCATGCAATCTGCCAGATTTCTTTACCTGATTTTAAACTGTCATATCTCACTCATTTCTTAACCAAAATTCGGGATTCTTTTTCTGAAATATAATATTTTGAGTTAGCTTTCAAACCCATCTGACCTCACTGGAAAATTCAAATATTTCGATTTTTAGGAATTTTTACAAAACTGTTGCTCAATCAGCACCTTTTTGTGAATACTAGTTTTGTATTGCATGTTCAAAGATCTTATTCATCACTAAAAGTCATTCAAAAATTATTTTGAACTCTTGATATCATGTATTAAGAGGTATAAAAATATCTTCATTCAAAAGCCTTTGGAACATGTTTCAAAAATTCTCAAAGTAACATCAATAATTTTTACCAAAATCACAAGAATCAAGTTTTCTCTATAATTGTTTGAGCCTTTAGGCATGTTTTTCGACATCAAAAATAAGAAAACAAATTTTCATTGTTATTAAATTGTTTGAAGTTGCATTCTGGAAATTTTCAGCTTAATATATATTTTCTTTATTTTTACATGAAAATAATAATAAAATAGAGTGTTAAAGCATATAAAATACTTAAACTTATAAATAAATTCTGGAAATATTTGTGGATGACCCTTTTAGTTAATAAACATCGCTCATAAAGTTTCATCGATTTTTGTTACTGTTTAGTATGATGTTTAATTTTCTTTTTATTCAGCTCTAATAAATCATAAAACCACTTTAGGGAATGTGAAAATATTATTTCTTATTTTTCGCAGCTTGTACCTTATATTTAAGACTCCGAAAAATATTTTTGGAATTTTTGAAAATGTATATCTATTTTTCTTGAATTTTTGTGTTTATAATGGACTAAAAACAGGAAAAATAGTTTTACTCATCCAAAATTCATGAAAATGTACCAGAAACTCTTATAATATGTTAGGATGATACATAAAAATTTTGATGATTTTTATCTTCTGTATGCTATTTTTCTTCTATTTTCCCAAGATTTAATACACTTAAATGTACAAAAATCAGAAAAATTGTGTTAAACTTTTTGAAAACACATATTAATATTTTTCCTAGATTATGTACACTGTAAAATAGTTACACAAAAACTACAAGAATTTTTCATGATAATTTACTATTTTTCCATGATTTTATGATTATTCATGGAATTAAATGGTGAAAAATAGTTAGACAAATCAAAAATTCAAGAAAATTTATCTTAAGGTGTTTGACTTCAATTAAAAATGAAATACAAAGTTTGGGAAAGTTTAGAACTAAATTGATTTCGTTTTGAATATTTAACCATTGGAACACCTCTAAAATGTTAAATATTAACATTTCAATAATGGAAATTTTCCACTTAAATTGTTATATAACAATTGATTCTTTGAAACTTAATTTCCACAGAAAAATGTTTGTAACTTATCAATATTAAATTTTGACACATTATTGGCATAATTCTATTGTAGTAGTAAGTATACTAGTATTAGATTTCAATTAGAGACTCAGTAGTGTGTAACATCGTTGTAGGAAAACGATAGTGGTACGAGTGGAGCGTAGATCAAGGCATCATTTGCATCATCTCAATGCATTGTGAGTATTCACCACTCCCCTATTTTCGATTTTTACGTTTTGGGGTGGAAAAGCATGTCCTAAACTATTTATGTTCGTTGTATTTATTTGACTCATATAAACTTGGTTGCTATATTTTGCATATTGTGAGTATTCACCACTCCCCTATTTTCGATTTTTACGTTTTGGGGTGGAAAAGCATGTCCCAAACTATTTATGTCCGTTGTATTTATTTGACTCATATAAACTTGGTTGCTATATTTTGCATATTGTGAGTATTCACCACTCCCCTATTTTCGATTTTTACGTTTTGGGGTGGAAAAGCATGTCCTAAACTATTTATGTTCGTTGTATTTATTTGACTCATATAAACTTGGTTGCTATATTTTGCATATTGTGAGTATTCACGCACTCCCCTATTTTCGGTTTTTATGTTTTGGGGTGGAAAAGCATGTCCTAAACTATTTATGTTCGTTATATTTAGTTGACTCGTATAAACTTGATTGCTATATTTTGCATATTGTGAGTATTCACGCACTCCCCTATTTTCAGTTTTTATGTTTTGGGGTGGAAAAGCATGTCCCGAAAAACTATTATTTGAATGTTGTATTTAAATTGATTTGTATCAAACATGATTGCTATTTTATTGCTATGTCTCTCTATGTATGTCTATGCATCACGGAACATGAAAACTTATCGTACTAAGGCCCTTCCCTTATCTCTAACCATTAACTCTTTGAGCCAATGGTCATTATGGATAGCGCTATTAGGAATTGACAACTCCTCACTCGCCCTATTGCTGGAGTGCATGATACCATATTCATCTATGGAACGATAAGCATAGATCTTGATAGGGTTTCAGTCATAGGTTTGGTTGAGACTCATTGTTTGCTCATACACATACAAACTCGTTACACATTATAGCAATAAACTTGTTATTAATTATAGCAATGAACTTTGTTTCTCATTACAATAACGAACTTTTATTACTGAAAACTTATATACATGTTTTAGCAATGAAATTGTTTGCTCCTTGTAGCAACGAAATTGATTGCTCATTTTAGCAATGAAACTTGTTTACTCGTTTAAGTAACGAACTTTATCTTCCATGAGAATATGAATGTTGCATCTTATTTGGGCAACATACTTTATCTCTCATGATGACAAGGAACTTTGTTTTTTACAAACTTATTTACTCATTTTAACAATATACTTTTATTATTGGAAACTTTTATCAAAACTTTGATTTCAATTCATGGAACCAATATTATTTTATTTATCTGTGAGTACTCACCAACTATTTTTATAGTTGACGCTCGTTTTACATGCTTTTTCAGGAATCATCGAGTAAGTGGCACTTAGGGACACTTCACTTTTAGGAGCATTCGCATGTGTTGTATTTCAATTTACATTGTAATTTCTTTTAAAAGTTGTTCAAACCATTGTAAAATTGTAATGATTTTTAATACTATGGTTGGTGTTGTCTTTTAACTTTTGCTATGAAACCCTTTATACTGCCACGCCTCGTGTTTCCGCTTTAGCGGGGTGTGACAGAAAATGGTATCAGAGCCGAAGGTTATAGAGAATACCGGTTTTCCTTTGGAGAACCACAACTATAGCCAAAAAAAAAATTCAAAATGTTTTAAAAATAATGAACATACTACTGGTATAACTAATTCGAGTACGCATTATTGGACTTTAATTAAGTATAGCCTGGCCAACTATGCTTAATTAAGGAAACTTAATGTGAGGCTTGAAACGGTTATACTAGAATTATGTTCCAAACAATTTTCAACTTAAACTTTTGAAAAACAAAATTTTTCGGTGTGCGTACAGGCATTGCATATTATAGGCATTCATCTAGATACACTTAGAAACTAAGTGCACTTTTATAACAATGCCTTTATTTAGAAATATTCTTACCCCTTATCAAGTGCTAGGTTAACCACTTAGGTTATATCACTAGTCACTCTAGGAGCAATGCACTTAGTACTGAGAATGAGTATTCCTCGGTAGCTGTTGACTTTAGATGTAAGGTTAGTAGTTAGATATACACAAGTAATAATCTTAAGTCGAAACCTATTCCAATTATTCCTCAATACCCCTTCATCTTCTTCGTACTAGAGTTACAACTAGGAAAAAGCGTTTCGATACCGACACGAATGATAATTGGAGCATCGCGTAAGGAGGTAGATGATTCGCCACTAAGTAATCACTTGGATACCATTGGCGGGCATTCCGGATTTGACTCACAAGGAGACACAGAGGTTTAACCTATATGTGAGATCTTATTTCTACGCTACGATTTAGCTCTAGTTTGTTTCCACCTCGAGGTTAAAACTTAACATAGGATATCCCTTTGACCTCTATAAAAGGCCACGAAACTGCATTGACACCATAAAACGTTTTTCAAACAATTTTTCTTGCCCTTTATCTTAGGGAAAAAGACATCGGTACTCGTCTTATACTCGCCTTTTACTCGCCTTAGTATTTAGGTACGATCAGCTACACTAATATACTTATTCCTTACTTCTTAATCTTCCATCGAAAAATTATTTCGTTTCATCGGTTTTATTTATCATCGATAAAATACTTTATAACCACTTCATACAACTTACTAGAGATTTCCTAACAATGTAAGCCATATTCTCGCTAAAAATCTTTTGACAACTTGCTTTAACTTAACACTTTTCTTCAAAACTCAATTTAACCAATATTGGTTTTAACTTTGCTATTTCAATGGATTGATGTGCTTTTAAGGGCATATAAACCATTTTAAACATTGCTTACCATTTTGACACGTCTTCGAAAAACTAGAAACATTTTCTTTTATAATCGTGTTTAAACTCTTTACTATAAAACTTAAACATATGACGTTAAAGTTCATATTATGTGTAAAAGCTTCATCGGATCTTCAAACCACTTTTGTTTTAAGACTTTTGACTACTTCCCCATTTAGGCATCGTACTTTACTTAAATGTGTTTTCTTGAAACCCAACATGGTATTTTTACAACTTTCTAATCCAAATGTGTTTACAAGACATCACTGATGCCTACATTTCAAAACACACCTTATTTGTTTATTTTATTTCAAATTAGTTTTATAATCTGTGTTTATAAAACTTACAACATTGCAAAACTTAGTGTTCACTTTTAAATTTCCAGTGACACCTTCAACAATGTATAATTACTATTCTAAATCTATTGAGTCTTTACCTTATATGTTTTAACTATTATTGAACTCCATTCTAAAAAGTCAAATTGTCAGATTTTCAACTACCGTTTGTAGTGCTTCTTCTTTTTCACAAATGGAGTTTAACTTAATAAGGTAACTCGTGATTATTAGCAAACATTCTAAGACTCTCACATGTCTATTTAATCATAAATATACATCAAATATTAAAGTTTGAAATATATCTCAACCTGGTTTTAATCTACCTATAGGTATTGTTCTTATAATTTTAACAATAACAATCATTGCCGCCGCTACCTTCCTTTTTCTTTTCCCCAAACTTTATTTCTCGCTCTCCTTCTGATTTTAGATCTCGCACGCCATAATATTAACATAATACATTGTCTAACTTTGTTTCTATTTATTTTGCTTCTCTTGGTACCATGTTCGTACACATATAGACTAGAAGTCTACCCTTTTCGTTTTGAGCGATTAATACGTGTATAGTTGTGAGTCATAACTTCGATTTAGTCAACTTTGATATATTCAATTATGCTTTTTACCATATACATCTTGTTTTTATTTTTAAATCTACAATAAACAAGTAAGCCTTATTTACATTTGCTCTTTCGTTCTAAATTTGGAAACTTGATTTAAAATGCAAGTTTCATTGTATCTTTCGTTATAAGTAATACACAAGATGAATACCTTTATGCTTATAATTTTTCTATATCCGGAAAATATATGTGAAGGATATATATCCTTATGTTTCTTCTTTTCTTTAAATACATCAAGAATTTTGAATTTTACGATTATCTATTCTCTAAATGATTGTTTTTGTAGAAACACTAAACTATGAATGCCCTATTTTGAAGATTGACATTTTTACACCTTTCTTAAAATAGTAATTTACTTTGCAATTTTCAGTGAGTTCCTAAACTCTCAAGCTTGTTTTCATAAGTATTTTGACTCCTCGTAAACTTAGATTTGTCCTGACTTAGACAATTAGTCAATTTTTCAAATAGCGTAATATCAATAATTTTAATAAAAAAAAATTTCCCTTAATGACGACTTAAACCTTTAACTTTAATTAATCTTTATATTATTTTACTACTTTGTTGGATCGCCACACATGTATCTTCATTATCTTGGAATTATTACACATTTTGATAATAGTGAGATTAATTATCATTTCTAAATAGACATTTTGATAACAATGAGATTTTTAATCACTTCTAAACACTTAAAATGCTATATACACAATGTGATTTAATTTATCATAAATTTTCATCGCCTCCATTTGCACCAATGACTCTCTAAATATATTTATTCTTCGAATAAGGTTTTATTATTGTAAGAGTAACCGTAGTAGTAATTATAGCCTCGAAGATGCTCAATCATTCGTAATTTATTTTGTCGACGACACTTAATTAGCCTTTACATTTGAGATGTACCAAAACTTCGTTGCCTACCCTTAGTACGTATTTTTAGGAACTTACCCTCAATCGCTTCTCTTTCATTCGTGCTACCCCTTCTTATTTCAAAATATATCCTTTCCAGATGTAGTAGCCAACCCGGAAGTGAACAAATTGTTCCTAATCTCTTCTTTATTAGGCGGCGAATTTACACTTAGTGCTAATTTAGAACGCGACTTAAGGATCAATGCGGATTTAACGCTCAGTGCAGTTAGTACTTCAGCAAAACTTATAGCTCTCTTAATTCAGATAATATCTAACTAGATGATCTTTTTCGACTAGGTCGCCATGTTTGGATCATGATTTCCATGATCTTAATTTCTCGCAATCTAAATTGTAGAACTCGAATTAAGGAAACATTAATTTGACTATAGCTAAAGAATTGGGCTTTTCCCTTGAGGAAATAAACACGAAATAATCAAAGAACATTGCAAGTCACCACCTCTCCAGCTATATAATTGTATTCGACTGAGTTCTAATAGAATACGTCACGAATTAAATTTCGGGGCGAAATTCTTTCAACCGGGGGAGAATGTGACAACCGTCAAAATTCGAGTCGGTTCTAGATTTGAATAAACTTAGTTGCACATATACGCACGACACATACTGGACTTAGTGACTAGAAGCTCAGTTATAACCTACTAGAAACTTGGAAGCAACTAGAAACAATGGATAATGTACTTAGATTTCACATTGATATGTGAATTCTACAACTACTTAACTGTAGAGGCTATCCATATTCGCGTCACTCTTTGACTCGAACACCTTTTCATGAATCATATACACACATCATGCACTTGACCTAGAAGTAGAAATTAGGTCAAAGTCTCATAGAAACTTAAGTCAAAGTTGAAGACTAGGACTAGTATACTTGATTCCTCAATTTCGCTTGAATCTCGGAATCACTACATAGAATGCCAATAAACCGATAAAAATAAATTACAAACATTATTTATAACTATAAAAGAGTTATAATACCATAAGATAATTTAAAGTCTCAAATATTCTATTTATTTTGATATTCAAAGTTTATTAAACTGCAAAACCCTAAAAGCCCTAAAAACTCATATTTATAAACTTTAACCTTAAAAATCCTATAAAAACAATTATGAACCTTATGATATTATCTTATCATAATAATTATTATGAAATAAAATTCAATGAAAAATAAAGATTTAGTTATTAACATTTACCCTTGATTTATAAGTCAAAAATCAAGAGTTTTATGCATAAAAACTAGGTTAAGGTGCACATTTTATAAAAAGTTGGATATTTTTATAAAAGATTTGAATTTTTATAAAAGAAACAAGAGAGAGAGAGAGCCTCTCCTCCCCTAAAATCGGATCCCTCTCTCCCCATATCTCTCTCACACTCTCATTCTCCAACACACACACATCTCTCTTCTTTCTCTCTCTAGAAAACTCTTTCTACATTCTCTCTACTTTTTCTCTCCAAACACCACTCCATTCTCTCTTCCTCCCTCTAAGAACCAAGAAATTTTCCAGAAAACAAACCCAAGAACACTCCTCGAACTCGAAATCTTCATCATCTTGTGGTATTCTTGAAGGTAAAATCGATTTCTACTTCACTTTTCCTTCAAGTTTTGCTCTTTTTCTTACACTTTCTCCTTCTTCATCTTCTTAAAACTTGTTTTCTTTTTGTTAAAATGGTTTTTACAACATGATGGATGTGTTTTAATACCATGCATGTATGATAAACAAGGTTGCATGTTCATGATCTTAGTGCAAAAATCGATTTTAAGGATTAAAACATCAAACTCAAGTTAAGAGTTTTTGAGAAACAAAATTTTGTTCATAAATGCATGTATACATTTTGATAAGTTTTAATCTTTTGATCTCTGGAAACATGACTAAAATATGAGTTTATCATGATATATTTAAAATACTTGAAAAGATTTACTCAAGGAAATGATGAAAACCCACTTTTCTAACCAATCATCATGCATGCAATCTGCCAGATTTCTTTACCTGACTTTAAACTGTCATATCTCACTCATTTCTTAACCAAAATTCGGGATTCTTTTTCTGAAATATAATATTTTGAGTTAGCTTTCAAACCCATCTGACCTCACTGGAAAATTCAAATATTTCGATTTTTAGGAATTTTTACAAAACTGTTGCTCAATCAGCACCTTTTTGTGAATACTAGTTTTGTATTGCATGTTCAAAGATCATATTCATCACTAAAAGTCATTCAAAAATTATTTTGAACTCTTGATATCATGTATTAAGAGGTATAAAAATATCTTCATTCAAAAGCCTTTGGAACATGTTTCAAAAATTCTCAAAGTAACATCAATAATTTTTACCAAAATCACAAGAATCAAGTTTTCTCTATAATTGTTTGAGCCTTTAGGCATGTTTTTCGACATCAAAAATAAGAAAACAATTTTTCATTGTTATTAAATTGTTTGAAGTTGCATTCTGGAAATTTTCAGCTTCATATATATTTTCTTTATTTTTACATGAAAATAATAATAAAATAGAGTGTTAAAGCATATAAAATACTTAAACTTGTAAATAAATTCTGGAAATATTTGTGGATGACCCTTTTAGTTAATAAACATCTCTCATAAAGTTTCATCGATTTTTGTTACTGTTTAGTTTGGTGTTTAATTTTCTTTTTATTCAGCTCTAATAAATCATAAAACCACTTTAGGGAATGTGAAAATATTATTTCTTATTTTTCGCAGCTTGTACCTTATGTTTAAGACTCCGAAAAATATTTTTGGAATTTTTGAAAATGTATATCTATTTTTCTTAAATTTTTGTGTTTATAATGGACTAAAAACAGGAAAAATAGTTTTACTCATCCAAAATTCATGAAAATGTACCAGAAACTCTTATAATATGTTAGGATGATACATAAAAATTTTGATGATTTTTATCTTCTGTATGCTATTTTTCTTCTATTTTCCCAAGATTTAATACACTTAAATGTACAAAAATCAGAAAAATTGTGTTAAACTTTTTGAAAACACATATTAATATTTTTCCTAGATTACGTACACTGTAAAATAGTTACACAAAAATTACAAGAATTTTTCATGATAATTTACTATTTTTCCATGATTTTATGATTATTCATGGAATTAAATGGTGAAAAATAGTTAGACAAATCAAAAATTCAAGAAAATTTATCTTAAGGTGTTTGACTTCAATTAAAAATGAAATACAAAGTTTGGGAAAGTTTAGAACTAAATTGATTTCGTTTTGAATATTTAATCATTGGAACACCTCTAAAATGTTAAATATTAACATTTCAATAATGGAAATTTTCCACTTAAATTGTTATATAACAATTGATTCTTTGAAACTTAATTTCCACAGAAAAATGTTTGTAACTTATCAATATTAAATTTTGACACATTATTGGCATAATTCTATTGTAGTAGTAAGTATACTAGTATTAGATTTCAATTAGAGACTCATTAGTGTGTAACATCGTTATAGGAAAACGATAGTGGTACGAGTGGAGCGTAGATCAAGGCATCATTTGCATCATCTCAATGCATTGTGAGTATTCACCACTCCCCTATTTTCGATTTTTACGTTTTGGGGTGGAAAAGCATGTCCTAAACTATTTATGTTCGTTGTATTTATTTGACTCATATAAACTTGGTTGCTATATTTTGCATATTGTGAGTATTCACCACTCCCTATTTTCGATATTTACGTTTTGGGGTGGAAAAGCATGTCCTAAACTATTTATGTTCGTTGTATTTATTTGACTCATATAAACTTGGTTGCTATATTTTGCATATTGTGAGTATTCACCACTCCCCTATTTTCGATTTTTACGTTTTGGGGTGGAAAAGCATGTCCTAAACTATTTATGTTCGTTGTATTTATTTGACTCATATAAACTTGGTTGCTATATTTTGCATATTGTGAGTATTCACGCACTCCCCTATTTTCGGTTTTTATGTTTTGGGGTGGAAAAGCATGTCCTAAACTATTTATGTTCGTTATATTTAGTTGACTCGTATAAACTTGATTGCTATATTTTGCATATTGTGAGTATTCACGCACTCCCCTATTTTTAGTTTTTATGTTTTGGGGTGGAAAAGCATGTCCCGAAAAACTATTATTTGAATGTTGTATTTAAATTGATTTGTATCAAACATGATTGCTATTTTATTGCTATGTCTCTCTATGTATGTCTATGCATCACGAAACATGAGAACTTATCGTACTAAGGCCCTTCCCTTATCTCTAACCATTAACTCTTTGAGCCAATGGTCATTATGGATAGCGCTATTAGGAATTGACAACTCCTCACTCGCCCTATTGCTGGAGTGCATGATACCATATTCATCTATGAAACGATAAGCATAGATCTTGATAGGGCTTCAGTCATAGGTTTGGTTGAGACTCATTGTTTGCTCATACACATACAAACTCGGTACACATTATAGCAATAAACTTGTTATTAATTATAGCAATGAACTTTGTTTCTCATTACAATAACGAACTTTTATTACTGAAAACTTATATACATGTTTTAGTAATGAAATTGTTTGCTCCTTGTAGCAACGAAATTGATTGCTCATTTTAGCAATGAAACTTGTTTACTCGTTTGAGTAACGAACTTTATCTTCCATGAGAATATGAATGTTTTTGGGCAACATACTTTATCTCTCATGATGACAAGGAACTTTGTTTTTTACAAACTTATTTACTCATTTTAACAATATACTTTTATTATTGGAAACTTTTATCAAAACTTTGATTTCAATTCATGGAACCAATATTATTTTATTTATCTGTGAGTACTCACCAACTATTTTTATAGTTGACGCTCGTTTTACATGCTTTTTCAGGAATCATCGAGTAAGTGGCACTTAGGGACACTTCACTTTTAGGAGCATTCGCATGTGTTGTATTTCAATTTACATTGTAATTTCTTTTAAAAGTTGTTCAAACCATTGTAAAATTGTAATGATTTTTAATACTATGGTTGGTGTTGTCTTTTAACTTTTGCTATGAAACCCTTTATACTGACACGCCTCGTGTTTCCGCTTTAGCGGGGTGTGACAACCACCCACTGCCACCTCGGGCGGTGGTGGTCGATGGCGGCTCACGGCGGCAGCCACCACCTCATGGTGGTGGCGATGGATTTTCTTCATCTTTCAACCGAAAATTGTCCAACCAACGACACACCATTACAATACATGTGTTTCCACGATTTCACAAATACACACACCGACCTCCCACGGTGGCTGGTTGCGGCAGAAGGAGGCTATATGGCGGCAGCCACCATGGTGGTTACCCACGCTTTCCGGCCATAAAATGGATGCACACCCATGCATTCGACTCGTAGTAGCAACAAATACACATAAACGACACGAGATCAAAGTTCCCAACCACCGTCTAGGTGGCTGTTGACGTTGGAACAAACAGAAACAACGATTACGACTATGTACAACCAAAAGGATCGAAAGACAGGAGAGATAAATTACTGTTTGGCCTTACCGGGGGCCTTCCAGTCGTTCACGGCCTGAACTTCGTCGTTCTCGGGTTCTTCCGTCAGTCTCGGCGATCTTTTGGTTGTTCGCGACGTCACTGGTGGCACCGGGGGACGTGACGGTAGCGTTCGACGAAAAGACAACAGGCGAAAAGGGTGGCTGTCGGACCCAGTGATGCAAGCGACAGCTAAGGAGGACTCACATGGTGGTGGCGGCTGTAGAATGTGCGCTAGGGTTAGGTTTGACGAGAGGGAAGGGAAGCACCAGTCTTAAACCCTTGACTCCTATAATGAAACTTCATTCCTTTTTAACACAATCGGCCCCTCCTTAACTAAACCTTACAATCTAAGTCCATATCTTTCCCTTTAGCCCTCGCTTCTGAAAATCTATTCAATATAAGTCCAAATGATACCATTTAAACTGTAAATTCCAGAATTTATAACATTTTACCCCCAAGGCTAACAATAATAATCTATCATAAATTGAGGGATTCACTTAATTAATATGAAATATAGTTCACATCTCGGGGTTCATTTATTTATTTTATCTAATCTAATTAATTCAAACAAAATGTTACAATTCTCCCCCACTTAAATTAGATTTCGTCCCCCAAATCATCCCTTATCATTCCCGACACTCTAAAACAACTTGAACAACACGGTCACAACCCCGAGCATACTCCAGCCTTCCCAAGGTAACCGAAATCAACCCTCGCAGGGCTCTACATCCCGCATATGAAGGAATCCTTTGCAACTTAATCACATTTACTCAAGCTGAAATCTGAAGCCTCGAGGTCGTCTGACCCCCTGACAGACCGGCCACACTGAATCATTGTCGAATCCATTGCACTTATCTTCCAACTGGCTACTCAACTTCTGATAACTTGAGGTTCTCACAACAAAACATAATCACAGGCCAAATTTCCCTGCAGTACACTTATACTTGAGATAAGGCTCAAATACTCCTTCAAGTAGGGGACTCATCCGTGCAACGGTTAGACTCAGATGAGAGCTGTGCAACAGGGTCAAATCAATTACTCTGATATTATTTAATCCCGCTATGAGTGACTTAGCATTACCCAAGCAATCAGTTACCCATCCATACCTGAAATCCTAAAACACTAATACTGCCAAGCATATCAGGGTGCTGGCCTCCCCTTTGGTCTATTTCAACTGGATACTGCCGAGCATATCTGGGTGCTGGCCTCCCCTTCAGTCTATTTCAATCGGATACTGCCCGGAACACTGGAACTATCCGGAACAGCATGCTATGGCCCTTTCCATCATCCTACGAACTGACCCACCCGGGCCTCACTTATCTGAATGAACCTGTGAATACTTACGACTTATTTTGTAGTCTAACAACTATTTCTCACATTAGCTGATCACATGTAGATTGCTACGGCTATCCCGTAGTCTTACAGCAGTTCCCACACTATCTGGCTGCTGGTGAATGCTACGTCTATCCCGTAGACTTACAACACCTTCCATGCTATCTCGCTCTTGGTGAATGCTATGGCTATCCTACAGTCTTACAACACCTTCCATGCTATCTAGATGCTGGTGAATGCTATGGCTATCCCGCAGTCTTACATCACTTCCCATGCTAATTCAACTACTGACCATGGTCTTACCGCTGATTACCAATCCGAACACAACCAAAATCGAGCACACACACGGTCTAACACCCCACACTGAACTCATGCCCTGATTGGGATCCTCAACCTAGTTCCCCATATTCTGCTACACATCAATCATATGTGGTCCCAAAGTCGGGAATTTTCTCGAACTTCCAATTCACGTTATCCTCCATACAGGCAGCCACTCAGGCCACATTTTCCTTTCCTGATGGGGATACGAGCTCATCCCAATTTCATGCTTGCTTCTGTCCTGGATACCTGAACGGTTCTCCCCCACTACGATCAGACTAAGTCTCCACGACATACTAGAAATGGAAGGATATCCGCTCCTTCCTACCTTCCAATAATCGATCTGCTGATAACTGGCGCTTACTAATGCTAGCGATCCATTACTAGCTGAACTTAAAAGACCATACAACCTCCGAAGACTAGATGAACACTTTCTGATTCCCTGCAATACTGATAACTCCAGATGCTTGAAATGATACCACACTCGAATCTTGAAGACCAAAAGACATATGCTCCCACCACTACCTCAGGAACAAGCCACTTCCCTTGGCGCTTCCATAAGCCAATCAATAATAGTTGCTAAAACCACCGAACCCTGACGATGCTGAATAACCATCCTGCGGAAACCTGACCGCAGAACTTCCACATAATACCCTTGAACCGATCATGACCATAAACCAAGATGACACTGTATACTCCCAACCCGCAAATAAGGAAATGACCTCTCGCTAACCACTAATAATTCACGGCATGCAAATGGCATATGACCTCACTTGAAGATATAACCCAAACACAAGCAGAGAAACAAACCCAGAGATACATTACCCAAACCCTTGGAACGAAAAACTCCATCGTGCAGTTTCCCGCAAGTGTTGCACTGAATCTGGCCCTGCTGGCCTCTCAAAAGCTGATCCAAATTCTTGGGTCTCTCCCCGGGACCCTCCAATATATGCACATGATCTGGTCCCCTATTCCCAATGTGCTCCAAATCAATCTCCCACTCTCGGGCTCTAGAAATCATATCATTCAGGGTCTCGCACCCCAAGATACTCGCGATCTCCCTGATATCATTCTGTTGTATATCATGATGCCTTACCTTCTTCATTTCCTCATCTGCTGCGTACTGCGGTACCAAATAAGCTCTCTCCTGAGACTTGGCAGTGATCTCTGCCATAGTCTCAATAGTCTGGCGGAGATCCAACAACTCTTGCGCCAACTGTTTCACCTCACTCATCGGGGCAACTTCGCCCGAAATCTGGTCAAAAAGTCATCCCATGACGTAGCATCAACCGCTTCATCATCCAACTCACTACCAGCCTCTTCCCACCAATCACGTGCCCTGTCCTTCAAGAGGCAGTAAGCAAGTCGGACTTTGTCCCCTTCGGGACTACGGCTGGTACAAAACATTGGCGACATCTGCCAATCACCTGCTTCTAGTAACGGGGTCCCTAGCGCTATGATAATTTGGAGCTCCACAAGCTCTGAACTCCCGAAACATCAACGTACGCGTCCCTATCATGGTAGCTATTTGGGTGCGGAATGCACCCAACCTCTCATCACAAATATCCAAAATGCCCTCATTGATCGTATCGAAGATCACAAGAGTCTGGTCAATGATATTACGTGCAATCTCAGATGAGGCGAACTCCCTCATCTGACCATCAAGCTGCCCGGTTCCAGAGTCCGAGCCTGATCCCTCGCCGGCACCAGAACTACCATCTGGTCTACCACTTAGCGTCACCATACTCGAAAATATACCATAACAAACATCAGAATACTCATCATAACTCGAGGGATCATCTGCTTTCAGTAGTACGGGCCTATTCTACCTTTCCCATCTATCCGTACCTTCCTCAAGAACTGCATTGACTCCACCAAGTCCCTTTTCACTACTACTGCTTTACGCGCTAATCTCATCCTAGGCTTGCCCTAGGGTAATCTCCGAACCACTCTCCACCACCAGTTGCAAAAGAAGTCCATGCTACCTTTTCCTAACTAGCTCGCGAATACCATTACATATTACTAAGACCAGATAATTCTTCGAATGAGAGGTATCTCTCTACAATGGTTAGAATCAGACGAGAGCTGCGAAATAGGGCTAAACCTAACCTTCTGAAATTATTTAGTCCTCGTAATATGTAACTTAACATATTCGTTTACTAGTTAGTTAATGATAACTAGAACTCCTAAAAGCACAAAGCAAGCAGCATTCAAGCATCGAGTAAACCAAATCAAGCATATCCTATTCAGGCGATCATATTACTGACTAATTAGTAATAGCATTCAGTTCAATAAGCTCATACAGTAGGCATACAAGGCATCCTTCCTAGATCCTCAACCCTAATCTAGCATGCAGTTCTCATACACATATAACAGGCATACAAGGCATCCTTCCTAGATCCTTAGCCCTAGTCTAGCATGCAGTTCTGATAATCATATCATATCATAACAAACATGTATGGGTAATTTGGGAGAACTTACTTGAGCTCGGCTGATTGCATGCACCACATGCTTTTCTCTTTTTAAAATCCTTTTTATAAAAATGGTTTTCTTTTGAAAATTTTTATACCAAGTCCTCAGTTTGAGTTCAGACACACCTGAGAGTGTGCCCGAATCACTCAAAACAAGGCTCTGATACGAACTTGTAACATCCTAAATATCATGACCAATAAATTTCATTTTTAATTATTAAATAAACCATAGTTATCGAAATCATTCCAACCAAAAACATAATTTATAGTATCAAATAAGAGTATCATATCAAAACATCAGAGTGAACATCCCAGGCTAAACATCATGGTGTATGCCCTGCAATCATCCCGAGCTGTTCTTTTGAAAACCGAAGTACCTGAAACCAAAACTGTAAACCATAAGCACGAAGTTTAGTGAGTTCCCCAAGATACCTCATACCATTCACATCATACAATAATGAGATATGGGCCCCGCCCACACTCGCATATCCGTGAGATACGGTCCCCGCCCACACTCGCATGACGGGCCCCGCCCAAACGAGATACGGGCCCCGCTCACACTCGCATATTAATGAGATACGGGCCCCACCCACACTCACATAACAATGAGATACGGGTCCCGTCCACACTCACATACTTAAAAAAACACATACAAGTATCACACAGACAACAAGTATTACAACCTACCAAACATACTACTAACCATACTCAAGTACTGATGAGATACGGGCCTCACCCACACTCTATGAGATACGGGCCTCGCCTACACTCTATGAGATACGGGCCTCGTCCACACTTTATGAGATACGGCCCTCGCCCACACTCTATGAGATATGGGCCCCGCCCACACTCAGCTAATGATGAGATATGGGCCTCACCCACACTCACATTCCTAACAACACATACATGTATCACACAGACAACAGGTATATCAATCCAACAATCTGACTGATATCTATACTCAGGTAATAATGAGATACGGACCCCACCCACACTCAACTAATGATGAGATACGGGCCTCGCCAACACTCGCTTTCCTAACAACACATACAGGTATCACACACACAACAAGAATAATCAAATCTATCAATCCATATTCATACCTAAATTATACTATCAGATACGGGCCTTGCCCACAATCGACTACTAATTATCACACATATCATACACGGGCCGTCCTTGGTGCCTTCGACCTGTTTAAACTAGGAGGAAACTCACCTCACACTGCTGAAGTCCCGCAGATAATTCTCTAGCTGCTGGCTGACAAATCCCCGAACTGTCAACATGAAAACAAAACCTAATTAACCATTTGGGTTTCAATGCATAACCATAAACCCACACTTGGGGTAAAAGGACCATTTTACCCCTAACCTAGCTTGGTCCAAGACCAAGGCCCAAACTCATTCTCTGAAGGCCCAAAGTCAAATAATCAACCAAGGCCCAATTATGGCCTAATTTTCCAAATTGGGCCCAACTCCCTCACATGGGCCTTACCCTAAAGCCCATCCAAATATTCTAGTCCATATACTTGTTCTTGGATGGCCCATCAATAGCCCAATCAATAAATCCTAAGAAAAAGGCCCAACTCAAGGCCCAAACAAAATTAGGGTTTTCACATAAAATGGCGATTAGGGTTAAGTGTTATTACTTAAACCATTAAGGAATTAATCCATTAAGACCATCACTCCACTAGGCCATTCATACAATGTAGTCGGACATAATTCAAAATTCCAATCTAACAGTCCAAACGCGGGTCCCGACAAATCCCAAACTAACGTTTCCAAAATTAGGGTTTTCTAAGCCCTAACTAGGGTTTCCAACCCAATCACAAGCCAACTAAGTCCAAGACTAAGCTATTGGGCCGATTAGGGTTTTACTAGATTGAGCACCACGCACTGTCACCTCGGGCGGTGGTGGTCGACGGCGGCTCACGACGGCAGCCACCACCTCATGGTGGTGGTGATGGATTTTCTTCATCTTTCAACCGAAAATTGTCCAACCAACAACACACCATTAAAATACATGCATTTCCATGATTTCACACACACACAACCACCTCCCACGGTGGCTGGTGGCGGCAGAAGGAGGCTATATGGCGGCAGGCACCATGGTTGGCTGCCATGGTGGTTACCCACGCTTTCCGGCCAGGAAATGCACACATACCGACACATTAGACTCATAGCAGCAACACATACACATAAACGACACGAGATCAAAGTTTCCAACCACCGACTACGCGACTGTTGATGTTAGAACAAGTAGAAACGACGATTACGAATATGTACAACCAAAAGGAACAAAAGACAGGAGAGACAAGTTGCAGTTTGGCCTTACAGTGGGCCTTCCGGTCGTTCACGACCTAGACTTCTTCGTTCTCGGCTTCTTCCGTCGGTCTCGACGATCTTCCGATTGTTCTCGACGTCACTGGCGGCAGCAGGGGACGTGACGATGACGTTCGACGACAAGGCAGCAGGAGGAAAGGGTGGCTGCCGGACCCGGTGATGTAAGCGGCGGCTGAGGAGGACTCACATGGTGGTGGCGGCTGTAGAAGGTGTGCTAGGGTTAGGGTTGACGAGAGGGAAGCGAAGTAGCAGTCTTAAACCCCCGGCTCCTATAATAAAACTTCATTCCTTTTTAACACAATCGCCCCTCCTTCACTAAACCTTACAATCTAAGTCCAAATCTTTCCCTTTAGCCCCCGCTTCCAAAAATCTATTCAATATAAGTCCAAATGATACCGTTTAAACTGTAAATTCCAGAATTTATAGCATTTTACTCTCGAGGCTAACACTAATAAACTATTATGAATTGAGGACTTCACTTAAATAATATGAAATATAATTCAGATCTCGGGGTTCATTTATTTATTTTATCTAATATAATTAATTCAAACGTAATGTTACATCCGTATATATTTGTGTAGAAAATTCGGTTCATTACAATTAATAAACGTATTTTTTTCGTTTATATATGTATGTTTTAAGTATTTTTGTAGTTTTTTTTACGTATTTTTGGATTTTTTTTACTTCAACTATCATTATAAGCTAACTATTAAACATTGTAAATGAAGAAAAAAGCAATAGAGCACTTTAAAATAAACATTTTTCAAAGACGATCCATATCAATCCACGCCATTTCTGTAGGTAAATTATTGCTTTTTTTTTCTTGAATTTAGTTTGTAGATGAACAAAGTTTATGAATATCTTTGTCATTAATAAAGATATTCGTAAACTTTGTTCATCTACAAACTGAATTGAAGAAAAAAATGAAGAATTTACCTACAAAAATGATATTGATTGCTAATGATTGTTTTTGAAAAATATTTGTTTTGAAGTAGTTTAGTGCTTTTTTTTATTCATTTACAATGTCTAATAGTTAACTTACATTGAAACTTAAAGTACAAAATGCATAAATACATAAAAACAAACCAAAATACATAAAAATACGTAAAATAAATACATATACAAACGTGAAAAATACATAAAATACATAAATATATGAAAAAAGATACCAAAATACATAAAGTACGTAAAAATACTTAAGGATTCATATAAATACGTTAAAAATACATTTATACATTTGAAATACATAAAAAACATACAAAAAAAACTATATAAAAAACCTACAAAAAAATACATAAATACATAAAAAATATATATAAATACATTAGAACACCTAAAAAATACATATAAATGTAAGTGTGGTATTTTCCCATGGAATAGCCTTTGGCCTTAGAATTCATTTATATACTAATAGAGTATAATATGGGCTACATAAACCAAAAAGATGGGCGTATACTATATATATATATATATATATATATATATATATATATATATATATATATATATATATATATATATATATATAGAGGACATACATACATAAAATATACATGAGTACATGGTACAGTAATACGCCCCTACAGTTTGAGTGGGAGGTCTTAAGCGGACACGGAAACTGGATCTGAAATCATTAAACAATGTAGTGTAATGTCCCAAAAAAGTGATAATTTTTTTTCATTTTTATTTTATCGAAAACCATCAAGTAATCATAAGAAACCAACCAAAGTATGTCAAATAAGAGTTATTATCAGAGTACACATCAAAATCATAAGGAAAATATGTCACACGGGTGGATGCAAAGCGATCAGGCTGGAGATTTCCCTTTCGTATCGGATGTACCTGAAACCACAAACAAAAAGTATGCACAAGTTTAGTGAGCTTCCCAAAATACCACATACAACATACATATAATATAACATCACGTGGATGTGTCAGTCCGTATCAAACCCCGGGTCCGTATCAACCCAAAATAACAACAAGTAGCTGTGTTGGGTCTGAATCAACCCCTAAGTCCGTATCAACCCCGAGTCCATAATGACTCAGAGCCCAGATTAGCCCAATACATAAATCATACAATCACATCATACAAAACCATACGACAACATAGAAATTTACTCATGCTGCTTTGAAACCCAATGGGTCGGCCTTGGTGCCTTCAGCCCACTTAAGGTGGTAAGAAGACTCACCTCACAGACAGACGAAAAGTTGAAATGACATGCTGCTCTAAAACCCACGCTACTGGTCACCTTTACGAATAACAGTGACCAAAACTCAGATTATCACTCAAATACCTAAAATACCAATAGGTAAAACCCTAGTCAAAATCCAGGTCAAAGTCAACTGATTCAGCCGAGCTGACTTAGTGAGTACGCTATATGTACTTCTTATGTACGCGGGGCTTACTGCATGGTTGACCAGGGATCAGGGAGCTGACCACGTACGCGCAACGTACCTCCTGGTACTCCCATCATACGTGGCTGCTCTCCACTTAGGCCATTAAGTTCTTATTCCTTAAGCATTTAAGTCCAAAATCCAGATCTAGGCTAAAAAAGATGTCCTTAACCATAAAGTTTCCAACTTTATGGTTTAGCATGGCTATTAAGACCTTATCTCCAAAAATCCTATCTTCTTAACCCATTAAGACACTCTAGCACATGCATGGGGAGAAACTAGTGACCAAAAGCACATTTTTATGACCTAACACCCCTTAAAACCTCTGAAAGGACAACTCAAACGTCTTGGAGTACCTCCTACTCACAAGGATCAAGTTTGGGACAAAAAGGTGACAACTTTGGGCCATAACTAGATTCATAAGAAACATACACAAAGATTGAAGCTTTTTACCTCCGCAAGATGCACAATGAAGAGAAAATGTTGGATCCAAAGCCTTGAGTGAAACACCACAGCCTTAAGGTTCTTCCTTTACTCCAAGGCTCCAAAACGACACCAAAAAGGGATCTTCAAGCTTAAAAATGCACTCGCACACTTTAGGGTTTCGAAATGAGGAAGGGGTTTGAAGTTAAGAGGGAGCATGAGTCCATAAAGGTGCTTAAATATGGTCCAAACCCTAAAATTTAGGGTTTTCACCCTGGCTGCGTACACCCTGTATACTAGCGTACGCTTAGCATACTATCACGGAACCTAGTACAGCCAGTATAGTAAGATGCATCCTAATTTTACGAAAATGCCATCAGGGACTATTCTTGCAAACAAAACACAACCCAAGGGATAAAATTGAATACCTGAAAATTAGATGTTTCAACTCTCCCCCACTTGAACTAGACTTCATCCTCGAAGTCTGTTGACACGAATAAATTTAGGTAGTGCTCTCGTATCTCCGCCTCAGGCTCCCACGTCCATTCGGAACCCTTCTGACGTTGCCACTGGACCTTGACCAGTGTAACATTCGATTCCAGGTATTATCCTCTTTGGTCCTTGAAGTTTGAAATTTTTTCAAAAATGGTCCCCTCGTATGCTGGGCGTATGTTTAGGTACGCTTAGCGTACATGCGCGCTTTTGGATCGGGGAGCTTTGCCATGTACGCTGAGCTTACGTGGTGTACGTAGCCAAAGACTAAGCCCTAATTTTTAGGGCGTGAGCCCTATTTAAACAACATTATGGCCTTTGGACAGTCACCCTCATTAGCCTCAACTTTTCATTACGTCCCATCTAACCCTAGGTCACCCCCTTTAAGTGTTCTTGAGCTTTGAAGTGATTTTGTGGCATTTTAGTGTGAATTAAAGAAGAAGGACCTTGGAGACCAAGCATTTGTTGAGGTTGAGCTTCTAGATCCAGAGTCTTCATCAACTTTGGGAGCTTTTGAAGGTAAAAAGTTCTTACCTTGATGATTCATTTTGATTGTTAGATTGTAGGGCTTGTTTATGAGTTTATTTGGTCCCATATGTTCTTTTTGTGAGTTTAGGCAACTCCAGAAGTTAGAGATGTTAGATCTCAGTCCCTTTGATGTTTTAGATGCATAAAATATCATCTTGATGGTTGATATGAGTCCATGCCAGAATTTAAGTCCTTAATGTGAGCTTTGTTGGATAAAAATGGATGTTGGGTTCCATTAAGATATGTTAAGCCATAAAGTTGCCAACTTTATGTCTTAGAACCCCATAATGGTGAAGATCTAAAAGTTAGATTTTATGGTTGTAAGGATTAAGCACCAAATGGATTAAGGTGGCAACCATCTCAGTACGTTGAGCGTATCAAGGGGTACGCAACGCATACTGGCAGGCGGACGAGTACGCCATGCAATGGGCTTTTGGACTTCGGTTGGGCCTTGGAGTGCATTATTGGTTTTTTGGCCCAAGATTGGTTAGGCCCATTATATGAAAGGTAAATGTGCCTTTATCTTAGGAGTCTGGACTTGGAGTTTAGGCCCACGATTATGGTTTATAACCTATCTCTGATTAGGGTAATTTTTGTATGTTCAGTGTGGGATCTTTCGGTTCGGTAGCCAAGCAGTTAGTTATTTATCAGTAGACTGAGGTGAGTTTTCTCACTGTATCAATGGGTCGAAGGCACCAAGGTCGACTCATTATTTGTGATATAGGGTGTTAGTGATATTTGAGATATGTGTATGAAAGATCAGGGTTTGGCCCCTCGAAACTGTATGAAAGACTAGGATATGGCCCCTGGCATCTATGTGAAAGAACAGGATCTGGCCCCTGGCAACTGTATGGAAGACCGAGATTTGGCCCTCGGCAGGAAATTTTTTGTAAGACTATGGTTTGACCCATAACACTAGCTTATTTATGTTTGGTATGTGGTAGTTTATGGAAACTCACTAAGCTTTTGCTTACAATTTATATTTTTGGTTTAAGGTACTTTCGGTACTAAGGGGAAGAGACCCGACGTGATGGCACAACATTAAATCCTTACTATTTTACACACTGTTGATATTGTACTCTGATAATTTGACATTATTGTTATGTGATGGTTTTGGAACAACATGATTGTAATTGTTGTTTTTCAAATGAAGAATTTTATCATGGTTTTTGGGTCGTTACAAGTTGGTATCATAGCCTTGGTTTGAGGGATTCGGGCACACTTTCGGGTGTGTCAGAACTGGAATTGAGGAAATGATAATCTTTTCAAATGAAAAAAATACTTGAATTTTTGAAAAATATTATTTTAAGAAAAAAGGGAGTGCAATGCGTGCAATCAGCCAAGCTCAAGTAAGTGTTCCCCAAGTTACCCATACTTATGTATTGTTATTAGTATACTTGATATGTGAACCGCATGCTAGATTAGGGCTAAGGATACCTTCAGGAATCATATGATAGAACTGCCTGATTTGCATGATGCCTTATAGCTCGATAGAATTTGATGCCATGTATTACTTGGAATTGATATCGGCTTAGTTATTTGCTATGTGTATGCTTTCAAAGTTGTATATGCTTAGGATTGTATAGCCCTAGAAGGATTGATTTAGCCTCATTTCATGTTCATTTTTTTTGTGTTGGACTTAGGGTAGAATCTTCATTTGACATTCTATGCAATCCTATTTTATGTACAACTTTCATGCATAGGGAAACCATCAGTGTTGATTGAGGTTCTTGGTACGGCTACTGGTGAGGTTGAGAGTTCCTAGAAGAGTCTAGGATATGTATGTTGTGTAGCATAGGTTGTTCTTGGCTGTTGTGTGGTAAATTAGAGGAATCAGAATTTACCTTGAGGAAGGCACAAGTAGGTGTGGAAGGTAGTATTGGGCCCATACTACTGGAAGCACAGGACCTGTACCTGAGACAAGTGTAGACCTGGGGATCCTAAGGGTACTTGTATGTTGCGAATTTCCCTCGAGTGTTTGCTAATTGTTTATATCGTGTATTTCAGTTTGAGGATGGTGGTCACTCGTTTGGTATCAGGAGGTACTGGTTCTGGCTCTGGATCGGGTTCAGGTTCTGGCTCTGGCTCAGAACCGATTGATGAGAGGTTGCATGAGCTTATTGCAGCCAAGGTTACTCGTGATATTCTTGATGCTACCCCCGTGATCTTTGGTACCGTCAATGAGGGGATTTTAGAGCTCATGGAGGAGCGGATCAGGTCTTTTCGGGCCGAGATTGCTACAGGGATGACATGGAGAATGCTCAGTGCACGAGATTTTTCCATGAGGGGGCTAAGGTGGGATCCGCGTCCTTCTTACTAAGGGGAAGAGCGCGAGACTGGTGGGAGGAGGTTACCCGAGCGGTAGAGTCGGTGGAAGTGGTTGTGATGACATGGGAGGACTTTTTTCAGATGTTTCAGAGGGAGTTTGCACCAGCTATAGAGGTGCAACAGCTGGAGAGAGAGTTCCACGACCTTCACCAGACTACAAAGACGGTGGCGGAAGTTGCCACTAAATTCAGGGAGAGAGCATTGTTGGTACCGCACTTCGCTGCGAATGAGGAGATGAGGAAAACGAGATATCATGATATGCTGAGGAATAATATTAGGGAATTTGTGAGCTTCTCGGGATGCAAGACCCTGAATGACATGATCGAGAAGGCCCGCGAGCGGGGGATTGAGTTGGAGCTTTAGACAAAGCGGAAGCCAGAGCAGGTTCAGATAGTTGTGGGTCAAGCTAAGAGACCCAAGACTTCCGATACCCACTCCAGAGGCCAGCTGGGTCGGGGCCGTTACGCCAAGTGTGGCAAGCCGCACAGTAGAGCTTGCCGATCAGCAGGTTCAGGATGTTTCAGTTGTGGCCAGTCGGGTCACGTGAGCAGGGATTGCCCCAAGAGGGCTCTGATTTGCTTTTGTTGCAATCAGACTGGCCATAAAAAGGCCGATTGTCCGAGATTATCTAAGGGAGCAGTGGTGGTGCCTACGCCAGCCACCTTGAGGAATACAGAGGGCCGCTAGGGCAAGGCAGAGGCTCCAATGGTGAAGAACAGGGCTTTTCAGCTGACCACTGATGAGGCCCGTGTAGCGCCGGATGTAGTAACTGGTATTTGTTCTTACCCTATCTTTTATTTCTTTCCTTGTTTATGCTTATGTTTATTATGATGTTGTATAGTGACCTTTTTGGTCAACGGTTTGTCTGTTCATGAATAGTTTGATTCAGGGGCTACCCGCTCCTTCATATCTCTTGCGCTCAGTAAGAAGTTTCGAGATGCTCCGAGGACTTTGGATTCCCCTCTAGAGGTGGAGATTGCAGATGACCGTACCATGAGTGCTTCGAGGCGTGGGTGTGTCCTGAACATGTTCAGTGAGAGGTTCCCTATTGATTTCGTGCCGATTCCCTTGAGAGGATCGAAGGTTATCATCAGGATAGATTGGTTGGGTCCTAATGGGGCCGTGATTGATTGCGAGCGGCATTTGGTGAGTGTTCGAACCCCAAGTGGGGGAGAACTGGTTATTACTGGTGAGAGAGCTTCGCACTAGCCAACTCTCTGTTCAGCTGTGAGGGACAATAGATATATGCAGTAGGGTTGTACCGGGTTTCTGGATTATGTTTCTGACACACGGGTTGAGGACATGATAGAGTTTAGCAGGGTACCCATTATGCAGGATTTTCCTGATTTTTTCACCGAGGATTTTCCGGGAGTGGCTCCCGAGAGGCAGGTTGAGTTTCATATTGATTTGCTACCTAGAGATGTTTGCTTGTGGATGGTCGTCACCTCGCGTGTGTTTGATTTGATCAAGGAAGCTCAAGTGGAGGGTTTGAAAAAGGAGAATTGGAAGGTTGAGCGGATCAGGGGGAAAATTCCCTTGTTTTTCAGGGACAACCGTGGATTGCTGACTCAGTGTGGTAGGGTTTGGGTCTCGACATCAGGTGGGGTGAGAGGGACGGTACTGGAGGAGGCATATAAGTCGAAGTTTTCTATCCATCCAGGGATCACGAAGATGTACAGGGATTTGAGGTTGAGCTATTGGTGGCCCTGTATGTAGAGGGAGATAGCTTGGTTTGTTGAGCGATGCCTGACTTGCAGTAAAGTCAAGGCCGCGCATCAGAGACCCCACGACAAGGTGCAGTTATTGTTGGGTTTTGAGCAAACTAACACTCCTAAGTTGTTCATGCAACCCTAGAAACCTTGGATCTATGTTTGTCTAAAATACATGCAAAATAATTTTCCAAAGTTCATAACCTATCTAGCATACATGGGGTACTTTTAAACATAAAAGATACTAGAAGAATTACATACCTTTGTTAGTGAGTTGATTCCTTGGGAGTTTGAGAGCCAAGCACCAATAATGTGAATGCCTCAAATGGAAATCACAAATCACCACAAACTTGGAAAACTTATGAGAGAGTATCCAATCACTCTAGAAATTCGGCCACTCTTATGCACACACACATAGTCTCTTTTCAAGCACCATAAGCCTCTTTATATAGTGTAGATGATTAGGGTTATGAACCATGCAAACCCTAATAACCCATGTCTTTTCCTATTCCAAGGATCCATGGGTTAAAAGCTCCATGGATCATCCATGGACACCCATTTAAGCTTAGCCCATTCCTTAATGAGTGTTAGCCCACGCTATATAAGTACAATAGCCCATTATTTAATTAGTCACCTTATGATCACTAAATTAATTCATAATTAATTTAAGATCAATACTAATTAAATAATACAATTTCATATTAATATATTATAACTTATAATATATTAGTAGGCCGTAAATATACTCTTCTCATAATGTTATCCATATAAATAGTTCGGGTGAAGTGCAACCCAAATGGACCATGCCGGGTCGGGTCAAGTATATACCAAATAAGTTATGGACTTAGACACCTTATCCAACAGTCACCCACTTGGATAAGTCTGATAACTGTATTTGCCTATATAGCTTCAGGAACCAGCCGGCAATCGTAGCTCTCGAAAACTCTGTTGAACTATGAAGCGCCATTTTAGATAAGTGATCACATAATCCTCTCCTCTCATGATATCAGTCGGACAAATACATGAAACAATGTCTTACTTATTGTCCATCAGTTTGTTTCCCGATTTCCGATTTGTTTGACAAAGAACTTAATCGAACACATCAATTTAGTTCTGACTGGGCCCGGTACATAGGTCAAAACAAAATCATCGAGGGGCCAAGATATCGCTTCTATTTCTAGAAGGAACAGATAAACTTCGACTCATATGCTTGTTCTACTACTTATTGAATTGCACACAAAGGCACGTTTTATAACATCAAGTTACTGATGCGTTTACGTGCAATCAATGCACAACCAACTCATAGGTAACAACTCATATCTCTAGGTTTGAAGACTTATATGATATTACCGTCTCACGATCACTCGAGATAAATTCCATGAAGTGATACAAGTGAGCGTGGGTTTATTCCAATACTCATAACTTATGAGTACTCATGAATGTTGTAGCAACCATTGCTATGGCTAAACACTTTTAGTCATCTACAATCCCAATTCATGACAGTCTTGATTCATACCTACTTCCGACATATGATCGACTGTGGAGAGTTTGAATAAACTTATTATTCTGGAAGTCAAAACATGCAAAGCTGAAACAATAGTAAATAATTGACAATGATAGGAACACCTTACTCATGAATAAATCACAACTTTTATTCATCATCAAACGTCGATTACATTTTACAAGTTTCAGTAATAACTATCTAATCTGTAAAACTAATATCGTCCCTCAGCCCGATGCGTCTCGCATGCTGCAAATGCTTCACCCTCGTCAGTCCCTTCGTAAGGGGATCCGCAGGGTTCTCATCTGACGATACCCTCTTTGCCACGAGGAGTCCCTCTTCTATCTTGTGTCTTATGAAGTGATATTTTCTGTCAATGTGTCGGGATCTGCCATGATCTCTTGGTTCCTTCGCTAAGGCAACCGCACTATTGCTGTCACAGAAAATATCCATAGGCTCCTTAATAGCTGGTACAACTCCAAGGTCTCCGATGAAGTTCCTCAGCCATATCGCCTCCTTTGCCGCTTCACTCGCTGCTATGTACTCTGATTCACAAGTCGAATCAGCTACAGTCTCCTGTTTGGAACTCTTCCAAGTGATTGCCCCTCCATTTAAGGTAAAGACCCAGCCCGACTGAGAGCGGAAGTTATCCCTATCAGTCTGAAAGCTAGCATCACTATACCCTACTACTCTCAAGTCATCACTCCCACCAAGGGTAAGGATCCAATCCTTAGTCCTCCGCAGGTACTTGAGAATATTCTTTACCGCAGTCCAATGAGCCTTGCCAGGGTTCCCCTGATATCTGATGACCATGCTCAAAGCGAAAGCCACATCAGGACGGGTACAAGTCATAGCATACATGATCGAGCCAACAACGGAAGCATAAGATAATCGACTCATCTCAGCTATCTCATCTTTTGTACTCGGGCTCTGAGCCTTGCTCAGTTTGGCATTGCTTTGGATCGGAAATTCTCCTTTCTTGGAATTCTGCATGTTGAACCTTTTCAGCACCTTATCTAAGTAGATACTCTGACTACGTCCAATTAGTCTTTTACTTCTTTATCTTAATATCCTTATCCCTAGGATATAGGCAGCTTCTCCAAGGTCCTTCATAGCAAAGCACTTCCCAAGCCAGGACTTAACCTCCTGCAAGGTTGGGATGTCATTTCCTATGAGTAGTATGTCATCCACATACAGTACCAAAAAGCTAACTATACTCCCACTAGTTGTGACATACACGCAGGACTCATCTTCACTTCTTGAGAAACCAAACTCTTTGACCTTCTCATCGAAATAAAGATTCCAACTTCGAGATGCTTGTTTCAATCCATAAATGGATTTCTCAAGCTTGCACACTCTATTGGGGTACTCTGAACTGACAAAACCTTCTGGCTGATTCATGTAAACATCCTCAGCCAACTTTCCGTTAAGGAAAGCGGTTTTGACATCCATTTGCCATATTTCATAATCATGAAATGCAGCAATGGCTAGCATAACCCTAATAGACTTAATCTTTGCTACTGGTGAAAAGGTTTCATCATAATCAATACCCTGAGTCTGAGTAAAACCCTTCGCAACCAGTCGAGCCGTATAAGTGTGCACTTTCCCATCCATGTCGGTCTTCTTCTTGAAGATCCATTTGCACCCACTGTCTTACGGCCTGGTACATTGTCAACCAAGTTCCAAACTTGATTGTCATACATGGACTGTATCTCGCTATCCATAGCCTCCTTCCATTTAGCAGACTTTGGGCCTGCCATGGCTTCCTTAACACTGTTAGGTTCATCCAGATTTACCAGTGTATTGTCACTGATAAATGTATCACCTTCCGTAGTAATATGAAATCCATAATAAAACTCAGGTGTGTTCCTAACCCTTGTGGAACGCCTCGGAAGTATAGACTCGTCAGCTGGATCAACAGGAATTTCCTCCTCAAGTTGATTGCTAGTGTCTGAGGTTCCTTCACCAATTGAGTCTTGAATTTCATCAAGGTCAATTTGCCTCCCACTGTCTCCTTGGTTTATAAATTCTCTCTCTCGAAAGACCCCTCTCCTTGCCACAAAGACCACATTCTCACTGGGTCTGTAGAAGAGGTAACCAAAGGATTTTTGTGGGTAGCCGATGAAAATACACCTTTCACTTCGAGGTTCGAGCTTGTCATGAGTCTCGCGCCTCACGAAAGCCTCGCAACCCCAAATTTTGATATGGTCCAAATTGGGAACTTTCCCAGTCCACATTTCATGAGGTGTTTTGGCAACCTTCTTTGTAGGGACTAGATTAAGGATGTGGGTGGCAGTCTCTAAGGCATACCCCCAAAAAGAGATTGGTAGCGAAGCTCGACTCATCATAGAGCGAACCATGTCCAACAAAGTTCTATTACGCCTCTCAGCTACACCATTCAGCTGTGGTGTCCTGGGAGGTGTCAATTGTGAGACGATCCCACACTCCTTAAGATAGTCGAGGAAATCAGTACTAAGATACTCACCACCTCGATCAGATCGAAGCATCTTAATGTTCCTGCCCAATTGATTTTCTACTTGCTGTTTAAACTCTTTAAACCTTTCAAAAGTTTATGACTTATGTTTGATTAAGTAGACATAACCATATCTACTAAAATCATCAATAAAAGTCACATAATAGCGATTAGCATCCCTTGTGGCAGTTTTGAATGGTCCACATACATCAGTATGTATAAGGTCCAACAAACCCTCACCCCTTGCACAAGTACCAGTGAAGGGTGATTTTGTCATTTTTCCAAGTAGACAAGACTCACAACTATCATCCGACCTGAGGTCGAACGACTCCAAGACTCCATCCTTTTGGAGCTGGCCTATGCGTTTCTTGCTTACATGTCCAAGACGACAATGCCACAAAGATGCTTTATCCAAGCTAGTAGAAGAATCAATACATAATACATTATTTCCTAAATTATCTACAACCGATATAGCATACACACCATCACAAGGTAATGCTTGAAAATAAAGAACATTATTAAAGAAAGCATTAATACTACCAATTTCATTATCAAAAGAAAAGATAAAACCTTGTTTGTACAAAGCATGAAAGGAAATAATATTCCTCACCATTTCAGACGAGTACACACATTTATTCAATTCTAACTTTAACCCACTATCTAGCAACAAAGTATAAACTCCAATCTTGGCAACAGGTGCAACCTTCTTGTTCCCCATGATTAAGTTTATCTTTCCGTGCTCCACATCCTCACTTCTTCTTAGGCCCTGCAAGTCACAACAGATGTGAATACCACAACCTGTGTCAAGAACCCAAGAATGAGAATATGGTGAGTTATTACACAATATAGTGTAAATACCTGCATGGGATGGTTTCAATTTCCCATCCTTGACATCCTGCAAGTACTTTGGGCAGTTTCGCTTCCAGTGCCCCTTATTTTGACAGTGGAAGCATTCAGCATCCTTAGGGATGGCAGAAGGAGTGATAGAACCACCTTTGGTTCCAGATGAGGAGCCTTCAAGGGACTTTCCCTTGGTACCCTTCAAAGGGTGCTTCCTCTTCTTCCCTTTGCCTTGCCCGATAGCGAAAACAGGGGTAGTAGTAGGAGTAGGAGTAGTAACCGACTTACTCTTAAGACCACTTTCGGAAGTCTACAGAAGTCCTTGAAGCTTACTGAGTGTGACTTCCTCCTTGTTCATGTCGTATGTCATACGAAATTGATCATAACACGAGGGCAAGGAGTGCAAAATGATATCAATTGCCAACTCCTCAGGGAAGTTCACATTCAGTTTCATTAGACGGTCCACATACCTTTGCATTTTCTGCATGTGGCTCGTGATTGGTTCGCTATCCTTCATACGGGTAGTGATCATGGAGGAGATTATTACATACCGCTCTTGACGAGCACTCTGATTGTACCTTTCCATCAGATCCTGATGCATCTCAAAAGGGTAATAATCCTCATAGGACTTTTGGAGTTCAGCTGTCATGGTGGCCATCATGATGCATGCCACCTTGGTGGCATCTCTTTCATGTGCCTGATACTCAGCGACCACCTCAGGAGTACCAGTGGACTCATCAAGCTCCTTTAGCTCCTTATCGAGCACATATTCCTTGTCCTCGTAACGAGTGACCATCCTGATGTTCCGGATCCAATCCATCAAGTTGGAACCATCAAAGATGACCCTCCCACAAAGGTTCATGAGGGAATAGGAGCCAATAGGGTTAGAGCCTGAAGCATTGTTGTTGGAAGAAATCTAAAAAAAAGAAAACAAGTTTAGATTAGATATATCGAATCCTTAATAATACACCCAAATGTAATATTAAGGCTAGGATCCAACACAATATATTATAACTTAGAAGAGGGATGCCGTAATCTAAGTTATAACATATTTGAAGGTAGGTGAATGACGATTCACCAATTTCCACCATGAAAACGAAATGAATTATTAGGTTTAATTGGTTTTGAAATTCCTAGATTCTTTTGAGATTCATTGAACTTTTCAATGGCATGTTTCAATCTCGATTGTGCCCTTCAAGTTTTGTGACTGGGATGTCGAGGATCACAAAACAAGGTGTGAATAACCATGCAAATTCACTTGGTACCCTTAATATTATCACCTAATCAATGTGCCGGTTAACCACACACGCTCCACCGATCTATGATAAACATTAAGTCACCCTTCGTGATCCTTACTAGTCCAAGTTAGTGTGCCGGTTAACCACACACGCTCCACCAACGACTTGGTAAGGTACAAAGTGTGAATTTCATGGGTTAGCACCATATTCACATTTTCCTAAAGTACCTAAGATTGGGATGTTATTAAAGGTTTAGTTACTTTATAATATTCATTATACTTTTAATGAGAATTTAAAGTCATTGTCCTACCCGTTCGGCTAACGACCCTCCACCGATCAAGGAAGCGGTGGGTGAGAATGGACACCCATTAAGTTGCCATTTTATAGGCAACAACCTTATACCCTCCTTATAGACCGGCTTCGTGAATGAGGCCTACTAACGGTAAAACGACATAATTTTATACATATATATAATAATTAACCATTAATGTTATAAATAGTATAAGGGTTGAAATTTAACTTTTAAAACTCTAAGGGTTTGGAATTAAATTATATTAAAGTGTGTGTAACTTTACAAATTCCAAAACTTGAGGACAAGTTTTGAAACTATTCAAAACTTTTCATTTCATAACTTATGAATTAAAGGTTCATAAAATGAAGACTCTTCATTTTCATGTAACTTATGTGTTTTAAGTGTGCATAAATGAAAGTGACCTTTGGAAATCCATAACTTGAGGACAAATTATGGCCTCCATTAAAACACATAAATGATCAAGAATTATCAATAAACAATTTAGCAAATAATTCCTATGATCTAACAATAATTCATAAGAACATGAACATCATATCAAAAATTCCAAGAACATATGAACACATATCATCATGCAATTTTGATATAAGCCATTGTAAATGGATTAGCATAAACATTACACCATCTAAAACATGTTTTATAACACCAAAACAGTTTAGGGTAATGTTTCTAGTCCATTTCCAGCAGCAAAACTCGAAAATCTGCATTCTAAGGCTCCTACTCGTCGAGTGCACGAACCTACTCGACGAGTAGGATGAATTTACTCATGGACTCGGCGAGTCCCCCCATGGACTCGGCGAGTTCATGCTGCAGAATGCAGAAAACTTGAGTTTTTCAACAAGTTTGCATCAAGTATCAAACAAACAAGCCTAGGCTCTGATACCACTATTGGGTTTTGAGCAAACTAATACTCCTAAGGTGTTCATGCAACCCTAGAAACCTTGGATCTATGTTTGTCTAAAATACATGCAAAATAATTTTCCAAGGTTCATAACCTATCTAGCATACATGGGGTACTTTTAAACATAAAAGATACTAGAAGAATTACATACCTTTGTTAGTGAGTTGATTACTTGGGAGTTTGAGAGCCAAGCACCAATAATGTGAATGCCTCAAATGGAAATCACAAATCACCACAAACTTGGAAAACTTATGAGAGAGTATCCAATCACTCTAGAAATTTGGCCACTCTTATGCACACACACATAGTCTCTTTTCAAGCACCATAAGCCTCTTTATATAGTGTAGATGATTAGGGTTATGAACCATGCAAACCCTAATAACCCATGTCTTTTCCTATTCCAAGGATCCATGGGTTAAAAGCTCCATGGATCATCCATGGACTCCCATTTAAGCTTAGCTCATTCCCTAATGAGTGTTAGCCCACACTATATAAGTACAATAGCCCATTATTTAATTAGTCACCTTATGATCCCTAAATTAATTCATAATTAATTTAAGATCAGTACTAATTAAATAATACAATTTCATATTAATATATTATAACTTATAATATATTAGTAGGCCGTAAATATACTCTTCTCATAATGTTATCCATATAAATAGTTCGGGTGAAGTGCAACCCAAATGGACCATGCCGGGTAGGGTCAAGTATATACCAAATAAGTTATGGACTTAGACAACTTATCCAACAGTTATTACCCATTCCCATGTGGAAGTAAGAGGAGATCACTATGGACTTCATCACAAAATTGCCTAGGACAACACGTGGTGTTGATTCTCTCTGGGTCATTGTGGACAGATTGATCAAGTGTGTGCATTTTGTCCAGATTTCCGAGAGCATATCCGCAGAGAAGCTAGTTGATATTTATGTCCGGAAGGTGGTTGTTAGGGCATGGGGTGCCAGTTTTAGTGGTCTCGTACCGAGACGTTCGCTTGACCTCCAGGTGTTAGAGGAAGTTTTATGAGGATTTGGGAACTCAATTGTATTTCAGTATAACATACCACCCTCAAACCGATGGCCAGAGCGAACGATCCAGACACTCGAGGATATGCTTCGGGATTGTGTGTTGCATTTTAGAGGGAGTTGGGATACTTACCTTCTGCTGGCCGAGTTTTTCTACAACAAGTATTGACCAACCACCATTTGAGATGTTGTATGGGAGGAGGTGCAAGACCCCGATTTATTGGGGAGAGGTTGGTCATCGGGTCATGGGAACCACCGAAGTAGTGCTTAAGACCACATAGTTGATTCAGCAGGTGCGCGATAGGGGGTCGCGCAGAGTTGAAAGAAGAGTTATGCTGATCGACGTCGTTCAGACCTTGAGTTTCAGGTGGAGGACTTGGTGCTGCTGAAGGTGTCACCTTGGAAAGGTGTCATCTGGTTTCAGAAGTAGGGCAAGATAGGCCCCCAATTTATTGGTCCTTTTAGGATTACTGCCCGTGTAGGAAGGGTTGCATACCGGCTGGATCTGCCTGATAAGCGCATTCAGATCCATAACACTTTCCACGTGTTTCAATTACGGTAGTGTGGAAGCCTCAAGTGGAATCACAAATCACCAAAACACCTTGGAAAAACCTTTAGAGAATATGGATACTTGGTTCACACTATGAAATCGATTATTGCCCTCTTTAGTGTATCCACACTAGCCACTAGCATAATTTCATGAACCATAAGACCCTTTATATAGTGTGGAGGATTAGGGTTAAACCCTAATACCCATGACCTTTCATTTCCTAGGATCCATGGGTTAAAGCTCCATGGACTATCCATGAAGACTTAGCCCAACCTAAATGAACTTGGCCCACTACACATATATATATCTAAGAGTCCATATTTAATTAGTTACTTTTGATCACTTAATTAATTATAAATTAATTCTTGATCAATACTAATTAAATAATATGATTATATATTAATATATTAAAACTTATAATATATTAATATAAATCATAAATATACTATTCTCAAAAGACTATCCATATAAATTGTGTCGGTGAAGTGCAACCCAATTGGACCATGCCGGGTCGGGTCAAGTACATACCAAATATAGTTATGGACTTAGACATTAATCCAACAGTCTCCCACTTGGATAAGTCTAAAACTATTATTGAGTATGACTTCAAAAACCAACTGGCAATCGTAGCTCTTAAAGCCGCTGTCGAACTCTAATCTTGTCAATGAACTCTGACCTTTGTCAATGACTTGTCGATTAGATAAGGGATCATATATTCCTCCATTCTATACATCATATGGACTGAGACATGGATTATAATCATTCTCTCTGTCCATTTGTTGTTTCCCGATTTTTGATTTATGATGACTGACTGATTGAACAAATCAAATCAGTCCTGGCTTGGCCAAGCACTCACATGTGTCATCGCTAAATCATCGAGGGGCCCACATATATCGCTTTTTTCCCGAAGGTAAAAGGAATGGATAAACTTCGACTCATATGGCTTGTTCTACTACTTGTTGAATCATACACAAAGGCACGTTTTATAACATCGAGTTACCAAATGTGTTTTCGTGCAATCAATGTATAGCCAACTCATAGTAACAACTCATATCTCTAGGTTTGAAGAATATAAGATATTATCGTCTCATGATCACTCGTGATAAAATCCATGAAGTGATTCAAATGAGCGCGGGTTGAATCCAATACTCAAAACTTATGAGCACTCATGAGTGTTGTAGCACCACTTTGTCCACCAACTTGGACCTCTACAAACAACCCATGACAGTCTTGATTCATATCTACTTCCAACATATGAATGACTGTGGATGGTTTGAATAACTTAATCATTCAGGAAGAGCGACTTAGTTATTCTGGAAGTCAAAACATGCAAAGTGAAACACAAGAATAAATGAATCAAATATGGTATCAAACCCTATGAATATAAATAAACTATTTTATTTATCACCATACTGATTACTCATTATTCATTGTTTCGGTTTTATTAACTTTATACTTGAATTAAAAACACTAGTTGTCCCATGCTCCAAGCATGTACACTATGTTTTTCTTAAACAATAGCTTTGCCATACACCAAGTATGCACTCTATGTTTGTCTATGATCCTTACTTTGTGAAATAAACCAATTGAACATAATTTCAATGATTCTAATTTCACATTCCCAAATCCTTATCGAAAAATGTGAGAATTTCAAATTCCTATCATTTATCGAAATCTGTTTAGATTTTAAACTTATATGCACTTACCCTCCTGTAATGAATATGTACAAAGTCACAAAGACTTGTCAACATTCATTATAAGGTATTCCAATGGAGATCAACTCCATGGAACCTAAGTCTCATATTCAAAGTACATTGCTTTGGACATGCTTCTTGCATTAAGTTTTCTAATCTTACACAGATAACTTCCACTTATGGAGACAACTCCATATTCTCATTTTGACTATCACTTCTGAATAAGAGATGCCTTTTTTCAGAATATGTCAATATGGTCCTTCCAAAATTAGCACTATACTTCCAACTGTCCCTGAGCAACCAATCTTTGGTAAACCTCAGATTGTCCTCGACAATTGCTTAATCACTTTAGTCATATCCAATTCTAGACCTTTTCCCTTCTTAATGCCTCTAGGCATTTGGAAAAATTTAGAAATGACAAATATTATAGCACATGCAATCGATCCTGTACCCAAAGCAAATGGTACACGATTCATGATGTCTCACATAAAGACATGATTCTAGACCAGTCTTTTGCTACAATATTTTTATTTGCCATGTTTTCAAAATTTGACTATGAAGAGGGATGCCGTATTCATAATCGAATTTTGAGAACGCAATATATAGAATTTCCTTAAGTTGAACCAATCCAACATGAAATTCATATATATATTCTTGACTAAAGATGATTAAGGTCTCAATCTAAGCCTTTAGAACTGAAATGAAGTATATCCTCTCCCTTAATTATAGCAAAACAACTTTTTCAATCCCTGCAGCCTCACGAATTGAAACTTTTGTTTTCTATAATTAACATTGCTAACTTGCAACACTAACAATAATTATTATGCTCCCAATAACATGATGATTATTAGCATAACACTTATGCTCCCACTAGCTTTAACATGTACTCAGAAATCAGCTGGACTTCTAGAAATCAATACTTTATTGACTTTCTTACCAAAGTTCAGATTTCTGATACGAGATGCTTTGATAAAACTTTATCAAAATCATACACCTTTCCTTAGATAGCATGCATGTGTGTCTAAACAATTTCAGAACTATGAAAAGGGATGCCGTAATCATAGTCTCAATTGTTTAGACCTTTTTCCATCTGCTTCAAATCTACTTGGTGGAAGTGTTTCCTCACCATCATTTTCATGAATCGGAGAGAAACCTTATGACCCTTAGATTTTATGGTGTATGTGTTTTTATCCATGTGAATCGTCAAAACCATAGTCACAAGACAAGGATAATGACAAATCCAAACTCATATGGACTGAACTTATGCAATCTTAACTTCTTGCCACCTGGCACTACAGGGCCTGTCATTGCTTCCAAGTTGTTATGCAACCAATTGAGAACTTTCAGAACTCCTATGCAAAGCCAAATTTAACTGGAATGGGCACAGAATATGTCAACACGATAGGTTATAAACCTCAAGTCGTGTGCTAGTGAAGAACCTCAGGTTTTATTCTTGATTAGTTTTTGAAATTATTTTTAGGATCTTTAAGACTCCCACTATCCTCTTGACATATAAGACTATCTTGCCAAATATTCAAGAGATAATGCGGATTCTTTATCAAGACAAACACTTCACACAATTGGCCTTAGTTGGTCTTTGTTTTATCCAAAACATCACAACTTACCAATTTCAAATGTACAAGAGTAGGACACTTTTACTCTTACATTTGACAAGTGTTTTAAACCTTTCTTTAAGATATGTCACTCAAGTTACAATCTTGGAGTATGACTCTAAGAATTGTTTTGGAACAAAGTATGACTCATCTTCCTGATCTAACCATTTCAACAATTCATGACTCCTCTTCTTAGTCATAAGAATGCACTAAGATGACCTTTAGAGGACTAATTGTGATATGATTTCTAAATCATTAAGATGATCACAAACATGATACTAAAGTACTCTCCCATCTTTTCAGATTTGAGAAACTTTTATCTTTCTGCCTAATTTGATTCTTCCCATTCGTTCTGCCATACATTGAGACTTTTCCAATGTTTCAGAATTATACTTAAACTTGTAAGTATAACCATATTTACTAAACTTTAGTAAATCAAATAGTCTTAACGAGCTTTGTGGTGGACATGACCAGTGCACAAGAATGTGTACTCGATCCCTTTAGTCCTTCACTTGACTCACACATCCATGTGAACAAGTAATTAGTCTTTATTTTCCAATGCTTGAAAGTTCTCATTCATCATACTATTCAACTTGCATGATTCCAAGTTTCGGTCCAATTGAAACTTGGGCGATGAGGAACTTTCCTGATTTGGTAAATTTAGACACTACCACAAATGAAAGAATCAAATCCATTTTCCAATATTGCTGTCAGTGGAATCATATAAGCAACAATTTTCCACAAATGCCATTGTAAGGATACTTCAAATAAATAAAATTAAACAATTTTCTTTTATTTTAAAACTTTGCGGAAAAACTTGTCCTTACAATCCACATGGAAAATTGTTGTTACTATTCCTTAGCAATATATCATAACTTCTTAAGCGACTGCTCAAAATTCTGATGCGATCGAAATCCACCTTCGCGATCAGAATCAGCATATACTTCCTTTAAGATTTCTCTCTATTCTTTGATTCTTAAAACATCAACATGTGACCCAGTCAAATCATGTAATGAGGATCTCAGAATAGAACTTAACAGAGTTAGATAATGGGCTCTACCTGATGTAGAGTCAAACTTATTGACTTTAACATCCTTAGGTAAATTTGGCAGCTTTGCAATCAACGCCCCTTCCTTTGGCAAAATAAACATATGGACCCTTTGGTAATGGGACTATCTCAGACTTAGCCTTTCTCTTTACCATTTGATCAACCTAGTTGACTATGGTTAATCCCTTTCCTTAGGAAGAGAAGGCTTTTCTAGATATCCAATGTTACCATTGTCAATGTCCATGGTAGTTTGGGAAGTTGATCTACTAATCAAATCTGCTCTCCTAGTGCTCCAAATTATTGCTGATTCAGCAGCAACAAGTAAATAGATAAAATCATTAAGGGTCATGTCATAGTCTGTTTCATAGTAGTCCCAAAGGAATTCACTATGTGACTTAGAAAGTGATTGAACCACCAACTTTCTCAAGAGTGTGACACCCAACTCTCCCGGCTTGTCAATATGTGACTTCATCTCCAAGATGCGATCATACATAGACCTTGCTTGCCAATAGGGCTTGAGTGACCTTGAACTTGTGGGTTAGGGAGAATAATTGGAGGTGGTGGAGGAAGTGAAGTTCCAAGAGATTTGGGAGGATCATAGATGTCTGAACCAGACATCTTTTTGGGAGATATTCAAGATAGTTGATCTAAAGTCCTTAATATAACACCCAATATGAAATATTAAGGCTAGGACCCAACAAACTATTTTATAACTTAGAAAAGGGATGCCGTAATCCAAGCTATAAAATATTTGAAGGTAGGTGAATGACGATTCACCAATTTCCACCAAGATAAACGAATTGTATTATTAGGTTTTAATTGGTTTTGAAACTCCTAGATTCTTTTGAGATTCATTGAACTTTTCAAAGGCATGTTTCAATCTCGAGTGTGCCCTTCAGGTTTTGTGACTGGGATGCCGAGGATCACAAAACAAGGTGTGAATAACCATGCAAATATACTTGGTACCCTTAATATTTACCCCTCAATTGTTGTGCTGGTTAACCACACACGCTCCACCGATACTATGATAAACATTAAGTTACCCTTTGCCTACCTTGTTAAATCAAGCTAGTGTGCCAGTTAACCATACACGCTCCACTAACTGACTTAAGCAAAGTGCAAAGTGTAATTTCATGGGTTAGCACCAAATTCACATTTTCCTAAGTAACTAAGATTGGGTATTAATAACAGTCTAGTTACTTAGTATTTATCATTAATACTTTTAATGAAGAGAGATTTATAGTCCTTGTCCTACCCGTTCGGCTAACGACCCTCCACCGGTCAAGGAAGCGGTGGGTGAGAGTGGACACCCATTAAACTGCCATTTTATAGGCAGTAACCTTATACCCCCCTTATAGACCGGCTTCGTGAATGAGGCCTACTAATGGTAAGACGACTTTACTCTTATACATATATATAAATATTATTAACTTATAATATTATAAAGTATAAGGGTTGAATTTTAACTTTTAAAATTCTAAGGGCTTAACTTGGAATTAAAATATTCATAAGTGAAAACTTTACAAATTCCAAAACTTGAGGGCAAGTTTTTGAAACTATTCAAAACTTTTCATTTCATAACTTATGAGTTTAATTAAGGTTTAATGAAAAAAAAATCAAGTTCCATAACTTGAGGACAAGTTATGGAAGACATTAAATCATTTAATGATGACATTAAAAATAGTGACTCTTCTATTTTCGTAACCTATGAGACTTAATGACACTTTAAAAAGAAAAACTCTTCACTTTCCATAACTTGGGGACAAGTTATGGAGTTCATAAAAACCATTAAGATCAAATATTCCAATTAACACAATAATCAAATAATTTTTCTATGATCTAGATGAAACTCATATGTAAAGATAATTCACATCAACAATTTTCAAGAAATTAGATAATCATATAAACTAATAAAAATCTTGAAACTTTGACAATTATCCTTTGAAGACCCTTGGAATTCATAACCTAAAGAGTTAATAAATGAGACATTTCACATCCATAACTTATGGAAGTTTCAAAACTCTTAAGATCATAACTTTAAAAAAAAACTTTTGAGCTCCAAAATTTAATGACAAAATTTGTAACTCCTTAAAACATTTAGATCAAACTTTTAAAACTAATAAAATAATCATATCATTTTATCTTTTACTAAATTTGACCTAATTCAACTCATATAACAAATGATTCAAATTTTACAAATAATTCGTTTTTCACAAAACAAGTAATTATCTTAAAATTTGACAAACGTCATGTTTTTTTTTCCTTTTTTTTCAACTTGAAAATAAAACATTTACATCAATATAACAGAAAACAACCCATGGCTCTGATACCACTGTTGGGTTTTGAGCATTCTAACACTCCTATGGTGTACATGCAACCCTATAAACCTTGGATCTATGTTTTCTCTATTATACATGCAAATATTAAATATTCCAAGGTTTCATCCTAACTAGCATATTATGAAGCACCTATATTACAAAGTTCTAGTTAGATGACATACCTTTTGATGTAGCTTGATGTCTTCAAGCTTTAAGAGCTTAGCCCCAATAGTGTGGAAGCCTCAAGTGGAATCACAAATCACCAAAACACCTTGGAAAAACTTTTAGAGAATATGGATACTTGGCTCACACTACGAAATCGGTTATTGCCCTCTTTAGTGTATCCACACTAGCCACTAGCATAATTTCATGAACCATAAGACCCTTTATATAGTATGGAGGATTAGGGTTAAACCTTAATACCCATGACCTTTCATTTCCTAGGATCCATGGGTTAAAGCTCCATGGACTATCCATGAAGACTTAGCCCAACCTAAATGAACTTGGCCCACTAGACATATATATATCTAATAGTCCATATTTAATTAGTTCCTTTTGATCACTTAATTAATTATAAATTAATTCTTGATCAATAGTAATTAAATAATATGATTATATATTAATATATTAAAACTTATAATATATTAATATAAATCATAAATATACTATTCTCAAAAGACTATCCATATAAATTGTGTCGGTGAAGTGCAACCCAAATGGACCATGCCGTGTCGGGTCAAGTACATACCAAATATAGTTATGGACTTAGACATTAATCCAACACATCTACCCTAGTTCACCCCCTTTGAGTGTTCTTGAAATTTGAAGTGATTTTGTGGCATTTTAGGTGTTGTTTTTTATTAGGGGGGGGGGGGGAAATGTCTGCATTCTGCGGACCACATCTGTAGACCTCTGCAATAGAAGAGGTGGACCAAACGTCTGCAATTTGAAAAAAGAAGACTGTTTGTTTTTTAACATCTGCAGGCTATTAAAATAAACTAAAATCTTAATAAAGTGATTTTTTAAAACTTCAAAGTGATTTTTAATATTTTGATGACTTTGTTATAGATAACTAACAAATCTAGATCAACTTTTATGTAATAAAATGGTACGAATTAACGTATAAATTTGATAAAAACCAACAATTTTGGACGCAAAATTATACCTAAACATTGTAATTAGGAATCAAAGAATTTGATACATAAATGGATGGAAATAAACTTCGATTTTTTCAATTAAATCAATTAAAAACGCACCATAAATATTTTCTTAAGAAATTGACGATACTGTATTAAATAATGTTTTATAAAATTTTGCACAAAAAATATAAGAATATTATGATTTTTTTTCATATTTATATAATGTAATGTTTGTTTCGTCGAACCTTTTTTTTTAATTATTGTAACTTTTTTTTCAAATAGTTTATCATTAATAAAGTTTGAATAAATCTAAATTAAAAAAAAAAACTAAAAACAATAAAGATATATGTATTATTTTAGGCTAGAAGATATATGAAGATGTTAGAAGACTCTGGTCCACATCTAAGCCAAGAAGAGGGCATGCATACATTTTTAGGTCTGCAGTCTTAAAAAAAACAAACAGTATGCGAAGGCTAATAATGTCTACACGTGGACTGCGTGGCGTAGACAGAAGAGGACAAGAAGATTTGCAGACAAAAAACAAACAACACGTTAGTGTGTATTCAAGAAGAAGGAACTTGGAGTCCAAGCATTTGTTGAGGTTGAGCTTCTAGATCCAGAGACTTCATCAACTTTGGAAGCTTTTGAAGGTAAAAAGTTCTTACCTTGATGATTCATTTTGATTGTTAGATTTTTGGGCTTGTTTATGAGTTTATATGGTCCCATGGGTTCTTTTTGTGAGTTTGGGCAACTCCAGAAGTTAGAGGTGTTAGATCTCAGTCCCTTTGATGTCTTAGATGCATAAAAATATCATCTTGGTGGTTGATATGAGTCCATGCATGAACTTAAGTCCTTAATGTGAGCTTTGTTGGATAAAAATGGATGTTCGGTTCCATTAAGACATGCTAAGGCATAAAGTTTCGAACTTTATGTCTTAGAACCCCATAATGGTCGAGATGTTTAAGTTGGATCGAATGGCTGTAAAGATTAAACACCAAATGGCTTAAGGTGGCATGCAGCTCAGTACGCTGAGCGTACCAAGGGGTACGCAGCGCGTACTGGCCGACATATGAGTACATAAAGCGTACAACGCGTACGCTACTCAGTCAGCTTTTGGACTTCGGTTGGGCCTTAGCTAGTTTTTGGGCTTTGGCCTGTTTAGAGTAGGCGGGCCTCAAAAATCTGTTAGTGGATCTTAAGTTGCTTGAGTTAGGCCTTTTTGGGCCTTGGAGTCCATTATTGGGTTTTTGGGCCAAGGTTGGTTAGGCCCATTATGTGAAAGGTAAATGTGCTTTTATCTTAGGAGTCCGGATTTGGGGTTTAGGCCCACGGTTATGGTTTATAACCTATATCTCATTAGGGTAATTTGTGTATTGTTGGGTCTAAAATATGGTTTATACTTTGCTTTTCTAGGCTTTTGTAGTTTTCGGTCTATGGCCGAAAACATTATTGAGTTTAGTTGTAGCTTGGACCGAAATCACATGTGTTTTCGGTCTAGCTATTGGGTTTTGGGCTTGGGATTTAGTCCATATGTATAAATAGGGTGGAAGAGGCGTGTTTTAGGAGGAAATTAGAGAGGGTGAGACGTTTTGGGGCTTCCATTGTAGAGAAAAGCGTGTTCTAGAGAGAGAAAGTAATAGAGAACATTTTATGTGTGTGAATCTTATGTAACCGGATCATATTGAATCTCATTGATACATTGAAGATTCAACTTGTTCTTCTTCTTCTTCTTCTTCTTCTTCTTCTCCATTCTATCTTGCATCATCCACTTGATTGGGATTCAACACCATCAAGTGGATCAGATTGATACGTCAAAGCGATTTGGGGACTTACAGTTGGTATCAGAGCTTGGATTATATCAATCAATTTGGCAAGATATTGAACGTTTTTGGATCTTTTTTCTTAAAGGTTTTTTCATTTTTAATTTGTTTTTGAAGAAATATTGGGTGTTTGTTCTTTGTGTTATTCATAATTTTGAGTTTTAGATGGAGTTTTGCACTAAAAAGTTTGAAAAATCGTGTTTTTGGACGTATTTTGCGAGATCTAGGCGGCCATCTTTGCACTCGGGGTAGGTTTTTCCGAGGTGTTTGCGGTCAAAAGCCAGTTTACGGCCGCAAGCGAAGGTTCTCGGTGGTGCGTCTCGGAGGTTCTCGGCTGAAATCGGAATGCAGTCTGCGAGCGTTTGCGGTGGAGCGGGGTGTGAGGTTTGCGGTAGAGCGCTTCAGACGTTTTCGGTGCGCAGCCTCACAGGTTTTCGATGCACGTGTTTGGTCTTCGTTTGCGGTCAGCAGACCTCTTGGTGCGAATCTTCTCGATAAGGATCAAGAAGCCTCACATTTTTGGCCAAAAACTCACTTTTTCGAATTTTGAAGTCCCGTTTTTGGCATAAAGCTTTGACTTTCGATTTTTGACTTTCTAGTTTGAATTTTGACCTTAAAAGTTGACTTTTACTTTCAAGATTGACCTTTGACTTTAAAATTTGATTTTCTCGTTTAACTTTTCAAGTTTAACTTTTAAGTTTGATTTTTAAAGTTTGACTTTTTAAGTTTAACTTTTCGGTTTGACTTTTTAAGTTTGACTTTTCGGTTTGACTTCCAAGTTCTATTTTTGGTAGATTATCCTTTTTGGTAAACAATGAGTTCCTCAAACACCAAGGTCAATGAAGTTTCATGTTCTCAGTCTTGTGAAGCTACGATTAAACTTCTTCGTGATCAAATCGACATATTACGTAGAGACAATGAGGACCTTAGATATGAAGGCTATACTCTTAGGAAGGGCCAAAAACCTTTAAAAGAACAACTAGAGGCCAAAACCAAGGACATCCGAAAACTTAAAGAAGAATATAGCAACAAATATGAGAATTATGACTATGTTAAGAGACAGCTTGCTAGCTTAACTGCCAAACTTGATGCATTCAAAGCTAAATATAAAGATGTTGAATTTAACTTTAAGAAGTTTGACGTGTCAAGTGAGGTAGTTGCATCCATGATTGAAAAACAATTAAAATTTAAAGATAGTCAATCTAAGGCTCTAGGGTATGATAGTATTCCTACTCCTTTTAATCATACTTACACCAACATCCCTCTGACTAAAGAAGAATAGACAGAGAAGCACATCTTCAGTATGGAAAACCTGGTGTGGTTGTGCCAGAAAATAGTTCTGAGATGAAGGATACTAATGTTTCTACTTCCTATGCATGTAAAGTAGTGGAAGATGAGGACAATAATAACAGAAATCATTCTAGTTCTGTTGATTCAGCTGATTGTCAAACAAATGACTCCTTGAACTCTGAATTTGTTGCTTCTGAATCTGTTGCTTCTAATAAACCTGCGGTTGGAAAGTACAGGCCACCAAAACAAGCGAAACAGACTGTTTGTTGCAAGTGTGCATGTGGGAACAATCAGAGACAAGGCATGGGGATGCTACCAGGGACATGCAGAAACAACTTCCAAGTGAAGAAGCAGACTTGTTTTCACTGTGGAACACCTGGACACATTTCCAGAAACTGTCCAAATCGTGCGTATGTTCCCTATTATGCACAAGGATGGCAGAATGCGCCAAGAGGGAAATTTTCCAAAAGAAACCCTTCAAAGTCACAATCACGCAATGGTGACTAGAACGCGCAAAAGGCCAAGAATCCAACTCCCAAGAACAAGAAGGGAATGTCAGCCAAGAAGCCAAACTCAAGAGATGGTCCAGCGAAACCAAGACCGGTTAGGTCAAAGTCATCTCGGGGATAGGTCTCAATTTCAAAAGCAACTGCTAAGGCATCCATCCGATCGAACAAGAAATGGGTTAAACCGAACTGCAGATGGGTACCAAAGGTTCATGCTCCCAAATCACCTAATAATTCTAACATTTCTTCATCTTTTGTGTGTGACACACAAGATATGTGGTGGGCGAAAGTACTTTGCGTAGATGCTAACGATCAACCCAGTTTCAAAATGGACTGGGTTCCAAAGACCAACTAATTCCGCACTCTGTGCCAGAGAAGCTATGGAGGCATAGCATCAGACTTCGGTTTGTTGATAGTGGTTATTCCTGGCACATGATAGGAGACATCTCTCAACTGTACAACACTCAGAACTTTCTGATGAACTAAAGAATCGAGTTTTGAATTAATCAGAGTATGAATTCAAGTAAGAATACGAGATTGAACACAAGATGTAAATATGATCTTGTTATGCTCTATTACGCTTTCGAATTCTTTACAGAGTACAATAGACAAGTCTGTAAAAGTTCTTGTCTAACTCTAGTAAATAACCCTATTTATAGGGAACTGAAAGCGTACAAAAAATATACTAAGGCATTGACTCTAAAGCTTCGAATAAAATCGCCCTAGTAAAATACATTACAAAACATTCGAAAAGTCCAAAACATACTTCGACTAATTACAACAATTCGACCCTTACAATCTCCCCCTTTGTAATCATAGTCGAAGTCTTCAATTTGTAAGAAGTGTAATGGAATACATCAACACTCTTCGAATCTCTATGTACCAGGAGATAATCTTCTTCAGCTCTTTCTTATCTCCTTATTGTTCTTCTTGCAATGATTCATACGAATAATTAAATTCGTATACTGAGATGTTGAATATCTCTCCACTTCACTTGCCTAGAATAAGAATCGTTTAGCTTTTCCAGCTTTGTCTTTTCCTGCGAAGACCATTCCAAAAGGCTTTAGGCAAATTTCACCATCAACATATTTCTTCAATTCCGTCTGAGTCTTCGTAGGAGCCATCGGTGCTTTTATTTCCATTCCTTTGGCAGTAGTTAATTCCACATCTGTTAGTGCCAAGCACTCATAATAGTTTTCGATAAAAATCTTGATGTGAGCAACCCCAAGCTTGAATTCATCAGGCTCTGTGTTTTGAAGGTATGAAAATGACTTGTCTTTCAAAAGCAATGCAACTTGTATAAGATCATACAAGTTCATTAATGGAAAATCAGCAATCGTAAATTCACAAATGTTTCCATTTGCCCTGGCAACCACATACTTAACATTTTGTACTGTGTTTTCGAAAATCACATCCTTTTTCATACTGATCACTTTCTTGATTTTAATCAATGACCATACTTCCTCAGGAGCTTTTGTAAGAACAGCATGAAAATGAATTTTCATGTGTGTACCTTCATCCTTATCTTTAAAATTCCCTTCTGCTTTGAACTGAGGCATGATGAACGTCATTTCGTTTATCGGAAAATCCAGTTGGCTTGCATCTGTATTCGTGACCAAATAACTCTGCTTTGGTTTCTTCTCGAATGTATACATGTGATTGAAAGCTACCTTGGCCTCAATTGTTTCGTAATTGTAGTGTTTGGCTGGATCACCTTTATCCAATCCCTTCGGATCACTAGCACGTTGAGTCATAATGCTTTGAATAATCCTCAGTTTTTCAAGTTCAGCTTCTACTTCAGCCTTCTTTTCCTCTTTCGACTTTTCCACTACAATTGATTTCCCTTTATCTTTCAAGGCTGGATTGTCAATTGTCTCTTTTGGATTCGAACCACTCCCACCAGTCTCTGAAGATTTACCAATCACAATTCCTTTCGAAATTGGTCTTGCAATTGGCATTGTTGTTACAACTGTTGAAGTAACCAGTTCAGTAGAAACTATTACTGGTTTTGTTGTTGTGATTTTCGAAGAAAAGACTTTTCCCACAACTTTCGCATCTTCTCCACTAGTCTTCGACTCACTAGTTTTTCTTTCTCCCCCTTGCACCCCTGTGAAAACAGGTGGGGCAATCGTTGTTAGAAGAAGACTTGATATGCGAAAGGAGGAGCAAGTTGTTTGTTGAGAATGGCTTCGAATTGGATAAACTTCTGAGATAAAAATTCAGGAGTAATCAATGGAGAAGAAACCGGCCTATCAGAAATCCCTTTTAACTCCTTGAGCAAAGTAATCACTTCCTCAAAGCTTGCACTTTCGGATGTTGAAAGTTGAGTTAGTTGTAGACTCAAATTCTCATACAATTTAACAAATCTTGTGACTTCATCACAAATTATATCAACCTTTTGATTCAAGGATGCATAATCTTGTTGAACAGTAGCAACTTCTTTTTGCATGTCTACACGAAGTTCGTGAATCTGCAAATTTACATCCTCCCTGACCTTCTTCACTTCTTGCACAAAAAGAACATGCCTTTCCTTTGTGACATTCTTCAAATTTTTCACATCACTGGAAAACATTGAATTTTGAGATTTGATCCGAAGTTCATTATTTTGATCAGTATAATCAACCTTCTCCAAAATTCGAGATTAGGAATTAGTAATCATGCCAGAGACTTTGCTCACAACTCTGGCTTCGAGCATTTGCAATAGTGAATCAACCTCCATACTAGAAATAGATGAACCACCCCCTAGATCTGCCTGAGATTGAATTATTGAATTCAATTTCTGATTCAGAATTTTAAACTGCTTCATGGTCATCAGCATATGATCAGGAAACTCTTCTTCCTCGTCATGAAATTCTAATTCCTCAAACGTGCCTCCAAACCCCTCATTATCAGTTTCTGTCTCCATAAAAATGGTTTCTTGAACATTCAAAGTCGGTTTGGGTGTGTTAGTGGATTGAGAAGAAAAAATAGAAGTGAATGGTTGATTGATAATGTGTTCGAATGTAGGAGAATCAGTGGTAGATGTAATGGGAATAGTGGATGAGGGTAAAGAAACAATACTTTCGAAAGGAGCAGAAGTAGATTTAACTTGATCATCATTTTTCGAACCTCCATCACCCATATCGACATTTGCATCCGTATCAGATACGTGTGCACGGATGCCTGAAGTTCGAACCGCCTCAGAAACTGATTTGGCAATCGAATCTTCGGGTGGTACGACAACTGTCTTCTCAGGAGTGGAACTTCCTGTGATAGTAGTGAACTCTGGGGTTTCTGGAATTCTTTCACTCTCGTCTTCTGTTGACTCATTAGAAATCACGAGTTTTCGGGTCTTCCTCTTCTTTTTCTTTGACAAATGTTTTGCCATATCCTCAGCCCTTCGTTTCTTGGACACCGGAGAAACAGGTGCTGGCACTTCTCGAATTAACACACCTTGATGAGTGATTTGAGGTTTTCGAACCACTTTGTGTGTAGGAGACTTGCTTTTGTGGGTTGACTTCATTTTGATTCTTCGAAACATTCCAGTCTTCAAAGGAATGATTACATTCTCTTGTGTTTCTTCAAGAATGGGCTCAATCACTTGAGTCTTAGCAACAGATACTTCAACGGTTTCAGGCTTCTTCTTTGGAGATTTCTAAGATTTTGACTCAGTTTCATTCTTCTTCGTCTTCTTGGATTTCATATCATCTCTATCCAAGAGTATGCCAGTTTCGATTGTAGAATCAACAGTCTTCAAATATGCCACCAAAACAGAATTCGAAGGATCAACTCTTTTAAGCATTGCATCAGGAATACGAGCAACTGATGGAAAAACTTCAGCCCTATCTGTGACATCCTTCGGATAGTGATATGATTGAAAAACGGCTCTTACTTCATCATTGGGTACCAAAATCCCTTCCTTGTTGTAAAAATACTGCAAAATCAAGCTCCAGTATCTTGCACACGAAATACCATGAATAGAATTCGTGTGTTCTACACCCTTTTGAAATTCCTTCCACAACTGTGTAGAATAATCCACTTGAAGATCATAATAGACGCCAGCAACCATGGCATAAACCTCCATTCTTCCTTTATCAAGACCAGCTGATCTCCCAGTCAAACATCGTAGAAAAATACCAAATAAGAAATTCCAGATTCGTGGAAGACCAGATTTCCTAAAATCACTCATCTTAGACAGTGGTGGCTGATATCCCATCTCATTAAACATGTGAACGATTTTTGGAAAAGTGAAAGCAACATATGGAGGCGAATTCGGAATATCAAGAATTTGGCAAAAGAGTTTCATGGATAGCCTGACCTTTTTGTCGTTCACCAGATGAAAAGTAATCGTATCAGAAGCTTTGTTGTAAGTAGCAGTTGATCCTGCTTGAGAAAGCCAGGACATTGGAACAGAGAAAGAATTGAACATCGCTTTGGACAAAACAGAGTTCTTCAAGGCAACAATCAGCATCTTCAACTCTTCCGGGTACTGAGAAACTTCACCCTCCAAGTAATAGTTTGTTGATTGAATCTTAATTATTGGTAATGAAGATGCATCTTCAGTGGTATGAGAATCAACATGTGCAGAAGTCGCCATTGTTAGGGTTTGAAGATGATGATGAACAGAGAATTTGGGAAATTTGCTTTTTGATCGCGTAAACTGACAATGAACCCTTGAATCCCCTTTTATATGTAACCCTTAAGTTTGAATTTGAAGCGGGATATGTATTTAATGATATCTGACGTGGCACCTTGAAAATCGGACCATTACTGCGTAAAAGTAGCCATGCGTCAAAAAGTAGCTGTCACATCACCTTGAAAACCGGACAGAATACCATACGTCATTTATAAACAGCCTGTCTTGATATCCCCAAGAGTATTGTAACCTTCAGAACCCTTCTAATGGAATCAAGGCTCTTTCACTTTTGGGATGAAAAGCGAAGTCATACGCCAGAAGTTTGAAATCATCAGCCTGAGTTGGTATTACTCAGAGCCTCAAGGATTTCGTGAGTGCAGTGTTCCAAAGAATGTAGACAAGAAACAAAGATAAGAAAAATATGGAATATTGTGATGTCAAACCATTGACATAAAAGCAAATGAAATCCCGGGCAAAGATTACTTCATTAATCATTAAGAGAAATGATTAATAGCTTGTGTGGGTTCCCATGAATTACAATCGAATACTTGTTGATAAGTATCGAAGGGCTTCTTTTATAATGCTTCGTGGGTAGTTCAAAAATTTCGTTACATGTCATCCTCAACATAAGGTCAGAAATTGTAACAGAAATTACTTGTTTGACCAGTGTAGTCAGTGACAAGTTCGCTTTGATAAATTTTGAAATGACAAGGACATTCGAATGAAACTCACACGGAAATCATATTCAAGAAAAAATTTGTGTGCTGGATCTTGTTGGGTACCAAACATCGTGGGTTTCGAATGTTTGATCAAGACCACTCATTCGAAATGAATATGATTTGGAGTTTCGAATTTTGGTACAGAAACAAAAGTTTCGTGAAAATCTGGAGCTTAGTTCCCGTCAATTCCTTAAAAAAATAATAAAAATTGGGTTTCACTTTCACCACGGTCTCGATGGGTTTGATCTGAGACCTCTCGGATATATGTCTTCGTGTGTGATCGTGTAAGAATGTTATGGATGAAAAAGATTGATACAAGACACGAAAAGTACCTCTGTTATTTTTGGACAAAACAGAAAACTCTTAACTCATTTTGAGAAGAGTCAGGTAGCTCAGAGACTAATGTGAATATAAGCCTGATTGGGAAGAAATTTTCATATGAATAATTTCATTAAGGCTTTCGTACACACACATTGAGTCATGGAGGCTTTGGACAACATGCAGCAGCATGCTTCTAGGGACAACCTAACTAGTCCGAATGATGAAAAATTTATCGATTCATACGAAAAATGTACCTGACCCTAGTACTGCAAGCATAATCCCCTCTGTATCTTCATGATAATCTGCAACAAAATACTAAAAAGAAGTGAGAATTAAAATATTTTTGTTGTTTTGAAATTTTCGAAAGAAAAGACAGAACAAACGAAAATCTTTTTGGATTTTTGAATTTTCGAAAATTAAATGACAATACAAAAACAAATGAAAATCTTTTTGGATTTTTGAATTTTCGAAAATTAAATGACAAGACAAAAACAAATGAAAATCTTTTTGGATTTTGGAATTTTCGAAAATTTAATGACAAGACAAAAACAAATGAAAATCTTTTTGGATTTTTGATTTTTCGAAAATTTAAAATATATTGTACTTGTTACAAAAACACGAAATTTTATCATCCCCTTATAAGTGACAAATGTACGAATTCGAAGGGGTCGAAGCGTTGACTATGAACAGTAACCTCTGAACCAACCCTTAAAATAAGTGACAAATGTGTGAATTCGAAGGGGTCGAAGCGTTGACTATGAACAGTAACCTCTGAATGCTGAATGACTTGCATTGTCTTTTATTCAGCGTCTCTGATTCATTCCTGGTCAAAAATCATTCTCCTTTTTCGCATGGAACATAATTTCCATCAATCATTCCAAGTCCTTCTATAATTTTCACAAAAGATTTTTCATCTAAAGGTTTCGTGAAAATATCAGCTAACTGATCAGTTGTTTTCACGAAATGTACTTCAATATTTCCATCCTCCACGTGATCTTTGATAAAATGATAACGAAGAGCTATATGTTTAGTCTTCGAATGCTGCACAGGATTATGACAATTTCTTATCGCACTTTGAGAATCACAATATAATGGAATCTTTTTCATATTTATTGCATAATCACGCAATTGACTTTGGATCCATATTATTTGTGAAGTGCAAGCAGCAGCAGCCACATATTCTGCTTCAGGTGTTGAAATTGATACGCATGTTTGCTTTTTCGACTACCAGCTCACCAATTTGCCATCAAGAAATTGACATCCACCACTTGTGCTTTTTCGATCAAGATTACAACCACCCAAGTCTGCATCCGAATATGGTTGTACAAAGAACCCAGTTTTCGAAGGATACCACAATCCTAACGAAATTGTTCCTTTAAGATAACGAAAGATATTCTTCACAGCAGTGAGATGTGGTTCTCATGGATTAGACTGATACCTAGCAGAATTACACACAGAAAACATGATATCAGGTGTACTTGCTGTAAGATAAAGTAATGAACTAATCATGCTCCTATATAAAGTTATGTCAACTGCAGGTTTATCTAACGACAGTGTTAACTTTATGCCCGTTGCCATTGGAACTCGTAACTTCATGCTATTCGTCAATCCAAACTTTTCTAGCAGATTCTTCATATATTTTTTCTTGATTTATAAAAATCCCTTCTCTGTTTTGACGAATATTCAGTCCAAGAAAATTATTGATTTTTCCCATCATGCTCATTTCAAACTTGCTTTTCATCAGATCTTCGAATTCTCTAGACAAGGCAGGGTCAGTTGACCCAAAAATAATATCATCAACATAAATTTGAACAAGCATTAGATGATTCCCAACTTTCTTTTGAAACAATGTGGGGTCAACAGATCCTTGTTTAAATTTAGATTGTTTCAAAAATAAGGTAAGAGTTGCATACCATGCTCGTGGTGCTTGTTTCAAACCATAAACTGCCTTATCTAAAACATAAACATGATCAGGATATTCTTCGTTAATAAAACCTGGGGGTTGTTCCACATAAACAGTTTCTTCAAGCTCTCAATTTAGAAATGCACACTTCACGTCCATTTGATAAACATCAAAATCTTTGTGAGCTGCATAAGCCAGAAATATACGAACCGCCTCGAGTCTTGTGACAGGGGCAAAAGTTTCTTCATAGTCGATTCCTTCTTGTTGTGAGTATCCTTTGACAACAAGTCTGGCTTTGTTTCGAACAATATTTCCATCTTTGTCGGTTTTATTTTTGAAAATCCATTTTACCCCGACAATCGAAACATTTTCAGGTTTAGGAATTAATCTCCAAACCTTGTTTCGTTCAAATTCAGATAATTCAGATTACATTGCAACAACCCAATCTGAGTGTTCCATTGCAACCTTAACTGTTTTTGGTTAAATTTTAGATATGAAAACATTGAACATGCAAAATTCTTGATGAGTATTCAATACCTCATTCTTTGCATGAATTTGAGCTCTTGTTAAAACTCCCTCTTGTCGATTCCCAATCACTTGATCCTTTGGATGATCTCTTGTCCACTTATCCATTGGCGGATATTCTGGATCAAATTCCAAAGGTGCATCTTCGTATATATCATCGTTTTCTGAGCCTACAATCGAACAAACATCATCAAAATCATTATTATTCTTAATGTTTTCTAAATGCTCCCCCTCAACATTATGCTCCCCCTCAACATCATCATTCAATCTTTCTTTCTCCCCCTCGAAAGAATGCTCTTCGTCATCTAATGTATTCGAATCCAAGTGCTCCCCCTCCACTGGATTGTTTTGCATACTTTTGCCTTTCTCTAGAGAATTTGATGTTGAATCATCAGTAAGATTTGTTAGTTCAGAGAGATGATTATCATTTGCATTTATTTCAGCATCAACAACATGATCTGAAATTCCAAAAATTAAATCATAATCAATATCTAATGTTTGTGAGGATTCAGATTCATCGTGTGTGTTTTGTAGAATAGGATGATTTTCAAACTCCGATGTAGTTTGTTTAACGTAGTAATCATCAAATGTAAGATTAAAAGTTTCTTCAACTTTTCGTGTTCTTTTATTCAACACACGATATGCAACTGAATTATGCGAATATCCCAAGAAAATCCCTTCATCTGATTTTGCTTGAAATTTCATAAGATTATCCTTGAGATTCATAATAAAGCACTTGCATCCGAAAACATGGAAAAATTTGACGTTAGGTTTTTGATTGTTAAGAATTTCATATGGAGTAATGTTAAAACGACGATGAATGAAAGATCTGTTTTGAGTAAAACATGCTGTAGATACAGCTTCAGCCCAAAGGTATTGTGGAAGATTCGCATATGCCAACATAGTCCTTGCTGCTTCGTATAGAGACCTATTTCTTCGTTCAACAACACCATTTTGTTGTGGTGTGTATGGAGATGAAAAATTATGCGAAATCCCTTTGTCCACCAAAAATGAATCAAGAACATTGTTCTTAAATTCAGTTCCATGATCACTCTTAATTTTTCGAACAATCTTCTTCAATGTTGTTTCCATCTTTTCGATAAAGTCAATCATGATTTGTGCAACTTCGGATTTAAGCCTGAGAAAATAAACCCACGTAAATCTGGAAAAATCATCAACAATAACCAAAATGTACCGTTTCTTGTTGAGAGTTGAAACTGTCGAAGGACCACACAAATCAATATGTAAGAGCTCCAAAGGTGCAACAACTTTCGAATCTATGGTAATTGGATAACCTTGTTTATGTTGCTTGCCAACTTCACAAGCTGCACATAAAGAATCATTGTCAAATTTAAGAACAGGTAAACCTCTTACCAGATCTTGTACCACAAGTTTATTGATGTTACGAAAATTAAGATGAGAAAGTCTTCGATGCCATAGCCAACTTAAATCTGCTGTTGCTTTCGAAAGAAGACATATAGCAGGTTTCCCTACTATCAGATTGATGTCCAGAGTGAACATGTCACCTTTCCTTTTGGATTTCAGTAACACTTCTTTTGTGTTGACATTCGAAATAACACTTCCTTCTTCATTAAAAAGAACTTGATTGCTAGTGCCCACAACAAGTTGAGAAACACTGATCAAGTTATGTTGAAGACCTTCAACATATGCAACACGATTCACCGTGAATTGTCCATTCGTGATCTTCCCATATCCTTTGACTTGACATTTTTGATTGTTCCCAAACTTCACAACTCCAGCATTTTTGAGACTTCAAAAATCACGTAAATTCTCCTTCTTCCCAGTCATGTGACGAGAGCAACCACTATCAATGTACCATTTGTTATCATATTGCTCGTCACATAGTACCTGCAATCAGTGGAAAATTTTAGGTACCCAAGGCTTTTTGGGTCCTTGGAAATTAGATTTCAATTTCGAATGTAATGAAGAACTTTTAACCCAATCACAAACTTTAGTTTTGAGACTATCAAATAAGTTCACTTCATCATTTAAAGGAACCGAAACATAAGATTTTGATGGTTTTGAATGTTCACTAATATTACCCTTCGAATTCTGAGGTTGTGAATGAACATTCTTTGCTTTTAGTACTGGTTTCCAAGCTTTGACTGATATGTTCGAATCCTTAGAAGATGAACTTCTGTTTGATGAAGTATTCACATACTTTTCATATGCTTCGTGAATTTGCTCCTTTGAAAATGTATTCGATTGATACATTTTTCCTTTGCCTTCAAGCCAATGATCAATGTTCTTCCTTGAAGTCATTCCTTTTTCCCGTAAAGTTTTCATTGTTTCTTTCTTCGTATGATTAGGAAAATTTGGCTTTTGAGGAACAAAATCAACTTTTGGATTTGTTAGAAACGATTGAGCATATGATGTATCAACTGTTGATTTAAAATGTTGGCGTTAAACAAATTGTTGATTTGAATTAGATTTCTTTGAAAATGCTCTTGATTTATTTGTTTCTGAAACTTTCGAAAACCTTGTTTGTTTATTCACTTCATACCTTGAAGGATTTGTATGAGATGACTGTTGAGGTTTTGTTGAAAAAGAGGAACTTTTAGCTTTGAAAAAATTTTTGGTTGATTGTGATTCAGACATCTTTTGAGACTCAACATTTTGCCAAAATATTTTCTTTGTTGCTTGTCTTTTTGGAATGTTGTGTTCCTTTGAAAATTTGTCAATTTGATCTTTAAGTTCTTTAGAGTTTAGTTTGACAACTTTTTCATTTTCCTTTACAACTTGTTTTGAAAACTCTTTTTCAATTTTTGATTTTTCAACCCATTGTCGTTGTGGTTTTTGACGTTGGAACACATACGAATTCTTAGTTAAGTTATTTTCAACTGTGCTTTGATTTGAGAAAAAACCTTCTTCAGTTGTTTTTTGAATTATCCTCCTCAACTAACTTCTTTAATTATGGTTTGATATTCTCAACATTTCCAGTAGTTACGAAAACTTGATTTGGAAAAATGACATCATCTGTACATTTGAAATTTGGATAAACCACTGTATTCGTTTCAAGATAGTGTTAACCTTTTTCATTCATTACTTTTTCGAACTTTTGTGTATCACCATACACTTGATCAACCACTATTCGAGGAGTTTCTTCTTCTTTTGAAGATTTCTTTTCCTTCGAAATTTTCTCTTCATCTTCATCTTCACTATCATCAGTTTGGCTGTCTTTGAGATCCACGAAGTTCATATCACAAACTTTCGAAGTTGAGGGTGTATCAGTTTCATTTTCAACCATCAAATCCTTAACTTTTTCTTTCCCTTTAGATGTTGATGCAACATTAACAACAAACAACTGAGAACAATCAACATCTTCAAGTTCACTAATTTCAGTAATATTGTCAGAATTATCTTCACTATCAGCAAAATTAGATTGAGAATTAGAAGTTGAGTTCTCAGTCTTTTTCAAAATTTGAATTTGTTCAGATTTAGTCAAAGTATCATTTACTATGTTAACTAATTCATTCGTATCAAGACATTCATCAATTTTGACAATTCCATATTTATATCTATCATCAGGAACTTTGTCAAAATCAACTATTATTTGCTCACAATCATACGAAATATTATCTACCTTAGCTCTTTCGAATGCTAGAAAAGGTAGTAATTTTCTATGTTGCTCTTTACTTATGTCACTTGAATGATGTAAATCAGTTAATTTGCTATAAAGTCTCTTAGCAGAATTACAATAAATGTTTCTTTGTGCTATTAAAAGTTTGACTTCACTTGATAAAGTATCCCTATCACACATAATATTTGTTATTTGTAATTCCAAACATTCAATTTTGCTTATTTTCAAGTCTAATCTCTTTTTGGCCTCTAACAACTCCATTAACAAGTTGTTGGCCTCATTGCTAGCAGACACAACAATTAAATCAAAATAAGTAACCGTCTCATCAAAAGAAATTAGTTCAGAATCATAAGCATGTGTAGGAATATTAAAGGATTCGAGAATTTTACGTACCTTTGTTGTCATTGGAGATTTGTCTACCGTTTTAGATACGAAGCATCGTCCTTTCACTTCGAATTCCTCGTCATCTGAATCCTCCTCCATTTTCGCATATATCGCTCCATGCGTTAGATTCCTCATTTCTTCATCGTCTGACCCGGATGACCAGATTTGATAAGTTCAATCTTCATCCTCATGCTCACCCTTTGCAACCAATGACAAATTCTTGGCTTTAGCACGAACCACCTCAAGCTTCTCTGCATAGTATGCCTCATCCTTGACTTTATTCTTCCTCTCATCCTTTTTCGGAAGCATACAGTCATTCGCAAGATGACTAGCACCGTTGCAATAATGACAATCTATTCCAGCATCACATTTCAGCTTCTTCTCATTCTTTCCTTCAGCTATCTTCGAATCTTGCTTCTCAACTTTCTTTTTCTCCTCAACAATATTTTTACTCACAGAACTTCCTTTCACCTCACCAAGCTTAGTCTTCGAATTGAACGGTTTCTTGAAAAATTTCTTAACACGATTATTCGAGTAAAATGTTATTGCTTCATCATCCGAATTCATGATGAATCCTTCTTCTTCCTCAGAATCACCATTTTCAGCTTCTTTCTCAGAAATCTTTGACACAAGAGCTAATGGACCTCCCAAATTCAGCTTCGATTCCTCAGCAATTTCATTTACCTCAATTTTGTGTGTTTTCAACTGATTGTACAAATCATTGAGAGTTGATGTATCAAAACTTTGCTGATTCTTCACCATCATACTCACACTTCTCCATTCTTTTCAAAGCCCCATCACAAAGATGAGATTGAATTCCATTGAAGTCCTTGTAATTCCATAGCGATTACAACGATAGATTAACTCGTTCAGTCGATCATAGTAGACTTCAATTGTTTCACCTTCCTTTTGTCTGAAATCTTTCAGCTCAACCAAACACTATTTGACTGAATTGATTTTCGTTTTCTCACTTCCTTGAAACTTATCTTTCAAATTGTTCCAGACCTCCTTTGCAGTTGTACAACTCCTAACGTAATTGTACACAACTGGAGGTAAAGCACCTCGCAGTTCCCTCATACACCTTTTCTCCAGTTTCTTCAGACGATCAGTTTGATTATCAACACCAGAATTTGTGGAAGAAGATCCGATTGGTTGAACATTCACTGGAGCATTAACACTTCCAGTGATACATGTCCATAATTCTTCATCAAGACCATTCAGATAATCCTGCATCTGATCAGCCCACTGATCATAATATTTAGGAATTAGCATTGGAATTTTGGTCGATGATCCTAACAGATGAGAGAACGAAGTCATTTAATTGAGATTGAAGCTCGCCATTGTTGTACGGAAGTTGATTTTGAAAATTTTTAAGAAAATTTGGAGATTTGAAAACAAACTAGCTGAATCAGATCGGGATTATAAGATGAACACTCGATTCAACAATTCAAATGCAGAATCAAATCACAAACTGAAATCTAGACAACTTTTTCACGATCAAAAAGTGAGGAAACTTTTGAACCAAAAATTTGATTCAAAAACTTTTTGAATGGATGAAAATCAGATCATAGATGTGATTCCTGCTCTGATACCAATTGATGAATTAAGGAATCGAGTTTTGAATTAATCAGAGTATGAATTCAAGTAAGAATACGAGATTGAACATAGGATGTAAATATGATCTTGTTATGCTCTATTACGCTTTCGAATTCTTTACAGAGTACAATAGACAAATCTGTAAAAGTTCTTGTCTAACTCTAGTAAATAACCCTATTTATAGGGAACTGAAAGCGTACAAAAAATATACTAAGGCATTGACTCTAAAGCTTCGAATAAAAGCGCCCTAGTAAAATACATTACAAAACATTCGAAGAGTCCAAAACATACTTCGACTAATTACAACAATTCGACCCTTACACTTTCTTTCAGAGTATGTGTCTTTGCGGGAAAGGAAGAAAGGAAAGGATCAAAAATGGGGTTTGTACTTAACGATGTGAAGAATTTTTGGATTTGTTTCGAGATTTAAATATGCGTGCTGTTCTCATATCATCTGGTTGCAACCTCCATTGGTGACTTACAGTTTGAGTTTTCTTCCCGATACTCTTGACTTTTTCTTACAATAATTCGTTTCAAAGACAATTTCTTAAATTTGCGCATTTATCTTATTTTTCTTTCTTCCCCATGCCCAAATTAAGGGGGAGAAATCAAAATACCAAAAACAAATTAGAAAACAAAAATCAAAAAATATGTTCCTATCGTTTTTCTTTTGTAGGTATTATTTGGGAAGTGATATGAAGTTTAGCGCTAAAGGGCAATATGAAATTTGTGTAATGCACTAAAGCTAAATTGTCTAGACTCTGTGTTCAATGTGCTGGTAGGCACGAAGGATTCTAATGGACTAGACATGGATTGACAATGAAAGGACTTGACAGTGTGGACCTAGATAGTTTTATTTGGACTGACAATACGACGTTCGGGTAGATTGAGCAGTGAGATAAACATGGGAACCTACGGGATACATTAAAGTCATATGTATCTAGAATTATGGCTCAACCTTTCCTCAATGTATGGAATCATGTCCTTAATTCCGGTACTGATAGGGCGACTGGGGGTTCTGATAAAGTAGGTTTGTGGGAAATTATTTTATTGCTTTCTATATGTTAGTCATATGTTGCCTCCTCTGGGCGATTGGAACATATCCGACCTGGAATGCAACATATGCAACTCTATCTCTATGCATCTTCTTATCTATGCAATTCTTTCTATTTGTTAGCAATATGTTGTCCCCTCTGCATGATCATCCTACTTTCTATTTGTTAGCAATATGGGACACAACATATGCATCCTACTTTCTCTCTAATCCTCTATCTATGTTAGTCATATGTTGTTCCCTCTGCGTGATTGGAAGACATCTGACCTGGGATAGAACATATGCACTTCTATATCTGGCTTCTCTCTTAATGATTGAATACTCACCTAAAGTAAAGATTTCTTTGGAAGTTCTTGATTACCGGGGTATGTCATGAAGTGGGAAACACGTTCTAGTACATCTAAAATTGAATCATTTAAAAGGTTGTCTGTAGATCTTACTGCTGAATTTAAGTGGAAAACAATATCCTTGGTCGTCGTCAGCTAAATGGTCCATTTAGGAATATAGGTGAAATGTCTTGTCACTTATAATCTGTCCAACTAACAAATATCCTTTGTGTTTAAGTGGATCACAATACCAGTAATCGACCAGATCTAAACATGCAGGTGTGTGCTGATAAACGATATTGAACTGCTTGACAACTTTGATCCCAAAAGTCTTTGTTTTTGTTAAATTTGTTCATAGTTTTTCTTTATGCACAAATTTAAGGGGAGAATTAAAAAATTAAAAATCAAACAATAATCAGAAAATTAAAAAAATACAAAAATATGTTTATTTCGGTTTTTATTTCTTTTTAAAAAAAATCAAAAATCCAAAAATATTTTTTCTTTACTTTTGAGTGTATTTTATTTTTGTTTTTATCTCAAAATTTTCTTCGTCTTGAAAACCGAATTCAAAAATCAAAGAACTCAAAGGAAGAAGAGACTCAAGGAGACTGTATCCAAACATTCTGAGCCAAGGTTACATCCTTGAACAACTGTATCGAAACTTTCTTAGTCATTTGTTACTTTTCAAGGCGCAACAGTGATCATTGAAGAATTCTCATTCGAAGGAACAAGAAATGTAGATTATTTTTCAACATTCATTCTTTCAACCCCAGAAGCAAGGTGAAGTTGTACTTGCAGATTATGTGACAGATTGCATTAAAGCCTCCTCAATCAATTTGCTACTATCTATGAACCTGCTGAAGTGATCAAGCGGATTCGGTATCTCTGTCATTCTCTCTGAAGATTCTCAAGCTGAAAGTGGTGATTTTCAAGAAACTTTACAAGAAGCCTCCACACCCATCGTGCGTTCAAAGTAAAAATTTTGAAGCAAAGCCCAATTGTTCAATATGAAGTTATTCATAGAGCAGATTCATATGTTCATCTTGAAGTTGTGAAGAAATCAAAGATAAACGCTGAAGCCAAGATGAAATTGAAGATTGATAAGAAAAGCAAGCTACAAACCTACGGGGAGTTTGTTAGGTCAAAAGAAAAGAAAGCTATAAATCAAGGGGGAGATTGTTGGATCTAAAATATGGTTTATACTTAGCATTTCTAGGCTTTCGTAGTGTTCGGTCTAGGGCCGAAAACATTATTGGGTTTAGTTGTAGCTTGGACCGAAATCACATGTGATTTCGGTCTAGCTATTGGGTTTTGAGCTTGGGATTTAGTCCATATATATATAAATAGGGTGGAAGAGGCGTGTTTTACAAGGTAATTAGATAGGGTGGGACGTTTTGGGGCTGCCATTGTAGAGAAAAGCGTGTTCTAGAGAGAGAATGTAAGAGAGAACATTTTGTGTGTGTGAATCTTATGTAACCGGATCATATTGAATATCATTGATACATTGAAGATTCAACTTGTTGTTGTTCTTCTTCTTCTCCATTCTATTTTGCATCATCCACTTGATAGAGATTCCGCACCATCAAGTGGATCGGATTGATACGTCAAAGCGATTTGGGGACTTACATGTATGTTCAGTGTGGGATCTTCCAGTTCGGTTGCCGAGCAGTTAGTTATTTATCAGCAGACTGAGATGAGTTTTCTCACTGTATCAATAGGTCGAAGGCGCCAAGGCCGACCCATTATTTTGATATAGGGTGTTAGTATATTTGAGATATGTGTATGAAAGACCAGGATTTGGCCCCTGGAAACTGTATGAAAGACCAGGATATGGCCCCTGGCATCTGTATGAAAGAACAGGATCTGGCCCCTGGCAACTGTATGGAAGACCGGGATTTGGCCCTCGGCAGGAAATTGTTTGTAAGACTATGGTTTGGCCCATAACACTAGCTTATTTATGTTTGGTATGTGGTACTTTTGGGAAACTCACTAAGCTTTTTATTACAGTTTATATTTGTGGTTTCAGGTACTTCCGATACTAAGGGGAAGGGACCGACGTATTGGCACATCATTAAATCCTCACTATTTTCCGCACTATTGATATTATACTCTGATGATTTGACATTATTGTTATGTGTTGGTCTCGGAATAATGTGATGATGGTAACTCTTTTTTTAAAATGAAAATTTTATCATTGTTTTTGGGTCGTTACAACCATTGACACTTGTTTGTTGCGCAGAGCCTTCATCTTTCGATCTAAGATCGCTACTGTTCTCTCCACATAATTCAGGCGATCATCAACCTAAATATCATCTAGAGGAACAACTGCAGACTCATCGGCCAAACACTTGCGAAGCTGAGACACATGAAAGGTGTTATAGATTTGGCTGAGCTCATCGGGCAAATCCATCCAGTATGCAACCTTGCCCACCCGAGCCGAAATCCTGAAAGGTCCAATGAATCTAGGGTCCAACTTGCCTCGCTTCAGAAATCAGATGAAACCTTTCCAAGGTGACACCTTCAGAAGCACTAGGTCTTGTACCTGAAACTCGAGGTCCGAACATCGCCAATCTGCATAGCTCTTCTGTCGGCTTTACGCGACCTGAAACCTGTCGTGCACCTGCTGAATCAACTCAGTAGTATTGAGTACAATCTTTGTAATCCACATGACTCGATGCCCAACCTCCCCCCAAAAAACAGGGGTACTGCACCTTCTTCGATACGACATATCAAATGGTGGTCGGTCGATACTGGCATGATAACTGTTGTTGTAGGAGAGCTATGCCAGTGGGAGGAAAGTATCCCAACTCCCTCCGAAATCTAGCACACAAGCCCGGAGCATATCTTTGAGCGTTAGAATCGTCCGCTCGCTTTGGCCGTCAATCTGGGGATGGTATGATGTACTAAAATGCAGTTGAGTACCCAAAGCCTCATGAAAGTTTCTCCAAAACCTAGAGGTGAAACGAACATCCCGGTCTGAAACCACCGAAACTGGCACCTCATGTCGAACTACCACCTCCTGAACATAGATTTCAACTACATTCTCAGCGGATATGGTCTCAGGAATCGGTATGAAATGCGCACTCTTGGTCAGTTAGTCAACAGTAACCCAGATAGAATCAAAACCACATGCTGTCCTTGGCAATTTTGTGATAAAATCCATAGTAATCTTCTCCCACTTCCACATGGGAATAGGTAAGGGCTGTATCTTACCGTGGGGTCTCTGGTGCTCGGCCTTGACTTTCCTGCAAGTCAAGCATTACTCACCAAACCATGTTATCTCCCTCTTCATATAGGGCCACTAGTAGCTCAATCACAAATCACTGTACATCTTCGTGGCCCCCGGATGGATAGAAAACTTTGACGTATGCGCCTCCTCCAGAACTGTCTGTCTCACCCTACCTGATGCCGGAATCCAAACTCTGTTACATTGAGTCAACAACCCTCGACTGTCCCTGAAAAATAAGGGAATCTCACCCCTGATCTGCTCGACCTTCCAATTCTCATTGTTCAATCCACCTACCTGAGATTCCTTGATGAAATCCAACAAAGGCGATGTGACAACCATCCTCAAGCACATATCTACGATAGAAGAACTCACCGCCTTGTGGCTCAAAGCATCGGCCACCACATTGGCCTTCCCAGGGTGGTACATGATCTCAAAAACATAATCCTTTACCACGTCCAACCATCTCCGTTGTCACATATTCAGATTTGGCAGGTCCAACAAGTACCTCAGACTCTTGTGGTCAGTGTAGATAGTACACGTAACCCCACAAATATAGTTTCTTCAAATCTTAAGGACAAAAACCATGTCCGACAACTCCAAATCAACGGCAGGGTAGTTTGCCTCATGAGGCTTTAGCTAACTCGTAGCGTAAGCAATCACGTGACCCCACTACATAAGAATAGTTCCCAAACCTGAAATAGAGGCGTCACAATAAACCATGAAATTATCCAAACCCTCCGTAAGTGCGAGAATATGGGCTTCACACAATCTCTGCCTCAAAGTGTCAAAAGCCAATTGGTGATCTGGCCCCCACCGGAAGGTCACATTCTTCTTTGTCAAACGAGTCAAATGAACTGCAATCTTAGAGAAGTCTTGGATAAATCTCCAATAATACCCTAAAATTCCTAAGAAACTCCGGATCTCAGATGCGGTTCTCGGAACCTCCCGTCGCATCACGGCCTCGATCTTGGCCGAATCAACCAAGATACCCTTCTGGTTGACGATGTGCCCAAGGAACTGCACCTTGTGCAAACAGAACTCACATTTGGAGAATTTGGCGTAAAGCCTCTCCCTCCTCAAGGTCTCCAACATCTCTCATAAGTGCTCCTCATGCTGCTCTTTGGTCTTGGAGTAGACCAAGATATCATCAACGAATATAATCACAGACCGATCCATCATCGGTCTGCAGACTCGGTTCATGAGTTCCATGAACGTTGCTGGTGTATTGGTGAGCAAGAAGGGCATCACCACGAACTCATAATGATCATAACGAGTCCTGAAGGCTGTATTCTGTATATCATCATCTCTGAACTGATGAGAATAAAGCGCTATAGATCGATAGATTCTAAACAGAAAAACAATATTAATTGAGTAAAGAACACAAGAATGGATCAAATGGTGTCGAATGATTAATATCTCACACCTCAGAAGAGCTCGATGAAGAACTTCGACTGTAGAGGTGTGCTAGGGTTACAATGCCAAAGCTATCAATGAGAACGATAACCTTAAAGCTATACATGCATGCATAATATATAATCTAACCCTAATGAAAATCCACGGTTGGACAGGCCCAAACCGGGTAACAAAATGGACTATTAAACGAGCCCAAAGACGCAACACTTAAACCCAACAATCTCCCCCTTTGCGTCAATAGAGGCGAGAGACTACTTCGGTTGAGTAACTTTAGTCTTCCTCACAATCTTGAACAGTCTGGGGATGATGGCAAGAAGAGTTTGACAAATAAAAATATACCACCGAAGCATATCAGTAAACATATTTTTATTGGCTTCACTGTTCTGATTACACCCATGTATAATATCCAAAATATGCTCCAAGCAGGAGGTGGAGAACATGTGTTTGTCAATAAGAGCGAACATGCATTTTTGACCTTCGCCCCTAATGAACATAACAATATGAAACTTGGGGTCAATTTTTCCCTTAATCATCACGTTGACATCGCTTGCCCTCCCTATCGGCTTCATAATGGTCTTCTTATGTATGGCAGAAGCGATTTCCTGATCCATTTTTGTGACCTCATGAATATAGCACACGAGCATTCGCTTGATGTGATCGATAATAAGCTGATACTCCTTTTGATTGGTCAGCAAAATTTTGTCCAGGAGGATCCAATCATGAGGATTCAGGTTCCGCAGATCAGCATGGGAAATCATATGAACCGAGCTATCAGAGCCTCAGGTCACTTTGAATTTGATGTTGATAAATTTCCCTGCTGAAGTGGGTTTCAACACCTTGATCGTTGTGATTTTCTGATTACTCCAGTTCAGGTATTACGGCTTAGCAAACGCAAGATAAAACTCAAGTAGATCCCGATCAACCTTCGGGTCTGGGGAAGGAATGCCAGCCGTTGACTCAAAACAGTGAAAAATGCATGCCTTTCGGGTGATTGGCATGTCAAACTGTGAGTCCTTGGAGTTCTCAAGCCCGAAAGAAAGAACCGGTTCGAGCCAATGAGTGCTCGGTGCATCGATTACCTCTCTCTGAAGCGATTCCATAGACCATTCAGGAAACATAGACTTCTTTTGTTCTAGCATTTCGTTCGCTTTCATCTCCTTATCAAGAAGTTCCTTCTCTTTTCGAATCTTCGCCCGAATCTCTTGATCACTAGGCTTGACTTTCAGACTTTCAGTTTTAGAAGCATTTCCTTCTGTATCAGCGTCATCATCGTTTTCATCCACATCATCATCACCAATTTTCTTCTTTCGCTTGTCCTTCATACTGCCCGAAGCTTCAATACCCTTCGGCTCAGTAGTGACTTTTGGTTTTGGAGGTGGATGAGGTTGGCCCTTTCCCTGAGTAACATTATCTCCCCCTTGTTTCAGAGGGACAACAGACTCCGGAACACCCTCAATTCGGCTCAAAACATCCAGAGCAGGTCTCAACTTCTCAGCCAAGTGGCGTCGAATTGAGATGGTAAGAATGGAGTCATGAGGTTCTAGGAGGTGTAGGAGAATGGAGTGTACATCACCAAACGAACTTTTAATTATTTCACGCTCAGTTTTTAAGTCTTCAATCTCCTTGTTTGCAGTCTTGAGCTTGAGATTCTGAATTTTAAGCTGAGAAGTGCGCTTATCCAGCTCATCCATAATCCTGTTTTCCACAGCAAGCTCAGCTTCAAGTTGAGTGAGACGAGCATCAACTGAAGTGTGAAGCTCAGTGTTAGCAGCCTGAATTGCTTGTCGAGCTTCCTCAAAATGTTTCTTTTCTTTTCTACTGTGTGAGCATTCTTCTGGGCGGCAGCTTGAAGAGAATCAAGAAATAGTTGTGCATCCAAAACTAGTTTTTCGACATTTGCGGTCGCCTGCTTGCAATCCTTGGTGGAGGCTTCAACTGCAAGTGAAGCTTTCTGACAGGTGGAGGTTGAGGCTTCAATGGCTTTAACAATACTGGAGATGGAAGTGTTATGCTCTTTGACAACGGTTGCGAACAGAGCCTTGAGTGCTGCTTCCGAATATGCACTGGCAGAAGAGGAAGAGAGCAGTTGGTCAAGTTTGTCAATCATGGCCTTAAGATGCTTTTTGGTCACAGGAGCGTCATCATCATCATCACTCTGTACTCGATAAGGACTGAAGTAAACAGAGTCGAATTCCATGTCTTCCCCGTAAAGAACAGTTTCAGATTCATGTGATGGAGGTGGGGATAAAGGTGTTGAGGTAATAGGCGGATCAGAACTGAAAGTAGATGCCCCCGTATCAGATACGTTGACACGAACATTAGGTTCGGTTGGATGAGTAGTAGTGGTAGTAACTGTAGTGAACAATGGGGTTGGAATTGGGATTGAGGTAGCAGTGGTGGATGAGATAGGTGGAGGAAAGGGAGCGATAGTAATAGGAACCGGATGTGAAGGAGAACGAGGAGGTGAGTTTCGGTTACTGTCATTAGTTGGTGAGGGTGGAGGCGAATTACCTCTATGTGGACTTTCGGTTTGATTAGCTTCGTCGTCAGGTGACTCTGGTTCAGGCTGTTCGTCAGAAGGAACATAGTCAGAGTCACTGGAAGATGGGGAAGGAGACTTCTGTCTGTGAGCTTTCATCTTGAGCTTTCGTTTGTTTGGAGCAGTAGGCGCTGCTTGCTCAGACTTGCGTTTCTTGGGAGTAGAAACTTTGGAGGATTGACCGTCCTTTTCCCCTTTTTTATCAGACTTCTTCCCTCGTTTTACTGGTTTGTCTGCAGCGTCTAGCGAGCTTTGCGTCTCTGGAGTAAGCTGTCGTGGCCCTGAAGGGGTTAGCTTCTTGTATTAATTGATAACCTTGCTTTCAGGGGAAACACATATGTACATTGAATCCGGAATTGAACCAATGAAGAGAAACTTGGAGGGATTTGAGACAAGGATCCTCATCGTGTGGAAGGTAGCAATCGATGACTTGAGTGAATCCGCCATTGTTGGAACATTAAACTTTTCCATCGCCCAATCAGTGACGATAGTCCAAAATCAAGCACATGAAATTTCAGAGTACCTTGAAGAAGAGCTTATACTCTGAATTAGATGAGACCATATGATTGACCCATAATCCATATTAACCCCATGATACAGACCATATAAAAGGGTCATGAATGCCCTGCTCGTTCCATCTGAACCTGCAACCCTCTCCGATAATCCCTTGGAGAGGAGAGTAAAGAGACTGTTCCACTGAGGAGGAAGACAAGATTTCTTGAACTTGGTGACAGTGGTGAGAAGCTCTATGTACCCCATATCATAGAACATCGTGAACAACTGAGTTGTTGTAATGGAATCTGGGTTAATCATGGAATCAGCGACAGCAAGGCGTAGCAACAAACAAAACCTAGCTTTTGAAATCGACGTCTTTTGATTGTCGATCTCGAAGAAGATACGCTCCTTAGCTTTATCGTAAACAACAGTGGAGTAGACGTGAGAGAGCATCAACATTGGAACGCTTTCCACCTGTGTGAGAGCAACCACCAGTGGTGAATACTTGAGACATTCAACCACATGTAGCATGTACGAATCATAGATAAAGGGGTTCAGTTCGATGATCAGATTCTGATTGGGTTTGATGGTCAGAAGAGCGGACTGAGCGGATTGTTCGTAAACCGATGAAGATTGAACCATTGTTGCAGGTGGGAAGAAGAAGATGAACAGTAGAAAATCGCCGATTTGTTCTTGAGAGAGTTGAGATTTGGTAAAGTAAACCAAAAGGTGTGAGAAAACCTTTTATACTGTCGCTAGGAGAGAGAAAAATCCACACTAATGATTTGACTATCTTCTGAATCGATGCCTGAAAAAGCGTGATTTGATAGCTGGGTTTTCCGAAGAAGACGTCATCAGGCGTGATACTAGGTGCCGTTTCAAATTCACACGCCTTTCCATCCATATCTCCTGTTCAAATTTTGAACCGTTTCAAATTCATGCTGACTCACCCTTATTTGATTTTTATTATTAAAATAAATCAACAACACCATAAATGAGACTCATCCTTTCTCTTCATACTAAGGAACATTCGCTCCATATTAAAGTGAACAGCCATTTCTGTTAGAGCCGAAAGCACAAATCTAGAAAAGTGCCATGAGTACCACAAACAAGAATTTGGAAAATCATAAAGATCTTTGTGCTAGAGTGTGCCAATGTAAAAGAAATAAAGCAAAATATTTGTGGGATTTAAGTGATGTCTATTTAGACACGAAACTATGGATCCCGGGCACGAATCTCTTCCTTCAAAGTCAAGAGAGACTGAGAAGTGTCTGTGTGGTTTCCCGTGAAATACGATCAAATGTTTGTAAAGAAACATTGAAAGGCATCTTTTCAATTATAGGCTTTAGTGGGTAGTTTATCTTCAACCGAACATCGATACTTAAAATAAGACCGAAAGTTGGATGAAGTACTTGTGAGATCGATGTGGTTTGTTGAACAAGTAGGTTGGAGAATATATATACAGTGACTGGATAATAATAAGAAATCTCAAAAACAAAAAAGAAACTGGATCTTATGGGAAGAAACGTCCTGGTGTTAGACAGTTTAATAAAGATCACGCAAAAATAAAAAGAGATTTCGTGAGGTAACAAGTAACAGCTTGAACATTTTAGCGTTCACCGTCAATTCATTCAAGGTGTTGGATTTTGGGTCTCACTTGGCAAGTGGTAAACGAAACTAAGATCATCAACACAAAGATTATGTAACCATAAACCTCAGTGGTAAATGTTGAGAGTCTCAAGGGTTACTTTTATGAAGCGAAACTTAATGGAGAAATGTGAGGAGATGGTGAAGGAACCGAAAGTACCTCTGCTACATAAGAATGACAAAGCAGAAAACTCTTAACTCACTATGAGAAGAGTAAGGTAGCTCATGACTTTAGTTATTTTAGCAGCCTGAATGGCAAGAAACGATTGGTGTTTATCGAATCATTAAGGCTTCACTCAGAGTCATGGAGGCTTCGGTCTACATGCAGCAACATGCTCCTAGGGACACTTAACTAGTACATAGATAAGAATGTTATACCTGCCCCAACGTCATTGTGTTTCGTATCTGTGAACTTGAAACAATTTTGAGAATTGAGAGATAAAACTTAAAAACACATAGAAATATCAGAGACTCACTCGAGCATACTCGCACTCGATAACTCAACCCTACTTGTTCCTTGGTACCCAATGGATTCTTACTTAGAATGCGCACTGCTCCGGTGTCTTCAGTAGTACGGGCCCTATACTACCGTCCACACCGCATCAGTATTCACCGTAAGTCCTCCTCCTTGGATCCCAAATCACAAGTACTCTATATCTCACTGGCATAGGCTACCCTTCGGTAGACCTCTCATCAGCTCCTCACTGCTACCTACTCGCTCTAAAGCATCACATAGCAGCAAAATCCTTCCTAGGCTAAGGCATCACAAAATCAGGCCACTCTAGTCCTAATATGAATACCTAGCCAACTCTAGCATGCATATCATATCATAACATGTCTCATAACACATAATGTAAGGGTATTTTGGGAATTCACCGTTCGGGCGCTGGCTGATCGTACACACTGCTTCCTTCTGCCTTTCTCAAAATCTTTTACTCTTTTAAAAATTGTTTATTTTATGAAAAACTTCCTTAATTCCTTAGTTTGAGTTCAGATTCATCCGAAGATGCACCCGAATCCCTCAAACCAAGGCTCTGACACCAACTTGTAACAACGTAATTTTTCAAAACAATTTTTCATTTAAAAACATTCATTCATTCCCACGATAATCATAAAAACATAATGTGTCCAATGTAACATAACAAAACATGTCCCAAGATCTCGATATCATAAACTCCATAAGTGTGTACGGATCATGCCGACGCCTTCCCGCGATCCTCGCTAGTACCTGAAACACATCACACAACAACTGTAAGCATAAACGCTTAGTGAGTTCCCCCAAAATACCTCATACCCCACATATGCCTTTCCAGGCCACAACTCTGTAGGATCTTCCGATCCGTGTGTCACAGGGGACTTCCGTCCCAAATCCTGGTAGACCTTCCGGTCCGTACCGTCTTGACCTTCCGGCCCATATCATCTCGACCTTCCGGTCCTTACCATACATAACATACATAGCACATACATACATATCATCTTAACCTTCCGGTCCTTATCATTCATAGCATACATAACATATACATATCACATAACCGCATATAACACATACATCATAGCATACAAGACCTTCCGGTCACACATAGGTACCCTTCCAGGTACAGTATAGTGAGAAAACTCACCTCAATGAAGTCGGATAACCTCTCGTGCTCAACGTCCCGACTTAGCCTCCTCCTATTATTCAAATAACATTCCCGATCAATACTCTCTCATGATCTCATCTCTACAGACTGGGTAGAAGGCCATTCTACCCTTCCCTGAACTCTCCTGAATCAGCCTTGACCAGAACCCTAATGTCAACGAAAGTCAACGGTCAACTTTGACCCGACTCGCCGAGTACACTAGGGTGACTCGGCGAGTACACTCCTGCCCTCTACACCCCTGGTCCTCCCTTGACTCGCTGAGTCAACCTTATACTCCACGGGTCGTCACAGGTCGCGAGTCGCGGGGCAACCCGACTCGACTCGTCGAGTCTGCTCATGGACTCGGCGAGTTCATTCCATGCTCACACTCAAATGACCTTCTGAGGTCAGATCTGTTCCTCTAATCCATAGATCTAACCTTCCCAAGCTCAATAAACACGTAAAGGTTCGAACTTGATACTCATGCAACGTCCAAATGACTCTACTTGATGATTTAGCCCCAAATACAACATCCTAAGTCCATTTCTTTCATATCTCATCATAAAGCAAGATGGATAAGGTCCTCTGGACCACTATGGGTCCAGATCTGAAGCCTAAACATGATAAGGGACCATATCTCCAACAAATCATCCCAATAAAGGGTATAGAAAACCCTAGATCCATGGATTCTTTATCAAAACAAAAAGAGGATCGATATGCTACCTCAAAGATGATGCCCTTTGCTTGAAAACCACAGATGTGCAACCTCCTTGGCCTCCTCTAAGCTGGAATCAACTTCTTCTTGCAAAATCAACCCACAAAGGTCCAATAATGGCTTCTTCTCTCTCTCAAACGCTCAAGCACTATTAGGGTTTCTCTCAAGGGTCTGGTAGCCGCAAATGGTGGCTATAAGGGTCCTTAAATAAGTCCCAAACCCGAGGAATTAGGGTTACATTAAACAGCGTGGACTCGCCGAGTCCTTCATTAAATCAGGCCAACACATCGCGATCCAACTCGGCGAGTCTGCGCGCCTACTCGCCGAGTCCCCCCTCTAAAACTCAATATAAAATACTTAAAATAGGATACCTGGGAATCCGGATGTTACAATTCTCCCCCACTTGGATCAGACTTCGCCCTCAAAGTCCTGCTCGACAAACAACTCCGGATGCTGCTCCCGCATCTCCAACTCCGGCTCCCAAGTCAGCTCGGACCCTTTCCGATGTTGCCACTGGACCTGCACCAGTGACACCTCCTTGTTCCTCAGAACCTTGATCTTCCGATCCCGGATCGCGATTGGCCTCTCCGCATAATTCAGGCTCGCATCCACCTGAATATCCTCCAGTGGTACCATCGCCGTCTCATCGGCTATACACTTCCTCAACTGGGACACATGGAAGGTATCATGAATCTGGCTCAACTCCGCAGGTAGCTCTAACCGATATGCTACCTTGCCCACCCTCGCGGTCACCCTGAATGGACCGATGTACCGGGGCCCCAGCTTGCCCCTCTTCCTGAGTCGGATCACTCCTTTCCAAGGAGATACTTTCAGGAGTACGAAGTCTCCCACCTTGAACTCCAGCTCGGATGGTCGCCGATCCGCATAACTCTTCTGATGACTCTGAGCCGTCAGTAACCTCTGTCTAACCTGCTGTATCTGCTCTGTCGTCTGAAGCACTATCTCAGTACTACCCATCACACGCTGCCCTACCTCTCCCCAGCAAATGGGAGTTCGACACCTCCTCCCATACACCAACTCGAAAGGAGGCATACCAATACTAGAATGGTGGCTGTTGTTGTAGGAAAATTCAGCTAATGGCAGATACATGTCCCAACTTCCTCCGAAGTCCAACACACATGCTCGAAGCATGTCCTCGAGCGTCTGAATCGTCCGCTCACTCTGCCCGTCCGTCTGTGGGTGGTAGGCGGTACTGAAATGCAATCTCGTACCCAACTCCTCGTGGAACTTCTTCCAGAACCTGGAAGTGAAACGTACATCTCGATCAGACACAATCGAGATCGGAACTCCACGACGCGATACCACCTCTCTCATATACAACTCAGCTAACTTCTCAGCAGAAGAGCCCTCACTGATAGCAAGAAAATGCGTGCTCTTCGTCAGCCGGTCGACGATCACCCAAATTGCATCAACACCCAAATTGCGCTCTTCGTCAGCCGGCGAGTCGGGTCCTTGGCAATTTGGTGATGAAATCCATGGAAATCTGTTCCCACTTCCACTGGGGAACCTCAAGTCGCTGCAACTTGCCATGCGGACGTTGGTGCTCGTCCTTAACCTTGCGACAGGTCAAGCACCTCTCAACAAACCACGCGACATCCCTCTTCATACAGGGCCACCAATAATCTTTCTTCAGGTACAAATACATCTTCGTGGCCCCGGGATGGATCGAGAACCTCGATCTATGCGCCTCCTCCATCAGAATGGTACGTGCCCTGCCTGCATACGGCACCCAAATCCGACCCTGAAAGGTCATCAGCCCTCGACTATCCGTCACGAACTCGGACTCCTTCCCGATCACCCGCTCCCTCTTGCGGTTCTCTGGTATCACGGCCTCTGCCTGGGCCTCCTGAATGGTGTCCAACACCGAGGTCATCATTGTCAACCTCATACAAGTGCCTCGAATCGTGGCAGTCTCCGCCCTACGGCTCAGCGCATCGGCTACCACATTAGCTTTGACCGGGTGGCACAGGATCTCACAATCATAATCCTTTACCACATCCAACCATCTTCTCTGACGCATGTTCAGATTGGGCTGATCCATCAGATACTTCAAACTCTTATGGTCCGTATAAATGGTACACCGAACCCCATACAAATAGTGACGCCAAATCTTGAGGGTAAACACCACTGCCCCCAACTCCAGATCGTGGGTGGGATACCTCGTCTCATGAGGCTTCAGCTGCCTCGATGCATACGCTATTACATGCCATCTCTGCATAAGCACCACACCCAACCCCCGATATCGATGCGTCACAATACACCACAAAATCCTCCATCCCTTCCGGGAGGGCTAACACAGGGGCTTCGCACAATCTCTGGCGAAGTGTCTCAAACGAGGTCTGCTGCTCCGGACCCCATGAAAAAGCAACACCCTTCCGGGTCAACCTGGTGAGAGGCACGGCAATCTTGGAGAAATCCCTGATAAATCTTCGATAGTAGCCGGCCAGTCCTAGAAAACTCCTGATCTCGGTGGGAGATCTCGGCACCTCCCAACTCATAACCGCCTCAATCTTGGCCGGATCGACCAAAATCCCATCCTGGTTGACGAGATTTCCCAAGAACTGGACCTCCCGTAACCAGAACTCGCACTTGAAGAATTTGGCATAAAGCCTCTCCGTCCTCAATACCCCGAGAATCTCTCTTAGATGCTCCTCGTGCTGCTCTCTCGTTCTTGAATACACCAGTATATCGTCGATGAACACGATCACCGAACGATCCAACATCGGTCTACACACCCTGTTCATGAGATCCATGAACGTTGCTGGTGCATTGGTGAGCCCGAAAGGCATCACCACGAACTCGTAATGCCCATAACGAGTCCTGAACGCCCTCTTCTCGATATCCTCATCACGCACTCTCATCTGATGATATCCAGACCTCAGATCAATCTTGGAGAACCAAGACGCTTCCTGCAACTGATCGAACAAATCGTCGATCCTCGGTAATGGATAACGGTTCTTGACCGTCAGCTTGTTCAACTCCCGGTAATCAATACACATCAGGTGTGAACCATCCTTTTTCTTGACAAAAAGGATCGGCACTCCCCATGGCGAGCTACTCGGTCGAATAAACCCCTTCCCCAGCAGCTCCTGAAGCTTCGAGGATAACTCCTGCATCTCTGGCGGCACAAGGCGATAAGGCGCCTTGGCGATAGGTGCTGCCCCCGGAACCAAATCAATGCGGAACTCTACCTGCCTCTCGGGAGGCACCCCCGACAACTCCTCGGGAAAAACATTCGGGAACTCGCGCACTATCGGAACGTCATCCACCGAACTCGGCCTCCCAGCGGCCTCTCGTGTGTCCAACACATAGGCTACAAACCCGCTGCAGCCCTGCTGTAAACTCTGTCTCGCTCTGGCAGCCGAACAGAACGTTGACCCACATCGTTTACCCTCGCCGTACACCGTAACTACTCCCCCACTGGGGTCTCGTATCGTCGCCAACTGTCGCTCGCAGTCCATCACAACCCCAAATCGGGTCAACCAATCCATGCCCACTATGACACACACGTCCCCCATCGCTAACGGGACCAGATCTATCAGGAACTCAACACCGAAGATCTCGAGTACACATCCTCGAATCACCTCCGTAGCATACACCGCTCGCTCGTCAGCTATGGAAACTCGCAGAGGTCGACTCAACGCCTCTCGCCTACTACTGATGTGCCGACTAAACGCTATCGACACAAACGATCGACTCGCACCCGAGTCAAATAACACTAAGGCAGGTACAGAACTCACAAGAAAAGTACCTACACATATCATCATATAAGCACAATATCTCAACGTAACATAAATAAATAAGGAATACATACCAGCCACAACATCGGGCGCTGTGCGGACCTCCTCCGCTGTCAACTGGAAAGCTCTCCCACGAGCCTTCGGTGCCTCGGCCTTCACTGGCCGAACCTCGGTAACCCTAGCAGCAGGGGCAGATCCCTGTGCAGATCCCTAATGTAACTGCGGGCACTCGGCCTTCCGATGGCCAGTCTGGTTGCAATGAAAGCAAACCATAAATCCCTTGGGGAAATCCTTGGCGATATGCCCCTCCTTGCCACATTTGTAGCAAGCACCCGATCGACAGACCCCATCATGTCCCTTGCCGCACTTTCCGCAAGTGCGGCCCTTCTGGCCTCCAGATCTCGTATCAGCGGACTTGGTCCGCTTGGCTGCCGGCTGAGACTGTGCTGGCCGCCGATCTATCCTCTGAGACTCGGCCTCCTCCCTGGCCTGAGTCTCCAACTCAATCTCCCTCTTCCGGGCATTTGCCTGAAGCTCAGCAAATGTCCGGTAAGTCGAGTTCAACACGAACTCCCGTATATCCCTCCTCAAAACGCCCAAATACCGGCTCATACGTGCCTGCTCAGTAGACACCTGCTCAGGGTAGAACACCGCCCTCTCATGAAACTTCCTCGTAACCACAGTAACCGATTCAGTACCCTGCTTGAGGGTCAAGAACTCCTGTACCAACCGTTCCCTCTCCACCGGGGGAACATACTCGTCTCTGAACATGGTGGTGAACCTCTCCCAGGTCACCGCTGAAACCTCTGCAAGAGTGAAGCTCGCCGTCACGAACTTCCACCAGTCCTTCGCTCCCAAGCGAAGCTGGTTCAATGCGAACCGTACCCTCAGATGCTCCGGACATGAACACGTGTAGAAGCATCCCTCGATATCAGCAATCCATCTCATCACAGCGATCGGATCCTGCGTCCCATCAAACTCTGGTGGCTTCGTGTTGCTGAACTCTCGAAGCAACAACGAGTCACCTCCCTAAGGTCTGGCAGCAGCCACAGCTGCAGTAGCTGCAGCAGCAGCAGCCTCAGTCACCGCAGCGTACCGCTCATCGAAAGTCTCAAGCAGTGTGGTCTTGATAGACCCAAATATCTCCGGAATCTCGGCCCTGATCGCCGCCGCCACCTCATCGTGGATCATCTGACGGAGCTCCTCGTCACTCACGCCGCTCAACTCAGGTCTGTGGCGTTTCCCAACAATGATGTCTCTGAAATACAACATAAGAATATCAGAGACTCGCTCGAGCATACTCGCACTCGATAACTCAACCCTACTTGTTCCTTGGTACCCAATGGATTCTTACTTAGAGTGCGCACTGCTCCGGTGTCTTCAGTAGTACGGGCCCTATACTACCGTCCACACCGCATCAGTATTCACCCTAAGTCCTCCTCCTTGGATTCCAAATCACAAGTACTCTATATCTCACTGGCATAGGCTACCCTTCGGTAGACCTCTCATCAGCTCCTCACTGCTACCTACTCGCTCTCAAGCATCACATAGCAGCAAAATCCTTCCTAGGCTAAGGCATCACAAAATTAGGCCACTCTAGTCCTAATATGAATACCTAGCCAACTCTAGCATGCATATCATATCATAACATGTCTCATAACACATAATGTAAGGGTATTTTGGGAAATCACCGTTCGGGCGCTGGCTGATCGTACACACTGCTTCCTTCTGCCTTTCTCAAAATCTTTTACTCTTTTAGAAAAATTGTTTATTTTATGAAAAACTTCCTTAATTCCTCAGTTTGAGTTCAGATTCATCCGAAGATAACAATGTAATTTTTTAAAACAATTTTTCATTTAAAAACATTCATTCATTCCCACGATAATCATAAAAACATAATGTGTCCACTGTAACAGAACAAAACATGTCCCAAGATCTCCATATCATAAACTCCATAAGTGTGTACGGATCATGCCGGCGCCTTCCCGCGATCCTCGCTAGTACCTGAAACACATCACACAACAACTGTAAGCATAAACGCTTAGTGAGTTCCCCCAAAATACTGTTGGATTAATGTCTAAGTCCATAACTATAATTGGTAAGACTTGACCGGACCCGGCATGGTCCATTTGGGTTGCATGGCATCATGCATTTGGATAGACTATAATGAGAGAAATAACACTTAAGGTTGGTTAATATATTATAAGTTCTAATATATATTAATAAGGTTATTTAATTAGTATTGATCAATAATTAATTTGGAATTAATTAAGTGATCAAAAGGAGACTAATTAAATATATGGGTTGATTGTGTAAATCATTCATTCTTATATATGTGGGCTTGTGATCCAAGATTCCTTATGTTGGACTAAGTCCATGGGGTGACCCATGGATACTCCATGGAGGTTAAAATCCATGGAGCATAAGGAATGGGTAAAGTTATGAGTTACATGGTGTAACCCTAATAGCCACCATAGAAAAGAATCCCATGGCTCAAGAAATCGGGAACTAATGTGTGAGTGTGAGGGCTAGACGATTTCAAGGAGTGTTCAAGTTTCTCTCAAGTTATTCCAAGTGTATTTGGTGTTGTGTGAACCATTTGAGGTGTCACACTTGGGGCACTAGGCACTCAAGCTTCATGAAGACATTCTACATCAAAGAGGTATGTATTCTATCTTGTTATATTTATTATTTTGTATGCTAGATTAGGATAATACCTTGGATGTTCATAATTGTATGTATAATAGAGAAAACATAGATCCAAGGTATTTAGGGTTGCATGTACACTTAGGAGTGTTAGAATGCTCATAACCCAACAGTGGTATCAGAGCCTGGTTTGTTTTCTTGTTATACTTGCAAAAGTAGCTGAAAAATCGAGTTGGATGCATATATTCGATTGTTTTGGCTGGAATTGGACTAGGAACACTACCCTAAGATGTTTTTGTAAACTTGTTTTTGATGTGGTAATGTTCATGCTAATCCAATTTCTAAGATAATTGTCATAATTTCAAGATTTGTATTAGTTTGTATGTTCATGCTAATTTCTTGAAGATTGATGATTTGAATTATCTTGTTCTTATGAGGTTCTTAGATTAATAGAAAAGTTGTGTGAAATAGTTGTTTTCAATCCATTTTAATCTAAGAGTTGATTCCAAAGTGTGTTTTTGTAACTTGTCCTCAAGTTATATGAAAAGTCACATTTAAGAATCATAAAACTCATAAAAGTTGGCAAAGGTTACAAAATGAAGAGTCTAGTTCTAATTAAATGGTTTTATGACTCCATAACTTGTCCTCAAGTTATGGAGGTTCAAGAGTCTCTTCATTAAATTAAAAAAAAAGTGTAACCTTAATTAGTTCCATAAGTTACAATAAAAAAAGTTATTTTTTTTATTAATTAGTTTAAAGTCTTTCATAACTTGTCCTCAAGTTATGGAACTTGAAGAGTTTTTTTTTTTTAATTAAAACTACTTTAAACTCATAAGTTATGGAATTAATTAGTTTTGAATAGTTTCAAAACTTGCCCTCAAGTTTTGGAATTTGAAAAGTTTTCACTTATGAATACTTTAATTCCAAGTTAGCCCTTAGAATTTTAAAAGTTAAAATTCAACCCTTATACTTTATAATATTATAAGTTAATAATATTTATATATATGTATAAGAGTAAAGTCAGTCTTACCGCTAGTAGGCCTCATTCACGAAGCCGGTCTATAAGGGGGTATAAGGTTACTGCCTATAAAATGGCAGTTTAATGGGTGTCCACTCTCACCCACCGCTTCCTTGACTGGTGGAGGGTCGTTAGCCGAACGGGTAGGAAAAGGACTATAATTCTCCTTTCATTAAAAGTATTAATGATAAATACTAAGTAACTAAACTCTTATTAATACCCAATCTTAGTTACTTAGGAAAATGTGAATTTGGTGCTAACCCATGAAATTACACTTTGCACTTTCCTTAAGTCGTTAGTGGAGCGTGTGTGGTTAACCGGCACACTAACCTGGACTTAACAAGGTAGGCAAAGGGTAACTTAATATTTATCATAGTATCGGTGGAGCGTGTGTGGTTAACCGGCACACTGATTAAGGGGTAAATATTAAGGGTACCAAGTATATTTGCATGGTTATTCACACCTTGTTTTGTGATCCTCGGCATCCCAGTCACAAAACCTGAAGGGCACACTCGAGATTGAAACATGCCTTTGAACAGTTCAATGAATCTCAAAGATCTAGGACTTTTAAATCCAATTAAAACCTAATAAATTATTTCGTTTTTTCATGGTGGAAATTGGTGAATCGTCATTCACCTACCTTCAAATATTTTATAGCTTGGATTACGGCATCCCTCTTCTAAGTTATAAAATAGTTTGTTGGGTCCTAGCCTTAATATTTCATATTGGGTTTCATATTAAGGACTTTAAATAAACTATCTTGAATATCTCCCAAAAAGTTGTCTGGTCTAGACATTTATGATCTTCCCAAATCTCTTGAAACAAGCTTTCCTAAATGAAGATGATGTCCCATGGATATCATACTTCTTTCACCTCCTCCAATTATTCTCCCTAACCCACAAGTTCCTAAAAAGTTTAAGGTCACTCAAGCCCTATTGGCAAGGCAAGGTCTAGGTGTAATCACATCTTGGAGATGTAGTCACATATTGACAAGCCGGGAGAGTTGGGTGTGAAAGTCTTGAGAATGTTGGTGGCTCAACTACTTTCTAAGTCACATAGTGAGTTCTTTTGGGAATCCTATGAAACAGACTAAGACAAGACCCTTAATGATCTTATCTATTTGCTAAGATCAACTTCCTAAAACGCTATGGACATTGACAATGATGACATTGGATATCCAGTAAAGCTCTCTCTTCCCAATGGAAAGGGATCGGCCATAGTCAACTCGGTTGACCCAATGGTAAAGAGAGAGGCGAAGTCTGAGATAGTCCCATTATCAAGGGTCCATAGGTAACTATTGCCAAAGGAAGGGGCATTGGTTACGAAGCTGCCAAATTTACCTAAGGATGTTAAAGTCAATAAGTTTGGCTCTACTTCAGGTAAAGTCTATTGTCTAACTCTATTAAGTTCATGCTGATTCTGATCGCGAAGATGGATTTCAATCGCATAGTTCGGTGATCAGAATTTTGGGCTATTACTTAAGAGTTATGATATTTATATTGCTTAGGAATAGATAACAACAAGGTTTTCATATGGATTGTAAGGATAAGTTTTTCCGCAAAGTTTTAAAATAAAAGAAAAAGGTTTTGATTTTATTTATTTTAAGTATCCTTACAATGGAATTTGTGAAAAGTTGTTGCTTATAAGATTCCATTGATAGCAATATTGGAAAAATGGATTTGATTCTTTCGGTTGTGGTAGTGTCTAATATTACCAAATAAGGAAAGATTCTCATCACCCAAGGTTCAATTGGACCGAAACTTGGAATCATGCAAGTTGTATAGTATGATGAATGAGAACTTTCAGCTTGGAAAATTAAGACTAATTCCTTATGTGAATAAGGAAAGGACTAAGGGATCGAGTACACATTCTTGTGCACTGGTCAAGTCCACCACAAAAGATCAAGAAGACTATTCGTCATGATTTACTTAAGTTCAATAAATATGGTTATACTTATAAGTTTAAGTATAAGTCTGTAGCATTGGAGAAGTTTCAATGTGAGACAGAACGAATAAGAAGAATCAAAGTATGGCAGAAAGATAAAAGTTTCTCAAATCTGAAAAGATGGGAGAGTACTTTAGTATCATGTTTATGATCATCTTAATGATTAAGATACCATATCACAATTGGTCCTCTAAAGTCATCTTAGTGCATTCTTATGACTAAGAAGATGAGTCATGAATTGTTGAAATGGTTAAATCAAAAAGATGAGTCATACTTCGTTCCAAAACAATTCTTAGAGTCATACTCCAAGATTGTAACTTGAGTGACATATCTTAAAGAGGGTTTGTTAACACTAGTCAAATGTAAGAGTAAAAGGTTATCTACTCTTGTACATTTGAAATTGGTAAGTTGTGATGTTTTGGATAAAACAGAGACCAACTTAGGCTAATTGTGTAAAGTGTTAGTCTTGATAAAGAATCCGCACTATCTCTTGAATATTTGACCAAGGGAGTCTTATATGTCAAAAAGACAGTGGGAGTCTTAAAGCTCTTGAAAGTTTCAAGACTTAATCAAGAATAAAACCTAAAGTCCTTCACTAGCACACGACTTGAGGTTTATAACCTATCGTGTTGAAATTTTTGTACCTATTCAAGTTGGCTTTGCATAGGAGTTCTGAGAGTTCTCAATTGGTTGCACAACTACTTGGAAGCAATGGCAGGCACCTGAGCTGCCAAATGGCAAGAATTTAAGATTGCTCAAGTTTAATCAATATGAGTTTGGATTTGTCACTAACCTTGTCTTGTGGTTATGGTTTTGACAAATTCACATGGATAAGAACACATACACTATTAAATCTAAGTGTCATAAGGTTTCTCTCCGATTCATGAAAATGATGGTGAGGAAACACTTTCACTAAGTAGATTTTAGCTAGATAGCAATTGTATATTTGCATTCTCAAAGTCGTTAGTGGAGCGTGTGTGGTTTACCGGCACACTAACATGGACTTGTGAGAAGTGGTAAAGGATTAAACAATTGAGACTATGATTACGGCATCCCTTTTCATAGTTCTAAAATTGTTTAGACACACATGTGAGCTATCTAAGAGAGGTGTATGATTTTGAAAAAGTTTTATCAAAACAATCTAGTATCAGAAATCTGAACTTTGGTAAGAAAGTCAGCTGATTTCTGAGTACATGTCAAAGCTAGTGGGAGCATAAGTGTTATGCTAATAATCATCATGTTAGTGGGAGCATGATAATTATGACAAAGGTTGCAAGTTAGCAATGTTAATTATAGAAAACAAAAGTTTCAATTCGTAAGGTTGCAGGGGTTGAAAAAGTTGTTTTGCTATAATTAAGGGAGAGGAAATTATACTTCATTTCAATTCTAAAAGCTTAGATTGAGATTTTAATCGTATTTAATCAAGGATATATATATGAATTTCATGTTGGAATAGCTCAACATAAGGAAATTCTATATATGGGTCCATTATTTGCGTTCTAAAATTCGATTATGATTACGGCATCCCTTTTCATAATCTGAATTTTGAGAACTTGGCAAATTGAAATGGAAATATTATAGCAAAAGACTAGTTTAGTCTTTATGTGAGACATCATGAATCGTGTCCCATATGCTTCGGATATAGGATCGATTACATGTGCTATATTCATCCCTTCTAAAATTTTCCAAATGCCTGGAGCATTATGAAGGGAAAAGGTCTAGAATTGGAAGTATAATGTTTACCAAAGATTGGTTGCTCAAGGACAGTTGGAAGTATAATGTTAATTCTGGAAGGACCATATTGACATAATCTGTAAGGAGGCAACTCTTGTTCAGAAGTGATAGTCAAAATGGAATATGGAAATGTTTCAAAGTTAGAAATTATTCAATATGTGTAAGATTAGGAAACTTTATGAAAGAAGGATGTTTCCAAGGAGCTGATCTCCTTTGGAATGCTCTGTAATGATTGTTGTCAAGTCTTTCTGACTTTGTGCATAATCATTAAGAGGATCAATGCATATAAGTTTAGAATCTAACAGATTTCAGTAAATGGCATGAATTTGGAATTCTTGCATTTGCAGTAAGGATTTGGGACTGTGAAAAAAGGATCATTGGAGTGATGTTCAATTGATCTATTTTACAAAGTAAAGATCATAGACAAACATAGTATGCATACTTGGTGTATGGCATGACTAGTGTTTAGAAAACATAGTGTACATGCTTGGAGCATGGGACAACTATTGTTTTAAATTCAAGTATAAAGTTGATAAAACCGAAACAATGAATAATGAGTAATCAGTATGGTGATAAATAAAGGTGTTTATTTATATTTATAGGGTTTGATACCATATTTGATTCATTTATTCTTGTGTTTCACTTTGCATGTTTTGACTTCCAGAATAACTAAGTCGCTCTTCCTGAATGATTAAGTTGTTTAAACCATCCACAGTCGGTCATATGTTGGAAGTAGATATGAATCAAGACTGTCATGGCTTGGTTTGTAGAGGTCCAAGTTGGTGGACAAAGTGGTGCTACAACACTCATGAGTGCTCATAAGTTCTGAGTATTGGATTCAACCCGCGCTCATTTGAATCACTTCATGGATTTTATCACGAGTGATCATGAGACGATAATATCTTATATTCTTCAAACCTAGAGATATGAGTTGTTACTATGAGTTGGTTATACATTGATTGCATGAAAACGCATTGGTAACTCGATGTTATAAAACGTGCCTTTGTGTATGATTCAACAAGTAGTAGAACAAGCCATATGAGTCGAAGTTTATCCATTCCTTTTACCTTCGGGATAAAAGCGATATATGTGGGCCCCTCGATGATTTAAAGATGATACATGTGAGTGCTTGGCCAAGCCAGGACTGATTTGATTTGTTCAATCAGTCAGTCATCATGAATCGGAAATCGGGAAACAACAAATGGACAGAGAGAATGATTGATAATCCATGTCTCAGTCCATATGATATCTAGAATGGAGGAATATATGATCCCCTATCTAATGGACAAGTCATTGACAAAGGTCAGAGTTCATCGACAAGGTCAGAGTTCGACAGAAGCTTTTGAGAGCTACGATTGTTGATCGGTTCCTGAAGTCATACGCAATAATAGTTTTAGACTTATCCAAGTGGGAGACTGTTGGATTAATGTCTAAGTCCATAACTATAATTGGTAAGACTTGACCCGACCCGGCATGGTCCATTTGGGTTGCATGGCATCATGCATTTGGATAGACTATAATGAGAGAAATAACACTTAAGGTTGGTTAATATATTATAAGTTCTAATATATATTAATAAGGTTATTTAATTAGTATTGATCAAGAATTAATTTAGAATTAATTAAGTGATCAAAAGGAGACTAATTAAATATCTGGGTTGATTGTGTAAATCATTCATTCTTATATATGTGGGCTTGTGATCCAAGATTCCTTATGTTGGACTAAGTCCATGGGGTGACCCATGGATACTCCATGGAGGTTAAAATCCATGGAGCATAAGGAATGGGTAAAGTTATGAGTTACATGGTGTAACCCTAATAGCCACCATAGAAAAGAATCCCATGGCTCAAGAAATCGGAACTAATGTGTGAGTGTGAGGGCTAGACGATTTCAAGGAGTGTTCAAGTTTCTCTCAAGTTATTCCAAGTGTATTTGGTGTTGTGTGAACCATTTGAGGTGTCACACTTGGGGCACTAGGCACTAAAGCTTCATGAAGACATTCTACATCAAAGAGGTATGTATTCTATCTTGTTATATTTATTATTTTGTATGCTAGATTAGGATAATACCTTGGATGTTCATAATTGTATGTATAATAGAGAAAACATAGATCCAAGGTATTTAGGGTTGCATGTACACTTAAGAGTGTTAGAATGCTCATAACCCAACAAATACCTCATACCCCACATACGCCTTTCCAGGCCACAACTCTATAGGATCTTCCGATCCGTGTGTCTCAGGGGACTTCCGTCCCAAATCCTGGTAGACCTTCCGGTCCGTACCCTCTTGACCTTCCGGCCCATATCATCTCGACCTTCCGGTCCTTACCATACGTAACATACATAGCACATACATACATATCATCTTGACCTTCCGGTCCTTATCATTCATAGCATACATAACACATACATATCACATAACCGCATATAGCACATACATCATAGCATACATGACCTTCCGGTCACACATAGGTACCCTTACAGGTACAGTATAATGAGAAAACTCACCTCAATGAAGTCGGATAACCTCTCGTGCTCAACGTCCCGACTTAGCCTCCTCCTATTATTCAAATAACATTCCCGATCAATACTCTCTCATGATCTCATCTCTACAGACTGGGTAGAAGGCCATTCTACCCTTGAATCAGCCTTGACCAGAACCCTAAAGTCAACGAAAGTCAACGGTCAACTTTGACCTGACTCGCCGAGTGCACTAGGGTGACTCGGCGAGTACACGCCTGCCCTCTACACCCCTGGTCCTCCCTTGACTCGCTGAGTCAACCTTATACTCCATGGGTCGTCACAGGTCGCGAGTCGCGGGGCAACCCGACTCGACTCGTCGAGTCTGCTCATGGACTCGGCGAGTTCATTCCATGTTCACACTCAAATGACCTTCTGAGGTCAGATCTGTTCCTCTAATCCATAGATCTAACCTTCCCAAGCTCAATAAACACGTAAAGGTTCGAACTTGATACTCATGCAACGTCCAAATGACTCTACTTGATGATTTAGCCCCAAATACAACATCCTAAGTCCATTTCTTTCATATTTCATCATAAAGCAAGATGGATAAGGTCCTCTGGACCACTATGGGTCCAGATCTGAAGCCTAAACATGATAAGGGACCATATCTCCAACAAATCATCCCAATAAAGGGTATAAAAACCATAGATCCATAGATTCTTTATCAAAACAAAAAGAGGATCGATATGCTACCTCAAAGATGATGCCCTTTGCTTGAAAACCACAGATGTGCAACCTCCTTGGCCTCCTCTAAGCTGGAATCAACTTATTCTTGCAAAATCAACCCACAAAGGTCCAATAATGGCTTCTTCTCTCTCTCAAACGCTCAAGCACTATTAGGGTTTCTCTCAAGGGTCTGGTAGCCGCAAATGGTGGCTATAAGGGTCCTTAAATAAGTCCCAAACCCGAGGAATTAGGGTTACATTAAACAGCGTGGACTCGCCGAGTCCATGAATGGACTCGCCGAGTCCTTCATTAAATAAGGACAACACATCGCGATCCAACTCGGCGAGTCTGGGCGCCTACTCGCCGAGTCCCCCCTCTAAACTCAATATAAAATACTTAAAATAGGATACCTGGGAATCCGGATGTTACAGTTTTTCCCTTACAACTCGTCGCGTTCATACGTGTCCAAAGGTTGGGAAAACCCTAGTCGACTCACCGAGTCATCGATTGACTCGCCGAGCCCAAGGCAATCTTCATCGGACTCGCCGGGTTGTTCATCCCACTCGTCGAGTTCATGACAATCTTCATACGGCTCGCCGAGTCGACTATGCGACTCGCCGAGTCCCTTCAATCCTTCATCCATACAGATGCTTTTTAAGCCATGCAGAGGCTCTATATTGCAGATCCAAGCTTCTAAGGCATGTTTATCACGTAAAGTTACAAACTTTACGTGCATACATGGCTCTAAAGGCTCTAAATGACAAATCAAAGGTTATAATGGAGTTTTACACTCAAGGAAGGCTTCATACATGACCAAGCTTGAAACTTTATGAACCTAGAACCCAAGAAGGGTCCAGATCTGAAGTTGCAACTTCAGATCTAGCTCATACTCGACAATATCTTCATACTCAAGCCAAAAATAACCCTAAACTTCAACCAAATGAGATCTAGAAAGAAATGAGGTAAAGGTGACGACTTGATACCTTCAAATGATGCTAACTGAGGTAGATTTCTGATCCACACAAGTTCCTTGCTTCCAGCCACTTGTTTCTCCAAGCTCTCCTCACTAAGATTCACCTTCCAAAACTTATAACACACAAAATGAAGCACACACACGAATTAGGGTTGGTTGATTCTCAAAAGACTGCAAGGGGGATAAAGGGAGGCTGTTGATCATTTAAATAGGGTGTAAAACCCCAGGATTTAGGGTTTCATCTGCCAGCTCCTACTCGTCGAGTCCCTTCTTGGACTCGGCGAGTAGTTCATTGAAACGCATGGACTAACCCGCTACTACTCGACGAGTAGGGAAACCAACTCGTGGAGTAGCCCTTGAAATCAAGAAACTTTATATTAAATCAATACCTGAAAATCGGGGCGTTACACCCAATAATTTCCTTAGCCCAAAAATATTGATTTCAGATGGCCCAAAAGGCCCAAAGCAGCAAAGTCCAAAGAAGTGGCCCAAACTGAGGCCCAAAGATGTGACGCCCAAACTGACTGAGTACGCAGGGCGTACTCAGCTGTATGCTAAGCGTACTCGCTACATGGCTTGTACGTTGCGCGTACTGGATTGTACGCCCAACGTACTCCTCCATTAAGCCATTTCTTCCATTAAGCTCTTAATGCTTAAGTCTAATGGTCCAAAACACAGATCTAAGTCCCAAAGAGTATATAGAACCATAATGTCAGTGACTTTGTGACTTTTCATGCCCCAAATGATCCCAACTTCGATTTATAACATTCTACTTTCATAAAAATGGCCATAACTCATGCATGGATGGTTCTAAGCTTCAAAGATGACAACTTTATGACTCTAGGACCAAAAGAACACAAAGAGTAGCAACTCTAAGCTTCTGAAATGATAATAATCCACATGTTCTCATCTATGGGACCAAAAAGGGTCCAAAACTCAAACAAAGGAGATCTAAACTATAACACAACAAGTTCAGAGCTTTATACCTGAGATGAATGCCAAATGATGATGATAACCTGAATCTACAAGCTCCCACTCTTCCAATGAAGCTCCAAGATGATCTCCTTCCTTCAAAACACTAAAAAATGCACCCAAAAGACCTTCTAACCTCAAGAACATTCAACTATGGAGTTAGGGTTTCGAGTATAGGGCTAGGAGAACAAACAGGCTGAATAAATGAGGGTTTCATGTCCATAAGGATGATTATATAGTGGCCAACCCAAGAAATTAGGGTTTTCAAAATCCTTACGTACGCCCCACGTACGCTTCTGCGCCCAGCGTATACCTCCGGATGTACGATCAAACCCTCGCATGAGTATGCTAAGCATACTACTTGGTACGCTCCGCGTACTTGCTTTACAGCTTGTACGCTAAGCGTACCTTGTGGTACGCCCCGCGTACAACTCACATACCAAATTTGACAAATTAAATAATGCACGGGCAAAATAGAAACTTACCAATATTCAAGTGTTACATGTTCATTTAAAAAAATTACCAATTTCTCAGTTTGAGTTCATACATACTCGAGAGTATGCCCAAATCCCTCAAACCAAGGCTCTGATACCAACTTGTAACGTCTCAAAATAGTGATAATTTATTTTATTTTTATTTTATTCGAAGACCATCAATTATTCATAAGAAACCAACCAAAGTATATCAAATAAGAGTTATTATAAGAATACACATCAAAATCATAAGGAAAATACCTCACACTGGTGGATGCAAAACGGTCTTGTCGGGCCCTTATCTTTCGTACGAGATGTACCTGAAACCACAAACGAACTGTAAGCACAAGCTTAGTGAGCTTCCTAAAATACCACATATAACATACATATAATATAACAACATGTGGCTGTGTTAGGTCCGTATCAACCCCAAATAACAACAAGTAGTTGTGTTAGGTCTGAGTCAGCCCCCGCATCCGTATCAACCCCGATTCCATATTGACTCGAGCCCAAATTAGCTTAATACATAAATCATACAATCACATCATATAAAACAATACGACAACATACAATTTTACTCATACAAAACAGTGGATCGCCCTTGGTGCCTTCGGCCCACTTAAGGTGGTAAAAAGACTCACCTCACAGACAGACGAAAAGCTGAAATGATATGATGCTCTGAAACCCATGCTACTCGTCAAATTTATGAATAATAGTGACCAAAACTCATACTACCACTAAAATACCTAAAATACCAATAGGTCAAACCCCAGTCAAAATCCAGGTCAAATACAACTGAGTCAGCCGAGCTGAATAAGTGAATACGTTGGGCGCACTCCTTACGTATACGACGTGTACAACATGGTTGACCAAGGACCGGGAGCTGACCACGTACGTGCAACGTACCCCCAGGTACGCCCAGCGTACGTGGTTGTTCTCCACTTAAGCTATTAAGTGCTTATTCCTTAAGCATTTGCGTCCGAAATCCATATCTAGGCTCAAAAAGATGTCCTTAACCTTAAAGTTTCCAACTTTATGGTTTAGCATGGCTATTAAGACCTTAGCTCCAAAAACCCTTACTTCTAAACCCATTAAGACACTCTAGAACATGCATGGGGAGAAACTAGTGACCAAAAGAACATTTTTATGACCTAACACCCCTTAAAACATCTGAAAGGACAACTCAAACGTCTTGGAGTACCTCCTACTCATAAGGATCAAGTTTGGGACAAAAAGGTGACAACTTTGGCCTAGAACTAGATTCATAAGAACCATACACCAAGATGGAAGCTTTTTACCTCCACAAGATGCACAATGAAGAGAAAATGTTGGATCCAAATCCTTGAGTGAAACACCATAACCTCAAGGTTCTTCCTTCGACTCCAAGGCTCCAAAATGACACCAAAAAGAGCTCTTCAAGCTTCACAAGGCACTCACACACTTTAGGGTTTCGAAACGAGGAAGGTGCTTAAATAGGGTCTAAACCCTAAAATTTAGGATTTGCACCCTGGCTGCTTACGCCCTGCATATTAGCATACGCTTAACGAACTAGAACGTAACCTAGTATGCCTAACATGCCAAGGTGTACGCCCAACGTACTAAGTTGTGTCCAAATTTTACGAAAATGCCATCAGGGACTATTCTTGGAAACAAAACACAACCCAAGGGTTAAAAGCGAATACCTAAATTTTAGATGTTTCATGTAGTTGACTGTGACAACCATCAATTTCTGGTCAAGTCAAAGTCAAATAAAGTCAACAAGTCAAACCGGTCAACTCAATTAACCTTGTATATTAGGGTTTACAATATGTTAGCTACGGTACAACTCGCTATTTTAATAAGAAGTTAGCTACCGAACCTCGGAGGACCAAAGGTCGCTTCGGACCGAACCTCCTTTCGAGCTATTTCGCCTTCGGCCCATTTCGCTTTCTTTCACCTTCGGTCCATGACTGCTGGGGACCGAACCTTCGGCCCAATCCGAGAAGCTTCGCAGATTTCCATTTTTCACCCGGCTTTCGACCATGGCTTCGTTTTAAGCCCGTTTTTCATGATTTTAACGTGGGTTTTCACCCAAACTCATATTTTGACATATAAAACACTATATAATCATACTTTAAACAAATTTTAGGAAAAATCATTGCCTAAGAATAAAATCTAGTAGGTAAGATTTATAGGTGGAGTGTTGACTTTATCTTTAGGTTATGACACAAGCAGTCCCACACACACACTCTATGGCCATCCCCAGTCACTATTCATCACTATTCAATCAATCATTAGTCCTTCCACCCTCTTTCTCCAGCATATGAGGGTGATCAAGGCTGAAAATCTTTACTCCACCTCCCACATTCTACACACTTTCACCAAGGATCAAACCCATTTCTCTCTCTCTCTCTCTCTCTCTCACTTTCTCTCTCTAAAAAGTCAAATTTGAAGGTTGTTCTTGAGCATGTCCCTCCAAGTTTAGTAAGTAACTTCATCCTTCACTTGATTATCTTGCATCCTTTCACTCAAATCATGGGTTTCTTACACAAACATCATCATAATTGTTGCTAGATCATCGAATCTTCAAGCATCTCCCAAGTGTTCTGGAGTTGAACACTTCTTTTCTTCATCATCCATCTACTGAAATCACTCAAGGTGAGTTCATACCCCTACATTTTCACGTTTATTCATGTTTTAGGGGGGGGGGGATACAAGTTAAAAATACCAAAAACTCAACTAAACTCAAACAACAACTTTCATCAGAAAAGTTGAGTCTTATTCACGGACTGTTTTGAGCATCTTAAACTTAATATCTTTCAAAACTGTTTAATATTCAAATAGTTCAGGTTCATACCTTTAAAATAACTAATTTCACATCTCCGTACGATGTTTTTACAATTTATGGTGATTTTTACAATACTGCCTATCATTTCAGAAACGAATTCGGACCAGTCTGTGAATATGAACGTTTTCACACAAGTTAAAGACTTCTAAAAATCATAATAAACATTATGAATAAACTAGACACATTTTATGAACTCTCAGAGTTTACGGATTCAGTTTTTGACTTCGTATGATTTTTCTATGATATTTTAAAAAACAATGCAGAAAGGTTAAAAACTAGTTACATAGCTTACAATATTAACAACACTTTGTAGTATGTTGAGCAAAGTGCATAACAATAAGTTCTAGATATTGAATGTATTTCTTGTTAGTTTATCATCATAAACAGAAATTTAGTCATTCATGATAAGGATTCTTCATTCATTTCGAACACATATAATAAACTACAATAAGCATAGTTTATGGATTCTACGATAAAACCATACTGCATGAAAAAGGTTTTAGTCTCAAAACAAATGGGTTTTTCATATACTACTTGATAAACTATAATAGTAATAGTTTATGGATTCATATCACTAATTTATTTTCATAAAAGATGATTTTACTTCCACCACGGAAGGGGTTTAATACTCAAACTATATGTAAACTAGTTAACGTAAGTTGTGAGACAATTCTTCCATCGTACTCTTAGAGTACGGGTTCAAATTCCTGTAAGTTATAACTAGAGTCTCTTGTAGGAAGAGCGTGATAATTGTGTATAGATCTATATTGGGATTGACACCCCACACCTCGCTGCTAGCTACAGCGGACCGGCTGGTCTACGGGTGACAAGAGTCATAGGATCTTGACGTCTGAAAAACGTTGTTGCAGGTTATTTCTCGTTATAGTATGGTTATAACGACTCACATAGGAAGTTAACAATCTTTCAAGTTTACACGGAAAATTCTACTTTGAAAAGGGGTTTTATCTATTTAAAACTACAAACACGTTATAAGTATAAAACACACTCATACTCTCGGTCTTGGGACTTAGGACTACATGACTTTTATAAGGAAAATATTGGATTTTCTTTGGAAACACATTTCTATTAAAACTACGTTTCATCTAGAATTGTTAGACTTCAGCTATAATTGCTAAGTGTACATGTTAGAGTTATATATGAGTTTAGTCGCAATCGACTTAGAATTGGTGAGCCCGCCTTACTTCCTATTCCTTGTTTGGTTGTGGACCTAGGGCTGACCCATTATATTCGACGGTTTATTTAACTTAAATTTTATATAACTTATATACGCTAGGTGATTATAGAAGGAATCTACGGGTCTTTCTAGGGTACATTATCGCATAACATAGGAGCGTTCATTTCACACTTAATAAAGAAAATATTGGATTTTCTGGAATCATACTCTATCGCTTTTACAAGGAAAACGGCTTCATTCTTAAATAAAACTCTTATGAACTCACCAACTTAATTGTTGACACTTTTTCAAAACTACTTGTATTCTCAGGAAATCAGTGAAACAAGAAATCAACAACATCTTGAGGATGGGACGTTAAATCGTCAAACAGTTTATTTAGTCATCATAATGAAATTGATTTTGAAACATGTAAACATACACTATGGTGTAACATTTTCAAATATATTTATGATGGTTGTATTTAATTTGAGCACTATTATACTCGTTGTTGTGATACTATACATGAAGTCCTCCACCCCCGGACGTTTCTGCCATCCTTGGTTTGGGGGTGTGACAGGTTGGTATCAGAGCATTGTTTATAGTGAACTAAGTATATCGAACCACATAAGATATACAAACTCTAAATGCATTGGGACTAAAGTCTCTGATTAAACATTTTCAAATAACTATACTTTTAGAAATAAATAGTTTCTTGTTAAAAGTATACATGCATGCATACATACTAAGGTCAGCATCATACTAGAACAAAACAAAAGTGGTGATTGTTGAACGACACAAGTAATCTTGGGGATGTATAGTCAGGTCTGGGAATGACATAGCATGATCAACTATATCTATCCCAGAAGTGATTAGCATATGCCTGGGAATGGTTGTGGTGTTGCAACAAGTCTAAAAACTTACCAACTCTATCTACAAAGAAATATTGAAAACATAAGACAAACATTAAAATACTATAGGAGTATTTGGTGATACTATAACCAACTTATGTGAAAACTAAAGACCCCTATTAGTAGGTCTATAATGACCGAGTGCATACACTAAGGTTATATATAATTAAAGATATTATAGACTCAGAATCTATGACTATTGCTCTACTTCCTGTTCCTTGTTTGGTTGTGGACTTAGAGTAGAATCATTTATTCAAAGGTCTATTCTATCTCAGATTATGTATAACTGGTATGCACAATGTGATTATAGAAGTGACTAATGAGGATCGCCCCTATAAGTAATTATAGGATTAGACGTCTGTTAATTATCTTTTCTACCCCTATTCTCACAAAAGCAACGTGACGGGAGCTCAACTACCAAGAGACCCTATTCTTCCTAACCAGGAAAATGGTGGTTGGATCGGAGAGAAATTCGAAGAGGATCCTAAAGAAATAATAGAGGAAGACCCCGAAGACAAGACCCTTAATGATCTTATCTATTTGCTAAGATCAACTTCCTAAAACGCTATGGACATTGACAATGATGACATTGGATATCCAGTAAAGCTCTCTCTTCCCAATGGAAAGGGATCGGCCATAGTCAACTCGGTTGACCCAATGGTAAAGAGAGAGGCGAAGTCTGAGATAGTCCCATTATCAAGGGTCCATAGGTAACTATTGCCAAAGGAAGGGGCATTGGTTACGAAGCTGCCAAATTTACCTAAGGATGTTAAAGTCAATAAGTTTGGCTCTACTTCAGGTAAAGTCCATTGTCTAACTCTATTAAGTTCATGCTGATTCTGATCGCGAAGATGGATTTCAATCGCATAGTTCGGTGATCAGAATTTTGGGCTATTACTTAAGAGTTATGATATTTATATTGCTTAGGAATAGATAACAACAAGGTTTTCATATGGATTGTAAGGATAAGTTTTTCCGCAAAGTTTTAAAATAAAAGAAAAAGGTTTTGATTTTATTTATTTTAAGTATCCTTACAATGGAATTTGTGAAAAGTTGTTGCTTATAAGATTCCATTGATAGCAATATTGGAAAAATGGATTTGATTCTTTCGGTTGTGGTAGTGTCTAATATTACCAAATAAGGAAAGATTCTCATCACCCAAGGTTCAATTGGACCGAAACTTGGAATCATGCAAGTTGTATAGTATGATGAATGAGAACTTTCAGCTTGGAAAATTAAGACTAATTCCTTATGTGAATAAGGAAAGGACTAAGGGATCGAGTACACATTCTTGTGCACTGGTCAAGTCCACCACAAAAGATCAAGAAGACTATTCGTCATGATTTACTTAAGTTCAGTAAATATGGTTATACTTATAAGTTTAAGTATAAGTCTGTAGCATTGGAGAAGTTTCAATGTGAGACAGAACTAATAAGAAGAATCAAAGTATGGCAGAAAGATAAAAGTTTCTCAAATCTGAAAAGATGGGAGAGTACTTTAGTATCATGTTTATGATCATCTTAATGATTAAGATACCATATCACAATTGGTCCTCTAAAGTCATCTTAGTGCATTCTTATGACTAAGAAGATGAGTCATGAATTGTTGAAATGGTTAAATCAAAAAGATGAGTCATACTTCGTTCCAAAACAATTCTTAGAGTCATACTCCAAGATTGTAACTTGAGTGACATATCTTAAAGAGGGTTTGTTAACACTAGTCAAATGTAAGAGTAAAAGGTTATCTACTCTTGTACATTTGAAATTGGTAAGTTGTGATGTTTTGGATAAAACAGAGACCAACTTAGGCCAATTGTGTAAAGTGTTAGTCTTGATAAAGAATCCGCACTATCTCTTGAATATTTGACCAAGGGAGTCTTATATGTCAAAAAGACAGTGGGAGTCTTAAAGCTCTTGAAAGTTTCAAGACTTAATCAAGAATAAAACCTAAAGTCCTTCACTAGCACACGACTTGAGGTTTATAACCTATCGTGTTGAAATTTTTGTACCTATTCAAGTTGGCTTTGCATAGGAGTTCTGAGAGTTCTTAATTGGTTGCACAACTACTTGGAAGCAATGGCAGGCACCTGAGCTGCCAAATGGCAAGAATTTAAGATTGCTCAAGTTTAATCAATATGAGTTTGGATTTGTCACTAACCTTGTCTTGTGGTTATGGTTTTGACAAATTCACATGGATAAGAACACATACACTATTAAATCTAAGTGTCATAAGGTTTCTCTCCGATTCATGAAAATGATGGTGAGGAAACACTTTCACTAAGTAGATTTTAGCTAGATAGCAATTGTGATATTTGCATTCTCAAAGTCGTTAGTGGAGCGTGTGTGGTTTACCGGCACACTAACATGGACTTGTGAGAAGTGGTAAAGGATTAAACAATTGAGACTATGATTACGGCATCCCTTTTCATAGTTCTAAAATTGTTTAGACACACATGTGAGCTATCTAAGAGAGGTGTATGATTTTGAAAAAGTTTTATCAAAACAATCTAGTATCAGAAATCTGAACTTTGGTAAGAAAGTCAGCTGATTTCTGAGTACATGTCAAAGCTAGTGGGAGCATAAGTGTTATGCTAATAATCATCATGTTAGTGGGAGCATGATAATTATGACAAAGGTTGCAAGTTAGCAATGTTAATTATAGAAAACAAAAGTTTCAATTCGTGAGGTTGCAGGGGTTGAAAAAGTTGTTTTGCTATAATTAAGGGAGAGGAAATTATACTTCATTTCAATTCTAAAAGCTTAGATTGAGATTTTAATCGTATTTAATCAAGGATATATATATGAATTTCATGTTGGAATAGCTCAACATAAGGAAATTCTATATATGGGTCCATTATTTGCGTTCTAAAATTCGATTATGATTACGGCATCCCTTTTCATAATCTGAATTTTGAGAACTTGGCAAATTGAAATGGAAATATTATAGCAAAAGACTAGTTTAGTCTTTATGTGAGACATCATGAATCGTGTCCCATATGCTTCGGATATAGGATCGATTACATGTGCTATATTCATCCCTTCTAAAATTTTCCAAATGCCTGGAGCATTATGAAGGGAAAAGGTCTAGAATTGGAAGTATAATGTTTACCAAAGATTGGTTGCTCAAGGACAGTTGGAAGTATAATGTTAATTCTGGAAGGACCATATTGACATAATCTGTAAGGAGGCAACTCTTGTTCAGAAGTGATAGTCAAAATGGAATATGGAAATGTTTCAAAGTTAGAAATTATTCAATCTGTGTAAGATTAGGAAACTTTATGAAAGAAGGATGTTTCCAAGGAGCTGATCTCCTTTGGAATGCTCTGTAATGATTGTTGTCAAGTCTTTCTGACTTTGTGCATAATCATTAAGAGGATCAATGCATATAAGTTTAGAATCTAACAGATTTCAGTAAATGGCATGAATTTGGAATTCTTGCATTTGCAGTAAGGATTTGGGACTGTGAAAAAAGGATCATTGGAGTGATGTTTAATTGATCTATTTTACAAAGTAAAGATCATAGACAAACATAGTATGCATACTTGGTGTATGGCATGACTAGTGTTTAGAAAACATAGTGTACATGCTTGGAGCATGGGACAACTATTGTTTTAAATTCAAGTATAAAGTTGATAAAACCGAAACAATGAATAATGAGTAATCAGTATGGTGATAAATAAAGGTGTTTATTTATATTTATAGGGTTTGATACCATATTTGATTCATTTATTCTTGTGTTTCACTTTGCATGTTTTGACTTCCAGAATAACTAAGTCGCTCTTCCTGAATGATTAAGTTGTTCAAACCATCCACAGTCGGTCATATGTTGGAAGTAGATATGAATCAAGACTGTCATGGCTTGGTTTGTAGAGGTCCAAGTTGGTGGACAAAGTGGTGCTACAACACTCATGAGTGCTCATAAGTTCTGAGTATTGGATTCAACCCGCGCTCATTTGAATCACTTCATGGATTTTATCACGAGTGATCATGAGACGATAATATCTTATATTCTTCAAACCTAGAGATATGAGTTGTTACTATGAGTTGGTTATACATTGATTGCATGAAAACGCATTGGTAACTCGATGTTATAAAACGTGCCTTTGTGTATGATTCAACAAGTAGTAGAACAAGCCATATGAGTCGAAGTTTATCCATTCCTTTTACCTTCGGGATAAAAGCGATATATGTGGGCCCCTCGATGATTTAAAGATGATACATGTGAGTGCTTGGCCAAGCCAGGACTGATTTGATTTGTTCAATCAGTCAGTCATCATGAATCGGAAATCGGGAAACAACAAATGGACAGAGAGAATGATTGATAATCCATGTCTCAGTCCATATGATATCTAGAATGGAGGAATATATGATCCCCTATCTAATGGACAAGTCATTGACAAAGGTCAGAGTTCATCGACAAGGTCAGAGTTCGACAGAAGCTTTTGAGAGCTACGATTGCTGATCGGTTCCTGAAGTCATACGCAATAATAGTTTTAGACTTATCCAAGTGGGAGACTGTTGGATTAATGTCTAAGTCCATAACTATAATTGGTAAGACTTGACCCGACCCGGCATGGTCCATTTGGGTTGCATGGCATCATGCATTTGGATAGACTATAATGAGAGAAATAACACTTAAGGTTGGTTAATATATTATAAGTTCTAATATATATTAATAAGGTTATTTAATTAGTATTGATCAAGAATTAATTTAGAATTAATTAAGTGATCAAAAGGAGACTAATTAAATATCTGGGTTGATTGTGTAAATCATTCATTCTTATATATGTGGGCTTGTGATCCAAGATTCCTTATGTTGGACTAAGTCCATGGGGTGACCCATGGATACTCCATGGAGGTTAAAATCCATGGAGCATAAGGAATGGGTAAAGTTATGAGTTACATGGTGTAACCCTAATAGCCACCATAGAAAAGAATCCCATGGCTCAAGAAATCGGAACTAATGTGTGAGTGTGAGGGCTAGACGATTTCAAGGAGTGTTCAAGTTTCTCTCAAGTTATTCCAAGTGTATTTGGTGTTGTGTGAACCATTTGAGGTGTCACACTTGGGGCACTAGGCACTAAAGCTTCATGAAGACATTCTACATCAAAGAGGTATGTATTCTATCTTGTTATATTTATTATTTTGTATGCTAGATTAGGATAATACCTTGGATGTTCATAATTGTATGTATAATAGAGAAAACATAGATCCAAGGTATTTAGGGTTGCATGTACACTTAGGAGTGTTAGAATGCTCATAACCCAACAAATACCTCATACCCCACATACGCCTTTCCAGGCCACAACTCTGTAGGATCTTCCGATCCGTGTGTCTCAGGGGACTTCCGTCCCAAATCCTGGTAGACCTTCCGGTCCGTACCCTCTTGACCTTCCGGCCCATATCATCTCGACCTTCCGGTCCTTACCATACGTAACATACATAGCACATACATACATATCATCTTGACCTTCCGGTCCTTATCATTCATAGCATACATAACACATACATATCACATAACCGCATATAGCACATACATCATAGCATACAAGACCTTCCGGTCACACATAGGTACCCTTACAGGTACAGTATAATGAGAAAACTCACCTCAATGAAGTCGGATAACCTCTCGTGCTCAACGTCCCGACTTAGCCTCCTCCTATTATTCAAATAACATTCTCGATCAATACTCTCTCATGATCTCATCTCTACAGACTGGGTAGAAGGCCATTCTACCCTTGAATCAGCCTTGACCAGAACCCTAAAGTCAACGAAAGTCAACGGTCAACTTTGACCTGACTCGCCGAGTGCACTAGGGTGACTCGGCGAGTACACGCCTGCCCTCTACACCCCTGGTCCTCCCTTGACTCGCTGAGTCAACCTTATACTCCATGGGTCGTCACAGGTCGCGAGTCGCGGGGCAACCCGACTCGACTCGTCGAGTCTGCTCATGGACTCGGCGAGTTCATTCCATGTTCACACTCAAATGACCTTCTGAGGTCAGATCTGTTCCTCTAATCCATAGATCTAACCTTCCCAAGCTCAATAAACACGTAAAGGTTCGAACTTGATACTCATGCAACGTCCAAATGACTCTACTTGATGATTTAGCCCCAAATACAACATCCTAAGTCCATTTCTTTCATATTTCATCATAAAGCAAGATGGATAAGGTCCTCTGGACCACTATGGGTCCAGATCTGAAGCCTAAACATGATAAGGGACCATATCTCCAACAAATCATCCCAATAAAGGGTATAAAAACCATAGATCCATAGATTCTTTATCAAAACAAAAAGAGGATCGATATGCTACCTCAAAGATGATGCCATTTGCTTGAAAACCACAGATGTGCAACCTCCTTGGCCTCCTCTAAGCTGGAATCAACTTCTTCTTGCAAAATCAACCCACAAAGGTCCAATAATGGCTTCTTCTCTCTCTCAAACGCTCAAGCACTATTAGGGTTTCTCTCAAGGGTCTGGTAGCCGCAAATGGTGGCTATAAGGGTCCTTAAATAAGTCCCAAACCCGAGGAATTAGGGTTACATTAAACAGCGTGGACTCGCCGAGTCCATGAATGGACTCGCCGAGTCCTTCATTAAATAAGGACAACACATCGCGATCCAACTCGGCGAGTCTGGGCGCCTACTCGCCGAGTCCCCCCTCTAAACTCAATATAAAATACTTAAAATAGGATACCTGGGAATCCGGATGTTACAGTTTTTCCCTTACAACTCGTCGCGTTCATACGTGTCCAAAGGTTGGGAAAACCCTAGTCGACTCACCGAGTCATCGATTGACTCGCCGAGCCCAAGGCAATCTTCATCGGACTCGCCGGGTTGTTCATCCCACTCGTCGAGTTCATGACCATCTTCATACGGCTCGCCGAGTCGACTATGCGACTCGCCGAGTCCCTTCAATCCTTCATCCATACAGATGCTTTTTAAGCCATGCAGAGGCTCTATATTGCAGATCCAAGCTTCTAAGGCATGTTTATCACGTAAAGTTACAAACTTTACGTGCATACATGGCTCTAAAGGCTCTAAATGACAAATCAAAGGTTATAATGGAGTTTTACACTCAAGGAAGGCTTCATACATGACCAAGCTTGAAACTTTATGAACCTAGAACCCAAGAAGGGTCCAGATCTGAAGTTGCAACTTCAGATCTAGCTCATACTCGACAATATCTTCATACTCAAGCCAAAAATAACCCTAAACTTCAACCAAATGAGATCTAGAAAGAAATGAGGTAACGGTGACGACTTGATACCTTCAAATGATGCTAACTGAGGTAGATTTCTGATCCACACAAGTTCCTTGCTTCCAGCCACTTGTTTCTCCAAGCTCTCCTCACTAAGATTCACCTTCCAAAACTTATAACACACAAAATGAAGCACACACACGAATTAGGGTTGGTTGATTCTCAAAAGACTGCAAGGGGGATAAAGGGAGGCTGTTGATCATTTAAATAGGGTGTAAAACCCCAGGATTTAGGGTTTCATCTGCCAGCTCCTACTCGTCGAGTCCCTTCTTGGACTTGGCGAGTAGTTCATTGAAACGCATGGACTAACCCGCTACTACTCGACGAGTAGGGCAACCAACTCGTGGAGTAGCCCTTGAAATCAAGAAACTTTATATTAAATCAATACCTGAAAATCGGGGCGTTACACCCAATAATTTCCTTAGCCCAAAAATATTGATTTCAGATGGCCCAAAAGGCCCAAAGCAGCAAAGTCCAAAGAAGTGGCCCAAACTGAGGCCCAAAGATGTGACGCCCAAACTGACTGAGTACGCAGGGCGTACTCAGCTGTATGCTAAGCGTACTCGCTACATGGCTTGTACGTTGCGCGTACTGGATTGTACGCCCAACGTACTCCTCCATTAAGCCATTTCTTCCATTAAGCTCTTAATGCTTAAGTCTAATGGTCCAAAACACAGATCTAAGTCCCAAAGACTATATAGAACCATAATGTCAGTGACTTTGTGACTTTTCATGCCCCAAATGATCCCAACTTCGATTTATAACATTCTACTTTCATAAAAATGGCCATAACTCATGCATGGATGGTTCTAAGCTTCAAAGATGACAACTTTATGACTCTAGGACCAAAAGAACACAAAGAGTAGCAACTCTAAGCTTCTGAAATGATAATAATCCACATGTTCTCATCTATGGGACCAAAAAGGGTCCAAAACTCAAACAAAGGAGATCTAAACTATAACACAACAAGTTCAGAGCTTTATACCTGAGATAAATGCCAAATGATGATGATAACCTGAATCTACAAGCTCCCACTCTTCCAATGTAGCTCCAAGATGATCTCCTTCCTTCAAAACACTAAAAAATGCACCCAAAAGACCTTCTAACCTCAAGAACATTCAACTATGGAGTTAGGGTTTCGAGTATAGGGCTAGGAGAACAAACAGGCTGAATAAATGAGGGTTTCATGTCCATAAGGATGATTATATAGTGGCCAACCCAAGAAATTAGGGTTTTCAAAATCCTTACGTACGCCCCACGTACGCTTCTGCGCCCAGCGTACACCTCCGGATGTACGATCAAACCCTCGCATGAGTATGCTAAGCATACTACTTGGTACGCTCCGCGTACTTGCTTTACAGCTTGTACGCTAAGCGTACCTTGTGGTACGCCCCGCGTACAACTCACATACCAAATTTGACAAATTAAATAATGCACGGGCAAAATAGAAACTTACCAATATTCAAGTGTTACATGTTCATTTAAAAAAATTACCAATTTCTCAGTTTGAGTTCATACATACTCGAGAGTATGCCCAAATTCCTCAAACCAAGGCTCTGATACCAACTTGTAACGTCTCAAAATAGTGATAATTTATTTTATTTTTATTTTATTCGAAGACCATCAATTATTCATAAGAAACCAACCAAAGTATATCAAATAAGAGTTATTATAAGAATACACATCAAAATCATAAGGAAAATACCTCACACTGGTGGATGCAAAACGGTCTTGTCGGGCCCTTATCTTTCGTACGAGATGTACCTGAAACCACAAACGAACTGTAAGCACAAGCTTAGTGAGCTTCCTAAAATACCACATATAACATACATATAATATAACAACATGTGGCTGTGTTAGGTCCGTATCAACCCCAAATAACAACAAGTAGTTGTGTTAGGTCTGAGTCAGCCCCCGCATCCGTATCAACCCCGATTCCATATTGACTCGAGCCCAAATTAGCTTAATACATAAATCATACAATCACATCATATAAAACAATACGACAACATACAATTTTACTCATACAAAACAGTGGATCGCCCTTGGTGCCTTCGGCCCACTTAAGGTGGTAAAAAGACTCACCTCACAGACAGACGAAAAGCTGAAATGATATGATGCTCTGAAACCCATGCTACTCGTCAAATTTATGAATAATAGTGACCAAAACTCATACTACCACTAAAATACCTAAAATACCAATAGGTCAAACCCCAGTCAAAATCCAGGTCAAATACAACTGAGTCAGCCGAGCTGAATAAGTGAATACGTTGGGCGCACTCCTTACGTATACGACGTGTACAACATGGTTGACCAAGGACCGGGAGCTGACCACGTACGTGCAACGTACCCCCAGGTACGCCCAGCGTACGTGGTTGTTCTCCACTTAAGCTATTAAGTGCTTATTCCTTAAGCATTTGCGTCCGAAATCCATATCTAGGCTCAAAAAGATGTCCTTAACCTTAAAGTTTCCAACTTTATGGTTTAGCATGGCTATTAAGACCTTAGCTCCAAAAACCTTTACTTCTAAACCCATTAAGACACTCTAGAACATGCATGGGGAGAAACTAGTGACCAAAAGAACATTTTTATGACCTAACACCCCTTAAAACATCTGAAAGGACAACTCAAACGTCTTGGAGTACCTCCAACTCATAAGGATCAAGTTTGGGACAAAAAGGTGACAACTTTGGCCTAGAACTAGATTCATAAGAACCATACACCAAGATGGAAGCTTTTTACCTCCACAAGATGCACAATGAAGAGAAAATGTTGGATCCAAATCCTTGAGTGAAACACCATAACCTCAAGGTTCTTCCTTCGACTCCAAGGCTCCAAAATGACACCAAAAAGAGCTCTTCAAGCTTCACAAGGCACTCACACACTTTAGGGTTTCGAAACGAGGAAGGTGCTTAAATAGGGTCTAAACCCTAAAATTTAGGATTTGCACCCTGGCTGCTTACGCCCTGCATATTAGCATACGCTTAACGAACTAGAACGTAACCTAGTATGCCTAACATGCCAAGGTGTACGCCCAACGTACTAAGTTGCGTCCAAATTTTACGAAAATGCCATCAGGGACTATTCTTGGAAACAAAACACAACCCAAGGGTTAAAAGCGAATACCTAAATTTTAGATGTTTCATGTAGTTGACTGTGACAACCATCAATTTCTGGTCAAGTCAAAGTCAAATAAAGTCAACAAGTCAAACCGGTCAACTCAATTAACCTTGTATATTAGGGTTTACAATATGTTAGCTACGGTACAACTCGCTATTTTAATAAGAAGTTAGCTACCGAACCTCGGAGGACCAAAGGTCGCTTCGGACCGAACCTCCTTTCGAGCTATTTCGCCTTCGGCCCATTTCGCTTTCTTTCACCTTCGGTCCATGACTGCTGGGGACCGAACCTTCGGCCCAATCCGAGAAGCTTCGCAGATTTCCATTTTTCACCCGGCTTTCGACCATGGCTTCGTTTTAAGCCCGTTTTTCATGATTTTAACGTGGGTTTTCACCCAAACTCATATTTTGACATATAAAACACTATATAATCATACTTTAAACAAATTTTAGGAAAAATCATTGCCTAAGAATAAAATCTAGTAGGTAAGATTTATAGGTGGAGTGTTGACTTTATCTTTAGGTTATGACACAAGCAGTCCCACACACACACTCTATGGCCATCCCCAGTCACTATTCATCAATATTCAATCAATCATTAGTCCTTCCACCCTCTTTCTCCAGCATATGAGGGTGATCAAGGCTGAAAATCTTTACTCCACCTCCCACATTCTACACACTTTCACCAAGGATCAAACCCATTTCTCTCTCTCTCTCTCTCACTTTCTCTCTCTAAAAAGTCAAATTTGAAGGTTGTTCTTGAGCATGTCCCTCCAAGTTTAGTAAGTAACTTCATCCTTCACTTGATTATCTTGCATCCTTTCACTCAAATCATGGGTTTCTTACACAAACATCATCATAATTGTTGCTAGATCTTCGAATCTTCAAGCATCTCCCAAGTGTTCTGGAGTTGAACACTTCTTTTCTTCATCATCCATCTACTGAAATCACTCAAGGTGAGTTCATACCCCTACATTTTCACGTTTATTCAAGTTTTAGGGGGGGGGGATACAAGTTAAAAATACCAAAAACTCAACTAAACTCAAACAACAACTTTCATCAGAAAAGTTGAGTCTTATTCACGGACTGTTTTGAGCATCTTAAACTTAATATCTTTCAAAACTGTTTAATATTCAAATAGTTCAGGTTCATACCTTTAAAATAACTAATTTCACATCTCCGTACGATGTTTTTACAATTTATGGTGATTTTTACAATACTGCCTATCATTTCAGAAACGAATTCGGACCAGTCTGTGAATATGAACGTTTTCACACAAGTTAAAGACTTCTAAAAATCATAATAAACATTATGAATAAACTAGACACATTTTATGAACTCTCAGAGTTTACGGATTCAGTTTTTGACTTCGTATGATTTTTCTATGATATTTTAAAAAACAATGCAGAAAGGTTAAAAACTAGTTACATAGCTTACAATATTAACAACACTTTGTAGTATGTTGAGCAAAGTGCATAACAATAAGTTCTAGATATTGAATGTATTTCTTGTTAGTTTATCATCATAAACAGAAATTTAGTCATTCATGATAAGGATTCTTCATTCATTTCGAACACATATAATAAACTACAATAAGCATAGTTTATGGATTCTACGATAAAACCATACTGCATGAAAAAGGTTTTAGTCTCAAAACAAATGGGTTTTTCATATACTACTTGATAAACTATAATAGTAATAGTTTATGGATTCATATCACTAATTTATTTTCATAAAAGATGATTTTACTTCCACCACGGAAGGGGTTTAATACTCAAACTATATGTAAACTAGTTAACGTAAGTTGTGAGACAATTCTTCCATCGTACTCTTAGAGTACGGGTTCAAATTCCTGTAAGTTATAACTAGAGTCTCTTGTAGGAAGAGCGTGATAATTGTGTATAGATCTATATTGGGATTGACACCCCACACCTCGCTGCTAGCTACAGCGGACCGGCTGGTCTACGGGTGACAAGAGTCATAGGATCTTGACGTCTGAAAAACGTTGTTGCAGGTTATTTCTCGTTATAGTATGGTTATAACGACTCACATAGGAAGTTAACAATCTTTCAAGTTTACACGGAAAATTCTACTTTGAAAAGGGGTTTTATCTATTTAAAACTACAAACACGTTATAAGTATAAAACACACTCATACTCTCGGTCTTGGGACTTAGGACTACATGACTTTTATAAGGAAAATATTGGATTTTCTTTGGAAACACATTTCTATTAAAACTACGTTTCATCTAGAATTGTTAGACTTCAGCTATAATTGCTAAGTGTACATGTTAGAGTTATATATGAGTTTAGTCGCAATCGACTTAGAATTGGTGAGCCCGCCTTACTTCCTATTCCTTGTTTGGTTGTGGACCTAGGGCTGACCCATTATATTCGACGGTTTATTTAACTTAAATTTTATATAACTTATATACGCTGGGTGATTATAGAAGGAATCTACGGGTCTTTCTAGGGTACATTATCGCATAACATAGGAGCGTTCATTTCACACTTAATAAAGAAAATATTGAATTTTCTGGAATCATACTCTATCGCTTTTACAAGGAAAACAGCTTCATTCTTAAATAAAACTCTTATGAACTCACCAACTTAATTGTTGACACTTTTTCAAAACTACTTGTATTCTCAGGAAATCAGTGAAACAAGAAATCAACAACATCTTGAGGATGGGACGTTAAATCGTCAAACAGTTTATTTAGTCATCATAATGAAATTGATTTTGAAACATGTAAACATACACTATGGTGTAACATTTTCAAATATATTTATGATGGTTGTATTTAATTTGAGCACTATTATACTCGTTGTTGTGATACTATACATGAAGTCCTCCACCCCCGGACGTTTCTGCCATCCTTGGTTTGGGGGTGTGACAGATTGGTATCAGAGCATTGTTTATAGTGAACTAAGTATATCGAACCACATAAGATATACAAACTCTAAATGCATTGGGACTAAAGTCTCTGATTAAACATTTTCAAATAACTATACTTTTAGAAATAAATAGTTTCTTGTTAAAAGTATACATGCATGCATACATACTAAGGTCAGCATCATACTAGAACAAAACAAAAGTGGTGATTGTTGAACGACACAAGTAATCTTGGGGATGTATAGTCAGGTCTGGGAATGACATAGCCTGATCAACTATATCTATCCCAGAAGTGATTAGCATATGCCTGGGAATGGTTGTGGTGTTGCAACAAGTCTAAAAACTTACCAACTCTATCTACAAAGAAATATTGAAAACATAAGACAAACATTAAAATACTATAGGAGTATTTGGTGATACTATAACCAACTTATGTGAAAACTAAAGACCCCTATTAGTAGGTCTATAATGACTGAGTGCATACACTAAGGTTATATATAATTAAAGATATTATAGACTCAGAATCTATGACTATTGCTCTACTTCCTGTTCCTTGTTTGGTTGTGGACTTAGAGTAGAATCATTTATTCAAAGGTCTATTCTATCTCAGATTATGTATAACTGGTATGCACAATGTGATTATAGAAGTGACTAATGAGGATCGCCCCTATAAGTAATTATAGGATTAGACGTCTGTTAATTATCTTTTCTACCCCTATTCTCACAAAAGCAACGTGACGGGAGCTCAACTACCAAGAGACCCTATTCTTCCTAACCAGGAAAATGGTGGTTGGATCGGAGAGAAATTCGAAGAGGATCCTAAAGAAATAATAGAGGAAGACCCCGAAGACAATTCGGAAGAGGAGCGAGAGGAAGAGAAACCGAAGGAAAACAAAGGAAAAGAAGAAATGGGAGAAGACCCCGACGAGGCTTCCATGGTCCGACGCCTCGATAAGCCGTAGATTTACAGAGACGGAGTTAGGAACAAGGTTAACACCCTCCCTATGACATGGATGAGGCTTCTACAACCTCAGCAGAGGAGGATTAGTAGACAGGGCTCTCCTTGTGATGATACGCCACATCACTCACTTAAGCGTACAAACTGTTGGGTTTTGAGCATTCTAACACTTCCTAAGTGTACATGCAACCCTAATAAACCTTGGATCTATGTTTGTCTAAGGTACATGCAAAATATTATTTTCCAAGGTTTATAACCTATATAGCATGGCATGGGGTACTTTTAAACATAAAAGAACTAGATGAATTACATACCTTTTGTTGATTGTTGATTCCTTGGAGTTTGAGAGCCAAGCACCAATAATGTGAATGCCTCAAATGGAAATCACAAATCACCACAAACTTGGAAAATGTATGAGAGAGTATACTAACTCTTAGATTTCGGCCACCACTATTACACACACACTAGGGTGTTTTTCATGCAACATAAGCTTGTTGATATAGTGTGCATGGTTAGGGTGAAACCCTAATAACCCATGTCTTTTCCTCTTCCAAGGATCCATGGGTTAAAAGCTCCATGGATCATCCATGGACTTCCATATAAGCTTAGCCCATTAACAAATGAGCATTAGCCCACACCATATAAATATAATAGCCCATGATTTAATTAGTCTTCCTTTTAATCACTAAATCAATTCATAATTAATTCAAGATTAAAACTAATTAAATAACATGATTTTATATTAATATATTGTAACTTATAATATATTAATAAATCGTAAGTATACAATTCTCATAAAATTATCCATAAACAGTTTGGGTGAAGTGCAACCCAAATGGACCATGCCGGGTCGGGTCAAGTATATACCAAATAAGTTATGGACTTAGACAACTTATCCAACACAAACACGAGCAACGGTCAGCCGAAATCATGGAGGTTGGCGCTACCACCAAGATCACTGCAATTCGCCTTCGTCACCTGGATGGAGGCCACGAACAGATCAAAGAACACATCAAAGCCTTCTGAGGGAAGTGACCGCAAATCCAACCGAGATTAGGGAGTATCGGGAACATCAAACAACGTTAGAGAAAACGCGTGGTAAAAGCAGGACATCAAATAACAGAAGCCAGGGCAGAGGATAGGGCAATGCAGACTTTCATGTCTTCATTCTATGGCCCACGAAACATCACCCGCCATGAGTAGTGTGTACAATACTGACATACCATTATAGACTCAAACTCCTGGCGTGCGTTTGAACACTGCCCCATCATATACATAAATTCGACCTTCAAATGTAGAGACTACACTATTCAAGGGGCCGTGCCGCCGTCAAAGATTTTCCTTAAATTAACGAAATATAGACCTAATATAAGGTCAAACTTTTCTGAACTCAATGTACGAGATTATATCAATGAAATTGGCACGCATTTTGTTTCACTAGGAGTTTACCACATATTTCATAACCTGGTATTACAAACGATTTGCTTATGGTGACTCTATGATTGCTTAATGTATACCTCAAGATTATGTGTAATTAAGAGACGATCGACTTAGAAATGATGAGTCTGCCTCAGGTCCTGTTCCTTTTTTGGTTGTGGACCTAGGGCAGACTCATTAAGTTCAACGGCCTATTGGACCTTAATTATACAAAACTGGTATATGCCAAGTGATCTTAGGAGTGGATCAGGCGTGGAACAAAGATTACAAGATTACATTCGAGTCATTACTAGTAAATTCATAAGTTTATTTATATAGACCTCTACTATGAATTGTTTGCCACATTCGAAAAATCGGGAAATACTATATTTGAAAACTAATAACCTAGTTTTACGACGCACGACTAATAACCATTACTAAAAGACTTATACTCATTTCGTCTTTGAAATTATATGACAGAAAGATGCCGCCTCGTAGGTCTGCTAGACACACTGGCGGAACGCAAACAAATCCACCACCACCGCCTCCCCGATATGATCCTGTTATGTTCCAAGTTGCGGTCACGGCCGCAGTAACAGTTGCTATGTCCCAAATCAGCACTGATGGTGCCAGTAGGACAGGGAGTGGTACTAATAACTCCACTCAAGGAGATAGCCAAGGGCGTTCGAGAGAGTGTTCCTTTAAGGACTTCACCAATGGTAAACCTGATTCATTCAATGGTAGCGGGGGAGTCATCGACTTGATACAGTGGTTTGAGAAGACCGAATCTGTCTTTGAGATCTGTGCGTGCCCCGAAGCGAACAAAGTCAGCAGGAAAAAGGGAAAACAACAAAAGGAAGTTTTGGAATAACAAGAAGGGCCAACCGTCCCAGGACTACCCTAAGAAGCAACAGATCGTTTCCCTTCATGCTGCCACAACACATGCCACACCAGCACCCATAAATCGATACGCTGGAACCCTTCCGAAATGCAACAAGTGTAACTTCCATCACACTGGAGTTTGCCAGGAGATGCATTGCAAAAATTGCAACAGGAAGGGGCACATTGTCCTTTTCTGTAAGGCACCGGCACGACCCATCACCCAGGTCCCTGGCACTGGAGTAAGCCCAGCCTGTTACGAGTGCGGCGAAATGGGACACTTTAAAAGAGACTACCCAAGAGCAAGGAATGCTGGTGATGGTGGAAGGGTGCTTATGATCACCGCAGGAGAGACCACCCCGGAACCGCCTGTAAATATCGGTACATGCTTCTAACAACAACGTTTAAATTTATAATTTTTTTTACTAAAACTAGTGTCAATTTAAGGTTTATCAACCATGGATCTAGAGAACACGACAAAACCCGAATAAGTCTTACCATCTATATAAAAACGCAGGGTTTTTACTAGTGAATCTATGATGGCTAGTGTAAACATTATGCCCATATACCATTAAGATTCTATGTACTTAAAATGTATTATTCTGCCTTACTTCCTGTTCCTTGTTTGGTTGTGGGCTTAAGGCGGAGTCACTCATTCGACTGGCCTTGCAATCTTAATGATATACGACTAGTTTACACCAAGCGATTATAAAAGATCTGGTGGGACTTATATCGCAAATTTCATCACAAATTGTTGAAGCACTCGAAATACTAGTACTCGCTAACTACATTATAAAATATTCATAGTAGTAATAGCAAGAATAAGACGGAGAGCATAAAGGCATATTCATAGAATACACCATCACCCCGAAACAATCACTTGTAGTTTTTAATCGACCTAACACCAATTACAATAAGATGTCCAAACGTCGTCAATTAACGAAAGATGGCTTGGTCCTTACCATATCAATTCCATGTGCTACGAAAAGTACCCACATCTTTTCCCCAAACTCTCGTAGTCCCAGTCAAAACGCTAATTTCGGGACGAAATTCCTTCTAACGGGGGGATGATGTGACAACCGTCAATTTCTGGTCAAGTCAAAGTCAAATAAAGTCAACAAGTCAAACCGGTCAACTTAATTAACCTTGTATATTAGGGTTTACAATATGTTAGCTACGGTACAACTCGCTATTTTAATAAGAAGTTATCACTTGGAAAGTTCGTATGATCGAAATTCTTAAACCCTAAACAGGGTAAGTGAGGTAACAAAACGATAAAACACTAATGCATACCCTTCGGGGGTGTGTAAGACTCTTAAACATGGCTTAACGGGGTTTACAAACCTTGCCTTACGAAGTTAAACACTCACAAAGGTCGCAAACGAAGTCTCTCTCAATCTCTCTTTATAAACCTCTCTCTATCTAAAATCTCTCCCAAATCTCTCTCAAAATCTCTTTTAACTTTTTATAGTCATTCGGGTCATCCCGACCCTTAATCGGGTCAAAAATCAGCTAAAACGGAGAAATTATTGGTAAAACAACCTTAAGGAACCGAAGCCTCTTTTAAGGAACTGAAGCCTCTAAGACCGAACCCGAACCCTGCTGGACCGAAACTACATTGGACCGAACCGAACCTCGGAGGACCGAAGGTCCCTTCGGACCGAACCTCCTTTCGGGCTATTTCGCCTTCGGCCCATTTCTCTTCCTTTCACCTTCGGTCCATGACTGTTGGGGACCGAACCTTCGGCCCAATCCGAGAAGCTTCGCAGATTTCCATTTTTCACCCGGTTTTCGACCACGACTTCGTTTTAAGCCCGTTTTTCATGATTTTGACGTGGGATTTTCACCCAAACTCATATTTTGACATATAAATCACTATATAATCATAATTTAAACACATTTTAGGGAAAATCATTGCCTAAGAATAAAATCTAGTCGTAAGATTTATGGGTGGAGTGTTGACTTTATCTTTAGGTTATGACACAAGAAATCCCACACACACACTCCTTGGCAATCCCCAGTCACTATTCATCACTATTCAATCAATCATTAGTCCTTCCACTCTCTTTCTCCAGCATATGAGGGTGATCAAGGCTGAAAATCTTTACTCCACCTCCCACATTCTACACACTTTCACCAAGGATCAAATCCATTTCTCTCTCTCTAAAAAATCGAATTTGAAGGTTGTTCTTGAGCATGTCCCTCCAAGTTTAGTAAGTAACTTCATCCTTCACTTGATTATCTTGCATCCTTTCACTCAAATCATGAGTTTCTTACACAAACATCATCATAATTGTTGCTAGATCTTCGAATCTTCAAGCATCTCCCAAGTGTTCTTGAGTTGAACAGTTCTTTTCTTCATCATCCATCTACTGAAATCACTCAAGGTGAGTTCATACCCCTACATTTTCACGTTTCGTCAAGTTTTAGGGGGGGGGGGGGCGGGGAATACAAGTTAAAAATACCAAAAACTCAACTAAACTCAAAAAACAGCTTTCATCAGAAAAGTTGAGTCTTATTCACGGACTGTTTTGACCATCTTAAACTTAATATCTTTCAAAACTGTTTAATATGCATATAGTTCAGGTTCATAACTTTAAAATGACTACTTTCAAATCTCCATACAATTTTTCTACAATTTATGGTGATTTTTACAATACTGCCTATCATTTCAGAAACGAATTCGGACCAGTCTGTGAATATGAACATTTTCACACAAGTTAAAGACTTCTAAAAGTCATAATAAAAATTATGAATAAACTAGACACATTTTACGAACTCTCAGAGTTTACGGATTCAGTTTTTGACTTCGTATGATTTTTCTATGATATTTTTAAAAACAATGCAGAAAGGTTAAAAAGTAGTTACATAGCTTAAAATATTAACAACACTTTGTAGTATGTTGAGCAAAGTGCATAACAATAAGTTCTAGATATTGAATGTATTTCTTGTTAGTTTATCATCATAAACAGAAATTTAGTCATTCATGATAAGGATTCTTCAATCATTTCGAACACATATAATAAACTACAATAAGCGTAGTTTATGGATTCTACGATAAAACCATACTACATGAAAAAGGTTTTACTCTCAAAACAAATGAGTTTTTCATATACTACTTGATAAACTACAATAGTAATAGTTGATGGATTCATATCACTAATTTATTTTCATAAAAGGTGATTTCACTTCCACCACGGAAGGGGTTTAATACTCAAACTATACGTAAAGTAGTTAACGTAAGTTGTGAGACAATTCTTCCATCGTACTCTTAGAGTACGGGTTCAAATTCATGTAAGTTATAACCAGAGTCTCTTGTAGGGAGAGCGTGATAATTGTGTATAGATCTATATTGGGATTGACACCCCACGCCTCGCTGCTAGCTACAGCGGACTGGTAGGTCTACGGGTGACAAGAGTCATAGGATCTTGACGTCTGAAAAACGTTGTTGCAGGTTATTTCTCGTTATAGTATGGTTATAACGACTCACATAGGGAGTTAAGAATCTTTCAAGTTTACAGGGAAAATTCTACTTTGAAAAGGGGTTTTATCTATTTAAAACTACAAACACGTTATAAGTATAAAACACACTCATACTCTCGGTTTTGGGACTTAGGACTACATGACTTTTATAAGGAAAATATTGGATTTTCTTTGGAAACACATTTCTATTAAAACTACGTTTCATCTAGAATTGTTAGACTTCAGCTATAATTGTTAAGTGTACATGTTAGAGTTATATATGAGTTTAGTCGCAATCGACTTAGAATTGGTGGGCCCGCCTTACTTCCTATTCCTTGTTTGGTTGTGGACCAAGGGCAGACCCATTATATTCGACGGTTTATTTAACTTAAATTTTATATAACTTATATACGATGGGTGATTATAGAAGGAATCTACGGGTCTTTCTAGGGTACATTATCGCATAACATAGGAGCGTTCATTTCACACTTAATAAAGAAAATATTGGATTTTTTGGAATCATACTCTATCGCTTTTACGAGGAAAACGGCTTCTTTCTCAAATAAAAATCTTATGAACTCACCAACTTAATTGTTGACACTTTTTCAAAACTACTTGTATTCTCAGGAAATCAGTGAAACGGGAAATCAACAACATCTTGAGGATGGGACGTTAAATCGTCAAACAGTTCATTTAGTCATCATAATGTAATTGATTTTGAAACATGTAAACATATACTATGGTGTAACCTTTTCAATTATATTTATCATGGTTATATTTACTTTGAGCACTATAATACTCGTTGTTGTGATACTATACATGAAGTCCTCCACCCCCGGACGTTTCCGCCATCCTTGGTTTGGGGGTGTGACATTGACAGTCCCTTGGTGAAGATGTTGGCGTACTGGAGACTGGATGGAACACGGAGAACACGAATAAAACCAGTTGCAACCTTGTCTTGCACAAAATGAAGATCGATCTTGATATGCTTTGTGCGTTGGTGCTGAATATGATAAGAGGACATGTAAACCGCGCTTATGTTAGAACAATAGATAATAGTTGTGTTGGTAACTTGGAAGTGTAGCTCACAAATAAGCTTACGTAGCAAACATGTTTCTGCTACGACATTGGCAACTCCTCGGTATTCGGCTTCTGCATTGGAGCGCGAGATAATATGTTGCCATTGGATCACCAAGATAGAAGGTTGTGACCCAAGAAAACATAATCCCCACTCGTGGATCGACGTGTGGCAGGACACCCACCAATCCGCATCAGAGTCGGCAATAAGGCCTATGGTTGTGGAGGTATGGATTTGTAATGCATAATCAAGAGTGACATTGGCATATCGGAGAACACGTTTCAAGGCACTCAGATGTAGTTTCCTTGGATCATGCATGTAGAGAAATATATGTTGTACTAAGAAGGATAAATCCGGGCAAGTGAAGGTAAGGTACTGTTTGCCCGGTCAAGAAGTTTCAACGCATATTTGCGTTGGGATAAAAACATGCCTTTGTCGTCTCGTGTCATTGAAAATCCAAAAAAATAAGATAAGTCACCTAAGTCCTTCATGGCGAACTTAGTGGCCAGAAGGGAAATGGTGCATTGAAAAGGATCTGTAGAGGAAGTGGTTAGTATAATGTCATCAACATAAAGAAGTAAAACCCAAGTCAAAATCCAGGTCAAAGTCAACTGATTCAGCCGAGCTAACTTAGTGAGTACGCTGGGCGTAATCCTTATGTATGCGGGGCGTACAGCATGGTTGACCAGGGATCAGGGAGCTATGTTGGGTCTAAAATATGGTTTATACTTTGCTTTTCTATGCTTTTGTAGTTTTCAGTCTAGGGCCGAAAACATTATTGGGTTTAGTTGTAGCTTGGACCGAAATCACATGTGATTTCGGTCTAGCTATTGCGTTTTAGGCTTGGGATTTAGTGCATATGTATAAATAGAGAGGGTGGGACGTTTTGGGGCTGCCATTGTAGAGAAAAGCGTGTTATAGAAAGAGAAAGTAAGAGAGAACATTTTGTGTGTGTGAATCTTATGTAACCGGATCATATAGAATATCATTGATACATTGAAGATTCAACTTGTTCTTCTTTTTGTTCTTCTCCATTCTATCTTGCATCATCCACTTGATTGGGATTCCGCACCATCAAGTGGATCGGATTGATACATCAAAGCGATTTGGGGACTTACAGTTGGTATCAGAGCTTGGATTGTATCAATCAATTTGGCAAGATATTGAACTTTTTGGATTTTTTTTCTTGAAGATTTTTGCGTTTTTGATTTTTTTTTTTGAAGAAATATTGGGTGTTAGTTCTTTGTGTTCTTCATAATTTTGAGTTTTAGATCGAGTTTTGCACTAAAAAAGTTGAAAAATCTATTTTTTTGACATATTTTGCGAGATCCATGCGGCCATTCTCGCACTCGGGGTAGGTTTTCCCGAGGTGTTTGCGGTCAGAAGCCAGTTTACGGCAGAAAGAGAAGGTTCTCGGTGGCGCGTCTCAGAGGTTCTCGGCCGAAATCGGATTGCGGTCTGCAAGCGTTTGCAGTGGAGCGGGGTGCGAGGTTTGTGGTGGAGCGCTTCAGACGTTTTCGGTGCGCAGCCTCGCAGGTTTTCGATGCACGTGTTTGGTCTTCGTTTGCGGTCAGCAGACCTCTTGGTGCGAATCTTCTCGATAAGGATCAAGAAGCCTTGCATTTTCGGCCAAAAACTCACTTTTTCGAATTTTGAAGTCCCGTTTTCGGCATAAAGCTTTGACTTTCGATTTTTGACTTTCTAGTTTGACTTTTGACCTTAAAAGTTGACTTTGACTTTCAAGTTTGACCTTTGACTTTAAACTTTGACTTTCTCGTTTAACTTTTCAATTTTCACTTTTTCGGTTTAACTTCTTAAGTTTGACTTTTCGGTTTGACTTTCAAGTTTGACTTTTTAAGTTTGACTTTCAACTTTGACTTTAGAGGTTTCAAGTCAAAGGGCATTTTTGGTAAACAATGAGTTCCTCAATCACCGAGGGTAATGAAACTTCATGTTCTCAATCTTGTGAAGCTACAATTAAGTTTCTTCGTGATCAAATCGATATATTAAAAAGAGAAAATGAGGACCTTAAATATGAAGGATATACACTTAGGAAGGCCCAAAAACCCTTAAAAGAACAATCAGACACCAAAATCAAGGACTTTAGAAAACTTCAAGAAGAATATAGCAACAAATGTGAGAATTATGACTATGTTAAGAGATAGCTTGCTAGCTTAACTGCCGAACTTAATGCATTAAAAGCTAAATATAAAGATGTTGAATTTAACTTTAAGAAATTTGATGTGTCAAGTGAGGTAGTTGCGTCCATGATAGAAAAACAATTAAAATTTAAAGATAATCAAAATAAGGGTCTAGGGTATCATAGTGTTCCACCTCCTTTCAATGACAACTATAACCCACCCCTTGAAACCAATGAGGAAGAAATACCTGCTCAGTATGGACAACCCCCTGTACCAGCTTCAGTTAAGACTGAACAATCTAGCCCAACTGAGAGTGTTGAGGTGAAGGATTCTAATGATTCTACTTCATGTGCAGGTAAAGTAGTGGAAGATGAGGACAAGGAGAACATAATTAATTCTATTTCTGTTAACTCTAGTAACTGTCAAACCAATGACACCTTGAATTCTGAATTTGTTGCTTCTAATCAACCTGCTGTTCGTAAATACATGCCACCAAAACAAGCGAAACAGACTGCTTGTTGCAAGTGTGCATGTGGGAACAATCAGAGACAAGGCAAGCACACGCCACCAGGGGCAAGAAGAAACAACTCCTATGTGAAGAAACATACATGTTTTCACTGTGGAACACCTGGACACATTGCCAGAAATTGTCCAAATCGTGCATATGTTCCCTACTATGCACAAGGATGGCAGAACGCGCTAAGAGGAAAATTTTTCAAAAGAAACCCTTCGAGGCTACGTTCAAACAATGGTGACTGGAACGCAAAAAAGGCCAAGAATCCAACTCCCAAGAACAAGAAGGGAATGTCAGCCAAGAAGCCAAATTCAAGAGATGGTCCAGTTAGACCAAGACCGGTTAGGTCAAAGTCATCTCAACGATCAGCTTCAAGTTCCAAAGCAAGCGATAAGGCACCCAACCGATCGAACAAGAAATGGGTTAAACCCGACTACAGATGGGTACCAAAGGTTCATACTCCCAAATCTTCAAATAATTCTAACATTTCTTCATCTTTTGTTTGTGATAAGTAGGATATGTCATAGGAGAGAGTACCTTGCAAAGATGACAAAGGTCAACCCAGTTTCAAAATGGACTGGGTTCCAAAGACCAACTAATTCTGCACTCTATGCTGGAGCAGCTATGGAGGCATATCATCAGACTTCGATTTGTTGATAGTGGTTGTTCCTGGCACATGATAGGAGACATCTCTCAAGTGTACAACACTTAGAACTTTGTTTGAGAGTATGTGTCCTTTGCGGGAAAGGAAGAAAGAAAAGGATCACAAATGAGGCTTCTACTTAGCGATGTGAAGAATTTTTGGATCTGTTCCGAGAATCGAGATTGAACTATGCGTGTTGTTCTCAAATCATCTGGTTGTAACCTCCATTGCTGACTTACGATTTGAGTTTTCTTCCCGATATACCTGAGTTTTTCTTACAATGATTTGTTTCAAAGATAATTTCTTAAATTTGCACATTTATCTTTTTTTTTCTTTCTTCCCCCATGCCCAAATAAAGGGGGAGAAATCAAAATACAAAAAAAAATTAGTAAAAAAAAATCAAAAAAATATGTTATTATAGTTTTTCTTTTGTAGGTATTATTTGGGAAGTGATATGAAGTTTAGTGCTAAAGGGCAATATGAAATTTGTGTATGCACTGAAGCTTAATTGTCTAGACTCTGTGTTCAATGTGCTAGTAGGCACGAAGGATTCAATGGACAAGACATGGATTGACAATGAGGACTTGACAATGTGGACCTGATAGTTTTATTTGGACTTAAAATACGACGCTCGGGTAGATTGAGCATTGAGATAAACATGAGAACCTGCGGGATACATTAAAGTCATATCTATCTAGAATTTTGGCTCAACCTTTCCTCGATGTATGGACTCATGTCCTTAATTCCGGTACTGATAGGGCGACTGGGGGGTTCTGATAAAGTAGGTCTGTAGGAAATTATTTTATTTCTTTCTATCAGTCAGTCATATGTTGCCTCCTCTGCGCGATTGGAACATATCTGACCTGGAATGCAACATATGCAACTCTATCTCTATGCATCTTCTTATCTATGCAATTCTTTCTATCTGTTAGCAATATGTTGTCCCCTCTGCGTGATCGGAAGATCCGACCTGAGACACAGCATATGCATCCTACTTTCTCTCTAATCCTCTATCTATGTTAGTCATATGTTGTTCCCTCTGCGTGATTGGAAGACATCCGACCTGCGATAGAACATATGCACTTCTATATCTGACTTCTCTATTAATGATTGAATACTCACCTAAAGTAAAGATTTCTTTGGAAGTTCTTGATTATCGGGGTATGTCAGGAAGTGGGAAACACGTTCTAGTACATCTAAAATTGAACCATTTAAAAGGTTGCCTGTAGATCTTACTGCTAAATTTAAGTAGACAACAATATCGTTGGTCGTCGTCAGCTAAATGGTCCATTTCGGAATATAGGTGAAATGTCTTGTCACTTATAATCTGTCCAACTAACAAATATCCTTTGTGTTTAAGTGGATCACAATACCGGTAATTGACCAGATCTAAACATGCAGGTGTGTGCTGATAAACGATATTGAACTGCTTGACAACTTTGATCCCAAAATTCTTTGTTTTTGTTAAATTTGTTCATAGTTTTCCTATATGCACAAATTTAGGGGGAGAATTAAAAAATTAAAAATCAAACAAAAATCAAAAAATTAAAAAAATACAAAAATATTTTTATTTCTTTTTCCGAAAAATAAAAAATCCAAAAATATTTTTTCTTTAGTTTTGAGTGTATTTTATTTTTGTTTTTATCTCAAATTTTTCTTGGTCTTGAAAAGCGAATTCAAAAATCAGAGAAGTCAAAGGAAGAAGAGACTCAAGGAGACTGTATCGGAACTTTCTGAGCCAAGGTTACATCCTTGAACAACTGTGGTGAGAAGGGTTTTTCATAACTGTGTGATCCATAGACTTTTTAGTCATTTTTTACTTTTCAAGAAGGAACAGTGATCATTGAAGAATTCTCACTCGAAGGAATAAGGAATGAAGATTATTTTTCAACAGTTAATCTTTCAACCCCAGAAGCAAGGTGAAGCTGTATTTGAAGATTATGTGACAGATTGCATTGAAGCCTCCTTAATCAATTTGCTGCTATATATGAACCTGCTGAAGTATTCCATAAGAATCGGTCTCTCTGTTATTCCCTCTGAAGATTCTCAAGCTGAAAGTGCTGATTTTTGAGAATCCTTACAAGAAGCCTCCACACCCAACGTGCGTTCAAAGTCAAATTCTTGAAGAAAATCCCAACTGTTCAAGATGAAGTCATTCATATAGAAGTGTTGGGTCTAAAATTATTGTTTATACTTTACTTTTCTAGGAAAATGTAATTTTTTGTCTTGGATCGTAAACAGCTTGGTGTTTACGGCCGTATACGTGTTTACGGCTGTGTTTACGGTCGTAAACAGGTTTACGGCCGTAAACCTGTTCACGACCGTAAACACAGCCGTAAACACGTATACGGCCGTAAACACCAAGCTGTTTACGGTCCAAGACACAAAATTACATTTTCCTAGAAAAGTAAAGTATAAACCATAATTTTAGACCCAACAATCTCCCCCTTGGTTTATAGCTTTATTTTCTAACTGACCCAACAAACTCCCCCTAAAAAGCAGCTGACTTTTCTTTTCAATCTTCATCGGGAGCTTGGCTTCGGCATTAATCTTCAATTTTTTTCACAGCATCAAGATGAACATATGAATCTTCTGACTTCATCTTGAGCAGTTGGGCTTTTCTTCAGAATTTGGATTTGAACGCACGGTGGGTGAGGAGGCTTCTTGAAAGGATTCTTGAAAGATAGCGCTTTCAGCTTGAGAATCTTCAGAAAGAATATCAGAGAGAACTAATCTTCTGGATCACTTCAGCAGGTACAAGATAGCAGCAAATTGAATGAGGAGGCTTCAATGCAAACTGTCACATAATCTTCAATTACAGCTTGACCTTGCTTCTGGGGTTGAAGGATTGAATGTTGAAAGAATAATCTTCATTTCTTGCTCCTTCGAATGAGAATTCTTCGATGCTCACGGATGAAGCCTTGGCTCTGAAATCTCGATACAGAATCCATGAGTCTCATCTACAACTGAATTCACTTTTCAAGACAAAACAAAACTAAAAGAAAACTTAGCACACAATATTTTTGGATTTTTCATATTTTCTGAAAAAGAAATAAAACAGAAATAACACTATTTTTGGATTTTTAATTTTCTGATTTTTGTTTGGTTTTTAAAATTTTTAATTCTCCCCTGATATTTAAATTAGAAGAAAACTATAAACAAATTTAACAAAAATAAAAACGATATCTAACTTTAAGAGTGATTTGGGATCAAAGTTTTTAGACAACCTTTATCCGTTTATCAGTACCTCTCCCTTCATGAATAGATCTGGTCAATCGCTAGTATTGTGGTCCACTTAAACACGAGAGATTGTGACAAAATTAGGACACACTATAAGTGACAAGACAATGTGATCCTAAGTTCCTAGATAATATTCCTTAAGGACCATTCAGCTGACGACGACCAAAGATATTGTTGTCCACCTAAATTGAGCAGCGAGATCTACATACAACCTAGTGATTGTTCAATTTTAAATGTACTAGAACATGTTTCCCACTTCCTGACATACCCCAATAATCAGGAACTTCCAAAGTACTCCTTACTTTAGGTGAGCAGACAATTATTATAAGAGAAGTCAGATTTAGAATGCATATGCTATCCACCCAGGTCGGATCTCTTCCAATCTCTTAGAGGGTGAAACATATGACTAACCAGATATAGAGGGATTGAGAAGTAGAATGGTGCATATGCTGTGTACCAGGTCGGATGTATTTCAATCACGCAAAGGAGACATCATATGACTAACAGACATGAAGAATTGCATAGATAGAAGATGCAGAGAAATAGAATTGCATATGTTGTAGTCCAGGTCGGATGTATTTAAATCACGCAGAGGAGGTAACATATGACTGACAGTAAGAAAGAAAGAAAATAACTTTCTACAGACCTAATTTATCGGAATTCCCCAGTGGCCCCGTCCATATCGGAATTAAGGAAAAAGTCCGCACATCGAGGAATAGTTAAACCACTGTTCTAGATACGGATTACTTTAATGTGACCGGTGGATTATCATGTATATCTCCCTGCTCAACCTATCTAAGCGTCGTATTGTCAGGCTAAATGGATCTATCTAGGTCAAGATTTTTCAAGTCTCTAGATTCCTTAAGTTCATTAATGCCTAGTCAACTCCATTTTAATCTCTCGTGCCTACCAGCGCATCGAACACAGAGCCTAGAAAATTCTGTTCAGTCCCTTACACAGATTCAGATTGCCTGTTATCACATGATTATATCACTTCCCATCACATCACCTGCAAGCACATTCCATAACCAACATATTTTTGGATTTTCTGATTTTCTAATTTTTTTGTTTTGTTTTTATTTCTCCCCCTAAATTTCTGCATAAGAGAGAAACGAATGCAAATTCGCAAATTTAAACTATCCTAAAACAAAAATTTGTCATTGAAGCGAACCAGCTTAAGAAAAACTCTGGAGTATAGAGAAGAAAACTCAAACCGTAAGTCACCGACTGAATTTGCATCCAGAAGGTCTGAGAACAGCACGCGTAATCTCAGAACAGATCCGAAAATTCTTCATGTCATTAAGCACAAACCCCATGAGTGATCCCTTCATTTCTTCCCTTCCCGCAAAGGACACATACTCTCAAACAATGTTCTGAGTGTTGTACAGTTGAGAGATGCCTCTTATCATGTGCTTGGAACAGCCACTACCAACAAACCGAAGTCTGCTGATATGCCTCCATAGCTGCTCCGACACAGAGCGGGATCAGTTGATCTTTGGAACCCAGTCCATTTTGAAACTGGGTTGACCTTTGTCGTCTTTGCAAGGAACTCTCTCCCATGACATGTCCTGTTTATCACAAACAGAATATGTAGAAATATTAGAGTCATTGGGTGATTTGGAAGATTGAACCTTTGGTACCCATCTGTAGTTGGGTTTAACCCATTTCTTTTTCTATCCGATGGGTGCCTCGGTACTTGCTTTTGAGCTTGATGTCGGCCGTTGAGATGGCTTTGACCTAACCGGTCTTAGCTTCACTGGAGCATCTCTTGGATTTGGTTTCTTGTCCGACTTTCCCTTCTTGTCCTTGGGATTTTGATTTTTTGCCTTTTACGCGTTCCAGTCGTCATTGTCTGAACGTGACCTTGAGGGGTTTCTTTTGAAAAATCTCCCTCTTGGTGAGTTTTGCCACTCTTGTGCATAGTAGGGAACATATGCTCGATTAGGAGAATTTCTGGCAATGTGTCCAGGTGTTCCACAGTGAAAGCAAGTCTGCTTCTTCACGTAGGAGTTGTTTCTTCCTGCCCCTGGTGGCGTATCCATGCCTCGTCTCTTATTGTTCCCACAAGCACAGTTGCAGCAAGCTGGCTGTTTCACTGGAATTGGCGGCCTGTACTTCTCAACAGCAGGTTGATCAGAAGCAACTGAGTTCGAAGCAACAGATTCAAAGTTCAAGGAGACATTGGTTTGTTCAACAGTTTTCTCCTTGTTCTCATCTTCTTCTACTTTGCCTGCACATGAAGTAGAAGCATTAGAGTCGTTCAGCTCAACACTTTTTGGCACATCCACTGTAGAATTGTCAAAGATATCATCAGATATATCGAAAAAATTTAAGTCATCAGACTTTGAAACAATCTTCTTATCAAACACACTCTCTTTAGAAGCTTGCTTGCAATGACTTAGAGGTTGATCTGCATAGGAAGTAGAAACATTAGTATTTTCAACATTAATACTACCTCCTGACACAAATCCATATTTAAGATGTGGCTCTCTGTCCATTTCCTCTTTTGTCAAAGGAATATTTGTATAAGTATGATTAAAAGGAGGAGGCACTTTGTCATATCCTAAACCCTTTGACTGATTATTTTTCAATTGTAGATTAGTTTCTATCATAGATGCAACTACTTCACTTGCCACATCAAATTTTCTAAAAGTAAAATCTGCATTTTCAAATTTGTTTTTCAATGTGTCAAGCTCAGCAGTTACCTCAGTAAGTTGTTCAGTTACATATCTATAATGTGTACTCTTAATACTATACTCTTCCTGAAGTTTTCTAAAGTCTTTGGTTTTAGATTCTAATTCAGCCTTTAGGGGTTTCTGTCCTTTCCTAAGTTGATACATTTCGTATTTTAGGTCCTCGTTCTCTCTACGAAGTAATTCATAATGTTCACGAAAATTCTCCAAGGAAAGTTCATTGACATTGATGTTTGAAGAACTCATTGTTTATCAAAAATGCCCTTTGACTAAAAACTCAAAAGTCAACCTTAAAAGTCAAACTTGAAAACTCAAACTTAAAAGTCAAACCGAAAAGCTAAATTTGAAAAATTAAAAGTTAAACAAAAAAGTCAAAGTTTAAAGTCAAAGGTCAAACTTGGAAGTCAAAGTCAAATTTTAAGTAAAAAGTCAAAATTAAAAGTTAAAAATTAAAAGCTAAAATTTTTGGTTGAAAATGTAATTTAAAAATAAAGAAATTTGAATTTTTGGGTTAAAATTGTCAAAATGCGAAATAAGGAGCCCAGAAAAGAGTCTTTATGAATTAAATCGCGAAGGTTTAATTCGTGTCACAGGTTGGTTCATCTGGTAAGGCGGAGGGGAAAGGAGGCGGATGATCCGGGTTCGATTCTTGGCAAATGCAAAAACGCTTCCCCCTTTTTTTAATAAGACGTTGTGCTAGGATGCGAACTTCGGACTCTATGCGACGACGAGATGCGAGGCTGACCACGAATCCGAGGCGAGGACCGCAAACCCTGACCGTACACGTGCGATGCTGCTGAGCCGTAAACTCCGAGCCGTACACGTGCGATGCTGACCGTAAACTCTGACCGTACACGTGCAATGCTGACCGTAAACCTCGGACCGTAAACTCCGAGGGCCGTAATCTCGGACCGTAAACTCCGAAGCCGTAAAATCCAGCCGCAAACTTCAGAAACCCTAGCTGCTGACCGTACACGCCGCCACCCCCTCGCTGGTTACGACCAAAAAGTACGTTTTTCACCCTTTTTGCTCCAAAACTCGATCAAAAACACGAAGAACAAAACCCCCTTATTTTGTCAAGATCTATCCAAAAACACAAAAATCCTTCAAAAATACGATCAAATAAGCTCCATATCTATGACTGATACAATCCAAGCTCTGATACCAATTGTAAGTCCCCATTCTTCTATTGATCTGACATCATCCGTTTGATTGGGATTCCTCACCATCAAACGGATCTGATTGATACACCAGCATATTGGGGACTTACAAGAAGATTCATATGTTCATCTTGAAGTTGTGAAGAAATCGAAGATAAACGTTGAAGCCAAGAACAAATTGAAGATTGAAAAGAAAAGCAAGCTACAAACCTAGGGGGAGTTTGTTAGGTCAAAAGAAAAGAAAGATATAAACCAAGGGGGAGATTGTTGGGTCTAAAATATGGTTTTTATTTTGCTTTTCGAGGCTTTTGTAGTTTTTCGGTCTAGGGCCGAAAACACTATTGGGTTTAGTTGTAGCTTGGACATCATGTGATTTCGGTCTAGCTATTGGGTTTTGGGCTTGGGATTTAGTCGATATGTATAAATAGGGTGGAAGAGGTGTGTTTTAGGAGTCTAGAACAAGGAGGGGACGTTTTCGGTTATAGAAAGGAACTATCATTGTCATACTTGGTCTTCTAGAGAGAGAAAGTAAGAGAGAACATTTGTGTATGTGTGAATCTTGTGTATTGTTCATCAATCAATTCATTGATACATTGAAGATTCAACTTGTTGTTCTTCTTCTTCTTCTCCATTCGATCTTGCATTATACACTTGATTGGGATTCCGCACCATCAAGTGGATCAGATTGATACGTCAAGCTAATTTGGGGACTTACAAGCTGACCATGTATGCGCAATGTACTCCCAAGTACGCCCAATATATGTGGCTGCTCTCCACTTAAGCCATTAAGTGCTTATTCGTTAAGAATTTATGTCCAAAATCTAGATCTAGTCTCAAAAAGATGTCCTTGACCTTAAAGTTTCCAACTTTATGGTTAAGCATGGCTAGTAAGACCTTAGCTCCAAAAACCCTAACTTTTTAACCCATTAAGATACTCTAGCACATGCATGCGGAGAAACTAATGACCAACAACACATTATTATGACCTAACACCCTTTAAAACCTCTGAAAGAACAACTCAAACGTCTTGGAGTCCCTCCTACTCACAAGGATCAAGTTTGGGACAAAAAGGTGACAACTTTGGGCTAGAACTAGATTCATAAGAAACATACACCAAGATTGAAGCTTTTTACCTCCACAAGATGCACAATGAAGAGAAAATGTTGGATCCAAAGCCTTGAGTGAAACACCACAACCTCAAGGTTCTTCCTTCTACTCCAAGGCTCCAAAACGACACCAAAAAGGCATCTTCAAGCTTCAGAATGCACTCGCACACTTTAGGGTTTCGAAATGAGGAAGGGGTTTGAAGTTAAGAGGGAGCATGAGTCCATAAAGGTGCTTAAATATGGTCCAAACCCTAAAATTTAGGGTTTTCACCCTGGCTGCGTACACCCTGTATACTAGCGTACGCTTAGCGTACTAGAACAGAACCTAGTACCCCCAGCGTGCCAAGGTGTACGCCCAACGTACTATGATGCGCCCGAATTTTACAAAAACGCCATCAGGGACTATTTTTGCAAACAAAACACAACCCAAGGGTTAAAAGCGAATACCTGATAATTAGATGTTTCATGTAGTTAGTAGTCCCTTGGTGAAGATGTCGGCGTACTGGAGACTGGATGGAACATGGAAAAGACGAACAGAGCTGGTTGTAACCTTATCTTGCATAAAATGAAGATCGATCTTGATATGCTTTGTGCGTTGATGCTGAATAGGATTAGAGGATATGTAAATCGTGTTTATGTTAGCACAATAGATAATAGTTGCTTTGGTAACTTGGGAGTGTAGCTTGCGAAGAAGGTTACATAGCCAACATGTTTCTGCTACAACATTGGAAACTCCTCGGTATTCGGCTTATGCACTAGAGCACGAGATAGTCTGTTTCCGTTGGATGACCAGGACAAAAGGTTGTCACCCAAGAAAACATAATGTCCACCGGTGGATCAACGTGTGGATTGACACCCCACAATCCGCATATGAGTAGGCAATAAGGCCGGTGGTTGTGGAGGGATGGATCTGTAATCCATAATCAAGAGTGTCGATGGCATATCGTAGCACACTCTTTAAGGCGTTCAGATGCGGTTCCCTTGGATAATGCATGTAGATACATATATGTTGTACTGTGAAGGATAAATTCGGGCGAGTGAAGGTAGGGTACTGTAAGCCACCAACTAAACTGCAGTATAAGGTAGTACCGGAGACAGGGGTGTCATCACAGTCTAGTTTGGATAGGGTATCATCTGGTGTTCTATAGGGGTTACAATTTGACATGTTTTCCCGATCGAGGAGTTTCAACGCGTATTTGTGTTGGGATAAAAACATGCCTTTGTCGTCTTGTGTCACTGAAAAGCCTAAAAAATAAGATAAGTCACCTAAGTCCTTAATGGCGAACTCAGTGGGCAGAAGGGAAATGGTGCGTTGAAGAAGCTATGCAGAGGAAGTAGTTAGTATAATGTCATCAACATAAAGAAGTAAATAAGTTGCCTCTGTACCCATGCGAAAAATAAATAAAGATGAGGCACAGTGACTGTGAGTGAAGCTCATCTGACTGATACATGCTGCAAAGAGGTGAAACCAAGCCCGAGGATCTTGTTTCAGCCCATAAAGTGACTTTTACAAATGGCAGACATAATATGGGTGAGTCGGATCTATAACTCCCAAAGGCTTATGCATGTAGATTGTTTCATTAAGTTGTCCATGCAAGAAGGCATTCTTGACGTTTAAATGATGAATGGGCCACTTATGAGAAAGCGCAAGGCTATGGAAAGTTTGGATAGTATCCGATTTGACTACTGAGTTGAAGGTCTCATCACAATCAATACCGGCTCGTTGGCTTTTTCCATTTGCAACTAGTCAAGCCCTATAGCGCTCAAGTGAACCATCCAATTTCTATTTTTTTACGATACAACCACATGGAGTGCACAATATTGGCCTCAGGAGGCCTCGGAACCAGGACCCATGTTCTATTGGCAATAAGAGCATTAAACTCATCCTTCATGGCAATGGTATAGTTTGGGTCTTGAAAGAATTGGATATGGGACCAAGGAATAGGAGACTCGGTAGAGGTGTGAAGATTAAGACGATGTACGGGTTTCTTGATACCAAAGCGACCCCTGGTGACCATAAAATGGGTGGGTGGTGGGTTTGTTGAAGGTTCGAGAGGAGGTGTGGGGAAGACGAGAGGGGAAGGAGGACTATAGGTGGTGTTGGAGGGACCGAGAGGTGATAGAGGAGGGGTGGTGACATCATGAGTGACAGGTGTGGAGGAAGTAAGAAAGTCACAAGATATGGGTGATTGGGCAAGAGAGTTATCAAGGAAAGAGTAGGATGGAGGTTGATTTGGTGTCATGGAGCGAAAGGGGAAGGAGAGCTTGTCAAAAATGACATGGCGGGAGATGATAATTTTACGAGTGGCAAGATCGAAACAACGGTAACCACAATGATTGGATGGGTATCCAAAAAAGATACAAGGAGTGGATCTAGAGGCTAATTTTTGTGGTATGGGAATGTTAGGATAGCAAAGACATCCAAAGACTCGAAGATGAGTGTATGATGGTGGTTTTTGAAAGAGCTTAGTGTATGGGATTTCATATTTAATGGAAATGGAGGGAGTTAGGTTTAATAGGTGAATCGCCATATGAATCGCTTCAACCCAAAAATTCGGTGGGAGGTGAGCATGGAAGAGAAGGGTGCGTATGATGTTATTGATTGTACGGATCATATGTTCAGATTTTCTATTTTGTTGGGAAGTACAAGGGCACGAGAAACGGAAGGTGATTCTGTGTAGGTCAAAAAATTGGTGGAATTTTTTGTTGTCGAATTCACCACCATGGTCACACTGGAAAAATTTAATTTTAGTATTATATTGGTTTTTGGCAAAAGGTCTAAAGTGAAGGAACTTGGAGAAGACATCAGATTTATTACGGAGAGGGTAAACCCAAACAAAATGGGTGAAGTGATCTAGAAAAACAATATAGTATTTTATGCCACTAATGATCACAGCCGGAGATTCCCACAAATCAGAGTGAACTATATCAAATAAACTAGAAACGATGGTGCTTGAACTAGAAAAAGGTAAACGAACATGTTTGCCAAGTTGACAAGCTTGGCAACTAATAGTGTTTGGAGCTTTATACAATCAATAAAATGACTAGAAATTAAACGATTAAAAACATGGGCGAAAGGGTGACCAAGACACTGGTGCCACAAGGATGTCTTGCCGGATAGGAGAGCAACAGGAGTCTAAGGAGGAACTAGGTAGAGGTCACCGGAGCTGTCACATCTAAGCGGAAGCTGAAGAGTTTGAAGGTCCTTCATAGAAAAACCAAAATGATCAAATTCTTCAGCTTCTTTTAACAAATTAGGTGTAACTAAAATGTTTTTAAGATGTAATATTAGGTGTAACTAAAATGTTTTTAAGATGTAAATGACGGTGGGTAGAGGGAAATGTTGTTTGACCAGTGTGTTTAACATAAATGGGTGAACCATCAATACATGTGTTATATTACTTTTAGTGCTAAGAGATTAGACTTTACCTTTGTCCGAGGCGAGATGAGAGGTGACACATGCATCTATATACCAGTTGGAATTTGAGCCATCATTGAGGCGTATTGCATGAAGAGCCTGTGTAATGTATGTAGGTTGGTTCGGGGTCAATGGTGGGAACCATTGTGCTAGAGGAATAAGTGTAGGCGAAGGAGAGGCAGCATAGAAAGTTGTTGCTGGCTGCTGTTGTGAAAAATCAGCACCTGAGGGGTGAGTAGGAGCAATGCCGAAGATTCTGTGACATCCCCATTTTCACGGCCAGAAAAGCCCGATTTTGTTTATGCTTTATAAAAATTAGAGTACTTCTTTTAACAAAAATGTTGCGGAATTTGTTCCCAGAAAACATGATAAATAGTTTATCAAAGCATTTCCGACGAAATGTATTATTATTCATTTTCAAAACATTGGGATGTCATTGTCAATACAGAAACATAAGCATAAACAGAACTTACATTATTTACACTAGTGATCTACATCTCTTTTAAATCTCTCAGTGTAAAGTAGCTTCGTATCGACACCTGTGATACAAATAAGCTTGAGTGGGTCAGGTTGGGAAACATGGTGAGTACATAGGGTTTTCAACCCACAATAATATAATTATTATGTTTAAACATCAAGCAATCAACCCAATTACCCATTCCCATTATCTTCCTTACTCTCAAGGGTCTACCATAAGAGTCATCTATTCGTTCATTCCGAAGTCCCTTTCCTCTTAGGGTTATAAGACAGGCACTAAGTCCATAGCTGCCAATGCTCGTTCGTAAAGCACTAAATCCATAGCTGCTAAAGTTCATTCATCGGATACTAAATCCATAGCTACCAGTGTTCATCTAATAGGTACTAAGTCCATAGATACCAACGTTTATTAGGTACTAAGTCCATAGCTACCAACATTTATCCATCAGGTACTAAGTCCATAGCTACCAACATTTATCTATCAGGTACTAAGTCCATAACTTCCGATATTATTTAGGCACTACGACTATAGCTGCCAATGTTCATTCACATCATCTTTCATCCCTCATCATTCATCTACCCATGTTTCACCCAACATATTTGTAGATATAAAATACATATACAGTTTAAATCATATAAAACTTGTATAAAATCGTTCATCCAACATAGATAGCAAGTATACAGATAATATGCACACATATCACGTAGTTTATATAAAATACTTCATATCTATGTGTAAGATGAAAGGGACTATGCACTCACCTGATTAGGTGGTGACTTGGCACTTGAACAGCACTTCGTTATCTCAAAACAATTTTTCCTCGACCAAAACCTAGTATAAACACCACTAGGGTTTAGTTTAACGTTAACCGCGACTAATTAATAGTCTAGCTATTATTATTATTATATAGGTGTTAAATAACACTCAATATAACTCATAATAATAGCCCAAATAATTATTTTAAGGACCCAATAACATTACTATAATTATTTAAAAGTTATATTAAAAATTGCGTAGGCGTAGCTCACTTACAGCGAATTTTAATGAAAACCGGGCTTTGCTCGGAGCAGCGTTTCAGAACCGAAAGACCCTTTTTCTCGGGACTCCGGGAGCCTCGGGGCTTCCTTTAGGGGCTAGGGATTTTTCCTCGGGCTTAGGGGTGGTTTGGGGAGCTAGAGAGAGAAAGAAACTAGAGAGAGAATGAGAATTGGTGTGAAAAATCCGGAAACCCTCGTCCCCCCTTCTATAGCCTGCGAGGCCTCGGACTACGCTGGGCGTAATCCTTGCCTACGCGGCGCGTATCTTCGGATGATGCTGCTAGCGAGCGTCCAACTGTCTTGCACTCGGAACGGATAAGAGCCGGAGTATGCGGGTCGTACCCAACTTCGGACGCGGGGCGTAATGGCGAGGCGACGTGTCCGAATCCGAAGACCAGACCGTGATCAGCAAGCGACGACCCTGATTGAGCCACGTCATCACCCCCTTCGCAGTTTCGTATTTTTCTTTCCCAACTTCTAAAAATCATAACTTTCGCATACGAGCTCCGTTTTCGACGTTCTTTATATCCAAGCGTAGGCGGGAACGTACTTTACAACTTTCGTTTAGACTCCGTCGGCTAATTTTGACTTTATTTTAAAAGTTATATTTTTAACAGGCCGGGACAGGATTGGTCCGTTAAAAATTCATAACTTCTTCATACGACGTCCGTTTTCATCTGTCTTTTTATCGTTATGCTACTATTAATGAGATCTTCGATTCTTGTTTAGGTTGTGTCGGCTAAAAACCGCTCGATCTAATATTCGAACTTCGGGTTGTACACTGCTAAGCCGAAACTTCGAAAAATCATAACTTCCTCATACGAAGTCAGATTTGGGCGTTCTTTTTATGGACACTCTCGGTTTAACGTTTTCTACGACTTTTGTTTAGATTGCTAAGGCTAAAAGTCGCTCTATCGTAAATTCACTATTTACGCTTCCCGATATTGTGTCAGTTCCGTTGCGAAACTTCGACGGGTCATAACTTCTTCCTTATAACCCGGATTTCGGCGTTCTTTATATGTACGGAAACCTTGAGACATATTCTACAACTTGGCTAAGATTATTTATTCTAAATAATCTTTTGTCGAAAAGTCATTTTCGACCCCTATTATCTCTAGATTGACTAGCCCGGATCTACGGGTGTTACAATTATCTCCCCCTTAGGATGATTACGTCCCGGAATCATCAACGAAACAGGGCTCACGTGATGACTCCATACGTTATCTCTTCATCCTAAGTAATAACCGTAACTTTGATGTTTCTTCGAACGAGTATCTAACTCTAAGACTTCTTGGCTGCAGGCGGTGCCCGATATTGGACCCGCTCTCTATCTCATGTTAGACTTCCAATCATGATCTTTACGTCACGATCTTGATCTTTATTGGAGACTCCTTCTTTAACAAACTTGAGATAATTTTCTTCCTTCGATTATCATAATAGACCGATGGGTCATGTTCTAATAACCTCTCATCATATGATGCATTGCTTGGACTCAGGTCTTTTAGAGTCAAATTCCAGAACAGACTATACCTTCCTTCATGTTCTTATATGATTTAATCACATCCTAGTACGTAGTACTTCTAACTACAAGTTTCTTACTTTAACAACTATCACAATCGCTTTGACTATCTTCAATCTTCTGGCTTAAGTCGGATGCTACATCAAACATGGTTCTCTGAACCACATAACATACTCAGCGTAGTCGGACTCAATTTGATATGACCACTAGGGTCGGAATAACAATCATTTTCTTAGTCATTACCAAAAAGATGGTAACGACATACTTGAATAAAACGAAATGAATTGCTAGCTCCTTGGTAACCTTGTGACTTTCCCTGATCCAAGCGTGAGTCCTGTGCTTCCGGTAGTATATGCATCTACTACCTTTCACACCTACTCATACTCGTCCCAAGTATTGTCTCGCAGTCCTCAAGTCATCAAGAAAATCACATAACATTTTAACGCATCAGATAACAAAACGAAGGCTTTATTATTTCTTGAAACTATTCATAGGTGTTCAAGTTCACCCTAGTCTATGCCTCTAATAGGCTACATCGTATGATTCTATCCCCTTGGCTACTTCATAACTCGATCTTCGGGTATGAATTCCTTATCCTTGATTCCTCGCGTTATTGTCTGCTTCGACGAGGATCATGTGGAATGCCCTTGGCTTTGGCGGTGCTTCTGGCCTTACTGCTTCGTTTTTCTTTGGGCAATTTCTAGACAGTTGCCTCTTGACTCCACATCCGTAGCATACATTATCATTGTGTGTACAATCGTTGGAATAGTGACCAGCCCTTCCACACTTGTAACAAGTCACTCCTTCATTGCATTTCCCACAATGCTTCTTCTTGCATTTATCACACCATCTTGCTTCACCTCTTTCTCCTCCCCCAAGCTTTGAGAATTTGCTCTCCTTGCTGGACCTTGAAGATCCTTCAAACTTCCGCTTTTCTCCTGCCTTATCTTTTTCTAGACCTTTTTCTCTTATTTGGGTCTCTACGTTCTTAGCTGCTCTAACGGTTGTTTTCAAAGTAGTTGCCATTTTGACCATTGGGCCAACGTCTGTGGGCAGTCCGTTAGCAAACCTATCAATCTTGGAGAGTTCAGTAGGAACCAAGTAGGTAAATAGCTTTATCCTCTTGGTGAATGCGGTGGCATACTCATCAACACTCATCATCCTTTCTTCAGGTTCTGAAACTCGTTGTTTAGGTCTATCAGATCTATCTCTGAGCAGTACTGCATTTTCAACTGTTCCACGAATGCTTCCCAAGACATTCGCATGGCTTCTCCTCGTGGCATTGTATCTGCCAACAACTTCCACCAACTTAGCACTCCAGTCTTTAGTTGTCTGACTGCAAAGACGGTCTTTTGCTTGTCGCTACAGTCACAACTCTCGAACACCATCTCCATTTCGGAGATCCAGTCCATAATCTCAACCGGCTTCGGGCTTCCAGAAAGGCTTAGTGGCTTGGCACCCAAGGAATTCTTATACATCCGCCTATCCTTGTCGTTTCCCCTCTCCGGGTCATTCCTTCGTTCTCCTTGAGTCCCAGCTTGACTCACATGGCGGCTATAGTTCCCTTCCTCCGATTGCTCGGGACTCAGCTCGGGTTGCTCAACGGGCACGGTAGGTTCGTCCCTATTCAACATCTGTCTCATTTCTTCCCTTTGTTCCGCTAACATAGCCCGAATCATGGCTTGTACTCCAGCCATGGTGATTGGCTCGGGTGCAACTTCTACTACAACAGGTATTTGCTGAATCACTGGGGGTTGGTTCCTATTCCCATTCGCATTCCCAACTCCACTGCGGGTTCTTGCCATCTTGATCTATACACCGAATACGGTGAATTTAGATCCTTATTTAGGATAGACATTTAAGTCATCCTTATCTCTCCGAAACGTTTAGATGCTAGTTCTAATATCGTAATCGTACGTTTAGAATCCTAAACACATAAGGTTTCCAGATCCGGTCGGCAACAGACCATGGATCCGAACAAATAACAGCATATAAGGCATAAATCATTTAGCACATAAATCATATTAGGCATTTTCCTAAATAAGCTAGTGTTTGTGTCTATTCAGGTGTATTACCTAAATTTATTATACACACTCCTCACGATCATCACTTAGCATTCTAAGTTTAAGTCTAGAAATAAATCCATATTCCTAGTTCGCTTAAACTAATGCTCTGATACCAACTGTGACATCCCCATTTTCACGGCCAGAAAAGACCGATATTGTTTATGCTTTATAAAAATCAGAGTACTTCTTTTAACAAAAAAGTTGCGGAATTTGTTCCCAGAAAACATGATAAATAGGTTATCAAAGCATTTCCGAGGAAATGTATTATTATTCAGTTTCAAAACATTGGGATGTCATTTTCAATACATAAACATAAGCATAAACAGAACTTACATTATTTACACTAGTGATCTACATCTCTTTTAAATCTCTCAGTGTAAAGTAGCTTCGTATCGACACCTGTGATACAAATAAGCTTGAGTGGGTCAGGTTGGGAAACCTGGTAAGTACATAGGGTTTTCAACCCACAATAATATAATTATTATGTTTAAACATCAAGCAATCAACCCAATTACCCATTCCCATTATCTTCCTTACTCTCAAGGTTCTACCCTAAGAGTCATCTATTCGTTCATTCCGAAGTCCCTTGCCTCCTAGTGTTATAAGACAGGCACTAAGTCCATAGCTGCCAATGCTCGTTCGTAAAGCACTAAATCCATAGCTGCTAAAGTTCATTCATCGGGTACTAAATCCATAGCTACCAGTGTTCATCTAATAGGTACTAAGTCCATAGCTACCAACGTTTATCAGGTACTAAGTCCATAGCTACCAACGTTTATCCATCAGGTACTAAGTCCATAGCTACCAACGTTTATCTATCAGGTACTAAGTCCATAACTGCCGATATTATTTAGGCACTAAGACTATAGCTGCCAATGTTCATTCACATCATCTTTCATCCCTCATCATTCATCTACCCATGTTTTACCCAACATATTTGTAGATATAAAATACATATACAGTTTAAGTCATATAAAACTTGTATAAAATCGTTCATCCAGCATAGATAGCAAGTATACAGATAATATGCACACATAGCACGTAGTTTATATAAAATACTTCATATCTATGTGTAAGATGAAAGGGACTATGCACTCACCTGATTAGGTGGTGACTTGGCACTTGAACAACACTTCGTTATCTCAAACCAATTTTTCCTCGACCAAAACCTAGTATAAATACCACTAGGGTTTAGTTTTAACGTTAATCGTGAATAATTAGTAGTCTAGCTATTATTATTATTATATAAGCGTTAAATAACACTCAATATAACTCATAATAATATCCCAAATAATTATTTTAAGGACCCAATAACATTACTATAATTATTTAAAAGTTATATTAAAAATTGCGTAGGCGTAGCTCACTTACAGCGAATTCTAAAGAAAACCGGGCTTTGCTCGGAGCAGCGTTTCCGAACCGAAAGACCCTTTTTCTCGAGACTCCGGGAGCCTCGGGGCTTCCTTTAGGGGCTAGGGATTTTTCCTAGGGCTTAGGGGTGGTTTGGGGAGCTAGAGAGAGAAAGAAACTAGAGAGAGAATGAGAATTGGTGTGAAAAATCCGGAAACCCTCGCCCCCCCTTCTATAGCCTGCGAGGCCATGGACTACGGTGGGCGTAATCCTTGGCTACGCGGCGCGTATCTTCGGATGAGGCTGCCAGCAAGCCTCCAGCTGTCTTGCACTCGGAACGGATAAGAGCCGGAGTATGCGGGTCGTACCCAACTTCGGACGCGGGGCGTAATGGCGAGGCGACGTGTCCGAATCCGAAGACCAGACCGTGATCAGCAAGCGACGGCCCTGATTGAGCTACGTCATCACCCCCTCCGCAGTTTAGATTGCTAAGGGTAAAAGTCGCTCTATCGTAAATTCACTATTTACGCTTCCCGATATTGTGTCGGTTCCGTTGCGAAACTTCGACGGGTCATAACTTCTTCATTATAACTCGGATTTCGGCGTTCTGTATATATGTACGGAAACCTTGAGACATATTCTACAACTTGGCTAAGATTATTTATTCTAAATAATCTTTTGTCGAAAAGTCGTTTTCGACCCCTTTTATCTCTAGATTGACTAACCAGGATCTACGGGTGTTACAGATTCCATGTTGAGGCCGATGTTGTTAATGCTATGGAACAAGGCCTGGTGATCGATATGGATGCTTCCATGTGGAGTAGGGCCACATAAACGGGTTCCAAGGAATCGAATATAGAGACCAAGGAAGGCTCAGTTGTGGCTGATTGGCGACAACATGATGGCGACGACTATATTTGGTTTGTGAGCCACCACGACAAGATTGAGAGTGACTACGACCTCCACGGTTGATGTTGCTAGGTGGATCACATGGTTGGGGAGTAGAATGGCTTCCCGCAAGAAGGGCAGTGGGTGAAGATGCATGGTCCATATGGAGAGGTTGAGTTGGTCGGTTTCGATTTAAGGTTCGTTCTGCAAGAGATAGTATTGACCTGCATTTGGGAAAACATGGAAAAGGGTCTTGATGGCATAGAACAGTGTCTATGTTGTTATATTTTAGTGATAAACCATTTATAAGGTATATAACTAGGGTTGGCTCAGGGATAGGGGATACGATATTGGTGAGCAGATCTGAGATTACCTGTAGCACTCTAAATTTTTAAAAATAAATTTCATTTTTAAAACCACCCAAAACACAGTTTCATATTTCTCAAACCCAAATTCTTAAGCTGTTCAAAACACAAGAAAACAAAATGGTTAACAATATCCCAGAATCCTCAAAACCAAAATCCTTAGCCGGTGTGTACAATCATGCCTTCGCCTTCCCGAAATATACAAAAGTACCTGAAACACATTTACACAAACATGGTAAGCACGAAGCTTAGTGAGTTTCCCAAAATACCACACACATATAATTAGCCTCTCATGGCTATATCTCGATAAGGACCCTCCGGTCTCAATGTGTCTCAGTGAAGACCCTTCGGTCTCACAACTCGGGTTAGACCCTCCGGTCCTAACTCAATAAGGCATAGAATAATATACAGCATGAATCACAAATACAAAATGCATGATATCATATAACTCAATGTAAACATACATGACCCTCTGGTCACCCAGTATTACCACTCAGGTAAGTATAGTGAGAAGACTCACCTCAAAGAGTAAAGCAATATATCCCACACTCGAACTGCTGGTCTGGACTCCACCCCTCCATAGCCTCCAAAATCCACAGCTTGACCAAAACCCTAAAGTCCATGGAAGTCAACAGTCAAAACTGACCCAACTCGTCGAGTGCAACTCATCTACTCGTCGAGGTCCTCGGAACACAGTAAATCACGAAAACCCGAGTCAACTCGCCGAGCTGCTAACCAACTCGTTGAGTCCCTACAGAGTCCAGAAGATCTGGGAAAAACCCTAGCCACTCGTCGAGTTGTCCCATCAACTCGTCGAGTTCACTCTGAATCCAAAAACAGGAAAACCCAACTCAACTCGTCGAGTTGGATGCCCAACTCGTCGAGTTCTTCAACCATTACTCATTAATCTCATTCAAGTCGATTCCAATTCTCCAAACTCCATATCCAACCTGCTAAGATGAAGTTACCATGTAAAGTTGCTAACTTTACGATCATGAAAGGCCTCACAAGGCTAAAACACCCAAAACTAAGCTCAAGAAGGGGTTTAGGACATGAAGACGGGTCAAAGCTTGATAAAGCTTGAGGCTTTAGGCCTAAAGGGCCTAGTAGTGTCCAGATCTGAAACCAAGTCCATGTGACAAGCTCAAATCCGAGAGTGACTCCATAATGTCCCAAAAGGGTCATAGACACTCCCAATAGAAGATCTAAGTAACAAGAAGTCAAGGTATTAACTTTATACCTCATATTGATCGCCAATACACAGTAGTTGATGGATCTACAGCCCTCTCCATGATCCAAGCCTCTAAATCTTCAAGTCTCCTTCGAAAGCTCCTTAAAAGTCACCTTTTAAGCTATCAAACACATACAAGAAGGTGCCAACCTCGATCTACGGTTTTCTTTGGTTGAAGTGACGATGAGGGAGGCTATAATGGGTTATAGCTTCTTTAAATAGTGTGCAAAACCCCGGAAATTAGGGTTTTCACCAAACAGCCTCAACTCGTCGAGTTGGCCCCTCCAACTCGTCGAGTAGGCTTCATAATTCGTGCTTCCTGATCAACTCCTACACGAGGAGTTGGGACCAACCAACTCGTCAAGTAGGTCCTATAATGCACATAAAATTATCAAGTTCCACATCTAGGAAATCGGGGTGTTACAATTATCCCCCACTTAATTAGATTTCGCCCTCGGAATCGCTCTTCGGAAACAGCTCTGGGTATTGCTCACGCATCTCGGACTCCGACTCCTAAGTCCACTCGGATCCCTACCGATGCTGCCACTGAACCTGAACCAAGGGCACCTCTTTATTCCTCAAGACCTTCACCTTTTTATCCAAAATTGCCACCGAATTCTCAATGTAGTCCAGGAGATCATCAACCTGAATGTCCTATAAAGGGACCACTGCCGTCTCGTCGTCTACACACTTACCCAGTTGGGACACATGGAAGGTGCTATGAATCTGGCTCAGCTCTACATGCAAATCTAACTGATAAGCTACCTTACCCAATCGAGCGATCACTCTAAAAGGACCGAGGTATCTAGGGCTCAGCTTGCGCCGCTCCCTGAATCGGATCACCCCTTTTCCATGGGGATACCTTCAGGAGGACAAAATTGTCGACCTGGAACTCCAGCTCGGAGCGTCTCCGGTCTGCGTAACTCTTCTGACGACTCTGGGCCGTCAGTAACCTCTGTCTGACCTGCTGGATTTGTTATGTCGTCTTGAGCAGTATCTCAGTGCTCTCCAATACCTTATGTCCTGAAGGGTGGCGAGAAGCCATACGCTTCGAGCAACTCATCATAGTCTCAAAACTCCAAAATCCAAGGTTCATAAAAGTTCAAGCCACTCCTTCACCAATACCCTTGGGCTCTAAAGCACAACCTGAAAACTCAAAACATATAACGATCTCCTCAAGACAACCAACCAATCAGAAACTTCCAACCCGAGGAAGAACGAACCCCTTACTGATCCACAAGGAAACCGAAACTCTACACAAGATCTGACCTCCGTCAGACTGAACCATCCCAACGCAAATCCCAGGGCGATTCAGCTCCGGCTCCGAACTTAATGACCATAATGTTGGATTAGGTGTCCAAGCCCATAACAATAATTGGTATGTACTTGACCCGAGAGTAGCATGGTCCATTTGGGTTGCCTTCACCAAAGCAATTTGATAGGATGGACTTTTGAGAAGAGGTTATTTATGATTTATTAATATATTATAAGTTCTAATATATTAATATGAAATCATGTTATTTAATTAGTATTGATCAAGAGTTAATATGGAATTAATTTAGTGATCAAAAGAGACTAATTAAATTAACGGGGACTAATTGTGTAAACTACTTATATATATTGTTTGGGCTTATGATACATGATGGACTAAGTTTATGAAAGAATCCATAAAGAGTTAGCCCACTTGAATCATGGATCATGGATAATAAGACCAAGGGTATGGATTAGGGTTTAACCATGACTCTTAGAATCCTACAATATATATATATATATATATATATATATATATATATATATATATATATATATATATATATATATATGTCACCCTATAGCTAAAATGGGTTACCCTAGTTTGTTCTTTGAGTTCCTATAACCGATTTTTTGAGTGCACATAATCTCTCTCAAAAGTCCTCCTTTGTTCATGGTGTTTGTGAACCATTTGAGGCATCACATTTGAGGTGCTAAGTTCTTAAAGGCCAAAACTACAAGCTACAACAAAGAGGTAATTCAATAACTCACTTTTATATTGATTATGTCAATTGTATGCTAGTTGTAGGCTTCATGATTTGGAAACAATATTGCATGTATAATTAGAGAAAACATAGATCCAAAGTATTTAGGGTTGTATGTACACCATAGGATGTTGTAGTATACTAAAACCCAACAGTGGTATCAGAGACTAGGATAGTTTTCTATTATATTTGATGCATGGCTTATTTTTTCAAAGCTGAAAAACTGTTCTGTCAGCATGTACTCGACGAGTCCATTCTTGGACTCTATGATTAGGTTGCATTTTGTCTTGAACTCGACGAGTCCATAGTTGGGCTCGACGAGTTGGATGATCAGACAACAGTTTTTTGGCCTGTTTGGGATTAGGATCATTACCACAAAATGTTTTAGTTCATAAAATTTGATTTTGTTGGTATGGTAATGATTATCCTTGTCCAAATTAAAAGATAATTGTCAAAATTTCAAGATTTGTATTAGTTTATATAATAGACTAATTTCTTGTAAATTGTTGATATGAATTGTCTTGACTTATGAGCTTAATTAGATCATAGGAAAATTATAAGATAATTTTGTTTGTTTAAAATATTGATCTAAATGTTCTTTAAAGTCCTCCATAACTTGTCCTCAAGTTATGGAACATGAAAAGTTTTTCTATAAAAACCTCATTGAACTCATAAGTTATGGAAATCAAAGGTTTTTCAAGAGTTACAAAACTTGCCCTCAAGTTTTGGTATTTGAAAAGTCTCAAATTAAGAAACTTTTGTAATTAAAAAGATGTAACTCTTGGGTTCATAAATTAACAAAATTAATTAAATAGTTTTTAATTTTGAATTTTTTATATTTAGAACCTTGAAGTATTTGAGTAGTTCAAATTGCACCTTATGGACTTTATTAAATTAATTAAAGTGTTTAATTAAAAGAGAATTAATAATTCCATAATAACATGGTTTAAGATTAATTAAATTAAGAGTATAGTTTAATTAAAAGATTAAACCACCAAATATTTTAAAAGTTTAAAATACACCCTTATACTATATAAAATTAAAAGTCTAATATATTATATATGTATAAGTAAAAGGTCAGTCTTACCGTTAGTAGGCCTCATTCACGAAGCCGGTCTATAAGGAGGGTATAAGGTTACTGCCTATAAAATGGCGGTTTAATGGGTATCCACTCTCACCCACCGCTTCCTTGACTGGTGGAGGGTCGTTAGTCGAACGGGTAGGATAGGACATTAATTCTCATTAAAAGTATAATGAAAATACGAAGTAACTAAACACTTATAAATTCCCAATCTTAGTTACTTAGGAAAAATGTGAATTTGGTGCTAACCCATGAAATTACACTTTGCACCTTGTTAAGTCGTTAGTGGAGCGTGTGTGGTTAACTGACACATTAATCTTGGACTGACAATGTGTGGCAAAGGGTAGCTTGATGTTAATCATGTATCAATGGAGCGTGTGTGGTTAACCATCACATTGATTGGATGATTTGTAACATTAAGTGTACCATTCACAAACTTCAAGGGCACAATCGAGATTTAAACATGCCATTGAAAAGTTCAATGAATCTCAAAAGATCTAGTAATTTCAATTCATTTAAAACCTAAAATTCATTTTTCGTTTTTCATGGTGGAAATTGGTATATCGTCATTTACCTACCTTCAAATATTTTGCAATTGGATTACGGCATCCCTCTTTCGAATTGTAAAATATTGTGTTGGGTCCTAGCCTTAATATTTCATTTGGGTGTTATATAAGGACTTAAATCAAGTAACTTGAATTTCTCCCTTATAGATGTCTAGTTCTGACAACTATGGTCTTCCTCATCCTTTTGGAAAAAGTTTTCTATATAAAGATGATATTCCATAAGACGATCTAGGTGAAAGATTAATCCCTTCTTCGTGTTGTAGTGGAACTTCACTTCCTCCACCTCATCCAATAATTCTCCCTGACCCACAAGTTCAAAAGACTTTAAAAGTTCAAGGTCACTCAAGCCCTATTGGCTAGCAAACACTAAGATGGAAGGTCTCTGTGTGCACATGTCTTGGAGATGAAGTCACACATTGACAGAATGGGAATGTTGGGTGTCGTTGTTTCAAGGAAGTTGGTTGTTGACTTGGCTCTTCAATCACTTCCTAAGTCATATAGCTGGTTCTTTAAGGACTACTATATGGGAGATCACGACATGACCCTTATTGATCTAACATATTTGCTTGTTGCTGTTGATTCAGCAATGATTTAGCGCACTGGTAAAGAAAATTTGATTAGAAGATCTACTTCCCAAACTTCCATGGACATTGACAATGGAAACATTGGATGTCCAGAAAGGATTTCTCTTTCCAAGAGTTATGATAGATTGCTTAGGAATAGATAACAACATAGTTCGATGATCAGAATTTTGAGCTGCTGCTTAAGAGTTATGATAGATTGCTTAGGAATAGATAACGACATAGTTTTCATTTGTAATTACATTGTAAGGAAAAATTTTCCGCCATTTTAATAGATAAAATGTAAATTTTGATTTTATTTTATTTTAAATTTCCTTACAACGACATTTGTGAAAATTGTTGTTTATGTGTTTCCATTGATAGCAACATTGGAAAATGGATTTGATTCTTTCATTTGTGGTAGTGTCAAGATTTACCAAATAAGGAAAGATTCTCATCACCCAAGTTTCAGTTGGATAGAAACTTGGAATCATGCAACTTGTATTGTGTGATGAATGAGAACTTCATCTTTGGGAAATTAAGACTAATTCCTTGTTCATATGTATATGTGAGTCAAGTAAAGGACTAGGGGATCGGGTACACTTGGTTGTGCGCTGGTCAAGTCCACCATAAAGAACGATAAGAGTATTCTTTATGATTTACTAAAGTTTAGTAAATATGGTTATGCTTACAAGATTAAGTGTAATTCTGAATCATTGGAAAAGTTTCAATGTATGGCAGAACGAATAAGAAGAATCAAATTAGGCAGAAAGATAGAAGTTTCTCTAATCTGAGAAGAAGGGAGAGTACTTAAGTATCGTGTTTTATGATTATAATAGTGATTATGAAACCATATAACAATTGATCCTCTAAGGACATCTTAGTGCATTTGTATGGCTAAGAAGAGGAATCGTGAATTGTTGAAATGGTTAAATCAAGAAGATAAATCATACTTCGTTCCAAAATCAGGTCTTAGAGTCATACTCCAAGATTGTAACTTAAGTGACATGGTCCTAAGAAAGGTTTATAACACTCATCAAATGTAGAGTAAAATGTTTCTTACTCTTGTACATTTTAAATTGGTAAGTTGTGATGTTTTGGATAAGACAAAGACCAACTAAGACCAATTGTGTGAAGTGTTTGTCTTGATAAGAAACCGCATGTTCCTTGACAAAGTGAATCTTCTATGTCAAGAGGTCTGTGGGAGTCTTAAAGATCTTGAATAGCTTCTAGAACTAATCAAGAGTAAACCTATTGTTAATCACTAGCACACGACTTGAGGTTTGTAACCTATCGTGTTTACATATCATTGTTTCTGTTCCCATTCCAGTTGAAGTTGACTATGCATGTGAGTTATATGAGTTCTCAGTTGTTTTCATAACAAATTGGAAGCAATGGTAGGCCCTTGTGCTGCCATGTGGCAAGAAATTAAGATTGAACAAGTTCAGTCCATATGAGTTTGGAGTTGTCACTAACCTTGTCTTGTGATTATGGTTTTGACAAATTCACATGGATAGGAACACATACACCATAAAAATCTAAGTGTCATAAGGTTTCTCTCCAATTCATGAAAATGATTGTGAGGAAACGCTTTCACTAAGTAGATTTTAAGAAGATAGCATTTGTGATATTTGCATTCTCAAATTCGATTATGATTACGACATCCCTCTTCATAGTTCGAATTGTGAGAAATGGAAAAAGGTCTAAACATTTGAGACTTATTGTTGTAAGTTCTAAAACTGTTCAGACACACATGTGAGCTATCTAAGGAAAGGTGTATGAATTTGAGGAGCCTAGATAAAGTCTTATCGAAGCATGTCATATCAGAAATATGAACTTTGGTAAGAAAGTAAAGAAAGTATTGATTTCTAGAAGTCCAACTGATTTCTGGGTACATGTCAAAGCTAGTGGGAGCATAAGTGTTATGCTAATAAGAATGTAATCATTATGCTAGTGGGAGCATAATTATTACGTTAAGTGTTGCGAGTAAGCAATGTTAATTATAGAAAACAAAAGTTTCAATTCACAGGGTTTGAAAAGTTGTTTTGCTATAATTAAGGGAGAGGAATTCATACTTCATTTCAAATATGAAAGATTAGATTGAGATTTTAATAAAATTTAGTCAAGGATATATATGAATGTTATGTTGAAAAGATTCGACATAAGGAAATTCTATATATGGAAATGTTATAGCAAGAGACTGGTAAAGTATCACGTCTTTATGTAAGACATTATGTATCGTATCCCATATGCTTCGGGTATAGGATCGATTACATATCGTATCCCATATGCTATAATATTAATCTGTTCTAATTTTCCAAATGCCTAGGGCATTAAGAGGGAAAAGGGACTAGAACGAGATATGACTAAAATGGTTAAGCAATTGTCGAGGACAATCTGAGGTTTACCAAAGATTGGTTGCTTATGGACAGTTGGAAGTATATTGTAAATTTTGGAAGGACCATATTGACATACTCTAAGAAGAGGTAACTCTTGTTCAGAAGCGTTAGTCAAAATGGGAATATGGAAATGTTTCCATAAGTGGAAGTTATTCTTAAATCTATGTAAGATTAGAAAACTAAATGCAAGAAGGATGTTCAAAGTAATGTACCTTGAATGTGAGACTTCGTTTCCATGGAATTGCTCTCCATTGGAGTACTTTGTAATGTCTGTTACCAAGTCTCTGTGACTTTTGTGCATAGTCATTACAAGAGGATCATTGCATCTAAGTTTAGAACCTAACAGATTATAGTAAATGGCGAGAATTTGGTACTCTTACATTTACAGTAAGGATTTGGAACTGTGAAATGACTTTCATTGAAGATGTGTTCAATTGATCTATTTCACAAATGGAAGGACCATAGACAAACATAGTGTGCATGCTTGGTGCATGACATAACTATTGTTTCAATTCAAGTATTAAGTTGATAAATCGAAACATTATACAATGAATAATGTGTAATCAATATGGTGGTTAAATAAGAGGTGTTTTATTTATATTCATAAGTTCTGAGACCATATTAGATTCGATTAGTCTTGTGTTTCACTTTGCATGTTTTGACTTCCCGAATAACTAGGTTATTCAAACTGTCCACAGTCGATCATACTTTGGAAGTAGGTATTGAGGCAAGACTGTCATGAATCTGATTGTAGATTGTCTAGGTGTTTTAGACATAGCACAATTTTGCTGCAGTATTCATGAGTACTCTTGGAATAAAATTCGAGTATTGTATTAAACCCATGCTCATTTGAATCACTTCATGGATTTTATCACGAGTGACCATGAGACGATAATATCTTATATTCTTAAAACCAAGACATGTGAGTTGTAGTTTACAAGTCAGTTGCACATTGACATATGTAAACGCACCAGTACATATTGTTGTGTGTGATTTGATGAGTAAGTACAAGCAAGCATTTGAGTCGAAGTTTATTCGTTCCTTTTACCCAATGTGGGATAAAAGTGATATATGTGGGCCCTTCGATGATTTAGTGATGACACCCTAAGCGCTTGGCCAAGCCTGGACTGATTTAATTTGTTCAATTAGTAAGTTGTCATAAATCGGAAATCAGGAAACAATAGATGAACAGAGAGAATGATTATAATCCATGTCTCAGTCCATATGATATCATGTAGAATGGAGGAATATATGATCCCTTATCTAATGGATGCGTCATTGACTAGGTCAGAGTTCGACAACGGCTTTTAATAGCTACGATTGCTAGTTGGGTTGTGGAGTCGTACTTACAATAATAGTTATTAGACTTATCCAAGTGGGAGACTGTTGGATTAGGTGTCTAAGCCCATAACTATAATTGGTATGTACTTGACCCGAGAGTAGTATGGTCCATTTGGTTTGCCTTCACCAGAGCAATTTGATAGGATGGACTTTTAAGAAGAGGTTATTTATGATTTATTAATATATTATAAGTTCTAATATATTAATATGAAATCATGTTATTTAATTAGTATTGATCAAAAAATAATTTGGAATTAATTTAGTGATCAAAAGAGACTAATTAAATTAATGGGGACTAATTATGTAAATTATATATATATATATATATATATATATATATATATATATATATATATATATATATTGTTTGGGCTTATGATACATGATGGACTAAGTTTATGAAAGAATCCATAAAGAGTTAGCCCACTTGAATCATGAATCATGGATAATAACCCTAAGGGTATGGATTAGTGTTTGACCATGACACTTAGAATCCTATAATATATATATATATATATATATATATATATATATATATATATATATATATATATATATATATATATATATATATATATATGTCACCCTATAGCTAAAATGGGTTACCCTAGTGTGATCTTTGAGTTCCTATAACCGATTTTGAGCGCATAGAATCTCTCTCAAAAGTCCTCCTTTGTTCATGGTGTTTGTGAACCATTTAAGGCATCACATTTGAGGTGCTAAGTTCTTAAAGGCCAAAACTACAAGCTACAACAAAGAGGTAATTCTATAACTCACTTTTATGTTGATTTTGTCAATTGTATGCTAGTTGTAGGCTTCATGCTTTGGAAACAATATTGCGTGTATAATTAGAGAAAACATAGAACCAAAGCATTTAGGGTTGTATGTACACCATAGGATGTTATAGTATACTAAAACCGAACACATAACTCCCGCCATCTTCCAATGCTGAACACCAAATCCGGATACAAGGTCGACTCCCGACCTAACAGTGGAACCGCCAGAGGCTACCCTTAGCACATTCGGCAATACGACCCCCCACAGTCATTCAATTTGACAGGGCTATCCCACCCAATCACACTGTTCCCGTTGTCACCAAGTTCGCCTCACCCCAAACGAACATTTCAACCGATCTGTAGGCACACATCACTTCTGACCTCTGACGTCTACTACTTGCTCATTCCATGCGTGGCGTGGTTCTCCTCAAGCCAACGACTGATCCACTCCGGTCTCAATCATCAGATGGGATCATAATCACTCAAAATGAGACCCATCTGAAAGTCCGAAATCCCAACCTGCCTATCCTTTACACAGATAGAACCAAACTCAACACAAGAGTTTAGTCTGACAACAAAACTGGAACCACTCATATCCAATCTGATACTCCACTCATGACCCGTGATCCACGAAGCTACACATATATTACACCGTGATCCTTCCTATTTGCGACAACCCCCTAACAACCCCCTAACTCAAGACACAATGATTCTCGACCATCGTTGAGACCCCAGTCTCGCCCCTGGTCCGGCCACCAGGTTGCCAAAGACTCGATTGGCAAGGCTACTCAAGCCTAAGAACCCCTTTGCGTCACGTTCTGATTAGCAAATGCTACGGCTCACTGCAGTCTTACAACACTCTCTCACTGACTAGTGAATGTTACGACTCCCCGCAGTCTTTCAACACTTTCTCACTCACCATGGGCTCACCCTACGGTTTTTCCCTAACAATCATAAGTGATTACTCCCACCTGGATCCATCCACTCTCTTAACATTCCACAATCTAATCATCAAGTCATCACCATACTGAGTGCACCAACTCATGCTCCGCGGTCCAACATAGATAGGTGTACACGCCTACCCAGATTATGCATCACTACTCTTGACGAAAATTCTCGTAGACAAGGCACTTTCCCTCAATACAGTTTACACCCTTGGACAACCCCCGTTTGGCGACAATTAACTGATGGTCTCACATCTGGAAATGTAGTTGCTTGATGTTCCACTTGCCGTTTGACAAACCCAAGTCTCATAGTAATCCAACAATTTAGGGCATCATACTTGGATACCATGATACACATCACAGAATCTCACGATGTCTTGCCACGATCACTGATCTGTTACTTACACAACTCAAACCCTTGAAGTACTCCAACTCACAATTTGAAGCACGGAGGAATCGTCCATGACATAGAACACGTAGACGACAATCCAAAACCCCATCCTCTACTGATCCAGCTCATGCGAAACTACTCATATCGACTCTGAAGTTGATTGAAAAATCAACTGTTGCCCTTCCCGGAGTACAGATAACAATCTATACGTCGAACTACCATTCTCTCAGCAATCGATTCTTGACCTCAAAAAATCAATCGTCTCGAAACTCAAACATTGGCACACCCAAAGAAACACGAGACAAAATCAGATTCCTGGCCAACGGCCACCTACCGTGAAGACAATCATTCTCTCCTGAGCATATGCAACATGCATCATCTCTGTAACATCCGAAAATTTGAGGCCAAAAATTTCGTTTTTAATTAAGTGGTTTATAAATCAGTTTATCAAAATATTGCCAATATCATGTCAATACATAAAACCATAATTTCATGTCTCAAACCAAATCATCTGAGGTAACGAAATATCAGAGTACAATCCCAAAAAACACTAAGCGGAAATCATATGTGTATGTGTGATGCGCTGCTACGCTGCCGGCTCCTTCCCCTTGGACGAAGAGGTACCTGAAACCAAAACTGAAACTGTAAGCACAAAGCATAGTCAGTTCCCCCATCATACCACATACCATACTATCACATAGCATACATACTACCGGGCAATTCTAGGGCGCCCGTCCTACCCATGTCAAGCCATTCTGGGGTGCTGACCTACCCATGTCGAGCCATTCTGGGGGTGCCGACCTACCCTCCGGTCTATCTCAACCGAACACGGGGACTATTTCACCCCTACCACTAACACATAATATCATATCATAATCATGCTGTCAGACATATTTAGGGTGTCCGACCTACCCATTGGTCCTAGCAACCGAATCGGGGACTAGTCCCCTTCTACTGATACTATCTCACATAGCATAGTAACTAGCAAACTAGCATAATCACATATCTAGCAATCTAGCATACTCACATATCCAACAATAACAGACCAGACAATTATCACAAAGATAATCGTCCCAACTGACAATTATTAGTGGGTCGGCCTTGGTTCCTTAGACCCACTTCTACTGGAAGGTAACTCACCTCGATGTCGTGTAGTGTCTGAACTGTCCTTGGCGTGAAGGTCGGCTCTCCTCGACTCCTCAATCCCTACACGACAACCTTCAAGTCATCAAACAGAACATACAACCCTAACCAGGGTCAATACCAAAACCAGTCAAAGTCAACACCTAGTTGACCTGACTCGCCGAGTTGGTCTACCAACTCGTCGAGTCCATACTCCACTAACCCGATCCAACCCCGACTCCACTCGTCGAGTCTAACAAGAACTCGGCGGGTTCTCCTTGATTCAAACCATCGGGACCATCTTCATCCGACTCGTCAAGTTCTTCCTTTAACTCGACGAGTTCATCTCCCTCAAAAGAATGTGTCCGGTCTACGAGTCGCCGAGTCGTATGAACAACTCGTCGAGTTCATCTTCAAAGATTGGGAGATTGCCTTGGACTCGCCGAGTCTGTTCATCCACTCGTCGAGTCCCATGATTCCCAGGCCCCCTTTTGTGTCTAAACAACTAAGGGACTTTCTTCTTAACAACTGGCCCATCCTCAGAAAGGATTTGGTGATCAATACCCCGCTACTCGCTGAGTCCCAAGAACAACTCGTTGAGTCCATCCTTGACCCATACTATATAGTTGTTTTGAATGGGTCTTAACACACCAAAACCATAGATTTGGCCTCCTAATGTCCATTTTACACGTAAAGTTCCAAACTTGATACACATGCAAAGGGTATTTGGCTCAAAAAGCCATTAGAAGTGATCTACAAGGTGCATGGGGCTCTCATGGCCATAGAGTTGTCACCTTTATGCCATGAGACCCCTCCAATAACTTAGATCTTAAGGTAAGACTCCATATAACACTCTACAAATCCGAAAATGGCTTGGAAAGCCCTAAATGCACCCAAAATCTAAGCCCTAAGGATGAATAACCTTATAGAAGACCAAGACAGGGGTATTTTACCTTGATTGAGCTGGAAGTGGACCAAAATCTCTGGATCTCAAAGCCTCAACTCAAACTCACAAGCTTCTTTCTTCTTCTCAAGCTTCACACTTCACTAAATGCACCAAAATGACCTTAGAACACACAAAAACGGATAGGGTTTCGATATACAGCTCTCTGGGAGTGATAAGGGCAATGGAGGCTGAGATAAAGTGTTTAAATAGGGTGTAAACCCTCAAATTTAGGGTTTCACTCAAACAGCACCTACTCGCCGAGTCAGTCTCCGACTCGTCGAGTAGGTCACTTAAACTTCCCGCGGATCCCGTCTCTACTCGACGAGTTGGGCCACCAACTCGTTGAGTCCCAGAGAAAATACATACAATTCTTGAATAAAATACATACCAGGAATCAGGTGTTACAAATATCCCCCACTTATTTTAGACTTCGTCCTCGAAGTCTGCTGCTCGGTCCTGAAAAAGTTCGGGGTAATGCTCCCTCATCTCGTCCTCCGGCTCCTAGGTCCATTCCGAGCCCTTGCGATGCTGCCACTGCATCTTTACCAGCTCCACCCTCTTGTTCCTCAGATCCTTTGACTTCCTGTCAAGGATTGCCACTGGCCGCTCGATGTAGTTCAGGCTGCCATCAACCTGGATATCCTCTAGAGGCACCACTGCCGAATCGTCCACCAGACACTTCTGTAACTGGGAGACGTGAAAAGTACTATGAATCTAACTGAGTTCGGCTGGCAGATCCAGCCTATATGCCACCTTGCCCACCCGGGCTATAACCCTGAAGGGTCCAATATACCTGGGGCCCAGCTTGCCCCGCTTCCTGAATCGAATGACGTCCTTCCATGGTGACACCTTCAGGAGCACCATATCCCCGACCTGGAACTACAGGTCCGACCGACGCTTGTCGGCATAACTTTTCTGCCGACTCTGAGTAGTCTGAAGCCTGCTCCGAACCTGTTGGATCCTCTCCGTAGTCTTGAGTACCACTTCGGTACTCCCCATGACTCTCTGCCCGACCTCTCCCCAGCATATCGGGGTCCTGCACTTCCTCTCATACAACATCTCGAAAGGAGGACAATCGATACTCGCAGCATATCCTCCAAAGTTATCCCAACTACCTCTGAAGTCTAAAACATACGCCCGCAGCATATCCTCCAAAGTTTGGATGGTCCGCTCACTCTGACCATCCGTCTGCGGGTGAAAAGCGGTGCTGAAATGCAGACGAGTACCCAGCTCGTCATGAAACTTCTTCCAAAACCTAGAAGTGAACCGCACATCCCTATCTGAAATCACTGAAACTGGCACCCCGTGCCGCGCCACTACCTCCCTAATATAGATGTTGGCCAACTTTTCGGCCGAAATACTCTCCTGAATCGGAATATAATGGGCGCTCTTGGTCAGTCGATCAATGATGACCCAAATCGAGTCCACTCCTCGCGCGGTCCTGGGAAGCTTCGTAATGAAGTCCATAGTAATATCCTCCCACTTCCACAGCGGGATATCCAACGGCTGGACCTTGCCGTGAGGTCTCTGGTGCTCAGCCTTGACCTTCCTACATGTTAGGCACCTTTGCACAACCCAAGCTATGTCCCTCTTCATACAGGGCCACTAATAATCGAGACGGAGATCCCTGTACATCTTCGTCGCCCCGGGATGGATAGAGAACCTGGATTTGTGCGCCTCTACCATCAATACCTGGCGCACACCCCCATGATAAGGGAACCACACCCTACGGTGAAGAGTTAACAATCCCCGGCTATCATAGTCGAAGGAGGAAACCTGACCCACAATACGCTCGCTCTTGCGATGTTCCTCCTTCATGGCCTCCTGCTGGGCCTCCCGAATCTGCTCTAACAACGGAGTCACAACTGTCATCCTCATACAGATGTCCCTGATCGGTGCTCCCTTGCGGCTAAGTGCGTCGGCCACGACATTGGCCTTCCCTGGATGGTAGAGGATCTCGCAATCGTAATCCTTTACCACATCAAGCCACCGACGCTGCCTCATATTCAGATTTAGCTGATCCATGAGATACCTCAGGCTCTTGTGGTCTGTCTAAATGGTACAACGAACCCCATAGAGGTAATGACACCAAATCATGAGGGCAAAAACAACAGCCCCTAACTCAAAATCATGCGTCGGATAATTCGCCTCGTGAGGCTTCAACTGCCTCGAAGCGTAAGAGATAACATGCCCTCTCTGCATCAATACCGCACCCAAACCTGAGATGGACGCATCACAATATACAACAAAATCCTCCATGCCCTCCAGCATGGCTAAGATTGGCGCCTCTCACAATCTGTGTCTCAAGGTCTCAAACGCAGCCTGCTGCTCTGGCCCCCAGCGAAAGACCACGACCTTCCTCGTCAACCGGGTCAGGGGCACAACTATCTTGGAGAAGTCCTGAATGAATATTCGATAGTAGCCTGCCAATCCCAGAAAGCTCTGAATCTCAGATGGAGACCTCAGAACCTCCCATCTCATCACGACCTCCATCTTGGCCGGGTCAACCGAAATCCCGTTCGGATTGACAAGGTTCCCCAAAAACTGCACCTTACGCAACCAGAACTCGCACTTGGACAACTTCGCATACAATTTCTCCCTCCTCAAGGTATCCAGAACCTCCCGTAAGTGCTCCTCATGCTGCTCTCGAGTCTTGGAATAAACCAAGATGTCGTCAATGAAAACTATCACAGACCAATCCAACATCGGTCTGCACACGCGGTTCATGAGATCCATGAACGCGGCAGGAGCATTGGTGAGCCCGAAAGGCATCACCACAAACTCATAGTGACCATAGCGCATCCGAAACGCAGTCTTCTGCACATCCTCCTCTCTGGCCCTCATTTGATGATATCCTGAACGCAGATCAATCTTGGAGAACCAAGATGCTCCCTATAGCTGGTCAAAGAGGTCATTAATCCTCGGGAGTGGGTAACGGTTCTTTACCGTTACCTTATTCAGCTCCTGATAATATATACACATCCGATGCGATCTGTCCTTCTTCCTCACAAATAAAATCGGGGCTCCCCAGGGTGAACTACTCGGTCTAATGAATCCCTTGTCTAACAGCTCCTGCAGCTGTGTAGACAACTCCTGCATCTCAGGAGGAGCCAACCGATACGGTGCCTTGGCTATCAACGCCACACCAGGGACTAGGTCGACCCTGAACTCGACCTGCCTTTCCGGAGGTATCCCAACCAATACGTTCGCAAACTCTCGTACTACTGGCACATCGCCCACTGTCGCCTTACCCGCCTCCCGGGTATCCATAACATAGGAGACAAATCCTGCGCAACCCTGCTGAATGTAGTGCCTAGCTCTTGCAGCTGAACATAAAGCTGGTCCTCGCTGCGGCCTCTCGCCCTGAATCACCAGCTCTCCCCCCACTTGGGGTCCTGATCCGCACCAACTGTTGCGCGCAGTCGATCACTGCCCCATTGGGGCTTAGCCAATCCATACCAATAATAACCTTGTTCCCCTGCAAAGATATGGGAACCAAGTCTACCAGGTAACGTTCCTCGAACAGCCTCAAAACATAATCTCGGTAGAACTCTGATGCTGGCACTGACCGGTCGTCCGCAATCTTGACCTCTAGAGGGCAATCCAACATGCCCGAAGACTCAGGAAACTTCTTGCTAAGCGCAAGAGAAACAAACGATCGGGTAGCACCCAAATCAAACAACACCTGGACCAGGATACCGTTCACATGGAACGATCCTAAACAGACCATACATATAACATATCAAAATCGCAGCGGCGTAACATAAAAGAATAAAGAGAAGAAATCATACCCGTCACCATATCGGGTGCAGCGTGTGCCTCCTCGGCTGTCAAATGAAATGCTCGGATCCGCACCACTGGAGCCTCTGCCTTGGCCTTTCGGCTATCCGTAACCCGCATTGTCGCTAGAGTCGGCGCCGCCACTGGCACTGCTGCTGTCGCTGCTGTCAATCTAGGGCAGTTGGACTTCTTATGGCCCCTCTGATTGCAATGGAAACATATCAGGTCTGACATCTGCACTGTGGGGGCGGGGGCAGTACAATCTCTGCCAAAGTGCCCCGTCTTGCCGCACTTGTAGCAGCCGCATGATTCCGCTCTACAAGCTCCCTCATGCGGCATGCCGCATTTCCCGCAGCGGCTCTGGCCCGGCTGGCCCTTCGACCTAACGTCGGATCCCCTGGGTTTCTTCCCCGAAACCCCTGTAACCTGCTCAGACTCTTCTTTCCTCTTCCTGACATGCTCCAAATCGAGCTCCCTCTCCCACGCCCTGGCAATCATGGACTCCAGGGTCGGGCAGGCTGAATAGCTGACATGCTCCCGAATATCAGCCCTCAACATATCATGGTAGCGGGTCTTCCGCATCTCCTCATCCCCCGCATATTGAGGCACCAACAAGGCCCTCTCCCTGAACTTAGCGGTGATCTCCGCCACTGTCTCAGTCGTCTGCCTCATATCCAAAAAACTCCCTGGCCAGCTGCTGAAGCTCCACAGCCGGCGCAAACTCAGCCCTGAATCTGGTCACGAAATCTGACCAAGTCATAGCCTCGACGGCTGGGGCTCCCAACGAGTCACCAGCCGACTCCCACCAATCTCTAGCTCTATCCCTCAAACATCCCGCAGCAAAGCGGACCTTCGACCCTTCCGGGGAGAAGCTCGTCAACTGCGCAGACTCAATGTCTGCGATCCATCTCCTCGCAGCAATGGGGTCCTTCACCCCATGAAAGTCCGGCGCACCACTCCCTTTGAAGTCCTTGAAGGACAGTGTGCGCGTACCCGCCTGGCTAGATGCCAAATCACTCCTGAAGGATCGGAGGAAATCCTCCATCAGCCCGATAATCCCTTCCTTGATCGACCCGAATATGATCGGGGTCGACTCAAGGATACCTCTCGTGATCTCAAACACGATGAACTCGCGTAGTCCATCGTCTACATGCTCGGATCCCGCACCCGAGCCAGATCCTGATCCTGATCCTGAACCTCCTGCTCCATGTCGTGTGACCACCATACTGAAAACAAAAATATAACGTTAGGATCATACATACTCTCGAGCGGTCTAACACACTCTCCTAGTTTCCTGGTTCCATCTCGGTCCTCCCTGACTCGAGTACGGATCCTCTGCTTCCATTAGTACGGGCCCATACTACCTTCCACATCTATCCGTACTTTCCTCAAGGATTACCTCAACTTCACCAAGTCCCTTAACCAATATCCCTTTCCAACTAATCTCATCCTAGGCTTTCCTAGGGCACTCTCCGACCTACTCTCCGCCATCAGCTGCACTAGGAGTCCCTACTTCCCTTCCCTAACTAGCTTGCAAATACTGTTACATATCCGCTCACTAGTTAGTTAAAGTTAGCCAGGACCCCTTTAGCACAAAGCAAGCAGCATTCATGTATTGAGTAACCACATCAGGCATAACCTAATCAGGCTATCCTACCGTTGGCTAAACAGTCCTAGCATACAGCTCATACAACAGGCATTCCAGGCATCCTCCTAGATCCTTAGCCCTACTCTAGCATGCAGTTCTCAGAATCATATATCATACACATAACATAACAAGTATGGGTATCTTGGGGAAAAGGCCGGTCGCACGCATCACACACCTTGTTCTTTCTCAAATTCCTTAACTTAAATTTTAGAAAACCGTTTTCTTTGTGGAAAATCTTTTAATCCCTCGGTTTGAGTCCAGACACCCCCGAGGGTGTGTCCGAATCCCTCAAACCAGGGCTCTGATACCAACTTGTAACATCCCAAAATTTGAGGCCAAAAATTTCGTTTTTAATTAAGTGGTTTATAAATCAGTTTATCAAAATATTGCCAATATCAATGAATACATAAAACCATAATTTCATGTCTCAAACCAAATCATCTGAAGTAACGAAATATCAGAGTACAATCCCAGAAAACACTAAGCGGAAATCATCTGTGTATGTGTGATGCGCTGCTACGCCGCCGACTCCTTCCCCTTGGACGAGGAGGTACCTGAAACCAAAACTGAAACTGTAAGCACAAAGCATAGTGAGTTCCCCCATCATACCAGGAAATCAGGGTGTTACATTACCTTCATGCGTTCATAATATTAAGAGATTGTGAGATCTCCAAGAGTAAGAGTTTGGAGTTCCTGATCTAATTCAATGGCACGAGTTTGTTGATTATCACGCAATAAAGTTTCGAGATTTGTCCAAACAGTGTGAGCGGTTGCACCCGGTTTGAGGATAATGTTGAACAAGCTTTGAGTGACTGTTCCGTAAATCCGCATCTTGACTAGGTCATCAAGATTAACCCACACTTCATCCTTGTTATCTACAAGTTTGGAGTCTCATATGAGATGACCCTTGACCCCGAAACTGCTGCAGTGCGTTTGAAAAAGTTCTTTCCAGGCATCATAGTTTAGCTGATTGAGATCCGAGATCAGAGGAACATAAACTTTGATGTTGGTGACACCAAATGGTTTTTGGTTCTTGGATGATTCAGACATGTTAATGAGGAGTAGAATCTATCTGAGAAGGAAAGAGGGTATAAAAGAATTAATGGAGGGAGTAGAGGCCGATTGCAAAGAGTTTGACAGCGGCATAGGGTTTTAGCGAGAGAGAGGAAAGGATTTTGGCGGAAGTCTCTGATACCATGTAAGTGTGGTATTTTCCCATGGAATGGCCTTGCTATACATATATCCGGGACATACATACAGAAAATAGACATGCGTACATGGTATGCTAATAATAAATAAGTAAAAATTATATAAAAATACTTGAAAATACATGAAATCCTTTAAAAAAAATATATAAATACGTAAAAAAAATATCAAAATACATAAAAAATACTTAAAAATACGTTTATACATTATATACAAATTTTGAAGAAATCTATAAAAAAAAATTATTAATTTGAAAAAATTAACGATTTAGTTACATGACGTGCCGAAAATGTTGAAAAAAATTGAAGTGAAGAAATTTGCCCCCTTTTTAGGTTTTTCTATTCAATTTTTTTGGGATCAATTTTTAATTTTTCTAAAATAATAAGAATTTACTAAAAATTTCCATAAAAAATAGTTAGACAAACTTTGTACATGATTAGGTGAAGCTACGTACGTACCTTTTCATTACAAACGAAACATCAGTCATATTTTGAAATCTCAAAAACAAAAACACTATAAGTTTGCAAGAATGTATATATCATTTGTTATAAACGATAAAAATATACATACGTACCAACTTATTTTTCTTGATATTTTTATGTTTATAATCGTCCATTATCGTAGTATGTGGTATTTCTCTTCACACTAAAGCGAGTACAATATATGCTTGTCGGAAATATTGATTCTTTAATATTAATCGACCCAGTTACACACCATTTATAAACTTCATTACGAGAAACATTAATTATTACGTACTTACATATTTATCTCTTCTTCAAAATGCTAAGCAATCAACCATTGTTATTATTGCTTTGTGAACTAATCTTAGAATTCATATTCAACCCGAACGGTACTTTCACTTGAGTGTCGATGAGGTTGAGGGGTACCGGCACAAGAGAATTCGGTGGTACGCATGGAGAACTGGAGCTCAACAATTCAAATGGCATTACGTAAGGAGGAAAGAATGAAGGACTTGCGGGGCTAGAAAAACACGAGAAAATCTGTGGCTCGAATGGGGGAGCGGATGAAGAAGGGAATAGCGATGTGTAAGTATCTAGTTTTTTATCAGATCTTGATAAAGATAGGTTCGAAAACTGCTGATCAGAGTCCTGATAATTATAAGAATTCCACTTGTTTTCTATGATAACATCCTTCCCTTCCGTTCTTTGATGAGCATAGCTGGGAGTATTGAAGAATGGAGAAAAAGAAAGTATAGCTTCCTTCCCTTCCATTCTCTGGTGATCATTATTGGGAGTACTGTTGTAGAATGGGGAAATAGAAAGTTGTGTAGAATTGAAATTGTGAGGAACAATAGTGGGTGGAAGATGGAATCGCTTGAAATCTTCTGGTGCCATTTGCAGAGGTGGAAGCTTATCAATATCATCTTTAGTGACATCAAGCAACCAATCTATCACCTTGCTCGGTTGAGTTAACCCGAGCTGATCTTGAAGGTGATATAATTGAATAGCTGTAGGTATGGAAAGCCTAATTCTTCGGTCTCTCACTCCTTTAACTGTCCAAACCTTGCTATGCCTGTCTTTTCCTCCGAAAGCCTGTGATACCCTCACAATTCTTGGATTCTGGAAGCCTGCGTATTGTCTCGAGATCATATTAGGGTTTGATAGCTTTTGTCGTTTGGCATAACCTTCTTGATCATACGTATTGTTGATCATCTTACTTTTTGCACCATTGGCAGATTGAATCCTTAATCTGGAAAACATTCCAAAACATGGGTATTAATTGTAAGTTAGATTTATCAAGATTGAAACCCTAATTTTTGAAAACCAATCTAATTAACGACTCGGGAAAATATCACACAGTATTTCAACAAAATGAACGAGAACAAACAGATAACTTACGATCAATTTGTGACAGTTTCATTGAAAACTATACACGCAGATCATAATTAAGAAAATGAACTCACATTCGCTGGGCAGCTGTCGACTCGATCGTTATATTTACTTAGGAAATCAACAGTTGAACAAGAACAACCTCATTGATCTTTGCTGTATGAGCTAAAGAAGAGTCTCACTTTGAATCTTTCTGCTGTAAACCACACAATTCAAGAATGTTATCAACGTTGGTTTTTATTCTGTTGGTGTTGCACGCCAAAGTAAGAAATTAAGTCGACTAAAGATTGGAAAAGTTTGCATCAGTGGTGTCAATGTCACCGACAAGCGATGTAGATAAGTGTTCACCACAAACTGAACAATCTTTGATTGATGAAATTGGTTATATAGGTCATTCCGTTCTTTATTTCGTTACTACGTGTGAGTTAATATGGATGGATGGGGTGTCTCGGGTCGGGACCACTTAGCTCTTGTTGCAGAAAGCTACTTCACATAAACGATAGATCTTCATGATCGATACATCCACCTTAATGTCGCCAAGTTACAAACCCTTGAAAACGAAGCCAAATTATTTTGAATGCTTGGGTTACAAAACCCTAGAATTCTAATAACAATTTATCCTAGCTAATTTGGAATACTAAGATAAACACTGACATTCTGCAACAAACCCTAGTTTAGAATGCACGTAATCTAATTTGGGATAAAAATACTAAATTAAAACAGTATAATTCTAAATCATTCATCCATGCTGTATGAATCCAAATGTTAATTAACTAGCTGTTAAACTGGACACAAAATGGTGCATCAGATCTATTAATTACACATAAAATTTACAAAGTTTCACCTGACATGGATCTAAGCAAGTTATAATCACACTATCTTTTATTTTTAACAATAGCAACGACGTCTTATATTAAGAATGGCAATGAACAGGATGAGGTTAATTAATTTGCAGGATGGTCACCCTCAAGGAAAAGGTGTGGTACTAAAGAGGGATCTTAGATAGACCCTGCAAACATCAACTGTATGTGCAGACGAGGGACCAAAAAGTAAGAGGATCTTAAAGGTATCCCACTGGTGTTATTGCTCAATGGACCATGCATGCACCTCTATGTATTCTCGATCCAAGAAGTTACCTTTTAAAGTTTAACTTTAAGATAAAAAGATATTCACCGTTTATAAGGTTGAAAGAAGTGGCATATCCTCTCATATCCTTTTTTGTGCTGCCATATTACTTCTATTTTTCTTAGCATTTCATAGGAAGTAATAGCAACCTAACATATTAGATGTATTTTTGATTTTTTTTAAACTTAAATAAATTATATTTTTTCGTGCAGTACGTGCAGATATGATTAATAAGAAGTAAAAATATGATTGTTTTTGCAAAAAAATAATAATAATAATAATATTTTTATAAAAGTATACATTAAACTTTTTTTGGTAAAAGATATTAAATTTGGTAAAAGCATTCAAAAGATTCCCTTTGACCCCACTTTCTTTCTCCTTTCTCCTCTCGCTACACCGGTGGTGAGCCATTGTTGGCGAGCCCCTTGGTGCAAGCCAGGGGCGGTATTCAACGAGGCAATCACAAACTAGCGATGAGTTTGGCAAGCCAATGACATTCTAAAAAAAGTTGTTCTTAACAATATTATTGTAGCATCCCAAAAATTTAAACCAATTAAAACTTTTCAAAACAACCCATTTACTAATAAAAGTGTTTACACAAGCATTGTTTCCAAAACATTATTTAAAAATCAGTGTCTCCCAAGATCAACGACATAAAATCAGGATGTGTAAGGTCACGCCTTCGCCTTGTCACGGTCATCTGAAGTACCTGAAACCATAAACCAAAACTCTAAGCACGAAGCTTAGTGAGTTCCCCCAAAATACCAGCACATAAACATAACAGTTAACATATACAACAACATGTCGGTTCCAATCAACCATCAGGTTGGAATACCGCAGGCCCAATCAACTTCCAGGTCCAGTCATCCTCGGGATGGAATACCCCAGGTTGGAATGCCAATAAACTATAGGTCCAATCAACCATCGGGTTGGAATACCCCAACCCAATCAACCATCGGGTTGGAATGCCAATATACTATGGGTCCAGTCAACCATCGGGTCGGAATACCCCATGCCCAATCAACCTCCGGTTCCAATCATCCTCGGGATGGAATACCCCTCGGTTGGAATGCCACTATACAACGGGTTCAATCATCCTCGGGATGGAATACCCTCTGGCCCTATCAACCATCAGGTTGGAATTCCCCCGGTCTGTTGGCTCACACACATAGCAGTAAAGCCTCAACCACCAACCAAAATATATACACATATAACAGATAAACGTATGACCGGCCAATAAACTATCAGATAGATCTACAGATCACTACAACATAACATCATCCTATATAACAGGATACCTATCTAACAGATCACTACAACACGATAACATACTACCACATAACAGGATATCTAATCCATTAGGCCGGCCTTGGTGCCTTCGACCTGCAAGTACGGTGAGGAAAACTCACCTCTTGATTTGATCAATAACTGATGAGGTCCCGACTCCGAATCTCAACTCTAAATGTCACCTATCCATCCAAATGACCATTTTTCAAACATAATCCAAAATACCCCTTGGTCAAACTTGATCAGACTCAGGTAAAAGTCAATATTCCAAAAATTCAACCGAATCAACCCAGTTGAGTACGCCCACCGTACTCAGTTGTACGCGACTGACCTAAAAATCGTCTAAACTTCAAACGGCCATAACTTCTTCATTCCACCTCCCTTTTCGACGTTCTTTATATCCACGGAAATGTATTGAAGAGCTCTACAATATTATCTAAATATCTTGGACTAAAAACGTCTCGAACAAAAATCCATATTTCACGCAAGAACATGCCTATGATTTTTCCCTTTATACCCTTCGGCCCAAACACAATTGAAGGGTAAAATCTCTTAACTAACAATGCCTCCTTCCACAAGGACTAAACTTTGCCTCCTTAAGGCCCAAATCCCTACACAATTGATTTCCTGTCCACAACCCAGAAATGGCAGGAAACAGGATGTGACAATTCTCCCTCACTTAAATTAGATTTCGTCCTAAAAATCCGTCTCGGTTATGATTTCTAACAACACCAACATATTCTATAAACTCCCTTTAACCATTTCGAAATCAATGCATCTTCTAAATAAAACTCGAGAGACCACTCGGAAATCCTCGACTTCTAACAAGCAACCTAATAACTTAAAAATGCTCAGACGTAACAATTTTTTTTCTCTCCCTAACTGCATGACCCAACTTCCAGAGAGAACCACACAAATCGGGGACTCTCAGGCTTGCAAACACCGAATCAATTCTATCAATATGCTTCCCTAGACCGCAAACCCATCAGATCTAAATTTCAGAACCCATAATCCAGGACTGACATCCATCCATTCATTGAATCCACCCCTTGCCTTTGAGTATGATCACTACCAAACACGCGGAAAAGAACTCAAACACATCAATTCCAAATCCATAAGATGTATCATAAACCTTTAATAAAACCTTGACTCCCTGTCACGCCATTTCCAACCACTGCTCCTACGAGCAAAGATGAGAAATCCAAGAATTTTCACATTTTTCTCCAACCCTTATCAACTCAGGTGTACCCCCACCTAACAAATCACTCGAGACATCCACAAAGAACTTCATGATTCGAAACTTCATAACTGATGCCCACCCTTGATAACCAAACCCCTAATAACATCTTGCGAACAAACAGGACTTATAATGCAAACACTCCGCAAAGACTTTATGTTGCATGACTGATACTCCCAACCACCCTTAACTGTTCACTCTATTCAAACCAGTTGATTTGTGAGTCTCCCGACTTCCATCAATGCGTCAACACCGAAAGTACTACAAGTAGAAGAAATCAACAATCATGATCACTGTGCCCACAACCTATGTCTGGAAAAATCACGACCGGCACCACAGGGGCCTAAAGATACTCAACCTCATTCCACCTCCTTGCAGGAACCCAAACAACGCTAACCGAGCGTAACAAAGCCATACTCTTTTACCACACACAATTCCTTTCACAGAACAACTGCTACCAATGCAAAACCCTACGAAATCATGGTCGCACACGACCCTAGAATAGGATAAACGGTCGTACTCTTGATCCAATTCAAAGGCTATAACCCAAAAAGAACCAATCATATAATTCGAACCAAGCACTCCATTAATATCTTGACCAACCCATATATACCCCTCTTGATAATATCTAATAAACTTACCCTAATACACACCCTTAGGGAACCGATAGCCTCATCCAAAAAAAAGGGGGGGAAAATACCAGAGTTCAAATGAAATGACAACCTCAATCATTAACAGAAAACATCCTCACGATCGATCGAAACAAGATCCCATACTTGATTGAAACTGAACAGATTCCACCAATACATAACTAGATCGAGAAGATTTCCAATGTGATCCTGGATGCTACCAAAACCTGAGCCTGCTAGGAACCAAAATTCCATGCGACCATTGAGGGTAAACATACCCGGAGACCAGAGGAACATAAAACATATTGAACTTGATGATAGGTTGACACATCCATTGAACTTCGATTGTCACAACTCGAACTTTTGGAGAACCTCCGTTGCATGATGAACGAAATGGCCAATGATCGAGGACGCATTGACATAGATCTAATGAACCAAAACCTGCACGGAGCTGAGCATACCCAAACTGTGAAACTGATTTGATGGTCGACCTCTGCCCAAGCTAGACTATAAATAGAAATCCATACAACGAGCTGACAATTCCCTCAGCAACCGATACTAAACCTGAGTGATCCTAGCGGCTCCTCATCTAGTCATTGGACCCCCCCCCAAAGGAACCATTAGTTGCAACGAGCTCCTTGACCAACTACTTTCTGCTGAGAGAAAAATCATGTATCTCCTGAACACATACATCCGATCACCACTTACTAAATACCCCTTCCTTGACCATCCTGAACCGAGATTCCACATACTCGCACTGCAAATCCCTATGAGCCATTCTTCCAACATCACGAACTCGAACAGATCGCTAACCCTCCAGGTGGAATACCCAGTTCTCCCCCACTTAGGGTCCGAACTACCACCCATTAGTTTTTCAACCCAATCATATCTCAAACCGGCTTAACCGGGTATAACCATACCTGACCCTCGAAGGTATAACACACGCATGATTGTTTTCTAGATAAGGACCAATCAAACCTAAAGAGAATTATGAATTTCAGCTAAAGACCTTTGAAATTTCCAATCATACCTACTTAATGTTAAGAAAATCATGCAACTGCATAAGTCAAACACCAATTTACTATCTAAAACATACCTTCTTCTCCTGCAAATCCAAACCGTCAATCCGGTACCTGACCTTCCTATATCCAAAGAACACGGATCCCTGATCACATCACAAAGCATCTATACCACATCAATTCTCTTGCGCACACCCACGCTGATATATTGTTGCCAAAGTCCACGACCAACATACCCCATGGTGGGTTTACATCCAATTTTTGAAAATCATAAGTCTGCTCACTCCTTCTCCGAACTCGAAAAACTGAAACGGCATAATCCTTGCCACAGATAGCGACATTCCCTTCCATCAATCACCCATTTCACTTCCAGCTGCAACCCCCAAGCCGATCATAACAATCGTTTCATTCTTGAGTCCCGCGATTCGAATGTACAACCTCGATCAAAATCCTCGATACCTTAAAACCAACGAAATTATACTGGTATGCACCATTCAACCCAAACCGACCTCGCCACTGAGGCCCAAAACAATTACCAGACCCATCCTCATGCCATAGCAACCATAACCAAAAGATCAACATATACAGAACCACTGCCACAAATCATGGTATCAAACCATGTTATCTTCCCCTACCAGCCCTTAGAATCCAAGAAACTCTCCTCGATTCGAGTATGGATCATGTGCTTCCAGTAGTACGGGCACAATACTACCTTCCATACCTATCCATACTTTCCTCAAGGACCATCTTGGGTCCTCTAAGACCTACTCATAATAATACTCCCAATACCTGCTCAACCGCGAAACAACCGCACTAGAATACTTCCTAGGCTCTCCTAGGATTTCTCCGCCTCCATGTCATCAGCTGCTGAAGGACTCCCATCAATGTCAGCCAACCACTTCATGAATACAATTACATGCAACAAAACTTAAAAAATATTTCGACTAAAGGACCCAACCCTACAACGATTAGACTCAAACGAGAGCTGCGCAATAGGGCCAAATCCTTCGGGCTAAGATTATGAACCTCCATAGCATGTATTCATTTGATAGTTAGCTCACATCAATGTGAGTCCCATAAAGCACAAAGCAAGCAACATTCGAGCAGCGGAGTCGAATGACACTAAGACACAATGAAATCAGACAGATCCTCATACTGAATTCTCGATCTCTAAATCCCAGCATCTCGGATACACGTTCATCCTTACCTCACTCTCTCAATAGTGGCTAATAATTCTCACACTGACCTGTCATGCACTGCACCCACTCATGAAACTTCCACCAACCCTGCAACCACTCGTGCATGCTAATCATACATAACGTTGGATCCCATAGACAGTCCAATACTTGACTCAACCCTAAGCCCTTAATCAGACAAGAACACAAAGTAAAGCTAAATCAAACATTCTCAGGCTATAGAATATTTGTTATGTACAACTATGGTGTACATACCAAGCAACTACAGTAATGATGTCAATTTCATATAAGAAAGAACCATAGGCTATCAGGCACCATATAATCAGGCAATTCTATCATGCAATTCCTGAAGATCCCTAGCCTATCACTAGCATGTTGTTCTAACATATCACAATATCAGATAACATTGTGGTAATTTGGGGTCTACTTACTGGCTCCGGCTGATCGTACACATCGCATCCTTTCTTAATTATTTTGAAAACAATTTTTGAAAATCATTTTTAAAACCCCTTTTCATTTCATTAGTTTGATATTGGATTCACACGAGTGTTCCTACAATTCACTCAAACCAAGGCTCTGATACCAACTTGTAACATCCCAAAAGTTTCAACCAATTAAAACTTTTTAAAACAACCCATTTACTAATAAAAGTGTTTACAAAAGCATTGTTTCCAAAACATTATTTAAAAATTAGTGTCTCCCAAGATCAACAACATAAAATCAGGATGTGTATGGTCATGCCTTCGCCTTGCCACGGTCCTCTAAAGTACTTGAAACCATAAACCAAAACTGTAAGCACGAAGCTTAGTGAGTTCCCCCAAAATACCACCATATAAACATAACAATTAACATATACAACAACATGTCGGGTCCAATCAACCATCAGGTTGCAATACCCCAGGCCCAATCAACCTACGAGTCCAGTCATCCTCGGGATGGAATACCCCAGGTTGGAATGCCAATACACTATGGGTCCAGTCAACCATCGGGTTGGAATACCCCAGGCCCAATCAACCATCGGGTTGGAATGCCAATATACTATGGGTCCGGTCAACCATCGGGTTGGAATACCCCATGACCAATCAACCTCCGCGTCCAATCACCCTCGGGATGGAATACCCCAGGTTGGAATGCCACTATACAATGGATCCAATCATCCTCGGGATGGAATACCCTCGGGCCCAGTCAACCATCCGGTTGGAATGCCCCCGGTCTGTTGGGTCATGCACATAGCAGTAAATCCTCAACCACCAAACAAAATATCTATACATATAACAAATAAACATATAACTGGCCAATAAATTATCAGATAGATCTGCAGATCACTATAACATAGCATCATCTTATATACCTGGATACCGATCTAACAGATCACTACAACATGATAACATACTATCACATAGCAGGATATCTAATCCAATGGGCCGGCCTTGGTGCCTTCGACCCACAAGTACAGTGAGGAAAACTCACCTATCGATCTGATCAATAGCTAATGAGGTCCCGACTCCGAATCTCAGGTCTAACCGTCACCTATCCATCTAAATGACCAATTCTCAAACACAATCCAAAATACCCAAAATACCCCTTGGTCAAACTCGGTTAAAATCAGGTAAAAGTCAAAATTCCAAAAAGTCAATCGAGTCAACCCAGTTGAGTACGCCCAGCGTACTCAGCTGTACGCTTAACATACGCGACTGACCCAATAATCGTCCAAACTTCAAATGGCCATAATTTCTTCGTTCCAAATCCATTTTCGACGTTCTTTATATCCACAGAAAGGTATTGAAGAGCTCTACAATATTATCTAAATATATTGGCCTAAAAACGTCTTGAACGAAAATCCATATTTCATGCAAGAACACGACCTACAGCTTTTCCCTTTCTACCCTTCGGCCCAAAATACAATTCAAGGGTAAATCTCTTAACTAACCATACCTCCTTGCACAAGGACTAAACTTTTCCTCCTTAAGGCCCAAAGCCTTACACAATTGACTTCCGGTCCACGACCCAAGAATAGAAGGAAACATGATTTTACAATTATCTTCTTCTTTTTTTTGGGGTGGAAACAATAATATATATATTAAGCAAAAGATCTAGGCTAGCCAAATCTAACTACAATAAATTAATTGTCATGTCAAAATAAAATAAAAATACATGGAATAAAATTTTAAGCAAGAGATAGACACGACATGCACCCAAATCAACTAATCCAAAACAGCTATTGGAACTAAGTACAATCAAGTAAACAAATGGCTTCTCTATGTGGTTTTGCCTACCTAAAAAGACGTCCATTACGGATAATATTCCATAACACCCAGAAGAGTCAAAATCAACGAGTGTACTCTAAAATTACCTAGATACATACCCTAGGCCGAGACCGGGAGTACTAGGGTTAAGGATATCGAATTTAGAGTAAGTTAAGAAAATAATCCATGTGGTTTAGCATAATCTACATGTTTGGTCCTTAATTCTTTTTCTTAACTCGGACAGTCCTCAAGATGTAATTTTTTTGCACGTTGAGTCCCTACCAGACATAAAATTACCCTATTACCTTTATTATAATTTTTATAATTATTATATATTATTATAATTATAATATAAATTAAAATAAAATAAAAAATCATATAAACACTTTATAGCCTAACATCAAGAAACCACCGTCCACCAACTACTTTCAGTGATTCTATCATGCTTCTCCTGACTTCTCTTGATCTCGTCGCCATTCCACAAAGATCACCACCGACGACTCTTCCAATGAAGCATCAACGAGATCGTTAAAGAAATATTGTATCTCTTATGTTCCTCTCTCTTTCTCTTTATCTCGATCTCTATCTCACCTCAGTCAATGGTTGTTGGCATTCCAAACTATCACTGAGTCCTAATCAAGAAAGTCTACAACTTTCAACTCTTTCGATGAAGAGAAATCGTTGTCACTCTCCCTCTTCAGATCTCCACCAGAAAAAAACTAAGGTTTGGATCTTTAAAAAAAATCAAAGTTTGAAAAGGACACAGGTCACCCGAGAAGACACCTGAGGGAGAAGGTCATATTATCTTGGTCGGAACTTGGAGATGGGTAGGGTATTTCTGCACCTTTTCTTTTGTTTTAGTTAGTAACACCCAGCAAATCAGGTATTTCCCTTTTTGGACTCAAAGTATCAAATTGTTGCAAAAATGGTCCTTACGCCCTGCGTACCTGGGGAGTATGTTGGGCGTAAGTATTTAAAAGGGACACAAGTTTTTATGAGTATGTAGGGCATACTCAATGGGTATGTAGGGCGTACTCGATAGATATGAAAACCCTAAATCTGGGGTTTTGAGCCCTATGTAAGAAACTTAACCCTCATAAAACCATTCCATCTCCATCCTCCATCCTCGCAGATGACCCCTTGCAAACCCAATATTCATTTGAGAGCTTTTGAGCTTTTGGAGTGTTTTCTGTTCATTTTTGAAGGAAGAAGATCATTGGACTGCACTTAGAAAGCTTCAAGTATTAAAGATCTGGGATTTGCACTACTCAAGCCACCTGTACAAGGTATAAAGTTCTAAACTTGATGAAAATTGTAAGTCCTAAATTTTGCTTGATGTATCAATCAGATCCACTTGATGGTGCGGAATCCCAATCAAGTGGATGATGCAAGATCAAATATGGAAGAAGGAGAAGAAGAAGAAGATGAATCTATGATGTATTCAATAATATGATTTATGCTCCATACATATATGATTCACATACACACACACACACTCTTATTCTCTCTCACTTTCTCTCTTTAGAACACCTTGATTTACACACACTTAGCCCCCCTACTGAGACTATATATATATATATATATATATATATATATATATATAGGGAACAGTGGCCGCAAACACGTTTACAGCCGCAAAGACACCCAACCGCAAACACCACATGAACCGTAATCCCAAGGCTGTTTTCGGTTCTAGACCAAAAACTATTAAATCCTAGAAAAGTAAAGTATAAACCATATTTTTAGACCCAACAATCTCCCCCTTGGTTTATAGCTTTCTTTTCTTTGACCCAACAAACTCCTCCTAAAAATATAGCTGGCTTTTCTTGTTATTCTTCATTTGGAGCTTGGCTTCATCTTTTTGTCTTCTATTTTTTCACAACTTCAAGATGAGCATATGAGTCTTCTAAGTGAGTGACATCATCTTCAACAGTTGGGAATTTCTTCAAAATTTGACTTTGAACACACGTTGGGTGAGGAGGCTTCATGTAGAGATTCTTGAAAATTGGCGCTTTCAGCTTGAGAATCTTCAGAGAGAATATTAGAGAACAAATATGCTGGATCACTTCAGCAAGTACATAGATAGCAGCAAATTGATTGAGGAGGCTTCAATGCAATCTGAGGTTGAAAGATTGAATGTTGAAAGAATAATCTTCATTTCTTGTTCCTTCAAATGAGAATTCTTCGACAAACACGGATGAAGCTTTGGCTCAGAAAATCTCGATACAGTCTCCATGAGTCTCATCTACATCTGAATTCACTTTTCAAGACAAAATTTTTTTTGAGATAAAAACAAAACTAAAAGAAAACTTAGCACACAATATTTTTGGATTTTTCATATTTTCTGAAAAAGAAATAAAAACGGAAACAAAAATATTTTTGGATTTTTGAATTTTCTGATTTTTGAATTTTCTGATTTTTTTGTTTGATTTTTGAATTTTCTGATTTTTGTTTGATTTTTTAATTTTAATTCTCCCCCTAAATTTGTGCATAGAGGAAAACTAGGGACAAATTTAACCAAAACAAAAATAATAACTAAATTCCAAAACTAATTTGGGATCAAAGTTGTCAAACAATTCAATATCGTTTATCTGCACACATCTGCATGTTTAGATCTGGTCAATCACCGGTATTGTGGTCCACTTAAACACGAAGGATATTGACAAGTTGGACAGATTATACATGACAAGACATTGTACTTATATTCCTAAATAGAACATTTAGCTGACGGCGACCAAGGATATTGTTGTCCACTAAAATGCAGCAGCAAGATCTACAGACAACCTTTTAAATGGTTCAATTTTTAGATGTACTAGAACGTGTTCCCCACTTCCCGATATACCCCGATAATCAAGAACTTCCAAAGAAATCTTTACTTTAGGTGAGTAGACAATCATTAGGAGGGAAGTCAGATTTAGAGATAGGTGCATATTTTGTATCCCAGGTCGGATCTCTTACAATCACATAGAGGGGACAACGTATGGCTAACTAATATAAAGAGATTGAGAAGTAGAATGTTGCATATGCTGTGTTCCAGGTCGGATCTCTTCCAATCACGCAGAGGAGACAACATATGACTAACAGATAGAAAGAATTGCATAGATAAGGAGATGCATAGAAATAGAGTTGCATATGTTGCATTCCAAGTCAGATATGTTCCAATCACGCAGAGGAGGCAACATATGACTAACAGATAGAAAGCAAGAAAATAATTTCCTACAAACCTATTTTATCAGAACCCCCCAGTCTCTCTATCAATACTGGAATTAAGGACATGAGTCCGTACATCGAGGAAATGTTAAACCACAATTCTAGATACATATTACTTTAGTGTATCCTGCAGGTTCCCATGTTTATCTCACTGCTCAATCTACCCGAAGGTCGTATTGTCAGTCCAAACGGAACTATCTAAGTCTATACTATCAAGTCCTTTCATTGTCAAACTACGTTTAGTCCAGTCCTTTTGAACCGTTTGTGCCTACCAACACATTGAACACAGAGTTTAGACAATTCGGCTTTAGTGCATTACACGCATCATAAATTGCCCTTTAGCACTATACTTCATATCACTTCCCAAACAATACCAACAAACGAAAAACTATAAGAAAATAAAAAAATTTCTTCAAAACGAATCAGTGTAAGAGAAAACTCAGGAGTATCAAGACGAAAACTCAAACTGTAAGTCACCGATTGAATTTGCATCTAGAAGGTGTGAGAACATCACACATATTTCGATCTCAGAATAGATCCGAAAATTCTTCACATCGTTAAGCACAAACCCCATGTGTGACCCTCTCCTTTCTTCCTTTCTTTCCTTTCTCGCAGAGGACACATACTCTCACTTAAAGTTCTGAGTGTTATACAGTTGAGAGATATTCCCTATCATGTGCTAGGAACAACCACTATCAACAAACTGAAGTATGATGATATGCCTCCATAGCTGCTCCAACACAGAGCGGGATCAGTTAATCTTTGGAACCCAGTCCATTTTGAAACTGAGTCGACCTTTGTCATCATTGCAAGGTACTCTCTCCCATGACATATCATGCTTATCACAAATTGAAGAGATGAAGAAATGTTAGAATCATTAGACGATTTGGGAGATTGAACCTTTGGTACCCATATGTAGTTGGGTTTAACCCATTTCTTGTTCGAGCGGATGGGTGCCTCGGCACTTGATTTTGAACTTGAAGCCGATCTTCAAGATGACTTTGATCTAACTGATCTTTGTTTCACTGGAGCATCTCTTGAATTTGGCTTCTTGGCCGGCATTCCGTTCTTGATTTTGGGATTTTGATTCTTGGCCTTCTTCACGTTCCAATCACCATTGCGCGATTGTGACCTTGAAGGGCTTCTTTTGGGGTATCTCCCTCTTGGCGCGTTCTTCCATCCTTGTGCGTAGTAGGGAACGTATGCGCGATTTGGACAATTTTTGGCAACGTGACCAAGTGTTCCACAGTGAAAACATCTCCTTTTCTTCACATAGGAATTGTTTCTTCCTGCCCATGGTGGTGTGTCCTTGCCTTGTCTCTGATTGTTCCCACAAGCACAGTTGCAACAGGCACTGTGTTTAGCTTGAATTGGTGGCCTGTATTTACCAACAACAGGTTGATTAGAAGCAACAGATTCAGAGTTCAAGGAGTCATTTGTTTGTTCAATAGTGTTCTACTTGTTCTCATTTTCTACTACTTTACCTGCACATGAAGTAGAAGCATCAGAAACATTCACCTGAATAACCTCAGTAGGCCCAGATGATTCAGTCTTAACTAAAGCTGAGACAGGGGTTTGGCCATACTGAGTAGGAATTTCTTCCTCATTGGTCTCAAGGCATGGCTTATAGTTGTCATTAAAGGGAGGTGGAACGCTATTATACCCTAGACCCTTACTTTGATTATCTTTGAACTTTAATTAGTTGTTTTTCAATCATAGATGCAACTACCTCACTTGACACATCAGATTTCTTAAACGTGAATTCAGCATCATTATATTTAGCTTTCAATGCATCAAGTTCGACAGTTAATTCAGCAAGTTGTCTCTTAACATAGTCATAGTTTTCACATTTGTTGCTATATTCTTCTTGAAGTTTTCGGAAATCCTTAGTTTTGGCCTCTAGTTGTGTTTTTAAGGGTTTTTGGGCCTTCCTAAGAGTATATCCTTCATATTTAAGGTCCTCATTTTCCCTTTTTAGTAAATCATTTTGTTCACGAAGAAATTTAATTGTAGCTTCACAAGATTTAGAACATGAAACTTCATTGACCGGGATGTTTGAGGAACTTGTTGTTAAACAAAAATTGCCCTTTGACTTAAAACCTTAAAAGTCAACTATAAAAGTCAAGCTTAAAAAGTCAAACTTAAAAGTTAAACCGAAAAGCTAAAAGTAAAAATTTGAAGGCTAAACGAGAAAGTCAAAGGTCAAAATTGAAAGTCAAAGTCAAATTTTTAAGGTCAAAAGTCAAAAATGATAGTCACAAATTAAAAACCAAATTTTTGGGTCGAAAATGGAATTTTAAAATTTGAAAAATTGATTTTTGGGCTAAAATTGTTAAAAATCCGAAAATAGGAGCGAAATTTCGAAGCTATTTGATTTAATTAGGAAGATGTTTAACATGTGGCTTGCTAGACTAAGTGGTAAGGTGGCAGGTTATGTGCGTGGGAGGCCCAAGTTCGAATCCTTGCACTCCTCAGAATTTTTGAATATTCGCTGCAACCGAGAACGAGGAACGCACACGCGAGAACTGCAAACGAGCACTGGCCGAACACGTGCTGCTGGCCGCAAACGGACCGAACCGAAAACGTAACCAGGCCGAACACGTGTGCGACGTCGGACCACAAACTCTCCTCGGCTGTAAATGAGCTTCGGACCGCAAACTCTCCTCGGCTGTAAACGCTTCGGAAATATGAATCGTTTACGGCTGCAAACGCTTCTTCGGTTCGGCTGTAAACCCCTCGCAGATTACGACCAAAAACAACGTTTTTTTTACCTTTTTAGCTCCAAAACTCGATCAAAAAGCCATTTTTATGAAAAACTCAAAGAACAAACCCCCAATATTTTGTCAAAAACTATCTAAAAACGTAAGATTCTTCAAGAAAAACTACAAAAACGCTCCAGATCTTTCGAAAAAGATTGATACAAACAAAGCTCCGATACCAACTATAAGTCCAAAATTTTGCTTGATGTATCAATCAGATCCGCTTGATGGTGCGGAATCCCAATCAAGTGGATGATTCAAGATCAAATATGGAAGAATGAGAAGAAGAAGAAGAATCTATGATGTATTCAATAATATGATTGATGCTCCATACATATGAGATTCTCTCACATATACACACACACTCTTCTTCTCTCTCACTTTCTCTCTCTAGAACACCTTGATTTACACACACTTTGCCCCCCCTTCTAACACTATATATATATATATATATATATATATATATATATATATATATATATATATATATATATATATATATATATATATATATATATATATATATATAGGGAACAGTGGCTGCAAACACGTTTACAGCCGTAAACGTGTTTACAGCCGCAAACGAGTTTGCAGCCGCAAACACACCCAACCGAAAACACCACATGAACCGTAAACCCAAGGCTATTTTCGGTTCTATACCAAAAACTATTAAAGCCTAGAAAAGTAAAGTATAAACCATATTTTTATACCCAACAAAAATTTCACGAGATCTTGTTAGTTTTTAAGTTTTATGCATTTTGGTCCCATAATAGTGGTCTTATTGAGTACAAGCTACTCCAGGCCTTATGAGTAGCCTTTTCATATGTTTTGAAGTGCATGTGGTCATAAAAATGTGATCTTGATCACTTCCTTTCGTCCATGCATGAGTATTGGAGCTTAGAATCTTGTGATATGTTAGGGTTTTTAGATTTGGACACTTTCTAGTCATGCAAAGTCATAAAGTTGGAAACTTTATGATTTAAGAGATTATTTGGAGTTAGATATGAGACTTAGATGTAATGAATTAGAGGAATAATCACTTAATGAGGAGTGTGAGAGATGATCGAGTATACAGGGTGTACCCAGTGGTACACAACGCGTACTAAGTTAGAGCCCCGTAATCTAGAGAAGAATTCACTACATCATGCATAGTGATAGAGTATGCAGGGCGTACTCACCCAGATGTGAGATCTTTGACTTTTTGACTCTTGACTCTTGACCTTTGACCATGGACTTAACCAAGTATGACTTAAGGGTATTTTGGAAAATTTAAATAGTAGTTTGAGATTGGGTCCCTGTTATTTGTATAAGTGATCTGTAGAGACAGTATTTGGAGTAGTGATCTGTTCAGCTATTTTTCAGACTGTGTGGTGAGTTTTCCTCACTGCACTTGTGGCTCGAAGGCACCAATGTCGGACCACTAGTTTATATATCGTAGTATATAGGATGTTGTTATGTTGTAGTGATCTGTTAGATATACATGATATTTTTGTTGCTGTTATATAATTTATCTGTTGCATATGTCGACATAGTGTGGTTTGGGTTGAGCCTTCACTGCTATGTGCGTAAGCCAACAAACTGAGGAATTTCAGTGTTATGAGTGATTGGGCCGAGGAAATCGTGTTCGATGACTGTAGGCCAGGGGTAATCTAGTCTGATGACTATCGACCCGAGGGTAATCCAGTCCGATGACTGTGGACCCAACATGTATTCCTGTATATGTTCTATTGTGTAGGGTATTTTGGGGGGACTCACTATTCTTTGGCTTACAGTTTGTATTTTATGGTTTCAGGTACTTTAGAGGACAGGGGAAAGGCGAAGGCTTGATCATGCACATCATCCTAGATTTTATGTGTTGTTAAGATGTTTGGATAATCTGATTCTTGATCGTGACTTTTGGGAACTTGTTTTGTAGAACTTATGGATTTTGGAATGGTTTTGTTACGTTTGCTACTCATCAGATACACTCTAAACTAGGTAGCAGAAAAATCGAAACTATGATATACCTAAGTGTACATGCAGCCTATGGATCTACGGTTTCATGCTAATTACATCAACCTTAGAAAAAAATACAAAGAAGAAAAACATAACTCTTATGTAACCCTTGATCTCCTTACTTGAGATATTGATCCTCCATGAAGTTGCTTGGATGAGAGGACCCAAACCAGAATCTCTCTAACGGTATCACACCCAATGACACCAAAGAGTGTAATAAAAATAACAAGGAGAAGGGTCAATTTCACAAACCATAAGAGGTTAGAAAACGTCCCTATGGGAGGAGGAAGAAGAGTTGACGAAACTTCATGTAACACTCGGTTTCGGATTTGCTTCGTTGCTTGGGGCTGTGGCCCAGTCATCAGTTGTCATAAGGATTAAGGCCTTTGAAAAGGTAAGATTTAGGCCCATTTGGATGTGGGCAATGTAGATATCTAACCCAATAGTTCGGTTTGCACTTTGGAGTCAAAGGGTAAAATGGGAATGTAGTGTTTTAGACTTCTTTTATGAATTATGGATTTTAGTTTTATGTGTTTTAAGCTAAAAGTAATTTGATAGGGTTGTAGAGCTCCTCAATACCTTTCTGTGGATATAAAGAACGTCGAAAGCGGAGTTAGAACGAAGAAGTTATGATCGTTTGAAGTTTGGGTGGTTTTGGGCCAAGCTGAGTATGTTGGGCGTACAAAAAGGTTTACGATGGGCGTACAAATGGAATCCTGAGTATGCTGGGCGTACCAGGAGTATGCCGGGCATACGCAATCAATGCCCAAACCCTATTTTCGTGGTTTAAGCCCTATTTAACCTCCTTAACTCCCCCAAACCCACTCCATTCTCAGCCTCCACCCCTCCAACACCCCTTTCATGAAACCATAACCTTATATGAGCCTTTTGAGCTAAAAGAAGGTGATTTTGAGTGCATTGGAGTATGCATAGTGCACCTTGGAGAAGAAGGAACTTCTTGTAGAAGTGTGGGTTACATTAGAGCTTGTAGATCTGGACTTTCTTCACCTTGATCTATCTTCTAGAGGTATAAAGTTTGAATCTTGATAATGCATTTGTTAGATCTAGCTAGTTTTGGATGTTATCAGCTTTTGGTCATTTTAGTGCATAAAGTTTAGATCTTGAAAGTTTGTGACCTTGTTATGGATAAAGTTGGAAACTTTATCCGTCTAAACATCATTGTGATTCAGATATGAAGGTTGGAGACTTGGACTTAATGGATTAAGTTGAAAAAGATGCAGTTTTGGTCCCATTTGATGTTGAAAGGATAGATCTTGGTGGTTTGGACCATTCTAAAGGATAAAGTTGGAAACTTTATCCATTATGGAGCTGTTAGGATCCATAAAAATGTAATCTTGATCCTTCTATGCGTTCCATGAGAGTGTCATGATGTCTTAATGGATTAATAAGTTAAGGTTTTAGGTTTTGGACCTTTTCTAGACATGGAAAGTCATAAAGGTTGAAACTTTTTGACTTAGAATGATGTGGTGGGACTAGATTTGAGTGTTGGATGAAAGGACTTAAGAGATTAAGCACTCAATGGAAAAGTGCCATTTGGCTGGGTACGTCGGGCGTACCTTCGAGTACGCTGCGCGTACTCGTATGGGTTCCCGATTATGGTTGGTAAGTACGCCATGCGTACAAGCTGAGTACGCTGGGCGTACTCAGCCTAAAGTTTGACTTGATGACTTTGACTTTCGTTGACCGTTGACTTTGACCAAGTTTGACCTTGGGCAAAACTTGAGGGTTTTGGCATATTAATTAAGATTTTATCTAGTTCTGGTATTGATAGCTCGGGAGGCCGGCGGGGCAGCAGCTAGGGATTTCTTGCGATGAGCTGCAGCATTTGAGGTGAGTTTTCTCCTATAGGAACGGATAGAAGGCACCAATACCGGCCCATATGTATGATTGTCTGATTCCGCATTTCGATCCGAGGTCGGGCGATGCCCGATGAATGTTTATATGCTTTTCGGACTACGGTCTGATGTCGGGCGATGCTCGAGGAATGATTGTATGCTTGATATCTTTGTGATTCTTGCATGTGTCTGTTTTTATATGATTTCCGGATTACGGTCTGATGCCGGGCAGTGCCCTATGAATGTTTATATGCTTTTTGGATTTCGGTCCGATGTCGGGAAGTGTCCGATGAATGTTTATATGCTTTCCGGATTTCGGTCTGATGTCGGGCGGTGCTCGGTGAATGTTTATATGCTTATGACTATGTGCTTATTCTTTGGGTATTGTTGATATGATTATATGCTTTTCGGACTACGGTTCGATGTCGGGTGGGGCCCGATGTCGGACTTTGTCCGATGTCGGGTGGGGCCCGATGTTGGACATTGTCTGATGCCTTGTGGGGCCCGATGTCGGACACTGTCCGATGCCGGGCGGGGCCCGATGAAGGGGCGAGGCGCACGATATGTTTATATGTGATTATGTGCTTATGTGTTTGGTATCTGGTAGTTTGGGGAGACTCGCTAAGCTTCGTGCTTATAGTTTTCAGTTTTGGTTTCAGGTACTTCTAGTAGCAAAGGGAAGAGCTCGGGATGACTGCAGTGCACACACCATTATGTTTAGCCTCGGATGATTACTCTGATGTTTTGATTTGGAAACTCTGATAATAATGTTTGGAGATAGTTTGACTTTTGTTTCGATGAAATGTTTTGATAACTATGGTTTTATTTAAATATTAAAAAAAATGAAATTTTTGGATCGTATTTTATGAGTGTTACAAGTTGGTATAAGAGCTTTGGTTTGAGGGATTCGGGCACACTCTCGGGTGTGTCTGGACTCAAAATGAGGACTTAGTATAAAATTTTCAAAAATAAAACCATTTTTATAAAAAGGATTTTAAAAAGAGAAAAGGGTATGGTACATGCAATCAACCGAGCTCAAGTAAGTTATCTCAAATTACCCATACATGTTTGTTATGATATGATATGGTTATGAGAATTGCATGCTAGAATAGGGCTAATGATCTAGGAAGGATGCCTTGTATGCTTTCTATATGTGTATGAGAACTGCATGCTAGATTAGGGCTAAGGATCTAGGAAGGATGCCTTGTATGGCTGCTGTATGAGTTTATTGAACTGCATGCTAGTACTGATTAGTCATTCATATGATAGCCTGATTAAGATATGCTTGGTTTTGGTTAGTCAATGCTCGAATGTTACTTGCTTTGTGCTTTTAGGAGTTCTAGTTATTTTTAATTAACTAGTAAACGAATACGTTAAGTTACATATTACGAGGACTAAAAAATTTCAGAAGGTTAAGTCTAGCCCTATTTCGCAGCTCTCGTCTGAGTCCAACCGTTGTAGGGTAGGACCTCTCATTCAAAGAATTATCTAGTTTTAGTGATATATAATGGTATTAGCGAGCTAGTTAGGGAGAGATAGCAGGGACTTCTTATGCAGCTGATGGCGGAGAGTGGGTCGGAGATTACCCTAGGGCAAGCCTAGGATGAGATTAGCGCAAAGAGAAGTAGTAGTATAAGGGACTTGGTGGAGTCAAGGCAATTCGTGACGAAAGTACGAATATATATGGAAGGTAGTATAGGCCCGTACTACTGAAAGCAGAGGATCCGTACTCGAGTCAAGGAGGGTTGAGATAAAACCAGGAAACTTGTAGTGCATGTGTGATCCCTCGATAGTGATGAGTATTATGATGGTTATTATGATATGTTGAGCATGGTGACACTATGTACTAGACCACTTGGCAGTTCTGGTGCCGGCGAGGGATCTGGCTCGGGCTCTGGAGTCGGGCAGCTTGATGATCAGATGAGAGAGTTCATTTCAGCTGAGATTACTGTTGGATTTGGTGTCTAAGCCTATAACTATAACTGGTATGTACTTGACCCGATTGTAGCATGGTCCTTTTTGGGTTGCCTTCACCAGTGCAATTTGATAGGATGGATTTTAAGAATAAGGTTATTTAGGATTTATTAATATATTACAAGTATAATATATTAATATGATATCACATTATTTAATTAGTGTTGATCAAGAATTAATTTGAAATTAATTTGGTAGTCAAAAGAAACTAATTAAATATATGGGGATTGATTATGTAAATCAATGATTCTTGTAGTGTGGGCCAATGATCCATAATTATGTAGATGGGCTAACTAATCCATGGATAGTCCATGGAGGTTAAGTCCATGGAGCATGAGAATGTGGAAATTCATGGGTCATTAGGGTTTACAAAGTGTAACCCTAGCATGTGCTACACTATAAATAAGCCCCTCCTAGAGCCAAAATCGGTTGCCACTTACTTTCCAAGAGAGTAAAGTTGATTTTGTGCTAGTAGCCTATTCTCTCAAGCCTTCTCTTGCATATTGGTGTTTGTGAACCAATAGAGGCATCACACTTGAGGTGCTCAAGCTTTTAATGGTCAAGAACTACAAGTCCCTCTAAGAGGTAAGTCATTTAACTAGTTGTATCATTCAATTGTTCAAATGTATGCCAGTTAGGACAATGCTTTGAAAATTGAAAAATATGCATGTATAATTAGATAAAACATAAATCCAAAGCATTTAGGGTTGCATGTGCACCATAGGAGTGTTATAGTGCTCAAAAACCAACAGTGGTATCAGAGCCTAGGATTGTTTTCTATTATATTTGATGCTTACTAGTTTTTCAAAGCTGAAAAAGTCAACATTTTGGCCTCTGACTGGTGAACTCACCGAGTCCATGAACAGACTCGACGAGTCGACTCAGTAACAGAGCAACTTGCCGAGTCCAGTTCATGCACTCGACGGGTTGAAGGCTCTGTGTGCAGAATTTCGAGTTTCTTGGCCTGGTTTGGATTGGGAACACTACCACAAACTGTTTTGGATCATTGGAAATGTTTTTATGATATGGTAGTGCTAGTACTCATCCAACCACAAGATAATTGTCAAAGTTTTAAAATAATTGTTATTTTTATATAATAAACAAAATTGCTTTCAAATTGTTGACTTGAAATTATCTTGATTATGAGTTTAGTTAGATCACAGATTATGTGATAATTTTAATTGTTAGAAAAATGATCTAAATGAATTTTAATGACCTCCATAACTTGTCCTCAAGTTATGGAAAATGAAAGGTCTCATACATTAAAATCCAATTAAACTCATAAGTTAAGAATGTGAAGAGTTTTGACAAGTTTCAAAACTTGCCCTCAAGTTTTGGAATTTGTAAAGTCACACTAATGAAACTTTAATTCCAAACCCTAGATTTTTAAAAGTTAAAATTCAACCCTTATACTTTATAATATTATAAGTTTAATAATATATATATATATATATATATATATATATATATATATATATATATATATATATATATATATATATATATATATATATATATATATATATATAAAAGCAAGTCAGTTTTACCCCCCTTAAAGACCGACTTCGTGAATGAGGCCTACTAACGGTAAAACTGACTTCCTCTTATACATATATATATTATTAACTTATAATACTATAAAGTATAAGGGTTGAATTTTAACTTTTAAAACTCCAGGGTTTTGAATTAAAGTTTTCTAAAGTGACTTTACAAATTCCAAAACTTGAGGGCAAGTTTTGAAACTTTTCAAAACCTTTCATATTCAATAACTTATGAGTTTTTAATAACTTTAAAGAAAAGACTTTTAGAATTCCATAACTTGAGGACAAGTTATGGAGTCCATTAATTGTCATTAAGATCAAGAATTACACTAACAAACAATTTGCAAATAAGTCCTATGATCTACTAAAACTCATAAGCATGAATATTCAAATCAACAATTTCAAGAATCATATAAAACATATATAAAACTTGAAAATTTGATAATAACCATTGTAAATGGATTAACATAATCATTACCACATCAAAAACAGGTTTTATAAGTCCAAAACAGTTTAGGGTAATGATTCTAGTCCATTTCCAGCAGCAAAACTCAAAAATCTGCACACAAGGCTTTTCATTTCCCCCATGATCCATGGGTTTTAACCTCCATTGAGCATCCATGGAGCACCCAATGGGTCCTAGACCAATCTAGTGAATCATGGACCATAAGCCCACTATATAAGAATGAAAGATTTACATAATCAATCCTCATATATTTAATTAGTCTCTTTTGATCACAAGATTAATTCCAAATTAATTCTTGATCAATACTAATTAAATAATATGATTTCATATTAATATATTAGAATATATTAACAAATCATAAGTGTCCTTATTCTCATTTTGTCTATCCAATTTTTGAGATGCCATGCAAACCAAATGGACCATGCCAAGCCGGGTCAAGTACATAGCAAATATAGTTATGCACTTAGACACCTTATCCAACATCAAGAGGTAGGTCGAGCACCCAGATATGCTTGGCAGTATTAGTGGTTTGGGTTCCGTGTGTGTGTGGAGTAACTGGTTGGTTGGGAATGCTAAGACACTTATAATGTGGTTAAATAATCTCAGAGTAATTGATTTGACTCTGTTGCATAGCTCTCGTCTGAGTCTAACCGTTGTAGGGATGAATCTTCTACTCGAAGGATTATCTAAGCCTTTTGTCAAGTATAAATGTTCTGTAGATTGTTATGGTTAGTGGCATTGTATTCATACACTGCATCAATATAATTAGGATTGTATGTATTATGGTTGGCCATTCGTTCGACGAGGTTTTGGCATGATAACATTTCAGCGTGGGAAGTCTGTCAGGGAGACAGACCATTATGGATTTCAGACTATGGATAGGCAGAAGTGGTTTTGCGGGGGTTTAAAGTTTTCTTCGAGATGGAAGTTTGGTTTGGGTTTCAGTTGACTTGAGAAAGTTATTTTACGCGCATGACCATCGGTTGCGTTCCACGGATCAGTAGTTTTGATATGAGTATTGGTAAGGAGCGATTTTGAGGACGAAATCTAATTTAAGTGGGGGAGAGTTGTAACACTCGATTTCGGATTTGCTTCGTTGCTTGGGGCTGCGACCCAGTTATCAGTTCTCATATGGATTAGGGCCTTTCAAAAGGTAATAATAGGCCCATTTGGATGTGGGTAATGTAGATATCTAACCCAATAGTTCGGTTTGCACTTTGGAGTCAAAGGGTAAAATGGGAATGTAGTGTTTTAGACTTCTTTTATGAGTTATGGATTTTAGTTCGATGTGTTTTAATGAAAAACTAATTAAATAGGGTTGTAGAGCTCCTCAATAACTTTTCGTGGATATAAACAGCGTCGAAAACGGAGTTAGAACGAATAAGTTATGACCGTTTGAAGTTTGGGTGGTTTTGGGCCAAGCTGAGTACGTTGGGCGTACAGGCGTACTAATGGAATCCTGAGTATGTTGGGCGTACCAGGAGTACGTTGGGCGTATGTAATCAGTTCCCGAACCCTAATTTCGTGGTTTAATACCTATTTAAGCTCCTTAACTCCCCCAAACCCACTCCATTCTCAGCCTCCACCCCTCCAACACCCCTTTCATGAAACCCTAACCTTAGATGAGCCTTTTGAGCTCAAAGAAGGTGATTTTGAGTGTTTTGGAGTATGCATGGTGCACCTTGGAGAAGAAGGAACTTCTTGTAGAAGTGTTGGTTGCATTGGAGCTTGTAGATCTGGACTTTGTTCACCTTGATTTATCTTCTAGAGGTATAAAGTTTGAATCTTGATGATGCATTTGTTAGATCTAGCTAGTTTTGGATGTTATGAGCTTTTGGTCAATTTAGTGCATACAGTTTAGATCTTGAAAATTTTTGACCTTGTTATGGATAAAGTTGGAAACTTTATCCATCTAAACATCATTTTGATTCAGATATGAAGGTTGGAGACTTGGACTTAATGGATTAAGTTGAAAACGATGCACTTTTGGTCCCATTTGATGCTTAAAGGCTAGATCTTGGTGGTTTGGACCATTCTAAAGGAAAAAGTTGGAAACTTTATCCATTATGGAGCTTTTAGGATCCATAAAAATGTAATCGTGATCGTTATATACCTTCCATGAGAGTGTCATGATGTCTTAATGGATTAATAAGTTAAGGTTTTAGCTTTTGGACCTTTTCTAGACATGGAAAGTCATAAAGGTGGAAACTTTATGACTTTGAATGATGTGGTGGGAATAGATTTGAGTGTTGGATGAAAGGACTTAAGAGATTAAAAACTTAATGGAAAAGTGCCATTTGGCTATGTACGTCAGGCGTACCTTCGAGTACGCTGCGCGTACTCATATGCGGGGCGTACTCAGCCTGAAGTTTGACTTGTCACTTTTACTTCCGTTGGCCGTTGACTTTTGACCAAGTTTAACCTCGGGCTAAACTTGAGGGTTTTGACCTATTAACTAAGATTTTATCTGGTTCTGGTATTGATAGCTCGAAAAGCCAGCGAGGCAGCAACTAAGGTTTCTTGCGATGAGCTTCAACACTTGAGGTGAGGTTTCTTCTATAGGAACGGGTCGAAGGCACCAATGTCGGCCCGTATGTATGATTGTATGATTCCAGATTTCGATCCGATGTCGGCCGATGCCCGATGAATGTTTATATGCTCTCCGGACTACGGTCCGATGTCGGGTGATGCCTGAGGAATGTTTGTATGGTTGATGTCTTCATGATTATTGCATATGTATGTGTTTATATGCTTTCCGGATTACGGTCCAATGCGGGGCATTGCCCGATGAATGTTTATATGCTTTCCGGATTTCGGTCCGATGCCGGGCGGTGCCCGATGAATGTTTATATGCTTTCTGGATTTCGTTCCGATGTCGGGTGGTGCTCGTTGAATGTTTATATGCTTATGACTATGTGTTTATTATTTGTGTATTTTTGATACGATTATATGCTTTCTGGACTACGGTTCGATGTCGGGCGAGGCTCGATGCCGGACTTTTTCCAATACCAGACATTGTCCGATGTCGGGCGGGGCCCGATGCCAGACACTGTCCGATGCTGGGCGGGGCCCGATGAAGGGGCGGGGCCCACGATATGTTTATATGTGATTATGTGATTATGTGTATGGTATGTGGTAGTTTGGGCAGACTCACTAAGCTTCGTGCTTATAGCTTTCAGTTTTGGTTTCAAGTATTTCTGGTAGCAAAAGCAAGAGCTCGGGATGAATATAGTGCACACACCATTATATTTAGCCTGGGATGATTACTCTGATGTTTTGATTTGGAAACTCCGATAATAATGTTTTGAGATAGTTTGACTTATGTTTCGATGAAATGTTTTGATAACTATGGTTTTATTTAAATATTAAAAAATGAAATTTTTGGACCGTATTTTATGAGCGTTACATTTTAAGCCAAGGTGGAAGGAGGAATGAAATCTCTAATGCCCTATTTATAGCCTTGGATGCCTTCCTAGGTTTTGTGATCCTTCACATGTCGGACAAGGAGGCAACCACGAAATTCACTCCCTTTCCCATGTGGGATGGAGTGATTTTCGTCTAACCACAATTCCATAAGAGTTATGGAATATTCCTGATCAACCAACTATTGATTAATTGAATATTCAATCCTTTAATTAAATAACTATTAATTAATTCCCAAAATATATTTCTAATTAGTTTCTAATTAATCATTAACCATAATAATTAATAAACCAATTTCTTCTTTATTTATTCTACTCAATTTGGGTCTTGAGAGAAACCCAAAAGGACCCTGTTATTATTAGAAATATTAACAATAGTTAATGAACTTGGTCACTATTTCCAACAAGTGTTAAAAATGAAAACTTTGTCTTGATTTTTGGGATGTTACAAGTTTATATCAAATCCGTGGTTTGATAGATTTGGATGAACATTCATGTGAACCCGGACTCAAACTAAGGATATGCAAAGGTTTACAATTTTTTTTCAAAACTGTTTTCAAAAGTATCCAAGGTGTTGGATTAGGTGTCTAAGCCCATAACTATAATTGGTATATACTTGTATTCATAGTAGCACAATCCTTTTGGGTTGCCTTCACTCTTGCAACTTGACAGTATGACTTTTGGAGAGAAGTTGAATTTATTATTTGGAATAATAAATTGGTGCATAAAATGATTTATTAATATATTATAAGAACAATATATTAATTAGAAATCATAATATAAATTAGTATGTAATCAGAAATTAATTTGGGGATTAAAGGAACTGACTGAAAGTGCAGGGGCTGTTTTGCAAATCATTTATAGTTGTGAAACTAGGCTCTTGGACTCCATAGATAGGAGTGGACGAAAATTATAGGGAGGCCCTATAAGTTTTCGTCCAAGGATTCTAATAAGGGAGTCCATGGGCTGCTTAGGCCTTAAGCAGGAAATTACGGTTTACACCGGAAAACCCTAGCTTTGGGACTAAGCAACCTGCAGTATATAAAGATGCTTAGCCTTAGGATTGCAGCCACTTGATCCTAAACCTACTAGAGCCAAAATTCTAAGAGCATTCCGTCCTCTCTCCTCTCATCCTCTTGCAAACAGTGTTTGTAAGCCATTAGAGGTGTCACATTTGAGGAACTTGCTTTCAAGAGTTCAAGATCTACAAGGATTAATTGTTATTACTAAATAACAATTGAGGTATGTATCTAAACCTTTATTTTCGATTTTTATAAATGCATACTAGTGAAAACCAAGATCCAAAGCATTAGGGTTACATGAACACATAGGTTTGTAGTTATTCTCAAAACCCATCAGTGGTATCATAGCCTAGGATGTTTTTCAGTTGAATTTGATGCAATTGTGAATCGTTCAAAGGAGAAGGGAGCAAAATGGTCATTCTGTTCATAGGACTCGACGAGTTCATGTTTCGAACTCGACGAGTTGGCCCAACTTGACAAGTGCATTGCACAGACTCGACGAGTTGGCCTGTCAGATCCCTGATTTTCGGTTGTGATAATTGTTATTTTGGTATGATTAGGATAATTACTTTAATTCATTTTTTCTGCCTAAAATTTAATCATGTAAAAGGTAATTAAATATCCTTATCATATTTTATGATTTGGTTGATTTTTTAGATAATGATACAATTAATTTATTAATTTAATTATTTAAAAAATTGACATAGTATTTTTGAAAGGTTTTAAAAATACACCCTTTGGTTTTATAATTTAAAATTTAATTAAATAGTTTAATTTTGAAATCTTAAATTTTAGAACCCTAGTATTTTAAAAGTTTAAAATACACCCTTATACTACTATAAAATTAAAAGTTTAATTTATATATATGTATAAGAAACGTCAGTCTTACCGTTAGTAGGCCTCATTCACGAAGCTGGTCTATAAGGGGTGTTTAAGGAAGTGGCCTATAAAATGACCGCCATTGGGTATCCATTCTTACCCACCGCACTCTTGACTAGTGGAGGTTCGTTCGCCGAAGGGGTTTGATAGGACACTAAACTCTCATTAATAAGTATAATGATTTATATATAAAGTAACTAAATGTTTTATAAAATTCCCAATCTTAGTTAGTTTAGAAAAATGTGAATTTGATGCTAACCCATGAAATTGCACATTACACTTTATAAAAGTTGTTAGTGAAGTGTGTGTGGTTAACCGGCACACTAACATGGACAAATAAAGGGTGTCAATGGGTAGCTCGTAAATTATCATTGATCAATGGAGCGTGTGTGGTTAACCAACATATTCATTAGGTGATAAATGGCATCGAGAGTACCAAGCTAATTTGCATCGTTATTCACACCTTGTTTGTGATCCTCGGTATCCCACTCACAAATAGAAAGGGCATAATCGAGATTAAACATGCCGTTGAATAGTTCAATGGATCTCAAAAGATCTAGGAATTTCATTTAAAAACTAATTCATTTAAATTTAGTTTTTCGTGGTGAAATTGGTAAATCGTCATTATCTACCTTCAAATAATTTACAATTGGATTACGGCATCCCTTTTCTGAATTGTGAATTATTGTGTAGGATCCTAGCCTTAATATTTCATTCGGGTGTTATATTAAGGATATCTTATTTAATCAAAACTTTTTTCTTCTTCTTTTTCAGATGTCTACCTCAAACAACGCTTCTAGCTCCAACAACAACAACAACTCCTCAAACTCCTTCTCGCTCTTGAGCATTTGTGTCAAGGTCATTTTCGATGGCTCCAATTTCAATGATTGGATGCGCAACATAAGAATGGCCTTGCGATTCGAGGACAAGGAATACGTTCTCGACAAAGAGCTGAATGAGATAGATGAATCAAAAGCTACTCATGAAGAAATAGCTTTGTATAGGGCCAAATGCAAGGATGCTACTAAGGTGTCATGCATTATGGTGCCAACTATGACTCTTGAGCTACATCGGTTTTATGAGGACTATTGGCGTTATGAGATGTGCAAGGACTTGATGGAGAAGTACCATCAGAGAGCACGTCAATAAAGGTATGAGATAGTGAAGTCACTCATTACTACCAAGATGAAGGACGGAGAGTCCTTCACGACCCACCTGCAACACATGTAGCGCTATGTGGATTGTTTGCTAAAACTTAACGTGAACTTTGATGAGGAGCTGCCTATTAACATAGTCTTGCACTTTTTACCTCCTTGTTATGATTAGTTCAAAATGACTAATCATTTGAACAAAGAGGAAGTCACATTGAGCCAACTTCAACGCTTGCTGAGAAACGCTGAGAGTGGGTTAAAAAGTAAAAGTGTTGAATCCACTCCTAATGTTGCTGCTCCAGTCCTGGCTATTGGACATGGGAAGGGGAAAAAGAGGAAAGCTCCCTCAAAGAAAAAATGGAAGGGAAAGTGTCATGAAGGGTCTTCTATTGGTGGACCCAAAGGAAAATCCACTACTGCCCCCCCTCCTGCCTCAGATCCAAAGGAGGCAACATGCTTCTACTGCCAAGACAAGGGGCATTGCAAAAGAAGTTTCCCCAAATACTTACAGGATATTAAGGATGGCAAGATCAAGCCTACCTCGACATGTATTTACACTATTCTGAAACATCCAAAAATCAAAGTCCAAAAATTTCGTTTTCAAATCATTATTAAAACCATAAATCATCCATACCCATAAACAAAATCGTGTATCATGTATCATAAAGTATCATAATATCTGTCACATGTCAGAATCTCATATGAAAATATCAGAGTAAAATTCCTAGGCTGAAGACTGTGGTGTGTGCCATGCGATCATCCCGAGCCCTTCCCCTTGCTAGTGGAAGTACCTGAAACAAAAACTGAAAACTATAAGCACGAAGCTTAGTGAGTTCCCCAAACTACCACATACCATACAAATAACATGCAACTAGGAGATATGGGCCCCGCCCACTCTCATGGAGATTCGGGCCCCGCCTACACTCCGTTGTCTAGGAGATTCGGGCCCCGCCCATACCCCGTTGTCTTGGAGATTCGGGCCCTGCCCACACTCCGCTATCTAGGAGATTCGGGCCCCGCCCACACTCCGCTATCTAGGAGATTCGGGCCCCGCCCACACTCCGCTGTCTAGGAGATTTGGGCCCCACCCACACTCCACTACTAACATGCATACGAGTATCACGGAGACAACAAGTACATCTATCCATCAATCACATATCTATACTCAAGTAATAATATAAGCATCGGGCCCCGCCCATTCTAAACTACTATGAGCTTCGGGCCCCGCCCACTCTAAGCTACGACATATCACTTATACGGGCCGACCTTGGTGACGTAGACCCGTTCCTACTGAAGGAAACTCACCTTGCAAGACTGACTACTGAAAACCCTAGTGAGAGATCCCTGTCTGCTGCTTCGGCGACTCCCCGGCTATCAATTCCAGCAAAACTGTAACATCCCAATTTTCCAGTCCAAAAAATTTCTTTTTAATTAATTGACTCGTAAAAACATTCATAAGAAAATACTGTGAAAACACATGATCTCATAAAACTATGCATCATGTCTGAAAACCCAAGTCATAAAATAATAACATATCAGAGTACAATCCCAGAAAACTCCATGCGGAAATCATGTGTGTGTGTGATGCGATGCTACGCCGCCGGCTCCTTCCCTTTAGACGAAGAGGTACCTGAAACCAAAACCGAAACCGTAAGCACAAAGCTTAGTGTGTTCCCCCATCATACCACATACCATACAATATCATCGATATCTTTCAACCGGTAATCATTGTCGGTATCTTTCAACCGGTAATCATCGTCGGTATCTTTCAACCGGTAATCATCATGCCATACAATATCATCGGTATCTTTCAACCGGTAATCATCGTCGGTATCTTCTAACCGATAATCATCATCGGTATCTTGCAACCGGTAACTATCATCGGTATCTTTCAACCGGTAACTGGGGACTATTCCACCCCCTATCACTAGCATACAACAACATGATATAAACATACAGTCAGGCATATCCGGGTACTGACCTACCCGTAGGTCCTAAGGACCGCTATCAAGGAAACCAATCCCTATCATACACGTAACATATCATACAAATAAAACTCATGACCAAAGCATATAACCAGACCAAGATGATTATCACAAAGACAATCAACTTCTAAATATCCCTCTTTGGTGGGCCGGCATTGTGGCCTTAGACCCACCCCTACTGAAAGGTAACTCACCTCGTACAAGTAGCTGCTGATAATCTGTGCGGGAAACCTCTGTCTGCTGCCGCTCTGGAAATCCTCCGGCTACAATCCCCACAAAATACTTAATCAGAGTCTGATATCTACTCTTAGGGTAAAATGACCATTTTACCCCCAACCAAGTCCAAGTCAAAGTCAACTTCCAGTTGACCCGACTCGCCGAGTTGGGCCGTCAACTCGTCAAGTCCCTTCCCTTTACTCGTCCTTATCCACGACTTGACTCGTCGAGTTTGGCAACGACTCGACGACTTCCCCTTCTTCACGAACATCAATGGACCTTCATCCGACTCGCCTAGTCGGATGAACACTCGTCGAGTTCACCTTCAACTGATGAACAAGTCCTGACCTTGACTCGCCGAGTTGTATGAAGAACTCGTCGAGTTCATCTTCAAACATAAGAAGATTGCCTTGGACTCGCCGAGTCTGTTCTAGCACTCGTCGAGTCCCATGAACTCCAGGTCTAAAATTAAGTCCAATGCGTTGAGTCACTCTTTCTGTCCTGCTAAAACCCTTCTAACACCCAACTGAGTCCTTTTGACCCTCAACAGATATGGGACTCAAAGCCTTGGACTCGTCGAGTCCCAAGAACGGACTCGCCGAGTCGATAACATCCACACCCTAAATCCTCGATTTTTGATGTACAACACTTGACCAAATGATATATCCAAGCCCCTAAGCGCGATCTAGCACGTAAAGTTACGAACTTTACGTGCATGCATGGGATTTTTGAGCCAAAAAGGCTCTAAAATGGCTCTAGTGTTGCATGGGGCCTTCCTTGGGTGCAAAAGCAACCCAAATCTGCGTTGTGACCCCTTTAAAGACCTGATTCCAATGCCTCAACCCCAACCATGTTTGAAATCATGGTTGGTTACCAAAAATAGCTTATAAAAGCCCTAAATCTCCCCAAAAAAGGATTTTTCAAATGAAAGAGCAAGGTACAGACTTTATACCTCTCAAGGACTGCAAATGATGAACCAAACTTGAATCCTTCAGTTCCCTCTTGATCTTTCTATGCTCTTCCTTCTTCCTTGTGAACAAAACCACCAAAATCACTCAAAAGCCTTAGATCTTGCACCAAAACATTTAGGGTTTGCTATGGAGGGTTTCTGGGAGCATAAAGGGGCGATAGAGGCTGCATAAGGTTGTTTAAATAGGGTGCAAACCCTCAGATTAGGGTTTTGTCCAGTCAGAGCCTACTCGTCGAGTCCGGGACCCGACTCGACGAGTCCATCACTTAAATCCCGCGCCTCATCCCGCTTCTACTCGGCGAGTTGGTCCTTTAACTCGCCGAGTCCAAGGCTAAAAATGCAAAAATTACTTAAATAAAATACTTACCAGGAACCGGGTGCTACAAATCTCCCCCACTTATTTTAGACTTCGTCCTCGAAGTCTGCTGCTCGATCCTGGAATAGCTCTGGGTAATGCTCCATCATCTCATCCATCGGCTCCCAAGTCCACTGCGAGCCCTTCCGGTTGTGCCATTGCACCTTCACTAGTTCCACCATTTTGTTCCTCTGATCCTTCGACTTCCGGTCGAGGATCGCCACTGGCCGCTCAATATAATTTAGGCTGTCATCGACCTGAATATCCACTAAGGGTACCACTGCTGAGTCGTCCACCAAGCACTTCCGCAACTGAGAGACGTGGAAAGTGCTGTGGATCTGGCTGAGCTCGGCTGGCAGATTCAACCTATATGCCATCTTGCCCACCCGGGCTATAACCCTGAAGGGTCCAATATACCTGGGACCCAACTTGCCACGTTTCCTGAATCGGATGACGCCCTTCCCTGGCGACACCTTCAGGAGTACCATATCCCCGACCTGAAACTCCAGGTCTGATCGGCGCTTGTCAGCATAACTTTTCTGCCGACTCTGAGCAGTGTGAAGTCTGCTCCGAACCTGCTGAATTCTCTCTGTCGTCTTGAGCACCACTTCGGTGCTCCCCATGACCCTCTGGCCAACCTCACCCCAACATATCGGGGTTCTGCACTTCCTCCCGTATAACATCTCGAAGGGAGGATGATCAATACTCGCAGGATAGGTATTATTATACAAGAACTCTGCCAACAGAAGGTAGGTATCCCAGCTACCTCCAAAGTCTAAAACACATGCCCGCAGCATATCCTCTAATGTCTGGATGGTCCGCTCGCTCTGACAATCCGTCTGCGGGTGAAAGGCGGTGCTAAAATGCAGACGAGTACCCAGTTCGTCATGAAACTTCTTCCAAAACCTGGAAGTGAACCGCACATCCCTGTCTGAAATCACCGATACTGGCACCCCGTGCCACGCCACTACCTCCCTGATATAGATATCGGCCAACCTTTCGGCCGAAATACTTTCCTGAATCGGGATAAAATGGGCGGTCTTGGTCAATCGATCGACGATGACCCAAATCAAATCCACTCCCCGCGCGGTCCTGGGAAGCTTTGTGATAAAATCCATCGTAATGCCTTCCCATTTCCACAACGGGATATCCAACGGCTGCATCTTGCCATGTGGCCTCTGGTGCTCGGCCTTGACCTTCCTGCAGGTCAAGTACCGCTCCACATACCATGCTACGTCCCGCTTCATGCAGGGCCACCAATAATCAGGACGAAGATCTCTATACATCTTCGTCGCTCCGGGATGGATAGAAAATCTGGATTTGTGTGCCTCCTCCATCAGGATCTGGCGCATGCCTCCATGATAAGGGACCCACACCCTATGGTGAAGAGTTAATAACCCTCGGCTATCATAGTCGAAGGAGGAAACCTGCCCCACAATCCGCTCTCTCTTCCGATGATCCTCCTTCATGGCCTCCTGCTGGGCCTCCCGAATCTGATCCAACAGCGAAGTCACCACTGTCATCCTCAGACAAATATCCCTGATCGGCGCTGCTTTGCGGCTAAGCGCGTCGGCCACCACATTGGCCATCCCCGGGTGGTAAAGGATCTCGCAATCGTAATCCTTCACCACGTCCAACCACCGATGCTGCCTCTGTTGGATTAATGTCTAAGTCCATAACTATATTTGGTATGTACTTGACCCGACCCGAGATGGTCCATTTGGGTTGCACTTCACCGGCACAATTTATATGGATAGTCTTTTGAGAATAGTATATTTATGATTTATATTAATATATTATAAGTTCCAATATATTTATACGGAATCATATTATTTAATTAGTATTGATCAAGAATTAATTTAGAATTAATTAAGTGATTAAAAAGAACTAATTAAATATGGACTCTTATATATATGGAATGGGCCAAGTTCATTTAGGTTGGGCTAAGCTTTCATGGATGGTCCATGGAGCTTTTAACCCATGGATCCTATGTAAATGAAAGGTCATGGGTATTAGGGTTTACATAGATGTAACCCGAATCCTCCATAATATATAAAGGGGTCCTTGGCTCACAAAATTGGCACAAGTGTGTAAAAATAAGAGTGGGCCGATTTTATTGTGCATACATATTCTCTCAAGTTCTTCCAAGGTGTTTTGGTGATTTGTGATTCCATTTGAGGCTTCCACACTATTGGGGCTAATCTCTTAAAGCTTGAAGTCATCAAGCTACATCAAAAGGTATGTCATCTAACTAGAACTTTGTAGTATAGGTGCTTCATAATATGCTAGTTAGGATGAAACCTTGGAATAGTTAATATTTGCATGTATAATAGAGAAAACATAGATCCAAGGTTTATAGGGTTGCATGTACACCATAGGAGTGTTAGAATGCTTAAAACCCAACAGTGGTATCAGAGCCAGGTTGTTTTCTGTTATATTGATGCAAATGTTTTATTTTCAAGTTGGAAAAAAAAGGAAAAAAAAACATGACGTTTGTCAAATTTTAAGATAATTACTTGTTTTTGTGAAAAACTAATTATTTGTAAAGTTTGAATCATTTGCTATATGAGTTGAATTAGGTCAAATTTAGTAAAAGATAAAATGATATGATTATTTTATTAGTTTTAAAAGTTTGATCTAAAGAGTTTTTTGAAACCTCCATAAGTTATGGATATGAAAAGGTTTTTAAAAAAATTGATTCAAAGTTTTTTATGGAGTTACAAAACTTGGTCTTAATGTTTTAAAGAATTCCATAACTTGTTCTTAAGTTATGGAACATGAAAAGTTTCATCATAAAACAAGTATTTAACTCCATAAGTTATGGAATCCAAAAGTTTACAAGAGTTACAAAACCTGCCCTCAAGTTTTGGAATTTGGAAAAAGTTTTTTTATGATAAAAAAAAGAATTGAATTCTAAAACTCTTGGGTTCATAACTAAAACAATTAATTAAATGGTTTTAATTTTGAATTTAATAATTGGAATTATGATGTTTTTATTGAATAATTCAATTAACTCTTATGGACTTTATTAATAGATAATTAAAGTGTTTAATTAAAAGAGAATTAATAACTCCATAATGACATGGTTTAAATTTAATTAAATTAAGAGTATAGTTTAATTAATAGATTAAACCACCAAGTATTTTAAATGTCTAAAATACACCCTTATACTATTATAATATTAAAAGTTTAATATATTATATGTATAAGAGCAAGTCGTCTTACCATTAGTAGGCCTTATTCACGAAGCCGGTCTATAAGTGGGGTATAAGGTTACTGCCTATAAAATGGTAGTTTAATGGGTGTCCACTCTCACCCACCGCTTCCTTGACTGGTGGAGGGTCGTTAGCCGAACAGGTAGGACAAGGACTATAATTCTCCCTTCAGTATAAGTATAATGATAAATACTAAGTAACTAAACACTTATAAATTCCCAATCTTAGTTATTTAGGAAAATGTGAATAAGGTGCTAATCGATGAAATTACACTTTGCACTTTGTTTAAGCTGTTAGTGGAGCGTGTGTGGTTAACCGGCACACTAACCTGGACTTAACAAGGTAGGGAAAGGGTAACTTAATGTTTATCATTGTATCGTTGGAGCGTGTGTGGTTAACCGACACATCGATTGAGGGGTAAATATTAAGGGTACCAAGTATATTTGCATGGTTACTTCACACCTTGTTTTGTGATCCTCAGCATCCTAGTCACAAAACTTGAAGGGCACACTCGAGATTGAAACATGCCATTGAAAAGTTCAATGAATCTCAAAAGAATCTAGGAGTTTCAAAACCAATTAAAACCTAATAATACATTTCGTTTATCTTGGTGGAAATTGGTGAATCGTCATTCACCTACCTTCAAATATTTTATAGCTTGGATTACGGCATCCCTCTTCCAAGTTATAAAATAGTTTGTTGGGTCCTAGCCTTAATATATCATATTGGGTGTTATATTAAGGACTTAAATCAACTTTACGTGAATTTCTCCCATTGTTGATGTCTGGTTTAGACAACAATGATCTTCCCAAACCAAGCTTTCCTAATGAATATGACTTCCCGAGTTTGGCTCATGGAAGTCATACTTCTCTTCCTCCACCTCCTCCAATTATTCTCCCTAACCCACAAGTTCAAGGTCACTCAAGCCCTAATGGCAAGCAAGGTCTATGTGTGATCACATCTTGGAGATGAAGTCACATATTGACAAGTCGGGAAAGTTGGGTGTCAAAGTCTTGAGAAATTTAGATGTTCAATCACTTTCTAAGTCACATAGTGAGTTCCTTTGGGACTACTATGAAACAGACTATGACATGAACCTTAATGATCATATCTATTTGCTTGGTGCTGCTGAATCAGCAACGATTTGGAACGATAGTAAAGCAAATTTGATTAGAAGATCAACTTCCCAAAAACTTTATGGACAGTGACAATGGTGACACTGGAAATCCAGAAAAAGCATTCTCTTCCCAATGGAAAGGGATTGGCCATAGTCAACCCGGTTGACCAAATGGTAAAGAGAAAGGCTAAGTCTGAGATAGTCCCATTACCAAAGGGTCCATATGTTTATTTTGACAAAGGAAGGGGCGTTGATTGCAAAGCTGCCAAATTTACCTAAGGATGTTAAAGTCAATAAGTTTGACTCTACATCAGGTAGAGCCCATTATCTAACTCTGTTAAGTTCTATTCTGAGATCCTCATTACATGATGTGACTGGGTCACATGTTGATGTTTTAAGAATCAAAGAATAGAGAGAAATCTTAAAGGAAGTATATGCTGATTCTGATCGCAAATGTGGATTTCGATCGCATCAGAATTTTGAGCAGTTGCTTAAGAAGTTATGATATATTGCTAAGAAATAGATAACAACAATTTTCCATGTGGATTGTAAGGATAAGTTTTTCCGCAAAGTTTTAAAATAAAAGAAAATTGTTTAATTTTATTTATTTGAAGTATCCTTACAATGGCATTTGTGGAAAATTGTTGCTTAAATGATTCCACTGACAGCAATATTGGAAAATGGATTTGATTCTTTCATTTGTGGTAGTGTCTAAATTTACCAAATCAGGAAAGTTCCTCATCGCCCAAGTTTCAATTGGACCGAAACTTGGAATCATGCAAGTTGAATAGTATGATGCATGAGAACTTTCAAGCATTGGAAAATCAAGACTAATTACTTGTTCACATGGATGTGTGAGTCAAGTGAAGGACTAAAGGGATCGAGTACACATTCTTGTGCACTGGTCATGTCCACCACAAAGCTCGTTAAGACTATTTGATTTACTAAAGTTCAGTAAATATGGTTATACTTACAAGTTTAAGTATAATTTTGAAACATTGGAAAAGTCTCAATGTATGGCAGAACGAATGGGAAGAATCAAATTAGGCAGAAAGATAAAAGTTTCTCAAATATGAAAAGATGGGAGAGTACTTTAGTATCATGTTTGTGATCATCTTAATGATTTAGAAATCATATCACCATTAGTCCTCTAAAGGTCATCTTAGTGCATTCTTATGACTAAGAAGAGGAGTCATGAATTCTTGAAATGGTTAGATCAGGAAGATGAGTCATACTTCGTTCCAAAACAATTCTTAGAGTCATACTCCAAGATTGTAACTTGAGTGACATATCTTAAAGAAAGGTTTAAAACACTTGTCAAATGTAAGAGTAAAAGTGTCCTACTCTTGTACATTTGAAATTGGTAAGTTGTGATGTTTTAGATAAAACAAAGACAAACTAAGGCCAATTGTGTGAAGTGTTTGTCTTGATAAAGAATCTGCACTATCTCTTGAATATTTGGCAAGATAGTCTTATATGTCAAGAGGATAGTGTGAGTCTTAAAGATCCTAAAAAGAATTTCAAGAACTAATCAAGAATAAAACCTGAGGTTCTTCACTAGCACACGACTTGAGGTTTATAACCTATCGTGTTGACATATTCTATGCCCATTCCAGTTAAAGTTCACTTTGCATAGGAGTTCTGAAAGTTCTCAATTGGTTGCATAACAACTTGGAAGCAACGGCAGGCCCTGTACTGCCAGGTGGCAAGAAGTTAAGATTGCATAAGTTTCGTCCATATGAGGTTGGATTTGTCATTATCCTTGTCTTGTGACTATGGTTTTGACGATTCGCATGGATAAGAACACATACACCATAAAATCTAAGGGTCATAAGGTTTCTCTCCGGTTCATGAAAATGATGGTGAGGAAACACTTCCACCAAGTAGATTTGAAGCAGATGGCAAAAGGTCTAAACAATTGAGACTATGATTACGGCATCCCTTTTCATAGTTCTGAAATTGTTTAGACACACATGCATGCTATCTAAGGAAATGTGTATGATTTTGATAAAGTTTTATCAAAGCATCTCGTATCAGAAATCTGAACTTTGGTAAGAAAGTCAATAAAGTATTGATTTCTAGAAGTCCAGCTGATTTCTGAGTACATGTCAAAGCTAGTGGGAGCATAAGTGTTATGCTAATAATCATCATGTTAGTGGGAGCATGATAATTATTGTTAGCGTTGCAAGTTAGCAATGTTAATTATAGAAAACAAAAGTTTCAATTCGTGAGGCTGCAGGGATTGAAAAAGTTGTTTTGCTATAATTAAGGGAGAGGATATACTTCATTTCAGTTCTAAAGGCTTAGATTGAGACCTTAATCATCTTTAGTCAAGAATATATATATGAATTTCATGTTGGATTGGTTCAACTTAAGGAAATTCTATATATTACGTTCTCAAAATTCGATTATGATTACGACATCCCTCTTCATAGTCAAATTTTGAAAACATGGCAAATAAAAATATTGTAGCAAAAGACCGGTCTAGAATCATGTCTTTATGTGAGACATCATGAATCGTGTACCATTTGCTTTGGGTACAAGATCGATTGCATGTGCTATAATATTTGTCATTTCTAAATTTTTCCAAATGCCCAGAGGCATTAAGAAGGGAAAAGGTCTAGAATTGGATATGACTAAAATGATTAAGCAATTGTCGAGGACAATCTGAGGTTTACCAAAGATTGGTTGCTCAGGGACAGTTGGAAGTATAGTGCTAATTTTGGAAGGACCATATTGACATATTCTGAAAAGAGGCATCTCTTATTCAAAAGTGATAGTCAAAATGAGAATATGGAGTTGTCTCCATAGGTGGAAGTTATCTGTGTAAGATTAGAAAACTTAATGCAAGAAGCATGTCAAAAGCAATGTACTTTGAATATGAGACTTAGTTTCCATGGAGTTGATCTCCATTGGAATACCTTATAATGACTGTTGACAAGTCTTTGTGACTTTGTACATATTCATTACAGGAGGGTCAGTGCATATAAGTTTAAAATCTAAACAGATTTCGATAAATGATAGGAATTTGAAATTCTCACATTTTTCGATAAGGATTTGGGAGTGTGAAATTAGAATCATTGAAATTATGTTCAATTGGTTTATTTCACAAAGTAAGGATCATAGACAAACATAGAGTGCATACTTGGTGTATGGCAAAGCTATTGTTTAAGAAAAACATAGTGTACATGCTTGGAGCATGGGGCAACTAGTGTTTTTAATTCAAGTATAAAGTTGATAAAACTGAAACAATGAATAATGAGTAATCAGTATGGTGATAAATAAAAGTGTTTATTTATATTCATACGCTTTGATACCATATTTGATTCATTTATTCTTGTGTTTCACTTTGCATGTTTTGACTTCCAGAATAACTAATTCGCTCTTCCTGAATGATTAAGTTATTCAAACCATCCACAGTCGGTCATATGTTGGAAGTAGATATGAATCAAGACTGTCATGGGTTGGTTTGTAGAGGTCCAAGTTGGTGGACAAAGTGGTGCTACAACACTCATGAGTGCTCATAAGTTCTGAGTATTGGATTCAACCCGCGCTCATTTGAATCACTTCATGGATTTTATCACGAGTGATCATGAGACGATAATATCTTATATTCTTCAAACCTAGAGATATGAGTTGTTACTATGAGTTGGTTATACATTGATTGCACGAAAACGCATTTGGTAACTCGATGTTATAAAACGTGCCTTTGTATATGATTCAACAAGTAGTAGAACAAGCCATATGAGTCGAAGTTTATCCATTCCTTTTACCTTCGGGATAAAAGCGATATCTGTGGGCCCCTCGATGATTTAGCGATGACACATGTGAGTGCTTGGCCAAGCCAGGACTGATTTGATTTGTTCAATCAGTCAGTCATCATAAATCGAAAATCGGGAAACAACAAATGGACAGAGAGAATGATTATAATCCATGTCTCAGTCCATATGATATCTAGAATTGAGGAATATATGATCCCTTATCTAATGGACAAGTCATTGACAAGGTCAGAGTTCGACAGCGGCTTTAAGAGCTACGATTGCCAGTTAGGTTTTGAAGTCATACTCAATAATAGTTTTAGACTTATCCAAGTGGGAGACTGTTGGATTAATGTCTAAGTCCATAACTATATTTGGTATGTACTTGACCCGACCCGGCATGGTCCATTTGGGTTGCACTTCACCGGCACAATTTATATGGATAGTCTTTTGAGAATAGTACATTTACGATTTATATTAATGTATTATTGGTTCTAATATATTAATATGGAATCATATTATTTAATTAGTATTGATCAAGAATTAATTTAGAATTAATTAAGTGATCAAAAAGAACTAATTAAATATGGACTCTTATATATATGGAATGGGCCAAGTTCATTTAGGTTGGGCTAAGCTTTCATGGATGGTCCATGGAGCTTTTAACCCATGGATCCTATGTAAATGAAAGGTCATGGGTGAAGTGCAACCCAAATGGACTATTCTCAAAAGACTATCCATATAAATTGTGCCGGTGAAGTGCAACCCAAATGGACCATCCCGGGTCGGGTCAAGTACATACCAAATATAGTTATGGACTTAGACATTAATCCAACAGTCTCCCACTTGGATAAGTCTAAAACTATTATTGAGTATGACTTCAAAACCTAACTGGCAATCGTAGCTCTTAAAGCCGCTGTCGAACTCTGACCTTTTCAATGACTTGTCCATTAGATAAGGGATCATATATTCCTCCATTCTAGATATCATATGGACTGAGACATGGATTATAATCATTCTCTTTGTCCATTTGTTGTTTCCCTATTTTCGATTTATGATGCCCGACTGATTGAACAAATCAAATCAGTCCTGGCTTGGCCAAGCACTCACATGTGTCATCGCTAAATCATCGAGGGGCCCACAGATATCGCTTTTATCCCGAAGGTAAAAGGAATGGATAAACTTCGACTCATATGGCTTGTTCTACTACTTGTTGAATCATACACAAATGCACGTTTTATAACATCGAGTTACCAAATGCGTTTTCGTGCAATCAATGTATAACCAACTCATAGTAACAACTCATATCTCTAGGTTTGAAGAATATAAGATATTATTGTCTCATGATCACTCGTGATAAAATCCATGAAGTGATTCAAATGAGCGCGGGTTGAATCCAATACTCATAACTTATGAGCACTCATGAGTGTTGTAGCACCACTTTGTCCACCAACTTGGACCTCTACAAACCAACCCATGACAGTCTTGATTCATATCTACTTCCAACATATGACCGACTGTGGATGGTTTGAATAACTTAATCATTCAGGAAGAGCGAATTAGTTATTCTGGAAGTCAAAACATGCAAAGTGAAACACAAGAATAAATGAATCAAATATGGTATCAAAGCGTATGAATATAAATAAACACTTTTATTTATCACCATACAGATTACTCATTATTCATTGTTTTGGTTTTATCAACTTTATACTTGAATTAAAAACACTAGTTGTCCCATGCTCCAAGCATGTACACTATTTTTTCTTAAACAATAGCTTTGCCATACACCAAGTATGCACTCTATGTTTGTCTATGATCCTTACATTGTGAAATAAACCAATTGAACATAATTTCAATGATTCTAATTTCACACTCCCAAATCCTTCTCGAAAAATGTGAGAATTTCAAATTCCTATCATTTATCGAAATCTGTTTAGATTTTAAACTTATATGCACCGACCCTCCTGTAATGAATATGTACAAAGTCACAAAGACTTGTCAACAGTCATTATAAGGTATTCCAATGGAGATCAAATCCATGGAAACTAAGTCTCATATTCAAAGTACATTGCTTTGGACATGCTTCTTGCATTAAGTTTTCTAATCTTACACAGATAACTTCCACCTATGGAAACAACTCCATATTCTCATTTCGACTATCACTTCTGAATAAGAGATGCCTCTTTTCAGAATATGTCAATATGGTCCTTCCAAAATTAGCACTATACTTCCAACTGTCCCTGAGCAACCAATCTTTGGTAAACCTCAGATTGTCCTCGACAATTGCTTAATCATTTTAGACATATCCAATTCTAGACCTTTTCCCTTCTTAATGCCTCTGGGCATTTGGAAAAATTTAGAAATGACAAATATTATAGCACATGCAATCGATCCTGTACCCAAAGCAAATGGTACACGATTCATGATGTCTCACATAAAGACATGATTCTAGACCAGTCTTTTGCTACAATATTTTTATTTGCCATGTTTTCAAAATTTGACTATGAAGAGGGATGCCGTTATCATAATCGAATTTTGAGAACGCAATATATAGAATTTCCTTAAGTTGAACCAATCCAACATGAAATTCATATATATATTCTTGACTAAAGATGATTAAGGTCTCAATCTAAGCCTTTAGAACTGAAATGAAGTATATCCTCTCCCTTAATTATAGCAAAACAACTTTTTCAATCCCTGCAGCCTCACGAATTGAAACTTTTGTTTTCTATAATTAACATTGCTAACTTGCAACACTAACAATAATTATCATGCTCCCACTAACATGATGATTATTAGCATAACACTTATGCTCCCACTAGCTTTGACATGTACTAAGAAATTAGCTGGACTTCTAGAAATCAATGCTTTATTGACTTTCTTACCAAAGTTCAGATTTCTGATACGAGATGCTTTGATAAAACTTTATCAAAATCATACATCTTTCCTTAGATAACATGCATGTGTGTCTAAACAATTTCAGAACTATGAAAAGGGATGTCGTAATCATAGTCTCAATTGTTTAGACCTTTTTCCATTTGCTTCAAATCTACTTGGTGGAAGTGTTTCCTCACCATCATTTTCATGAATCGGAGAGAAACCTTATGACCCTTAGATTTTATGGTGTATGTGTTCTTATCCATGTGAATCGTCAAAACCATAGTCACAAGACAAGGATAATGACAAATCCAAAATCATATGGACTGAACTTATGCAATCTTAACTTCTTGCCACCTGGCAGTACAGGGCCTGCCATTGCTTCCAAGTTGTTATGCAACCAATTGAGAACTTTCAGAACTCCTATGCAAAGCCAACTTTAACTGGAATGGGCACAGAATATGTCAACACGATAGGTTATAAACCTCAAGTCGTGTGCTAGTGAAGAACCTCATGTTTTATTCTTGATTAGTTCTTGAAATTCTTTTTAGGATCTTTAAGACTCCCACTATCCTCTTGACATATAAGACTATCTTGCCAAATATTCAAGAGATAGTGCGGATTCTTTATCAAGACAAACACTTCACACAATCGGCCTTAGTTGGCCTTTGTTTAATCCAAAACATCACAACTTACCAATTTCAAATGTACAAGAGTAGGACACTTTTAGTCTTACATTTGAAAAGTGTTTTAAACCTTTCTTTAAGATATGTCACTCAAGTTACAATCTTGGAGTATGACTCTAAGAATTGTTTTGGAACGAAGTATGACTCATCTTCCTGATCTAACCATTTCAACAATTCATGACTCCTCTTCTTAGTCATAAGAATGCACTAAGATGACCTTTAGAGGACTAATTATGATATGATTTCTAAATCATTAAGATGATCACAAACATGATACTAAAGTACTCTCCCATCTTTTCAGATTTGAGAAACTTTTATCTTTCTGCCTAATTTGATTCTTCCCATTCGTTCTGCCATACATTGAGACTTTTCCAATGTTTCAGAATTATACTTAAACTTGTAAGTATAACCATATTTACTAAACTTTAGTAAATCAAATAGTCTTAACGAGCTTTGTGGTGGACATGACCAGTGCACAAGAATGTGTACTCGATCCCTTTAGTCCTTCACTTGACTCACACATCCATGTGAACAAGTAATTAGTCTTGATTTTCCAATGCTTGAAAGTTCTCATTCATCATACTATTCAACTTGCATGATTCCAAGTTTCGGTCCTATTGAAACTTGGGTGATGAGGAACTTTCCTGATTTGGTAAATTTAGACACTACCACAAATGAAAGAATCAAATCCATTTTCCAATATTGCTGTCAGTGGAATCATATAAGCAACAATTTTCCACAAATGCCATTGTAAGGATACTTCAAATAAATAAAATTAAACAATTTTCTTTTATTTTAAAACTTTGCGGAAAAACTTATTCTTACAATCCACATGGAAAATTGTTGTTATCTATTCCTTAGCAATATATCATAACTTCTTAAGCAACTGCTCAAAATTCTGATGCGATCGAAATCCACCTTCGCGATCAGAATCAACATATACTTCCTTTAAGATTTCTCTCTATTCTTTGATTCTTAAAACATCAACATGTGACCCAGTCACATCATCTAATGAGGATCTCAGAATAGAACTTAACAGAGTTAGATAATGGGCTCTACCTGATGTAGAGTCAAACTTATTGACTTTAACATCCTTAGGTAAATTTGGCAGCTTTGCAATCAACGCCCCTTCCTTTGGAAAAATAAACATATGGACCCTTTGGTAATGGGACTATCTCAGACTTAGCCTTTCTCTTTACCATTTGGTCAACCGGGTTGACTATGGTCAATCCCTTTCCATTGAGAAGATAATGCTTTTTCTGGATTTCCAGTGTCACCATTGTCACTGTCCATAAAGTTTTTGGGAAGTTGATCTTCTAATCAAATTTGCTTTTCTATCGTTCCAAATCATTGCAGATTCAGCAGCACCAAGAAAATAGATATGATCATTAAGGTTCATGTCATAGTCTGTTTCATAGTAGTCCCAAAGGAACTCACTATGTGACTTAGAAAGTGATTGAACATCCAACTTTCTCAAGACTTTGACACCCAACTCTCCCGGCTTGTCAATATGTGACTTCATCTCTAAGATGTGATCACACATAGACCTTGCTTGCCATTAGGGCTTGAGTGACCTTGAACTTATGGGTTAGGGAGAATAGTTGGAGGAGGTGGAGGAAGAGAAATATGACTTCCATGAGCCAAACTCGGGAAGTCATATTCATTAGGAAAGCTTGGTTTGGGAAGATCATTGTTGTCTAAACCAGACATCAACAATGGGAGATATTCACGTAAAGTTGATTTAAGTCCTTAATATAACACCTAATATGATATATTAAGGCTAGGACCCAACAAACTATTTTATAACTTGGAAGAGGGATGCCGTAATCCAAGCTATAAAATATTTGAAGGTAAGTGAATGACGATTCACCAATTTCCACCAAGATAAACGAAATGTATTATTAGGTTTTAATTGGTTTTGAAACTCCTAGATTCTTTTGAGATTCATTGAACTTTTCAATGGCATGTTTCAATCTCGAGTGTTCCCTTCAGGTTTTGTGACTGGGATGCCGAGGATCACAAAACAAGGTGTGAAGTAACCATGCATATATACTTGGTACCCTTAATATTTACCCCTCAATCGATGTGCCGGTTAACCACACACGCTCCAACGATACTATGATAAACATTAAGTTACCCTTTGCCTACCTTGTTAAGTCCAGGTTAGTGTGTCGGTTAACCACACACGCTCCACTAACAGCTTAAACAAAGTGCAAAGTGTAATTTCATGGATTAGCACCTTATTCACATTTTCCTAAGTAACTAAGACTGGGAATTTATAAGTGTTTAGTTACTTAGTATTTATCATTAATACTTTTAATGAAGGGAGAATTATAGTCCTTGTCCTACCTGTTCGGCTAACGACCCTCCACCAGTCAAGGAAGCGGTGGGTGAGAGTGGACACCCATTAAACTGCCATTTTATAGGCAGTAACCTTATACCCCCCTTATATACCGGCTTCATGAATGAGGCCTACTAATGGTAAGACGACTTGCTCTTATACATATAGTATATTAAACTTTTAATATTATAATAGTATAAGGGTGTTTTTTAGACATTTAAAATACTTGGTGGTTTAATGTATTAATTACACTATACTCTTAATTTAATTAAATTTAAACCATGTCATTATGGAATTATTAATTCTCTTTTAATTAAACACTTTAATTATCTATTAATAAAGTCCATAAGAGTTAATTGAATTATTCAATAAAAACATCATAATTCCAATTATTAAATTCAAAATTAAAACCATTTAATTAATTGTTTAAGTTATGAACCCAAGAGTTTTAGAATTCAATTCTTTTTTTTTTATCAAAAAAAACTTTTTCCAAATTCCAAAACTTGAGGGCAAGTTTTGTAACTCTTGAAAACTTTTGGATTCCATAACTTATGGAGTTAAATACTTGTTTTATGATGAAACTTTTCATGTTCCATAACTTAAGAACAAGTTATGGAATTCTTTAAAACATTAAGACCAAGTTTTGTAACTCCATAAAAAACTTTGAATCAATTTTTTTTAAAAACCTTTTCATATCCATAACTTATGGAGGTTTCAAAAAACTCTTTATTAAAAACAATAGTTGTCCCATGCTCCAAGCATGTACACTATGTTTTTCTTAAACAATAGCTTTGCCATACACCAAGTATGCACTCTATGTTTGTCTATGATCCTTACTTTGTGAAATAAACCAATTGAATATAATTTCAATGATTCTAATTTCACACTCCGAAATCCTTATCGAAAAATGTGAGAATTTCAAATTCCTATCATTTATCGAAATCTGTTTAGATTTTAAACTTATATGCACTGACCCTCCTGTAATGAATATGTACAAAGTCACAAAGACTTGTCAACAGTCATTATAAGGTATTCCAATGGAGATCAACTCCATGGAAACTAAGTCTCATATTCAAAGTACATTGCTTTTGACATGCTTCTTGCATTAAGTTTTCTAATCTTACACAGATAACTTCCACCTATGGAGACAACTCCATATTCTCATTTTGACTATCACTTTTGAATAAGAGATGCCTCTTTTCAGAATATGTCAATATGGTCCTTCCAAAATTAGCACTATACTTCCAACTGTCCCTGAGCAACCAATCTTTGGTAAACCTCAGATTGTCCTCGACAATTGCTTAATCATTTTAGTCATATCCAATTCTAGACCTTTTCCCTTCTTAATGCCTCTGGGCATTTGGAAAAATTTAGAAATGACAAATATTATAGCACATGCAAGCGATCTTGTACCCAAAGCAAATGGTACACGATTCATGATGTCTCACATAAAGACATGATTCTAGACCGGTCTTTTGCTACAATATTTTTATTTGCCATGTTTTCAAAATTTGACTATGAAGAGGGATGTCGTAATCATAATCGAATTTTGAGAACGTAATATATAGAATTTCCTTAAGTTGAACCAATCCAACATGAAATTCATATATATATTCTTGACTAAAGATGATTAAGGTCTCAATCTAAGCCTTTAGAACTGAAATGAAGTATATCCTCTCCCTTAATTATAGCAAAACAACTTTTTCAATCCCTGCAGCCTCACGAATTGAAACTTTTGTTTTCTATAATTAACATTGCTAACTTGCAACGCTAACAATAATTATCATGCTCCCATTAACATGATGATTATTAGCATAACACTTATGTTCCCACTAGCTTTGACATGTACTCAGAAATCAGCTGGACTTCTAGAAATCAATACTTTATTGACTTTCTTACCAAAGTTCAGATTTCTGATACGAGATGCTTTGATAAAACTTTATCAAAATCATACACATTTCCTTAGATAGCATGCATGTGTGTCTAAACAATTTCAGAACTATGAAAAGGGATGCCGTAATCATAGTCTCAATTGTTTAGACCTTTTGCCATCTGCGTCAAATCTACTTGGTGGAAGTGTTTCCTCACCATCATTTTCATGAACCGGAGAGAAACCCTATGACCCTTAGATTTTATGGTGTATGTGTTCTTATCCATGCGAATCGTCAAAACCATAGTCACAAGACAAGGATAATGACAAATCCAAACTCATATGGACGAAACTTATGCAATCTTAACTTCTTGCCACCTGGCAGTACAGGGCCTGCCGTTGCTTCCAAGTTGTTATGCAACCAATTGAGAACTTTCAGAACTCCTATGCAAAGTGAACTTTAACTGGAATGGGCATAGAATATGTCAACACGATAGGTTATAAACCTCAAGTCGTGTGCTAGTGAAGAACCTCAGGTTTTATTCTTGATTAGTTCTTGAAATTCTTTTTAGGATCTTTAAGACTCACACTATCCTCTTGACATATAAGACTATCTTGCCAAATATTCAAGAGATAGTGCAGATTCTTTATCAAGACAAACACTTCACACAATTGGCCTTAGTTTGTCTTTGTTTTATCTAAAACATCACAACTTACCAATTTCAAATGTACAAGAGTAGGACACTTTTACTCTTACATTTGACAAGTGTTTTAAACCTTTCTTTAAGATATGTCACTCAAGTTACAATCTTGGAGTATGACTCTAAGAATTGTTTTGGAACGAAGTATGACTCATCTTCCTGATCTAACCATTTCAAGAATTCATGACTCCTCTTCTTAGTCATAAGAATGCACTAAGATGACCTTTAGAGGACTAATGGTGATATGATTTCTAAATCATTAAGATGATCACAAACATGATACTAAAGTACTCTCCCATCTTTTCATATTTGAGAAACTTTTATCTTTCTGCCTAATTTGATTCTTCCCATTCGTTCTGCCATACATTGAGACTTTTCCAATGTTTCAAAATTATACTTAAACTTGTAAGTATAACCATATTTACTGAACTTTAGTAAATCAAATAGTCTTAACGAGCTTTGTGGTGGACATGACCAGTGCACAAGAATGTGTACTCGATCCCTTTAGTCCTTCACTTGACTCACACATCCATGTGAACAAGTAATTAGTCTTGATTTTCCAATGCTTGAAAGTTCTCATGCATCATACTATTCAACTTGCATGATTCCAAGTTTCGGTCCAATTGAAACTTGGGCGATGAGGAACTTTCCTGATTTGGTAAATTTAGACACTACCACAAATGAAAGAATCAAATCCATTTTCCAATATTGCTGTCAGTGGAATCATTTAAGCAACAATTTTCCACAAATGCCATTGTAAGGATACTTCAAATAAATAAAATTAAACAATTTTCTTTTATTTTAAAACTTTGCGGAAAAACTTATCCTTACAATCCACATGGAAAATTGTTGTTATCTATTTCTTAGCAATATATCATAACTTCTTAAGCAACTGCTCAAAATTCTGATGCGATCGAAATCCACATTTGCGATCAGAATCAGCATATACTTCCTTTAAGATTTCTCTCTATTCTTTGATTCTTAAAACATCAACATGTGACCCAGTCACATCATGTAATGAGGATCTCAGAATAGAACTTAACAGAGTTAGATAATGGGCTCTACCTGATGTAGAGTCAAACTTATTGACTTTAACATCCTTAGGTAAATTTGGCAGCTTTGCAATCAACGCCCCTTCCTTTGGCAAAATAAACATATGGACCCTTTGGTAATGGGACTATCTCAGACTTAGCCTTTCTCTTTACCATTTGGTCAACCGGGTTGACTATGGCCAATCCCTTTCCATTGGGAAGAGAATGCTTTTTCTGGATTTCCAGTGTCACCATTGTCACTGTCCATAAAGTTTTTGGGAAGTTGATCTTCTAATCAAATTTGCTTTACTATCGTTCCAAATCGTTGCTGATTCAGCAGCACCAAGCAAATAGATATGATCATTAAGGTTCATGTCATAGTCTGTTTCATAGTTGTCCCAAAGGAACTCACTATGTGACTTAGAAAGTGATTGAACATCTAAATTTCTCAAGACTTTGACACCCAACTTTCCCGACTTGTCAATATGTGACTTCATCTCCAAGATGTGATCACACATAGACCTTGCTTGCCATTAGGGCTTGAGTGACCTTGAACTTGTGGGTTAGGGAGAATAATTGGAGGAGGTGGAGGAAGAGAAGTATGACTTCCATGAGCCAAACTCGGGAAGTCATATTCATTAGGAAAGCTTGGTTTGGGAAGATCATTGTTGTCTAAACCAGACATCAACAATGGGAGAAATTCACGTAAAGTTGATTTAAGTCCTTAATACAACACCCAATATGATATATTAAGGCTAGGACCCAACAAACTATTTTATAACTTGGAAGAGGGATGCCGTAATCCAAGCTATAAAATATTTGAAGGTAGGTGAATGACGATTCACCAATTTCCACCAAGATAAACGAAATGTATTATTAGGTTTTAATTGGTTTTGAAACTCCTAGATTCTTTTGAGATTCATTGAACTTTTCAATGGCATGTTTCAATCTCGAGTGTGCCCTTCAAGTTTTGTGACTAGGATGCTGAGGATCACAAAACAAGGTGTAAAGTAACCATGCAAATATACTTGGTACCCTTAATATTTACCCCTCAATCGATGTGTCGGTTAACCACACACGCTCCAACGATACAATGATAAACATTAAGTTACCCTTTCCCTACCTTGTTAAGTCCAGGTTAGTGTGCCGGTTAACCACACACGCTCCACTAACAGCTTAAACAAAGTGCAAAGTGTAATTTCATCGATTAGCACCTTATTCACATTTTCCTAAATAACTAAGATTGGGAATTTATAAGTGTTTAGTTACTTAGTATTTATCATTATACTTATACTGAAGGGAGAATTATAGTCCTTGTCCTACCTGTTCGGCTAACGACCCTCCACCAGTCAAGGAAGCGGTGGGTGAGAGTGGACACCCATTAAACTACCATTTTATAGGCAGTAACCTTATACCCCACTTATAGACCGGCTTCGTGAATAAGGCCTACTAATGGTAAGACGACTTGCTCTTATACATATAATATATTAAACTTTTAATATTATAATAGTATAAGGGTGTATTTTAGACATTTAAAATACTTGGTGGTTTAATCTATTAATTAAACTATACTCTTAATTTAATTAAATTTAAACCATGTCATTATGGAGTTATTAATTCTCTTTTAATTAAACACTTTAATTATCTATTAATAAAGTCCATAAGAGTTAATTGAATTATTCAATAAAAACATCATAATTCCAATTATTAAATTCAAAATTAAAACCATTTAATTAATTGTTTTAGTTATGAACCCAAGAGTTTTAGAATTCAATTCTTTTTTTTATCATAAAAAAACTTTTTCCAAATTCCAAAACTTGAGGGCAGGTTTTGTAACTCTTGTAAACTTTTGGATTCCATAACTTATGGAGTTAAATACTTGTTTTATGATGAAACTTTTCATGTTCCATAACTTAAGAACAAGTTATGGAATTCTTTAAAACATTAAGACCAAGTTTTGTAACTCCATAAAAAACTTTGAATCAATTTTTTTAAAAACCTTTTCATATCCATAACTTATGGAGGTTTCAAAAAACTCTTTAGATCAAACTTTTAAAACTAATAAAATAATCATATCATTTTATCTTTTACTAAATTTGACCTAATTCAACTCATATAGCAAATGATTCAAATTTTACAAATAATTAGTTTTTCACAAAAACAAGTAATTATCTTAAAATTTGACAAACGTCATGTTTTTTTTTCCTTTTTTTTCCAACTTTAAAAATAAAACATTTGCATCAATATAACAGAAAACAACCAGGCTCTGATACCAATGCTGGGTTTTGAGCATTCTAACACTCCTATGGTGTACATGCAACCCTATAAACCTTGGATTTATGTTTTCTCTATTATACATGCAAATACTAACTATTCCAAGGTTTCATCCTAACTAGCATATTATGAAGCACCTATACTACAAAGTTCTAGTTAGATGACATACCTTTTGATGTAGCTTGATGTCTTCAAGCTTTAAGAGCTTAGCCCCAATAGTGTGGAAGCCTCAAATGGAATCACAAATCACCAAAACACCTTGGAAGAACTTGAGAGAATATGTATGCACACTAAAATCGGCCCACTCTTATTTTCACACACTTGTGCCGGTGAAGTGCAACCCAAATGGACCATGCCGGGTCGGGTCAAGTACATACCAAATATAGTTATGGACATAGACATTAATCCAACAGCAACCAGAACTCACACTTGGAGAACTTAGCATACAAGCTCTCCCTTCTCAAAGCCTCCAGAACCTCTCGCAGATGCTCCTCATGCTGCTCTCGCGTCTTGGAGTAAACCAAGATATCATCAATAAACACTATCACAGACCGGTCTAACATCGGTCTACACACACGGTTCATGAGGTCCATGAACGCGGAAGGAGCATTGGTGAGCCCAAAAGGCATCACCACAAACTCATAGTGGCCATAGCGCGTCCGGAACGCAGTCTTCTGTACATCCTCCTCTCTGACCCTCATCTGATGATACCCCGATCGCAGATCAATCTTGGAGAACCAAGATGCTACCTGTAGCTGGTCAAAGAGGTCATCAATCCTCGGGAGTGGGTAACGGTTCTTCACCGTTACCTTATTCAGCTCCCGATAATCTATACACATCTGATGCGACCCGTCCTTCTTCTTCACAAACAGAATCGGGGCTCCCCAGGGAGAACTACTCGGTCTAATGAATCCCTTGTCTAACAGCTCCTGCAGCTGTGTAGACAACTCCTGCATCTCAGGAGGTGCCAACCGATATGGTGCCTTGGCTATTGGAGCCGCACCAGGGACTAGGTCGAACCTGAACTCCACCTGTCGCTCCGGAGGTATTCCGGGCAACTCCTCGGGGAATACGTCCGCAAAGTCTTGTACCACGGGCACATCGCCCACCGTCGCCCTACCCGCCTCCCGGGTATCCATAAGATAGGCGACATAACCTGCGCAACCCTATTGGAGATAGCGCCTAGCCCTCGCTGCCGAACATAAAGCTGGTCCTTGCTGTGGCCTTTCGCCTTGAACCACCAGCTCTCCCCCACTAGGGGTCCTAATCCGTACTGACTGCTGCGCGCAGTCAATCACTGCCCCATTGGGGCTCAGCCAATCAATACCAATAATAACCTTGTTCCCCCGCAAAGGTATGGTAACCAAGTCCACCAGATAACGTTCCTCGAACAGCCTCAAAACACAATCCCGGTAGACCTCTGACGCCCGTACCGACCGGACGTCCGCAATCTCGACCTCTAGAGGGCAATACAACGTGCCCGACGACTCAGGAAACTTCTTGCTAAGCGCAAGAGAAACAAACGAGCGGGTAGCACCCGAATCAAACAATATCTGAACTAGAATACCGTTCACATGGAACGATCCTAAACAGAGCGCATACATAACACAGCAACATCACAGCAGCATATCATAAAAGCATAAACAAGAAGTCATACCCGTCACCACATCGGGTGCAGCGCGTGCCTCCTCGGCTGTCAGCTGAAATGCTCGGCTCCGAACTACTGGATCCTCCAACTTGGCCTTCCGGCCATCCACAACCCGTGTTATCGTTGGAGTCGGCGCCACTGCCGGCGCCACTGCTGCTGTCAATCTAGGGCAATTGGCCTTTTTATGGCCCTTTTGATTGCAATGAAAGCAAATCAGGTCTGATATCTGAATCGCAGGAGCAGGGGCAGTGCAATCTCTGCCAAAATGCCCAACCTTGTCACACTTATAGCAGCCTGACCCAGGCCCAGTGCGACAAGCTCCCTCATGTGACCGACCGCATTTCCCACAGCGGTCCCGCCCTGACTGGCCTTTCGGCCTACCATCGGATCCCTTGGGCTTCTTCCCCAAAGCCCCCGTCGTCAGCCCCTCCGCTGCCTTCCTCTTCCGGATGTGCTCCAGATCAATCTCCCTCTCCCTAGCCCTGGCAATCATGGAATCCAGGGTAGGGCAAGCTAAGAAACTGACATGCTCCTGGATGTCAGCTCGTAGCATGTCATGGTAGCGGGTCCTCTGCATGTCCTCATCACCCGCATACTGGGGCACCAGCAATGCCCTCTCCCGAAACTTGGCGGTGATCTCCGCCACAGTCTCCGTAGTCTGTCTCATGTCCAAGAACTCCCTGGCCAGCTGCTGAAGCTCCACAGCTGGCACAAACTCCGCCCTGAATCTGGTCACAAAGTCTGACCAGGTCATAGCCTCAACAGCCGAGGCTCCCAATGAGTCACCAACAGACTCCCACCAATCTCTGGCTCTGTCTCTCAAACACCCTGCTGCATATCTCACCTTCGACCCCTCGGGGCAGAAGCTGGTCAGCTGCGCAGACTCGATGTGTGCGATCCATCTCCTAGCAGCAATGGGGTCTTTCACCTCATGGAAGTCCGACGCACCACTCCCTCTGAAGTCCTTAAAGGACAGTGTGCGCGATCCTGACTGGTTGGCCGCCATGTCACTCCTGAACGCCCTGAGGCGATCCTCCATCAGCTCAATGATCCCTTCCTTGATCGACTCGAAGATAACCGGCGTCCCATCAAGGATACCCCTCATGATCTCGGATGCGATGAACTCGCGTAACCCATCGTCCACATGCTCGGATCCAGCGCCCGAGCCCGATCCTGACCCAGATCCTGAACCTCCTGCTCCATTCTGTGTGACCACCATTCTGAAAATAACATACGAATGTCAGGGTCACATATATTATCCAGAGGTCTCGCACATTTTCCAAGTTTCCAGGTTCCATCTAGGCCCTCCTTGATTCGAGTACGGGTCCTCTGCTTTCAGTAGTACGTGCCCATACTACCTTCCACATCTACCCGTACTTTCCTCAAGGATTGCTTTGACTTCACCAAGTCCCTTATACCGATACCCTTTCCACTGACCTCATCCTAGGCTTCCCTAGAGCACTCTCCGACCTACCCTCCGCCATCAGCTGCACTAGGAGTCCCCACCACTTCCCCCTAACTAACTTGCGGATACTGCTACATATCCGTTCCTTAGCTAGTTGAAGATAGCCAGAACACCCATAGCACAAAGCAAGCAGCATTCGTGCATTGGGTAACCAAATCAGGCATAACCTACACATGCCATCCTACTGCTGACTAAACAGTCCTAGCATACAACTCATACAACAGGCATATAAGGCATCCTCCTAGACCCTTAGCCCTAACTAGCATGCAATTCCCAGAATCATATATCAGGCACACAAGGCATCCTCCTAGATCCTTAGTCCTATTCTAGCATGCAGTTTTCTGAATCAAAACCATATAGCATAACATATCAAGTATGGGTATCTTGGGGAAAACTTACTTGAGCCCGGCCGGTCGCATGCATCACACACTTTCGTCTTTCTTAAAATCCTTCCATTTAGATTTTAGAAAACCATTTTTCCGTGTAAAAACCTTTTAGCCCCTCAGTTTGAGTCCAGACACCCCCGAGGGTGTGTCCGAATCCCTCAAACCAGGGCTCTGATACCAACTTGTAACATCCCAATTTTCAAGTCCAAAAAATTTCTTTTTAATTAATTGACTCGTAAAAACATTCATAAGAAAATACTGTGAAAACACATCATCTCATAAAATTATGCATCATGTCTGAAAACCCAAGTCATAAAATAATAACATATCAGAGTACAATCCCAGAAAACTCCATGCGGAAAGCATGTGTGTGTGTGATGTGATGCTACGCCGCCGGCTCCTTCCCCTTAGACGAAGAGGTACCTGAAACCAAAACCGAAACCGTAAGCACAAAGCTTAGTGAGTTCCCCCATCATACCACATACCATACAATATCATCGGTATCTTTCAACCGGTAATCATCGTCGGTATCTTTCAACCGGTAATCATCATGACATACATTATCATCGGTATCTTTCAACCGGTAATCATCGTCGGTATCTTTCAACCGGTAATCATCATCGGTATCTTGCAACCGGTAACTGTCATCGGTATCTTTCAACCGGTAACTGGGGACTAATCCACCCCCTACCACTAGCATACAACAACATTATATAAACATACAGTCAGGCATATCCGGGTACTGACCTACCCGTAGGTCCTAAGGACCGCTATCAGGGAAACCAATCCCTATCATACACGTAACATATCATACAAATAAAACTCATGACCAAAGCATGTAACCAGACCAAGATGATTATCACAAAGATAATCATCTTCTAAATATCCCACTTTGGTGGGCCGGCATTGTGGCCTTAGACCCACCCCTACTGAAAGGTAACTCACCTCGTACAAGTAGTTGCTGATAATCTGTGCGAGAAACCTCTGTCTGCTGCCGCTCTGGAAATCCTCCGGCTACAATCCCCACAAAATACTTAATCAGAGTCTGATATCTACTCTTAGGGTAAAATGACCATTTTACCCCCAACCAAGTCCAAGTCAAAGTCAACTTCCAATTGACCCGACTCGCCGAGTTGGGCCGTCAACTCGTCGAGTCCCTTCCCTTTACTCGTCCTTATCCACAACTTGACTCGTCGAGTTTGGCAACGACTCGACGAGTTCCCCTTCTTCACGAACATCAATGGACCTTCATCCGACTCGCCGAGTCGGATGAACACTCGTCGAGTTCACCTTCAATTGATGAACAAGTCCTGACCTTGACTCGCCGAGTTGTAAGAACAACTCGCCGAGTTCATCTTCAAACATAAGAAGATTGCCTTGGACTCGCCGAGTCTGTTCTAGCACTCATCGAGTCCCATGAAATCCAGGTCTAAAATTAAGTCCAATGCGTTGGGTCACTCTTTATGTCCTGCTACAACCCTTCTAACACCCAACTGAGTCCTTTTGACCCTTAACATATATGGGACTCAAAAGCCTTGGACTCGTCGAGTCCCAAGAACGGACTCGCCGAGTCGATAACATCCACACCCTAAATCCTCGATTTCTGATGTACAACACTTGACCAAATGATAGATCCAAGCCCCTAAGCTCGATCTAGCACGTAAAGTTACGAACTTTACGTGCATGCATGGGACTTTTGAGCCAAAAAGGCTCTAAAATGGGTCTAGTGTTGCATGGGGCCTTCCTTGGGTGCAAAAGCAACCCAAATCTGCCTTGTGACCCCTTTAAAGACCTGATTCCAAAGCCTCAACCCCCAACCATGTTTGCAATCATGGTTGGTTACCAAAAATAGCTTATAAAAGCCCTAAATCTCCCCAAAAAGGGATTTATCAAATGAAAGAGCAAGGTACAGACTTTATACCTCTCAAGGACTGCAAATGATGAACCAAACTCGAATCCTTCAGTTCCCTCTTGATCCTTCTATGCGCTTCCATCTTCCTTGTGAACAAAACCACCAAAATCACTCAAAAGCCTTAGATCTTGCACCAAAACACTTAGGGTTTGCTATGGAGGGTTTCTGGGAGCATAAAGGGGCGATGGAGGCTGCATAAGGTTGTTTAAATAGGATGCTAACCCTCAGATTAGGGTTTTGTCCAGTCAGAGCCTAGTCGTCGAGTCCGGGACCCGACTCGACGAGTCCATCACTTAAATCCCGCGCCTCATCCCGCTTCTACTCGGCGAGTTGGTCCTTCAACTCGCCGAGTCCAAGGCCAAAAATGCAAAAAATTACTTAAATAAAATACTTACCAGGAACCGGGTGCTACAAAAACACTTAATCAGAATCTGCTAATCCTTTCTTAGGGTAAAATGACCTTTTTACCCCTGGTCAAGGTCAAAGTCAATGTCAAATCCCAATCAACCCTACTCGTCGATTCCTCTCCCAACTCGGCGAGTTCATGAAAAATTCATACTCCTGGTAAACTAAGTCCACTCGTCGAGTCCCTTCACAGACTCGTCGAGTTCTTCTTGTCATAACATCAGGACATATCGACTCCTACTCGTCGAGTCCCTCCTTGGACTCGTCGAGTTCTTCAACTTCCGAGTCCTAATCTTGTCCAACTCACTGAGTCATCTGCTAGACTCAGTGTTTTCACTCATAACCATAAAAAGAGTTAGGGTTCACGACCCGACTCGCCGAGTCCAAGAACAACTCTTTGAGTCCTCCTTGTGACATTTCCACTCAGTTTCTTTTGATCCATTCTGTTGAATTAGGTGTCTAAGCCCATAACTATAATTGGTATGTACTTGACCCGAGAGTAGCATGGTCCATTTGGGTTGCATTTCATCAGGACAATTTGTTAGGATGGACTTTTGAGAAGAGGTTATTTATGGTTTATTAATACATTATAAGTTCTAATATATTAATATGAAATCATTTGTTTTAATTAGTATTGATCAAGAATTAGTTTGGAATTAATTTAGTGATCAAAAGAGACTAATTAAATAAATGGGGTCTAATTGTGTAAATTAGTTATATATATATGTTGGGCCATTGATCCATGTTGGACTAAGTTTATGTATGGATACATAAAAAGTTGGGCCACATGAACCATGGATCATAAACCCATGGGTATGGATTAGGTTTAACCCATGACTCTTGGAATCCTACATATAAATTGTTGGATTAGGTGTCTAAGCCCACAACTATTTTGGTATATACTTGACCCGATTATGAGCATGGTTCTTTTCGGTTGCCTTCACTCATGCAAGATTAATATATTATTTGGAGAGAGATTATAATTTATTATATGAATAATAAATTAGAGCTCAAAATGGTTATATTAATAGATTACAAGATTAATATATTACTTGGAAATCATGTTATTTATTTAGTATTGATCAGAAATTAATTTGGTGATCAAAAGAGACTGATTAAATAAAGGGGGCTGATATTGAAATTATCTGATAGTTGCTAGTTGGGCTATGGATTCCTAATAGAAAGGGATTGGACGAAATCTATGGAGAGTCCAAGAAGATTTCGTCCAAAGGCTTTCTAGATGGGCTCCATGGATTGCTTAAGGCCTAAGCAAGGCAGTTAGGGTTTCCACCTTAAAACCTTAATATCCTCAACTATAAATAGACCCCTTAACATGTAGAACTCGGCCCTATGCTTCTTGGAGTTGCCCTAGCCGATTTCCACCTCTCTCCTAAGTCATATTATTGCATTGGGTGTTTGTGATTTCATTAGAGGTGCAACATTTGAGGCACTAAGCTTTCAAAGGTCAAATATTTCTTGTTATTACTACATAACAAGTTTAGGTAATCATTCTAATTGGTTTATTATGTCTATTTCGAAATAAGCATGCTAGATTAGGGTTTATTGCTTTGGTATTCAATGTTGTATGTTCAAATTAGAAAAACCTTGATCAAAGCAGTTAGGGTTGCATGAACACCATAGGAATGATGTTATGCACATAACCCAACAGTGCTAAGCCGACTCGACGAGTCCGTCAGTGGACTCGGCGAGTTGCTTGAACTCGACGAGTCCATCAGTGGACTCGGCGAGTCTAGTGTGCTGTTGTCGGGATTTTTGATTTTTTGAGCAGATTTTGTTAAGGATAATTACCAAAACTCGTTTTTATTGCCTAAAATCAATTTTTTATGTTTGGAATGATTATCCTTATCAAAATTAATGTATTTGGTTAAATATGGATAATATAGGATTATTATGAGTCAAATATTTGACCTAGTAAGTTTAAAAGTTTCAAATTACACCCTTTAGGTTTTTTAGTTTAAATTTGAACATAAAAGTTTTAGTTTTTGAAATTTAAATAGTTAAACCCTAATGTTTTGAAAGGTTTCAAAACTTGTCCTCAAGTTTTGGAATTTAAAATTTAATTAAAAGGTATTAATTTTGAAATATTGAATTCTAAAACCCTAGTACTTTGAAAAGTTCAAATTACACACTTATGGTTTTATTAAATTAATTAAGTGTTTAATTAAAAGAGATAATTAATAAATCCATCATTATATGGTTTAAGTTAATCAAATTAAAAGTCTAATTTATTAATAGATTGAACCACATAGTATTTTAAAAGTGTAAAATACACCCTTATACTATATAAAATTAAAAGTTTAATATTATATATGTATAAGTAAATGTCAGTCTTATCGTTAGTAGGCCTCATTCACGAAGCTGGTCTATAAGAGGCGTTTTAGAAAATTGCCTATAAAATGGCCATTGAATGGGTATCCACTCTTACCCACCGCACTCTTGATTAGTGGAGGGTCGTTAGTCGAACGGGTAGGATAGGACACAACCTTCCATTATAAGTATAATGAAATACAAAGTAACTAAACACTTTTATAAATTCCCAAATCTTATTTAGTTTAGGAAAAATGTGGAGTTGGTGCTAATCCATGAAATTGTACATTGCACCTTGTTGGTCGTTAGTGGAGCGTGTGTGGTTAACCGGCCCACTAATGTGGGACCAATGAAGGATTGCAATGGATAGCTCGTAGATTATCATAGATCAATGGAGCGTGTGTGGTTAACCGGCACATTCATTAGGTGATAGACATCTTCGAGAGTACCAAGCTAATTTGCATGGTTATCCACACCTTGTTTGTGATCCTCGGTATCCCAGTCACAAACTTGAAGGGCATAGTCGAGATTAAACATGCCATTGAAAAGTTCAATGAATCTCAAAAAATCTAGGAGTTTCAATTCATTTAAAACCTAATTTTCATTTTCGTTTTTCATGGTGGAAATTGGTAAATCGTCATTTACCTACGTTCAAATATTCTGCAATTGGATTACGACATCCCTCTTCCAAATTGTAGAATGTTGTGTTGGATCCTAGCCTTAATATCTCATTTGGGTGTTTTATTAAGGACTCAATCAACTAACTTGAATTTTTCTCCTGTTTTGTAGATGTCAAAATGTAACAACTATGGTCTTCCCAAATTCTTTGGAAAAAGTTTTCCACATGAAGATGATGATCCACGATTGGATTGTGGAAATGGAAATCATGCTTCACTTCCTCCACCTCCTCCAGTAATTCTCCCTGACCCACATGTTCGAAGACTTGAAAAGTTCAAGGTCACTCAAGCCCTATTGGCAAAAAAACACGAAGATGGAAAGTCTGTATGTGCTCATGTCTTGGATATGAAGTTGCATATTGATTGATTGGGAATGATGGGTGTCGAAGTCTCTGGGAAGCTGGCTGCTGACTTGGTTCTTCAATCACCCCCTGACTCATATAGTGAGTTCATTAGAGAGTACTATATAATGGACCATGACGTGACCCTCATTGATTTGACTTATTTGCTTATTGCTGCTGAATTAGCAATGATTTGGCGCACTGGTCAAGCAAATTTTTCTGGTAGATCAACCTCCCAAACTTCCATGGACATTGACAATGGAAACATTGGAATTCCAGAAAAGTCTTCTCTTCCCAATGGAAAGGGATCGGCCAAGGTCAAACAGTTTTACCGGATGGTAAAGAGAAAGGTTGAATCTGAGATTGTCCCATGTGTTATTCCGAAAGAGTCTGTTTGTTTCTACTGCCAAGAGAAGGGGCATTGGTTGTGAAGCTGTCATACCTACCTGAAGGATAAAGAGGATGGGAGAGTCAAGATGTATGACTCTGCTTCAGGTAAAATCCACTATCTAACTCTAGTAAGTTTATTTTTGTAGATTCTTAATACATGATGTGATAAGATTGCATTTTGATGTTTTGTAGGATCAAAGAAAGAAAAGGAAACTTAAAGGAAGAAGTGAGTTGAGTCTGATCACGAAGAAATGGATTTCGATCGCATGGTTCGAAGATCAGATTTTTGAGCTACTAGTTTAGAGTTAGGATAGATTGCTTTGGAATATGTAATAGCATAGTTTTCATTTGAATTTCCATTGTAAGGACAAGTTTTTCCGCATCTTTTATAAATAAAATAAAATTTGATTTTGTCTTATTTATATCTCCTTGCAATGTTATCTGTGAAAATTGATGTTTGTATATTTCTATTATAAGCAATAATAATGGATGTGATTCTCAGTTATGTTATTTGTGGTAGTTTCGTAATTTTCTAAGTAAGTAAAGATTCCCATCGACCAAGTTTCAATTGGACAGAAGCTTGCAATCATATGATCTGAGTCATTTGATGTATGGGAATCTTGGTACTTTGGAAAATTAAGACTAATTCCTTGTTCTCACAAGCATGAGAGTCAAGTGAAGGACTAAAGGATCTAGTACACAATGTTGTGCACTGGTCAGATCCACCAGAAAGAACGATAAGACTATTCGTCATGATTTGCTAAAAGTTTAGTAAATGTGGTTATGCTTAAAAGATTAAGTATGATTCTGAATCATTGGAAAAGTTTTAATGAATAGCAGAACGAATAAGAAGAATCAATTGGGAAGAAAGATAAAAGTTTCTCCAATCTGAAAAGATGGGAGAGTACTTTAGTATCATGTTTTATGATCGTCTCATTGATTATGAAACCATATCACAATTGATCCTATAAGTAAAGCTTAGTGTACTAGTACGGCTAAGAAGAGGAATCAAGAATTGTTGAAGTGGTTAAATCAAAAGGCGAATCATACTTCGTTCCAAAATCAAGTCTTAGAATCGTACTCCAAGATGGTGATATTGAGTGACACGTCTTCAGTAAGTTTAACACACTCATAAAATATGGAGTAAAAAAATGTTTTTCTTACTCTTGTACATTTGAAATTGGTAAGTTGTGATGTGTTGGATAAGACAAAGACCAACTAGGACCAATTGTGTGAGGTGTTTATCTTGATAAGAAACCGCACTAACTCTTGAATATTTGTTTGACAATAAATGTTTCTTAACAAAAGAATCTTATATATCAAGAAGTCAGTGGGAGTCTTAAAGATCTTGAAAAGTTTCAAGAACTAATCAAGAGTAAACCTATTGTTAATTACTAGTTGACACAATTCTGTTTCTATGCCATTCCAGTAAAGTTACTTATGCATATGATTTCTACGAGTTCTAAATTGACTGTATAAAGGCAAGCACCTTGTTAAATGAAAGTGCATTGACTAGTATAGGTGAGCTTCTAAATAACTTGGAAGCAATGGTGGGACCCTTGATGGCAAGAAATTAAGAATGAACAAGTTCTGTCCATAAGAGTTTGGATTTGTCACAAACATTTTCTTATGATTATGGTTATGACAAATTCACATGGATAGGAGCACATACACCATAAAATCTAAGTGTCATAAGGTTTCTCTCCTTCATGAAAATGAATGTGAGGAAACGCTTTCACTAGGAAGATTTTAAGGAGATAGCAATTGTGAGAATTGCATTCTCAAATCCGATCATGATTACGGCATCCCTCTTCATGGTTCGAATTGTGAGATTTGGCAATCAGTCTAAACATTTAGGACTTATTGCTATACGTTCTGAATTAGTTTAGACATACATATGAGCTATCTAAGGAAAGGTGTAAGAGTTTGAGAAGCTTAGATAAATGCTTATCGAAGCATATCATATTAGAAATATGAACTTTGGAAGTGAATAAGTATTGATTTCTAAAAGTCCAACTGCTTTCTGAATGCGTGTCAAAGCTAGTGGGAGCATAAATGTTATGCTGGTATGGATATAATTATCATGTTAGTGGGAGCATGATTATTATTTTAAGTGTTGCAAGCTAGCAATATTAATTATAGAAAACAAAAGTTTCACTTTGCAATGTTGCAGGGGTTGAAAACTTGTTTTGCTGTAATTAAGGAAGAGAATATTATACTTCATTTCAAAATCTAAAAGCTTGGATAGAGAAATTTTAATCAAATTTAGTCAAAGGACATATATGGATGTTATGTTGAAAAGGTTCAACTTAAAAGAATTCTATATATGGCAATATTATAGCAAGAAACTGGTAAAGTATCACGTTTTTCATGAATCGTGTTCCATACGGTTCTGGTATAGGATCGATTGCATATACTGTAATATTCGACCGTTCTAAATTTTCCTAATGCCTAGGGTGTTAAGAGGGAAACAGACCAAAACCGAATATGACTAAAGGTGGTTAAACAACTGTCAAGGACGATCTAAGGTTTGCCAAGGATTGGTCACTTGTGGGCAGTTGGAAGTATAGTAACGAATGGACCATATTGACATTATTATGAATAGATAGGATTCTATTTAGAATGAGTTGTCATATGAAAAATATGGAAATCTTTCCATAATGGGAGTTAGATATTAAGGATTTATGTAGATTAGAAACTCTTATGCAAGAAGGATGTTCAAAGGAATGTACTTTAAATTTGAGACTTCATGTCTATGGAGTTGTCTTGTAACAATCTCCAGTAGAGAACTTTGTAAATTCATTGGCAAAGTCTTTGTGACTTTGGTGCTATGACATTACAAAAGGATCATTGCGTAAAAATGTTAGAATATAATATATTATAATAGTGGCAAGAATTTGATATTCTTACACTTGTCATAAGGATTGGGAATTGTGAAATTAGCATTATTGGAAATGTGTTCATTTGATCTATTTCACAATGAAAGGACCATAGGTAAACATAGTGTGCATGCTTGGAGCATGGGATAACTATTGTTTTTTAATTCAAGTATTAAGTTGATTATCCGAAACATTATACAATGAATAATGTGTAATCGATATGGTGATTAAATAAAAGGTGTTTTATTTATAATCACAAGTTTGAGGCCATATTGGATTCGATTATTCTTGTGTTTCAGTTCGCATGTTTTGACTTCCCGAATAATAAGATTATTCAAACCATCCACAGTCGATCATACTTTGGAAGAACGCATTGAGACAAGAATGTCATGAATCTGACTGTAGATTGTTTGAAGCGTTTTAGACATAGAAAAAGTTTGCTGCAATGTTCATGAGTACTCCTGAAATAGGGATTTGAGTATTGGACGAAACCCACGCTCACTTGAATCACTTCAGGGATTTTATCACGAGTGATTAGTGAGACGAAAATATCTTTTATTCTTGAAACCAAGATGTGTGAGTTGTAATTTACAAGTCGCTTGCACATTGATAATATGTAAACACTCCAGTAACTTGGTGTTATAAAACATATTGTTGTGTGTGATTTGATGAGTAAGTACAAGCGAGCATTTGAGTCGAGGTTTATCCCTTCCTTTTACCCAAAGTTGGATAAAAGCAATATTTGTGGGCCCCTTGATGATTTAGTGATGACATCCTAAAGTGCTTGGCCAAGCCCGGACTAAGTTGATGTGCTCAATTGTACTATGTTGTCAGTCGTCATAAATCGGAAATCGAGAAACAACACATAGAGGGAGAGAATGATTATAAACCATGTCTCATGTCTATACAATATCTAGAATGGAGGAATATATGATCCCTTACCGAAAGGACGCGTTACTGATAAGATCAGAGTTGACATCGGCTTTTGAAAGCTACGATTGCTAATCAAGTTCTGAAGTCGTACTTAGTTATTAGAATTATCCAAGTAGGAGACTATTGGATTAGGTGTCTAAGCCCATAACTATTTTGGTATATACTTGACCCGATTATGAGCATGGTCCTTTTGGGTTGCCTTCACTCATGCAACTTGATAGGATGACAAGAGGAAATAGAGTATAAATTATTATATGAATAATAAATTAGTACTCAAAATGGTTATATTAATATATTACAAGATTAATATATTATTTGGAAATCATGTTATTTTTTTAGTATTGATCAGAAATTAATTTGGTGATCAAAAGAGACTGATTAAATAAAGGGTGCTGATATTGCAATTATCTGATAGTTTCTAGTTGGGCTATGGATTCCTAATAGAAAGGGATTGGACGAAATCTATGGAGAGTCCAAGAAGATTTCGTCCAAGGGCTTTCTAGATGGGCTCCATGGATCGCTTAAGGCCTAAGCAAGGCAGTTAGGGTTTCCACCTTAAAACAATAATATCCTCAACTATAGAAAAAACCCCTTAACATGTAGAAATCGGCCCTATGCTTCTTGGAGTTGCCCTAGCCGATTTCCTCCTCTCTCCTAAGTCATCTTATTGCATTGGGTGTTTGTGATTCCGTTAGAGGTGCAACATTTGAGGCACTAAGCTTTCAAACGTCAAGGAGTTCTTGTTATTACTACATAACAAGTTGAGGTAATCATTCGAACTTGTTTATTATGTCAATTTCGAAATAAGCATGCTAGATTAGGGTTTATTGCTTTGGTATTCAATGTTGTATGTTCAAATTAGAAAACCCTAGATCACATCAATTAGGGTTGCATGAACACCATAGGAATGATGTTATTGTTGGATTAGTGTCTAAGCCCATAACTATAATTGGTATGTACTTGACCCGATTTGGCATGGTCCATTTGGGTTTCATGGCATTAGAACAATTTGGATAGACTTTTGTGAGAAAAGGATATTTATGATTTGTTAATATATTATAAGTACTAATATATAATATGAAATCATATTATTTAATTAGTATTGATAAAGAATTAATTTGGAATTAATTTTATATGGGGATTGATTGTGTAAATCATTCATTCTTATATATGTGGGCTTATGATCCATAGTTCTTCATGTTGGGCTAAACCCATGGAGTAACCCATGGATACTCCATGAAGGTTTTAACCCATAGAACATGAAGAATATGGAAAGACATGAGTTACATGGTGTAACCCTAATAGCCACAATATATAAGGACCCCATGGCTCAAGAAATTGGCACTAAGGTGTGTACACATGAGGGCTAGCCGATTTGAGCATAAAAACTTCTTACTCAAGTTATTCGAAGTTGTTGGTGGTGTTGTGTGAACCATTTGAGGTGTTACACTTGAGGCATTAGGCTCTTAAGCTCCATGGAATCAAGCTACTACATCAAAATATATGGCATTCTACTAGATTCTTGTAGTATAGTTACTTCTTATTATGCTAGTTAGCATGAAACCTTGGAATATTGAATATTTGCATGTATAATAGAGAAAACATAGATCCAAGGTTTATAGGGTTGCATGTACACCATAGGAGTGTTAGAATGCTCAAAACCCTTTAGTTATGCACATAACCCAACATAAATATGTTGCTCCACGACCAAAATCATGTGCATCTTTTCTTAGAGAACTATGAGCCGATTTTGTGTGGAAGGAATACTCTCTCAAGTCATCCAATTGTTCAAGGGTGTGTTGTGATTCCATTTGAGGCATTCATACTATTGGTGCTAATGTAACATACCAATTTTCAAGTCCAAAAATTTCTTTTTAATTAATTAACTCATAAAAACATTCATAAGAAAATACTGTGGAAACACATCATCTCATAAAACAATGCATCATGTCTGAAAACCCAAGTCATAAAATAATAACATATCAGAGTACAATCCCAGAAAACTCCATGCGGAAATCATGTGTGTGTGTGATGCGATGCTATGCCGCCGACTCCTTCCTCTTAGACGAAGAGGTACCTGAAACCAAAACCGAAACCGTAAGCACAAAGCTTAGTGAGTTCCGCCATCATACCACATACCATACAATATCCTCGGTATCTTTCAACCGGTAATCATCTTCGGTATCTTTCAACCGGTAATCATCATCGATATCTTTCAACCGGTAATCATCACGTACCATACAATATCCTCGGTATCTTTCAACCGGTAATCATCATCGGTATCTTTTAACCGGTAATCATCATCGGTATCTTTCAACCGGTAACTGTCATCAGTATCTTTCAACCGGTAACTGGGGACTATTCCACCCCCTACCACTAGCATACAACAACATGATATAAACATACAGTCAGGCATATCCGGGTACTGACCTACCCTTTGGTCCTAAGGACCGCTATCTGGGAAACCAATCTCTATCATAAACGTAACATATCATACAAATAAAACTCATGACCAAAGCATGTAACCAGACCAAGATAATTATCACAAAGACAATCATCTTCTAAATACTCCTCTTTGGTGGGCCGGCATTGTGGCCTTAGACCCACCCCTACTGGAAGGTAACTCACCTCGAGCGAGTAGCTGCTGATAATCTATGCGGGAAACCTCTGTCTGCCGCTGCTCCGGAAATCCTCCGGCTATAATCAGAGTCTGAAATCTATTCTTAGGGTAAAATGACCATTTTACCCCTGACCAAGTCCAAGTCAAAGTCAAAGTCAACTTCCAGTTGACCTGACTCGCCAAGTTGGGCCGTCAAATCATCGAGTCCTTATCTCTTCAACTGTCCTTATCCACGATTCTACTCGTCGAGTTTAGCGACGACTCGACGAGTTCCTCTTCGATATGAACATCGAATGAACCTTCATCCGACTCGTCGAGTTGTATGAACACTCGTCGAGTTCACCTTCATCAGATGAACAAGTTCTGACCTTGACTCGCCGAGTTGTATGAACAACTCGTCAAGTTCATCTTCAATCATAAGGAGATTGCCTTGGACTCGCCGAGTCTGTTCTAGCACTCGTTGAGTCCCATGAACTCCAGGTCTAAAACTAAGTCCAATGCGTTGGGTCACCCTTTCTGTCCTGCTACAACCCTTCTAACACCCAACTGAGTTCTTTGACCCTCAACAGATATGGGACTCAAAGCCTTGGACTCGTCGAGTCCCAAGAACGGACTCGCCGAGTCGATAACATCCACACCCTAAATGCTCGATTTCTGATGTACAACACTTGACCAAATGATATTTCCAAGCCCCTAAACTCGATCTAGCACGTAAAGTTACGAACTTTACGTGCATGCATGGGACTTTTGAGCCAAAAAGGCTCTAAAATGGGTCTAGTGTTGCATGGGGCCTTCCTTGGGTGCAAAAGCAACACAAATCTGCCTTGTGACCCCTTTAAAGACCTGATTCCAAAGCCTCAACCCCAACCATGTTTGCAATCATGGTTGGTTACCAAAAATGGCTTATAAAAGCCCTAAATCTCCCCAAAAATGGATTTATCAAATGAAAGAGCAAGGTACAGACTTTATACCTCTCAAAGACTGCAAATGATGAACCAAACTCGAATCCTTCAGTTCCCTCTTGATCCTTCTATGCTCTTCCTTCTTCCTTGTGAACAAAACCACCAAAATCACTTAAAAGCCTTAGATCTTGCACCAAAACACTTAGGGTTTTCTATGGAGGGTTTCTGGGAGCATAAAGGAGCGATGAAGGCTGCATAAGGTTGTTTAAATAGGGTGCAAACCCTCAGATTAGGGTTTTGTCCAGTCAGAGCCTACTCGTCGAGTCCGGGACCCGACTGGACGAGTCCATCACTTAAATCCTGCGCCTCATCCCGCTTCTACTCGGCGAGTTGGTCCTTCAACTCGCCGAGTCCAAGGCCAAAAAATGCAAAATACTTAAATAAAACTACATACCAAGAACCAGGTGCTACAGCTAAGTTCTTAAAGGCCAAATATAATTAAGGGCAACAAGCTACAACAAAAGGTATGTTATCTAACTTGTTTTATTACCCAAGTATCAAAGTTTTGTATGCTAGTTAGGGTAATACCTTGGAAAATAAAAGTTTTCATGTATAATAGAGAAAACATAGATCCAAGGTATTTAGGGTTTCATGTACACCTTAGGAGTGTTAGAATGCTCAAAACCCTTCAGTGGTATCAGAGCCTAGGGTTGTTTTCAATTATACTTGATGCTACTTGTTGTTTAAGCTTGAAAATCGATTTTCTGTTGTTATAGACAGTGGACTCGCAGAGTCCACTGGGGGACTCGCCGAGTCCCAACATAATTCTGACCAACTCGTTGAGTTTGTTCTTGCACTCGACGAGTTGGTGCTCCAGAATGCAGATTTTCGATGTTTTTGGCTAGAATTGGACTAGGATCATTACCCTAAGCTATTTTTGAACTTATAAACCTATTTTTAATGTGGTAATGATCATGCTTATACAATTTATAAGATAATTGTCAAATTATCATGTTTTGTGTTAGTTTATATGATTATGCTAATTACATGAATTTTGTTTGATATGAATTATCTTGTCCATATGAGTTTAATCTAGATCATGGACATTATTTGACATGCTTGTTAGTTTATTTGATGATCTTTATGGCCTTTAATGCACTCCATAACTTGTCCTCAAGTTATGGAATGTGAAAAGTTTTTCTTTTAAAGAGTTCATTAAACTCATAGGTTATGGTCTTGAAGAGTCTTTTTCCATAAATGTTTTTATGAACTCCTTAACTTGTCCTCAAGTTATGGATTTTCAAGAGTCTTTTCATTAGAGTATATATTAAACTCATATGTTATGGATTCCAAAAGTTTTTGAATAGTTCAAAACTTTCCCTCAAGTTTTGGAATTTGTAAAGTTTCACTTTTTGAATACTTTAGTTCCAAACCCTATAGTTTTAAAAGTTTAAAATTCAACCCTTATACTATTATAATATTATAGGTTTAATATTTATATATATGTATAAGAGTAAAGTCAGTATTAACGTTAGTAGGCCTCATTCACGAAGCCGGTCTATAAGGGGGGTATAAGGTTACTGCCTATAAAATGGCAGTTTAATGGGTGTCCACTCTCACCCACCGCTTCCTTAACTGGTGGAGGGTCGTTAGCCGAACGAGTTTGACAGGACATTTAAATTCTCATTAAAAGTATAATGAAATACTAATAACTAAACACTTATAAATTCCCAATCTTAGTTACTTAGGAAAAATGTGAATATGGTGCTAACCCATGAAATTGCACTTTGCACCTTGTTAAGTCGTTAGTTGAGCGTGTGTGGTTAACCGGCACACTAATCTGGGACTGACAATACGTATCAAAGGGTAGCTTGATGTTAATCATAGATCAATGGAGCGTGTGTGGTTAATCGGCACGTTGATTAGGTGGTTGTAACATTGGGTGTACCAAGTAAATTTGCATGGTTATTCAGACCTTGTTTGTGATCCTCGGCATCCCAGTCACAAACTTGAAGGGCACAATCGAGATTTAAACATGCATTTGAAAAGTTCAATGAATCTCAAAGGATCTAGGAGTTTCAATCCATTTAAAACTTAATAATCAATTTCATTTTTCATGGTGGAAATTGGTAAATCGTCATTTACCTACCTTCAAATATTTTGCAGTTTGGATTACGGCATCCATCTTACGAATTTGTTAAATATTGTGTTGGTTCCTAGCCTTAATATTTCAAATTGGGTGTTATATTAAGGACTAAAATCAACTAAACTTGAATTTCTCCCTTTATAGATGTCTAGTTCAGACAACTATAGTCTTCCCGAATCTTTTGAATAAATTTTCTTTATAAAGATGATTTTCCACAAGGCGATCAAGGTGAAAGATTAATCCCTTCTTTGTGTTGTAGTGGAATTTAACTTCCTCCACCTCCTCCAATAATTATCCCAAACCCACAAGTTCTAGGTCACTCAAAGCCCTATTGGCAGGAAGAAAAGTCTGTATGTGCTCACGTTTTGGAGATGAAGTCACATATTGACAAACTGGAGAGTTGGGTGTCGAAGTCTCAAGGAAGTTCGTTGTTGACTGGGTTCTTCAGTCACTTCCTAAGTCATATAGCCGTTTCTTTAAGGACTACTATGTGACAGACCACGACATGACCCTAATCGATCTTACCTATTTGCTTGTTGCTGCTGAATCAGCAATGATTTGGTGCATTGGTAAAGCAAATTTGATTGGAAGATCTATGTAACGCCCGTAGATTCGAGCTAGTCAGTTTTGAGATAATAAGCATAAAAAAAAACTTAATTTTTGATAGAAGATTGTTTAGAATAAATAATCTTAACTAAGTTGTAGTATATGTCACAAGGTTTCCGTACATATAAAGAACGCTGAAATCCGAGTTATAACGAAGAAGTTATGACCTGTCGAAGTTTCGCGACAAAACCGGCACGACACCGGGAATCATAAAAAGTGAGTTTATGATCGAGTACTTTTTAGCCTTAGGATTATAAATGAAAGTTGTAGAGCGTGGGTATAAAGAACGTCAAAAACGGATCTCGTATGCAAAAGTTATGGGCTTCCAAAGTTGTAGTTGTCTGAGAGCATGACACGTGTCAGAAACCCTAATCTGACTGGGCTCACGACGTGAGCACTAATTCTCACGACGTGAGGAGTCAAAACGCCACTTTTCAAGGCTAGAATGCAGATGGCAAGTCTACGGAACGGGCTCACGACGTGAGCATCAATTCTCAAGACGTGAGGAGTCAAACGGACACTATGCAAGCCTAGAACGCAGGTGGCGAAGCTACGAGGTGATCAGGCATGGCTCACGACGTGAGCAATGAAATCTCACGACGTGACAGGCCAAAAATCAGCTTATATATAGCAAGTTCGACCTCAGCTATTCTTACACCATTTATTTTCTCTCTCTCTCTCTCTCGTTTGCTGAAGGCGTTCCGCGTCCCGAGCCCGACGATCACGAACCGCTGACGGTTTCTAGTTAGATTCTATCAACTCACGCTACTAAGGTGAGTGCATATTATTTTCATCTTACACATAGATATGAAGTATTTTATATAAATTACGTGCTATGTATGCATATCTACAAATATTTTGGGGTAAAACATTGGTAGATGAATTAGATGATGTGTGATGAAATAAAAATTGATAAGAGGTATCGATGTTTAAGATGATCTAGTCATCTAGTAGAGTATAGAAAACGACCACAGACTATTAACTTGTTGGTATTTTTGAACTAAGTGTTCATTAGGTATTTTTGAACTAAGTGTTCATTAGGTGTTTTTGAACTATGTGTTCATTAGGTGTTTTTGAACTATGTGTTCATTAGGTATTTTTGAACCATGTGTTCATCCGATAGTTCTTTTTTTTGACACTATTACGTGTTGGGGTACGGGAGCGTACGAGAGTACTTTATTAGTATTTTCCCAATACTTTTTATTTTGAAGAGCTTTGGAGTCTTCGTTTCTTTTATGAAGTAATCGGACGAGCTTCATGTGTCAGCGTTTCCTTTCACGAAGTAATTGAGGGAACTTCGTAAACTGCCTAATAAAGTGTGTCGGTAATAGACCACTACTAGGTATGTCTGGTGTTATATTGTCGGATAGGGTGAGTCTGGGGGTAAAATACCTCACGATATTCAGATCACTGCTAGGCAAAGTTCGATGCTGGATAGGGTGAGTCTAGGGGTAAAATACCTCATGATATTCGAGCCACGGCTAGGCATTGTGTAACAACGTAAATTTCCAAAACAATTTTTCATTTTTAAAACATACTTTTATTCATAAGGTAATATCAAAATATAATGTATCCAATGTTATCATAACAAAACATATCCCAGAATCTCAAGACATAAACTCCATGAGTGTGTACGGATCATGCCGGCGCCTTCCCGCGATCCTCGCTAGTACCTGAAACACATAACACAACAATTGTAAGAATAAATGCTGAGTGAGTTCCCCAAAATACCACATACGCACATACGCCACTCAAGGCTATAAGACCTTCCGGTCACTGTGTCTTAGAGGACTTCCGCCCCACAACCCTGGTAGACCTTCCGGTCCTACCCGTAATGACCTTCCGGTCCATATCATCATGACCTTCCGGTCCACATCATAATGACCTTCCGGTCCTTATCATTCATAACATACATAACACATACATATCATATAACAGCATACAACACATACATCTCATAGCATATAAGACCTTCCGGTCACACATAGGTACCATCCTAGGTACAGTATAGTGATAAGACTCACCTCGCATGATGTCGGATACCCTCTCATGCTCGATAACACGACCTAGCCTCCTCCTATCAAAATGATAACATCTCTAATCAAAATCCTCTCAGGTTCTCATCCCTAATAATGGGTAGAAGACCATTCTACCCCTCTCTGACTTCTCTTGAATCGGCGAGTCCAAGCGTGTCCTCTGAATCCTCCTATGGCCTCTCTCGGCTCGTCGAGTTAACCCTTCACTCGACGGGTTACCACGGGTCACGAATCGCAAGGCAACCCGACTTGACTAGTCGAGTCCACTTATGAACTCGGCGAGTAGCGTCCATGGCAACACTCAAATGACCTTCTGAGGTCAGATCCGCTTCTCTAACCTATAGATCTGACCTTTCCATACCAATTAATCACGTAAAGGTGAAACCTTTACACTCATGCAACACATATATGGTTCCATTTGAAGAAATAGCCTCAAAAATGGAAACCTAAAGAAAGATGGCTAATGCTCTCTGGACCTCTATGGGTCCAGATCTGAAGTCTAACATATAAAGGCACCATAAACTCATCAATTCAAGCCATAAAAAGGGTATAGAAAACCCTAGATTCATAGATCTTAACCAAAACAGAAGGAGAGTTCGATTTGCTACCTCAATACTGCATATCCAAGCTTGAAAACCATGGATTAGTAATCCTCTTAACCTCCTCTAGCTGGAAACACATTCTTCTTTGCAAAACAACACCAAAAAGGATTAAAATGGCTTGCTCTCACACACAACTCGCCCACGCTCTCTAGGGTTTCTCTCTCTCGACTGGTAGCCGCAAATGAGGGCTATAAGGACCCTTAAATAGGGCACAGGCCCGAGGATTTAGGGTTTCTGTCCACAGCGTGGACTCGTCGAGTCCACCGATCGACTCGTCGAGTCCCTTCATTAATCCAGTCAGCAAATCGCGATCCTACTCGACGAGTCTAGGCGTCAACTCGGCGAGTCCCTCTTCATAACTCAAAAAGAAATACTCAAATTGTCATGCCTGGAAATCCGGATGTTACAATTCTCCCCCACTTGAAATAGATTTCGCCCTCGAAATCGCCCCTCAACCACATAGATAGAAACCAAACACTCGAAAAGCACCACTGAGAGGTTCTCACACAAAAACGATATCTTTCTCCGTGAATACCTGGATCCGACCAGGAACTCCAAATTTGGAACAAAACCGGCCCCTCTGTCGCTAAAATACCCCTTTCTCACCTTCCCAGAATCGGGAAAGTCTAGTGGCCTGGCCCGCCGCCAGAGCGCCCACTCACGCTATCACCATGATATTCGCTCTTCGAACATCAAACCCTGATAACTCACTGCTCCTCTGATTCTCACAAGACAAAATCTGACAATCGGTTACCGATCACTCATACCAACGTACCAAAACAGTCTGAATCACGTCCCAAGGAACGAAAGAGTTTACATCCCACCAGGGGTCATCCAATGAACTACTATCAGAATCTATCCGAACAATAAACTTTCAACATCCTGTTCTCTGACACAAGAGAATCATGCTTGATTAGAAGTCCTCAGACATCTAAAATCATAAGCCTCAGCTGCATCCCTCATATCCCTTTTTAACACTGAGTACCAGGTTTGAACTCGACCCAACAGTTGAACCTCCAGGGTCATCCGTTGCATTATCCCAACCGTCTCCATGGTTTCCTTCTTACTATAACAACATCGGCCCAATATGACACATAAGTAGCGAAGTTCGCTTAACCCTAAGCGAACGCTACCTTCCCAACTAGAGATCGACTCAACCCCGACCTCTGTCATCTGTTACTCATCGTTCCATGCAACTTGCGGTACCTCCCGTACCCGAGTACTGACCCACACAGGTCTAAGACATCAGATGAAAAACAATACTCCTCAACATGGAACCCACCTCAGAATCCAAAATCTCATCTCGCCTATCCAACGCACCACCAGAGTCAAACTCAAACTCGAGAGTTTGGTCCGACCCAGAGTTGGAACCACTCGTCCCAACGAAGCACTCAACTCAGAACTGATTTCCCGCAACCCATGCGTACCTCACTTATCCCATTCTTTCGGATTGCGATAACCACACCTTACTCAGAACATAATGACTCCCTATCATTGAGGAGACCCCGGTCTCGCACCTGGTCCGACCACCAGGTTCCCAAAAACTCATAAATTAGGGCCACCACATGCCTAAAACTCTTCTGCGCCATGCTCTGATCAAAGAGTACTTTATCATGACAACTTCTCGCTGACTAGTGTGTACTACGTCTTCCCGTAGCGTCACATCAACCTCTCACTGACTGGTGAGTACTATGGCTTCCCGCGGTATCACCACAACCTTTCACTGACTGGTGAGTACTACGGCTTCTCGTAGCATCACAACAACCTCTGACTAGTGAGTACTATGGCTTCCCGTAGCATCACAACAACCTCTGGCTAGTGAGTACTATGGCTTCCCGTAGCATCACAACAACCTCTGACTAGTGAGTACTATGGCTTCCCGTAGCATCACAACAACCTCTGACTAGTGAGTAATACGACTTCCCATAGCATCACAACAACCTCTGACTAGTGAGTACTACGGCTTCCCGTAGCATCACAACAACCTCTGACTAGTGAGTACTACGGCTTCCCGTAGCATCACAACAACCTCTGACTAGTGAGTACTACGGCTTCCCGTAGCATCAAAACAACCTCTCACTGACTGGTGAGTACTACGGCTTCCTGCGGTATCACCACAACCTCTCACTGACTGGTGAGTACTAAGGCTTCCTGTAGCATCACAACAACCTCTGACTAGTGAGTACTACGGCTTCCCGTAGCATCACTATATCTGGCGGCAATTGTCATAACTAAACACCCTTCCCTGCTACGATCCATAGTCTTGGACAATCTCGCTTGCTGTCATTAACCGAAAGGGCTCCTACTGGAATCATCGATGCTTGACCCACCACTTGCCTTCTCCACTCAAGACTCAAAATTATCCGAAATTCAATGCATTAAATTCGGATACCTCGATACACCTCATAGGACCTCACGACGTCTCGTCTCATCCACTGATCTTCCTGTTCCACAACCTGAAATTGGTTGTCTAATCAACTTCTGCCCTTTCCAAGCCGAATAACAGCCCCATCATTGAACCATAATTTCTCAACCGCCGAACTCACCTTACGAGCCAACCATCTCGAATTCACCATTATGACCTTGAAGAATTCCCGTTCACCCCAAGGTCTCCGATCAACGACCACTTGCTGTGGAGGCACTCATCCTTTTCAAACATAACACATGCATTATCTCGCTCTGCACCTCGTCTCAATCACCAACAACCTTGGGCTCAATGAATTCGCACCGCCGGTTTCTATATCCAGATCTCTAACCATTCTCGATCGAATCTCTGATGCCCTCAATAAAATACCCAGTTCTCCCCCACTTAGGGTTCGAACCATCCCCAATCGACGCACCAGCAATCTATAACACTGACTGTTTCCACCAGTAATCATCGCACCTACTCTTGGAAGGTGCTACGCAACGCTCGATGATCCCCCGACAGAGATCGAGCAACTCCAAATGCCCTGAAACTCTAATGAAATCCTCAGAACTTCCCACCATGACTGCCTATAGTCATTCAGAATCTCACACCATTCCATCACCGGACCTCCCAACTGTCCAGTATTAACCCTGACTCTTAGTCTGGAAGTAATGATCTACCGTACTCCTCATCATCGACCCCTCAACCAATGTTCCATCATGTCACTTATCATCAGAGCAGAAACCATATTTCCACTCTTAATACCCATCAAAGATAATAAGGGCCACCTCCCTAATATACTCCTCTTGATCGTCCGACGCTGCAGCTAACACATGCCCTACTATACTCAATTAGGGTGTATCCTGGTCCTTGACCATCTCAGTGCCCACTGACGACCTGTTCAAGATATATCTTTACCTCACGGCAGACCTACTGCCATATACTCTGGTTGGAGATCACCATCCATGCAATCCCACAAGGCTCACCCCCAAACTCAAAAACCGAAATCTCATCACCTCTTACGTCTCCCACAGGAAACGAAAATAGCACCACTCGGATCACAGAAAGTGACCTCTCCACTATCGGCCGGTCGTCAAGCCCAGACCGTATTCTCCCATAACGCACCATCCCTACTCATCCCTGAGTCTTGCGACTGCAACTGGCATATCACCCACAATCCCTCGGAGCTCACTCGATTTCCCTTTTCAAGGGATGCTCCACAAAAACTTGTTTATCAAGGCCTTCTAGCCTCATACTCATTCACCTTTGATCTCAGTCTAGACAATCCCCACGGAATAAAAGGTAAAAACCAGAAATACTAACCGCGACATGTCATGGTACTCAAACAGTGTGGCCACCTCTCGATCTGCTATGAATCATGGTACCTACACCATGTTATCTCCTCTTAATCTTCTACGAATCATGGAACTCGAACCATGTTCCCTCTTCTCATTCCACCTCACATCATGGCACTCGAACCATGACATCACCTCTCGACCTGCTACAAATCATGGTACTCGAACCATGACGTCACTTCTCAATCCGCTACTTATCATGGTACTCGAACCATGACATCACTTCTCAATCCGCTATTTATCATGGTACTCGAACCATGTCATCACTTCTCAATCCGCTACTTATCATGGTACTCGAACCATGTCATCACTTCTCAATCCGCTACTTATCATGGTACTCGAACCATGTCATCACTTCTCAATCCGCTACGTAAAATCCTTCGGATTAGCCTTCCGGATCGCCGCGGTCATCTCGTCATGAATCATACATCGAATCTCATCATTTCTAACACCGCTGCTCTCCGGTGTGTGTGGTGTACCAACCATGATGTCTCTAAAACACAACACAAAGATACCAGAGACTCGATCGAGTATACTCGCACTCGATCACCCAACCCTACTTGTTCCTTGGTACCCTAAGGATTCTTACTTGGACTGCTCACTGATCCGGTGTTTCCAGTAGTACGGGCCCTATACTACCTTTCACACCGCATCAGTATTCATCCCAAGTCCTCCTCCTAGGATCCCAGATCACAAGTACTCTAAACCTCGCTAAGCATAGGCTACCCTTCGGTAGACGTCTCATAAGCTCCTCACTGCTACCTACTCACTCTCAAAGCATCACATAGCAGCAGTAATCTCCTAGGCTAAGGCATCACAAATCAGGCCACTCTAGTCCTAATATGAATACCTAGCCTACTCTAGCATGCATAGCATATCATATCATATCTCATAATACATAATGTAAGGGTATTTTGGGAAATCACCGTTCGGGCGCTGGCTGATCGTACACCCTGCTTCCTTCTGCTTTTCTCAAATCCTTTTACTTTTTTAGAAAAATTGTTTAGTTTACGAAAAACTTTCTTAAATCCTCAGTTTGAGTTCACATACACCCGAAGGTGCATCCGAATCCCTCAAACCAAGGCTCTGATACCAACTTGTAACAACATAAATTTCCAAAACAAATTTTCATTTTTAAAACATCCTTTTATTCATAAGGTAATATCAAAACATAATGTATCCAATGTTATCATAACAAAACATATCCCAGAATCTCAAGACATAAACTCCATGAGTGTGTACGGATCATGCCGGCGCCTTCCCGCGATCCTCGCCAGTACCTGAAACACATACCACAACAACTGTAACCATAAATGCTTAGTGAGTTCCCCAAAATACCACATACGCACATACGCCACTCAAGGCTATAAGACCTTCCGGTCACTATGTCTCAGAGGACTTCTGTCCCACAACCCTGGTAGACCTTCCGGTCCTACCCGTAATGACCTTCCGGTCCATATCATCATGACCTTCCGGTCCACATCATAATGACCTTCCGGTCCTTCTCATTCATAACATACATAACACATACATATCATATAACAACATACAACACATACATCTCATAGCATATGAGACCTTCCGGTCACACATAGGTACCATTCTAGGTACAGTATAGCGAGAAGACTCACCTCGCATGATGTCAGATACCCTCTCGTGCTCGATAACCCGACCTAGCCTCCTCCTATCAAAATGATAACATCTCTAATCAAAATCCTCTCAGGTTCTCATCCCTAATAATGGGTACAAGACCATTCTACCCCTCTCTGACTTCTCATGAATCAGCTTGACCAAAACCCCAAGGTCAACTGAAGTCAACTCTAGTCAACGGTCAAACTTTGACCAGAGTCGTCGAGTGCACATGGGTGACTCGGTGAGTCCAAGCGTGTCCTCTGAATCCTCCTATGGCCTCTCTCGGCTCGTCGAGTTAACCCTTCACTCGACGAGCTACCACGGGACACGAATCGTAAGGCAACCCGACTCGACTAGTCGAGTCCACTTATAAACTCGGCGAGTAGCGTCCATGGCAACACTCAAATGACCTTCTGAGGTCAGATCCGCTTCTCTAACCTATAGATTTGACCTTTCCATACCAACTAATCACGTCAAGGTGAAACCTTTACACTCATGCAACACATATATGGTTCCATTTGAAGAAATAGCCTCAAAAATGGCAACCTAAGTTCATTTCTTCCATAACACTTCATAAAGCAAGATGGGTAATGCTCTCTGGACCTCTATGGGTCCAGATCTGAAGTCTAACATATAAAGGCACCATAAACTCATCAATTCAAGCCATAAAAAGGGTATAGAAAACCCTAGATTCATAGATCTTAACCAAAACAGAAGGAGAGTTCGATTTGCTACCTCAATACTGCAGATCCAAGCTTGAAAACCACAGATTAGCAATCCTCTTGACCTCCTCTAGCTGGAAACACCTTCTTCTTTGCAAAACAACACCAAAAAGGATTAAAATGGCTTGCTCTCACACACAACTCGCCCAAGCTCTCTAGGGTTTCTCTCTCTCGACTGGTAGCCGCAAATGAGGGCTATAAGGACCCTTAAATAGGGCACAGGCCCGAGGATTTAGGGTTTCTGTCCACAGCGCGGACTCGTCGAGTCCACCCATTGACTCGTCGAGTCCCTTCATTAATCCAGTCAGCAAATCGCGATCCTACTCGACGAGTCTAGGCGTCAACTCGTCGAGTCCCTCCTCATAACTCAAAAAGAAATACTCAAATTGTCATGCCTGGAAATCCGGATGTTACAATTCTCCCCCACTTGAAATAGATTTCGCCCTCGAAATCACCCCTCAAACACATAGATAGAAACCAAACACTCGAAAAGCACCACTGAGAGGTTCTCTCACCAAAACGATATCTTTCTCCATGAATACCTGGATCCGACCAGGAACTCCAAATTTGGAACAAAACCAGCCCCTCTGTCGCTAAAATACCCCTTTCTCACCTTCCCAGAATCGGGAAACTCTAGTAGCCTGGCCCGCCGCCAGACCGCCCACTCACGCTATCACCATGATATTCGCTCTTCGAACATCAAACCCTGATAACTCACTGCTCCTCTCATTCTCACAAGACAAAATCCGACAATCGGTTACCGATCACTCATACCAACGTACCAAAACAGTCCGAATCACGTCCCAAGGAACGAAAGGGTTTACATCCCACCAGGGCTCATCCACTGAACTACTATCAGAATCCATCCGAACAATAAACTTTCAACATCCTTTTCTCTGACACAAGAGAATCATGCTCGCTCAGAAGTCCTCAGACATCTAAAATCATAAGCCTCAGCTGCATCACTCGTATCCCTTTTTAACACTAAGTACCAGGTCTAAACTCGACCCAACAGTTGAACCTCCAGGGTCATCCGTTGCATTATCCCAACCGTCTCCATGGTTTCCTTCTTACTATAACCACATCGGCCCAATGTGACACACAAGTAGCAAAGTTCGCTTAACCCTAAGCGAATGCTACCTTCCCAACTGGAGATCGACTCAACCCCGACCTCAGTCATCTGTTACTCATCGTTCCATGCAACTTGCGGTACCTCCCGTACCCGAGTACTGACCCACACAAGTCTAAGACATCAGATGAAAAACAATACTCCTCAACATGGAACCCACCTCAGAATCCAGAATCTCATCTCGCCTATCCAACGCACCACCAGAGTCAAACTCAAACTCGAGAGTTTGGTCCGACCCAGAGTTGGAACCACTCGTCCCAACGAAGCACTCAACTCAGAACTCATTTCCCGCAACCCATGCGTACCTCACTTATCCCATTCTTTCGGATTGCGATGACCACACCTCACTCAGAACATAATGACTCCCTATCATTGAGGAGACCCCGGTCTCGCCCCTAGTCCGACCACCAGGTTCCCAAAAACTCATAAATTAGGGCCACCACATGCCTAAAACTCTTCTGCGCCATGCTCTGATCAAAGAGTACTTTATCATGACAACTTCTCGCTGACTAGTGTGTACTACGTCTTCCCGTAGCGTCACATCAACCTCTCACTGACTGGTGAGTACTATGGCTTCCCGCGGTATCACCACAACCTTTCACTGACTAGTGAGTACTACGACTTCTCGTAGCATCACAACAACCTCTGACTAGTGAGTACTACGACTTCCCGTAGCATCACAACAACCTCTGGCTAGTGAGTACTATGGCTTCCCGTAGCATCACAACAACCTCTGACTAGTGAGTACTATGGCTTCCCGTAGCATCACAACAACCTCTGACTAGTGAGTAATACGGCTTCCCGTAGCATCACAACAACCTCTGACTAGTGAGTACTACGGCTTCCCGTAGCATCACAACAACCTCTGACTAGTGAGTACTACCGCTTCCCGTAGCATCACAACAACCTCTGACTAGTGAGTACTACGGCTTCCCGTATCATCACAACAACCTCTCGCTGACTGGTGAGTACTACGGCTTCCCGCGGTATCACCACAACCTCTCACTGACTGGTGAGTACTACGGCTTCCCGTAGCATCACAACAACCTCTTACTAGTGAGTACTACGGCTTCCAGTAGCATCACTATATCTGGCGGCAATCCTCATAACAAAACACCCTTCCCTGCTACGATCCATATTCTTGGACAATCTCGCTTGCTGTCATTAACCGAAAGGGCTCCCACTGGAATCATCGATGCTTGACCCACCACTTGCCTTCTCCACTCAAGACTCAAAATTATCCGAAATCCAATGCATTAAATTCGGATACCTCGATACACCTCCTAGGACCTCACGACGTCTCGTCTCATCCACTGATCTTCCTGTTCCACAACCTGAAATTGGTTGTCTAATCAACTTCTGCCCTTTCCAAGCTGAATAACAGCCCCATCATTGAACCAGAATTTCTCAACCGCCGAATTCACCCTACGAGCCAACCATCTCGAATTCACCATTATGACCTTGAATAATTCTCGTTCACCCCAAGGTCTCCGATCAACGACCACTTGCCGTGGAGGCACTCATCCTTTTCAAACATAACACATGCATTATCTCGCTCTGCACCTCGTCTCAATCGCCAACAACCTTGGGCTCAATGAATTCGCACCGCCGGTTTCTATATCCAGATCTCTAACCATTCTCGATCGAATCTCTGATGCCCTCAATAAAATACCCGGTTCTCCCCCAATTAGGGTTCGAACCATCCCTAATCGGCGCACCAGCAATCTATAACACTGACTGTTTCCACCAATAATCATCGCACCTACTCTTGGAAGGTGCTACGCAACGCTCGATGATCCCCCGACAGAGATCGAGCAACTCCAAATGCCCTGAAACTCTAATGAAATCCTCAGAACTTCCCACCATGACTGCTTATAGTCATTCAGAATCTCACACCATTCCATCACCGGACCTCCCAACTGTCCAGTATTAACCCTGACTCTTAGTCTGGAAGTAATGATCTACCTTACTCCTCATCATCGACTCCTCAACCAACGTTCCATCACGTCACTTATCATCAGAGCAGAAACCATATTTCCACTCTTGATACCCATCAAAGACAATAAAGGCCACCGCCCTAATATACTCCTCTTGATCGTCTGACGCTGCAACTAACACATGCCCTACTATACTCAATTAGGGTGTATCCTGGTCCTTGACCATCTCAGTCCCCATTGACCTACTGCCATATACTCTGGTTGGAGATCACCATCCATGCAATCCCACAGGGCTCACCCCCAAACTCAAAAACCGAAATCTCATCACCTCTTACGTCTCCCACAGGAAACGGAAATAGCACCACTCGGATCACAGAAAGTGACCTCTCCACTATCGGCCGGTCGTCAAGCCCAGACCGTATTCTCCCATAATGCACCATCCCTACTCATCCCTGAGTCTTGCGACTCCAACTGGCATATCACCCACAATCCCTCGGAGCTCACTCGATTTCCCTTTTCAAGGGATGCTCCACTAAAACTTGTTTATCAAGGCCTTCTGGCCTCATACTCATTCACCTTTGATCTCAGTCTAGACAATCCCCACAGAATAACTGGTAAAAACCAGAAATACTAACCGCCACATGTCATGGTACTCAAACAGTGTGGCCACCTCTCGATCTGCTATGAATCATGGTACCTGCACCATGTTATCTCCTCTTAATCTTCTACGAATCATGGTACTCGAAACAGGTTCCCTCTTCTCATTCCACCTCACATCATGGCACTCGAACCATGAAATCACCTCTCGACCTGCTACAATTCATGGTACTCGAACCATGACGTCACTTCTCAATCCGCTACTTATCATGGTACTTGAACCATGACATCACTTCTCAATCCGCTATTTATCATGGTACTCGAACCATGTCATCACTTCTCAATCCGCTACTTATCATGGTACTCGAACCATGTCATCACTTCTCAATCCGCTACTTATCATGGTACTCGAACCATGTCATCACTTCTCAATCCGGTACATAAAATCCTTCGGATTAGCCTTCCGGATCACCGCGGTAATCTCGTCATGAATAACACGGCGAATCTCATCATTGCTAACACCGCTGCTCTCCGGTGTGTGTGGTGTACCAACCATGATGTCTCTGAAACACAACACAAAGATACTAGAGACTCGATCGAGTATACTCGCACTCGATCACCCAACCCTACTTGTTCCTTGGTACCCTAAGGATTCTTACTTGGACTGCTCACTGATCCGGTGTTTCCAGTAGTACGGGCCCTATACTACCTTTCACACCGCATCAGTATTCATCCCAAGTCCTCCTCCTAGGATCCCAGATCACAAGTACTCTAAATCTCGCTAAGCATAGGCTACCCTTCGGTAGACCTCTCATAAGCTCCTCACTGCTACCTACTCACTCTCGAAGCATCACATAGCAGCGGTAATCTTCTAGGCTAAGGCATCACAAATCAGGCCACTCTAGTCCTAATATGAATACCTAGCCTACTCTAGCATGCATAGCATATCATATCATATCTCATAATACATAATGTAAGGGTATTTTGGGAAATCACCGTTCGGGCGCTGGCTGATCGTACACACTGCTTCCTTCTGCTTTTCTCAAATCGTTTTACTTTTTTAGAAAAATTGTTTAGTTTACGAAAAACTTTCTTAAATCCTCAGTTTGAGTTCAAATACACCCGAAGGTGCATCCGAATCCCTCAAACCAAGGCTCTGATACCAACTTGTAACAACGTAAATTTCCAAAACAATTTTTCATTTTTAAAACATACTTTTATTCATAAGGTAATATAAAAACATAATGTATCCAATGTTATCATAACAAAACATATCCCAGAATCTCAAGACATAAACTCCATGAGTGTGTACGGATCATGCCGGCGCCATCCCGCGATCCTCGCTAGTACCTGAAACACATAACACAACAATTGTAAGAATAAATGCTTAGTGAGTTCCCCAAAATACCACATACGCACATACGTCACTCAAGGCTATAAGACCTTCCGGTCACTGTGTCTCAGAGGACTTCCGTCCCACAACCCTGGTAGACTTTCCGGTCCTACCCGTAATGACCTTCCGGTCCATATCATCATGACCTTCTGGTCCACATCATAATGACCTTCTGGTCCTTCTCATTCATAACATACATAACACATACATATCATATAACAGCATACAACACATACATCTCGTAGCATATAAGACCTTCCGGTCACACATAGGTACCATCCTAGGTACAGTATAGTGAGAAGACTCACCTCGCATGATGTCGGATACCCTCTCGTGCTCGATAACCCGACCTAGCCTCCTCCTATCAAAATGATAACATCTCTAATCAAAATCCTCTCAGGTTCTCATCCCTAATAATGGGTAGAAGACCATTCTACCCCTCTCTGACCTCTCTTGAATCAGCTAGACTAAAACCCCAAGGTCAACTTAAGTCAACTCTAGTCAACGGTCAAACTTTGACCAGACTCGTCGAGTGCACATGGGTGACTCGGCGAGTCCAAGCGTGTCCTCTGAATCCTCCTATGGCCTCTCTCGGCTCGTCGAGTTAACCCTTCACTCGACGGGTTACCACGGGTCACGAATCGCGGGGCAACCCGACTCGACCAGTCGAGTCCATTTATGAACTCGGCGAGTAGCGTCCATGGCAACACTCAAATGACCTTCTGAGGTCAGATCCACTTCTCTAACCTATAGATCTGACCTTTCCATACCCACTAATCACGTAAAGGTGAAACCTTTACACTCATGCAACACATATATGGTTCCTTTTGAAGAAATAGCCTCAAAAATGGCAACCTAAGTTCATTCCTTCCATAACACTTCATAAAGCAAGATGGATAATGCTCTCTGGACCTCTATGGGTCCAGATCTGAAGTCTAACACATAAAGGGACCATAAACTCATCAATTCAAGCCATAAAAAGGGTATAGAAAACCCTAGATTCATAGATCTTAACCAAAACAGAATGAGAGTTCGATTTGCTACCTCAATACTGCAGATCCAAGCTTGAAAACCACGGATTAGCAATCCTCTTGACCTCTTCTAGCTGGAAACACCTTCTTTTTTGCAAAACAACACCAAAAAGGATTAAAATGGCTTGCTCTCACACACAACTCGCGCAAGCTCTCTAGGTTTTCTCTCTCTCGAATGGTAGCCGCAAATGAGGGCTATAAGGACCCTTAAATAGGGCACAGGCCCGAGGATTTAGGGTTTCTGTCCACAGCGCGGACTCGTCGAGTCCACCCATCGACTCGTCGAGTCCCTTCATTAATCCAGTCTGCAAATCGCGATCCTACTCGACGAGTCTAGGCGTCAACTCGTCGAGTCCCTCCTCATAACTCAAAAAGAAATACTCAAATTGTCATGCCTGGAAATCCGGATGTTACACATTGTTATCTAGATAACTACCCCTAACTTATTTGTCTTGTGGTTCTTTCTTTTACGAACAAAGGTTCGTGGTGAAACTTATTCCATTCCCTTCATTTGATGTCTTTTTGATCCTCGTTTACTGCTAGGGAATTTCCGAACCAGCTTCGTCAGTTTGTTGTTCATATCGATCCTCTTGGATAGATCTTGTAAGATCATTGTATAGGATCAGTACGTGGGGATCGACATTCGTTAGTGCTTGTAGTATAAACCTCGGGCAGCGATGGACTTCGTGCCTATTCCTTAGGAAAATCCTTAGGAATGAAGGATAGATGATTCTTAGGGTAGATCCTTCAGATTAAAGAATATAACGGGGATGGGTAATTGGGTTGATTGTTTGATGATTATATATAATAATTATATTATTGTTGGTTGAAAACCCTATGTACTCTCCAGGTTTCCCAACCTGACCCACTCAAGTTTATTTGTATCACAGGTGTTGATACGAAGCTACTTTACACTGAGAGATTTAAAGGAGATGTAGATCACTAGTGTAAGTAAATGTAAGGTCTGTTTATGCTTATGTTTCAGTATTGACGATGAGATCCCAAAGTTTTAATATGAACAAAATACATTTCTTCGGAAATGCTTTGATAATATATTTATCATGTTTTTCTGGGAACAAATTCCGCAATATATTTATTTAAAAATATACTCAGATTTTCAAATAAAGCATAAACTAATCGGTCTTTTCGGACCGTGAAATTGGGGATGTCACAGTTGGTATCAGAGCATTAGTTTAAGCGAACTAGGAATTTGTAGGAAATTTCTAGACTTAAACTTAGAATGCTAAGCGATGATTGTGAGATGAGTGTCTGCTATATGTTAGACACGAGCACTAGTTTATTTAAGGAAAGATGCCTAAAATGTTTTATGTGTTAAATGTTTTATGTTATAGCTATAAAGATGCCTTATATTCTATTATTTGTTTGGATCTATGGTCTATTGCCGACCGGATTTGGAAATTTTAGGTGTTCAGATTTCTAAACGTTTAATTACGATATTAGAACTGGCATGTAACTTTTCGGAGTAATAGGGAGATTTATACGTCTATCGTAAATAAAACTTTCCTATCTTAAATTCTCTCCTCGGTACACCGAATTTCTGATTGGGTGTACAAAACGTCATGGTGAATACAGACTAGGAAGTATCCGAGGAAGACGACAACTTGAGCCGAAGAATGTGATGGGTCATGCATCGGTCGTTGCGCCTGCATCTGAACCTATCACAATGGCAGAAGTTCAGTAAGTGATGCGAACCATGATAGACTGATAAAATAGAGGAAATAATAAGGCTTACAATAGTGGATGATACATATCAGAAGATATCGTAAGAGAGGTATCTTGCCTTTAGAATGCGTCTAATAAATAATACGTCTAGTACGGGAGAAGTACACTTTCGATTGGCAGAAAGAAAGAATTTTTGGTATAATCCATAAAGTTATCCCATGGTCTGGAATTTCCAATACCAACCGAGTTGAAGCAGAATTGATGATTAAAGATGCGCATGGAAGAAGTCCTAGTAGAGTCTAGGGAAAAAAATTTATGATTATTTAGACACATTCGTATGTGTTAAATTGTTTTGTGATTTTAAGACTTGGGGACTGTGAGACAATACTTGGGACGAGTATGAGTAGGTGTGAATAGTAGTAGAGATCTATACTACTGGAAGCACATGACTCACGCTTGGATCAGGGAAAGTCACAAGGTTACCAAGAAGCTAGTAATTGATTTCGTTTTTGTTCATGTATGTCGTTACCATCGTTTCGGTAATGACTAATGAGATGATTGTTATTCCGACCCTAGTGGTCATATCAAATTGAGTCCGACTACGATGAGTTTGTTACATGGTTCAGAGAACAAAGTTCGATGTAACATCTGACTTAAGTCAAAAGATTGAAATCAATGAGATCAATTGCATTGCACTCGTTGTTAAAGAAGCTTGTACCTAGAAATTCTACATGCTAAAATGTGATTATATCACATTATATTCTATTAAGGAATTTGACTCTAAGAGACCTGAGTCTAAGCGTTGCATCATACGATGAGAGGTCATTAGAACATAACCCATCAGTCTGTTATGATAATCGAAGTAAAGAACTTCTCTTAAGATTGGTTTGTTTAAAATAAGTAAGAGTCTCCAATAAGGATCGATTTTGTAACTCGAAGGTTACGATTGAAAGTCCAATATAGGATAAAGAACGGGTGCAAGATTGAGCATCACATGCAGTCAAGAAGTCCAAGAGTTAGAAACTTATTCGAAGGAACATAAAAGTTACAGTTATTACCTTGGATGAAGAGACAACTCAAGGAGTCATTATACAAGCCTTATTTTGTTGATGATTCCGGGACGTAATCATCCTAAGGGGGAGATAATTGTAACGCCCGCAAACTCTGGCTAGTCAGTTTTGAGACAATAAGCGTAAAAAAATGAAATTTTGATAGAAGATTATTTTGAACTAATTTGTAGTATATTTCACAAGGTTTCCGTACATATAAAGAACGCTGAAATCCGAGTTATAACGAAGAAGTTATGACTTGTCGAAGTTTCGCGACAAAACCGGCACGACACCGGGAATCATAAAAAGTGAGTTTATGATAGAGTAATTTTTAGCCTTAGGATTCTAAATGAAAGTTGTAGAGTACGTCTCGACCTTCACGTGGATATAAAGAACGTCAAAAACGGAGCTCGTATGCAAAAGTTATGACCTTCCGAAGTTGTAGTTGTCTGAGAGCATGACACGTGTCAGAAACCCTAATCTGACTGGGCTCACGACGTGAGAAATAATTCTCACGACGTGAGAAATAATTCTCACGACGTGAGGAGTCAAAACGCCACTTTTCAAGGCTAGAATGCAGATGGCAAGTCTACGGAACGGGCTCACGACGTGAGCATCAATTCTCACGACGTGAGGAGTCAAACGGACACTATGCAAGCCTAGAACGCAGGTGGCGAAGCTATGAGGTGATCAGGCATGGCTCACGACATGAGCAATGAAACCTCAGCCATTCTTACACCATTTCTTCTCTCTCTCTCTCTCTCTCTCTCTCTCTCTCTCTCTCTCTTTTTCTCTCTCTCTCTATCTCTCGTTTGCTGAAGGCGTTCTGCGTCCCGAGCCCGACGATCACGAACCGCTGACTGTTTCTAGTTAGATTCTATCAACTCACGCTTCTAAGGTGAGTGCATATTATTTTCATCTTACACATAGATATGAAGTATTTTATATAAATTATGTGCTATGTGTGCATATTATCTATATACTTGTTATCTATGTTAGATGAACACTATTATACATGTTTTAAATGATTTAAACTGTATATGTATTTTATATCTACAAATATTTTGGGGTAAAACATGGGTAGATTAGTTAGATGATGTGTGATGAAATAAAAATTGATGAGAAGTATCGATGTTTAAGATGATCTAGTCATCTAGTAGAGTATAGAAAACGACCACAAACTATTAACCTGTAGGTATTTTTGAACTAAGTGTTTATTAGGTATTTTTGAACTTAGTGTTCATTAGGTATTTTTGAACTAAGTGTTCATTAGGTGTTTTTGAACTATGTGTTCATTAGGTGTTTTTGAACTATGTGTTCATTAGGTGTTTTTGAACTATGTGTTCATCCGATATTTCTTCTTTTTTACACTATTACGTGTCGGCGTACGGGAGCGTACTTTATTAGTATTTTACCTATACTTTTTATTTTGAAGAGATTTGGAGTCTTCGTTTCTTTTATGAAATGATCGGACGAGCTTCATGTGTCAACGTTTCCTTTCACGAAGTAATTGAGGGAACTTCGTAGACTGCCTAATAAAGTGTGTCGGTAATAGACCACTACTAGGTATGTCTGGTGTTATATTACCGGATAGGGTGAGTCTGGGGGTAAAATACCTCACGATATTTAGATCACTGCTAGGGAAAGTTCGATGCTGGATAGGGTGAGTCTGGGGGTAAAATACCCCACGATATTCGGACCACGACTAGGCATTGTTATCTAGATAACTACCCCTGACTTAATTGTCTTGTGGTTCTTTCTTTTACAAACGAAGGTTCATGGTGAAACTTATTCCATTCCCTTCATTTGATGTCTTTGTCGATCCTTGTTTGCTGCTAGGGAATTTCCGAAGCAGCTTCGTCAGTTTGTTGTTCATATCGATCCTTTAGGCTAGATCTTGTAAGATCATTGTATAGGATCAGTACGTGGGGATCGAAGTTCATTACTACTTGCAGTATAAACCTCGGGCAATGGTGGACTTCATGCCTATTCCTTTGGATAATCCTTAGGAATGAAGGATAGATGATTCTTAGGGTAGATCCTCAAGATTAAAGAATATAATGGGGATGGGTAATTGGGTTGATTGTTTGATGATTAAATATAATAATTATATTATTGTGGGTTGAAAACCCTATGTACTCACCAGGTTTCCCAACCTGACCCACTCAAGTTTATTTGTATCACATGTGTCGATACGAAGCTACTTTACACTGAGAGATTTAAAGGAGATGTAGACCACTAGTGTAAATAAATGTAAGGTTTGTTTATGCTTATGTTTCAGTATTGACGATGACATCCCAAAGTTTTAATATGAACAAAATATATTTCTTCGGAAATGCTTTGATAATATATTTATCATGTTTTTCTGCGAACAAATTCCGCAATATATTTATTTAAAAATATACTCTGATTTTCAAATAAAGCATAAACAAATCGATCTTTTCGGACCGTGAAATTGGGGATGTCACAATCTACTCCCCAAACTTCCATGGATATTGACAATGGTAACATTGGAAGTCCAGAAAAGCTTTCTCTTCCTAATGGAAAAGGATCAGCTGTGGTCAAGTTACTAGACCAAATGGTAAAGAGAAAGGCTAATTCTGAGATAGTCCCGTGTACCATTTCAAAGAGTCCATATTTTTTTATTGCCAAGAGAAGGGCTAAGTTACTACCAGGATTACCTCCGCAACGACAAGTCGAGTTCAGAATCGACTTAGTTCCAGGGGCTACCCCCATAGCCAAATCGCCCTATCGTCTAGCACATGCAGAGATGCAAGAACTGTCCTGTCAACTTAACGAACTGCTCAGCAAGGGCTTTATAAGACCAAGCTTCTCACCTTGGGGGGCTCCAGTCTTGTTCGTCAAGAAGAAAGACGGATCGTTTCGTATGTGCATCGACTACAGGGAGCTCAACAAAACTGACCGTCAAGAATCGTTATCCTTTGCCTTAGATTGACAATTTATTCGACCAACTTGAAGGGGCGAATTTCTTTTCAAAAATCAACTTAAGATCCGGATATCACCAACTACGAGTGCTAGGGGAGGATGTTCCGAAGACAGCCTTCCGAACTCGTTATGGACACTACGAATTCGTAGTAATGCCGTTCGGATTAACAAACGCGCCCGCAGTATTCATGGACTTAATGAATAGGGTGTGTCGTCCTTACTTGGATCAGTTCGTCATCGTCTTCATCGATGACATACTAATCTACTCTCGTAGTAAGGAGGAGCATAGTCAGCATCTACGGCTAATCTTAGAAACACTACGTTCGGAGAAGCTTTATGTGAAGTTCTCGAAATGAGAATTTTGGATCCGACGAGTTGAATTCTTAGGGCACGTGGTTAGTGAGGAAGGAATATACGTGGAGCCATCCAAAATCAAAGCCATTGAGAATTGGTCAGCACCGAAGACGCCTACATAAATTAGTCAATTTCTAGGCCTCGCTGGCTACTATCGCAGGTTCATTCAGAACTTCTCCCGCATTGCAAAACCTCTTACGACACTAACCCAGAAGGGTGTGGCCTTTGACTGGGAAGAGAAGCAGGAGAGAGCGTTCCAAACGCTCAAGCGAGCCTTGTGCACCGCACCAATACTATCCCTCCCCGAAGGGATAGAAGACTTTGTTGTCTATTGCGATACGTCAAATCAAGGACTCGGATGTGTTCTGATGCAGCGAGGTAAGGTCATCGCCTATGCCTCGAGACAGCTGAAGACACACGAGGTCAACTACACGACCCACGATCTTGAGTTAGGAGCAGTTGTGTTTGCTCTGAAGATCTGGAGACACTACCTGTACGGTACAAAAAGCACAATCTTTACAGATCACAAAAGCCTACAACATATATTCGACCAGAAGGAGCTCAACATGAGACAACGACGGTGGGACGAGCTACTCAGTAATTACGAATGCGAAATTCGTTATCATCAGGGTAAAGCCAATGTAGTAGCTGACGCCCTAAGTCGGAAAGATATTCTGGTCGTAGAGTCAAGTCATTCACTATGACTATCCAATCACACTTGTCCACACGAATTAAGGAGGCTCAGCTCGACACTTTGAAACCTAAACATGTGGCAGGTGAATCCCTGAGAGGAATGGATAGGAACTTGGAGGTTAAAGGTGGCGGAGCTTATTATCTCATGGACCGGATCTGGACCCCGAAACTGGGTGGTTTCAGAGACTTGGTCATGAACGAGACACACAACACTCGTTATTCCGTCCACCCAGGTTCAGATAAGATGTATCTGGATCTTAAAAAGCTATACTGGTGGCCTAACATGAAAGCAGAGATTGCTACCTTCGTAAGTAAATGCCTTACTTGCGCCAAGGTCAAGGTCGAATACCAGAAACCCTCGGTCTACTACAACAGCCAGAGATACCGGAATGGAAGTGGGAGCGGATCACTATGGATTTCGTAACCAAGTTGCCCAAGACAACGGGTGGACTTGATACCATATGGGTCATCGTCGACAGATTGACCAAGTCCACACACTTCCTGCCTATCAAAGAGACAGACAAGATGGAGAAGCTTACAAGAACTTACATCAGGGAGATTGTACGACTGCACGGTGTTCCCATATCCATTATCTTGGACAGAGATAGTAGATTCACTTCGAGGTTCCGGCAGTCGTTACAAAGTTCCCTATGAACTAGGCTGGACATGAGTACAGCCTACCATCCGCAGACAGACGGGCAAAGTGAGAGAACTATCCAAACCTTGGAAGATATGCTGCGAGCCTGTGTGATCGACTTTGGGAAAGCATGGGATACTCATCTACCCCTTGTCGAATTTTCCTACAACAACAGTTATCACACAAGCATAAAGGCTGCTCCATTCGAGGCCCTCTATGGCCGAAAGTGCAGATCCCCTCTGTGATGGGCTGAGGTGGGTGATACCCAGTTAGCTAAAGGACGAGTTCCTGAAAGCACTCTCACAGGTCCGGAGATCATTCGGGAAACGACAGAGAAGATCGTTCAGATTCGTGAACGATTGAAAGCCTCTAGAGACCGACAGAAAAGTTACGCTGATAAACGAAGGAAACCGTTGGAATTTCAGGTGGGCGACCATGTTCTATTGAAGGTCTCACCCTGGAAGGGCTTGATACGCTTCGGAAAGCGTGGAAAGCTAAATCCAAGGTACATAGGGCCTTTCGAGATTCTTGCAAGAATCGGCCCTGTAGCTTACAAACTTAACTTACCGAGCAAACTCAGTAACATACATTCTACTTTCCACGTCTCAAACTTGAAAAAGTGTCTGTCCGACTAGACTCTTGTAATCCCACTCGACGAGATCGAGATCAACGAGAGCCTCAACTTCGTGGAAGAACCAGTAGAGATCATGGACCGGGAGGTCAAGCAAACAAAACAGAGCCGTATCCCGTTAGTGAAGGTTCGCTGGAACGCCAAGCGAGGACCTGAATTCACTTGGGAGCGAGAGGATCAGATGAAACTGAAATATCCTCTTCTTTTTACTTAGTTATTTGTAACTACTTATTTGCTTAAATTCTAATTTCAGGACGAAATTCCTTCTAAGGAGGGGATGATGTGACAACCCGAAATTTCTATTTTGTACAACATTTCAATTCATTAGAAGTCAAAACAATTACTGCTAATTTTCAAGCTTTTTGGAATAAGTTTGAGTATTTTAGGATTAACACTTTAGGAGATATCAGGAGAGGGGATACTCTAGGGTTTATTGTGCTACAATAATACCCCAAAACTCCAAGAGTTTGGAGTTTACGGCCTAAAAAAGGGTGTTTACGGCCGTAAACCCTAAATGGGCAGTATATATATGACACTTAGTCATTATTTACCCTTTTTCACAAAACTCAAGATCCAAATCCGTTTCTCCCTCAAGTATCATCCAAAAGTTTTTCAAGATCATCAACTTGTAAGTGTTTTTAGCCCTTTTAAGTTGGTATATTACTTAATCTAGTGTTTTAACACACTTCCATCCGTGAAAATGTTCCAAAAGGCTAGATCTTCAAGTTTCACTAAGAACACCAAGAACACACACTAGTGTTCTTGGACTTTTGGCTCATTTCAAGCCTTTATCTTGTAAGTACTTTTATCCTAGAGTGTCTTAAGGCTTGTTACACTTCCATATAACAAGAAATCATCAAAGAAACACCAAGATCAAGGTGTTTACGGTCCAAGATGTTCTTGGACCATAAACCCTAAAAAGGGTACCAAAGTGTACCCTAGCCCCTCCTAAGCCTTAGTAACTAGCATGGATCCCTTCATTGATATGTTAAGAACTTGAAAACATCAAAATACCATAATCCATAAGGGTTTACGGCCGTAAACCCAAAGGGAAATGGTCTAAGGGCCGTAAACTCCATTTAGGAGTGAAATGGTGCCCTAATCCCTTCCATAGGCTTATACTTCAAGTGGAAACACTTCTAAGGACTTGTAAAGCTTCAAAACAGCTCATGGTCAAGAAAGCTTGAGTTTATGGCCGTAAACTCATGGGTTTACGACCGTAAACTCAATGAGTTATGGTCAATAAAGCGTAAACTCATGTAAGGGTTTCCCTTGAACCCTAAGCTCAATAGCAATGTCCTATAACACTTAGATGCAATCCTTAGCACTTATAACACCTATATAAGGTGTTTAACTTATCCTAGGATGTCTTAACTTTGTTAATTAGTTGTTTCAAGACTAATTGGATACATATATGTGTTATTATATGTTAACTAGGATCATTGTGTGTGTACAAGTCTTCACTTGACACCTAGCAATCCTATTTCTTCAGTTCATCCAAACCACTCACTACAGGTGAGTTCATACCCCTTAATTAACCTTTTAAATGTTTTAAATGCTTTTATGGGGGGGGATACAAGTTGAACAATTATAGTTATTATATCAATCACATGTGATTAATAACTACCAAACAAGTGGATTTCTTACTTTTCAAACTGTGTTACCAAACTATTTTACTTCAAACTGTCTTACAAACTCCTTTTCATGTCAAATACTTTTACTTAAACTCTTTTATACTTTTATATTGTCAAATGCATGTCTATATATGTATAGTTATATAAGTAATGATTAAAAGACTTAGGAAGGCTAGCTCGCCTTAATTCCTTTTCCTTGTTTGGATGTGGCTCTAGGGCATCGGTTATCCATCCGAAGGTCGTTTAACTATTAGTTGTATATCATGTATATATATAGTCATAAAAGTTCTTTCATTCAGTTCAATGCCTTTGGGTAGCAAGGGTATACAAACATGTTTATATACACAAACAACATTACTAGTAAGCTACCATAGGGGTAGTTTAGGAAGATACTAAAACTATTACTAGAACAATGAAACATACAAAGAGTCAGTTCATACATGAGTCAATACTATACAGAGTAGATAACATACAATACTATACAGAGTAGAGAACATACAATACCATACAGAGAACGAGATAACAAACAATACCATATAGAGAGAACATACATGCTAGATAGAAGGAGAACATACAATACAGCTAGCACATTCATTACATATACATTATTACATTTATGTGAGCCACTAAACAGGGCATGTCACTACCTGCCATGACTGTTTTTGTATCCAGAATCTCCTTAATTGGAGAGCGTATGAGTTTGTGTATAGATCTATACTGGATTGACTATCCTACACCTTGTTGCTCGCTACAGTGGGACTTGCAAGTCTACGGGTGCCAAACGTCATTTCTTACGACATCTTACATTGTCGTTTTCTATTGAGTCGGTAGCAGGATACATGCCGATCACATGGTACTTTAAATAACAATTGATTTAAAGTAGTTAGTACATCAGTAGTTACTTAATACAACACTACAGTATTATAACATTTTCCCATTACATTTACTTTGTGATTTCACACAATAAACAATAATGTAAAAACTATATTTTTGTATAATGATAGTCGGATTTGGTAAAATATACACTCTTACAAGAGACATACACACAGACACTAGATGCCTTGGTAGAAGGCTACTTTTAGTAGAAAACATAGGGTTTTCTAGGAGAGTTCAAACACTTACAAACTTTTACAAAAACTTATACATTACAAGACTTACAAACACTTTCATACAAACACAGACACTAATATACTTATGATCTCACCAGCTTTAAAGCTGATACTCGCTTTCAAAATAAATTGTACTCTCAGGTCGCCAGTAGACAGGTACTGGAGCCAGGTTTTGAGATGATGGAGTTCGTTCCAGACTCATCTCTTAATTTTGATGTATATATTTTTGGTGTCTATAGAACTTGACAGAACACACTTGTATGAAATTATATTATTAATGCAATGGATGATGTTGTTGCTTGTTTACTACTTTGCATTGTTGTGATACTGTACATGACGTCCTCCACCCCCGAACGATTCCGCCGTTCCGGTTTTGGGGTGTGACAGTGTATGACTCTGCTTCAGGTAAGTCCACTATCTAACTCTATTAAGATCCTATTTCGAGATTCTTATACATGATGTAATGTACTTACATTTTGATGTTTTGAAGAATTGAAGAAATGAAGGAAGCTTAAAGGAAGAGTATACTGAGTCTGATCGCGAAGAGATGGATTTCGATCGCATGGTTCGATGATCAGGCTTGTGAGCTGCTGCTTAAGAGTTATGATAGATTGCTTAGGAATAGATAACAACATATTTTCACTTGTATTTGCATTGTAAGGATAAGTTTTCCGCAATTTTTATAAATAAAGAATTTTGAAATTTATCTTATTTTTTAAAATTTCCTTACAATGGCATTTGTAAAAAATTGTTGCTTATATGTTTCGATTTATAGCAATATGGATTTGATTCTTTCGTTTGTGGTTGTGTCATAATTTACCAAATAAGGAAAGATTATCATTACCCAAGTTTCAATTGGATAGAAACTTGGAATCATGCAACTTGTATTGTGTGATGAATAAGAACCTTTGTTTTTGGGAAATTAAGACTAATTCTTTGTTCACATGTATATGTGAGTCAAGTGAAGGACAACAGGATCGGGTACACTGGGTATGCGCTAGTCAGGTCCACCACAGAGAACGATAAGACTATTCGTCGTGATCTACTAAAGTTTAGTAAACATGGTTATGCTTACAAGTTTAAGTATGATTCTTAAACATTGGAAAAAGTTCAATGTATGGCAGAACGAATAATCAAATCAGGCAGAAAGATAGAAGTTTCTCTAATCTGAAAAGATGGGAGAGTACTTTAGTATCATGTTTTATGATCATCTTAATGATTATGAAAAACCATGTCACAATTGATCCTCTAAGGATATTTTAGTGCATTTTTATGGCTAAGAAGAGGAATTGTGAATTGTTGAAATGGTTAAATCTAGAAGATGAGTCATACTTCGTTCCAAAACAAGTCTTAGAGTCATACTCCAAGCTTGTGCCATGAGTGACATTAAATTAAGAAGGTTTATAACACTTATGAAATGTAGAGTAAAATGTTTTCTACTCTTGTACATTTGAAGTTGGTAAGTTGTGATGTTTTGGATAAAACAAAGACCAACTAACACCAATTGTTTGAAGTGTTAATCTTGATGATAATCCACACTAACTCTTGAATATTTGTTTTGTTAAGGAATGGTTCTTGACAGAGAATCTTATATGTCAAGAGGTCAGTGGGATTCTTAAAGATCTTGACAAGTTTCAAGAACTAATCGAGAAGAAAACCTATTGTTTATCACTAGCACGCTACTTGAGGTTTGTAACCTATCGTGTTGACATGTTCTTATTTCTGTGCCCATTTCCGTTAAAGTTGACTATGCATATGAGTTATATGAGTTCTCAATTGTTTGCATAACAACCTGGAAGCAATGGTAGGCCCTTGTGCTGCCAAGTGGCAATAAATTAAGATTGAACAAGTTCAATACATATGAGTTTGGATTTTTCACTAACCTTGTCTTCTGATTATGGTTTGACAAATTTACACATGGATAGGAACACATACACCATAAAATCTAAGTGTCATAAGGTTTCTCTCCGATTCATGAAAGTGATGGTGAGGAAACGCTTTCAGTAAGTAGATTTTAAGGAGATAGTGTTGGATTAATATCTAAGTCCATAACTATAATTGGTAAGACTTGACCCGACCCGGCATGGTCCATTTGGGTTGCATGGCATCATGCATTTGGATAGACTATAATCAGAGAAATAACACTTAAGGTTTGTTAATATATTATAAGTTATAATATATTAATAAGATTATTTAATTAGTATTGATCAAGAATTAGTTTGGAATTAATTAAGTGATCAAAAGAAGACTAATTAAATATATGGGTTGATTGTGTAAATCACCCATACTTGTATAGTGGGCTAGTGCTCTATGGATTGTCAAGTTGGGCTAAAACCCATAAGATGCTCCATGGATGCTCCATGGTATATTTGAACCCATGGATCCAAGGAAATGGAAAGCCATGACAATTAGGGTTTACCCTAATTGTCACTAACTATATAAGCATCTTATTGTTGACAAAATCGGGTACTAGAATATGAATATAAGGCTAGCCGATTTTTATGAAGATGAATGTTCTCTCAAGTTATTCCAAGTGTATTTGGTGTTGTGTGAACCATTTGAGGTGTCACACTTCGGGCACTAGGCACTCAAGCTTCATGAAGACATTCTACATCAAAGAGGTATGTAATTCTAACTTGATATATTCATATGAATCAATGTTATTATGCTAGTTAGGATGAATACCTTGGAAAGTTCATATTTCCATGTATAATAGAGAAAACATAGATCCAAGGTATTTAGGGTTGTATGTACACTTAGGAGTGTTAGAATGCTCAAAACCGAACAGTGGTATGAGAGCCTAGGCTTGTTTTCACTTATACTTGATGCAAACCTGTTTTTTCAAAGCTGAAACTGTCCAGACCATAAAACTCGACGAGTTTATGCAAAAAACTCGACGAGTTCATCATTTTGGGCATGAACTCGACGAGTTCCTTAAGGAACTCGACGAGTTTTATGTTCTGACAGCTTGTTGTTTGATGTTTTTGGCTGGAATTGGACTAGGAACATTACCCTAAGCTGTTTCTGAACTTGTAAACCTGTTTTGATGTGGTAATGTTCATGTTAATCCAATTTCAAAGATAATTATCAATAGACTAATGTTTTGTATTAGTTTAATGGTTAGGCTAATTTCATGAAAAAGTTTGATTTGAATTATCTTGTTCTTATGAGTTGCTTAGATTAATAGGAAAGTTATGTGAAATTGTTGTTTTCAATCCAAATTAATCTAAGAGTTGATTCTAAAATGTGTTTTTGTAACTTGTCTTCAAGTCACATGAAAAGTCACATTTAAGAACCATAAAACTCATAAATATTTCATAAGTTATGAATAAAGGAAAAGTTACATTCTTTTAATAGTTTAAAGTCTTCCATAACTTGTCCTCAAGTTATGGAACTTGAAGAGTTTTTTGTATTAAAACTACTTTAAACACATAAGTTATGGAATTAATTAGTTTTGAATAGTTTCAAAACTTGCCCTCAAGTTTTGGAATTTGAAAAGTTTTCCCTTATGAATACTTTAATTCCAAGTTAAGCCCTTAGAATTTAAAAAAACTTAAAATTCAACCCTTATACTTTACAATATTATAAGTTAATAATATTTATATATATGTATAAGAGCAAGTCGTGTTACCAATAGTAGGCCTCATTCACGAAGTCGGTCTATAAAGGGGGGTATAAGGTTACTGCCTATCAAATGGCAGTTTAATGGGTGTCCACTCTCACCCACCGCTTCCTTGACTGGTGGAGGGTCGTTAGCCGAACAGGTAGGACAAGGACTATAATTCTCTCTTCATTAAAAGTATTAATGATAAATACTAAGTAACTAAACTCTTATTAATACCCAATCTTAGTTACTTAGGAAAATGTGAATAAGATGCTAATCCATGAAATTATAGTTTGCACTTTGCTTAAGTCGGTTAGTGGAGCATGTGTGGTTAACCGGCACACTAGCTTGATTTAACAAGGTAGGCAAAGGGTAACTTAATATTTATCATAGTATCGGTGGAGCGCGTGTGGTTAACCAGCACATCGATTAAGGGGTAAATATTAAGGGTACCAAGTAATTTGCATGGTTACTTCACACCTTGTTTTGTGATTCTCGGCATCCCAGTCACAAAACCTAAAGGGCACACCCGGGATTGAAACATGCCATTGAATAGTTCAATGAATCTCAAAAGATATAGGAGTTTCAAATCCAATTAAAACTTAATTATATTTCGTTTTTCATGGTGGAAATTGGTAAATCGTCATTTACCTACCTTCAAATATTTTATAGCTTGGATTACGGCATCCCTCTTCCAAGTTATGAAATAGTTTGTTGGGTCCTAGCTTTAATATTTCATATTGGGTATTATATTAAGGACTTTCAATCAACTATCTTGAATATCTCCCAAAAGATGTCTAGCTCAGACATCTATGATCTTCCCAAATCTCTTGGAACTTTACTTCCTCTACTGTGACAACCGTCAAAATTCGAGTCGGTTCTAGATTTGAATAAACTTAGTTGCACATATAGGCACGACACATAATAGACTTAGTAACTAGAAGCTAAGTTATAACCTACTAGAAACTTGGAAACAAGTAGGATCGGATGATAGTGTACTTAGATTTCACATTGATATGTGAATTCTACTACTACTTAACTGTAGTGACTATCCATATTTGGGTCACTCTTTGAGTCAAACACCTTTTCATGAATCATATACACACATTATGCACTTGACCTAGCAGTAGAAATTAGGTTGGAGCCTCATAGAAACTTAAGTCAGAGTTGAAAACTATGACTAGTATACTTGATTCCTCAATTTTGTTTGAATCTCGAAATCACTACATAGAATGCCAATAAACCGATAAAATAAGTTACAAATATTATTTATAACTATAAAAGAGTTATAATACCATAAGACAAATTGAAGTCTCAAAGATTCTATTGATTTTGATATCTAAAGATTTATTAATTCTCAAAACCCTAAAAACCCTAAAACCTAAATTTTATAAAATTTGACATCAAGAATTCTATAAAAATAGTTATGAAACTCATAATATTATCCTAAAACAATTAAATTCAGGGAAATATAATCAAGAAAAAAAAAATTTAACTCATTAACATTTACCCTTAATTTATAAATCAAAAATCAAGGTTTTATGAATAAAAACTTGATCTTAGTGCACATTTTATATAAAAATTGAGATATTTTATAAAAGAACTTAAATTTTATAAAAGAAAATGAATGAGAAAGGGGTATTATACTAAAAAATTCGGATCCCTCTCTCCCCATATCTCTCTCTCACACTCTCATTCTCCAACACACATACATCTCTCTTCTTTCTCTCTCTAGAAAACTCTCTCTACCTTCTCTCTAATTTTTCTCTCCAAACACCACTCCATTCTCTCTTCCTCCCTCTAAGAACCATGAAATTTTCCAGAAAACAAACCTAAGAACACTCCTCAAACTCGAAATCTTCATCATCTTGTGGTATTCTTGAAGGTAAAATCGATTTCTACTTCACTTTTCCTTCAAGTTTTGCTCTTTTTCTTACACTTTCTCCTTCTTCATCTTCTTCAAACTTGTTTTATTTTTGTTAAAATGGTTTTTAGAACATGATGGATGTGTTTTAACACCATGCATGTATGATAAACAAGGTTTCATGTTCATGATCTTAGTGCAAAAATCGATTTTAAGGATTAAAACATCAAACTTAAGTTAAGAGTTTTTGAGAAACAAAATTTTGTTCATAAATACATGTATACATTTTGATAAGTTTTAATCTTTTGATCTCTGGAAACATGACTAAAATATGAGTTTATCATGATATATTTAAAATACTTCAAAAGATTTACTCAAGGAAATGATGAAAACTCACTTTTCTAACCAATCATCATCCATGCAATCTGCCAGATTTCTTTACCTGACTTTAAACTGTCATATCTCACTCATTTCTTAACCAAAATTCGTGATTCTTTTTCTGCAATATAATATTTTGAGTTAGCTTTCAAACCCATCTGACCTCACTGGAAAATTCCAATATTTCGATTTTTACCAATTTTTACAAAACTGTTGCTCAAACAGCACTTTCTTATGAACATTTGTTTTGTGTTGCATGTTCAAAGGACTTATTCATCACTAAAAGTCATTCAAAATTATTTTGAACTCTTAATATCATGTATTAATAGGTACAAAAAGATCTTGATTCAAAAGTCTTTGTAACATGTTGCAAAAATTGTCATAGTAACATCAATAATCTTTACATAAATCACAAGAACCAAGTTTTCTCTATAATTTATTGAGCCTTTAGGCATGGTTTTCAACATCAAAAATAAGAAAACAATTTTTCATTGTTATTAAATTGTATGAAGATGCATTCTGGAAATTTTCAGCTCAATATATATTTTCTTTATTTTTATATGAAAATAATAAGAAAATAGAGTGTTAAATCATATAAAATACTTACGCTAGTAAATAAATTCTGGAAAAATTCTTAGATGATCCTTTAAGTTAATAAACATTCCTCATGAAGTTTCAATGACTTTTGTTACTGTTTAGTATTGCTTTTAATTTTATTTTTATTTAGCTGTATTAAATCATAAAACCACTTTAGGAAATGTGAAAATATTATTTCTTATTTTTCGCAGCTTGTACCCTGTATTTAAAACTCAGAAAAATATTTTGGGAATTTTTCAAAATGTATATCTATTTTTCCATGATTTTTGTGTTTATAATGGATTAAAAACAAGAAAAATAGTTTTACTCATCCAAAATTAATAAAAATTTACCAGAAACTCTTATAATATGTTAGGATGATAAATAAAATTTTTGATGATTTTTATCTTCTGTATGCTATTTTTCTTCTATTTTCCATGATTTAATACACTTAAATGTACAAAAATCATAAAAATTGTGTTAAACTTTTTGAAAACACATATTAATAATTTTCCCAGATTATGTACACTGTAAAACAGTTACACAAAAATTATAAGAATTTTTCATGATAATTTACTATTTTTCCATGATTTTATGATTATTAAAGGAATTAAATGGTGAAAAATTGTTAGACAAATCAAAAATTCAAGAAAGTTTACCTTAAGGTCTTTGACTTCAATTAAAAATGAAATACAAAGTTTGGGAAAGTTTAGAACTAAATTGATTTCGTTTTGAATATTTAATCATTGGAACACCTCTAAAATGTTAAATATTAACATTTCAATAATCGAAATTTTCCACTTAAATTGTTATATAACAATTGATTCTTTGAAACTTAATTTCCATAGAAAACTGTTTGTAACTTATCAATATTAAATGTTGACACATTATTGGCATAATTCTATTGTAGTAGTAAGTATACTAGTATTAGATTTCGATTAGAGACTCACTAGCGAATACCATTATTGTAGGAATCGCTAGTGGTACTCGTGGAACGTAGTTCAAGGCACCATTTGCATCATCTCAATGCATTGTGAGTATTCACGTACTCCCCTATTTTCAGTTTTTACGTTTTGGGGTGGAAAAGCATGTCCCGAAAAACTATTATTTGAATGTTGTATTTAAATTGATTTGTATCAAACATGATTGCTATTTTATTGCTATGTCTCTCTATGTATGTCTATGCAACACGGAACATGAGAAGTTATCGTACTAAGGCCCTTCCCTTATCTCTAACCATTAACTCTTTGAGCCAATGGTCATTATGGATAGAGCTATTAGGAATTGACAACTCCTCACTCGCCCTATTGCTGGAGTGCATGATACCATATTCATCTATGGAACGATAAGCATAGATCTTGATAGGGCTTCAGTCATAGGTTTGGTTGAGACTCATTGTTTGCTCATACACATACAAACTCGTTTCTCGTTATATCAATAAACTTGTTATTAATTATAGCAATGAACTTTGTTTCTCATTACAACAACGAACTTTTATTACTGAAAACTTATATACATGTTTTAGCAATGAAATTGTTTGCTCCTTGTAGCAACGAAATTGATTGCTCATTTTAGCAATGAAACTTGTTTACTCGTTTGAGTAACGAACTTTATCTTCCATGAGAATATGAATGTTGCATCTTAATTGGGCAACATACTTTATATCTCATGATGACAAAGAACTTTGTGTTTACAAACTTATTTACTCATTTTAACAGTATACTTTTATTATTGGAAACTTTTATCAAAACTTTGATTTCAATTCATGGAACCAATATTATTTTGTTTATCTGTGAGTACTCACCAATTATTTTTATAGTTGACGCTCGTTTTACATGCTTTTTCAGGAATCATCGAGTAAGTGGCACTTAGAGACACTTCACTCTTAGGAGCATTCGAATGTGTTGTATTTCAATTTACATTGTAATTTCTTTTAAAAGTTGTTCAAACCCATTGTAAAATTGTAATGATTTTTAATACTATGGTTGGTGTTGTCTTTTAACTTTTGCTATGAAACCCTTTATACTGCCACGCCTCGTGTTTCCGCTTTAGCGGGGTGTGACAGGAAATGGTATCAGAGCCGAAGGTTATAGAGAATACCGGTTTTCCTTTGGAGAACCACAACTATAGCCAAAAATTTTCAAAATGTTTTTAAAATACCGAACATACTACTAGTATAACTAATTCGAGTACGCATTATTGGACTTTAACTAAGTATAGCCTGGCTAACTATGCTTAATTAAGGAAAGTTAATGTGAGGCTGGAAACGGTTATAGTAGAATTATGTTCAAAACAATTTTCAACTTAAACTTTTGAAAAACAAAAAATTTTTGGTGTGCGTACGGGCATTACATATTATAGGCATTCATCTAGATACACTTAGAAACTAAGTGCACTTTTATAACAATGCCTTTATTTAGAAATATTCTTGTCCCTTATCAAGTGCTAGGTTAACCACTTAGGTTATATCACTAGCCACTCTAGGAGCAATGCACTTAGTACTAAGAATGGGTATTCGTCGATAGCTATTGAATTTAGATGTAAGATTAGTAGCTAGATATACACTAGTAATTATCTTAAGTCGAAACATAAACCAATTATTCCTCAATACCTCTTCATCGTCTTCAAGAGTTACAACGATGAAAAAGTGTTTCGATATCGACACGAATGATAATTGGAGCATCGCGTAAGGAGGTAGATGAGTCGCCAATAAGTAATCACTTGTATACCATTGGTGGGCATTCCGGATTCGACTCACGAGGAGACACGAAAGTTTAACCCATACGTGAGACCTTATTACTACGCTACGATTTAGCTCTACGTTGTTTCCACCTTGAGCTTAAAACTTAACATAGGATGTCCCTTTGACCTCTATAAAAGGTCGTAAACTACATTGACACCATAAAACGTTTTTCAAACAATTTTTCTTGTCCTTTATCTTTGGGAAAAAGACATCGGTACTCGTCTTATACTCGCCTTGTACTCGCCTTAGTATTTAGGTACGATCAGCTACACTAACATACTTATTCCTTATTTCTTAATCTTCCATCAAAAAGTTATTTCGTTTCATCGGTTTTATTTATCATCGATAAAATACTTTATAACCACTTCATACAACTTACTAGACCTTTCCTAACAATTTACGCCATATTCTCACTAAAAATCTTTTGACAACTTGTTTTAACTTAACACTTTTCTTCATAACTCAATTTAACCAATATTGTTTTTAATCTTGCTATTACAATCTCATTTCAAATCCATTTCAATGGATAGATGTGCTTTTGAGGGCACATAAACCATTTTAAACATTGCTTACCATTTTGACACGTCTTCGAAAAAGTAGACACATTTTCTTTTATAATCGTGTTTAAACTCTTTGCTACAAAACATAGACCTATGACATTGAAGTTCATTTTATGTGTAAAAGCTTCATTGAATCTTCAAAACACTTTTGTTTGACATTTTTAACAGCTTTCTCATTTAGACATTGTAATTTACTTTAATGTGTTTTCTCGAAACCCAACATGATATTTATGTAAATTTCTACTTCAAACATGTTTATAAGACATCTCTAATACTTGTATTTCAAAACATACCTTATTTGTGTACTTTGCTTCAATATGGTTTTATAATCTATAAAGTTTTTAAAATTTATAGCATTTGAAAACTTAGTGTTCACTTTTAAATTTCCAATGATACACTCTCAACAATGAATAATTATTCTTCTAAATATATTGAGTCTTTACCTTATCCCTTTTAATCATTGTTGGACTTCAGTCTAAAAAGTCAAAATTGTCAGATTTTCAATTGCCATTTGTAGGGCTTCTTTTTTTTCCCACAAATGGAGTTTAACTTAATAGATAACTTATGAATTTTTAGCAATCCTTAGCAAACACTTTAAAACTCCCACATGTCTATTTAATCATCAATATACATCAAATATTGAAGTTTGAAATATATCTCAACCTGGTTTTAATCTACCTATAGGTATTGTTCTTATAATTTTAACAATAACAATCATTGCCGCCGCTACCTTCCTTTTTCTTTCCCCCGCACTTGATTTCTTGCTCTCCTTATGATTTTAGATCTCGCACGCCCATAATAGTAACATAATACATTGTCTAATTTTGTTTCTTTCTATTTTGCTTCTCCTAGTATCATGTTCGTACACATACAGACTAGAAGTCTACCCTTTTCGTTTTGAGCGATTTATACGTGTATAGTCATGAGGCATACTTTAATTTTAGTCAACTTTGATATATTCAATTACGCCTTTTATCATATACATCTTGTTTTTATTTTGAAATCTACTATAAACAAGCGATCCTTATTTACATTTGCTCTTTCGTTCTAAATTCAAAAACTTGATATAAAATGCAATTTTCATTGTATTTTTCCTTATAAGTAATACAAAGATGAATACCCTTATGCTTATAATTTTTCTACATCTGAAAAATATATGTGAAGGATATGTATCCTTATGTTTCTCCTTTTCTTTAAATACATCAAAAGTTTTGAATTTTACGATTATCTATTTTCTAAATGATTGTTTTTGTAGAAACACTAAACTAAGAATGCACTATTTTCAATGATCGGTATTTTTACACATTTCTTAAAATAGCATTCTACTTTGTAATTTTCAGTGAGTTCCTAAACTCTCAACTTTGTTTTCATAAATATTCTGACTCCTCTTAAACTTGTATTTGTCTTGACTTAGACAATTAGTCAATTTTACAAAAAGCCTAATATTAATATTTCTATAAAAAAAAATTTCCCCTTAATGACGACTTAAACATTTAACTTTAATTTATCTTTTTATTATTTTACTACTTCGTTTGATCGCCACACATGTATTTTCATTATCTTGGAATTATTACACATTTTGATAATAGTGAGATTACTTATCATTTCTAATCACTCAAATTGTTATCTAGACAAGGTGGTTTAATTTATCATAAACTTGCATCGCCTCCATTTGCGACAATGACTCTCTAAATATATATATTCTTCGAATATTGTTTTATTATAGTAAGAGTAACGTGGTAGTAAATATTGCTTTGGAAATCCTCGATCGTTTCGTAACTTATTTTATAGACGACACTTAAATAGCCTTTACATTTGAGATGTAACAAAACTTCGTTCTCTACCCTTAGTACGTATTTTTAGGAACTTACCCTCAATCGCTTCTCTTTCATTCGTGCTACCCCTTCTTATTTCAAAATATATCCTTTCCAGATGTAGTAGCCAACCCGGAAGTGAACAAATTGTTCCTAATCTCTTCTTTATTAGGCGGCGAATTTACACTTACTGCTAATTTAGAACGCGACTTAAGGATCAATGCGGATTTAACGCTCAGTGCAGTTAGTGCTTCAGCAAAACTTATAGCTCTCTTAATTCAGATAATATCTAACTAGATGATCTTTTTCGACTAGGTCGCCATGTTTGGATCATGATTTCCATGATCCTAATTTCTCGCAATCTAAATTGTAGAACTCGAATTAAGGAAACATTAATTTGACTATAGCTAAAGAATTGGGCTTTTCCCTTGAGGAAATAAACCCGAAATAATCAAAGAACATTGCAAGTCACCACCTCTCCAGCTATATAATTGTATTCGACAGAGTTCTAATAGAATACGTCACGAATTGAATTTCGGGGCGAAATTCTTTCAACCGGGGGAGAATGTGACAACCGTCAAAATTCGAGTCGGTTCTAGATTTGAATAAACTTAGTTGCACATATAGGCACGACACATAATAGACTTAGTAACTAGAAGCTAAGTTATAACCTACTAGAAACTTGGAAACAAGTAGGATCGGATGATAGTGTACTTAGATTTCACATTGATATGTGAATTCTACTACTACTTAACTGTAGTGACTATCCATATTTGGGTCACTCTTTGAGTCAAACACCTTTTCATGAATCATATACACACATTATGCACTTGACCTAGCAGTAGAAATTAGGTTGGAGCCTCATAGAAACTTAAGTCAGAGTTGAAAACTATGACTAGTATACTTGATTCCTCAATTTTGTTTGAATCTCGAAATCACTACATAGAATGCCAATAAACCGATAAAATAAGTTACAAATATTATTTATAACTATAAAAGAGTTATAATACCATAAGATAAATTGAAGTCTCAAAGATTCTATTGATTTTCATATCTAAAGATTTATTAATTCTCAAAACCCTAAAAACCTTAAAACACAAATTTTATAACATTTGACATCAAGAATTCTATAAAAATAGTTATGAAACTCATAATATTATCCCTCTCTCCCCATATCTCTCTCTCACACTCTCATTCTCCAACACACATACATCTCTCTTCTTTCTCTCTCTAGAAAACTCTCTCTACCTTCTCTCTAATTTTTCTCTCCAAACACCACTCCATTCTCTCTTCCTCCCTCTAAGAACCATGAAATTTTCCAGAAAACAAACCCAAGAACACTCCTCAAACTCGAAATCTTCATCATCTTGTGGTATTCTTGAAGGTAAAATCGATTTCTACTTCACTTTTCCTTCAAGTTTTGCTCTTTTTCTTACACTTTCTCCTTCTTCATCTTCTTCAAACTTGTTTTATTTTTGTTAAAATGGTTTTTAGAACATGATGGATGTGTTTTAACACCATGCATGTATGATAAACAAGGTTGCATGTTCATGATCTTAGTGCAAAAATCGATTTTAAGGATTAAAACATCAAACTCAAGTTAAGAGTTTTTGAGAAACAAAATTTTGTTCATAAATGCATGTATACATTTTGATAAGTTTTAATCTTTTGATCTCTGGAAACATGACTAAAATATGAGTTTATCATGATATATTTAAAATACTTCAAAATATTTACTCAAGGAAATGATGAAAACTCACTTTTCTAACCAATCATCATCCATGCAATCTGCCAGATTTCTTTACCTGACTTTAAACTGTCATATCTCACTCATTTCTTAACCAAAATTCATGATTCTTTTTCTGCAATATAATATTTTGAGTTAGCTTTCAAACCCATCTGACCTCACTGGAAAATTCCAATATTTCGATTTTTACCAATTTTTACAAAACTGTTGCTCAAACAGCACTTTCCTTATGAACATTTGTTTTGTGTTGCATGTTCAAAGGACTTATTCATCACTAAAAGTCATTCAAAAATTATTTTGAACTCTTAATATCATGTATTAATAGGTACAAAAAGATCTTGATTCAAAAGTCTTTGTAACATGTTGCAAAAATTGTCATAGTAACATCAATAATCTTTACATAAATCACAAGAACCAAGTTTTCTCTATAATTTATTGAGCCTTTAGGCATGGTTTTCAATATCAAAAATAAGAAAACAATTTTTCATTGTTATTAAATTGTATGAAGATGCATTCTGGAAATTTTCAGCTCAATATATATTTTCTTTATTTTTATATGAAAATAATAAGAAAATAGAGTGTTAAATCATATAAAATACTTACGCTAGTAAATAAGTTCTGGAAAAATTCTTAGATGATCCTTTAAGTTAATAAACATTCCCCATGAAGTTTCAATGACTTTTGTTACTGTTTAGTATTGCTTTTAATTTTCTTTTTATTTAGCTGTAATAAATCATAAAACCACTTTAGGGAATGTGAAAATATTATTTCTTATTTTTCGCAGCTTGTACCCTGTATTTAAAACTCAGAAAAATATTTTGGGAATTTTTCAAAATGTATATCTATTTTTCCATGATTTTTGTGTTTATAATGGATTAAAAACAGGAAAAATAGTTTTACTCATCCAAAATTAATAAAAATTTACCAGAAACTCTTATAATATGTTAGGATGATAAATAAAATTTTTGATGATTTTTATCTTCTGTATGCTATTTTTCTTCTATTTTCCCAAGATTTAATACACTTAAATGTACAAAAATCATAAAAATTGTGTTAAACTTTTTGAAAACACATATTAATAATTTTCCCAGATTATGTACACTATAAAACAGTTACACAAAAATTATAAGAATTTTTCATTATAATTTACTATTTTTCCATGATTTTATGATTATTCAAGGAATTAAATGGTGAAAAATTGTTAGACAAATCAAAAATTCAAGAAAGTTTACCTTAAGGTCTTTGACTTCAATTAAAAATGAAATACAAAGTTTGGGAAAGTTTAGAACTAAATTGATTTCGTTTTGAATATTTAATCATTGGAACACCTCTAAAATGTTAAATATTAACATTTCAATAATCGAAATTTTCCACTTAAATTGTTATATAACAATTGATTCTTTGAAACTTAATTTCCACAGAAAAATGTTTGTAACTTATCAATATTAAATTTTGACACATTATTGGGATAATTCTATTGTAGTAGTAAGTATACTAGTATTAGATTTCGATTAGAGACTCACTAGCGAATACCATTATTGTAGGAATCGGTAGTGGTACTCGTGGAACGTAGTTCAAGGCACCATTTGCATCATCTCAATGCATTGTGAGTATTCACGTACTCCCCTATTTTCAGTTTTTACGTTTTGGGGTGGAAAAGCATGTCCCGAAAAACTATTATTTGAATGTTGTATTTAAATTGATTTGTATCAAACATGATTGCTATTTTATTGCTATGTCTCTCTATGTATGTCTATGCAACACGGAACATGAGAACTTATCGTACTAAGGCCCTTCCCTTATCTCTAACCATTAACTCTTTGAGCCAATGGTCATTATGGATAGCGCTATTAGGAATTGACAACTCCTCACTCGCCCTATTGCTGGAGTGCATGATACCATATTCATCTATGGAACGATAAGCATAGATCTTGATAGGGCTTCAGTCATAGGTTTGGTTGAGACTCATTGTTTGCTCATACACATACAAACTCGTTTCTCGTTATAGCAATAAACTTGTTATTAATTATAGCAATGAACTTTGTTTCTCATTACAACAACGAACTTTTATTACTGAAAACTTATATACATGTTTTAGCAATGAAATTGTTTGCTCCTTGTAGCAACGAAATTGATTGCTCATTTTAGCAATGAAACTTGTTTACTCGTTTGAGTAACGAACTTTATCTTCCATGAGAATATGAATGTTGCATCTTAATTGGGCAATATACTTTATATCTCATGATGACAAAGAACTTTGTGTTTACAAACTTATTTACTCATTTTAACAGTATACTTTTATTATTGGAAACTTTTATCAAAACTTTGATTTCAATTCATGGAACCAATATTATTTTGTTTATCTGTGAGTACTCACCAACTATTTTTATAGTTGACGCTCGTTTTACATGCTTTTTCAGGAATCATCGAGTAAGTGGCACTTAGAGACACTTCACTTTTAGGAGCATTTGCATGTGTTGTATTTCAATTTACATTGTAATTTCTTTTAAAAGTTGTTCAAACCCATTGTAAAATTGTAATGATTTTTAATACTATGGTTGGTGTTGTCTTTTAACTTTTGCTATGAAACCCTTTATACTGCCACGCCTCGTGTTTCCGCTTTAGCGGGGTGTGACATCTACCTCCTCCAATTATTCTCCCTAACCCACAAGTTCAAAGGTCACTCAATCCCTATTGGCAAGCAAGGTCTATGTGTGATCGCATCTTGGAGATGAAGTCACATATTGACAAGACGGTAGAGTTGGGTGTCAAAGTCTTAAGAAAGTTGGATGCTCAATCACTTTCTAAGTCACATAGTGAGCTCCTTTAGGACTTCTATGAAAAAGACTATGACATGACCCTTAAAGATCTTATCTATTTGCTTGGTGCTGCTGAATCAGCAATGATTTGGAACGATAGTAAAGCAAATTTGATTAGACCATCAACTTCCCAAAACTTTATGGACAGTGACAATGGTGACACTGGAAATCCAGAAAAAGCATTCTCTTCCCAATGGAAAGGGATTGGCCATAGTCAAGCCGGTTGACCAAATGGTAAAGAGAAAGGCTAAGTCTGAGATAGTCCCATTACCAAAGGGTCCATATGTTTATTTTCTCAAAGGAAGGGGCGTTGATTGCAAAGCTGCCAAATTTACCTAAGGGTGTTAAAGTCAATAAGTTTGACTCTACTTCAGGTAGAGCCCATTATCTAACTCTGTTAAGTTTCTATTCTGAGACCCTCATTACATGATGTGACTGGGTGACATGTTGATGTTTTAAGAATCAAAGAAAAGTGAAGGAACTGAAAGGAAGTATATGTTGATTCTGATCACGAAGAGGGATTTCAATCGCATGGTTCGGTAATCAGAATTTTTGAGCTACTACTTAAGAGTTGTGATAGATTGCTTAGGAATAGGTAACAACATAGTTTTCATATGCATTTGCATTGTAAGGATAAGTTTTTCCGCAAGTTTTAAATAAAAGAAAATTTTGTTTTATTTATTTTTATATATATCCTTACAGTGGCATTTATGGAAAATTGTTGTTTATATGATTCCATTGATAGCAACATCAGAATATGAAATTGATTCTTTCATTTGTGGTAGTGTCTAAATTTACCAAATAAGGAAAGACTATCATCACCCAAGTACTCAATTGGACCGAAACATGGAATCATGCAAGTTGTATAGTATGATAAATGAGAACTTTCAGCTTTGGAAAATTAAGATTAATTCCTTATTCACATGTATATGTGAGTCAAGTAAAGGACTAAAGGGATCAAGTACACATTCTTGTGCACTGGTCAAGTCCACCACAAAGATCGATAAGACTATTCGTCATGATTAACTAAAGTTTACTAAATATGGTTATACTTACAAGTTTAAGTATAATTCTGAAACATTGGAAAAGTCTCAATGTATGGCAGAACGATTGGGAAGAATCAAATTAGGCAGAAAGATAAAAGTTTCTCAAATCTGAAAAGATGGGAGAGTACTTTAGTATCAGGTTTTATGATCATCTTAATGATTTAGAAATCATATCACAATTAGTCCTCTAAGTAAATCTTAGTGCATTCTTATGGATAAGAAGAGGAGTCGTGAATTGTTGAAATGGTTAAATCAAGAAGATGAGTCATACTTCGTTTCAAAACAAGTCTTAGAGTCATACTCCAAGACTATGAGTTGAGTGACATATCTTAATGAAAGGTTTATAACACTTTTCAAATGTAAGAGTAAAAGTGTCCTACTCTTGTACATTTGAAGTTGGTAAGTTGTGATGTTTTGGATAAAACAAAGACCAACTAAGGCTAATTATGTGAAGTGTTTGTCTTGATAAAGATCCACACTATCTCTCGAATATTTGGCAAGTGAGTCTTATATGTCAAGAGGACAATGGGAATCTTAAAGGTCTTGAAAGTCTCAAGATCTAATCAAGAATAAAACCCGTATTTCATCACTAGCACTCGACTAGAGGTTTATAACCTATCGTGTTGACATATTTCTATTTTTGTGCCCATTCCAGTTAAAGTTGGCTTTGCATATGAGTTCTTAGAGTTCTCAGTTGGTTGCATAACAACTTGGAAGCAATCGCAGGCCCTTGAGCTGCCAGGTGGTAAGAAATTCAGATTGAGTTCAGTCCATATGAGTTTGGATGTGTCATTAACCGTGTCTTGTGATTATGGTTTTGACAAATTCACATGGATAAGAACACATACACCATAAAATCTAAGTGGCATAAGGTTTCTCTCCGATTCATGAAAATTATGGTGAGGAAACACTTCCACCAAGTAGTTTTGAAGCAGATGGCGAAAGGTCTAAACAATTCAGACTATGATTACGGCATCCCTTTTCACAGTTCTAAAATTGTTTAGACACACATGCATGCTATCTAAGGAAAGGTGTATGATTTTGATAAAGTCTTATCAAGGCAATCTCGTATCAGAAGTCTGAACTTTGGTAAGAAAGTCAATAAAGTATTGATTTCTAGAAGTCCAGCTAATTTCTGACTACGTGTCAAAGCTAGTGGGAGCATAAGTGTTATGCTAATAATCATCATGTTAGTGGGAGCATGATAATTATTGTTAGTGTTGGAAGTTAGCAATGTTGATTATAGAAAACAAAAGTTTCAATTTGTGAGGCTGCAGGGGTTGAAAGAGGTGTTTTGCTATAATTAAGGGAGATGATATACTTCATTTAAGTTCTAAAGGCTTAGATTGAGACCTTAATCATCTTTAGTCAAGAATATATATATATGAATTTCATGTTGGATTGGTTCAACTTAAGGAAATTCTATATATTGCGTTCTCAAAATTCGATTATGATTACGGCATCCCTCTTCATAGTTAAATTTTGAAAACATGGCAAATAGAAATATTGTAGCAAAAGGACTGGTCTAGTATCATGTCTTTATGTGAGACATCATGAATCGTGTCCCGTATGCTTCAGATATAGGATCGATTGCATGTGCTATAATATTCATCATTTCTAAAATTTTCCAAATGCCTGGGGCATTAAGAAGGGAAAACGTCTAGAATTGGATATGACTCAAAGGATTAAGCAATCGTCAAGGACAATCTAAGGTTTACCAAAGATTGGTTGCTCAGGGACAGTTGGAAGTATAGTGCTAATTTTGGAAGGACCATATTGACATATTCTGAAAAGAGGCATCTCTTGTTCAGAAGTGATGGTCAAAATGAGAATATGGAGTTGTCTCCATAGGTAGAAGCTATCTGTGTAAGATTAGAAAACTTAATGCAAGAAGCATGTTCAAAGCAATGTACTTTGAATATGAGACTTAGTTTCCATTGAGTTGATCTCCATTGGAATACCTTATAATGACCGTTGACAAGTCTTTGTGACTTTGTACATATTCATTACAGGAGGGTCAGTGCATATAAGTTTAAAATCTAAACAGATTTCGATAAATGATAGGAATTTGAAATTCTCACATTTTTTTTATAAGGATTTGGGAGTGTGAAATTAGAATCATTGAAATTATGTTCAATTGGTTTATTTCACAAAGTAAGGAGTGCATACTTGGTGTATGGCAAAGCTATTGTTTTGGAAAACATAGTGTACTTGCTTGGAGCATGGGACAACTAGTGTTTTTTAATTCAAGTATAAAGTTGATAAACCCGAAACATGAATAATGAGTAATCAGTATTGTGATAAATAAAAGTGTCTTATTTATATTCATAGGTTTTGATACAATATTGGATTCAATTATTCTTGCGTTTCATTTTGCATGTTTTGCCTTCTAGAATAAACTAGGTTATTCTTCCCGAATGACTAAGTTATTAAAACTATCCACAGTCGGTCATATGTTGGAAGTAGATATGAATCAAGACTGTCATGGGTTGGTTTGTAGAGGTCCAAGTTGGTGGACAAAGTTGTGCTACAACACTCATGAGTGCTCATAAGTTCTGAGTATTGGATTCAACCCGCGCTCATTTGAATCACTTCATGGATTTTATCACGAGTGATCATGAGATGATAATATCTTATATTCTTCAAACCTAGAGATATGAGTTGTACATTGATTGCACGAAACCGCATTGGTAACTCGATGTTATAAAACGTGCCTTTGTGTATAATTCAACAAGTAGTAGAACAATTCATATGAGTCGAAGTTTATCCATTCCTTTTACCTTCAGGATAAAAGCGATATCTGTGGGTCCCTCGATGATTTAATGATGACACATGTGAGTGCTTGGCCAAGCCAGGACTGATTTGATTTGTTCAATCAGTTAGTCATCATGAATCGGAAATCGGGAAACCACAAATGGACAGAGAGAATGATTGATAATCCATGTCTCAGTCCATATGATATCCAGAATGGAGGAATATATGATCACTTATCTAATGGACAAGTCATTGACAAAGGTCAGAGATCATCGGCAAGGTCAGAGTTCGACGGAATCTTTTGAGAGCTACGACTGCCAGTCGGTTCTTGAAGTCATACACAATAATAGTTTTAGACTTATCCAAGTAGGAGACTGTTGGATTAATGTCTAAGTCCATAACTATAATTGGTAAGACTTTACCCAACCCGGCATGGTCCATTTGGGTTGCATGGCATCATGCATTTGGATAGACTATAATGAGAGAAATAACACTTAAGGTTTGTTAATATATTATAAGTTATAATATATTAATAAGATTATTTAATTATTATTGATCAAGAATTAGTTTGGAATTAATTAAGTGATCAAAAGAAGACTAATTAAATATATGGGTTGATTGTGTAAATCACCCATACTTGTATAGTGGGCTAATGCTCCATGGATTGTCAAGTTGGGCTAAAACCCATAAGATGCTCCATGGATGCTCCATGGTATATTTGAACCCATGGATCCAAGGAAATGGAAAGCCATGACAATTAGGGTTTACCCTAATTGTCACTAACTATATAAGCATCTTATTGTTGACAAAATCGGGTACTAGAATATGAATATAAGGGCTAGACGATTTTTATGAAGGTGAATGTTCTCTCAAGTTATTCCAAGTGTATTTGGTGTTGTGTGAACCATTTGAGGTGTCACACTTGGGGTACTAGGCACTCAAGCTTCATGAAGAGATTCTACATCAAAGAGGTATGTAATTCTAACTTGATATATTCATATGAATCAATGTTATTATGCTAGTTAGGATGAATACCTTGGAAAGTTCATTTTGCATGTATAATAGAGAAAACATAGATCCAAGGTATTTAGGGTTGCATGTACACTTAGGAGTGTTAGAATGCTCAAAACCCAACAGATAGAAGTTATGATATTTGCATTCTCAAATTTGATTATGATTACGGCATACCTTTTCATAATTCGAATTATGAGGAATGTCAAAAAGTCTAAACATTTGAGACTTATTGTTGTAAGTTCTTAAAATTGTTTAGACACACATGTGAGCTATCTATGGAAAGGTGTATGAGTTTGAGAAGCCTAGATAAAGTCTTATCAAAGTATCTCGTATCAGAAATCTGAACTTTGGTAATGAAAGTCAATAAGTATTGATTTCTAGATGTCCAGCTGATTTCTAGGTACATGTCATAGCTAGTGGGAGCATAAAAGTTATGCTAGTAAAAGTAATGATTATTATGCTAGTGGGAGCGTAATAAATCATGATGAATGTTGCAAGTTAGCAATGTTAGTTATAGAAAACAAAAGTTTCAATTCGCAAGTTGTAGGGTTTGAAAAGTTGTTTTGCTATAATTAAGGGAGAGGAATTCATACTTCATTTCATTTCTAAAAGCTTAGATTGGGATTTTAACCAAATTCAGTCAAGTATATATATGAATGTTATGTTGGAATGGTTCAACATAATGAAATTCTATATATGGTAATATTATTTGCGTTCCAAGATTATATTATGATTACGACATCTCCTTTCATAATTCGAATTATGAGAACATGGCAAATAGAAATAGAAATATTATAGCAAAAGACTGGTCTAGTATCATGTCTTTATGTGAGACATCATGAATCGTGTCCCATATGCTTCGGATATAGGGTCGATTATATGTGTTGTAATATTCATCCATTCTAAATTTTCCAAATGCCTAGGGCATTAAGAGGGAAAAAGGTCTAGAACCGGATATGACTAAAATGGTTAAGCAACTGTCGAGGTCAATCTGAGGTTTACCAAAGATTGGTTTCTCATGGACAGTTGGAAGTATATTTTAAAATTTTGGAAAGGACCATATTGACATACTCTGAGAAGAGGTAAGGGGTTGTTTGATATTGATGCTAACTCAGTCAGAAGGAGGGACTCGGTCCTCAATCAGAAGCTGATGTGTTTGATTTTGCCTATTCATTGTCGGACTCGGTCAAAAGAAAGGACTTGGTCCAAAAATAGTTGATGACTCGGTCGTCATTTCAAAACCTCCTGACCGAGTTTTGCCTTTCAGTCGGTCCCAAATTACACGTTTTACCCATTGTGCTTGAAGAGTTCTTCATTAAATTAGGAGCAAAACAAAACCAAAAAGGACCTTACACTACTAAAAAAACGCAACAAAGAAGAGTGAGAAAGAGCGGTATTAAGTAGAGAAAGTAGCGAGATCTTGAGATCAATACCTTATAATGAAGCAATCGTTAAATGATCGCCGATTTCGTCTTAGATTCTGTTATTATTCTCATTCATCACTTCCTTTTACACGAACACACCCACTTGCAGGTGAGAGAGAAGGCCTGGAAATAAAGCCTTGGAAATAAAGCTAGATATGCCGATAATAAGGAAGCCAAAATAAATAAATAAATAGCTTTTATTTTTCAATAAAGCCCTCATATGGTTATGTTATTTTCATAAAATCCCAGTTAATAGTATTTTATTTCATTTCAAGGAAATACAAAGGAGACAATGGGACATGTAGCTATAACAAAAATAGACGTTATGGATAATTTTATTTTATAGTCCTTTGAGTTTAGACAATTTTTTATTTAGATTCTTCATTCATAAATAAATGATAAGTTAACTAAAATGGAAATTGCTAAGAATGACAATTACAAACATTAATTGGTAAAAGATAAATAATAAATTAAAAAAATAGAACTATGAAAATTAATATAACAATATAATGTGTTGTAAATATAAGGGTAAAATAGTGATTTTTATCGTTTAGTAAAGATAGTGAGACATACAATCAAACAACTGGATTCAGTCAGAAGTTAACTCAATCAGAATTTCTAACCCAGTCAATGTCACACCCCCAAACCAAGGATGGCGGTAATGTCCGGGGGTGGAGGACTTCATGTATAGTATCATAACAACAATTGTAATAGTAATTCAAGCAAACACAACCAACATATATATAATTGAAAAAGTTACATCATTGTATGAATTACATGTTTACGAATCAATTACAATATGTTGACAAAATATGAAATAGTAGACGCCTTAGCGTCTCATCCTCAAAAGCACTTGGTTACCTGTTTAATGATTTCCTGAGAATACAAGTTGTTTGAAAAAGTGTGAACACAAAGGTTGGTGAGTTCATAAGCTTTTGTTTGGTATTATTAAAAGCCTTTCGTTTGTAAAAGTAGTATTTGTTTTAGAAAAATCCAATATTTTCCTTAAAATGTATATGTAGTCTTAAATCCACAGACCGAAATATATAAGTAACTTTTCTTACTTATAATAAATAATGTAAGTTTAAATCGACGTAAACTCATTTAATTTTAAGGAAGTTCGCGTAAATTCCAATATTCATTAATACTTTATGTGAGTTTATTAAAGCCTTTTCTTGTAAAAGTAGTGTTCGTTCCAGAAAATCCAATATTTTCCTTAATGTGTAAATGTAGTCTTAAAACCCAAAGACCGAAATGTACAAGTGGTGTTCGTTCCTTATAGTAAAACAATGCAAGTTTAAATCGACATAAACTCATTTGATTTTAGTGAAATCCCCGTAAATTCTATGTTTGTTAATACCACATGTGAGTTATTATAACCATGCTATGACCTAGTTGGCCTGAAACGACGTTCTTCAGGCGTCGGAAATGTTATGACATTTGTCACCCCAGACCTATCGGTCTAACTGTTGCATTCAGTTTAGGTGTGGGTTTGTCAAACCCAATATAGATCTATACACAACTATCACGCTCTCCCTCAAGGAGACTCTGGTTACAATACAGGACTTAATGGTAATTTGAAGTAAATGTCTCACAAAGTCATTAACGGAATTACGTTTTATGAAAACTTGGTACCGTATGGCCGTACCTTGCTTAAAGAAAATATCCTTTGTATAAATGTACCCTTTTTAAATGTATGTGTTATGTAATGTTTCATAAAGTCATTAACGAAATTACGTGTTATGAAAACTTGGTACCGTATGGCCGTACCTTGCTTAATGAAAATATCCTTTGTATAAATGTACCCTTTTTAAATGTATGTGTTATGTAATGTATCATAAACTATACATAATATAGTTTATCAACCAAGGGTAGTACGTAGTAATGTATGCAAACTATATTCAAAATAGTTTATTAAATGTTTGAATGTATCGGTTGTACTTTGATTATAATCACTTGTTATTCTTTATATTTTATATGTCCAAATCCATTTGTAAACTGATGTGTGTCTAAATATTAAGATAAAATGTCATATATTGCAATAACATATATCACATAAAGATATACACCTTGCTCAACATGTTACAAGGTGAAATGAAATTGACAGCAACTTTTTGTTGTATACAGTTTCAGTTACTGTTCTTAGAAAATTTATAGAAAAATCATCAAAGCTCTAAATCCAAATCCGCAAATTCTGAGAGTTTGGAATATGAGTCTAGTTTGTTCGTAAATTTAATCATGATTTTTAGTGATCTCTAACAGAGGTGAAAATGTTCATAATCACAGACTGGTCCGGGTTTGCCTCTGAAATGATAGGCAGATTTGTAAAAATCACCATAAATTGTAGAAAAATCATATGGAGATGTGGAAGTAGCCATTTTAAAGCTAAGAGTTTGAACTACTTGCACCTGGAACAGTTTTGAAAACTAAAATATTTAAGTTGACCACAACAGTCCGTGATCGAAGTTCATCTTTTCTGATGTAATCTGATAGAAAAAGTTTAATTGTGTTCTTGATGATTTTACTTGTATTTCCCCCTTAAAACTTAAGAAAAACATGTAAATGTAGGGGTAAACTCACCCTATGTGGTTTCAGTAGATGAAAGTAAGAGAGAGGAAGTGTTCAACCCAAGAACACTAAGAAGATGTCTTGATGATTCGAGAATCTAACACCGAATAAGATGAAATTTGTGTAAGATATCAATGATTTGAGTAGAATGGAGTGTAATAATTATATGAATGATGAAGATACTTACTAATTGAAGAAAGAAATCCCTGGAGAAAGCCTTGAAGTTCTTGAAGTTGAGAGAAAAGATGAGAGAATTTTGGAGAGTGTTCTTTGGTTGCTAAGTGTAGAATGAAAGAAGTTAATGAGAATGAGGAGAGATGACCAATTCTCCAGCTCTTAGAACGTGGGAAGAGCTGGAGATTGGGTGTAAAGGTCCACTAAGGTGACAAGTGGTAGTGGGAAAGAGTGGCTAATCATAGAGTGAGGTGGTGGTGGTTTGCTTTTGCCATAAATTAAGGAAAAGCAAATATTCCCTCAATAATTAGTTCAACCACTAATTCTTTTAATATATTTTTATAAAAACCCTGGAGATTTATATATTTTGGGGCCCTAGTTTATAAAATAAAGTTTTGGGTGAAAATCCCACGTTAAAATAATGAAAAACGGAGCTAAAACGAAGTCGTAGTCGAAAAACCGGTAAAAAGGGGCCGTCTGCGAGACCTCTCGGATGGGGGCCGAGACTTCGGACCCTCGCATGCGAGGCTGCTGTCTGAAGGCTTTGGATTCGGTCTCCTGAGAGGCTTCAGCTTCGGTCCTGATGAGAGGCTTCGGATCCGAGGCCTCGGATGAGAGGCTTCGGTCCTGAAGTTTCCGTTTTGGGTCCTTAAGGCTATTTTACCCGTTTTTACCCCGTTTCAAGTGGTTTTTGACCCGGTTAAGGGTCGGGATGACCCGAATGATTCCAAAAAGTTATGGGAACTTTTAAGAGAGATTTGGAAGAGATTTGGGAGAGATTTCAAATAGAAAGAGATAGAGTGAAACGATTTAGAGAGGTTTCGTTTGTGATTAATTTGAGTGTCCGGCTTCATAACGCAAGGTTCGTAAACCCCGTTAAACCGTGTTTTAGTGTCGTACACACTCCCGATGAGTGTGCAATAATGTTTTATCGTTTTGGTTCGTTGTTTAGCACTGTTAAGGCTAAGGAAAATCAAACACATGAACTTTCCAAATGATGTTTTCTCATTAAAATAGCGAATTGTATAGTGATTACATAACGTAAACCCTAACATACAAGGGTTATTGGAGTTGACCGGTTTGACTTGTTGACTTTTTTTGACTTTGACTTGGCCGAAATTTGACGGTTGTCACATCATCCCCCCGTTAGAAGGAATTTCGTCCCGAAATTTTCATTTTGACTGGGATTTCAAGAGTTTGGGAAGAGATGTGGATACTTTTGTTTCATCTGATCCTCGCGTTCCCAGGTGAATTCGGGTCCTCGTTTAGCGTTCCAGCGGACCTTCATAATGGGAATACGACTTTGCTTTGTTCTTTTGATCTCTCGATCCATGATTTCTACCGGTTCTTCCACGAAGTGGAGACTCTCGTTGATTTCAATTTCGTCAAGAGGTATCACGAGGGTCTCGTCGGATAGATTTTGTCAATCATATTCTCGGGGTTAAAAAAATAAAGTTTTATTAGTTACCTATAGCGACGACTTGTCGTCACCACAGGTTTAATCTATTACAATGACTTGTTGTCGCTATAGGTTTTTAACAAGAGCCAACGACATACCTATAGCGACATACAAGTCATAATTTGCATGTGTGAAGACTTGGAGTACTTTCTAACTGGTTCATGTGTGAAGACTTGGAGTACTTTCTAACTGGTTCATGTGTGAAGACTTGGACTACTTTCTAATGAAAACTGTGCTACTGGGGAAATTGGAAACTGATACGTAGCTTCAAAGTCAAGAATATGCAGTAGGCATGTGATGCATTAAATGCATGAGGCACACAAGTCATAATTTGCAGCAACATATCCGTATATGTGTGTGAATTGAAGAAGAAGGTTACGGCTCAAAGAATATATATATATATATATATTCATTTTCTCTTCATTTGTTAGATACACAATAACCATAACATCATAGACTATATATATTCCATTTCATTTGAAATTTTCACTAGTTTATATTCCGCGAGTGTTACCGAAATCATTTATCAATTTTTCAGAAGTGCTTAACTTGTTTTGTTGCATTCCCAACAATTTGCTTATTAATTACTTCTCCCACTTTACTTATATAAATCATCACATTCTTACCGCGACTTTTAACTTCTCCCTCACAAATGGATCCACCTGCAGATCATCAAAACCCCATAGATGACCTCGATTGGTTTCAGTACTTTGATCATCAAGATATTTTCAGGTATATATAAACGTCACTCATTACACCATCTTACGCACAGAAAAGTGATTTTGTCGACATTGATCAAAACATGGTTTGGATTTGTAGTGATCAAAAAGAGTCTTTCATCGTTTTGGATTTGATTATCTTGAGTTTTTTTGGATTTTTGCAGTGGTGACATGCTCAACCATCATGATTACGAGTTGTCGGAAAAATTGCATGAAGTGCTCGATCAGAACGTTTCCACAGTACTTAACAAAGATCAAAACATCATTTCTAGAAATGAGTTTCACGATCTTGATCCCCTTGAAGATATAAGCTTATGGGATTGTTGGGAGGATGGTAATTTACCATTGGTTAGTTTCAGTGAAGACTGTAAATCCGGTGGTGACGCTACATGTAGTTCTAGTGCTGCCACCACTGATCACGGTGGCCGGAAGGTGGCAAAGAGATTGAGACCATTGGAGTTTGAAGAGATAGAGAAGTACTTTGAGATGCCGATAATCATAGCAGCAAAGGAACTAGGGATAAGTTTAACAGTGTTGAAGAAAAGATGCAGAGAGCTAAACATAAACAGATTGCCTCATAGAAAACTTAAGAGCCTTCAATCCCTCATTGAAAATGCCAAGGTAAATTATGATAATAACCTCCTATACATTACTCATGCACTTGGTAACCAAAGTAGTTTTGGTATTTTCTAAAATTTTAATTGTTAGTTTCTTTATAACTAAACATAGGTCCTAGGCATATGCCACATCAAATCAATTGATTTACTATGATTTCCTGATTTATATTTATATAAACTTAACTCACTGTAAATTTTGTGAACTCACATGAAAAATATATTGCATCTACCTTTTAAAAAAAATTAGGAGTTGGGATTAAAGGAGGAGATAGAGACGTTAGAAGGGCACAAGAAGATGATGGAGAAATTGCCAGGTATGGAATTGACAGAAAGAACAAAGAAGCTTAGGCAAGCTTGCTTCAAAGCTATTTATAAGAAGAGAGGACTTAACAATCCTTAGCCATTTTGTTATAATTAGTGGATTTTAATCTACATTGTATGTGTTTTTCTCTTGATAGTTTGATACCCTTTTTAGTTTCATTTTATGTATTTGTCTATTGATTTTTAATGCAGAAAATTTTGTATAATTTGGGTATTATAGTTTGTATTATGTATTTATCCATATTCTAGATTGCCGATACGACTACGCCGACGACTCTATACCAGAGGTCTATATAAATAGACTTATGAATTTAGTAGGAATAACTTGATTATAATCTTGTGATTTGTTCCATGTCTGATCCACTCCTAAGATTCACTTGACATGCCCCCAGTTATGTGTAATTAAATTTTTATTAGACTGTTGATCCTAATGAGTCTACCCTAAGTCCACAACCAAACAAGGAACAGGTCCTAAGGCGGACTCACCATTTCTAGGTCAATCATTTCTTAATTACACATAACTTCGAGGTACACCTAAAGAATCTTAGAGTTACAAGTTGTAAATTGTTTGTAATACCAAGTAGTGAGATTCAATGAAATAAAATACATGCCTATATTATTGATAAACCTTTTAGTAAATATCCTTACCATTTATATACACATGTATAATTTCGCACTTTAGTGAACTATTCTTGGTGTTTCTGTTAACGTCTTGGAGACGGAGTTATGGTAGTGGGTAGAAGTAGGTTTTGTACGGGCGTTAAAATTTACACATCATGTTGCTCGTGCGAGAATAGGGGTAGAAGAGATAATTAATAGACGCCTAATCCTATAATTACTTATAGGGGTGATCCTTATTAATTACGTCTATAATCACGTAGTGCATATCAGTTATACATAATTTTGAGATAGAATAGACTTTCGAATAAATGACTCTACTCTAAGTCCACAACCAAACAAGGAACAGGAAGTAGAGCAATAGTCATAGATTCTGAGTCTATAATATCTTTAATTATGTATAACCTTGGCGTATGCACTCAGTTATCATAGGCCTACTAATAGAGGTCTTTAGTTTTCGCATAAGTTGGTTATAGTATCACCAAATACTCCTATAGTATTTTTAGGTGTTTAGATTCGATTCTTAAAGTATTCCCTGTAGGGTGTAGTTAGGTTGTTAGATTTGTTGCCCATTATGACTATCCCCCAGTATATACAAGTCACTCCTCGGACAGATATAGTTGATCAGGCTATATCCTTCCCAGACTTGATTTACATATACCAAGGCATACCCATAATGTACAACTCCTCTTCTTTTACTTTATGTTCTTCTAGTTATGACACTAAGTGAGCATGTATGCATGTATTTATACTTTTAATAAGAAACCATTCATTTTCTAAAAGTATATTTATTTGAAAAATGCACAAATCAGAGACTATTAGTCCCAATTGTGTTTATAGTTTGTATATCTTATGTGGTTTGATATACTTAATTCACTATAAACTGTGCTCTGATACCAATCTGTCACACCCCCAAACCAAGGATGGCGGAAATGTCCGGGGGTGGAGGACTTCATGTATAGTATCATAACAACAATTGTAATAGTAATTCAAGCAAACACAACCAACATATATATAATTGAAAAAGTTACATCATTGTATGAATTACATGTTTACGAATCAATTACAATATGTTGACAAAATATGAAATAGTAGACGCCTTAGCGTCTCATCCTCAAAAGCACTTGGTTACCTGTTTAATGATTTCCTGAGAATACAAGTTGTTTGAAAAAGTGTGAACACAAAGGTTGGTGAGTTCATAAGCTTTTGTTTGGTATTATTAAAAGCCTTTCGTTTGTAAAAGTAGTATTTGTTTTAGAAAAATCCAATATTTTCCTTAAAATGTATATATAGTCTTAAATCCACAGCCCGAAATATATAAGTAACTTTTCTTACTTATAATAAATAATGTAAGTTTAAATCGACGTAAACTCATTTAATTTTAAGGAAGTTCGCGTAAATTCCAATATTCATTAATACTTTATGTGAGTTTATTAAAGCCTTTTCTTGTAAAAGTAGTGTTCGTTCCAGAAAATCCAATATTTTCCTTAATGTGTAAATGTAGTCTTAAAACCCAAAGACCGAAATGTACAAGTAGTGTTCGTTCCTTATAGTAAAACAATGCAAGTTTAAATCGACATAAACTCGTTTGATTTTAGTGAAATCCCCGTAAATTCTATGTTTGTTAATACCACATGTGAGTTATTATAACCATGCTATGACCTAGTTGGCCTGAAACGACGTTCTTCAGGCGTCGGAAATGTTATGACATTTGTCACCCCAGACCTATCGGTCTAACTGTTGCATGCAGTTTAGGTGTGGGTTTGTCAAACCCAATATAGATCTATACACAACTATCACGCTCTCCCTCAAGGAGACTCTGGTTACAATACAGGACTTAATGGTAATTTGAAGTAAATGTCTCACAAAGTCATTAACGGAATTACGTGTTATGAAAACTTGGTACCGTATGGCCGTACCTTGCTTAAAGAAAATATCCTTTGTATAAATGTACCCTTTTTAAATGTATGTGTTATGTAATGTTTCATAAAGTCATTAACGGAATTACGTGTTATGAAAACTTGGTACCGTATGGCCGTACCTTGGTTAATGAAAATATCCTTTGTATAAATGTACCCTTTTTAAATGTAAGTGTTATGTAATGTATCATAAACTATACCTATTATAGTTTATCAACCAATGGTAGTACGTAGTAATGTATGCAAACTATATTCAAAATAGTTTATTAAATGTTTGAATGTATCGGTTGTACTTTGATTATAATCACTTGTTATTCTTTATATTTTATATGTCCAAATCCATTTGTAAACTGATGTGTGTCTAAATATTAAGATAAAATGTCATATATTGCAATAACATATATCCACATAAAGATATACACCTTGCTCAACATGTTACAAGGTGAAATGAAATTGACAGCAACTTTTTGTTGTATAAAGTTTCTGTTACTGTTCTTAGAAAATTTATAGAAAAATCATCAAAGCTCTAAATTCAAATCCGCAAATTCTGAGAGTTTGGAATATGAGTCTAGTTTGTTCGTAAATTTTATCATGATTTTTAGTGATCTCTAACAGAGGTGAAAATGTTCATAATCACAGACTGGTCCGGGTTTGCCTCTGAAATGATAGGCAGTTTTGTAAAAATCACCATAAATTGTAGAAAAATAATATGGAGATGTGCAAGTAGCCATTTTAAAGCTAAGAGTTTGAACTACTTGCACCTGGAACAGTTTTGAAAACTAAAATATTTAAGTTGACCAAAACAGTCCGTGATCGAAGTTCATCTTTTCTGATGTAATCTGATAGAAAAAGTTTAATTGTGTTCTTGATGATTTTACTTGTATTTCCCCCTTAAAACTTAAGAAAAACATGTAAATGTAGGGTTAAACTCACCCTATGTGGTTTCAGTAGATGAAAGTAAGAGAGAGGAAGTGTTCAACCCAAGAACACTAAGAAGATGTCTTGATGATTCGAGAATCTAACACCGAATAAGATGAAATTTGTGTAAGATATCAATGATTTGAGTAGAATGGAGTGTAATAATTATATGAATGATGAAGATACTTACTAATTGAAGAAAGAAATCCCTGGAGAAAGCCTTGAAGTTCTTGAAGTTGAGAGAAAAGATGAGAGAATTTTGGAGAGTGTTCTTTGGTTGCTAAGTGTAGAATGAAAGAAGTTAATGAGAATGAGGAGAGATGACCAATTCTCCAGCTCTTAGAACGTGGGAAGAGCTGGAGATTGGGTGTAAAGGTCCACTAAGGTGACAAGTGGTAGTGGGAAAGAGTGGCTAATCATAGAGTGAGGTGGTGGTGGTTTGCTTTTGCCATAAATTAAGGAAAAGCAAATATTCCCTCAATAATTAGTTCAACCACTAATTCTTTTAATATATTTTTATAAAAACCCTGGAGATTTATATATTTTGGGGCCCTAGTTTATAAAATAAAGTTTTGGGTGAAAATCCCACGTTAAAATAATGAAAAACGGAGTTAAAACGAAGTCGTAGTCGAAAAACCGGTAAAAAGGGGCCGTCTGCGAGACCTCTCGGATGGGGGCCGAGACTTCGGACCCTCGCATGCGAGGCTGCTGTCTGAAGGCTTTGGATTCGGTCTCCTGAGAGGCTTCAGCTTCGGTCCTGATGAGAGGCTTCGGATCCGAGGCCTCGGATGAGAGGCTTCGGTCCTGAAGTTTCCGTTTTGGGTCCTTAAGGCTATTTTACCCGTTTTTACCCCGTTTCAAGTGGTTTTTGACCCGGTTAAGGGTCGGGATGACCCGAATGATTCCAAAAAGTTATGGGAACTTTTAAGAGAGATTTGGGAGAGATTTGGGAGAAATTTCAAATAGAAAGAGATAGAGTGAAAACGATTTAGAGAGGTTTCGTTTGTGATTAATTTGAGTGTCCGGCTTCATAACGCAAGGTTCGTAAACCCCGTTAAACCGTGTTTTAGTGTCGTACACACTCCCGATGAGTGTGCAATAATGTTTTATCGTTTTGGTTCGTTGTTTAGCACTGTTAAGGCTAAGGAAAATCAAACACATGAACTTTCCAAATGATGATTTCTCATTAAAATAGCGAATTGTATAGTGATTACATAACGTAAACCCTAACATACAAGGGTTATTGGAGTTGACCGGTTATGACTTGTTGACTTTGTTTGACTTTGACTTGACCGAAATTTGACGGTTGTCACAGTCAATTTCTAACTCAGTCAGTTCTAACCCAGTCAACAACTATCAAACGACCCCTAACTCTTGTTCAGAAATGATAGTCAAAATGGGAATATGGAAATGTTTCCATAAGTGGAAGTTATTCTTTAAATCTGTGAAAGATTAGAAAACTTAATGCAAGAAGGATATTCAAAGGAATGTACTTTGAATTTGAGACTTCGCTTCCATGGAATTGTCTTGCAACAATCTCCAAAGGAATACTTTGTAATATCGTTGGTCAAGTCTCTATGACTTTTGGTACCTAGACATTACAAAGGAATCACTGCATGATAGTGTAGAATCTAATACATTTTGGCATTGACAAGAATTTAGAATTCTTAAACTGGTGATAAAGATTTGGAATTGTGAAATGACTTTCATTGAAGATGTGTTCAATTGATCTATTTCACAAAGTAAATACCATAGAAAAACATAGTGTGCAGGCTTGGAGCATGGCATAACTATTGTTTAGACAAACATGGTGTGCATGCTAGGAGCATGGCATAACTATTGTTTTAATTTAAGTGTTAAGTTTATTATTCGAAACATTATACAATAAATAACAAGTAATCAATATGACTCAAAAGTTTTTGGGCCATTTAGGATTAGTATTATTATTGTGTTTCACTTTGCATGTTTTGGCTTCCTGAATAACTAGGTTATTCAAACCATCCACAGTCGATCATACCTTGGAAGTAGGTATTGAGGAAAGACTGTCATGAATGGGTCTGTAGTTTTGTCTAGGTGTGTTAGACATAGCTGCAGTGTTCATGAGTACTCCTGGAATAAGATTCGAGTATTGGATTCAACCCACGCTCATTTGAATCACTTCATGGATTTTATCACGAGTGATCATGAGACGATAATATCTTATTTTCTTCAAATGGAGAGGTATGAGTTGCTGTTTACAAGTCGATTGCACATTGATGATATGTAAATGCATCGGTAACTCGATGTTATAAAACATATCATTGTGTCTGATTTGATGAGTAGATAGAGCAAGCATATGAGTCGAAGTTTATCCATTCCTTTTACCCTTGGAGGGATAAAAGCGATATATGTGGGCCCCTCGATGATTTAGTGATGACACCCCTAAGCGCTCGGCCGAGCCTGGACTGATTTGATTTGTTCAATTAGTCGGTCGTCATAAATCGAAAATCGGGAAACAACAGATGGACAGAGAGAATGATCATAATCCATGTCTCAGTCCATATGATATCTTGTAGAATGGAGGAATATATGATCCCTTATCTAATGGACGCGTCATTGACTAGATCAGAGTTCGACAACGGCTTTTAAGAACTACGATTGCTAGTCGGTTTGTCGAGTCGTACTTGCAATAATAGTTATTAGACTTATCCAAGTGGGAGACTGTTGGATTAGGTGTCTAAGCCCATAACTATAATTGGTATGTACTTGACCCCAGAGTAGCATGGTCCATTTGGGTTGCATTTCATCGGGACAATTTGTTATGATGGACTTTTGAGAAGAGGTTATTTATGGTTTATTAATATATTATAAGTTCTAATATATTAATATGAAATCATATGATTTAATTAGTATTGATCAAGAATGAGATTGGAATTAATTTAGTGATCAAAAGAGACTAATTAAATAAATGGCGACTAATTGTGTAAATTAGTTATATTTATATGTTGGGCCATTGATCCATGTTGGACTAAGCTTATGTATGGATACATAAAAAGTTGGGCCACATGAACCATGGATCATAAACCCATGGGTATGGATTAGGGTTAACCCATGACTCTTGGAATCCTATATATAAATATGTTGCTCCATGACCAAAATCGTGTGCATCTTTTCTTAGAGAACTGTGAGCCGATTTTGTGTGGAAGGAATACTCTCTCAAGTCATCCAATTGTTCAAGGGTGTGTTGTGATTCCATTTGAGGCATTTATACTACTGGTGATAAGTTCTTAAAGGCCAAATACAATCAAGGGCAACAAGCTACAACAAAAGGTATGTTATCTAACTTGTTTTATTACCCAAGTATCAAAGTTTTGTATGCTAGTTAGGTTAATACCTTGGAAAATGAAAGTTTGCATGTATAATAGAGAAAACATAGATCCAAGTTATTTAGGGTTGCATGTACATCTTAGGAGTGTTAGAATGCTCAAAACCCTTCACATTCCAGTGCTTCCAACTCATAGATCTAGACACCTTAGGCTAGCCTTTCACGTAAAGTTGCTAACTTTACGTGCATGTATGATGTTATGGAGCTAGAACACCAAAACCAAGCTAAAAATGAAGACCTAATGCATGGAATGGGGACATGGCTGAATAAAGGTGGCAACTTTGAGCTTTTGGAGCTCAAGAGTGCCTAGATCTAAAGTCCTTAGGTCCCCAAAAGCTCTCAACTCGGAAATGGCCTTAGAAATGGCCCATAAAGACAATAAACAACTTAAATGAGGATCTAAGTGGAAAGAAACCAAGGTACAAGATTTATACCTTCAAGAGTTCTGAAATGCAACAAAAACACCAGATCTTCTGCCTACTCCTTGGATCTTCTAGCCTTTCCTTCCTCCTTCTATCCTCAAATCACACAAAAAGGCAAGAAAAACTTAATAACACTGAATAGCTGCTTAGGGTTTCTAGAGTGGGATGTGGAGGTGATGGAGGCTGGGGTGGAGGCATGTTATGTTGCTTAAATAGGGTGAAGACCCCAAAGATTAGGGTTTCCTCCTGATGGACCTACTCGCCGAGTCTAGGCTTGGACTCGTCGAATAGACCATTTAAATCCCACGACCAAGCTGGCACCTACTCGATGAGTTGGGGCTACCAACTCGCCAAGTAGCTCTTATAAAATGAACATTTTAATAATTTAAATACATACCATTAACCAGGCGTTATAATTCTCCCCCACTTGTCTTAGACTTCGTCCTCGAAGTCTGCTGAATCTGAAAACAACTCTGGGTAGTGCTCCCTTATCTCTTTCTCGGGCTCCCAAGTCCACTCCGAACCCATGTGGTGCTGCCATTGCACCTTCACCAACTCCACTCTCTTGTTCCTCAAATCCTTCGACTTCCTGTCAAGGATAGCTACGGGTCGCTCGATATAGTTCAAGTTGCCATCAACCTGAATATCCTCAAAGGGTACCACTGCTGAATCATCCACTAAGCATTTCCGCAACTGAGAAACTTTGGAAAGTGCTGTGGATCTGGCTGAGCTCTACTGGAAGGTCAAACCGGTAAGCAACCCGACCCACTCGGGCCGAAACCCTAAACGGACCAATGTACCTGGGGCCCAAGTTGCCCGTTTCCGGAACCGAATAACACCTTTCCAAGGTGACACCTTTAGGAGGACCATATCGCCCACTTGGAACTCCAAGTCTGAACGCCGCTTGTCGGCGTAGCTCTTCTGTCGACTCTGAACAGTCTGGAGCCTGCTCCGGACCTGTTGGATCCTCTCAGTGGCCTTCAGTACTACCTCCGTACTCCCCATGACCCTCTGACTGACCTCTCCCCAACAAATTGGGGTCCTACGCTTCCTCCCATAGAGCATCTCAAAGGGAGGTCGGTCTATGCTGGCATAGTAACTGTCGTTATACGAAAATTCCACTAACGGAAGATACAAATCCCAACTGCCACCGAAATCTAGCACGCATGCGTGTAGCATGTCCTCGAGAGTCTTAATCATCCTCTCGCTCTGTCCGTCCGTCTGGGGATGGAAAGCGGTGCTGAAATGGAGACGAGTACCCATCTCCTCGTGAAACCGCTTCCAAAATATGGAAGTAAAATGGACATCTCGGTTTGACACCACCGAGACAGGCACTCCATGATGTGCCACTACCTCTCGAACATAAATCTCGGCTAAATTCTCGGCCGAGATGCTCTCCTGGATCAGTATGAAATGGGCGCTCTTGGTTAATCGATCCACAATGACCCATATCGAATCGACCCCACATGCGGTCCTAGGAAGCTTAGTAATGAAATCCATGGTGATATCCTCCCATTTCCACATGGGAATGTCTAATGGCTGCATCTTGTCGTGCGGTCTCTGGTGCTCTGCCTTGACCTTCCTGCAGGTCAGGCATCTCTCCACGTACCAAGCAATGTCCCGCGTCATGTAGGGCCACCAGTAATCGGTTCGAAGATCTCTATACATCTTCGTCGCCCCGGGATGGATGGAGAACCTCGACTTATGGGCCTCATCTATCAACACCTGCCGTACTCTGCCCCAGTACGGAACCCAGACCCTCACATGCAGGGTCAACAACCCTCAGATGTCATAATCAAACGAGGCCACCCGGCCCACAATCCTCTCACACTTCTAACACTCCTCCTTCAGGCCCTCGACCGACGCCTCTCTAATCTGATCTAATAGTGGAGTAACCACTGTCATCCTCAGTCAGATGTCTCGGATCAGGGTCGCTACCCCCTTGCGGCTCAGGGCATCGGCCACTACGTTGGCCCTGCCCGAGTGATAAAGGATCTCACAATCATGGTCCTTCACCACATCTAACCACCGACGCTGCCTCATGTTCAGATTCGGCTGATCCATGAGGTACCTCAAACTCTTGTGATCCATGTAAATGGTACACCGGACCCCATAGAGGCAATGCAGCCAAATCTTGAGGGCGAATACCATTGCCCCCAGCTCTAAATCGTGTGTCGGATAGTTAGCCTCATGAGGCTTCAACTGTCTCGAGGCATAAGCTATCACATGACCCCGCTGCATCAGCACTGCTCCCATGCCTGTGATCGAAGCATCAAAGTAGACTACGAAATCATCCACACCCTCTGGCAGAGTGAGAATCGGTGCCTCGCACAATTGTTTCCTGAGCGTCTCGAAGGCTGCCTTCTGCTCAGGTACCTAGGGAAAAACTACCGACTTCTTGGTCAGTCGGGTCAACGTAACTACTATCTTGGAGAAGTCCTGAATAAATCTCCTCTAATACCCTGCCAGACCCAAGAAACTCCGAATCTCGGTTAGAGACCTCGGAATCTCCCACTGCATTACGGCGTCTATCTTGGCCGGATCGACCAAAATACCCTTTTGGTTGACAAGATGCCCAAGGAATTGCACCTCGCGCAACCAGAACTCGGACTTGGAGAACTTTGCATACAGTCTCTCCCTACTCAGTATCTCTAGCACCTCCCTCAGGTGCTCCTCATGCTGCTCCTGAGTCTTGGAGTAAACCAAGATGTCATCAATGAAAACTATTACAGACCGATCCAACATCGGTCTACACACGCAGTTCATGAGGTCCATGAACGCAGTTGGAGCATTGGTGAGCCCAAACAGCATCACCACAAACTCATAATGATCGTAGCGAGTCCTGAAAGTTGTCTTCTGCACATCATTATCCCTGACTCGCATCTGGTTATACCCTGATCGTAGATCATCTATCCTCGAAAGTAGGTAACGGTTCTTCACCGTTACCTTGTTCAGCTCCCGGTAATCGATACACATACGATGTGACCCGTCCTTCTTCTTTACAAACAGGATCGGGGCTACCCATGGTGAACTGCTCGGCCTGATGAAACCCTTGTCTGGCAGCTCCTACAGCTGTGTAGACAACTCCTACATCTTGGGAGGAGCCAACCGATATGGTGCCTTGGCTATCGGAGCCGCACCAGGAACCAGGTCAATCCTAAACTAAACCTGTCTCTCCGAAGGTACCCCAGGTAAATCCTCTGGGAATACGTCTGGGTACTCTCGCACTACCGGCACATCATCAACGGTCGCCTTACCGTTATCCCGGTTATCCATGACATAGGCGACGTATCCTGCACAACCCTGCTGAAGGTGGTGCCTCGCCCTCGCTGCTGAACATAAGATCGGTCCGCGTTGTGGCCTCTCGCCCTAAATCACTAGCTCTCCCCCACTAGGAGTACGGACGCTCACTAGCGGCTTCTCACAATCAATCATTTCCCCATTGGAGCTCAACCAATCCATACCTACTATGACCTTATTCCCACGCAGGGGAATAGGAACCATATCCACTGAAACCAACTGATCGAATAATCGTAGTGTACATCCTCTACGAATCCCGCAACCCTTACGGTCCTATCGCCGGCTATCTCTACATCAAGTGGGCAATCCAGCTCCCCTGGAGCTCTACTAAATTAGTTGCTAAGTGCGAGCGACATAAATGATCGGGTAGCCCCCGAGTCAATCAATACCATAGCTGATATGTTGTTCACTAAGAACGATCCTATACACAAACATAGAAACATGAGTAATATATAGAAATAATAAAGAGATAATGGGGAAGATACATACCCGTAACCATATCAGGGGCTGCACGTGCCTCCTATGTTGTCAACTGGAAGACTCTTCTCTTCGCCGCTGGCGCCTCTTCCCGGCCCTAACGGCCGTCTGTAATACTCAAAGTGGTAGGAGCGGGTGCCACCACCTGTACTGCTGATGCTAGACTCGGACACTAGGACTTCTTGTGTCCCCTCTGATTGCAATGAAAGAAAATCAGATCAGATGTTGTAGTGGTGGTGGTAGTAGCAGTACAATCCCTGCTGACATGTCCAGTTCGGCCGCACTTGAAGCAGACCGAACTACCCTCCCTACACGACTCCTCATGCCCCCTACAGTACTTGCCACAGCGGCCTCGGCCCTGCTGGCCCTTCCCTCGGGAATCTACCTTGGGCCTTTTTCCCGAACCCTCAATGCCAAACACTGTCTCTGGCTTCCTCTTCCTCTCCATCTCCAAATCAATCTCCCTCTCACGAGCCCTCGCTATCACATCCTCCAGCGTCCTGTAGCTGGACCGGTTCACAAATTGTCTGATATCACTCTTTAGCATCTCATGGTATCGGGCCTTTTTCATCTCCTTGTCCACCACGTACTGCGGAACGAGAAGGGCCCTCTCCCTGAACTTGGCGGTAATCTCCGCCACCGTCTCAGTCGTTTGTCGAAGATCCTGGAACTCCCTAGCAAGCTATTGCACCTCAATAACAGGTGCGAACTCAAACCTGAACCTAGTCGTGAAATCACCCCACGTCATCGCATCTAAGACTGCATCATCACCAATAGCTCTCCCAACCTCCTCCCACTAGTCACGTGCCATGTCCTTCAGAAGACAGGACACAAGTCTAACCTTGTCCCCCTCAGGACATCTGCTGGTGCGTAACGTATTGGCAACATCATCCAACCACCTGCTGCTAGCAATGGGGTCCCGAGCCCCATGATAGTTGGGAGCTCCACATGCTCTGAACTCCCTAAACGTCAGTGTGCGTGACCCCATCATGGCCGCTATCTCAGTATGAAAAGTGCTCTGATTCTCATCCAGAAGCTCTAAAATACCCTCCTCGACCGACCCAAAGATCGCAGGAGTCTGCTCTAGAATGTTACGTGTAACCTCAGACGAAAGAAACTACCTCGTCTGCTCATCCATCTGCTCGGATCCAGAGCCCGAGCCTGATCCCTCACCTGAAGTGCCCGTCGGCCTAGGACGTAGAACAACCATACTGAAAATACACCGTAACAAACAACAGAATATTCATCAAATCTCGAGGGATCTAACATACTACAAGTTCCCTGGATTCATCTCAGACTTTCCTGATTTGAGTACAGATCCTCTGCTTTCAGTAGTATGGGCCCATACTACCTTCCACATCTATCCGTACTTTCCTCAAGAACTGCCTCGACTCCACCAAGTCCCTTCTACTACTACTACTAATGATCTCATACTAAACTCTTCATAGGCTTGCCCTAGGGTAATCACCAAACCACTCTCCGCTATCAGCTGCATAAGAAGTCCCTTCTATCTCCCACTAACTAGCTCGTGAATATTATTACATATTACTAAGACTAGATAATTCTTCGAATGAGAGATCCTACCCTACAACGGCCTACAACGGTTGGACTCAAACAAGAGCTGCGCAATAGAGCTAGACCTAACCTTCTGAAATTATTTAATCCTTGCAATATGTAACGTAACATATTCATTTACTAGTTAGTAAAAGATAACTAAGACTCCTATAAGCACAAAGCAAACAACATTCGAGCATCGAGTAAACATAATCAAGCATATCTCTTTCAGGCTATCCCTGACTAATCTGTACTAGCATGCAGTTCTCATAAAGCTGATACACATATAATAGGCACATAAGGCATCCTTCCTAGATCCTTAGTCCTAATCTAGCATACTGTTCTCATAAAGCTGATAATCATAACATAACATAAGCTTGTATGGGTAATTTGGGAATACTTACTTGAGCTTGGCTGATTGCATGCACCACACCATTTTCTCTTTTTTTCAAAATTCTTTTCTCCTTTAAAAATTCTTTTCTTTTTCTAAAAGTTCATTTATGAAAATGATTTTCTTTGAAAATTTTCATACCAATTCCATAGTTTTAGTTCAGACACACCCAAGAGCATGCCTGAATCCCTCAAACCAAGGCTTTGATACCAACTTGAAACATCCTAAAAACACGGTCCAAAAATTTTGTTTTTCAAATCATTATTAAAACCATCAATCATCCATACCCATAAATAAAATCGTGTATCATGTATCATAAAGTATCATAATATCTGTCACATGTCAAAGTCTCATATGAAAATATCAGAGTAAAACTCCCAGGCTGAAGACTGTGGTGTGTGTCATGCGATCATCCCGAGCCCTTCCCCTTGCTAGTGGAAGTACCTGAAACCAAAACTGAAAACTGTAAGCACGAAGATTAGTGAGTTCCCCAATCTACCACATACCATATATATAACATGCAACTAGGAGATACGGGCCCCGCCCACACTCCACTGTCTAGGAGATTCGGGCCCCGCCCATACCCTGCTGACTAGGAGATTTGGGCCCCACCCACAGTCAGCTATCTAGGAGATTCGGGCCCCGCCCACACTCCGCTGTCTAGGAGATTCAGGCCTCGCCCACACTCCGCTATCTAGGAGATTCGGGCCCCGCCCACACTCCATTACTAACATGCATACAAGTATCACACAGACAACAAGTACATCTATCCATCAAGCACATATCTATACTCAAGTAATAATGTAAGCATCGGGCCCCACCCATTCTAAACTACTATAAGCTTCGGGCCCCGCCCACTCTAAGCTACTACATATCACTTATACGGGCCGAACTTGGTGTCGTAGACCTGTTCCTACTGAAGGAAACTCACCTTGCAAGACTGACTGCTGAAAACCCTAGTGAGAGATCCTTGTCTGCTGCTCGGCCGACTCCTCGACTATCAATTGCAATATAACACTTAATCAGAATCTGCTAATCCTTTCTTAGCGTAAAATGACCTTTTTACCCCTGGTCAAGGTTAAAGTCAAAGTCAAATCCCAGTCAACCCTACTCGTCGAGTCCTCTCCTAACTCGGCGAGTTCATGAACAATTCAGACCCGTGGTCAACTAAGTCCACTCGTCGAGTCCCTTCACAGACTCGTCTAGTTCTTCCTGTCATAACATCAGGACATATCGACTCCTACTCGTCGAGTCCCTCCTTGGACTCGTCGAGTTCTTCAACTTCCGAGTCCTAATCTTGTCCAACTGACTGAGTCATCTCCTAGACTCATTGGTTTCACTCATAACCATAAAAGGAGTTAGGGTTCACGACCCGACTCGCCGAGTCCAAGATAAACTCGCCGAGTCCCCCTTGTGACATTTCCATTCAGTCGATTTTGATCCATTTCAGTGCTTCCAACTTATAGATTTGGACACCTTAGGCTAGCCTTTCATGTAAGGTTGCTAACTTTACATGCATGCATGATGTTATGGAGCTAGAACACCAAAACCAAGCTAAAAATAAAGACTTAATGCATGGAATGGGGACATGGCTGAATAAAGGTGCCAACTTTGAGCTTCTGGAGCTCAAGAGTGCCTAGATCTAAAGTCCTTACGTCCTTAAAAGCTCTCAACTCGGAAATGGCCTTAGAAATGGCCCCAAAAAGACAATAAAAAACTTAAATGAGGATCTAAGTGGAAAGAAACCAAGGTACAAGCTTTATACCTTCAAGAGTTCTGAAATGCAACACAAACACCAGATCTTCTGCCTTCTCCTTGGATCTTCTAGCCTTTCCTTCCTCCTTCTATCCTCAAATCACACAAAAAGGCAAGAAAAGCTTAATAACACTCAATAGATGCTTAGGGTTTCGAGAGTGGGATGTGGAGGTGATGGAGGTTGGGGTCGAGGCCTATTATGTTGCTTAAATAGGGTGCAAACCCCACAGATTAGGATTTCCTGCTGATGGACCTACTCGCCGAGTTCAGGCTTGGACTCGTCGAGTAGACCATTTAAATCCCGCGACCAAGCTGGCACCTACTCGACGAGTTAGGGCTACCAACTCGCCGAGTAGCTCTTATAAAATGAACATTTTAATAATTTAAATTCGTACCAGGAACCAGACATTACATATTCTGTCTAAAAACTCATCACATTCTAGTTCTTGGGTCCTTGATACAGGATGTGGTTTTCACATTTGCTCTAATTGTTGGGACTAAAAGAAAGTAGGGATGTGGAGTGTTGGTGCATGGAAATGTTCCACAAATAATGAGTGTTTATTAGGTTGTATTTTCCCTTTATTGTATTTATGGTGTAAATACTCTCCGTCCTATATAAAGGGAGAGTTGGTCATTTATTACTTTTGCTAGCTTATTTTTCCTTAGTTAGAGAATGCACTTCTTAGCATGTAATCTCTAGAGAGGGAAAAAGTTGGTGGGTTCTCCCACCCAGGGAGAGTTTCTCTCCCAACATGTTCTTCATGCATTAATATTATTATCTCTCTTTGTTCTTAGCCTTGTTCCATGAACTCATAATATGTTCTTCATGTTCATACTTACAAAAACACGATTAATCTCGAGATATCTTACTTCCGCATTCACTGTTCGTATAAAAATGGGTCTCTACAATTGGTATCAGAGCCGTACCTTGAAGATCTCACGATTAGTTCAAGGGAACGACTCCCGTTCGGTGATTATCTTGTGATTTTTCCGTGTTTCTGCAAGAAAAAAATTTCGGGTTTCTTACCGGAATTTTTTTTATGACGTTCGTTCTTGGTTCTACTTTCTGGGTGATTCCTACTTAATAAAATAAATTGTTGCTGCTGCTGCTCGTTCTATTTGTTGCTGGAAAAAGATGTTCTTAAAAGATTATTATTTTTGCTGTTGAAGAAATGAAAAATAGGAGAAGAAATTAATTTAGTGGTCTCCAAAAAGTTGAAGATGTGCTCCAGGCATTTTATTTATGCCTTGGAAATGAAACACAAAAATTATGGGCTTTTTATTCTTGAAGAAAGTGGAGAAAAACATTTTTTTTTAGATTTTATCTTCCAGCAACTCTTGTCATTATGAGGTATGAAGCTCTTGATTCTCATATTTTAGTTGCTGTAGATCTTCAATTTGAATTGTTTGGACGTAATGTATTGTTTGCAAAAAGCATATTGTCCTTGTTACTCTTTTGGGTAAAGAGTACTCCACTCACTTTTGCCTTCCCAAGCAAAAACCATGTGACATTGTCCTTTCCCATCACCTTTTATCCCCTAAAAACCCCCTGCACACTCTTCTTTTTGCCTTCCCAAGACCCACTTTTGACTTAAAATGCTTTATAAAAAGATTCCCTCATTAAAATATGAATAAATGGCCTTTGCGGTACAATTTTTCATGAAAAAATAGCATTTTTCGTCATCTGTTCAGCCCTTCTCGGAGCCCAGAAGCGCAGCCAAAAACTGCCTACCGGAGTCTCCTTAGAAGCCTACCCGCAACTCTTCTTAGCCCTGATCCGAAGTCCCTATCCGCAGCCTAGGTCAGCAGCCATGAACCGAAGTCACCCTCTTGCGGACTCCCTCCGACCGCAGCCTCGGACCGAGGTCCTCGCACCGCAGGCTTCTATCTCGGTTCGAACCGCAACCGTCTGACCGAAGTCGTTTGCCTGCTCCTCGCCTACCGCAGTCTACTTCAGCTCCGACCGCACCCATTCCATCCGCATGCAACCCAGCAGACCTCGGATCCTCCTCTACTCCATCAGCAGCCTCCGCCTTCTTCTCTTCAGCCCCTCCTCCTTCCTTCTTCCTTCTTCCTCCTCCCCTCCCTCCTTTTTTTTCCTCCCCTCTCATCAGCCCCCCCCCCTTGTTTTTTAGCCTTCTTATTTTTTTTAAGCTTCATTTTTTATTATTCAGCCATTTTTTTTAACGACAATTTTTTTTATTCAGTTACTTTTTTTTAACGCCAATTATTTATTATTCAGCTAATTTTTTTTCACACCATTTTTTATTTAGGCTTTTTTATTAAAACCAATTTTTTTAACACCAATTTTTTTTATTTAGCCAATTTTTTTTTATTAACACCAATTTTTTTAACACCAATTTTTGCCACAACCGAACCTTGGATTGTCATATTGGTTCATTTCATGCCGGTTATTATTGAAAGAATACTCCTACCGCAGTCGGACTTCATATTATTTTTTGTGATGCTTGCACCGCAACGGCGATTGATCAACAAAGTTGTTTCATATTCTTCACTTTATGGGATTTTATGACTTGTCGCTCTTGATTTTTGGTTGACGGAGCATGTATCTTGAGCATGTGGACTTTATTCTCTATTGAAGACCACTTCAAGTATTCCGCCACCGCAGTTTGGATATTTAGATATATTTTTGGCACAACAGATTATTCTGTGCACAGCTTCAGCAACTATGTCACCCGCTTCCTCATGACCGTAAGAGTATCTCCTTTACTCTTTCTCGTTTCTTATCGAGACCCTTCATACTTCTAGGGAGAGCTTCTGTTAGCTCTTGGTATCCGACACTCTCCATCCGATGATTTGTTGATTTTTGATATCCGGTCATTGGCTATCAAAAATAGGGAGAGAATATCATCCGGATTTGGTTATTATGATTGTTTGAGTTTGGATTTTTGAAGACTTCTGAAGACGATTATTTATTTAGTGATGCGATGTGACACTTCTTTTTGGTCTTTACGGATCAAATTTTTGGCATTACTCGATGTTTTCCGATTCAGATTATTTATTATTCGGACTCTACCACAGGATGATTTTGTGTTCGCATCCGGTTCAGATCTTATGGTTTCACGAGTTTGGATTTGTGATATGTTGAAGACGAAGATTATTTTGGCAATGTGACGTGGCACTTATTTTTGCTCCTTGGATCAAATTTTCGGCATTGCTAGACCATGTTTTTGGACTCACATTATTTTTATCTGGACTTCATTTTATGGATACTTCACATTTTTAGCAGGTTATTCTTTGAAGAATTTCGGTGTATTATGATTCAAGAACTCGAGATGTTTTTCAGAATTTTTGAAGCCGAAGTGTTTCTTTTATTAGATCTTCTACTTGCTCATGGTGACCTCCTTCTTCGGGTGATTATGACTGGTTTGAAGAATTGGATCTTATTTTTTCTGCTTCATTGGATGTGCTTTGAAGCCGAAGACCATCATTGTTTGAGATTCATGGCCAGTTTCAGACTTCACAGACACTTCAGAGTTTCAGAGACATTTCAGCACTTGGTTTCATTTCATTACCATACTTGCTAGTCGGATTACTGTATTATAGCCTTGTATCACTTATTGTATCTCTCATCATTTGTAAGCATTTAGGGAGAGAATGTTGGTGCATTGAAATGCTCCACAAATAATGAGTGTTTATTAGGTTGTATTTTCCCTTTATTGTATTTATGGTGTAAATACTCTCCCTCCTATAAAAAGGGAGAGTTGGTCATTTATTACTTTAGCTAGCTTATTTTTCCTTAGTTAGAGAATGCACTTCTTAGCATGTAATCTCTAGAGAGAGAAAAAGTTGGTGGGTTCTCCCACCCAGGGAGAGTTTCTCTCCTACCATGTTCTTCATGCATTAATATTATTATCTCTCTTTGTTCTTAGCCTTGTTCCATGAACTCATAATATGTTCTTCGTGTTCATACTTACAAAAACACAATTAATCTCGAGATATCTTACTTCCGCATTCACCGTTCGTATAAGAATGGGTCTCTACATGGAGCTTGGAAGATGAACCTGATAATGGGAAATAGGAGATCGTCACCTGTTACCAAGATCGGTGTTTATTCTTTAATGCTTAGTAGTGGGTTGTGTTTAGAATTAAATAATTGTTGCTACTCGTCAGAGATGACGAGGAAAAGGATGGTTCACACCGATTTCCATAGCCGACGAGGGAACTCGTCGGATAATGAAGAAAAAAGATGGTTCACACCGGATGTGCATTGACGACCGGGAGTTTAACAAGTTGACGGTCAAAAACTGTTATCCACTACCGAGGATCGACGATTTTTTCCATCAGTTGCAGGGTGCGTCTTGGTTTTCCAAGATGGACTTGAGATCTGGGTATCATCAGATGATGGTGCGTGACGAGGATGTTCAGATGACAGCATTTAGGACTCGTTATGGGCATTACAAGTTCGTGGTGATGCCTTTTGGCCTCACCAATGCACCAGCAGCGTTCATGGATCTCATGAACCGGGTGTGCAGGCCTATGTTGGATCGATCGGTTATCGTGTTTATTGACGATATCTTGGTGTATTCGAGATCCAGAGAGCAGCATGAGGAGCATTTGAGAGAGATCCTTGGAGTATTGAGATCGGAGAGGCTTTATGCCAAATTCTCCAAGTGTGATTTCTGGTTACGAGAGGTCCAGTTCTTGGGGCACCTCGTTAATCAGAATGGGATTTTGGTCGATCCGGCCAAGATTGAGGCTGTTATGAGTTGGGAAGTGCCGAGATCCCCCACCGAGATCAGGAGTTTTCTGGGGTTGGTGGGCTACTACCAGAGATTCATCGAAGATTTCTCCAAGATTGCGGTTCCACTCACCAGATTGACCCGAAAGGGCGTTACTTTTACTTGGGGTCCCGAGCAGCAGACCTCGTTTGAGACTCTTCGCCAGAGATTGTACGAAACTCCGGTGTTAGCCCTTCCTGAGAGGATGGAGGACTTTGTAGTCTACTGCGATGCATCTATATCTTGGTTGGGTGTAGTGCTCATGCAGAGAGGGAACGTGATAGCATACGCTTCGAGGCAGCTGAAGCCTCATGAGACGACGTATCCCACCCACGATTTGGAGCTGGGGGCGGTGGTGTTCGCCCTCAAGATCTGGCGTCACTATTTGTACGGGGTTCGGTGTACCATATACACGGACCACAAGAGCCTGAAGTATCTTATGGATCAGCCCAACCTGAATATGCGTCAGAGAAGGTGGCTAGATGTAGTGAAAGACTATGATTGTGCGATCTTGTATCACCCGGGCAAGGCTAACGTGGTAGCCGACGCCCTGAGCCGCAGATCAGAGAGTGCCCCGATTCGGGATATATGCATGAGGATGACAGTGATGACTCCGGTATTGGATATCATTTGAGAGGCCCAGGCGGAGGCCGTGAGACCGGAGAACCGCAAGAGGGAGCGGGTGATTGGACAGGTGTCCGAGTTTGTGACGGATAGCCGAGGACTTATGACCTTCCGAGGGCGGATTTGGGTGCCCTGTTCAGGCAGGGCTCGGCGTATACTGATGGAGTAGGCACACAGATCGAGATTCTCGATCCATCCCGGGGCCACTAAAATGTATTTGGATATGAAGAGAGATTACTGGTGGCCTTGTATGAAGAGGGATGTCGCGTGGATAGTTGAGAGGAGCTTGACTTGCCGTCGGGTCAAGGCAGAGCACCAGCGTCCGCATGGTCCATTACAGCCCCTGGAGATTCCCCAGTGAAAATGGGAACAGATTTCGATGGACTTTATCACCAAATTACTGAGAACGGCGCGTGGAGTTGACCCGGTATGGGTGATTGTGGATCGGTTGACGAAGAGTGCTCACTTCCTTGCTATTAGTGAGAGCTCTTCTGCTGAGAGGCTGGCTGAGATTTATGTGCGAGAGGTGGTAGCTCGACATGGAGTGCCGACGTCCATAGTGTCAGATCGGGATGTGTGTTTTACTTCCAGATTCTGGAAGAAGTTCCATGAAGAGTTGGGAACGCGATTGCATTTTAGTACCGCCTACCACCCACAGACAGACAGACAGAACGAGCGAACGATTAAGATGCTCGAGGACATGCTTCGAGCATGTGTTATGGACTTCGGTGGGAGTTGGGACACATACCTACCCTTGGCTGAGTTTTCTTATAACAACAGCCATCACTCGAGCATTGGTATGCCTCCCTTTGAGCTCCTGTATGGGAGAAGGTGTCGTACCCCCATCTGTTGGGGAGAGGTGGGTCAGAGAGTTATGGGCAGCACTGAGATAGTGCTGAAGACGACTGAGCAGATTCAGCAGGTCAGCCAGAGGTTACTGACAGCCTAGAGTCGCCAGAAGATTTATGCGGATAGGCGACGATCCGAGCTCGAGTTTCAGGTCGGAGATTTTGTACTCTTGAAAGTTTCCCCATGGAAAGGGGTGATCCGGTTCAGAAAACGGGGAAAGTTGGGACCTTGATACATCGGTCCTTTCAGAGTGACCGCCAGAGTGAGGAAGGTAGCTTACCGTTTGGAGCTACCTGAAGAGTTGAGTCAGATTCATAACACCTTCAATGTTTCCGAGTTGTGGAAGTGTGTGGCCGACGAGACGGCAGTGGTACCACTAGAGGACATTCAGGTGGATGCGAGCCTGAATTATATCGAGAGGCTGATCGTGATCATAGATTAGAAGGTGAAGGTTTTGAGGAACAAGGAAGTGCTACTGGTTCAGGTCCAATGGCAACATCGGAAGGGGTCCGATCTGACTTGGGAGCCGGAGTCAGAGATACGAGAGCAGTATCCCGAGCTATTTAAGGAGCAAGACTTCGAGGGCGAAGTCTAATTCTAGTGGGGGAGAATTGTAACATCCGGTTTCCAGGTATATTAATTTAAGCATTTTTTTTAAGAATTGTGGGTGGACTCGACGAGTTGGTGCCTTAACTCGTCGAGTGGGGTCACGACTTGGTGACGTGTTTAATGAATGGACTCGACGAGTCGGGTATCTGACTCGCCGCGTCCGCGCTACTGAGGAAAACCCTAATTGCTCGGGTTTGTGGCCTATTTAAAGGCTCTTATGGCCTTCATTTGCGGCCACACTTTCCCTTGAGAGACCCTAATCGATCCAGAGAGCTTAGAGAGAGAGTGGGAGCTAATTTCTTCATTTTGGTGCATTCTTGCAAGGAAGAAGGAGAGGATTCAAGCTCAGCCATCTATAAGGGGCTCCGATCTTTCACTACTTCATTCAAGGCCACTGTGAAGGTATGAGTTCATACCCGTTTTCGTTTGATTAGTAGATCTCATGAATTTAGGGTTTCTTTACCCTCTTTTAAGTTGAGTTATGAAATATGTGAAGTCCCTTTGAGGCTTATACATCAGATCTGGACCTTGAGAGGTCCAGAGTGTCCCAAGAACCAAGCTTTATGCAGTCACATAAGAATATTGAGCTTAAGACACCATTATGAGGGTTATTTTGTCAAATAGAGCTAGATGAGTGATGCATGGTCATAAAGGTCGAACCTTTACGTGATTAATGAGCCTTTAGTGCATAGATCTGAAGTTTGGGAAAGTATATTGCACTAAATCGACTGAATGCAAAAGAGTCTTAATAGACTCGCCAAGTCGAGCCGCTGACTCGGCGAGTAGTTTAGGGTTTTGTCCCGACGAACTGAGTCAGAAGGTGACCCGTCGAGTTAGGGGTTAGATCGTCGATTTGGAGCTTGTTGGGGTTGCCATGAATCGACTGGACTCGACGAGTCTCCCGAGTGCACTCGATGAGTCTCGTCAAAGTTGGACCGTTGACTGGAGTTGACTTCTGTTGACTTTAGGGTTTGGTCAAAATGAGTGAAAGAGGTCAGGGAAGGGTAGAATGGTCTTCTACCCACTTTTCAGAGATAAGAGTAGAATATTAATTAGAAATATTAATTTGTGATAGGCGGAGGCTAGACCGAGGATTTCGGGCACGAGACTATTACTAGCTGTCTTACGAGGTGAGTCTTCTCACTATACCTTACCTAGAGTGGTAGTTATGTGTGACCGGAAGGTCTTATGCGTTTATAAGTGTTATGTGATATATGTGATATGTATATGTTTGCATGGTTTGGACCGGAGGGTCAACAGGGTTTGGACCGGAAGGTCAACAGGGTTTGAACCAGAAAGTCAACCGAGCTAGGACCGGAAGGTCTGTTGGATTAGATGTCTAAGCCCATAACTATTATTGGTATGTACTTGACCCGAGAGTAGCATTGTCCATTTGGGTTGCATATCATCAGGACAATTTATTAGGATGGACTTTTGAGAGAAGGTTATTTACGGTTTATTAATATATTATAAGTTATAATATATTAATATGAAATCATATGTTTTAATTAGTATCGATCAAGAATTAATTTGGAATTAATTTAGTGATCAAAAGAGACTAATTAAATCTATGGGGACTAATTATGATAATTAGTTATATTTATATGTGTTGGGCTTATGATCCATGTTGGACCAAGTTTATGTATGGATATCTAAAGAGTTGGGCCACATGAACCATGGATCATAAAACCCATGGGTATGGATTATGGGTTATACCCATGACCCTTGGAATCCTACATATAAATAGGTTACTCCATAGCCAAAATTACCACTTCTTTTCTTAGAGAAATATGGAGGTGTTTTGGTGCATGGAATTCTCTCTCAAGAGCCACCTTTGTCCTAGGTGTGTTGTGATTCCATTTGAGGCATTTCATACTATTGGTGCTAAGCTGTTAAGGCCAAATACATCAAGACTTTAAGCCACATAAAAGGTATGTTTCCCTAACTAGTATATTATATGGTTTATGTCAAATGCATGCTAGTTATAGGTTTAATGCCTTCGAAACCATTTGCATGTATAATAGAGAAAACATAGATCCAAGGTATTTAGGGTTGTATGTGCACCATAGGATGTTGTAGTATACTAAAACCCAACAGTGGGATCAGAGCCATGGGTTGTTTTCTATTATATTTGATGCAAATGTATTTTTTTTTCAAGTTGAAGGAAAAAAAAAGAAAAAAAAACATGAAGTTTGTCAAATTTTATGATAATTACTTGATTTTATGAAAAACTAATTATTTATAAAATTTGAGTCACTTTACTATAAGAGTTGAATTAGGTCAATTTATTAAAAGATAGAATGATATGATTATTTTATTTGTTTTAAAAGTTTGATCTAAATGGTTTTAAGGAGTTACAAATTTTGAAACTCAAAAGTTTTTTTTAAAGTTATGATCTTAAGAGTTTTGAAACTTCCATAAGTTATGGATGTGAAATGTCTCATTTATTAACTCTTTAGGTTATGAATTCCAAGAGTCTTCAAAGGATAATTGTCAAAGTTTCAAGATTTGTATTAGTTTATATGATTATCTAATTTCTTGAAAATTGTTGATGTGAATTATCTTTACTTATGAGTTTAATCTAGATCATAGAAAAATTATTTGATTATTGTGTTAATTGGAATATTTGATCTTAATGGTTTTTATGAACTCCATAACTTGTCCTCGAGTTATGGAAAGTGAAGAGTTTTTCTTTTTAAAAGTGTCATTAAGTCTCATAGGTTATGAAAATAGAAGAGTCACTATTTTTAATGTCATCATTAAATGATTTAATGTCTTCCATAACTTGTCCTCAAGTTATGGAACTTGAATTTTTTTTTTCATTAAACCTTAATTAAACTCATAAGTTATGAAAAATCCAAGAGTTTTGAAAGGTTTCAAAACTTGTCCTCAAGTTTTGGAATTTGTAAAGTTACCCCCCCCCCCCATGTATACTTTAATTCCAAACTAGACCTTAGAATTTTAAAAGTTTAAAATTCAACCCTTATACTATTATTATAATTTTAATTATATAGATATGTATAAGATAAAGTCGTCTTACCATTAGTAGGCCTCATTCACGAAGCCGGTCTATAAGGGGGGTATAAGGTTACTGCCTATAAAATGGCAGTTTAATGGGTGTCCACTCTCACTCACCGCTTCCTTGACCGGTGGAGGGTCGTTAGCCGAACAGGTAGGACAAGGACTATAATTCTCCCTTCATTATAAGTATAATGATAAATACTAAGTAACTAAACACTTAGAAATTCCCAATCTTAGTTACTTAGGAAAATGTGAATAAGGTGCTAATCCATGAAATTACACTTTGCACTTTGTTTAAGCTGTTAGTGGAGCGTGTGTGGTTAACCGGCACACTAACCTGGACTTAACAAGGTAGGCAAAGGGTAACTTAATGTTTATCATAGTATCGTTGGAGCGTGTATGATTAACCGACACATCGATTGAGGGGTAAATATTAAGGGTACCAAGTATATTTGCATGGTTACTTCACACCTTGTTTTGTGATCCTCGGCATCCCAGTCACAAAACCTGAAGGGCACACTCGAGATTGAAACATGCCATTGAAAAGTTCAATGAATCTCAAAAGAATCTAGGACTTTCAAAATCAATTAAAACCTAATAATACATTTCGTTTATCTTGGTGGAAATTGGTGAATCGTCATTCACCTACCTTCAAATATTTTATAGCTTGGATTACGGCATCCCTCTTCCAAGTTATAAAATAGTTTGTTGGGTCCTAGCCTTAATATATCATATTGGGTGTTATATTAAGGACTTAAATCAACTTTATGTGAATTTCTCCCATTGTTGATGTCTGGTTTAGACAACAATGATCTTCCCAAACCAAGCTTTCCTAATGAATATGACTTCCCGAGTTTGGCTCATGGAAGTCATACTTCTCTTCCTCCACCTCCTCCAATTATTCTCCCTAACCCACAAGTTCAAGGTCACTCAAGCCCTAATGGCAAGCAAGGTCTATGTGTGATCACATCTTAGAGATGAAGTCACATATTGACAAGCCGGGAGACTTGGGTGTCAAAGTCTTGAGAAAGTTGGATGTTCAATCACTTTCTAAGTGAAATAGTGAGTTCCTTTGGGACAACTATGAAACAGACTATGACATGAACCTTAATGATCATATCTATTTGCTTGGTGCTGCTGAATCAGCAATGATTTGGAACGATAGTAAAGCAAATTTGATTAGAAGATCAACTTCCAAATTTTTTTTTATGGACAGTGACAATGGTGACACTGGAAATCCAGAAAAAGCATTCTCTTCCCAATGGAAAGGGATTGGCCATAGTCAACCCGGTTGACCAAATGGTAAAGAGAAAGGCTAAGTCTGAGATAGTCCCATTACCAAAGGGTCCATATGTTTATTTTGCCAAAGGAAGGGGCGTTGATTGCAAAGCTGCCAAATTTACCTAAGGATGTTAAAGTTAATAAGTTTGAATCTACATCAGGTAGAGCCCATTATCTAACTCTGTTAAGTTCTATTCTGAGATCCTCATTACATGATGTGACTGGGTCACATGTTGATGTTTTAAGAATCAAAGAATAGAGAGAAATCTTAAAGGAAGTATATGCTGATTCTGATCACGAAGGTGGATTTCGATCGCATCAGAATTTTGAGCAGTTGCTTAAGAAGTTATGATATATTGCTAAGGAATAGATAACAACAATTTTCCATGTGGATTGTAAGGATAAGTTTTTCCGCAAAGTTTTAAAATAAAAGAAAATTGTTTAATTTTATTTATTTGAAGTATCCTTACAATGGCATTTGTGGAAAATTGTTGCTTATATGATTCCACTGACAGCAATATTGGAAAATGGATTTGATTCTTTCATTTGTGGTAGTGTCTAAATTTACCAAATCAGGAAAGTTCCTCATCACCCAAGTTTCAATTGGACCGAAACTTGGAATCATGCAAGTTGAATAGTATGATGAATGGGAACTTTCAAGCATTGGAAAATCAAGACTAATTACTTGTTCACATGGATGTGTGAGTCAAGTGAAGGACTAAAGGGATCGAGTACACATTCTTGTGCACTGGTCATGTGCACCACAAAGCTCGTTAAGACTATTTGATTTACTAAAGTTTAGTAAATATGGTTATACTTACAAGTTTAAGTATAATTCTGAAACATTGGAAAAGTCTCAATGTATGGCAGAACGAATGGGAAGAATCAAATTAGGCAGAAAGATAAAAGTTTCTCAAATCTGAAAAGATGGGAGAGTACTTTAGTATCATGTTTGTGATCATCTTAATGATTTAGAAATCATATCACGATTAGTCCTCTAAAGGTCATCTTAGTGCATTCTTATGATTAAGAAGAGGAGTCATGAATTGTTGAAATGGTTAGATCAGGAAGATGAGTCATACTTCGTTCCAAAACAATTCTTAGAGTCATACTCCAAGATTGTAGCTTAAGTGACATATCTTAAAGAAAGGTTTAAAACACTTGTCAAATCTAAGAGTAAAAGTGTCCTACTCTTGTACATTTGAAATTGGTAAGTTGTGATGTTTTGGATAAAACAAAGACCAACTAAGGCCAATTATGTGAAGTGTTTGTCTTGATAAAGAATCCGCACTATCTCTTGAATATTTGGCAAGATAGTCTTATATGTCAAGAGGATAGTGGGAGTCTTAAAGATCCTAAAAAGAATTTCAAGAACTAATCAAGAATAAAACCTGAGGTTTATAACCTATCGTGTTGACATATTCTGTGCCCATTCCAGTTAAAGTTGGCTTTGCATAGGAGTTCTGAAAGTTCTCAATTGGTTGCATAACAACTTGGAAGCAATGGCAGGCCCTGTACTGCCAGGTGGCAAGAAGTTAAGATTGCATAAGTTCAGTCCATATGAGTTTGGATTTGTCATTATCCTTGTCTTGTGACTATGGTTTTGACGATTCACATGGATAAGAACACATACACCATAAAATCTAAGGGTGATAAGGTTTCTCTCCGATTCATGAAAAATGATGGTGAGGAAACACTTCCACCAAGTAGATTTGAAGCAGATGGCAAAAGGTCTAAACAATTGAGACTATGATTACGACATCCCTTTTCATAGTTCTGAAATTGTTTAGACACACATGCATGCTATCTAAGGAAAGGTGTATGATTTTGATAAAGTTTTATCAAAGCATCTCGTATCAGAAATCTGAACTTTGGTAAGAAAGTCAATAAAGTATTGATTTCTAGAAGTCCAACTGATTTCTGAGTACATGTCAAAGCTAGTGGGAGCATAAGTGTTATGCTAATAATCATCATGTTAGTGGGAGCATGATAATTATTGTTAGTGTTGCAAGTTAGCAATGTTAATTATAGAAAACAAAAGTTTCAATTCATGAGGCTGTAGGGATTGAAAAAGTGGTTTTGCTATAATTAAGGGAGAGGATATAGTTCATTTCAGTTCTAAAGGCTTAGATTGAGACCTTAATCATCTTTAGTCAAGAATATATATATGAATTTCATGTTGGATTGGTTCAACTTAAGGAAATTCTATATATTGCGTTCTCAAAATTCGATTATGATTACGGCATCCCTCTTCATAGTCAAATTTTGAAAACATGGCAAATAAAAATATTGTAGCAAAAGACTGGTCTAGAATCATGTCTTTATGTGAGACATCATGAATCGTGTACCATTTGCTTTGGGTACAGGATCGATTGCATGTGCTATAATATTTGTCATTTCGAAATTTTTCCAAATGCCCAGAGGCATTAAGAAGGGAAAAGGTCTAGAATTGGATATGACTAAAATGATTAAGCAATTGTCGAGGACAATCTGAGGTTTACCAAAGATTGGTTGCTCAGGGACAGTTGGAAGTATAGTGCTAATTTTGGAAGGACCATATTGACATATTCTGAAAAGAGGCATCTCTTATTCAGAAGTGATAGTCAAAATTAGAATATGGAGTAGTCTCCATAGGTGGAAGTTATCTATGTAAGATTAGAAAACTTAATGCAAGAAGCATGTCCAAAGCAATGTACTTTGAATATGAGACTTAGTTTCCATGGAGTTGATCTCCATTGGAATACCTTATAATGACTGTTGACAAGTCTTTGTGACTTTGCACATATTCATTACAGGAGGGTCAGTGCATATAAGTTTAAAATCTAAACAGATTTCGATAAATGATAGGAATTTGAAATTCTCACATTTTTCGATAAGGATTTGGGATTGTGAAATTAGAATCATTGAAATTATGTTCAATTGGTTTATTTCACAAAGTAAGGATCATAGACAAACATAGAGTGCATACTTGGTGTATGGCAAAGCTATTGTTTAAGAAAAACATAGTGTACATGCTTGGAGCATGGGACAACTAGTGTTTTTAATTCAAGTATAAAGTTGATAAAACCGAAACAATGAATAATGAGTAATCAGTATGGTGATAAATAAAAGTGTTTATTTATATTCATAGGGTTTGATACCATATTTGATTCATTTATTCTTGTGTTTCACTTTGCATGTTTTGACTTCCAGAATAACTAAGTCGCTCTTCCTGAATGATTAAGTTATTCAAACCATCCACAGTCGGTCATATGTTGGAAGTAGATATGAATCAAGAATGTCATGGGTTGGTTTGTAGAGGTCCAAGTTGGTGGTCAAAGTGGTGCTACAACACTCATGAGTGCTCATAAGTTCTGAGTATTGGATTCAACCCGCGCTCATTTGAATCACTTCATGGATTTTATCACGAGTGATCATGAGACGATAATATCTTATATGCTTCAAACCTAGAGATATGAGTTGTTACTATGAGTTGGTTATACATTGATTGCACGAAAACGCATTTGGTAACTCGATGTTATAAAACGTGCCTTTGTGTATGATTCAACAAGTAGTAGAACAAGCCATATGAGTCAAAGTTTATCCATTCCTTTTACCTTCGGGATAAAAGCGATATATGTGGGCCCCTCGATGATTTAGCGATGACACATGTGAGTGCTTGGCCAAGCCAGGACTGATTTGATTTGTTCAATCAGTCAGTCATCATAAATCGAAAATCGGGAAACAACAAATGGACAGAGAGAATGATTATAATCCATGTCTCAGTCCATATGATATCTAGAATGGAGGAATATATGATCCCTTATCTAATGGACGCGTCATTGATTTGTTCAGAGTTCGACAGCGGCTTTAAGAGCTACGATTGCTAGTCGGGTTATGAAGTCGTACTTGCAATAATAGTTTTAGACTTATCCAAGTGGGAGACTGTTGGATTAGATGTCTAAGCCCATAACTATTATTGGTATGTACTTGACCCGAGAGTAGCATGGTCCATTTGGGTTGCATATCATCAGGACAATTTGTTAGGATGGACTTTTGAGAGAAGGTTATTTATGGTTTATTAATATATTATAAGTTATAATATATTAATATGAAATCATATGTTTTAATTAGTATCGATCAAGAATTAATTTGGAATTAATTTAGTGATCAAAAGAGACTAATTAAATCTATGGGGACTAATTATGATAATTAGTTATATTTATATGTGTTGGGCTTATGATCCATGTTGGACCAAGTTTATGTATGGATACATAAAGAGTTGGGCCACATGAACCATGGATCATAAAACCCATGGGTATGGATTATGGGTTATACCCATGACCCTTGGAATCCTACATATAAATAGGTTACTCCATAGCCAAAATCACCACTTCTTTTCTTAGAGAAATATGGAGGTGTTTTGGTGCATGGAATTCTCTCTCAAGAGCCACCTTTGTCCTAGGTGTGTTGTGATTCCATTTGAGGCATTTCATACTATTGGTGCTAAGCTGTTAAGGCCAAATACATCAAGACTTTAAGCCACATAAAAGGTATGTTTCCCTAACTAGTATATTATATGGTTTATGTCAAATGCATGCTAGTTATAGGTTTAATGCCTTGGAAACCATTTGCATGTATAATAGAGAAAACATAGATCCAAGGTATTTAGGGTTGTATGTGCACCATAGGATGTTGTAGTATACTAAAACCCAACAAGGTCATCATGGGTAGGGCCGGAAGGTCTACCAGATGTGTAGGACCGGAAGGTCCCACCGAGACACAGTGACTGGAAGGTCTCGTAAAGTTATAGCCTCGAGTGGCTAATTATATGTGCGTGGTATTTTGGGGAACACACGAGGATCGCAGAGGATCGCGGGAAGGATCGCGGGAAGGCACCAGCATGATTGTACACACACCCTCGAGTGGCTTACCGTGTTATGTGTTATGTGTTTCAGGTACCTCAGAGGATCGCGGGAAGGCACCAGCATGATTGTACACACACCCTTGTTATGGAGCTATGTTTGTGGATCCTGGATTTGAATAATTGTTTTGAAAACTTGTTGATTGATTTTGAGAATTAATGATGAGACATATGTTTTATGAGTATTAAAAATGAAAATTTTGGGGTGAAAATTTACGGTGTTACAACATTGTCGTCTTGGACATGCCAATAAGAAACGCATTGCCCAACTCCAAAAGGATGGAGTGTTTGAATCATTTGACCTAAGGTCAGATGATACATGCGAATCTTCTTTACTTGGAAAGATGACTAAATCACCTTTCACTGGTTCTTGTGAAATAGGTGAAGGATTGTTGGATATCGTACACATAGATGTGTGTGGTCCCTTCAGATCCACCATAAGGGATGCAAATCGATTTTATGTGACTTTTACCAATGATTATAGCAGATATGGATATATCTACTTAATCAGGAACATGTCAGAAACCATTGATAATTTCAAAGATTTTAAACATGAAGTCAAAAATCAATTGGGCACGAAGATCAAGATGCTCAAATCCGATAGGGGTGGTGAGTATCTTAGTATCGAGTTCCACGACTACCTCAAGGAATGTGGAATTGTTTCACAATTGACACCTACTAGGACACCACAACTTAATGGTGTGGCTAAGAGGTGTAATCGAACCTTGTTGGACATGGTTCGTTCCATGATGACTCGGGCATCACTTCCAATCTCATTTTGGGGGTATGCCATGAGACGTCCGCCCATATCCTTAATTTAGTCCCAACACACCTCATGAGATGTGGACTAGGAAGGTTCCCATGTTGGCACATATCAAGGTTTAGGGTTGTGAAGCTTTCGTTAGACGAGAGACTCATGAAAAACTTGAACCTCGAAGTGAGCGATGTATTTGCATCGACTATCCACAGAATACCTTTGGGTTCTTGTTCTACAGACCTAGTGAAAACATGGTCTTCGTAGCACGAAGGCGAGTCTTTCGCGAGAGAGAGCTCATATGCAAAGGGGACAGTGGGAGTACAATAGATCTTGAAGAAATTCTAGAGTCCAGCGATGAAGGAACCTCGAAAGCTAGCTCTCAATCCGAGGAAGATATTCATGTTGAACCAATTGACGATTCATTACCTCTCAGACGTTCCAACCGAGTTAGAATGGCACCTGAGTTTTATGGATTCCATATTACTACAGATGGTGATACGTTTATCAGTGATAGTACACTGGTAAATTTGGATGAGCCTTCTAACTATAAGGAAGCCATGGCGGGCCCTGGGTCTGCCAAATGGAAGGAGGCAATGGACAGCGAGATCCAGTCCATGTATAAAAATCAGGTTTGGAACTTGGTTGACAATATACCAGGTCTTAAGACTGTAGGGTGCAAATGGATATTCAAGAAGAAGACCGACATGGATGGAACACACGTTCAAGGCACAACTGCTTGCGAAGGGCTTTACTCAAACCCCATGGGTTGACTATGATGAGACCTTCTCACCGGTAGCTAGAATCAAATCTATTAGGGTTATGTTAGCCATAGTTGCGTTTCATGATTATGAAATTTGGCAGATGGATGTTAAAACCGCTTTCCTTAATGGAAAGTTGGTTGAGGATGTTTACATGAATCAGTCAGAGGGTTTTGTGGATACTAAATACCCCCAATAGAGTGTGTAAGCTTGAGAAATCAATCTATGGATTGAAACAAGCTTCTCGCAAATGGAATCTTTGCTTTGATGAGAAGGTCAAAGTGTTTGGCTTCACTAGGAGTGAGGATGAGTCTTGTGTATATGTCAAAGCTAGTGGGAGTATAGTCAGCTTTCTAGTATTGTATGTTGATGACATACTACTCATAGGAAACGAAATTCCAACCTATCAGGAAGTTAAATCCTGGCTTGGAAAGTGTTTTGCTATGAAGGATTTAGGAGAGGTTCCCTATATTCTAGGAATAAAGATGTAACATCCCAAAAATATAGCCCAAAATTTTCATTTTAAATCATTAATAAAAACCATAAATATCATCCATCATATAAAAGACATAAATCATATATCTCGAAAATATCATAACATCTGTCAGTGTATCAAAATCAGAGGTCAAAACATCAGAGTGAATCCTCCCAGGCTAAAAACTGTGGTGTGTGCGATGCAGACATCCCGAGTTCTTCCCCTTACTAGCGGAAGTACTTGAAACCAAAACTGAAAACTGTAAGCACGAAGCTTAGTGAGTCTCCCCAAACTACCACATACCATACACATAATCATATACATTAGACCCCTCCCTGCTACATCGGGTACTGTTCGGCATCGGCTTGTCCGGCATCGGGCCCCGCCCGACATCATACCACATCTGGCATCAGGCCCCACTCGGCATACATAATGAGCATAAACTACTAACACACATCACATAACCATAACTACTTAACTATAGGCATATAAATATTCCTCGGGTCCCGTCCGACATCAGACCGAAATCTGGAAACATGAAAACATTCCTCGGGAACCGCCCCGACATCGGACCATAGTCCGGAAACATATAAACACATGTACATGCAAGAATCACAAACATACTAACATCCTTCGGGTACCGTCCTGGCATCGGATCGAAATCCGAAAAACATATAAACCTACATCGGGCCCCGCCCGACATTGGATCTTAATCCGGAACATACTAACATACATAAATGGGCCGACCTTAGTGCCTTAGAGTCGTTACTACTGGAGGAAAACTCACCTCTCAAGTTGGATGCTGAAATCTCGTGTGAGGAACCTCTAATAGCTGCTCCAACGACTCCCCGACTATCATTATCACAATAATCACTTAGTCAAAAACTGATAATCCTTCTAAGGGTAAAATGACCATTTTACCCGTGGTCAAAGTCATCATTCTGGTCAAAGTCAACATTCTGGTTGACTCAACTCGCCGAGTGGACCTATCAACTCGTCGAGTTCTATAACTCAAAATCCTGGAAGTCGCGATTCAACTCACCGAGTTATCCCCCCGACTCGTTGAGTTCTATCTGGCACAGAATCAGGACAACACGATTCAACTCGTCGAGTCCTTCAATGGACTCGCCAAGTTCCTCTATCTGTTTGAGCCATAAAAATGGATTAAGCTCCTATCCTTCAGATCAAAACCCCATACTTTATCTATATACTGGAAACACACTTTTAAGGCTAAAGTTTCCAACTTTACCGGCTATTAATCCTTCTCAAAGGGTTTAGCTCAAACCCTAGCTCTCTAGATCAGAGGTCTTGGTCCAAAAGCCATAATACTCCAAACTAAATCATACTAACATTGATCTAGGCCTTAAACATCACTTGGACATGTAAAGCTCCTAACTTTCCTTCCATGCATGGCCTTTTGGGGCTTAAAAGGCCAAAGTAACACCTTAACACTTGCATGGGGCTTCCATGGTCATAAAGTTTGCACCTTTATGCCATGAAACCCCTTCTAGACCCCAGATCTGAAAGACAGGTCACTTGGGACATCCATTTCACAAGGACCAAGTTTCTTGCACCAAAAACCCTATAAAGTGACAAAGAAGAGATCTAACAAGCTACTAAGAAAGGTTGAGACTTGATTACCAGAAAATGAAGAGGATGAGATGTTACTTCTTGATCTACTAGCTTCCTTCTGAAACTCCAAGCTTCTCATCTTCTTCACAAGCTTCAAAACACCCAATATTCACTCAAAATGGGTCACAAGCTCTCAAAATAGATTAGGGTTTTGAGGATTAGGGTTTGGGACTTGGAGGCTGGAGATGAGGCTATTAAATGGAGATTAAGATGCTTAAATAGGGTGCAAAACCCCGAAATTAGGGTTTCATTCTGGCAGACCTACTCACCGAGTTCAAGGTCTCAACTCGTCGAGTAGATGGTTTAAAACCCGCACCCAATCTCGTTTCTACTCGACGATTCTGGGGCTCCCATTTTATCGAGTAGCTCATCAAAAAAAATTATGAATAAATCGTACAAGGAACCAGGCGTTACAAAGGATTTTGAGAAATAGGAGTAGGAGACTAATTGGACTTAGTCAAAGCACATATTTGGATAAGGTGCTAAAGCGTTTTAGCATGGAAAATTCAAAGAAATGAGAGTTACCTATCCAGAGTAATACCAAGCTGAGTAAGACTCAGAGTCCGAGTACCGATGCAGAGATAGCAGAAATGAGTCGAGTTTCGTATGCTTCCACGTTGGCTCGATCATGTACACTATGACATGTACTCGCCCTGACGTGGCTTTTTCTTTGAGCAAGGTTAGTCGATATCAGGGAAATTCGGGTAAAGCTCATTGGATAGCAGTTAAGAACATTCTTAAGTATCTGCAAAGGACGAAGGACTGGGTTCTTGTACTTGGTGGCAGTGATGAATTAAGAGTTACTAGGTATAGCGACGCGAGCTTTCAGACAGATAGTGAAAATTTTCGTTCTCATTCAGGATGGGTGTTTACCCTTAATGGAGGATCCGTGAATTAGAAAAGTTCCAAGCAAGAGACTGTAGCTGATTCAACATGTGTGTCAGAGTATATAGTTGCGAGCGAAGCGTCAATGGAGGATGACTTTTGGAGAGAAGTTGAATTTATTATTTGGAATAATAAATTGGTGCATAAAATGATTTATTAATATATTATTAGAATAATATATTAATTAGAAATCATAATATTAATTAGCATTTAATCAAAAATTAATTTAGAATTAATTTTGGGATTAAAGGAACTGATTGAAAATGTAGGGGTTGTTTTGCAAATCATTGATAGTTGTGAAACTGGGCGCTTGGACTCCTTAGATAGGAGTGGATGAAAATTATAGGGAGGCCTTATAAGTTTTCGTCCAAGGCTTCTAATAAGGGAGTCCATGGGCTGCTTAGGCCTTAAGTAGGAAATTAGGGTTTACACCTGGAAAGCCTAGCTTTGGGACGAAGCAACCTGCAGTATATAAAGAGGCTTAGCCTTGGGATTTTTGGCCACTTGATCCTAAACCTAGTAGAGCCGAAATTCTAAGAGCACTCCCTCCTCTCTCCTCCCATCCTCTTGCAAAGAGTGTTTGTAAGCCATTAGAGGTGTCACATTTGAGGCACTTGCTTTCAAGAGTTCAAGATCTGTAAGTATTAAATGTTATTACTAAATAACAATTGAGGTATGTATCTAAACCTTTATTTTTGATTTTTATAAGTGCATATTAGGGTTTCTCTTTGATATTCAAGTTTGCATGTTCAACTAGTGAAAACCTAGATCCAAAGTGTTAGGGTTGCAGGAACACATATGTTTGTAGTTATGCTCAAAACCCATCAGGATGGGATGTGTACGATCAGCCGGAGCATGAAAGTATTCCCCAAGATGCCCACACTATTATTTGCTTATGATGATTATGATAGAATTGCATGCTAGTTGTAGGCTTTGGAGCTTCATGAATTGCATGATAGAATCGCCTGAAATATGATGTCTGGTAGCCTAGGCGATTTTCTTGTATGCTAGATGGAATTGACATCATTAATGTAGTTGCCTATTCCTTGTTTAGTTGTGGGCTTAGGGTAGAATCAAGTTTTCGACTGTCTATGGAATCCAACGTTATGTATGATTAGCATGCACAAGTGACTGCAGGGTTAGTGGAAGTTCCATGAGTGAGTGTAGTTTATTGCAGACCAACATGAGGAAGGATTAGCCACTCTTGAGAATATGTATAGGACGTATGTGCAATCCTAGATGCTGGGTCTTACGATCGGGTGGTCCACGACGACCCCTTGATACGAATACAGGTATGTGTGGAAGGTAGTATGGGCTCATACTACTGAAAGTACAAGACCCATACGTGTAGTAAGGAAGTCACGAACCTCGAGGGTCTAGTCTTTCCATAATGATTGTACTAGTATGATTTATGGCATCTCTGATCCATTTTGGTTCATTTTCAGTATGGTGTACATGAGAGGTTCTGGATTAGGAGCGGGTGGCTCGGCGAGGCCAATATTGACTGATGATGAGATTCATGAGTTGATCTCCACTGAGGTGACTGCGACTGTTCGGGGTGCCATCACGAAGTTTTGTGGGTCTATTAAGACCGTGATAATTGAGACGTTCGATGAGCGATACGATGTCGTGACTGAGGCTTCTACTTATGTAGCTACCGCAGCGGTTGCTGCTGTGGGGGTTCAGGGGAAAGGGTCATCCAGTATTGGGACTTCAGCAACATGAAGCCCCCGGACTTTGACGGGGTGAAGGACTCGATCGTGGCCATAAGGTGGATTTCTTACGTGGAGGGTTGCTTCTTCACTTGTTCCTGTCCGGAGAACAAGAAGGTCAGATACGCCTTGAACCTTCTTCGGCTGGGCGCAGACGACTGGTGAAACCTGGTGACTGGTTCTTATAATCTTGAGCATAGAATTGATGTTACTTGGGGGCGGTTCTTGGACATTTTTCGCACATAGTATATTCCCCTACTGGAGAGGGAGAGGATGGCTCAGGAATATCTGTCGTTGAGACAGACGAAAGAGTTGGTGACAGACATCACCAAGATGTTTACTGAGAGAGCTCTTTTCTTTCCCGAGTATTCTGCTTCAGAGCAGCCTCAGATGTCGTGATACTTAGGCATGCTCAAGACTAGGATTCGGGAGTTTGTGTCTACCAAGAAATACTATACCCTCTCTGAGCTTCAGGACGTCACACAGAGGTGGGAGATTGAGATTTTGATCCTCACGAGGGAGCAGAGACAAGCTCCAGTTTAGCCACAGCCTGCAACAAAGCAGTTCAAGCTCGCTGATTCACGATCTGGAGGACGGACGGGCCACATTTGTGGAAAGTGCAGGAAGGCGCATGAAGGCGTTTGTTGATCAGCTTCTGGGTGCAACAAATGTGGCAAAGAGGGCCATATTGCTAGGGATTGTTGTCAACAGGCCCCATTATCGAGCACCAGGATTTTCTACCATTGTGAGTAGGTTGGCCATGTGAAGGCCAACTGTCCCTTGCTGGCCGCCAGACCAGTGTAGGCACTAGTTCCGACTACCTTAAGTATTGAAGATGGATGATAGGGGAGAGATGAGGCCCCGATGGCCAGGGGTCGTGCTTTTCAACTCACCGCAGAGGAGGCCAGGTCGGCGCCTGATGTCGTTTCTGGCATGTATTCATTTATTTTCTGCTAAATTATTATTATATTTGTTTATGATTGTATTTCTGCTAGGTACCTTCTTAGTGAATTCCTTTCCTGCTATTGTGTTTTTTGACTCGGGTGCGAGTCGGTCCTTTGTGTCTCAATCTTTTAGTAGGAGTTTTGATATAATTCTCGGAGAGTTAGAGTGTCCATTGCGAGTTTCTGTTGCCAACAAACACAGGGTTTCTACTTGGAGCGTTTTTCGGGATTGTACCTTGGAGATATCTGGGGTGTCTTACCCAATCGATTTGATTCCTATCCCTATAAGGGATGTGTGCATGATAGTAGGGATGGACTGGTTGAGTAGATTTGGTTCCATGATTGACTAAGAGAGATAGCGGGTTAGTAGTTCAAACCCCAACTAGGGAGGAACTGACTTATCTGTGGCGAGGGTAACAGATTTAGTTCGGATTTTTGGTCACTTCCCAGTGTTCGACAGTATCTTCAACATGGATGTTCGAGTTATCTCACTTATGTGATTTACACTCAGGTGGAGAAGGGGGTTTCGGTTTCGGATGTGCCTGTAGTCAGACAGTTTCCAGATGTATTCTTGAAGGATTTTCTCGGTGTGCCTCTAATGAGGCAGGTTGAGTTCCCGATTGATTTGATTCCTGGCACGGCCCCAATAGCTAAGGCGATGTATCGATTAGCACCGCCTGAGATGCAGGAGTTATCGCCACAGCTCCAGGTTCTTTTGGGCAAGTAGTTTATCCGACCGATCAGCTCGCCCTGGGGAGCACCGATTTTGTTTGTGAAGAAGAAGGATGGTTCACACCGGATGTGCATTGATTATCGGGAGCTGAACAAGTTGATGGTGAAGAACCATTACCCACTTCCACAGATTGATGAACTCATCGACCAGCTGCAGGGTGCATCTTGTTTCCCCAAGATTGATTTGAGGTCAGGGTATCATCAGATTAGGAGCAGAGAGGATGACGTAGAGAAGACATCGTTCTGAACTCGTTATGGTCAATTCAAGTTTGTGGTGATGCCATTTGGGCTCACCAACGCACCGTTGGCATTTATAGATTTGATGAAGGGGGTACGTAGGGCGATGCTTGATCATTTGGTCATTGTTTTTATTGATGATATCATGGCCTATTCCAAGACCAAGGAGCAACATGAGGAGCACCTTCGAGAGCTACTAGGAGTATTGAGGGAGGAGAGGCTTTATGCAAAGTTCTCGAAGTGTGATTTTTGGTAACAGGAGGTGTAGTTCTTGGGACACCTCGTTAACTATGACGAGATTCTGGTTGACCCGGCCAAGATAGAGGCAGTTATGCAGTGGGAGGTACCGAAGTCTCCCTCGGAGATCATGAGTTTTCTTGGTTTGGAAGGATATTATCGGAGGTTTATTTAGGATTTCTCCAAGGTTGCTATATCTCTCAGTATTTTTAAGAGGAAGGGCATGGATCTTTGTTGGGGGCCTGAGTAGCAGGCTGCGTCCAAGACGCTGAGACATAAATTATGTGAGGCCCCAGTGTTGACCCTTTTGGAGGGCATGGAGGATTTTTGTTGTTTATTGTGATGCTTCTATCACTGTTTTGGGGGCAGTACGCATGCAGTGATGGAGGGTTATTGTGTATGCTTCTAGGAAGCTGAAGCCACATGAGGTTTGGTATCCGGTGCATGATCTGGAGTTAGGTGCGGTGGTGTTTGCCCTCAAGATTTGGCGACACTATCTATATGGGGTCTGATGTACCATCTAAACGGATCACAAGAGTCTGAGATATCTCATGGATCAGCTGAATCTGAATATAAGACATCATAGATGGCTTGATGTGGTCAAGGATTATGACTGTGATATTCTCTATCATCCTGGGAAAGCGAATGTGGTCGCTAACGCATTGAGGCGCAAGACGGTTAGTACTCCTGTTGGGGGTTTATGTATGAGGATTTCTATCGATCCGTTGTTTTTGGAGTTGATCAGGGAGGCTCAGCCTATGGGAATAAAGAGTGACCACTGAAGGAAGGAGAGAATCATAGGTCAGATTAGTAGGTTCGACACCGATAGCCGCAAAGTTTTGACTCAGTGTGGTCGGGTTTAGGTTCCAGATTTTGTTGGGGCCAGGCAGACCGTGATGGAGGAGGCACAACAGTCTAGATTTTCGATACACCCTGGAGCCACAAAGATGTATCGGGATTAGAGACTCAATTACTAGTGGTCGTGCATGAAGAGGGAGATAACGTGGTATGTGGAGAGGTGCATTACCTGTCGGATGATCCAGGCGTAGCACCAGAGGCCGCATGACAAGCTAAAGCCTTTGGAGGTTCCCATGTGGAAATTGGAATAGATCACCACGCATTTTATCATCAAGTTACCCAGGACGGCTAAAGGATTTGATGTGATATGGGTCATTGTGGAACATATGACCAAGAGTGCCCGCTTTATAACGATTAGGAAAAGCTCCCCGGCCAAGAAATTGGCTGATGTATATGTGTGCGATATCGTCCATCGACATGGGGTTCCAATCTCTGTTGGATGTGATCAAGATGTTCGATTCACTTCACGATTTTTGGTAGAGGTTCCACGAAAAACTGTGTAACGCCCGCAGATTCGGGCTAGTCAATTTAGAGACAATGAGCGTCAAAAAATGATTTTTTTGATGGAAGAATATTTAGAAGGAGTAATCTTAACCAAGTTATAGTATATGTCACAAGGGTTCCATACATATAAATAACGCCGTAATTCGAGTTATAACGAAGAAGTTATGACCCATCAAAGTTTTACGGCAAAACCGGCACGACACCGGGAAACGTATAAAGTGAATTTACGATAAAATACTTTCTATCCTTAGTGATCTGAACGAAAGTCGAGTATATGTTAAACCGAGAGTGTGTATAAAAATAACATCAAAATCTGACTTCGTATGAGGAAGTTATGATTTTTCTAAGATTTAGCATAGCAGTGCACAGCCCGAAATTCGAATTTCAGATCGGTCAATTTTTAACCAAAATATTCTAAATGAGAATTGAAGATCTCGTTAATATGAGCTCAACGATAAAAAGACAGTCGAAAACGGAGCTCGTATGCGAATGATATGGATGAAACTTAATCGCTACTCTTCGAGCGCGACGAATTCGATACAGTTTTGTAAATCTAAGATAGAGTGAGAATTAGCCGACGGGATCTAAATGAAAGTTATAGTACTCGTAAATACCAACGCGTGGATATAAAGAACGTCGATAATAGAGCTCATATGCGAAAGATATGGAAGAAACTCAGTCCCTACTCTTCGAGCACGATAAATTCGATACAGTTTGCAAATCGGAGATAAACCCTAGCGACTATGCAGACTTAGTGCCGATTCCTTAGGATACTCCTTAGGAATGAATAAATAAGGAATAGCCGAATCTTAGGGTAGATACTTAAGAGTAAAGAAGATAATGGGGATGGGTAATTGGGTTGATTGTTTGATGTTTAACATAATACTTATATTATTGTGGGTTGAAAACCCTATGTACTCACCAGGTTTCCCAACCTGACCCACTCAAGCTTATTTGTATCACAGGTGTCGATATGAAGCTACTTTACACTGAGAGATTTAAAAGAGATGTAGATCACTATTGTAAATGAATGTAAGTTTTGTTTATTCTTATGTTTCTGTATTGACGATGACATCCCAAATGTTTTAAAATGGATAAAAGTACATTTCTTCGGAAATGCTTTGATAACGTATTTATCATGTTTTTCCGGGAACAAATTCCGCAACTCTTTTCTTTAAAAGGTTACTCTGATTTTCAAAATAAAGCATAAACAAATCGGTCTTTTATCGCCGTGAAAATGGGGATGTCACAAACTGTGTATGAGATTGCACTTTAGCACTGCTTATCATCGAAAAACTGACGACCAGAGCGAGCGGACCATCCAGACGCTCGAGGATATGTTGAGAGCCTGCGTCATAGATTTCAGTGGGATTTAGGACTCCTACCTTCCTGTAAGTCCCCAATCTGCTTGTGTATCATTCAGATCCGTTTGATGGTGCGGAATCCCAATCAAACGTATGATGCCAGATCAATAGAAGAGAAGGAGAGGAAGAATAACTTGAATCTTGAATGTATTGAACGATATGAATGATGCTCCTTACACAAGATTCTCTCACACACACTATTCCTCTCTCTAGTTTCTCTCTCTAGAACATGCTCATCTTCTCTAGCCTTATAGCCTTACACACACCTCACCCTATATATATGAGATATGGGCCGTACACAGGTGTACGGCCGTACACACAAACCGCAAACACATACCGCATTACATAAAAATATGTTTTTCTAGAAAATCAAAGTATAAACCAAATTTAGACCCAACAATCTCCCCCTTGGTTTATTGCTTTCTTTTCTAATTGACCCAACAAGCTCCCCCTAAAAAGTACCTGGCTTTTCTTGTGAATCTTCATTGGGAGCTTGGCTTCAGCATTAATCTTCAAATTCTTCACAGCTTCAAGATGAACATGATGAATCTTCAATAAATGACTTCATCTTCAGCACTTGGGATTTTCTTCAGAATTTGGCATTGAATGCACGTTAGGTGAGGAGGCTTCTTGAAAATATTCTTGAAAGATGGCGCTTTCAGCTTGAGAATCTTCAGAGAGAATAGAGAACGGAATTTCTGGATCACTTCAGCAGGTTCATAGATAGCCGCAAATTGATTGAGGAGGCTTCAATACAATCTGTCACATAATCTTCAAGTGCAGCTTCACCTTGCTTCAGGGGTTGAAGGAATGAATGTTGAAAGAATAGTCTTCATTTCTTGCTCCTTCGAATGAGAATTCTTCGATGATCACGGATGAAGCTTTGGCTCAGAAATCTCGACACAGACTCCATGAGTTGCATCTACATCTGGATTCACTTTTAAGACAAAACAAAACTAAAAGAAAACTTAGCACACAATATTTTTTGAAATTTTTTTTTAATATTTTCTGAAAGAAATAAAACAGAAACAAAAATATTTTTGGATTTTTGATTTTCTTGAACAAGAAATAAAACAGAAATAACACTATTTTTGGATTTTTAATTTTCTGATTTTTGTTTGATTTTTGAATTTTTTTAATTCTCCCCCTAAATTTGTGCATAGAGGAAAACTATGAACAAATTTAACAAAAACAAAAATATTTGGGATCAAAGTTGTCAAGCAATCCAATATCGTTTATCAACACACGCCTGCATGTCTAGATCTGGTCAATCACTGGTATTGTGGTCCACTTAAACACAAAGGATGTTGACAATTTGGACAGATTATAAGTGACAAGTCATTATGATATATATTCCTAAATGGACATTTAGCTGACGACGACCAAGGATATTGTTCTCCACTTAAATTAAGCAGCAAGATCTACAGACAACCTATTAATTGGTTCAATTTTAGATATACTAGAACATGTTTCCCACTTCCAATATACCCCGGTAATCAAGAACTTCCAAAGAACTCCTTACTTTAGGTGAATAGACAGTTATTAAGGAGGAAGTCAGATATAGAAGTGCATATGTTGTATCCCAGGTCGGATGTCTTCCAATCACACAGAAGGAACAACATATGACTAACATAGATAGAGGGATTGAGAGGTAGAATGTTGCATATGCTGAGTCCCAGGTCGGATCTTCCGATCACGCAGAGGGGACAACATATGGCTAACAGATAGAAAGAATTTCATAGATAAGGAGGTGCGTAGAATTAGAGTTGCATATGTTGCAATCCAGGTCGGATATGTTCTAATCACACAAAGGAAGCAACATATGACTGACAGATAGAAAGCAAGAAAATAATTTCCTATAGACCTACTCTATCAGAACCCCTAGTTGCCCTATCAATACCGGAATTAAGGACATGAGTCCATACATCAAGGAAATGTTCAGCCACAGTTCTAGATAATTAACTTTAAGTGTATCTCGTGGGTTCCCGTGTTTATCTCACTGCTCAATCTACCTGAGCGTCGTATGGTCAGTCCAAATGAAACTATCTAAGTCTATAATGTCTAGTCCTTTTATGGTGAAACAATGTCTAGTCCTTTTGAATCCTTTGTGTCTATCAGCACATTGAATATAGAGTCTAGACAATTCGGCTTAGTGCATTACACGCATCATAAATTGCCCTTTAGCACTATACTTCATATCACTTCCCAAAACAACCTACTAAAGAAAGACATATAAGGAAATTAAAGAAAATTTTCTTTGAAATGAATCAATGTAAGATAAACTCAGGAGTATCGAGAAGAAAACTCAAACCGTAAGTCACCGATTGAATTTGCATCCAGAAGGTCTGAGAACAGCACGCATAATCTCAGAACAGATCCGAAAATTCTTCACATCGTTAAGCACTAACCCCATTAGTGATCCCTTCCTTTCTTCCTTTCCCGCAAAGTACACACACTCTCAAGCAATGTTCTGAATGTTGTACAGTTGAGAGATGCCTCCTATCATGTGTCTGGAACAGCCACTATCAACAAACTGAAGTCTGATGATATGCCTCCATAGCTGCTCCATCACAAAGCGGGATCAGTTGGTCTTTGGAACCCAGTCCATTTTGAAACTGGGTTGACCTTTGTCATCCTTGCACGGTAATCTCTCCCATGACATATCCTGTTTATCACAAACAGAAGATGATCAGCAGCTGGTTTACCATAAACCATATAAGGTTCTCTGTCGATCTCTTCTTTTGTTAAAGGACTAACATAATACGAATGATTAAATGGAGGAGGGACACTCTCATATCCTAGACCCTTGGTTTGATTATCTTTAAAACTCAATTGTTTTTCAACTAAGCACTCGACTGTCTTACTTGACGCAGTATAATTTTTGAAACTAACATCTGTTTTTCCACACTTAATTTTCAAAGTGTCAAGTTCTTTGGTTACAGCAGCAAGTTTGCTTTTAATGTGATCATAGTTTACACACTTGTTGCTATAATCTTCTTGCAATTTTCTAAAGTCCTTAGTTTTGGCCTCTAATTTTTCTTTTAATGGTTTTTGTTCTTTCCTAATAGTATACCTCTCATATTTTAGATCCTCATTTTCTCTTTTAATCAACTCGATTTGTTCACGTAAAAACTTAACAGTCTTAATACAAGATTGAGAACAAACATTTTCACTGACCGGGATGTTTGAGGAACTCATTTTTATCAAAAATGCCCTTTGACTATAAACCGAGAAAGTCAACCTTAAAAGTCAAATTTAAAAAGTCAAACTTAAAAGTCAAACCGAAAAACTAAATTTGAAAATTTGAAAGTTAAATGAGAAAGTCAAAGTTTAAAGTCAAAGGTCAAACTTGAAAGTCAAAGTCAAAATTTTAAGGTCAAAGGTCAATTTAGAAATTTAAAAATTAAAAGCTAAAATTTTTGGAAGAAAATAGAATTTAAAAATAAAAGAAATTTGAATTTTGGGCTAAAAGTGTCAAAAATGCGAAATTGGTTGCATTAGCGAGTCTTTATGAATTAAATCCGCAATGATTGTAACATGTGGCAAGTTTGTTCAACTGGTAAGGCGTTGGTTTGTGAATCAGATGACCCGGGTTCGATCCCCAGCACCCCCAAAATCGCTTCTTAATTTTTATTAGATGCGCGTGCGACACTGATGCTGCCGAGCCTAACCCACCAAGCCGTACACGTCCGATCCGCAAACTGCCGAGCCACACACCGAGCCGCACACTCCGAGTCGTACACCTTCAACCAGCCGCACACACCTTCAACAGATGCGAACAAAAAACGATGTTTTTCACCATTTTTGCTCCAAAACTTGATCAAAAACTCGTTTTTATGAAAAACGCGAAGAACAAACCCCCCCCCCATCCCCCTGATTTTCAGAGATCTATCCAAAAATGTAGAAATCCTTCAAAAATAAGATCAAATAAGCTCCAGATCTGGAAAAATTTATTGATACAATCCAAGCTCTGATACCACTTGTAAGTCCCCAATCTGCTTGTGTATCAATCAGATCCGTTTGATGGTGTGGAATCCCAATCAAACGGATGATGCCAGATCAATAGAAGAGAAGGAGAAGAAAAATAACTTGAATCTTGAATGTATTGAAAGATATGAATGATGCTCCTTACACAAGATTCTCTCACACACACTATTCCTCTCTTTAGTTTCTCTCTCTAGAACATGCTCCTCTTCTCTAGCCTTCTAGCCTTACACACACCTCACCATATATATATATATATATATATATATATATATATATATATATATATATATATATATGAGATATGGGCCATACACACAAACCGCAAACACATACAACATTACATAAAAATATATTTTCCTAGAAAAGCAAAGTATAAACCAAATTTAGACCCAACACTTCCCTAACTGAGTTTTCATACAAAAACAACTATCATTCTAGTATTGGTGTGCCACCTTACGAGCTTCTTTATGGCAGGAAGTGTCGTACACCAGTTTGTTGGGGGGGGGGGAGGTCGGTTACACGGTTATGGGGAAAACCGAAGCGGTTCTTCAGACGATAAAGTGTATCCAATAGATCAGGAAAATGTTGCAAATAACTCAGATTCAATAGAAGAGTTATGCTGACAGACGCCAATCCGAGTTGGAGTTCCAGGTCAGTGATATGGTTTTACTGAAGGTATTACCCTAGAAGGGTGTAATACACTTCGAGCAGAGGGGCAAGCTGGCCCCCCGATTTATTGGTCCATTTCGAGTGGTGGCTAGGGTAGGTAAATTGGCCTATCATTTGGACCTGCCTGGTGAGCTTAGTTAGATTCACATTACCTTCCATGTTTCTCAGCTATGAAAGTGTGTAGCTGATGATTCTGCAGTGGTTCCTTTAGACCAGATAAAGGTTGATAAGCGCGTGAACTATATTGAGAGACTAGTGACAATTTTGGATAGAAAGACGAAGTCCTTGCGCACCAAGGTGGTACCATTGGTCAAGTTTTAGTGGCAACATCAGAAGGGTTCCAAATGGACTTGGGAACCCGAGGCAGAGATATTCAATTACAAAAATGGTCCTTACACCCTGCATACCTAGGGCGTACGCTATGTGTAAGTATTTAAAAGGGACGCGAGTGTTTATGAGTACGCGGGTCGTACTCGGCCGATATACAAACACTAAATACAGGGTTTTTAGCCCTAATTTAAGCAACTTAACCTTCATAAACCCCTTCCACCTTCAGCCTCCATCCTCCCAAACGACCCCTTGCAAACCCTAATATTCATTTGAGAGTTTTTGAGCTTTTGGAGTGTTTTGTGTTCATATTTGAAGGAAGAAGATCATTGGAGTGCACTTGGAAAGCTTTAAGCATTGTAGATCTGAGATTTGCACCACTCAAGCAACCTCTAGAAGGTATAAAGTTATGAACTTGATGAATGCTGCACTAGATCTTGTTAGTTCTTAAGTTTTATGCATTTTAGTCCCATAATATTGGTCTAGTTGAGTATGAGCTACTACAGACCTTATGAGTAGCCTTTTTAGATGTTTTGAAGTGCATGGAGTCATAAAAATGTGATCTTGATCCTTTCCTTTCATACATGCATGAGTATTGGGGGTTAGAATCTTGTGATATGTTAGGGTTTTTAGATTTGGACACTTTCTAGTGATGCAAAGTCATAAAGTTGGAAACTTTATGAGCTAAGAGGTTATTTCAGGTTAGATATGAGACTTAGATGTAATGACTTAAATGAATAAGCATTTAATGAGGAGAGTGAGAGTTGATCGAGTACGCAGGGCATACCCAGTAATACGCAGCGCGTACTAAGTTAAAGCCATGTAATCTAGAGAGGAATTCCCTACGCCATGCATAGCGATGGAGTACAAAGGGCGTAGTCAGTCTGATGTGAGATCTTTGACTTTTTGGCTTTTGACTCTAAACCTTTGAACATGGACTTGACCAAGTTTGACTTCAGCGCGTTTTGGGAAATTTAAATAGTAGTTTAGGATTGGGTCCATGTTATTTGTATAGGTGATCTGTAGAGGCAATATTTGGAGCAGTGATCTGTTTAGCTATTTTTCAGACTGTAAGGTGAGTTTTCCTCACTGCAGTTGTGGCTCGCAGGCACCAATGCCAGTCTACTAGGTTAGGTATCCTAGTATATAGGATTTTGCTATGTTGTAGTGATATGTTAGAATTGCATTATTATTTGTTGCTATTATATGATTTATATGTTGCATATGTCGACATAGTGTGGTTTGGGTTGAGGCTTTACATCTATGTGCATTAGCCAACAGACCGGGGCATTCTAATCTGATGATTGATTGGGCTAAGGCAATCCAGTCCGATGACTGTGGGCCAGAGGTAATCCAGTTTGATGCCTGTGGACCCAAGGTTAATCCAGTCCGATGATTGTGGACCCAACATGCATGCTTGTATATGTTCTATTGTGTGTGGTATTTTGGGAGAACTCACTAAGCTTTGGCTTACAGTTTGATTTTATGGTTTCAGGTACTTCAGAGGACAAAGGCAAGGTGAATGCTTGATCGTGTATGATTTTGAGATACTCTGATTCATGATCGTGACTTTTGGAAACTTGATTTGTAAAACTTATGGATTTTGGAATGGTTTTAAAAATGAAAATTTTGTCTTGATTTTTGGGATGTTACATTGTTTGTCAGAAAAAACGATAACAACGGAGAAAATGGGTTCTGTGGGTCTAGATTTTCTGAAATCATGTGTTTTTTCGGAAATCAGCAAAGGTGAAAGGGTGAAGGTGCATATCCAATGTATTTAGTGATTACTGACGACTTTTGAGTGTAGATCAGCGGGTTTCCAACGCATCTCTAGCGTTGTGGCCCAACGGTTCGTTGCATCCGGTGTTTTCTGACGGATGTGGTCTGATGGTCTACTGTTCTTCTCCTTTTACTTTATAGAAGATAGATGGAGAGATAAGAGATAGTATGGGAATTATTTTGAATTTATTTTATTGTTAAGAAAGATAATAATTAACAATATAAAAAAGAAATAAATAATTAACAAATTAAAAAATAAATAAAAAGGGCAATATAATCTTTTTCGGTCTGGCAACGATACAACACGCAACAAAATTTCATTTGAAGGACCCAGGGTCGGCCCAAAAGAAGTTTAAACTTTGCCATTAAACAGGACCCCAAATATTAAGGGTAAATTTTTAGCTAAATTAGTTAAGATATATTTTTATATACATATTTGATACAAAATAAGACAAATTTGGTATCTAGCTTAGGGGCAACGCTGTTATTTTCATGTATAAGGAGTATGAGTTTGATCCTAGTTTTCTACATTAAATATGTGTGTTGCTTTTTACATATAATAAGTACTTGCTTATATATGTATATTAAATGTTTGAAACAGATTATATCAAGTCCAATTATTCTAACGCGATACACTTTCCACTCCAATTTTAATTGAATATCGTTTTTTCTATATTTTAAATGGACAATACTTCTTTTTAATTTTTATTTTTTTGCATAGGGCCTTTATTTAAAATGTCAGGGACGACCCTGGAGGGACTGTTTAAATTAAGAAAAAGAATTAGGGACCAAACACACAGATTACCCTAACCCGTAGGGACCATTCGTGTAATTTTCTCTAGAATTTAGATTTGTTCAAATCGCAATTAACGTGTAGGGTCGGGTAACTTGTTTTTATATGAAAATATACATTCTTTTAGAACACAATAAGTCATATCTAGGTTGTTCAGAGAAACCTTTTTTTAGCTATATACTTTAACTCACTTTTGATGATCTATTACATTATATACAAATGGATGTTTCAAACTCAATCTTATTGTTATAAACATGTATGTGGCACGCCGTGATGCCATCCATCCATTGGGATGAGAAGCTCACGGATCCTCACCGTTCTTACCATCACCCAACCACAAGCATGAAGACTCCCGACCAACATCCAACGGTCATAAAGACACATTCCCATCATCTCACTGACCGGTGGGAACCCAGTCGAAATCCTACTCGACACTTTCCATAATACAGGAGCCATACCATTCTGAAGCACGTACTCTTCCACAATCCACTGCCAACGACGCATCATCAAACAAAACATGATCGCGCACAAACATAACAAGATAGACAATTAAACTCTCGTTCCAAATTGAAAACACAACATTTCACACACTTTGGGAGAGAACACAACGCTTCCCAACCGACTGTGTTCCTTCTTAATCGCGACCTTATCCAAAAGGTGACGTACGAGTGAATAGAACGAAACAACGAACCTCAACCGCTATTAGACACATTATTCTAACAACCTTAACAATATTCCACACCTGATGAAGCTGAATAGATCCTACCAATGCGCAAGATACCAAATAAAACCTTTAATTTCGAAAGGGTTCCAAAAACTAACCAGAAAGGTTGCCAAATTCCTGTTCGAATCAATCCAAATACCAACCCAGCAGATGCTTCATGCCAAACTGAATTTTTTTCGTATCCACATTTATACCTGAAAAAACCGAACATCCTTGCTCCGATATCCGATTTTCCAATAACCAAGGCCAACTGTCATCTTAAACCCACTAGGAACAACCATTCCACAACCATGAAATCGAGAGAACACCTACATAGAGTCCAAGATACAACTTTACTAAACTTGACTAAGGGTTGACACATCAACTGCACCTTCAGCTGATACAACTTATAGCCTTCGAATACCCTCAGTGTACTCTAAGGCTGATCAACAATTTCCCAACTCAACCAAAGATAACAAATGTAACACCCGTGTTCCAGAGTGGTTTAGCTTTATATTTTCAGGGACTAAAGATGGAATTTTAAGGAGAACCCTGTGTCACGACGTGGCACAAGGATGCCCATAGTGTGGCATTCAGTAAATGTATGTGTGTTATATTGAACGCCACGACATGGCCAAGGGTTGCCACAACGTGGCAGTTGTTCTGGCCCATGCCCATGATTCTTTTAGGGTTTCATTCCTATTTATACCTTACTCCTTGAACCTAGGATTCCTTATCAGCCTCCATGACCCTTCAAAGCTCAGAAACTCTAACCTTAGCCTCCTTTGTTGAGTGTTGAGCTATTTGTGGTGATTTGTTGCATTTTGAAGGAAGAAGAAGAAGGTGTTAGCCCAAGGATCAAGCAACAACTCCTCTCCTTATTTGGAACCATTCTCTGGACCATTTGTAAGTTCTCAAGTTTCTATTGTGATTACTCTTTGGTTGTAGATCTAGTTTCTTAAGCATATTTTGGTCCATAAGAAATTTTTGGTTGGTTTGAAGTGATAAAGGTTGCAACTTTATGACTCTCCTGAGGCCCATGAACATTCCTTGCATGAGTTTTTGGTCACTTTTAGCCCATTTTGAACTAAAATGGATTCTACACATGCATTGTACATGTATGTCTATAAAGCACCCACCTTTGTGCTAGATCTGGTATTGGAAACTCTTATGGAGTGGTTGGGTTAAGGACTTTTTCAGATTAAGGGATTAATGGTTAAGTCTTTGTGATATTTTTTCTTATTTGGACCTAGGGTTTGAGATCTTGATCTCTTTGGGTGTCTTAATGGATAAATTTGGAAACTTTATCCATCTAGACCATAGGAAGGATTAGATCTGAACATCGGAGCTCCTGGGATCGAAGGAAATAGCTTAGCCCATTAAGCTGTTATGAACCCAATGCCCACAGCGTGGCCATAGGAAGGACCAGATATGAACTTTGTAGCTCCTGGGATCGAAGGAAATATCTTAGACCATTAAGCTGTTGGGAACCCAATGCCCACGGCGTGGCCATAGGTCGCCATGACATGGCGACTGGGAAATTCCCGACGATATCGTTGTATGAGAGCCACGATGTGACCATGGATGACCACGATGTGGCAGTTGACTAAAGTCAATGTTGACCATTGAATTTGACCGTTGACTTTTGTCATGGGTTGAGTTTTGATTAAATTTCTATTTTTAAAATGTAAACTTAGGGTTGCCTTGCGCGGATTGTTAGGAGTTGTTTCGCACGCTTCTTTCGACGGTAAGAGCTGTTAGCTATGATCGGTGCGGCATTGAGCGACGTTTTAGTCGGTGCTGTGATTCAGGTGAGTCTCCTTACTATACTCATGGGTCGAAGGCACCAATGCTGACCCACTGGATTATGTTATGTAGGAAGACCAGGTGGTGGCCCCTGGCAATTATATGAAAGACCTGGATATGGCTCCCGGAAAATTGTAGGCAAGACCAGGTTTGGACCCTGGAAGTTGTATGTAGGATGCTAGTTGTCTTTGTGATGCTTGCATGGAAGACCAGGAGGTGGCTCTTGGCACTTGTTTATAAGACCTGGGTTTTCTGGCCCCAGACTTAGAAAGGAAAGACCATGATACGGCTCGTTGCATGATAGTAATTTTAAGACTATGGTTGGCATATAGTATTCTCTATTTTATGTATGGTATGTGGTATTTTTGGAAACTCACTAAGCTTTATGCTTTTGGTTTTATGTTCTTGGTTTCAAGTATTTCCATTTCAAAAGGGAAGGGCCCGCACATTGGCTATTGTGATCTTTACTCTGATGTTTTAATGATAAATTCACTTTGATTGGTTTTGGAACAAATCCTTTGTGTGGTTTATTGTTTTCAAAATAAAATTTTTACAATGGATGTTTGGGACGTTACAACAAACCCATATCGGGGGCTAACCATGCTTCCTATAATCTATGCACAAAAGAGTGTTGCAACACTCCTCCATCCATATCCTTGGATCTACCCAAAGGAAATATTGACCACCTCAAGTTCATTACCCATCAGATTCATGTTGTGAGGACAACATATGTGTCCTTGAAGACATACCCTATCGGTAACATGCTCTGCACCCACAATATAGCCAAACCTTAAATACTCTACAACCACGGAAGATTTTGACGAATTCTTGAGAACACAACAAGAAATTTTCTAACCACAAGCACTTCAATGATAGTCCACTTCATTTCCTCATGCCACAATAAACTCGAACCAAAACTAGCACATCTTAACCGCATATTCCTCTGAATCATTGAATTGAAATCATAAAAAAAAATTGTTGGATTAAGGTGTCTAAGCTAGTAGCTAAAATTGGTGTATTCTTGTGATTAGAGGCAAAGTCCTTTTTGGGTTGCCCTCATAGCTACAACTTGATTAGAATGACATTTATGAAGAGAAATAATTTATTAGATTGTTATATGATTAATAAACTAATTGGAAATTATAAGGAAATGATTTATTAATATATTATATGATTAATATATTAATTGGAAATAGATAGTTTAAAATTATTAATTTACTATGTGATTAATAAATTAATATGAGATCAATTGTTAAATAAATGATTTGTTAATTTATATGATTAATAAATTAATGTGAAATCAGTTAGAATTGATTAGTTATTAATCATAATTAATCTGGAATTAATTCAAGATTAACTGAAATTAATTAAAGGTGCAAAGGTGAATTGTAATTGTTCAATAGTTGAACAAAAGAAGGAAATTCTAGAACAATCTAAAGGAGGACGGTTTTAGGAGCCTCCTTGGTCCAGCAGCATTTTGGATGCATATAAGGAAAGAATTTGGATTGGGACTGAATCCATTCAAATCTTGCATTGTCCGTAAGTTATCTAAATTATAAATAGGACCCTTGGGGAAATTAATTTCGTTCATGCACTTTCCATAAGTCTTAGGAATGAAATTTCCCTCTCCTCCTCTCTCTTCAATTGTCTTCTAGTTATAAGGTTTGGCTGTAAGCCATTAGAGGCATCATACTTTTGGTGCTAGCTTTCCAAGCTCTTCAAAGGAAGGATTGAAGTGATTTATTTACTACAACAAATCAAAGGTATGAAACCCTAATTCTTGTTTTGTACTTTAAATTATATTAGCGTTAATCTAGTTTTTGTTGTTCATAGTATGTTGTATTCAAAGTGTATGACATAGATCCTTTAGGTTGCATTTTCCCTTAAATGTTAAGTGAAATTCCGCAAGCACGTAATTTTTTTTGTAACCTATAAAACTCATCAATGGTATCAGAGGCTAGGTGTGTCTAACATTGATTGTACATTAGAGAACTAAACAAAATCAATTTTTTGAAAAATATGTTCTCATGTCGTGACACATTGCGTGTCAATACGTGAACATAGTCTAAAATCGAATTTCAGGATTTTGCTGCCTAAGCTGATTTGTGTGGTTAATTTTGGTAATCATCTGTTCTTAAATCTGTCAAAATCTGATTTTTGATAACCTTAGATGATTAAAATAAAAACCCTAAATATTAGAAGATAATTTTGGAAAGATCATATTTAATTATAAGATTAATTAAATAAGTTATCCTTATGGATTTAATAATAAATTTAATTATAATATTAATTAAAAGATAATTATAAATCCATGATAGGTTTAAATTGATTAATTAATTATATGATTAATTTATATAAATAATATTTAAACCCTGTGTTTTAAAAATGTTTTAAAATACACCCTTATATATGTAATATAAGATTAATTACTATATGTATAGGAAAAGACAGTCAAATCAATAGTAGGCCTCATTCACGAAACCATGCTACAAAGAGGGTAAAAGGAAAAGGCCTATAAAATGACCGTTCAATTGGTGTCTTTTTCACCCACCGCTCTCTTGTATAGTGGATGTTTGTTAGTCAAACGGGTTCGATAGGACATAATCAGATTAAAAGTATAATCTGTAAAGTAATAGAATCTTCTTTAAAAATCTCACTCTAGTTACTTTAGAAAATATGTGAAATTGTATGTTAGTCCATGAAAACGCACATCTTTTCTTTATGAGTCGTTAGTGGAGCATGTATGATTAACTGACACGTCAATGGGAGAATATAAATCGATTGAGTGTGTTTAAGCGGTCTTTCTTGATTATTCACATATTAATTTTGATCATCGGCATCCCAGTCACAATTGGTAAAAGAATAATCGAGATTAAACATGCCATTAATAAGATTCAATGAATCTTAGAAGATCAAGGAGTTTCATGTGATCAAAATTGGTGAAATGTTCTACCTACCTAAAATAGATTTGAAATTGATTGTGGCATCACTCTTCAAAGTTTGAATCGAAAATATGGATCCTAGCCTTAATTTAAATTTTGGGTTAATAATTAAGGATTAAAATCAATTAACTTGAATTCTCTTTCCCCCCCAGTCATAATTGGTAAAAGCATAATCGAGATTAAACATGTGATTGATAAGATTCAATGAATCTAAGAAGATCAAGGAGTTTCATCTAATTGAAATTGGTGAAATGTTCTACCTACCTAAAGTAGATTCGAATTTGATTATGGAATCCTTCTTCAATGGTCGAATCGAAAATATGGATCCTAGCCTTAATTTAAATTTTGGGTTAATAGTTAAGGATTAAAATCAATTAACTTGAATTATCTCTTCTCTAATTTTAGATGTCAAATAAAGACAATAATGGTCTTCCTCATTCTTATGGAAATGTTTTTCCTCAACCTTTTAGAGATGGTCTTCTACTTTCAAGTCAAGGTTAAAATGTCTTCCCTTCCTTAGGAAATGGTGGAATTGGACATCGTTTTTATTCAACTCTTCCACCTCCTCCTCCTCCTATGACTCTCCCAATGTCACGTTTTCCTCAAGTTGAAAGATATGAAACTACTCAAGCCTTATTGGCATGTAAGCATGAAGATGGAAATTATGTGTGTGCGCATGTTCTGAAAATGAAGTCGTACATTGACAATTTGGAAAGGATGGGTGTCGTATTCCCAAGGGAGCAAGCCACTGATTTGGTTCTTCTTTCCCTTCCTAAGTTATATGTTCAGTTCGCTGAGAATTTGTTGGATAAGGTGTCTAAGTCCATAACTATTTCTGGTATGTACTTGACCCGACCCGGCATGGTCCATTTGGGTTGCATGGCACCATGCAATTGGATAAACTAAAATGAGAGAAATAACACTTATGGTTTATTAATATATTATAAGTTCTAATATATTAATAATATTATTTAATTAGTTTGATCAAGAATTAATTTAGAATTAATTAAGTGATCAAAAGATAACTAATTAAATATATGGGTAGATTATGTAAATCTTCCATATCTTATATAGTGGGCTAAGAGGCTCCATGGATTATCAAGTTGGGTTCCACCTATAGGATGCTCCATGGATGCTCCATGGGAGTTACAAACCCATGGGTCATGGAAATGAAGAGTCATGACACATTAGGGTTTACATGGTGTAACCCTAGATGTGTCAACACTATATAAGAAACCCATTCTCCACCAAAATCGGCGACAAATAAGAAACAAGAGGGCTAGGCCGATTTTAGAAGTGTGTATTCTCTCTAAAGTCATTCCAAAAGCATTTGGTGTTGTGTGAAGCATTTGAGGCATCACACTTGGGGTGCTAGGCTCACAAGGTTTCAAGGATCATAAGCAACAACAAGGTAAGTTATTCTATCTTTCATGCAAGTTAAAATTTGTTCCCCATGTATGCTAGATAGGAATATAACCTTGGAATTCAACTTTGCATGATAATTAGACAAACATAGATCCAAGGTTATTAGGGTTGCATGTACACTTAGGAAGTGTTAGAATGCTCAAAACCCATCAGTGGTATCAGAGCCTAGGTTTGTTTGTTGTTTTTTTTGTGTGCAAACAGCTTGAAAAAAAAATCGTTTTTTCTGTTTTCTGCTCGTATGAAAGTTTGCACATTTGTTGCTGGAAATGGACTAAAAACATTACCCTAAACTGTTTTGATGTTTTAAAGCCTGTTTTAGATGGTGTAATGTTTATGCTAATCCATTTACAATGGCAATTATTAAAATTACAAGTTTTTTTTAAGTGTAATTTTTGATTCTTGAAAGTGTTCATATTCATGTTCTTGAACTTATGAAGATTAGATGATCATAGGAATTGTTTGTAACCTTCATGGTAGTTTAATTCATGATCATAATGTGTTTTAATGGAGTCCATAACTTGTCCTCAAGTTATGGAAAACCAAAAGTCTCACTTTTATTAAATCCATTAAAAGAACACAAGAGTTATAAAAATGAAGAGTCTTCATTTTTATTACTCAATTAATTCATAAGTTATAAGAAATGAAAAGTTTTGGAAGTTTACAAAACTTGCCCTCAAGTTTTGGAACATTTAAAGTCTTGATTAAAACTTTAGTTCCAACCCTTAGAATTTTAAAAGTTAAAATTCAACCCTTATACTTTATAATATTATAAGTTACTAATATATATATATATATATATATATATATATATATATATATATATATATGTATGTATAATGTGAAGTCGTCTTACCGCTAGTACGCCTCATTCACGAAGCCGGTCTATAAGGGGGGTATAAGGTTGTTGCCTATAAAATGGCAACTTAATGGGTGTCCACTCTCACCCACCGCTTCCTTGATCGGTGGAGGGTCGTTAGCCGAACGGGTAAGACAAGGACTTATAAATTCTCATTAAAAGTATGATGAATATTATAAAGTAACTAAATGCTTTTATTAAATTCCCAATCTTAGTTACTTTAGGAAAATGTGAATAAGGTGCTAATCCATGAAATTACACTTTACACTTTGTTTAAGTCGTTGGTGGAGCGTGTGTGGCTAACCGGCACACTAACTTGGACTTAACAAGGTAGGTAAAGGGTGACTTAAGGTTTACCATAGCATCGGTGGAGTGTGTGTGGTTTACCGGCACATCGATTGAGTGATAAACCTTGAGGGTACCAAGTGATTTGCATGGTTACTTCACACCTCGTTTTGTGATCCTCGGTATCCCAATCACAAAACTTGGAGGGCACACTCGAGATTGAAACATGCCTTTGAAAAGTTCATTAAATCTCAAAAGAATCTAGGAATTTCTAAGAACCAATTAAAAACCTAATATTTATATTTCGTTTTTCATGGTGGAAATTGGTGAATCGTCATTCACCTACCTTTCAAATATGTTATAGCTTGGATTACGGCATACCTCCTCTAAGTTATAATATATTGTGATTGGATCCTAGCCTTAATATTTCATTTGGGTGTTTTATTAAGGACTCTCTTAATATCTAAACTAATCTTGTTCTCTTCTTTCAGATGTCTTCAAACAATGCTGCTTCTGGCTCTAATCCTAATGGCTCCTTTACCCGTATGAACTTGTGTGGGAAAGTCACTTTTAATGGATCCAACTTCAATGAATGGATCAGAAACATCAGGATGATTACCCGCTACGAGGACAAAGAATATGTCCTTGACAAGGAGCTTACGGAGATTGATGAGACCACTGCAACTCCCCAGGAGATCGCTGACTTCCGGGCACATGAAAGGGATGCTACAAAAGTGGCATGCATCATGTTGGCCACCATGATAGCGGAACTCCAAAAGTCCTATGAGGACTTTTACCCTTTTGAAATGCACCAAGATCTGATGGAAAGATACCATCAAAGTGCACGACAGGAGAGGTATGAAATCATATGCTCTATCATAACAACCATGATGAAGGACGGGGAATCCTTCACGAGCCACATGCAGAAAATACAAAGGTATGTGGATCGGTTGCTGAAGCTTAATGTGAACTTCCCTGAGGAGCTTGCAATAGATATCATTTTACACTCCTTACCATCGTGCTATGATCAATTCCGCATGACATATCACATGAATAAGGAAGAGGTCACACTCAGCAAACTTCAGGGACTCCTCAAGACCGCAGAAACAGGTCTTAAGGGTAAGTCGGTTGTTAACACTCCTACTCCAAACTCCGCCCCGGTTTTGGCAATCGGGAAAGGTAGAGGGAAGAATAGGAAGAGCTCTTCGAAGGGTACCAAGGCTAGGACCCTTGATGGCTCTTCTTCAAGTGGAACCAAGAAAAGTTTTGTCACTCCTTCTTCTGACCCTAAAGAGGCTGAATGCTTCTATTTCCATGAAAAGTCACATTGGAAGCGGAACTACCCAAAGTAACAGTAAGATCTGAAGGATGGGAAAGTTAAAACCAACCATGCAGGTATTTACACTATCTTATCTAATAACTCACCCCATTCTAACTCTTGGATCCTTGATACCGGTTGCAGTATTCATATCTGTTCTGATTTGCAGGGACTAAGAAGAAGTGAGAATGTGGAGCATGGAAGAATAAACTTAATCATGGGGAATAGGAAAGCTTTACCTGTCACCAAGATTGGAGTTTATACTTTATCGCTAAGTAGTGGGTTTAGTTTAGATTTGAATAAATGTTGTTATTCGCCAGAAATGGCAAGAAATATTATTTCCTTTCATGCATTGTATAAACAAGGTTTCACCTTTTCATTTGATAATGAAGTTGGTTCGATTAATGCTTTCTTTAATAATGTTCTTTATTTTAAAGCATTACCTTGTGATGGTGTGTATGAAACTGTATATGTGGTTGATAACTTAGGAAATAATGTATTGTGTATTGATTCTGTTAATGATAATAACTTGGATAAAGCATCATTATGGCATTGTCGTCTTGGACATATAAGCAAGAAACGCATAGGCCAACTCCAAAAGGATGGAGTCTTGGAGTCATTTGACCTAAAGTCAGATGATAGTTGCGAATCATGCTTACTTGGAAAAATGACAAAGTCACCCTTCACAGGTTCTTGTGAGAGGGGTGAAGGTTTGTTGGATCTTATACACATGGATGTGTGTGGGCCCTTCAAACATGCCACAAGGGATGCTAATCGTTATTATTTGACTTTTACTGATGATTACAGTAGATATGGATATGTCTACTTAATCAAGCATAAGTCACAGACTTTTGAGAGGTTTAAAGAGTTTAAACAGGAAGTCGGGAATCAATTGGGCAGGAACATTAAGATGCTTCGATCCGATCGAGGTGGTGAGTATCTTAGTTCAGAGTTCCTCGACTATCTTAGGGAATGTGGTATTGTCTCACAATTGACACCTCCCACGACACCGCAGTTGAATGGTGTAGCTGAGAGGCGTAATCGAACCTTGTTGGATATGGTTCGTTCCATGATGAGTCGAGCTTCGCTACCAATCTCATTTTGGGGGTATGCCTTAGAGACTGCCGCCCATATCCTTAATCTAGTTCCCACAAAGAAAGTTGCCAAAACTCCTCATGAGATGTGGACTGGTAAAGTACCCAAACTAGACCACAATAAGATTTGGGGTTGCGAGGCTTTCGTGAGACGCGAGACTCATGATAAGCTCGAACCTCGAAGTGAGAGGTGTATTTTCATCGGCTACCCACAGAAATCCTTTGGTTACTTCTTCTACAGACCTAGTGAGAATGTGGTCTTTGTAGCTAGGAGGGCTTTCTTTCGAGAGAGAGAGAGTTCATAAGCCAAGGAGACAGTGGGAGGCAAGTTGACCTTGAAGAAATTCAAGAGTCAAGTGGTGAAGGAACTTCAAACCCTAGCACTCAACTTAAGGAGGAAACTTCTGTTGAGCCAATTGACAAGTCTGTACCTCTGAGGCGTTCCACAAGGGTTAGGAATGCACCTGAGCATTACTATGGATTCCATATTACTGCGGAAGGTGATACACTTATCAGTGATGAGATGCTGATAGGTCTGGATGAACCTAACAGTTACGCGGAAGCCATGGCAGGCCCTGAGTCAGCCAAGTGGAAAGAGGCAATGGACAGCGAGATACAGTCCATGTATGACAATCAAGTTTGGAACTTGGTTGAGAATGTACCAGGTCGTAAGACTGTAGGGTGAAAATGGATCTTCAAGAAGAAGACCGACATGGATGGTAATGTACACACTTATAAGGCACGACTGGTTGCAAAGGGTTTCTCACAAACTCCGGGAGTTGATTATGATGAGACCTTTTCTCCAGTGGCCAAGATTAAGTCTATTAGGGTTCTGTTAGCCATAGCTGCATTTCATGACTATGAAATATGGCAAATGGATGTCAAAACCGCTTTCCTTAATGGAAAGTTGGCTGAGGATGTTTACATGAGTCAGCCAGAGGGTTTTGTCAATACAGAGTACCCTAATAAAGTGTGTAAGCTTGAGAAATCCATTTATGGGTTAAAGCAAGCACCTCGCTAATGGAATCTTTGCTTTGATGAGAAAGTCAAAGAATTTGGCTTTTCTAGGAGTGAAGATGAATCTTGTGTATATGTCAAGGCTAGTGGGAGTATAGTTAGCTTTTTGGTATTGTATGTGGATGACATACTACTCATAGGAAATGACATCCCAACTCTGCAGGAAGTTAAGTCCTGGCTTGGGAAGTGTTTCTCTATGAAGGACCTAGGAGAAGCTGCCTATATTCTAGGGATAAGGATCTTGAGAGACCAAAGTAAAAGACTAATTGGACTTAGTCAGAGTACTTACTTGGATAAGGTGTTGAAGAGATTCGGCATGCAGGACTCCAAGAAAGGAGAGTTACCCATCCAGAGTAATGCCATATTGAGTAAGACACAAAGCCCTAGTACAGAGGCTGAGATAGCAGAAATGAGTCGAATACCTTATGCTTCGGCTGTAGGATCGATCATGTATGCTATGACGTGTACTCGACCTGATGTAGCCTTTGCTTTGAGCATGGTTAGCAGGTATCAGGGGAACCCTGGCAAGGCACACTGGACTGCGGTAAAGAATATCCTCAAGTACCTACGGAGGACTAAGGACTGGGTCCTTACCCTCGGTGGGAGTGAAGACTTGAGAGTTGTAGGGTATAGTGATGCTAGCTTTCAGACTGATAGGGATAATTTCCTCTCTTAGTCAGGCTGGGTCTTTACCTTAAATGGAGGAGCAATTTCTTGGAAGAGTTCCAAGCAAGAGACAGTGGCTGATTCAACTTGCGAATCAGAGTATATAGCAGCTAGCGAGGCAGCAAAGGAGGCGATATGGCTGAAGAACTTCATTGGAGACCTTGGAGTTGTACCAGCTATTAAAGAGCCAATGGAAATTTTCTGTGATAGTGAAAGTGCAGTTGCCTTAGCCAAGGAACCAAGTGATCACGGGAGATCCAGACACATCGACAGAAAATACCATTTCATCAGACATCAAATAGAAGAAGGACTCCTCGTGGCAAAGAGGGTATCATCGGATGAGAATCTAGCAGATCCCCTCACGAAAGGACTGACTCGGGTTAAGCATCTCCAGCATGCTTGGAGCATAGGGCTGTAGGATGATATTAGATTTAGTAGTTAGATAACCTTGAAATTTGTAAAGTGTAATTGACATTAGATGATGAATAAAAGGTGTTTTATTTATGAGTAAAGTGGTGCTATCTCTTGTCGATCGTTTACTATATTTCTTTTGCATGTTTTGACTTCCAGAATAATTATGTTTGGTATATCATATTATTCGAACCTCCACAGTCGGTCATATGTCGGAAGTAGGTATGAATCAAGACTGTCATGATTGGTTGCAGAGGTGTAAGTTGTTGGACATGGCTACAACACTCATGAGTGCTCATAAGTTCTGAGCATTGGACTCAACCCACGCTCACTGGAATCACTTCATGGAATTTATCTCGAGTGATTGTGAGACGGTAATATCATATAAGTCTTCAAACCTAGATATATGATTTGGTACTTATGAGTTAGTTATGCATTGATTGTACGAAAACGCATTGGTAACTCGATGTTATAAAACGTGCTCTTGTGTATAATTCAATGAGTAGTAGAACAAACATATGAGTCGAAGTTTATATGTTCCTTCTTGGATTAGAAGCTGATATCTGGGCCCCTCGATGATTTTGTTTTGACCTATGTATCGGGCCCGGTCAGAACTAAGTTGATGTGTTCAATTGAGTTCTATGTCAAACAAATCGAAAATCGGGAAACAAACTGCTGGACACAAAAGTAAGACACTGTTCCATGTATTTGTCCGGCTGATATCTAGAACAGAGGATTATATGATCACTTATCTTAAATAGCGTATCATCATCTTCTCAATTCCGAGAGACCTTGAAAGAGCTACGATTGCCGATCGGTTCCTGAAGTATTGCAGTTATAGTTATTAGACTTATCCAAGTGGGAGACTGTTGGATAAGGTGTCTAAGTCCATAACTATTTCTGGTATGTACTTGACCCGACCCGGCATGGTCCATTTGTGTTGCATGGCACCATGCAATTGGATAAACTAAAATGAGAGAAATAACACTTATGGTTTATTAATATATTATAAGTTCTAATATATTAATAATATTATTTAATTAGTTTGATCAAGAATTAATTTAGAATTAATTAAGTGATCAAAAGATAACTAATTAAATATATGGGTAGATTATATAAATCTTCCATATCTTATATAGTGGGCTAAGAGGCTCCATGGATTATCAAGTTGGGTTCCACCCATAGGATGCTCCATGGATGCTCCATGGGAGTTACAAACCCATGGGTCATGGAAATGAAGAGTCATGACTCATTGGGGTTTACATGGTGTAACCCTAGATGTGTCAACACTATATAAGAAACCCATTCTCCACCAAAATCGGCGACAAATAAGAAATAAGAGGGCTAGGTCGATTTTAGAAGTGTGTATTCTCTCTAAAGTCATTCCAAAAGCATTTGGTATTGTGTGAAGCATTTGAGGCATCACACTTGGGGTGCTAGGCTCACAAGGTTTCAAGGATCATAAGCAACAACAAGGTAAGTTATTATATCTTTCATGCAAGTTAAAATTTGTTCCCCATGTATGCTAGATAGGAATAAAAACTTGGAATTCAACTTTGCATGATAATTAGACAAACATAGATCCAAGGTTATTAGGGTTGCATGTACACTTAGGAAGTGTTAGAATGCTCAAAACCCATCAGAATTTTCATATGAGTAATCTTGATGTGACCCTAAATGATCTGACCCAAATGTTGATGGTTGTTGAAGCATAAATTCTTAAGAACACAACTAAATCATAAATGCTTATAAGGTCTGATCCCAAGGTTTCCATGGACATTGATAATGGTGATATTGATGATCAAGAAAATATTTCTCTACCGAATCAAAAGGGATTGGCCAAGGTCAACCTGTTTGATCGTATGGTAAAGAGAAAGGATCGATCTAAGATCATTCCAAATGTTGAACCCTATAAGTCAATTTGTTTTTACTTCCAGTTGAAGGGACATTGGAAGTGAAGATGCCTACATTACCTGGAAGATCTTAGAGATGGTAGAGTCAAGTCGTGTGACTCTACTTCAGGTACATCCATTATCTAATTCCATAAGGTCCTATTCTTAGACTCTTAATACATGATGTGATGATCACATTTTGTTGATATTGCGGGATCTAAAAGAAAGAAGGAAACTTAAGTGAAGTGAGCTAAATCTGATTGTGGGAAATTGACTTTAGTCACATGGTTCGATGGTCAGAATTTAGAGCTACAATTAGGAAGTTAGGATAATTTAATAGATTGTTATTATTCATAGGATATGTTTAGAAACATAGTTTTTCATTCCATGCATTGTAAGTACAAGTTCTGATTTTTCATTTATTTCAAAAAAAGAGAAGTTTTGGTTTACTTAGTTGCCTTATCTTAGTTCCTTGCAATGAGATTAATGAGAGTGTTAGTTATGTATCAAATAATACCAATATTAATTATGGATTTGATTCTTATTATATTGCTTGCGGTATTATCATAATTGACCAAGTGAAAGGAAACCTCATCACCAAGTTTCAATTCTACAGAAACTTGGAGTCATACAATTCGAATTGCATGATGCACGACCATCCTGTTCATTAGAAAATTATGACTAATTCATTGTTCACTGTTTATGTGAAGTAAGTGAAAGACTAATGGATCTAGTACATGTTGATATGGACTTTCTAGATGCACCACAAGGGACGATAATTCTATTCATCATGATTTGTTGATGCTTCAGTAAAGATGATTATGTTTATTAGATTAATCATAATTTTGTTATTTTTGAAAAGTTCATGAGTAGCAGAACAAATGGAAGAATCTATTAGGATGAAAGATAAAAGATTCTCCGATCTGAAAAGAAAGGGGAGTACTTTAGTATCATGTTTTATGATCATTCTAGTAATTGTAGAACTGTATAGTCCTCAAAGAACATCTTAGTGTAATTATATGACTAGGAAGAGGAATCGAAAATTGTTGGAAATGGTTCGATAATAGATGAGTCATACTTTTTTCCATTCATGTTTTGGATCCATGCTCTAGTAACTATAAATCATATATAGAAACTCATTTCAAACTAAGAAGGTTGATAACACCTCGTAACATGTGGAGTAATAATGTTTTCTTACTCTAGCACATTTAGAATTGGAGTTTTTATGTTTTCGTAGATTGAGAAACAAAAGAGAACATGAGATCAGTTCTTTGAAGTGTTTTCTTGTCAGGAGTCCACATAAACTTTTGAATATTTGTTTTAGCTTGTCAAGGAATGTTCCTTGAGTGAGAAACTTATATGTCAAGACGTCAGCGGGAGTCGTATTGATCTTGAGAGTTGCAAGAGTCAACCGACAATGAACCTTTTAGTTATCACTAGCACACGAGCGGAGGTTGATAACCTGTTGTCTTTCAGTTGACACATTCTTATTTCTGTACACTTCCAACTGAGTTGGAAATACTTATGAGTTCTATGTTTTCCATTTAACGGCAAAAGTGAAGCGCATTAGTCAGTGAGTGTACCCTGATCAATATGGGTGAGATGCTAACAGCATGGAAGCACTGGTAGGCCCTTGAGCTGCAAGAAGGCAATAGATTAAGAATAGCAAATTTCATTCCATGAATGAGAACTAAATTTGAATTTGGTTTTTCCTAAACCTTGTCTTGTGACTGTAGTTTGGAAATGGTAGATTCACATGGATAGGAACGTATGCACCTTGAAAATATAAGTGGCAAAGGTTTCACTCTAACTCATGAAAATGATTATGTGGAAATACTTTCACATATAGATTTTAAATATCTGATAAAGATCAATATGGATATTGGTTGTGTTAAATGCATTCTCAAATTCACAATATGACTACGACATCCCTCTTCAAATTTCGCATTGTGATGAATAACAAGGATTTGTTTGAACTTTCGAGAGATATATGCATCAAGTCTTAAAGTTTTAAACACACATACATATACATCATCCAACTAAGGTGTATAAGCTTAAGAAGTCTAGTTGGAGACTTATCAAAGCATCGTGTAACAAATATTTTCACTTCCTTAAGAAAGTCAAAGGGTATTGATTTGTAGAAGTCAAGTTGATTTCTAAATACATGTCAAAGCTAGTGGGAGCATAATTGTTATGCTGGCATTACATGTTGACAATAATATCAATAGGGAACAATGTCTATAAATTTCAAGTTGTAAAAGTTGGGAACTGTATCACTATATTGGACATAAGGGAGAGGGCACTCATACTTCATTTCGAATCTAAACGTTTAGATTGAATAGTTTAATAAAACTTCGTCAAAAACATGTATGCATATCATGTTAAAATGTTACAAAATTGGAGATTCTATATATGGAAATATTATAGCAAAAAATGAACAAATATCAGACCATTGTAATAAAGAGTCGAGTCCCATATGCTTCGGGTATAGGATCGATCACATATGCTATAATATTAGATTATTCGAATTTTGCAAATGCCTTGAGCATGGTGTGAAAAGGATTAGAATTTTTAGTGACTAAGTTGCTAAACAACTGTCAAGATCATTTTGAGGTTTTATTGAAGACTGGTTGCTTATAGACAGTTGGAAGTATGACACTATTTGGAAAGGACCATAGTGACACATTTTGGATTGCGATGATTCTTGGGTAGAGTTGATGGTCGTATGATAATATGGGAATATGGAAATGTTTCCACAATGGGAGTTGCTTGTAGAATCTACATGTGAGTTGGTAACTTTAATGCAAGGGAAGTGTTAAAGGAGTGTACCTTGAATTTGAGACTTCATAACCATGGAATTGTTCTGAGTAACAAATTTGGTGGAACATTCTGTAATTTCAAAGGCTCAGTCTCTGTGACTCTAGAACCTCGACATCACAAAAAGACTATAAATGTAAAGATGAAATTCCACTACATCTTAGATGACGATAAGAATTTGGAATTGTGAAATGATCATCATTTGAATAATGTCCAGTCGATCTGTTAAAAAAGGAAGGACCATCGAGAGGCATAGTATGCATGTTTATGACATGGCATGACTGATGTTATTTAATTCAAGTGGTTAGTTGATTTCTCGAAATATTATACAATGGATAAATTCGTAATTGTTATGGTGATTCAATAATATGGATTTATTTATATTCAATGGGTATGATACCGTATTTAATTAATTTATTATTGTGTTTCACTCTGTATGTTTTGCTTCCTTTAGTAATTTAAATGTTATTCAAAATTCCACAATCGTTCATATTTTTGGAAGTAAGTAGTGAATTAAGACTGACATGAATCGATTGTAGATTGTCCATAGGGATTGGACATTGCATACAGATCGCTGCAATATTCATGAGTACTTTGAAAATAGGGATTTTAAGTATTGGATAAACCCGTGCTTAGAGATTACTTCATGGATTTAATCACGAGTAATTCTAAGACTATATGTATATGTGTGTTATAATACTATATGTAAAACATAAATGTCAGTTGAATCAAGAGTATACCTCATTCACGAAGCCACACTATAAGAGAGGTATAAGGAAACGACATATAAAATGATCGTTGAATGGGTGTCCTTTTCACTTATCGCTTCTGTGAGTAGTGGAGGGTCGTTAACCGAAGGGTTTGATAGGACAATAATCACATTAAAAGTATAATGCATAAGTACTAGAACTTTCTAAAAAATCCCACTCTAGTTACTTTAGGAAAAATGTGAAATTGTATGCTAATCCATGAAAACACATAATTTTTCTTTGTGGGTCATTAGTGGAGTGTGTGTGGTTAACCGGCACACTAATTTGGGACTACAAAGATGAAATGATGACGCAAACTAGAAAATTATGGTTGTTGATGGAGCGTGTGTAGTTAACCGGCATGTCAATATGAGAACACAAATGACATCACGGTTGCCACGCAAGTTTGCATGGTTATTCACATCTTGTTTGTGATTCTCAACATCCCAATCCAAAATTAAAGAGCATAATCTGAGATTAAACATGCCATTGAATAGTTCAATGAATCTCTAAAAATCTAGGAATTTCATAGAGATTGAAATTGGTAAAGTTCTTTACCTACCTAAAATAAATTCACAATTTGATTACGACATCCCTCTTCTTATTTCGAATTGTATTTTTTGATCCCTGTCTTAGATATTAAATTTGGTTAAAATATTAAGGACTAAATCAATTAACTAAAATCTTTATCTCTTTTTTTAGAAGTCTAGAAATGGTAATCTTTCTTCTCCACCCACTCGTAATTTTACATTACTGTCAATTATGTCAAAATACAAGCTTACTGGTCCAAACTACATGGACATGATGTGAAATTTGAAGATGATACTTCACTATGAGAAGAAAGAGTATGTTCTCGAAAATCATGTTCCTAAAAATTGATGAAGAAACTACTACTCCTGAGGAAATTCTTGAACACAAACAACACGTTGACGACGCCACTAAGGTCGCTTGAATTATGATTGCAACCATGACACCTGATCTGTAAAAGTCCTATGTGGACTATTGGCCCTATGAAATAAAATTGTATCTTGATCAAATGTTCCACAAGAAAGAAAGGCAAGAGTGTTATGAAGTCGTGAAGGCCCTAATGACGTCCAAATTGAAAGAAGGGGAATATGTGTGTGCTCATGTGTAGAAAATGCAGAGACATGTAGAAAGACTAGAGACGCTCAATGTTAATTTCGACAAGGAGCTTTCCATTGAAATGGTTCTCAACTCCTTTCCATGTAGTTATGATCAGTTTATCTTAACTTATGATTTGAAAAATACTGAAACCACATTGATTGAGCTTAATAATTTATTGCAAACTGCTGAAGCTGGAATGAATAAGTCTCATTCAAACGGTTCTACAAGTGTCCCAATCATGGATATTCAACAAGACAAAGGTAATAAAAGTAAGGCTTAATCCCAATCTAAGTGGAAAGGGAAATCCCATATTGGACAGTCCAGTGGTGGGTCAAAGGGAAAAGTTAAATTTGATGCTCCTCCTGTCGGTGATCCGGAAGAAATTATGTGCTTTCATTGTGGCCAAAAGGGAAACTGGAAGAGAAGCTTCCCCCAAGTACCTACAAGAAGTGAGAGAGGCCAAGGGTTAGGTATCTTGCTCTACATATGATATGTACTCTATTGAAATCAATAATACTAATATTTCAAATTCTTGGATCCTTGATACAGGATGTAGTTTCGGCGTTTGTTATGATATGTATGGACTAAGGGAAAGTGAAGAGGCCAAGCATGAGAAGTTGAACCTAGTCATGGGGAATAGGCGTACATAAGTTGTTACCAAGATTGGGAATTATGATAATGTATTTGATGATAGTTTTAGGGTTGATTTCAACAATTGATGTTATTTGTCATAAACTACAATAAACGTAATTTCTTGTCATGCTTTATTTATAAAAGGTTATCATTATATGTTTGACAATAATGATGGTGCAATGTTGGTTTATAAAAATGGTGTTTTTATTTTCAAAGTTTGTCCTTGTAATGGCATGTATGAAACTGTTGTGTGTGTGAATGAACTAGGCAATAGTGTTTTTAATATTGATTCTTCTAATGGTTTGGACAATGCATGCATATTTCATTGTCATCTTGGGAGTATTAATCAGAAATGCATCACCCAACTCCAAAAGGATGGAGTGTTGGAATCATTATAACTAAAATTAGATGATGAATATGAATCTTTTGTATTAGGCAAGATGACTAAATCACCTTTAACTGGAACTTGTGAATGAGGTGAAGGATTGTTAGAGCTCGTCCATACTGATGTATGTGGTCCTTTCAGACCTGCCACAAGGGACGCTAATCACTACTACGTGACGTTTACTACTTATTATAGTATATATATGTATATTTATTTAATCAAACATAAATTGGAAACTTTTGAAAAGTTCAATGAGTTTAATCATGATGTCAACAATCAATTAGGGAAAAATATAAAGATGCTCCAATCTGATAGAGGTGGAGAATATCTTAGTATCAAGTTCAATAACTATCCGAAGCAATGTGGAGGCATTTCACAATTGGCACCTCCTAGAACACCACAACTTAATGGTGTAGCTGAGAGGCATAATCCAACCTTGCTTGACATGGTTCGTTCCATGATGAGTCGAGCTTCACTCTATATATGGTTCTGGGGGTATGCCTTAGAGACAGCCGCCCATATCCTCAATCTTGTTCCTACCAAGAAGGTTGCCAAAACGCCTCATGAGCTTCACTCTATATATGGTTCTTTGGGCCCCTTGGTGATTTGATGCTGACATTATGAGTGTTAGGCCTAGACGGGACTAAGTTGATGCGTTCAATTAGTAGCTTGATGACATCATCACAAATTGGGTAACTAAGAAACAAAAATCTTCGACCATGAGATTGATTCATATCCATGTCTCGTGTCCATACGGTATCTTGAAGAACGAAAGGATACATGATCACTTATCTTAGGGCTAACATCTGACCTGATCAGAGTTTGGCAGTGGCTTTGGAAAATACTCTTTAATAGTTATTCAAAAACTTATACTTGCAATTGTAGTTGGCGCCTTATCCAAGTGGGGGACTGTTGGATTAACTGTCTAAGGTCTTAACTAAATTGGTATAATCTTAATGAATAAAAGTAAAGTCCTTTTTGGGTTACCCTCAAAACCAGGAAATGGATTAAAATGATATTAAAAGAGAGATAAATGATTTATTAATATATTCTATGATTAATATATTAATTATAAATAGTTAATAATTAATTAAGAATTAATCAGAATTAATTTTAATTAATTTTGGGTTATTAAAATTAATTATAATGTGTAAGGGTTGAATTGGAATTGTTCAATAGTTGAACAAGGAAGAGAACTCTAGATCCTTCCTACCTTGGACGGTTTTGGAGGAGCTTAGGAAGAGTAATGGAAGTCTCTGGAATCATATTAGGAAGCTATATTTGAATCAGATTAAAATACTATTATTTTAAATCTCAAATCTAGGGATTCTAGATTATCTGGTAACTATAAATAGGTACATATCCTACACCAAAACTGATCCCTCTAGCCCCTCATAATAGAAACCAGATTTCTCCTCTTCCCCTCTCTCCTAGGTTTTATAGCTAGGTTTTAGTTTCATAAAGTATGTTGTTATAATTAGAGAAAATGATATTTCTAATTTTCATAGCTAGGTTTTAGTTTCATAAAGTATGTTGTTATAACTAGAGAAAATGATACAGAAGTTATAGGTTGCATGTGCCCATAAGTGTTTATGTGTTAATTTTGATGAGCAAAATCTTTTGTTGTAACCTAGAAAACCCATCAAATGAAATAATAAACAATCTTGAATATTTATTTTCCCATAACTTTAATGTATTGTAAATGGAACAAGCAAGAAAAATCATGAATGTCAACATGGAAGGATAGTGATGAAATGTAAATTTATAAATTCAACCACCATAACTCATCCCTGTAATAGATAAAATAAGGGTATATAAGTAATTTTATTTTTCCTTTTAATAGAAAATGTAGAGAAACAATCACATATATTGCAGAATTGCTATCACAATCTAACATTTTGTCAGTCTCTCTCTACAAACAAATTAAACATAACATATAACATTTAAAAAATGACTCCATGGTTATGACATATATGCCTAAGTTGTTGGAATGAATAGTGATTCAATTAATTCAAGTTTGTAATATGACGGTCTTTGAAACATCAAATCCGCAAGCAATTATATATTTTTCATTCTCACAAGCAAGTCTCTTGCTTTCCTCCATAGTAAGATTCTTCCACATGTGTTTATCGTCATTATTAGTTGTATGGCTAGAGTAACCTTAAAAGCCACCTGCTAATATCTAAAAAAATAAGGGAAATTTTTTAAAGCGTTAGAACTTAATGGGGAATTTTTTAGTTACAATAACAACAATGTAATTTACATAAAAATCAAATTTTTACTATTATGTCTATAACTGGGTAGACTTCCAGAACATTATAATAAAAAACATGGTTAAATGTGAGAAATAGCAACGTATTCTCACTGATTTGTATTATAGCATTCTACAGTATTTTCTTATTAAAGTATTATACTTTGAAAATGCTATCATGTTATTTCAATGTCATTAAAAGTATAGAAAGATGTCACCACTTGCTCTTAGACCTTTTATGTGCTAGTTATCGATGGATCGAGTAAGGCACCATATCGAGCACAAACCTCAATATTATAAATGGCAATTTTTCCATCAAATGAAGATGCTGATATGATTCCTGGTATCTTTGAATACTAGCGAACATCAAAATTCCAATTGGTTCCAGTTGGAAGTACAGAGACAATTTGTAAACATCAAGGTAGCATTACATAAGATGTTTATGAAGTGAAATTATCAAAATAATGAAAAACTAAAAAAAAAATTATACGCCTCGCCATAATCATTGTACCAACAAATAATGTGATTATATTTGGCACATGTAAGTAAATAAGATCTATCACTAGGACACCCTGACATTCCATCACTCGATACATTGTTTTTTGGGGAAGCACAATTGTAAAAGGCCAAAAAAAGTTAAAAGTCATATATGACAACCAACATACCTTTATTGTGGCCTACCAATTCTCGCAATGGTGACATTGTGTTCCGCTTATCCCATATATGCATGCCAAAACTAAAGTTAATGAAAGAATAAAATATATACTTGTAGAATCATATAAAAAATCATAAATCATTACCCTTAAAGAAGGTGAACTATTCTAACCTTAAGAGGAAGAAAATATGTAGGTTCTAATGGTTTAGAAATATCCCATATATAAATTTCCCCTTATTCTGTGACAGAAGCAAGATAGTTTGGTGAAAGACAACTAAACTTAATACCACAAAGCTAAGGAAAAAAAAGGAGATTAATATGATGCAAAGAATACACCAAATAGGTCGTATCCCAAATCTATGGCTCGAGCAAGAGCATTGAAGGTAACAATAAGGGGTTCAAATTAGAAGTAAGGTAGCCTGCATGTGATGATCGTCGGATGCAAAGAGCACACCAAATAGGAGAAAATTTTTGACAATTGTTGCAACTTCGATTTCGAATAAGAGGCCATGCCGGAGGAGGGAACCAGACGATTATGGTACAGAAAAAGGTGAGCGAGCGGGAGGAGTTTGGAATCTTGGAGGGAAGTGAAAAATTGTTCGGCTAGGGTAAAAGGGTTTCAAGTTTCAAGAGAGTAGATTTCATATGAAAGTAAAACTGTCGATTTTGGGGGAATGAATTAATTGGGAAAGAGAGAATTATGGAATCAAATAATTTGAAGGAAAATAGAGGGAATAAAATTCAACGACATATTTTATCGAGCGATTAGTGAAGGATATATTCCATCGCTAATTTTGTCGTGAATCTCTCCCTAATCCATCCCAGAGATGTTCATAAAATAAGAAAAAACATAGAAAAATATAGATTTGTCGTTGATCCCTAGTAAATTCGTCGCTGATTAGTGAGGGGTTATTGTGACAACCCGATATTTCAAGTCAATGTAATGTTCAAAAAGTCAAATATTATAATCTATTTTTGGAATCAATAAAAATAGCGCCAAAAACGAATTGTTCAAAAATCCCAACTGGGTTACATAAAATGTTAGATACCGTGTCAAGGTTTTCAGAAATACAAAGAACACTCAAATCCGAGTTATAACGAAGAAGTTATGACTAATCAAAGATTCGCGACAAAACCGGTAAAACACTGTCAAGTGTAAAAAGTGAAATTTCAATAAAATAATTTTTAGCCTTAGGTATCTAAAAGAAAGTCGTAGATTATGTTAAACCGTAAACGTGAATAAAAATAACGTCCAAATCAGACTTCGTATAAGGAAGTTATGACTTTTTTAAGTTTCGAATATAGCAGTAGACAGCTAAAAACTCAAAATAGAGATCGAGCGACTTTTAGCCAACGCAACCTAAACGAGAATTGAATATCTCGACAATAGTACTACAACGGTAAAAAGACAAACGAAAACGGACGTCAGATGAAGAAGATATGAATTTTTAACGGACTTTTCCTGTCCCAGCCTGTTAAAAATATAATATTAAAAATTTATATGAAAATTAGCCGACGGAGTCTACATGAAAGTTGTAGAGCATAATCTCACCTACGCGTGGATATAAAGAACTTCAAAATCGGAGCTCGTATGCGAGAGATATGAATTTATGAATTTCGGGGCACGCAAACCGACCTTATCCGAAGACCCACGACGTGAGCTAGAGACTCACGACGTGAGTCTATGACTGATGTGTGCCAGAGTTAGACCACCAGGCGTCGCGTCTACGGACCAAACTCACGACGTGAGCCATTCCATGCTCACGACGCAAGTCCCGAAATTTCACCCTATAAATAAGATGCGAGGGTGCCGGCTCCATTTGCTATTTCACACCATTTCTCTCCCACTTTTTCACTTCCGAGCCCCTCGAGACTACCCCGACGCCCCGGTTACGTATCCAAGTCCCGACGAAGGTCCGAAGCTCCGAGATTCCCAAAAAACGTACCACTTTCCGGTCGAAGTGCTGCCCGAGAAAATCTCGTGTTCTTCAAATCACCACACTTTCCAGGTGAGTTCATACCCCTACATTTTCACGTGTTTTTCATGTTTTAGGGGGGGGGGGAATACAAGTGAAACATGAGAAAAACTTATGTTAACATACGTATCGTTACATATGGTTTCAAATACTTTACCTACATTTTGTTCATAAATGTTAAACAACATTACTACCAACGTTACACTTTACATGCAAAGTTGGTATTACACCGAGTTTTATCACCAAATGGAACACACTTTCGAAAAACTATAATGGGTATAGTTTACAAGTTATTCTTGACATCTTTACATAAACAGTATAAAAAGGAAATACTTTCATTTACAAGAAATGTGGACTTTTCATTCCGTAAATCTCTTGATACTAAGTTTTGTGAGACATTCGGCTTCACCGTACTCTCAAGTACGCATTTCAAGTCGTGTATTATAAACCATAATCTCTTGTAGGGAGAGCGTGATACTTGTGTATAGATCTATATGGGATTGACAATCCCGCACCTAAACTATTAGCTACAGTTAGACCGGCAGGTCTGGGGTGACAAACGTAATAACACTGCAACGCCTGAAGAACGTTGTTACAGGCAGTCTGGGTCAATAGCATGGTTATAAAACTCACATGGAGTAATCAAAATATTTTTGATTTACGAGACTATTAAATGCATTCAGTAATTACATTATATATGTATAAATCCACTTACACCAATTTTAGTACGGAAGATACTTATGCATTCCAGTCTTTGGAACTTTTTCAAACTACCACAGATACATGGAAAATATTGGATTTTCTAGAAACACGCTCAGTTATTTTTACCGAAAGACATACAATTTTAGTACAAAAACACTTATGAACTCACCAACTTAATTGTTGACATTTTTCTAAACTACTTGTATTTCTCAGGGAATCAGTAATACAGGTAAAACATCAGCTTTTGGAGAAGGAACGCTAAGGCATCAGTTTTCAAAACTTATTAAATCATCATATTTGTAATATTCTTTTGAGACATGTATCACATGCAACAATTGAACTTTTAAATTATATTTATGATGGTTGTGCTTACTTTCTTTACAAATATTCAACTATTATGATACTACGTGAAGTCATCTGCCCCCGAATGTTTCCCTCGTTCTGGTTTGGGGGTGTGACAGATTGGTATCAGAGCATTGTTTATAGTGAACTAAGTATATCGAACCACATAAGATATACAAACTATACTTTTAAGAAAATAAAATGCTAGTTTTATAAAAGTGTAAGTACATGCATGCATTGGTTTAGTATCATAGCCAAAATTTTACAAAAGTATTAAGACAAGTTGAGACGCTACGATTAGGCCTCGGGGTATGTAATCAGATCGAGAATAAATATAGCCTTATCAACTATATTTATCCGAGATATGACCAACGTATGTCGGGGAATGGTCGTAGTAAGCAACAAGTCAAAAACTTACCAAAGAAAACACTAGAATCAAACTTACAAATTTAAAATACTATAGGAGTATTTTAATGTACTAAAAGAACTGTAATAATCGTGCGAACCTCGATATTTAGTAAAAAAAAATAGAAATCGTCAAATAAATAGAATTATACTTATACAAAATTACCCTTTTTACTCCCAAGTTTTATATATAATTCTCTTACCTCTATTCTCGACCAGACGAAATGGCAGGATTTCACATTCCCGGGGATCCCTACTACCCTAACCAGGGTAATGGAGGCTGGATTGAGGAGGACCCAGAAGAAGATCCCGAAGAGATTCCCGAGGAAGAGCCAGAAGAGGATTCCAAAGAGGATCCCGAGGAAGACCCAGACGAAGATTCATAAGAGGAAGGAGATGGTGGGAGCACCGACTCGGAACCAGAGATCTACAATCCTCCCCGAGAAGCAGGAAATCCTCGACGGAACTTTCAGGGCCCACCTTACGGCGTGGGACAAGGCTTTTATAACCTCAGCAACGGAGGTTCGGCTGACAGGGAACTCCCTGTCATGGTTCGTCGCATCGTCAATCAAGGCAAGCAAGCAAGAGTGAATGCCGACCGGCTCTTGGACATTGGCGCCACCGCTACAGTCACTGCAGTACGTCTTCGTCGTCTGGACGAATAACATAAGCGAACAATAGAGCACACATTTTCCCTTCAGAAGGATATTACTGCTACTAGAGCCGAAGTGAGAGAGTTCCTTTAACAATACTTTGCCCAGGGATGATGGCCCTAGAAAGCAAGAAGGTGGAAAGGTATATCTGGGGGCTGTCACCCCAACTTTGAGGAAGTGTGCTAGCTTCCAAACCCACGACATTCGATAGTGCCGAACAACTGGAACAGTCCCTCGTTGATCATGGAGTCTGCCAAGAAGTCATGATCGTCATCTCAGAACCAACTAGAGGAAGCAACAACGATAACAGCAATGCCAACAACAACAACAACAACAACAAGTTTTGGAACAAGAGGAAAGGTCAATCTTCGCAAGAACCTTCAAAGAAACAACAGATAGTGGTGGTCCACGCCGCTACTACCCCCACTGCTGTCCCCGTTACCCCTACGCCGGCAAAACAATATGCTGGGAACCTACCAAAGTGCAACAAATGCAATTACCATCACAACGAAAATTGCCGGGAGATGCACTGTAAAAACTGCGACAGGAAAGGGCATACTGCCCGTTTCTATAAGGCACCGGCGCGACCAATCACCCAAGTTCCTGGTGTCGGAGTAAGCCAGGCATGTTATGGGTGTGGGGAAACTGGGCACTACAAGAGGGATTGCCCTAAGGCAAAGAATGCTGGCGGCGTAGGAAGAGTGCTGGCAATAGGGCAGAACGAAGCAATAGCCGATCCCACAGTGGTTACGGGTACCTTTCTCCTCAACAACATTTATGCATGCATACTCTTTGACTGTGGTGCGGAGAGGATTTTTGTGAGCCATAAGTTTAAACACTTACTTAATCAAAAACCCCAATCACTCAATAAGATATATACCGTAGAAATGGCAAACGGTAAAACAGAAAGCACAAACGATTTGTATGTAGGCTGTACTCTAGCTCTAAATGAACACTTTTTCCAAATAGATCGAATGCCGATCACAATAAGAAGCTTTGATGTCATCATCGGTATGGATTGGTTAAGCCTTCACCATGCCGATATACTGTGTCACGAAAGGGTCATTCGCCTTAATCTGCTAAGTGGCGAAACTCTTGTCATTTATGGTGACAAACCCAGTACCAATTTACAAATCATCCCTTGCGTCAAAGCCCGAAAATATCTGCGTAAAGAATATCATGCCTTCCTATCCCATGTGGTAGATAAGAAACGAGAAGTGAAAGACATTAAAGACATTCTGGAAGTCTGCAACTTCCTCGACATTTTCCCAGAAGATCTTCCAGGAGCTCCACCAGAACGTCAAGTCGAGTTCAAAATCGACTTGATTCCCGGGGCTACCCCAGTAGCAAAATCGCCGTACCGTCTAGCACCGGCAGAGATGCAGGAATTGTCCAGCCAGCTGAACGAACTTCTCAGCAAAGGATTCATCCGGCCGAGCTTCTCACCTTGGGGAGCACCGGTTCTATTCATAAAGAAGAAGGATGGATCTTTTCGCATGTGCATCGATTACCGGGAACTGAACAAGCTCACGATCAAGAACCGATATCCCTTTCCACGCATAGACGATCTGTTCGACCAACTACAAGGAGCGAGCTACTTCTCAAAGATCGATTTAAGATCTGGGTATCACCAGTTGCGAGTCCTGGAAGGAGACGTTCCCAAAACGGCATTCCGAACTCGCTATGGTCACTACGAGTTTGTAGTGATGCCCTTCGGATTGAAAAATGCACCGGCAGTATTCATGGACTTGATGAACCGAGTATGTCGTCCTTTCCTGGACAAATTTGTGATCGTGTTCATAGATGATATACTCATCTATTCAAGGAGTAAAGAGGAACATAGCCAACACCTCCGACAAGTCTTGGAAACATTAAGGACATAGAAGCTATACGTAAAATTCTCAAAGTGCGAATTTTGGATTCGGAGAGTAGATTTCCTAGGTCACATGGTCAGCAAGGAAGGGATACACGTGGACCCTTCCAAAATCAAGGCAATCGAGAACTGGTCAAATCCAAGGACTCCAACGGAAATCCGACAATTCTTGGGCCTTGCCGGGTATTACCGAAGGTTCATACAAAACTTCTTGAAGATTTCTAAGCCACTTACCACCCTGACTCAGAAAGGTGTAACCTTTAGCTGGGGAGAAAAACAAGACGCTGCGTTCCAAACACTGAAGCGAGCTCTATGCAGCGCACCTATATTATCTTTGCCAGAAGGAACAGAAGACTTTGTAGTCTACTGTGATGCGTCAAACCAGGGCCTTTGATGTGTCCTAATGCAACGAGGGAAGGTCATCGCATACGCCTCGAGACAGCTCAAGACGCACGAGGTCAACTAGACTACGCATGATCTCGAACTAGGAGCAGTCGTTTTCGCTCTAAAGATCTGGAGACACTATCTCTACGGCACGAAATGTACGATCTTCACCGATCATAAGAGCCTTCAGCACATCCTCAATCAAAAGGAACTCAACATGAGGTAAAGACGATGGGTAGAACTACTAAACGATTACGAATGCGAAATTTGTTATCATCCCGGAAAAGCTAATGTAGTAGCTGATGCCCTCAGCCAAAAGGAATACTCGGGCCGCCGAGTGAAATCCTTAACCATGACAATCCATTCACACCTGTCCACACAAATCAATGAAGCTCAATTAGAAGCCTTGAAATCCGAAAATGTGGCGGGTGAAACCTTAAGAGGAATGGATAAGAATCTTGAAGTCAAGGATGACGGAGTTCGTTACTTCATGAATCGGATCTGGACGCCGAAGTTTGGCGGATTTAGATATGTTATCATGAATGAAGCCCATAATACTCGATCCTCTATACATCCCGGTTCAGACAAGATGTATATGGATCTCAAGAAACTGTATTGGTGGCCAAACATGAAAGCCGAAATCGCTACCTATGTAGGCAAGTGTTTGACTTGCGCCAAAGTCAAGGTAGAGTACCAAAAGCCCTCGGGATTGTTGCAACAACCTGAAATACCCGAGTGGAAATGGGAGCGGATAAAAATGGATTTCATAACCAAGTTACCCAAGATAGCGAGTGGACTTGACACTATCTGGGTGATCATCGACAGGTTAACCAAATCCGAACACTTCCTACCAATAAACGAATCGGACAAGCTGGAGAAACTAACTAGAACATACATCAGGGAGATTGTACGGCTGCATGGTGTGCCAATATCCATTATATCGGACCGAGATATTAGATTCACCTCGAGGTTCTGGAGTCACTACAAAAATCTCTAGGAACGAGGCTAGACATGAGTACCGCTTACCACCCACAAACCGACGGCCAGAGCGAGAGAACCATTCAAACCTTGGAAGATATGCTAAGAGCTTGTGTGATCAATTTTGGAAAGGCTTCGGATACCCATTTACCATTGGTCGAGTTCTCGTACAACAATAACTACCACACTGGCATCAAAGTTGCTCCATTCGAAGCCCTCTGTGGCGGCAAGTGCAAATCACCTCTGTGATGGGCTGAAGTGGGTGACACGCAACTAGCTAGAAGTCAAGTACCCGACAGCACTCTCACTAGCCCGGAAATCATAAGGGAAACTACCGAGAAGATTGTCCAAATCCGAGAACGACTAAAAGGCTTCAAGAGACAGACAAAAGAGTTATGCGGATAAAAGACGGAAACCCTTGGAATTCCAGGTTGGGGACCGTGTGCTATTGAAAGTCTCACCCTGGAAGGGATTAATACATTTCAGAAAGCGTGGGAAACTAAACCCTAGGTATGTCGGACCATTCGAGATCCTTGCCAGGATCGGCCCGGTGGCATACAAACTTCGATTACCGCAGGAACTCAATAACGTACACCCTACCTTTCACATGTCGAACCTAAAAAAGTGCTTGTCCGATGAGACCCTCGTCATCCCTCTGGACGAAATTGAAATCAACGAGACTCTCCACTTTGTAGAAGAGCCAGTAGAAATCATGGATCGGGAAATTAAAAGAACTAAAGAAAGTCGCAGACCCATTGTGAAGGTCCGTTGGAATGCCAAGCGAGGACCTCAATACACCTGGGAGCGTGAGGATCAGATAAAACAAAAGTACCCGCATCTTTTTCCTAGTCCATGAACTCTATCTTAGATTAAATTTCAGGATGAAATTCCCTCTAACGGGGGGATGATGTGACAACCCGATATTTCAAGTCAATGTAATGTTCAAAAAGTAAAATATTATAATCTAATTTTGGAATCAATAAAAATAGCGCCAAAAACGAATTGTTCAAAAATCTCAATTGGGTTACATAAAATGTTAGATATCGTGTCAAGGTTTTCAAAAATACAAAGAACACTCAAATCCGAGTACGAAGAAGTTATGACTAATCAAAGATTCGCGACAAAACCGGTAAAACACTCTCAAGTGTAAAAAGTGAAATTTCAATAAAATACTTTTTAGCCTTAGGTATCTAAACGAAAGTCGTAGATTATGTTAAACCGTAAACGTGTATAAAAAGAACGTCCAAATCTGACTTCTTATAAGGAAGTTATGATTTTTCTAAGTTTCGAATATAACAGTAGACACCTAAAAACTCGAAATAGAGATCGAGCGACTTTTAGCTGACGCAACCTAAACGAGAATTGAAGATCTCGACAATAGTAGTACAACGGTAAAAAGACAGACGAAAAGGGACGTCAGATGAAGAAGATATGAATTTTTAACGGACTTTTCTTGTTCCGGCCTGTTAAAAATATAATATTAAAAATATAATTCAAAATTAGCCGACGGAGTCTAAACGAAAGTTGTAGAGCATAATCTCACCTACGCGTGGATATAAAGACCGTCAAAATCGGAGCTCGTATGCGAGAGATATGGATTTCTGAAGTTCGGGGCACGCAAACCGACCTTATCCGAAGACCCACGAAGTGAGCTAGAGACTCATGACGTGAGTCTATGACTGATGTGTGCCAGAGTTAGACCACCAGGCGTCGCGTCTACGGACCAAACTCACGATGTGAGCCATTCCATCCTCACGACGTGAGTCCCAAAATTTCACCCTATAAATAAGATGCGAGGGTGCCGACTCCATTTGCTATTTCACACCATTTCTCTCCCACTTTTTCACTTCCGAGCCCCTCGAGACTACCCCGACGCCCCGGTTACGTATCCAAGTCCCGAAGACGGTCCGAAGATCCGAGATTCCCGAAAACTTACCACTTTCTGGTCGAAGTGTTGCCCGAGAAAATCTCGTTTTCTTCAAATCACCACACTTTCCAGGTGAGTTCATACCCCTACATTTTCACGTGTTTTTCATGTTTTAGGGTGGGGGGAAATACAAGTGAAACACGAGAAAACTTATGTTAAAATACGCATCGTTACATATGGTTTCAAATACTTTACCTACATTTTGTTCATAAATGTTAAACAATATTACTACCAACGTTACACTTTACATGCAAAGTTGGTATTACACCGAGTTTTATCACCAAATGGAACACACTTTCGAAAAACTATAATGGGTATAGTTTACAAGTTATTCTTGACATCTTTACATAAACACTATAAAAAGGAAATACTTTCATTTACAAGAAATGTGGACTTTTCATTCCGTAAATCTATTGATACTAAGTTTTGTGAGATATTCGACTTCACCGTACTCTCAAGTACGCATTTCAAGTCCTGTATTATAAACCATAATCTCTTGTAGCGAGAGCGTGATACTTGTGTATAGATCTATACAGGATTGAAAATCCCGCACCTAAACTGTTAGCTACAGTTAGACCGGCAGGTCTGGGGTGACAAACGTCATAACACAGCAACGCCTGAAGAACGTTGTTACAGGCAGTCTGGGTCAATAGCATGGTTATAAAACTCACATGGAGTAATCAAAATATTTTTGATTTACGAGACTATTAAATGCATTCAGTAATTACATTTATATGTGTAAATCCGCTTACACCACTTTTAGTACGGAAGATAATTATGCAATCCAGTCTTTGGAACTTTTTCAAACTACCACACATACATTGAAAATATTGGATTTTCTAGAAACACGCTCAGTTATTTTTATCGAAAGACATACGATTTTAGTACAAAAACGCTTATGAACTCACCAACTTAATTGTTGACACTTTTCAAAACTACTTGTATTTCTCAGGGAATCAGTTTGTACAGGTAAAACATCAGCGTTTGGAGAAGGAACGCTAAGGCGTCAGTTTTCAAAACTTATTAAATCATCATATTTGTAATATTCATTTGAGACATGTATCAGATGAAACAATGTAACTTTTAAATTATATTTATGATGGTTGTGCTTACTTTCTTTACAAATATTCAACTGTTATGATACTACGTGAAGTCATCCGCCCCCGAATGTTTCCGCCATTCTGGTTTGGGGGTGTGACAGTTATCTTCCTCGCTGAATATGTCGTTGATACCTAGTTCTCTAGTAGTGAAAGGTATGATTAAGATATGTAATTAATTAGAATAACCAAAAGACTTATTTTAATTTTTAATTATTTTTATTAATGGAATCCGAAATTCAAAATGGTTGGACAAAACTCATTTTCACATATATATATATATATATATATATATATATATATATATATATATATATAGTTAGGTTCATATGTGGATGGACATCTATATTCCGGACATGTGTAGACAATGTTATTTTATGAGAATGACTAAGAGAATAAGTTGTTTGGTAATGTCAATATTTTTGGGGTATGAAGTATTGTCCAACATGGAGCACTTACATTAGAATGGAGAACTTGGGGTTCATGGAGCATGTAACAAAGGAATGGATCATCTGAGAAGGGAATGGATCATTTGATAAAGGAACGGATCAAGTGCCAAAGGAACGGATCATATAAATCGGGTGTGGAGCACCTGGAAGAGGTTTGGAGCACTTGGGAGTGATATGGAGCAACAAGGGGACCTTGTTGCTCCATATGATAAAGTGATGGGCCAAGAAGGATGTTGTTGCACCATATACATTCTTTCTTGCACCTTGTTTCTCCCTATTGCTCCATGAGGTGTCCCTCTTGCGCCATGGAGTTTCCTCTTGTACCATGGAGTATATTGTTGTGCCAAGCATGTTCTTGTTGCACTAATGTGGTGATGTTTCTCCAACCAAGAATTTATTGTGCCACATATGAAGCCTGTTGCACCATCCTTGCACATGATGCGCCATCATGGTGCAAGATGGGTCATTTTGGTTCCTTGATGAGCCATGGTATCCTTGATGAGCCAAGTATGATATGAAGTCCTCTATGATGCTAAATATCGTTCAACGATGCTCAGAAGTTGGTATTTCTCAAGGATTACTCCATGTTGTGCCACCATGATGGATGTTTGGCCATTAGTGTTCATGATGCACCACCTGTACATCATGATTCTCCACTATGGCACAAGGTGCTCCATCATGCATGTTGTTGATGCTCATGCGTTGTATGACATGGAAGAATGTTCTAGGAGATGTTGCATGTCAGAATATGATTGGTTGTCACCAATCATGGGCTTATGGGCCAATGTACTTGGCCCATTAGGTTTTTAAGTTTGATCCCTCAAGTATAAATAGGCTCATACCCCTAACATTGTAAATTGCTAGATTTTTGTGAGAGCTCAAAGTGAGATACAATTGTGAGTGCTCATAAAGTTAATAAATTCCTCTCTCTCTCTCTCTCTCTCTCTCTCTCTCTCTCTCTTTCTCTCGTTCGCCTGTGGACGTATGTCACCTTGACCGAACCACGTTAAATATTGTGTTCTTTTGATTTACGTTTTTAAGAAGCTTTTTGAGTTCACCGAAGTTTAATTTGGATATTTGTCTGAAGTGCTTAACTTGTTATGTTGTCACCAACAAACTGGTATTAGAGCTATGGCTGAAGACGGGAGAGTTAAGATCGACAAGTTTAATGGAAAAGATTTCGGTTTCTGGAAGATGAAAATTGAAGACTACCTCTACCAGAAGAATTTACATGAACCTTTGTTAGAAGATAAGTTGTTCCTTATGAAGCAACAGTATTACGAGTTGTTAGATTGGTTGGCTCTTGGTGTGGTGCATTTATCATTGGGAAAGAATGTTGCTTACAACATTTTCAATGAAAAGACAACTTATGGGTAGATCAAAGCGCTATCTAACATGTACAAGAAACCTTCAACAACAAATAAGGTTCACTTGATTCGGCATTTGGTAAATCTGAACATGAAGGAAGGTGGCTCAGTGATTGATCATGTTAATGAATTTAATTCAATCATGTCAAGATTAACATTGGTTAAGATTTCATTTGGGTATGAAGTCTAAGCATTGTTACTATTGTCATCATTACCTTAAAGTTGGTCAGGAGAATTCAAAGCAATCAGCAGCTCAGGTGGAGGTGCCAAGTTGACATTTGAAGGCATACGCGACTTAATCCTTGGTGAGGATGTGCACAGACGAAGTGTTGGAGAATCCTATAAGAGTCTTCTTAGTATCGAGGAAAGAGGAATGAATTCCAACAGAGGAAGTGAGGGTAGAGGAAGATCAAAGTCGAGGAAGATAGGTGTATCAAAAAAAGGAAGGACATCATATGTTGGAACTGCAAAGAAAAGGGTCATTTCAAGAATCAATGTCCGAAGCCTCTTGCAGAAATAGGCAAGAATGAAATGAACATTGCATCAGGCTCTGAAGGTGATGCTCTTATCTGTGCAGTTGAAAACTCAGTTGAATCCTGGATCATGGATTCGGGTGCGTCATTCCATGCTAGTCATTCCAAAGATGTAATGCAGAATTTCAGGAAGTACCAAGGGAAGGACAGACTAGCAGACAACAAGAGCCTTGATATTACATGTGTTAGGGATATGGTCCTTAACACTACTTTTGGTACGTAGTGGACTTTCAATAATGTCAAGTTAATTCCAGACTTGAAAAGAATGTTGGTATCTGATGAGAATAATATTCTCTTAGATCGATAGATTCAAACAGATATCAATAAGATAATAATAAGTAATAGAAAACTATGAACACCACTATAAATCAATCGGATTTCGAATGATTAAAACAGCAACACCTCAGAAGAGCTCGATGAAGAGCTTCTACTTTAGAAGAGTGCTAGGGTTACAGTACTTGTCTAAGGAAATATTCAAGAAGCGCCATTTATATAATGCATGCATGCACTATATATACTAAACCCTAAAAACAAAACACGACTGGACAGGCCCAAACCGTGAATACATATGGACCGAACTAACTAAGCCCAATGGCGCAACCCATATACTCAACAATCTCCCCCTTTGCGCCAATTGAGGCGAGAGATCACTTCGGTTGAGTAACGGTGGTTTTCTTCACAATCTTGAACAGCTTGGGGATGATGGCAAGAAGAGTTTGACGAAAGTTAATGTACCACCGAAGCATATCTGAAAACATCTTCTTATCGGCTTCACTGTTCTGATTGCACCTATGTATGATATCGAGAATATGCTTCAAGCAGGAAGTGGAGAACAGGTGTTTGTCAACAAAAGCGAACAGGCATATTTAACCTTCGCCCCTGATGAACATGACTATATGAAACTATGGGTCGACTTTACCCTTCATAATCAAGTTGATATCGCTTTCCTTCCTTATTGGCTTGATAGTGGGCTTCCTTCTCAAGGCAAAGGCGATTTCCTGATCCATTTTTGCGACTTCAAGAATATAGTACACCAACATTCGCTTAATGTGATAAATGATAGGCTCGTACTCTTGTTGATTAGTCAACAAAATATTGTTTAGGAGAATCCAGTCATGAGGATTCAAATTTGGCAAATCAGCTAGGGAGATCATATGAACCGAACTGTCTGAGCCTCGGGTCACTTTGAACTTGATATTTGATAAACTTCCCTGCCGAAGTGGGTTTCAACACCTTGATTGTTGTGATCTTCTGTTTACTCCAAGTCAAGTATTGAGGTTGAGAGAATGCAAGATAGTATTCAATCAGGTCTCGATCAACCTTCGGGTCAGGAGAGGGGATGGCAACTGTTGACTCAAAACAATGAAAGATGAATGCCTTTCGGGTGATTGGCATATCAAATTGAGAATCCTTGGAATTCTCAAGATCGAATGAAAGGACCGGTTCGAGCCAATCTGTGCTTGGAGCTTCAATTACCTCCTTCAGAAGCTTTTCTATAGTCCATAGAGGGAACATAGATTTCCTCTGTTCTAATACATCGTTCGCTTCTTTTTGTTTCCTCTCCCTATCAACTTCTTCCTTAGCTTTACGAACCTTTTCCTCAATCTCTCGATCATTTGGCTTGATTTTGAGGTTTTCGGTTTTGGAAGCTTTTTCTTCTGTATCAGTCACATCATCGATTTCATCCTCATCATTATCACCAATTTTCTTCTTTTGTTTCTCCTTCATACTGGTCGAAGCTTCATTACCCTTCGGTTCAGCAGTGACTTTCGGTTGGGTGATGGGTTTGCTTTTTGGAGGTTTTTGTGGTTGTTCCTTCATAATCTCTTCTCCCCCTTGTTTCGAAGGGACAATGAGCTCTCGAACACCTTCAATCCTGCTTAGAATGTCTAGAGCAGGTCTCAATTTCTCAGCCAAGTGGTGTCGAACCGAGATTGTAAGGACTGATTCATGTGCTTCCAGAAGATGTAAAAGAATAGAATGCACATCACCAACAGAGCTTCGGGCATCAACTGATGTGTGAAGCTCGGTGTTGGCAGTCTGGATTGCTTTGTGTGTTTCCTCAAAGTGCTTCTTTTCAGCTTGAAGCGAGTTGGTAAGAGTATCAACAGAAGCATTCACCAGTTGAGCATTCTTCTGATCTGCAGCCTGAAGAGAGTCAAGAAAAATTTGAGCATCAGAAACTAGTTTTTCGACGTTTGCGGTCGCTTGCTTGCAATCTTTGGTGGAGTCTTCAACTGCAATAGAAGCTTTCTGACATGTGGAAGTGTAAGCATCGATAGCTTTGACAGCATTCGTAATGGAAATGTCATGCTCCTTGACAAAGGTTGCCAACAGAGCGTTGATAGCTGCTTCAGAGTATGCATTACTGGAAGTAGAAGAGGAAGAAAGAAATTGGTCAAGCTTGTCATTCAGATCCTTTAAATGCCTCTTCGTGACAGGAGCGTCATCATCATCATCATCGCTCTGTACTCGATATGGACTAAAATAAACAGAATCAAATTCCATTTCTGCTCCTCCAAGAACAGTGTCAGATTCGTGTGAGGGAGGTGGGGATAAAGGTTTGTAGGTAATTAAGGGTTCAGATTCAGAAGTAGGTGCCCCCGTATCAGATACGTTGACACGAACATTAGGTTCGTTTGTAGTAGTAGTAGTTGTGGTAACTTCGGTGAATAAATGGATTGGAATTGGAATTGAGGTTGTAGTGGAAGATGAGATGGGAGGAGGGAACGGAGCAATGGTAATTGGAACAGATTGTGTAGGAGAAGGATGAGGTGAGTTTCGGTTACCTTCATGAGTTGGTGAGGGTGGAGGCGAATTACCTCGAGGCGGACTTTCGTGGTGAGAAACGTCATCATCACTGGACTCGGGTTCGGGCTGTGGGTTAGATGGGACGTAGTCAGAGTCACTTGAAGAAGGAGAAGGAGCCTTCGGCTTGTGTGACTTCTTCTTAGTCTTTCATTTCTTTGGAGCAGTAGGGGCTGCTTGTTCAGACTTTCGCTTCTTGGGAGTTGAAACTTTAGAGGATTGACCTTCCTTCTCCCCTTTTCTTTCAGGATTCTTCCCTCTTTTCACTGGTTTATCTGCTGCGTCTAGGGAGCTTTGCATTGCGGGAGTAAGCTGCCTTGGCCCTGTAGAAGGTAGCTTCTTGTACTCAGTTATCACTTTACTTTCACTGGAAACACACCTGTACATGGATTCCGGAACCGAACCAATAAAGAGAAACTTAGATGGATCGGAGACAAGTATCTTCGTCGTGTGGAAAGTAGCAATAGACGACATCAGTGAGTCTGCCATTGTTGGAACGTGAAGCTTCTCCATCGCCCATTGAGTAACAAGAGTCTAAAACCTAGCTCAAGAGATTTCAGAGTAGCGTGAAGTAGAACTAATACTTTGAACCAGTTGAGACCATAAGATAGATCCAAAGTCCATGTTGACCCCATGGTACAGACCGTAGAGAAGGGTCATGAACGCCTTGCTCGCTCCATCAGAACTTGCAACCCTCTCCGATAAACCCTTAGAGAGGAGGGTAAATAGACCATTCCACTGAGGAGGAAGGCATGATTTCTTGAACTTTGTGACAGTGGTAAGAAACTCAATGTACCCCATATCATAGAACATGGTGAAGAGTTGAGTGGTGGTAATGGAATCAGGTTTGATCATTGAATCATCGACGTCTTTTAATTGACGACCTCAAAGAAAATTCGTTCCTTGGCTTTATTGTAGACAGCGGTTGAGTAGACCTGAGAAAGTAGCGACATTGGAACATACTCCACCTTGGTTAGGGCTACTACAAGTGGTGAATACTTGAGGCATTCAACCACTTGCAGCGTGTAGGGATCATACTGGAAAGGTGAGAGATAAATGATGAGGTTTTGATTCGGTTTAATGGTGGGAAGAGAGGACTGGGCAGTTTGTTCATAAACAGATGAAGATTCTGCCATTATTGCAGGTGTGAAGAGGAAGATGAATAGTAGAAATTCTCCGGTGTGTTCTTGAGAGAGTTGTGAATTGGAAAAGTGGTACAAGGGGTGTGAGAAAACCTTATATACCATCTCCAGGAGAGAGAAAGAATCCATAGTAATGATTCGACGATCTTCTGAATCGGCGCCTGAAAAAGCGTGATTCGACAGCTGTGTTTCCATAGGAAGACGTCATCAGGCGTGATATTAGGAACCGTTTCAAATTCACGCGCCCGTTGCAAATCTTATCCAATTATCCGGTTTGAAATCTTATCTTGTTACCGCCGTTTCAACTTTGAAAACTTTTCAAATTCCTTTTCAAACTGTGACAAACCCTTTCGCTTCATATAAGGCTGGCAATGTTCGCGCCTTTACATTGTATACCACCATAGCATTTACAACCGAAGCATCAAATCTGAAAATTTGCCATTACTACCACGAACAAGAATTGGGAAAATCATAATGATCTTTGTGCAAGAGTGTGCCAATAGAAAAGAAATAAAGCAAAGTATTTGTGGGATTTAAGTAATGTCTATTTAGACACGAAACTATGGATCCCGGGCATGAATCGTTTCCTTCAAAGTCAAGTGAGGCTTAGAAGTGTCTGTGTGGTTTCCCGTTGAAATACGATCAAATGTTTATTAAGAAACATTGAAAGGCATCTTTTCAAATTTAAGCTATAAAGGGTGGCTTAGCTTCAACCGAACTTCAGTACTTGACATAAGATCGAAAGTGGGATGAGGTACTTGTGAGACCAGTGTAGCCTATTAAACAAGTAGGTTAGATAATATATTCAGTGACTTGGTGATATTTGTCGAAATCTCAAAAATAAAATTAAACTGGATCTTATGGGAAGAAATGCCTTGGTGTCAGACAGTTTCATAAATATCGCACAAAAATTAAAAAGAGATTTCTTAGTACCTTCCACTAAAGTGGTTTCGTTAATACGTGGGTGAAAACTAGAACATTTGATTGTTCACCGTCAATTCGTTACAGGTGTTGGGTTTTAGGTTTCACTTAGCACGTGGTGAAACGAAGCTAAGATCATTAACACAGATGTTGTGTAACCATAAACCTCAGTGGTAAATTCTGAGAGTCTCAAGGGTTACGATTATGAACCGAAATGAGATGGAGAAGAGTGATAAGGAGGTTAAAGAACCGAAAGTACCTCTGCTATATAGTAAGGACCAAACAGACAACTCTTAACTCAATGTGAGACGAGTAAGGTAGCTCATGACATAAGTGATTTTATCAGCCTGATTGGGAAGTTTTGATTTGTGTATATCAAATTAGTAAGGCTTCGCTTGAAGTCTTTGAGGCTTTGGTCTACATACAGCAGCATGCTTCTAGGGACACTTAACTAGTACAAAGATAAAGAAATGTATACCTATCCCATCTCCATCATTTGAATGATCGATGATACCTTTCAGTGATATTTTTGGAATTTTTGATTTTAATATAAAGCAACAAAAACAACAAAAAAAATATTTTTGGATTTTATGAATTTTCTGAAAAAGAAATAAAAACAAATATGAAAATATTTTTGAGTTTTATAAATTTTCTGAAAAAGAATTAAAAAACAGAAAGGAAAATATTTTTGAGTTTTATGAATTTTCTGAATTGAAAAAGATATACATAGTGTACAGACTATACAACCGAAACTTCACCAAAAAGTAGTGAAGCGAAATGGACCGAGCGTTCGGTTCATTTCGGTTCCCGAAAAATCAGGAGCCGAAATAGACCGAGCGTTCGCTCTATTTCGTGTTCGGTTCATTTCGTTTCCCGAAAAATCTGGAACCGAAATAGACCGAGCGTTCGCTCTATTTCGCTTGTTCAATTTTACTGAGGCGAAAGTAGTTTTGGTACTGATTCGGCTTCCATCATTCCTAAGCCTTGGAGAATTTTATTAAAACTTACTTCAGGTAAGACTTTCGTGAAGATGTCAGCTAGTTGATCAGCAGATCTAACAAAGTGGATTTCCACATTACCATCTTCAACGTGATCTTTGATGAAATGGTATCTCAGTGCTATATGTTTCGTTTTGAAGTGTTGCACTTGATTGTGACATATCCGAATAGTGCTTTCTGAGTCACAATAAAGTGGAATCTTCTTCATGCTTAGGCCATAGTCTCTAAGTTGGCTTTGTATCCAAATGACTTGTGAAGTACAAGATGCTGCAACAATATATTCAGCTTAGGCTGTAGAGAGTGAAACGCATGTTTGTTTCTTGGACTGCCAGCTGATGAGTTTACCATCGAGGAATTGACATCCGCCTGTAGTGCTCTTTCCGTCCAAACCACACCCTCCAAGATCAGCATCAGATAATGCTTGAACGAAAAATCCTGATTTAGCAGGATACCATAGACCGAGAGATGATGTTCGCTTCAAATATCTGAAGATGTTCTTAACAGCCACCATATGAGGTTCGCGTGGATTAGCTTGGAACCTGGCATAATAACAAACATAAAACATAATATCTGGTCTACTAGCTGTTAGATACATTAGAGACCCTATCATTTGCCGATAGAGGGTCATATCTACAGCCAGTTTCTCCAAATATGGTGTTAACTTCGTTCCAAATGCCATAGGAACCATTACTTTGGAATCTCCCATCATGCCAAACTTAGCCAGTAGTGTCTTCGTGTACGCCTCCTGATTAATAAATATGCCTTCGGGTCCCTGTCTAATGTTCAAGCCAAGGAAAAATTTAATTGGACCCATTGAACTCATCTCAAACTTAGTCTCCATCAACTTCCTGAATTCAGCTGTGAGGCTGGGATTCGTGGAACCGAAGATGATATCATCGACGTAAATTTGGACGATCATTAAGTGGTCACCCTCTTTCTTGCGAAAGAAGGTTGGGTCAACCGAACCTTGTTTAAACTTGGACATTTTTAGAAATCGAGTAAGGGTTTCATACCAGGCTCTAGGAGCTTGCTTCAAACCATAGATGGCTTTATCCAGAATATAGCAATTATCAGGGTACCTTTCGTTCACGAAACCCGGTGGTTGCTCAACATATACAGTCTCCTCTAGTTCTCCATTCAGGAAGGCGCACTTGACATCCATTTGAAATACTTCAAAGTTTTTATGTGCAGCATATGCCAGAAAGATCTGAATGGATTCTAACCTTGCTACAGGAGTGAAGGTTTCTTCATAATCTATACCTTCTTCCTGACAATATCCCCTGACAACCAGCCTTGCCTTGTTGCGAATTACATTTCCCTCTTTATCCATCTTGTTCCTGAATACCCATTTCAATCCAACCACAGATGCATCCTTTGGTGTGGGAATCAGTCTCCAGACTCGATTTCGCTCAAACTGGTGGAGTTCGTCTTGCATTGCCTATACCCAATCGGAGTGATCGAGTGCAATATTAACTGTTTTTGGTTCTATTTTCGAGACAAACGAATTAAACATGTAAAATTCTACTTGAGAGAACAGAGCAGTTTACTTTGCTTTTATTTGAGACCGAGTAAGAACTCCTTCAGATGTTTCACCGATTACTTGAGTTTTTGGATGATCTTTTGTCCATTTTGTGAGAGGATAGTAGTTTGGATCATAGGAAGGATCCAATTCGGCATTTATTTCTTCTTCGAATTCTGATTGAGAATCTTCGTCATTTGTATTGTTTTTCTCCCCCTCGAATGACGAAACAAGCTCAACATCTGGTTCAGAATTCTCCCCCTCGATTGGACTTTCATGGGTCATTGTTGGAGATGGGTTCTCCCCCTGGAATGATAAGACAGGTCGCCTTGGTGTAGATGAACTCTCCCCCTGGAATGTAGAACATCTATGAGAAGGATCACTCAAGCTTTGGGGTTCGCCTTGAACTTGAGGTTCGCTTGAGCTTTGAGGTTCGCTTGGACTGTGAGGTTCGCTTTGACCTGGCTGTTCAGTTGGTCCTTGATGTTCGCTTTCCATTTCTTTTGCTGCTTCATGGATAAATTTCTTCAAGTTGTCGATCTTGTTGTCAGCTGCTTTTGCCTCAGAATGAATTGCTCTCTCTGGTTCATCAAAGAGCAACATGTATTCTTCAAATAGATTGGAAATTGGAACCGAGACTTGACCTGATTTTGGAAAGATTTCCTCCGTTGGTACTTTGTTGAATTGCAGTTTCTTCACATAATCATCATCAAAGGTGACATAGTAGGTTTCTTCAAGTTTCTTTGAACGTTTGTTCAGAACCCTATATGCCTTTTAAGTTAGTGAGTAACCAAGAAAAATCCCTTCATCTGCCTTTACATCGAACTTGTTTCGGTTCTCTTTGGAGTTGAAAATAAAGCACCTTGAACCGAACACATGGAAGAACTTGACATTTGGATTGCGATTATTCAAGATTTCGTATGGAGTGATGGAAAATCTCTTGTTGATGAAGGTTCGGTTCTGGGTATAGCACGCAGCAGCAATTGCATCAGCCCAGAAGTACAGAGGTAGATAAGCGAAACTGAGCATGGTTCGAGCCGCTTCACACAACGAACGGTTTTGCCTTTCAACTACGCCATTTTGCTGTGGAGTATAGGGAGCAGAGAAGTTATGAGACACTCCCTTTTCAGCGAGAAATTCTTCAAACTCTTGGTTTTTGAATTCCATCCCATTGTCACTTCGGACATTTCTAACCACCTTTCTCAATTGAAGTTCCACTTGCTTTATAAATGCTTTGAGCTTTGGAGTTGCCTCTGATTTCTCTTTAAGAAAGAAAACCCAGGTGAAACGTGAAAAGTCATCAACAATAACTAAAATGTACTTACTACCACCGATGCTTTCTATGGCTGAAGGACCACATAGATCGATGTGAAGAAGCTCAAGAGATTTGATGATATTTGTGTTGACAATTGTGGGATGACTCTTTCGTCTTTGATTTCCCATCTCGCATGTTGCGCACAAGTGTTCCTTATCAAATTTGAGAAGTGGAAGTCCTCGTATATGATCACCGATAACCAACTTGTTGATATCCTTAAAGTTGAGATGTGAGAGCCTTCGTTGCCATAGTCAACTTTCGTCAGAGTGTGCTTTCGTTAAAAGGCATACATCTGATTTTCCTTAAATTGGGTTAAGATTTAGAGGATACATTTCTCCTTTTTGCTTGGATTTTAACAAGACAGACTTCGTTTTCTTTTCAACAATCTCCGAACCTTCATCATCGAACGAGACCTTCAAGGCAGTTCCTACAACCAGTTGAGAGACACTGATGAGATTGTGCTGTAATCCCTCTACATATGCTACCTTTCGGATTGAGAATTCCCTGTTTGTGATCATTCCGTAGCCTTTGATCGTGCCATATGAATTATTCCCGTATTTCACACATCCACCATCCTTAAGAGCCCGAAACTCCCTTAGCTCTTCCCTCCTTCCTGTCATGTGACGTGAGCAGCCACTATCAATGTACCATTCATCATCGAACTGCTCGTCACTTATAACCTGCAAAAATCAAGCAGATTTAGGAACCTAAAGTTGCTTGGGTCCACGTCAGCCTTTTACAGAACAGGGAATAGCAATAGAAAGATCAACCATATAAGTTCTTTTTATTAGTGTGGTTTCGTCTTTCCTTTTGATGGTAAAGACCTTGAGTTTGTTTAAATCAGATTGAGGATCTTTGTTTTGATTCTTATCGGACTTGTTTTCGTGATTCTTAGGGTTAGCTGACGTCTTCTTTGTTTGCGTTTTGTCTTCAGAGACGAGCTTCCCTTTTCCCTTGCGGTCCTTGACATCCTTGTTAGGATTTTTCTTTGGTCGAGAATGAGGAGGATGGGATTTAGGACCGAAACTTGTCTTTCGGTTCTTATCAAGGCTAGTCTTGGGACCAAAACTAGTCTTTCGGTTCTTGTCGCTGCAAGGATTGGGACCGAAACTAGGCTTTCGGTTCGCTCGACTGCAGGATTGGCAGAGAGTGCATGGATCAGAATTATCCTTTGATCCAGCTTTCGTCTTGAGATTTGACACCTTTTCTGTGCGAATATAATTGGAGTTTTGGGAGTTCCAAAACTGCTTCCTTTCATTGAGATTATTTTGATATCTTTTGTTTCGCTGGAGTTTTTGTTCAGCAAGCTGCTTTTGAGACTTATGTATGTTTGCTCTTGGCTTTGGTCTCTCAGCATGAGTTTCGCTCTTCAATGAAGAGATTTCGCTTGCAGCCGTCATTGGTTCGTTTGGGATTTCTTTGGTACCACTTGTGCTTGGTACATCAAAGATTGTAGGCTTGTTGAGTGGTTCTGCCACGTATCTGCCTTTAACCATCCATGAGGTTCTCTCTGATAAACCGACAGTCTCATCTACATTTTCGATTGGAGCAGACCAAAAATAATTATCACAACCACCTGCGTTATCTTCGTTTACTATGGTTGTCAGTTCGGCTGTGTGTATCTGAATAACCCCTGACGTGGTGTATACCTGATTTGGTACAGTTTGTACCTTTTGATAAACCACTGCTTTCGGTTTCAGAACTTTGGATTTATCTTGGGACACTCGAGCGAACTCAACCGAATTCTCAGATATAAGACCTTTGGTAGGTTCGGTTTCGCTCTTGACAAATTCTGAACAGTCAACCACATCCTCTACAGAAATTTCACTCATATCACTGTCCTCGTCAAATTCAAAAGTGTTTTCAAAATTTATTTTGCTTTCTGAACTTAACTTGGCATTCAATGAGTCAAATTTTTGTATGGTTTCGGTCTTGATTTTCAATTTTTCATTCTCGTCCAAAAGATTTTTAACCATGTCCTTATGGTCTTTGGACTTGATAAAGGACTCGATTTTGTCCAGACCAACCTTGTAGGCGTCAGAGCTTTTATCTGAGGAAACAATAGATTCACAGTTATAACCATCAATATCAACTTCGTCCTCCTTTAACTCCAGGAAGGGCAAAATCATTTTGTGAATCTTTTTGCCGATTTCACATTCTAAATGCAATTGAGTAATATTAGTATATAAACGTTTAGCAATCAAGCAAAAAATGTTTCTTTGTTTCATAAGTTTCAAGTTATCACGTTGCAAATAAATAATTTCATCTCTCATCCTAACTAACTCTAACTCCGTCTTCTCTATCCACATCCTTCGTTCCTCATTCTTGGATGTCACCCTGCTAATTTGATCGGTTAGGTTAGCATTTGTGAGGCGTGTTTGCATTAGACTACCACTTAAACTAGAAACTGAATTTCAAATCATTTAATTCCTTTTCATAGTTTCTTACAGGTATTTTAAGTGATTCGATAATGGATTGTACCTTCTTGATCAACTGATCGCAGTCGTTGATCCTCTCGCTCACAGGTTTGGCAGCAAAACACTTACCTTCCTTCTGATTCACCTCATCATACTCACCTTCGGTTGTGTAGCCCCTTATTTGTGACACTACAGCTGTCACCATCAAGCATCTCCCAGCAAACTCAGTACTCTTTTCTTTCACCACAAATGCCTTGCCATGTGTGGGTTTACGTACTTCTTCATCTTCAGAGTTTGTAGACCAGACCTCTACGCCACCGAACTCATCATCCACAATATTCTCCTGCACACTCAAAGCATTCATTGAACTGTTAGAGGCTTTCTTCTTCTTTAACTCCTCCAGCTTGTGCATAAAGTATGCTTCATCATCTTCACCGAACTTCTTCTCCGATAGCTTTCTTAACATACAATCTTTAGAAAAGTGGTTTTTGCCATGGCAGAAGCTGCAATCGTATCCGGAGTCTCCTACCAGTTTGCTCTCCTTCTTCTCTTCTTCTTTCTGAGGAGTATTTTTGATCTCCTCTTTTGTCTTTTCTGAGCTATAGCTTCCCTGCCAGTTTCGGTTCTTGGCAATAGGAAACGTTTTGCGAGCAAACCGCTTCGGGTTGGAAACCATCATTGCATACTCTTCGCTTGTCAGATCACATTATGACATTTCTGACTCTTCTTCATCTTCTGCCATATTCTCCACTTTAGAGAGAAGGGCCAAGGATCCCATACCAGACACCACTTTCGCTTCCTTTGTCACAACACTTTCATGAGACTTAGGAATACCCACCATCTTTGCCAATGAATAGGTTTTAAACTGCTCGTGAGCCTTCACAGTTGATACTACAACCATCCATTCGGGTCTTAAACCATTCATAAATGTGACCTTCTGTTCGATCACTTCTCTTCCAATACCGTGCTTGATCATCTTGCTCAAAAGATGGTTGAAACGATCGAATGCCTTAATAAGTTTTTCATCTGGCTTTTGTTGGAAAGCACCAAACTCAGAGAGCAATAGAATTTGGATAGAATGCTCTAGGTCTTCATCAGTGGAATACAGCTCTTTAAGTCTATCGCATATCTCTTTTCCCCTGGTGCATGGGCTTACCAAACGAAAAGTATTGGACTGTAAAGCAAATCAGATCATTCTCATGGCTTTAACATTACACAACAACTTATCTTTTTCGTCTTGAGGAATCTTCTCCACATCAGTTAAGAGTTTGTTGTACTCTTTTGAGTCTTAATAGTTCTGTTTGTTCCAAAATGAACAAAAGGACCCAATGTTATTGCTTCCCAGATAAGATAACCATTGTCTTCAGAACCAACTATGTAGTCCTCAAAGTGATGCGTCCAAACTTCATAACCTCGAGTGTATAGAATCGGGATTCTAGTTGTGGATCCAATGTTATTGGAGATATTGATCGGATTGGTTTGTGAATCTTCGTGAGACATGATGACCTTTTTCAAATATCTACTAAGAATCAGACTTGTAAAGATTGAATAGGGTAATATCGAGATCTATGAACAACGTCAATGAAGGAATGACGGCTTAACAGATCCAATAAAAGCGGAAACCCTAAGAAAATTCTTCAAACAGAAGAGATGTGTATGATTTACACAGCCTCCTGCTCTGATACCAATTGATGAGAATAATATTCTCTTAGATCGATAGATTCAAACAGATATCAATAAGATAATAACAAGTAATATAAAACTATGAACACCACTATGAATCAATCGGATGTCGAATGATTAAAACAGCAACACCTCAGAAGAGCTCGATGAAGAACTTCTACTTTAGAGGCGTGCTAGGGTTACAGTACTTGTCTAAGGAAATGTTCAAGAAGCGTCATTAATATAATGCATGCATGCACTATATATACTAAACCCTAAAAACAAAACACGGCTGGACAGGCCCAAACCGTGAATACATATGGACCGAACTAACTAAGCCTAATGGCGCAACCCATCTACTCAACAGTATCAGTAGGGTAACTTGATGATGAAGGTCAACATGTCACTGTTGACGATCATCAGTGGAATGTGACAAAGCTAAACATGGTGGTTGCTAGAGGTCAGAAGCGGGGTACGCTTTACATGGTTTAAGTTTATTATGATTATGCACATGTTGTTGAAGAAGTTGGGGCATCCACTCTATGGCACCAAAGACTTGGGCATATGAGTGAAAAAGGTACGAAGATGTTTCCCTCTAAACAAAGAATTTTGTATTTGAAGAATGTGACAGTAGATTTCTGTGAGCCATGTGTTCTTGGAAAAAAGACTAAAGTTACTTTCGTGAAGATAGGACATCCACCCAATACAGGGAAATTGGAGCTTGTTCATTCATATGTTTATGGTCCCACTTCAGTTGCTTCAAGAGAGGACCTTCAGTTCCCATATGGTTCAAGATTGAAGAGGAAGAATGGCAAGGTCGCAAGGTTTCATTCAAACACATGAAGGTCTTCAGTTGTGTCTCGTATGTAAAAGTCAAAGACTTTGAGAGAGAAAAGCTTGAGGCTAAGTCAAGGAAGTGCACCTTTATAGGCTATAGCTTAGACGACATGGGATACCGCTTCTGGGATGACAAGCACAAAAAGGTTATCAAAAGTTCAGATGTGGTGTTCTATGAGAATGTTCTATACAATGATGAACTTTCTAGGGGCTTAAACAATAACAAACAACTAGAAAAGGAAGAACAAGTTGAGTTAGAAGAAACTTCATAAGATGACATTATAAAACCTGTCAGTACTGTAGAAATAGGTGAAAGTTCAGGAAGCAGTGGGAGCTCTGATGAAACTGGAGAGAGTGGGTGCATGGATGATAGTTTTTTATAGATTGAAGGTGTAGAAACTGAAACTCCTACCATCCGTAGATTCACTAGAGTACTAACCCTCCAGTCAGGTATTCTCCTTCAGCAAACTTCTTGTTGATGATAGACAATGGCGAACATGGGTCTTATCCAGAAGCCTTGAGGATGAAAGAATCCATACAGTGGAAGAAGGCTATGTAATAAGAATTGAGCTCACTTAACAAGAATCACATTTGGTCCTTGGTCAAGCTCCCAGCAGGGAAGAAAGCACTGCAAAACAAGTGGGTGTTTCAGTTTAAGGATGAGATTGATGGCACCAAAAGAAACAAGGCAAGGTTGGTAGTCAAGGGTTTCCAACATAAGAAGGGGGTTGATTATAATGTGATCTTTTCTCCAGTTGTGAAGGTGACTACAATCAGAATGGTTTTAGGAATTGTGGCCTCTGAAGATCTCCATCTAGAGTAACTAGATGTGAAAACATCTTTTCTCCATGGCGACCTTGAAGAAGACATCTACATGGCACAACCAGAAGGTTTTCCCACTATTAGCAAGGAAAATTTGGTGTGTTGTAAGTCCCAAACAATGAACCAACTAGTGATCAATCGAAATCAAATAGCAAATGATGACTCAAAGCAAGAAGAAGAAGAATCGAAATCAGTCCAATCCAATGCACACAATTGTATTCAATAATCGTCTGGTATAATGGCTTCAAAACGCTATGACCGAAAACTGCTAGCCCTCTAACCGGTCATATCAGTCTCCTTTTATATGGAACACTAATGTACAAGCCAACCCAAAACCGAAAACACCAAGGGACCGAAATCAAGGCTAATTTCGGTCCAACCAACCGAAAACACAAAATAAGCCCTAACAAACAATAACAAAGCCTACAAAATATATATTCCTAGCACAAGCCAACGAATTACGTCCTAACAATCTCCCCTTGGTTTGATGCTAGCTTGATCTCAAGGCTTGTCAACGATCAGCACATCTGAGCTTCCCATAGCACCTGCCCACATCCTCTTGTTTATGATTTCAGCAACCATACCAGTGAACTCTTTAGCAGTAACCTCCAAAATATCATCATTGACCACGATCTGATGCTCTGCCAGAGTACGGATATCACACTCACCGAACTGTAAGAGATACTTCGCTTCAAGAAGACGAATAGTACCGGTCGGAAGCTTGATGACGGAAGTGGTTGTGGCCTCATCAAAAACCCAATATTCCATATTACGGAGAGAACAGTCAGGTGACTGCTGAATAATAGGAATTTGCTTCATCTGCTTGGTAGGAGGCCACATCACATTCTTCACGGTTCGGTTGGTGTTAGGATCAAATACACCTTTGACTTTCTTCACGAAAGAATCTACAGTCTTCATCCCATCGAACTTTGTCTTTACATGATTCTCCCAGAAGAGCTTCAATTCAGTTCCACGAGGATCATTCGATGGGTTGTGGAAGGGAGCACTAGCTACTTCTGTAAGATCAACCTTAGTCCAAGAACTAAAGTCATTTTGATGCTCGTAGTTCTCCACTTTGCCACTATTACTTTTGACTGCCCAGATATTCTTCTTGTCGTGAAATCCCCACACCTATATACCCGACCGATCGCCGTACTTAGTTGAGAATCTTCGTTTACCGAGCTCAGTGACACTAACTTGAGGCCGATCTCCATGAATATTTTGATCGGAGTTTTTCATGAAAAGCAATTGACCTTTTCCTTGAGTTTTAGCGTGACACTGAGCTTGCTTCAAGATTACTCTGGGATCAGCATTAGAAGGTTCATTATCAAATCGGTCAACAATACGAGTTGCACTGGCCTGACGAGGAATATCTTGTGGTGCTGGGCGGGTACACTTGGGGATGCATTAGTCCATTAGCTTCATCAGGCTCATTCATAGATGTATTGAACTTGTCACCAAATTCATTGATTAGCTTATTCTTCAAATCAAAGTATCCAGCAAAAAGAGCACCAAGATTTAGCTGCAGATCAGAAATTTGCTTTGACTTTTGAGCATTTTCTCTTTCAAGCTCGGAAACACTAACATCCAGAGTTCCAATCAATACATCTTTCTCAATAAGCTTCTTATTCAAGATCCCGATTTCTTCCTTGAGCTCAAAAATTGTTGCGTCTTCATTATCGGAGCTCCCTGCACCAATAGATATACCTTTTCCTTTGGGTGCAGGATTAACACTTTCTTGAGCAAGGAACCTGGCAAGCCTTTCAGAAGCGGCATCATGCGCAAGTTGAGGAGCTAAAGAACTACCAGGAGCTGAAGAGCTACCTGGTTCAAAAGATTCAAAACTAGGCCCTTCATCCAAAATTGGGCTCTCGACTTGAACTGGTTGGACAGGTGCAGTGGTTGGTGTTGGCTGTTGAGCAGGTTGAGGTTGTTCCCTAATGAGCACTCCCAGCCTAAGATCAGCACGTCTTCGTTTAAGTGGCGGCTGGGAGGCTTGAGACTCTTCAAGATCACATTCAGATGAAATAATGTTTGGATTAGCAACTGCTTGGGGAGGAATCCTTGCAGTTGAATCCAATTGAGCTATAATATTCGCCATCTGAGCGGGCGTTTGAAGTGGCAGCTTGAAAATATTAGTATCTCCCTCAGTCTCTGTTGGAGAACTCACAACGTCATTGACTTCATCAACATCAAAAAACGAATGAAAGTCATCATCACTCAACTTAATCATCATTAAAACCCGGTACATCACTCTCATCAATACCTTCCCCTTCATCATCATCATCATCAACATCATCATCATTATCATCATCATCAACATTAAGAACAGACACATTTTCCTCTGCCACAATTGCCACATGGGAAGTGACAACAGGAACAACTTCAGGCTCATGAATAGGAATATCTTGAAGTATAGTAGCTTCTTCGATCTCAGCGAATCTTCCAAATTTTACTAAAGGGCTTGTTCCCCTGAACACAACCTTAGAACCCTTGCGGTTCTGCTTCATCTAACCAAAAGTTGTTGGACCCAAGGATTTCATATCTAAAGTTTCACATGTTCTTTCCAAGTCAGGATATTGATCATCAAAGATCATTTGTAGAAACCTTGGGTACATCAAGAATACATCCTTCTTTTTCAATTGTAGGTTTCTCTTCATTTCATTGAACACAAGTATTGAAAAATTGAAATCCAAATCCATGATGAGAGCAACAATGGCACCGGTAGACGATTGGTTGATCTCATTAGCTCCCCCCTTCCTGCTTGAGATGCAGATTACAAAGGTGTGAGCAAGCAAGCGTCAGTAGGGTGGCAGTAGCTTCTTCAAGGTTGGAGGAAAGGTTCCTTCATATCCCATTCTTTCAAGAACCTCCCTAATCTAAGTAGTAGGAATTTCAGTCGGGGAACCTGGCTGATCTTCAAAATGAAGAACTTCCCGAATGGTTTGCGGCCGAAAAACTTAAAACTCTTGAATTTTGGTTTGCGGCCGAAAATGTTCCATCGTAAATCAAAACCCTTGAATCCAAAACTCCAAAATTGACATAAACAAAACACTTCTGTCAGGATCGTCGATTAGTCCTAAAACCTAAAAAAAACTTAATAAAATCATGTTAGAATCAGATGTATGGCACTCGCAATTCACTTACGATGATGAATCAGTGAACAATTTGATGAAACGCAAAGGAAAAATGATGAATCGAGCAGCAAATCATTAGAGAGAACGAGAGAGAAAGAGGAAGCAATTTCGTTGGAGGCGTGAAAAGAGAGGGAGGAGCCGAAATCCTTCCTTTTATAACCTAATTAGGGTTTTCGGTCCATAAGGCTAAACCCGATGGGCCTCATCCCAAAACACAAATCCTTCTTAAAAAATAGTCCAATTTCCTTTTTTTATTTTTTTAATGAGACCTTTTGAAGACTTAAAAAAATAAAATAAAATAAAAACTAAAATTTAAATGCAAACAAAATTTAATTTTTAGAAAATAAAAAAAAATTAAAAAAATAACACTAACCACACTTCAAAATTAAAATTTAAACAATTTGGGATCATAAGTTTTGAAACAGCCTTAACATTGTTTTTCAGTACCTCGTCTGCATGAATAGATCTGGTCAATCACCAATATTGTGGTCAACTTAAACAGAAAGGATATTGACAAATTTGACAGATTATAAATGAAAAGACATTGCACCTATATTCTTAAATGGACCATTTAGTTCACGACGACCAAGGATATTGTTGTCCACTTAAATTCAGCAGCGAGATCTGTAGAAAACCTTTTAACTAGTTCAATTTTAGTTGTACTAGAACGTGTTCCCTACTTCCCGACATACCCCGACAATCAAGAACTTCCAAAGAACTCCTTACTTTAGGTGAGTATTCAATCATTAAGAGAGAAGATAGATATAGAAGTGCATATGTTGTGCCCCAGGTCGGATCTTTTCCAATCACGCAGAGGGGACAACATGTGACTAACACAGATAGAGGGATTGAGAGGTAGAATGTTGCATATGTTGTGTTCCAGGTGGGATCGTTTCCAATCGCGCAAAGGAGACAGCATATGGCTAACAGATAGAAAGAATTACATAGATAAGGAGATGCAAAGAGATAGAGTTGCATATGTTGCATTCTAGGTCGGATATGTTCCAACACGCAGAGGAGGCAAAATATGACTGACAGATAGAAAGCAAGAAAATAATTTCCTACAGACCTACTTTATCAGAACCCCCCAGTCACCCTATCAGTACCGGAATTAAGGACATAAGTCTATACATCAAGGAAATGTTGAGCCATAGTTCTAGATACATATGACTTTAATGTATCTCGTAGGTTTCCTATTTTATCTCAATGATCATCTTTAGAAAGCCTACAAGCATATCAAATAGAGATTTACTGAAGGGTTTGGTAAACAGGTCCACCACATTATTATCAGTGTGGATCTACTCCAAACGAATGAGCTTGCGTTCACAACAGTCTCGAATAAAATGAATTTTAATATCGATGTGCTTGGTTTTGGAATGATGAACAAGATTTTTAGCAATTTGTATCGCAGCATCATTATCACAAAATATGGAGGTGTCAAGAAAGTTCAAACCGTAGTCCAGCAATTGGTGTTGTATCCAGACAACCTGTGAGCAGCAAGCTGATGGAGCGACATACTCAGCTTCAGCTGTCGAAGTCGACATCGTTTGATGTTTCTTGCATTGCCAAGACACCAACCTCTCCCCTAGAAACTGACATCTGCCTGAAGTTAATTTCATGTCAAAATCACAACCTCCATAATTGCTGTCAACGAAAGCATATAGGTCAAATTCAGGAGTCTTAGGATACCATAACCCCAATTTGGGGCTACCTTTGAGGTATCGAAAGATCCTTTTAACAACAATCATATGAGAGAGTTTAGGATTAGCCTGATATCCAGCGCATTGAAAGGTGGCGAACATAATGTCAGGTCTGATGGAAGTCAAATACATAATAGAACCGATCATCGATCGATATTCAGTTTGATCTACGGAATCTCCTTCTGGATCTGGTCCAAGTAGAGGTCTTTCAGCCATGGGTTTAGAGGCAGGTTTGGAGTCTTTGAACCCGAACGTCTCAAGCATATCCTCCATATATTTGCGCTGATGTAGCAAGATTCCAGATGAATCTTAACGAACTTGTAATCCCGGAAACATCGTCATTTCACCAAGTGAGCTCATTTTAAATCTTTTTTCATGACTTCTTCAAACTCTTTGCACAACACTAAACTCGTCGACCCGAAAATTATGTCATCCACGTAGATCTGGACGACAATCAAGTCTTTATCCACTTGCTTTATGAACAACGTCTGATCGATCGTGCCTCTTGTGTATCCATGCTCCAACAGATGATCTGTCAGGGTAGCATACCAAGCTTTAGGAGCCTGATGTAACCCATACAAAGCCTTATCTAATTTGTAGACATGATTTGGAAATTTTGGATTGACAAACGCTGGGGATTGATCAACGTAGATCTCCTCCTTCACGATTCCATATAAAAAGGCGGTCTTGACGTCCATTTGACAAACAGTGAACCCCATATAGGAAGCATATGCCAAGAACATACAGATAGCTTCTAAGCATGCCACAGGAGCATACACCTCAGTGTAGTCAAGACCTTCAATCTGCCGGAAGCCACGAACAACCAGACGCGCCTTGTTTCCCACAATTACCCCACTATCATCTTGCTTATTCCTGCATACCCATCGTGTATCCAACAACTTCTTTCCCTTTGGTAGCTCAACCAGCTTCCACACCTTCAACTTGTCAAATTGGTTCAATTCTTCATGTATAGCGTCCACCCAACTTGGTTCATTGAGAGCCATGTCTACATTATTGGGCTCAATCTGATATATAAAGCATGAGTAGAGACAAGAGTTGACATCTCCATTTTGACTTCTAATTTTAATTCCTTCTGCCAGCGGGCCGATGACATTTTCGATCGGATGATCGCGTTGAATTCTGGTGGGGATTTCATGGTTGATGTCATGGATTGAGACAGGAAGGTTGTTGATGTTGATGAATCCGTCTACTGCCAAATCACTCGCCTAAGACGATCTAGGAGCGTGAGAGGTACTTGCCACATATTCATTTGAGATAGGTTGAGGAATGTCACAACTAGCCTTCCTGGCTAGGAAATTTTACCCTCAAGTAAGCAAGGACTATTGTGAGACTTGTGCTAACACACCTAAGTGTTCAATATGAGTTCCTAAGGAGCCATATAGTGTTAGAATGCAAATCTCTCCAAGTATGGTGAATCTCTCCCAAATCTCTCCAAGAATAGTGAATCTCTCCCAAATCTCTCCAAGTATGTGAAATCACTCCCAAATCTCTCTAAGTATGCGAAATCTCTCCAAGAATAGTAAATCTCTCCCAAATCTCTCTAAGTATGCTAAATCTCTCCAAGAATAGTGAATCTCTCCCAAATCACTCTAAGTATACAAAATCTCTCCAAGAATATTAAATCTCTCCGAAATCTCTTTAAGTATGCTAAATCTCTCCAAGAATAGTGAATCTCTCCCAAATCTCTCCAAGTATGCGAAATCTCTCCAAGTATAGTGAATCTCTCTCAAATCTCTCCAAGTATGCCAAATCTCTCCCAAATCTCTCCAAGTATGTGAAATCTCTCCATGTATCTCAAATCTCTCTTAAATCTCCTTAAGTACCTTTCTCAGTCGAAAACAACTCAAAACCGGAAGAGGAAACCCCAAAAGGACCCTCTTGGTCCGGAACCTCTTGGTCTGGAACCCTCTTGGTCCGGACTCCTCTTGGTCCTGAACCTCTTGGTCCGGACTCCTCTTGGTCCGGAACCCTCTTCGTCCGGACACCTTCTAAGAAACCAAGAGGAGCTGCATCTTCGGAACCCTCCTAGCTTCGGATCCTCTCCTCCCATCCGGACAATCTCGCAACTCCGGAAGCTTCTTGCCTCTCCTCGCGCCGTTTTGGAATTAGGAGCCGACTTCGCATATCCGGATCAGACTTCCGGACTTCACCTCCTGACCCCGGATCCGAGAATAGCCCTCCGGAACTGAAGAGAATGCTTCGGAACTCCGCCTGAGGACTCCGGAATTTATCTATAGCTTCGGAAATTTTACTCCTTTGCTCCGGAAGTGGAAGAATGACTCCGGAATGAGGAGGTTGACTTCGAACCCTCGCAGGAACCAACCCCCACTCCATATTTTCATTATTTTCGGACTTTTTCACCATTTTAAGGCATTTTGAAACCAGAAATTACACGAAACTCGTATTTTTCCTATCCTAAACCCCTTAGACCCCTATTTTATGCTAAAATTAATTATTTTAAGCATATTCTTCATAAAAATAAATGTTTGGGATTTAGGAAAACCTTATCCTAAATCAAGAAAATGACAAAGGGATTGACTTTGTGATTTGATGAAATTCCTCATTTCCCATGCAAATCACAGTATTCCATGCTTTACCCACCAAATATCCATGCATGGACCACCAGATCCCCATGCATCAAAGATTCCCTTCCTTTTCTTATACTCCAAAACCACGACAGTAAAGGAGTTTAGACTCCACTTTCTCTCTCACTCTTCCCATTTTCCCTCAAAACTCATCTTCAAGACAAGAACAATGATCTTGCTGGAAGGGAAAATATTCTCAATTTCTCCCTGAAGTTGAAAGGTAAACTCCTCCACTTGCCTAATATTTTATTATATTTCGAGATGAATCCATATTATTTTATTCATAATAATATGTGATGATCATCCTTAGGGAAGCATCCCTCCCAGGGAAGTTCCTTACCTCAGCAAGAGTTTAAGCTTGAGATCTTCACTCCATAACTCCAAACAACTCCTCAACCAACTCAAGATGAGCTTCATACCCCACCTTTTTCAATGTTTTAATGTTTTTGGGGGAGAGTACAAGTCAAATCTTGCCTAAGCTCTTAAATGATTGCATATATACGTATGTTTGTATGTGTGTGTGAAATATTATTAAATTAATATTTTAGTAATATACTCATGAACGTAAGAATTCTCAATTTCATAAAGAACAGAAGATACTTTGTACAAAAGAGCCTCCCAACTATGGATGTGTCCAACTTAACCCCTTTATCTATGCTCTCATGTCTAGAGATATAAGTTATAAAAAATGGATCTTGATAAGTGGACACCATTTCTAGTAATTTTCGAAAAAGGAAACTTTGTGACTATTTTGCAAACTGTCAAGGAGTATTTTATAAATATTCAATATAAAAGTTTGCGTCAAAAAAATATCAAATAGAGCCTTTATGACAGAAATATTTGCATGTCATAAGCTGCTGTCATAGAACCTCCAAGAACATAAGTAATGTTCTATATGTCATAAAACAAAAAATGCGTGTCATAACCGGCAGTTATAAATTTATATAAATTATAACTTGACACTTTTTCTCTTGACTAAAATGACTCATTTTTCAATAAACGAAAAGGAACGAACACGAGCACCTAGTTAACGAGCACAATCAACGATATGGAACGAGAACGATATTCTTATTCAACAAGTACGAATTTCATTATTTATCTAACAAATAATGGATTTCTAACGATTTCTCAAAAGGTTGTTAATATTCTAGTCAGACAAATCTCAAAAGTACCTAAATATAAAAATATTAGTGTACGTCTAAGTCCTGTAAGGAGTTATAGCCAGAGTCTCCTGGTGGGAGAGCGGGAATTTGTGTATAGATCTATACGGGGTTAACACCCCGCACCTTTGATGTTCGCTACAGCTAGACAGGCCAGTCTAGGGTGACAAATGTCTTTTTCCAAACCGAGGGCGCCTGAGAAACGCCAAAACAGGTACTTCGTCAGATTAGTATGGTTATAACGACTCACTAGAATATGTTTTGTCATCTAGAAATTTATGTAAGGAAAAACCTCATAAATAAATTTTTGGCACGTTGTGTTGACCGTCCTATACATGATAAGTGATGGTCCGCATTTGTTGCGTTGACTGTCCTTTTTCATCGCGTAGAATGTCCACAGTTGCCATGTTGATTCTTTCTCCTAACAAGTATAGAGTCGTAATACTGCTATTTTTACAAATTAAAAAGCGTAGGACTCTATGGAAAACGCTTGTAAACGATAAATTAACCCCCACATATACATAGTTGGAACTAGAACTTACGAATATTTTATAGCAGAAAATATAGGATTTTATGGAGAAAACGATTTTCTACGATTTTGATAACGATAAACTAGAACTCACACTCAATTTTACCCGATAAGAGGAACAAGACTTTCAACCATATTCTCTTTTTGAAAATAAGGGATTTTTCTGGAAACGGTTGACTATTACTATTCAAAAGAACTATTCTCGTACACAGCTCGCTTTTACAAATCACACTACTTTTCAAAATCACTCCTTATAAGGATGAATAAAAGTAATGACATGCACACACATATCCATGATTTTCAAGGCAAGACTTCAAACGATTTCATAGAAAATATCGGATTTTCTGAAAGTACAATAAGAAGGATTCTAAACAAGTGTAAACGATTTTATACAAAAATGCTTATGAACTCACCAACTTTTTAGTTGACGCTTTTCAAAACGACTTGTATTCTCTGGGATCTAGTAAGCAGGTAACAAGGGACGCGGATGCAGAACTATTTAGCTGTAGCTTGGAATTTTCTACTTTTGTCTCTTTTGTGTAACTCGAAGAACAAATACAATATGTAAACGATGTAAGTTTGTTATCTCAATGTATGATGTTTGGATTGCTCTGTTTCATTTATATTCAATTGTTATGATACTGCACAATGAAGTCACCCGCCTCCGGACGTTTCCGTCGTCTGGTCCGGGGGTGTGACAGATTGGTATCAAAGCATTGTTTATAGTGAACTGGTATATCTAGCCATACAAGATATACAACTATAAATATGATGGGACTAAAACACACTATGCCTGAAAGTATACTTTAAAAAGATAAGTATTTTATGAAAGTATACATATCTACTAACACAGTATCATAACGAGAAGAAAACAAAAGTAACTAAAGGTTGAACGCTACAGTCAAACCTAGGCAGTATGTAATCATATCTGGGATAAATATAGCCTGATCAACTATATTTATTTGAGATATGACCAACATGTGCTTGGGAGTGATGGTGGTGTTGCAACAAACCTAAAACATAACAACTATGCGCGCAAGAGAAGACTAGAATTCGAACATCAAGTTTAAAATACTATAGGAGTATTTTAGGATACTATAAACCCCTCCCACACCTAAACCTTCCCCGTATATCTCGTACCTCGATTCTCAAACAAACGACGTAATTGGAATTCCTCGCCAAGACTTCTACTACCATGTCACGGTAAATTACGGATGGGGCAAGGAGAGATCAGAAGAAGTCCATGAGGAAAAAACCCAGAAGTGGATCCTAAGGAATACCAAGGGATGAATCGTGAAAGGGATAATTCCGACTAAGAACCCAGCAAGGATAAAAGCGCCGAGGCAACCCTTGGCGAAGCTCCACCCAATTGTTAGTAGATCAGAGACCCTTTCACCTTTCTTTTCCCAGATACATAAACACCCGATATAGGTACTCCTGGAATAGACATACCTAGAAACAAAACGATACCCACGCAAAACCAAGTTCATAAATTGGCTCCTATCCCATTTAGGGCGTAGCTCCACAAAAGACAACCCGATCCACAATCGACGCGCACCGAACTCCGATAGCCAAGGCCCTCACGTATCAGACATCCGTTGAAACCACAAGTAACCCAAAGTGACTCCCGGTTTCCAACCCTCTGTCATGAAGTAATGGAGACCATAAACAAAGCCCGATATATGGGAATGTAAATCCGATCCCCCAACAAGTAACCAGAACACCATTCCAAATGCCTTGCGAAACCCACAAGTAGGACCAGAAAACTAGGCAGACCATGTGCACTCTTTAAAAGAGGAAATGGTCATTTGGAGACCACGACTCATAACAATCAAGGCTAGGACAGCCTTAGCAGCGTAAGGAACACAAAAAGGGGCACTCATAATCTAAGTGGAATGGCCAAGCACTTTCTGCGCCAAAAGAGGATCACCACACTACTCGCCTTAGGTTCATAATGCCCTTAATCGTAACCAGTAATAATAAACCAAGAGGAGTACATCCTCCAAGAATCCATACAACCAAGTCCGTTAACTATACTTCTAACTATGTGCTATTTTGACAGACTTAACGTCATGCAATATATGTTTTCACTCTCTATCATAACTGCATCATAGGGATGTAGGTTGACACAATTAGCACCAGTACATTAAGATTATATGAGTAAACCCACTTGAAACTAGCTACAAGTACTTACGAGCTCACTTTTCGTGTGCAACAGGGTCATGTCTTCTCATGAAGATAACCAGTACCCCGACCATGCACCGGTCCTACGAATAGACTCCGCCACTTTCCAAGCCACTGTAACAGCGGCTGTGGCAGCCGCTGTTACAGTGGCTTGGAAAGCAGTGGAAGCTGTGTCAGTAACTTCAACCGTAAGACACAAGCGAAGTTGGAAGCAGTGTCAGTAACTTCAACCGTAACAATAACCAAGAAAACCAACAAAGAACAACTCACCCATTCACTCAAAAACCTAAACCTAAGAACAAGAAACGAAGGTTCGGGAACGAAAAAGGAGGTAGTTCGACTCAGAGTTTTACAAAAAGGCAACAATCGGGACCAGTCCCTACCCCTACTAACCTTACTCCTCCTACATTAAGACAATCATACCTTGGGAGCAACCCACCCTGCAGCAAGTGCAAATACCATCATTGGGGAGCCTGTCAGACATTTCGTTCTAAAAGGCGCAACAAGATGGGACACACCTCCCGCTACTGTAAGGCCCCGGCCCCATGTGTCACTCCGACCCTCAACCCAGAAGTAAGTCCAGTTTTTCACAAGTGCGGTGCAACAGGACATTTCAAGAGAAATTGCCCAACGGAGATGACTTACGAGGGAGTTGACAACTAGACAGGAAGAAAGGACAAGAAATCCTACCGAGATTCTTGGTAAGTTTCGAACGATAAACTCTATGTAACGAATGTTCACAGAAAGGTCTTGGAAATTGAAAACATAATCAAAAACTATTTCCCCATTCTAGCAAATCCGTAAATCACGGAGAAGCTAGAGAATCCTTACGAATGGACCATGATGGTTCCATATGAACGTTAGTATCATATATAGTTGGGATTCCATAAACAAAGAACGTGCGATCCCACATCATTTTCCTGTCCCTGGTCTGAATGCTGATTAGAACAGAGCCCCACAGTAAATTACCTTTTGAGATCCTAAGTATATGCGGTTAGGTCACATCCATCTATAGTGGAAATACCTGGCAGAAGTCAGATTACGAATTCCCTTGACTTATAACAGCGCCTTTGTGTCGCTAAAACACCTAACAAGCATAAACGATATAGACCCAAGGGTAACAACGAAAACGAAACTAGCAACGATAAGAACACAAACACTAGAACTCCTAACAAGCAGAAACGATATAGACCCAATGGTAACAACGAAAACGAAACTAGCAACGATAAGAACACAAACACTAGAACTCCTAACAAGTAGAAACGATATAGACCCAATGGTAACAACGAAAACGAAACTAGCAATGATAAGAACACAAACACTAGAACACCTAACAAGTGGAAACGAGATAGACCCAATGGTAGAAACGAAAACGAAACTAGCAACGATAAGAACATGAACATAGAACACCTTGTCATTACTAGCAACCAATACTCCTCAAATCAATAGAACAACAAGAAGTCCAATGCCATCAATTGGCACGGACAGGCTTGATCCTCACCTTACAAACCCCGATCACTACAAATAGACTTTCGTCCTACTCCACCGGGTGACGAAACTCTTCCAGCCAGTAACGACAAATCCCTAGTAACCAGACACCTAAGTCCTGGTGTAAGAATTGCCACACGGTTTTCCCTAGCCCCGATAAAGATTTAAAAATCAAGGAGCAAAAGGCATTAAGGGAATCCGAAAGGCTTCCAACCTTCCTCCAAAGGTTCCCAAAACCTCTTGGAAACCTCAACCAAGTGCTAAGCGGAAATAGAAACACCCCGATAACCAAACACCCGATACCACTTAGCACAGTCACAAGAACGGATAGTGTCTGATCGCAAGATCGACATAATAGATAAAGTAAACATCAGACCCAGTCCCTAACCACAGGAAACACCTGCCTAACTCATAAGGGAGAAAGACGAAATTACCATAAGCACCACTGACTACGAGTAAGCCAAACAAACCCATCCTAAAGGATCGATATCCCCTACCCCGAATCGGAAGTTCGCTCAACCACCAGCAAATAACTGGCAGAGGTCGACCTACCATTAGCTCGATAAACTATAGGAAGAAAACTCCCAAGATGATCTAATACTCATAAGGTCAACTACATCACCCAAACTCAACCTTGGTGACCATCGTACCAACTCCTAAGGCCCAGAAAACTCTACACTAGGATCCTGATCCCTAGAAGACCATTCAAAAGGCCTCGCCAAGAAACGGCCCGATAACTCATAGTCTTCGATTAACATAAGGAACTTGTTTTGGACATTTCACCTCCCATGTGCTCAGCACTCATAAGTGTCAGACCACCAAAACTCTAGAAATTCCACCTGTCAAGGTCAAGGTAAACACGAACCCACATCCCGAAGAGAAGCATGTGTAATGGACATTGACAAAGTTTGGGATACCCACTTGCTTCTAATCGAGTATTCATATAACAACAACTACCACTCGAGCATAGGAGTTGCACCCCTCGAGGCCCTGTGTGGCCAGAGGTGCAAATCATCCTCTAATAGGCTGAGATGGAAGATATCCAGCCGGCAAGCTGACAAACATCCAATAGCACACTCATTAGACCCGAGATTATTCGATAAACCACGGAAAGGATAGTCCAAACCCGAACACGACCCAAAACATCGTAACACCGACAAAGGAACTATGCAGATAACACCTTAAAACCTTGAAATCCCAAGTAGGAGATCGGGGTATTATTTAAGAACTCCCATCGGGGAAGAGTGACTCGAGTCAAAAGGAAAAGTAAACTAAATTCCCGAGGCACCAGACCCTTTGAGATCCTCGCACGGATCGGCCCGGTAGCCTACAAACTCCAACTACCCTCCGAGTTTAGTGACGTACACCCTGTATTCCATGTGTCGAACCTAGGAGGTCTCTATCGGACAAAACCCTCCCGGTTCCATTAAACAAGACTAAAGTGAACTAGAACCTCCTAATAGTTGATCAGTCTATCGAAACTAAGGATAGAAAAGTTAAGTACACAAAACAAAGCCTCATCCCGTTGGTGAAGGTTCAAGGGAATGCTAGGCGTGAGCCGGTATTCACCTGGGAACACAAAGGCCAAATAACTCAAAAGTACTCTCACCTATTTCCGCTTTCATGACCCTATCTTTCGAAAGAATTTCGGGACGAAATTCCCTCTAACGGGGGGATGATGTCACAACTAGCCTTCCTGGCTAGGAAATTTCACCCTCAAGTAAGCAAGGACTATTGTGAGACTTGTGCTAACACACCTAAGTGTTCAATATGAGTTCCTAAGGAGCCATATAGTGTTAGAATGCAAATCTCTCCAAGTATAATGAATCTCTCCCAAATCTCTCCAAGAATAGTGAATCTCTCCCAAATCTCTCCAAGTATGTGAAATCACTCCCAAATCTCTCTAAGTATGCGAAATCTCTCCAAGAATAGTGAATTTCTCCCAAATCTCTCTAAGTATGCTAAATCTCTCCAAGAATAGTGAATATATCCCAAATCTCTCTAAGTATGCGAAATCTCTCCAAGAATAGTGAATCTCTCCCAAATCTCTCTAAGTATGCTAAATCTCTGCAAGAATAGTGAATCTCTCCCAAATCTCTCCAAGTATGCGAAATCTCTCCAAGTATAGTGAATCTCTCTCAAATCTCTCCAAGCATGTGAAATCTCTCCCAAATCTCTCCAAGTATGTGAAATCTCTCCATGTATCTCAAATCTCTCTCAAATCTCCCTAAGTACCTTCCTCAGTCGAAAACAGCTCAAAACCGAAAGAGGAAACCCCAAAAGGACCCTCTTGGTCCTGAACCTCTTGGTCCGGACTCCTCTTGGTCCGGAACCCTCCTAGCTTCGGATCCTCTCCTCCCATCCGGACAATCTCGCAGCTCTGGAAGCTTCTTGCCTCTCCTCGCGCCGTTTCGGAATTAGGAGCCGGCTTCGCATATCCGGATCAGACTTCCGGACTTCACCTCCTGACCCCGGATCCGAGAAGAGCCCTCCGGAACAGAAGAGAATGCTTCGGAACTCCGCCTGATGACTCCAGAATTTATCTATAGCTTCGGAACTTTTACTCCTTTGCTCCGGAAGTGGAAGAATGACTCCGGAATGAGGAGTTTGACTTCGGACCCTCGCAGGAACCAACCCCCACTCCGGATTTTCATTATTTTCGGACTTTTTCACCATTTTAAGGCATTTTGACGCCGGAAATTACACCAAACTCGTATTTTTCCTATCCTAAACCCCTTAGACCCCTATTTTATGCTAAAATTAATTATTTTAAGCATATTCTTCATAAAAATAAATGTTTGGGATTTAGGAAAACCTTATCCTAAATCAAGAAAAGGACAAAAGGGATTGACTTTGTGATTTGATGAAATTCCTCATTTCTCATGCAAATCACAGTATTCCATTCTTTACCCACCAAATATCTATGCATGGAACACCAGATCCCCATGCATCAAAGATTCCCTTCCTTTTCTTATACTCCAAAACCACGACAGTAAACGAGTTTAGACTCCACTTTCTCTCTCACTCTTCCCATTTTCCCTCAAAACTCATCATCAAGACAAGAACAATGATCTTGCTGGAAGGGAAAATATTCTCAATTTCTCCCTGAAGTTGAAAGGTAAACTCCTCCACTCGCCTAATATTTTATTATATTTCGAGATGAATCCATATTATTTTATTCATAATAATATGTGATGATCATCCTTAGGGAAGCATCCCTCCCAGGGAAGTTCCTCACCTCAACAAGAGTTTAAGCTTGAGATCTTCACTCCATAACTCCAAACAATTCCTCAACCAACTCAAGGTGAGCTTCATACCCCACCTTTTTCAATGTTTTAATGTTTTTGGGGGAGAGTACAAGTCAAATCTTGCCTAAACTCTTAAATGATTGCATATATATGTATGTTTGTATGTGTGTGTGAAATATTATTAAATTAAAATTTTAGTAATATACTCATGAACGTAAGAATTCTCAATTTCATAAAGAACAGAGGATACTTTGTACAAAAGAGCCTCCCAACTATTGGGTGTGTCAAACTTAACCCCTTTATCTATGCTCTCATGTCTAGAGATATAAGTTATAAAAAAGGGATCTTGATTAGTGGACACCATTTCTTGTAATTTTCGAAAAAGAAAACTTTGTGACTATTTTGCAAACTGTCAGGGAGTATTTTATAAATATTCAATATAAAAGTTTGTGTCAAGAAAATATCAAATAGAGCCTTTCTGACAGAAATATTTGCATGTCATAAGCTGCTGTCATAGAACCTCCAAGAACATAAGTAATGTTCTATATGTCATAAAACAGAAAATGCGTGTCATAACCGGCAGTTATAAATTTCTATAAATTATAACTTAACACTTTTTCTCTTGACTAAAATGACTCATTTTTCAATAAACGAAAAGGAACGAACACAAGCACCTAGTTAACGAGCACAATCAACGATATGGAACGAGAACGATATTCTTATTCAACAAGTACGAATTTCATTATTTATCTAACAAATAATGGATTTCTAACGATTGCTCAAAAGGTTGTTAATATTCTAGTCAGAAAAATCTCAAAAGTACCTAAATATAAAAATATTAGTGTACGTCTAAGTCCTGTAAGGAGTTATAGCCAGAGTCTCCTGGAGGGAGAGCGGGAATTTGTGTATAGATCTATACGGGGTTGACACCCCGCACCTTCGCTGTTCGCTACAGCTAGACAGGCCAGTCTAGGGTGACAAATGTCTTTTTCCAAACCGAGGGCGCCTGAGAAACGCTAAAACAGGCACTTCGTCAGATTAGTATGGTTATAACAACTCACTAGAATATGTTATGTCATCTAGAAATTTATGTAAGGCAAAACCTCATAAATAAATTTTTGGCACGTTGTGTTGACCGTCCTATACATGATAAGTGATGGTCCGCATTTGTTGCGTTGACTGTCCTTTTTCATCGCGTAGAATGTCCACAATTGCCATGTTGATTCTTTCTCCTAACAAGTATAGAGTCGTAATACTGCTATTTTTACAAATTAAAAAGCATAGGACTCTATGGAAAACGTTTGTAAACGATTTTGAAAACGATAAATTAACCCACACATATACATAGTTGGAACTAGAACTTACGAATATTTTATAGCAGAAAATATAGGATTTTATGGAGAAAACGATTTTCTACGATTTCGATAACGATAAACTAGAACGCACACTCAGTTTTACTCGATAAGAGGAACAAGATTTTCAACCATATTCTCTTTTTGAAAATAAGGGATTTTTCTGGAAACGGTTGACTATTACTATTCAAAAGAACTATTCTCGTACACAGCTCGCTTTTACAAATCACACTACTTTTCAAAATCACTCCTTATAAGGATGAATAAAAGTAATGACATGCACACACATATCCATGATTTTCAAGGCAAGACTTCAAACGATTTCATAGAAAATATCGGATTTTCTGAAAGTACAATGAGAACGATTCTAAACAAGTGTAAACGATTTTATACAAAAATGCTTATGAACTCACAAACTTTTTAGTTTACACTTTTCAAAACGACTTGTATTCTCCGAGATCTAGTAAGCAGGTAACAAGGGACGCGGATGCAGAACTATTTAGCTGTAGCTTGGAATTTTCTACTTTTGTTTCTTTTGTGTAACTCGAAGAACAAATACAATATGTAAACGATGTAAGTTTGTTATCTCAATGTATGATGTTTGGATTGCTCTGTTTCATTTATATTCAATTGTTATGATACTGCACAATGAAGTCACCCGCCTCCGGACGTTTCCGTCGTCTGGTCCGGGGGTGTGACAAGGAAAAAGGAGCTCGATGAACGATTGTGTAGCAGCAGAGGTATCCCTTGTGATGATTTCTCTTTCTTCAGGGGAAAGGGGAGTGACTTCAGCATCAGAATTGGTCCTTTGATTTGGTGAAAAAGGGGAAGTACTTGGAACAATTTCATCCACTTGAGGAGACTCAAGAGTCACCAGGGGTGGTTTGTATACAACATCTTCCTCTTTATCTTCAACAGTAATACTTGTACCTGAGCTGGAACCTAAAATAGTATCAGAAAACACATTAAGAGATTGAAACAATGATGCATAATCAACCAACCAGTCAGGTCCGACTCGAGCATCCGTCTCGTTCTCTTCCAGCCAGCGCACGTCGAATGACTCCACAATCTTCTTACTGGTTTTGTTGTACACTCGATAAGTAGTGCGTGCAGCATATCACACGAAGTAGCAGTCATCAACTTTTGTGTTGAACTTGGAGTTGGACTCCAGGTGAAGGAGGGTGCAAGGACATCCAAAGATCCTAAAATGAGCGACTGATGGCTTGTGATTATATAGAATTTCATACGGGGTCTTCATCTGCGATTTGTTGATCAGAATTCGGTTCTGAACATAGCATGCAGTGTTGATAGCTTCAGCCCTGAAGAAGACCGGTAACTTTGAATCACAAAGCATTGTCCTTGCTGTGTCGGTCAATGTACGATTTCGCCGCTCTGCAACAACATTTTGTTGAGGTGTCCGACCAGCACTATATTGACGCAAAATACCCTTCTCAACACAAAAATGATCCAGAATAGCATTCTGGAACTCCGTGCCATCGTCACTTCGAATTGCCTTCACCCTTTTGTTGGTCTAATTCTCAATCAACACAATGAATTGCTTGATCAGTTCAGCAGTCTCACTCTTGTTGGATAAGAAGAAAACCCAGGTAAACCGTGAGTAGTCATCAATGACAACCAGGCAGTAAGAATTCTTATTAATGTTGAGAACGTTGACCGGACCGAACAAATCCATATGCAGTAACTGAAGAACAGTGTTGATTGAGTTGACTAGTTTTGGCTTATGTGGCTTGCAATGATGTTTTTTTATGTCAGATAGATTACAAGATGCATTTAAAGGACTCTGAGGTGATTGGACAGATGAGTTTTTGGGCACCCATTTGTAATTAGGTTTAGGAACATTAGCAGGTGATTTTGAAGTATTTTTCTTTGTTTTTGATCGTTTGGGTATCCGTCTATGACTAGATGAAGATCGATACGATGACTTTGGCGATACCAATCTTGGCTTAACCAATTTTGGTTTCGTTAAAGTATCTTTTGAATTTTTGTTCAAAACATGTTTGTCCTTTTTAAGTTTAGCAGCCTGATTTCTGTCTTTATTAATGTTCCAATCACCATCAATTGAACGAGATCTCGAGGACTTTCTCTTAAGAGATCTTCCTCGAGACTCATTCTGCCTACCTTGTGCATAGTATGGAACATATGCACGGTTTGGACAAGTTCTTGCGATATGTCCAAGAGTTCCACAATGGAAACATGTATGTTTCTTCATGTAGAAGCTGGTACCGCTCGTTCCTGGTTTAGTGTCCTTATTGATCCCTTTATTGTTTCCACAAGTACACTTGCATGGTTCTGTCCATTTGGCTGGATTAGGTGGCATGTATTTGCTAGTGAAGGGTTCATTAGAATTAGATTTCTCAAACACATCAGCACATTTATCAGAAGTAATAGAATTATCAGTTTTCAAACCAGAATTATCAAAAACGAAAACATCAGTTTTCAAAGCAGTAGACACAGAAACAAAAACAGTAGTGTTTAAATCAGAAACATCTTTCACAGAATCAGTTTGTAAATCAAAATTATTATAAAAAAACGCTTCCTCCTGCTTCCTGCCTGTCTTCTTGTAAGGATGAATTTGCATATGAAGTAGAGACATTAGTATCGTTCACCCTAGAGTTATTTTCTGGCACAACCACAATAGGTTTTCCATATTGAATGTGTGCTTCTCTGTCTATTTCTTCTTTTTTTCATAGGGATGTTGATGTAAGTATGGTTAAAAGGAGGAGGAACACTGTCATACCCTAGACCTACTTGCTTTTTGTCCTTTCATTTTAAATGTTTTTCTATCATGGTCTCAATTGTCTTACTTGAAACATCAAACTTTTTGAAATTAAAATCTGCATTTTCAAATCTAATCTTCAATGTGTCAAGTTCGTCAGTCAAGCTGGCAAGCTGTCTTTTAACATAGTTATAGTTCTCACATTTGTTACTATATTCTTCCTGAAGCTTTCTAAAGCCCTTGGTTTTTGCCTCTAGTTGTGTTTTTAAAGGTTTTTGGCCCTTCCTAAGGTTATAGGCTTCATACCTAAGGTCCTCATTGTCTCTACGTAATATATCAATTTGATCACGTAGAAATCAAACTGCAGCTGCATTATCTCTGCTTCAGCGTCTTCTTTAACATCTTTATCTGGGAGCTCACTTATCTGCGCCAAATTTGCAGTCTCAGGCCTTGTGATGCTCAAAGCTTGAATCTGGTCTACCCAATCAAAAGTCTGAGCCACCACTACCAGTTTTGCAGTTTCATTGTTGGTGGCAGCTCCTCTATTGTTCACAACAGGCACCATCGTTCTATCAGGATTCTCTCTTCTGTCTGGCTTTGGGCAATCACGAGCAAAGTGACCTGGCTCGTGACAATTGAAACATCTAAGCTTGCCTCTGTTGAACCCTACCTTCTTGTCCCCATTCATACCCCAATTGTTCTTCCTAGTATTCTTAGCAAACTGCTTAGCCCTAAACACAGCCATTGTAATTTTCTAGGTGATATCCATCTCTTCCACATCTTTTGGATGAATTTGATCAACATCTGCAAACGATATTTAAGGAGGTAAGTCGCCAGCCAAGAAAGCATTGTAACAGTTCACAAGGCCAGAAGCTAGAGCAATTTTTTCCTCAGCTTCCTTGGGAGCTGTGATTGTGGCAGAAGCTTTTGAGTAGGCTGGATGTTGATAAGGCATAGTAGGAGGAATAGCATGAGTTTGTGGAATAGTGAATGATGAAAAAGAATTGTTTGACGAGATTCCCAGATTTGCTGTGGAGTAGGAATTCACGTGATTTATCTCACACTGCTTATCATCCAAATCACATGCCTTAATGATAGCCATAGTGTGAGCAAGAGAAATCCTGTTAAGATCCTTGGTCTTCTTAATGACTGAAACATTCATTTCCCACGATTTTGGAAGAGAATTTAACAGCTTCTTGTTTATCTCGGAGAGGGGTACTGAGATTCCTGCAGTACTCATTTCAGTAGTGAGTGTGATGAATCGTTGCAGTTGGGCTTCAAGAGACTCCCCAAGAACATGGTTGAACATATTGAACTTTTGACGAAGCATATCCTGCCTGCTCTGTTTCATATCATCGTTTCCATCATAAACTTCTATCAAGGCTTCCCAAAGGGCCTTTGCAGAATCATATTCCCTGAATCCTTGAGCAATGTCAGGAGACAATGCCATGGTCAAAGTTGCAAGTGCCTTTTCTTGTTCCTTAATCTTCTCAAAGTCCTCATCAGTGTAGTTCTCCACTTCTTTGTCAACTACTATACCATTTTCCAGTGTTGTGGTAATTCTAACCGAACCTCTAAGGATGCTTCTCCATATCTTAAAGTCTTTCATCTTAATGTACTTTTCAATCCTGTACTTCCATTCTGGAAACCCATCAGCAGATAAAAGACGTGGAATTCTCGTAGTGGTTCCCATGATTGGATCCAGTTCTTGATGTAATGCACTGTGTTGAGGTTCCATTATTTTAATTGATTAAAAAAATATCCAAAAACCAAGGAGTGTCACCGAAAACTTAGAAAGTCAACAAACAAGTTTTGACCGAAAACAATAGATTTCGGTAGAAAACGTGAATTCTGCCTAAAAATGATTTCTGCCAAAAATGGTCGATTTCGGCCGAAAACAGTAGACGCTCCACCGAAAACACCCATCGACATCACCCACCGCAAGTATGAGACGCTCCACCGAAATCTCCTACCGAAAACACCCAGATCCACTGAACACGAAGATTTCAAATAGATTTTCGATTCTTTTTCCTTGAATACTCGATGAACACCAATAACACAGCAGCAACAACAGCAACAGCGAATAATTTCTAACAATAAACTCAAAACAGTTTTCGATCAAAAGTTTAAATAAAATAAAACAACCAAATTCGAGCTTCTTGAACACAGTTGACACTAGATTGGCTCTGATACCAATTGTAAGTCCCAAACAATGAACCAACTAGTGATCAATCGAAATCAAATAGCAAATGATGAATCAAAGCAAGAAGAAGAAGAATCGAAAACAATCCAATCCAATGCACACGATTGTATTCAATAATCGTCTAGTACAATGGCTTCACAACGCTATGACCGAAAACTGCTAGCCCTCTAACCGGTAATATCAGTCTCCTTTTATATGGAACACTAATGTACAAGGCAACCCAAAACTGAAAACACCAAGGTACCAAAATCAAGGCTAATTTCGGTCCAACCAACCGAAAACACAAAATAAGCCCTAACAAACAATAACAAAGCCTACAAAATATATATGCCTAGCACAAACCAACAAAATAGGTCCTAACATGTCCAAACTAAAGAAAATTTTGTATGGTTTGAAGCAGGCTCCAAGGAACTGGTACTTGAAGTTTGATAGTTTCATGTAGAGGAATGGGTACAATAGATGTGAGATGGATCATCGTTGTTATTTGAAGAAATTCAAGTCCTCCTATATCATCATATTGTTATTTGTTGATGACATGTTGATTGTTGGATCCTACATGCAGGAGATCAACAAGCTAAAGAAGCAGCTGGCCAATGATTTCGAGATTAAGGACTTAGGTGTTGCTAAACAAATATTGGGCATGAGCATATCCAGGGACAGAGTAACGAGTACACTAAAACTTTCACAAGCCAAGTACATCAAGAAAGTTTGTTAAAAGTTCAACATGGCAGATGCGAAATCCAGAAGTACACCATTAGGGAGTCAGTTGAGACTTACCAAGAAACAATCCCCAAAAATGGAAGAAGATAAAGAATACATGGCTAAAGTTCCCTACGCATCTGCAGGTGGTAGTTTAATGTATGTAATGGTATGAACCAGACCATATATTGCTCATGCAGTGGGAGTTGTGAGCAGGTTCATGTCAAATCCAGGAAGGCAACATTGGGAAGGAGTGAAATGGTAGCTACGTTACTTAAAGGGAACATTTGAGTGTTCCTTATGGTTTAGAAGAAAATTAAAAGTTTTAGAAGGGTTTGTTGATGCAGACTTAGGTGGATATGCAGATCCAGGAAAGAGCACAACAGGTTATGTGTTAACAATTGGTGGTACAACAATCAGCTGGATGTCAAGGTTACAAAAGAGTGTTGCTCTTTCAACCACAAAAGTAGAATATATGACACTTGCAGAAGCTGCCAAAGAGCTCATATGGTTGAAGAGTTTCTTATCAGAACTTGGAATGCAGCAGGACGATTGTGTACTGTATTGTGACAACCAATGTGCAGTTCACTTAGCAAAGAATCCAGTGTTTCACGGTAGAACGAAAAACATTCAGATGAGGTACCATTTTATTCGAGAGTTAATCAACGAAGGAACTCTAAACTTGAAGAAAATCCTTGGAACAAAGAATCCAACTGATATGTTCACCAAGGTGGTTACCACTGAGAATTTGAAGGTTTGCATGGCTTAAACTGGCCTTTCAGAAGTTTGAAGAGAAGGGCTTGGCAGAGAAAGAGAGAGAGAGAGAGAGAGAGAGAGAGAGAGAGGGAGAGTACTTTGAGGAATGGTGAAATTTAAATGGCAGATGAAGTTGTTCAATTCAAGTGGCAGATTGTTGGGATATGAAGTCCTGTCCAACATAGAGCACTTAGATCACAATGGAGCACTTGGGGTTCATGGAGCATGTCACAAAGTAATGGATCATTTCAGAAGGGAATGGATCATCTGACAAATGAAAGGATCAAGTGTCAAAGGAATGGATCATATAAAGGGGGTTTTGAGCACCTAGAAGAGGTCTAGAACACTTGGGAGTGATATGGAGCAACAAGGGGACCTTTTTGCGTCATTTGATAAAGGGATGGGCCAAGAAGGATGTTGTTGCGCCATAAGCATCCATTCTTGTGCCATGCTGCTCCCTCTTGCGCCATGAGGTATCCCTCTTGCGCCATGGAATTTCCTCTTGCAACATGTAGTATAATGTTACGCCAAGCATGTTCTTGTTGCGTCAAGGTGGTGATGTTGCTCCAACCTAGAAGTTCTTGCACCACACTTGAAGTCTGTTGCGCCATCATGGTGCAAGATGGATCATTTTGGTTCCTTGATGAACCATGGTATCCCTGATGAGCCAAGTATGATATGAATTCCTCTATGAGTCTCAATATCATTAAAGGATGCTTAAAAGTTGGTATTGCTCAAGGATTACACCATGTTGTACCACCATGATGGATGTTGGGCCATTAGTGTTCATGATGCGCCACTTGTACATCACGATTCTCCATCATGTGTGTTGCTGATGCTCATGGGTTGTATGACATGGTAGAATGTTCTAGGAGATGCTATGATTGGTGTCACCATTCATGGGCCTATGCGCCAATGGGCTTGCCTCATTTTGATTTTAAGTCTTATCCCTCAAGTATAAATAAGCTCATACCCCCATCATTGTAAATTGCTACATTTTTGTGAGAGCTCAATGTGAGATACAGTCTTGAGTGCTTGTAATAGTTCCATAAATTTAATAAAATTCTCTCTCTCTCTCTCTCTCTCTCTCTCTCTCTCTGTGTTTCTCTCGTTCGCCCGTGGACGTAGGTCACCTTGATCGAACCACGTTGCATATTGTGTTCTTTTGATTATGTTTTTCAAAAGTTTTTTTAATTCGCCGAAGTTTAATTTTGATATTTGTCTGAAGTGCTTAACTTTTTTTGTTGTCACCCAACAAATACATTAAACCTCACATAACTATTATCATTATCTCACATTCTCACTAATTAAATCGTCTATAAGGATATTTGTTATGATTCTCATTCTATCAAAATGTTGTCAGAATGTGTTCCTTATAATCGTACTCAGTAAGAAGGAGAAATAATGAATAACGATGCATGTAAAGAAAAAAGAATGACAATTAATAAGAATACATGATAATATCAGTAGTTATGTGAGGTTGAACGTATTCATATTACCAAACAACATATATTCTTAGTCATTCTCATATAATAGCAATGTCAACACACGTCCGCATAATAAATGTCATCCACATTTGATCTTAGCTCTGTGTGTGTGTGTATACAAACACACACACACACACACACAAGGTTATAGCTCGTGGTAACCACAATTATTTTTTATAATTAAAATATTTATAGTAAATGCTCATAATTGTTAATAAATTATTTTAAATAAGATATTAATTAAGAGATTTATGTTTTTTTATTTATGTAAAACTATAATCGTTGATTCAAATAAATATGTAAAATTATTTTTCAAGATATACGAGACAATTATTATTTGTGAATTAATGTAAAACAAATGATATTGTGTAATGAAATATTAAATTAATTATAAAAATAAAACAACCATGATAAGTGAAGTAAATTAAAACTGATATATGACAAATAAGAAGATTAAGTGTTGAAATAAACATGTTTGAAAAATATAAGAAATTACAAATGAAAATTAACAATAAAATAATAAAAAAATGTTATAGGAAATAATATTCTAAAAACTATTTACAAATTTCTAAAACTTTTTTATACACAACATTTGAAATGTATTTTTGTTATATAATGGTGGTCTTTGTTGTACAAAGAAATTAAAGTTGAGGGACATTATGTGTACAAATGGGAAATTCAGAATAGGGATCGGTATATCCGATTATACATGTACATACACCATCTTCTGGCTTATTCAAACAATTCAGAAACAAAGAAAGAAACGGGAATAGTTGATTGGAGAAAAATAGACATGGGAAATGTCAATGGACAAGAAAATGTAGAGTTAAAGTTGCTATAGGAGGGAGTGTTTCATAAATGCTCGACGAGAGGGAAAGGAGCCGCTGGTAGAGGACCATTCTAAACTTAATTTTGGCGACTGGAGCAGTGTCAGGGGCTGTGAAGGATGGTGGTGGTCATAATCTTCAATATTCAAAAGGAAATACACCAAATCACTCATATCTCCACTGATTTGTTGAAATTAGAAGGTAATTTTGAAAGCCCTAGAAATCTTGATGTAGTTTATGGAACATTGTTATTAATTAGGAAAATCCTTGTGTTTCTGGCTTCATATACATGACCTTTTTTGTTACTTTTGTTGGTCCATCAAATCATCAGAGGAAGTGTAAATACTTGTTTAGTTCTATGGTTTTGTTCATATAAGAAAATGACCTCGTTTTTTTTTTCTCAATTTCATTCGAGCATTAAAGGATCACTTGACATGATTCTAATGAAGTTTGGTACATCAATGATGTAAAATCCTGCTTAATTTATTGAGTGTAAACTTGATTTTTATTAGTAGATACTTAATAGCAAGTATAACTAGTGTTATATCCGTCCGGTGGACGGGTTGACCGATGTAAAACAAATGTATCTTTTTTTTGTAGCATCGAACTTTCATTTGTTCTCCATTATAGCATTGTACTATGACAAATCTACCGAATTATAGTTATATTATTCACATAAAGTTGTTTATTTTTTTATAGACAATGCATTGGGAGCAAGTATGATAGAACTCATATACACATATATATACGTACAAGCGAAGGTTCTTTTTTTTTGAAAGAAAAAAAACCAAATTTGTATTAAACTATCAAATTATATTTTTTTAATTACCATGTTATAAAATTTCCAGTCGAATATATACTCTATATTTACGTAAGGTGTCTTTTACTAAATCTTGAATGGTGTATATCATTTTTAGTAGTTTATACTTCAATGTGTCTTTTCCTCCAAACCCACAAGGGTCATACTGCTATATTCATCTATTTGATCACGAGTCATGGCTTATGCATAAAAATTTTAATCATTTTTTTCAACTTAAAAAAAATAAAACATCCAGAAATATATTAGATAATGTTGTATTGTTGGCATTCCATGCTCACTCAAGCAAAAAACTTACGAAAGGTAGTATCAAGTTTACCACTAATCATTTTCTAGTTTTGAGGGGGACACTCTGGACATCTTTCTATCCAAACCCCAACCTGTCGTAGAAGACCATTAATAGAAACCATATTTTTATGTTATTTAATTATTTTTACCTCTCCCTCTAAATAGCAGCCTAATACTGTTAATCAAACCTTTTGAAATGTTGCTCAAGGTATACCCATTTGAATGTTCTTGTTTCATGCTAGATCAAGCGCAAAAAGAGCATAACTCTCAACGTATATGGAAATTTTAAATGAAAAAATCATTTGATTTTCTGGAAGCCCTTGAAATTTAAGTAGTGTCTGATCCATTCCTCGAGTATTGATTGAAGTTTATAAAAAAGGAAAATTTTCAACAAATAGCACAACAAAGTATAAAGAAAGTATAATGTTCTAATAACAACAAATGCATCTGGAGCTTGTTACGTAAGAATCCCATTTTGTTTATAAAAGTAAAGATGAGTGTTTCACCTTTTTATTAAGTAATATTACAAAATAAGTTATATTCATCATGCACCAGTAAAGTAAATCCATAAGAGCTTCAACCGACCTTCAATCAAAGAACCATTGTCCATAAAAGTAAAATTCAGCATCCACACTCCATCGCCCGAAGAAATGTATTTTATTTGAGTACCTTCATCGTCTTCTAGAACCTTCTGGTCTGTACACTATTGATTAGATAAAACAAACTGTAAAATATAGGAAGAAATAAAAGTAGAAAGAAAAAAAAATGAAAGTAAGTTTCTATTTCTTGCATATAAACCAAAAAAGTATTAACCTTTTTACATGCACGTTTATCATTAGAGTTGCCAAATTATTAAAATTAGGAAAATGTTAAACACTTTAAAAATTGCAAATATTAGCTATATCCAAAGAAATTTAATATAATGTAAACATTTTATGGTTGTTTTTAAAAAATAAAATTATAAGTTAATAAAAAAGTATGAATTTTTTAAAATATTAGTCATTAAAACATGTAGAAATGGGGGTTTACCAGTTCAATGCGTGAGATGGTAGGATAGTGATGAACACAATGAATCTTGTATGTTGCGTTTAGTAGATAAATTAACACAAAATTTTGAAGTAGATAAATTAACATGAACCCAAATAATCGATCTATTTTATTAATAAATTGCCTACTTTCTATCTTAACCCCACGAATAAATTAGTTGTTATGAAGACCTTTGGTAAACTATCTCGCACGCACACACCCACACACACACATACACAATTGATGATGCATTACATGGTGTTAAATAAACAATAGTTACTTGAAACGATAAGTATGATGCTATTATTAGATAAAAATATAAGTATGTTGTTGTTATAAGTTGAAAAGAAAAGTATGTTGCTATTATTTGTTAAAAAATAAGTATGTTGCTATTATTTGTAACAACAGATAACTTCATTGTTATTATTGGATTAAAAGGTAATATTTTGCTATTATAGGCTAAAAAGAAAAGTATGCTATTACTATTTGACAAAAAGATAAGTATGTTGCTATATAATCTTATTGTTGGCTTAAATTACACCCACAAATTAAAAAATAAAACAAATAACATTGTTCAATTATATAATCTCATTGTTTATATAATCTCATTGTCTATACAAACGATGATGAATTACATGTTTCTACTTCAATAATGTCTAGAAGGGCAAAAGAGTAAAAGGCCAACATAATTGGGAAAAATCATGTTATTGTAAATTTTATATTGTCAATGTTACCAACACCATTATATGAAAACTATGAAAACTCAAATTATCGTAAATTTAATTTTGATGGCTTGTACAAATTCTTGCATTTTAATTCTGTTGCCGCACTTTATTCAAAAATAAATCTTTTCATCACCAAAAAATCATTCAAATATGAATTTCAACATAAAATACATTAGCAACATAATAAAAAATCAATACAAATCAAAACTAAATGTTTCTCGTCCCTAAGTCATCCAATTTCAATGCCCATTCTAATTTTATAAAAATAACAGTTTTACCCCTACCATTTCATCTAAGTGTAGACCTAAAACTCAGAAAAGTTTAAAATGAATATCATAGTAGAAGGAAACATTTATTATAATACAATTTAGAAGGCAATAATCATTTCATAGTTTTCTTTCTTTCTTGCATTTAACAGTTAATCAACCCATGCCAAGTGGCTTGGCTTAGTTCTTGAGAGTAATAGGTAGAGAAAATTCAAGTCCTCTAGAACTCGATGTCTCGATCCCATCATTGGTGAGATGCTAGTAATACTGCATTGAAGTTGTTCTTGAAGCGCCAAACAACCCTCGACTTTCCATTTATGCCCTTGCCTCTAAAATGTTTTTAACCATATTCAACTTTCCGATTATGCCCTTATCCCCAATGTAACATTTGACATTCCATTTATACCCTGCCTCTAAAACATCCTTAACCATCTTCAACTTTCTGATTATGCCCTTTCAACCTTATTTAGATAACTTATTCAACAGTGTTATGCAAAACTCAAATAATAATTTGGGACTATTTCGCAAAACGAACCAAAATATTGAGATTTTTCTAAAAAAAACCAATGATATTTAATTAAATTAAACTTTTGGCCAATGTCTTTTGGTATTTAAAAAATGAATCTTTAACAACCTTTATATGTAGATTCTAATTGTCAATATGAGAATATTTATAACTGAGTGAAACTAAAACATAATACAATTACACTTATCATGAATCTTAAACATTAAACAAACTTTAGTAAGTAAATTCAAATTTTTAAACATAAGGGGGTGCCATATTTAAATCAAATAAGCATATTTGAATAAAAAACTGAGTGAAATTAGCACACAATACAATTACATCTATCATGAATCTTTAACAAAGTTTAATAAGTAAATTCTAATTTTCAAACATAAGGGAGTACTGAATCAAAATAAGCATGTTCATGTGGAGTTGCATATACCCAATGTGACAATCATAATAATTACGGAAGGAAGTTGTTCATAAACATACACTAATTGGGACATTCTAAGATTCCAGTAAATTTACCACTAATAGTAGTGACTGATTCAGATGTGTCTGATCAAAGTTTTAGATATATTAAAACATGACTGGACACTTTTCGATTCAAAGTTTTCAAAAGTGAATGGGTGGCTTTCTTACCCCTGGGTGCACCACTGTAGGTAGACCTACAAAAAAAGATGAAGAAGTCAAAAACTCAAATCAAGCCCAAAATACTTCAACTTTTGTATTCATAATGAAAAATAACACTCTGGTGACATCCAAACCAGACGTAAACTCACATAGGATTAATTTGGAGATGAAAATAATATCTGAAACCAAAATAACTAAAGAAACAACCAATTCCCCATGCATATATTCTACAAATTCGCAAGGTTGTAGTAAGAATAACACCCAATACACTATTAAGAACCCTAACATCTACCCAAAAACAATTAAAATTTTAATAATGTGAGAAAGTAAGCAAACCCAAACTCAACCAAGCTAATTTCACAGCAAAGGTAATACTTAGATTTGGACTGATTCTCCAGGGGTTAGGAGCATAGGTTTACCATCCACTACACACTGCAAAATGAAGTATAAAAGATTAGTTATGGAACACAATTAAAATGAATTAGGAACACTAAATTCCATATAGAGCTTCTAAAGTGTATGTTCATGTTTGTTTGTATAAGAGAGAGAGAGAGAGAGAGAGAGAGAGAGAGAACCTGAAATGTGACACCTTCATTGCTAATGTCAGCTAAATGCAATAGTGAGACCTGAAAATGATGTACACTAAAGTTTTATAATGACCAACTTTAAAAAGACAAAAAAAAAGAACATTAAATTCCATCATGTAAATAAAATTATATGATAACCAACCAATGTGAGTATAATGAATGTTGTCGAAACAAATGGTATCATAATGATTCTATATTCGCACACAAAGCCATGAAGAATTACCATATGAAAACCACCAAAATCAGTGAGAAGTACCCTAGGCCAGTTCATAAAGTTGTGAAAAGAACCCCTGCAATTAGTAAAACACGATGTAGGTGATGAATTTGATGAAATACAAACATTTACACGACAGTTTAGTCAAATATAAATATTTACATGACTATTTGATCAAACATAGACATTTACATGACAACTTGATCAAACATGGACATTTACATGATAATTTGATCAACTATAAACATTTAAATGAAAAATTTATGAAATAAAACCTTACTTCGTACTTGAAACATGTTTCTTTTCTCCCATTAATTATTGTCTAGAGAAAGTATTACTTTCGGGAAATGGAAGAAAAAAATAAGAAAGAAAACAAATTATAGTCAATACCATGCATATGAGATAAGTCTGATGTTGCGTGATTTCCCAAATTCGTAATTTACCATCTCAAGAGCTGCAGTAAATCTCCCATGAAAACATGTAAAAGTTGGCAAAGGCATATACTTCTAGCTACTATGAAGATAAGTTTTTTTTTTAAAAAGGCAAAGGATAATACTTACTCTGAGAAAACAATTTGGTTATACATATAAACGACACATACAAGATCTTAAAAGACAAAACTTTATCAGATTAAATCCATAAATTGTAGAAAAATATACATAATCGTTACACTGTCAATTGTAAACTTCATCTCTTCATCTCTTCATACATTATTCAAATCTCTATAAAGTTTTAAGCCAATATAGTTTCAGGATCACACCTCACAGAGTTTTACATATCACATGAGCCCCTTTTTTGTATCCATCAAAATGATCATCAGTATAAATATTCACACAAAAATTGAAACATCCCAACAATACAGACCAAAAATTTCGTTTTTAATTATTAATAAAACCATAGTTATCCAAAACACATGTCATAATTTCTCAAACATCGTATCAATGTATATCAAAATATCAGAGTTAAACATCCCATGCTGAACAAATGGTGTGTGCACTGTAATCATCCTGAGCCCTTCCCCTTGCTACCAGAAGTACCTGAAACCAAAACTAAAAACTGTAACCACGAAGCTTAGTGAGTCTCTCCAAACTACCACATAACATACACATATCATGAAACTAGGAGATACGGGCCCCGCCCACACTCATGGAGATACAGGCCCCGCCTACACTCCGCTAACTAGGAGATATGATCCCCGCCCACACTCCACTAACTCCGAGATACGGGCCCCACCCACAATCAGCGACTACGAGATACGGGCCCCGCCCACACTCGGCTACTATGAGATACGAGCCCCACCCACACTCAGCTGCTATGAGATACGGTGTCACACCCCGCTAAAGCGGAAACACGAGGCGTGGCAGTATAAAGGGTTTCATAGCAAAAGTTAAAAGACAACACCAACCATAGTATTAAAAATCATTACAATTTTAAATGGGTTTGAACAACTTTTAAAAGAAATTACAATGTAAATTGAAATACGACACATGCGAATGCTCCTAAAAGTGAAGTGTCCCTAAGTGCCACTTACTCGATGATTCCTGAAAAAGCATGTAAAACGAGCGTCAACTATAAAAATAGTTGGTGAGTACTCACAGATAAACAAAATAATATTGGTTCCATGAATTGAAATCAAAGTTTTGATAAAAGTTTCCAATAATAAAAGTATATTGTTAAAATGAGTAAATAAGTTTGTAAAAACAAAGTTCTTTGTCATCATGAGAGATAAAGTATGTTGCCCAAATAAGATGCAACATTCATATTCTCATGGAAGATAAAGTTCGTTACTCAAACGAGTAAACAAGTTTCATTGCTAAAATGAGCAATCAATTTCGTTGCTACAATGAGCAAACAATTTTATTGCTAAAACATGTATATAAGTTTTCAGTAATAAAAGTTTGTTGTTGTAATGAGAAACAAAGTTCATTGCTATAATTAATAACAAGTTTATTGCTATAACGAGAAACGAGTTTGTATGTGTATGAGCAAACAATGAGTCTCAACCAAACCTATGACTGAAGCCCTATCAAGATCTATGCTTATCGTTCCATAGATGAATATGGTATCATGCACTCCAGCAATAGGGCGAGTGAGGAGTTGTCAATTCCTAATAGCGCTATCCATAATGACCATTGGCTCAAAGAGTTAATGGTTAGAGATAAGGGAAGGGCCTTAGTACGATAAGTTCTCATGTTCCGTGTTGCATAGACATACATAGAGAGACATAGCAATAAAATAGCAATCATGTTTGATACAAATCAATTTAAATACAACATTCAAATAATAGTTTTTCGGGACATGCTTTTCCACCCCAAAACATAAAAACTGAAAATAGGGGAGTGCGTGAATACTCACTATATATAAAATATAGTAACCAAGTTTATACGAGTCAAATAAATACAACGAATATAAATAGTTTAGGACATGCTTTTCCACCCCAAAACATTTAAAAACCGAAAATAGGGGAGTGGTGAATACTCACTATATATAAAATATAGTAACCAAGTTTATACGAGTCAAATAAATACAACGAATATAAATAGTTTCGGACATGCTTTTCCACCCCAAAACATTTAAAAACCGAAAATAGGGGAGTGGTGAATACTCACAATGCATTTAGATGATGCAAATGGTGCCTTGAACTACGTTCCACGTGTACCACTACCGATTCCTACAATAATGGTATTCGCTAGTGAGTCTCTAATCGAAATCTAACACTAGTATACTTACTACTACAATAGAATTATGCCAATAATGTGTCAAAATTTAATATTGATAAGTTACAAACATTTTTCTGTGGAAATTAAGTTTCAAAGAATCAATTGTTATATAACAATTTAAGTGGAAAATTTCCATTATTGAAATGTTAATATTTAACATTTTAGAGGTGTTCCGATGATTAAATATTCAAAACTAAATCAATTTAGTTCTAAACTTTCCCAAACTTTGCATTTAAGTTTTAATTCAAGTCAAAGATCTTAAGATAAATTTTCTTGAATTTTTGATTTGTCTGACTATTTTTCACGATTTTAGTTTCTTGAATAACCATAAAATCATGAAAAATACTAAACAGTTAATAAAAATTACCAAACTTCAGATTTTGGTTCTAAATGTACTAAAAGACTTCTAGATAAATTTTCATGGATTATGAATATGTATAACCATTTTTCACATATTTAATTCTCTAAATAGACACAAATTCATGAAAAATAGAAATCACTTATGAAAATACCCCAAACTTTTTATAACAATGTCATTACACATACCTAAGCTGGGAAAAATATAAAAAGGGGTTTCTAAACTGTTTAACCCAATTTTATGATTTTTATACTTTTATTCTAATAAAAATAGGATAAATAGAAAACAGTTTCCAAAATTACCCAAACTTTTTGTGATATTGTTATTAAACATTCTTAAGTTGGAAAAAATATAAAAATTGATTTCTAAACTGTTTAACCCAACTTTATGATTTTTGAGCATTTATTCTAATAAAAATTGAAATAAATAGAAAACAGTTTCCAAAATTGCCCAAAATTTTTGTAACACTTTGATTATACATGTAGAAGCTGTGAAAAATATAAAATATACTTTTCAATTAGTCTTTCTATTTTTCTTTGTTTTATCCTCTTAAATAATCATTAATTAAAGAATAATTATTAAACAGTTAAAGTAAATTACCAAAATTTTTGTACACTTCATTTACAGAGTAAATAATCTGGGAAAAATACCAAATGTGGTTTTTATATACTGAAATCCGATTTTGTGTATTTAAGTGTATTTAATCTTAGAAAATAGGAGAAAAATAGTATACAAAAGAGAAAAATCATCAAAATTTTTATGTAGCCTCCTAATGTACTACAAAGTGTTCTGGTAAATTTTCATGAATTTTGGGTGAGCAGAACTAGTTTTTTCTATTTTTAGGCCATTATAAATACAAAAATCGGGGAAAAATAGGAATGCATTATGAAAAATTCTGAAAATATTTTTCTAAGTCTTATACCTCTGGTAGTAACTGCGAAAATTGTTATATATCATTTTAAGATTTTCTAAAGTGCTTTTATGATTTATTGGAGCCAAACAAAAAGAAAATTCAAAATCATATTAAACAGTTGCAAAAATCGATGAAACTTAATGAGGGATCATTATTTAGCATAGGGGTGATCCACGAATTTAAATAGGATTTATAGACCCCAGAAAGTATTTTATATGATTTATTGCCCTATTTTCTTGCATTAATTATAGTAATTCGAGATAAATGAATTATCTTCTGGAAATTTACAGAGCATCTTATTTTGTTGATGGGAATCTGGGAAAAATCGGATTTGGTCAGAAAAGGAGTTTTAGATATTTATTTGGAAATGAATCCTTCATGAACATCTTTGAAAGCTTTTAACAACATACTTTGATGATCTAGCATCTAAGCTTGAAGATCATCAAATGCATGTTTGTTTGAACACCATTCATGAGTTTGAAATATTCAAAAATCGTTTTTGAAAGAAAACTTTGGATGCATGTGGTGATTTTCCACCAAAACGTGTAGAAAAGTGCATTTCCATGGTTTTGACTTAGGTTTAGGTCATGGATCTTCACCATTTTGTAACATGCAAGATGTTTTTGGTGAAAATCTACCACCATCATCATCAAAACTGAAGTGAATGAACATTCACACAAATTTTCTAAGAGAATGGTGTAGAAGAACAAGGAAATGCAAGAAAAACCTTTAAAACTAGAAAGAAAAGTGAAGGAGATTGAAGGATTTTCGTGATTACCATGAAGAACAACCCTAGAAGATGAAGATTTGAAGGTTAAGAGATGTTCTTGGCTGGAGAATTTCGTGGTTTTAGAGAGGGAAAGAGAGAGTTTGAGTGTGGTAAATGGTGGAGTGTGAGAGAGAGTGTAGATAGAGAGAGAGAGAAGTGAAGGAGATGGAGTGTGAGAGAGGAGTGATTATGTGTTTTGGGAAGAGGGGAAGCATCTTGGGAAGAGGGTGGACGGTTTTGAGTGTAAAATGCCCTCCCTCTCTTTTAATTTTATAAAAAAATGCAATTCTTTTATAAAAATATCAAACTTTTTATAAAATATACACCCTAACCAAGTTTTTGCTCATGAAACCTTGATTTTTGACTTATAAATTTAGGCCAATTGTTAATGACTTAAATTTTCTTTTCCTTAAATGCATTTTCATAATTTTAATTATTATAAGATCATATTATAAGTTTCATAATTATTTTTATAGAATTTTTAAGGTTAAAGTTTATAAATGTGAGTTTTTAGGGCATTTAGGGTTTTTGAGAGTATGTAAGTCTTTGGATATCAAAATTAATTAAATTTTTGAGACTTCAAATTATTTTTGGGTTTTCTAACTCTTATTCAACTTAGAAATAATGCTTCTAGTTTATTTTTACCGGTTTATTGGCACTCTATGTAGTGATTCCGAGATTCAAGCGAAATTGAGGAATCAAGTATACTAGTCCTACTCTTCAACTTTGACTTAAGTTTATATGAGACTTTGAACTAACTTCTACTTCTAGGTCAAGTGCATGATGTGTGTATATGATTCATGAAATGTTGTTCGAGTCAAAGAGTGACCCAAATATAGATAGTCACTACAACTCAGTAGATGTAGAATTCACATATCAATGTGAAATCTAAGTACACTATCCATTGATTCTAATTGTTTCCAAGTTTCTAGTAGGTTATAACTTAGCTTCTAGTTACTAAGTCTAGTATGTGTAGTGCCTATATATGCAACTAAGTCTAGTCAAATCTAGAACTGACTCGAATTTTGATGGTTGTCACATACGGGCCCCGCCCACACTCAGCTACTAAACATACATACAAGTATCACGCATACAACAAGTATAAATAATTCTATAAATCAGGCACATATCCATAATCAAACTAAGCTATGAGATACATGCCCCGCCCACACTCAGCTAACTGGGAGATACGGGCCTCGCCCACACTCAGCTACTAACATAATCATACTGCGGGCCGGCCTTGGTGTCGTAGACCCATTTCTACTGAAGGAAACTCACCTTGTAAGGCTGACTGCTGAAAACTCGAGTGAGGAATCTCTGACTGCTGCTCCGACGACTCCCCGGCTATCAATTTCATAATAACACTTAATCAAAATCTGATAATCCTTCCTAGGGTAAAATTACCATTTTATCCCTGGTCAAAGTCAACGCTTGGGTCAAAGTCAACCTTCTGGTTGACCCAACTCGTCGAGTTGCTCCATCAACTCGTCGAGTCCTACATCCTAAAATCACGATCTAACTCGTCGAGTTTCCAGGCTACTCACAATCGTGATCTACCGATTTAACTCGCCGAGTCCCTTCACCGACTTGTCGAGTTCTACCTTAAGCTAAAACGGGACAAACCAAATCAACTCGTCGAGTCCCTCTATGGACTCGCCGAGTTCCCCTGTCTGATTGAGTCATCTCAATGAATTAAGCTCCTACCCTTCAGATCCAAACTCCAAACTTCATCTACACATTGGGAATACACTTTTAAGGGTAAGGTTTCCAACTTTACATGCTCTTAGTCCTTCTTAATGGGTTTAGCTCAAACCCTAACTCTCTAGAACATAGATATTGGTCCACAAGCCATAATACCCTAAACCAAGGCACACTGTACTAGATCTAGGCTCTGAACATCAGTTAGACACGTAAAGTTCCTAGCTTTCCTTCCATGCATGGCCTCTTTAGGGCTAAAAAGGCCATATAAATGCTTATAAGCTTGCATGGGGCTTCCATGGTCATAAAGTTTGCACCTTTATGCCATGGAACCCCTTCTAGATCCCAGATCTAAAATATAAGTCACTTGGGACGTCCAAATCCCAAAGGCCAAGGTTCTTGAACCAAAACCCTCATAAAATGGAAGTAAATAGATCTAAGAAATGAATGATCAAGTTAGAGACTTGATTACCAGAAAATGTAGCAAATGGAGTGTAGTTCCTAGATCTACTCCTTCCCTCTTGAGCCTTCTATCTTCTTCTTCCACAAGCTTCAAAAGTGCACCAAGATCACTCAAAATGGCTCACACACTCAAGGAAAACTCTAGGGTTTCGTGGATTAGGGTTTGGGACAAGGAGGCTATAAATGAGGCCGAGGGGTGGGGATTAAGATGCTTAAATAGGGTGCAAAACCCAGAAATTAGGGTTTCACTCTACCATGCCTACTCGCCGAGTCGAGGTCTCTTGACTCGTCGAGTAGGTGGCTGAAATCCCGCGTCCAAGACTAACTTATACTCGACGAGTCTTGTCACACCCTCGAACCGGACAGCGGAAATGTCCGAGGGCTAGTGTGACTATCAATTGAAATATCATCACAATGAATATACATGAAACATAACATAAACATCCCCATGCATTAATACATTACAACCGTCATTGTTCACATCCAGTACATTGTTTACATTACATAATCCATAGCATAAATTGTTTGAGAGTCACAAAACATAACATCCTAACACACTTGGCAATTTTTCTTCAGCTTATCTGTTACATGAGAATACAACTTATTTTGAAAACGGTCAACATATATAATGTTGGTGAGTTCATAAGCATGTTTGATATAAAATGGTTTGTATTGTTTGTAAAACCCAGAAAATCTGTTATTTTCTATAACAAAAGCTGTTTACGAAAAAGATGTGATGATCCCATAAGTATAAATGTTTCTGATTTCAAAACATGTAAGAGTGAATGACTTTCATGATTGTTCATTTTATTGTAGTTGTTGTATGTAGAAGTGAATAATGCCGTTCCCCGGAAAAACCCGATGTTTTCCAATTTAAATAGTATGGCGGTTTTGTATTATTGTATAAACCACTTTGCACCGTCACCGTGTATGAATATGATTTCCCATGAATGATGATATGGTAATGGATCTCTATGTGAGTCGTTATAACCATGCATAATAATGACTATTTCGCATGCCTTGGCATTCTAGCGAATACCGGTATTGAATTAAGATTTTGTCACCCTAGACTGGTCGAGTCTAACTGTAGCGAACAGCCCAGGTGTGGGGGAGTCACCCCCGTATAGATCAATACACAAACTCTCGCCCTCCCTCTAGGAGACTCTGGTTACAACTACAGGCTACGGTCGACACTTATTGGTGCCAACCGATAATTCTCACTAAATCCCTATTATTACCCCATGTATTTGAATAACATTGATTACAACCCGTTTGATGTTTACATGAATATGAATAAAACCTAACAAACACGAATGAGGACAACTATGGCCCACTACTCATGTATGTTATTACAGACTGTCGAGTATGCGACGGACACATTGGCCCGTTAAGCATATAATTGATTTGGACCATACTAGCAATGCCAATGGGCCACTAAGGCCCATTACCATCTAAAGCCATTAGGGTCCATTAGCCTTGTAATTGGGCCACCGGAAGCCCAATAAACATGTATTATTTATGTTGGGCCCAATGGTCATATTAATGAGTCACGAAGGCCCAATAAGCATGATTAAAAATATTAAAGCTCAACCGATATAATGTTTACTTGTTTTGTATAGTATTAATGTCGTAAGGTTTGTTTCACACGAATTGTTTAATCGAAAAGTCACCACATTCGCCAAATTATTTTATAATGATATTTAGATTTATAAAAAAAATATATATATACATTTTTCTATTTAAATCCATAAGTTATTAAAATTATGTATTTTTGACCCAATTATTTTAATATTGACATAATTGACCCAGAAATAATTGTTTGACCAATTCAGCCCCTTTTCTAGTAAAAATAACAAATTTTTACCCATTTTATGAAAAATGACATTTTAGGTCCTTAGATTATGTTTCTTGACATTTTCGGCCCAAAAGCTCATTTAAATCATGATTTCAGCCCAAAATAAAGTTTTGGACAGTTTCAGCCCTTTAATTAAAAAGATTTACACTTGTAATCCAAATTTTCGCAATTTTTACAATTTTAGTCCAAAATCCAAAATTTTTGCATTTTTAGTCCTATTTGGCAAGAAAGACATTTTCAGCCCCTGAAATCTGTTTATTTGTGTTTTTTACTCATATTTTGATAAACTTGCAAATTCAGTCCCTTAAGTTTCATATTTTTCGCAAATTTGGCGTAAAAGCCGAAAAGCCCAAACTTTGGCCCATTAGGCTAAAATTTACACTTTTAGTCCTTTAAAAACCGTGATTTTCATAATAACTCATATTTTAAGTGATTTGACCCTTTTGAACCTTATAAAAACCGTAAATGACATCATTTCCTCCATCTTTTGCTTATTTGTCAAAAATGGTTAATAAATAGAATTTGTGTTTTGTTTTACTTAGTTTGGACTTGTATTATAATTTTGCCTTGATAATAATATGTATAAGATATCTTAGGTCACATATCTCCTTAACAAGGTTAAGGATCTCGAATAGATCAAGTTTCTAAAACATATTCATCAAATAAATTCAAGAAATCACACATATCATACAAAAACACATGGATCTACACATTTTACTTGTATTCTCCCCCATAAATCATGTAAAAACCAAAAATAAGGGGGTATGAACTCACCTTGCTTAGTTGTTCTCGGTTTGAAGAATAATTGGAAGAGGTTGAGGTGATTCTCGGCCCTAGCAAGCTTCTTGAGAGGTCTTTGGGCTTAGATGGGTTCTAAGAGGCATGATCATGAATTTGCATGATTTAAGATGAGATTTTTGATGAAGTATAGAAGTTAAGCCATGGATTCAAGTGAAGACTTACCAAGAATGATGATATTACTTGAAAAACTCTTTGAAGACACACACCAATGTTCGAAAATTTGGAGAAAAGGGAAGGGTTCTTGAGAGTTTTCTTGTAGGAGTTTGATCAAAAATGAAAATGGTGGTGGTGTGTGGTGCTCTCGGCCGTAGATAAGGAGAGAGGGAAGAGAGAAAGGAGTAAATGACCATTATGGATATATGTTGGATTATGCATGGAAATATGAAGGGTAATAAGGAGGTGGCAATCTTAAAGTCAACTCTTCCTATTTCTTCCTATTTTTATATGTAGTTGGGCCGAGAGGGAGAAAGGAAGAGAAAGAATTTTGGGCCTTTAGTGCTTGAGTCCAATAATATGAAGCCCATTTTGAGGGTTTTCGGCCCATTGGACCCTTAGGTTAGTTTACGGCCCAAATTGCATAAAAGAATGAATTTTATGGCCCATTAGGGCTTATTGGATTTGTTATGGCCCAACAAGGCCTATTAAGGTAAACTAATCCATTTTAGGCCCATTATGGCCCAAAAAGTTAAGTTTCATGAAAGTGGGTTGAATTAGAGCCTAATTACGAGTTCTAAGCCCAAACTAGTCAAATTAGAGACTTATCGGTCCATTAGGCCCAATAAGAAAATCCTAGTCCTTATTGGACTTAAACCGGGATTTTTAGGGTTTCCAATCTTTTGTTGACTATTTGAAGTGTTGTATAGAGTGTTTAATGGAATTTTGTTGTTATTGAATAAACATCATGTTTTCAAGTCATGGTTACAATTATTGATAATGCTTACATAATGATGGAATTTCCTAGCCAAATTTGCTAGTTGTGACATCATCCCCCCGTTAGAGGGAATTTCGTCCCGCAATTCTTTTTGGAGCTATATTTGAGAATACGAGAATAGGTGAGGGTACTTTTGCTTCATCTGGTTTTTGCATTCCCATGTGAATTCCGGTCCACGTTTGGCGTTCCACCGAACTTTCACAATCGGAATGCGAATTTGCTTAATACGCTTCACTTCCCTGTCCATGATTTCAACTGGTTCCTCGATGAACAGGAGATTCTCGTTGATTTCGATTTCCTCCAATGGGATGACGAGAGTTTCGTCGGATAAGCACCTCTTCAAATTGGAAACATGGAACACGGGGTGTACACTGCTGAGCTCGGTAGGTAGCTGCAGTCTATAAGCCACTGGACCAATTCGGGCAAGAATCTCGAAAGGTCCAATGTACCGTGGGTTTAGTTTTCCCCGTTTCCCGAAACGAATCACCCCTTTCCAGGGAGAGACCTTTAGCAACACCCGATCCCCGACTTGAAACTCCAATGGCTTTCGTCGTTTATCAGCTTATATCTTCTGTCGGTCTCGTGATGCTTGAAGTCGAGCTCTGATTTGAACTATCTTCTCTGTCGTTTCGCGTATGATTTCTGGTCCTGTTAATGCATTGTTTTGTGTCTGTCCTCTTTCTAGCTGAGTGTCGCCTACCTCAGTCCAACACAACGGTGATCTACATTTACGACCATATAATGCTTTGAAAGGAGCAACTTTGATGCTTGTCTGATAACTGTTGTTGTACGAAAACTCAATTAAAGGTAAGTGGGTATCCCATGACCTCCCAAAGTCTATCACACATGCTCGAAGCATATCCTCAAGCGTTTGAATGGCTCGCTCACTTTGACCATCCGTCTGTGGGTGGTAAGCAGTGCTCATGTCGAGTTGTGTTCCCATAGCCTTTTGAAGTGATTGCCAAAAGCGTGAAGTGAACCTACTATCCCGATCTGAGATGATAGATTTTGGCACTCCATGGAGTCTCACAATTTCCTTGATGTAGATTCTTGTTAGTCGCTCCATCTTGTATGTCTCCTTTATTGGCAGGAAATAGGCGGATTTTGTCAACATATCAACTATTACCCATATGGTATCCATTCCATCCGTTGTCTTGGGTAATTTGGTCTCAAAGTCCATAGTAATCCTTTCCCATTTCCACTCGGGTATTACCGGCTGTTGTAATTGTCCCGGGGGCTTTTGATACTCTACCTTCACTTTAGCACAAGTGAGGCACTTGCTAACGTAAGTGGCAATCTCTGCCTTCATGTTAGGCCACCAATAACATTGTTTAATATCCAGGTACATATTATCTGATCCCGGATGGATGGAGTATCGTGTCTTATGAGCCTCATTCATGACTACCTCTCTGAATCCCCCAAGTTTAGGGACCCAAATTCGGTTCATGAAATAATATGTTCCGTCCTCTTTGACTTCGAAGTTCTTTTCCATTCCACGTAACGCCTCACTTGTTCTGTTTTCGGTCTTCATGGCATCGAACTGGGCTGCTTTAATTTGCGAGGACATATGTGATTGAATGGTTATTGAAAGAGTTTTCAAACGACGATTTGAGTATTCTTTCCGACTTAAGGCATCAGCTACCACGTTAGCCTTGCCTGGGTGGTACTTGATTTCGCACTCATAATCGTTTAGCAGCTCAACCCATCTTCGCTGCCTCATGTTTAACTCCTTTTGATTTAAAATGTGTTGGAGACTCTTGTGGTCAGTGAAAATAGTACACTTTGTACCATAAAGGTAGTGCCTCCAAATCTTCAAAGCAAAGACCACGACTCCTAATTCGAGATCATGGGTGGTATAATTCACCTCATGTGTCTTTAGTTGTCGGGATGCATAAGCTATCACTTTCCCACGCTGCATGAGTACACAGCCTAAACCATGATTCGAAGCATCGCAGTAAACTACGAAGTCTTCAGTTCCCTCTGGGAAGGATAGTACTGGTGCACTACAGAGAGCTCGTTTCAGAGTTCGGAAGGCAACCTCCTGCTTTTCCGTCCATTCAAATGGTACTCCCTTATGTGTAAGCAGGGTAAGTGGCTTGGCTGTTCTGGAGAAGTTCTGAATGAATCTTCTGTAATAGCCTACGAGACCCAGAAATTGACGAATTTATGTGGGTGTCGTTGGGACTGCCTATCCTTCAATGGCTTTGATCTTATAAGGGTCCACATGTATCCCTTCTTGACTGACAACATGACCCAAAAAGTTTACGCTACGGAGCCAGAACTCACACTTAGAGAGTTTTGCGTATAACTTTTCGGTCCGTAAGGTTTCCAAGATTTTCTGGAGATATCGGCTATGCTCTTTCTCGCTTCGGGAATAGACCAGGATATCATCGATGAAAACGATGACAAAGTTGTCGAGGAATGGTCGGCAGACTCGATTCATCAGGTCCATGAATGCGGCAGGGGCATTCGTTAGACCGAAGGGCATTACAACGAATTCATAATGTCCATAGCGGGTTCGGAAAGCGGTTTTGGGAATATCCTCTTCCCGGACCTTGAGCTGGTGGTAGCCGGATCGCAGATCTATCTTAGAGCAGTAATTTTCTCCTTGGAGCTGGTCGAATAGATCGTCGATTTGTGGAAGTGGGTAGCGATTTTTGATAGTGAGCTTATTCAGTTCTCTATAATCGATACACATCCTAAAGGATCCTTCCTTCTTCTTAACAAAAAGGACCGGAGCTCCCCAGGGTGAGAAGCTAGGTCGGATGAATCCTTTGCTCAAGAGTTCGCTGAGTTGGCTTGACAGTTCTTGCATCTCCGCAGGAGACAACCTATAGGGCGATTTGGCAATGGGTGTAGCTCCCGGCACAAGGTCAATTCGGAACTCAACTTGTCTTTCTGGGGGTATCCCCGGAAGATCTTCAGGAAAGACATCCGGGAAATCGCAAGCCACTGGGATGTCTCGAATATTGACCTCTTCCTTGGACTTATCCACTATGTGAGCCAGAAACGCCAAGTCCTTCTTTTGTAGGCACTTCTGTGCCTTAATGCACGAGATGATATGAAGGTTTGTACTGGGTTTGTCTCCGTATATAACTAGGGTTTCGTGGTTAGGGAGGTGCAGGCGAACGGCCTTCTCGTGACACATAATTTCGGCATGATGGGGGCTCAACCAATCCATGCCGATAATCACATCGAAACTCCTAATAGTTACAGGCATCAAGTTTATTTGAAAGGCGTGGTGATTTAAGGTTAGGGTACATCCTACGTAGATTTCCCCGGTTGATTCTGTTTTCCCATTAGCCATTTCCACCGTAAAGGTTTAATTAAGTTTCTGGGGTTGTTGTTTTAGCAAATGTTTGAATTTATTACTCACAAAACTTCGCTCTGCCCCGGTATCAAACAAAATGCATGCATATGTGTGGTTAAGGAGAAACGTACCAGTGACAACAGCGGGATCCTGAACCGCTTCTCCTTGACCCATGGTCAGCACTCTCCCTGCTCCTCCATTCCCTTTGTTGTTGATATTGGGGTAGTTTCGACGGAAATGCCCAGTCCTTCCACATCCATAACAAGTGTGGCTAGCCCCAGCGTTGTTGCCGTTGTTGTTGTTGGTGTTGTTGTTGTTGTTGCGGTTGTTATTGTTTCCTTGTTGCTGGTTCTGGGGAGGATACGTCCTACACTATTTTGCCGTGTGACCCTTTCGGTTGCAACTAGTACAATGCATCTCCCTGCATTCACCATTGTGATGGAGATTTCACTTGTTGCACTTTGGGAGATTCCCAGAATACTGCTTAGGAGCACTTGGGGTGGATGAGGCTGGAGCATGTGGTGTGGAGGGAACTTGGGTGGTTGCAGCATGAACTGTCACTGTCTGTTGTTTCTTTGACGACTCGGTGCCTTGTCGTCCCTTCCGCTTGTTATTCTTTCCTCCTCCATGTCATCATCGGTCCCATCAAATTCGTAGTCCGTGTCCGTGTACTCGTCGGGCCCAATGCCATGTGGTGCCCCTTGTCCTTCCTCGGGGTCGTCTTCAATCATTCTGTGGTCCACCAAGACCTGGTGAAACTGAATGCCTTGGTGCTCCTCTTCCATGGTGACTGTGATGAGGAACACGTAAGGAGGGTATATAAAGAAACTATCATTATTCCTAAGATATTTTTAGTTGTTATAAAATTGGATTGATGTTCTACTCCTGTTTAACAAGAGGGTATGCCTTAGGTTTGCTGACCATCGCGATCGCCCCAGGGCATGTGATAGTTGTATTCTGAAGAAATGTAGTTGATCAGGCTACATTTATCCCTAATACAATTGTAAACAGTCCTGGCTTAATCGAGACGTCAGGTTCTCCCAATCATCTTCTTTGATTTGTTATTATGTTCATTTTTCTAAGTCGCACAGGTAAGAGTGTTTATTAGTATATTTTATTTGTTTTGTTCATAGTTATTTAGTCCCTTCTTTGGGTTTATAGTTGCATATCAATGTGTGGTTAGATATGCTAGTTCACTATAAACAGAGCTCTGATACCAACCTGTCACACCATCGAACCGGACGGCGGAAACGTCCGAGGGCTAGTGTGATTATCAATTGAAATATCATCACAATGAATATACATGAAACATAACATAAACATCCCCATGCATTAATACATTACAACCATCTTTGTTCACATCCAGTACATTGTTTACATTACATAATCCATAGCATAAATTGTTTGAGAGTCACAAAACATAACATCCTAACACACTTGGCAATTTTTCTTCAGCTTATCTGTTACCTGAGAATACAAGTTATTTTGAAAACGGTCAACATATATAATGTTGGTGAGTTCATAAGCATGTTTGATATAAAATGGTTTGTATTGTTTGTAAAACCCAGAAAATCCGACATTTTCTATAACAAAAGCTGTTTACGAAAAAGATGTAATGATCCCATAAGTATAATTGTTTCTGATTTCAAAACATGTAAGAGTGAATGACTTTCATGATTACTCATTTTATTGTAGTTGTTGTATGTAGAAGTGAATAATGTCGTTCCCCGGAAAAACCCGATGTTTTCCAATTTAAATAGTATGACAGTTTTGTATTATTGTATAAACCGCTTTGCACCGGCACCGTGTATGAATATGATTTCCCATAATAATGACTATTTCGCCTGCCTTGGCATTCTTGCGAATACCGGTATTGAATTAACATTTTTTCACCCTAGACTGGCCGAGTCTAACTGTAGCGAACAGCTCAGGTGTGGGGGAGTCACCCCCGTATAGATCTATACACAAACTCTCGCCCTCCCTCCAGGAGACTCTGGTTACAACTACAGGCTACGGCCGACACTTATTGGTGCCAACCGATAATTCTCACTAAATCCCTATTATTACCCCATGAATTTGAATAACATTGATTACAACCCGTTTGATGTTTACATGAATATAAATAAAACCTAACAAACACGAATGAGGACAACTATGGCCCACTACTCATGTATGTTATTACAGACTGTCGAGTATGCGACGGACACGATGGCCCGTTAAGCATATAATTGATTTGGACCATACTAACAATGCCAATGGGCCACTAATGCCCAATACCATCTAAAGCCATTGAGGGTCCATTAGGCATGTAATTGGGCCACCGGAAGCCCAATAAACATGTATTATTTATGTTGGGCCCAATAGTCATGTTAATGAGTCACAAAGGCCCAATAAGCATGATTAAAAATATTAAAGCCCAACCGATATAATGTTTACTTGTTTTGTATAGTATTAATGTCGTAAGGTTTGTTTCACACGAATTGTTTAATCAAAAAATCACCACATTTGCCAAATTGTTTTATAATGATATTTAGATTTATAATATATATATATATATATATATATATATATATATATATATATATATATATATATATATATATATATATACATTTTTCTATTTAAATCCATAAGTTATTAAAATTATGTATTTTTGACCCAATTATTTTAATATTGACATAATTGACCCAGAAATAATTGTTTGACCAATTCAGCCCCTTTTCTAGTAAAAATGACAAATTTTTACCCCTTTTATGAAAAATGACATTTTAGGTCCTTAGATTATGTTTCTTGACATTTTCGGCCCAAAAGCTCATTTAAATCATGATTTCAGCCCAAAATAAAGTTTTGGACAGTTTCAGCCCTTTAATTAAAAAGATTTACACTTGTAGTCCAAGTTTTCGCAATTTTTACAATTTTAGTCCAAAATCCAAAAACTTTGCATTTTTAGTCCTATTTGGTAAGAAAGACATTTTCAGCCCCTGAAATCTGTTTATTTGCGTTTTTGACTCATATTTTTATAAACTTGCAAATTCAGTCCCTTAAGTTTCATATTTTTCGCAAATTTGGCCTAAAAGCCGAAAAGCCCAAACTTTTGCCCATTAGGCTAAAACTTACACTTTTAGTCCTTTAAAAACCGTGATTTTCATAATAACTCATATTTTAAGTGACTTGACCCTTTTGACCCTTATAAAAATCGTAAATGACATCATTTCCTCCATCTTTTGCTTATTTGTCAAAAATGGTTAATAAATAGAATTTGTGTTTTGTTTTACTTAGTTTGGACTTGTATTATACTTTTGCCTTGATAATAATATGTATAAGATATCTTAGGTCACATATCTCCTTAACAAGGTTAAGGATCTCGAATAGATCAAGTTTCTAACACATATTCATCAAATAAATTCAAGAAATCACACATATCATACAAAAACACATGGATCTACACATTTTATTTGTATTCTCCCCCATAAATCATGTAAAAACCAAAAACAAGGGGGTATGAACTCACCTTGCTTAGTTGTTCTCGGTTTGAAGAAGAATTGGAAGAGGTTGAGGTGATTCTCGGCCCTAGCAAGCTTCTTGAGAGGTCTTTGGGCTTAGATGGTTTCTAAGAGGCATGATCATGAATTTGCATGAGTTAAGATGAGATATTTGATGAAGTATAGAAGTTAAGCCATGGATTCAAGTGAAGACTTACCAAGAATGATGATATTACTTGAAAAACTCCTTGAAGACACACACCAATGTTCGAAAATTTGGAGAAAAGGGAAGGGTTCTTGAGAGTTTTCTTGTAGGAGTTTGATCAAAAATGAAAATGGTGGTGGTGTGTGGTGCTATCGGCCGTATATAAGGAGAGAGGGAAGAGAGAAAGGAGTGAAATGACCATTATGGATATATGTTGGATTATGCATGGAAATATGAAGGGTAATAAGGAGGTGGCAATCTTAAAGTCAACTCTTCCTATTTCTCCCTTTTTTTTATATGTAGTTGGGCCGAGAGGGAGAAAGGAAGAGAAAGAATTTTGGGCCTTTAGTGCTTGAGTCCAATAATATGAAGCCCATTTTGAGGGTTTTCGGCCCATTGGACCCTTAGGTTAGTTTACGGCCCAAATTGCATAAAAGAATGAATTTTATGGCCAATTAGGGCTTATTGGATTTGTTATGGCCCAACAAGGCCCATTAAGGTAAACTAATCCATTTTAGGCCCATTATGGCCCAAAAAGTTAAGTTTCATGAAAGTGGGTTTAATTAGAGCCCAATTACGAGTTCTAAGCCCAAACTAGTCAAATTGGAGACATATTGGTCCATTAGGCCCAATAAGAAAATCCTAGTCCTTATTGGACTTAAACCGGGATTTTTAGGGTTTCCAATCTTTTGTTGACTATTTGAAGTGTTGTATAGAGTGTTTGATGGAATTTTGTTGTTATTGAATAAACATCATGTTTTCAAGTCATGGTTACAATTATTGATAATGCTTACATAAGGATGGAATTTCCTAGCCAAATTTGCTAGTTGTGACAAGTCTGGGGATTCCAACTCGTCAAGTATCTTTTCAAACATGAATAATTTGTAAATAAATGTGTACCAGAGTCCGGGCGTTACAAAAATACAATAAAATAAATCGACATTTATTCATGATAGAGAGAAAGAAACATTTAATGAAGCAATTAACCAACCCTACATAAAGAACTTTGACTTATTTGTATTGGATTAGGACCTAATTTCTAGATTTCTCAATTTTCCACGTTTGCAATCTGATTCTTCAGGCTTAAGATATAAAATACAAAACATATGATGAACATCCTTATATAAATAAAAATAACATTACCTGGGATTTGATGTTGTCGGATTTGGGGTAACTTGGTATCATCCAACTTACATAGAATCCCTTAAAAGAAGAAGAGATCTCAGAATAGAAGTCCGTAAGTAGAGAAAAAGAAGCGACCATACTGAAAAAGAAGTGACCACTTTCTAGCATCATGCCCATCAAATCCTTCCTTAGAAACCTTTATAATTCAATACAATCATACCCATTTTAGAAAACAAAAATTTAATATAGAAAACACAAAGAAGGATAAAGGAAGAATACAAAATCATTTGAAGAGAAGAAAATAGGTATTGAACATCAACAACCCCTGGTCTAATCAACTTTTCTTCTTGCTTAGGGAAACATGGTGTGATAAAGTGGTTGGTATCTATATCTTCCTACTTAAATCAAGATGAATTGAATTTTGGTTTTAAACAGATGTTACCTGGATAAACCTCCCTACTTCATTGGTATCTATATCTTCCTACTCATATTTTATTTTTTGATGGCTCCACCAATGTTCAGTTTTTGAAAGCTCCAATGACAGTAAAAACAAATAACAGGAAAATAAGAGCAATCATTTACAATCAGCCTGAAAAGCAACTATCTAATTAATAAAATTGGATGTTTAATAAAATGGTTCATGATTATAACTTTTACATAATTATAGATCACTACATCCACTAAAGTGTTGAAAATTTACTTGCACATTGGAATATGGTACTGGAATAGAAGAGAACATCATTGGTTCCAGTTAGCTATTGGAGGACAACTAAGGCAAATACTATCTGCAGAATAATAAGGATTAGAGTTTCCATAAGCTTATATAAAAAGTGAGATTATTTTGAAAATAAAACATGTATATAAAATAACAACTACATACCATTAGACGAAACCAATATCTTCTTTATTTGAGGTCTGAAAAACGAATTGCAGCTCTTCTGTTTGATGATGCCACAGACCTTTGCAAATGCAAAGTAGATATATCATATATGATATATGTATACATGTATAACACCAGTAGTATTTGGTTGTCTCCAAATCCTCAAGCTCAATTGATGGTGTAAAATGTAATTAATTTTGCTTTTATACTTGCATCCCTAGGTTGTATAACACCAGTGGTATTTGGTTGTACAAAGTATTTCTAGGGTGAAATAGTTTTGATAAAAGATTAAGTCATGTCCTATTTATTCCATATGTAGAAAAATGACAAACACCTTAAGATTATTATTTTCACATCACAACCACCAATGATTTCATACAAATGTTGTAGTGTGTTTGTTAATAATTCACATGACCTGATTGGCTTTTCCTTAATGTTTTCTCCTATGAACACCAATGGTGTTGGTAGGATAGTCAGCTAGGGAATACAATTGATTTTCTTAGTGAAGCGCATAAACACACACACACACACACACACACACACACACACATATATATATATATATATATATATATATATATATATATATATATATATATATATATATATAATGTTCTTGTGGATTTATGGGAGAATTTCAAATTCGCTGAAAAATATCTTATATGCCCTAACGATTTGGGCACCCAAATGACTTGAAACAAATCTCAAATAATAAAAGAAGTGATGAACGTACATGAGAAGATCAACTACAAGAGAAACTTGATTCGAGAAACATAGAAGATTCTTGGGGATGATGAAAGGGAATCTTGATCCTTCAAAGAGAGAGTGGACCACTTTGCCCATGTAATTGCCATAAACTGTTGAACCTTATCACGGTGGCCTCTACCCAATTTGTTCTACCAAACAAAAAAACATTCAGTAAAGTTATTAGGCAGTGCAAACCTACACGACCAACTCACGGTAGGAACCTAAGAGAGACAAATTAGAGACTAGATGAATAAATTGGAGGAAATGAAGAAATCATAGATAAACTTATTCCATGTAACTTGGTACGAACCTGAGATTTGATGTTGTATGATTTGGGATAACTTGGAAGAAAGATTTCATAACTTCTTAACTAATTGAAATTTAATACATTCCTACTTACCATTTACTTTTTTCTTGAAATCTTTCCATGCTTGGATGCCATATCTACCAGCTTAAGCAGCAGCTGCAACTGCAAGTCCTGTCATCAATTGAGTAGAATGGTAAATGAATCACAAGATATAGTTCATTCATTCTAGGGTATATATATACACAAGGATGATATGAAATCGATGGAGCTAATTATGTTATGAGAGAGATTGAATAAATTACCGAGGGTGGGTGTTCTTTGTCTTCATCCATATGTTTGGTTGATTTCTCGTCCATAGTTAATCACATAAGCAATGAAAGGATTCAACTCAGAAGAAAAGGAAGAAGCAGATTATAGTATCTCTGATTTGGCTATTCGATGACTAGAGAACGTAGGGATGCCATCAAATAGAAATTGAATTCAGATATTAAAAACCTAGAAATTTGAAAACTTAAAAGATACTAAGGTGAACGATTTTTACCTTTGGTGCAGAGATTTCAGGCTATGTTAGCTCCATATGTGTTCAGAAGACGGAAGCATTAGAGATGAGAATTGATGATCAATAGAATAAGAAATCGTGAGTGTCATTTCCAGTCGTTATACTCCGTTAAATGGCGGATTTGCATACCTTTCCATCGATGATTTGACGACGAAACCTAAAAACAAATTCGTATTTAATCTAGAGGAGGAATCGATTGAATATTTATAAAGGTGCAATTGGTGTTTAGTTCTCTTTCCTATCTATTTATACAATTTGGGGGTGAGGAACCGTTCATAGGAGCGTGTTAGAGAAACTGATTGAAGATGTGGGAGGAGACACCGGCGATTGTGGTAGAAGAAGGAACCGCCAAAAACCTGTAAATGGAGAGTTATTGCGGCCATAATTGAATCTCAACAAAATCGGACGACTGATGTTGGGGAGGTGGTTATCCACTCCCCGACGTTAGTAATATTAGTAATTTGGGTTACACAATCTAAACACATTAACACAACATAGTTTATGTTATACATCTCTCTCTCTCACACAAAATCAAAAGAAAAAGAAATATATATATATATATATATATATATATATATATATATATATATATATATATATATATATATATATATATATATAATAAAGTATTGTTTGACTATTAGTGCAATACCCATTTAAGCTAAAAAGCCTCTAAACCTATTGTAGGATGTAATAATATTATAAAAATAATGTTGTCATGTTTTCATTTTATATTGATTTTTTTAGTATATATATATATATATATATATATATATATATATATATATATATATATGGTTAGGATCAAATGTGAATTGTAAGTATTGTCTGAATGTAGGACTAATTCTTATCCATTTAATTAAAAGAAATGAAAGGTTATGATCTTAGGGTATAAGATAACAACATATGATAGCATGTACTATATAATTACTCATAATTAATTATAAAGGTAAATGTTATATTTTAATAAGAGAGAGAAATTAATTATCTATATTTTAGGCAACTAATTCAAATTATCTAATAAAAATCAAATCAAAATTTTTCTTTATTTAACAGATAAATTAAATCATGTTTTGTTAAATATGCTTCAACATGTTCAAATCTCTGTTTTAGTTCATTCTTACGTATGTTAGTTTCATTCTTGAAGAATACAACTTATTCTTCAAGAATCTGTCATTGATGCATTCTTCTATAATATATGTCGCTGATTCATTCTTTGAGAATATGCTGATTCATTCTTCAAGAAAATATTGTTGATGAATTCTTGAAGAATAGGTTGTTGTTGATGCTAGTTGGTTGTGATATTACCTCTGCAAAATATTAGTGGTTGGATATAATTGTTAGAAACACGTAAATGAATATAAAAATTAACATGTGTCTGATAAATCTATTAACACGCAAAATTACTTGAATCTACAACTATTAATTTTTACGTCATCTAAGTATCATATTATTAACAATATGTTGTAAATAAATTTATAAACATAATAAATTATTATGATATAAAGTATGTTATTAGTAGGTGTTAATTCTTGAAGAATATGTGCGATTACAAACATAATTAATTGAACCTACAATTAAAGAATGTGTGGCTGGTAAATATAAATACATTTTTAAAGAATGTGTTAGACTAGAAACAAAATCAATTAAACCTCGAATGTACATTCTACATTCTTAAATAAATACAAATATTACTTCCTAGTAATTTACAAGTCAATGGTCTCGATCCCACAATAAACAATCTATAAGTATATATCTCTAAATTTCTAAAATTTTAACATAATGTTATGAAAAGAATGTATTTTAGCTAAAAGAATCATCTGACCTAATGACGGCTATAATGAATAGAATAAAATAAAATGCATGCTCCAGTGCTTCACAATCTCATACTTCTTTATAGCATCAATAGATCTAAAAACTAACAAAATAAAACTTACAACATGTTATAATATATAATAATGGGGATTGTAAGTATAATCATGAATCATTTCCATGTTAGAAGAAAAGGCCCGCAACATATACCATGAATTGATATCTTTGGAATTACTGCAAAATTAATGTTATAGTCACTTGCAATTTTTTATTTATAAGCAAAATAAGAACTTTTTTGTTACTGTCTCCTTGCAATTTTTTTAGAGGGGATGAGAATTAGAGGTGCGAGTTTTTATTTATAAGCAAAACAATGGAATCTAAAAGATTATTTTTTTTTTGTTATCGTCCGCTTGCAAATAAAAACTCCCCTCTCTCCATATTTTCTTAGCTCTACAAACCGATCTTCATAAAAATATTGCATTTAGACATGAATTTGAAGTTAAGCTGAGGTTAGGTTCAAACTACAACCACGTTGTTGTCTCCGGAAACTGTCTTTTTTGTTTCCTCTTAGTCATTCACTGATGTCGCTAGAAGGTCGGTTGCTTTTTACACCGTCATTTATCAGAGATATCAAGTCCACCTTCTTTTTGGTTATCTCCTCAATATTCTGTCCGAGATCCACCAAATCCAAGTTACAAGTCACAGAGATTTTCTCCAGCATGATGTCACATGCCTTTCTACGCTTTTGAGTTATTTTTTTGAAGTGGTTTTGTTTGGTTGCAATAAGATAACGATTGTGATAAAGGTTGTGATGTTGGAGATGTGGTAGAGGTGATGGTGTTTTGAAGGGTAGGATTTGTAGATGATTAGGTCTAGAAGGTGTGAGGCAAAATAATTCAACGAGGCTTCCTTAATTATAGGTTATTTTAATATTCCTTGATAATAGGTTTCTTAATTTTGGATATAAAATAATTCATTAGCAAAATTCCAAAATCATCTCTACAAAAAAATGATTGGACCACATTTGTTCATACAATCACACAATAATTATGTTTTATACATAACCTAAATCTCTCTCTATATATATATATATATATATATATATATATATATATATATATATATATATATATATATATATATAAAATAAAATTCATATGTTCATATTAGAATTTACTATAAAACTATACATATACAAAATTTACACAAATGAATAATATTATAAAAATAATGTTGTCATGTTTCCATTATATATATATATATATATATATATATATATATATATATATATATATATATATATATATATAATAAAATTGATATGTTTATATTAGAATTTACTACAAAACTATACATATACAAAATTTATATCATAATAATATTATAAAAATAATATTGTCACATTTTTATTTTATATAGTGTTTTTTTAGTCTCTCTCTCTCTCTCTATATATATATATATATATATATATATATATATATATATATATATATATATATATATATATATATATATATATATATAGGGAGAGGATCAATTGAGAACACCTAAAAGGTTGAGAACGCGAGAACAGTTCTGGACCAATCATTTTATAAGGGTATATTATTAACTTTATATAAATATTAATTGATGATTTCCTAAAATCTAGGGATAATGATTTTAATTACCTAAAACAATTAATAGTTCTCTTTAGTTAATGGAATATATATATAATTTTTTTTTTATAATGATTTTTCCGAAAAATAATTTATGACCGTTTCTTTTTCTTTAAAAGGAAATCAGTACAACTCAAATCACAAATGAATCCACTTTTATTTACGATCCCATTATAATACACTTCTATTCACAATCACAAATGAATATACACTGTTATTCACAAATATCACAAATGGATATTGTTTTAATCACAAATGAATATAACAAAATAGTACATAAATTACATCTAAAAGAAAATGATAAACACGAATATATGTTCATTATCATTTATTCAACCAAGATACAAACACCTCTAATCAATATTGAATACATTTCAATCACAAATGAAATATACTTCTAATCAAAAATGAAATTACAATACATAAGTTAGTTGTTTTTCTATCAGCATAAAAGAATACATATATGAAACATCAAGCTCCCTTTTCTTGAAAATTTGCTTCCAATTGCTATTTTGTTTCCTTATTTCTTCTCAATGGACCTAACACAAAAATCAGTAGATTAATTCATCAGTTTTAAAATTTTATCAACGACCATTATCTATGAAGTATGAAATTTTTTAAATAGATATGATCTTACTTGTACTGTTAGTAGAAATTGGTGAGGTTGAAAACCATATCTTTGAGTAATCTTGTTGGTTCTTTTATCTTCTTTAGTATCCAAAACCTACATCAAGTGTTATAATCATTAATGCATCAAAGTGTTATAATCATTAATGAAAGGGACTCAACGCTTACCTCTTAATCTTTGGATCGCTAGTAATCATTAACGATTAATGATGTTGGTGCTTTTTGCATTTTGTAGTGCATCAAAATCTTGCTTTTATCGTCTCATGCTACCCTCTTGATCTATATGCCTCTTATATCCAACTACTATTAGTTAGACTGCGACTCAACAAGCTTTGATTTATGATTTTCTGCTAGTATCCAACATCACACCAAAAAACAAAGGCACTTGTGATTATTGTTATTCTTAAATTCATACCTGTAAAATGAGTTCGATGATATTAAAAAAAAACAATTCACAAACTATAATAATGTATAGGGAATGCATATATACATCTTCATTTATTCACAAACGCTTGTATATATGGTTATAGTTATATTTATGTATAATTATAGCTATATTCATGTATGATTATTGCAGAAAAGGAAGAAAAAAAACAAATGGCAAACAGATAGAAATATTTAAGTAATTTTGTTTGCATCAATACAAAGAAATTTGAATGTTCTATTGTTTTTGTTTGTCAGTGAGGGTGTAGCAAAATGTTAGCTTTGATTTTCATTCGTTGAATATCGCTAGAAAAAAGAAATCAAAGAAAAGATTGAGAAAGAATCGAACAAGCATTCAAGTTCCAGTTTTCTGAAATCGGGCATTTCATCGAGCACCTTATGTGCACAACTTATCTTCTTCCCCTATTAGCTGATTTAAATGAGTAAAGTACCATACCTGAGAAACATACACATGCAAAAGAATGTCGCCTCTTGAATCTAGATGTAGGTCTGGAATATTTGTAACCAAAACGATATGCAATCAAGTATTTACTCGGATAAGGGAAGAAGATAAGTTGTATGCGATTTATGTATCGAATTTGACATCCAATTTATGTATCGAATTACCTGTATGCGATTCAAACGACACATTGGAAATCGAGATTCACTTTGGAAATCGACAGATTGGCACAATACTCGTCGATCGATTTGGAGTAGATCAGGGGAAGGTCGACGCATCTTCTGCACCAGTGATGAGTAGATCAGCCGTTCATTGGCACTCGATCAGACGAGGATCTAACATTCCCCAATCGATTATGCCTCCCGATCCCTGCTCCGTTCGTGAATCCTTCTCCTCCGATCAACAACAATTTGGAGATCCTGTTTCCCTTTCCTTTTTTTTGGCTTCATCGATTCCCTTTTGGTGGTGGATCAATGATGTACGGTGGAGGCGTACCTAGGTTTACAGAGAGATGAAGAGAGAGACGGGAAATGGAATGAAATAAGTGAGTGATTGAGGAATTATAGGAATTAACTAACGATGGTAAAGATCCAATTACTATAATACCCTTATCACCATTTGAAGTTACACTTTAATACCTGTAACTTTTAAAACTTTACATAAATAGTCCATTCGATAATAACCTTAGATTTAGTTTTTTAAATGGTTTAGATCCGTTCTCGCGTTCTCAACCTTTTGGGTGTTCTCATTTGATCCTACTCCTATATATATATATATATATATATATATATATATATATATATATATATATATATATATATATATATATATATATATGAAAATTTATACATTAATATTAATATTAGAATTTACTATAAAAAGACGAAAATTTTTATTAAAACTAGGAAGTGGCTAGCAAACTCCTTTATATTTAATTAGAAGATGTAATAATTTTGGTACTAAATTGTCAATCCTTTTTGTTTTTACTTATTGTAATTTTATAAATAATCTATCATGTTAATTAATTAAATTTTATTACTAGAACAATAACAATTATCTAACTCTTTTGAATAAACCAATTTAGAAGGTTCAACTATTTAGAATTTAGGTACATTTTAAGCAATGACCCATTTGACATGTTTTTATGTTAGAGATATATATGGGCCACTCTACAATATGCCAATACTTTATACACTGTTGCTTAATTTCATCTACTATTAAGTCTGTCACACTCATACATAAATTTTTGATGTTACACTTGTAAAACATGAATCGACCACTGAATTTATAAATTGCATGGTCTAAATTACCATATCTAGATTAATAAACTAACTCAATACGTACCATTAATATTGGCTCGAGTTGCTATCATGGAAAAGTACTATGGCCGAGTTGATAATTAACCAGTGAATTAATTACAAGAAGGTCCGCATAATTCACATACGCTATCAAGATTCAACAGAGTATAAAACGTTATAAACACAACTTATCTGGATAATGAAATACATTATACATCCAAAGGCTTTACAGGTCATTAATTATGTGAGTCTAAGGGTGTGCAACAGCTAACATTTATGTATGAGTGTGTCAGACTGAGGAGTAGATGAAATTAAGCAACATTGTATAAAGTATTGGCATATTATGGAGTGGCCCAAATATATATATATATATATATATATATATATATATATATATATATATATATATATATATATATATATATATATATATATATATATGGGCAGAAGTAACTATCAACATCTAAAGAGTAGGGCAATTTTGAGGGGGAGTGAATGATGAGAAAAATGATTGATCCCCAAAAAAATTGGTAAAGTTGAACTAATGTGGAGTCATTTTCATCTGGGGTTGTCTCTTTAGGTTGCATTTGCATGCATGGTGCAAGATCTGTTGCAGATCTTGTAACCACGGGTCTCATGGCAGCATGTGGTTTTAAATTCTAAGTTTGTTTTGTATCATAGTTTCGTTCACATGATTGGAGTTTGTTTAAGATAGGACAAAATACATAAAACATAAGTTATTTTTGAGACTTTTAACAGAAATGGCACTTATAGTTTTTTAACTGTTTTAACGGATATTAGTTTTTAGCTTTTTAATATGTAATTTTTTTTCTGATCGCAATGTGGCTTTTTATTATTCTAAATAGCATAGATATTGTAAGTTTTGAATATTCAAAGTTTTCAATACCCATGTTATAAATAGTGAGGCAAATTACGATTGACAAAAGTACAAATAAAAGAGTCGTTTCTTCCATTCACTTTCTAGGATTTTGCAATGTGTAAGCATAATCTTAATTTGTGATATGAATGGATGTTTGTGAATTGAATTTTAAGTTTTATGTGAACGATTTTGCAAAATATATTGTTTTATATTGTTTCGTGTGGAATCACCTGAAGAAAAGTGATCCTTTGAGAAATATTTATTTTGTCTCTAAAGATCATAGCGATGATGGTTGTCACAGATAGTATCCTCGCAATATCCTTGCCGCTAAAAAGTTCTTTAGCGGCCCTCGCTGGTCATTACTATAGTTAGTATTTTGTTTATTAGTAACTAGTTGTGAGACCCATGTATTACATGGGTTAATTTAAAATAAAAGTTAAATATAAAATTCAAAATATTTGCAAACTTTGAATTTATAATAAAATAAGAAAAATAACGAATTATTATAAATGAAATGTTTTTTTTATCTTTTAAATTTAAACAAATAATTTAAATAAATAAACAGAAGAAACTAATGAGCTTTAATTTGAGAATTTTGAAATTAAAAGGTAAGTTCATTAATGAAATTGATATCTATTTATTATTATATTTATTACAATTATTAAATTAAAGTATTATGTTGAATTTAATAAAATAGAAAACTCATAAAATGACATGTGAAAAAAAAATTAATTGAAAATAATCACAAAATGACATTTGACAAATTGAATGAGAGCATGTCATGTGGCAAAAAAAACCTTCATTTATTAGAGTAGATAACCCGTTGAAACAATTAGAGGAACAATGTTATAATTGGATAGGTTTTTTAAACTATAATGCATTCGTTAAAGTTCTCAAAGTGGAGGAGACTACCACTTCTTTAGAAAGGGCTATATTTATGAGATCAATGTAGTATTACCGACCAATGTCCCTCTGTATTTGACCTCTTCCAAGTTCCATATTGGTATAAATGTATCATGTTTAAGAACTATAAGTATTATTTAACTACCGCAACATTACATGTTGTTGCACTCTTGTCACCATTGAGCCAAAGACCTGTACCATAAAGTCAAAGTCAAATTTAAAATTTCAACATACTTTATAGTAAAAAGCGATGGACATTGATAGACATGCCTCAACTAAAGTGTTATATCGTATGCCTAATTTTGCTGTCATGTGGAGGCTTCTAAATGTAACAGTAATGTATGTCGTTAAGTAACATTATTAGCATTATCTATATTGTATATATGCAGAAACGGCTTTTTAAGGGTGTTTAGGATTGATTATTTTAATGATATTGAGTGAACTGCATACACATAGATACAGTAACATACAGACGCAAAAAGTTTGAATAATGCTATTTTTAATGGAGTTCCCATATTACCCTTACCTAACACGTGCTTAAAATTCAAATCTTCCATAAACGTAGACACACAAATACAAAATTATATAGGTTATTTTACATGATGATTGTTGAAAAAAAGGGACTTTTTTCTTAAAAGAAAAGGCAATGTAGTTTAATTTAATGTGGTCCTCTTCTATTGATTTTAGCATAAAATAGCAATGTAATTTTAAAGTACATTGTTATAATCGAGAAGAGTGATTACTTTACCTAGTTTATATAAAAAAAAACTTGAAATATGAAGAATTGAAATAAGCATCTGTTTAATGTAAAAAAAATTGCAATCAAGATGTTTATTAGATTCAAGATATGAATCTAAATATAAAGAAAAATAGTACTCTTATGTCATCTTTAGCTAACATGTTGGCTCAAGTGTTAATTACCTTGCATTTTACTTAACATAAATTGACAAACATAAGTCCTGAAAATGGCAATCAATTTTGAAGTATTAAATACAAATACTACATACATTAAAAATAAAACTTCATCAGTGATAATTAGAAAAAATGGAGCTAGGGTAAGAATGTTTACTTATAAGTGAGATTTGATGTGTGCTAACTGAAACATATTGAAAAGTACAATTCAAATAAGCACTTGGTTTCAGCATGAAGCATCCAATTTTAGTATAGAACTTGAGAACTTGATCTTTGACACTTTAATATCTTTTGCAAGGAATCTGAAACAACTTTAGCACTTTAATAATTCTGGATGAAAAAAAACCTAAATCATTGAATTCAAATCCACCATTGAATAAGTGTAACATCCCAATCTTCAAGGATGAATTCTAAGCTTTATATGAATATATTTCAGGGCAACTCGACGAGTTGGAAGGCTCCAACTTGTCGTATTGAGTTAATAATGGCCGCGTATTTTCAAGACCTACTCGACGAGTTGGAAGGCTCCAACTCGACGAGTTGAGGTTGTGCATGAAAACCCTAATTTTTAGGGTCTGCACCCTATTTAAAGGACCTTAAGTCCCCTCACCGGCCTCCCTTATCACTTTACAGTCCAAAGAAACCCTAGTTCGAGCCTTATACCTTCTTGAGTGTGTGTGTAACCCTTGGAGTGTGATTTTGGTGTGGTTGTGAAGGAACTTGGAGCTTGAAGAGGTTTGAGCAAAGGGGAGAAGCAATAGATCCGACATCTACTCTGTGTTAGCAACCATTTGGAGGTAAAAAGTCTTTACCTTGGCTTTCCATTTCTTAGATCTCCTCTTATGAAAGTATATGGTCATTTTTGGAGCAAAATGGAGTTATTCTCGGATTTGAGCTTGTCATGAGGACATGGTCTCATATCTGGACTCCTCTAGGACCCATAGACATAAAGTTGTCGACTTTATCTAGTCTTGGCCCTTCTCCATGCCCTAAACCTCTTCATAAGCTTAGTTTTGGGTGTTTTAGCCTCTGGAGGCCTTGCATGCACGTAAAGTTGGCAACTTTACGTGGTAACTACACCCTAGGGGGGCTAGATCTACAGTTTGGAGCCTTGGGTTCACTAAAAAGCGTCTGAATGAGAAAAGGGCTAAAGGAACTTGACGAGTTGCTTAGCCAACTCGACGAGTTGGATAAGGGTTTTCCCGCTTTTTGGATTGTGAGTGAACTCGGCTAGTTCGTGAGGTAACTCGACGAGTTGGTCAAGGTTTTTCCCGATCTTCTGGACACAACATGGACTCGACGAGTTGTTTGGTAACTCGTCGAGTTGACTCGAGTTTTCCCGTTTTTTAAGTTCTGAAGGAAATCGACGAGTCAGTAAGCTGCACTCGACGAGTTGGGCCAACATGCACTGTTGACCTTGACCGTTGACTTTGACTTTGACCAAGTTTGACTTCTAAGGGTATTTTGGTAATTTGGGATTTTGATGGAATTAGTCCTATGGTGGTTGTAGGTGTTTGAGTGTGGAGTCGTGATTCGAGATATTGATTTTTTCAGTACAGTTCGACATTTTGAGGCGAGTTTTCCTCACTGTACTAGCAGGGTCTAAGGCACCAAGGCCGGCCCTTTGTATTGTTAACATGCTTTATTATTAGTGAGATCTGTTAGATCAGTATCTTGGTAGGTAGAATGGTTATATGTGGTTATGATCGGTTAGATCGATATCCTAGTAGATAGAATGTTGTTATGCTTAGTGATCTGTAGATCGGTTTGACTGTCTGTAGACTGTTATGTGATTATCTGATATATGCGCACATGTTTGATTGGTGGTTGACGCTTTTCTACTTTGTGTGAGAGCCAACAGACCGGGGCATTCCAACCTGATGGTTGTGGGCCGAGAGTATTCCATCCCGAGGATGATTAGACTCATAGTATGTTGGCATTCCAACCCGATGGCTGAGGGCCTGGGGTATTCCATCCCGATGGATGATTAGACTCAAAGTATGTTGGCATTCCAACCTAATGGTTGAGGGTCTGGGGTATTCCATCTCGATGGATGATTGGACCCATAGCATGCTGTTATTTGTATATGTGTTATTGTGTGTGTGTGTGTTGGTACTTTGGGGAAGCTCACTAAGCTTTGTGCTTACGGTTTCAGTTTATTGTTTCAGGTGCTTTAGAAGTTTTGACAAGGCGAAGGCGTGACCGTACACATCCTCTCGTTTTTGGACTTATGATTTCCGGGATACTCTGATAACGTTTATGTTTTGAAAACTATGTGTAAATGATTCCGGTTTTAAATAAATGTTTTGGAAACAACGGTTTTGTAAAAACTTCTTTAATAAACGGATTGCCTTGAGAAGTTTAAATTTTACTAAAATTTTATGGATGTTACGATAAGGAAAAAAACATAATTTAATTCAAATCAGCCCAAAATCTTAGGTTTTAGGAGAAAACACAACCAAAAAGAGTAACATGGAGAAAGAAAGGGGATATCAGTAAGAGGGAAGAGCAATAACAAAAACTAAAAACGGTAAAAACGAGGATTTTGTAGTAAAGAGAGAAAGAGGGAGAGTGTGATTAGTCTTACGTAGTATGTACGATTGTTGCATATGGAAATGGTGAAATCGTTTGAAATCTTGGCAGTAACAGTGAAATCTTGGAAGCCTTCGGGTTGAGAAAGTGAGGGGTTTGAAATTAGAAATTTGTTTGGTGTTCTTCAAATCTTTGGCAGCGTTCTATGTTCCAAAAACCACCATATTTGTCAAGAAAAAGTGTATAGGTTGCTTCTAGGGTTAAAAAACTTCAGCCATGTGTAGGAAGAACATGATATTAAAACTGTAATTAAAATTTTCACACTATTGTAAGCTATCTTTGAATCGGTATCGAGTTTCCAAACTCAAGAACATGAAATTGGAGCGTGATTTGAGGAATAAACGTAAACGATGAGTAGATAGTATTAAAAGCTGAAGGGCATGTTAGGCATTTTACTTTGAAATTTCTTTAGTTTGAGAAGATGCCACGTAAGAATAAGAAGTGTCTTTTATTAGAATTGATTGATGATGATATTTACCTTTCTATTATTCCCTTCTAAAACTTCATATTAATTATTGGTTTATTTTTTTAGTTCCTTCCATTTTTTCCTCCGCTCATTTAGCTAGTATATTTTAGTTTTAGTTACTTCCGATACCACTACATATATTTCATGTTTATGTAGTGATCTTTTTAATTCTTCTTTTTTACATTAGATATTCCTCTCATTATAAATATTAACATTTGTTAACATGTTAAATAATTTAGATAAGAGCACATCAAACTACAGTGCTTTTGCATTGTAGTTTGAAGGCTTTGTTGTTTCTCTGGTACTCCCTCTCCCACCACTATTTCTTTAAAGCTCTCTTACATACACATCTTAAAGAAATCCATCAGTTCTTTGCATTGTGCTTGAAAGCTCTTCTCTCATATTCCCTCTTCCCCACCATCCCCTCAAAAATTCTCACACGCTTCGTGAAGAAATCTATTTGTTCTCACTCATGAACCCTGGTAGTCACCCCACCACCACCTGTTCATATCCCTGAAGAACAGTTAGTGACGTGGGGTTGGGTATGGTTTGAAAAGAGTTTTGGTAGTACGGGGTTGAAAAGAAACGTCTCCCCCATTTCCAGTCATTATCGTCTCTCTTTCCTTCTAACCCTAACAGTCGTCGGCCACACAACAACCATTGTAACTGGCTAAATGTTGCTCCAACATCTCAGACGAACCCATTCCTAACTACAGTGACACAAGGTTGAGGGAGAATAAAACAGGGCCACTGTTACCATCGTCTGCACCATCCACCATCATGCGTCCTTTTTTGTGATGTTGAAATCGTTAATGCTCGATCAATAAAGAAAATAGTAAGTTTTCTTTTATCTTCATGCGGATTTGTTTTTAACCTTTTGATTGTTTTATCCTCAACCCAAGCTTCACCACAATCTACTTGTAACGTCTGGGATTTACCAGGTATTGTATTGCTTTTATTCAAGTTATAATTATTAAAATGTTCGCATTTTTGGGGCGGAGCGTACGCTAGGCGTACACATATGAGGCGCGGATCGGGGAACCCCCATGCGTACGTTCAGCGACCCATGCGTATGTTGGGTGTTGGGTGACCTGATGAAAACCCTAAATTTTAGGGTTTGCACCCTATTTAAACAACTTATAACCCTCTAAACCCTTATTCTCTCAGCCTCCCTTGTTCTTTCAGTGCCCAACTCGAACCCTAACTCCATTGCATATATCTTGAGCTTACTTTGAGAATCTTTGTGTTGTTTTGGTGGTTTGAAGAGAAAGAAGATTGAAGAAGGAGCAAGGACTTGAAGAGAGCTTGTAGATCTAGGGTATTAGCCTCTTTTCTGACTCATTTGAGGTATCAAACTTCAAACTTGACCATTGCATGCTTAGTTGTAGTTTTGGGGTGTTTTATGGGATATTTTGACTCCATAGCTGAGGTTTATTGTGTTCTGGTAGTTCCAGCCCATAAGAGCTGTCCTTTTGAGCTCTTGGAAGCATTTAGAGTCATAAAAATCGAGCCTTGATAGTTAAGCCACAACCATGCAAGTGTTAGATGGTCACAAAGTGTGTTTAAGGACTTTATTCATGTCTTAACCCCTATCTATGCATGCAAAGACATAAAGTTTGTAACTTTATGGCTTAGGACGTCTTAAAGGACCTGGATCTATGTTTTGGACGTTAGAACTTAATGGAGTTCTAAGGAAGTCGGCCAGTACGCTGCGCGTACGCATACAGAGTGGTTAACATGGGTTTTTGGGCCTTAGAAGATTGGGCCTCATGGCCCACTATGGAGTAAGACCTCTGGGCCTAGGACTGAGATTTATGGTATTGGGCCTTATTGGGCTTTAAAACTTAAAGTAATGGACTTGGGCCTTATATTGATTATAGATTGGACCTTGGGGGGAAAAGGCCCATTAGGGCAAGGACTAGGGGACCTTGCCTTGGGACATGAATTAGAAGTTGGGCCATAAGAGAGTTATACTTGGACCCAATAACTAACTAGGGGACTTGTTACGCTTTAGGGAGAGGAGTCCCGAGCACCCCGAGGAGTACGATTTTGGCATACACAGTTGAGGTGAGTTACTTTCCTGTAGAAGTGGATCGAAGGCACCAATGTCGACCCACTAGTAGTGTTTATAGTAGAGATGATTGTCTTTGTGATAATTGTATGGTATGCCACTATCTGTAGAGATTTATGTGCTTGTGTGCTATGTTATTATGTGGTAGTGGTAGGATGGGTGAAATAGTCCCCGTAGCCGTTTGAGATAAACCGGAGGGTAGGTCGGGCACCCAGATATGCCTGACAGTATCTTTATGATATGTTATTATGTGATATTGGTAGGGGTGTAATCGGTTGGAATAGAACGGAAGGTAGGTTGGGCACCCATATATGCCTGACACGGTAGGTCAAGCACCCAGATATGCTTGGCAGGGGTAGGTCGGGCACCCAGGTATGCCTGACATGGGTAGGTTGAGCACCCAGGTATGCTCAACAAGGTAGGTCGGACATCCAGATATGCCTGACAGGGTAGGCTGGGCACCCAGATATGCCTGGCAATATGTGATTATGTGGTATGTTGGGGGAACTCACTAAGCTTTGTGCTTACGATTTTCAGTTTTGGTTTCAGGTACTTCTTCTTCGAAAGGAAAGGAGCCGGCATGATCACAGCGCATCAAACTATGATTTTCCGCACCTGAGATCTTTGGGAGTTGTACTCTCATGATGTTTTCTTATGACATGTTTTGGTTATTAAGATATTGGTTTTGATTATGATATGAGATGATACTATTGATGTTTTCAGACTACTATTTTTATGCATTACCTAATTTAAAATGAAATTTTTTGTCATGAATTTTGGGATGTTACACTACTGGTTCCAACAATGATAATGGCTACCGGTAATAAGTGATAGTCTTCGTTCTAATTTATAAAATTTTAGACCGATTTAACTGGTTTTTTGGGTTGTTGTTAAAAATATGCAACAAGATCTTATGTATGTTCTTGATTATACTTCAAAACCACCTCCAATATTTATTAGGGCTAGTAGGTAAGCTTATAAATCACCGGTTGTTTGTTAAAATGCCTAAATGAACACTATTTATATGGTTGTTGGCTTATTTAAGCAGAAAAGTTATGTTTTTTTTGTTGATTTCTTGAATCTCAACGTTATTATCACTACATGGACAACCTTCTTTTAAGATAGTTTCTTATCAAGTTTCAACAACCATGAAAGTTTTGCAGGTTGAAGTTTAACAAGCATAGTGAAGATAAATGAAGTCCCTTTCTTCTGTTTTTTTTTTTTTTTTTTTTTTTTTTTTTTTTTTTTTTTTTTTTCAGATTTTGGTGAATTAGGAACTATTAGTTATGAAGTTCACTTTACTCCAAAATCGGTTGTAATAGGAATAAATGAAGACATTATGAACTATTACTGGATAGTCTCAATCTTCCTCCTTTCTTTACGTACTTAGTTCAAATTTCATTATATAATACATATCTTATAGTTTTTATTTTTAGAATTAATATTTAAAATAATTACTTTTGTAAAAAATTATTTAAATCTAAATTACTTTATGGTTTTGACAATTGGTTTTCTGGTTTTGAAATTATATGTCACACTCGTTTCACAATTATTACTCAAAAATCGTTTCTGCTTCTTATTGTTGGCTTTATTTTTATTTTTTCCGTTTGTAGATTTATATATGTTTCCCCTTTTGCGTTGTTTATAGGTTATATGTTGGGTTTTAGGGGATAGGGAAATGCAAATTCTAAATATTCAGCCTCTTACATTGGTGTGAAGTTATGTGATGTGGCAAAAACACTGTCAAACGATGATACTGTCAAACGATGATACTGTTAATGTATGTTTACTGCTTCATGTATGGGAACCGAAAGATGTACGTGAAGTTTCATATCGTACCTTTAAATATACTTGATTATTAAAATCATTTATAAACTTTTCCATCACTTTACATATGTTGACAAGTTTCATATCGTACCTTTAAATATACTTGATTATTAAAATCATTTATAAACTTTTCCATCACTTTACATATGTTGACTTTTTTGAAGTTCTTTTTCCTGGTGGTAAACATTTTAAAAAACAATTTGATAGCAAAAATGACGCAAGTAAACATATAAACTGATTTATGCAGCAAAAATGACACATTAATAGAAAGGTGGATTTTATTTTCCAGTAAACCGTGCCAAGAGTGGCAGGAGAGTGAAAAATATAATTGGCATCACTCCCAAATTATTCACCTTTCATTAGCTAGAAATAAGATATTTAAAAAAAAATATAATCAAATCTTAAATGGAAAATAAGCAGATTTCTGAAACCATCCTGACTATTGTATGTTATTAAGTGAAATCTTTCATTCAACTTCCTGAAAAAGTTCATATTAAAAACTATATTCATTAATTAAATTTTAAAATAAAAACTAGAGTAAAATACAAAAATGGTGCCTATTCCTTGTGATTTTTGTTATGTTTACGTAACATCCCAATAATGATAGTAAAAAAATTTATTTTCAAAACCATTTATTAATCCATAAATCATTCAAAACATTGCTCCAAAAGCCATAATCATTAATCAGAGTATCCCAAAGTCATTTATCAATAAAATATTCAAGGATGATGTGCACAATCATGCATTGGCCTTCGCACGGTCATCTGAAATATCTGAAACATTAAAATCCACAACTGTATGACAAAGCTTAGTGAGTTCCCCCAAAATACTCTACACAATAATACAATAACAATTATGTAACGTCCCATTTTTCACAACCAAAATTTTTCATTTTTCTTAATGTAAAACTTCCCAATTTATAAATTCATTATTAAGAAAACTGTTTATTCCAAATTACATTTATTAAAATCAGAGTATCATAGAAAACGTGGAATCCTCAATGCTGCTGATGAGTGTGTACAGTCCCGCCTTCACCTTCCCATAGACACCGATGATACCTGAAACAATAAACAACTGGATAAGCATAAACTTAGTGAGTCTCCCCAAAATACTACACATAACCAAACTGATTAACGAGCAACAGGCCCAATCAGTCATCGGACTGGAATGCCTAACTATACCGGGTTTGTTGGCCTTACCACCTCAACCCAACCGCTCATCCCGAGCCTCCGTGCCTACGACTTACAGCCGACCTGCACCAGGTATCTTGGCCTTCAGCACAAAGCAGGACCGCCTCAACCCAACCAAACACAACATGTCGACACGTACACAATCAAGTATCAAGTAGGCACATAATATAGGCAAACCTCAATCATACAATTCAGTATCTCCCACTAGTCCTCTCACAGCATAAAGTCCCGCTACTAGCTAAACTCCATGAAATGCATAACCATAAGTAACCTGAGGTGAGATAGCCACCCGAACATATGATCCTACTCTATAGCCACAACCAAACAAGGAACAGGGAAGAAATCCTAGATCAAGAGTTCTCAGGCTATCCTACATGACCACAAACAAACCCTAGGGCACTCCACTAGATGATAACCAGCAAGTACATATAACATATAGTTCTACAGATCACTACAACAAAGCAACATACTCAATACCAGGATACAGATCTAACGGATCACTACATCATATCGGCATATTAAATATCAACAATCCAAGGAATGCATGACCGTATATACTCAGACGTGAGATAGACACCCAGAAAGGTGATCCTACTCTAGAACCACAACCAAACAAGGAACATGTAAAAGAGCATAGATCAAGAGTCCTTAGTGTATCCTACAGGACTACATACAGTCCCTAAGGCATCCCTCTTGGACGAAATTATTCTTCCCTTCTCTCTCTCTATAGTAATCCTTGGTTGCTAGGTTTGTTTGTGAGCCATTATAGGTGCGACACTTGTGGCGCTTGCTACCATAGGTCTTTCAAACAAGGTTTTAGATTGTTATTACTACATAACAATCAAGGTATGTATTTTGATCCTATTATGTGAATTTTGATTATAATACATAGAACCTAGGGTTTCTTCTTTTTGTGTTCAAGTTTACATGTTCAATTAGAGAAAACATAGATCCAAAGCATTAGGGTTGCATGCACACATATGTATTGTTGTTATGCTCAAAACCCATCAGCCATGACCGTATATACTAAGAGGTGAGATAGACACCGGGACAGGTGATCCTACTCTAGAACCACAACCAAACAAGGAACAGGTAAAAGAGCCTAGATCAAGATTCCTCGGTCTATCCTACATGACTATATATAGTCCCTAACGCATCCCTCTGCTAACAGATAACCAAAACTAGTGAGATGGCATTGGTGTCTTCGACCCACGGGTATAGAGAGGTGCAACTGTTGGGTTATGAGCATTACATCAATCCTATGGTGCACATGCAAACCCTAATGATTGGATCTAGTTTTTCTAATTGTACATGAATAATTGTCCAAGACTTACAAACCCTAATCTAGCATACTACAAAAAATCGAAATCAACATAAATAAACTTGTAAGAATGTTAGCTTTGATTGTAGTTTGAAGATCTTGAGCTTTTGAGAACTTAGCACCTCAAATGTGATGCCTATAATGAATCACAAACACCAAAGCAATTGGATGATCTTGGAGAGAGAGAGGGGAAAGGCTCAAAAACAGCTCTATGATCTCTAGGGTTCAAGTGGCCGGTTTTTGGATGCTAAAGGGATCCTTATATAGCTGAAGAATTAGGGTTTCAGTTAAAGACCTCATCTGGTTGCTTGGGCTCTAAGTAGCCCACAAGAATCTTCCAAAACGTTAGTTAGCCCTTGGACGAAATCCTTATGAGCTCCCACAAGATTTCGTCCAACCCCTTTCCAAAGGGTTCTTCAGCCCATTGTGTAATTATCTTTTAATTACAACTTCAGTCCCTTTAATTCAATTAACCTCTTTTGACCACAAAATTAATTCTAAATTAATTCATGACTAATGTTAATTAATTCTTCAGTCCATTTGTTTCTATTGCCAATTAAAAGGACCATTGGATGCGAAGCTGCCCAGACTACCTAAAATATCTTAGAGATTGTAAAGTCAAGTTGTGTGACTCTAACATCTCAATATTTGTCATTTATAGTCCCTGAGGATGGAAGGGTGAAGCTATGAAAAGTCTAAGGGATAAATTGCAATTATTGGGATCAGGAGGAGTACGCTGCGCATACATAAGGGTACGCTAAGCGTACTAGGCGCGCCCTAGTACGCTGGGCGTACTCATGGCAGAAGGAAACCCTAATATTTAGGGTTTGGGAACTATATAAGCAACATTATGAGCACAAAACCGTCCCTTACCCCAACCTCCACTGCTTAGAGTCGTTTTCCCCAAAACCTAGCCATTTCTTTGAGTGTTTGAGATTTTTGAGTTTTTCTTGAGTGTTTTAAGAAGAAGGTGTTGCATCAAGGAGTTGGAGAAGAAGATCAAGCTTGTAGATCTGAAGTTGGTTTGTGCCCTAGAAGCTCCAGAAGGTAAACAGCTTGGAACTTTATACTTGTAGGAGATAGATCTAGTCATTTTAGCTTTATGGAAGCATTCTTGTCCCAAAAGTCCCAAAATGGTGCATGTTATGATTTGGACGAAATGAGTTGTGCTTTCAGACCTTAGAAGAGATCCTAAATGATAAAAATGGTGTCCCAATAGCTAGATTTGTCTCATGCATGAAGTAGGAAGTGTTGGAGATAGTGTCTAAGTCCATAACTATATTTGGTATGTACTTGACCCGACCCGACATGGTCCATTTGGGTTGCACTTCACCCGAACAATTTACGGATAATCTTTTGAGAATAGTATACGTTATGATTTATTAATATATTATAAGTTCTAATATATTAATATAAAATCATATTATTTAATTAGTGTTGATCTATAATTAATTTAGAATTAATTTAGAGATCAAAAGTATGACTAATTAAATATGGGCTCTTGTATTTATATAGTGTGGGCTAATGCTTATTTGGAATGGGCTAGGCTTGCATGGAAAGTCCATGGATACTCCATGGAGCTTTAACCCATGGATCTCATGGAAATGAAAAGACATGGGTATTAGGGTTTACATGGATGTAACCCTAATCCACCACACTATATAAAGGAGGCTTTGGTTCTTGAAATAACACTAGTTGATGTGTGTAAACTAAGAGGGCCGATTTCAAGAAGTTTGTGACTATTCTCTCAAGTTTCCAAGTTTGTGGTGATTTGTGACTTTCATTTGAGGCATCCACATTATTGGTGCTAGGCTCTCAAACTCCAAGCAATCAACTACTACTACAAGGTAAGTAATTCTACTAGTTTTATTTGATTCAAGTACCCCATGCCATGCTTGTTAGGATAAGAACCTTGGAAAAATAATTATTTGCATGTATCTTAGTCAAACATAGATCCAAGGTTTCTAGGGTTGCATGTACACCATAGGAGTGTTAGAATGCTCAAAACCCATCAGTGGTATCAGAACCTGGTTTGTTTATTTGATACTTGATGGAAAAAAAAAACTTGAAAATCGAAGTTTTGTTCAAAAGCTCGTATCAAAATTTCAAGTTTTGTATATGTACTTACGATTCTTGAAATTTTTGATATGAACATTCATAAACATATGAGTTTAGAAGATCATAGAAATTATGTGCTAATAATTGATTAGATTAATTCTTGATCTTTATGTGTTTTAATGGAGTCCATAACTAGTTCTTAAGTTATGGATAACCAAAAGTCACATTTATAAATAACCATTAAAAGAACACATAGGTTACAAAAAATGAAGAATCTTCATTTTTAATAACCATTAACTCATAAGTTATGAGAAATGAAAAGTTTTGAAAGTTTACAAAACTTGCCCTCAAGTTTTGGAACATGTAAAGTCATATTAAAAACTTTAGTTCCAACCCCTAGAATTTTAAAAGTTAAAATTCAACCCTTATACTTTATAATATTATAAGTTTAATAATATTTATATATGTATAAGATCAAGTCGTCTTACCGCTAGTACGCCTCATTCACGAAGCCGGTCTATAAGGGGGGTATAAGGTTGTTGCCTATAAAATGGCAACTTAATGGGTGTCCACTCTCACCCACCGCTTCCTTGATCGGTGGAGGGTCGTTAGCCGAACGGGTAGGACAAGGACTTATAAATTCTCATTAAAAGTATAATGATAATACTAAAGTAACTAAACTTTATTGAATTCCCAATCTTAGTTATTTTAGGAAAATGTGAATAAGGTGCTAATCCATGAAATTACACTTTACACTTTGTTTAAGTCGTTAGTGGAGCGTGTGTGGTTAACCGGCACACTAACTTGAACTTAACAAGGTAGGTAAAGGGTGACTTAATGTTTATCAGAGTATCGATGGAGCGTGTGTGGTTAACCGGCACATCGATTGAGGGGTAATACATTAAGGGTACCAAGTAATTTGCATGGTTACTTCACACCTTGTTTTGTGATCCTCGGCATCCCAGTCACAAAACTTGAAGGGCACACTCGAGATTGAAACATGCCATTGAAGAAAGTTCAATGAATCTCAAAGAATATAGGAGTTTCTAAACCAATTAAAACCTAATTAAATATTTCGTTTTTCATGGTGGAAATTGGTGAATCGTCATTCACCTACCTTCAAATATCTTATAACTTAGATTACGGCATCCCTCTTCTAAGTTATAAAATATTATGTTGGGTCCTAGCCTTAATATTACATTTGGGTGTTTTGTTAAGGACTATCTTTATATCTAATCTAATCTATTCCCTCTTCTTTTCAGATGTCTTCCAATAACAATGCTTCTGGCTCAAACCCTACTAGCTCCTTCTCTCTCATGAATCTTTGTAGGAGAGTCATCTTTGATGGGTCCAACTTTACAGATTGGATTAGAAACATCAGGATGGTCACTCGGTATGAGAACAAAGAATATGTTCTCGACAAGGAGCTGAAGGTACCCGAGCCAACTGCTACTCCTGAAGAGCTTGCTGAATATGAGGTACATGAAAGAGATGCTACAAAAGTGGCATGCATCATGATGGCCACCATGACAGCCGAGCTCCAAAAGTCCTATGAGGACTATTATCCTTTTGAGATGCACCAGGACTTGATGGACCGCTACCATCAAAGTGCTCGTCAAGAGCGATATGAGATAATCTCCTCCATGATAACAACCCGAATGAAGGATGGTGAACCCATCACGGGCCACATGCAGAAAATGCAAAGGTATGTGGACCGTTTACTGAAGCTGAATGTGAACTTCCCTGAGGAGTTAGCAATAGACATCATTTTGCACTCCTTGCCATCGTGTTATGATCAATTCCGCATGACATATCACATGAACAAGGAATAAATCGCCCTCAGAAAACTTCAAGGACTCTTGAGGACCGCCGAAAGTGGTCTAAAGGGTAAGTCGGTTGTTACTACTCCTACTCCTACTCCAACTGCGGCCAATGTCTTGGCAATCGGGCATGGCAAAGGGAAGAAGAGAAAGAACCCTTCTAAGGGTACCAAGGGTAAGACCCTTGAAGGCTCCTCTTCAAGCAAAACCAAGAAAGGTTTTGTCACTCCTTCTGCTAACCCTAATGAGGCTGAATGCTTCTATTGCCATGAAAAGTCGCACTGGAAGCGAAACTGCCCAAAGTACCAGCAAGATTTGAAGGATGGGAAAGTAAAACCCAACCATGCAGGTATATACACTATATTGTCTAATAACTCACCTCATTCTAAGTCTTGGATCCTTGATACAGGTTGTGGTATTCACATATGTTGTGATTTGCAGGGACTAAAAAGAAGTGAGAATTTGGAGCAGGGAAAGATAAACTTGATCATGGGAAACATGAAAGCTTCACCTGTCACCAAGATAGGAGTTTATTCCTTAGTGCTAAATAGTGGGTTTACATTAGATTTGAATAAATGTTATTATTCGCCAGAAATGGCAAGAAATGTTATTTCCTTTCATGCATTGTATAAACAAGGTTTTACCTTTTATTTTGATAATAATAATGGTAGTATTGATGCTTTCTTTAATAATGTTCTTTATTTTAAAGCATTACCTTCTGATGGCGTGTATGGAACTGTATCTGTTGTAGATAATCTAGGAAATAATGTATTGTGTATTAACTCTTCCACTAGCTTAGATAAAGCATCCTTATGGCATTGTCGTCTTGGACATGTAAGCAAGAAACGCATAGGCCAACTCCAAAAGGATGGAGTCTTGGAGTCGTTTGACCTAAAGTCAGATGATAGTTGTGAATCTTGTTTGCTTGGTAAAATGACAAAGTCACCTTTTAATGGCACTTGTGCTAGGGGTGAAGGTTTGTTGGACCTCATACACACGGATGTGTGTGGACCCTTCAAAACCGCCACAAGAGATGCTAATCGGTTCTATGTGACTTTTACTGATGATTTTAGTAGATATGGATATGTCTACCTAATCAAGCATAAGTCAGAAACCTTTGAGAAATTCAAAGAGTTTAAGCAAGAAGTGGAGAATCATTTGGGCAGGAACATTAAGATGCTTCGATCCGATCGTGGTGGTGAGTATCTTAGTACTGAGTTCCTTGACTATCTTAAGGAATGTGGGATTGTCTCACAATTGACACCTCCTAGGACACCACAGTTGAATGGTGTAGCTGAGAGGCACAATCGGACCTTGTTGGACATGGTTCGTTCCATGATGAGTCGAGCTTCGCTACCAATCTCATTTTGGGGGTATGCCTTAGAGACTGCCGCCCATATCCTTAATCTAGTCCCTACAAAGAAGGTTGCCAAAACACCTTACGAGATGTGGACTGGAAAAGTTCCCAATATAGACCACATCAAGATTTGGGGTTGCGAGGCTTTCGTGAGACGTGAGACTCATGATAAGCTTGAACTCCGAAGCAAAAGGTGTATTTTCATCGGCTACCCATAGAAATCCTTTGGCTACATTTTCTACAGACCTAGTGATAATGTGGTCTTTGTAGCAAGAAGAGGATTCTTTCGAGAGAGAGAATTCATGAGCCAAGGAGACAGTGGGAGGCAAATTGACCTTGAGGAAATTCAAGAGTCAAGTGGTGAAGGAACTTCAAACCCTAGCACTCAACCTGAGGAGGAAACTCCTGTTGAGCAGACTGAAAAATCTATACCTCTGAGGCGTTCCACCAGAGTTTGGACTGCACCTGAGCATTATTATGGTTTCCATATTACTGCAGAAGGTGAGACACTTATCAGTGATAACACAGTAACAAATTTGGATGAGCCTAACAGCTACACGGAAGCCATGGCAGGCCCTGAGGCTGCTAAATGGAAAGAGGCTATGGATAGCGAGATACAGTCCATGTATGACAATCAAGTTTGGAACTTGGTTGACAATGTACCAGATCGTAAGATAGTTGGGTGCAAATGGATCTTCAAGAAGAAGACCGACATGGATGGTAATGTACACACTTATAAGGCACGACTGGTTGCAAAGGGTTATTCTCAAACTCCGGGAGTTGATTATGATGAGACCTTTTCACCAGTGGCCAAGATTAAGTCTATTAGGGTTCTGTTAGCCATTGCTGCATTTCATGGCTATGAAATATGGCAAATGGATGTCAAAACCGCTTTCCTTAATGGAAAGTTGACTGAAGATGTTTACATGGTTCAGCCAGAGGGTTTTGTCAGTACAGAGTACCCCAATAGAGTGTGTAAGCTCGAGAAATCCATTTATGGATTGAAAAAGGCACCTCACAGATGGAATCTTTGCTTTGATGAGAAAGTCAAAGAATTTGGCTTTTCAAGAAGTGAAGATGAATCTTGTGTCTATATCAAGGCTAGTGGGAGTATAGTAAGCTTCTTGGTACTGTATGTGGATGACATACTACTCATAGGAAATGACATCCCAACCCTGCAGGAAGTAAAGTCCTGGCTTGGGAAGTGTTTCGCTATGAAGGACCTTGGAGAAGCTGCCTATATCCTAGGGATAAGGATTTTGAGAAACAGGAGTAAAAGACTAATTGGACTTAGTCAAAGCACCTATGTGGACAAAGTGTTGAAAAGGTTCAACATGCATAACTCCAAGAAAGGAGAGTTACCAATCCAGAGTAACGCCAGATTGAGTAAGACACAAAGCCCTAGTACTGAGGCTGAGATAGCAGAAATGAGTCGAATACCTTATGCTTCAGCTGTAGGATCGATCATAAATGCTATGACGTGTACTCAACCTGATGTAGCCTTTGCTTTGAGCATGGTTAGCAGGTATCAGGGGAACCCTGGCAAGGCACACTGGACTGCGGTAAAGAATATCCTCAAGTACCTACGGAGGACTAAGGACTGGGTCCTTACCCTCGGTGGCAGTGAGGAATTGAGAGTTGTAGGGTACAGTGATGCTAGCTTTCAGACTGACAGGGATAATTTTCGCTCTCAGTCGGGCTGGGTCTTTACTCTAAACGGAGGGGCAATTACTTGGAAAAGTTCCAAGCAGGAGACAGTGGCTGATTCCACTTGTGAATCAGAGTATATAGCAGCAAGCGAGGCAGCAAAGGAGGCTATATGGCTAAAGAACTTCATCGGAGACCTTGGAGTTGTACCAGCTATAAAGGAGCCAATGGAGATTTTCTATGACAGCAATAGTGTGGTTGCCTTAGCCAAGGAACCAAGAGATCATGGGAGATCCAGACACATTGACAAAAATATCACTTCATTAGACATCGAATAGAAGAAGGAATCCTCGTGGCAAAGAGGGTATCATCGGATGAGAACCCAGCAGATCCCCTCACGAAGGGACTGACTCGGGCTAAGCATCTCCAGCATGCTCGGAGCATAGGGCTGAAGGATGATATTAGTTTTAGTAGTTAGATAATCTTGAAATTTGTAAAATGTAATTGACATTTGATGATAAATATAAGCTGTTGTTTATGAGTAAAGTGTTGCTATCTCTTGTCAATCGTTCACTATTATTTCTTTTTGCATGTTTTGACTTCCAGAATAATTATGTTATGGTTTATATCATATTATTCAAACTCTCCACAGTCGGTCATATGTTGGAAGTAGATATGAATCAAGACTGTCATGGGTTCGCTTGAAGAGCTCATAAGTTCTGAGTATTGGATTCAACCTACGCTCACTTGTATCACTTCATGGAATTTATCTCGAGTGATCGTGAGACGGTAATATCATATAAGTCTTCAAACCTAGAGATATGATTTGTTGCCTATGAGTTGGTTATGCATTGATTGCATGAAAATGCATTGGTAACTCGATGTTATAAACCGTCCTTTTGTGTGTAATTCAACAAGTAGTAGAGCAAACATATGAGTCGAAGTTTATCTGTTCCTTCTAGGATTAGAAGCGATATCTGGGCCCCTCGATGATTTTGTTTTGACCTATGTACCGGGCCCGGTCATAACTAAATTGATGTGTTCAGTTAAGTTCTATGTCAAACAAATCGGAAATCGGGAAACAAATGCTGGACAATAAGCAAGACCATGTTCCATGTATTTGTCCGACTGATATCTAGAACAGAGGATTATATGATCACTTATCTAAAATGGCGCTTCATAGTTCAACAGAGTTTTAAGAGCTACGATTGCTGATCGGTTCCTGAAGTCATACTTGCAACTATAGTTATTAGACTTATCCAAGTGGGAGACTGTTGGAGATAGTGCCTAAGTCCATAACTATATTTGGTATGTACTTGACCCGACCCGGCATGGTCCATTTGGGTTGGACTTCACCCGAACAATTTACGGATAATCTTTTGAGAATAGTATAAGTTATGATTTATTAATATATTATAAGTTCTAATATATTAATATAAAATCATATTGTTTAATTAGTGTTGATCTATAATTAATTTAGAATTAATTTAGAGATCAAAAGTATGACTAATTAAATATGGGCTCTTGTATTTATATAGTGTGGGCTAATGCTTATTTGGAATGGGCTAGGCTTGCATGGAAAGTCCATGGATACTCCATGGAGCTTTAACCCATGGATCTCATGGAAATGAAAAGACATGGGTATTAGGGTTTACATGGATGTAACCCTAATCCACCACACTATATAAAGGAGGCTTTGGTTCTTGAAATAACACTAGTTGATGTGTGTAAACTAAGAGGGCCGATTTCAGGAAGTTTGTGACTATTCTCTCAAGTTTCCAAGTTTGTGGTGATTTGTGACTTCCATTTGAGGCATCCACATTATTGGTGCTAGGCTCTCAAACTCCAAGCAATCAACTACTACTACAAGGTAAGTAATTCTACTAGTTTTATTTGATTCAAGTACCCCATGCCATGCTAGTTAGGATAAGAACCTTGGAAAAATAATTATTTGCATGTATCTTAGTCAAACATAGATCCAAGGTTTCTAGGGTTGCATGTACACTATAGGAGTGTTAGAATGCTCAAAACCCATCAGGAAGGTCTTAATGGATTAAGACCATGTGTTAAGAACTTTCTGGACGTCCAAAGTGATAAAGTTCGAGACTTTATAGTCCTATGGCACATTTGGTCGATGGATCTGGAGTTTGGGCTTAAGTGCTTAAGCCATTAAGCACTTATTAGGGTTTTGGTGAAACCCTGCGTACGCCCAACGTAAATCCAATACGCCCAGCGTACTGGGTCAACCACCCTGATGGTGGTCAACATCAAGACGAGTACGGCCCGCGTACGTCCTCTATTGGGCCTTTGACAATTGGGCTTCGGGCTTTGGGCTGTTTATGGACTAATTGGATTTGGGCCTTTGCTGGACTTTATAGATATTATGTTTTGGGCCAAGTTTTGTTAAGGGGATCTTGGAATTAGGCCCAATTAGGGAGTGGGTCCCAATTTGGTAAATTGGGCCAATAATGGGTTTTGCATAAGGACTTTCAAGGTTATGGACTTGGCATTGGGCCTTGGCCCAGTAAAGAGAATGGACATGATGGATTGTGGGGATCCTTAGTCAATATTATTATGTTGTGTAATGACTTGGTATTTATTATGTGATAGTTCGGGATTTCCGGCGAGATAGCGATTTGGGAGTTCGATTCTTCAATTCAGATCGACATTGCCAGGTGAGTTATCCTCATTGTACTCAAGGGTCTAAGGCACCAAGGCCAGCCCTTTGTTTTGTTATATGAATTATTACTGTTGTGATATGTTAGCTCGGTATCCTGGTAGATAGGATGGTTATATGCTAGTATGATCTGTTAGCTCGGTATCCTGGTAGATAGGATGGTTATATGTTAGTATGATCTGTTAGATCGGTATCCTGGTAGATTGGATGTGGTTATGCTTAGTGACCTATAGTTGGTATGATTGTCTGCATGCTAATTGCTATGCCAGTTAGGTAGATTTGTAGGTCTACCTGTGTTGTTATGTGATTATATGTATGCGCATTAGTTGTGTTATATGTTGACATATTATGTGGGGTGGGTTGAGGTGACACTGCTCCATGTGGTAACTAACAAACCCGAGAGCATTCCAGATACGGGCTGAGGGAGACTCGTACTGTGGGCTCGGGAGCATTCCAGATGCGAGCTGAGTGGGCTCGATGGCAATCTAGATGTGAGTTGTGGGCCCGGAAAGCAATCCAGACTTACACTGTGGGCCCAGGGGTAATCCAGTCTGTAAAGCTGTGGACCCAGTACATGTTGTTATTTGTATATGTGATACGTGAAGTGTATCGGTATGTTGGCATTCCAAACCGATGGTTGAGGGTCTGGGTATTCCATCCCGACGGATGATTGAACCCATAGTATGTTGTTTGTTATTGTATGTGTGTTGTTGTGTGTATGGGTATTTTGGGGATAACTCATTAAGCCTTCGGGCTTACAGTTTCAGTTTATTGTTTCAGGTTCAGCGGATGACCGCGGGAAGGCGAAGGCGTGACCGTACACTTCCTCGATTGATGATTATGATTTATGGGAACTCTGATGTTTAAACTATTTTGAAAACAAATTGTAATAACTGAGTGGTTTTAAATGATTTAAAAAGTTTTAAATTGGCTCGAATTTTATGTATTTCCATGCAATGGTATTTATGAAAATTGGTGGTTATATTTCTATTATTAGCAATGTTTAAAGTGTTGGATGTAGTGTCTAAGCTCATAACTATAATTGGTATGTACTTGACCCGAGAGTAGCATGGTCCATTTGGGTTGCATGGCACCGAAACAATTTGTAAGGATGGACTTTGGAGAAGAGGACATTTATGATTTTTTAATATATTATAAGTTCTAATATATTAATATGAAATCACATTATTTAATTAGTATTGATCAAGAATTAATTTTGTGATCAAAAGAGACTAATTAAATATATGGGGATTGATTGTGTAGATCATTCATTCTTATGAAGTGGGCTTATGATCCATAGTTCTTTATGTTGGGCTAAACCCATGTGGTGACCCATGGATACTCTATGGAGGTTAAAGCCCATGGAGCCTAAGGAATGTGGAATGTCATACACATTAGGGTTTACATGGTGTAACCCTAGTTTTGTCACACTATATAAGAAACCTCATGGCTACCAAAATCGGCACTTAAATGACATACAAGAGGGCTAGCCGATTTTGTGTGCAAGACAATGTTTTCTCAAGTTCTCCATTGTTGGTGGTGTTGTGTGAAGCATTTAAGGCATCACACTTGGGGTGCTAGGCTCTTAAAGGCTTAAGGTTTCAAAGCTACAACAAAGGTAAGTCATCTAGCTAAATTTTGTAGTGTATATACTTCATAGTATGCTAGTTAGGATGATGCCTTGGAAAATTGAAAGTTTGCATGTATAATAGAGAAAACATAGATCCGTGGCATCTAGGGTTGCGTGTACACCATAGGAGTGTTAGAATGCTAAAAAACGTTCAGTCGTATCAAAGCCTAGGCTTGTTTTCCCTTATACTTGATGCTACTTGTTTTCAAAGCTTGAAAAAATCGATTTTCTGCTTTCTGGACAGTGAACTCGCCGAGTCCACTGACAGACTCGCCGAGTCCACCCTAAAAACTAGCCAACTCGCTGAGTCAGTTCATGCACTCGACGAGTTGGTGCTCCAGAATGCAGAATTTCGAGTTTTCAAGCCAGAATTGGACTAGAATCATTACCCTAAACTATTTTTGAAAAAATAAACTTGTTTTTGATGTGGTAATGATTGTGCTTATCTAATTTCAAAGATAATTGTCAAAGTTTCATGTTTTGTATTAGTTTATATGATTAGGCTAATTTCATGAAATTTGTTTGATATGAATTATCTTGTTCATATGAGTTTAACCGAATCATGTATGAATTATTTGATTATTGTGTTAATTAAAATAATTGGTTAAATGCTTTTAATGGACTCCATAAATTGTCCTCAAGTTATGGAAAATGAAAGGTTTTTCTTTTAAGAGATCATTAAACTCATATGTTATGGAAATGAGAATTTTTGACATGTTTCAAAACTTGCCCTCAAGTTTTGGAATTTGTAAAGTTACACTTAAAATACTTTAATTCCAAACCTTAGAATTTTAAAAGTTTAAAATTCACCCCTTATACTTTATAGTATTATATGTTAATAATATATATATATATATATATATATATATATATATATATATATATATATATATATATATATAAGATCAAGTCAGTCTTACTATTAGTAGGCCTCATTCACGAAGCCGGTCTATAAGGGGTATAATAGTACTGTCTATAAAATGGAAGTTTAAAGGGTGTCCACTCTCACTCACTGCTTCCTTGATTGGTGGAGGGTCGTTAGCCGAACGGGGAGGATAGGACTATAATTCTCATTAAGTATAATGATAGTAATAAAGTAACTAAACCTTTTATAAATTCCCAATCTTAGTTACTTTAGGAAAATGTGAAATTGATGCTAATCTATGAAAATTGCACTTTGCACCTTACCAAGTCGTTGATGGAGCGTGTGTGATTAACCGGCACATTAACTTGGACTAGTAAGGATGGCAAAGGGTGGCTCGATGTTTATCATAAGATCAATGGAGCGTGTGTGGTTAACCGGCATATTGATTGTGTGATAAAGTCGATAGTAGCAAGCACATTTTGCATGGTTATTCACACCTTGTTTGTGATCCTCGGTATCCCAGTCACAAACCTGAAGGGCATAATCGATATTTAAACATGCCATTGAATTGTTCAATGAATCTCAAAGGATCTAGGAATTTCAATCCAATTAAAACTTAATAACAATTTCGTTTTTCAGGGTGGAAATTGGTAAATCGTCATTTACCTACCTTCAAATATTTTGCGAATTGGATTACGACATCCCTCTTCCAATTTGTAAAATATTGTGTTGGGTCCTAGCCTTAATATTTCATTTTGGGTGTTATATTAAGGACTCTTTATCTAATCTAAACTTTGTTCTTTTCTTTTCAGATGTCTTCCAACACTGATTCTGGCTCAAACCCTACTAGATCCTTCTCTCTCATGAACCTTTGTGGGAGAGTCATCTTTGATGGTTCCAACTTCAATGATTGGATTAGGAACATCAGCATGGTCACTCACTATGAGGATAAGGAATATGTCCTAGACAAGGAGCTTAAGGAAATCGATGAGTCTTCTGCTACTCCTGAGGAGATTGCTGACTTTAGGACTCATGAGAAGGATGCCACTAAGGTGTCTTGTATCATGTTGGCCACCATGACAGCTGAAATCTAAAAGTCCTATGATGACTTCTACCCTTTTGAGATGCACCAGGACCTGATGGAAAGATACCATCAGAGTGCTCGTCAAGAGAGGTATGAAATCATCTCTTCCATGATAACAACTAAGATGAAGGATGGTGAGCCCATCACGGGCCACTTGCAGAAAATGCAAAGGTTTGTGGACCGATTACTAAAGTTGAATGTGAACTTTCCTGAGAGCTGGCTATAGATATCATTCTACACTCCTTACCTCCATGTTATGATCAGTTCTGCATGACCTATCATATGAACAAGAAGGAGGTCACACTTAACAAACTTCAAGGGCTTTTGAGGACTGCCGAAAGTGGTCTCAAAGGTAAATCGGTTGTTACTACTCCTACCACCGCCCCTGTTCTGGCAATTGGGCAAGGGAAAGTGAAGAAGAGGAAGGCTCCCTCAAAGAGCCGCAAGGGAAAGTCTCTTGATGGATCCTCTTCAAGTGGGACCAAGGCTGGTTCTGCTGCTCCCTCTTCCATTCCTAAGGAAGCAGAGTGTTTTTATTGTCACGATAAAGGGCACTGGAAGCGAAGCTGCCCCAAATACTTGCAAGATGTCAAAGATGGGAAGGTTAAGGCCACCCATGCATGTATTTATACTATTCTATCTAATAACTCATCACATTCTTGTTCTTGGGTCCTTGATACAGGTTGTGGAATTCACATTTGTTCTGATTTGCAGGGCCTAAAAACAAGCGAGGATGTGGAGCACAGAAAGATAAACTTGATCATGGGGAATAGGAAGGTTTCACCTATCACCAAAATTGGAGTTTACTCTTTATTGCTGAGTAGTGGGTTAGAAATAGATTTGAATAATTATTGCTACTCTTCTGAAATGGCGAGAAATGTTATTTCCTTTCATGGTTTGTACAAACAAAGATTTAGTTTTTCATTTCATAATGAATGTGGTGATATTAATGCTTATTATAATGGTGTCTTTTATTTTAAAGCATTACCTTGTAATGGTGTATATGAAACTGTGATGGTTGTAGACAACTTAGGAAATAATGTGTTGCACATTGATTCTTCCAATGAATTGGATAAAGCATGCTTGTGGCATTGTCGTCTTGGACATGTCAGCAAGAAGCGCATAGGCCAACTCCAAAAGGCTGGAGTTTTGGAGTCATTCGACTTAAGGTCGGATGACACTTGCGAATCTTGCTTGCTTGGAAAGATGACTAAATCACCCTTCACTGGTACTTGTGAAAGGGGTGAAGGTTTGTTGGATCTCATACACACCGATGTGTGTGGGTCCTTCAGAACCGCCACAAGGGATGCTAACCGCTTCTATGTGACTTTTACTGATGATTACAGTAGATATGGCTATGTCTACTTAATCTAGCATAAGTCAGAAACCTTTGAGAAATTCAAAGAGTTTAAACAAGAAGTGGAGAATCATTTGGGCAGGAAGATAAAGATGCTCCGATCCGATCAGGGTGGTGAGTATCTTAGTATCGAGTTCCTAGACTATCTTAAGGAATGTGGGATTGTTTCACAATTGACGCCACCTAGGACACCACAACTTAATGGTGTGGCTGAGAGGCGCAATCGAACCTTGTTGGACATGGTTCGTTCCATGATGAGTCGAGATTCGTTACCTATCTCATTTTGGGGGTATGCCTTAGAGACAGTCGCCCATATCCTTAATCTAGTCCCAACTAAGAAGGTTGCCAAAACACCTCACAAGATGTGGACTGGGAAGGTTCCCACATTAGACCACATCAAGGTTTGGGGTTGTGAGGTTTTCATGAGACGTGAGACTCATGACAAGCTCGAACCTCGAAGTGAGTGGTGTATTTTCATCGGCTACCCACATAAATCCTTTGGTTATCTCTTCTACAGACCAAGTGACAATGTTGTCTTCGTTACGAGGACAAGAATCTTTCGCGAGAGAGAGCTCATAGTCCAAGGAGACAGTGGGAGGCAAATTGACTTTGAAGAACTTCAAGAGTCAAGCGGTGAAGGAACCTCAAACACTAGCAATCAACCCGAGGAGGAAACTCCTGTCGATCCAATTGACGAGTCCTTACCTCTGAGGCTTTCCAGTAGAGTTAGAAATACACCTGAGTTTTATGGTTTCCATATTACTACTGAAGGTGATACATTTATCAGTGATAGCACACTAGTAAATTTGGATGAACCTAACAACTACAAGGAAACCATGGCAGGCCCCGAGTCTGCTAAATGGAAAGAGGCTATGGACAGCGAGATTCAGTCCATGTATGACAATCAAGTTTGGAACTTGGTTGACATTGTATCGGGCCGTAAGATAGTCGGATGCAAATGGATCTTCAAGAAGAAGACCGACATGGATGGTAAGGTACACACTTATACGGGGCGATTGGTTGCGAAGGGATTTACTCAAACTCCAGGAGTTGACTATGATGAGACCTTCTCACCAGTAGCGAAGATTAAGTCTATTAGGGTTATGCTAGCCATAGCCGCATTTCATGACTATGAAATATGGCAAATGGATGTCAAAACCGATTTCCTTAATGGCAAGGCTCACTGGACCGCGGTAAAGAACATTCTCAAGTACCTGCATAGGACTAAGGACTGGGTCCTTACCCTCGTTGGGAGTGATGACTTGAGAGTGGTGGGGTATGGTGACGCCATCTTCTAGACCGACAGAGATAATTTCCACTCTCAGTCGGGCTAGGTCTTTACCCTGAATGGAGGAGCAATAACTTGGAAAATGTGACAACCGTCAAATTTCGGTCAAGTCAAAGTCAAAAAAAAGTCAACAAGTCAAACCGGTCAACTCCAATAACCCTTGTATGTTAGGGTTTACGTTATGTAATCACTATACAATTCGCTATTTTAATGAGAAATCATCATTTGGAAAGTTCATGTGTTTGATTTTCCTTAGCCTTAACAGTGCTAAACAACGAACCAAAGTGATAAAACACTATTGCACAATCATCGGGATTGTGTACGACACTAAAACACGGTTTAACGGGGTTTATGAACCTTGCGTTGTGAAGCCGGACACTCAAATTAATCACAAACGAAACCTCTCTAAATCGTTTTCACTCTATCTCTTTCTATTTGAAATCTCTCCCAAATCTCTCCCAAATCTCTCTCAAAAGTTACTTTAACTTTTTGTAATCATTTGGGTCATATCGACCCTTAACCGGGTCAAAAATCGCTTGAAACGGGGTAAAAACGGGTAAAATAGCCTTAAGGACCTGGAACTGAAGCTTCAGGACCGAAGCCTCTCATCCGAGGCCTCGGATCCGAAGCCTCTCATCAGGACCGAAGCTGAAGCCTCTCAGGAGACCGAATCCGAAGCCATCAGACAGCAGCCTCGCATGCGAGGGTCCGAATCTGGCCTCCATGCGAGAGGTCTCGCAGACGGCCCCTTTTTACCGGTTTTTCGACTACGACTTCGTTTTAACTCCATTTTTCATTATTTTAACGTGGGATTTTCACCAAAAACTTTATTTTATAAACTAAGGCCCCAAAATATATAAATCTCCAGGGTTTTTATAAAAATATTTTAAAAGAATTAGTGGTTGAACTAATTATTGAGGGAATATTTGCTTTTCCTTAATTTATGGCAAAAGCAAACCACCACCACCTCACTCTATGATCAGCCACTCTTTCCCACTACCCCTTGTCTCCTTAGTGGACCTTTACACCCAATCTCCATCTCTTCCCACGTTCTAAGAGCTGGAGGATTGATCCTCTCTCCTCATTCTCCATAAAGTTCTTTCATTCTACACTTAGCAACCAAAGGACACTCTCCAAAATTCTCTCATCTTTTCTCTCAACTTCAAGAACTTCAAGGCTTTCTTCAGGGATTTCTTTCTTCAATTAGTAAGTATCTTCATCATTCATATAATTATTACACTCCATTCTACTCAAATCATTGATATCTTACACAAATTCCATCTTATTCGATGTTAGATTCTCGAATCATCAAGACATCTTCTTAGTGTCCTTGGGCTGAACACTTCCTCTCTCTCACTTTCATCTACTGAAACCACATAGGGTGAGTTCATACCCCTACATTTATATGTTTTTCTTAAGTTTTAAGGGGGGAAATACAAGTAAAATCATCAAGAACACAATTAAACTTTTTCTATCAGATTACATCAGAAAAGATGAACTTCGATCACGGACTGTTTTGGCCAACTTAAATATTTTAGTTTTCAAAACTGTTCCAGGTGCAAGTAGTTCAAACTCTTAGCTTTAAAATGGCTACTTGCACATCTCCATATGATTTTTCTACAATTTATGGTGATTTTTACAAAACTGCCTGTCATTTCAGAGGCAAACCCGGACCAGTCTGTGATTATGAACATTTTCACCTCTGTTAGAGATCACTAAAAATCATGATAAAATTTACGAACAAAATAGACTCATATTCCAAACTCTCAGAATTTGCGGATTTGGATTTAGAGCTTTGATGATTTTTCTATAAATTTTCTAAGAACAGTAACAGAAACTGTATTCAACGAAAAGTTGCTGTCAATTTCATTTCACCTTGTAACATGTTGAGCAAGGTGTATATCTTTATGTGATTATATGTTATTGCAATATATGACATTTTATCTTAATATTTAGACACACATCAGTTTACAAATGGATTTGGACATATAAAATATAAAGAATAACAAGTGATTATAATCAAAGTACAACCGATACATTCAAACATTTAATAAACTATTTTGAATATAGTTTGCATACATTACTACGTACTACCCTTGGTTGATAAACTATAATAGGTATAGTTTATGATACATTAGATAACACATACATTTAAAAAGGGTACATTTATACAAAGGATATTTTCATTAAGCAAGGTACGGCCATACGGTACCAAGTTTTCATAACACGTAATTCCGTTAATGACTTTGTGAGACATTTACTTCAAACTACCATTAAGTCCTGTATTGTAACCAGAGTCTCCTTGAGGGAGAGCGTGATAGTTGTGTATAGATCTATATTGGGTTTGACAAACCCACACCTAAACTGCATGCAACAGTTAGAACGATAGGTCTGGGGTGACAAATGTCATAACATTTCCGACGCCCGAAGAACGTCGTTTTAGGCAACCTTGGTCATAGCATGGTTATAATAAACTCACACAAAGTATTAATAAATATTGGAATTTACGGGAACTTCATTAAAATTAAACGAGTTTATGTCGATTTAAACTTACATTATTTATTATAAGTAAGAAAAGTTACTTATACATTTCGGTCTTTGAATTTAAGACTACATATACATTTTAAGGAAAATATTGGATTTTCTAAAACAAATACTACTTTTACAAACGAAAGGCTTTTAATAATATCAAACAAAAGCTTATGAACTCACCAACCTTTGTGTTGACACTTTTCCAAACAACTTGTATTCTCAGGAAATCATTAAACAGGTAACCAAGTGCTTTTGAGGATGGGACGCTAAGGCGTCTACTATTTCATATTTTGTCAACATATTGTAATTGATTCGTAAACATGTAATTCATACAATGATGTAACTTTTTCAATTATATATATGTTGGTTGTGTTTGCTTGAATTACTATTACAATTGTTGTTATGATACTATACATGAAGTCCTCCACCCCCGGACGTTTCCGCCATCCTTGGTTTGGGGGTGTGACAGATTGGTATCAGAGCACAGTTTATAGTGAATTAAGTATATCAAACCACATAAGATATACAAACTATAAACACAATTGGGACTAATAGTCTCTGAATTGTGCATTTTTCAAATAAATATACTTTTAGAAAATAAATGATTTTCTTGATTAAAGTATACATACATACATTACATGCTCGCATGATATCATGACTAGAGAAAACATAAAGCAAAAGAAGAAGAGTTGAACATTTTGAGTATGCCTTAGTATATGTGGATTAATTCTGGGAAGGATATAGCCTGATCAACTATATCAGTCCGAGAATTGACTTGCATATACCGGGGGATGGTCAGGATGGGCAACAAATCTAACAACCTAATATCACACTACAAAGGATACTTTAAGAACTCAAAACTAAATATTTACAAATACTATAGGAGTATTTTGTGTTACTATAATAAATATATTAATTATGTCCCGACTAAATTAGCATATGGGAAACTCTTACAAATGGTCATATACTTGGAAACAAGGAAACTCAAATAAAATATTTTAGACTTTCATTTTACCTCATAGCCCAATGTATTGGGTCAATTAAAAGTATAAAATCGTATGTATCGTAAACATATCGGAAAACAACGTAATAATATACTTTATGTATAAAAGATTTCTCTTCCTATAAATATACTTGTACTAAAAGTACATTGGTTTACAACTTATGACAGAACCATGCCGCCAAGGAAGGAGACTAGACCATCTAGCAGTGCAGCACCACCTCCACCATCACTACTAACACCTCCACCACCATCACCGACACTTCCACCACCACTACCAACACCTCCACCACCATCACCGACACTTCCACCACCACTACCAACACCTCCACCACCATCACCATCACCGACACCTCCACCACCATCACCATCACCGACACCTCCACCACCATCACCAACACCTCTGCCGCCACTTCCACAATTTGATCCAGCAATACTCCAAGCTGCAATAGCAGCAGCAGTAGCGGCAGCTGTGTCCCAAATTGTCTCTAATGGAAATGGTGGATCTGGACCAGGTGTTACACCCTCTAACCAGGGTGACAGATGGGTGCGCACAAGAGAGTGCACCTACAAAGACTTCACCAATGGCAAACCCGACAACTTCAATGGGAGCGGGGGAGTCATCACTTTAATGCAATGGTTTGAAAAGACCGAAGTAGTCTTTCAGGTGTGCTCTTGCCCCGAAGCGAGCAAAGTTAAGTTCGCAGCCTTCACTTTCACCGGCCGGGCCCTTACTTGGTGGAACTGCCGGATTAATTCACTTACTCTCGAAGTGGCTAGCTCCATAACCTGGGCAGAACTAAAAACGTTGATGATGAAGGAGTACTGCCCGAGAGGTGAGATTCAAAAGCTGGAACAAGAACTTTGGAACCTCAGGATGACGGGCTCCGACCTTGAAACCTACACCACCCGATTCAATGAATTGGCTCTCCTCTGCCCAACAATGGTTACTCCGGAGGAGAAAAAGGTGGAGCGATACCTTTGGGGACTGTCTCCCCAAGTGCAAAGTAGTGTCCTGGATTCAAGGCCAACTACTTTTGACAGTGCCAGAGAGCTGGCACAACAACTTGTTGACCACCGAGCCGGTCATAATACTACAACCACCACCACTGATCAATCAAAAGGGGGAAACAACAAAAGGAAGTTCTGGAACCAAAAGAAGAGCCAACCAGCACAGGACCCCGCTAAGAAGCAACAAACTGTTGCTGTCCATGCTGCCACTACTGCACCACCGAAGCCATATGCTGGAACCCTACCCAAGTGCAACAAGTGCAACTTTCACCACAATGGTGCTTGTAGGGAGATGCACTGTATCAACTGCGACAGGAAGGGGCACACTGCTCGTTTCTGTAAAGCGCCGGCTCGACCAATCAACCAAGTCGCCAGTACGGGGGCAACCCGAACCTGCTACAACTGTGGAGACGCAGGTCACTTCAAAAGAAACTGCCCCAAAGCACAAGCCCCTAATGCTGGTGGAGTAGGAAGAATCCTGGCAATAGGACATGGGGAAGCAGTTGAGGATCCCGCGGTGGTTACCGGTACGTTTCTCCTCAATAACTCTTATGCATGCGTACTATTCGATAGTGGAGCGGAGAGGAGTTTCGTGAGCCACCAATATAAACAATTACTTGAACAAAATCCCCAATAACTAAAGGATACTTATGTAGTAGAAATGGCAAATGGGAAAGTAGAACGCACTAGCGATATATACTCAGAGTGTACTCTCACTCTAGACAACCATACATTTAAAATTGACAGGATGCCGGTCACCATAAAAAGCTTCGACGTAATCATCGGGATGGATTGGTTAGTTCCTCACCGTGCCGACATTTTATGTTACGAAAGGGCCGTTCGCCTCAGTCTACCAAATGACGAAACCCTTCTCATCTATGGTGACAAACCTAGTGCGAATTTACAAATCATCTCATGCATCAAAGCCCAAAAGTATCTCCAGAAGGAGTACCACGCCTTCTTGGCCCACGTAGTAGACAAGAAACAAGACGTGAAAGACATCAAAGACATCCCCGAAGTGTGTAACTTCCCGGATGTGTTCCCAGAAGATCTTCCTGGTGTACTACTCGCATGACAAGTCGATTTCAGAATTGACTTAATACCCGGAGCTACCCCCGTAGCCAAAGCTCCATACCGCCTCGCACCAACAGAAATGCAAGAGTTGTCCAGTCAGTTGAACAAGCTTTTGAGCAAAGGGTTCATCAGACCAAGCTTCTCACCTTGGGGAGCACCAGTCCTTTTTGTAAAGAAGAAGGACGGATCCTTTCGTATGTGCATCGACTATCGGGAACTAAACAAACTCACCATCAAGAATCAATATCCTCTACCCCGAATCGACGAACTTTTCGACCAACTCCAAGGAGCAAATTTCTTCTCAAAGATCGACCTAAGGTCAGGTTACCATCAGCTACGAGTTCAAGAAGAAGATATTCCCAAAACTGCATTCAGAACTCGCTATGGGCACTACGAGTTTGTGGTGATGTCCTTCGGTTTAACAAACGCACCTGCGGTATTCATGGACCTAATGAATAGAGTGTGTCGACCCTACCTAGACAAGTTTGTAATCGTATTCATCGACGATATCTTGATCTACTCGCGAAGCGAATAAGAGCATCGCCTACATCTACGCCAAGTGCTAGAGACACTAAGAGCGGAGAAGCTTTATGCTAAGTTCTCTAAGTGTGAATTCTGGATTAGAGAAGTGGATTTCCTTGGCCATGTGGTAAGTGAGAAAGGCATACATGTGGATCCCTCCAAGATCAAGGCAATCGAGAATTGGTCAGCACCCAAGACGCCAACCGAAATTCGACAATTCCTTGGGCTTGCTGGCTACTACCGAAGATTTATACAAAACTTCTCCAAGATTGCGAAACCACTCACCACCTTGACGCAGAAAGGTGTGATATTCAAGTGGGAAAATAAACAAGAAACTGCTTTCCAAACGTTAAAACAAGCCCTATGCAGCGCACCGATCTTGTCTCTCCCAGAGGGAACCGAGGACTTCGTAGTGTACTGTGATGCTTCGAATCAAGGCCTCGGATGTGTGCTCATGCAGAGAGGGAAGGTTATCGCGTATGCATCAAGACAGCTTAAGACGGACGAGGTTAATTATACTTCGCACGACCTGGAATTAGGAGCAGTGGTATTCGCTTTGAAGATCTGGAGACACTACCTCTACGACACGAAATGCACTATCTTCACTGATCACAAAAGTCTTCCGTATATCCTCAATCAGAAAGAGCTCAACATGCGACAAAGGAGATGGGTAGAGTTGCTGAATGACTACGAGTGCGAAATTCGTTATCATCCAGGCAAGGCCAATGTAGTGGCTGATGCTCTAAGCAGAAAGGAGTACTCGGGCCGCCGAGTAAAATCCTTAACAATGAAGATCCATTCCCACACGACCATACAAATCAAGGAAGCTCAACTAGAAGCTTTGAAACCAGAAAAGGTGGCAGGAGAGACATTAAGGGGAATGGATAAAAACTTAGAAGTCAAGGATGATGGAGTACGTTATCTCATGAATCGAATCTGGACACCGAAGTTCGGTGGACTCCGAGATGTCATCATGAATGAAGCACACAAGACTCGATATTCCATCCATCCCAGGTCAGATAAGATGTATCTGGACCTCAAGAAATTATACTGGTGGCCGAACATGAAAGCTGAGATTGCTACCTATGTGAGCAAGTGTCTGACTTGCGCCAAGGTCAAAATCGAATACCAGAAACCATCCGGGCTATTGCAACAGCCGGATATACCTGAGTGGAAGTGGGAACGAATAACCATGGACTTCATAACCAAGCTGCCTAAGACATCGGGCGGGCTTGACACCATATGGGTAATCGTAGACAGATTGACCAAATCAGCACACTTCCTACCGATAAAAGAAACCGACAAGATGGAGAAGCTGACTAGAACGTACATCAGAGAGATTGTACGACTCCATGGTGTGCCGATATCCATTATCTCCGATAGAGATAGTAGATTTACCTCACGGTTTTGGCAGTCTCTACAAAAATCATTGGGAACTAGGCTTGACATGAGTACGGCCTACCACCCACAAACCGACGGACAGAGCGAACGAACCATTCAAACGTTGGAAGACATGTTAAGAGCTTGTGTGATAGACTTCGGTAAAGCATGGGATACCCATCTACCGCTTATCGAATTCTCCTACAATAACAGCTATCATACTAGCATCAAAGTCGCTCCATTCGAAGCTCTTTACGGTCGCAAATGCAGATCACCCCTGTGTTGGGCTGAGGTGGGGGATACACAGCTAGCTAGAGGGCAAGTCTCTAATAGCACCCTCACTGGCCCTGAAATCATAAGGGAAACCACAGAAAAGATCGTTCAAATTCGAGAAAGACTGAATGCGTCTCGCGATCGGCAAAAGAGTTACGCAGACAAACGACGCAAACCCTTGGAATTCCAGGTGGGTGATCGTGTACTACTAAAAGTTTCCCCTTGGAAAGGAATGATACGATTCGGTAAACGCGGGAAACTAAATCCAAGGTACATCGGGCCATTCGAATCCTTGCTAGGATTGGGCCAGTAGCATACAAACTTCGATTACCTCAGGAACTCGACAAAGTACATCCCACATTTCACGTGTTGAACCTAAAGAAGTGTTTGTCTGATGAGACACTCGTAATACCACTCGACGAAATCGAAGTTAACGAAAATCTCCACTTCGTGGAGGAACCAGTCGAAATCATGGATCGGGAAATCAAACGAACGAAACAAAGTCGTATTCCCATCGTGAAGGTCCGTTGGAACGCTAAACGAGGACCCGAATTCACCTGGGAACGCGAGGATCAGATGAAACAAAAGTATCCACATCTCTTCCCAAACTCTTGAAATCCCAGTCGAAATGAAAATTTCGGGACGAAATTCCTTCTAACGGGGGGATGATGTGACAACCGTCAAATTTCGGTCAAGTCAAAGTAAAAAAAAAGTGAACAAGTCAAACCGGTCAACTCCAATAACCCTTGTATGTTAGGGTTTATGTTATGTAATCACTATACAATACACTATTTTAATGAGAAATCATCATTTGGAAAGTTCATGTGTTTGATTTTCCTTAGCCTTAACAGTGCTAAACAACGAACCAAAGCGATAAAACACTATTGCACAATCATCGAGATTGTGTACGACACTAAAACACGGTTTAACGGGGTTTACGAACCTTGCGTTGTGAAGCCGGACACTCAAATTAATCACAAACAAAACCTCTCTAAATCGTTTTCACTCTATCTCTTTCTATTTGAAATCTCTCCCAAATCTCTCTCAAAAGTTACTTTAACTTTTTGTAAACATTTGGGTCATATCGACCCTTAACCGGGTCAAAAATCGCTTGAAACGGGGTAAAAACGGGTAAAATAGCCTTAAGGACCTGGAACTGAAGCTTCAGGACCGAAGCCTCTCATCCGAGGCCTCGGATCCGAAGCCTCTCATCAGGACCGAAGCTGAAGCCTCTCAGGAGACCGAATCTGAAGCCATCAGACAGCAGCCTCGCATGCGAGGGTCCGAATCCGGCCTCCATGCGAGAGGTCTCGCAGACGGCCCCTTTTTACCGGTTTTTCGACTACGACTTCGTTTTAACTCCGTTTTTCATTATTTTAACGTGGGATTTTCACCCAAAACTTTATTTTATAAACTAAGGCCCCAAAATATATAAATCTCCAGGGTTTTTATAAAAATATATTAAAAGAATTAGTGGTTGAACTAATTATTGAGGGAATATTTGCTTTTCCTTAATTTATGGCAAAAGCAAACCACCACCACCTCACTCTATGATCAGCCACTCTTTCCCACTACCCGTTGTCTCCTTAGTGGACCTTTACACCCAATCTCCAGCTCTTCTCACGTTCTAAGAGCTGGAGGATTGATCCTCTCTCCTCATTCTCCATAAAGTTCTTTCATTCTACACTTAGCAACCAAAGGACACTCTCCAAAATTCTCTCATCTTTTCTCTCAACTTCAAGAACTTCAAGGCTTTCTTCAGGGATTTCTTCCTTCAAATAGTAAGTATCTTCATCATTCATATAATTATTACACTCCATTCTACTCAAATCATTGATATCTTACACAAATTCCATCTTATTCGATGTTAGATTCTCGAATCATCAAGACATCTTCTTAGTGTCCTTGGGCTGAACACTTCCTCTCTCTCTCACTTTCATCTACTGTAACCACATAGGGTGAGTTCATACCCCTACATTTACATGTTTTTCTTAAGTTTTAAGGGGGGAAATACAAGTAAAATCATCAAGAACACAATTAAACTTTTTCTATCAGATTACATCAGAAAAGATGAACTTCGATCACGGACTGTTTTGGTCAACTTAAATATTTTAGTTTTCAAAACTGTTCCAGGTGCAAGTAGTTCAAACTCTTAGCTTTAAAATGGCTACTTGCACATCTCCATATGATTTTTCTGCAATTTATGGTGATTTTTACAAAACTGCCTGTCATTTCAGAGGCAAACCCGGACCAGTCTGTGATTATGAACATTTTCACCTCTGTTAGAGATCACTAAAAATCATGATAAAATTTACGAACAAACTAGACTCATATTCCAAACTCTCAGAATTTGCGGATTTGGATTTAGAGCTTTGATGATTTTTCTATAAATTTTCTAAGAACAGTAACAGAAACTGTATTCAACGAAAAGTTGCTGTCAATTTCATTTCACCTTGTAACATGTTGAGCAAGGTGTATATCTTTATGTGATTATATGTTATTGCAATATATGACATTTTATCTTAATATTTAGACACACATCAGTTTACAAATGGATTTGGACATATAAAATATAAAGAATAACAAGTGATTATAATCAAAGTACAACCGATACATTCAAACATTTAATAAACTATTTTGAATATAGTTTGCATACATTACTACGTACTACCCTTGGTTGATAAACTATAATAGGTATAGTTTATGATACATTAGATAACACATACATTTAAAAAGGGTACATTTATACAAAGGATATTTTCATTAAGCAAGGTACGGCCATACGGTACCAAGTTTTCATAACACGTAATTCCGTTAATGACTTTGTGAGACATTTACTTCAAACTACCATTAAGTCCTGTATTGTAACCAGAGTCTCCTTGAGGGAGAGCGTGATAGTTGTGTATAGATCTATATTGGGTTTGACAAACCCACACCTAAACTGCATGCAACAGTTAGAACGATAGGTCTGGGGTGACAAATGTCATAACATTTCCGACGCCCGAAGAACGTCGTTTTAGGCAACCTTGGTCATAGCATGGTTATAATAAACTCACACAAAGTATTAATAAATATTGGAATTTACGGGAACTTCATTAAAATTAAACGAGTTTATGTCGATTTAAACTTACATTATTTATTATAAGTAAGAAAAGTTACTTATACATTTCGGTCTTTGAATTTAAGACTACATATACATTTTAAGGAAAATATTGGATTTTCTAAAACAAATACTACTTTTACAAACGAAAGGCTTTTAATAATATCAAACAAAAGCTTATGAACTCACCAACCTTTGTGTTGACACTTTTCCAAACAACTTGTATTCTCAGGAAATCATTAAACAGGTAACCAAGTGCTTTTGAGGATGGGACGCTAAGGCGTCTACTATTTCATATTTTGTCAACATATTGTAATTGATTCGTAAACATGTAATTCATACAATGATGTAACTTTTTCAATTATATATATGTTGGTTGTGTTTGCTTGAATTACTATTACAATTGTTGTTATGATACTATACATGAAGTCCTCCACCCCCGGACGTTTCCGCCATCCTTGGTTTGGGGGTGTGATAGAAAAGTTCCAAGCAGGAGACAGTAGCTGATTCAACTTGCGAATCAGAGTACATAGCAGCAAGCGAGGCGGCGAAGGAGGCAATATGGCTGAAGAACTTCATTGGAGACCTTTGAGTTGTACCAGTTATAAAGGAGCCTATGGAAATTTTCTGTGACAGCGAGAGTGCAGTTGCCTTAGCCAAGGAACCAAGGGATCATGGGAGATCCAGGCATATCGACAAAAAATACCACTTCATTAGACATCGAATAAAAGAAGGACTCCTTGTGGAAAAGAGGGTATCGTCTGATGAGAATCCAGCAGATCCCCTCACTAAGGGACTGAGTAGGGTTAAGTATCTACAGCATGCGAGGAGCATCGGGCTGAAGGACGATATTAGTTTTAATGATTATATAGCTTTCGAAACTTGTAATAGTTGAAATGTAATTGACATTTGATGCTTAAATAAAAGGTGCTTTTTATTTACTAGTATGGTACTGCCTTGTGTCAATCATTTACTATTGTTTCACTGTGCATGTTTTTGATGGGTTTCGAGCAATACATCATTCCTATGGTGTACATGCAAACCCTAATAGCTTTTGGATCTAGTTTGTCTAATGAACATTGTCACACCCCAAAACCGGAATGGCGGAAACGTTCGGGGATGGAGGACGTCATGTTCAGTATCACAACAATGCAAAGTAGTAAACAAGCAACAACATCATCCATTGCATTAATAATATAATTTCATACAAGTGTGTTCTGTCAAGTTACATAGACACCAAAAATATACATCAAAATAAAAGATGATTCTTGAACGAGCTCTATCTTCTCAAAACCTGGCACCGGTACCTGTCTACTGGTGACCTGAGAATACAAGTTATTTTGAAAGAGTTTATCAGCTTTAAAGCTGGTGAGATCATAAGTATATTAATGTCTGTGTTTGTATGAAAGTGTTTGCAAGTCTGTAATGTATAAGTTTTGTAAAATTTTGTAATTGTTTGAACTCTCCTAGAAAACCCTATGTTTCCTACTAAAAGTAGCCTTCTACCAAGGCATCTAGTGTCTGTGTGTGTGTCTCTTGTAAGAGTATGTATTTTCCCAAATCTGACTATCATTAACCAAAAATATAGTTTCTACATTATTGTTTATTGTGTGAATATCACAAAGTAAATGGAAAGGGAAAATGATATATTACTGTAGTGTTGTATTAAGTAACTACTGCTGTACTAATTACTTTAAACCAATTGTTATTTAAAGTACCATGTGATCGGCCTGTATCCTGCTACCGACTCTATAGAAAAATGACGATGTAAGACGTCGTAAGAAATGACGTTTGGCACCCGTAGACTTGCAAGTCCCACTGTAGCGAGCAGCAAGGTGTAGGATAGTCAATCTAGTATAGATCTATACACAAACTCATACACTCTCCACTTAAGGAGATTCTGGATACAAAACGGGTCATGACAGGTAGTGCCATGCCCCCGTTAAGTGGCTCACATAACTGTAAGTAATGTATATGTATATGTATATGTATGTGCTAGCTGTATTGTGTGTTCTTTCTCTGTCTAGCCTGTATGTTTTGTTTCTCATCACTGTGTATTATGTTTGTTTCTCATCACTATGTATTATGTTTGTTTCTCATCACTATGTATTATGTTTGTTTCTCATCACTATGTATTATGTTTGTTTCTCATCACTATGTATTACTCATGAATGAACTGACTCATTGTATGTTTCATTGTTCTAGTAATAGTATCTTCCTAAACTATACCTATTATAGTTTACTAGTAATGTTGTTTGTGTATATGAACATGTTTGTATACCTTTGCTACCCAAAGGCATTGAACTGAATGAAAGAAGTAACCTTTTATATCTATACACATATACATGATATATAACTAGGATTCAAACGACCTTCGGACAAATAACCCAAATACCCTAAGTCCACAACCAAACAAGGAACAAGAAGTAAGGTGAGCTATCAGTCCTAAGTCCTTTCAATGCTACTTATATAATTATATCCATATAGATACACAGAATATAAGTTAAAAGAGTTTAATAAAAGTATTTGATATGTAAAAGAGTTTGTAAAACAGTTTGAAGTTAAACAGTTTGATAACACAGTTTGAAAAGTAAGAAATCCACTTGTTTGGTAGTTATTAATCACATGTGATTGATATAATAACTATAATAGTTCAACTTGTATCCCCCCCCATAAAAGCATTTAAAAACATTTAAAAGGTTAATTAAGGGGTATGAACTCACCTGTAGTGAGTGGTTTGGATGAACGAAATGTATAGGATGCTAGGTGTCAAGTGAAGACTTGTACACACACAATGATCCTAGTTTAACATATAATATCACATATATGTATCCAATTAGTCTTTAAACAACTAATTAACAAAGTTAAGACATCCTAGGACATGTAAAACACCTTATTTAAGTGCTATAAGTCCTAAGGATTGCATCTAAGTGTTGTAGGACATTGCTATTAAGTTCAGGGTTCAAGGGGACCCTTTATTTGAGTTTACGGTTTTGTGACCATAACTCATTGAGTTTATAGCCGTAAACCCATGAGTTTACGGCCGTAAACTCTTGTTTCTTTGACCATATTGTGTTTTGAAGCCTTAAAGATCACAAGAAGCATTCCTACTTCATGTTTAAGCCTTAGGAAGAGATTAGGGCACCATTTCACTCCTTTTAGGAGTTTACGGTCCTTGGACCATTTCCCTTTGGGTTTACGGCCATAAACCCAAATGGTTTATGGTCTTTTGATGTTTTCAAGTACTAAGCACATCATGGAATGGATCTAGGCTAGTTTCCAAGGCTTAGAAGGGACTAGGGCACACTTTGGCACCCTTTTTGGGGTTTACGGTCCAAGAACATCTTGGACCGTAAACACCTTTGATCCTTGGTTTCTTGGGTGTTTTCTTGATGTTTAGAAGTGTAAAAAGCTCTATAATACCCTAGGATAGAAGTACTTACTATGTAGAAGCTTGAAAAGGTGCTAAAAGTCCAAGAACACTAGTGTGTGTTCTTGGTGAAACTTGAAGATCTACACTTTTGGAATGATTTCACGGATGGAATCATGTTAGATCACTAGATTAAGTAAGATATCAACTTTTTAGGGCTAGAAACACTTACAATGTTGAAGATCAAGAAGAAAAGTCGATGATACTTGAGAGAGAATTGAGTTTTGGATCTTGAAATTGTGAAAAGTGATAAATAATGACTAAGTGTCATATTTATACCCTCTTTTAGGGTTTACGGCCGTAAACACATTTGTTTAGGCCGTAAACTCCAAACTCTTGGAGTTTTGGGACATTATTGTTGCACAATAAACACTAGGGCATCCTCTCTCGTGTTATCTCCTGGAGTACTAATCTTAAAATACTCAAACTTATTCCAAAAAGCTTGAAAATTAGCAGAAACAGTTTTGACTCCTATTGAAGTGAATGGTTGTACATAATAGAAATTTCGGGTTGTCACATCATCCCCCCGTTAGAAGGAATTTCGTCCCGAAATTAGAGTTTAAGCAAATAAGTAGATACAAATAACTAAGTAAAAAGAAGAGGATATTTCAGTTTCATTTGATCCTCTCGCTCCCAAGTGAATTCAGGTCCTCGCTTGGCGTTCCAGCGAACCTTCACTATCGGGATACGGCTTTGTTTCGTTTGCTTGACCTCCCGGTCCATGATATCTATTGGTTCTGCCACGAAGTTGAGGCTCTCGTTGATCTTGATGTCGTCGAGTGGGATTACAAGAGTCTCGTCAGACAGACACTTTTTCAAGTTCGAGACGTGGAAAGTAGAATGTACGTTACTGAGTTTGCGTGGTAAGTTAAGTTTGTAAGGTACAGGGCCGATTCTTGCGAGAATCTTGAAAGGCCCTATGTAGTGACAAAGAACATGGTTTGGCATGCGGAATTAAAGTTTGCAAAATGAACATGGTGATTTGGGTGTTCAAGAGATGTATTGAATATGTATGGTGTTACAAAAAGGGACATAGATCTACATCTAAATAAATAACACACACTTACACACTCACTTTTACACCTCTCAAGCACACCTCTACAAGTGGTATGAACCCACTATTTATAGAGGTGTTTACATGTCTCTCTCTCACTCTCTATCTCTCATGGGTCAAAAGGCTAATGCACCACATGCAAGTGGGTTTTACAAAAGTCAAACAATTACAAAGTCAATCATGAATAACTTTGTACCCCAACATTCTCCCCCTCAAAGTTAGGAATGAATGACCCACTTCAAATCTTCCAAAATCGAGCAACTACGCGACCCGAGCCTCAAGCGTGACACATGTCGAAACGAACTTCAATCTTCAATTCTTCCATGATTCTTCAATTTGGGCTCTAGGATGTGAAACCATACAAACCGAGCAGCAACGAATGATTAACTCCAAATAATCACCCAAAAGTTGCGCATAAAAACACACCCCAAAAATCTTCAATAAAACCAAATCCATTTCGAATACACCACTTCCGAACTTCCAATTTCATCATTTTGTAAGCTTCAAAAATTCAAGATCACTTCGGTCTTCAAATCCGCGTAATATGAAAAATTCAAGTTCGAATTTCCATATAAAACTTCTCCCCCTTTTTATAATCGAAATTTGATTATAAAACTCCCAAGGAAAAAGAACGTGCTCTATTCGGAATTTTTCGTGTCAAAACTCCCCCTTAACATGTGGCATAAACTTTGTGCTTCAATCCGGAAAATCCAAAAAATATTGAATTTTTAGCTTCGTTCACGGATCGCCTTTGACAAAATTTCTCAAAAATGGGTAGAAATTGTGATTTTCAAAATTCTGCAGTGACCCGGTGCGCCCAAAACAGCAAAATACGCAAAACTCTCCCCCTTTTCCAAAGCTGGGTAGAAAGCGGCAATTTGCACAAACTACAGGGGCTTAAAATGTATTTTCTTCAATTTTCAGCAAAAACAGTCCTTTTTCGAATTTGGGTATGAACCGCCAAACATTCGAAGCCTCAGGGACTATTTTCGAAAATTATGCCATTATGCACCAAACATACGAAGACTAGTTCCAAAGATACGAAGCTCCAAAAATTTTCGAATTTGGGTGAAAAGTGTCAAACATACGAAACTTCATTTAATTTTCAAAGTGCCAAATATTCGAAATTTCAGGGGCTGAATTCGAAAATTCTGCTTTTTGATCAAAACATACGAAGACTTTTGCTCGATCATACGAAGCCTATTTCCAATTGACAACCATTCGAAATTTGAGGGACTAAAATTGTAACTGTTTGTTTTCTTCTTCCATTCATACGAAGCATACGAAGACTTATTGATGAACAGTAACTCTTCGTTCAATCAGAGCACTCTTCGTTCAAATGATAAACCCAGATACACATTTACCCTTCGAATATTATTCAACTGTCCTTCGTTCAAACTCCCAAATCATCGATTCCCAAATCTTCGAATCTTAACCCAAATCGATCGTTAACCCTTCGTTCAAATCTCATACATCAACCCATCTGTTCGATTTTTCATTATCTATTCCTCTTCACTTCGTACATTCAATCTTCCCTTCCCAAATCAAAATTATCTACTCTTCGAATGAATCCAATCAACTTCCCTTCGTTAGATTCAATCGACACCAAACTAAAGAAAATTTCTCACAACCATTTTAACAAATGCGTGTCATTCTTCGTTAATTTTGATCAAGTGACCCTTCGACTGATTCATACGCACCAAAAATTCTTCGTTTCATAATCCTTCGTATCTCAATCATCAATTATACCCTTCGTTCCTTAATCATGTAAAGCCATGAACATCAAAATAACCAAATCCAAACCATCGATCAAACAACCAAGACTTCGTTCGTTCAAGTTCCAGTTCATCAACACCAAAAGTTAAAATTGATATTTGACTTTCAAAATCAATTGAGTGACAAGTTTCGAAATTCAGATCATCAATCAAAATCGACATCAACATCCGAGTCCAAATCCAGATTAACATCCAATTTCAAGTTCAATTTATCAAGAACATAACTGTTGACTTTTTGGTTGACCCCGACGAACAAAAAAACCATCGATCGATTCCTGTTTTGATGAAATCTGCTTTGAATTTCATTTCAATATTCTCAATCGTCAACCATCGTCTTTGAGAACAACAATTAGAACTTGATTTTGACTTTCAATTTAATCAAAAATCAACATCTTGATCATAATCGATTTTGGGAATCAACGGAATTTAAGAAATTCGATTCACAAGATATAATAACCAAGGATTAATAACCGATTTTAAGGAACAAAGAAGCGAAATCGGAACTCAAGATCACTGATTACGATGAAAGACAAGAATCATAACAATCGATTCAATCATAGCAATCCCAACCGATTTCAAGAACATTATGAGTTTCCAACTAAACTCGATCTTCATCAACAATCACCAATACTCAATGAATGTGATATTCAATTTACAGTAAAAGTAAACGATACTTCAAGTACTCGATCATAAAGAAAACCATGAAGGTACAACACTTTTATGCATACGATGAAGAAAAGACATAGGTAATGTTCCAAATTGATTTAATCAGCCTTTGGACTCAACTATCAATGAAATCAGATCACGGGAAAAAAATATGGGCTTCGAATGTGTATTGAATAGTAACAAATCAGAATTTTGGGCTTAAATGATTTAACTGAATAGTAATTGATATACGAAATGGATTGGGCTGAATGAATTTGGACATGAATAGTATTCGAATTTAGATTTTGTTTTTGGTTGGATTTGATCTAAAAAAAATTATTGGATCATCAATGGGGTTTTTCAAAGAAAATTTGATCCAATGAATCAAACGATCAAATTTAAAGAACGCAACGCACGATTCAAATATTACGAGAGATCATAGAGAGAGAATCACCAAAATTGTTCCAAATTGCGACAAAAGTTGCCAAACCGAGAATCGTTCTTCAAAAATCACCTTGATCTTGAAGACCCGCTCTGATACCAATTGTAGTGACAAAGAACATGGTTTGGCATGCGGAATTAAAGTTTGCACAATGAACATGGTGATTTGGGTGTTCAAGAGATGTATTGAATATGTATGGTGTTACAAAAAGGGACATAGATCTACATCTAAATAAATAACACACACTTACACACTCACTTTTACACCTCTCAAGCACACCTCTACAAGTGGTATGAACCCACTATATATAGAGGTGTTTACATGTCTCTCTCTCACTCTCTATCTCTCATGGGTCAAAAGGCTAATGCACCACATGCAAGTGGGTTTTACAAAAGTCAAACAATTACAAAGTCAATCATGAATAACTTTGTACCCCAACACCCTATGTACCTTGGATTTAGCTTTCCACGCTTTCCGAAGCGTATCAAGCCCTTCCAGGGTGAGACCTTCAATAGAACACGGTCGCCCACCTGGAATTCCAACGGTTTCCTTCGTTTATCAGCTTAGCTTTTCTGTCGATCTCTAGAGGCTTTCAATCGTTCACGAATCTGAACGATCTTCTCTGTCGTTTCCCGAATGATCTCTAGACCTGTGAGAGTGCTTTCAGGAACTCGTCCTTTAGGTAACTGGGTATCACCCACCTCAACCCAACATAGAGGGGATCTGCACTTTCGGCCATAGAGAGCCTCGAATGGAGCAGCCTTTATGCTTGTGTGATAACTGTTGTTGTAGGAAAATTCTACAAGGGGTAAATGAGTATCCCATGCTTTCCCAAAGTCGATCACACAGGCTCGCAACATATCTTCCAAGGTTTGGATAGTCCTCTCACTTTGCCCGTCTGTCTGTGGATGGTAGGCTGTACTCATGTCCAGCCTAGTTCCTAGGGAACTTTGTAGTGACTGCCAGAACCTCGAAGTGAATCTACTATCTCTGTTCGAGATAATGGATATAGGAACACCGTGCAGTCGTACAATCTCCCTAATGTAAGTTCTTGTAAGCTTCTCCATCTTGTCTGTTTCCTTGATAGGCAGGAAGTGTACGGACTTGGTCAACCTGTCGACGATGACCCATATGGTATCAAGTCCACCCGTTGTCTTGGGCAACTTGGTTATGAAATCCATAGTGATTCGCTCCCACTTCCATTCCGGTATCTCCGGCTGTTGTAGTAGACCGGAGGGTTTCTGGTATTCGACCTTGACCTTGGCGCAAGTAAGGCATTTACTCACGAAGGTAGCAATCTCTGCTTTCATGTTAGGCCACCAGTATAACTTTTTAAGATCCAGATACATCTTATCTGAACCCGGGTGGACGGAATAACGAGTGTTGTGCACCTCGTTCATGACCAAGTCTCTGAAACCACCGCGTTTCGGGGTCCAGATCCGATCCATGAGTAAATAAGCTCCGCCACCCTTAACCTTCAAGTTCTTATCCATCCCTCTCAGGGATTCACCCGCCACATTTTCAGGTTTCAAAGCGTCGAGCTGAGCCTCCTTAATTTGCGTGGACAAGTGTGAATGGATAGTCATAGTCAATGATTTGACTCTACGACCAGAATATTCTTTCCGACTTAGGGCGTCAGCTACTACGTTGGCTTTACCCGTATGATAACGAATTTCGCATTCGTAATCACTGAGTAGTTCGACCCACCGTCGTTGTCTCATGTTGAGCTCCTTCTGGTCGAATATGTGTTGTAGGCTTTTGTGGTCTGTAAAGATAGTGCTTTTTGTTCCATACAGGTAGTGTCTCCAGATCTTTAGGGCAAACACAACTGCTCCTAGTTCAAGATCGTGGGTAGTGTAGTTGACCTCATGTGTCTTCAGCTGTCTCGAGGCATAGGCGATGACCTTACCTCGCTGCATCAGAACACATCCGAGTCCTTGATTTGACGCATCGCAATAGACAACGAAGTCTTCTATCCCTTCGGGGAGGGATAGTATTGGTGCGGTGCACAAGGCTCGCTTGAGCGTTTGGAACGCTTTCTCCTGCTTCTCTTCCCAGTAAAAGGCCACGCCTTTCTGGGTCAGTGTCGTAAGAGGTTTCGCAATGCGGGAGAAGTTCTGAATGAACCTGCGATAGTAGCCAGCGAGACCTAGAAATTGACGAATTTCTGTAGGCGTCTTCGGTGCTGACCAGTTCTCAATGACTTTTATTTTGGAAGGGTCCACGTGTATTCCCTCTTCGCTAACCACATGCCCTAAGAATTCGACTCGTCGGATCCAAAATTCGCATTTCGAGAACTTCGTATAGAGCTTCTCCGAACGAAGGGTTTCTAAGACTAGTCGCAGATGTTGACTATGCTCCTCCTCATTACGAGAGTAGATAAGTATGTCATCGATGAAGACGATGACGAACTGATCCAAGTAAGGACGAAACACCCTATTCATTAAGTCCATGAATAGAGCAGGTGCGTTTGTTAATCCGAACGGCATCACTACGAATTCGTAGTGCCCATAACGAGTTCGGAAGGCTGTCTTCGGAACATCCTCCCCTAGCACTCGTAGTTGGTGATATGCGAACCTTAAGTCGATTTTTGAAAAGAAGTTCGCCCCTTGAAGTTGATCGAATAAATCTTCAATCCGAGGCAAAGGATAACGATTTTTGATGGTCAGTTTGTTGAGCTCCCTGTAGTCGATGCACATACGAAACGATCCGTCTTTCTTCTTGACGAACAAGACTGGAGCTCCCCTGGGTGAGAAGCTTGGTCTTATAAAGCCCTTGCTGAGCAGTTCGTTAAGTTGACAGGACAGTTCTTGCATCTCTGCAGGTGCTAGGCGATAGGGCGATTTGGCAACGGGGGTAGCCCCTGGAACTAAGTCGATTCTGAACTCGACTTGACGTTGCGGAGGTAATTTTGGGAGTTCTTCTGGAAAGATGTCGGGAAAGTCGCGTACTACCAGAATGTTCTGAATGTCTTTCGTTTCTTGGCTCACGTTGACCAAATGAGCAAGGAATGCGCGATATTCCTTTCGCAAGAATTTCTAAGCTTGAATGCTAGAGATGATACGAAGGTTCGTGTCGTGTTTGTCGCCATAAACTACTAGGGTTTCGCCAGACGGCAGATTAAGGCGTACAGCCTTCTCGTAACACATGATGTCGGCACGATGAAGACTCAACCAATCCATGCCGATAATGACGTCGAAACTTTTAATTGAGACCGACATGAGATCGATTGAAAAAGAATGGCTATCTAAAGTTAGGGTACACCCTATGTATATACTGCTAGTGCTCTCTGTCTTTCCATTAGCCATTTCTACAGTGAACGGTTCTTTAAGTGCTCGTGATTTTTGCTTAAGTAAATGACCAAATTTTTGGTTCACAAAACTCCTCTCCGCTCCACTATCAAACAGAATGCATGCATAAGAGTTATCGTGGAGAAACGTACCAGTGACCACTGTGGGGTCGGCAACTGCTTCCTCGTGGCCTATGGCCAGAACTCTTGCCACTCCACCGGCATTCCCTGCCTTCGAGCAGTTCCTTTTGTAGTGGCCTACCTCGCCACAACCGTAGCAAGTTTGGCTCACACCAGCGCCGGGGACTTGGGTGATTGGCCTCGCCGGAGCTTTGCAGAAACGGGCAGTGTGCCCCTTCCTGTTGCAGTTCAAACACTGCATTTCCCGGCATGCTCCTACGCGGTGGAAGTTGCACTTGTTGCACTTGGGCAAACTTCCAGCGTACTGCTTTACTTGAGCAGCAGCAGTGGCAGGTGCCATCGCAGCATGAACTGCCACGACCTGCTGCTTTTTGGCAGCCTTCGTCTTTCTCTTGTCATCCCAAAACTTCCGCTTGGAATCAGCGGTTCTGGCGGGTTCCGAGATAGCCAGGGTTGTTGTTGCGGCCGGGGTACGAACCCCATGGTCTATAAGCCGTTGTGCCAATCGCTTGGCACTATCGAATGTAGTGGGGTTTGAAGCCAAAACATTTCCCTGGAATGGAGGCACCAGCCCCCATATGTATCTTTTAATCTTCTTCCCCTCTGTATGAACCATGTTAGGACAGAGGGCCACCAGTTCACAGAACCTGGCGGTGTAGGAGACTATGTTGGAGCCCTTCATGGTTAGGCTCCACAGTTCTTCCTCCAGTTTTTGGATTTCGCCCCTCGGGCAGTACTCTTCAACCATTAGCTCTCTCAGGGCTTCCCAACCCATAGCATTTGCCACTATTAGGGATAGTGACTTGACATGGCTATTCCACCATGTCAGGGCTTTGTCTTCAAAGGTGCAAGCAGCGAACTTGACCTTGCTCCCCTCTGGACATGAGCAGATTTCGAAAACCGATTCGGTTTTCTCGAACCATTACGAAAGGGCAATGACTCCGCCAACCCCTCTAAAGGACTTGGGCTTGCAGTTTGTGAAGTCCTTGTAAGAGCACTCTCTCAAGCGCACAGGGATTTCACCATGAGTAGAGTGAACAGGAGTTCCTTCCCCAGTGGAACCCGAAGAATGATATTGTGCCATGGCTGTAGCCACAGCCGTAGCTACAACAGCATTTAGAGCTGTCGTATCGAATTTCGGAGCAAGTGGTGTTGGTGCGGGAGGATCGCGTCTTGTCGATCGACGTGGAGGGATCTTTTAACTATAAGTTTAGAAAGATGAAGATATTGATAAGAATTTAATAGGAAATAGATAAGAATGAATCATGGACTAACTCTCCATAGTCGAACAGCACAAATGAATAACACGATTGATTGTAAACGAAAGCATTTGGATATAATTTCCATGAGATTAGATATCTGTCAATAATACTGGGATTACAGATGTAATGAGTTCGGGGAAAAATGACTTAGAAGTAGGCCTTACATCAACCAAGATGGGAAAATCTTGACAAACTACTACCTAATCAAGACCTAACGGGTCTAAGATTTACAAAGATAGGAAATTAGACTAGAGTTTTTACACTAACTAGGTTACATCCAAAAGAGAAGTCGATGAGACTCTAACGGCGACGAGAACTACTAGAGTGAGTTCTTGAGTCCGACAGAAGACGTTCTATGTCCCTCATACGTCTTTCAGACCTTGCCTACTGAGCTTGAAGTTCCCTGACTTCAGCTTGGGTTTCAGTAAGTTCCCTCTGTAGAACTGCATTGCGGACCTGAGTCCTTTCATGAGCAGACTCCAGCTGGTGAATGCGGACTGTATTAACGCCAGAGTTGGCGTCAATCTCCACTACTCGGTCAATAGCTGCTCGACCTTGCTCGGTGTTCCGAGCAATCCTACGAACCATGATGGGTAGGACCCTGTCAACTGAACCTCCCTCTGTGAGGTTGTAGAAGCTTCTGTCTCCATTGTAGGGAATGGGTTGACCCTGTTCCTGACTCCATCTATTCAAGTTTGTGGCCCACAGAGGAGTGGGTCCTTGAAGTGCTGGACGAGGGTTCAGGTTTGGGTCTTGAGCAGCTGGGGGTAGGTTGTTGACTTCAGGCTCTGATTCAGAACCATCAGAAAAGCCTTCAGCTTCGTGATCATCCAAAGGGATTGGGTGATCATCTTCTGGCTCTTCTCCCAGCCATCCTGCATTGCCGTGGTTGGGATAGTACGGGTCTGCGGGGATATGGAATCCAGCCATGAAATCTACGCGAGAAAAGGGATAAAGAAATAACTAAATAGACAAACTAATTAGATAATTATAAGATGATCTTTATCAGTTCCTTCAACATTCGCGTAGTGCATACCAGTCATATGTAACCAAGACAGGATAGACCTTCGAATAAGCGACCCTAACTCTAAGCCCACAACCAAACAAGGAACAGGAAGTACATCAAAGATCACAGATTCTAAGTCTATGCCATCCTAGTTACCTATAACCTTACTGTATCCACCCCGCAACTATTGACATACTAATAAAGACCTTTTTAGTTCTCAGATAAGTAATTAATAGTCACACAAAATACTCCTATAGTATTTTAAGTTTACGTTCTGTTCTACTGTTCTCGTTGTAGTAGTGTTGGTAACTTTTTAGACTTGTTGTAACCTCACAACCATACTTAGGCACATGCAAATCACTCCTCGGATAATGTAGTTGATCAGGCTACATCTTCCCAGGGTTGACCATATGTCTCTAAGTCTACTTGTGATGTCTAACAATCGTAATACTTTTGTTCTGTCCTAGTGACACTGATTTCAGTATGAATGCAGGTATGCATACTTAGTTAAATATTTTATTATTTAAAAGTATAAACTCTTTATCAGAGTATTTTAATCCCGCTGTGTTTATAGTTCCTATATCTTTTATGGGTTGATACACTCGATTCACTATAAACAATGCTCTGATACCAATCTGTCACACCCCAAAACCGGAACGGCGGAAACGTTCGGGGGTGGAGGACGTCATGTTCAGTATCACAACAATGCAAAGTAGTAAACAAGCAACAATATCATCCATTGCATTAATAATATAATTTCATACAAGTGTGTTCTGTCAAGTTATATAGACACCAAAAATATACATCAAAATAAAAGATGAGTCTTGAACGAGCTCCATCTTCTCAAAACCTGGCACCGGTACCTGTCTACTGGTGACCTGAGAATACAAGTTATTTTGAAAGAGTTTATCAGTTTTAAAGCTGGTGAGATCATAAGTATATTAATGTATGTGTTTGTATGAAAGTGTTTGTAAGTCTGTAATGTATAAGTTTTGTAAAAGTTTGTAATTGTTTGAACTCTCGTAGAAAACCCTATGTTTCCTACTAAAAGTAGCCTTCTACCAAGGCATCTAGTGTCTGTGTGTGTGTCTCTTGTAAGAGTATGTATTTTCCCAAATCTGACTATCATTAACCAAAAATATAGTTTCTACATTATTGTTTATTGTGTGAATATCACAAAGTAAATGTAAAGGGAAAATGATATAGTACTGTAGTGTTGTATTAAGTAACTACTGCTGTACTAATTACCTTAAACCAATTGTTATTTAAAGTACCATGTGATCGACCTGTATCCTGCTACCGACTCTATAGAAAAACGACGATGTAAGATGTCGTAAGAAATGACGTTTGGCACCCGTAGACTTTCAAGTCCCATTGTAGCGAGCAGCAAGGTGTAGGATAGTCAATCCAGTATAGATCTATACACAAACTCATACGCTCTCCACTTAAGGAGATTCTGGATACAAAACGGGTCATGACAGGTAGTGCGATGCCCCCGTTAAGTGGCTCACATAACTGTAAGTAATGTATATGTATATGTATATGTATGTGCTAGCTGTATTGTGTGTTCTTTCTCTGTCTAGCCTGTATGTTTTGTTTCTCATCACTGTGTATTATGTTTGTTTCTCATCACTATGTATTATGTTTGTTTCTCATCACTATGTATTATGTTTGTTTCTCATCACTATGTATTACTCATGAATGAACTGACTCATTGTATGTTTCATTGTTCTAGTAATAGTATCTTCCTAAACTATACCTATTATAGTTTACTAGTAATGTTGTTTGTGTATATGAACATGTTTGTATACCTTTGCTACCCAAAGGCATTGAACTGAATGAAAGAAGTAACCTTTTATATCTATACATATATACATGATATATAACTAGGATTCAAATGACCTTCGGACAAATAACCCGAATACCCTAAGTCCACAACCAAACAAGGAACAGGAAGTAAGGTGAGCTATCAGTCCTAACTCCTTTCAATCCTACTTATATAATTATATCCATATAGATACACAGAATATAAGTTAAAAGAGTTTAATAAAAGTATTTGATATGTAAAAGAGTTTGTAAAACAGTTTGAAGTAAAATAGTTTGATAACACAGTTTGAAAAGTAAGAAATCCACTTGTTTGGTAGTTATTAATCACATGTGATTGATATAATAACTATAATAGTTCAACTTGTATCCCCCTAATAAAAGCATTTAAAAAAATTTAAAATGTTAATTAAGGGGTATGAACTCACCTGTAGTGAGTGGTTTGGATGAACGGAATGTATAGGATGCTAGGTGTCAAGTGAAGACTTGTACACACACAATGATCCTAGTTTAACATATAATATCACATATATGTATCCAATTAGTCTTTAAACAACTAATTAACAAAGTTAAGACATCCTAGGACATGTAAAACACCTTATTTAAGTGCTATAAGTCCTAAGGATTGCATCTAAGTGTTGTAGGACATTGCTATTAAGTTCAGGGTTCAAGGGGACCCTTTATTTGAGTTTACGGTTTTGTGACCATAACTTATTGAGTTTACGGCCGTAAACCCATGAGTTTACGGCCGTAAACTCTTGTTTCTTTGACCATATTGTGTTTTGAAGCCTTAAAGATCACAAGAAGCATTCCTACTTCATGTTTAAGCCTTAGGAAGAGATTAGGGCACCATTTCACTCCTTTTAGGAGTTTACGGTCCTTGGACCATTTCCCTTTGGGTTTACGGCCGTAAACCCAAATGGTTTATGGTCTTTTGATGTTTTCAAGTACTAAGCACATCAAGGAATGGATCTAGGCTAGTTTCCAAGGCTTAGAAGGGACTAGGGCACACTTTAGCACCCTTTTTGGGGTTTACGGTCCATGAACATCTTGGACCATAAACACCTTTGATCCTTGGTTTCTTGGGTGTTTTCTTGATGTTTAGAAGTGTAAGAAGCTCTATAATACTCTAGGATAGAAGTACTTACTAGGTAGAAGCTTGAAAAGGTGCTAAAAGTCCAAGAACACTAGTGTGTGTTCTTGGTGAAACTTGAAGATCTACACTTTTGGAATGATTTCACGGATGGAATCATGTTAGATCACTAGATTAAGTAAGATATCAACTTTTTAGGGCTAGAAACACTTACAATGTCGAAGATCAAGAAGAAAAGTCGATGATACTTGAGAGAGAATTGAGTTTTGGATCTTGAAATTGTGAAAAGTGATAAATAATGACTAAGTGTCATATTTATACCCTCTTTTAGGGTTTACGGCCGTAAACACCTTTGTTTAGGCCGTAAACTCCAAACTCTTGGAGTTTTGGGACATTATTGTTGCACAATAAACCCTAGGGCATCCTCTCTCCTGTTATCTCCTGGACTACTAATCTTAAAATACTCAAACTTATTCCAAAAAGCTTGAAAATTAGCAGAAACAGTTTTGACTCCTATTGAAGTGAAGGTTGTACATAATAGGAATTTCGGGTTGTCACAAACATGCAATTGAATATCCAAAGCTATAAACCCTAGATCTATCAAATAAGAACTGAAATAAGGGTTTAGTAATTACCTTTGATTGTTATATAGCAATAACAATCAATCCTTGCTTTGATTGGCTTCAGAAAGCTTAGTGCCTCAAGTGTTGCACCTCTAATGGAGTCACAAACACCACTAAGCAACTTGGATGAAGAGGGAGGAGAGAGGAGGCACCAAAAATGGCTGGAAACCCTTAAGGATTACTTGTCCATGTTTTTGGGGCTTAAGGGTCCTTTATATACATGTAGGCTATTAGGGTTTACAACTAGGAAACCCTAATCTGACTGCTTAGGCCCTAAGCAGCCCATAGACTCTTTTAACATATCCCTTGGACAATTTCTAATGGGCTTCCCATAGAATTCGTCCAACCTATATATTATTAGGCGATCCATAGCCCAATTGTAATTATCTTATAATTACAAATCCAGTCCCCTAAGTTTAATTAATCTCTTTTAGCCACTAAATTAATTGTTAATTAATTCTTGACTAATATTAATTAAACAATATGATTTCTCCTTTAATATATTATTCTTATAATATATTAATAAATCATAATTAAACCTTTCTCTCCTCAATTCATCCTACATATTGCTATGGTGAACGAAACCCAAAAGGACCATGCTCATAATCGGGTCAAGTACATACCAAAATAGTTATGGACTTAGATACTAATCCAACAGTCTCACACTTGGATAAGTCTAATAACTATTTTGTATAACTTCAGAACCTGATCAACAATCGTAGCTTTCAAAAGCCGCTGTCAACTCTGATCTTATCAGATACGCGTGTCCTTTAGATAAGGGATTATATATTCCTCCATTCTCAAGATATCGTATAGACACAAGAAATGAATTTCGATCATTCTCTCTATACTGTTTCCCGACTTCCGATTTATGACGACTAACAACAGACTACAATTGAACACATCAACTTAGTCCCGGCTTGGCCAAGCGCTTAGGGTCATTACTAAATCACCGAGGGGCCCACAGATATCGCTTTTATCCCACTTTGGGTAAAAGGAATGGATAAACTTCGACTCAAAAGCTCGCTTGCATTTACTGATTGAATCACACACAACAATGTTTTATAACACCAAGTTACTGGTGCGTTTTCTTATTATCAATGCGCAACCGACCAACAAATAACAACTCACACGTCTCGGTTTCAAGAATATACAATGTTATCGTCTCACAATTACTCATGACAAAAACCATGAAGTGATTCAAGTGAGCGTGGGTTTGATCCAATACTCTAATCTTATTAAAGCACTCATGAACTCTGCAGCAAACTTGTGCTATGTCTAAACACTTAGACAATCTACAGACAGATTCATGACAGTCTTCCTTCATACCTACTTCCAACGTATGACCGACTGTGGAGGTTCGAATAACCCAGTTATTCTGGAAGTCAAAACATGCAAAATAAAACACAACGATAATACTTAACCCTATATGGCCCCAAAACTTTTGAGTGTAAATAAAACACTTTTATTTAAACACCATATTGATTACTCATTATTCATTGCTTACTTTTTCAGAAAATCAACTTATTACTTGAATTACAACAATAATTGTCCCATGCTCCAAGCATGCACACTTTGTTTCCTATGGTCCATGCTTTGTGAAATAGATCAACTGAAAACTTTTCCAATGATGCTCATTTCACAATTCCTAATCCTCATTGTTAGTGTAAGAACACAAGGTTCTTGCCACTACTAGAATACGTTAGATTCTAACATTTTATGCAACGATCCTTTCGCAAAGTCATAGCACAAAAGTCACCAGGACTTGGCTAATGAAATTAGAAGGTCTCTATCAGAAATTGTTACAAACAATTCTATAGATGTGATGTCTCTCACTCAAAGTACATTCCTTCGAACATCCTTTTGCATAAAAGTTTCTAATCTACATAGATTCTTAATTTCCAACTCCCATTTATGGAAGCATTTCCATATTTGCTATATGAAAACTCATTCTTAATAGAATCTTATCTATTCATAATAATGTCAATATAGTCCATCCAGTACTATACTTCCAACTACTCACAAGCGACAAATCCTCAGTGAACCTCAGATCGTCCTTTGATAGTTGTTTAATTATTTTAGTCAAAACCATTTCTAGTCCTTTTTCCCTCTTAATGCCCTAGGCATTTGGAAAATTTTAGAATGGTCAAATATTATAGCATTTGCAATCGATCTTATACCCTAAGCGTATGGGACACGATGCATAATGTCTTACATAAAGATATGATACTTTATTAATCTTCTGCCATAATATTTTATGTGCCCTGTTCCCACAATTTGAACTATGAAGAGGGATGCCGTAATCATAATCGAATTTTGAGAATGCACTATTTATCCTTGACTAAATTTATTAACGTTTCTCGATCTAAGCTTTAGAATTTTGAAACGAAGTATAATATTCTCTCCCTTAATTATCGCAAAACAACTTTTCAACCCTTGCAACTTCGCAAAGTGAATCTTTGTTTTCTATAATTAATATTTCTAACTTGCAATACTTACCATAATAATCATGCTCCCACTAACATGATGATTATTTTCTTACCAGCATAACACTTATGCTACCACTAGCTTTGGCATGTATTCAGAAAACAATTGAACTTCCAAAAAACAATGCTTATTGAATTCCTTAAGTTCATATTTCTAATACCTAATGCTTTGATAAGCCTTTATCTAAGCTTTTTAAGCTCATACACCTTTGCCTTAGATAGCTCACATGTGTGTCTAAACAATTCAGAATTTATGTTACTAAGTCCCAAATGTTCAGACCAATTGCCAAATCTCACAATTCGAACTATGAAAAGGGATGCCGTAATCATAATCGAATTTGAGAATACAATTTTCACAATTGCTATCTTCTTAAAATCTCTCTTAGTGAAAGCATTTCCTCACAATCATTTTCATGAAGGAGGGAAACCTTATGACACTTAGATTTTATGATGTATGTGTTCCTATCCATGTGAATTTGTCAAAAATGAAAGTTTGCGACAAATCCAAAACCATATGGACTGAACTCGTTCAATCTTGATTTCTTGCCTCATGGTCACACGAGTGCCCACCATGTCTTCCAAGTGGTTTAGCAACTCACCCTTACATATCAATGTACTTTCCATTGATCAAGGTGCTTTGTCTTTTATGCATTCAAATGAGAACTCATAGAACTCACATACATATTTAGCTTAATTGGAATGGCACAGAAACAAAATAATGTCAACACGATAGGTTATAAGCCTCAAGTCATGCGCTAGTGATGATTAACTAGGTTTACTCTTGATTTGTTCTTGAAACTTTTCAAGACCATTAAGACTCCGACTGACTCCTTGACATTTAAGGTTCTCTTGTCAAGAAACATTTCTTGACAAACAAATATTCAAGAGTTAGTGTAGCCTTTTGTCAAGTTTAACACTTCACACAATTGGTCCTGGTTGGTCTTTGTCTTATCCAAGACATCACAACTTACCAATTTCAAATGTGCAAGAATAAGAAGACTTTTTTCAATTCCACATTTGTTGAGTGTTATAAACCTACTAAAGACTTGTCACTCAATTCACAATCTTGGAATATAACTCTAAGACTTGATATTGGAACGAAGTATGATTGACTTCTTGATTTTAACCATTTCTACAGTTCTCGATTCCTCTTCTTAGACATACAAATGCACTAAGACTCACTTCGAGGATCAATTGAGATATGGTTCTTAATCATTAAGACTTATCATAAAACACAATAAAAGGTACTCTCCCTTCTTCTTAGAATAGAGAAACTTTTATCTTTCTGCCTACTTGACTATTGATTGAAACTCTTTCAATCAACTCAGAATTATACTTAATCTTATAAGTCTAATCATATTTACTAAACTTTAGTAAATCATGACGAATATCTTTATCACTCTTGTGGTGGACTTGATCAATGCACAACCTAGTGTACTCGATCTCCTAGTCCTTCTCTTGACACTTTGTCAAAGAATTAGTCTAATTTCCAAATATGAAGTTTCTCATTCATCACGCAACCAAGTTGCATGAGTCCAAGTTTCTGTCCAACTGAAACTTGGGCGATGAGAATCTTCCCTTATTTGGCAAATTCTCGACATTTCCACAAATAACATAATAAAGAATCCATTATTGCTAACAATAGAAACAATCAAACATCAATTTTTCATACACACCATTGCAAGTATATAAATAAATAAGACAAAATCAAAATTTATTTTATTGCGAAAAATTTGTCCTTACAATGCAATTCAACTGAAAAACTATGCTATTTCATATTTCTTATCATTCTATCCTAACTCTAGAGTAGCAGCTCAAAAATTTGATCCTCGAGTCCATGCGATCGAAATCCATTTCTTCATGATCAGATTCAGCACGCTTCTTCCTTAAGCTTCCTCTCTTTTCTTCGATCCTGCAAAAACATCAAAATGTAATCTTATCACATCATTTATTAAGAATCAAAGAATAGGAACTTATAGAGTTAGCTAATAGATTTTACCTGAAGTAGAGCCATACGTCTTGACTCTCCCATCTCTTAGATCTCTCAGGTAAACAGGGCAGCTTCGTCTCCAATGCCCATTCTCTTGGCAGTAGAAGCAGATGGACTCTTTTGGAATGGCACAAGGAACTATCTCAGAATTTACCTTTTCTGGATTTCCAATGTCACCATTTTCAATGTCCATTGAAGTTTGGGAGTTTGATTTGCCAGACAAATTTGCTCGATCAGCACGCCAAATCATTTCTGATTCAGCAGCTATAAGCAAATAGGTCAAATCAATGAGGGTCACGTCATGGTCCATCATATAGTACTCTCTAATGAATTCACTATATGATTCAGGAAGTGACTGAAGAACCCAGTCAACAGCCAACATTTCTGAGATATCGACACCCATCATCCTTAACCTATTAATGTGTGACTTCATCTCTAAGATGTGTGCACACACAGGTTTTCCATCTTCGTGTTTACTTGCCAAAAGGGCTTGAGTGAGCTTGAACTTTTCAAGCCTTTGAACTTGTGGATTAGGGAGATTAATTGGAAGAGGTGGAGGAAGTGAAACATGACTCTCATTTCCTTGATCGTATCGTGGAACGTCATCTTCATTTGGAAAGCTTGTTCCAAGGGACTTGGGAAGACCATTGTAAGATTTAGACATCTACAAAACGGGAGAAAAATCAAGTTAGTTGATAAAAATCCTTGACGTAAAACCCAAATGAAACATCAAGGCTAGGATCCAACACAATACTCTACAACCTAGAAGAGGGATGCCGTAATCTAGTTGCAGAATATTTGAAGGTAGGTAAATGACGATTTACCAATTTCCACCATGAAAAACGAAAAAGTCGTTTAAGTTTTAAATGAATTGAAACTCCTAGGTCTTTTGATATTCATTGAACTTTTCAATGGCATGTTTAATCTCGATTATGCCCTTCAAATTTGCGACTGGGATGCCGAGGATCACAAACAAGGTGTGAATAACCATACGAATCACGTGGTGCACCCAATTGCTACTATCACCTATTCAATGTGCCGGTTAGCCACACACGCTCCATTGATCTATAATAAACATCGAGCCACCCTTCTCCACCAATGCCAAACCCAAATTAGTGTGTCGGTTAACCACACACGCTCCACTAACGTTTCGACAAGGGTACAAAGTGTAATTCCGTGGATTAGCATACAATTTCACATTTTTCCTAAAGTAACTATGATTTTGGAATTTGTAAAAGCATGTAGTTACTTTGTACTTCATTATACTTATAATGGAAGGTTTCGTCCTATCCTACCCGTTCGGCTAACGACCCTCCACTAGTCAAGAGTGCGGTGGGTAAGAGTGGATACCCATTCAATCGCCATTTTATAGGCAATTTCCTTAAACACCCCTTATAGACCAGCTTCGTGAATGAGGCCTACTAACGGTAAGACTGACTCTTTACTCATATATATAATATTGTACTTTTAATGTTACATATATATAGTATAGGGTGTATTTTACACTTTTAAAATACTAGGTGGTTCAATTTAATAAATTATACTTTTAATTTAATCAAATGTAAACCAAAACTTTATGGAATTATTAAATCTCTTTTAATTATACACTTTAATTAATTAATAAAACCATAAGGGTGTAATTTGAACTTTTTCAAAAATACGAGGGTTTTAGAATTTAACATTTCAAAATTAAACTTTTAATTAACTTTTAAATTACAAAACTTGAGGGCAAGTTTTGAAACATTTCAAAACATTAGAGTTTAGAATTTAAATATTTCAAAATTAAACTTTTAATCAAAAATTTAAATTCCAAAACTTGAGGGCAAGTTTTGGAACCTTTCAAAACATTAGGGTTTAACTATTTAAATTTCAAAAACAAAACTTTTAAGTTCAAATTTAAACTATAAAACCTAAAGGGGAAAATTGAAACTTTTTCACAAGATAATTCAAATCTAAATTACAAATAATCAATCTTTATCTAATAAAACAAAAGATTATCTAAATTTTGACAATTATCTTCTATTTTGGCAAGGATAATCACCCCATATCAATAAAAATCGGATCTTATGAATTAAAAACGTTTATGGTAAGTATCCCAAGCCAAAACAGCAACAAAATCGCCAAAAAAACGCTGCCAGACTCGCTGACTCGTCGAGTCAGCACTGGACTCGTCGAGTACCCAAAATAAAAAAAAACGTTTTTCAGCCAATTTTCGATCAAGCAAGCATCAAATTCACTAACAAACAGCCCTAGGCTCTGATACCACTGATGGGTTTCGAGCAATACATCATTCCTATGGTGTACATGCAAACCCTAATAGCTTTTGGATCTAGTTTGTCTAATGAACATGCAATTGAATATCCAAAGCTATAAACCCTAGATCTATCAAATAAGAACTGAAATAAGGGTTTAGTAATTACCTTTGATTGTTATATAGCAATAACAATCAATCCTTGCTTTGATTGGCTTCAGAAAGCTTAGTGCCTCAAGTGTTGCACCTCTAATGGAGTCACAAACACCACTAAGCAACTTGGATGAAGAGGGAGGAGAGAGGAGGCACTAGAAACGGCTGGAAACCCTAAAGGATTACTTGTCCACGTTTTTGGGGCTTAAGGGTCCTTTATATACATGTAGGCTATTAGGGTTTACAACTAGGAAACCCTAATATGACTACTTAGGCCCTAAGCAGCCCATTGACTCTTTTAACATATCCCTTGGACGATTTCTAATGGGCTTCCCATAGAATTCGTCCAACCTATATATTATTAGGTGATCCATAGCCCAATTGTAATTATCTTATAATTACAAATCCAGTCCCCTAAGTTTAATTAATCTCTTTTAGCCACTAAATTAATTCTTAATTAATTCTTGACTAATATTAATTAAACAATATGATTTCTCCTTTAATATATTATTCTTATAATATATTAATAAATCATAATTAAACCTTTCTCTCCTTAATTCATCCTACATATTGCTATGGTGAAGGCAACCCAAAAGGACCATGCTCATAATCGGGTCAAGTACATACCAAAATAGTTATGGACTTAGACACTAATCCAACAGTTTTGACTTCCAGAATAATTATATTATTCAAACTATCCACAGTCGATCATACGTTGGAAGTAGGTATTGAATAGAGACTGTCATGAATTTGGCTTGTAGATTTGTCTGAATTGTGTTTGACATAACAAACTTTGCTGCAACATTCATGAGTGCTCATAAGGTCTGAGTATTGGATTAAACCCACACTCACTTGTATCACTTCATGGAATTTATCTCGAGTGATCGTGAGACGATAATATCATATAAGTCTTCAAACCAGGAGATATGAGTTGTTGAGTATGAGTTGGTTGTGCATTGATAGTACGAAACCGCTTCAGTAACTTGATGCTATAAAATGTGCTGTTGTGTACAATTTGATGAGTAGTTACTACAAGCATATGAGTCGAAGTTTATCTGTTCCTTTTAGTCCTTGGAGGATTAAAAGCGATATCTTGGGCCCCTCGATGATTTTGTTTTGACTTATGTGTCGGGCCCGGTCAAAACTAAATTGATATGTTCAATTAAGTTCTACGTCAAACAAATTGGAAATCGGGAAACAAACTGCTGGACAATAAGTATGGCGTTGTTCCATGTATTTGTCCGACTGATATCTTGAGAACAGAGGATTATATGATCTCTTATCTAAAATGGAGCTTCTCAGTTCGACAGAGGCTTTTAAGAGCTACGATTGCTAGTCATTGTTTTAAGTCGTACTTGCAGTTATATTTATTAGACTTATCCAAGTGCGAGACTATTGGATTTAGTGTCTAAGCCCTTAACTATAATTGGTATGTACTTGACCCGAGAGTAGCATGGTCCATTTGGGTTGCATGGCACCAGAACAATTTGTAAGGATGGACTTTTGAGAATAGGACATTTATGATTTATTAATATATTATGAGTTCTAATATATTAATACAAAATCAAATTATTTAATTAGTATTGATCAATAATTAATTTGGAATTAATTTTGTGATCAAAAGAGACTAATTAAATATGTGGGGATTGATTGTGTAAATCATTCATTCTTATAAAATGGGCTTATGATCCATAGTTCTTTATGTTGGGCTAAACCCATGTGGTGACCCATGGAGGCTAAAACCCATGGAGCCTAAGGAATGTGGAAGGTCATGTAAATTAGGGTTTTACATGGTGTAATCCTAGTTGTGTCACACTATATAAGAAACCTCATGGCTACCAAAATCGGCACTTAAGTGAGATACAAGAGGGTTAGCCGATTTTGTGTGCAAGACAATATCTTCTCAAGTTCTCCTTTGTTGGTGGTGTTGTGTGAAGCATTTGAGGCATCACACTTGGGGTGTTAGGCTCTTAAAGGCTTAAGGTTTCTAAGCTACAACAAAGGTAAGTCATCTAAATAAATTTTGTAGTGTATATACTTCATACTATTCTAGTTAGGATGATGCCTTGGAAAATTGAAAGTTTGCATGTATAATAGAGAAAACATAGATCCATGGCATCTAGGGTTGCATGTACACCATATGAGTGTTAGAATGCTCAAAACCCTTCAAAAAGTGGATTTGATTCTTACTTATATCATTTGTGGTAATGTCATAATTGACAAGTGAGAGGAAATTCTCACCACCCAAATTTCAATTGGATAGAAACTTGGAGTCATACAATTTGATTGTGTGATGTACGAGAATCTTGATCATTGGAAGATTAAGACTAATTCCTTGATCACATGTTTATGTGAGTCAAGGGAAGGACTAAAGGATCTAGTACACATTGATGTGGATTGGTCAGATCCATCACAAAGGACGATAAGTCTATTCGTCATGATTTACTGATGGTTCAGTAAATGTGGTTATGCTTATAAGATTAAGTGTAATTATGATTATTTGAAAATGTTTTAAAGAATGGCAGAACGAATAAGAAGAATCTATTAGGCAGAATGATAGAGGTTTCTCCAATCTGAAAGGAAATGAGAGTACTTTGGTATCATGTTTATGATCATCTTAATGATTGTAGGACCATGTCATAATTTATCCTCTAAGCACATCTTAGTGAAATTGTTTCAACTAAGAAGAGGAATCAGATATTGTTGAAATGGTTTAATCAAGAAATGAGTCATACTTCGTATCAAATCAAGTTTTAGAGTCGTACTCTAGTAACTTCGAATCGTATCTTGAAACTTATTTCAAACTAAGTAGGTTTATAACACCTCATGAAATGTGGAGTATTATTGTTTTCTTACTCTAGCACATTTGAAATTAATGGTTATGATGTTTTTGGTTAAAACAAAGGATAAACTAAAACCAATTCAATGAAGTGTTATCTTGTCAATAATCCACACTAACTTTTGAATATTTGTTTGTCAAGGATTTTTCCTTGAGAGAGAAACTTATGTGTCAAGAAGTCAGTGGGAGTATTATTGGCCTTGAAGAGTTTCAAGAGTTAATCGAGAAAAAACCTTTTAGTTATCACTAGCACACGACCTGAGGTTGATAACCTATCGTGTTAAGTTGACATATTCTTGTTTATGTGCACCTTCCTATTGAGTTGGCAATGCTTATGAGTTCTTTGGTTCTCATTCGACTAGAAAAGGCAGAGCACGTTGGTTAGTGATAGTACATTGATCAATATGGGTGAGCTGCTTAACAACACGGAAGTATTGGTAGTCCCTTGTGCCACCAGAAGGCGAGAAATTAAGAATAAGTTCAGTCCATGAAACCTAAATTTGATGTTAGTTTTGTCCCCAACTTTATCTTATGATTGTAGGTTGGAAATGACAAATTCGCATAGATAGGAACACATACACCATAAGATCTAAGTGGCAAAAGGTTTCACTCTAATTCATGAAAATGATTATGAGGAAACACTTTCGCTAATAGATTTTAAATCTGGTAAATATCATTATGGTTAGCAATTGTGATTATTTCCTTCTCAAATTCACATATGATTACGTCATCCCTTTTCATAGTTCTAATTGTGAGAAATGACAAGAAATAGTTTAAACATTCAGGACTTATAACTGTAATTTCTGAAAGGGTTTAAACACACATATATGCCATCTAATGAAAGGTGTATAATCTTGAGAAGTCTGGATGAAGACTTATCGAAGCATTACGTATCAGAAATCTGAACTTTAGTAAGAAAGTCAATAGTACTGATTTCTGGAAGTCCAGTTGATTTTTGGGTACATGTCAAAGCTAGTGGGAGCATAATTATTATGCAGATGGAAGCATAATTGTTATGCTATTGAGAGCATAATTGTTATGCTAAGTATTGCAGGTTGGCAATACTAGTTTAGGAAACAAAGATTTCAAATTTGCAAAATTGCAAAGTTTGGGAATTGTTTTGCTACAAAAGGATTTAGGGGAGAGGACACTTATACTTCATTTCATGTCTAAAAGTTTGGATTTGAAAGAACTTAGTCATGAACATATATAAATATCGTATTGAAATGATTCAACATAGGAAATTCTATATATGGAAATATTATAGCAAGAGACTATCATGTCTTTATGTAAGACATTATGTATCGAATCCCATATGCTTCTTATATAGGATCGATCACATATGCTATAATATTCACTTGTTCTGATTTTCCAAATGCCTAGGGTATTGAGAGGGAAAAGGACTAGAAATGGATATGACTAGAGTTGTTAAACAACTGTTAAAGGACAATCTGAGGTTCGCTAAAGATTGGTTGTTTGTGGATAGTTGGAAGTATAAATTTGGAAGGACCATAGTGACATGTTTCAGATTGGGATAATTCTTGATCAGAATTGATAGTCATATGGGAATATGGAAATGTTTCCATAATGGGAGTTGATGATTAGTGATGTGTGTAAAACTAACTAGTTTTATTCCTACTTTTTTAATGTAAATTAGACACACAAAAGGCAGTGTAGCTGTCTATTGGTGGTATAGTTAAGCAAGCAGGTTATCGAACTCAGGGAACGGTAATTAATCTAACTACTAGAATTATCTAAAGAAAACAATAATAAAATAGAAAGATTTTCTCTAGTTTTACAAGACTAGAAACTTAACTAACACTTAAACTAAGCAACTAACAACTAAGCAAGCAAAAATTAAACTTGATGTGTGTAAAACTAACTAGTTTTATTCCTACTTTTTTAATGTAAATTAGACACACAAAAGGTAGTGTACCTGTCTATTGGTGGTATAGTTAAGCAAGCAGGGTATCGAACTCAGGGAACGGTAATTAATCTAACTACTAGAATTATCTAAAGAAAACAATAATAAAATAGAAGGATTTTCTCTAGTTTTACAAGACTAGAAACTTAACTAACACTTAAACTAAGCAACTAACAGCTAAGCAAGCAAAAATTAACCAAATTCAAGAGTAAAAGAGGCTTCTGTTTAGGTTCGAATCATTTGATCCTATGGTTGAGTTAATGGTAAATGCAATGGATTAATTTTTCTTTGGCTACCGATTAAGGTGATTAGGTTCACGTTCGCTATTACTAGTCCTTAGAAAACCGATTAATTCAAGCAGTGGCCAGTTGTCTAAATTAATGAATTTCCTAGTTTATTAATTCAAGTTAAGTAAGACTTGTAGTGGTTAATTAAATTGGTCGTTCAATTAACCTCTTGTTGATGGTTCGTCACACAAGCTCACACATTAATTTATCTATTTGCTAGTTAACCCTAGTTTCACATTCGCTATTCCTAGGCATATAACAATGTTCTCACATAAATCATACGAAATTAGCAATTAAGATATGTTCATGCAACTTAATATGTTAGTTAATTAACTGAAAATAGTTGTAATTAACATATAAGGTTCTTTAACAAGCTTAACAAAACAATATCACCAAATTAGATTAATCGTAAACATAAAATCAATCCATATTCACAAAATCATCTACCCTAAACAGAAGACAAGGGTTTTAGTTCATAATTACAGCAAAAATAAACTCAAGAACGAAATCCATTGGTTTAAACATGATTCAATCAAAATTTTAAATAAGAGTAACTAGAATTTGCCTTAATCCTACTCAAAATCGAATGTTGGGTCAATTCTTCACTTTGCAGAGCTTCCACCGTGTTCTTAATCGCAGCTTGGCCTCCAAGGGTTTCAGAGAAGTTCTTTGTTTCGGGCAGGAATGCCATATTTATAGACTTCTGGAAACAGGGTTGACTCGCCGAGTCCATGGGTCGACTCGCCGAGTCCTTCATTAAAACTCCGTGTACGGCAAGGACTTCTATTGCTTCGTGAATGTTTGATCCGACTCGTCGAGTTGGGGTATTGACTCGCCGAGTGCTTCAAGATTTTTGACTTTTTCCTCTTTATTTACTTCCCGAGCTCCCGATTGTTATTTCCGCTTCCTTTTGCTTCCGAGCACTTCTTCTAGACTGAAAATACAATTTAAACGTAATTAAGCACCTTTTGTTCCATATTTGATTTAAAAAAGTCAAAAAATATTAATATTCTATACAAAATACATGACTAAATATGCACATATCAAAATACCCCACACTTGACTTTTGCTTGCCCCCAAGCAAAACTGAATTTTAACATATTAGCATCACATAAGACAATCCCAATCAAACCCAGCCATTATGCCAAGACCGCAACGCATGCATTTGTGTCTAAAATTTTCCTAAGGACCCCCCTCAATTCTAAATACTCACAATCCTCATAAACACTCGCCCACTTCTTTTGAACAATGCTCATTTTATGCATCCCTCCGAATCCATCCGTAGAAAACTTCCTAACCTCAAGGTATTTTTGGTCAAGCAACCGAAGCATACATAATCTAGAAAATTACAACTTTTCAATACCAATATAGAGCTTATTTGGAATTCTTCACTTCTTTGATAATTTATCTTGATTTCTTTGAATTCACCACCTTTATGATTCTTGGTATCTTCAAAATTTTTGATTTTTCGGAATTTTGATCTTTTGATCTTCACTTTGAAAGCTTCAAAATTCTTACAACTTTTCTTGTAATTCTCTCTCTTTTTTTTCCACATGTAACTCACTTCTTTTTTTTTCAAAACCTACATGCTTAAGCAGGGGCGCTCAACTTCAAGCTTTATTGATTAAAGATAAAATTTTCCTGGATACATTTCTGGTACACGATGCTAAGCATATTGCATCCCTCAAACTAAGCGAGGTTGTGTTTTTGTCCCATGATTTCACTAGAATAAAGGGGGCCACAAATGCACTAGAACGTATATAGGCTCAACTAAACATTTGGGTCCTCATAAAATCATCAAACATAATACTAGCATGGAATCCTAATTGCTTTTACCATGATTTTATAAATTAACCCTAGCAATTTTATGCAAAATTTCAAAATTTTCAACTAATGTAACCAACCCCCTACCCCACACTTAATTTATCCAATGTCCCCATTGCATACTATGCATGATAAAGAAAAATAAAGTAAAGAGGGAATTGGAACAAACTCCCCTGGGATAGTAGTGGCGAGGTTGATCGTTCTTCATTCAAAGCTCCACCTTCAATTGACTTTAGACATGGGAACATCTCATCCATGCCTCGGGCTTCGAATCTCGTGTGGTTGACAGCTCTAAAAATGCAGGAAAAACTCTCGGAAAACTTCAGAAATTAATCTTAAAAAATGCAGTCAATTGTCGTGTGAAATATCATCAAATCATGAGCTTGAGAGGTGAAATAAGGAGCAACTCGTCGAGTTATTACGGTGACTCGCCGAGTTGTAGCGCGAAAATGGCAGAAATCATGAAATTACATTGCGACTCGTCGAGTCATTATATGCACTCGACGAGTACATCGCTGTGTGGGAAAAATTGAATTATGCTTTTCATCCGATTTTGGTGTGCTGAAGTAACTTCGAAATGACATTTATTTTTCTTTAGTGTTTAGTCACTCTTTAACCCTCTTCATAACCGAACTCGATATTAGGACTCAAAACTTCATTCTCTCTCGCCTAGACTTGATTCTTCCACTATTCTATCACTCTCTAAACCCTTGCATGCAAACTCTCATTCAAATTCTGAAAAGAACAACACACAAGTAATAAAAAGGAAAACATCCTAATGATAATCCTAAAAACTAGTTGTCCAAAATTAACCAAAAAAAAAACACCAAACAAAAAAAAAATAGTTCCAACACAACCAAAATTAAAATAAAAAGGATAAACTAGTCTTCATCTTCCTCCTCATCATCATCTCCTCTTCCACTTCCTCCCGCTCCACTACTATGGGCATTGAGTCTTTCCTCCCACGTACGTACATGCGGATAATTTCCCCCCCATCTATGTGTTGAATGTGAAAGTATTCAAACAATTGGACATATGACTGGTTGCCAAAATTTACCCCCTTGCCAAATCATCTTGGAATTTTCGCATCTCCACATTGTACCAATCCATTGGTACTTCATCATCAACCGGAATTATCGGTGGGTCATCATGGGCTTGTTCTTATCTTTGCCTAACTCTCCTTCCCGGCTCCTCGGGTCCTATAATCGCATCATCATGAGGAATAACAAAGGTCCCTCCAACAAAATCTTCAATTATTCTTGCCCTCCTAAAAAGCATAATGCTAAAAGGAGGAGTCAGGACCATTGTCAACATATTCCATGCTCCCCTTTCTATCAACCCATATGATTTCGTTAGGCGGGTCACAAACATTCCACCATTGATTTGTGAAGTTTTTCTCTCCTTGACCGCTCCCTCGGCTAAATAAGATGCTAAACAGTACGGGAGATTGCAAAAAGTGTTTGGAGTAATAATACTCCACAAATAAAAGACATCAAGATTAGGAACCTTGTCGTTATCCTTCCGCATATTGATCGTACTAGCAATGAGGCGGTGAATCAATCGATGGGTAAGTGATCTAATTCTCCCTTCTTGAGCGGACTTGGGGATATAGACTTTGTTTGCAATAGTGTTCCACCATGTGGAACCCACAACGCCCTCCGGAAATGTTTTGTGAGCATGTTCCAAGAAAGTACCAAAACCTCCAGTGTTGACTAATTGTTGGTCATATATACCCAATCTCCAAGCAAGCTCCACCATGCTACATTGGCGGAACTCGCTACCAAGGCAAAAGACAATGACTCCCGAATTATAGTAATCATTTCCTCCACGAAAATTGATGGTTGATAAGAACTCCCAACACAACTCCTGAAACACCGGTTCTTGGATACGGAATAACTGGTTCCACCCATCACAAGTGATGGATACTCCGTTATGCATAAATGTTTTGACCAAAAAGGGGGCCAATTCTTCCTCATACCGAACTTGTCCCAGCCATTCCCAATTGATTGCGTTAGGTACATAGATTTCTTTCTTTCTAATCTCCACCAATTTCTTTTTCCATCGGGACATTGTTGATTTAGATTGAATTCATGGGAATTTTAACCAAGGGAAATCCCCTTGGCTACCTTGAGAACTTTGCCCCCACCCGAAAATCATATTCTGCAACACATGAAAACAAACACAAACCAGAAAGCACATAAACGTTAAAAAAAATCCGGACTGTATTCAGGAACTGACTCGTCGAGTCCATGAACAGACTCGGTGAGTCATATGATCCCTTCGAGTCGCGTGACTGATTTCGACCAAATCATCCAACAAAACTCAAAATTGTTTTTTAGTGGTTTGTCTAGGGATGCATATGAAGTATTATTTCACAATAAATTTCATCTAGAACACTCTACTTAAACAAAAATTCAAAACCCTAGAATCTAAATCAAGTAAAAATCGGGTTTTCAACATACTAAGGCCATTATTCTGCCAAAAATTAGAGCTTTAATAAGATCGAAAGTAAAATATGTTACCTTGTTGGAAGAAAGTAGAAGAAATCAAGAGAATCAAGATGGTTGCTTGGAGAGAAATTGGCACGTCGGGTGAGTGTGTCGGTTGTGTAAAATGAAAGTGTTTTCCAATTAGGGTAAAAGCCCTAATTTTACAGAATTGTAAAATTATATATTTTTTTCAGTAAATTAAATCGACTCGTCGAGTTAGTACACGGATTCGCCGAGTTAGGTCGCGATTACAACTTTCTGGTTCGTAAGGACTCGCCGAGTCATTTATTTGAAAAAAATTCATCATTTTATATGTTATTCACCACACCCCACACTCAGAACTTGCTTGTCCTCAAGCAATCATTTTAGAGAATTAAGAAGATTTAGATAGACAAATCCTACGAAACGAAGAAAAAAAAACGCAAAATAAAACTAAAAAGAAAGGTAAAAGAAAGCAAAATCTATTGACGGGTTGCCTCCCGTTAAGCGCTTCTTTTTTAGGAGTCTTTAGCTGCACTCCTTCCCGCTCTACGTGTCAGCGGTTGCCTCTATGTCCAGCCCTTCTTCAAGTCTTTCATCTTGTGGCATTCCTTCTTCGTATTTCTTAACCCGATGCCCATTGACTTTAAAGCTTGACCCATCTTTACTCCATAACTCAACCACTCCATCAGGATAAACATGCTTTACTGAAAACGGCCCGGTCCAACGAGTGCGTAATTTTCCCGGAAAGAGCTTAAGCCTTGAATTGTATAATAGCACTTTCTTTCCTTCCTAAAACTCTTTATTACCCTTCAACCTTGCATCATGCCATCTTTTGGTCTTATCCTTATAAATTAACGAGTTAGTATAAGACTCATTCCTCAATTCTTCCAAGGCATTCATTTGCAAAAGTCGATTTGCACGCAACTCATGTGGCTCAAAATTGCATGTTTTCAAGGCCCAATAGGCTTTGTGTTCAAGCTCCACGGGTAAATGGCAATTTTTACCATACAGTAGTCTATAACGTGTGGTTGCAATGGGTGTTTTGAATGCGTTTCTAAATGCCCAAAGTGCATCATCCAATTTGTCCGCCCAATCTTTTCTATTGTGCCCCACCGATTTCTCCAATATTCTTTTTAGTGCCCTATTTGTAACTTCTTTATGCCCATTTGATTGTGGATGGTAAGGTGTTGAAAATCAATGGCGTACCCCGTATTTTTGCAACACTTTTGCTAGTTGATCATTAGCAAAGTGGGTTCCCCTATCACTAATTAATGCTTTAGGCACTCCAAATCTTGAGAATAATTTTCTTAAAATTTTAACCACAACTCTTGCATCATTAGTTTGTAGTGCTTGCGCTTCCGCCCATTTTGACACATAATCCACCGCCACGAGTATGTATTTGTTGCATTTGGATGAAGGAAATGGTCCCATGAAATCTATACCCCACACATCATAGATTTCACAAACATGAATATTCATTTGGGGCATTTCATTCCTTGCCGATATATTACTCGTTCTTTGGCAAGTATTACATTCCTTCACGTATGTAGCAGCATCCTTGAAAATAGTAGGCCAATAAAAACCGGTATCAAACACATTTTTAGCAGTGTATTGTACCCCCATGATGTCCTCCTACAGGTCCATTATGGCAATGCTCTAATATGTCCCGACTTTCCTTGCCAAAAACACATCTTCTTATGATTCCATCCGCACAACTCCTAAAAATATAAGGCTCATCCCAAAAATAATATTTTATTTCGGAAAAGAGCTTCTTCTTTTGTTGATGGGTAAGGCCTTTTGGAAGGTAATTACCAGCCAAGTAATTTGCAATGTCTGCATACCACGGTTCCTCATCCACAATCACCATCAAGTATTCTTCCGGGAAGTCATCTTCAATACCCATATTATCTATCTCGTCCCTTTCTGGATTTTCTAGCCTAGATAGATGGTCAGCAGCTACATTCTTCATCCCCTTTTTATCCTTGATCTCTATGTCAACTTCTTGTAATAGAAACACCCATCAGATTAGTCTTGGCTTTGCATCCTGCTTGGCAAACAAGTACTTAATAGCAGAGTGGTCAGTGAAAACAGTGGTTTTAGATAAAATAAGATAAGGGCGGAATTTGTCAAAAGCATACACCACGGCTAGTAATTCTTTTTCGGTAGTGGTGTAGATTTCTTGGGCTAGATTTAAAGTCTTACTTGCATAATAAATGGGTCGAAAGTGCTTATCAACCCTTTGGCCAAGTACAACTCCTAATGCAAAGTCGCTTGTGTCACACATTATTTCAAAGGCATGTTCCAATTCGGGGCAATAATGATCAGGGCATTAGTTAATTTATCTTTCAAAATTTTAAAAACCGCTAGACACTCTTTAAAAAAATTAAAAGGTGCATCTTTTAAAAGTAATTGAGTTAGAGGTCTAGTTATTTTAGAAAAACCTTTTATAAAACAGCGGTAAAAACCCGCGTGACCTAAAAAACTCCTAATGCCCTTCACATTAGTTGGTGGAGGCAATTTAGCAATTGTATCAATTTTTGCCCGATCCACCTCAATCCCCGCCTTGGATACCTTGTGACCTAATACTATGCCCTCTTTTACCATAAAGTGACATTTCTCCCAATTCAGAACTAAATCGGTCTTTTGGCACCTAGCAAGCATCAAGTCAAGGTTAGCAAGACAATCATGAAAGGAAGATCCAAAAACAGAAAATTCGTCCATAAATACTTCCATAAACTTTTCCACCATGTCGTGGAATATTGCCGTCATGCATCTTTGAAAGGTCGTGGGTGCATTGCATAACCCAAAAGGCATGCGACGATAAGCAAAAGTCCCACTTGGGCAAGTGAAAGTAGTCTTTTCTTGGTCAATTGGGTCTATGGGTATTTGGAAGTAACCCGAAAATCCGTCTAAGAAACAGTAATAACTATGGCCAGTTATATTTCAAGCATTTGATCAATAAAAGGTAAGGGAAAATGGTCTTTACAAGTGGAATCGTTTAGCTTTCGATAATCGATGCACACTCGCCAACCGGTTACCGTTCGAGTTGGAATGAGCTCGTTCTTCTCGTTTGTCACTACCGTCATTCCTCCTTTCTTGGGCACCACTTGAACGGGACTAACCCATGGACTATCGGAAATAGAATAAATGATCCCCGCATCCAATAGTTTGACTACCTCCTTTTTGACCACTTCTTGCATGTTCGGGTTTAACCTCCTTTGATGTTGAACTACTGGCTTTGCTCCTTCTTCCAGGTTAATCTTGTGAGAGCAATAAAAAGGGCTTATTCCTTTTATGTCGGTGATATTTCATGCAATGACACACTTTCTTTTGTTTAAGACATGAACTAACTCTTCTTTTTCAGATTTGGAGAGTCAGAAGCTATAATAACAGGTTTTTATCACCATCCTCAAGAAATGCATACTCCAAATGATCTGGTAAAGTTTTAAGGTCTGATTTCGTATTTTGTACACTGAACATGTCGAGTTCAGGTAGGTGACTCGTCGAGTCCATGCCTAAGTCCCCAGTGTGATCGTGATTTCTCGATCGGTCTCGTCGAGTCGGTGTATCTGACTCGACGAGTCGAGTTTTCTGCACTTCTGAGTATTTCATTGTATTCAGCTTCTTCAAGTAGTCTCTCTATTTCCCCTATGTCCCCTTCAACATCGAAATCGTCTTTGAAGGCAGTCGAAAAATTGTTTGACTTGTCTTCCTTCCATTCTTCCATTAATTCTTCCAACATATCCACCAAAAATGTCGTGTCATCACTAAACCTTGCGTGCTTCATGTCTTGATCAACTCCAAATGTAACTGATTCGTCCCCCACCCGAAGGGTAAGTTTAGAATCTCGCATGTCTACTATAGCACTCGCGGTATTAAGGAAAGGTCTTCCAAGTATGATCGGGACTTGAGGATCCGCTTCCATGTCTAGAACTATGAAGTCTGCTGGGAACACAAATTTATCAACTTTTACCAATAGGTCCTCACATATCCCCCATTGGAAACGTCACCGTTTTATTAGCTAAGTGAATTTCCATTCGAAGTGGCCTTGGCTCCGGAAGGTCTAGTTTCTTAAAAAATGAATATGGCATGAGATTTACACTTGCCCCTGAGTCAGCCAATGCATGTATAGTTGCTAAATTTCCGAACTGACAAGGCAAGGTGAAACTACCCGAGTCACCTTTCTTCTTAGGCAGTTTGTAAAGCATGGCGGTTGAGCAATTTTCATTGAGAACTACCTCCTTCACTTCTTCCATCTTCTTTCTATTCGTAAGAAGCTCGTTTAAAAATTTGGCATACTTGGGCATTTGTGCAACTGCTTCGATGAAGGGCATATTAATTTGAAGGGCTTTGATGTGTTCCATGAACTTTTGATAATCTATGTCATGCTTATTTTGTCTAGCTTGGCTTGGAAACGGTAACGGAGGCTGATAGAGTTTAACAGGAGACTCTCTTTTCTGTTCAAGTGGGGGACTCGTCGAGTCGGTGTCTTCGACTCGGCGAGTCGAGTCGGGTTTCAGCGGTTTTTGCTTTTCTGCTTCCTTCTCTTGTACCAGTTTCAGATCTTCTTGATGAATAGGGGTCAAAGGAGTAATAATCTTCCCACTCCTATTTGTCATGATATTTATATGGGCGCCTCTCAGATTATTTTCGGTATTACTCGGAAGTCCACCCGGTTTTCTCTCGTTTATTTGTAGTGCAAGTTGGCCTACTTGTTTTTCAATGTTCAAAATAGATGCTTGCTGATTTTTTAGCAGAGTTTGTTGATCCATCATCATTGGGTGGTGTTCTTTAATCATGCCTTGGTGATCCCTTAACATATTTCGTTGCTCTTTTATTGCAACGTCGGTGTCATTATGTCTCTTCTCGGATGCAGCTACAAACCTTGTGAGCATGTCCTCCAAATCAGATTTCTTTTCTTGCACCGACTCCTCTTTTTGATAAAAACTCCTTGCTTTTTGCTTATACTTTTCCTCCTTTGCCTTTTTGTATTCATCATATGGTAGCCATTCTTTCTTAGGTTTTCGCCAATCATCATCATATCTATCACCGCTTGAATAACACACTTGAGCTTTCTTGTTCCCGTTCTCATAAATATCACAATCTTTAGTAAGGTGAGGCCCTCTACATTCTTCGGTCCATGCTCTCTAATTTTGCCATCATTGCTGCCATATCATCGGTAATTGAGTTCACCACACCTCGATTTGTGTCATTCCTTGGGTTGTGATATTCTATAGAGTGCTTAGAGAATTCTTCAATTAGTTGCTTTATCACCGGGGGTGGCTTCTTCGTGAGTGGTCCTTGTGAGTCAAGGAGCTGCCTTGTTGTCACGTTTACTCCGTCATAGAAAATGGAGACTTCTTGTTGACTATTTAGATCATGATGTGGGCAGTTCCTTAGTAAGCCTTTGTATCTCTCCCACGCCTCATAAAGTGATTCACAAGCTTGTTGCTCAAAGTTTGCTATGGCTTTCTTCAACTTTTCTATCTTTGATGGAGGGCAAAATTGATCAATAAATTCCTCACGCATCTTAGCCCAAGTAGTGATGGATCCTAGGGGAAGTGATTTCAGCCAATCTTTCGCAGCTCCTTTGAATGTGACTGGTAGCATACGAAGCAATATGGTGTCGCGGTTCACATTAGGAACATTGAAGTAGTCGGCTATGTCATTGACCTCATCAAGATGCTTGTATGCGTCTTCATGATCCTTCCCAAAGAATGGGATTTCCTTAAGTTGAGCAAGTATGTAGCCCTTAAGTTCAAAGGTGGCAGTTGCGGGAATCGCGGGTTGCACGAGTCCTGGGCCGGTGTCGTCACACATCCTTTTCTTCCATTCACCCATGGGAACTTCATCGATGTTAGCCATGGTTTTAGCTAGTTCGCCTTCTATGTCGCTTCCTTCTTCAAATTCGCTTTCTTCCTTTTCGGTTTCATACTCGGTATCTTCCTTCGTGTTACTGGATTCTCCTACTTTCTTGCCCTTTTTCTTGCTAAAAATAGATTTGAGATTCTTCAACGGTGAATTCTTCGATGTTTCGGATTCTCCAACGGTTTTGCTTTTGTTTTTCCTTAGAGTAGCTTCCGGGTCTTCAAGTGGGGGAATCAAAGGTGTGCCTCCTCCTCTGGTCATAAACGTACTGCAATCAAAACAGAAAACACGCGTAAAAAGAACAAAAATAAACTAAAAACGAAACTATGCGTTCAGTGATGGACTCGTCGAGTCTATTCGTAGGGACTCGGCGAGTTCACTGCCAAAACAGAAAAAAAGTTAAACAAATCTACTAAAGGCTAAAAACTAAAAATCAATCCTAATATTAAATTTACTAAATGAAGTAACTTTGTGTAAGAAAAATCTCACACAAAGGATCGATAACACTAGTAATCAAATTAAATTTTAGAACCATCCCCGACAACGACGCCAAAAACTTGATGTGTGTAAAACTAACTAGTTTTATTCCTACTTATTTAATGTAAATTAGACACACAAAAGGCAGTGTACCTGTCTATTGGTGGTATAGTTAAGCAAGCAGGGTATCGAACTCAGGGAACGGTAATTAATCTAACTACTAGAATTATCTAAAGAAAACCATAATAAAATAGAAGGTTTTTCTCTAGTTTTACAAGACTAGAAACTTAGCTAACACTTAAACTAAGCAACTAACAGCTAAGCAAGCAAAAATTAACCAAATTCAATAGTAAAAGAGGCTTCTGTTTAGGTTCGAATCATTTGATCCTATGGTTGATTTTATGGTAAATGCAATGGATTAATTTTTCTTTGGTTACCGATTAAGGTGATTAGGTTCACGTTCTCTATTACTAGTCCTTAGAAAACCGATTAATTCAAGCAGTGGCCAGTTGTCTAAATTAATGAATTTCCTAGATTATTAATTCGGGTTAAGTAAGACTTGTAGTGGTTAATTAAATTGTTCGTTTAATTAACCTCTTGTTGATGGTTCGTCACACAAGGTCACACATTAATTTATCTATTTTCTAGTTAACCCTAGTTTCATATTCGCTATTCCTAGGCATATAACAATGTTCTCACATAAATCATACGAAATTAGCAATTAAGAGATGTTCATGCAACTTAATATGCTGGTTAATTAACTGAAAATAGTTGTAATTAACATATAAGGTTCTTTAACAAGCTTAACAAAACAATATCACCAAATTAGATTAATCCTAACCATAAAATCAATCCATATTCACAAAATCATCTACCCTAAATAGAAGACAAGGGTTTTAGTTCATAATTACAGCAAAAACAAACTCAAGAACGAAATCCATTGGTTTAAACATGATTCAATCAAAAGTTTAAATAAGAGTACCTAGAATTTGCCTTAATCCTCCTCAAAATCGAATGTTGGGTCAATTCTTCACTTTCCAGAGCTTCCACCGTGTTCTTAATCGCAGCTTGGCCTCCAAGGGTTTCAGAGAAGTTCTTTGTTTCGGGCAGGAATGTCATATTTATAGACTTCTGGAAACAGGGTTGACTCGCCGAGTCCTTCATTAAAACTCCGTGTACGGCAAGGACTTCTATTGCTTCATGAATGTTCGATCCGACTCGTCGAGTCGGGGTATTGACTCACCGAGTGCTTCAAGATTTTTGACTTTTTCCTCTTTATTTACTTCCCGAGCTCCCGATTGTTATTTCCACTTCCTTTTGCTTCCGAGCACTTCTTCTAGACTGAAAATACAATTTAAACGTAATTAAGCACCTTTTGTTCCATATTTGCAATAAAATAGTCAAAAAGTATTAATATTCTATACAGAATACATGACTAAATATGCACATATCAATTAGAATCTACGTGTGAGTTAGAAACCTTAATGCAAGGAAGGTGTTCAAGGAGATACCTTGAATTTGATACATCATTACCATGAAATTGTTTTAGTAACAAAGTTTCAATGGAACATTTTGTGACATCGTTGGCTAAGTCTCTATGACTTTGACACCACGTCATCACAAAAGGATATTGCATGCAAGGTTAGACTCTAACACATTTAGTGGTGACAAGAATTTGGAATTCTTACACTTGTAATAAGTATTTGGAATTGTGATATGAGCATCATTGGAATAATGTCCAATTGATCTGTTCACAAAGGAAGGACCATAGAGAAACATAGTATGCATGTTTATAACATGGCATGACTGATGTTTAATTCAAGTGTTTAGTTGATTAATCGAAACATTATACAATTAATAAAGTCTAATTAATATGGTGATTAAATAATAAGTGTTTTATTCAATAGTTTTGAGACCATGGTTAATTAGGTTATTATTGTGTTACACTTCGCATATTTTACTTCCCGAATAATTGGATTGTTCAAACATCTACAGTCGATCATACTTTTGGAAGTAATTAGTGACTTAAGACTGTCATGAATTGAATTGGAGATTGTCTATGGTGATTAGACATAGCAATTGTTTGCTTCAATGTTCATGAGTACTTTTGAAATGGGGATTTAATTATTGGATTAACCCACCCTCAGAGAATTACTTCATGGATTTTATCACGAGTAATTTTGAGACGATAATATCTTATATTCTTCAAACAGAGATATATGAGCTGTTGTTTACGAGTCAGTTGTGCATTGATAATACGTAAACGCATCAGTAACTTAATGTTATAAAACGTATTGTTGTGTGTGATTTGATGAGTAAATAGTACAAGCATATAAGTCGAAGTTTATCCATTCCTTTTTCACTAACAGGAAAAGAGACATCTGCGGGCCCCTCGATTATTTGGTGATGACATCTTAAGCGCTTGGCCAAACCTGGACTGAATTGATGTGTTCAATTATTAGTCTGATATCAGTCATCATGAATCAGAAATCGGGAAACAAATCTTGAATAGAGAGATTGATTGTAATCCATGTCTCATGTCTATATGATATCTTGTAGAACAGAGGAATATTTGATCACTTATCTAAGGACACGTTACTGACTAGGTCAGAGTTCGACAACGGCTTTTGGTAGCTACAATTTGCTAATCAATTTGGTAGTTATACTTGCAGTTATGTTTATTAGACTTATCCAAGTGCAAGACTGTTGGATTAGGCGTCTAAGCCCATAACTATAATTGGTATAAACTTGAATCGATAGTAGCACGGTCCTTTTGGGTTGCCTTCAAACGTGGCAATTGAATAGGATGAATGTTAGAGAGAGAAGAGTGATTTATTAATTTATTACTTGGTTAATAAATTAATTAGAAATCTAAATAAATGATTTATTAATGTATTATGGAAATAATATATTAATTAGAAATCAAATTGTTTAATTAATATTTAATCAGAAATTAATTTGGAATTAATTTTGGGGTTAAAGGAATTAATTGATACTACAGGGACTAAATGTTCAATAGTTGAACATTGGGCAATTCTAGAACCTCCGTAAAGGGGGGTGAATGAAATCTAGATGCTCCTAAGGTTTCCTTAGGCTCTAAGGGTGCCTTGGATGCCTTAGGGAGGAAGTTAAGGGATTAGGGTTATCTTGGAGATACCTACCTTATCCAATACCTTCCTAACACAATACAAACCCTCCACCATAAGGAATTTCGGCCATGCTCTCCCAAGAAACCTCTTGGACGAAATTCTTCTTTCCTTCTCTCTCTCTCTCTCTATATATATATAGTAATCCTTGGTTGCTAGGTTTGTTTGTGAGCCATTAGAGGTGCGACACTTGTGGCACTTGCTACCATAGGTCTTTCAAGCAAAGTTTTAGATTGTTATTACTACATAACAATCAAGGTATGTATTTTGATCCCTGTTATGTGAATTTCGATTATAATACATAGAACCTAGGGTTTCTTCTTTTTGTGTTCAAGTTTGCCTGTTCAATTAGAGAAAACCTAGATCCAAAGCATTAGGGTTGCATGCACATGTAGGAATTGTTGTTATGCTCAAAACCCATCATGCATGAACGTATATACTCAGAGGTGAGATAGTCACCCGGACATGTGATCCTACTCTAGAACCACAACCAAACAAGGAACAGGTAAAAGAGCCTAGATCAAGAGTCATCGGTCCATCCTACATGACTATATACAGTCCTTAAGGCATCCCTCTACTAACAGATAACCAAAACTAGTGGGTCGGCATTGGTGCCTTCGACCCACAGGTTTAGAGAGGCAAACCTCACCTTGATATGCGCGTAGGTCACCACCGTAGTAATGAAGAACTCTACCAGCTTCAACTCACTTCCCATCACCTATAGAAAGATACTTGATTGAATCCCCAACCACAAGTCATAGTCACTTGCAACAACGACTACCTCACATGACATGACGATTAGGGTTCCACATAAAACGACGATTAGGGTTAAGTAAGGACACTTAAACCATTAAGGACTTAACCAACTAAGAGTAGGACTGGTTAAGGTTTAACCTACTCATTCTCGGGTATAATAATAATCCAAGCAATAGCCCAAATACGCGCCCCGATCATTGTCCAAAATAGGGCTTCCCGGTTCTAGGGTTTCCCACATAAAATCATGACTACGGTTAGTATTCCACACTTAACCCCTTAAGGACTTAATTTATTAAGTCCAATACTGCATTAAGTTAATTGTAGGGAATTATTGACACTTAAAGTCCAATTAACAATTAAATGCGAGTCCCAACAAAACTCTAGAACGAGGGTTTTCTTGACATAAGGGTTTTCTAAAGCCTAATTAGGGTTTCCAACCCAAACATGTGCCACTTAGTCTAAGGTTAGATGCTTAGAACATTTAGTGTTTAGTAAGTCGGACACCACCCACTGCCATCTCGGGCAATGGTGGTCGGCAGCAGTCCATGGCGGAAGCCACCCACTCACGGCGGTGGTGGCGGTTTCGAGTTGGAATCCTACCAAAAAACTCCCACTACAACAACCACGCAGAAAACACACACATACACACAATATTACACGTACACAGCCAACTCACACGGTGGCTGGTGGTGGCAGAAATTGGCAGCATGGCGGCAACCACCATGGTTGGCTGCCATGGTGGTTTTCTTCGTTTTTCGACCAACAAAACACACACACACACACACGCCTCACAAACTTGACACAACATCACATACACATGCATGAAACACCAACACAACCACCCTTGTGGTGGAATGTGACAGTCATAGAAATGACCGCAAGAAGGGACAGCCGCTCGGAGTGGCGGCGGGGGACGTGATGTAGCAACAAAAGACGACGGAGAAGGTGGGAGGGGGTGCGCCTTTACCGGGGAAAGAAATAGCGGCCACAATTTCCATTCTTCCGACCTCCCCACTGTTACGACGTCGGCCTTGTCTTCGCCGATAGCAGCAGCGGCGGTGGTTGCTAGGTGTTTCAAGACGGCGACAAAGGTGATGGCGGCAACTGGAGATTGGAGGGATAAGGTGGCCGTTGAGAAGATATTAGGGTTAGGGTGTCAGTTTGTTTAAATGAGAGACCAAGGGAGGGGGTGTCGGGTTTTAGTCCCGCCTCCATCTATCAAACTTCAGTCCATTTATTCACTTTATTCTCTTCCACCAAAACATTTTCAGATTTATTCTTCTAATTACCAAACAGCCCCCATTTTCCACAATTTTATTCATAACTTATCTGAAAGTTATACTTTAACCCTCGATTTCTAGAATTTATAATATTTAACTCTTTGAGGCTAACACTTTGATAAATTATTACGGATTTAGGGCTAAAATAAAAATATAAAAATTCATCTCAGGGTTTTTGGGTTTATTATTTATTTATTTATTTATTTATTTATTTATTCTAAACCGGATGTTACAAATTACAATACATGCATATAGGGTTTGTTGGCTCGTACCCTCAACCCAACCATCCAGGGTTTGTTGGTATATTGCCTCAACCCAACCATTCGGGGTTTGTTCGCATATTTCCTCAATCCAACCATCCCTGGTTTATTGGTCTACCACACAAAGCAGTACCACCTCAACCCAACCATCCAGGGTTTATTGGTCTCTTGCCTTAACGCAACCACTAATATGTCAACATATGCAACAAATAAACAATAATCAGCAAGTACAAGTAATCATACATATCTACCAATTTAACAGGTTACTACAACATAACAACATCCTATATACCAGGATACATAACACAACCAAGTGGGCCCACATTGGTGCCATCAACCCATGAGTACAGTGAGGAAAACTCACCTCAAAGTCTCAAAGATAGTTGAACTGATCACTGCTCCAATTACGGGCTCTACACGTCACCTAAACAACAAACATGGACTAAGCCTTAATCTACTAACGAAATTACCCTTTCTTCGTTAAACTCAAACTTGGTCAAAGTCAATAGTCAACATTCAAAGGTCAAAACTCAAAAGTCAACATCCAGCCCAAGTACACCCAGCGTACCAGCTCTACACCCAATATAGAGCCCAATATGGCAATTACAAGTATAAATGAGGCTACGCGTTGCATAGCCAGAATTATGCCCCGCATAAGAAGCTATTGTCTAACTTTTCCCATTAAGTGCTTAATACAAAAAGTTAACCATCTAATGCTCATATTTGGTTCCTAGTAACTCCATAATGGATAAACTTTCCAACTTTATCCATTAGGATGGTCTAAACAACCAAGATCTACTCTTTAAGTCTCAAAGGGACCAAAAATGCTTCTTTCCGTACTTAATCCATTAAGTCCAGGTCTCCAACCTTCGGATCTGAATCAATATGATGTTTAGATGGATGAAGTTTCCAACTTTATCCGTATCAAGGCCACAAACTTTCAAGATCTAAACTTTATGCACTAATAATGACCAAAAATGCTAATACAACTTGCATGGATTAATGAACAAGCACCAAAGCACAACTTTGCAAGTCCAATAAGTCCCAAGAGTGTTCCATATAGCTCAAAATGTGTTGGAGTTCTTCCAACTCCTAAAACACAAGTTCAAGGGACCAAAAAGTGGAAAATATGAAAAATAACTAGATATATGAAAATAATGAGCAAGTTAGAAATTGTTTACTCACAATGGTATAGGAATGAAGTAACCTTGTTGGATCTATACTTGAACCCTTCTTATATACACTTTGTCACCACCTTGTTCTTCAAGATTCAACCTTCCAATGGACAAATAAGCTAATAAATGATGCCAAGGCTCAAAACAAGTAAAAGGAGGCTAAGGTTAATCAAGAAATGATCTTAGGTGATGGAAGTTGGTCATGAGAGGGTTTCCTATAAGTTAGAGCCCTTAAATAGGGCTAAAAACCGAAGAATTAGGGTTTTGATCTACCGCGATTACGCCCTGCGTAGCACAACCTACGCCATACATAGGTTATTAAATCACCTCCAACATTTCAACATTTATACCCTACATAATTTTTAGTTATGCCATGCGTAACAGCTACGCCCGACATAGGACAAAACCCCTAATTTCCACTTTAACGTCAAATAGCCATAACTTCTTCGTTTCAACTCCTTTTTCGGCAATCTTTATATGCACAGAAGGGTATTGACGAGCCCCATAATATTATCTAGTTATCTTTGGCGTAACACACGTCAAACTAAAACCATAATCCATGCAAGAAGCCCGATATATAACTTTTCCCATATTACTCTTTTCTTCGAAACACAATTCGAGGGCTTTAAACACTTAACCAACCATTGTAATCATCCGATAGGGTTAATCTCTATTCTCTTGAAGTACAAGACCTTTAATCGATCCATTTACGGCCCGCTATCCTGATAAAAGAAACATAAAAAACTAGGTGTTACAGTTTAGTCCAATAACAATACTTCTTTCAAATTTAGACCTTATATCAAGGTTTTATGCTGATTTTGGTCCCCAGAACTTGAAATAAAGACCAAAATGAGAAAATTGCAGAAAAGAGCAATGTACATAGCTCTTTTTACCAATATAGACAATGTACTTTACTTTTCTACACATAAAAGCAATATATTAACATTTCTTTACCTATAATAGCAATGTAGATATATGTTTTTACTGATAGAAACAATATGTAACACATAATAGCGACACATGTATATTTTTTAAACATAATAGAAACATAGAAAAAGTTCTTTACTCATCATAGTAATGTAGTTACATTTCTTTACCAATAGTGGACGTGTAAAAGCACAATGTCCATATTGATAGAAAAACATAAGTATGTTCTTATTATATAGGCAAAAAATGAAGTACATAACTATTATCGGTAAAAAATGCAAGTATGTTGATATTATGGGTAAGAAATTATATACATTAACACAGTCATACACACACATTCATATGCACTAGTTAAATGTTTATTTATGCAACAATGTTTCATTTTTTACCAATTTATTGAACAATAATTCATATTTTACCATTTATGCAACAATGTTCTACTTTTTTTTTACAAATTTATGTAACAATGTTTCATTTTTTACTTATTTATACAAATAAGACCTCATGACACCATGACTTTCCAATTTATGCAGCAATGCTTCACTATTTACCAATTTATACAACTGACATGACTTATACCAATTTATGCAACAATAATTCACTATTTACCAATTTATACAACTGACATGACTTATATATAGGTAAAATGTTTCATAGTTTGGTCCTATAATTAAATGTGGCTGCATATGACATATAGAAAACTATTTTGTTGCATAACTTTGGATATTGGAAAATACAATGCTATAATTGGTGAATGAAGACAATGCAATAGTTGTTGCATAAATTTGGAAAAATGAAAGTACAGTGCTATATTTGAAAAAGGTTATTCTTATGTAATGTTCCATTCCAATATGTTGCTCATTCCAATACTTGGTAGTTACATTCCATCATACCAAAAATTAGATATGTGAGAGATTATAATGTTTGTGTTGTAGGTGCAAATATATCTTTCTGGAGTGATTGATTGGTATGTAACGTGCATTGCACATTATAACAAAGATTTTATTGAAACGATTACCATCGTGTAACACCCCGAATTCAGAAGACCTAGAAAGGAAAGGAAAACATCAAAAATCAGAAGGCGACTCGTCGGGTCGGTGGGGTGACTCGACGAGTAGGAGCGCGTTCCGGGTCGCGGGTTATGTGACCTACTCGACGAGTCGGAGGACCGAATCGACGAGTTGGTCGGGGTTTGGGAAACCCTAAATTCGGGACATGGCACCCTATTTAAGCATCTTATTCTCCTCCTCTTGGCTCCATTCCCAGCCCCTATTGTCCAGAACTTAACCCACGAAACCCTAGATCATTTGGTGAGTGTGTGAGCCATTCTTGAGTATTTTGGTGTTCTTGGAGGCTAGAAGAAGAAGAAGGAGATTGAAGGTTCAAGGAGGAACTTGTAGATCCAGCAACACCATCTCATTTCCATCATTTTCTGGTAATCAAGTCTTCATCTTGACTTATAGCTTCTTAGATCTATTTATGTCCACTTTATGAGAGTTTTGGTCCATGGAGCTTGATCTATGGGACAAGGACGTCCCAAGAAAAGATCCTTTCAGATCTGAGGTTGTTATGGCCTTTTGAGCAAAAAGGGCCATACATGGATGTAAAGGCAGAGGGTTTACGTATTATTTCGACCCTAGAAGGTTAGATCTGGGTCCTAGATGCTTTGTGCCCGACTAAAATCGTTTGAATAGATTTGGACTTAGGAAGACTCGACAAGTTGTTCTTAGGACTCGGCGAGTCATGCCGTTTTCTTGCCCAAAACCCTTTTGATAGCGGGTGTGTGTTGAGTTGGTAGAGGACTCAGCCAGTTGGGGTCATTATGGACTTGAAGATCATCGTACTCGACGAGTTCAAGGATGAACTCGGCGAGTCCAAGGCAATCTCCCAACCCATGAAGACGGACTCGACGAGTTGTTCATAGAACTCGGCGAGTTATAGACTGGATACATTCATATGATGAAGATGAACTCGACGAGTTCAAGGATGAACTCGGCGAGTCGGTTGAAGATGGTCCCGATGTTATGGTTGAAGGTGAACTCGTCGAGTTCTTGCTAGACTCGAGGACTAGAGTCGGGGGTTGTATCATTTTGAAAGAATAGGGACTCGACGAGTTGGTGGACCAACTCGGCGAGTCAAGTCAACTGGATGTTGACTTTGACCAAGTTTGACCTAGTTTGACTTTTGAGGGTTTTGTAGTCTAAGTGCTATTTTGGGTATTGATAGTTCGTGGAGCCAAAGGATCAACAGTTCAGGAGCTGCCGGTTAGCAGCTGGAAATGTTTAGCTAGTCTTCAGTAGTACGAGGTGAGTCTCCTCACTGGTTGTATGGGTCTACGGCCACAATGCCGGCCCATTTAGTTTACGTACAGTAGGAAGACCTGGGGGTTAGCCCTAGGCATTATGTATGAAAGACCACGAGGCGGCTCCTGGCACACTGCATGATATTATGTATAGTAGGAAGACCCGGGGGTTAGCCTTGGGCATTATGTATGAAAGACCAGCAGGTGGATCATGGCACACTGTATGCTATTATGAATGAAAGACCAGGAGGTGGTTCCTGGCACACCGTATGCTGATTAGCGAAGTAGAGTAGTATGTTTGCTAGTTTTCTTTGTGATGCTTGCATGGAAGACCAGGGGGTGGCCCTTGGCACTTGTCTGTAAGACCCAGGGAATGGCCCCAGGCTTGAAAAGAAAGACCACGTGCGGCCCGTGGCATAACGGCAAGACTATATTTGGCACATAGAACCTTTCTTGATTATGGATATGTTTGTTATGTATGGCTCACAGTATGTATGACATGTATGGCCCAGTTGATATTTATGGTATGTGGTATTTGGGGAACTCACTAAGCTTCGTGCTTACAGTTTACAGTTTTGGTTTCAGGTATCTTCAGTTTCAAGAAAAAAGGAGCTCGGGACGGTCGCAGCGCATTTACCCATGTTATTCCGCATTATGTGATCTTTGGGATTTGACTCTGATATTTGTTTTAAATGAAATGTTTTCAATGTGTGGAACAACGTTATTAACGGTTTTCTTATATTAAAAATGAAATTTTTGGCCTTGAATTTTGGGATGTTACAAGTTGGTATCAGAGCCTTGGTTTGAGGGATTCTGGCACACTCTCAGGCGTGTCTGGACTCAAACTGGGGACTTGGTATGAAAATTATCAAAAGGGAGATCATTTTTATAAAAGAACTTTGAAAGGACTTTGAAAAGAGAAAGAAACTTTGAAAAGAAAGGGGTGTGATGTGTGTAATCGGCCAAGCTCAAGTAAGTTCTCCCAAATTACCCATACAAGTTTATGTTATGATATGATTATATGATCAGCATGCTAGTTTAGAGCTAAGGATCTAGGAAGGATGCCTTGTATGCCTGTTATATGCGTTGATTGAGCTGCATGCTAGTATTGATTAGTCAGTGGTAGGATAGCCAGTTTAGGTTATGCCTGATTATATGAGCTTTATGAATTGCATGCTAGTACAGATTCCTGATTAGAGGATAGGACAGCTTGATTGGAGTATGTGGCTAGTTTTCCCAATGCCCGAATGTTGCTTGCTTTGTTCTATTAGGAGTTCTAGTTATCTCTAATTAACTAGTAAACGAATATGTTAAGTTACATATTGCAAGGACTAAATAATTTCAGAAGGTTAGGTCTAGCCCTATTCCGCAGCTCTTGTCTGAGTCCAACCGTTGTAGGGTAGGACCTCTCATTCGAAGAATTATCTAGTCTGAGTGATATGTAATGGTATTCGCGAGTTAGTTAGGGGGAGATAACAGGAACTTCTTAATGTTGGATTAGATGTCTAAGCCCATAACTATTATTGGTATGTATTCGACCCGTGAGTAGCATGGTCCATTTGGGTTGCATAACACCAGGACAATTTGTTAGGATGGACTCTTGAGAGAAGGTTATATATGATTTATTAATATATTATAAGTTCTAATATATTAATATGAAATCATATGTTTTAATTAGTATTGATCAAGAATTAATTTTGAATTAATTTAGTGATCAAAAGAGACTAATTAAATCTATGGGGACTAATTACGGTAATTAGTTATATTTATATGTGTTGGGCTTATGATCCATGTTGGACCAAGTTTATGTATGGATACATAAAGAGTTGGGCCACATGAACCATGGATCATAATACTCATGGGTATGGATTTGGGTTATACCCATGACCCTTGAAATGCCACATATAAATACATACTCCATTGCCCAAAATCGCCACTTGAAAGTGCGTCATTTTCATAGAGAAATATGGAGGTGTTTTGGTGCATGGAATTCTCTCTCAAGAGTCACCTTTGTCCTAGGTGAGTTGTGATTCCATTTGAGGTGCAACACTTGGGGTACTAAGTTCTTAAAGGCCAAAGGTTTTCAAGCAACATCAAATACATCAAGACTTCAAGCCACATAAAAGGTATGTTACTCTAACTAGTATCTTGTATTGTTTATGACAATTTGCGTGCTAGTTATAGGTTTAATGCCTTGGAAACCATTTGTATGTATAACTAGTGAAACCATATATCCAAGGTATTTAGGGTTGTATGTGCATAATAGGATATTGTAGTATACTAAAACCCATCAGTGGTATCAGAGCCATGGGTAGTTTTCAATTATACTTGATGCAAATTGCTGAAAAAAGCTGGAAAAATCAAATTTTTTGCTGCCTGGACAGGGGACTCGACAAGTCCATGTACAAACTCATCCAACTCGTCAAGTTTGTTCTTGCACTCGGTGAGTTGGACCCCCTGATAGCATATCTTCGATTTTTTTGGCTGGAATTGGAGTAGGAACATTACCCTAAGATGTTTTTGAACTTATAAACCTGTTTTTGATGTGGTAATGTTCATGCTAATCCAATTTCAAAGGTAATTGTCATAATTTCAAGATTTGTATCAGTTTATATGTTCATGCTAATTTCTTGAAGATTGATGATATGAATTATCTTGTTCTTATGAGTTGATTTAGATTAATAGAAAAATTATGTGATAATATGTTTTTGATCCAAATTGATCTAAAAGTTGTTCATAAAATGTGTTTTTGTAACTTGTCCTCAAGTTATATGAAAAGTATGATTTATGATTTTTAAAAACTCATAAGATTTCCATAAGTTATGAAAATGAAGATTCTTTTTTTTAATTGTTTTAAAGTCTTCCAAAACTTGTCCTCAAGTTATGGAACTTGAAGAGTTTTTTCATTAAAACTACTTTAAACTCATAAGTTATGGAAACCAAAAGTTTTTGAATTGCTCAAAACTTGCCCCCAAGTTTTCGAATTTGTAAATTTCCCCCCCATGAATACTTTAACTCCAAGTTAGACCCTTAGAATTTTAAAAGTTAAAATTCAACCCTTATACTATTATAATATTATAGGTTTAATATTTATATATATGTATAAGAGTATGTCAGTCTTACCGTTTGTAGGCCTCATTCACGAAGCTGGTCTATAAGGGGGGTATAAGGTTACTGCCTATAAAATGGCAGTTTAATGGGTGTCCACTCTCACCCACCGCTTCCTTGACTGGTGGATGGTCGTTAGCCGAACGGGTAGGACATGACTATAATTCTCCCTTCATTAAAAGTATAATGATAAATACTAAGTAACTAAACACTTATAAATTCCCAATCTTAGTTACTTAGGAAAATGTGAATTTGGTGCTAACCCATGAAATTACACTTTGTACCTTACCAAGTCGTTGGTGGAGCATGTGTGGGTAACCAACACACTAACATGGACTAGTAAGAGTGGCAAAGGGTGACTTAATGTTTATCATAGATTGGTGGAGCGCGTGTGGGTAACCGACACATCTATTGGGTGATAAAGATTAAGGGTACCAAGTTAATTTGCATGGTTATTCACACCTTGTTTGTGATCCTCGGCATCCCAGTCACAAACTTGAGAAGGCACAACTGAGATTTAAACATTCCATTGAAAAGTTCAATGAATCTCAAAAGATCTAGGAGTTTCAAACCAATTAAAACCTAATACCTATTTCATTTTTCATGGTGGAAATTGGTGAATCGTCATTCGCCTACCTTCAAATATTTTATAGCTTGGATTACAGAATCCCTCTTCCAAGTTATAAAATATTGTGTTGGGTCCTAGCCTTAATATTTCGTAATGGGTGTTATATTAAGGACTTAAATCAACTAACTTGAATTTCTCCCATTGTCTAGTTCAGACAACTATGATCTTCCCAAATCCATTGGAACAAGCTTTCCTAATGAAGATGATGTCTCGTGGTTGGATCATGGAAATCATACTTCAATTCCTCCACCTCCTCCAATTATTCTCCCTAACCCACAAGTTCTTGAATAGTTCAAGGTCACTCAAGCCCTATTGGCAAGCAAAGTCTATGTGTGCTCACATCTTGGAGATGAAGTCACATATTGACAAGTCGGGAGAGTTGGGTGTCAAAGTCTTGAGGAAGTTGGTTATTGACTAGGTTCTTCAATCACTTTCTAAGTCACATAGTGAGTTCCTTTAGGACTACTATATGACAGACCATGACATGACCCTTAATGATCTTACCTATTTGCTTGGTGTTGTTGAATCAACAATGATTTGGAGCACTGGTAAAGAAAATTTGATTGGAAGATCGACTTCCCAAACTTCCATGGACGTTGACAATGGTAACATTGGAAATCCAGAAAAGATTTCTCTTCCCAATGGAAAGGGATCGGCCATAGTCAACTCAGTTGACCAAATGGTAAAGAGAAAGGCTAAGTCTGAGATAGTCCTGTGTACCATTCCCAAAGAGTTCATATGTTTCTGTTGCCAAAGGAAGGGGCATTGGTTGCAAAGCTGCCCTATTTACCTCAAAGATCATAAAGTTGGTAAAGTCAAAAAACTTTGACTCAACTTCGGGTAAAGTCCACTATCTAACTCTATTAAGTTCCTATTTGGAGATTCTTATTACATGATGTGACTAGGTCACATGTCGATGTTTTAAGAATCAAAGAAAAGAAAGGAAGCTTAAAGGAAGAATATGTTGATTCTGATCGCGAAGATGGATTTCGATTGCATGGTTCGGTGATCAAAATTTTGAGTTGTTGCTTAAGAGTTATGATAGATTGCTTAGGAATAGATAAAAACATAGTTTCCATATGCATTTGCATTGTAAGGATAAGTTTTTCCACAAGTTTTAAAATAAAAAGAAGAGTTTTGATTTTTTTATTTTAAATATCCTTACAATGGCATTTGTGAAAAATTGTCGTTTATATGATTCCATTGATAGCAATATTGGAAAATGAATTTGATTCTTTCGTTTGTGGAAGTGTCATAATTTACCAAATAAGGAAAGATTCCCATCACCCAAGTTTCAGTTGGATAGCAACTTGGAATCGTGCAACTTGTATTGTATGATGAATGAGAGTTTTCATCTTTGGGAAAATAAGACTAATTCATTGTTCACATGTATATGTGAGTCAAGTGAAGGACTAGGAGATCGGGTACACTTGGTTATGCGCTGATCAGGTCCACCACAAAGAAAAATAAGGCTGTTCGTCATGATTTACTAAAGTTTAGTAAATATGGTTGTACTTACAAGTTTAAGTATAATTCTGAAACATTGGAAAAGTTTCAATGTGTGGCAGAACGAATGAGAAGAATCAAATTAGGCAGAAAGATAAAAGTTTCTCAAATCTGAAAAGATGGGAGAGTACTTTAGTATCATGTTTTATGATTAAGATACCATATCACAATTGATCCTCTAAGGACATCTTAGTGTATTTGTTTGTCTAAGAACAATAATCGTGGATTGTTGAAATGCTTAAAATCAAAAAGATGAATCATACTTCGTTCCAAAACAAGTCTTAGAGTCATACTCCAAGATTGTAACTTGAGTGACATAATCTTTAGAAGGTTTATAACACTTTTCAAATGTAGAATAAGATGTTTCTTATTGTTGTACATTTGAAATTGGCAAGTTGTGATGTCTTGGATAAAACAGAGACCAACTATGACAAATTGTGTGAAGTGTTATCCTGATAAGAATCTGCACTAACTCTTGAATATTTGCTTTGTCAAGGAATGGTTCTTGACAAGAGAATCTTATATGTCAAGAGGCCAGTGGGAGTCTTAAAGATCTAAAAAAGTTTCAAGAACTAATCAAGGGTATTGTTTATCACTAGCACACGACTTGAGTTTTATAACCTATCGTGTTGACATATTCTTTGTTCTGTGCCCATTCCAGTTAGAGTTGACTATGCATCTGAGTTCTATGAGTTCTCAGATGTTTGTATAACTACTTGGAAGCAATGGTAGACCTTTGTGCTGCCAGGTGGCAAGAAGTTAAGATTGCACAAGTTCAGTCCATATGAGTTTGGATTTGTCACTAACCTTCTCTTGTGATTATGGTTTTGACAAATTCACATGGATAGGAACACATACACCATAAACTCTAAGTGTCATAAGGTTTCTATCCGATTCATGAAAATGATGGTGAGGAAACGCTTTCACTAAGTAGATTTTAAGTAGATAGCAATTGTCATATTTGCATTCTCAAAGTCGTTAGTGGAGTGTGTGTGGGTAACCGGCACACTAACATGGACTTGTGAGAATTGGAAAAGCTCTAAACAATTGAGACTATGATTACGACATCCCTTTTCATAGTTCTAAAAATTGTTTAGACACTCATATCAGTTGTCTAAGGAAAGGTGTATGATTTTGATAAAGTTTTATCAAAGCATCGTGTATCATAAATCTGAACTTTGGTAAGAAAGTCAATAAAGTATTGATTTCTAGAAGTCCAACTGATTTCTGGATACATGTCAAAGCTAGTGGGAGCATAAGTGTTATGCTAATAATTGTCATGTTAGTGGGAGTATGATTATTATGTTAAGTTTTGCAAGTAAGCAATGTTAATAATATAAAACAAAAGTTTGAATTTGCAAAGCTGCAGGAGTTTGAAAAGTTCTTTTGCTATAATTAAGGGAGAGGAAAGTATACTTCATTTCAATTCTAAAAGCTTAGATTGAGATTTTTTAATCATATATATATATATATATATATATATATATATATATATATATATATATATATATATACATATATATATCTATATGGATTTCGTAACGCCCGTAGATCCGGGCTAGTCAAATTAGAGATAATAGGGGTCGAAAACGACTTTTCGACAAAAGATTATTTAGAATAAATAATCTTACTCAAGTTGTAGAATATGTCTTAAGGGTTCCGTACATATAAAGAACGCCGAAATCAGAGTTATAACGAAGAAGTTATGACCCATCAAAGTTTCGCGACGGAACCGGCACGGCACCGGGAAGCGTAAATAGTGAATTTACGATAGAGCAACTTTTAGCCTTAGCGATCTAAACGGAAGTCATAGAAAACGTTAAACCAAGAACGTCCATAAATAGAACGCCCAAATCTGACTTCATATGAGGAAGTTGTGATTTTTCGAAGTTTCGGCTTAGCAGTGTACAACCTAAAGTTCGAACATTAGATCGATCGGTTTTTAGCCGACACAACCTAAACGAGAATCGAAGATCTCGTTAATAGTAGCGTAACGATAAAAAGACAGACGAAAGTGGACGTCGTATTAAGAAGTTACGAATTTTTAACGGACCAATCCTGTCCCGGCCTGTTAAAAATATAACTTTTAAAATAAATTCAAAATTAGCCGACGGAGTCTAAATGAAAGTTGTAGAGTACGTTCCCGCCTACGCGTGGATATAAAGAACATAGAAAACGAAGCTCGTATGCGAAAGTTATGAATTTTAGAAGTCGGAAAGTGAATTTGCGAAATCTGATGCGAGAATGATGACGTGGCTCGATCTGGGTTGTCGAGTGCTGAGCACGGACTCGCCTCGTATGGGTGACAGCTGGCTCACTACTCAGCGCGTACGAGAGGGCAACGCCCCGCGTTCGGATTCGCTTGGCCTCAGAATGATCCATGTCGCCCCACCCGGATTCGGACACTTGTCTGTACGAACGCGCAGCGTAAGCCGGAACGCCCCTGCGTATGAGGTACGCCCCGTGTACCCTCGCAGGAACGCCCAACGTACTCCGCAGCTGGTGGCTATATAAGGGAGCGAAGGAAGCCCTCATTTCTCACTCCATTCCCACTTCTCTCTGTACTTTCTCTCACTACCCCCCCCCCCTAAACCCCCCCAAGCCTAGGTAAACCCCCTAGCACCCGAAGGAAGCCCTGAGGCTCCCGGAGTCCCGAGAAAAAAGGGTCTTTCGGTTCGGAAACGCTGCTCCAAGCGAAGCCCGGTTTTCGAGAAAACCCGCTGTAAGTGAGCTACGCCTACGCTATTTTTAATATACCTTCTAATTAATTATAGTAACATTATTAGGATCTTAAAATAATTATTTAGGCTATTATTATGAGTTATATAGAGTGTTTTTTAACGCTTATATAATAGTAATAATAGCTAGACTATTAATTAGTCGCGGTTAACGTTAGACTAAACCCTAGTGGTATTGATACTAGGTTTTGTCAAGGGAAAATTGTTTTGAGATAACAAAGTGCTGTTCGAGTACCGAGTCACCACCTAATCAAGTGAGTGCATAGTTACTTTCATCTTACACATAGATATGAAGTATTTTATATAAATGATGTGTTGTGTGTGCATATTATCTGTATACTTGCTATCTATGCTGGATGAACGATTTATAGATGTTTTAAATGATTAACCTGTATACTTTTTTTATATCTACAAAATGTGTTGGGTAAAACATGGGTATATGTAATAGTTGTTGTGTGACAAAATAAAATAATGAGAGGCCTCGTTGTAGATGTTATTGATGATACAATCATCTAGCGGAGTATAGATGACGCCCACAGACTATTGTAGACAGTCCAGTGGAACGCTAGTAGGCTCGCAACCTGTAGGTGTTTATTTGAACTGTGTGCTCACCAGCAGTACTACATCCGCCACATGGTTGCCTTATTTGACATGAATTGCTGAGGAACCCCCAAAGCATGTGTTGTCACCCCGATGAAAGTCCTTAGACTAGGTCCCTTGTGTTAGATGTTTTAGGCACGTAAATTGAGGATAACGGGAAGGGGTAATCGGGTTTGTTTGGTTGATGAAAATAATAAATTTATTTATTGTGGGTTGAAAACCCTATGTGCTCACCAGGCTCCCAAGCCTGACCCACTCAGTTTCTTGTATTACAGGCAGTGGCACATGAGCATAGATGTTTGGATGAGAGATAAGGGATTTTAGGCATGTAAATACAAAATAATGTAGTAAGGCTTATGTTGTACTGTTTATGCTTTTGATCTGTATCGAACATGACATCCCAAGTCTTTTAATGAAATACATTTCTATGGAAATGCTTTGATAAATCTTTATCAAATTTTGTTGTGGGAACAAATTCCGCAACTCTTTTATTTAAAATATTTCTCTGATTTTTAAACAAAGCATGAATAAATCGGTCTTTTATGGCCGTGAAAATGGGGATGTCACAGTTGGTATCAGAGCATTAGTTTAAGCGAACTAGGAATTTCTAGGATTTCCAGACTTAAACTTAGAATGCTAAGCGATGACTGTGAGGTGTGAGCACTAGCTTATTTTAGGAATTGTACCTAAAATGCTTTTATGTGCTAAATGCTTTGTGCCTGATATGCTGTTATTTGTTCGGATCTATGGTCTGTTGCCGACTGGATCTGGAAACCTTATGTGTTTAGGATTCTAAACGTACGACTACGATATTAGAACTAACATGTAAATGTTTCGGAGAGATAATGATAAATTAAACGTCTATCCTACATAAAGATCTAAATTCACCTTATTCAGTTTAAAGATCAAAATGGCGAGAACCCGTAGTGGAGCCGGGAATGCAAATGGGAACAGGAATCAACCACCACTGATTGAACAAATACCTGTTGTAGCAAATGCTCCTAAGCCAATTACAATGGCTGGAGTAGAAGCCATGATACAGGCTATGTTGGATGAACAACGAGAAGAGATGAGGTAGATGTTGCATGAAAATAGATCATGATTGGAAGTCTAACATGAGATAGAGAGCGGGTCCAAGATCGGGCACCGCCTGCAGTCAGGAAGTCTTAGAGTTAGATACTCGTTCGAAGAAACACCAAAGTTACGGTTATTACTTAGTATGAAGAGATAACATATGGAGTCATCATGTGAGCCCTGTTTCGTTGATGATTCCAGGACGTAATCATCCTAAGGGGGAGATAATTGTAACGCCCGTAGATCCGAGCTAGTCAATTTAGAGATAATAGGGGTCGAAAACGACTTTTCGACAAAAGATTATTTAAAATAAATAATCTTAACCAAGTTGTAGAATATGTCTCAAGGATTCCGTACATATAAAGAACGCCGAAATCCGAGTTATAACGAAGAAGTTATGACCCATCGATGTTTCGCGACGGAACCGGCACGACACCAGGAAGCGTAAATAGTGAATTTACGATAGAGCGACTTTTAGCCTTAGCGATCTAAACGAAAGTCGTAGAAAACGTTAAACCAAGAGTGTCCATACAAGGAACGCCCAAATCTGACTTCGTATGAGGAAGTTATGATTTTTCGAAGTTTCGGCTTAGTAGTGTACAACCCGAAGTTCGAATATTAGATCGAACGGTTTTTAGCCGACAAAACCTAAACGAGAATCGAAGATCTCGTTAATAGTAGCGTAAAGATAAAAAGACAAACGAAAGCGGATGTCGGATGAAGAAGTTATGAATTTTTAACGGACCAATCCTGTCCCGGCCTGTTAAAAATATAACTTTTAAAATAATGTCAAATTTAGCCGTCGGAGTCTAAACGAAAGTTGTAGAGTACGTTCCCGCCTACGCGTGAATATAGAGAACGTCGAAAACGGAGCTCGTATGCGAAAGTTATGATTTTAAGAAGTCGGAAAGTGAATTTACGAAATCTGATGCGAGAATGATGACGTGGCTCGATCTGGGCCGTCACTTGCTGATCACAGACTCGCCTCGGATGGGTGACGGCTGGCTCGCTACGCAGCACGTACGAGACGGGAACGCCCCGCGTTCGGATTCGCTTGGCCTCGGAATGATCCACGTCGCCCCACCCGGATTCGGACACTTGTATGTGCGAACGCGCAGCGTAAGGCCGGAACGCCCTGCATACTCCGCAGCTGGTGGCTATAAAAGGGAGCAAAGCCAGCCCTCATTTCTCGCTCCATTCCCACTTCTCTCTCTCTCTCTCTACTTTCTCTCACTACCCCCCAACCCCCCCCCCCCAAGCCTAGGTAAACCCCCTAGCACCCGAAGGAAGCCCCGAGGCTCCCAGAGTCCCGAGAAAAAATGGTCTTTCGGTTCGGAAACACTGCTCCAAGCGAAGCCCGGTTTTCGAGAAAACCCGCTGTAAGTGAGCTACGCCTACGCTATTTTTAATATAGCTTCTAATTAATTATAGTAACATTATTAGGACCTTAAAATAATTATTTGGGCTATTATTATGAGTTATATAGAGTGTTTTTTAATGCTTATATAATAGTAATAATAGCTAGACTATTAATTAGTCGCGGTTAACGTTAGACTAAACCCTAGTGGTATTGATACTAGGTTTTGTCAAGGGAAAATTATTTTGAGATAACGAAGTGTTGTTCGAGTACCGAGTCACCACCTAATCAAGTGAGTGCATAGTTACTTTCATCTTACACATAGATATGAAGTATTTTATATAAATTACGTGCTGTTTGTGCATATTATCTGTATACTTGCTATCTATGTTGGATGAATGATTTTATACATGTTTTAAATGATTTAAACTGTATATGTGTTTTATATCTACAAAATGTGTTGGGTAAAACATGGGTAGATGTAATAGTTGCTGTGTGACAAAATAAAATAATGAGAGGCCTCGTTGTAGATGTAATTGATGATACAGTCATCTAGCAGAGTACAGATGACGACCACGGACTATGCTAGACAGTCCAATGGAACGCTAGCAGGCTCACAACCTGTAGGTGTTTATTTGAACTGTGTGCTCACCAGCAGTACTCCATCCCCTACATGGTTGCCTTATTTGACATGAATTGTTGAGGAACCCCGGAAGCATGTGTTGTCACCCCGATGAAAGTCCTTAGACTAGGTCCCTTGTGTTAGATGTTTTAGGGACGTAAAGTGTGGATAACGGGAAGGGGTAATCGGGTTTGTTTGGTTGATGAAAATAATAAATTTATTTATTGTGGGTTGAAAACCCTATGTGCTCACCAGGCTCCCAAGCCTGACCCACTCAGTTTCTTGTATTACAGGTAGTGGCGCATGAGCATAGATGTTTGGATGAGAGATAAGGGATTTTAGGCCTGTAAATACGAAATAATGTGGTAAGGCTTATGTTGTACTGTTTTTGCTTTTGATCTGTATCGAACATGACATCCCGAGTCTTTTAATGAAATACATTTTTATGGAAATGCTTTGATAAATCTTTATCAAATTTTGTTTTGGGAACAAATTCTGCAACTCTTTTAATTAAATTATTACTCTGATTTTTAAACAAAGCATGAACAAATCGGTCTTTTCTGGCCGTGAAAATGGGGATGTCATAGATTTTATGTTGGAATGGTTCAACATAAGGAAATTCTATATATATATTGCGTCCTCAAAAAATTCGATTATGATTACGGCATACGTCTTCATAGTCGAATTATGAAAACATGACAAATAAAAAATATTGTAGCAAAACTGGTCTAGATCATGTCTTTATGTGATACATCATGAATCGTGTCCCATATTCTTCGGGTATAGGATCGATCACATGTGCTATAATATTTATCCTTTCTAAATTTTCCAAATGCCTAGGGCATTAAGAGGGTGAAAGGTCTAGACTTGGATATGACTAAAATGATTAAACAATTGTCGAGGACAATCTGAGGTTTACCAAAGATTGGTTGATCATGGACAGTTGGAAGTATGGTGTAAATTTTTGGAAAGGACCATATTGACATATTCCGAAAGGAGGAAACTCTTATTCAGAAGTGATAGTCAGAATGGGAATCTGGAAATGTTTCCATAGGTGGAAGTTATTCTTTAAATTTGTGTAAGATTAGAAAACTTAATGAAAGAAGGATGTTCAAAGGAATGTACTTTGAATTTGAGACTTCGTTTCCATGGAGTTGCTCTCCATTGGAATACTATGTAATTGTATGTTGCCAAGTCTTTGTGACTTTTGTGCATAGTCATTACAAGAGGATCATGGCATATAAGTTTAGAATCTAACAGATTACAGTAAATGGCAAGATTTTGGTATTCTTACATTAGCGGGAAGGATTTGGGATTGTGAAATGAGAATCTGGGATTTTGGTATTCCACAAAGTAAAGATCATAGAAAAACATAGTGTACATACTTGGAGTATGGCATAGCTATTGTTTAGACAAACATAGTGTGCATGCTTGGAGCATGGCATAAATATTGTTTTAATTCAAGAATTAAGTTGATAAATCGAAACATTATACAATGAATAATGTGTAATCAATATGGTGATAAATAAAAGGTGTTTTATTTATATTCAGAAGTTTTGAGACCATATTGGATTCGATTATTCTTGTGTTTCATTTTGCATGTTTTGACTTCCAGAATAACTAGGTTATTTTTCCCGAATGACTAAGTTATTCAAACCATCCACAGTCGATCATACTTTGGAAGTAGGTATTGAGGCAAGACTGTCATGAAGGGGTCTGTAGTTTGTCTGGTACAAAGTGGTTGTAGTGTTCATGAGTGCTCCTGGAATGAGATTCGAGTATTGGATTAAACCCATGCTCATTTCACTCACTTCATGGATTTTATCACGAGTGATCATGAGATGATAATATCTTATATTCTTCAAACCAAGAGATATGAGTTGCAGTCTACAAGTAGGTTACACATTGATAATGTGAAAACGCACCAATAACTTGGTGCTATAAAACACATTTTTGTGTGTGATTTGGTGCGTATATAGAGCAAGCATATGAGTCGAAGTTTATACATTCCTTTTATCTGTGGGCCTCTCGATGATTTAGTGATGACAAACGTAAGTGCTCGGTTGGGCCTGGACTAATTTGATTTGTTCAATTAGTCAGTCGTCATAAATCGGAAATCGGGAAACAAAAAATGGACAGAGAGAATGATTATAATCCATGTATCAGTCCATATGATATCTAGAATGGAAGAATATATGATCCTTTATCTAATGGACATGTCATTGACTAGGTCAGAGTTCAACAGTGGCTTTTAAGAGCTACGATTGCTAGTCGGGATCTTGGAGTCATACACAATAATAGTTTTAGACTTATCCAAGTGGGAGACTGTTGGATTAGATGTCTAAGCCCATAACTATTATTGGTATGTATTCGACCCGAGAGTAGCATGGTCCATTTGGGTTGCATAACACCAGGACAATTTGTTAGGATGGACCCTTGAGAGAAGGTTATATATGATTTATTAATATATTATAAGTTCTAACATATCAATATGAAATCATATGTTTTAATTAGTATTGATCAAGAATTAATTTTGAATTAATTTAGTGGTCAAAAGAGACTAATTAAATCTATGGGGACTAATTATGGTAATTAGTTATATTTATATGTGTTGGCCTTATGATCCATGTTGGACCAAGTTTATGTATGGATACATAAAGAGTTGGGCCACATGAACCATGGATCATAATACTCATGGGTATGGATTTGGGTTATACCCATGACCCTTGAAATGCCACATATAAATACATACTCCATTGCCCAAAATCGCCACTTGAAAGTGCTTCATTTTCATAGAGAAATATGGAGGTGTTTTGGTGCATGGAATTCTCTCTCAAGAGTCACCTTTGTCCTTGGTGAGTTGTGATTCCATTTGAGGTGCAACACTTGGGGCACTAAGTTCTTAAAGGCCAAAGTCTTTCAAGCAACACCAAATACATCAAGACTTCAAGCCACATAAAAGGTGTTGGGTCGAATAGTGTTGCGTCATGGGCTCGGTCCTTAGCCCAATTTTGCTATCCGGTTGGGCCTGTCCAACCGTGATTGTTTTTGTTTAGGGTTTAGTATTTAAGGTGCATGCATGCAGCCTTTATGATTAGCACTTTGATTATTATTATAGTTTCGTACTACAAACCCTATCTCGCCTCTACAGTGGAAGTTCTTTGTTGAGCTCTGCTGAGGCGTGACTACATTTGAATCATTAAGCATCATTTGATTCCATATTGTGTTCTTTGTGTTTATTTGATTTTATTGTTTAACCTGTTAAAGATCTAATCGATCTAAGAGTTTTTCAACTCAACAATTGGTATCAGAGCAGGAGACTGTGTAACTCATACACATCTCTTCTGTTGAAGAAGATCTTAGGGTTTTCCGCTTAGATTGATATTTCTAGAGCCGTCATCTGTTATTGACGTGATTCTTTAAATATTCGATCTTAACCTAACGTTATTTACAAGTATGATCTTAAGCAGGTTTTAAAAAAACATCAACACATCCATGGACGATTCTCAGTCAAACCCAATCAACATCTCAAACAGCATAGGATCGACGACAAGGATTCCTATTTTATACACTCAAGATTATGAGGTCTGGGCGCATCATTTTGAAGACTACGTGATTGGCTCAGAAGATAATGGATACTTAATCTGGGAGGCGATCACTGTTGGTCCATTTGTTCATGCAAGTACCTCAAGAGTTGTTAAAACTCAAAAGGAATATAATCAACTTATTGGTGACGTGAAATACATACCTCAAGATGAGAAGGAAAAGTTTCAGTGCAATATCAAAGCTCTAAGGATGATTAGGTTTGCGCTACAGTCAGACACGTTTCGGTTGGTAAGCTCATGCACGACTGCAAAGGAAATATGGGTCAGGTTGAAGGAACTATACTCTACAGATGAAGATCTTGAACACTCAATCCAAACATTGTTGCTCTCAGAATTTGGTGATTTCAAGCAGAAGCCTGAAGAGAAGCTTGTTCAATCCTTCAATCGCTTCAATCATCTCTTGAGCAAGATGATTAAACATGGGATCGAAAGAAAGGTCATCGAACAGAAGGTAACATTCATGAATGGCCTTAGATCGGAATGGATGGCTGTGGTGTCAACAGTGAAGGCACATGAACAGTTCAAAAGTTATTCTCTTGCAAAACTAGTAGTGATACTAAAGTCGCATGAGAATGCCTTGACTAAAGAAACGAATGTGGTTTCTAGCATGGGATCCTTGGCCCTAATCTCAAAAGGTAAGAATACTGCTGAGGAAGAAGAAGATTTAGATCTCTCTGAATATGATCTAACAAGCGAAGATTATGCTCTGATGGTGTCAAATCCCAAGAAGTTCATCAAGAGAAGGTTTCCAACAAACAAGAACCGAAACTGGCACGACAGTTACAGTGCCGAGAAAGCAAAGGAGGAACCGAAAAGTGTTCCTAAAACGGAAGAATCAAATAAGGAACCAAAACTTGGAGGTGACTCGGGATTTACTTGTCACTACTGTGGAGGTAAAAATCATTTCGCCAAAGACTGCATGCTGAGAAAAATGTCTGAGAAGAACGAAGATGAGGACGAGGAAGCGAACCTCACAAAGCGTTTGGAGGAAATCAGGAAGAAGAAAGCAGGATCTAACAACACTATGAATGCTCTCATTGTGCAGGGAAATGTTGCTAATGATGAATTTGGAGGTGTTGAAGTTTGGTCAACAGACTCAGAGGACGAAGAAGTGAGGAAGCCGACTCATGGCAGGGCTTTATTGGTGAAGGAAGAGGTTACGGCAGGAAAGTGTTTGATGGTGACCTCTGGAGTGTCACACATTCGAGGCTATACAACTGATGGGGGACATGATGGAGATAAGGAGAGAGAAGAACGCTGTTTTGCAGTAAAGCCTGTCAGTCAGCAAATCAACGAATGCGACGAGTTGATCCAGAAGGTACAATCTATTCTTATCTTTCTGAAAATTCCAATTATTGACTACGAAACGGAACTCAATGGATTAAAATCTAAATTTTCTAGTTTAAGTGGAAGTTTAACTCAAACTCACGTCACAAACTCTAACCTAACTGATCAAATCAGCAAGGTGTCATCGAAGAGTGAGGAGAGGCGAATGTGGATTGAACAAAAGGAGATGGAGTTGATTAGGTCTAGGGATGAAACAATTTATTTGCAAAGAGATAATTTGAAGCTTTTAAAACAACGAAATGTTTTCTGTTTAATTGCTAAGAGTTTATATACCAATATTACTCAATTGCATCTTGATTGTGAAATAGGGAAGAAGATACATCGTATGCTTTTACCCTTCCTTGAGTTAAAGGAGGATGAAATCGATGTTGATGCATATAACTGTGAAAACGTTGTTTCTTCTGAGGAAATTTCTCCTGCTTACAGAATTGGTCTTGACAAAATAGAGTCCTTCATAAAGTCCAAAGACCATAAGGACATGCTCAAAAATTTATTGGATGAAAATGACAAATTGAAAATTCAAACCGAAACAGTAAAGAAATTTGACTTGTTGAATGCTAAGTTGAGTTCAGAAAATAAAATTGATGTTTAAAATACTTCTGAATTCGATGAGGATGATGATATGAGTGTCATTTCTGTGGATGATGTGGTTGATTGTTCCGAATTTGTCAAAAGCGAACCCGAATCTAACAAAAATCTTATTTCTGAAAATTCGGTTGAGTTTGCTCGTTTGTCCAAATACAAGACCAAAGTCCTTAAAGAAAAGGCTGTTGTGTATCAAAAGGTCCAAACTACTCCAAATCAGGTGTATAAAGTCAATGGAGTTTCTTTGCAACAAACAGCCGAACTGACGACAATAGTTGCAGAAGATAATGTTGAAGGCTGTGATGAATATTTCTGGTCAGCACCCATTGACAATGTAGATGAAACAGTAGGTTTGTCACAGAAAACTTCATGGAGAGTGAAAGGAAGATATGTAGCCGAACCACTCAATGACCCTACTCGTTTTGATGAGCCCAGCACAAGTGGTACCAAAATGCCTTCAGACGAACAAGGCGTAGTCTCAAGCGAAACCTCTTCACTTAAGAGTGAAGCACATGTTCAAAAATCTGAGAAAAAGGCTAACATCCACAGAAATTCAAAACAGGTGAAAGAACGAAAGCATCAAAGGAATGTGAGGTACAAGAAAAATCTTACTGAAAGGAAGCAGTGCTGGCGTTCTCAAAATTCCAACTACGTTCGCTATGAAAAACCTTCTAAGAAACAGAAGGAAGGAAGAGAAAACTCCAACATTCGCACTTAGCATGGCAATAACAACCGAAAAGAGAGTTTTGGTCCACCAGAGAAGGTCAATCAAACACAAGGCTTCGGTTCTCAAGATAAGAAAAACCAAAAGGGTGTTTTCGGTTGTAGACTAATCAGTGAGCATAAACGAAGGGAAAGTAATTTTCGCTCTCAATCACAAAAGAACCATATCCGAAAAGCTAACTCCGTTTCCAAATCTCATTCACTTGATTCTAACCTTCACTCCCAGAATAATCAAAAGGGAAAAGAAAAACTTTGTCTAGATAATGCAAAGGATTCGTCATTTAAACCTGATGTTGATCGAAAATATGCTAACGTAAAATACACATATTCGACAACTCCACCTAAAGACAAAATCAAAATTTTCACCTTAAAAAGAAAAGATGAAACAACGTTAATAAAAAGAACCTTTTTAGTTGATATTTCACTAACAAATCCCTGTTCTGTAAAAGGCTCACGAGGTCCCAAGACTCTTTGGGTTCCTAAATCTGCTTAATTTTTTCAGGTTATACGTGACGAGCAGTTTGATGATGAATGGTATATAGACAGTGGCTGCTCGTGTCACATGACAGGCAGAAGAGAAGAACTGAGGGAGTTTCTGTCCCTTAGAAATGGTGGCAGTGCCAAGTATGGTGACAACTCTTATGGCACGATCAAAGGCTATGGTATGATTACCAATGGAGAGTTCTCAATAAGAAAAGTGACGTATGTTGAAGGTCTGCAACACAACCTTATAAGTGTTTCTCAACTAGTGGTTGGAACTGGGCTAAAGGTGTCATTCGACGATGAGGGATCAGAGATTACTGAAAAGAAGACAAACAATATTCTGCTGAAATCAAAGCGAAAAGGAGAAATGTACCCTCTGAACCTCAATCCCATATGGGGAAAACCAACAATCTTCTTGCTATCAAAATCTCAAACAAACGAAAGGTGACTTTGGCACCGAAGACTCTCCCATCTGAATTTTAAAGACATCAACAAATTGGTGCTTGGGGATCATGTTCCAGGTCTTCCTATTCTGATATTCGATAAAGAACACCTGTGTGCTACATGTGAGTTGGGAAAGCAAAGTCGACAGAGTCATCCTTCTCGCATCAACACAAAAATAATTGAACCACTTGAATTACTTCATATTGATTTATGTGGTCCATCATCAATCGAAAGTGTTGGTGGCAACAAGTATATACTTGTCATAGTCGATGACTTCTCCCGATTTACCTGGGTATTCTTTTTGAAGCAGAAATCGGAGGTCACTCCTAAACTTAAGCTCTTCATCAAGCAGGTTGAAGTCCAGCTAAGAAAGATTGTTCGTAACATAAGAAGTAACAACGGATTGGAGTTTAAGAACAAAGATTTTGAAGAGTTTCTTGCAGAAAAAGGAACTACTCACAATTTCTCGGCTCCGTACACTCCACAGGAGAACGGTATTGTCGAAAGGCGAAACCGATCTCTGAGTGAAGCCGCCAGAACTACGCTGTGCTTCGCTTCACTACCTTTGTATTTCTGGGCTGATGCCATAGCTGCTGCATGCTTTACGCAGGACAGATCTTACCTCAACAAACGCTTTTTGATCACTCCATATGAGATCTTAAACAACCGAAAGCCAAATGTCAAGTTTTTCCATGTGTTCGGCTCAAGGTGCTTCATCTTTAATTCAAAGGAGCACCGAAATAAGTTTGATGTGAAAGCAGATGAAGGAATCTTTCTGGGCTATTCCTTAACCTCCAAAGCATATAGGGTTCTCAACAAACGTTCTAAGAAAATCGAGGAGACCTATTATGTTACCTTTGACGATACCTACGTCAAGAGACTCAAAACCACCGAAGGTTCTGTGGGGGATATATTTCCAATTTCTGGTCAAGTTTCAATACCGATTTCCAACCTATTTGAACAATACATGCTGCTGTTTGATGAGCCTGAAAAGGCCATTCACTCTGAATCTGAAGATGCAGAAAACAAGTTAGATAACTTGAAGAAGATAATCGATGAAGCTGCAGCGAATATGGAAGAAAACCAACATGTTCAAACCAGCAAGCCAGACACGAGTGAACCTCAAAAGGATTGCTCTCATGCTCAGTGGGGGGGGGGGGGGTTCGTCTGATCTTCCCAACCCAGATTCAACATTCCAGGGGGAGAGCTCTGCAACCGAAAGTCAAGTCCAAATGGAAAACTCTGAGCCCGAATTTGAGGAGTTGTCATCTTTCGAAAGAAGAAATTCTAATCCTGAAACTGAGGAAGTATCATCTTTTGAAGGGAAGGATTCTAATCCTGCAATAGAAGACGTATCATCGCTCAAGGGGGAGAATGTGAACATTAACGATGATGACACTCAGTTGGAATTTGAAGTAGAAGTGAACGCTGAACTGGATCCTTCATTCGATCCTAATTATCCTCCACTCATCAAATGGACCAAAGATCATCCCCAATCTCAAGTCATTGGTGATTCCACAGAAAAGCTTCTCACACAATCTCAATTAAAAGAGAAACGAACAGCACTCTTCTCTAAAGTAGAATTTTGCATGTTTAATTCTTTCGTCTCAAAAGTCGAACCGAAAACAGTCAAGACTGCACTTGATCATTCTGATTGGGTACAGGCAATGCAGGACGAACTACATGAATTCGAACGAAATAAAGTGTGGAGACTGATTCCAACACTAAGGGATGCTTCCATGGTTGGATTAAAATGGGTGTTCAGGAATAAGATGGATAAGGAAGGGAATGTGATACGAAACAAGGCGAGGTTGGTTGTGAAAGGCTACTGTCAAGAAGAAGGCATAGATTATGAAGAGACCTTCGGTCCAGTAGCAAGGCTAGAATCGGTTCGCATTTTTCTCGCCTATGCTGCACACAAAAACTTTGAAGTCTTCCAAATGGATGTAAAGTGTGCCTTCTTAAACGGAGAACTGGAAGAAACTGTGTATGTAGAGCAACCACCGGGCTTTGTGAACGAAAAATTTCCAGATCACTGCTACATCCTGGACAAGGCGGTCTATGGTCTTAAACAAGCTCCACGAGCCTGGTATGAAACTCTAACTAGATTTTTGAAAATGTCTAAATTTAAACAAGGTTCGGTTGACCTAACCTTCTTTCGTAAGAAAGAGGGTAACCACCTTATGATCATTCAAATTTACGTTGATGACATCATCTTCGGCTCCACAAATCCTAGCTTAACTGCTGAGTTCCGGAAGCTGATGGAAACTAAATTTGAAATGAGCTCAATGGGTCCTATTAATTTTTTCCTTGGTCTAAATATAAGACAGGGACCCGAAGGCATTTTCATTAATCAAGAGGCTTACACGAAGACATTGCTTGCCAAGTTTGTAATGTTGGGAGATTCAAAAGTAAAGGTTCCTATGGCCTTTGGCACAAAGCTAACACCTTCTCTGGACAAACCGGCTGCTGACATGACTCTTTATCGTCAGATGATAGGGTCTCCAATGTATCTCACTGCTAGTCGGCCAGATATAATGTTCTCTGTTTGTTATTGTGCCAGGCTTCAAGCGAATTCACGCGAACCTCATCTGTTGGCAGTTAAGAACATCTTTCGTTATCTAAAACGAACTACTTCTCTCGGGTTGTGGTACCCAGCCAAATCAGGGTTCTTTGCCCAAGCATTCTCAGATGCTGATCTTGGGGGATGTGGACTAGACCGGAAGAGTACCACTGGAGGATGTCAATTTCTGGACGGCAAACTCGTAAGCTGGCAATCGAAGAAACAAACATGTGTATCTCTCTCCACTGCCGAAGCAGAATACATTGCCGCAGCTTCATGCACATCTCAAGTCATCTGGATACAAAGTCAACTTCGTGACTTTGGCCTAAATATGAAGAAAATCCCACTATATTGTGATTCCGAAAGCGCAATTAGGATTTGTCACAACCCAGTGCAACACTCAAAGACGAAACATATAGCACTGAGGTATCATTTTATCAAAGATCATGTGGAAGACGGTAATGTTGAAATTCATCTTCACTAAGGCCTTACTTGAAACAAGTTTTAATAAAATCCTGCATGGCTTAGGAATGATGGAAGCTAAATCTGTAACAAAATCCCCAATGTTTCAATAAAAGTTAGAAGCGAAATAGAGCGAACGCTCGGTCCATTTCGGGTTCGGTTCTTCTTGGAACCGAAATGCACCGAACGCTCGGTCCATTTCGGGTTCGGTTTCCCCGATCTCGATTCGCCTCTAATTTCTATCTTATGGTTTCGGTTGTATATTTTGTATACTATGTTCTTGCAACTTTCTTTATGCATTTTTTTTAACATTTCATAAAATCCAAAAATATTTATTTCTGTTTTTAATTCTTTTTCATAATATTTCATAAAATCCAAAAAAAAAAATTATTTCTTTCTGTTTTTAATTCTTTTTCAGAATATTTTATAAACTTCAAAAATATTTTTCTTTTCATTTTCGTTTCTTGCTTACTTTCTATACAAGAATTTCTCTCTGTGATGGAGCTGGGGCAGGTATCAATATCAATCTATGCACTAGTTAAGTGTCCCTAGAAGCATGTTGTTGTATGTTGACCAAAGCCTCGACCGATTTTGAGTAAAGCCTTAATGACTTGATATATACAAATCTTGTCTCACCAATCAGGCTGTCAAATTTACTCTAATCATGAGCTGCCTTACTCTTCTCAAATTGAGTTCAGAGTTTTTCTGCTTTGTCAATCTTTTATGGAAGAGGCACATTCGGTTCTCTTACCCACCTTATTTTTCTCCATCACGGTTCGATTCACATTTTGTAACCCTTGAGACTCTCAGCAATAACCACTGAGGTTTATGGTTACACAATTTCTGTATTGATGATCTTAGTTTCGTCCACCACGAATTAAGTGAAACCCAAAATCCAACTCCCATAATGAATTAACGGTGAACTCTACAAAGTTCTAGCTCTTATTTGTCACCTTTTGAAATCTCCAATTTTCTTTTTACGTGATCCTTATGTAATTGTTTTTCACCAAGACTCTTTCTTCCAAAAGGATCCAGTTTTTATTTTTATGAGATTTCCTGTCAAAATTTGTCAACAAGTCACTGAATATGTTTCCTACCTACTTGTTTAACAGGCCATATTGGTCTCACAAGTACTTCGTTCTGTTTCGGTCTTATATCAAGTATCGAAATCATGAATTGAAGCGAAAGCCACCCTTAATAGCTTTAATTAAAAAGATGCCTTTCAATGCTTCTTATCAAGTACTTGATCGTTATTCAACAGGAATCCACATAAGCACTTTGAAGTCTCTCTTAACTTTGAAGGAAGAGATTCGTGCCCGGGATCCACTGCTTAATGTCTCAATAGACATCACAAATTCCCACAAAAATTTTGCTTTATTTCTTTATTTTTTTTACACTCATACGCACACACATTCTAAATTCCCAAAAAGGTTTTGTTCGGTTCTTAACGTGTTCATGCAGACGGTTTGAAAATTAAAAGCGATGGGTTGGTGTAACGTTTTTGAGTTATTATGGAAATTGAAATTTTATTGAAGATTCATTTGATGACTCAGCAGGAAGTTTAAACGCTTGACGATTTGAATTATGGATAAGTTTGGATGGCGCCAGAATTTGAATCGGTCATCATGGGTCATCTCTACTTTATCGGGGTTGCAAGGTGTCAAATCACGCTTTTTCAGGAGTCGTTTCCAAGATTTCAGCAATCATCACTTACGATTTTTCTCTCTCCAAGATCGTATATAAGGGCTAATTTATGTGCGACTATTCCTTACCATACCTCAATTCTCTATAGCAAAAGCAGACGATTAATTTCTCACTGTTCATCATCTTCCTCGACAAGCTTCATCAATGGCAGAATCCTCTTCAGTTCAGGAAACTACTGCACGCTCCACTCTTCTTGCAATCAAGCCCAATCAGAACCTGCTGATCGATCTCTCACCTTTTCTCTACGATACGTACGTGTATCAAGTGGTGGAATGCCTGAAATATTTCCCACTCGTCAAAGCCCTAACCACAGTCGAAGTTGTTCCGATGTACTGTCTCTCTCAAATCTATTCCTCTACAACGTATGACAAAGTGGCAGACAAAATTTTCTTCGATATTCTTAACCAGAAAGCCTCAATCTCCAGGAATCGTTTCTGCTCTCTTCTAGGGCTTGCATATGAAGACTCCATGGTTAATCCCGATTCCATTACCACATGTCAGATCTTCTCAATGTTCTACAACATGGGGTATACTGAAACCCTAACCACTGTGACAAAGTTCAAAAAGTCCTTCCTTCCTCCTCAATGGAATGGCCTCTTCACTCTACTCTTCAAAGGGCTTTCTGAACGAAGTGCTGGATCTGACGGTGCGAGCAAGTCCTTCATGACTCTGCTTTATGGTGTGTATCATGGTCTCAATCCGGATTATGGAATGGTTTTATGGCTTCAACTTATTCATAGTTTATCATCTTCCTATCGCCACACCGAGATCTCTTGTGCTCGCTTCTGGACTATTATCACTCAGTGGGCAATGGATCGTTTCCATGTTCCTATCATGGCGGACTCAATGCTTTCTTCCATTGCTACGTTTCATACTACCAACATTATTGTTACTCATCCCGCAAAGTTTCTTTTTGTTGGTTCCATTCCTGAGTCGATGTCTGCTTTCATGCCTCCTTCAAGCAAGCTTATTCAGGAATACAAGAAGCTTCCCTCCTCTGGTCCAAGGGAACTTACTGCTGACATGGTGAAATCAATTGATGATGCAGACAAACCTGCAAAGAGAGGCAAGAAGCCAGAAGTGAAAAAGGGTGATAAGGGGGGTCAAGTTTCAAGAGTTCAAACCCCTAGGAAGCGAAAGTCTGAGAAGGCAGCACCAGCTGAACCTAAGCCGAAGAAAGTCAAGAAACCCACTCGCCGGCTAGTTCTTCAATCCTCAAGTGATTCTGACTCAGAATATGTACAGCCTAATCAACCCATAATTCTTCCTAGTGAATCTGACAGCGAAAGCTCAGAGGATGAGGGTTCGGTTCGTGGTGATACCCCTCCTCACTCGCCTACACCAGAGGTACCTGTTCGGTCCCAAGCACCTTCTCCTCCACCTGTCTCTGTTCCTGTCTCCAACCCTCCTATTTTCCTGTCATTACATCACAACCATCCTCTACCATTCCCATTTCTACACCTATCTTCTCTGAGGCTACTATTACTACCACTACTGGAGTTCGAACCAACGTATCTGATACGGGGGCTCGTTCTTCAGCACCTGACCCCCCAGTCACTACCGAACCTCCAGTTACTACCAAACCACCATCTCCTACCCAATCCACTGAAGCCAACACTGTTCTTGGAGGTGAGGACTTGGAGTTTGATTCCACTTACTTCAGTCCCTACCGTGTCCAAAGTGATGATGATGACGATGCTCCAGTTACCAAGCGCCATCTCAAGGCTGTTACTGATAAGCTTGATCAGCTACTTTCTTCCTCCTCCACTGGTGCTTACTTCGAAACTGCTCTCAAGGCCTTGTTCTCTTCGGTTGTTCAAGAGCATGATTCCTCTCTCTGCCGCAACAAAGGCTATCGATGCCTCTACATTTCAATGTCAGAAGGCCTCGCTTGCTGTTGAGGCCTCCACAAAAGAATGCAAAGATGCGACCGCAAAAGTCAAAAAACTAATTTCTGAGGCTCATCTATTCCTAGATTCTTTGCAAGCTGCCGCTCAAAAGAACTCTCAGACTGTGAATGCTTCAGTTGATAATCTCGAGCGTTCTCTTGAAGCTGAAAGGACTAATCTTGAAGTAGCTCGCCTGGCCATTGAAGCTACCAACGAAAACCTTCATAATAATGTTAAGGAGCGTTTGACTCAGCTGGAAGCCGAACTTGCCGTTGAAAATCGGATTATGGATGAGTTAGACAAGCGAACCTCTCAGTTGAAAATTCAAAACATCAAGCTTCGTTCTGCCACAAAAGAGCTTGATGATTTAAAGTCTGAAAGAGAGGTTATTCGAAGCTCCATGGGTGACGTTCATTCCATTCTGCTACACCTTCTCGACGCCCATGACTCTATTCTGACTATATCCATTAGACGCCATTTAGCCGAAAAAACTCAGACATGCGTTGGATATCTTGAGTCGGATAGAGGGTGTTCCGGTGACTTCTGTCAAACTGAAACAAGGGGGAGAAAAGGTTACTCAACCTGGCAAGGATGATACTCAACCTCCTCCCGAACCCAAATCAACAGCTGCACCGAAGGATAATGTAGCTTCGGTCAGCAAAAGGGATAAAAAGAAGAAGATTGGAGAAGATGATGAAGATGATGATGATGATTTCGAAGATATCTTGGGTGAAAATCCCTCTAAGCCCTTTCAGAAAGCCAAGCCCACTAATAAGGAGCTTGAGAAAAGGATTGAGAAGGAATCAGTTGAGCTCGAGAAGAAGCTAAAAGAAAAGGAGCTCTTGGAGAATAAGAAGTCCATTTTTCCAGAATGGACTATTGAATCGCTCCAGAGAGAAGCTATAGATGAACCGAGTACTCATTGGCTTGAACCTGTAATGTCGTTCGGTCTTGAGAACTCGAAGGACACTCAATTTGATATGCCAATCACACAAAAGGCATTTATATTTCATTGCTTCAACTCAACTGCTGTCATTCCCTCTCCGGACCCGAAGGTAGATCGGGATCTGTTGGAATTTTATCTTGAGTTCGCTCAGCTACAGTACTTGACCTGGAGCTCACAGAAAATTACTACGGTCAAGGTACTGAAGCCTCACGCAGTTGGAAAATTTGTCAATGTCAAGTTTAAAGTGACCCGAGGCTCTGACAGCTCGGTTCATAATTTTTCCCTGGCTGATCTACCGAATCTTAACCCTCACGACTAGATACTCCTCAACAATATTCTGCTATCCAATCCTCAGGAGTATCAGCCGATTATTGACCACATCAAGCGAATGCTTGTCTGCTACATTCATGAAGTAGCGAAAATGGATCAAGAAATCGCATCTGCCATTCACAAGCGACCAACGATCAAACCAACTGGAAGAACTGGCAATGTGAACGTGATGGTCAAGGGTAAAATCGACCCCAAATTTCATACAGTGATGTTCGTTAGGGGTGAAAATCACAAATGTCTTTTTGCTCTTTGTGATAAGAACCTGTTCTCAACTGCTTGCTTGGAGCATATTTTGGAGATCATTCACAGGTGTAATCAGAATTCTGCAGCTGACAAGAAGTTGTTTACTGACATGCTACGATGGTATATTCAATTTCGGCAAACACTTCTTGCTATCATTCCTCGGCTGTTCAAAGTTGTGAAGACAGCGAAGGCTACTCAACAGAAATAATCTCTCGCCTCATTTGACGCAAAGGGGGAGATTGTTGGGTCGAATAGTGTTGCGTCATGGGCTCGGTCCTTAGCCCAGTTTTGCTATCCGGTTGGGCCTGTCCAACCGTGATTGTTTTTGTTTAGGGTTTAGTATTTAAGGTGCATGCATGCAGCCTTTATGATTAGCGCTTTGATTATTATTATAGTTTTGTACTACAAACCCTAGCTCGCCTCTACAGTGGAAGTTCTTTGTCGAGCTATGCTGAGGCGTGACTACATTTGAATCATTAAGCATCATTTGATTCCATATTGTGTTCTTTGTGTTTATTTGATTTTATTGTTTAACCTGTTAAAGATCTAATCAATCTAAGAGTTTTTCAACTCAACAAAAGGTATGTTACTCTAACTAGTATCTTGTATTGTTACTCTAACTAGTATCTTGTATTGTTTATGACAATTTGCATGCTAGTTATAGGTTTAATGCCTTGGAAACCATTTGTATGTATAATTAGTGAAAACATAGATCCAAGGTATTTAGGATTGTATGTGAGCCATAGGATGTTGTAGTATACTAAAACTCATCACGTATGCTGCTGATGGCAGATAGCGAGTTAGAGGATACCCTAGGGCAAGCCTAGGATGAGAAGTAGTGCTGAGAGTAGTGTTAGTAGCAGTGAAAAGGAGTTGGTGTAGTCGAGGAAATTCTTGAGGAAAGTACAGATAGATGTGGAAGGTAGTAGGGGCCCACACTACTGAAAGCAGAGGATCTGTACTCGATTCAAGAAGGACTGAGATAAAACCAGGGAACTTGTAGTGCGTGTATGATCCCTCGGTAGTGATGTGTATTCTGATGGTTGTTATGGCATGTTTTCAGCATGGTGACGTTGCGTGAGAGACCAACGAGCAGATCAGACGCCGGAGAAGGATCAAGATCAGGTTCGGGTGCAGGTTCCGAGCCAGTTGATGAGGGACTACGTGAGTTCATCGCGTCTGAGATCACGAGAGGTATCCTTGAGTCGACCCCGGTGATTTTCGGGTCGATCAAGGAAGGGATTATTGAGCTGATGGAGGATCGCCTCAGAGCGTTCCGGAGCGACATGGCATCCAGCCAGTCAGGATCGCGCACACTATCCTTCAAGGACTTCAGGGGGAGTGGTGCGCCAGATTTCCATAGGGCGACGGACCCCATTGCCGCGAGGAGATGGGTTGCAGACATTGAGTCTGCACAGTTGACGAGCTTCTGTCATGAGGGGTCGAAGGTTCGATTTGCTGTGGGATGTTTGAGGGACAGAGCTAGAGACTGGTGGGAGTCAGTTGGTGATTCCTTGGGAGCCTCAGCCATTGAGGCTATGACCTGGTCAGACTTTGTGACCAGGTTTAGGGCGGAGTTTGCACCGGCTGTGGAGCTTCAGCAGCTGGCCAGGGAGTTCCTAGACATGAGACAAACGACGGAGTCGGTGGCGGAGATTATTGCCTAGTTCCGGGAGAGGGCCTTATTGGTGCCTCAGTATGCTGGGGATGAAGAGATGCGGAGGACCCGCTCTCATGACATGTAGAGAACTGATATTCGGGAGCATGTCAGCTTCTCAGCATGCCCGACCCTGGACTCTATGATTGCCAGGGTGCGGGAGAGGGAGATCGATTTGGGGCACATAGCAGCTTACTTGATTATGGATATGTTTTTTATGTATGGCTCACAGTATGTATGACATGTATGGCCTAGTTGATATGTATGGTATGTGGTATTTGGAGAACTCACTAAGCTTCGTGCTTACAGTTTACAGTTTTGGTTTCAGGTATCTTCAGTTTCAAGAAAAAAGGAGCTCGGGACGATCGCAGCGCATTCACCCATGTTATTCCGCATTATGTGATCTTTGGGATTTAACTATGGTATTTGTTTTAAATGAAAATTTTTCAATGTTTGGAACAACGTTATTAAAGGTTTTCTTATATTAAAAATGAAATTTTTGGCCTTGAATTTTGGGATGTTACACTTTGGAGGGTCCCGGGAAGAGACCCAAGACTTCAGATCAACGATTGGTAGGTCGGCAGGGCCGAAGTCAGTGCAGCATGTGTGGGAAACTGCACGAGGGAGTTTATCGTTCCAGGGGTTCAGGTTGCTACAAGTGTGGAAGTGATGGTTACGTCAGCAGGGACTACCCACAGGGGGCAAGCCCATTATGTTTTCACTACAATCAGGTGGGCCACAAGAAGGCCGACTGCCCGACAATGAGGGGAGGAGCAGGGAGTGCGTCTGCCTCGACTACGTTGAGGATTACGGATGGGCGAGAGGGTAGGGCCTCGCAGTGACAGACGAGGGAGATCCGAATTACAGCAGGGAATGTTGCAGGTATGTATCAATGGCTATTTTCAATTCTATATGTATTATGATTGCTCTTACCTCGGTCTCAGGTGATAGTATGTATGAGTTATCTCTCTGCTTGTATTCGGATTTTATTTTCGGAATTGTCATATGCCAAATGCATACCAGGAATTATTAGTAGCTAGTGTAGGGTCATTTCTCACTTCTGGTTCGAAGTGTCCAGTGTTATCTCGGTTACGGCCGAAATCGGTTCAGGGTCATTACGTGGAGGTCTGTGGTCAGGGTCCATGGAGTGGTCATCCACCATCGTCAGGATTTGGTGGTTTTGGTCTTGGTGTTTGGGATGGATTTTGGAAGCATCAAGGGAAGTGGTCTATCACTGAAGAGGTTGCTCTGAGCATTAGTTATTCGTACCTTAAGGACGTTAGTTTGAGCTCAGGGGATTATCAGTATTAGGGATGCAGAAAGTGTTGATCTAGTATTCGGTAATCGTGCGGTATTTAGAGTGGGCCAGTGACGGATCGCTAGCAAGATTAAGGCGATGGTAGTTAGCATGCCTATCGTGTAAGGGAGGAAGGAGTGGAAATCCTCGGATTTTCGCGTGCCGTGAGGACTTAGTCGAAGCTAAGTGAGGGAGAAACGATCTTGTAGTCAGAAGCAGGAGCGGTTTTGAAGATGGGGTAAGTTTCGCTCACTTGTCAGGGAGAAAGACGGCCCAGGTGGCTGTATGAATTGAGGATAGTGTGAATTGGAAGTTCGGAAAACTTACCAATGGTGAGATCAGATTCTCGGGATGTCTGATAGCAGGTTTCAGAAGAATCGGTTGGGAGTTTCAGTCAGGACATGAGTACAGCTTGGGGAACTAGATTGTGCTTGTATGATCGATTATGGGGGTGTTCGGGTTAGTAGCCAGCGTGGAAAGTGTTGTAAGACTATGGGATGGCCGTAACATTCACTAGGAGCCGGTCAGCGTGAGAAGTGTTGAAGACTGTGGGTTAGTCGTAGCATTCGCCAGGGGCCAGATAGCAGGAGAAGTGTGGCAAGACTGCGTGGTGGCCCGTACCAATGGTTAGCAGAGAGTGTAGGAGTGTTGTAAGACTATGGGGTGGCCTGTAGTGTTCACTAATTGGTAGATGGCGTAAGGACGTTGTAAGACTGCGGTGTGGCCCGTAGCATTCGTATATTAGTATAGTTAGACTGCGGTGTGGCCCGTAGCATTAGTATAGTTAGACTGCGGTGTGGCCCGTAGCATTAGTATAGTAAGATTGAGGTGTGGCCTGTAGATTTGGCATTTTAAGACTACGGGGTGGCCCGTAGCACTCATCAGTTAGCTGTTAGTATAATGGTAGAGTGGGACTGCGGGGTGGCCCGTAGCATTCATCGGTCCCGATTCGGTAGTAAGAATGTATCAGGGGTGTGTCTCGCTTGCGGGGTTTTTCAGATAGGTTAAACCAGGTCAAGGCAGGCCACAACATAATTGAGTTCGGTAACCAGGCATGATCTGGTATTTTTAGATAGCCGACAGAGTATTTGGGACCAGGGTGGTCTCGGTTCATCTGGAAAGCGGATAAGAGATTGCGGGTTTATTCGGTCAGAGGTAGCGATAAGGGAATTCTTGTATGGAGCAGTTAGTTGACCGAGTGGTGCGACGCCTCTCATAGTAGGGTTAAATAATCTCAGAGGGAAGGATTTGATTCTGTTGCGCAGCTCTCGTGTGAGTCTAACCGTTGCATGACGAATCTTTTAGTCGAAGGATTATCTGATCCATCCGCTGGGTTAGGCGTTCAGCATTGAGGCGTGATAAGAGGAAGCATTCAGTAGTTAACAGTGAAGGAACCAACACTGGGAGTGACTGGAGATTTAGTATAGCACGGGGTTGGTTCTACTCGGAGATAGAGAAGGTTATTGCTCATGGAAGTTGCCTTGGGAAGGCCTGTGACCGCGCTGGAAAAAGGGGTGAACCCCTTGGATGTCCAACATAAGTACTCGAAGAGTACCAGCAGGATTGTCGATTGGGTAAGGGCGATGTAGTCAAGGTTTGTAGTGATTCGGTGGTTCTCATAAAGATACATTCGAGGTATAGCATTTCGCTCAGGAATACTGGGCGGAAGGCCAATAAAAGCGGTCCTTCGAGGATTGGACCGAGCAGGCAAGGTATGCGGCGATTAGGAATGTCATGAGAGGTTGCGGAGTAGTTGGCCGTAGCAGACTTTGAGGACGAAGTCTAGTTTAAGTGGGGGAGATTTGTAACACCCCGAATTCAGAAGACCTAGAAAGGAAAGGAAAACCTCAAAAATTAGAAGGTGACTCGTCGAGTAAGTGGGGTGACTCGACGAGTAGGAGCGCGTTCGGGGTCGCGGGTTAAGTGACCTACTCGACGAGTCGGAGGACCGACTCTGCGAGTTGGTCGGGGTTTGGGAAACCCTAAATTCGGGACTTGGCACCCTATTTAAGCATCTTATTCTCCTCCTCTTGATTCCATTCCCAGCCCCCATTGTTCAGAACTTAACCCACGAAACCCTAGATCATTTAGTGAGTGTGTGAGCCATTCTTGAGTATTTTGGTGTTCTTGGAGGCTAGAAGAAGAAGAAGGAGATTGATGATTCAAGGAGGAACTTGTAGATCCAGCAACACCATCTCATTTCCATCATTTTCTGGTAATCAAGTCTTCATATTGACTTATAGCTTCTTAGATCTATTTATGTCCACTTTACGAGAGTTTTGGTCCATGGAGCTTGATCTATGTGACAAGGATGTCCCAAGCAAAGATCCTTTCAGATCTGGGGTCCCTAAGAGTGGTTAAGGCACAAAGGTGCAAGCTTTATGCCATTAGAACTCCCCATGCAAGGTTTAAGAGGTTGTTATGGCCTTTTGAGCAAAAAGGGCCATACATGGATGTAAAGGCAGAGGCTTTACATATTATTTCGACCCTAGAAGGTTAGATCTGGGTCCTGGATGCTTTGTGCCCGATTGAAATTGTCTGAATAGATTTGGACTTAGGAGGACTCAACGAGTTGCTCTTAGGACTCGGCGAGTCAAGCCGTTTTCTTGCCCAAAACCCTTTTGATAGCGGGTGTGTGTTGAGTTGGTAGAGGACTCAGCCAGTTGGGTTCATTATGGACTTGAAGATCATCGTACTCGACGAGTTCAAGGACAAACTCGGAGAGTCCAAGGCAATCTCCCAACCCATGAAGACGGACTCGACGAGTTGTTCATAGAACTCGGCGAGTCATAGACTGTACACATTCATATGATGAAGATGAACTCGACGAGTTCAAGGATGAACTCGGCGAGTCGGTTGAAGATGGTCCCGATGTTATGGTTGAAGGTGAACTCGTCGAGTTCTTGCTAGACTCGACGAGTAGAGTCCGGGGGTTGTATCATTTTGAAAGAATAGGGACTCGACGAGTTGGTGGACCAACTCGGCGAGTCAAGTCAACTGGATGTTGACTTTGACCAAAGTTGACTTTGACCAAGTTTGATCTAGTTTGATTTTTGAGGGTTTTGTAGTCTAAGTGTTATTTTGGGTATTGATAGTTCGGGGAGCCGAAGGATCAACAGTTTAGGAGCTGCCGGTTAGCAGCCAGAAGTGTTCAGCTAGTCTTCAACAGTGCGAGGTGAGTCTCCTCACTGGTTGTATGGGTCTACGACCATAATGCCGGCCCATTTAGCTTACGTATAGTAGGAAGACCCGGGGGTTAGCCCTAGGCATTATGTATGAAAGACCAGGAGGCGGCTCCTGGCACACTGCATGATATTATGTATAGTAGGAAGACTCAGGGGTTAGCCCTGGGCATTATGTATGAAAGACCAGGAGGTGGATCCTGGCACACTGTATGCTATTATGAATGAAAGACCAGGAGGTGGCTCCTGGCACACCGTATGCTGATTAGCCAAGTAGAGTAGTATGTTTGCTAGTTGTCTTTGTGATGCTTGCAAGGAAGACCAGGGGTGGCCCTTGGCACTTGTCTGTAAGACCCAGGGAGTGGCCCCAGGCTTGACAAGAAAGACCATGTGCGGCCCGTGGCATAACGACAAGACTATGTTTGGCACATAGCACCTTACTTGATTATGGATATGTTTGTTATGTATGGCTCACAGTATGCATGGCATGTATGGCCCAGTTGATATGTATGGTATGTGGTATTTGGGGAACTCACTAAGCTTCATACTTACGGTTTATAGTTTTGGTTTTAGGTATCTTCAGTTTCAAGAAAAAATGTGCTCGGGACGATCGCAACGCATTCACCCATGTTATTCCGCATTATGTGATCTTTGGGATTTGACTATGATATTTGTTTTAAATGAAATGTTTTCAATGTCTGGAACAACGTTATTAAAGGTTTTCTTATATTAAAAATGAAATTTTTGCCCTTGAATTTCGGGATGTTATACATCGGATGCTTTGTATGAAGAGCGAGGATTTAATTAGGGAAAATGTACCAATATGACTTGTATTGCCCATATAAGTTCGAAAGGTTTTATTATTATTTGTCAACTATTTATCTCTTCATAAATAAAAAAGGTTTTCAAACACTCATTGCCCATGTCATCGTTTTCGTATCATATTAGTTTGAATTAGCATTGTAGTTTATTTATGTCACGATTCAATGGAATTTATGTAAGTAATAATATTAGTATGTTATACTATAGAATATTTCAGACAATGTAAAACCTAAACTTTTATAACAAAATATCATATCAAAATATTTATTTCTTAAATTTCAGGCGCAACGCGTGGGCCTAAAAACTCGTTTTTCTTTAACAACTAATAGCTTTTAGCAAGCATTTTGAAAACATTTACAGATGGAAGAACGCATCTTTTTTTATTTGAATATTGTTGAAGAAAACTCCATAAACGTTCAATATGAAGAAACTGCTATCGAAGAACATAGTCAAAATAACAACGCATTCCTTGGTGGCATGACAACTACGGGAAGATCGGAGAGCATAAATACATTTATAAATTTCTATATTCTCATACACGTTCAATTGAGTTTATTAGACATGTGAGTACATTACGTATTTTACTATATGTTTTTGGTTAAACATTTTTAATTAATCTTTTCACTTATAATTGTATAGGTTGATCTTCCTGACATTTTTCTTAAACAACTAATTAAATCTTTAACGAAAAATATTATCTCTATAACCAATAATAATTTTAAAAATAATTTCACTTTCAAAGATAATCCAGAATCACTAAAAATAATATATTATGTTAAATTAATCTATTGTTTACATTAATATTGACAAACATCGTACAAATTTAAAATCCATAATTCTACATTACACTAAATCATAATTTTCATCCACATAGCCAAAAATCCATTAAAACAATAAACCTATCTTCCTTGTCATCATCATCCGCATATTGTTGATTTATTTCACTTTTTATAGCCATAAAGGCATTGAAGTCGAATTAAGGTGTCGGTGTTTACTCAAACGTTAGGAAGTTAGCAAGATTAGCAATAGAAATCACACATAAGAATGTAGTAATCAAATATCGATACCTTTTCTTGTTTTGTTCTTCATGATGTGGATCTGAATCATCTTGTGTGTCTTGTATCATCTCTTGCATTGTCTCGTGATGTTGTTGAAGCAGATGATATACCAACTAAATTTTGTCATCTTTTTCTACGTAATTATCATAGGAAGACACACTTTGGAGCACACTATGTTCCTTTTTCACCTTTTCAATCATCTCATCACATTTTACTAAACAGTTTGATCTCAAAATTAATGCTCCACGAGTACGACATGAAGAAGCTAACCATTGAAAAGGCAAATTACAACCATTTCCAAAAAAAACTCAAAAATAGGGCTTTAATAAACAAAATTAACATCAAATTTTAAAAAAGGATGATAGAGCTTACCGGAGGAGAAGGTCACGTCGGATGTAAAGAGACATCAAGGAAAGAGGGATGAAAACTGTATTCTTGAGTTTTTTAAGAATGAGATGATTGGGAATGAAGAAAAGGGGAATAAATAAAATAGAGGGGAACCCTTCCATTCCTTTTCCTTCCTTCATTTCCTTCCCCTTAACTTTAAACACGGGGACATGGTCTTTGGGTTAAATGAAAAGGTGAAACGAGGAATTTTTTAAGGCATGTTTATACATCATTGACAAACTATTTTCGCTGAAATATTAAGCCCATAAGATCCCGCTAAAAGAAGTGAAACGAGGAGTTATTTTTCCTCTCTAAAAGTCTCACCGCTAAAATACAGTTTTCTTGTAGTGAATGGTATAGCAAAACAAGGTATATAATGGATTCTAACTCAATGGTTAATATTGGTGACAATGGTTGAGATGGATTTATTCGATGTTTTATCACTATGTGACCAAATTGAGGAAGATGTTATGCGAACTATGAACTATAAGGCCATATATTAAACAATGTATGGGTTATGTGCAAAAAATGCATCTCTTATCACCTTTAATTATTGCACTTGCATCACATTTTAGTTTTAAATTCGTGTGTTTTCAATAAATTTGGGGAAATTTTATGTTTTTGTGGAACATTGTGATCTTTATAAACAAATTTATAGATTTTAATGTTCATAGAGAAGCGTAGATGGATTTAGGATGCAAAAATGAGGTTACGGTCAAGATTTGAAGCAGTTTGGACAAAGAATGATCGAATTATGAAAAAAATATTATCGAGCCAACATGAGACAAAAAATATGTGTGGATTTACTCATAGATTCCACAAGGGCCGTGTAATCAGAATGTGTGCTTTAAATATACGAAGCCACTCGGGTCGTGTAGATTTACTTTGATTCCACATAGGTCATGCAAGTGCAAAATTTTATCAGGAAGGAAACGAACTTTGGAAGATTTTCTCGAGATTCATCATACTTTCATCGCCATACAGGCTATGTGGAATAACCTTTATTTCATACAGGTCGTGTGAGGCCTAGTCACCATTTTTCTCAGCCATTTAAATACGAAATCTAGGGTGTTATCATATGTCACACACACTTTTGAAGAATCGGTTGATTTTTTGACAAAGTTTTTGTAACATCCCAAAATTCAAGACCAAAAATTTCATTTTAAAATTAAAGATTCATAAAATACATTTACTGAAAATGCTACCAGTGTTATCTCATATCATAAAACCATAAGTCAAATATCTCTCAAAACATATCATAAGAAATTAATGTCAGAGTACAAATCCCAAGAGTCTCATGTGCGGAAAATCGAGTGTGTGATGCGATGCAGTCATGTCGGCTCCTTCCCCTTCGAAGAAGAGGTACCTTAAACAAAAACTGTAAACCGTAAGCACGAAGCTTAGTGAGTTCCACCATCATACCACATACCGTACAATACACATACTGCCTAGCATATGTGGGTGCTGGCCTACCCCTTCAGTCTCTTTCAACTGGTAACCGCCTAGCATATCAGGGTGCTGGCCTACCCCTTCGGTCTCTTTCAACCGGTAACTGCCTAACATATCAGGGTGCTGGCCTACCCCTTCGGTCCTTTCGACCAGTATCCGAGAATATTTCACCCCTACTACTACCATATATCATGGTAATACATAAACACATATATCACATACTACCTAGCATATCAGGGTGCTGGCCTACCCCTTTGGTCCTTTCGACCGGTAACGAGGTCTGTCCTACCCCTCCTACCACTATCACATAATATCAGAGCATACTAGCACATAGAGCATAACATATAGTGGAAAACCAGACAATTATCACAAAGACAATCATCTCTACTATATCTCCTACTAGTGGGCTGGCATTGGTGCCTTAGACCCACTTCTACTGGAACGTAACTCACCTCAATGTCGTGAAATAGCTGAACTGTCCTCTGCTCTGAAATCAACTCCTCTCAAACCCCTACACATAAAATCTCCTTTAATTACTCTTTCATACCCATAACCCTATTAAGGGTCAACTCTGGTCAAAGTCAAAGTCAAAGCCAACATCCTGGTCAAAGTCAACATCCTGGTTGACTCAACTCGCCGAGTTGGTCCCTCAACTCGTCGAGTTCCATGATCCATAAAACCCTGGAAATCTCGATCCAACTCGTCAAGTTCTTTCATAACTCGTTGAGTTCCTCGTATCCATGATATCGGGACATTTCAACCCAACTCGTCGATTTCCATTATGGACTCCATCAGTTCATCAGTCTGTTGGGTCATCTTAATAAATTAAGCTCCTATCCTTCAGATCCAAACTCCATACTTCAACTGCATACTGGAAATGCCCTCTTAAGGGTAAAGTTTCCAACTTTACCCGTTAATAGTCCTTCTTAATGGGTTTAGCTCAAACCCTAGTTCTTTAAGACTTAGATCTTTGTCCAAAAGCCATAATACTCCAAACTAAAGCATGAAAACTGAGATCTAGGCCCTAGACACCAAATAAACACGTAAAATCTCAGACTTTCCTTCCGTGCATGGCCTTTTGGGGCTTAAAAGGCCAAAATGACACCTTAAGGCTTGCATGGGGCTTCCATGGTCATAAAGTTTGCACCTTTATGCCATAAAACCTGTTCTAGACCCCATACCTGAAAGGTAAATCACTTGGGATGTCCAATTCCCAAGGACTAAGCTACTTGGACCAAAAAGTCAACAAAAGTGGAGATGAAGAGATCTAAGCACTCATTGGACAAGTTAGGAGCTTTTTACCTCTATTGAACCCGAAATGGGGCTCAACTTCTCGATCTACTATCCTCCTTCAGGTCCTTGCTCTTTCTTCAAGGATCCTATTCTTCAACTTCATAAAGAACACACAAAATGGCACCAGAACACTCAAAAGTGGTTTAGGGTTTCGTGGCTAGGGTTTGGGGTGATGGAGGCTGCAAATGAGGCCAACCTTTGGAGGTTAAGGCGTTTAAATAGGGTGCAAAACCCTTAAAATTAGGGTTTCACTCTGGCAGCCCTACTCGTCGAGTTGAGACTCTCAACTCGTCGAGTAGACTTCAAGTCATGCGTGCAAATTCTATTCCTACTCGACGAGTTTGGGCCTCCAACTCGTCGAGTCCCCTTGCAAAAATGAACAATTTGATTTAAATTATATACCAGGATCCGGGCGTTAAAGTTTTTGGCTAGGATATCATTTGGAAACACTATTCTTTTGATTAGGTAGGTTTGATTCATGTTTTAAACCTAGTTTTTTCTTTGATTCAATTTTAGTCATGTTTGGCTAAAACCCTAGATTTCGGTTCTACAAAAGACTGTAAATTTTTATGTAATTAATCGTTGGATTTGGTGTTAATTATGTTCGGCTATCTAGCAATCTTATTTTTTATTTAAGCAAACGTTTGAATTTAATTTGGTTCATGTTGGTTTCTTGAATTAGGCTTAATCCGATCTATTTATTCAATTCGTAAAACTCTTAATTGTTTTGTGAATTAATATTATGTAACAAACATCGAATTGGTTTTGTGATGATATTTAATGTCGATGTAAATTAAGACCTGCATTTTTCCAGACGCTCGAGCTTATGAGGGAAAATGGACATTGTTTGGGAACATTTACACAAAACTTAATACAATCTTTCATAGTAAAAACTCAAAATTATTAATCAATTGTTTTAAATAAATTATTTCAAATAAATTTTTAATTAAGAGATATTTTTTAGTATATAATATTAAAATCATTGATTTAAATAAATACGTGACCTTATAATCTGTATTAATTTTATTTTAATTTTTAATTTAATGTTATTAATTTAATGTAATTAGAGTGGGAAATTTAAAATTTGAATTTTGAAATAGAGAATCAATAGGTTGAGAAGTGGCATGACATTAATTAGAAGGCCTAATAGGGCGACAACTGGCAAAAGGTGTAACATCTTGTTTAAGATCGTTCTGTGATTTAGGGCTTAGGGGTTGTAACCCGGGTAAGAGAAGGTTTTGAGGTTTTGAAGGAAAAAGGTTTAGGCCTTTGTGGAGAAGGGTAACGTAGTTTGTGTGATAGAAGGGTTCAGATTGTACTTTAGAGCCCAAGAGTATCGGCGAAGGCATGGGCTCGGTCTTTTATGAATTTTGGTTTTTGTTCAAAGGGTTCTAGGTTTGTGATGTGTTACTAGAAGCGTAGTGCTTCTCGCCACCTTTCCGTGTATATAAGGTTCATTGGAAACAGACTTATAACGAAGAAGTTATGATAGTTTGAAGTTTTGGAAAGTTTAGTTCTTATTGAGAAATGGGTAGCAATTGAGTACGCAGGGCGTAAGTATGTGTACGCTTAGCGTACTCATGTGCGTAGAAGCAATGCGGAAGCCACCTAGTATGCTAGGCGTACTAGAGGGTACGCTAGGCGTAATAGGCTCAGAGTGTAAACCCTAATTATCTTGTGTGTCCCTATTTAAGCAACATGATGGCCTCATTTACAGTCTCCAACTTCCCTCAAACACTAAATCCCGTTTCCATAGCTTACGTGAGCATTTGTGGCTTAATGATTGTCCTTGTGGAGTTCTTTTGTGAATAAGGAGTCTTGATGGAAGAAGAGTTGGTGTCCAAGCTTTTGGATCTTAGTTTTACTGTGGTTGGTGCATCATCCAGAGGTATCAAGCTCAAAGATTTCTCATTGTTTGATTAGTTCTTGTTTTGAACTTTTTTTATGGTTTTATGTCCCAAGATTGGAACTTTGTGAGTTTGGTGAACTCCAGAGCAAATCTCTTGTCCTTTTAAGTGTATTAGGTTGCCTTGATCCATAAAAAAGAGAACTTGGTCGTTTAGATCCGTTCATGCATGTGTTAAGAGGATTTAAGAGAGTCTTAATCGTTATTTCTGGAGATTGGGTCCCATTAAGACATGTAATCTGATAAAGTCGCCAACTTTATCGGTTACGAGCTTGTAATGAAGCTTCCCTGAGGTTTGGATGCTTTGGGCTGAAGTGATTAAGATGAAAATAGACTTTCTGGGCCTAAGCCCTACGACCCGTGTAAGTCTAAGTACGCCCCGCGTACTGGTCTAAGTTCCCCGATCAGGAGTCGTATGTACGCTGAGCATACCAGGGAGGTACGCCGCGCGTAGTCTAACTGTGGGCTTGTTGCGTTTTGGGCTTCACATCTTTGGGCCGTTCTGATTGGACTTTCTGTTTGGGCCTCTAGGCCATCTGAGATTATGGTTGGGCTAAGAGAAGGCTTGGGCTTAGGGTAAGGCCCATATAGGGGTTGGGCCCAATTTGGAAATGGGCCATTAGTGGTCCTTTTGTGGATCTCTTGGTTGGGCTTTGGTGGGCCCATTGGGTTTGGGTGATTGTGAGTCTGATTGGGTAGGGCCATCTTTGGGGCAAAGTGTTGGGGTGTAGCCTTTCATAGTTTTTGGTAATGGTGTTGGGTTGTTTTGGCCAGTCCAGGAGCCATTGTACAGCAGCATTGGCGGTGTAGGATTTCCCGCGTAACGGTTGAGGTGAGTCTTCTGACTATACTTACTGGTATGGTAATTTATGTGTGGCCGCAGGGTCTTATTCGTGTTATTGACTGGACGTTATTCGTGTTATTGAACGGAGGGTCTTATTTGCTTATACTGAGATATGTGATATTATGCATTCTGTCTTTGTGATCATTACAATATATTACTCTGTGCATTTATTGAGCTATGATCGGAGGGTCCATACCAAGCAGTGAGACCGGAGGGTCTTCACCGAGACACAGGACCGGAGGGTCCACACCGAGTCGTGAGACCAGAGGGTTTTCACTGAGACACATGAGCGAAGGTTCCTTATCGAGATATAGCCATGGGAGGCTAACTATTTGTGTGTGTGGTATTTTGGGGAACTCACTAAGCTTCGTGCTTACCGTGTTAAGTTAAATGTGTTTCAGGTATTTTTGTAGATTCCAGAAAGGCGAAGGCACAATTGTACACATCCAACGGCTTATGGATATTTGAGGATTTTGGGATACTCTGATATTGTTTGACAATAACTTACAATTTATGTGATGACTTGCGTAATATTTGAGAATTAAAAATAAAAAATTTGTCTTGAAATTTAAGGTGTTACAATTTGTTATCAGAGCCTTGGTTTGAGGGATTCGAGCACACCCTCGGGTATGTCTGGACTCAAACTGAGGAGTTGAATACACCCTCGGGTATATTCAACCGAGTTTGAGGGATTCGAGCACACCCTCGAGCCTTGGTTTAAGGTGTTACAATTTGAATACACCCTCGGGTATATTCAACCGAGTTCTCAGATATGAGTGGTTTTCATTCTCGGTTTTGCTCTTCAAAAATTCAGAGCAATCAACCACATCTTCCACCGAGATTTCGCTCATCTCACTTTCCTCATCAAATTCAGACGTGTTTTCTATATTCATTTTATGTTCTGAAATTAATTTGGCGTTAGACGAGTCAAATGTTTGAATGGTCTCGGACTTAATTTTCAACCTATCATTTTCATCTAAAAGATTTTTGAGCACACATTTATGTTCCTTAGAGTCAATAAAGGTCTCTATCTTGTCTAGTCTGATTTTATAAGTGATGGAAGTCTCTTCTGATGACATTATGGATTCACACTCAGCGATGACCTCATCCTCCTTAAATTCAAGGAAGGGTAAGATCATCTTATGAATCTTTTTCCCTATTTCACAATTTAAGTGCAACAGAGTAATATTCGTATATAAGCGTTTAGCAATCAAGCAAAAAACATTTCGTTGTTTCAAAAACTTTAAATTGTCTCGTTGCAAATAAATAATCTCATCCCTAGCCCTAGTTAACTCCGTCTCCTTCAGCTCAATCCACATCCTTCTCTCCTCACTCTTCGAAGACACCCTGCTGAGTTGGTTAGTTAGGTTAGAGTTCGCTAAGCGAGTTTGCATGAGACTACCACTTAAGTTAGAAAATTTAAATTTTAGTTCATTTAATTCTTCTTCATAATTTGTTTCGGGAACTTTAAGTGATTCAAGGATGGATTGTACCTTTTTGATCAGCCGATCACAGTCGTTGATCCTCTCACTCACGGGCTTGGCTGCAAAACACTTGTCCTCAGTCAGATTCGGCTCCTTAAGCTCACCTTCGGTTGGTCTTCCAGCAGTAACCATCAAACATTTCCCAGCCGAACTAGTAGCTTCCTCTCTCGCCACGTAATCTCTTCCATGTGTGGGTTTTCTCACTTCTTCATCCTCAGAATCGGTTGACCAGACTTCAACGCCACTGAAATCATCTTCATCCACATTTTCCTGCACAATCAAGGCATTCATTGAACTATTAGTTGCCTTCTTTTTCTTTATTTCTTCCAAATTTCGCATGTAATAAGCCTCATCATCTTCACCGTCCCTTTTCTCATCCATCTTCCTCAACATGCAATCTTTGGCAAAGTGGTTCTTGCCATGACAATAATTGCAGTCGAATCCAGAGTCTCCTACAAGCTTGCTTTCTTTCTTGTCGTCATCCTTTTGAGAGGTGTTCTTCGTTTCTTCCTTCACCTTCTCAGAGCTGTAACTTCCTTGCCAGTTTCGGTTCTTATTGACAGGGAACTTCTTTCGTGCAAACTTCTTTGGGTTGGTAACCATCATTGCATATTCTTCGCCAGTAAGGTCACACTCAGACATATCTGAATCCTCCTCTTCTTCTGCTACACTTTTGCCTTTTGAGACAAGGGCTAGCGATCCCACACCCGAAAGTACCTTTGCCTCCTTCGTTACCACGCTTTCATGGGATTTAAGAATACCCATCAGTTTCGCTGGCGAGTATGATTTAAACTGTTCATGAGCTTTCACCGTTGAAACCACTGTCATCCATTCTGGTCTTAAACCATTCATGAAGGTCACCTTTTGCTCAATCAATTTTCTTTCAATGCCATGCTTGATCATCTTGCTGAGGAGATGATTGAAGCGATCGAAGGTCTGTATCAGTTTCTATTCAGGTTTCTGTTCGAAAGCTCCAAAATTCTGAGAGCAACAAGGTTTGGATCGAGTGTTCTAGATCCTCATCGGTTGAGTACAGTTCTTTTAACCTATCCCAGATTTCTTTAGCCGTCATGCATGAACCGACTAAACGAAAAGTGTCAGATTGCAATGCGAATCTGATCATTCTCATGGCTTTCACATTACATAGCAGCTTATCCTTTTCATCTTGTGGAATCTTCTCTACGTCCGCCATGAGCAGATTATATTTTTTTTGAGTCTTCACTGTCCTGTTCATTCTACAATTAACAAACGGCCCAATCGTGATAGCTTCCCAGATGAGATAACCATTATCTTCAGATCCAACTACGTAATCTTCAAAGTGATGCGCCCACACTTCATAGTCTTGAGTGTAAAGAATGGGAACCCTTGTAGTGGATCCAATGCTGTTGGAGATGTTGATGGGATTAGTTTGAGAATCGTTGTGATACATGATGAGCCTTTCCTTTGAACTGCTAGAATCAGACCTGTAAACTTGAGATTAGGGTTTTATCAAACACACGAGTTACCGTCGACAGGAAGAAGACGTCTTCTTTATATTCGATAAAAGCGGAAACCCTAAAGCATTCTTCACACAGAAGGAATGTGTATTGATTACACAGTCTCCTGCTCTGATACCAATCGTTAGAACAAAGTTCTAGTAGGATCGATTGATTCTAAGAAGAAAAGCAATAAATAACGTAATAAAGAACACAATAATGGTTTAACTGATGTCGAATGATTAAGCTTTAACACCTCATAAGAGCTCGATTAAGAACTTCGACTGTAGAGGTGTTTAGGGTTACAAAGCAATAATAATAATAATAATAATGACGACTGTATCTAAGGCATACATGCATGCACTATATATAGCTTAACCCTAATAAATAATCATGGATGGACAGGCCCAATACGGATATACTTAAACAAAGCCCATGACGCAACACAAAATACCCAACAGTAACCTTATACCCCCCTTATAGACCGGCTTCGTGAATGAGGCCAACTAACAGTAAGACTGACTTTACTCTTATACATATATATATAAATATTAAACCCATAATATTATAATAGTATAAGGGTTGAATTTTAAACTTTTAAAATTCTAGGGTTTGGAACTAAATGTTTCAAAGTAAGACTTTGCATTTACAAATTCCAAAACTTGAGGGCAAGTTTTGAACTATTCAAAAACTTTTGGAATCCATAACTTATGAGTTTAATATAGGTTTTATGAAAAGACTCTTGACATTCCATAACTTGAGCACAAGTTATGCAGTTCATAAAAACATTTATGTAAAAGACTCTTCAAGTTCCATAACTTGAGGACAAGTTATGGAAGACTTAAAACCATTTTATGATGACATTTAAAAATGAGACTTTTCACTTTCCATAACTTGAGGACAAGTTATGGATTTCATAAAAAACATTTAGATCAAAAATTGTAACTAACAAAATCAAACAATTTTCCTTTGATCGAATTAAACTCATAAATTAAGATAATTCATATTAAACAAGTTTCAAGAAATTAGCCTAATCATATAAACTAATACAAATCATGAAACTTTGAAAATTATCTTTTATTCGGATGAGGATAATCATTACCATAGCAACAAAATCAAATTTTATGAACAAAAACATTTTGTGGTAATGATCTAATCCAAAACAGGCCAAAAAATGAAATTTTTTTACTGAACAGTCACCACCTCGTGGTAATTTTTACCACCTCGTGGTGATTAGGCAGATTCCAAAAAAGCGACTTTTCTTGCTTTAAAAAACAATAAGCATCAAGTATAATAGAAAACAATCCTAGGCTCTGATACCACTGAAGGGTTTTAGTATACTACAACATCCTATGTTGCACATACAACCCAAAATGCTTTGGATCTATGTTTTCTCTAATTATACATGCAATATTGTTTCCAAAGCATTAAGCCTACAACTGGCATGCAATTGAAATAAACAACATAGAAATGAGTTATAGAATTACCTCTTTGTTGTAGCTTGTAGTTTTGGCCTTTAAGAACTTAGCACCAACAGTGTGAATGCCTCAAATGGAATCACAACACACCTTTGGACAAAAGATGACTTTTGAGAGAGTATGGTGTACACAAATCAGCTCAATGATCTCCAAGAACACTAGTGTGTCTAGTCACCAATTTTGGATGCTAAGGGGATTCTTATATAGTGTGGCAAGATTAGGGTTACACCATGTAAAGCCTAATGTGCATGACCTTCCATATTCCTTAGGCTCCATGGGTTTAAACCTCCATGGATCATCCATGGATTGACACATGGGTTTAGCCTGACCTAAGTAATCATGGATCATTGGGCCACACCATAAGAATGAATGATTTACCAAATCAACCCCTTATATTTAATTAGTCTCTTTTGATCACAAAATTAGTTTCAAACTAATTCTTGATCAATACTAATTAAATAATATTATTTCATATTAATATATTAGAACTTATAATATATTAATAAATCATAAATAACCTCTTCTCAAAAGTCCATCCTATCATATTGTCCTGGTGATATGCAACCCAAATGGATCATGCTACTCTCGGGTCAAGTACATACCAATAATAGTTATGGGCTTAGACACCTAATCCAACAGGAGTTTTAAAGGAAGAAGAGTTAGTGTCCAAGATTTTGGATCTGAGTTTTTCTGTGGTTGGTGCATCATCCAGAGGTATCAAGCTCAAAGCTTCCTCGTTGTTTGTTCTTTTTTTCGTCCATCTTTAGGGTTTTATGTCCCATGATTGGAACTTTGTGAGTTTGGTGAATTCCAGAGCAAATCTCATGTCCTTTTAAGTGTATTGGGTTGCCTTGATCCATAAAAATGAGAACTTGGTCATCCAGATCCCTTCATGCATGTGTTAAGAGGATTTAAGAAAGTCTTAATGGTTATTTTTGAAGATTGGGTCCCATTAAGACATGCAATCTGATAAAGTCGCCAACTTTATCAGTTAGGAGCTTGTAATGAAGCTTCCCTGAGGTTTGGATGCTTTGGGGTGAAGTGATTGACGAAAATAGAATTTTTGGACCTGCCCTGTACGCCCCGCGTAAGTCCAAGTATGCCCCACATACTGATATAAGTTCCCCGATCAGGAGTTGCGAGTACGATGAGCGTACCAGGGAGGTACGCCCCGTGTAGTCTCGTTGTGGGCTTGTTGTGTTTTGGGCTTCACATCTTTGGGCCGTTTGATTGGACTTTCTATTTGGGCCTCTAGGCCATCTAAGATTATGGTTGGGCTAAGAGAAGCCTTGGGCTTAGGGTAAGGCCCATATGGGGGTTGGGCCCAATTTGGAAATGAGCCATTAGTGGGCCTTTTGTGTATCTCTTGGTTGGGCCTTGGTGGCCCACTGGGTTTGGGTCATTGTGAGTCTGATTGGGTGGGGCCATCTTTGGGGTAAAGTGTTGGGGTGTAGCCTTGCATAGTTTTTGATTATGGTGTTGGGTTGTTTTGGCCAGTCCAGGAGCCAGTGTATAGCAGCAACGATAGTGTAGGATTTCTCGTGTAGCGGTTGAGCTGAGTCTTCTCATTATACTTACCGGTGTGGTAATTTATGTGTGACCAGAGGGTCATATTCGTGTTATTGACCGGAGGGTCTTATTCGTGTTATTGATTGGAGGGTCTTATTCGTGTTATTGACTGGAGGGTCTTATTTGCTTATACTGAGATATGTGATATTATGCATTCTGTCTTTGTGATCATTGCTATATATTACTCTGTGCATTTATTGAGTTATGACCAGAGGGTCAATACCGAGCAGTGAGACCGGAGGGTCTTCACCGAGACACTGGACCGGAGGGTCCATACCGTGTCGTGAGACCAGAGGGTCTTCACTGAGACACGTGACCGGAGGGTCCTTATCGAGATATAGTTATGAGAGGCTAAATATTTGTGTGTGTGGTATTTTAGGGAACTCACTAAGCTTCGTGTTTACCGTGTTGAGTTAAATGTGTTTCAGGTACTTCTGTAGATTCCTGGAAGGCAAAGGCACGATTGTACATATCCGACGACTTATGGAGATTTGAGGATTTTGGGATACTCTGATATTGTTTGATAATAACTTACAATTTATGTGATGACTTGAGTAATATTTGATAATTAAAAATGAAAAATTTGTCTTGGAATTTGCGGTGTTACAACTTGGTATCAGAGCCTTGGTTTGAGGGATTCGGGCACACCCTCGGGTATGTCTTGACTCAAACTGAGGAGTTGATAACTTTTCAAAAGAGAATGATTTTTCATCACATGATTTTTCAAAGAGATTAAAGATTTTGAAAGCAGATCTGAAGCAATGTGTACAATCAGCTAGAGCTCGAGCGGTGATTTCCCAAAATACCCTTACTTGATTATGTGTTGTTATTATGAGTTGATAGAATTGCATGCTAGTTTAGGGCTAGTAATATTTGAGAATTAAAAATGAAAAATTTGTCTTGAAATTTGAGGTGTTACAAAAGGAGAATAAATCTATTCTTATACTAGAATAGAAATTTCAAAAAGCTTGTTTTGATCAAGCAGTTTGATAAATAAAAAAAAATATTAAAGCTTGTTAGTATCTTCTAATACTCACTTAGATAGAACACAATTTGACATCATCTCAGGATTAATTTTCATAACTAGGAGAGTCAAACGTAGATATTGATCACTTTCATTCCTCATTTAAAAAAAATAATCTATAACGTCCTAAATTTTCAGAGATTTTTTTTTAAATATAAGTACAACATCCAAACATTTTTCATAAAAGATAACAAGTACCAAATTGTTTAACATCATAAAACCAAAAACATGAATTATCCTAAGTGTGTACAGTCAAGCCGGGATATATATATATATATATATATATATATATATATATATATATATATAAAGACACACACACATACACACATCATATAACTATCAATCAAGCAAGCAAGACTCCACTAGTCTAACTATTCATACAATCATAACATATAATTACACAAGCATCCTATACACAACAAATCCAAATAATAACACATGTAATATAGTGAGAAAACTCATGTGAACTAAGAGCAAAAATCCCCACACACTGGCTCTCGATAGAATCAACTGTACAAACAACCTAATACCAACGTAGGCCAATCCGCAGTCTGGTATTCGAATTCATCAAGGATTGACCAAAAGTCAAATTTCTAAAAAGTCAACATTCAACAGTCAACTGGTCAAATTCAACGGTCTACGCGCCACGACCCGACTCATGTTGTGACCCTGATGTGAATTATGAGCATTGATTTGGCATGCGGAATTAAAGAACACACAAAGAACATGGTGATTTGGGAGTTTAAGAGATGCATTCAATTATGAAATGTGTTATAAAAAGGGATCTAGATCTAAATCTACATAATTAACACACACTAACACTCTCAATGTTAGATCTCTCAAGCACATATTTACAAGTGGTAAGAACCCACCTTATATAGAGGTGTTTACATGTCTCCCTCTCTCTCTCTCTCTATCTATCTCTCATGCCACAAGGCTACTCTACCACATGCAAGTGGGTCTACTAAAGTCAAACCATTTATAAAGTCATACATGGATTACTTTGTACCCAACATTCTCCCCTCAAAGTTTGGAATGGATGACTGGCTTCAAATCTTCCAAACTTGAGCAACTTCACGAACCGAGCCTCAAACGTGACATATGTAGAGATGAACTTCAAATATTCAATTCTTCAATGATTTTTCAATCCGGGTTCTAGAATGTGAGACCATACAAACCGAGCATAAACGGATAATTAGGAGTTTCTCAATCTACAAACAATCACCCTAAAGTTGAGCATAAAAGCACATCCAAAAATCTTCAATTAGTCCAAACCCATCATGAACCGAAATTCCTTTCGAATCTCCAATCGAGACATTTCATAAACTTCAAATACTCGAGGTCACTTCGGTCTTCAAGTTCGTGTAATATGAAAATTCAACTTTCGAGTTTCCATATATAAATCTCTCCCCCTTTTTATAATCAAAAAATGATTATAAAACCAAAAAGGGAATGAGAAAGCGCTCAATTTGGAATTTTTCTATCCAAAACTCCCCCTGAACACATGGCATAAACAATTTGCTTCAATCCGGAAAATCCAAAATATCTTTAATTTTCAGTTTCGTTCACGGACCGCCTTTGACAAAATTTCACAACTTTGGGTAGAAATTGTCAATTTCAAAATTCTGTAGTGACCCGGTGCGCCCAAAATAGCCAAAAATGAGAAATTCTCCCCCATTTGTGAAACTGGGTCAAAAGCATCAGTTCACATTAACTGCAGGGGCCTGTTTCGAAAACATGCCCATTTCTCAAAAAAATTCAGCCAAATTGCAAAGTTGGGTAAATTTTGTCAAATCTTCGAAACTTCAGGGACTTACTTCGAAACTTCTGCACAATTCTTCAAAATGTCGATATTATACCCCAATGTCGAATATGGGTATAAACTGTAAGTTTCGACAAAAGTGCAGGGACTCATTGCGAAAATTCTGCCTCTATTCTTCCAAAATGTCGAAAATTAGTCCTAATTTCGAAGGTGGTTACAAACTGTCAAACCATCGAAACTTTAAGGACCAACTTCGAAACATTATGTTTGCTTCTTCAATTCATTTGTTCCAGTTGCGAATGTCGACGCCAAGTAGAAACCTTCGAAACTTCAATCTCCAAATTTTCGACTATCGACTTCCCGTCCATTCGCACCCAAAACCTTCGACAATAAACCAAAACCTTCGTTAGTCGATACCCCATTCTCACAACCAAACTTTCGAAACTTATTAACCCAATTCATCAAAACCTTGGAAATTAAGATACCCCTCTTAGTCTCGACTCCAAAATCTTCGAAATTATGTACTAAAGCAATAGCCAAACCCATTTGTTAACAAAACCTTCGAAATCACGTCCCGCAACTATCGACATTAAAATTTCAATTTTACGTCCCAGTTCCAAAATCATCGACATCTATTCACTGTGAAACTTTCGAAATCAAGACACCAAAATCCGATTATCACACTTTCGTTATTAATTTCTTTCTCATGTCGACTCCAGCACACCATCTGTTTCCGATGTCGACTCCACATAACTTTCGACTCAACCAAAGCAGATTTCAGTCAAAATCGATCCTTAACCCATTAGTCGACATACGATTCCAGTTAAATTCGACCTTCACTTTTCATTCACCAACAATTTTCGATCACAAATCAACATCGACATTCAACTATGCATATCGAATTTCCAATTGTTCACCAATCGACTCCAAATCAACAATCAACATCGACCGTTGATATTGATTTCAACATACCCTTCGAAACCACTCCATTAATCAAAATTAGTCATCGATTTCCAACTCAACTCAAAAGTGTCGAACTTCATAATCTTCGTCATCAAGAACACAACACATTCAAATTCGAAATTAAACGCAAATCAGACTAGATTTCGACTCTTTCAACCTCAAAACAACTTGTATAAACCAATTTATTCTACCAATTCATCGATTCACCTCATAAAAATCAAGTTTGACTTTTATGTTGGATTTGACTTTTCGAAATCAAGGACTAATAAACACGAAATTAAAGATTCCTTCACCAAATTCCAGATCAAAACGTGTTCAAACAACTGTTCTAAACCTCCTTCAAGTGTTTTTTTGAAAGAGCCAAAACTCAGCAAACTTTATTAAAAAGAATAAAAGAATACAAGTCCAACAAAAGAACAAATCAACCTACAAATCCCAAATATAACCAACCTATCCATAACCAACTTCCTAACCATTTTTTGAATTTCCAAACCTATCCACCCATTACCCCAATCACCCTTATTATCCTTAAAGCTAGCCCAAAGACTTATTGAAAGTGGGAAAAAAGGTAACTTCACCCCCACGCACCACCAAACCCACAAAATATCCTTAAGACCAAAGCAAGGGGAAAGGCCCTTAAAAAAACCCATAGTCCATAGGACTAGCCTTAAGATACAACCCAACAAACCCACAACACTAGATAAACAAATAACAAAGGGGAAATAAAAGAAATAACAACTAAAACACACATTATCCCTACTATATAAAAACCCGATCAAACTCTCAATCCAGAGCCTTCTGCCACTTCTCCTCCCATCGATCCTCCTTTTTCTTTTACTTCTGTTATCCTCTTCAAACAGGAAGAGATTCCTCATGGCCTTCAACAAAAGAGAGTCCATCTGAATGCTAATATACACCAACTCCATCCTTTGCAAAAACTTCCTTCACACCAAAAACAAGCCAATCCACAAAAAACCACCACCAACCCTCCATAAATTCAGAACAAGTTTCATACTAGACATGGCATCAATCACATGTCTAGGATTCTCCATTTGAATAATCTCAATTAATATCATATCCAAACAGAAAATCCCACAGGTACACGTCACATGATTTGAAAGCAAGCTCTCAAACCAGTAACACAATCCGTCAATTCCTTTGTATATAAACTTATTCCAAAAATAACCCCACCGATTCACAGAATGAAAATCAACAAAATTAAGCATCATCCTCATCCAATCCCAAACTCGAGAACCGCCAACCATCAATCTAAGAAACCAAAATATGACTTCCATATCCTATATTCTGTCCATTCCAGAAATACCCCAAGTCTTAAAGACTCTATCATTTACCATAATAGTCTTTTTCCTCAACCCCAACAGCTTCAATTGTATTTCACTTTCAATACAAGAAATCACCACCTTATGCGAATTCCTCCTACTACTAAAGAGTCTAGAATTTCTCTCCTTCCAAATATGAGAAACACAACTGGCAAACACACATTTATTAACCAAATTCTCAACCGACTTCCCTTTGAAAGAAATGCTCAGTTTCAAAATTAAATCATTCCAATATCAAAAAAGATATTAAGACCGATCTTATTACAGAAATAACTCCAAATAAGATGAGAAAATTCACATTTGAAGAGGAGGTGATCATGGGAATCAGAAGAAATAGCACAGAAAGGACAAAGTAAATTACCAGAAATCTCCCAACCTTTGACTCGATCATGGGTCTTCAGTCTATTCAAAATAGCCAACCATAATATAAACGAATTTCGAGGAATGCAGTTACCATACCACACAATATCATACCAAGGAACTTTGTCACCAAAATTATTTATATCTCTCCACACCTTTTTGCATGAAAATTGTTTACACACCCCATTCTTATCTCTCCAACCAGTAACATCCCTCTGATTAGCATCAATACAAAACATGGGACCGTCCTTCAATCCAGGGAATTCAATCACCCACTCAATCGGCCATAAATAGAAATCATTAACCATAACATCATTGACCTTGGATATATCACTAAACCCATTTCTAATCCAATCCTTTCTAGATATAATAGTGCTTAAAATACCAATTGGGTGCCACCAGTCATGCCAAAGAGAAGTATTCATCCCATTTCCCACACACGAAACTACATGAGGCCTAACAATTTTCCTCACCTCAAGGAACCTCTTCCAAGTCCAGCTCATACTCTTCTTCTGTAAAATATCCCAAAAGTTCCTATCACCAATGTAATTCTTTTTCACCCATTGGACCCATAGAGAGTTTTTATTATTAATCACATTCCACACATGTTTAGCTAACAAGGCATCATTCCATTTCCTTAAATTCTTCACCCCTAACCCACCATAATCTTTAGGCCTACAAATATCAATCCACTTGACTTTAGCTTTCCCTTTGACTATCTCACCATTCGCCCACGGGTAACTTCTACAAATCTTCTCAATCTCTCTAATTGTGGCAATAGGAATTTTAAAGATCGAGGCCCAATACACATGAATAGTAGTCAAAACAGAATTAATGAGTAGCAACCTCCCAGCAAACGATAAGGCCTTACTTTTCCAATTAAGAATTCTCATCTTAATCTTCTCAACAAGCTGTTTACAATCTCTGCAAAATAACTTAGTAACACACATAGGAATTCCAAGATACTCAAAAGGAAATTTCCCAATATCAAAAGGAAGAATGCCCAATATAATCCTTCTCATATTGGGTTTAACACAACTAAAGAAAATCTGACTTTTTTCCATGCTCGCCTTCAACCCTGAAACTTTTTTCAAATCATTAAGAGCATCCCTAACGACTCTAGCTGAATTCCCATTCCCATAAGAAAAGACTAACAAATCATCAGCAAAGCATAAGTGTGTGATTTTTTGGGACAAACACTTACTATGAAACTTAAAATTCTGGAAATCTTCAATTTTCTTCAAAAGAATGAGATTAAAAACCTCCATAACTATAGTAAACAGGTAAGGATATAGAGGATCACCCTGCCTAAGACCCCTTTTACCTTCAAAAAACCCGTGATCTTCACCATTAAAATTCAACATGAACCACGGAGATGACACACAAGCCATAATCCACTCAGTCATTATCGGATGAAACCCAAAACCCAAGAGGATCCTTTTAAGCAATTTCCAATCCACCGTGTCATAAGCCTTTTGAATGTCAATCTTTAAAGTACATTTAGGAATTCCTCTTTTATTTTTATAACCTACCATCAGATCCTGAGCAAGAAGAATATTATCTAAAATAGATCTCCCTGGAATAAAAGCTGAATGATTTTTGCTCACAATATCTCCCAGATTATTTCTAATTCTATTCACTCTAATCTTACTAATACACTTATACAAAGTGTTACAGCAAGCTATAGGACGGAAATCAGAAACTTTCCTCGGGAACTCCACTTTAGGGACCAACATAATTCTCGTAGCATTAAGCCCTTTCAACAATTTACCAGTCCAAAAAAATTCCCTCACAGCTTTACACACCTCCGGCCCAACAATATTCCAAGCAGTTTTAAAAAATTTGGAGGAAAACCCATCCGGACCAGGGGCACGATTGTCATCAATATCAAACATCGCAACTTTAATTTCTTCATCAGTAACCACTCTAATCATATTCAAAGCCACCCTACTGTCTAATTTATTATGAAAGAACCCATCATTTAAACACGAGAACTCAATTATATCTTCACATCCCAAAAACTTCTTGAAATGATTGACAAATTTCTCCTTCATAGCCTTCCCACTAACCCATCTTCCATCTTCATCAAGCACCATCAATATACGATTTTTATTACCCCTGCTCTTCACAACTCTATGAAAAAACTTAGTATTATTGTCCCCTTCCAATAACCAATTCATCTTAGATCTCTGGGAGAGAAGCAATTCTTCATCATTACACGCAACATTGAACTCAAAAAGAGTATTAGGATGCTCCTCCCTAATCTTACTATCAAAAGGATTAAGATCAATATCAGCTTGTTTACTTTCCAATTCCTTTCTCAACTTTTGAATTCTCTTCCCAGAACCCCTGTATTTACTACATAGCTCCCGACAATACTTTTTAAGAATCTTCAACTTCTGAAAAACTTTGAACATAAAAAAACCTTCAATATTAGTGCCCCAAATCTCTTTAACCAAAGGTAAAAACTCCTTCTTCTCTGTAATAAAATTGGCAAACCTAAAAGAAGGTTTCCATCTCAATTTTCCAGCAGGAACATTTAAAACAGCAGGACAATGGTCTGATACCCTATAAGGTTTAAAAACAGCATGAGCTAAAGGATGATCAGAAACAAATTTCAAATTAACCATCACCCTATCTAACTTCTTCAAAAGACCCTTATTCCCAGCAGGAGATTTGTTCCAAGTAAACTGAAAACCAGTGCAATTCAGATCCTCAACTTCAATAGAATTTATACAGTCAATAAATTCATCAAATCCTTTCGGCATTTTAGAACATCCTTCATAATATTCCGAAGGCTTTAAAGCAACATTAAAGTCACCTAAAATTCCCCAAGCTTCCTTCTTAACAACCAAACTATGTTTCTTCAGATTATCCCACAATAACCTTCTCTCTACATAAGTCCAAGCAGCATATATAAAAGACAAATACATGCTATAGTTAGAATCACAGAACCTAACATAACAATGTATTACTTGTCTAGACTAAGAAATCACCATCACATCGAATAATCTAGGATTCCATCCAACAATTATTCTAGTTCCAGCATCACAGCTGCTATTATGAGAAACCCAATCCCATTGACCAAAGGTCTTAACACACACATTCTTAAGATTTAAGACCTTAACATGAGATTCCACCACAACACATATACCAAGGTTATTACTCCTAATAACATCAATAACCTCCTTTTGCTTAATGGCTTTATTCAAGCCCCTCACATTCCAAACCCCTATAGACATCATTGGGAATTAATAGAGTTTTTGGCATTTACCACCTCAAATGCCTGAGAAGCCCCACCTTTGCTATTACTGTTCCCCTGAACACTCTTACTATTCTTCATTTTATTGCTTTCATTCACCATTTCACCCTTCCCAAAAATCATAGAAGGATCCATCTTATTATTCGTTTCTCCAACAGCATCAGAAGAAAAAGCAATACAATCTCCTTCCTGTTGGACAACAACCTTGTTCCCCTTAGCATCCTCTTCCATTCCATCCATAACTTCCTTACCAATCATTCCCAGGATTTCAAAACTATTTTTATTACTACAACCATCACCAGTAACAACCTTATTTTCTAAATTCTTGCTAAAACCCACCTTTATGATATCATCCTCTTTAGTATCCCCTGCACCTTATTCCCCTTATTCCCCTGATTACTAGTCAAAGTCTGACCTGTAGCATACTTCTCATATCTTCGATTCTTTTCCAAATTCCAGTGACTCACCCCTCTATTGTTCCAGTTCCCATTCTGCCCTCTACCATTACCACCTCTATTCCCATTATTACCCCTGAAACTATTTCCCCTGTTAAAATTGCCATTCTTTCCACTATTTCTCTGATTATACAAATTAGCAGGACCCTCCATAGTTTTACTAGTACCTTCACCATCTTTATTTCCTTTAACCTTCTTATTAACAACCTCAGTAAAACCTTCATCATTAACCACTTCCTTCCCTTTATTTCCCTTATTGGTCCCATTATCCCCATTCTTTAAAACTTTATCTTCATTCAAAACTGCCATACAAACTTTATCCATATGACCATAGACCTTACAGTGATTACGTCTAGAAGGAATCCACGCATACTCCACATTAAAACTCTGAGTCACAGCAGAATTAGAAACAAAATCCCAAGTAGATGCCTCAATTTTCCTCTTCCACTCCTTATCAGCCTCCATTTCAACAAGAATTCGAGCATAAGCATTCCTACCCTTGTGTTCCAAACACATCTCCTCAGTAAAAGAATCAAAAGCCAGAGGAACCCCCAACTTACTCGCAATAATACACATATTGTCCCCACTCCAAACTTCCAAAGGTAAATCATATATTTTGATCCACACCGGAATTTTATCATGATTGTTCTTGGTTAAAGTCAGCCCCGGTCTCCACCGTTGAAGAAATAAAGGCATATTATTGAACATTAGCCATGGACTTCCCTACAATATAGATAACATCCCCTGCTCATCACTAAATTTAAAAAAGAAAAATCCTTTACTGTTCATGAAGATCTCCTCAAGTCCCACATTCCTCCACAGCCTTCTAACCTCTTTTTGAATTACAGGAAACGCCAACTTCTTATTAATCATGTACCCATATAAAGTATTAGTATATGGAATACTCCCCTTCTTTAAATTCTCAATTGGAATAATAATTGGACCTTCTTCCTTACCCTTTTCCCCTGGTATAAACTTTACGTCAATCTTACCCTTATGCCTATTACCTTTTAACACACCAGCATAAGAGTTCAACAAGTTCCCCTGACCATCACCATCCACCTTCTTACAAATATTAGCATCACCCAATATAGAGGGAAGCAAATTAATACTGTTAATAACAGTACCAGACTTCAGCTTTGAATTAGGCTCATTATTCACCACAATATTACCCTTCTCTTCCATCACAATTTCCTCATCCTCACTAGACTCATCCTTACTAGATTCATCATCACTAGACTCATCAGAAGAATCATCTGTATCATTACCATCTTCATTCCCTTTAACTTGCTTATTCAAAATTGATATATCAACATCCATTTCCTGATTCAAACTACTGTCCATCTCCTTTTTCTTAGGAGTATCCTCCTTCATCTTATTAAGGAATTGAAACCCAACACCCGGAATAAACTCTTCATTATTCATAATGTTCTTATCATCAACCTTAATACCACTTTTATCAATCCCATCAACCCTAGATTTCTCAACTTCACAATCAACCAAATTAGGGCATACAGGTTTTGAGACATCATTCACAGAAATGTTAGGATTCGCCCTAATCATTTGACTAGTAACCATTTTCAATTCCGAACTAGGACTCAATAATTCATCATTCACCTTAGAACCATCCCAATTTTTCAACAAATTAGCAGTGTTACCTGAAGGAATAAAAACAACTTGAACTCCTACAGCCTTCACCTCACCAGGACCACCATCCTTCAACCCCTTCAGAGTGTTATCATTTCCAGGAATCGAAACACTAGCATCCGACTCCCAAGCCGACACAGACTCCGAATCATCTTCCGTTTCCTCCTCTGTAACTTCTTGAGTGTAACATTCCACTGTATCCATCGGAGACATCCCATCCATAATTTTTCGAGCCCGATTCTTTACTCTAAAAGCTTTCCCCTCTATTTTCCATTCAACCTTTCCAATCCCCAAAGCAACAGCTCCAGAAGCACTTGGCTTACTACGATTTTTGTAGATCGTAGCTGATGACTGATCAATGACCCCAGTAGGAACCAGATCTTTCACATCCACTTCAGTCCTAACATACCAGACAGCAACACTTTTATCCGGCGGTTTTACTTTCACTTCCTTCAATCGATCCACTTTGGATGACGCACCCATAAGGACAACGGAAACAGAAGAGAAATTGCTAGTACAACGAAAAAGAAATCATCGGAGAAGCAGCACCGATGAACCAAGAACTAAATCGCACCACCGTTAGAGAGAATCAGGGGAAGAGAGAGAAAGTAGAGAGAGAAAGCGAAAAAGTTTTTTTCCTCCTTCAAGTGTTCTTGACCAAGATTAACAAGATCAAAGAATCAAATTTCGATTTCAAAGTTATGACTTGAACAAAATCGATTTCATCATATAATAAATCATATGAAATCGAATCTCATTTTCAGACTATCAATCAACAACAAATGATTAAAAGACACGAGAAAATGAGAACGAGAATTCAAGAACAATCGATTAAGAACAGAACAGTGTATGGATACGATTATACAACAAATAAAGCATGTGTACAAGTTGAATGAAGAACAACAACATACGTCGACTGGATGTTATAAATCAATGGGCTTCAATCATTTAAAACGGATTCAATTACATTTGGACTTATTGTTTTAAGATAAGGGATCGAAAACTAGGCTTGATAACAAAAAACATGACAATATCCATAACACGAATTAAATTTGGACATGAACAGTATCGAATCATCAAAAACATGGACTCAAGATAACAAAGTGTAATAAATGGATCCATAACACGATTTTTGGGCCAAGTTCTTGATTTAAACAAATAGTTGCAATTGTGAATCAAATTGAACAACAAATAGGATTGGGCTTGATCAACGAAAAAACTATTGGATCATAACAAGTGGGTTTTTCAAAAAAAAAATTAGATCTAATGAGTCGAAATGATAAAAAAATTCAAGAACGCAAGCACCAATCAAAAAGATTTAGAGAGATCATCGAGAGACTCACCATAATCGTTCCAATTGTGATGATTATTGCCAAATCGAGAATTGTTTCTTCAAAAATTACTTCAATCTTCGAAGACATGCTCTGATACCAATTGATGTGAATTATGAGCATTGATTTGGCATGCAGAATTAAATAACACACGAAGAACATGGTGATTTGGGTGTTTAAGAGATGCATTCGATTATGAAAGGTGTTACAAAAATGGATCTAGATCTAAATCTACATAATTAACACACACTAACACTCTCAATGTTACATCTCTCAAGAACACCTCTACAAGTGGTATGAACCCACCTTATATAGAGGTGCTTACATGTCTCCCTCTCTCCCTCTCTCTATCTATCTATCTATCTCTCATACCATAATGCTACTCTAACACATGCAAGTGGATCTACAAAAGTCAAACCATTTACAAAGTCATACATGGATAACTTTGTACCCAACAGACCCCTGCTTGGTCGCATCGTGCTTTTCATGGCAAGAAACTCGTTATTGGTAAGAACTTACTCCCTTAATACAGAGGATCAAACTTTCAAGAACCTATCTAAGTATGATCTTAAGGGATAAAGCTTTCAACTTTCTTCAAATGCATGACCTAAAAAAAGGGATTCCTAAATCTAGATCCAACATGTACCCTAAATGGCTTGAATCTTATTGCATGGATTGAAGAGGGTTCTTGCATACCCTTTTCTTACCAACAAGTGTCCAAAAATCCATAAAATAACATCCTTAACCTGCAATTTTCCTAAACTTCAAGAAATCACTAGGAATGGGACCAAAAAACACATTACTATTCCATAACTCTATATCTAAATATAGAAAGCATAAGGTTGAAGCTTTTTACTTACAACAGTCCATTAAACTAGTGAGAAGGTGGAAAATTCCTTGGAACAGGCTTCCTCTACAACCACACAACCTTCTTCTTTAACAAAACACACCAAAAAGCACCAAATCCCGAAATATGGTGAGAGAAAACCCATAGAAGTTATCTCCTTTAAATATGTTCCAAATCCCGAAACTCGGGTTTTTATGAAAATAGTGGTGTCGCGTCGTGACCATCACTTAAGTCGCATCGCATATAAGGGTTTATCTTTGTGTCATGACCAAAGTTTGGTCGTGTCGCGAAGTTGATCCCAACAAAAACCCTCATTTCTAATTACTTGAAGTTAATTAAATTACTATAGAACATACCCGGAAAGTAGGCATTAAACAATCAAGTTTTATGTTGTTTATTTATCAATTTTTATTTTATAAACAATACCTAATTTTGTCATTTAATTTTCATTTCGAACCAGTGTTATGAAAATCAACCTAAGCGCTTGGTTGGCTCTTACTGTCTGCGATTAATGCTAATCGGTCGAACAAATCATAGTCGTTCATTGGCAGTCCTTCTTGTTTCTCTATGGTCATTGGTATTCTTTGGCTATCCAATCCAGTCAAAAATTAAGACGGCCAGAAAATTAAAAAATAAGTCCCCGATTAGTCAAACTTATGATAATCGATGACTAAATTTTTCAAAAAAAGGCCCTCATTTAGTCTAAACATTGTGATGTTTGGCGATTTAAATATTTAAAAACTTGAATATGTTAATTTGTATGGTTATTTACTTATTTTGCAGGATATAAGAAGTTAAGTGAAGCATAATGTAACCATCTAATAGAAGAGGACCTTAACATATAGTTCATGTCTTTTTTTGAAATAGATTGAGTGTGTGAAATAACGTAAAATTATGTTTTAGAGTCTTTTTTCTTTATATAACTGAAGCTAAAAGAAAACAACTCATAACTTTGTTGGAGAAGTTATGCCTATAGGTCATGGAGATTTCATGACATGTCAAGGAAATCAAAAAAATAGGATATTGACATATATCTAAATATGCTTAGGAAGATGAATAATTTTCAAAAATATAGAGCATGTCCAACAAAATTTGATTTTTATGAGGTTTTATATCATTTGAGCTAACATGTATCCTTTTTGGTAGACACTGGATTATTTGTTTCATACAAGGATTTAATAATTGGTATCGTATTGTCAATGACCAGTCTCCAATTAGCATCAAGGAGCAGTTTAGCTAGTGATTGGTCAATCTTTTATACCTGGATCTGGATGCTCACATTTGTTGGTATCTAAGACTGAAAATTAGCCCCTGATATATGGTAGAATCGAACAAAAAAACACACCCTTCATTTTGTATTTTTTTCTCACATATTATTAATATTAATATGTACCCCCATACTCATCCTCCATCGTTTAAATCAACTTAAGAACCAACCATACCCCTCCTCTCTCAACATGCAGGACATGCTTTCCAATGTTTTTATCTGGCTTTTCAACGAATATCTTTTAATGCATCACTTTGAAAAAAGGTTATTGTTGTGTGTGTGGGATTTATTTTTTTGTTAAAGGGAATGCTTACATAATTATGGTCGCATAATAGAACTTTTCAACTCTTTGGGGAGTTGATAATTTGGTTTCTAATTTTACTAGTTTTATGATATTATTTTCTTTTATTTAGGAGTTTTATGATCATTACGATTATTGAGTAAATTAAAAAAAATGGTCCATACGGTTATGTATTTTTTTTTCAATCATGTCTCAAATTTTAAATTTGGATACAGATTGACCTTATTTTTATATTTATTATGAGAGTGGTCCCTAGTAGATATGAAATGACCAAATTATCCTTATTTTTTCATTATTTTTTCATTTTCAAGAAAGAATGGACCATCATCACCATACATGCATCCTTCATCCCACCTCTGCAAAGCACTTATCCTATTTCCCCTTCCCATTTTCAATTTCAATAGTGGCAGAACAACCAACTCTAACGCCTTTGACATCTACTATAAAGCCCAACGTCGACACTTATATCTTCTTGGAAAAAGAAAAGAGTAACATTGAAGCTATGGTTATATTCCCTCTTAAAAGGTTCATGATATTTTAAAAAAACCTATTATTGATCTTACGATACTGATGAATAACCGATGAAAGATTCAATAAGCTTGTCGGAATCCATGTAGTTTGAAGCTTGAAAACTCGACCATTGATCAAACTCTAGTTCTAGAATGCTTATACACTTTTCACCAAATCCTTCTTTGTTAGTGTAATCAAGTTGGAATGAGGGTGTGTCATTATGTAGAATTTTGTTAGGTGCATTTCATGCGCCTATTTTGCATAAATATCTCATCTTTAGCATTGTATTTAGAAGTTAATATCATGCATTTTTACATATTGTTGGCTATTTCTAGTCTATCAAAGGAACGCTTTTATTTGTACACTTTATGGTGTTTTTCAAGTGTGTTTGAAGATTCAGATGCTCTTTAGGGACATAAAGGAAGCTCGAGACAAAATTTGGAAGCAAAGGGGTGGAAAAGAAGAAAATGGAAAAGTTGAGGCGTGCCAAAATAATAGGTTTCACACGGGGCATGTAAAATGTGTGAAAATAGGCACATAAAAGCTCACGGGGCATATGAAAGCTTACACGAGGTGTGTGGATTCAGTACAAATCCACACGGGGTGTGTGAAATTAAAAATATGCCAAATTCAGCATTCTATTTTAGAATATTTTCTGATTATGGCACCCTACTTTCCCTTCCACTCGAGGCATGTAGAATTAGTGTAAATCTACACAGGGGGTGTGGGTCCCAAAAACCGCCTTTTGGCAGTTTCCCTGATGATATATTTCAGGATTTTTAGGGCCATTTCACTCACTCTCTCTCTCTCTCCCTCTCATTTTATACGACTTGGAAGTGATTTTATGAGAGGTTTTTACTATAACTCACTTGGAATCATCTTCTAAACATCTTGCTTCTAATTGTGAGTAGAATTAATGTTGTAATTTTCATTTCTAGACTTTGAATATCATGCTTTAGCCATGTGTGGCTAAATCCCTTTCATTTTCGATTTTATGGACTACTTGATGTTATGTTAATTCAATGAATTGATGTTATGTTTCACTATCTATCTAACAATTGTAGTTTTGTTTTAACAAAGAGTTTCATTGTGATTTTGGTTCATGGTGGCCACTTGAATTAGAATGGGTAAATAGCACAAAAGACACTATGTTTATACAAAAATTCTAATTTGACACTATTATTTTTTGTCTCAAATTTGACACTATGTTTTCTAATTTATTACAATTCTGATTACTTGACCGTTCAACCCGGTTACTTCCTGACGTGGCATGATGACGTGTCAGTTTTGATGACGTGGGATGCTGACATGACATGCTGACGTGTCAAAATTGAATTTTTTTCCCACAAAAGACACTAAGTTTCCATTTTTTTCGATTTTGAAATTAAGTTTATTTTTTTTTCAATTTTGACACTCTATTTTTTTTATTCCAAATCGAATCATTTTTTCCAATTTTGTTCAATGCCGATCATTTTCTATTTGAAACCTTATAATTATTTAATCGTAAATAAAAATATGTGTAAAATTTACAACAAAAAATAAAATAAATAATATTTCATAAGTGATAATTGATAAAATTTTGTTATTCTTATTCGAAGTTTATGGTTAGTTCGGCTCTCATTATATAACTAAAAATATTTATAAAACATATGATTTGAATGTAAAAAATATGGTTTTTAAATGAAAAAAATATATTTATATGGTTTAAAATGTAATGAAAAAATATTTATACGGTTTCAAATGGAAAATGGTCAGCATTGAACAAAATTGAAAAAAATAATGTTCGATTTGGAACAAAAAAATAAAGTGTCAAAATTGAAAAAAAAAATAAAGTTAGTGTCAAAATCGAAAAAATTAAAAACTTAGTGTCTTTTGTGGAAAAAAAATTCAATTTTGACACGTCAGCATGTCATGTCAGCATGCCACATCATCATGCCACGTCAGCAAGTAACCGGGTTGACCGGTCAAGTGGTCAGAATTGTAACAAATTAGAAAACACAGTGTCAAATTTGAGAAAAAAAACAACACAGTGTCAAATTAGAATTTTCGTGTAAACGTAGTGTCTTTTGTGCTATTTACTCAATGTGAATTAGGTCATTATTTTCATTCAATTTTATGATATCCGTATTTCTTTTGTGAAATTGATATTAAGTGACAACATCAAATTAGTTTTGTGATGATATTAACTTTGGTGTAATAATTGCATTCTTTTACGCTTTTGAGTTTGTGAGAAGTATTGGGAGTTATTTGGAACATTCACATAAAACTTAAAGTGATCTTTCAATCTAATTCTAAGAGCTTGTTTAGATTAGGTTAGTGAGGTTAGGGTTAATTAGTGAGCTTGTTTTGGTTATTTAATGTGGTGAATGGGAATTGCTAGAGCTTGTTAGTAGTTCCAAGTACCAACATAGATAGAGTGAATGTGACATCATTTCCTAATTAATATAACATAATTATATAGTAAAACACATAAACGTAACCCTTCTCTTAACCGAATTCAGTTACAAGTTTTGTATGAGTTTAAGTTGTGTTTTAATTGAACAAACAAACCCCATTGTTTTTTTATGACACATCTTGTGCAAAAGTACAATCACTTTAAAGTTAGTCACGTGTCTCGGTGGACCGAACCTACTTGATACGTGTTACATTCTATTTACAATCTTGTAGTGATTTTTGGAGTCTATTATACCCCTATTATTTGTTGGGTTGGACACCCTAACAAATTGGCTTCGTTTCCGGGGACACGGTGTTAATAATTGTGTATGCTAAGATCTTTTCGTGTAGGTTACCTTTTCCAACTAATAAAAAATAAAGAAAACACTCACAAGGATAAAGAAGCACTCCAAGCTTCAAAGAAAGCAATTGGATTATAGGATTTCTTCCTCATCCACCCGTCCGATTATCAACATTTTTGAGGAGGTTCCTCTCTCAAGTGACTCATAAATGGAAACGTTAACCCCATCATCATCACCTCAAACATCCTCGCCCAAAAATATCACCCCCACCATCCTCATCAAATCATATATCCCATATCCTACACCTACCGAAACACCAATTCCACCAATCAATATGGGCGGCAATCCACTCGAGCAAACCCTCCGCCAACGAATGAGGCAACAAGTCACTCAACAACCTCTTTTCATCACCTATCCTGTTGCAACCAACCTCGAACTAAAATTTGGACTTATACACCTTTTACCATCTTTTAAAGGGCTAAATAATGAAAACCCCATAAGTTCCTCATCAAGTTCCATGTTGTGTGTCTTGGCATAAAACCACACAATGTCATAGAGGACTAGATCAAGCTTAGGGAATTCCCCTTCACGGTGCAAGATGGAGCTAAAGTGAAACACCCCAAAAATACGGTCCAAAATTTTCGTTTTTAATTATTAATAAAACCATAGTTATCAAATCATCACATAAAATCATAAGTCATTGTATCTCAAAACATCATAACGTCTGTCAAATATATCAGAGTAAAAACATCCCAGGCGAAAATCATGGTGTGTGCACTGCAGTCATCCCGACCTCTTCCCCTTGCTACCGGAAGTACCTGAAACAAAAACTGAAAACTGTAAGCACGAAGCTTAGTGAGTCTCCCCAAACTACCACATACCATACACATAATCACATAATCAATTAATAACATATCATGGGCCTTGCCCGCTACATCAGGCCCCGCCCGGCATCGGACAAGTCCGACATCGGGCCCCGCCTGGCAACGGACCGAGATCCGGCATCGGGCCACGAGGTAGGATCGAGCAAAGCTCGGTATACATATAAACATATCAATAAATACATATAAACAATCACATAACTAAAAACTTATAAAGATTCCTCAGGCCCCGCCCGACATCGGACCGAAATCCGGAAGCATACAAACATTCTTCGGGCTTTGCGCGGCATTGGACTGAAGTCTGGAAACATACAAAATAGGCGCATGCAATAATCACGAAGACATCAAGCATACAAACGTTCCTCGGGCACTGCCCGACATCGGATCGCAATCCGGAAAAATATAAATCTACATCGGGTGCTACCCGGCATCGAACTTTAGTCTGGAATATACTAAAATACATAAAAGGGTTAGCATTGGTGCCTTCGACCCGTTCCTATAGGAGGAAACTCACCTCGCAAAGCTGAATGCAGAATCTCACGGTAAGGAATCTCTAACGGCTGCTCCAACGACTTCCCGACTATCATTAGCACAATAACACTTAGTCAAAATGCAATAATCCTTCTTAGGGTAAAATAACCATTTTACCCCCTCGTCTAATTTGGACCATAACCTAGGCCCAATTCCATCTAACCTTTCCAAGCCCACTAATGGACCAATTTTCTAAATTGGGCCCAACTCCTTAAATGGGCCTTCCCTTAAGCCCAAACGTTTCCCTAGCCCAATAACTGACTCCTGATGGCCCACTAAGGCCCAATAGCTAAGAAGTCCAAAGATTGGCCCAAACCGAGGCCTAAACAACGAAGAATCAGAATCCAGTGAGTACGCGGGGCGTACTCCTCCGTAAGCTAAGCGTACAGGCTGCATGGCTTGTACACTGCGCGTACGGTCTTGTACATCCAGCGTACTACCTTGATAAGCCATAAACTTCAAAACGGCTGAATCCCTTAAGACCTTAAGCTCCGAACACAGATCTGAGTCCACTAAAGTGTCTTAATCCATAAAGTCGATTACTTGGTTGCTTGCAACCCACCAAATGGACCCAAACTAGAAATATGACAACTAACTTCCATGGAAAGGACGACCTTCAAGATTGAAACTTTTCTGTTATTGGGACTCATATAGCACTAAGGGTGGCAACCTTAATCCTAGAAACGGATTTGAACCATAAAAATCCATTCTTGGGACCTAAAAAGGTCCAAAACACCATTAACATAGATCTAAGCATTCATGAGGCAAGTTGAGAGCTTTTTACCTCAAATGAGTGCTAAATGGTGATGTTATGTCATATCCTTGAGCTCAAGCTACTCAAGTTCTTCTTCTTCAATTTCTTCTTTCTCCTTCCAAGCTTCAAATCACAACAATAAGCTTCACAAGGTCAAAATCACACAAAGATGAAGAAAGGTAGGTGTTCGAGTGTTTTTGAGGTTGAGAGGCTCGTAAGGAGGCTAGGGTTTGGGAGATAATGTTGTATTTATGTGGCTTAAACCCTAAAAATTAGGGTTTTGAGTCTGCTCGCATACGTTGCACGTACTCCTTGGTACGTTGCGCATATGTGCATGAACCCCCCTGCATCCAATGTTGCACTATGCCCAACGTACGCCAAGCTTACGCCCATCGTATGTCTTCGGGTAGCCCAATAACAAACAGCCCACTTACTAAGGCCCAACTCAACAATCCACTATTAAACTCATAGTCCAACAATTAATTCTAAAGAAATTAAATAATTATCATTACCTCAAGTCACGGGTGTTACAATTCTCCCCCACTTGAATCAAACTCATCCTCGAAGTCCGTTGCCCTGAATAACTCCGGATAGTGCTCCCTCATCTCCTCCTCGGGCTCCCAAGTCAACTCTGACCCCTTGCGGTGCAACCACTGCACCTTTACCAGCTCTACACTCTTGTTCCTCAGCTCCTTCGTCTTCCTGTCGAGAATGGCTACTAGTCTCTCGATGTAGTTCAGGATGTCATCAACCTGGATATCCTCTAAAGGCACAACTGCGGAGTCATCCACTAAGCACTTCCGCAACTGGGAGACATGAAAAGTGATGTGGATCTGGCTGAGCTCTGTTGGAAGATCCAAACGATACGCAACCCGGCCCACCCGAGCCAAAACCCTGACTGGACCGATCTACCTGGGGCCCAACTTGCCCCAATTCCTGAACCGGATGACACCTTTCCAAGGTGACACCTTCAAGAGGACCATGTCGCCCACCTGAAACTCCAAGTCTGAACGACGCTTGTCGGCATAGCTTTTCTGCCGACTCTGAGCAGTCTGGAGCCGGCTCCGGACCTGCTGGATCTTCTCTGTGGTCTTGAGTACCACCTTAGTACTCCCCATGACTCTCTGACCGACCTCACCCCAACAGATTGGGGTCCTACATTTCCTCCCGTAGAGCATCTCGAAGGGAGGTCGATCTATGCTAGCTTGGTAACTATTGTTATACAAAATTCCGCCACCGGAAGATACGTATCCCAACTGCCACCAAAATCCAATACGCAAGCGCGTAGCATATCCTCCAGAGTATGAATCGTCCTCTCACTTTGTCCATTTGTCTGAGGGTGAAAAGTTGTGCTGAAGTGGAGACGAGTACCCATCTCTTCATGAAATCGCTTCCAGAATCTGGAAGTGAAGCGAACATCTCGGTCTGACACAACCAAAACCGACACTTCATGATGTGCCACTACCTCGCATATGTAGATCTCGGTTAGCTTCTCAGCCGATATACTCTCCTGGATCGGGATGAAATGAGCACACTTGGTCAACCGATCCTCGATGACCCATATCAAATCCACTCCATGTGCGGTCCTGGGATGTTTTGTGATGAAATCCATAGTGATCTTCCCATTTCCACACGGGAATATCCAACGATTGCATCTTGCCGTGAGGTTGCTGGTATTCATCCTTAACTTTCCTGCAAGTCAAGCACCGCTCCACATACCATGTTATGTCCTACTTCATGCAGGGCCACCAATAATCAGGGCGAAGATCACGGTACATCTTCGTCGCCCCGGGATGGATGAAGAATCTCGACTTGTGAGCCTCATCCATCAGAACTTGGTGTACCCCGCCCCAGTAAGGAACCTAGACCCTCCGATGCAGGGTCAACAACCCACGACTATCATAATCAAATGAGGCCATCTGGCTTATGATCCACTCACACTTTCGGTACTCCTCCTTCATACCCTCGACATGCGGCTCCCGAATACGTTCCATGCAACAGAGTAATCACCATCATCCTCAGGCATATATCTCGAAATGGAGCGGCCACTGCCTTGCGGATAAGAGCATCGTCCGCCACATTGGCCTTCCCCGGGTGATAAAGGATCTCACATTCATAATCCTTCACCACATCTAACCACCGACGCTGCCTTATGTTCAGATTTGGCTGGTCCATCAGATACCTCAAGATCTTGTGGTCCGTGTAAATGGCACAACGAACCCCATAGAGGTAGTGTCTCCAAATCTTGAGGACGAAAACCATAGCCCCCAGCTCCAAATTATGTGTCGAGTAATTTGCCTCATGAGGCTTCAACTGCCTCGAAGTGTAAGCTATCACGTGACCCCGATGCATCAACACTGCACCCATACCTATGATCGAAGCGTCATAGTAAACCACAAAATCGTCGACGCCCTCAGGCAAGGTCAGAATAGGTGCCTCGCACAACCGCTGTCTAAGAGTCTCAAAGGCTGCCTGCTACTCAGGCGCCCAACGGAATGTCACCGACTTCTTGGTCAGTCGGGTCAAGGGCACAACAATCTTGGAGAAATCCTAGATGAATCTCCGATAGTAACCAGCTAGACCAAGAAAACTCCGAATCTCAGATGGAGACCTTGGAACCTCCCACTGCATCACGACCTCTATTTTGGCCAGATCAACCAGAATATCCTTCTGGTTGACAAGGTGCCCCAAAAACTACACCTCGCGCAACCAGAACTCACACTTGGAGAACTTTGCGAAAAGTCTCTCCCTCCTCAGTTTCTCAAGCACCTCCCTCAAGTGTTCCTCATGCTGCTCCTGGGTCTTGGAGTAAACCAAGATATCATCAATGAAGACTATTACAGACCGGTCCAGCATCGGTTTGCACGCACGGTTCATGAGATCCATGAATGCGGCAGGAACATTAGTGAGCCCAAACGGCATCACCACGAACTCATAGTTACCAAAGCGAGTCCGAAAGGCTATCTTCGGCACGTTGTCGTCCTTGACTCGCATCTGGTGATAACCCGATCGTAGATCAATATTGGAGAACCAAGATGCACCCTGAAGCTGATCGAATAAATCATCAATCCTCGGGAGGGGATAACGGTTTTTCACTGTTACCTTATTCAGCTCCTAATAATCTATGCACATCCGATGTGACCCGTCCTTCTTATTCACAAAAAGGATCGGGGCTCCCCATGGCGAACTACTCAGCCTGATAAATCCCTTGTCCAATAGCTCCTGCAGCTGTGTAGAAAGCTCCTACATCTCGGGAGGAGCCAACCGATATGGTGCCTTTCTATCGAAGCCGCACCAGAAACTAGGTCAATCCTGAACTCTACCTGCCTCTCCGGAGGTATTCCAGGCAAATCCTCTGGGAACACGTCCGGATACTCCCGTACGATCGGTACATCATCCACGGTCACCTTACCCTTATCCTGGGTATCCATAACATAGGCGACATAACCTGCGAAACCCTGCTGAAGGTAGCGTCTAGCTCTCGCTGCTGAACACAAAGTCGGCCCATGTTGCGGCCTCTCGCCCTGAATCACTAACCCTCCCCCACTTGGGGTCCGAACTCCAACTAGCTGATGCTTGCAGTCGATCACTGCCCCATTGGGGCTCAACCAGTCCATCCCCACGATAACCTTATTGGCTCACAGGGAAATGGGGACTAAATCCATGGAAAACTGCTCATCAAACAACTGCAGTGTACATCCCCGATGAACCCTCGCAACCCGAACGGTCCTATCATCCGCTATCTCTACGTCAAGTGGTCAGTCGAGCTTCCCTCGAGCTCCTACAAATCGCTTGCTGAGCGTGAGTGACACAAAATATTGGGTAGCCTCCGAATCAAATAATACCAGAGCAGATATACCGTTCACAAGGACCGATCCTATAATGAAACACATAAACATAATCAATAATCAATATAAATAAAGAGATAAGGAGAAGATACATAAATGTCACCACATCGGGAGCTGCAGGTGCCTCCTCTGTTGTCAGCTGAAAGGATATGCTCTTCGCCACAGGCGCCTCTGACCGGCCTTGTCGGCCATCCGTAATCCTCAATGTAGCAGGAGCGGGTACCGCCACCTGTCATGCTCATGCTAAACTCAGGCACTAGGACCGCTTGTGTCCCCTCTGATTGCACTAGAAATAAATCAGATCTGATACTATGGTGGTGGTGATGGTAGCAGTACAATACCTACTGACATGAACTGTTCGGCCGCACTTAATGCAGCCCGAACTACCCGCCCTGCACGCCCCCTCGTGCAACTTTTCAAACTTGCCACAACGGCTGCGGCCCTTCTGGCTCCTCGATTGGTGATTTCATACCTTGGGCTTCTTGCCCACACTCCCTGTCTAAACCCCCTCTGGTTTCCTCTTCTTCTCCATCTCCAAATCCATCTCCCTTTCCCGAGCCCTCGCAATCATGTCCTCCAGCATCTTGCAGCTGGATCGACTCACAAACTGGCGGATATCACTCCACAACATCTCATGGTATCAAGCCTTTTTCATCTCCTCGTCCGCCACGTACTTCAGAAGAAGAAGGGTCTGTCTCCCTGAACATGGCGGTGATCTCGGTCACCGTCTCAGTAGTCTGCTGGAGATCCTGGAACTCCCTAGCAAGCTGTTGTACCTCAATCATAGGTACAAACTCGACCCTGAACCTGGCCGAAAAGTCATTCCAGGTCATCGCATCAAGAGCTGCATCATCTCCAATGACATGTCCAACCTCCTCCCACCAATCACGCGCCCTGTCCTTCGGAAGGCAGGAAGCAACTCAGACCTTGTCCCCTTTGGGACAACGGATCGTACGGAAAGCGTTGGCGACATAAGCCAACCACCTACTGATAGCAATGGGGTCCCGAGCCCCATGAAAGTCTGGAGCTCCGCAAGCTCGGAAATCCCTGAATGTCATCGTGCATGCCCCTAGCATGGCCGCCATCTCAGTACGGAATGCACCCAACCTCTCGTCAAGAATCTCCAAGATGCCCTCCTTGACCGTACCGAAGATCACAGTAGTCTGGTCCAAAATACTATGCGTGACCTCAGATGAAATGAACTCTCTCATTTGCTCATCGAGCTGCCTGGCTCCAGAGCCCGAGCCTGATCCCTCACCATACTAAAAATAAACACCATAACAAACATCAGAATACTCATCATAACTCGAGGGATCACACAGACTACAAGTTCCCTGGATTCATCTCAGCCCTCCTTGATTCGAGTACAGGTCCTCTGCTTTCAGTAGTACGGGCCCATACTACCTTCCACATCTATCCGTACTTTCCTCAATAGTTTCCTTGATTCCACCAAGTCCCTTCTACTACTACTGCTCTTCACGCTAATCTCATCCTAGGCTTGCTCGCGAATACTATTACATATCACTGAGACCAGATAATTCTTTGGATGAGAGGTCCTACCCTACAATGGTTAGAATCAAATGAGAGCTGCGAAATAGAGCTAAACCTAACCTTCTGAAATTATTTAGTCCTCGTAATATGTAACTTAACATATTCGTTTACTAGTTAGTTAAAGATAACTAGAACTCCTAAAAGCACAAAGCAAGCAACATTCGAGCATTGAGTAAACAAAACCAAGCATATCCTAATCAGGCCATCATATTACTGACTAATCAGTACTAGCATACAGTTCAATAAGCTCATACAGCAGGCATATAAGGCATCCTTCCTAGATCCTTAGCCCTAATCTAGCATGCAGTTCTCATACACATATAACAGGCATACAAGGCATCATTCCCAGATCCTTAGCCCTAATCTATCATACATTTCTCATAATCATATCATAACATAAAAAACTTGTATGGGTAATTTGGGAGAACTTACTTGTGCTCGGCTGATTACATGCACCACACCCTTTTTCTCTTTTCAATTTCCTTTTATAAAAATGGTTTTCTTTTCTTGTTGAAAATTTTCATACCAAGTCCTCAATTTGAGTCCAGACACACCCGAGAGTATGTCCAAATCCCTTAAACAAAGGCTCTGATACCAACTTAAAACACCCCAAAGTTACGGTCCAAAAATTTCATTTTTAATTATTAATAAAACCATAGTTATCAAATCATCACATCAAAATCATAAGTCATTGTATCTCAAAACATCATAACATCTGTCAAATATATCAGAGTAAAAACATCCCAGGCTAAAATGATGGTGTGTACACTGCAGTCATAACGAGCTCTTCCCCTTGCTACCGAAGGTACCTGAAACTAAAACTGAAAACTGTAAGCACGAAGCTTAGTGAGTCTCCCCAAACTACCACATACCATACACATAATCACATAATAACATATCATGGTCCTTGCCCGCTACATCGAGCCCTGCCCGACATCGGGCCCCGCCTGGCATCGGGCCCCGCCCGGCTTCCAACAAAGCTCAATATACATAGAAACATATCAACAAATACATATAAACAATCACATAACAAAAAACATATAAACATTCCTCGGGCCCCGCCCGGCATCGGACCGAAATCCGGAAGCATACAAACATTCCTTGGGCTTTGCCCGACATCAGACCGAAGTTCGGAAACATACAAAACAGACGCATGCAAAAATCACGAAGACATCAAGCATACAAACATTCCTCGGGCACTGCCCGACATCGGATCGGAATCCGGAAACATATAAATCTACATCGGGTGCTGCCCGACATCGGACCTTAGTCTGGAATATAGTAAGGGGGTGTTTGGTATGGAGAAAAGGAATTAAAGCAAGAAATGGAAATGTAGAGAAAGAGAATTAAGCTGGAGAAATATCCGCTTTTTTTTCTTTTCTCGAGAGGCCTTCAAACCTCAATTCTCACATTTTCCATCTAAATAATAGAGAAATAAACTCATGGAAATGGAATCCGTTTTTTCTCTATTCTCTACACTTTAATGCAAAACAAACAAGGGAAATAGAAACAATTCCATTTCCCTCCTCTCATTTCCCTGTACCAAACACCCCCTAAAATACATAAAAGGGCTAGCATTTGTGCCTTCGACCCATTCCTATAGGAGGAAACTCACCTCGCAAAGCTGAATGCAGAATCTCACGATAAGGAATCTCTAACGGCTGCTCCAATGACTTCCCGGCTATCATTATCACAATAACACTTAGTCAAAATCCAATAATCCTTCTTAGGGTAAAATAACCATTTTACCCCCTCGTCTAATTTGGACTATAACCTAGGCCCAATTCCATCTAACCTTTCCAAGCCCACTAATGGACCAATTTTCTAAATTGGGCCCAACTCCTCAAATGGGCCTTCCCTTAAGTCCAAACGTGTCCCTAGCCCAATAACTGACTCCTGATGGCCAACTAAGGCCCACTAGCTAAGAAGTCCAAAGATTGGCCCAAGCTGAGGCCCAAACAATGAAGAATTAGAATCCAGTGATTACGCGGGGTGTACTCCTCCGTACGCTAAGCCTACAGGCAACATGGCTTGTACACAGCGCGTACGGGATTGTACGCCCAGCGTACTACCCTGTTAAGCCATAAACTTCAAAAGGGCTTAATACCTTAAGACCTTAAGCTCCAAACACAAATCTGAGTCCAATAAAGTGTCTTAACCCATAAAGTCGATTACTTGGTGGCTTTTAACCCACCAAATGGACCCAAACTAGAAATATGACAACTAACTTCCATGGAAAGGACTAGAACTCATGCATGGCCACAAAAGGACCTTCAAGATTGAAACTTTTCTGTTATTGGGACTCATATAGCACTAAGGGTGGCAACCTTAAGCCTAGAAACGGATTTGAACCATAAAAATCCATTATTGGGACCTAAAAAGGTCCAAAACACCATTAACATAGATCTAAGCATTCATGAGGCAAGTTGAGAGCTTTTTACCTCAAATGAGTGCTAAATGGTGATGTTATCTCAGATCCTTGAGCTGAAGCTACTCAAGTTCTTCTTCTTCAACTTCTTCTTTCTCCTTACAAGCTTCAAATCACAACAATAAGCTTCACAAGGTCAAAATCACACAAAGATGAAGAAAGGTAGGCGTTCTAGGGTTTCTGAGGTTGAGAGGCTGGTAAGGAAGCTAGGGTTTGGGAGATAATGTTGTATTTATATGGATTAAACCCTAAAAATTAGGGTTTTGAGCTTTCTCGTGTACGCGCTGTTGGATTAATGTCTAAGTCCATAACTATATTTGGTATGTACTTGACCCGACCCGGCATGGTCCATTTGGGTTGCACTTCACCGGCACAATTTATATGGATAGTCTTCTGAGAATAGTATATTTATGATTTATATTAATATATTATAAGTTCTAATATATTAATATGGAATCATATTATTTAATTATTATTGATCAAGAATTAATTTAGAATTAATTAAGTGATCAAAAAGAACTAATTAAATATGGACTCTTATATATATGGAATGGGCCAAGTTCATTTAGGTTGGGCTAAGCTTTCATGGATGGTCCATGGAGCTTTTACCCCATGGATCCTATGTAAATGAAAGGTCATGGGTATTAGGGTTTACATGGATGTAACCCTAATCCTCCATAATATATAAAGGGGTCCTTGGCTCACAAAATTGGCACAAGTGTGTGAAAATAAGAGTGGGCCGATTTTAGTGTGCATACATATTCTCTCAAGTTCTTCCAAGGTGTTTGGTGATTTGTGATTCCATTTGAGGCTTCCACACTATTGGGGCTAAGCTCTTAAAGCTTGAAGACATCAAGCTACATCAAAAGGTATGTCATCTAACTAGAACTTTGTAGTATAGGTGCTTCATAATATGCTAGTTAGGATGAGACCTTGGAATAGTTAATATTTGCATGTATAATAGACAAAACACAAATCCAAGGTTTATAGGGTTGCATGTACACCATAGGAGTGTTAGAATGCTCAAAACCCAACAGTGGTATCAGAGCCATGGGTTGTTTTCTGTTATATTGATGCAAATGTTTTATTTTCAAGTTGGAAAAAAAAGGAAAAAAAATCATGACGTTTGTCAAATTTTAAGATAATTACTTGTTTTGTGAAAAACGAATTATTTGTAAAATTTGAATCATTTGTTATATGAGTTGAATTAGGTCAATTTAGTAAAAGATAAAATGATATGATTATTTTATTAGTTTTAAAAGTTTGATCTAAATGTTTTAAGGAGTTACAAATTTTGTCATAAAATTTTGGAGCTCAAAAGTTTTTTTTAAAGTTGTGATCTTAAGGGTTTTTTGAAACTTCCATAAGTTATGGATATGAAAGTTTTTTTTTAAAAAGAAAAAGAAAAATTTGATTCAAAGTTTTTATGGAGTGACAAAATTTGGTGTTAATGTTTTAAAGAATTCCATAACTTGTTCTTAAGTTATGGAACATGGAAAGTTTCATCATAAAACACCATTAATTCCATAAGTTATGGAATCCAAAGGTTTTCAAGAATTACAAAACTTGCCCTCAAGTTTTGGAATTTGAGAAAAGTTTTTTATGAAAAAAAGAATTGAATTCTAAAACTCTTGGGTTCATAACTTAAACAATTAATTAAATGGTTTTAATTTTGAGTTTAATAATTGGAATTATGATGTTTTGTTGAATAGTTCAAATTAACTCTTATGGAATTTATTAATAGTTAATTAAAGCGTTTAATTAAAAGAGTATTATTAAATCCATAAATATATGGTTTGAGTTTAATTAAATTAAAAGTCTAGTTTAATTAATAGATTAAACCACCAAGTATTTTAAATGTCTAAAATACACCCTTATAATATTATAATATTAAAAGTTTAATATATTATATGTATAAGAGCAAGTTGTCTTACCATTAGTAGGCCTCATTCACGAAGCCGGTCTATAAGGGGGTATAAGGTTACTGCCTATAAAATGGCAGTTTAATGGGTGTCTACTCTCACTCACTGCTTCCTTGACCGGTGGACGGTCGTTAGCCGAACAGGTAGGACAAGGACTATAATTCTCCCTTCATTATAAGTATAATGATAAATACTAAGTAACTAAACACTTATAAATTCCCAATATTAGTTACTTAGGAAAATGTGAATAAGGTGCTAATCCATGAAATTACACTTTGCACTTTGTTTAAGCTGTTAGTGGAGCGTGTGTGGTTAACCGGCACACTAACCTGGACTTAACAAGGTAGGCAAAGGGTAACTTAATGTTTATCATAGTATCGTTGGAGCGTGTGTGGTTAACCGGCACATCGATTGAGGGGTAAATATTAAGGGTACCAAGTATATTTGCATGGTTACTTCACACCTTGTTTTGTGATCCTCGGCATCCCAGTCACAAAACCTGAAGGGCACACTCGAGATTGAAACATGCCATTGAAAAGTTCAATGAATCTCAAAAGAATCTAGGAGTTTCAAAACCAATTAAAACCTAATAATACATTTCGTTTATCTTGGTGGAAATTGGTGAATCGTCATTCACCTACCTTCGAATATTTTATAGCTTGGATTACGGCACCCCTCTTCCAAGTTATAAAATAGTTTGTTGGGTCCTAGCCTTAATATATCATATTGGGTGTTATATTAAGGACTTAAATCAACTTTACGTGAATTTCTCCCATTGTTGATGTCTGGTTTAGACAACAATGATCTTCCCAAACCAAGCTTTCCTAATGAATATGACTTCCCGAGTTTGGCTCATGGAAGTCATAATTCTCTTCCTCCACCTCCTCCAATTATTCTCCCTAACCCACAAGTTCAAGGTCACTCAAGCCCTAATGGCAAGCAAGGTCTATGTGTGATCACATCTTAGAGATGAAGTCACATATTGACAAGCCGGGAGAGTTGGGTGTCAAAGTCTTGAGAAAGTTGGATGCTCAATCACTTTCTAAGTCACATAGTGAGTTCCTTTGGGACTACTATGAAACAGACTATGACATGAACCTTAATGATCATATCTATTTGCTTGGTGCTGCTGAATCAGCAATGATTTGGAACGATAGTAAAGCAAATTTGATTAGAAGATCAACTTCCCAAAAACTTTATGGACAGTGACAATGGTGACACTGGAAATCCAGAAAAAGCATTCTCTTCCCAATGGAAAGGGATTGGCCATAGTCAACCCGGTTGACCAAATGGAAAAGAGAAAGGCTAAGTCTGAGATAGTCCCATTACCAAAGGGTTCATATGTTTATTTTGCCAAAGGAAGGGGCGTTGATTGCAAAGCTGCCAAATTTACCTAAGGATGTTAAAGTCAATAAGTTTGACTCTACATCAGGTAGAGCTCATTATCTAACTCTATTAAGTTCTATTCTGAGATCCTCATTACATGATGTGACTGGGTCACATGTTGATGTTTTAAGAATCAAAGAATAGAGAGAAATCTTAAAGGAAGTATATGTTGATTCTGATCGCGAAGGTGGATTTCGATCGCATCAGAATTTTGAGCAGTTGCTTAAGAAGTTATGATATATTGCTAAGGAATAGATAACAACAATTTTCCATGTGGATTGTAAGGATAAGTTTTTCCGTAGAGTTTTAAAATAAAAGAAAACTGTTTAATTTTATTTATTTGAAGTATCCTTACAATGGCATTTGTGGAAAATTGTTGCTTATAGGATTCCACTGACAGCAATATTGGAAAATGGATTTGATTTTTTCATTTGTGGTAGTGTCTAAATTTACCAAATCAGGAAAGTTCCTCATCACCCAAGTTTCAATTGGACCGAAACTTGGAATCATGCAAGTTGAATAGTATGATGAATGAGAACTTTCAAGCATTGGAAAATCAAGACTAATTACTTGTTCACATGGATGTGTGAGTCAAGTGAAGGACTAAAGGGATCGAGTACACATTCTTGTGCACTGGTCATGTCCACCACAAAGCTCGTTAAGACTATTTGATTTACTAAAGTTTAGTAAATATGGTTATACTTACAAGTTTAAGTATAATTCTGAAACATTGGAAAAGTCTCAATGTATGGCAGAACGAATGGGAAGAATCAAATTAGGCAGAAAGATAAAAGTTTCTCAAATCTGAAAAGATGGGAGAGTACTTTAGTATCATGTTTGTGATCATCTTAATGATTTAGAAATCATATCACAATTAGTCCTCTAAAGGTCATCTTAGTGCATTCTTATGACTAAGAAGAGGAGTCATGAATTGTTGAAATGGTTAGATCAGGAAGATGAGTCATACTTCGTTCCAAAACAATTCTTAGAGTCATACTCCAAGATTGTAACTTGAGTGACATATCTTAAAGAAAGGTTTAAAACACTTGTCAAATGTAAGAGTAAAAGTGTCCTACTCTTGTACATTTGAAATTGGTAAGTTGTGATGTTTTGGATAAAACAAAGACCAACTAAGGCCAATTGTGTGAAGTGTTTCTCTTGATAAAGAATCCGCACTATCTCTTGAATATTTGGCAAGATAGTCTTATATGTCAAGAGGATAGTGGGAGTCTTAAAGATCCTAAAAAGAATTTCAAGAAGTAATCAAGAATAAAACCTGAGGTTCTTCACTAGCACACGACTTGAGGTTTATAACCTATCGTGTTGACATATTATGTGCCCATTCCAATTAAAGTTGGCTTTGCATAGGAGTTCTGAAAGTTCTCAATTGGTTGAATAACAACTTGGAAGCAATGGAAGGCCCTGTACTGCCAGGTGGCAAGAAGTTAAGATTGCATAAGTTCAGTCCATATGAGTTTGGATTTGTCATTATCCTTGTCTTGTGACTATGGTTTTGACGATTCACATGGATAAGAACACATACACCATAAAATCTAAGGGTCATAAGGTTTCTCTCCGATTCATAAAAATGATGGTGAGGAAACACTTCCACCAAGTAGATTTGAAGCAGATGGCAAAAGGTCTAAATAATTGAGACTATGATTACGACATCCCTTTTCATAGTTCTGAAATTGTTTAGACACACATGCATGCTATCTAAGGAAAGGTGTATGATTTTGATAAAGTTTTATCAAAGCATCTCGTATCAGAAATCTGAACTTTGGTAAGAAAGTCAATAAAGTATTGATTTCTAGAAGTCCAGCTGATTTCTGAGTACATGTCAAAGCTAGTGGGAGCATAAGTGTTATGCTAATAATCATCATGTTAGTGGGAGCATGATAATTATTGTTAGTGTTGCAAGTTAGCAATGTTAATTATAGAAAACAAAAGTTTCAATTCGTGAGGCTGCAGGGATTGAAAAAGTTGTTTTGCTATAATTAAGGGAGAGGATATACTTCATTTCAGTTCTAAAGGCTTAGATTGAGACCTTAATCATCTTTAGTCAAGAATATATATATATATATGAATTTCATGTTGGATTGGTTCAACTTAAGGAAATTCTATATATTGCGTTCTCAAAATTCGATTATGATTACGGCATCCCTCTTCATAGTCAAATTTTGAAAACATGGCAAATAAAAATATTGTAGCAAAAGACTGGTCTAGAATCATGTCTTTATGTGAGACATCATGAATCGTGTACCATTTGCTTTGGGTACATGATCGATTGCATGTGCTATAATATTTGTCATTTCTAAATTTTTCCAAATGCCCAGAGGCATTAAGAAGGGAAAAGGTCTAGAATTGGATATGACTAAAATGATTAAGCAATTGTCGAGGACAATCTGAGGTTTACCAAAGATTGGTTGCTCAGGGACAGTTGGAAGTATAGTGCTAATTTTGGAAGGAAATATTGACATATTCTGAAAAGAGGCATCTCTTATTCAGAAGTGATAGTCAAAATGAGAATATGGAGTTGTCTCCATAGGTGGAAGTTATCTGTGTAAGATTAGAAAACTTAATGCAAGAAGCATGTCCAAAGCAATGTACTTTGAATATGAGACTTAGTTTCCATGGAGTTGATCTCCATTGGAATACCTTATAATGACTGTTGACAAGTCTTTGTGACTTTGTACATATTCATTACAGGAGGGTCAGTGCATATAAGTTTAAAATCTAAACAGATTTCGATAAATGATAGGAATTTGAAATTCTCACATTTTTTGATAAGGATTTGGGAGTGTGAAATTAGAATCATTGAAATTATGTTCAATTGGTTTATTTCACAAAGTAAGGATCATAGACAAACATAGAGGGCATACTTGGTGTATGGCAAAGCTATTGCTTAAGAAAAACATAGTGTACATGCTTGGAGCATGGGACAAATAGTGTTTTTAATTCAACTATAAAGTTTATAAAACCGAAACAACGAATAATGAGTAATCAGTATGGTGATAAATAAAAGTGTTTATTTATATCCATAGGGTTTGATACCATATTTGATTCATCTATTCTTGTGTTTCACTTTGCATGTTTTGACTTCCAGAATAACTAAGTCGCTCTTCCTGAATGATTAAGTTATTCAAACAATCCACAGTCGGTCATATGTTGGAAGTAGATATGAATCAAGACTATCATGGGTTGGTTTGTAGAGGTCCAAGTTGGTGGACAAAGTGGTGCTACAACACTATTGAGTGCTCATAAGTTTTGAGTATTGGATTCAACCCGCGCTCATTTGAATCACTTCATGGATTTTATCACGAGTGATCATGAGACGATAATATCTTATATTCTTCAAACCTAGAGATATGAGTTGTTACTATGAGTTGGTTATACATTGATTGCACAAAAACGCATTTGGTAACTCGATGTTATAAAACGTGCCTTTGTGTATGCTTCAACAAGTAGTAGAACAAGCCATATGAGTCGAAGTTTATCCATTCCTTTTACCTTCGGGATAAAAGCGATATCTGTGGGCCCCTCGATGATTTAGCGATGACACATGTGAGTGCTTGGCCAAGCCAGGACTGATTTGATTTGTTCAATCAGTCAGTCATCATAAATCGAAAATCGGGAAACAACAAATGGACAGAGAGAATGATTATAATCCATGTCTCAGTCCATATGATATCTAGAATGGAGGAATATATGATCCCTTATCTAATGGACAAGTCATTGACAAGGTCAGAGTTCGATAGCGGCTTTAAGAGCTACGATTGCCAGTTAGGTTTTGAAGTCATACTCAATAATAGTTTTAGACTTATCCAAGTGGGAGACTGTTGGATTAATGTCTAAGTCCATAACTATATTTGGTATGTACTTGACCCGACCCGGCATGGTCCATTTGGGTTGCACTTCACCGGCACAATTTATATGGATAGTCTTTTGAGAATAGTATATTTATGATTTATATTAATATATTATAAGTTCTAATATATTAGTATGGAATCATATTATTTAATTAGTATTGATCAAGAATTAATTTAGAATTAATTAAGTGATCAAAAAGAACTAATTAAATATGGACTCTTATATATATGGAATGGGCCAAGTTCATTTAGGTTGAGCTAAGCTTTCATGGATGGACCATGGAGCTTTTAACCCATGGATCCTATGTAAATGAAAGGTCATGGGTATTAGGGTTTACATGGATGTAACCCTAATCCTCCATAATATATAAAGGGGTCCTTGGCTCACAAAATTGGCACAAGTGTGTGAAAATAAGAGTGGGCCGATTTTAGTGTGCATACATATTCTCTCAAGTTCTTCCAAGGTGTTTTGGTGATTTGTGATTCCATTTGAGGCTTCCACACTATTGGGGCTAAGCTCTTAAAGCTTGAAGACATCAAGCTACATCAAAAGGTATGTCATCTAACTAGAACTTTGTAGTATAGGTGCTTAATAATATGCTAGTTAGGATGAAACCTTGGAATAGTTAATATTTGCATGTATAATAGAGAAAACACAAATCCAAGGTTTATAGGGTTGCATGTACACCATAGGAGTGTTAGAATGCTCAAAACCCAACACGCGCATGAACCCCCCGCATCCAATGTTGCACTACACCCTGCGTACGCCAAGCTTACGCCCAGCGTATGTCTTCGGGTAGCCTAATAACGAACAGACCACTCACTAAGGCCCAACTCAACAATACACTATTAAACTCATAGTCCAAAAATTAATTGTAAAAAAATTAAATAATTATCATTACCTCAAGTCACGGGTGTTACATAAAGATTGACTTTATGACCTCCCACCGGGGACGGTCACCACATGAGTAGACGTTGCACGATTGTTCTTGGACAAGTACTTTACTGACATGAAAGCTTCATCCTTGAGGATGGAGATCATTAGAATCAAGAAACAAAATAGGGAAGGCTTCCACACATATTGGGAGAGGTTTAAAATCTTTGTACCCGTTGCATGAAGCATTGGATCACAGAAGACCAACTCCTCCAATACTTCATTGATGGCATGACTCCATGGGGAAGGAGGCTATTGAATGCCTCAAGTGGAGGATATTTATTCAACTCGACCCCAACAAAGATCCTCAACCTTGTCAAAAATATAGCAGAGGATTCCAAGCGTTCAACCCAAGACGAAGAATGGTACACAGATGTACCCCAAGGTGTAAAATAGGTACATACTCCACAAACTAAAGCCCAACCATCTGAGCTTACAAAGGTGGTCATGATGTTATACAAAGATAAAGGTGTGTAGTCCACACCCTGCCCATGTAGTATTTACACTCATGTGGGACATCCAACCGATATGTGCCCACAACTACAAGAGGATATGGAATAAGTGCAAGAAATGGGAGGCCATCCTTGCCAAAATCAGAGAAATTTTGATCATCCCCATGGCAGTAAAGGGTGGAATAATAATCAAAATGTGGTTTATCAACCGAGAAAACCACCTCCATACCAACAAAGGACACCATTCCCACCACATAATTTCCAGCCATAACATCCACCTCAACAATCAGATTCGTTAAGCATGCCCTTAGAGGATATAGTCAAAAGTTTGGCAACTAGAGCACACATATTCCAACAAGAGACAAAATGTAACACCCATTTCCCGAAATTGATTAGACGAGGAATCAAGGGTTTTAATGATATGGTTTTACGGAAAACCATATGACATGACGCGGTGAAGAGTTCAACATGACGTAGCCATGTCATTAGTGAAGATCTCATATGGTTTGGTTGCCACGACATGGAAATAGGAATGCCACGATGTGGCAGCTGTTACAGCCTAAGCCTAAGATTTTTTTAGGATTTACCCCATATTTAAATGATATAACCCATGGTCTAGGTCATTCTCTTCAGCCTTCACCCTCCTAACTCGAAGCTCTATGTAACGTCCGGTTCCCGATACGTATTTTAAATATGAGTTTTGCATTTTATACTAGGACTCGACAAGTTGAGGCCCCAAACTCGTCGAGTAGGGGGCGAATCTTGGACGCGGGTGGAAGAGTCTACTCGATGAGTCGGAAGCCCCGACTCGACGAGTAGATCTGTCTGAATGAAACTCTAAATTTTAGGTTTTGCACCCTTTTTAAACACCTTATATGGCCTCCACTCCAGCCTCCATCACCCTCAGACCCTATTCTCGAAACCCTAATCAGCTTGTGAGTGCTTTTGAGCTATTTTTGTGCCATTTTAGTGATTTGAATCTTGGAGAAGGAAGGAAAGGCTTGGAGATTCAAGATAAGGTAGTAGATCAAGAGTTTGGTTGCATTTCCAGTTTGTTTGAGGTAAAAAGATTCAAACTTGGCTTTCAATCACTTAGATCTTCTTTAGGGCTTGCATCTTGTCATTTTTGGGACATTTCTAAGTCACTCTCGAGATTTGAGTGTATATTAGAGTGATGACTTCAGATCTGGGAACATTTGAGTTCAGGAAGCTCAAAGTTTCCACCTTTATTGAGCTATTGCCCTATCCCATGCATTAGGACTCCTTTATGGCTTAGTTTTGGTGTTCTAGCTTCATAACACCCATGCATGCACGTAAAGTTTGTAACTTTACGTGTTATATCGACCCTAGGAGCTCAGATCTATGCTTTGGATGCAATAAGCCCGACTGAAATCAACTGTATGGGCTTGGACTTTAGGGGACTCGGCGTGTTGGGTCATGGTTCCCCAACCTTTTCCATTTCTGAGCAATCTGGTTGAGTTTAGAAGAGGACTCAACAAGATGGACGTGAATATGGAATTGAAGATCAAAGAAGTCAATGAGTTCAAGGATGAACTCAGGGGGTTCAAGGCAATATCCCGACTATTATGAAGAAGAGCTCGACGAGTTCAAGGAAGAACTCGGCGAGTCAAGGGCTAAACGCTCCAACTGATATGAAGTAGGACTCTACGAGTTCAAGGATGAACTCGGCGAGTCATGAGCAAAAGGTCCTAATTCTGTATGAAGGAGAACTCGACGAGTTCTTGAAAGACTCGACAAGTAGGATCGAAGTTCCATTATTTTGTGGATCATGAAACTCGACGATTTGGTGGACCAACTCGGCGAGTTGAGTCAACCAGATGTTGACTCTGACCAAAAGTTGACTTTGACCAAGGTGTTGACCTTGACTTTGACTTGACCTGAGTTGATCCTTGAAAGGGTTACGAGTATGAAATGGTAATTAAGGAAGGTTGTTATGTGTAGGAGTTTGAGAGGAGTTGACCCCAACACCGAGGACAGTTCAGTTACTGCACGACATCGAGGTGAGTTACCTTCCAATAGAAGTGGGTCTACGGCCACAATGTCGGCGCACTAGTAGGGACTGTTTGTCAGGTAGTTGTCTTTATGATAATTATGTGGGTTTGCCACTATCTGATATGTTTTATATGTTAGCATGATATGATGTTAGGTAATAGTGGTAGTAGCGGGAATAGTCCCCACGTTATGGTTGTAAGGACCGAATGGGTAGGTCGGGCACCCCGGTGTGCCTGACAGTATGATTATGTTATATTATTATGTGGTAGTAGTAGGGGTGAAATAGTCCCCGTAACAGGTTGAGATAAACCGGAGGGGTAGGTCGGACACCCCTGTATGTCTCACAGGGTAGGTTAGGCACCCTGGTATGCCTAGCAGGGTAGGTCGGGCACCCAGATATGTCTGGCAATATGTTTATAGTATGGTATGTGGTATGATGAGGGAACTCACTAAGCTTTGTGCTTACGGTTTTCAGTTTTGGTTTTAGGTACTTCCTCTTCGAAGGGACAGGAGCCGGCTCGGTAGCAGCGCATCACACTATTATTTTCCGCACCATGATGTTCTTGGGATTATACTCTGATATTATTATTACCCCATGACATGTTTTATGACAATTCACTTATGGGTTTATGGGTTTGATATTATATTGATGATGTTTTTCAGTAAACTACTTTATAAGTTACTTAATCAAAAATCAAAATTTTTGGCCATGATTTTTGGGATGTTACAAGTTGGTATCAGAGCCTTGGTTTAAGGGATTCGGACACACCTTCAGGGTGTCTGGACTCAAATCGAGGGATTGAAAGATTTTTACAAGAAAATAGTTTTTCTAAAAAAAGGAGTTTTGAGAAAGAACAAGGTGTGTGATGCGTGCGACCGGCCGAGCTCAAGTAAGTTTTCCCCAAGATACACATACATGTTATGTTATGATATGATATGATTATGAGAACTTAATGCTAGATTAGGGCTAAGGATCTAGGAATGATGCCTTATATGCCTATTGTCTTTGTATGAGAACTGCATGCTAGATTAGGGCTAAGGATCTAGGAAGATGCCTTATGTGCCTGCTATATGTGCTTATTGAGTTACATGCTAGAACTGATTAGTCAGTAATATGATGACCTAAAAAGGATATGCTTGGTATGGTTACTTCATGCTCGAATGTTGCTTGCTTGGTGCTTTTAGGAGTTCTAGTATCTTTAGCTAACTAGTAAACGAATACGTTAAGTTAAATATTGCGAGGACTAAATAATTTCAGAAGGTTAGGTCTAGCCCTATTGCACAGCTCTTGTTTGAGTCCAAACGTTGTAGCATAGGATCTTTCATTCGAAAAATTATCTAGTCTTAGTAATATGTAATGGTATTCGCAAGCTAGTTAGGTAAAGGTGGTAGAAATTCCTTATGCAGCTGATGGCGAAGAGTAGGTCGGGGAGTTACCCTAGGGTAAGCCAAGGATGAGATTAGTACGGTGAGTAGTAGTAGTAGAAGGGACTTGGTAAAGTCAAGGAAATCCTTGAGGAAAGTACGGATAGATGTGGAAGGTAGTATGGGCCCATACTACTGAAAGCAGAGGATTCGTACTCGAGTCAAGGAGAGCTTAGATAGAACCAGGGAACTTGTAGTATGTGAGACCTTTCGAGGTTATGTATGACCCTGACGATTATGTGTTTTGTTTCAGAATGGTGATGATTATGCTTCACGGAGGGGGAGGTTTAGGGTCAGGATCAGGTTCGGGATCGGGTGCCGAGCCAGTCGATGAGGGACTACGTGAGTTTATTGCTTCTGAGATCACGAGAGGCATCCTTGAGTCGACCTTGGTGATTTTCGGGTCGATCAAGGAAGGGATTATCGAGCTAATGGAGGACCGCTTCAGGGCATTTCGGAGTGACATGGCTGCCACTCAGACAAGGACACGCACACTCTCCTTCAAGGACTTCATGGATGTGGTGCGCCAGACTTCCACGGGGTGAAGGACCCCATTATTGCTAGGAGATGGATCGCAGATATGGAGTCTGCTCTGTCGACGAGCTTCTGCCCTGAGGGATCGAAGGTCCGCTATGCTGCAGATTGTTTGAGGGACCGAGCTCGAGATTGGTGGGAGGCGGTCAGTGATTCTTTGGGAGCCCCAGGCATTGAGGCTATGACTTAGTCGGATTTTGTGACCAGGTTTAGGGCTGAGTTTGCGCCGGCTGTGGAGCTTCAGCAGCTGGCCAGAGAGTTTGTGGAGATGAGGCAGACGACGGAGTCAGTGGCAGAGACTACCGCCAAGTTCAGGGAGAGGGCCTTATTGGTACCTCAGTATGAAGGGGACGAGGAGATGCAGAAGACCCGATACCACGACATGTTGACAACTGACATTCGGAAACATGTCAGCTACTCGGCATGCCCGACATTGAATGACATGATTGCGAGGGCGAGAGAGAGGGAGATTGACATTGAGCACATCTGGAAGAGGAAGGCGGAGACTGAGCAGGGTACTGGGGTTTCGGGGAAGAAACCCAAAGGGTTCGACTCTAGTTCGAAGGGCCATCAGAACTGGAGCCGCTACGGGAAGTACGGCAAGCCACATGAGGGGATTTGTAGACTAGGGTCATCAGGCTGCTACAAGTGCGGCAAGACTGGGCACTTAGGCAAGGATTGTACTGCTCCTACACCTACCTTTCAGACATCAGACCTTTTTTGCTTTCATTGCAATCAGAACGGCCATAAAAAGGCCAACTGTCCGAGATTGACAGCAGCAGCGCCAGTGATGGTGCCAGCTCCAACGACCCTGCGGATCACAGATGGCCGACAGGGCAAGACGGATGCTCCCGTGGTGAGGAGCCGAGCCTTCCAGTTGACCGCCGAGGAGGCGCGTGCCGCACCTGATGTGGTGACGGGTATATTTTCTTCTCCCTAACTCCTATTTCATGTCAGTTTTGATATTTATGTGTTGTGTTTATGTGTATTATTTAGGATCGTTCCATGTGAACGACATCCCAGTACAGGTGTTATTCAATTTGGGAGCTACCCGATCATTTGTTTCTCTCGCGCTTAGCAAGAGGTTTTCTGAGTCTTCGGGGATGTTAGATTATCCTTTAGAGGTCGGGATTTCTGACGACCGATCTGTCCGAGCATTAGAGGTTTGCAGAGACTGTGTGCTGAGGTTATATGACGGGTGTTACCTCGTAGATTTAGTTCCCATTCCGTTACGTGGGAACAAGGTTATTATAGGCATGGACTGGTTGATCCCTAATGGGGCGGTGATCGACTGTGTGCAGCAGATGGTGCGTATCAGGACCCCAAGTGGGGGAGAGCTAGTGATCCAGGGCGAGAGGACGCAGCGAGGACCAGCTTTGTGCTCAGTAGCGAGGGCTAGGTGCTACCTCCAGCAGGGTTGTGTAGGGTACGTCGCCTATGTTATGGATACTCGGGAAGCGGGTAAGTCGACCGTGAGTGATGTGCCAGTGGTGCAAGAGTACTCGGACGTATTTCCAGAGGAGCTGCCTGGGATACCTCCGAAGAGGCAGATGGAGTTCCGGATTGACCTAGTCCCCGGTGCGGCTCCGATAGCTAAGGCACCATATCGGTTGGCTCCTCCTGAGATGCAGGAGTGCTCTACACAGCTGCATGAGCTGTTAGACAAGGGATTTATTAGGCCGAGCAGTTCGCCTTGGGGAGCCCCAATCTTGTTTGTAAGGAAGAAGGATGGGTCGCATCGGATGTGTATAGATTACCGGGAGCTGAACAAGGTCACGGTGAGGAACTGTTACCCACTCCCGAGGATTGATGATCTTTTCGACCAACTACATGGGCATCTTGGTTTTCCAAGATAGATTTGCGTTCAGGCTACCATCAGATGCGAGTCAGAGACGAGGATGTATAGAAGACTTCTTTTCGGACTCGCTATGGCCACTACGAGTTCGTGGTGATGCACTTCGGGCTCACCAATGCTCCTGCCGCGTTCATGGACCTTATGAACTGCGTATGCAGACCGATGTTGGATTGTAACAACGTAAATTTCCAAAACAATTTTTCATTTTTAAAACATAATTTTATTCATAAGGTAATATCAAAACATAATGTATCTAATGTTATCATAACAAAACATATCCCAGAATCTCAAGACATAAACTCCATGAGCGTGTACAGATCATGTCGGCGCCTTCCCGCGATCCTCGCTAGTACCTGAAACACATAACACAACAACTGTAAGCATAAATGCTTAGTGAGTTTCCCAAAATACCACATACGCACATACGCCACTCAAGGCTATAAGACCTTCCGGTCACTGTGTCTCAGAGGACTTCTGTCCCACAACCCTGGTAGACCTTCCGGCCCTACCCGTAATGACCTTCCGGTCCATATCATCCTGACCTTCCGGTCCACATCATGATGACCTTCCGGTCCTTATCATTCATAAGATACATAACACATACATATCATATAACAACATACTTCACATGCATCTCATCGCATATAAGACCTTCCGGTCACACATAGGTACCACTCTAGGTACAGTATAGTGAGAAGACTCACCTCGTACGAAGTCGGATAAACTCTCGTGCTTGGCTTCCGACCTAGCCTCGTCCTATCATATGAATAACATTCCTGATCAATACCCTCTCATAGCCTCATCTCTAAATATTGGGTAGAAGGCCATCCTACCCCTCCCTGAACTCTCCTGAATACTCTTGACCAAAACCCTAAGGTCAACTGAAGTCAACGGTCAAACTTTGACCCGACTCGTCGAGTGCACATGGGCGACTCGGCGAGTCCATGCGGGTCCTCAGAATCCTTCTAGCCTCACTTGGCACGTCGAGTCATCCCTTCACTCGACGGGTTACACCTGTCACGAATCGTGGGACAACCCCGACTTGACTCGTCGAGTCCACTTATGAACTCGGCGAGTAGCATCCATGACAACACTCAAATGACCTTTTGAGGTCAGATCCGCTTCTCTAACCTATAGATCTGCCTTCCCCATTCACAATAATCACATAAAGGTCCGACCTTTACACTCATGCAACACACATAGGGCTCTGTTTGGTGAAATCATCTCTAAAAAGGCAACCTAAGATCATTTCTTCCATGGAACAACATAAAGCAGGTTGGATAAGGCTCTTTGGACCTCTAAAGGTCCAGATCCAGAGTCTAACACTCAAAGGGACAATATACTCATCATTTCAAGCCAATAAAAGGGTATATAAAACCCTAAATTCAAGGATCTCATACTAAATAGAAGAAGGGATCGATTTACTACCTTAAAGTTGCAAATCCAAGCTGGAAATCCACAGAATAGCAATCCCCTTGACCTCCTCTGGCTGGAAACACCTTCTTCTTTGCAAAATCACACTAATAAGGCTCAAAAAGGCTCTCTCTCTTATACCACTCGTTGAAGCTCTCTAGGGTTTCTCTCTCTGGACTGGTAGCCGCAATTGAGGGCTATAAGGACCCTTAAATAGGGCACATGCCCAAAGATTTAGGGTTTCTGTCCACAGCGCGGACTCGTCGAGTCCACCCATCGACTCGTCGAGTCCCTTCATTAATCCAGTCAGCAAATCGCGATCCTACTCGACGAGTCTAGGCGTCAACTCATCGAGTCCCTCCACATAACTCAAAATAAATGAATAACATAGAATACATGGGAATCCGGATGTTACAATTCTCCCCCACTAGAATCAGACTTCGCCCTCGAAGTCTCGCTCGGCAAACAACTCTGGATGTTGCTCCCGCATCTCTAACTCCGGCTCCCAAGTCAGCTCGGACCCTCTCCGATGTTGCCACTGGACCTGAACCAGGGGCACCTCCTTGTTCCTCAGAACCTTGATCTTCCGATCCAGGATCGCGATCGGTCTCTCAACATAATTCAGGCTCGCATCCACATGAATATCCTCCAGCGGCACCACCGCCGACTCGTCGGCTATACACTTCCTCAACTGAGACACGTGGAAGGTATCATGAATCTGGCTCAACTCCGCAGGTAGCTCCAAACGATACGCTACCCTGCCCACCGTCACGGTCACCCTGAAGGGACCAATGTACCGGGGCCCCAGCTTGCCCCTCTTCCTGAATCAGATCACTCCATTCCAAGGAGACACCTTCAGGAGTACGAAGTCTCCCACTTGAAACTCAAGCTCGGATCGTCACCTATCCGCATAACTCTTCTGGCGACTCTGAGCTGTCAACAACCTCTGCCTGACCTGCTGTATCTGCTCAGTCGTCTGAAGCACTATCTCAGTGCTACCCATCACGCGCTGCCCTACCTCTCCCCAGCAAATAGGAGTCCGACATCTCCTCCCGTACAACACTCGAAGGGAGGCATACCAATACTCGAATGGTGGCTGTTGTTATAGGAAAACTCAGCCAACGGCAAGTACGTGTCCCAACTTTCTCCGAACTCCAACACACATGCTCGAAGCATGTCCTCGAGCGTCTGAATCGTCCGCTCACTCTGTCCGTCCGTCTGTGGGTGGTAGGCAGTACTGAAATGCAACCTCGTACCCAACTCCTCATGGAACTTCTTCCAGAACCTGGAAGTGAAACGTACATCTCGATCTGACACAATCGAGATCGGTAGTCCATGACGCGATACCACCTCTCTCACATACAACTCGGCCAGTCTCTCTGCGGAAGAGCTCTCACTGATAGCAAGGAAGTGAGCGCTCTTCGTCATCCGGTCAACAATCACCCAAATTGCATCGACACCCCTCGCGGTCCTTGGCAATTTGGTGATAAAATCCATGGAAATTTGTTCCCACTTTCACTGTGGAACCTCAAGTGGCTGCAACTTGCCATGCGGACGCTGGTGCTCGGCCTTAACCCGACGACAGGTCAAGCACCTCTCAACGAACCACGCAACATCCCTCTTCATACAGGGCCACCAATAGTCTTTCTTCAAATCCAAATACATCTTAGTGGCTCCGGGATAGATCGAGAACCTCGATCTATGCGCCTCCTCCATCAGCCCTCGGCTATCGGTAACGAACTCAGACACGTGCCCGATCACCCGCTCCCTCTTGCGGTTCTCTGGTATTATGGCCTCTGCCTGGGCCTCCCGAATGGTGTCCAACACCGGACTCATCACCGTCAATCGCATACAAGTGTCTTGAATCGGGGCACTCTTTGCCCTACGGCTCAGAGCATCAGCTACGACATTAGCTTTGCCCGGGTGGTACAGGATCTCACAATCGTAATCCTTTACCACATCAAACCATCTCCTCTGGCGCATATTCACGTTGGGCTGATCCATCAAATACTTCAAACTCTTGTGGTCTGTGTATATGGTACACCAAACCCCATACAGATAGTGATGCCAGATCTTGAGGGCGAACACCACTTCCCCAACTCCAGATCATGGGTGGGATACCTCGTCTCATGAGGCTTCAGCTGCCTCGATGCATACGCTATCACATGCCCTCTCTGCATAAGCACCGCCCCTAACCCCGATATCGATGCGTCGCAGTACACCACAAAATCCTCCATTCCCTCTAGAAGGGATAACACCGGGGTTTCGCACAACCTCTGGCGAAGAGTCTCAAACGAGGTCTGCTGCTCCGGACCCCACGAAAAAGCAACGCCCTTCCGGGTCAACTTGGTGAGAGGCACGACAATCTTGGAGAAATCCCTGATAAATCTCTGATAGTAGCCGGCCAACCCCAGAAAACTCCTGATCTCGGTGGGTGATCTCGGCACCTCCCAACTCATCACAGCCTCAATCTTGGCCGAATCGACCAATATCCCATTCTGGTTAACGAGATGCCCTAAGAACTGGACCTCCCGTAACCAGAACTCGCACTTGGAGAATTTGGCATAGAGCCTCTCCGATCTCAAAACTCCGAGAATCTCTCTCAGATGCTCCTCACGTTGCTCTCTAGATCTCGAATACACCAGAATATCGTCGATGAATACAATTACCGACCTGTCCAACATCGGTCTGCATACCCTATTCATGAGATCCATGAACGCTGCTGGTGCATTGGTGAGCCCAAAAGGCATCACCACAAACTCGTAGTGCCCATAACGAGTCCTAAACGCCGTCTTCTGGATATCCTCATCTCGCACCCTCATCTGGTGATATCCAGACCTCAAGTCTATCTTGGAGAACCAAGATGCTCCCTGCAACTGATCGAATAGATCATCAATCCTCGGTAGTGGATAACGGTTCTTGACCATCAACTTGTTCAACTCCCGGTAATCAATGCACATCCGGTGTGAACCATCCTTTTTCTTGACAAAAAGGATCGGCGCTCCCTATGGTGAGCTACTCGGTCTGATAAATCCTTTCCCCAACAGCTCCTGAAGCTGTGAGGATAACTCCTGCATCTCTGGTGGCGCAAGGCAATAGGGCGCCTTGGCGATAGGAGCCGCTCCGGGAACCAAATCGATGTGAAACTCCACTTGCCTCTCGGGAGGCACACCCGAAAACTCCTCGGGGAAAACGTCCTGGAACTCACGCATTATCGGCACATCACTAACCGAACCCGGCCCCTCTGCAGCCAGCCGTGAATCCATCACATAAGCCACAAACCCACTACAACCCTGCTGTAGGCTCCGCCTTGCTCTAGCAGCCGAACAAAATGCTGACCCAGAACGGGTACCCTTGTCGTACACCGTAAGTACTCCCCCACTAGGGTCTCGTATCGTCACCAACTGTCGCTCGCAGTCTATAACAGCCCCAAATCGGCTCAACCAATCCATGCCCACTATGACACACACGTCCCCCATTGCAATCGGGACTAGATCTATCGGGAACTCAACACCGAAGATCTCGAGTACACATCCTCGAATCACATCCGTAGCATACACCGCTCGCTCGTCAGCTATGGAAACTCGTAGAGGTCGACTTAACGCCTCCCGCTGAATACTGATGTGCTGACTAAACACTAACAACACAAATGACCGACTCGCACCCGAGTCAAATAACACCAAAGAAGGTACATAACTCACAAGAAAAGTACCTACGCATATCATAATATAAGCACAATATCTCAAACTCAGCATAAATAAATGAAAGAATACATACCAGCCACGACATCGGGCGCTGCGCGCACCTCCTCCGCCGGCAACTGGAAGGCTCTCCCGCGGGCCTTCGGTGCCTCGGACTTTACTGGCCGACCCTCAATAGCTCGTGCAGTAGCAGGGGCAGATCCCTGCGCTGATCCCTGTAACAGTTGCGGGCACTCGGCCTTCCGATGGCCCGTCTGGTTTCAATGAAAGCAAACCATAAATACCTTGGGGCAGTCCTTGTCTATATGCCCCTCCTTGCCACACTTATAGCAAGCACCTGATCGACAAACCCCATCATGTCCCTTGTCGCACTTCCCACAAACCCCATCATGTCCCTTGGCTACCGGGGGAACGTACTCGTCTCTGAACATGATGGTGAACCTCTCCCAGGTCACCTCCGAAATCTCTGCAAGAGTGAAGTTTGCCGTCACAAACTTCCACCAGTCCTTCACTCCCAAGCGAAGCTGGTTCAGTGCAAACCGAACCCTCAAATGCTCCGGACACGAATAGGTGTAGAAGCATCCCTCGATATCAGAAATCCATCTCATCGCAGCAATCGGATCCTGTGTCCCATCAAACTCCGGTGGCTTCGTGTTGCTGAACTCCCAGAACAACATCGAGTCACCCCCCTTAGGTCTAGCAGCTGCAACAGCTGCAGTAGCTGCAGCAGCCGCAGCGTCAGTAACCACTGCGTACCACTCATCAAAGGTCTCAATCAATGTGGTCTTGATAGACCAAAACATCTCCGGAATCTCGGCTCGGATCGCCGCAGCCACCTCATCGTGGATCATCTGACGAAGCTCCTCGTCACTCACGCCGCTCGTCTCCGGTCTGTGGCGTGTCCCAACCATGATGTCTCTGAAATAAAAATATCAGAGACTCGCTCGAGCATGCTCGCACGCGATCACTCAACCCTACTTGTTCCCTAGTACCCTAAGGATTCTTACTTGGACTGCGCACTGATCCGGTGTCTTCAGTAGTACGGGCCGTATACTACCGTCCACACCGCATCAGTATTCACCCCAAGTCCTCCTCCTAGGATCCCAGATCACAAGTACCCTACATCTCGCTGGCATAGGCTACCCTTCGGTAGACCTCTCATAAGCTCCTCGCTGCTACCGACTCACTCTCAAGCATCACATAGCAGCAGAAATCTTCCTAGGCTAAGGCATCACAAATCAGGCCACTCTAGTCCTAATATGAACACCTAGCCTACTCTAGCATGCATAACATATCATAACATATCTCATAACATATAATGTAAGGGTATTTTGGGAAATCACCGTTCGGGCACTGGCTGATCGTACACACTGCTTCCTTCTGCTTTTCTCAAATCCTTTTACTTTTTAGAAAAAAAATTTAGTTAACGAAAAACTTTCTCAAATCCTCAGTTTGAGTTCAAATACACCCGAAGGTGCATCCGAATCCCTCAAACCAAGGCTCTGATACCAACTTGTAACAACGTAAATTTCCAAAACAATTTTTCATTTTTAAAACATACTTTTATTCATAAGGTAATATCAAAACATAATGTATCCAATGTTATCATAACAAAATATATACCAGAATCTCAAGACATAAACTCCATGAGCGTGTACGGATCATTCCGGCGCCTTCCCGCGATCCTCGCTAGTACCTGAAACACATAACACAACAACTGTAAGCATAAATGCTTAGTGAATTCCCCAAAATACCACATACGCACATACGCCACTCAAGGCTATAAGACCTTCCGGTCACTGTGTCTCAGAGGACTTCTGTCCCACAACCCTAGTAGACCTTCCGGCCCTACCCGTAAGGACCTTCCGGTCCATATCATCCTGACCTTCCGGTCCTTATCATTCATAACATACATAACACATACATATCATATAACAGCATACAACACATATAACTCATCGCATATAAGACCTTCCGGTCACACATAGGTACCACTCTAGGTACAGTATAGTGAGAAGACTCACCTCATACGAAGTCGGATAAACTCTCGTGCTTGACGTCCCGACCTAGCCTCCTCCTATCATACGAATAACATTCCTGATCAATACCCTCTCATAGACTCATCTCTAAAGATTGGGTAGAAGGCCCAGATCCTCACTTGGTACGTCGAGTCATCCTTTCACTCAACGGGTTACACCTGTCACGAATCGCGGGGCAACCCCGACTCGACTCGTCGAGTCCACTTATGAACTCGACGAGTAGCGCCCATGGAAACACTCAAATGACTTTATGAGGTCAGATCCGCTTCTCTAACCTATAGATCAGCCTTCCTCATTCACAATAATCACGTAAAGGTCCGACCTTTACACTCATGCAACACACATAGGGCTCTCTTTGGTGAAATCATCTCTAAAAAGGCAACCTAAGATCATTTCTTCCATGAAACAACATAAAGCAGGTTGGATAAGGCTCTTTGGACCTCTAAAGGCCCAGATCCAGAGTCTAACACTCAAAGGGACAATATACTCATCATTTCAAGCCACTAAAAGGGTATAGAAAACCCTAAATTCAAGGATCTTATACTAAATAGAAGAAGGGATCGATTTACTACCACAAAGTTGCAGATCCAAGCTGGAAATCCATAGAATAGCAATCCCCTTGAGCTCCTCTTGCTGGAAACAACTTCTTCTTTGCAAAATCACACTAATAAGGATCAAAAAGGCTCTCTCTCTTATACCATTCGTTCAAGCTCTCTAGGGTTTCTCTCTCTAGACTGGTAGCCGCAATTGAGGGCTATAAGGACCCTTAAATAGGGCACATGCCCAAAGATTTAGGGTTTCTGTCCATAGCGCGGACTCGTCGAGTCCACCCATCGACTCGTCGAGTCCCTTCATTAATCCAGTCAGCAAATCGCGATCCTACTCGACGAGTCTAGGCGTCAACTCGTCGAGTCCCTCCTCATAACTCAAAATAAATGAATAACATAGAATACCTGGGAATCCGGATGTTACATGGATCATTCTGTGATAGTTTTTATTGATGATATCTTGGTTTACTCAAAGACACAGGAGCAGCACGAGGAGCACTTGCGAGAGGTGTCAGATACCTTGAGGAGGGAGTGCTTGTACGCCAAGTTCTCCAAGTACGAGTTCTGATTGCGCGAGGTGCAGTTTCTGGGGCACCTTGTCAACCAAAACAGGATTTTGGTTGACATGGCCAAGGTGGAGGCCATGATGAGATGGGAGGTTCCGAAGTCTCCATCTGAGATTCGGAGTTTCCTAGGGCTAGTAGGCTATTACCGGAGATTCATTCAGGACTTCTACAAGATAGCAGTACCCTTGACCCGGTCGACGAAGAAAGTCCTTGTATTTTGTTGGGGGCCTGAGCAGCGGACAACGTTCGAGACACTGAGGCAGAGGTTATGCGAGGCGCCGATCTTAGCCCTGCCTGAGGGCGTGGATGATTTTGTAGTATACTGCGATGCGTCCATTTCGGGATTAGGCGCAGTATTGATGCAGAGAGGGCACGTCATCGTCTACGCCTCGAGGCAACTGAAGCCTCACGAGGCGAACTACCCGATGCACGATCTGGATTTGGGGGTGGTTGTCTTCGCCCTCAGGATTTTGCAACATTACCTCTATGGGGTCTGTTGTACCATTTACACGGATCACAATAGTCTAAGGTACCTCATGGATCAGCCGAATCTGAACATGAGGCAGCATCGGTGGCTAGATGTGGTGAAGGATTGCGACTATGAGATCCTCTACCACCCGGGGAAGGCCAATGTTGTGGCCGATGCTCTTAGCCGCAAGGCAGCCCCAATCAGAGACATTTGATTGTGGATGACAGTAGTGACTCCTCTTCTGGATCAGATCCGAGAGGCCCAACATGAGGCTATGAAGGAGATGATGGGTTTTGAGCACTACAACATTCCTATGGTGTACATGCAAACCCTAAAGCTTTGGATCTAGTTTGTCTAATGAACATGCAATAATCATCCAAAGCCATAAACCCTAGATCTAGCATGTGATAATCAAATAACATATGAATTAGGGTTTAGATATTACATTGATTGTTATGTAGCAATAACAATCTCAATTCCTTCTTGTAATTGGATTCTGAAAGCTTAGTGTCACAAATGTCACACCTCTAATGGAGTTACAAACACCATAAGCAATAAGAATGAAGAAGGAGGAGAGATAGGACACCAAAAACATCTAGAAACCCTAAGGAATCAGTTAGCCAAGTTTTTGGTGCCCTAGGGGTCCTTAAATATGTGAGGCTATTAGGGTTTTGAAGTAGGAAACACTAATCTGACTGCTTAGGCCCTAAGCAGCCCATGGACTCCTCCTTCAGAGGCCTTGGACGAATTCTAATGGGTTTCCCCATAGATTTCGTCCACTCCATCCTCTATGGAGTCCATTAGCCCAATATCCAACTATCACACAATTGACAGTTCTAGTCCCCTTTATTTAATTAATGTCTTTTAGCCACAAAATTAATTCTGATTAATTCTTGACTATTATTAATTAAATAATATGATTTCTCTCTTAATATATTATTCATATAATATATTAATAAATCATAATTAAACTCTTTCTCCATAAATCATCCTATCAAGTTGCTTTGGTGAAGGCAACCCAAAAGGAACATGCTCGCAATCGGGTCAAGTACATAGCAAAATAGTTATGGGCTTAGACACTACTCCAACAGTCTCCCACTTGGATAAGTCTAATAACTATTATGCATATGACTTCAGATCCTGATCAGCAATCGTAGCTTTCAAAAGCCGCTGTCAACTCTGATCTTATCAGATACGCGTCCTTTAGATAAGGGATCATATATTCCTCCATTCTAGATATCGTATAGACGTGAGACATGGATTGAAATCATTCTCTCAGTCTATGTGTTGTTTCCCGATTTACGATTTATGACGACTGACTAATTAAACAAATCAAATCAGTCCTGGCCCGGCCGAGCACTTTATGTTTGTCATCACTAAATCATCGAGGGGCCCACAAATATCGCTTTTATCCCACATTGGGTAAAAGGAACGGATAAACTTTGACTCAATGCTCGCTTGTACTCACTCACCGAATTGCACACAACAATATGTTTTATAACACCAAGTTACTAGTGCGTTTACATATTATCAATGTGCAACCGACTTGCAAGATATAACTCACACATCTCGGTTCCAAGAATATAAGATATTATCGTCTCACCAATCACTCGTGATAAAATCCATGAAGCGATCCAAGTGAGAGTGGGTTTAATCCAATGCTCAAATCATATCCGTAAGCACTCATGAACGTTGCAGCAAACCTTTGCTATGTCTAATACACTTTAGACAATCTACAACCAATTCATGACAATCTTCTTTCATACCTACTCCAAAAGTATGAGTGACTATGGAACGTTCGAATAATTCGATTATTCTCAAATAACTCAATTATTTAGGAAGTCAAAACATGCAAAGTGAAACACAATAATAATTGAATCCAATATAGTCCCAACCTTTTGAGTATAAATAAAACTCCTTTTATTCAATCACCATATTGATTACACATTATTCATTGTATAATGTTTCGGGAAATCAACTTTTACTTGAATTATACCAACAATTGTCCCATGCTCTTAGCATTCACACTATGTTTTCCTATGGTCTTTACTTTGTGAAATAGTATAATTGAATAACATTTTCAATCACACTCATTTCACAATTCCCAATCCTTACCACAAGTGTAATAATACCAGATTCTAACATTTTATGTAATGATCCTTTCGTAATGTCGCAGTACCAAAGTCACAAAGACTATTGCCAATGAAATTACAAAGTCCTCTACTGGAGATTGTTGTAAGACAATTCCATAGACACGAAGTCTCACATTCAAAGTATATTCCTTTAAATATCCTTCTTGCATAAAAGTTTCTAATCTAAACATAAATTCTTGACGTCCAACTCCCAATACGGAAACATTTCCATATTATCCTCTTAACAGTTGATTAACCACTTTTAGTCATATATGGTTCCAATCCTTTTTCCCTCTTAACGCCCTAGGCATTTGGAAAATTTTACAACACACAAATATTATAGCATATGCAATTGATTCTATACTCGAAGCGTATGGAACACGATTCATAGTGTCTTACATAAAGACGTGATACTTTACCAGTCTCTTGCCATAATGTTCCTATTTGCCATGTTCTCACGATTCGAACTATGAAGAGGGATGCCGTAATCATAGTCGAGTGTGAGAACACAACAATTATTTTCATATATAGTATTCTCTTACATTGAATCCTTTTAACATAACATTCATATATCTTTTTGACTAAATTTGATCAAAATTTATCGATCTAAACCTTTAGATTTGAAACGAAGTATAATATTCTCTCCCTTAATTATAGCAAAACAACTTTTCAACCTATGCAACTTTGCAAAGTGAAACTTTTGTTTTCTATAATTAATATTGCTAACTTGCAATAATAATCATGCTCCCACTAACATCATGATTATATCCATACCAGCATAACATTTATGCTCCCACTAGCTTTGACACGTATTCAGAAAACAGTCGGACTTCTAAAAGACAATATTAATTGACTTCCAAAGTTCATATTTCCAATACGATGTGCTTCGATAAGCCTTTATCTAAGCTTCTCAATCTCACACACCTTTCCTTAGACAACTCACATGTGTGTCTAAACTAATTCAGAACTTATATTACTAAGTCCTAAATGTTCAGACTAACTGCCAAATCTCACAATTCGAACTATGAAGAGGGATGTCGTAATCATAATCGAATTTGAGAATGCAATTTACATAATCGCTATCTCCTTAAAATCTCTCTTAGTGAAAGCGTTTCCTCACAATCATTTTCATGAAGGAAAGAAACCTTATTACACTTAGATTTTATGGTGCATGTGTTCCTATCCATGCAAATTTGTCATGAGCATAATCGTAAGATAACGTTTGTGATAAATTCAAACTCTTATGGACAGAACTTGTTCATTCTTAATTTCTTGCCATCAAGGGTCCCACCTCTGCCAGTCAATGTACTTTCATTGATCCAAGCGAGCTCACCTATGCCAGTCAATGTACTTTCATTGATTAAGGTGTTTGCCCTTATGCAATCAATTGAGAGCTCGTAGAACTCATATGCATAATCACTCAACTGGATTGCCACATAAATAAAATTTTGTCAACACGATAGGTTACAATCCTCAAGTCTTATGCTAGTGTTTAATGGGTTTACTTGTTGATTTGTTCTTGAAACTTTTCAAGATCTTTAGACTCCCACTGACCTCTTGACATATAAGATTCTCTTGTCAAGAAACATTTCTTGACAACCAAATACTCAAGAGTTAGTGTGTGTCTTTATCAAGACAAACCTACACACAATTTGGTACTAGCTGGTCTTTGTCTTATTCAATACATCATAACTTACCAAAATATGCAAATGTAAGAACATTCCTACTTAAGATTATGTCACTCAAGTCACAATCTTGGAGTTTGACTCTAAAACTTGACTTTGGATCGCAGTACGATTCATCTTATTGACTTAACCCATTTTGACAATTACCGACTCCTCTTCTTAGCCATACTAGTGCACTAAGGTGTCCTTAGAGGATGAATTGTAATATGGTTCCTACGATTACCAAGACGATCATAAAACATGATACAAAAGTACTCTCCTATCTTTTCAGATTAGAGAAACTTTTATCTTCTCTGCCTACATTGATTCTACTTATTCGTTCTTCCATTCATTGAACTTTTCAATGATTCAGAATTACACTTAATCTTGTATGTATAACCACATTTACTAGACTTTTAGTAAATCATGACGAATAATGTTATTGTTATTTATGGTGGACTTGATCAGTGCACAACATTGTGAACTCGATCTCCTAGTCCTTCACTTGACTCTTTGTCAAGGAATTAGCCTTAAAATTTCTAAGTATCAACATTTCCTTACATCACATGATTAAAATAATATGATTCCAAGCTTCTGTCCAATTGAAACTTGGGCGATGAGAATCTTTCCTTACTTATAAAATCACGACACTACCATAAATAACATAACTAAGAATCACATCCACTTAATATTACTTATAATAGAAACACACAAACATCAATTTTCACAATTGCCATTGCAAGGAAATATAAATAAAATCAAAATTTATTTTATTGCGGAAAAATATATCCTTATAATGCAAACGAAAACTATGCTATTACATATTCCTAAGCAATCTATCAAAACTCTAAGCAGCAGCTCAAAATCTGATCATTGAATCCATGCGATCGTAATCCATTTCTTCGTGATCAGACTCAGCTCGCTCCTTCCTTTAAGCTTCCTTTCCTTTCTTCGATCCTTCAAAACATCGAAATGTAATCTTATCTCATCATGTATTAAGGATCTCCAAATAGGAACTTAATGGAGTTAGATAGTGGATTTTACCTGAAGCAGAGTCATACATCTTGACTCTCCCATCTCTTAGATCTCTCAGGTAGTCAGGGCAGCTTCGTAACCAATGCCCCATCTTTTGGCAGCAGAAACACATGGATTCTTATGGAATAGTACACAGGACTATCTCAGACTCAGCCTTTCTCTTGCGTAGAGAAAACTTTTTCTGGACATCCAGTGTTACCATTTCCCATAGAGGGTTAGGATATTGATTTACCAGACAAATTTGCTGACCAGTGCGCCAAATCATTTATGATTCAGCAGCAATAAGCAAATAAGTCAAATCAATAAGTGTCATGCGTGGTCCATTATATAATACTCTCTAACGAACTTACCATATGATTCGGGAAGTGACTAAAGAACCAAGTCAACAGCCAGGTTCCTTTAAACATCGACACCCAACAATCCCAATCTAACAATATGTAACCTTTTATCCAAGACATGAGCACATATAGACTTTCCATTTTCGTGTCTTTTGCCAATAGGGATTGAGTGACCTTGAACTTTTCAAGTCTTCGAACACGTGGGTCAGGGAGAATTATTGGAGGAGGTGGAGGAAATGAAGCATGATTTCCATTTCCACAATACAATCGTGGAACATCATCTTCACGTGGAAAACTTTTTCCAACGGATTTAGGAAGACCATAGTTGTCAGACTTTGACATCTATGAAACGGGAGAAAATTCAAGTTTAGTTGATTGAGTCCTTAATAAAACACCCAAATGAAATATTAAGGCTAGGACCCGACACAATATCCTACAAATTGGAAGAGGGATGCCGTAATCCAACTCGCAGAACATTTGAAGGTAGGTAAATGACGATTCACCAATTTCCACCATGAAAACTGAAAAGAAGGTTAAGTTTTAAATTAATTGAAACTCCTAGATCTTTTGAGATTCATTGAACTTTTCAATGTCATGTTTAATCTCGATTATGCCCTTCATTTGTGACTGGGATGCCGAGGATCACAAATAAGGTGTGAATAACCATGAGAATGTACGTGGTGCCCTCAATGTTATAGTCACCTAATCGACGTGTCGTTTAACCACACACGCTCCATCGATCTATGACAAACATCGAGTCACCCTTCGCTACCAATGCCAAACCCAACTTAGTGTGACGGTTAACCACGCACGCTCCACTAATTGTCTCGACAAGGGTACAAAGTGTAATTCCATGAAATTGCATCGATTTCACTTTTTCCTAAAGTAACTAAGATTTGGGAATTTAGTAAAACATTTAGTTACTTTAACATTCATTATACTTTTAATGAGGAGAGGGTTTGCCATATCCTACCCGTTCGGCTAACGACCCTCTACCAATCAAGGAAGCGGTGGGTGAGAGTGGACACCCATTAAACGGCCATTTTATAGGCCATAACCTTATACCCCCTTATAGATCGGCTTCGTGAATGAGGCCTACTAACGGTGTTATATATAAACCATTTAATGTTATATATAGTATAAGGCTGTATTTTACACTTTTAAAATACTAGGTGGCTTAATTTAATAAATTATAGCTTTTAATTTAATTAAACATAAACCATGTCATTATGGATTCATTAACTCTCTTTTAATTATACTTTTAATTAAATTAATAAAACCATAAGGATGTAATTTGAACTTTTTGAAAACTAGAGTTTTAGAACTTAAAATTTCAAAAATTAAACTTTTAATCAAAATTTAAATTCCAAAACTTGAGGGCAAGTTTTGAAACATTTCAAAACATTAGGGTTTAGAATTTAAATATTTCAAAATTAACCTTTTAATCAAAAAATTAAATTCCAAAACTTGAGGACAAATTTTGAAACCTTTCAAAATATTAGAGTTCAACTATTTAAATTTCAAAACTAAAACTTTTAAGGTTCAAATTTAAACTATAACACCTAAGGGGTGTAAATTGAAAGTTTTCAAACTTACTAGGTCAAATATTTGACTAATAATAATCCTATATTATCCATATTTAACCAAATCCATCAATTTTGATGAGGATAACCATTCCAAACTTAAAAATTCGGATTTTGGCAAGAAAAACGAGTTTTGGCAATTATCCTCAACAAAATCTGGCAGAAAAATCGAAAATCCCGGCACCAGAGCCCTGGACTCGTCGAGTCCACAATGGAATTCGTCGAGTAGGTCCTACTCGACGAGTCTGCCAGTCAGAACCCAAAAAATTCGATTTTCAAGCAAGCAATGAACAATTAAGCATCAAATACATCAAACAAACAGCCTAGGCTCTGATACCACTGATGGGTTTTGAGCACTACAACATTCGTATCGTGTACATGCAAACCCTAAAGCTTTGGATCTAGTTTGTCTAATGAAGATGCAATAATCATCCAAAGCCATAAACCCTACATCTAGCATGTGATAATCAAATAACATATAAATTAGGGTTTAGATATTACCTTGATTGTTATGTAGCAATAACAATCTCAATTCCTTCTTGTAATTGGATTCTGAAAGCTTAGTGTCACAAATGTCACACGTCGAATGGATTCACAAACACTATAAGCAATAAGGATGAAGAAGGAGGAGAGATAGGACACCAAAAACGTCTAGATACCCTAAGGAATCTGTTAGCCACGTTTTGGTGCCCTAGGGGTCCTTAAATATGTGAGGCTATTAGGGTTTTGAACTAGGAAACCCTAATCTGACTGCTTAGGCCCTAAGCAGCCCATGGACTCCTCCTTTAGAGGCCTTGGACGAATTCTAATGGGTTTCCCCATAGATTTCGTCCACTCCATCCTCTATGGAGTCCATTAGCCCAATATCCAACTATCACACAATTGACAGTTCTAGTCCCCTTTATTTAATTAATGTCTTTTAGCCACAAAATTAATTCTGATTAATTCTTGACTATTATTAATTAAATAATATGATTTCTCTCTTAATATATTATCCATATAATATATTAATAAATCATAATTAATCTCTTTCTCCATAAATCATCCTATCAAGTTGCTTTGGTGAAGGCAACCCAAAAGGACCATGCTCGCAATCGGGTCAAGTACATACCAATATTGTTATGGGCTTAGACACTAAATCAACAGGAGAAACATTGGAAGAGTGAGCATATTTTGGGTCAGGTTTCCTCTTTTCACTATGATAGTTGTGGGTTGTTGACACTACACCGAAGAGTGTGGGTTCCATAACATGGAGGTGTGCGCTAGGTTTTGATGGAGGAGGCGCACAATTCCAGATTCTCGATTCATCCTGGGGCGACGAAGATGTACAGAGATCTTCATCCTGATTTCTGGTGGCCCTGCATGAAGCGGGATGTAGCCTGGTATGTCGAGAGATGCATGACCTACAGGAAGGTCAAGGCCGAGCACTAGAGGCCTCACGGCAAGACGCATCCGTTGGATATACCTATGTGGAAATGGGAAGATATTACTATGGATTTCATCACAAAGCTTCCCAGGACCGCACGAGCGGTGGATTCGATTTGGGTCATCGTGGATCGGTTGACCATGAGTGCTCATTTCATACCGATCCAGGAGAGCATCTCGGCCGAGAAGCTGGCCGATATCTACATTCGAGAGGTAGTAGCTCGACACGGAGTGCCAGTTTCCATGATTTCTGATCGAGACGTGCGATTCAGTTCCAGATTCTGGAAGAAATTCCATGACAAGTTGGGAACTCGTCTGCATTTTATCATGACTTTCCACCCTCAGACGGATGGTCAGAGTGAGCGAACTATCGAAACCTTGGAGGATATGTTGCGATCCTACGTATTAGACTTCAGTGGTAGCTGGGATACCTACCTTCCCTTGGCAGATTTTTCCTACAATAATAGCTACCACGCGAGTATCGACCGTCCTCCCTTCGAGATGTTATATGGGAAGAAGTGCAAGACCCCGATATGCTGGGGAGAGGTTGGACAGAAGGTCATGGGGAGTACCGAAGTGATACTCAAGACGACGGAGAGGATCCAACAGGTTCAGAGCAGGCTTCAGACTGCTTAGAGTCGGCAAAAAAGTTATGCCGACAAGCGTCGTTCGGACCTGGAGTTCCAGTTCGGGGATATGGTTCTCCTAAAGGTGTCGCCTTGGAAAGGTGTCATCCGGTTCAGGAAGCGGGGCAAGTTGGGCCCCAAGTACATTGAACCTTTCAAGGTTGCAGCCCGGGTGGGCAAGGTGGCGTATAGGTTGGATCTGCCAGCCGAGCTTAGCCAGATTCACAGTACCTTTCATGTCTCCTAGCTACAGAAGAGCCTGGTAGACGACTCTGTGGTGGTGCCTCTAGAGGATATTCAGATGGATGACAGCCTGAACTACATCGAGCGACCAATAGCTATCCTCGACAGGAATTCGAAGGATCTGAGGAACAAGAGGGTCGAGCTGGTGAAGGTGCAATGGTAGCATCGCAAGGGCTCAGAATGGACTTGGGAGCCGGAGGACGAGATGAGGGAGCACTACCCCGAGCTTTTTCCAGATGCAGCAGCAGACTTCGAGGACGAAGTCTAAAATTAGTGGGGGATATTTGTTGCGCTCGGTTCGCGGTACGTATTTTAAATATGATTTTTGCATTTTATACTGGGACTCGACGAGTTGAGGCCCCAAACTCGTCAAGTAGGGGGTGAATCTTGGACGCAGGTGGAAGAGTCTACTCGACAAGTTGGAAGCCCCGACTTGACGAATAGATCTGTCTTAATGAAACCCTAAATTTTAAGGTTTGCACCCTATTTAAACATCTTATATGGCCTCCACTCCAGCCTCCATCAACCTCATACCCTATTCTCGAAACCCTAATCAGCTTATGAGTGTTCTTGAGCTATTTGTGTGCCATTTTAGTGATTTGAAGCTTGGAGAAGGAAGGAAAGGCTTGGAGATTCAAGAGAAGGCAGTAGATCCAGAGTTTGGGTTGCATTTTCAGTTTGTTTGAGGTAAAAAGCATCAACCTTGGCTTTCCATCACTTAGATCTTCTTTAGTGCTTCCATCTTGTCATTTTTGGGACATTTCTAAGTCACTCTCGGGATTTGAGTGTATATTAGAGTGATGACCTCAGATCTGGGAACATTTGAGCTCAGGAAGCTCAAAGTTGCCACCTTTATTAAGCTATGGCCCTATCCCATGAATTACGAATCCTTTATGGCTTAGTTTTGGTGTTCTAGCTTCATAACACCCATACATGCATGTAAAGTTTGTAACTTTACGTGTTATATCGACCCTAGGAGGTCAGATCTATGCTTTGGATGCAATAAGCCAGACTGAAATCGACTGTATGGACTTGGACTTTAGGGGACTCGACGAGTCGTTCATAGGACTCGGCGAGTCGGGTCATGGTTCCCCAACCTTTTCCGTTTCTGAGTAATCTGGTTGAGTCTAGAAGAGGACTCAACAATATGGACGTGCATACGAATTGGGGCATAGGGGATGGTTGTAGATAGACCATCATCATAATCAATTCTCGTAAACCAAGAACCATCAAGCAATTTCATGCTTTTGTTCCTAATTGGGTAAAACGGCTCATTCGCCTTTACCACTCCACTCTGTTTGTAGGAAGGTACTTCCGGCCCTCCTCAAGGATACCCGCAATGATTGGGTCAAGATTTTTAGGCTGGACTTGAAGATCAAAGAACTTGACGAGTTCAAGGATGAACTCGGCGGGTTCAAGGCAAAATCCCGACTGTTATGAAGAAGAACTCGGCGAGTCAAGGGCTAAACGTTCCAACTGATATGAAGCAGGACTCGACGAGTTCAAGGATGAACTCGGTGAGTCATGAGCAAAAGGTCCCGACGACTAGGATCGAAGTTCCAGTATTTTGTGGATCATGGAACTCGACGAGTTGGTGGACCAACTCGGCGAGTTGAGTCAACCAGATGTTGACTCTAACCAAAAGTTGACTTTGACCAAGGTGTTGACCTTGACTTTGACTTGACCTGAGTTGACCCTTGAAAGGGTTACGAGTATGAAATGGTAATTAAGGAAGGTTGTTATGTGTAGGAGTTTGAGAGGAGTTGGCCCCAGCACCGAGGACATTTCAGTTACTGCACGACATCGAGGTGAGTTACCTTCCAATATAAGTGGGTCTACGGCCACAATGTCGGCCCATTAGTAGGGATTGTTTGTCAGGTAGTTGTCTTTGTGATAATTACTTGGGTTTGCCACTATCTGATATGTTTTATATGTTAGCATGATATGATATTAGGTGATAGTGGTAGTAGGGGCAAGGTTGTGCTTATGGGTTGAAAGGGTGTATCTACTTCAGATCTTACTTCTCCTGCATCTTGTGGAGATTTGGAAGGTATAAAGCTTCCACCTTTATCATTCTTGTTTCTTATTTCATGATTTGAAGTCTTTTGATGCGATGTTGTTGGAGTTTTGGGAAACTTCAGAACCTAAGACTTACTTGGTGACCATTTCTATACTCAACTTGGTGGAAAAAGTGTTAGGTCGTGGTCCCCTTTGTTCCATGCACAAGTTTTGGTCATATTTAGGACTTAATGGACTTAGTGTTGTAGATCTTGATTTGGGTGAGGTCCTAATGGATAAAGTTGGAAACTTTATCTATTAAGTCACAGAAAAGGACCAGATCTGAAGTTATTGGCTTATATATGTAAGGATTAAGTTCTTAATGAAGATTATACCCATCTGCTAGTAACCACAACGTGGCCAAGGAAGGACCATGACATGGTGGTGTCTTTATGTCGATTGTTTTATCCTGATATATCCACGATGTGGCCAAAAGGTCTCCACGTCGTGGTGACCATTGACCATTTACTTTTGACTAGTTTGAACTTGGGTCAAACTTTGAGCTATTGGGTTGTGTATTTAGGATTTGATATTTGTTAGGTGTTAATCGGTTCGTGATTCTAATCAGTACAAGGAGTTGAGTGGGTTGTTGTGCTTCTCTAGTTCTTCAATTCAAGTGAGTATTCTCACTATGCCACATATCCCACCATATATACTTTATATGATACGTAGTGGTACTGTTACATTACAAGTATGCTAGGATCACTCCTTGTTATGCATGTACAATTTAGGAAACTCGGTGTTATGATATGCTAGACTGGTAGGGTCTTTCCTGTTGATTGTGTCATACGGTTGGTTGAGTAGTGTAGGACATTTAGTGCCATGGTATGCTAGACTGATAGGGTCTCTCTTGTGGATTGCATGATATTGTTAAGTGTCATGGTTGGTTAGGGAAATGATTGTATTGGTTGTAGATGGTGAAGTTGGATAGCCTAAGAACTCTTGGTCTAAAGCCTAATTGCATGGTTCTTGTCTGATTTATTGCTTTCGGGTGGACAGCCGGTCCGACTGTCTATCTGATCTCTAACCACATATAACTTTATGTATTGTATGAAAGACTAGGATTTGGCCCCTAACAATTGAGTTAGGGTTGGTCCAGTTATACTCCTTGGGTGGGGCCCATTATGTATGTGGGCAGGGCCCATTATGTATATAGGTGGGGACCATTATGCAGGATGGGCGGTGCCCATTATGTGAGTAGGTTTGGGCCCATTATACTTTTGGGTAGGGCCCATTATGTATGATTTATGTATGTGGATAGGAGATTTGGTTGTTCGGTGCTAAATTCGAGGACTTTGTGAGGATACATTGTATATATAATGGAATATGTGGAACTCACTAAGCATTATGCTTAAAGTTGTGAATAAAATGTTTTGTAGGTTGTTCGTGAGAAGAGGTCGGCAGGACTGTACACACGCATCGAAGATTATAGTTTTTGTTGTTTGTAAATTTAACTCTGATAACATTATGGTTTCAAACAAATAAATGTATCTTATTGATTTTAAGTAAAAGTTTTCAATTCGTTAATCTATTTTAAAATAAAATATCTATTCGTAATTTTTGGGACGTTACACAAAAGCAAGCATCAAGAATCGAGAGCAACATATTTCACAGCTTGCTACTTCGGTTAGTAGGTTGGAATCTCAAGGGAAACTACTCACTCAAACTAAAATGAACCTGAGGCACAAAGTGTGTGTTATTACATTGAGTGCTAGTGAAAGAGTTCTAATGATCCAACAATAGCAGTTGATCAAGAAAAAGTAGAAGAAGAGATAGTAGTGGAGAATTCGAGTAACTAGGAGGGAAATAAAGAAAAATCCAAAAAAATAAGCAATCCACCACCAAAGTCAAATATACTCTGATCACTCCATTTCGCAAAAGATTGGCAAGCACAAAGAAAGAACGAGAGGAGAACAGAATCATGCAAATGTTCCAGAGTGTACAAATCAACATCCTACTCCTCGAGGCCATAAAGTAGGTACCTAGATATACTAAGTTCTTAAAAGAACTTTTCACCTCTAAAAAGAAACTTAAAGGTAATGAAATGGTAAATTTTGTTGAAAATATTTTAATGGTTTTCCAAAAAAACGATGCCCCCGGAGTGCAAGGGTCCCAGTGTTGTAACACCCGGATCCCGAGGTATTTTTTTTTATTTTGCAAGTTTAGGCATTTTAAGGTTTGCCATGACGTGGTGGGGAGGTATCGCGACATTGCGAGTAAAGTTCAGGTCGCGTATTTCATTTAATCCGCCAGGGCATGGCAATATAGGCCATGGTGTGGCAGCTGGCAAGTGAGAGACCCTATTTTTTAGGTTTTGCTCCCTATTTAAAGGAATAAGGAGGCTAGGGTTTGCTCACCCTTAGCCTCCATCAGCCTCTTTGAGATCTAATAAACCCAAAATCCATCCTCTCTTATTTTGAGCCTTTTTGGTGTTCTTTGAAGCCTTGAAAGGAAGAAAGAAGAAGAAGTGAGTTAGGATTCAACAAGTTAGTCCCCATCCGTTGTGTTGGCAATCTCCTGGACCTTTGTAAGTGTCCAAGACTCGATTTTTATCATGCTAGGTTGATAGATCTTATGTTTTCTCCCTAAATCTTCATTTTCATGTAAGTTAGAGTGTTAGGATCTCATAAATTTTGCAAATTTATGAATCTTTGGGACTTTTGACAAAATTGTTGGGTTGGATCTGGATTCTTGTGGGGTTTTGATCCATGCATGATATTTCCACAGAAAAACCCTCATTTTTGGCTCATTATGGCTTCAAAACATAAATTGTACATGCATGTCTATAAGCACCAACTTTTATGTAACATTTGGTATTAGAATCTGTTCTAGAGTAACTGAGTTATGGACTTTTTGGATTAGGTGCTTAATGGAGAAAATCATGTCTTATTTAGCTTATTTGAATATAAGGTTTGATATTTTGACCTTTTGGGTGGTCTTAACGGGTAAAGTTGGAAACTTTATCCTTATAGACTTTGTTTCGGACTAGATTTGTAATTTGGAACCCTTAGGATCAAAGAAAGCAGCTTAATCCACTAAGTTGCTGAAAAACCCAGTGCCAACGACGTGGCTTAGGTTGCCACGGCGTGGCGACTAGAGAAAACGAGTCTATTTTGTCGTTTGAGGGCCACGACGTGGCCAAGGAACGCCATGATGTGGTCAGTCAAATTTGATCGTTGACTTTGACAATTAACGTTTGACCTAATTTGACTTTTAGTCAAACCCCTAGTTGAAAGAAGAGCTAAGGATTTATATGGTATGATTGACTAGGTGGTGCATAGCAGCAGTATTCTGTCAGTGAGAGATGCAGCAATTGAGCATTTTTTGAGAGGTGAGCCTTCTAACTGTACTTATGGGTCGAAGGCACCAATGTTGACCCACTAATTTGTGTATGTAGGATGCTAGTTGTCTTTGTGACTCTTACATGTTTGTATAATTGGGTTGAAATAAACCCATGTCTAGGACCATTATTTTATAATTGGGTTGAAATAAACCCTAGGGTTGGGCCCCAAAGTATGTGAAGGGTTCAAAGAGACCCCATGGTTAGGCCCTAGGGCTAGGCCCATGATTGTAATTTAGGTTGGAAAAACGTCAGCGCTAGGCCCAGTTGTATGTTTGGTATGTGGTGCCTTAGAGAACTTATTAAGCTTTGTGCTTATAGTTTATGCTTATCGTTTCAGGTACTTCCGGTACGAAAGGGAAGAGCCCACCGTGATGGCACAACATCCCCTTCATGATTCCGCACTTTCGGCTATTTCTACTCTAATGTTTTGACATTGTGTATGGTGATTGACTTTTAGACATTTGATGTATGTAACTAATGGTTTTTAAACAAAAAAAATTATCACTATTTTTGGGTCGTTACAAGTGTTTTCACCGTTCCTTGCAATTTGGGGAATCTCTGAGTACCTCAAGTTATGATTGACTTAGGCGCATCTATAAATGTCCTAGCATACTCTATTTATAAATCAATTGGTGTAGGAACATTAAGCAAACCGGTGTAATCATTCAACTTGTTGGTTGGTCGATAGTACACCCAAAGGTATACTAGAGGATGTGTTAATGCAAGTCAATGAACTTTTTTTCGTATCGAACTTTTATATTTTAGAAACGGGAGATGATGACTCCTAAAATTCAAGTTCCATACTTTTTGGTAGGCCATTTCTTAAAACATCAAAAACAAAAATTGATATCGACAACGAAGCTTTAATGGAATTTGATGGGGAAATCATCAACTTCGATATTCATGAAGTAAAGTAGGTTCCTTCTGATGCTCAATCTATCAATTTTGTGAATATGATCTAGCCCTCGGCTGAAAGAACTTAAATTTGACTGACCATGATTTTATGGAGTTAGTCTTTTCACAAAAATTAGACAAGGACAAAGCCAATGAACTTTAAAAGGAGTTCGACATAAACGAGAAGGTGCTGGAGATTTTCAAGTTTATGGATGATAAGAATATGGAAGATGATGGAAGAAGCCGAGTTAACCACCAAATCAAAATTTATCCTACCGATGGAACAAGCACAAGAACCAAAATCAAAAAATCCCTGATACCCTTTGAAGAATGTGTATCCCGAGAATGAGAGCACCCAACCTATAATCAACTCAAACAAACTATCAAAAAAGGAAGAAGAGGAATTGATCACCCTTTTGAATAAATACAATAATGGGATTGGGTGGACAATTTACGACATCAAAGGTTTGAGTCCCTCTTGGAATGGATTGGTTGTGTCCCAATGGGGACATGATTGATTTTGAGCACCAGCTAGTTAGATTTTGAACCCCAAGTGGGGGAGAACTAGTTATTTGTGGAGTGGGAACTCCACGTGGACCGAATCTATGTACAGTGCGAGGGTCAGGAGATATCTTCAGCAGGGATGTTCTGGGTTTTTGCATATATGGCGAATACTCGAGTTGGGGGCACGATTACGTTGAGTGGGGTGTCTATCGTTCGGAATTTCCCCGATGTGTTTCCGGAGGAATACCCTAGAGTGCCTCCCGATAGACAGGTTGAGTTTCGTATTCATTTAGTTCCTGGTACGGCCCCGATAGCTAAAGTACCATATCGATTGGCACCACCAGAGATGCATGATTTGTCTACGAAAGCTTCAGGAGCTGCTAGACAAGGGGTTTATTAGATTGAGCAATTTACCATGGGGAGCACCGATCATGTTCGTGAAAAAGAAAGACGGTTCATAAAGGATGTGCATTGACCACCGAGAGTTGAATAAGTTAACGGTGAAGAATCATTACCCACTTCCAAGGATCGATGATTTATTTGACCAGCTTCAGGGTGCATCTTGGTTTTCCAAGATTGATTTGCGATTAGGTTACCATCGGATGAGGTTCAGAGATGAGGATGTGCAGAAAACAGTCTTTAGAACTCGTTATAGTCATTATGAGTTCGTGGTGATGCCTTTTGAGCTCACCAACGCACCAGCGGCGTTCATGGATCTAATAAACCGGGTATGCGGACCGATGCTTGATCAGCCGGTGATCGTGTTTATTGATGATATTCTAGTCTACTCCAAGATCAAGGAGCAGCACGAGCGTTATTCGCAAAAGGTATTGGAGACTCTGAGGAGGGAGAGGTTGTATGCCAAATTCTCCAAACACAAGTTTTGGTTGCACGATGTGCATATCTTGGGGCACATCATTAACCAGAAGGGTATATTGGTCGATTCGGCTAAGATTGAGGTCGTGACGAAATGGGAGGCTCCAAGGACCCCCTCGGAGATTCAGAGTTTTCTAGGTCTTGTGGGTTATTATCGGAGATTTATCCAGGATTTATCCAAGATCGTTATGCCTTTGACCCTCTTGACGAAATGTTACTTTTCGATAGGGGCACTATTAGCAGCTAGCTTTTGATACATTGAGACAGAGATTGTGTGAGTCCCTGATTCTCACTCTTCCTGAGGGCATGGATGATTTTGCGGTTTCTTTTGATGTGTCTATCTTGGTATTGGGAGTCGTCCTCATGCAGAAGGGACATGTGATTGCTTACGCTTCGAGGCAGCTGAAGCCTCATGAGGCGAACTACCATACACATGATTTGGAGTTGGGACATGTGATTGCTTACGCTTCGAGGCAGCTGAAGCCTCATGAGGCGAACTACCATACACATGATTTGGAGTTGGTAGCTATAGTTTTTGCTCTCAAAATTTAGAGGTACTATCTGTATGGGATTAGGAGTACCATCTTTACTGATCACAACAGTCTAAGATACCTAATGGATCAGCCAAATTTGAGGTACTATCTGTATGGGCTTCCTGTAACACTCGTGTTTCTAGCCTAGGCATTAATATTAAGGTGATAGTCTAGGTTAAACTTTGTAACTCATTTTGAAGAAATGAAAAAGGAATTATGTGAATTCTATGTGTTTTATGTGTTTTATGCTTAATTACTAGGAGTTAATTAATTAAGAATAAAAATGAGCGTCGAAAATAAATTTTAGATAAAGCCGATATCTATTAAGAAAGTTGTAGTGGTCGTGACAAGGATTACGGATATATAAAGAATGTCGAAATCCGAGTTATAACGAAGAAGTTATGACTTGTCGAAGTTTCACGACAAAACCGGCACGGTGCCGAATGACGTAAAAAGTGAGTTTTTGATAAACTACTTTTTAGCCTTAGTGATCTAAACGAAACTCGTAGTGTTCGTTAAACCGAGAGTAGGTATAAAAAGAACACCCAAATCTGACTTCGTATGAGGAAGTTATGATTTTTCGAAGTTTCAGCTCAGCAGTAGACAGCTAAAAACTCGAATTTTAGATCGAGTGATTTTTAGCCGACACGACCTAAACGAGAATCGAAGGTCTCATAAATAGTAGCACAACGGTAAAAAGTCTGACGAAAACGGACGTCGGATGAAGAAGTTATGAATTTTTAACAGATTTCCTGTCCCGGTCTGTTAAAAATAATAATATAAAAATTAAATTCAAAATTAGCCGACGAAGTCTAAACAAAAGTTGTAGAGCGTAATTTTACCTACGCGTGCATATAAAGAACGTCAAAAATGGAGCTCGTATGCAAACGTTATGGATTTTTGAAGTTTTTGCACTAAAATCGAGAAAATTCGCATAGTCACATTTTTGCCACGTCACCCTCACTTAGAACGTGCTACGTGTCCGAAATTGGTGAGTCATGCGAACCACATTTCCGAGCTGCTGAGTCATCCGAGCTCCTGACCTGATCCGAAGTGGTCCACTGAGAAGGCGACACGTACCCACTTCCCTCGTGTCCGAACCCTCGCAAGGCTGCCATGGAACCCCTACTTCGGACCTAGACCTCGGTCCAATCACAAGAAGCCAGCAACCCTTCGCATGCGCAGCCATGTGTGAGCCATGTGTGAGCCATGTGCGAGCCCTCCCTGCGAGCCCTCGGATCAGCACCACCTGGAGGCTTCTCAGCCGTCCGATCAGAAGCTCCTCCCTATAAATAGAAGGCTGCGAGCCTTCTCGGATATTTTTAAGAAATTGCCATTTTTAGCCCCTTTTTCCATATTTTCTTCATCTTAACATTCCCCGAACCCCCGGTATCGATTATAAGCCCCCGAATACGCCACGAAGTGCCCGAGAAGCCCGAAAAATTTATCTTTTCGGTTTCGAAGCCCGACCCTTTGCAGAGCCCGGTTTCTCAATAAAACTCCCGGTTTTATTAGAAACGATCGTTTTAGGAAACGAATTGCTGCCCGATTTTCATTAAATCAGGTGAGTATGTAGTTACTTTCACCTTACACATAGATATGAAGTATTTTATATAAAATACGTGCTCTGTGAATATTTATTGTTTGTTTATTTGAGTTGGATGTTAAAGGAGTGATTTATACATGTTTTTAAATAATTTAAACTGTATATGTATTTTTATCTACAAAAAATGTTGGGTAAAACATGGGTAGATGAAATAATGGGTGTGTGATGAAAGGTGAGTTGGATAAATGAGATGATCAGTGCTATAGATCATAAGTTGAGGGTGAGTGGTGAAAGGAGATCATAAGTTGAGGGTGAGTGGTGAAATATGAGATAAGCCCTTACCCAAACGGTGACCCCCGTCATTCAGCAGAGTAGGGATGACAACCATGGACTATTCTAGACGGTCTGTGGAACACTAGCAGGCTTGCAACCTGTAGGTGTATGAACTATACGTTCATCAGGAGTACTCTAAAAACCCATTGACATGTATGACAGGGGTGAATATTGTCAATAATACTGTCAATAAATAAACGCTATGAATTTAGAACCTATTGTATAAACCCTGGTGATGGTGTGACCTTGTGCCTATTCCTTAGGATGAATCCTTAGGAAGGAGTGATAGTTGAATCTTAGGGTAAACCCTTAAGAAATTAATAAGATAATGGGGTTGGGGTAATTTGGTTGACTGATTGATGTTTAAGCATAATAAATTTATGTATTGTGGGTTGAAAACCCTATATGCTCACCAGGCTTCCAAGCCTGACCCACTCAGCTTTTTATGATTACAGGTAGTGGACCCCGAGCATAGTCGGATGATGATGATGAGTGATTTTGGATTATAGGCCAGTAATTATAAATAACTGTTGTAAGGCTTATAATGTCTTGTTTATGCTTTTGATCTGTATCGGAACATGACATCCCGAGGTTTTGATATAAAAGGAAATTATATATTTCTTAAAGAAAGGTTTTGACAAACTTTTATCATGTTTTGTTTTGGGGACCAATTCCGCAACATCTTTTAAAAAGATTTCTCTGATTTTATTTTAAAAAGCATAAATTAAATCGGTCTTTTCTGGCCGAGAAATTAGGGGATGTCAAACTTCCCATAGATTTTCGTCCACCCTATACCAATAGGATCCATTAGCCCAAACTACAACTATCACATATTTACATAATCAGTCCCGCGTTCTTTTAATCAGTCTCTTTTGCTCACTAAATTAATTCCAAATTAATTTCTGATCAATACTAATTAAATAATGTGATTTCTCAATTAATATATTATTCTTATAATATATTAATAAATCATTAATTAACCTCTTTCTCCAAAACTCATCGTATCAAATTGATATGGTGAAGGCAACCCAAAAGGACCATGCTACTATCGGGTCAAGTACATACCAATTATAGTTATGGGCTTACACACCTAATCCAACAGTCTCCCACTTAGATAAGTCTAATAACTATAGCTGCAATTATGACTTCAAAATCCGATTAGCAATCATAGCTCTCAAAAGCTACTATCGAACTCTGACCTAGTCAATGACGCATCCTTTAGATAAGGGATCATATAATCCTCCGTTTTGTAAGATATCGTGTGGAAAAAGACATGGAACATAATCATTTTCAATGTCCAACAGTTTGTTTCCCGATTTCTGATTTTTTTGACATAAAACATAATTGAACACATCAATTATGTAACACCCGTTCTAGGTATTTATTTATTTTTATAATTTTTAGGGTTTTGTGCATGAACTCGGTGAGTTGGGGTGCTCCAACTCGTATAGTAGAGATGTTAGGGGACGCGGGGTTTGGGTCCTACTCGACGATTCGGAAGGCCCCGACTTGACGAGTAGGAGCTGTAAAGAGAAAATCTAATTTTTAGGGTTTGAACCTTATTTAAAGAACTTATTGCGCCTCTTGTGGCCTCCCTTATCACCCTAATATCCAGAGAAAACCCTATATCGATCTTGAACCTTCTTGAGTGAGAGAAAGAGATTTTGTGAGTGATTTTGGGGCATTTGCGAAGGATTCTAGAGCTTGAAGAGGAAGGAACAAGGAGAGGAGTAGTAGATCCAACATCTACTCTGTCTTGGCCATCATTTTGAGGTATAAAGTCGTCACCTTGATCTCTAGTTGATTAGATCCCTTTTTTTGAAGTAAATGGCCATTTTTGATGCAAAATGGAGTCAAGCTTGGATCTGGACTTATCACAAGGATATGATTCTAGATCTGGACCTCTCAAGGTCTCCAATGGCATAAAGTTGCTCACTTTATGCACCCTAGCCCTTTCCATGCACAAAAACCTTGTAAGAAGCCTAATTTTGAGGTTATGGCCTTGAAGAGCCTTGCATGCACGTAAAGTTTGCAACTTTACGTGGTATCTGCACTAAGGGAGTTGGATCTGGAGTTTGGGACCATAGATCCCACTAAAAAGGGCTGAACTTGGAATGGGCTGAAGGAACTCGTCGAGTCCCTTAGCTGACTCGACGAGTCGGGGTACGGTTTGCCCGTTTCAAGGTTTTTGGATGAGTGTAGTGAAGGATTAGGGTTTTGTTCCATTCAGACTTTAGTTTTCAGGACACATGATGAAATCGACGAGTCAATAGGGTGACTCGGCGAGTTGAGGCGGGACTCAGTGGAATGGACTCGGAAGGAACTCGACGAGTTACAAAGGTAACTCATCGAGTTAACGAGTCATACAGGAACTCGACGAGTTGATGGGTGTACTCGACGAGTTGAGGTCAACATGGACTGTTGACCTTGAATGTTGACCAGGGTTGACCAGAGTTGACTTTGAGGGTGATTATGGGATTATGACAAGTTAGTCACGTGATGCTTATAGACAGTTGAGGAGGAGCAGTGTGTGGGACATACCTGATTCTAACTTGTCAGTTCAGCATTTGAGAGGTGAGTCTTCTCACCATACCAATGGGTCTAAGGCACCAAGACCGGCCTATTTTATGTTATGTGGATTGTTGATTGATTATGCATTATGATAGTATGACATTTGCATGGAAGACCACGTGGGGTTTCCCGTGGCATTTGGTATAAGACCTTGGAGGGTTTCCATGGCATCCTAGTATATCTGCTTGTATAGTTTGCATTATGTCTTGTTTGGTAGTGAAGACCTTGTGGGGGTTCCCAAGGCAGGAAGACCTTGTGGGGGTTACCAAGAATGGAAGACCATGTGGGGGTTCTCGTGGCAGATAGGACTACGTGGGGGTTCCCGTGGCATTAGGAGTAAGACCCTGGAGGGTTTCCATGGCTTCCTTATATGTTGTATGCATGGCTTATGTGATATGTGTAGCTTTACAGCTAATATGACATGTGTTATGTGTATTGTGTGTGGGGTATGCTCTGGGGGACTCACTAAGCATTAGCTTACAGTTTGTGGATTTGTTTCAGGTACATCTGAGCCCAAGGGCAAGGGCAAGGCTTGATGGTGCGGCGTGCACTCTCACTCAGGCATTTTATGGGACACTCTGATATTTTGAAATAAAGTTGTATTTGATATGGTTTTAAAAACAATAGTAACTGGTTTTGTGGATGATGAAAATGTGATTTGGATAATTAAAAATAAAAAAAAAATCTTTTGAAAAATTGGGTCATTACAAATTATGTCCTGACCGGGCTCGACACATAAGTCAACACAAAATCATCGAGGGGCCCAAGATATCGCTTTTACCCTCCTAGGATAAAAGTAACAGATAAACTTTGACTTATATGCTTGTACTATTTACTCATCAAATTGTACACAACAACACGTTTTATAACACCAAGTTACTGATGCGTTTACACATTATCAATGTATAACCAACTTGTAAACAACAACTCATATATCTCGGTTTAAAGATTATTTGATATTATCGTCTCACAATCACTCGTGATAAATTCCATGAAGTGATTCAAATGAGTGTGGGTTAAATCCAATACACAAATCTTATTTCAAAAGTACTCATGAACGTTGCAGCAAACCTTTGCTATGTCTAAGCACTTAGACAATCTACAACTGATTCATGACAGTCTAAACTCATAACTTACACCCAAAGTATGATCGAATGTGGATAATTTGAATAATCTAATTATTCTGGAAGTAAAACATGCAAAAGTGAAACAATAGTAAACAATCAACACAAGATAGTAAACTTTACTCATAAATGAATCTCCATTACTTAATCATTAGATGTCAATTACATTTATCTATTACAAGTTTCAAAACATCTATCTAATCACTAAAACTAATATCGTCCTTCAAACCAATGCTCCTCGCATGTTGTAGGTGCTTAACCCTGCTGAGACCCTTTGTGAGAGGATATGTTGGGTTCTCCCCTGACGATACCCTCTTGACTACGAGGAGTCCCTCTTCTACCCAATGTCTGATGAAGTAGTATTTTCTGTCGATGTGTCTGGATCTACCATGATCCCTTGGTTCCTTGGTTAAGGCAACCGCTCCTTCGTTATCACAGAAAATCTCAATGGGCTCCTTTATGGCTGGTACAACTCCAAGGTATCTAATGAAGTTCTTCAACCATATCATCTCCTTTGACGCTTCGCTCGCTGCTATGTACTCTGATTCACACGTTGAATCAGCCACGGTCTCCTGCTTGGAACTTTTCCAAGTAATTGCTCCTCCATTTAGGGTAAATACCCAGCCCAACTGAGAGCAGAAATAATCTCTGTCGGTCTGAAAGCTGGCGTCACTATACCCTGTCACTCTCAAGTCATCACTCCCACCAAGTGTAAGGACCCAGTCCTCAGTCCTTCACAGGTACTTAAGAATGTTCTTAACTACTGTCCAATGAGCTCTACTCGGGTTCCCTTGAGATCGGCTAACTATACTCAATGCAAAAGCCACATCAGGGCGAGTACATGTCATAGCGTACATGATCGAACCAACGGCGGAAGCATATGGTACTCGACTCATTTCCACTATCTCGGCATCGGTACTCGGACTCTGAGTCTTACTCAGCTTGGTATTACTTTGGATTGGCAGTTACCCTTTCTTGGAATTTTCCATGCTAAAACATTTCAGCGCCTTGTCCAAGTAAGTACTTTGACTAAGTCATATTAGTCTCCTACTTCTATTTCTCAAAATCCTTATCCCCAGAGTATAAGCAGCTTCTCCTAGATCCTTCATAGCGAAACACTTCCCAAGCCAGGACTTGACCTCCTGTAAGGTCGTTATGTCGTTTCCTATGAGCAGTATTTCATCAAAATACAAAACTAGAAAGCTAACTATACTCCAACTAGCCTTGATATACACACAGGAGTGATCCTCGCTTCTCGAAAATCTAAACTCTTTGACTTTCTCATCGAAACAAAGATTCCATCTGCGAGACGCTTGCTTTAATCCATAAATGGATTTCTCAAGCTTACACACTCTATTTGGGTACTTCGCATCTACAAAACCCTCTAGCTGACACATGTAAACATCTTCAGCCAACTTCCAGTTAAGGAAAGTAGTTTTGATGTCCATCTGCCATATTTCATAATCATGAAATGCAGCTATGGCCAGCATAACCCTTATAGACTTGATATTGGCTACTGGTGAGAAGGTCTCATCATAGTCAACCCCTAGGGTTTGAGTAAAGCCCTTTGCAACCAGTCGAGCCTTGAATATATGCACTTTCCCATCCATGTCGGTCTTCTTTTTGAAGATCCACTTGCACCCGATCGTCTTACGACCTGGTACATTGTCAACCAAGTTCCAAACTTGATTGTCATACATAGACAGAATCTCGTTGTCCATTGCCTCCTTCCACTTTGCAGATTGTGGGCCCGCCATGGCTTCCTTGTAGTTGCTAGGTTCATCCAAATTTATCAGTGTACTATCACTGATAAACGTATCACCTTCAGCAGTTATATGGAAACCATACAACACAGGTGGAACACTAACTCTACTGGAACGTCTCAGAGGTAAGGACTCATCAACTGGTTCAACAGGAATCTCTTCCTCAGGTTGAGCGCTAGTGTTAGAGGTTTCTTCATCGCTTGACTCTTGAAGCTCTTCAAGATCAATTTGCCTCCCACTGTCCTCTTGGCATGTGAGTTCTCTCTCGCGGAAAACCCCTCTCCTTGCTACGAAGACCACGTTGTCACTAGGTTTGTAGAAAAGATATCCAAAAGATTTATGTGGGTGGCCGATGAAAATACATCGCTCACTACTAGGTTCGAGCTTGCCATGAGTCTCTCGTCTTACGAAAGCCTCGCAACCCCAAATATTGATATGTGCCAATGAGGGAACCTTCCCTATCCACATCTCGTGAGGTGTTTTGGCAACCTTCTTATTTGGGACTAGATTAAGGATATGAGCGGCAGTCTCTACGGCATACCCCCAGAATGAGATAGGTAACGATGCTCGACTCATCATAGAACGAACCATGTCCAACAAGGTTCAATTATGGCTCTCAGCCACACCATTAAGTTGTGGTTTCCTAGGTGGCGTTAATTGTGAAACAATTCCACATTCCTTAATATAGTCATGGACCTCGATACTAAGATACTCACCACCCCTATCGGATATGAGCATCTTTATCTTCCTGCCCAATTGATTCTCCACTTCTTGCTTAAACTCTTTGAACTTTTCAAAGGTTTACGACTTGTGCTTGATTAAGTAGATATATCCATATCTGCTACAATCATCGGTAAAATTCATATAGAAGCGATGAGCATCCCTTGTGGTGGATCTGAAGGGCCCCCACACATCTGTGTGTATGAGATCGAACAATCCCTCACCTCTTTCACAAGTACCAGTGAAAGATGATTTAGTCATCTTTCCAAGTAAACAAGATTCGCATGTGTCATCTGACTTTAGGTCAAATGATTCCAAGACTCCATCCTTTTGGAGTTGGGCTATGCGCTTCTTGTTGACATGTCCAAGACGACAATGCCATAATCATGCATTGTCTAAACCATTAAATGAATCAATATGCAACACATTATTTGCTAAGTTGTCTACAACCATCACAGTTTCATATACACCATTACAAGGCAATGCATCAAAACATAAAGTACCATTATAGAAAGCATTTATAGAACCAACTTCATTATTAAAGAAATAATATTCCTCGTCATTTCTTACGAGTAGCAACAATCATTCAACTCTAATCCTAACCCACTACTAGGCACTAAAGAATAAATCCCGATCTTGGTGACATGCGACGATTTCCTATTTCCCATCGTCAGGTTCATCTTCCCATGCTCCACATCCCTACTTCTTCTTAACCCCTACAAATCAGAACAAATGTGAAAACCACATCCTGTATCAAGGACCCAAGAACTAGCATGAGTTATTAGATTGTATAGTATAAATACATTCGAAGGAGGGCTTTATCTTCCCATCCTTGATGTCCTGCAAGTATTTCGGGCAGCTTCGTTTCTAATGCCCCTTCTCATGACAGTAGAAGCACGTTGCTTCTTTAGGATCAGATCAGGGAGTAGCGGAACCGGTTTTACCTTTGGATCCATTTGAAGTAGATCCATCATGGGACTTTCCCTTGTGGTTCTTAGAGGGAGCTTTCCTCTTCTTCCCTTTTCCATGTCCTATAGCGAGGACGGGGGCAACAGCAGTAGGGGTGGACTCGACAACTTTGCCTTTAAGTCCACTTTTTAGCAGTTCTCAATAAACCTTGAAGTTTGCTCAAGGTGACTTCCTCCTTGTTCATGTGATAAGTTATCTTGAACTGATCATAACAAGGAGGTAAAGAGTGTAGGATAATATCAATCACCAACTCTCCGTCAAAGTTGACACTCAACTTGAGCAGACGATCCACATACCTTTGCATTCTTTGCAAGTGGCTCGTGATGGACTCTCCATCTTTCATCTTGGTTGTTATCAAGGACGCGACAATCTCGTACCTTTCTTGACGTGCACTTTGATGGTACTTTTCCATCAAATCTTGGCACATCTCGTAAGACCAGTAGTCCTCGTAGAACCGCTAGAGCTCAAGAGTCATAGTGGCTACCATAATACACGACACTTTTGTCGCGTCTTTTTTGTGAGCCCTATACTCAGCTATTTGTTCTTCAGTAGCTTTGGTTTCATCTTTCTCTTTGAGCTTTTCGTCGAGGACGTATTCTTTCTCCTCGTATCGAAGGGCCATTCGTATATATGTTGTGAATCCAATCATTGAAATTAGATCCATCGAAGGATACCCTCCCACAAATGTTCATAAGAGAAAATGAGCTTGAGGAGTTGGAGTTCGAGCCATACATCTGAAAAGAAAAAGAACAAAGTTTTGATTAGATAAAGAATCCTTAATACAACACCCAAATGAAATATTAACGCTAGGACCCAACACAATAATGCACAATTCGGAAGAGGGATGTCGTAATCCAATTGCAAATTATTTGAAGGTAGGTAAATGATGATTTACCAATTCCACCATGAAAAACGAAAGGAAGAAATAGGTTTTAGATGAAATGAAATTCCTAGATTCTTTTGAGATTCAGTGAACATTTCAATGGCATGTTTAATCTCGATTATGACCTTCAAGTTTGTGACTGGGATACCGAGGATCACAAACAAGGTATGAATAACCATGCAAATTAGCTTGGTACTTTCGAGGTCATTTACCACCTAATCAATGTGCCGGTTATCCATACACGCTCCATTGATCTATGGCAATTCTCGAGCTACCATTTACCACACTTGTTAGTCCAAGTTAGTGTGCCGGTTAACCACACACGCTCCACTAATGACTTGACAATGGGCAAAGTACAATTTCATGGACTAGCATCATTTTCACATTTTCCTAAAGTAACTAAGATTAGGAATTTATAAAAAAAAACATTTAGTTACTTTATAGTATTCATTATACTTATTAATGAGGAATTAATGTCATATCTTACCCGTTTGGCTAACGACCCTCCACTAGTCAAGAATGTGGTGGGTAAGAGTGGATACCCAATGGCGGTCATTTTACACGCCACTTCCTTAAACACCCCTTATAGACCAGCTTCGTGAATGAGGCATACTAACGTTAAGACTGACTCATCTTATATATATATATATATATATATATATATATATATATATATATATATATATATACATATTAATCTTTTAATATTAGAATAGTATAAGTGTTGTATTTTAAACTTTTAAAACAATAGGGTTTTAGAATTTAATATTTCAAAATTAAAACTTGAGGGCAAATTTTGAAACTTTTCAAAACTTCTAGATCAAATTTTAAATAATTAAACTAATCACATAAATATGGACATTATCTTAAAATTTGACCATTATCTTTCAATTAGATGAGGATATTCATTACCATATCAGAAAATTCGAATTTTAACAGTTAAAACAATTCAAGGTAATGATCCTTATATAATTTAGGCTTGAAATCCGAAAAATCCGCCAACAGACGAACCAACTCATCGAGTCATGGCATGGACTCATCGAGTTGGTCCAACTCGTCGAGTTCCTCATTGGACTCGTCGATTTCATCAGGCAGAGACCAAAAATCGATTTTGTTCCAGCTTTGGCAAAACACAATAGCATCACATATAACAGAAAAACACCCTAACCTCTGATACCACTGATGGGTTTTGAGCATTACAACATTCCTATGGTGTACATGCAACCCTAATTGCTTTGGATCTAGGTTTTTCTCAAGTTATACATGCAAATCAATTTTCCAAAGCAAGAACCCTAATCTAGCATACAATTTTCGAATTTAATAAACAAACTAGGGTTAGAAGAATACCTTTCTTGTTAACTAGTAGTAACAAGTAATCATTTCCTTGATCTTGACTGTCAAGAGCTTAGTGCCTCAATTGTTGCACCTCTAATGGAGTCACAAACACAACAAGCAAAGAATGAGGGGAAGAGAGAGAGAGAGAGGCATAAATCGACTAGGGTTTCTTCTAGGGAAGCAGTGGTCGATTTCATGAGGATAGAGGGTTCCTTTTATAGTTGAGGTTGCTAGGGTTTTCAACTGGAAACCCGAATTCCCTTGCTTAGGCCCTAAGCAACACATAGACTTCCACGTGGTAAGCCTTGGACGAAAACTCTATGGGCTTCCCATAGATTTTCGTCCATCCTATACCAATAGGATCCATTAGCCCAAACTACAACTATCATTGATTTACATAATCAGTTCCCGTTCTTTTAATCAGTCTCTTTTGATCACTAAATTAATTTCAAATTAATTTCTAATCAATACTAATTAAATAATGTGATTTCTCAATTAATATATTATTCTTATAATATATTAATAAATCATTAATTAACCTCTTTCTCCAAAACTCATCCTATCAAATTGCTATGGTAAAGGAAACCCAAAAGGACCATGCTACTATCGGGTCAAGTACATACCAATTATAGTTATGGGCTTAGACACCTAATCCAACAGGTTCAATACGGAGTGCCTGTTTTGGTGGTTTCGGATAGAGACGTCCGTTTTACCTCTAGGTTTTGGAGGAATTTTCATGAGGATTTGGGTACTCAGCTACATTTTAGTGCATCATACCACCCCCAGACCGAAGGGCAGAGTGAGCTGACCATTCAGACACTCGAAGATATGCTCAGGGCGTGTGTGCTTGATTTTGGCAGGAGTTAGGATACTTATCTTCCACTGGTCGAGTTCTCCTACAACATCAGTTACCAATCCAGTGTTGACCGACCACCTTTCGAGATGTTGTATGGGAAGAGGTAAAGGACCCCAGTTTGTTGGGTCGAGGTCAGGCATCGGGTCATGGGGAGTACTGATGTAGTGCCCAAGACCATCGATATGATACAGCAGGTGTGTGAAAGGTTGTGGGTCGCACAAAGTCGATGGAAAAGTTATGTCGACCGACATCATTCAGATCTTCAGTTCCAAGTGGGGCATTTGGTACTGTTGAAGGTGTCACCTTGGAAGGGTGTCATTCGGTTTCAGAAACGGGGGAAGTTAGGTCCCTGATTTATCGGTCCTTTCAAAATTATTGCTCGGGTGGGAAGGGTTGCATACCGTTTAGAGTTGCCTGATGAGCTCAGTCGAATACACAACACTTTCCATGTCTCTCAGTTACGAAGTGTTTAGTCGATGATTTTTCGGTGATTCCCTTAGATGAAATTCAGGTCGATGAGGGCCTGAATTATGTAGAGAGACCGATTTCGATTCTCGACAGAAAGATGAAGTCTTTGTGCAACAAAGATATGAAAAAGGAGAAGGTGAAATGGAAGCACCGAAGGGTTCTGAGTAGACGTGGGAGCAGAGGACGAGATGAAAGAGAATTACCCCGAGTTGTTTGTAGAGGCAGACTTCGAGGACGAATTCTGATTCTAGTGGGGTACAGTTGTAACCTCTGGATCTCGAGGTACTTTAGATTTTGAAACTTTGGATTTTTTTTTAGGATCACCAAGAAGTGGTGGGAAGGAACCACGGCGTGACAAGTCTAGGTCAGCCGTGTATTTCATTTAAGTTGCCACGATGTGGCAGTATAGTTCACATCATGACAACTGCCAAGTGAGAATGTAACACCCATGTTCGAAGAAGGTTGGACAATACTTAAGAAAATCAAAATAAGGTTTTCGAGTAAATGCTCAGCTATGACGTGGGGGATGATGCCCACGGCGTGGCATGAAATTTTATAAATGCGTGTTTTGGGAGGTCCCACGACATGGCATCAGGGTTCAACCCGTGGTAGCCGCTGCAGCTTAAATCTGAGATTTTTAGGGTTTCCATCATATATAAACGCTTTAACTCCTTCTCTAGGTTATCTCCTTTAGCCTCCACCTCCCCATCTCGAAACCCTGGCCTCCTTTCCATGAGTTTGAGCTTGGTGACTTGATTTTGGGGTTGTTCCCTTGATTTGGTGAAGTTTGTGAAAGAAGGAAGTCCATCTTGGTGCCATGGGTCAAGGAGAGAACTTTCATCCATTATCTTCTCCAGATTTTCGAGTTTTTGAAGGTATAAAGTTCTCATCTTGACTTATGTTCTTCTTGATGCAAGTTTGGGTCCTTTTTAGTATCATTTTGGTCCTTCCCTTGGATGCTTTGGAGTTGAACAACTCTAAGACTTTTGATGGAATTTCTAGGTCATTCAATTATGTTGATTGAGAAAAAGGACCATGTTTGGTGTATTTTGTGTACGTGTGCAAGTTGTAACCTCATTAAGGACCTAATAGACATTAAATTCTAGATCTAGCCTTGCAATGGAGTCCAAATGGATAAAGTTGGAAACTTTATCCATTAAATTAGTGTGGGGGAATAGATATGGAAGTAGGAGCTTAGATCTAAAAGGATTAAGCTCTTAATGAGAGAAATGACATTTTCTAGTAGCCACGGCGTGGCGAAGTCAAAAATCGCGTCTGTCCTGTTTTGGCATGGCCACGACATGGCGTTGACTTTGACCAAGTTTGACCATTGACTTTTTGGCCAGTTTGACCTTGGGTCAAACTTGAAGGATTTGGGCTGTTAATTAAGACTCTTCCATTTTTTGATGATAGAGAGATCGTGGGAGCAATCAGTAGAGAACGGAAGCGCGTCGCAGTGATTCTGGGTCCTTCGTTTCAGGTTGAGTTTTCCTCACTGTACTTGTGGGTCGAAGGCACCAATCTCGGCCCACTGCATTATGTATCTTGTTATATTGGATTGATGTTATGCTGAGTTTGTGTTATATTGGTAGATCTGTATGATTACATGTGTTCACTGAGTATGCATTAGATTGGTAGATTTGTATGATTAGATGTGTTGATGGTTATTGATTGTTATTTTATATGTCGGCATGTTATGGTTATTGGGTTGAGGCGGTCCTGCTTTGTGCAAAAGGCCAAGATACTCGTGGTGTCTAGATAGACTAAAGGCCTGAGAGGCGGTCCAGTCAGGCTGAAGGCTCATTTATACATGTTGTTATCTGTATGGTTGTATGTCATAGTTTGGGGTGACTCACTCATCTTTGGCATACAGTTTGATTGTTATGGTTTCAGGTACTTCAAAGGATAGGGGAAAGGCAAAGGCTCAATCTTGCATATCAATCGTATTTTATGATGTTTGATTTGGGAAACTCTGATTCATGATTATAACTTTTGGAAACTATGTTTTGTAAACATTAGTGGTTTCTAGGTGTTGAAAAACGAAAATTTTAACTTGATTTTTGGGATGTTACAGAGAAACCCTATTCCCCGGGTTTTGCTCCTTATTTACATAAATGAGGAGGCTAGGGTTTTCTCACCCTCAGCCTCCATCAGACCTGTGAAACCAGAATCTCTCTCTCTCCCTTAATTGCTTCCTTTGTTGGTGTACTTGAAGCCTTAAAAGGAAGAAAGAAGAAGAAGTAAGCTAAGATTCAGCAAGTTAGTCCTTGTCCTTTGTGCTAGCAGTATTCAGGACCTTTGTAAGTGCCCAAGACTCAATTTTTATCATTATAGGTTGCTAGATCTTATGTTTTTACCCTTAATCTTCATGTTTTGTGGGATTGGAATAATGGGATCTCTTAAAGATTACAACTTTATGAATATAGAAGACTTTTGGGTATGATTATTGGGTTGGATCTGGTTTCTTGATGGGTTTTGAGCCATGCATGAGATTTCCATAGAAAAAACCTTATTTGGCTCATTGTGGCTTCAAGACATGCATTGGACATGCATGTCTATAAAGCACCGGCTTTTATGTTGAGTTAGGTATTAGAATATGTTCTAGAAGTAAATGAGTTGTGGACTTTATGGGATAAGTGCTTAATGGGAAAGGTCATGTCATATTTAGCTCATTTGAATTTAGGGTTTGAGGTTTTAACCTTTTGGATAGTCTTATCGGGTAAAGTTGGAAACGTTATCCTTCTAGAGTTTGTTTCAGACCAGATCTGAAATTTGGAGTGTTTAAAATCGAAGAAAGCAGCTTAATCCATTAAGCTACTGAAAACCTAGTGCTCATGGCGTGGCATTAGGGAAAATCACGACTGGTTGTTACTGGAGGGCCACGACGTGGCCGTTGACTAAAGTAAACGTTGACCGTTGACTTTGACCATTGACTTTTGACTTGAGTTGACTTTTAGTCAAGTACCTAATTTGGAGGAAGAACTCAAGGTTTATTTTGATTTGACAAATTAGGTGGTATGTAGCAGCGGTACTCAGTCAGTGAGAGTTGTAGCAGTTGAGCATTTTTTGTAAGGTGAGTCTCCTCGCTACACTAGGGGGTCGAAGGCACCAATGTCGGCCCACTGATTTGCATGCGTAGGATGTATGTGACTATGTGGTTATTACTGATATAATTGAATGTTATATGTATAAAGCCATGCTAGGCTTGGAGTCATTATGGACTCAGGGTTGATACGGACCTGACACAACTACTTGTTGTTACATGGGGTTAATTCGGACCCGGGGGTTGATATGGACCCGACACAGCCACATGTTATATTATTTTATGTGTATATTGTATGTGGTTTTTGGGGAAGCTAACTAAGCTTGTGCTTATAGTTATGTTTATGGTTTAAGGTACTTTCAGTGCATAAGGGAAGGGCCCGTCGTGATGGCACAATAATTCTCCCCTCATGTTTCCGAAATTGTGATTCGTTTTACTCTTATGTTTTGAACAGTTTGTACCATGGTTGTTTTTTAGACTTATGATTTATGGGATTGATGATTTTGAAAATGAAAAATTTTATCACTGTTTTTGGGACGTTACATTTAGAATGTTGGCAGTAAGTTCAACGAATAGGCTGTGAGAGTTCAATGTGATTATCCAGATACATGAAGAAAATCAAGATAAGGGTGCAACTTTATCATTTGATAGAATTTTTGAGAAAAATTGTGAGTGCTTACCATTAGTCCTAGGAAAAAGGATGTTTACAACAGGAGTAGAATATGTCATTGCGACATCACTTTTGGTTATTATTACAGCGACATATTACGCGAATTTACGATCCCAAAACATGGTTGCACACTTACCACGTCATGGTGAGGCTTTCTGTCACGATGGTTTGCTACAATATACATATCACCACGTTGTGGTCACTACATTACCACGACGCTGTGAAGTTTATACCCATTTTTGTGTATGCATTTACCACATGTCAAAATCCGTTTTCTTGGTACATGATTTGGTAATGCATCTAACAGTTCAGATGTCCTAATTTCCAGCAATTACACGAGATGTCAACAACTACACACTACACTCAAATTTGATCTCGCCACTACTATCCCTAATGAATTTGTTCCTTTTTCACCCTTTTAGCTTTTATATTCTTTATTTTTGTTTATGAATACAATGAGAGCATTGTATGAAATAAATATGGGGTAGGGGGTCGAAAAAGGAAAACAAGCATTCCAGATATATATATATATATATATATATATATATATATATATATATATATATATATATATATATATATATATATATATGTGTGTGTGTGTGTGTGTGTGCTAGATTTAAAAAATTGAAACGAAAAAGACTTGAGAATGGTCTAAAATAGAAAAAATCTACATTTTTTTTATATTATTGAGTTAGAACTGAGTTTAATAGTGTTATGTGGGATAATCTTATATGAATTCTAATGTTTAGTTAAGCCAAATTTTTATAGTATATTTGTGGCTTCCCAATCTTAGTGAAATCGTGAGACAAAAATGCAAACGTGTGTAGTTTGAAGGATATAAATTTTTTTTGCATTGTTTACTGATATGTATCCCTAAAAAAATTGGGTAGTCATTGCACATTAGACTAATTCTTTGGCCAGTAAAGGCTGAAGTTAAGTTTCCAAGCTAAAGCATATGTTTTTTTTAGGTTTTTAGTATAGAGAAAAAAATTAAGTCAGAAAAAAAAGTGAAAAAAAAAGTTGTGAAAAAAAAAGAGTTTTCAAAAGTTATTGAGTGAATAAGAGCGTACAAAGTATGAAGATCAAGAAATTACGAAGAAACGCAAAGATTCATGATACGTATTTTATGTACTAAGTAATAAACCAACTAATCTAAACTAACTAATATGCGATAGGCAGATGTACCTAATCGAATATCAATATAGTTCAGGTAAGTAGGGTATCGAACACATGGAACAATAATAACAGTTAAAATATCTACTAAAGTTAACTAATTTTAATAATCAAATAAAAAAGGGTGTTTTTCTAGTTTTGCAAGTCTAGAAACTTGAAAACGACTTATCAAAGAAGAAAATTGGCAAAGAAACAATTTAAAACTAAATAAGAAACAAACAAACGATTTTTAACCATGAAACTAAAGAGACTTTCGCTAAGATTCGGTTAACTTGCTCATGTGGTTGATTTAGTGGAAAGTGCAATGGATTGTTATTTTGTTGCTTACCGACTCCTAGATTGATTATAATCATTATTAATAGACTAATCCTTTAGCTAAACAAGTTCAATCATTCAGTGATCAACTGGACAATTAATCAAGCAAACTAGTATTCAATTCAAACACTACAAGACTTGTAATTTTGATTGACATAAATGGTTATAAATATCAATTTAATAAATTATTGTTCTTCATATATTAACTCCTACATTAACTTACCAACTTTTCTATTTAATCCTAGGTTTTTGGTCAAATCACTAGTCTTATAACAAAGTTATTCACAATATCATAAGATTCAAGTCAATTAAGATAGATGGATCATACAATCTCAATTAAACTCAACAATAAACATAAAAGAAGTTGTCATTAGCATAAAAATGTTCTTTAACAAGCAAACATAATACATAAGCAACTAATAAGAATCCAAATCCACTTAATCAACACATAGTATGCAAGATCATCTACTCTAAACGAAAGTTGTGGTTTTTAGCCCATAACTACTGGAAACAAACACATAAAAATGAAATCCATTTTGTTGAGCATGATCAAAACAAAGTAATTAAGTGATTAAGAGTAATGATGCCTTTAGATCTCTTCAAAATCAAGCTCTCAATTGAATTCTGCACTCCAAAGCCTCGGTCTTCAAAAGTCGACAATAGCTTCCAACATAAGTTAGGGTTGAGAGAGGAATCGATCAATTTATAAAACCCAAAATTCGCTTACCACGCCATGGAAAATAGGCACCACGACATGGCGATTATTAAAATCGTGTATCCGCCAAGTAACTCGATGATCAGGAAGTTTCCATTTAGCACGGCGTGGTTGGTAATCACCATGTCGTGGTACTCTAGTTGCTAGGCTTCTTTGACTTCAGTTGACTCCGTCCAATTTTCCCGCTTCCAGCTCCGTAATACCTTCCATTTAATCCCGAGCATGACTTCGCTGCTACAAAATAGATTTTAAATAAATTAAACACCTTTTTTCCTATAATGAGCATAAATGTAACAAAAAGTATTAAGAAAATAGACAAATTATATCATTAAATATGCACATATCAAAATACCCCACACTTGACTTTTGCTTGCCCCAAAGAAAAATTAATTATATTTTAATATCATCACATCAAAACACTAGTCACCAACATCGCACAGAACAATCCATTTTAACTCATCCATTACATCAAGACCGCAATTCATGTATTTGTGTCTAATTCCTATAAACTTCCCCAATCCTAAATACTTATTCTGAACAACATTCATTGTATGCATCCCTCCGAATATATCCTCAGAAATCTTTCTTAACCTCAAGATAATTTTTTATTAAGCTCCCAAGCATACATTTAGAAAAATGACCTATAAAAGAAAATTACAATAAAATAAAACACTTAATTGACTTCATGGTGATTTTTGCTTCATTCTTCAATCTTCAAACTTTATAAGCATTGTTCACTCAACATTTCTTTTTTTTTTTCACTCATTTTTTTCACACAAAACTAAAAACCTAAACAAAAATATATGCTTAAGCAAGGGAACTTAGTCTTCAACCCTTATTGGTTAAAGCATTAGTCTAGAGTGCAATGACTACGTAAGCTTTTCTAGATACATTTTTGGTACACGATGCTAAACGTATTATGTCCCTCAAACTAAGCAAGGTTATGTTTTTCTCCCATGATTTCACTAGGACAAGGAATCCATAAATACACTAGAACATATGTTGGCTCAAATAAACATCTATGATCGCGTTGGATTGTCCCACATAACACTAGCAACCTAGGTCCCAACACAACGATACAACAATTTTTTTAACTAGATTCAATTTTAGACCATTGTTTCAAGTCTCTATAAATTTTTTTATCCTAATCATTATATATATATATATATATATATATATATATATATATATATATATATATATATATATATATTCAGCATACTTGTTATTCCTATGTTCAACCCCCTACCCCACACTTAATTTATGCAATGTCCTCAATGCATGCTTTAACAATGAAAGCACATAAAAGTAAAGAGAGAAATGGGAACAGACTCCCCTAGGATAGAAGTAGCGAGGTTGAAATTGAATCTTGTGTGGTTGACATCTCGTGAAATAGCTAGAAAACAATACTTCTGGACTTTATTAGGAATAATCTTCAATACACCAAGAAATACGGACTTCAAATAGTGCGAAACAAGCAACCAAAAATGGTGGAGTTGAGCATCACCACGACATGGCCTAGAGTTTTCCACGTCGTGGTCTTCTGTAAATTGGACTCTTATCGCGATATTTTTCATGGCCACGCTGAGGTATAATGTGACCACACCGTGGCTGTAGTTTTTCCAGGCTAAAATGTCTTCTGTCCAGCGCGATTTTGGCCAAGAAAAGGTTACACCAAAGTGGTATACCCCTCTATTTTGTTGTAAACACTCATGTTCCTGTTATTATGATTAACTAATCATCATGTTCACTCAAGATCTTTTTTTTTTCAAGTCGCGAGTCTCACCCCTCACTTAAGCTTTCGTCTCATCTTTCGGAAATCATTTATCGCATCCCCTCATCAACTCCCTATGTTTTTGTGAAATCCAAAAATAAACAAGTAATAAACAAGAAAAAGAATCACACAAATTAAAATTACTTAAATCCTAATTTACTTTAAGTCCTAAATTACTTTAAATCCAAACACAACCAAACATAAAAATAAATTGTCTTCAAACACACCACACAAAACAGAAAATAAAATTAAAATAAAGGATGATCACTCCTCATCATTTCCATCTCCAACTCCACGACCACCATCACCTCCTCGACGCTCCTCCCACTTCTCGTCCCAAGTTGGGATGTAAGTGTATGAAGTGGGGTACCCATCCGGTCGATCAATCGCCATATTTTGCACCATAAGATCTTGGTGCATCCCCATATAGTTCAAACCTGGACCTATATTATCTTAATACCTCCTCAATGCGACATTGTAGGCATCCATGGGTAGATCGTCCTCCTCATGTATAACATGTGGGTCCTTCTTCATATCATCCGACCTCCTTCTAATTCGCCTCGCCTCCGAAGCATCCACTGGATCATCTTAAGGTATCGAGTAGTTACCACCCCAATTGTCATGTACTATGTGCGCCCTTTTAAATAGAAGTCGGTTAAAAGGGCGGATATGCTCCAAGGTCAAAAGGCTAGCCACCCGCAGCTCAAAAACACCATACGATTGGGCCAATTTCATTATTAGCATTCCTCCATAGAGTGGTGTTCCTTTCCTATCCTTTCCTGTACGAGATGTTAAAAAGTCAGCCACATGATACTGGAGATTGCAAAAGACGCCCAGTATAGTAATGCTCCATAGGTAAAACACATCAAGGCTCAGAACTTTATCCCCTTCCTTTCTTTGGTTGAGGGAGAAGGTAATGAGGCGGTAGATAAGTCGATGGATAGGTGACCAAATGCCACCCTCTTGAGCGGTTCCTGGAATATATGTCCCACTTGCAATAGTGCTCCACCAATTTGCATCATTGATACCATCCGGTAAAGTTTTGTGGCAATGATAAAGAAATATGTTGAACCCCTCTGTTATGACCTCATATTGATTGTAGACATCCAATCGCCATACCAAATCTGCCAGACTACACTCTCTCTTTTCTCCTCCCAAGCAAAAAGTAAAATTTCCCGAATCATGGATTTTGTCCCTTTTTCTAAATTGAATTGCTGCAAGAAATTCCACACACAATTCCTTATAGACAGGTTCTTGGATTCTGAATAATCTCCTCCATCCCGTGCATATGATCCTATCTCCATCCCCAATAAACTCCTTAGTCAAACATGGGTTAAGTGCTTCCACAAGTCCTACCTCTTGCAACCAATTACAATCCAAAGCATTTGGCACATGAACCTCTTTAACCCTCAAGAAGCCAATTTGTTCCTCCATTCGACCAAAATCACGGGTTCAACAACCGGTGGGGAAATTATAACATGGAAATTCTCGAGGTTCACGTGGGTTTTCTTGTTGATTTGGTTGCCTTCTTCCTCTCATTTTCTGTAAAAAAAATAACACAAACAATCCAAACCAAAACAAAAAATTAGATGTGAAAAAAATACTAACTGTAAACTCACCACACCATAGTTAAGTATCACACGTCATGCGGACAAACAGGTTCGGAGGTGGGGTTTAAAATGGGACAAATTCGACCGATTAAACACAAATCAAGCACAAGGGTTTTGTTTAGGATAAATAATAACACTATTAGGCATAGCTTTCATGTCACAATCGAATAAAAACAACCCTACATCGACTCAAATTCGGAACCCTAATTCTTGAGAAATTCCAAAAAAATCGATCTAACAACCAAATTGATGCTCAAGATCAACATTATAGCACTAATTAACTGATTATGAGTTTAAAGATTGTACCTTTTTTGGAGAAAAACACTAAAAATCGGAGGTTCTTGGAGAAGAATGTCACGGGAGAGAAAGCAGTGGCGTGTTAAGTGTATTGGGTGAAAATATTTTGACTTTTAAGGTTAAATGAATTTTACTGCATAAAATTTTTTACCATGCAGTGGCAAGTTTAGGCCACGTCGTGGCATTTCAAATTTTCATAATTATCGGAACCGTTTAGCCAGCACGCCGTGGGAACAGCTCATCCATGTCGTGGTGCTAGCACAATGCATTTTTTAAACTTTTTCAAAAAAACATAATTAAAAACACCTCACCCCACACTTGTGCCTTGCTTGCCCTCACAACAACAATCATTAACAATGATGAAAGAGTGAAAATCCTTTATAAAACACAAACTCAAACAAAACAAAATCAAAAGAATATTTCAAGCAAAAAGAAAGAAAATGCAAACTCAAATCATGGGTTGCCTCCCGTAAGCGCTTCTTTTTAGGAGTCTTGAGCTGGACTCCTTCCCGCCCTACATTGTGGCAGTTGCCCCCAAAAGCATGTCCTCCCCTTCTTTGTCCTCACTTGGCATCCCTTCTTCATATCTTTTGAGTTGATGCCCATTGACCTAAAATGTTGTGTCGTCATCTTTGATTAGCTTAATTTCTCCATGTGGAAACACTTCTTTCACCACGAATGGTCCATACCATCATGTCTTCAATTTCCCGGGAAAAAGCTTCATTCTTGAATTGAAAAGAAGAACCTTTTGTCCTGCTTCAAAATATTTGTTTCCTCGTAACTAATCATCTTGCCATTCCTTTGTTTTGTCCTTGTAAATCAATGAATTAGTGTAGGATTCATTCCTCAACTCATCCAAGGCATTCATCTGCATCAAACGATTAGTGCGTAATTCGGAAAGTTCAAAATTACAAGTCTTCAAAGCCCAATAAGCCTTGTGTTCAATTTCGACCGGTAAATGACAATTTTTACCAAAAACTAGCCTATAAGGCGTAGTACTGATTGGGGTTTTAAAAGCGGTTCGAAATGCCCACAATGCGTCATTGAGTTTTTCGGACCATTCTTTTTTATTAGAACCAACCGATCTTTTAAGTATTCTTTTTAAATCCCTATTCGTGACTTCGGTTTACCCACTCGTCTGAGGGTGATAAGTTGTTGCAAACCTATGGTGTACACCATATTTTTGTAACACCTTTGCAAGTTTTTCGTTTGCAAAGTGGGTACCCCGATCACTTATAAATGCTCTTGGCAAACTAAATCAAGAAAACAATTTTTGTAGAAATTTAATAAATACACGTGTGTCATTTGTGGGTAACGCTTGCGCTTCCGCCCACTTCGACACTTAATAAACCATAACTAAAATATATTTGTTACCTCGAGAAGCTGGAAATGGACCCATGAAATCAATACCCCAAATGTCAAAAACTTCGCACACTTGAATGCTAGTTTGGGGCATCTCATTGCGAGAAGAAATGTTACCCAAACGTTGACAAGAGTCGCACTCCTTGATAAAAATGGTGGCGTCTTTGAAGATCATGGGCAATAAAATCATGCATCAAATACCATCTTTTCCTTGTATTGGTCCCCATGATGTCCTCCAGTTGGCCCACTATGACACTGTTGGAGAATGTCGCTTGCTTGACTCCCGTATATGTAACATCTTATGATCTCATCTGCACAACTTCTGAATAGATAAGGCTCATCCTTTTTTCAAGATACTTGCTTGCAAGGTAGTTCACAATATCCACGTACCATGGATCTTCACCCGCTATCACCACCAAGTACTCTTCGGGGAAGTTATCATCAAACTCGTCTTCTTTCTATTCTTCAAGCTTCAGATTCTCTAATCTTGATAGATGATTGGTTGCCACGTTCTCCATTCCCTTTTTATCCTTGATCTCAATGTCAAATTCTTGAAGTAAAATCACCCATCGAATCAATCTTGGTTTTGCATCATGCTTATTAAACAAATATTTAAGAGAAGAATGGTAAGTGAAAATAATTGTTTTGGACAAAATCAGATAGGGAAAAAAATTGTCAAAAGCATAGATTATGGCCGCCAACAATTATTTCTCAGTAGTAGTGTAATTTCTTGGTCCAGGTTAAGGGTTTCACTTGCATAATAGATGGGTTGAAAGTGATTATCAAATTGTTGTCCCAAAACCGCTCCTAAAGCAAAATCGCTAGCGTCACACATAAGCTCGAAAGGTAAGTTCCAATTTGGGGAAACCAAGACTGGGGCGTGAGTCAATTCTCCTTTAAATTATCAAAAGCTTGCAAACACTCATTAGAAAAAATTAAAATCAATTACTTTTAAAAGTAATTGAGTCAATGATCTTGTGTTTTTTTAAAAATCATTTATAAAACGGCAGTAAAATCTCGCATGTCCTAAAAAACTTTGCACCCCTTTCATGTTTGTTGGAGGTAATGTAGCAATGGTGTCGATCTTTGCACGATCCACCTCAATCCCATCTTTGGAAACCTTGTGACCTAAAGCTATTCCTTCCTTCACCATAAAATGGCACTTTTCCCAATTCAAGACCAAATTGGTATTCTCACACCTAGCAAGCATCAAATCAGGTTATCCAAACAATCATTAAAAGATGAACCAAAAATAGAAAAATCGTCAATGAAAACTTCCATGAACTTTTCCACCATGTCGTGGAAGATGTCGGTCATGCATCTTTGAAATGTGGCCGGTGCGTTGCATAATCCAAATGGCATCCGATGATAGGCAATGGTCCCTCTTGGACACGTAAATCTCGTCTTCTCTTGGTCTCATGGATCGATGGGAATTTGAAAATAGCCTGAAAAACCATCTAAAAAGCAGTAATAAAGATGTTCGGATAAACACTCGAGCATTTGATCAATAAAAGGTAATGGAAATGGTCTTTGCAAGTGGTTCCAGACATGAAAGAAGACGGAGACCTTCCCATAATCTTGGGAAGACCATTCTTGAGCACCGCAAGAGCCCTTGTTGACATCCATGATTCTAAGCTTACACTTCGCGTAGAAGATGAAGAAATAACTTTTGAAATGCATCAAAAAGCGAGTTATGACAAGCCAAGAGATGAAGTGTTAGGGTGAATGATTTGGAAGAAGAAAATCTTAACGAGCTAGATGAGATTGAGAAATTGATGGAGGAAGAGTTGAAGGCTTGGGAGAAGCCTCAAACTGAAGAAATAAAGTGTTCCAAGTAGAAGGCTTCAATTCCAATGACCTTTAAAGTATTCACGTTCACTGCACCCAAGGCTCAAGTAGATGAATCAGGTGATGAAGAAGAGATGAGTGAGGCAAAGATTGAACAAGAAAATAAATGATCCAATCATTGTCAAGATGGAAGTTGAAGCAAAGGAAGAAAAAGGAAAGGAAAGGAAGACGAATCTTGCTGGAAAAAAGTAAATGGGTGAAATGAAAATACGAGGAAGGCACCAATAAAAAGAAGAAGGAGAACTCAAAAAAGGTGTAAATAAGGTGAGTTCAAGCATACGAGAGTAGGTGGAAAGACCAAAAGGAGAAGTTGGAGAACCCACTTCTGCCCGCAACAACGTAGAGCGGGAAGGAGGCCAGCTCATGACTCCTACAAAAAGAAGTGCTTCTCGGGAGGCAACCCGATGTTTTAAGAGTTTGCATTTTATTTTGATTTCTTTTTAGTCATTGTTTTAGTTTTATTCTATTTTAATAGAATGATGATGTGTTTCTCTAGTCTTTTGATCTAATTTCATAGTGTTGAAAGAAAGTGAAGCAGTGAAGGAGCTTAATTAGAAAAAAGCCGTTAGATCTTGGAAACCATATTTTAGAATAAGTGTGGGTGCCTACAAGATGAAAAGAAGAGTTTTGATGAATTTTACAGAAATAAAAGGTCGAGAATGGTCCTAATCCATTACGAAGTGAAGATGCATTATGTTTTGGATCCTCATGACCTTCTATAAACTCACCACGATGTGGCCATCACTACCACGTAGTGGCGTTGAGTTTATCGCGATCAATAATCTTGCAGACCTACCCCCACGGCATGGCCATCATCTCCATGTCGTGGCCCACGTTCAACACACTTCTTGAAGATGGTTCTTTGGTTTATTTATATCCAGCACATTTACATTCACGAGAAAAGAGTTCAGAAGTACTGTTTCCAGCCATTATACGAGATGTCAACGACACAAATTTCAATTTCGATCTCGCCACTACTACCCCATGGGAGTTTGTTCCATTTTCCCTTTTTATTTTTATGTTCTTTAATTTTTTAAGTATGCAATGTGGACATTGCATCAATTAAGTGTGGGGTAGGGGTTGAATTTAGGAATGCAAGCTTACTGGTGAAAAAATTAAAAAAATGACTAGGATTTAAATAAATTAGTATATAAAGACTTGAAATAATGGTCTAAAATTGAATCTAGTTAAAATTTGTTGTATTGTTGTGTTGAGACCTAGGTTGCTAGTGTTATGTGGGGTGATCTGATGGGAGTTTCGATGTTTATTTGAGCTTATATATGTTATAGTATATTTGTGGCTTCCCTGTCCTAGTGAAATCATGGGACAAAACACACGCCCTTTCTTAGTTTGAGGGACAAAATATGTTTAGCATCTTTTACCATAAATGTATCCAGGAGATCTTTTGTAGTCATTGCACTTTAGACTAATTCCTTTAACCAATAAACGTTGAAGATAAATTACCTTGCTTAAGCACATGTTTTTCATTTAGGTTTTTAGTTTTGAGAGAAAAAAATGAGTTATGAAAAAAAGAAAAAAAAAAGTGAAAAAAAGTTATGAAAAAAAAAGAGAAAAATAGAAAAAAATAGAAAAAAAAATTGTCAAAAGTTGTTGAGTGAATAAAAGCTATTAAAGTATGAAGATCTTGAAGACTCGGAAATAAGGCAATATGCCAAGTTATTATTGATCGTATTTTTTTTCTTTCTATGTTATTTTTACATATGTATGCTTGGACGGCTTAACCAAAAATTACCTTGAGGTTAAGAAAGATTTATGAGGATATATTCGGAGGGATGCATAAAATGAATGTTGTTCAAAAGAAACTGGAAAGTTTTTATGAGGATTGTGAGTATTTAGGATTGGGGAGGTTCTTATAAAATTTAGACATAAATACATGCATTGCGGTCTTGATGAAATGGAGAAGTTCAAAATGGATTGTCTTGTGCGATATTGGTAGCTAGGGTTTTAATGGGATGGTATGATAATAAAAATCAATTTTGCTTGAGGGAAGCAAAAGACAATTGTGGGGTATTTTGATATGTGCATATTTAATCATATATTTTGTGAATATTTCGAATACTTTTAGCTACAATTATGCTTATTTTGGGACATATGGTACTTATTACGTTTAAAATTTATTTTTTAGTAGAAAAGACATGCTCGGGATGAAAAGAAATCAAATGCAGAGCTCGAAGCAGGAAAGAGCGGGCTAAGACATTTGAAGACAATAAGGGATGAAGTTTGAAGCCCACGGTGTGGCTACTCTACACCACGCCATGGCAATTGGAAGATTCGCGATAATTGAGCTGACTTAGAGAATACGAGATTTAACAGAAGACCTGTTGGATCTATATGCCCAAGAATCATTATGGAGTAATATTGTTAATAATATATGATCCTATAGGGTCACGCCTTTATCAAGTAGGCACATTTTGTATATTTATTATTAATGTGATTATTAATAAATAATATCAATTCTTGTATTTTAGTTAGGGAATATATATTGTTTTGTGAAAATAATAATTATAAGAGAGTATTACTAGTTATTATTTCATATGGTATGAATTAATAAGTCATGCACAACATTCTGGACTAGTTGGATTTTTTTGTCTTTTATCTAAAGACAAAGTTTATATTTTATAAACTTGGAGTTTATAAAAAATAAAGAACCTTTCTTATAAAAAGAGCATGGGGCGAAAGTATCATGAAGGTGTGGGAGGTTGCTTGTCAACCTTCCACCTTTTGTCTCTCATGCTTCTAAAGGTTACCATTACTTTAGATTATTTTAATGGTTAGGCCTTACATCTCATGGACTATATAAGAGTGTCTAATGTATGAGAAATGTGCAAGTTTTTGATCTTCTTTCTTCCCTTCTTCTACTCTCTAAAACCATTAACATGAAGGAGCTTCAAACCTTTGAAGTTTGGTGCTTTACTTTGGTATTGAAGTTTGGTGCTTTACTTTGGTATTTAAAAGACCTCTTGAGTTGTTCCCTTTAGTGATTAATTGAGTTAAACACTTAAAGGCTTAAGACATTCAAGAATACAAGAAGGAAATAGCATTCCAAGTGCCTTACTCTTGATGGTGGATACTTGTAGAGAAGATCATGTTCTTTGATCTTTACATCTTCATCAACACCTCAAAACCAAGTGGGTTCAAAGGCTTCAAATGTTATCTCTAAAACATCCTACGGTTTTTTTATTTCATTCTAACCTCTATAAATGGATCCATGATGGTTCGGTTTTATTATGAACTAAACATAAACTTGTTATTTTTAAAGTCTTTCGTTGCCGGTTTTTTATGAAAAACAAATTTCTATTTCGTATCAAAACCCATCAGTGGTATCAATAGTCATCTTTTATATGTTAGAATGATTTTTTATGTTTGATAATCTTTAATTTTTGGAAAACAAGCATTAATTTCTTTTGGTTAAGAAAAATCCATATTTGACTTCTTTGGCAACTTCTTGGTTAAAATTGTTTATTTTTATATAAAACTATTTTTCATGCATTTTGGTTATATAAAAGTTGCCTTAGAAAAAACAAAGAGTTGTTTGTTGTAATATTTGATATGTTGTTATGTATAAACAAGCCATTTTGACATTTGTGTTGTGTTTGGTTGATATTTATTTACTCATAAGATGTAATAGATAAATATGTATTTTTTCATTTGTTGATTTGTTGTAATAAATTAGTTAGACTAGTTGTATTTCTTTTTAAATGTAACAAGATGAAGAAATGACCTCCTTGAAGATAACTTAATCATTTAAGACCATAATCCAAACCATTAGCTTCTACTTGTGTTTTTTGGCTTAATTATAGTCTTAATGGTTTAAGTGTTGCAACTTTCACAACATGAAGATTTGAAGTCCTTTTGCAAGCAAGAGTTGACTTGGCAAGTGAGAGCTTGAAGACTCTTTGAAGTGTCCCTTAAGTCATTTAGGAAAGACTTAATAATTCTTGTGATGGATCACAAAAATTATTACTAGACGTGGTTTGGTTTATACACATTATAATGTATGCTTGTGATGTTTATTTTATGTTAAATATATGTTATGTTTTATGTATGAAAATGGTTTTACATGTCAAATAACATTTTTTTCATAAGATAATATCACTTGGAGTTTGAGTAAAAAATATTTAAAAGATAACATAAGATATTTATAAATGGATATTTATAAAAAAAACGTTTTACCGGTTAAAACTCATTTTTTTTTGTTAAAAATAGTTTTATTGTAAAACTTATAAATATCCAACTTTAAAATATTTGAAATGGATTAAAAGATGTTTAAACTTTATATAAACTCCATGTCTTTATAATAAATAATGAGGTTTTATTAAAAAGACTAAAATCGGTTTATAGCGTTATAACGGCAAATAATAAAACTAGTAATTTTTTTTTGCGTCGAAACTTAATATATGATATTGGTGTTTTAAACATAACGCAACATGTTGATATTATGTTTTATACATGCTAAATGAGATTTAAAATATAAGTATCATCACCCAAGTTTTGGTTTATCAAAATATCACTTTTATCATAAGATGCATAAAATTGAATTTATAAAATAAAATGAGTTTATTCTATAAATTCATGAAGTCATAATTTTTTTTATTGTTAAAAGGAGATTTAAAATAGTGATTTTATAACTCGTCCAAAACTCCAAGTCTTAAGCATAAAATAAAGTTTTATTAAGACTGTTACCAGTTCTTAAAACCGATCTACGGCTAAACTTTAAAATACCGGATTTTAGTTTATAATTGATCGCGGTTAAAGACAAATAAAATGAAATTTTATTTGGCACCTAAAGAACCTCATAACAAGTGATATGAATTTTACAAAAGGGTACATGAATTGTTGGATGCATGCAATATTCATGAGACCATGTTTTTATAAACTATAATTGTAAAACATATATAAATCCTTATTTACAAAACTTCAAATCTATGCAATCCATTTAAAATTCACTTGGGATTTTTGTGCAGTTCATGTGGATTTTAGGGTCACCTTATTCATTTGAGTCGTCAAAAATAGTCAAGGTGTTTTTGTATTTGCTTATGGGATAAAGGTCAGCTAACCATTTGTGAAATACAACTCACATGTTTTTTAAATAGATGATTTGATCAATTTCTTATGTGATAAAGGTCGCCTAAGCATAAGAGTTTTGAGGCATAGATGGGATGAACATGCCAAACTAAACAATAGTTGTTTAGGATCCCATAATCTAGGAGTTACATATCGTATGCAATTGGTAATCGCTATCTACCGAGTTTGATTAAGTTTTTGGGATAAAGGTCGCCTAACCATTTACTTGTTTCGTTACTTGGATCCTAGACTTTAATAAATTAATGTTTTAAGAAACAATATAAGGTATTAATTTTTAAAGACTAAATATTGAAAATACTAAATGAAACTTTGTTAATTCTGTTGATAATTGTTAATAATTTTACGCCTTGCAAAACCTCTCTCTTGTTGAGTTCCAAGAGACAATAACATTTGATGGTTATAATTTTTATAACTGGTATAATATCTTGAGGTTCTACCTTTAAGATAAATAGAAATTACAAATACTGAATGATCTCATACCTAAATAACATCTGCAACCAGTTAGTTTGATCATGATATTTTGATGGAAGTATTATTGTGATGATGATGATGTATCTCACATCATACAGAAAAAATTAACCTTGACTTGCATAAGGTCTTGGATATAATTATGAAACATATCAGATGTCTCATCAAGTAAAGCAGATATTCAATCAGAACACTAGAAATAGCTTCAAGTCTGTTCAAGCATTGAATAAAAGGAAGTCTAAGAGATTGTGCACTCATATAGAATTATAGTTCAGTTAAGGGAAATACAACATAAACCCATAAATCAAGAAAGGACCAAATGATTAGTGTTGTTTCTATTGTGGAAGAAACTCGACACTAAAAGAGGAATTGCTCCTCTAATCTCATCGAGCTAAAGAAGTCTGACTTGGACAATACTTCATACATCTATATAATAGAACTATTTATTTTTCCATCATTCACTTGAGTATGTTATACTTTAGGTGACACTAATGATTGATATTATGTGTTGATGATTGGAAGAAATAATCAACTGATTACAAACGAATGATATTTCGTGTCGAAGATATAACAAGTGTTGTTATAGTCTTTTTATTTAAACAATAGATGTATTGTACCTATCCTTATAGGGACATGTAACAATTGTAATTTATGAATAAATCTAGATTTACCTATCATTTAATGGATGTTCACATTTATGTTCTGAAACGATGTACACTGTGTTAAAGAATATTTTCTCATAATGTTATTTATGAAGTAAATCTATAATCTTTCATTAAATTAATAGTTCTTATCATAACACCTATATAATCAAATGATATTTGATTAGAACTTATCTATGTCATAATCATCATGACCATATAAATAAGAAATACATATACCAACCTCAAAAGGATGGAATTTTTGAAGGCAAATGAGCTTGATTCGTTTGATATATGTGAATCCTATTTATATGGGAAGATGATTCACAAGTGTCTTTGTCTATTAGTAGTTAAAGAACAAAAGGCTTGACAAAAAGTTATACATAAGTGATGTATGTAATCCTTTACAATCCATGAATAGATTTGGCGATAGATGTTTCTTCAATTTCACTGACGACTTTTATTCGTTATTGTTGAAACCTTTGATTTGCTAAATTTGTTTCACAGTGAAGATTGAAATACAACTTAATGAGATCATCATTCACCTTTCGTTGTGATAAATAAAATTATTTTTGTAGACCAAGTCTTCTTAGAACATCTTAAGAGTTGTAGAATCGATTCACAACTCATTCCGACAAAAACACTCACTCGTCATTACTATGGTTCTTGTGACACTCGATTACCTGGTCGATTGGATCTATCTTTTGTTGTTCGAGGTAGCCTTCGAATTCTCTAGTGGGATAGGGTCAACTAGCCACTAGCTGAATGTCGATAGTACAAGTTTTTGAAGAGGATAAAAATATACATTTTAGTCTATCACATGATGTTTATTAAAAGAACTATTTACTTTATAAAATTATTAGAATGATGCTCACTGCAACAAATATATATTGAATATATATATATATATATATATATATATATATATATATATATATATATATATATATATATATATATATATATTCCAACCAAACAAGTGGTTTAATACTTTCATTAGACTAAGGATGTAATGGTTTGTCCTTATCTAAAATGTATAGAGTTATAGAGCTTATGTTAAACAATAAGCTTTAACCACTGTAGGGTCTAGTAACTGCATTTATGTAGATTATCCTAAATGATTGTTTTAGGATGAAGTTTCTACTAATCCCACTAATTGTCATTCCATAAGACAAGTGATTAGAAATTTCTTTTTCTATGTTGGAGCAATTTGGAACTTTAAGAGCTAAAGATCCATATAATAAATGCATTATAGTTTGGAACTAGCAAATTTTTCAACTGTTGTTGAATCTGCTCAATAGTTGATCAGAAACTAATAAAACACACAGAGATGCATTCATGTATGATTATCAAGTATGGGCTTGATTGATCTTCCTCGATATAGTTTGACTATAAAGAGTAAGTGAGTTTTCAAGGGAGAAAACATACATGATTGAAAAATCTTCTCAAATTTAAGCTAACATCTCAAAGTAAGAATCTTCTTTCTTATAAGATAATTACATAGTGTGATTTGATTATAAATCAAGATGAATCTTCTGTTTTTCTACAAAGCTAGTGATAGCGTAGTAACATTCCTAACGTTATATGTAGTCGACATATTAATTCATGTAATAAGGATCTCTCTCTCTCACTCTATATATACATATATATATATATATATATATATATATATATATATATATATATATATATATATATATATATATAGATCATGGCAACTTAAAGGATTAAGTAAAAATTGCATTAATTGTCAAGGATCTTAAAGAGCTTAAGATAAGGGACTCTAAGAGAGTTATCTTGTCAAAACTACATGACATGACTTTGAGTAAAATCATAGTGGAAATGTTTTTGAACTAGATTGTATTCCATATGTTGTTGCAGTTGGAGAAATTATATATGTCATGATTATGCATAAAGTCCAAATAAGCCGTATGCTTGGAGCATGTCGAATGATACCAGTATAATCCGAGAACAAGTCATTATGTGACTTATAGGAATATTCTAAAGTACTTGCGAGAACTATAGAAATATTCCTAGTCTACGGAGTATTTGAAAGAAAGCTATGTTTAAAGTTGTTAAACATGTGATAAAATTTCAAATAGATTGAGATGACTTTCAGTCACAATCGGGCGTGTCCTCATTATGAATGAAGAGATAGTTACATTGATAGTGGTTCCATGTATATTTTAATTACAGTTACACATCAGAATTAGAGAACCTCGTGGTTTGGAGAACCACGTACGAAGATGCTTAATGTATAGTTCATTATGACTATGAGTAATCCCATTACACAAGTATTGGTATCTAAGTCATATTCAAGCATCCAATTCATTCTCAATAGTTTTTCTTTATACATGAGTTATATATAAATCTAAAAATGATTGTATTCGCAAAGTTTACACAAATCAAGTTTGTCAAATCTGCTTAACAAAGCTGCTTCATTAGCTAAAACATGAAAGTCAAGCTGGTGCTATAGAGCATTGTTGATACAAGTAGATGTATTTGATTGAAGTTTAGTATTTGGATAGTGGAATAGTACAAGCAACATATATTGTAATGAATGATATATTGGATATGAGTCTTTCATTAAATAATTGTTGTGTTCTATATTAGCATGTTTAAATCCTTGAATAACTAGGTTATACTAAATGTCCATAGTCGTTCATAGGTTTGGGAGCAACTATGAGGTAAGACTAATATGAGTGGATTTGTGGATTCTCATGGAGATGAGAATGGAAAAGAGTTGCTACCAACTTTATAGATACTTGATTGGGAGAATAAGTATTGGACTTGACCCGCATCAAAACCACTTTATGGATCGTAGTCAAGAGTGATGTTTTGATCAAGGTTGTATCTTTTTAATCTTAGACCGGAGATACATATTTGGGACTTGATGTGTAGGAATTGTTATGCTTAGACATGTTTTAACGTTGTTTCGTGAAAAGCAGTAATAAGGGCCATCGTTGGGTATGACATGAACTGCATTGATGGGCATATGTAGTCAAAATGATTTTTGTATTCTTAGACCTGAGATGCATATTTGGGACTTGAACTGTAGGAATTGATGTGCTTTGACATGGTTTAACGTTGTTTCGTAAAAGGCAGTCATAAGGGCCATCGTTGGGTATGACATGAACTATATTGATGGACGTATGTAGTCAAGATGGGATTTGTCCCTCTTATTCGTTGAGAGTATGACATCTAAAGCCTTAGTTAAAGTTGAACAGTAAATGAGATTGATCGCGATCCATATCTCATGTTCAACTTGATGTTTGAGACAAAGGAATAATTGATACCACACCTTTAGTAACAATTGTAGCTAAGAGCTCTTGGAATTGGCTGGTGATGAAATGACACCCTTCATATGTTGTTAGGGGCAGTAGCTCGTTGCTAGACGTCAGCTACTATCTATGTCAGTCTATAATGAATCTTGTGCAAGTGGGAGATTGTTCGATCTATATGACCAAAAATCATTATGGAGTGATATTGCTAATAATATATGATCCTATAGGGTCACACCTTTATCAAGTTGACACATTTTATATATTTCTTATTAATGTGATTATTAATAAATAATATCAATTCTTGTATTTTAATTAGGGAATAATTATTGTTTGTGAAAATAATAATTATAATAGAGTATTACTAGTTATTATTTCATATGGTATGAATTAATAAGTCATGCACAACATTTTGGACTAGTTGGATTATTTTGTCTTTTACCTAATGTCACACCCCCAAACCGGAACGGCGGAAACGTTCGGGGGTGGATGACGTCATATGTAGTATCACAACAATTGCATCATAGTAATCATAGTAAACACAACCATTACATTGAATACATAAATGAAAAGGTATTTACATCTGTTTGATTCTTGTTTTTATACATCAAAAGTATAATCAAAAGAAAAATACGTGACTCTATACGCTCCGTCTTCTCAAAACTCCAGGAGGTACCTGTCTACTGATTTCCTGAGAATACAAGCAGTTTTGAAAGAGTATCAGCATAAAGCTGGTGATTTCATAAGCGATGTTTTTGTAATGAAAACCTGTTGATGAATCAGTGAAAATGTTCGCATGTTTCTAAGAAAATCCAATATTTTCTTTAGTAAAAATGTGATAATATCAGTTCCATCTATGACCACTTAGTTTATGCTAGCCATGTATAAACCAATATCGAACAGACAGTTGATTATATGGATCTACCCTAAGTCCACAACCAAACAATGTCACACCCATAAAATTCGAGCCAATTTAAAACTTTTAAATCATTTGAAACCATTCAGTTATTACAATTTGTTTTCAAAATAGTTTATACATCAGAGTTCCCAGAAATCATAATCGTCAATCGAGGAACTGTACGGTCACGCCTTCGCCTCCCCGCGGCCATCCGCTGAACCTGAAACAATAAACAGAAACTGTAAGCCCGAAAGCTTAGTGAGTTGTCCCCAAAATACCAACCTCATATAACCATAATCATATCATATCAACGATTACAGAACAACATGCATACTGAACCCTTAGCTTGACTGGACCGCCTTGCAAGGCCTACAGTCTACCTGGATCTATCTCGAGCCTTCGGTATGATTGGACCATCATGTAGGTTCACAGTCTATCTGGACCGCTCGTCGGGTATGTTGGCCTCAACCGCACGAAGCAGGACCCCGCCTCAACCCACCCACCAAAAATAACCATGTGCACATAAATAACATATACTGGCATATATATAACAGTCATACCGATCTAACAGATCATCAATCATAGCAACATCCTATAACCAGGATACCGACCTAACCAGGTCACTAACATAGCATCATCCTATATACCAGGATACCAATCTAACAGATCATAATAGCATAGCAACATCCTAAACAGGATACTGACCTAACCGGTCACTAACATAACATCATCCTATATACCAGGATACCAATCTAACAGATCATAATAGCATAGCAACATCCTAAACAGGATACTGACCTAACCGGTCACTAACATAACACCGTCCTAACTACCAGGACGCAGATCTAACAGACCAATAAGTATATCATGCGAATACCCGAATACAAATCCGATAAAGGGTCGGCCTTGGTGTCGTAGACCCTGTTGATATAGTGAGGATAACTCACCTCGCAACTGCCGAATCGAAACACGAGAACACTGGCCCGAATCACTGCTCCAAACTCCAGCACCTGATGCCATCAATGAACCATGACATAAATATCCAAAACACTATAACACCCCTGAAGGTCAAACAGGTCAAAGTCAAAGTCCTAGCCAAAGTCAACCTTCCTGATTGACTCTACTCGCCGAGTCAACCCGTCGACTCGCCGAGTTCCCAACTTCAGAAAACTCTTATATCACAACTTGACTCGCCGAGTCACTCCATGACTCGTCGAGTTTAACGATCTCTGAGTCCTATCATGACCAACTCACTGAGTCACCACTCAACTCGCTGATCTGAGTCTTAACCAGAAGAGGTTGGGGTTTTGCGTTCTGACTCGCCGAGTCCAAGAACAGACTCGCCGAGTCCACTGCAATCTTCAACAGAATCGCCGAGTTGTTCCTCCAACTCGTCGAGTTCATGCCTATCTTCAACAGAATCGCCGAGTCCAAGAACATACTCGCCGAGTCTCTTCAGTCCTTTATTCATGCAGAGACTTTTCGAGTCATGCAGGGGCTCCAAACTATAGATCCACACTTCTAGGTCATGACTCTCACGTAAAGTTGCAAACTTTACGTGAATACAAGGTGTTATAAGCCCAAATCACTCTAGGGCTAAGGTTTAAGACAATGATGCTTCACCAACAAGCCAAGGGCTGATACTTTGTGAGGTTCTGGACCAAGACAAGTCTAGATCTGAAGTAGCAACCTCAGATCTAGACCCCTAACCCAAATTAGATCCTTACCATGCCAAAATGGCCCCAAATATCATTCTAGAATAGATATAAATGCAATAGAGTCAAGGTAACAGCTTGTTACCTCTAAAATATGCCCAAGCTGAAGTGGATTCTGGATCTACGCAAATCCGTTGATGCTCTACACTTTGATTTACAAGCCTTCTTTGCTAGAATTTCCTTCCGAAGCTTCCAAGTTCACTCCATAGGCTCACACACGATTCTAGGGTTTTCTGACTCTCAAGGGGTGACAAAGAGGCTGAGGTGAGGACTTAAGGTCCTTTAAATAGGGTGCAAGCCCTGAGATTAGGGTTTTCTCTTCCCAGCACCAACTCGTCGAGTCCAGCTTCCGACTCGGCGAGTTGGTCACTTAATTCGCGACCAAAACTCGATCCGACTCGACAAGTACTCGCACCTACTCGTCGAGTAGCTTCTTCAATGTACACTTTAAGCCTTTATATCATATTTCTGAAATTTGGGATGTTACAAACAAGGAACAGGAAATGAGGCGGAAACCACACATTCCACAGTCTATCGAATATTCTCCATATGTAGCCCTGATGCCTAAACTAAGGAATTATAGAATTAACTATGAATGTTTGTTACTGTATCCTGTTGTAGTATAGGAAAAACATTAGTTTGTATGTCTGGTTACTACCAATCGTAGTATGTGTGTATTCTTGTACAAAAACCTTTTTATAGTATGTTCTGTTTGAAAACCCTGGCTACCACCATTATGTATAGTAGTTTCATTACTTAAAATAAAACTAATGAAGAATGAAATCTCGCAAACAAAGGGTTAGTTTATACAATTGTGAGTCGTATAACCATGCTTAATATGACCTAGTGACCTTTACGACGTTCTTCATGTAACGCCCGTGTTTCTAGGCTAGGCATTAATATTGACGTAATAGTCTAGGTTAACCTTTGTAACTCATTTTGAAGAAATGAAGAGGAATTATGTGATTATTATGTGAATTATGTGTTTTATGCTTAATTATTAGGATTTAATTAATTAAGAATAAAAATAAGCGTCGAGAATGAATATTAGATAAAGCCGATATCTATTAAGAAAGTTGTAGTGATCGTGACAAGGATTCCGGATATATAAAGAATATTGAAATCCGAGTTATAACGAAGAAGTTATGACATGTTGAAGTTTCGCGACAAAACCGACATGGCGCCGAATGACATAAAAAGTGAGTTTTTGATAAACTACTTTTTAGCCTTGGTGATCAAAATGAAAGTCTTAGTGTTCGTTAAACTGAGAGTATGCATAAAAAGAACGCCCAAATCTGACTTCGTATGAGGAAGTTATGATTTTTCTAAGTTTCAGCTTAGCAGTAGACAGCTAAAAACTCGAATTTTAGATCGAGTGATTTTTAGCCGACACAACCTAAACGAGAACCGAAGGTATCGTCAATAGTAGTACAACGGTAAAAAGACAGACGAAAACGGACGTCGGATGAAGAAGTTATGAATTTTTAACGGATTTCCTGTCCAGGTCTGTTAAAAATAATAATATTAAAATTAAAGTCAAAGTTAGCCGACGAAGTCTAAACGAAAGTTGTAGAGCATAATTTTATCTACGCGTGCATATAAAGAACGTTGAAAACGGAGCTCGTATACGAAAGTTATGAATTTTAGAAGTTTGGGGCAATAAAATCGAGAAAAATCCCAAAATCCGAGGAATTTCGCATGGTCAGACTTCGGCCACGTCACCTCGCTCGAGAAGCTGCCCCGTATCCGACTCGTGGCACGTCCAAAGCTAGTTGTCCGTCGCGTGTCGCATCTCTCGCATCCGAAGCGCAGGTCCAGTCCGAGACCGACGCGTGTCTGATGCGTGTCAACCTACGAACCGAGCCACCTGCCTCCCTCGCATGCGAGCCATCTGGAACCCCTCGTTGTTGTCGCGTGTTCTCTTATCCTCCCCCTCGGTCCGAGGCTCGCCCCTATAAATAGAAGGGTGCGAGACCTCCCGGGTAAGTTTGGAAATTTGCCATTTTTCACCCCTAATTTCATATTTTAGCTATTTCAACTTCCCCCAAAGCCCCGGTATCATACCAAACACCCAAAATACGTCCCGAAGTGCCCGAAGACCCAGAAAAATTTATCTTTTCGGTTTTGAAACCCAACCCTCGCAGAGCCGGTTTCTCAATAAAACTCCCGGTTTTATTAGAAACGATTGTTTTAGGAAACGAAGTGCTGCCCAATTATCGTTAAATCATGTGAGTGTATAGTCACTTTCATCTTACACATAGATATTAAGTATTTTATATAAAATACGTGCTATGTGAATATATATTGTTTGTTTATTTGAGATGGATGTTGAAGGAATGATTTATACAGGTTTTTAAATAATTTAAACTGTATATGTATTTTTTTATCTACAAAAATATTGGGTAAAACATGGGTAGATGAAATAGTTGGTATGTGATGAAAGATGAGTTGGATAAATGAGATGATCAGTGATATAGATCATGAGATGAGGGTGAGTGGTAAAATATGAGAGAATCACTTACCCAAACGTTGGCCCCCGTCATTCAACAGAGTATGAATGACAACCATGAACTATTCTAGATGGTCTGTGGAACACTAGCAGGCTCGCAACCTGTAAGTGTGTGAACTATATGTTCATCAGTTGTAATCTAAAAACCCATTGACATGTATTAGAGGTGGATTCCCGTGAATAATATTGTCGATAAATAAGAGCTATGAACTTAGCACATGTTGTATAAACCCTGGCAGCTATGGACTTAGTGCCTGTTGCATAAACCCTGGCGACGATGTGACTGCGTGCCTATTCCTTAGGATGAATCCTTAGGAATGAGTGATAGTTGATTCTTAGGGTAAATCCTTAAGAAATAATTAAGATAATGGGGTTGGGTGATTTGGTTGATTGTTTGATGTTTAAGCATAATAAATTTATTTATTGTAGGTTGAAAACCCTATATGCTCACCAGGCTCCCAAGCCTGACCCACTCAACTTTTTATATTATAGGTAGTGGACCCCGAGCATAGTCGGATGATGATGAGAGATTTTTGGAATATAGGCCAGTAGTTGTAAATAACTGTTGTAAGGCTTATATGGTCTTGTTTATGCTTTTGATCTGTATCGGAACATGATATCCCGAGGTTTTGATATAAAATGAAAATATATATTTCTTAAAGAAAGGTTTTGATAAATTTTTATCATGTTTTGTTTTGGGAACAAATTTCGCAACATCTTTTAAAAGGATTACTCTGATTTTATTTTAAAAAACATAAATTAAATCGGTCTTTTCTGGCCGAGAAATTAGGGGATGTCACACTTCAGGTGTCGGATAAATGACATTTATCACCCCAGGCATGCCTGCCTAACTGTAGCTAGCAGTTCAGGTGTGGGATTGTCAGTCCCGAATAGATCTATTCACAAATCTCACGCTCTCCCTCCAGGAGACTCTGGTTATACTATGATAGGATTTAACATGTACCCCGAAAGGTACATTTGAAGTGTTGTCTCACAATCCTGTATTAACTAGTTTACGTGTACTTTTGTAATGATCTACTGTATTGAAATTTGTGTGTATACTGTATAAGGTAATAATTATACTTAAATAATTATTAAATGTTGTACTATTGTAGTATTGTGTATCATAAACTAAATTTGTCATAGTTTATATGTTTACCCATGTATGTAATCTGAATCAGTAAAAGTTGTGTATTGAATTCCCCAACTATACCCTTTATAGTTTGTTTAAAATGTTATGTACTTGGTTTGTAAATTGTTCTGAAAATTATGCAATTATGTTTCCGAGATGAAAGTGTCCCTTATGCTCAACATAGTACAAAAGGGTTAAAATATCTAAATATTTTATAAAACGTGGGAATCGTTTGACTGTATCAATTGCATAAGTTTTAAGCTCGTTAAAACCTTTTGTTTTGGTTCACAAAATCATTTGTGTTTGGCTTGTATTACCCCCCCCCCCCCCCCCATGAAAACATTAAAAATCATAAAAGAGTAGGGGTATGAACTCACTGTTAGTTGTGTACAAGCGTCGAATCAACGGACTGAAATGGAGACCCTCGAGTTGTAGTGTGTGGCACTTAATGGAATCCTAATAACAATTAAATACATATATGTATCTAAATTAGCGATTTCATTAGATAAAGTGTTAGAAAAAAAACACTTGCTTTCGGTTAAGAAATGTTACCAGGACTTGATTGAATCGAGGAAAGTGGGTTTTCAGTCAAATGCACCACCTAGGAAGTGTTTACGGCCATGAATGGGGTTTACGGCCGTGAAGGGAGTTTACGGCCATGAACTACCTCTCGAAGGTTGTACGGCCTTTGAAGGGTGTACGGTCGTGAACTGGTGTGCGGTCGATGAAGATTTGCAGATTTGATGGGTGTACAGTCGTACACTCAAGAACAAGAAAGTTGGATTCAATGTAAAACGTGTTCTAGATGCTCTGAAATGACTCCCAATGGTGATTCTCGATGATTCTCGGAAGGATAAGGGTGTTTTGGGGTGTACGATCAAGAGTTTAGAGAGAGTAGGAGAGAGCGTCCGGTCAGAAAAGTGTAAATGAGGGGTAGGGTCTTGTATTTATAGGGGTTTTCGTGGTCGGTGGTGGGGTCCACCCGACGCTGGCTGTAAACGAGTGTACGGTCGTACACGGGTTTACGGCCATAAATTCACTTAGGCCGGAAACCGATGTTTTGATCGAATGATAACTCGAAATTTCGTGAAGTTTTGGTCCCGACTCATATATAAAAATTTAATATAAAACTAGATGATTTTCTAAACCAAGAAGTTTGACGGGAACTTAATAAAATTCAAATTTTATTAACGGAAATTGGTAAATGGAAACGGAAAAAGGTTCGGGTTGTCACATCATCCCCCCGTTAGAGGGAATTTCGTCCCGAAATTTAGACACAGAATACAAATCATGGACTCGGAAATAGATGAGGGTATTACTGTTTCATTAAATCTTCGTGCTCCCAAGTGAATTCAGGTCCCCGCTTGGCATTCCAGCGAACCTTTACTATCGGGATACGGCTTTGTTTCGTTCGTTTGATTTCCCGATCCATGATTTCTACGGGTTCTTCCACGAAGTGTAAGCTCTCGTCTAGTTCGATCTCATCGAGTGGTATCACAAGTGTCTCATCATACAGACACTTCTTTAGGTTCGACACGTGAAAGACGGGATGTACGTTGCTAAGTTCTCGGGGTAGACGAAGTTTGTATGCTACGGGACCGATCCTAGCGAGGATCTCGAATGGTCCAATGTATCTCGGATTCAGCTTTCCACGCTTTCCGAAGTGTATCATGCCTTTCCAGGGTGAGACCTTCAAAAGAACACGGTCACCAATCTGGAACTCCAAGGGTTTTCGTCTCTTATCGGCGTAGCTCTTTTGTCTATCTCTTGAGGCCTTTAGTCATTCCCGGATTTGTACGATCTTTTCAGTAGTTTCTCGGATGATTTCTGGGCCTGTGAGAGTGCTATCGGGGACTTGACCCTTGACTAGTTGTGTGTCACCAACCTCAGCCCAGCACAGAGGGGATCTGCACTTACGGCCATAGAGGGCTTCGAACGGCGCAGCCTTGATGCTGGTATGGTAGCTGTTGTTGTAGGAAAATTCGACCAAGGGCAAATGAGTGTCCCACGACATGCCAAAGTCAATGACGCAGGCTCTCAACATATCTTCCAACGTTTGAATGGTTCTTTCACTCTGCCCATCTGTCTGTGGATGGTAAGCTGTGCTCATATCCAAATTAGTTCCAAGACCCTTCTGCAGTGACTACCAAAATCTCGAGGTGAACCTGCTATCTCGATCGGAGATAATGGATACAGGCACACCATGAAGGCGGACTATCTCTCGAATGTAGATTCGCGTCAGTCTCTCCATTTTGAAGTTTTCTTTGATTCGCAGGAAATGGGCGGATTTAGTTAGTCGATCAACAATTACCCATATGGCGTCGTGCCCACTTGGAGACTTGGGCAACTTAGTGATGAAATCAATGGTAATCCTTTCCCACTTCCACTCAGGTATTTATGGCTACTAGAGTAGACCTGAGGGCTTTTGATATTCCACATTCACCTTGGCACAAGTCAGGCACTTGCCCATGAAGGTAGTGATTTCTGCTTTCATGTTCGGCCACCAATAGAGTTGTTTGAGATCCAGATCCATCTTATCTGAACCTGGGTGAACGGAGTATCTAGTCTTGTGAGCTTCGTTCATGACAACATCCCTGTAACTGCCGTACTTTGGGGTCCAGATCTGGTCCATGAAATAGTAAACCCCGTCTCCCTTGACCTCTAAGTTCTTTTACATCCCCCGCAAGGCTTCATCCGACATGTTTTCTGGTTTTAAGGCTTCTAACTGAGCCTCTCTAATTTGAGCGGATAGATGGGAATGGATGGTCATTGTCAGTGCCTTCACTCTACGACCCGAATACTCTTTTCGGCTGAGGACATCCGCTACCACATTGGCCTTGCCGGGATGATAGCGTATTTCGCACTCGTAATCACTGAGTAGCTCTACCTATCGCCGCTGTCTCATGTTCAACTCTTTCTGATCGAAGATATGTTGTAGGCTCTTATGGTGGGTGAAGACAGTGCACTTGGTTTCGTAGAGATAATGTCTCCAAATCTTTAATGCAAATACCACTGCTCCCAACTCTAGATCATGAATTGTATAATTGACTTCGTGTGTTTTTAGCTGTCTTGAGGCATAGGCAATAACCTTTCCTCCCTGCATGAGCACACAGCCTAGGCCCTGATTGGATGCATCGCAGTAGACAGCGAAGTCCTCCGTCCCTTCGGGCAGGGACAAGATAAGTGCGCTGCATAGGGCCTGCTTCAATGTTTGAAACGAAATGTCTTGCTTTTCTCCCCAACAAAAGGGTACACATTTTTTACTCTGGGTGGTTAAGGGCATATCAATTCTGGAGAAGTTTTGGATAAATCTGCGATAGTAGCCAGCAAGACCCAAGAATTGATGGATTTATGTGGGCGTCTTCGGTGCTGACCAATTCTCAATCGCTTTGATCTTGGAAGGGTCCACGTGTATGCCTTCCTCGCTAACCACGTGACCAAGGAAGGTTACTTTTCTGATCCAGAATTCACATTTAGAGAATTTCGCATATAGCTTCTCCGCCCTTAGAGTTTCCAGCACTAGCCTCAAGTGCTGACTATGATCTTCCTCGCTTCGGGAATAGACGAGTATATCATCAATGAACACTATCACGAACTTGTCTAGGAAAGGGCGGCACACCCAATTCATCAAATCCATGAATATCGTCGGTGAGTTGGTTAGACTAAAGGGAATTACTACAAACTCGTAGTGTCCATAGCGAGTTCGGAATGCTGTATTTGGAACATCATTCTCATGAACTCGCAACTGATGGTACCCTGATCTTAGGTCTATTTTTGAGAAATAACTAGCTCCCTGAAGTTGATCGAAGAGGTCGTCGATTATGGGTAAGGGATAACGGTTCTTGATGGTCAGCTTGTTCAGTTCTCGATAATCAATGCACATCTGAAAGGATCCATCCTTCTTTTTCACAAACAATATCGGGGCTCCCCAGGGTGAGGAACTTGGTCTTACGAATCCTTTGCTAAGCAGCTCATTGAGCTGGCTGGATAACTCTTGCATTTCTACCGGCGCTAGACGGTATGGGGATTTAGCTATGGGAGTAGCTCCGGGAATTAAGTCGATACGGAACTCGAATTGGCGAACGGGAAGGATTCCTGGAAGATCTTTGGGGAAGACATCAAGAAAGTTGCAGACTTCGGGGATGCTCTCGAGGTTTTTAACTTCCTGCTTTTCGTTAATAACATGGGCTAGGAATTCATGGCACTCCTTTCGCAGCTATTTTTGGGCTTGGATGCATGAAATGATACAAAGGTTCGAGCTGAGTTCATCACCATAAACTATGAGAGCTTCGCCCGAGGGTAGATTGAGACGGATGGCTTTTTCATAACAAAGAATATCGGCACGATTGGGGCTCAACCAATCCATACCAATGATGACATCGAAGCTTTTTATGGAAACCGGCATAAGGTTGATTGGGAAGGAATGATCGTTTAGGGTAAGGGTACAGCCTATGAATATGTCCTTAGTGCTCTCTTTCTTTCCGTTAGCCATATCGACGGTAAATGTTTCAGTTAAAGGTTGGGATTTACACTTGAGTAGATGTTTGAATGCATGACTAACAAAACTCCTTTCCGCACCAGAATCGAAAAGAATGTATGCATAAGAGTTGTCAAGGAGGAACATACCCGTAACAACATCAGCAACTGCCTCTTCCTGACCCATCGCTAGCACTCTCCCTATGTTGCCAGCTGTTGCTGCCTTGGGGCAACTTCTCTTGAAGTGTCCAACCTCCCCACAGCCATAACAGGCTTGACCAGCGCCCGCTCCAGGAGCCTGATTGGTTGGTTGGACTGGTGCCTTGCAGAATCGAGTTGTGTGTCCCTTCTTACCACAGCTATTGCACAACATCTCCCAGCACAGCCCATGATGATGGAAGTTACACTTGTCGCACTTTGGAATAGTACCAGCATACCTACTGGCAGGTGCTTGGGTGGTTGGAACGGTAGAAGGAGTAGTAGCAGCGTGGACTGCCACTGGTTGCTGTTTCTTGGAGGGCTCCTACGAAGACTGCCCCTTTCGTTTGTTCCAAAACTTCTTCCTCCCACCACTTGCCTTTGGTGGTTCGGGAGAGGCTGTTGTTTCATCAAGATCAACCCCGTGATCTATCAGGTTCTGCGCCAGGCACTTGGCGCTGTCAAATGTAGAAGGCTTAGCAGCCAAAACATTTCCTTGTGTTGGGGGCGTCAATCCCCAAATGTATCTTTCTATCTTCTTGCTTTCCAGGGTGACCATTCCCGGACATAGAAGAACCAGATCGCAGAATCTAGCTGTGTAAGCGGCAATGTCGGAACCCTTCATCTTCAGGTTCCAGAGCTCGTGCTCTAATTTCTGCATCTCGCCCCTTGGGCAGTACTCGGCAAGCATGAGTTCTTTTAATCTTTCCCAACCCATGGCATTCGCTACCGGCAGGGTTAGGGATTTGACTCGACCATTCCACCAGGTCAGTGCTCTCTCGGTGAAGGTGCAGGCGGCAAACTTCACCTTGTTTGCCTCGGAACAAGCACAAACTTCGAAGATGGATTCGATCTTCTCGAACCATCGGGTTAAGGCAATGACTCCTCCATTTCCGTCAAAGGATTTTGGTTTTGCATTCATGAAATCCTTATAGGAACATTCCTTTTGATGTCCCTGATCGTCGAGATTTTCGGGATGAGTACCACCTCCGGATCCGCTAGCCCCACCGAGGTTTATTTGCACCATCGCTGCAGTCACGCTGGCTGTAACTGCTTCCTAGAACATGGCAGGATCGAACTAAGAAGGTGGTGGCGGCGGAGGGTCGTTGTTCTTCCTGCTAGGTCTCTTTCTGGGAGACATCTTTTTCTAAAAATAATCAGGAAGAAGAGGATGGTAAGTCCCCTAGATCTGAAATCAAGAGATATGAAACAAGATATATCTCAACCTTATAGATAAAGTGTTCTACTAAGCGATAAACAGAGAATGGTTACATATGTAAGTAAACTATTGCTAGAAATAAATAAGTAGCAACACTTGGAATGAATCTATTATACTGTATTCGGCTCTAGCTAAAATACTCCTATAGTATTTTAAGTTGTATGTTCTATTCTATCAATATCTTGATGTATATAGCTTGGTAAGTTTTAGGCTTGTTGCAACACCATGATCACTCCCAGACACATGTTGGTCATGTCTCAAATAAATATAGTTGATCAGGCTATATTGATCCCAAACATGATTACATAACTATCCAGGTTTAACCGCAGTGTCCAACATCCAAATACTTTTATTTTGTTCAACTCATGATATTGTTTCTCGTACTTATGTATACTTGTATACTTCTTATAAAATACTTATATTTTAAAAGTATACTTTTAGTTCAGAGCACTTCGGCCCCTTAATGTTTATATTTGTATACCATGTAAGGTTCGGTATACTTAGTTCACTATAAACAAGAGCTCTGATACCAATCTGTCACACCCCCAAACCGAAACGGTGGAAACGTTCGGGGGTGGATGACGTCATATGTAGTATCACAACAATTGCATCATAGTAATCATAGTAAACACAACCATTACATTGAATACATAAATGAAAAGGTATTTACATCTGTTTGATTCTTGTTTTTATACATCAAAAGTATAATCAAAAGAAAAAGACGTGACTCTATACGCTCTGCCTTCTCAAAACTCCAGGAGGTACCTGTCTACTGATTTCCTGAGAATACAAGCAGTTTTGAAATAGTATCAGCATAAAGCTGGTGAGTTCATAAGCGATGTTTTTGTAATGAAAACCTGTTGATGAATCAGTAAAAATGTTCGCATGTTTCCAAGAAAATCCAACATTTTCTTTAGTAAAAATGTGATAATATCAGTTCCATCTATGACCACTTAGTTTATGCTAGCCATGTATAAACCAATATCGAACAGACAGTTGATTATATGGATCTGCCCTAAGTCCACAACCAAACAAGAAACAGGAAATGAGGCGGAAACCATACATTCCACAGTCTATCAAATATTCTCCATACGTAGCCCTGATGCCTAAACTAAGGAATTATAGAATTAACTATGACTGTTTGTTACTGTATCCTGTTGTAGTATAGGAAAAACATTAGTTTGTATGTCTGGTTACTACCAATCGTAGTATGTGTGTATTCTTGTACAAAAACCTTTGTATAGTATGTTCTGTTTGAAAACCCTGGCTACCACCAGTATGTATAGTTGTTTCATTACTTAAAATAAAACTAATGAAGAATAAAACTAATGAAAAATAAAACATATGTTCTTTTGAAAGGGTTAGTTTATACTATTTTGAGTCGTATAACCATGATCGGTATGACCTAGTGACCTTTACGACGTTCTTCAGGTGTCGGATAAATGACATTTGTCACCCCATGCATGACTGCCTAACTGTAGCTAGCAGTTCAGGTGTGGAATTGTCAGTCCTGAATAGATCTATTCACAAATCTCAAGCTCTCCCTCCAGGAGACTCTGGTTATACTACGATAGGATTTAACATGTACCCCGAAGGGTACATTTGAAGTGTTGTCTCACAATCCTATATTAACTGGTTTACGTGTAGTTCTGTAATGATCTACTGTATTGAAATCTGTGTGTATATTGTATAAGGTAACAATTATACTTAAATAATTATTAAATGTTGTACTATTGTAGTATTGTGTATCATAAACTAAATTTGTCATAGTTTATATGTTTACCCATGTATGTAATCTGAATCAGTAAAAGTTGTGTATTGAATTCCCCAACTATACCCTTTATAGTTTGCTTGAAATGTTATGTACTTGGTTTGTAAATTGTTCTAAAAATTATGCAATTATGTTTCCGAGATGAAAGTGTCCCTTATGCTCAACATAGTACAAAAGGGTTAAAATATCTAAATATTTTATAAAACGTGGGAATCGTTTGACTGTATCAATTGCATAAGTTTTAAACTCGTTAAAACCTTTTGTTTTGGTTCACAAAATCATTTGTGTTTGGCTTGTATTCCCCCCCTAAAAACATTAAAAATCATAAAATCGTAGGGGTATGAACTCATTGTTAGTTGTGTACAAGCGTCGAATCAACAGACTGAAATGGAGACCCTCGAGTTGTAGTGTGTGGCACTTAACAGAATCCTAATAACAATTAAATACATATATGTATCTAAATTAGCGATTTCGTTAGATAAAGTGTTAGAAAAAAACACTTGCTTTCGGTTAAGGAATGTTACCGGGACTTGATTGAATCAAGGAAAGTGGGTTTTCAGTCAAATGCACCACCTAGGAAGTGTTTACGACCGTGAATAGGTTTTACGGCCGTGAACTCCCTCTCGAAGGGTGTACGGCCTTTGAAGGGTGTACGGTCGTGAACTGGTGTGTGGTCGATGAATATTTGCATATTTGATGGGTGTACGACTGTACACTCAAGAACAAGAAAGCTGGATTCGATGTAAAACGTGTTCTAGATGCTCCGAAATGACTCCCAATGGTGATTCTTGACGATTCTCGGAAGGATAAGGGTGTTTTGGGGTGTACGATCAAGAGTTTAGAGAGGGTAGGAGAGAGTGTCCGGTCAAAAAAGTGTAAATGAGGGGTAGGGTCTTGTATTTATAGGGGTTTTCATGGTCGGTGGTGGGGTCCACCCGACGCTGGCCGTAAACGAGTGTACGGCCGTAAACTCACTTAGTCCGGAAACCGATGTTTTGATCGAATGATAACTTGAAATTTCGTGAAGTTTTGGTCCCGACTCATATATAAAAATTTAATATAAAAGTAGATGATTTTCTAAACAAAGAAGTTTGACGGGAACTTAATAAAATTCAAATTTTATTAACGGAAATTGGTAAATGGAAATGGAAAAAGGTTCGGGTTGTCACACCTAAAGACAAAGTTTATATTTTATAAACTTGGAGTTCATAAAAAATAAAGATTCTTTCTTATAAAAAGAGCATGGGCCGAAAGTATGATGAAAGTGTGGGAGGTTGCTTGTCAAGCTTCTACCTTTTGTCTCCCATGCTTCTAAAGGCTACATTACTTTAGATTATTTTAATGGTTAGGCCTTACCTCTCATTGACTATATAAGAGTGTCTTTTGTATGAGAAATGTGAAAGTTTTGTATCATCTTTCTTCCCTTCTTCTTCTCTCTAAAACCGTGAACATGAAGGAGCTCCAAACCTTTAAAGTTTGGTGCTTTACTTTAGTGTTTAGAAGACCTCTTGAGTTATTCCTTTTTGTGCTTAATTGAGTTAAGCACTTAAAGGCTTAAGACACTCAAGAATACAAGAAGGAACTAGCATTCCAAGTGGCTTACTCTTGATGGTGGATACTTGTAGAGAAGATCATGTTCTTTGATCTTACATCTTCATCAATACCCAAAAACCAAGTGGGTTCAAAGGCTTTAAAGTTATCTCTAAAACATCCTATGGTTGTTTTTATTTCATTCTAACTTTTATAAATGGATCCATGATGGTTCGGTTTTGTTATGAACTAAAAAGAAACTTGTTATTTTTAAAGTCTTCAGTTGCCAGTTTTTTATGAAAAACAAACTTTTATTTCGTATCCAAACCCATCAAGACCACGGCATGGGTCCTATCTCCATGTCGTGGCAACCAGATTTTAGGAAACTATATATATCCAAACATTAGGTCGAATTCCACAGGTTGGCTTGAGGATTAAGCTAAGGTTTACGACTAAAAACCCTTTGAAAACTCCTATAACTGAAGAGTTCAATTTACACTCAAGCTTTGAAGAGAACTGAAGAAAGATCAACATTAAATCATTCGGTTTGCTAGATTTAACCATGTCTTTTCTAGTTAACTTTGATTTATTGCTTGTTTCTATTTTAGTTATGGGTTAATCACCACATACTTCTGTTTGGTGAAGATGAACCCGGATCTTATGTGTTGATTTCGATTTATGAATGTTTTATGTTGATTTTACTTTTGTTTGATAATCAAAACCCTGTCATGTCGAAGTTTTAGTCTTTATTGCTTATTAATCAAGCTTTATGTGGTAGATGATCATTCCGATTGTATGAATTTGTTACCTAATTGTTTATGATCATTAAATAATTAGAGCTAGTGATTAATCATATCCTAGAGTTAAGTAATTGAAAGTTAATAACTTTAACTGTGTTAGAAAGCATAATTAATCATAATTTACGCTTGGTTGATTGACTTGATCATAGGAAAGTAACTCTTAGATTTATAATTCATAGTCCAATTCGTGCTTATTTTGTGTTAAACTTGTGCTTGATCTTTGCATGGTAATTCATAAGTTGGTACATCTAGGTATTTGATCATAATAACTAGTAATTATAATTAGTAATTAATATAATCTATCCACTAGAATCAACCCTAGGAGAAGGGGGAATCAGAATTAAACGAAAGTATTCTTTAATCTTGAAGTAAAAATCATTTCTTGTTTGCTTAGTTTTATTAGTTGTTAATTTGGTAGTAATTTGAATTAAGTTACTAAACTTGCAAAATCAGTAAAAACCTTATTTAAAGTTGTCACTTAGTTTAACTAGAAGTAGTTATTTTATTAATTGAAATTTTGTTCCCTGAGTTCGACACCCGACTTACCCAGGCTATTCTATAATCCGACTAGGTACACTTCCTATAGATGCATAAATTAGTTATGTTAGTTAGGTTTGTAAATTTAAAGCTAGTAGGTACTTTTGTGCACATCAAGTTTTTGTAAAGATTACTTCTGTTTAGTTTTGATTTCCCCCTCTCGTATGGTGATTTCTAGTGGATGAATTATATTGATTACAAATTCATTAATTTACTAGTTATTATGATCAGATACCTAGATGTACCAATTTATGAATTATCATGCAATGATTGGGCACAGGTTAAGCACAAAATCAGTATAAGCCAAATTGGACTATGAATGATAAATCCAGTAGTTACTTTCCTTTTGATCAAGTTAAGCAACCAAGCACAAATTAAGATTAATTATGCTCTCTAACACAGTTAAAGTTACTAGCTTTGATTACCTAATTTAAGATGTGATTAATCTTAGCTCGGATTATTTAATGATCATAAACAATTAGGTAACAAATTCATGCAACTAGAATGATCATCTATCACACAGAACTTGTTTAATAAGCAATATAAACTAGAACTTCAACATGCTATGATTTTAATTATCAAACACAAATAAAATAAACATAAATCATCCATAAATCGAAATCCGCACACAAGAATCAGGTTCATCTTCACCAAACAGAAGTATAAGGTTTCTAGCCTCTCATCATAATAGGAAAACACACTAAATCAATGCAATTTAGACTAGACATGATTAATGCTTAGCATAATCTTGAAATAAGACGAAGACCTTCCCATAACTCACATGATCTTATGATTTTTACTTGATGTGCACAGAAGTATCTACTAGTTTTAAATTTATAAACCTAAATAACTTAACTAATTTATACACCTATAGGAAGTCAGTCGGATTATAGAATAGCTTGGGTAAGTCGGGTGTCGAACTCAGGGAATGAAATTTCAATTAATAATAAATACTTCTAATTAAACTAAGTAAACAACTTTAAATAGGGGTTTTTACTGATTTTGCAAGTTCAGTAACTTAATTCAAATTACTACCAAATTAACAACTAATAAAAATAAGCAAACAAGAAACAGTTTTTACTTCAAGATTAAAGAATACTTCCATTTAATTTTGATTCCCCCTTCTCCTATGGTTGATTCTAGTGGATGGATTATATTAATTACCAATTCTTTAAATTACTAGTTATTATGATCAAAAACGTAGATGTGCCAACTTATGAATTACCATGCAATGATCAAGCACAGGTTAACCACAAAATTGATATAAGCACGAATTGGACTACGAATGATAAATCTAAGAGTTACTTTCCTATGATTAAGTCAAGCAACCAAGAATAAATTCTGATTAATTATGCTCCCTAACATATTTAAAGTTATTAACTTTCAATTACTTAACTCTAGGATATGATTAATCACTAGCTCTAATTATTTAATGATTATAAATAATTAGATAACAAATTGATGCAATTAGAATGATCATCTATCTCACAGAACTTGATTAATAAGCAATAAATACTATAACTTCAATATGTTAGGGTTTTGATTATCAAACACAGGTAAAATCAACATAAAACATCCATAAATCGAAATCAACACATAAGATTCGGGTTCATCTGCACCAAACATAAGTATGGGGTGATTAACACATAACTAAAATAGAAACAAGCAATAAATCGAAGTTAACTAGAAAAGACATGGTTAAATATAGCAAACTGAATGATTTAATATTGATCTTTCTTCAATTCTCTTCAAAGCTTGAGTGTAAATCGAATTCTTCACTTTTAGGAGTTTTCTAAGGGTTTTTAGTTGTAAACCTTAGCTTAATCTTCAAGCCAACCTTTGAAATCCGACCTAATGTCCGGATATATACAGTATCCTAAAATCTGGTTGCCACATCATGGGGATAGGAGCCATGTTGTGGTCTTCTTCTAAATCCTGTATTCTCCAAGTCAGCTCAATGATCATGAATCTTCCAATTGCCACGAAATGGTGTAGAGTAGCCACGCCATGGGCTTTAGACTTCATGCCTTCTTTGTCTTTAAATGTCTTAGCCCACTCTTCTCTGCTTCCAGGTTCGTATTTGCCTCCTTTTCATCCTAATTGTTAGGGCTAGGATCCTCAAAGCATTTAGGATCCTTAAACATCATCAGATATTCAGGATCCTCAACTATCTCAGGATCCCTACTATTACCGTTATTATTAGTTACTAACATTTCTAACAACTATATTTCGTTCTTAACAAACACATGTGCAGAAATAGTCAAGAGAAGACTTATTCTCAACAGAGTTTCATCTCAACTATGCTAAAGACCCAGAATACCAAGTCAATCAACGTTCACAAAGTTGGTCATAGAGGATCCCGGGAATATCGGACATCTTGTTATCTAGTTTTGACTATAAATTGTCACGTGTATCTCACACACGACACTCTACTTACTCTTAGCCTCCTCTACGAACTCTTTCATTTGTTCTTACATAAATACTCTTTGTAATCATCATTTTATATTAATAAAATCATCAAGGCAGGTGATCATTATCACCTCCCAAGGTATTGTGCCGGAGATCCTAGCAAGGATCAAGAGCTTTCCTTGTAAACAATCGTGTTATTCTCTTTACCTTTTTCTATTGCACAATTCGAACATCACAGCCTCTCATTCAATTTGGTTGATTTATACTTCTGTAACTTTTTTGACCAAAACAATTTGGCGCCCACCATGGGGCCATGGTGTTCAAAATCCTCGAAAGATAATGTCTACACAACCGATCCTTTCTTCATCATCCACTCCTTCCATTCCAACCAAAAACCTACCACCTCCTCCAAGTGGACCCCCTGGTCAGAGGAAAGCGCCTGATACTTCAAAGAGAAACACCCTTCCGGTCACTAACCAAGGAAGTTTGGGATCGTCAGAACTCCAGGATCCAACTACTCTGGTCACTAACCTAGGAAGTTTGGGATCTTCAGTACTCCAGGATCTGACTGCTCCATTCACTACTGCAGAACTCTTCGCTATGATGAGGAAAATGATGCAACAGATGACTCAGCAGCAAGACGACAATAGGACACTACTTAAAGAAGTGGAGAAGATGAAGGCGGAATTTCAAAGATCCCAAGGAACAATGCCCATAGTTGTACAACCAAGGATCCTGAACTTCGACAATGCAGGATCCTCAGGAAATCAACTGGGGAACACAGCTCCTGCTACTGTTGCATCACCCTGGGGAACGACTTTGAACAATCGAGCATCTATGATCAATGATCTCGATGAGCCTTTCACTACTCCTAGAAACCTTGATTCTAGTAACCTCTTAAACAACAATACTATCAATACTAACTCTACGAATGTTGATGCAGGGATAAGTCCAAACATGGCTAGGGAACTTCAGCAGTTGAGACAGATGATCTCAAGCGTACCTGGGGTAGTTAAACCCATACCAAAAGCGTCTCCAACAATTCACAGGATCTCAAGATTTGCTCCTGTGATAGCTGATACCAAAGTTCCTAAGCACTTCCAGACTCCTAGCATTAAGCCTTACGATGCAACTATGGATCCTGAAGAGCACGTAGCACAATACCGAGAAAGGATGGAGATCATTCCCATCCCAGTGCACTTGAAGGAAGCTTGCATATGCAAAGGCTTTGGTTCAACCCTCATGGGATCAACACTTAAATGGCTGCTAAACGTTCCTCCATAGTCTATTACATCACTTGCACAGTTAGTCAATATTTTCAATAACCAGTTTTCTTGTAGCAGAACCTTCGAGAAGATTAGTAGTGATCTCTATCGGGTGGTTCAGGATCCTAGGGAAAGACTTAGGGATTTTGTTAACAAGTTTGGCAGGGAAGCTCTGAGCATCCCCAACATTGGCATGGCGATTGTTGTCGAGGCCTTCAAGATAGGTCTAAGGAAGGATTCACCCTTTAATGAAGATCTTGTGATGACTCCATGCAAGAGATTGGAAGAAGTTAGGTGCCAAGAATTGAGGTTCATAAGGCTTGAAGAGGATAAAGAATTCCAGAAGAGGAGCAACCCTTCAAGTCAATTTGAGAATCCCAACAGGAAGCCAAATCCTCGGCCCCAAGATCCTACAGATCGAAGCCCTATTCCAAACTAGATCATCACAGGGTTAATGCCCTCGAAGATGAAGGGCGGGAAGGGGAACCCCCTAAAATCATTGACTATTCTTTTTCTGTGGATGTTTCAGGTTTAATCCATGCTATGCAGGATCTCAGAGACAAAGAAAGGTGGCCAAAGAAGGATAAAAAGTCTACTAGTTGGAAAGACAAGTCTAAATGGTGTGCTTACCACAAAGATTTCGGTCACAGAACCGAGGATTTCATAGCCCTAAGAAAGGAAATCAACTACCTCCTTAGCAAAGGGCATCTCAAAGAGATCCTCGGAAGAAAGAAAGAAAAGTCCAAGGAAAACAACCAGGATGGTCACAAGATCCCGGAGAAACCAGGATCTCCACCCCCAAACGCCAAGATAATTTACGTTATCTCAGGCAGATCTAGCATTTTTAGTGCTTCTTATTCTCAAGATAAAAGACATGCCAAGGTCTCTAAAACAGAAAAGAAGGAAAGACCACGGAAGAATACCTCAATTAGCAATGAAAAGGAAATCACGTTTGACAAGACGGAGAGGGAAGAGATCCAAGATCCTCACCATGACAGACTCGTGATAACATTGTACATTGCCAACCACTTCGACAGAAGGATCCTTGTTGACGGAGGATCCTCGGTCAACATCGAACTCTTGGACGCACAGAAGAGGATGAACATCCCGGAATCGGAGATCATCAAAAGATCCTTGGTCCTCATAGGATTTAGCGGAGAAACAAAACACACCATCGGGGAGATAATGCTACCAATATACATAGAGGGGGTAAACTCTATATAAAATTTATATTTATTGACACTTATCTTCTTATAATGTGATATTAAGAAGACCATGGATCCACGAGATGAAAGTGGTTCCATCAACATATCATCAGTGTGTAAAGATGCCTACTCTGTGGGGAACAGTGAAGATCATGGGAGATCAACAAGAGTCAAAGGAATGTTATAAATTATGAAGCCTGCGACGAAACCCCAACAAGTATAGCAATTACGGTAGGGGCACGACACGTTCTAGAAACAAGGGAGCAAGACGTGAAGGAATTGCCCCTGAGCAACGAGGATCCTGAATCCAAAGTCCTCATAGGATCCTCAATACCTGAGCAAATTGAACAAGACATGTTAAACTTCCTTCGAACCAGAAGCAAGACATTCACATGGAAACATGAAGATATGACTGGTATAGACAAGAGTATTATCACTCACAAACTTAATATTGATCCTTCTTTCAGACCGATACATCAAAAGAGAAGGAAGTTTGCACCCGAAAGGAATCAGATCATCCAAGAAGAAGTGGAAAAGCTCCTCAAGATAAGGATGATCAAGGAAGTGAAGTTCCCGAGATGGCTAGCTAATGTAGTCGTTGTATGGAAGAGGAACGACAAGTGGTGATTATGTGTAGACTACACGGATCTTAACAAGGCTTGTCCTAAGGATCCTTTCCCTCTACCACACATTGACTCCATGATAGATGCAACGACTAGCCATGAACTCTTAACCTTCACGGATTCCTTAGCAGGATTCCAACAAATCCAGATGGAACCATCCGATCAAGAAGATACAGCATTTATAACACCAACATGTATACATTGTTACATTGAAATGCCTTTTGGTCTTAAAAATGCGGGTGCAACATATCAAAGACTGGTGAACCGGATGTTTAAAGACAAGCTGGGGGACACCATGGAGGTCTACATTGACGATATGGTGGTGAAGTCAATGAAAGTTGAAGATCATCTCAGGGATCTCAAAGAAGCCTTTGACATTCTAGACGAATACAACATGAATTTGAATCCGTCTAAATGACACTTTGGGATGAAGTCAGGCAAGTTCCTCGGCATATGGTAACCAAGAGAGGAATAGAAGCAAGCCTGGATCAGATCAAAGCAATCATCAAGCTAAAATCTCCGTCCTCAACAAAAGACATCCAAAGGCTAACCAGAAGAGTAGTAGCACTCAACAAGTTCATTTCAAGATCCTCAGAAAGGTGTAAGCCCTTCTATAATATCTTGAAGAAGAACAAGAAGTTCGAATGGACCAAAAAACACGAAGAAGCTTTTCAGGAACTCAAAATATACTTAAGTTCCACGCCACTGCTGGTGAATCCTATAGATGGAGAACCACTTCTCCTCTACCTCTCGGTATCCTCGAGTGCGGTAAGTGCTGCCCTAGCCAAGTATCTTCACGGAGACCTATATCCTATCTACTATGTAAGTAAAAGTCTTCTGGATCCTGAAACCAGTTATTCTCATCTCGAAAAATTAATTCTTGCATTAGTAACTGCTTCTACTAAATTAAGACATTATTTCGAGACACATACTATACATGTGAAAACTAATTACCCTATTAAGAATGTGATGAGAAAACCAGAAATGTCAGGAAGGATGGCAAAATGGCCAGTGAAGTTAAGAACGTTTGATATCAAATATGAGCCAAGATCCGCCATAAAGTCACAAGCATTAGCGGACTTTGTGGCTTACTTTAGTGATGATCTACAAAACGAAGTAGACATTAAAGCTAAACAACTCCTAGAAGATGAACACTTGGGGAAATGGACACTATTCACGGATGGAGCTTCAAACCAAAAAGGAATCGGGCTAAGGATCATACTAAAGTCGCCACATGGGGACATCCTACCCCAGGCGGTTAGTTGTGAATTCGACGCAACCAACAACGAAGAGGAATATGAAGCACTCATCATGGGACTACAATTGGCTAAGGATCTTCAAATCAAGAATCTTCATGTATTTGTTGATTCTTTATTATTAACCAGTCACTTCAATGGATCTTATGCAGTGAAAGGTAAAAGATTAGCATTATACCTCGAGATCCTCAAAAAATTAGCCTCTGATTTTGAAAAATTTAGCGTAACCCAAGTTCCCAGAGAAGAAAACACAGAAACGGATGCATTAGCCAACTTAGGATCCTCCCAAAGGATCCCACCAGAAATGAAGATCCCCATAACCCACATAATAACTCCAGCTATAGAAGCCCTTTCCGAAAAACCCGATGACCCTGAACAACCAATAAGTGTAGTAGCCATCGGAGATCCTGACCCTCAGATCCCTCCTCAAAGGTGTCCCGGCGAACAGGATCCTCGCAGAAGTCCACGATCATGGATCCAACCCATTATGGAGTATCTCCAAAATGGCACGATCCCAACAGAATAAAAAAGCGAAAGAGCATTCAGAACAAGAGTCTCAAGATTCGTAATAATCCAAGGTAAACTCTATAAAAAGTCTATGGCAGGTCCATACCTCAGATGCTTGGAAGATCTTGAAGCTGCAGAAGTCTTGAAGGACATACATGAAGGACACTGTGCCAATCACACTGGGGGCAGATCCTTGTGCTCCAAGGCATTGAGAACAGGATACTACTGGCCAACCATGAAGAGATATTCTTTTCTACATGCTCAAAAGTGTGATGCTTGCCAAAGACACATCAACATCCTACATCAACCGGCAGAACCTGTACATCCTATTATCTCTCCATTGCCATTCATGAAATGGGGAATGGATATAGTAGGAAAATTACCAATAGATACAGGAGGAAAAGTCTTCATGTTGGTGATGACTGGTTACTTCTCGAAGTGGATCGAAGTCGAATCCTTCGTTCAGGTTAGAGACAAAGAGGTAGTCTCGTTTATTAAATGTAATATCTTAACCAGGTTCGGGATCCCAACTAAAAACATATGCGAGAATGGATCCCATGTAACAACTCGGGAATTATAAGATTCATATGGCATGCACAAGCTTGAATCAATAAGGTATGGAAGTTTTTCAAGCCTAGGACCTTAATTGCTAGATGGATGTGGGAGGCAAGGCTCAAATGCGGGGCGTTCATATCTTGAACGCTTAGCATTCAACACATGAAATTAACGTGGTGGCCAAGACGAATGCGGGGCGTTCCAGGGAGGAACACAGCGCGTTCGCCGTCTACACTTAAAACCCTAAGTGTGCACTATTTAAGCAACTTAAGACCCAAGTGTTGGGACCAAGATCCTTACTATATCCAGGATCCTCAAATATCCAGGATCCTCAACAGCATCAGGATCCCGTCTAATTACCGTTATTATTTTTATCAATATTTATAACGGTCATATTTTGTCTATAACTAACACGTGTGCAGAAGTAGGCAAGGGAAGACCAATTCTCAACGAAGAATCATCTCAACTATGCTAAAGACTCGGAATACTTGGTCAAATAACGTTCATGAAGCTGGTCATAGAGGATCCCAGAAATATCGAACATCTTGTTGGCTAGATTAGACTATGAATTGACACTTGTAATCTGCACACAACCCACTGTTCTTTAGCTCAGGCTTACTCTATGAAATTCTCTACTCATTATTACTAAGAGCTCATTGTAATCTTTACTTTATATCAATAAAATCATCAAGGTAGGTGATCATTATCACCTCCCAAGGTTTTATGTCGGATATCCTAGCAAGGATCAAGGGCTTTCCTTGTAAACCATCGTGTCACTTTTCTTTTAGTACGTGCTATTACACCATCTGAACATCACAGCCTCTCATTCAATTTGGTTTATTAGTACTTGTGTAATTTTTTACCAAAACAATTTGGCGCCCACCGTGGGGCCGTGGTGTTCAAAATCCTCGAAAAAATCATGTCTACACAACTGATCCTCTCTTCGTCCTCTGCTCCTTCTGTTCCAAAGAAAAACCTACCACCTCCTCCGAGTGGACCCTCCACTCAAAGGAAAACACCCGACACTTCCAAGAAAAGCACCCCCACAATCGCTAATCCAGGAAGTTTGGGATCCTCAGGGCTCCAGGATCTGACTGCCTCAGTCACTACCGCAGAACTTTTCACGATGATGAGAAAAATGATGCAACATGTAACCCAACAGCAGGAGGAGAATAGAGCACTACTCAAAGTAGTGGAGAGGATGAAGGCGGAATTTCAGAAATCCCAGGAAACTACGCCCACAGTTGTGCAACCAAGGATCCTGGACTTCAATAATGCAGGATCCTCAGAAAATTGCCAGAAGGACACAATTCCTACCACCGTGGCATCACCCTGGGGGGAAACTATGGACAACCGAGCGTCCATGATCAATGATCTCAATGATCCTTTCAACACTCCTAGAAAGCTTGACTCTAGTAACTTCTTAAACATCAATACTATTAGTACTAACTACGCTAATGTTGATGCAGGAATAAACCCGAACATGGCTAGGGAACTTCAAAAATTAAGACAAATGATCTCCAGTGTACCCGGAGTGGTCCAACCAATACCAGAAGCATCCCCTACAAGCCACAGGATCTAGAGATTTGCTCCTGCGATAGCCAATACCAAAGTCCCTGAACGCTTCCAAACTCCCCGCATGAAGCTATACGATGGCACTACAGATCCCGAAGAGCATATAGCCTAATACAGAAAAAGGATGGAGATCATTCCCATCCCAGGACACTTAAAGGAAGCTTGCCTATGAAAAGGTTTTGGTTCGAATCTTACAGGATCAGCCCTCAAATGGCTACTAAGCGTTCCCCCATGCTCTATTACTTCATTTTCACACTTAGTCAATATCTTTAATAACCAATTTTCTTGCAGCAGAACCTTCGAGAAGATCACTAGTGATCTTTATCGGGTGGTTCAGGATCCTAAGGAAAAACTTAGTGATTTTGTTAATAGGTTTGGCAGGGAAGCTCTAAGCATCCCCAACATTGACATGGCCACCGTTGTGGAAGCTTTTAAAAAGGGATTAAGAAAGGATTCACCCTTCTAAGAAGACCTTGTGATGACCCCTTGCAAAAGATTGGATGAAGTTAGGTGCCGAGCATTGAGGTTCATAAGGCTCAAAGAGGATAGAGAGATCCAAAAGAGAAGCAACCCTTCGGATCAGTATGAGAACCCCAAGAGGAAGGCCGAATCCTCGACTCAAAGATCCTACAAATCGAAGCCCTACTCCAAACAGGATCATCACAGGGTTAATGCCCTTGAAGATGGAGGAGAAGAAGAAGAGCTTCCTAAAATCACTGACTATTGCTTTTCTGTGGATATTTCAGGTGTAATTCATGCCATGCAGGATCTTGGAGATAAAGCAAGATGGCCAAAGAGAGACAACAAGTCCATCGCTTGGAAAGACAAGTCCAAATGGTGTTCTTACCATGAAGACTTTGGCAACATGACGGAGGACTGCATAGCTTTATGAAAAGAAATCAGCTACCTCCTTAGCAAAGGACACCTCAAGGAGATCCTCGGGAGAAAAAGAGAAAAATCCAAGGAGAACAGCCAAGATGATTGCAGGATCCCGGAGAAACCAGGATCTCCACCCTCTGACGCTAAGATAATTAATGTTATCTCAGGTGGATCTAACATCTGTGGTACCTCTTATTCTCAGGCTAAAAGACACGCCAAGGTCTCCAAAATAGAAAAGGAGGATAGGCCACGAAAGAATACCATGGTTAGCAGTGAAAAAGAAATTACGTTTGACGAGACTGACAGGGAAGGAATTCAGGATCCTCGCCATGACGGACTCGTGAAAAAACTGTACATGGCCAACCACTTCGTCAGAAGGATCCTCGTTGATGGAGGATCCTCAGTCAATATCGTACTCCTAGACGCACTGAAAAGAATGAACATCCCAGAATCAAAGATATGCGGAAGATCCTCAGTCCTCATAGGATTTAGCGGGGAAACAAAACACACAGTTGGAGAAATAAAGCTACCAATATACATCGAAGGGTAAACTCCATACAAAATTTATGTGTTATTAACACCCTGTCGTCTTATAATGTGATACTAGGTAGACCATGGATATCAACAAGAATCGAAAGAATGCTACAAAACCTCTATGAAATCTACGACCAAACCCCAACAAGCATAGCAATTAAGGCAGGGGGCACGACATGTTCTACAGACAAAGGAACAAGACGTAAAGGAAGTTCCCCTGGGCATCGAGGATCCTGAAGCCAAAGTCCTCATAAGATCCTCAATGCCTGAGCAGATCGAGCAAGATCTACTGAATTTCTTAAAAACCAGAAGCAAGACAGTCGCATGGAAACACGAAGATATGACAGGTGTAGACAAAAATATTATTACTCATAAACTTAATATTGATCCTTCTTTCAGACCAATACCCCAAAAGAGAAGGAAGTTTGCACCCGAAAGGAATCAAATCATCCAAGAGGAAGTAGAGAAGCTCCTCAAACAGGGATGATCAAGGAAATAAAGTTCCCAAGATGGCTAGCTAACATGGTTGTCGTACAAAAGAAAAACGGCAAATGGAGAGTGTGTGTAGATTACACGGATCTCAACAAAGCTTGTCCTAAGGATCCTTTCCTTTTACCACATATTGACTCTATGATAGATGTGACGGCTGGCCATGAACTCTTAACCTTCATGGATGCTTCAGCAGGATTCCAACAACTCCAAATGGAACCATCAGACCAAGAAGATACTCTATTCATAACACCAACAGGTATATATTGTTACACTGCAATGCCTTTTGGTATTAAAAATGTAGGTGCGACATATCAAAGATTAGTGATCTAGATGTTCAAAGACAAACTGGGGGACACCATGGAAGTTTATATTTACGACATGGTGGTAAAGTCGATGAAAGCTGAAGATCACCTTAGAGACCTCAAGGAAGCGTTTGACATCATGGACGAATACAATATGAAGATGAACCCACTCAAATGTCACTTTGGAATGAAGTCAGACAAGTTCCTTGGATACATGGTAACCAAAAGAGGGATAGAAGCAAGCCCACAACAAATAAAAGAAATCATGGAACTAAGATCCCTGTCTCCAACAAAGGACATCCAGAGGCTAACCGAAAGAGTAGCATTACCCAACAGGTTTATTTCAAGATCCTCAGAAAGGTGCAAGCCCTTTTATGATATCTTGAAAAAGAATAAGAAATTTGAGTGGAAGGAGGAACACGAGAAAGCCTTCCAGGAAGTCAAAACATATCTAAGCTCTGCTCCACTACTAGTGAAACCTATAGATGGAGAACCACTTATTCTCTACCTCTCAGTATCCTCAAGCGCGGTAAGTGCCGTTCTGGTCAAGGATCTTAACGGGGAGCAACATCATATCTACTATGTAAGTAAAAGTCTCCTGGATCCTGAAACCAGGTACCTCATCTCGAAAAATTAATTCTTGCCTTAGTAATTGCTTCTACCAAATTAAGACACTACTTTGAAACACATACTATACATGTAAAAACTAACTATCCTATCAAGAATGTCATGAGAAAACCAGAAATGTCAGGAAGAATGGCAAAATGGTTGGTGAAGTTAAGCACATTTGACATCAGATACGAACCAAGAACCGCCATAAAATCACAAGCATTAGCGGACTTTGTGGCTAACTTTAGTGATGATCTACAAAACGAAGTAGACATGGAAGCCAAGCGACTCCTAGAAGATGAACACCTGGGAAGATGGACGTTGTTCACAGATGGAGCTTCAAATCAGAAAAGAACAAGCCTTGGGATCATACTAAAGTCGCCACAGGGGGACATCATACCCCAGGCAGTTAGTTGTGAATTCAACACTACTAACAACGAAGCAGAATACGAAGCACTCATCATGGGACTACAATTAGCTAAGGATCTTCAAATCAAGGATCTTTAGGTATTTGTTGATTCTTTAATACTAACCAATCACTACAATGGATCTTATGCAGTGAAAGGTGAAAAATTAGCATTATACCAAGAGATCCTCAAAAAATTAGCTTCTGATTTCGAAAACTTTAGCCTAACCCAAGTTCCCATAGAGGAAAAGACAAAAGCAGATACACTAGCCAATTTAGGATCCTTCCTTAGGATCCCACCAGAGACGAAGATTCCTATAACTCACATAATAACCCCAGCCATAGAAACCCTCTCCGACAAGCCAGAATATCCTATGCGTCCGGCAAGCATAGCAGCTATTGAAGATCCTGACCCCAGGATCCTTCCTCAAAGAGATACCAACGAACAGGGTCCTCAAAGAAGTCTGCAATCATGGACCCAACCCATTATGGAATATGTCCAAAATGGCACAATCCCGATAGGAGAAAAAAGTGAAAGAGCATTCAGGACGAGAGTCTCAAGATTCATTTTAATCCAAGGTAAACTTTACAAAAAATCAATGGCAGGTCCATACCTAAGATGCTTGGAAGATCCTGAAGCTGCAGAAGTCTTAAAGGATATACACGAAGGAGATTGTGGCAATCACACCAGGGGCAGATCCTTATGCTCCAAAATACTGAGAACAGGATACTACTGGCCAACCATGAAGAAATACTCCTTCCTACATACTCAAAAATGTGATGCTTGCCAAAGACACAGCAACATCCTGCACCAACTGGCAGAAACTCTACATCCTATTATCTCCCCATGGTCGTTCATGAAATGGGGGATGGATATTGTAGGAAAATTACCGGTAGCCCTAGGAGGAAAAGTGTTCATGTTGGTGATGACTGATTACTTCTCCAAATAGATCGAAGCTGAAGCTTTCGTCCAGGTAAGAGACAAAGAGGTAGTATCGTTCGTTAAGCGTAATATCTTGACCAGGTTCAGGATCTCGGCTGAGATCATATGCGAAAATGAATCCCAATTTATTAGCAAAAGAACAAGAGACTTTTGCACAAGCTGGGGGATCAAAATGATAATGTACACTCCTGTTCATCCCCAAGCTAATGGTCAAGCGGAATCCAGCAACAAAATCATAGTCAACAATTTGAAGAAAAGGCTGGATAAAAAGAAGGGACGATGCGAAGAAGAACTTTCTTTTGTTTTATGGGCGGATAGAACCACTTCCAAAGTGGCCACAGGTCAGACCCCCTATTCCTTGGTGTGTGGGACATAAACAGTAATCCCTACTGAAGTAGTGATCTCAACGGAAAGATACTTGTTGCAAGACCAAGAGAATAATGATAGGATCCTAGCACAGGATCTTGACACTATTGACGAGCTTAGGGATCTTGCCAAAATACGCATTGCTGCTCACCAACAAAGAATCACCAAGGCTTACAATAGGAGTATAAGGGTCGGAAGGTTTCAAATAGGAGACTTGGTATTAAGGAAAACATTCCAAAACACCAAGGATCCTAGTGCAGGAAAATTGGCTCCCAAATGGGAAGGACCGTATCTTGTAGATGCTGAAGCGGGAAAAGGAGCATACTGGCTAGCAACACTCGAAGGAGACATTCTGCCAAGATCGTGGAATGACATACACCTTAAATCATACTACATGTAAGTAGGATCAAATGATCCCCAACAAAACCAAGGTACGCATGTCCTTTACCTTAAAACTTTTATTATTACTGATTTTCTCCTCAAATACATTACTAAATTAAGCATCGAAGGGGCGTTAGCTAGACTAACGCCAACCCTTAGCTAACGTTTGCTATGCAGAACAACATATGGTTGAAGATCCTCAAGCGTCAACATCCTGAAACATCGGGATCCTTACAATCGAAGATCCCGAAACGACCGGATCCTCAAATTTGAACACCCCGAAGCACAAGGATCTTGACACATAAAGATCCCAATACTTGGTAAACTCCATTATATTTAAAAATATAATCCCTAAACTATCATGTACACAAGCTAGAGACTGATCATCTCTCCTACGCCTAAGGGTACTTAATCCCCTCTAAGGTTTAAAGAGCTAATTACCTCTTTCACACGAACTAAGGTTTATACACCTCGCTTGGACGCATGATATCCAACTGTGGGATTCAGATAAGGGGATCATTTAACGATTCAGTGGCTTGGCAACCCTCTTATCTTTGAACACAAGTTGAGATCCTTATGGTTTATAACATTTTCATGTTATCCAGAAATCGGGATCCTACCCCACTGATTACTTAAGGATTATAACATTTTCATGTTATCGGGATTTTACCCCAGTAACTACTTAAGACTTATAACATTTTCATGTTATCAAAGATTGGGTTTTTGCCCCAAAAATTACACAAGACCTATACCAGCTTCATGTTGCCACATGTTAGGCATGTTCCCCAGAAAATCCGATCAGATTGTAACATTTTCATGTTACCTACCCAATAAATTATATCTCAAGTAGGGATCCTTCCCAGAATATAATATTGACGTGTTATCTATTTTCCAAATAAGATTGTCCTAAGGAAAAATTTCCATTAGAAGATCCAAGATCTTTATCTTGTAGGATCTCTAACGGTAAGGATCCTCGCCTTTAAGGATCCTCATTGACCTTATTTAGTAAGGGACCTCATTCCCAACATTGAACCAAAATTCTCTCCTAAGTTAGAATTTATCCTCAGTAAATTCTAAAACTCAAAGACTCATGAAGCTTAAAGAGAAACTTGAAGACAATCAGCCATGCAGAAAAACCATAAACGAGATGCAAAAGGAAAATACTATCATATCATCCAAAAGAAAAAAGAGTTGCATATCAACACAGCCAAAAGATTAATTGTATTACATCACTAACAAAAGAAAAAGCTACTCAAACCAGTTTTTTGCAGGCCTAGACCTTAGTATGGTCATCATCGGCCGTAACTTCCTTCTCCCCTCCTCCAGTCAACATCAACACAAGATCCTGATTGGCGACAACAGGCTTATCAATCAGCTTAGCCAATGCCTCACGCCATCCCTCCATGTCCCAGGAACTCGCATTTTTCAGATCCTCGGCCAACTTGATCTTGGCCTGCAGAATAGCTATTGCAGCGCTCGTCTTGGCATCAGCAATCACCTCCTCGAGATCCGCCAGATGCTCTTCTTCCTTTTCGACTTTCTGCTTTCTCAACAACTTCACCCTTTAGAGAAGATCCTCGTTGGTGACCCTCCATGTCTTCTCCAGCTCTTTTAGAACAACCTCATCTTTATCAACACGGATCCTGAGGTCGTTGGTAACATGAGAAACATGAGCGAAGAAAACGATAAATTAATACGAATAGTGCCTATTCTTACAGCTTGAGAAAACGAAGATAGCTTCCCAAGAGCATCCTCGATGCTGAGGTTCTCTAAGCTGAAATCTACAGCCTTAAAAGTCTTTCGTTTCCAGGTTCATGAAGCCTTAACCGTAAGATCTATATGAAATCTCTTGAGAGGAGGGAGAATGGAACATTTTTACTGTTTAGATATGATTGAGCCACTGGTCATATCATCTTCGATTTTCCAAACCAAAGCGGGCCTTGGACTGGGTAGTCTTAGAACCTGCCAGAGATCCCTATCAAGTCAGGATCCTATAAAAAGATATATCTAAGAAAAATAATGTTACCAGTAGCCATAGAAGCAGTAGTGGAGGAACCCTCTTGAAGACTGGAATATTCAAGCCTAAACGACCTTTCCACTGCAGGAAGTGTGAGGAATTTGGATATCTTGTCCTCGCAATCGCCAGCGGCAGGAATTAGCTCCTTAAACCTAAACGCTGCATCAAAACAAACAAAATAAGGAAAGTAAATTTCAGGATCCTTGATATCTAAATTTGTTTCCTACCCTTTTTAACCTATGATCTTAGCAGGGAATCCCCTCAAGAATCGAATCGCGCCTCACGAAGAAATATTTTTCTTTCCAAGCGCCGTCGTTTTGTTTATAATTCAGAATGAGGTGCGGTTTATTTGTCTTAACTCTTAACAGGAAACAAGAAGAACCAAAAGTAGAAAGATCATATATTGAGGCCAACTCAGGTAATCCAATATCCATATTTTTGGACTGATTCAGGCGATCAATCCAAAAAAGATCCTCCAAACCACAGGCATAGTTTGGATATAGGAGATTTGGGTACACAGAAAGAAATCATGAACAATACCAGTAAAATGATAGGTTAAACCTAGAGTGAATGGGTATTCAAGAAAACAAACCCATGTTGGCGACATCAAATCAGGTTGAACGGAAGCCTCGAAAGGACGAAAACCCACATCAGAAGGGAAAGCCCCGATGGCTTTCAACGATCCCATGTCTTCATTGTCAAAAGAACAAACCTCGTTATAGCTTAAGATTCCTTGATCGTTAAAATCGTTCTCGGAAGGAATAACAATTCCAGCTCAAGAACTGCTGATTTTCTTAGCCATGACAAGGAAAATCAAAACAACGGGAGAACAAATGAAATGGAAAAAATATTACCTTTACCACGAGATGATGGCGACTTGAAAGAGTAAAAAAGAGGAATTACAGAGAGCCCTCATTTATAGCTAGAAAAAGATGACGGAGATGATTTGACCATTTCTCGATTATCTCAATAAAGATAAGACTTATCCCTTAAAAATTAAATCCCTTTTATCTATTTACTTTAAGTTATTCCTTTAATATTTACGGAACTAACCCATATATTTTCAGGAATAACTTGGGGGCAATTGTTGGGACCAAGATCCTTACTATATCCAAGATCCTCAAATATCCAAGATCCTCAGCAGCATCAGGATCCCGGCTAATTACCGTTATTATTTTTATCAATATTTATAATGGTCATATTTTGTCTATAACTAACACGTGTGTAGAAGTAGGCAAGGGAAGACCAATTCTCAACGAAGAATCATCTCAACTATGCTAAAGACTCGGAATACTTGGTCAAATAACGTTCATGAAGCTGGTCATAGAGGATCCCAAAAATATCGGACATCTTTTTGGCTAGATTAGACTATAAATTGACACTTGTAATCTGCACACAACACACTGTTCTTTAGCTCAGGCTTACTCTACGATATTCTCTACTCATTCTTACTAAGAACTCATTGTAATCTTTACTTTATATCAATAAAATCATCAAGGCAGGTGATCATTATCACCTCCCAAGGTTTTATGCCGGAGATCCTAGTAAGGATCAAGGGTTTTACTTGTAAACCATTGTGTCACTTTTCTTTTACTACGTGCTATTACACAATCTAAACATCACAACCTCTCATTCAATTTGGTTGATTAGTACATGTGTAATTTTTGACCAAAACATCAAGGCTCTTCATTCTCTCAACCTCCACTATACCTTAAGTCTCATTTCTAAACCCTAACCCTAATTGTGAGTGTGTGAGCTTGGAAGACTATCCTTAAGTGTATTTGGATTTCTTGAAGAAGAGTGACCACCTTGGAGTCTCATTGATCAAGGAATAGCTTTTGGATCCAGGTTCGCCAGCTCATTTGCAAGCCTCAGAAAGTATAAAGTTTCTATCTTTCTATCTTATATCTTAAGATCTAGATTAGGGCTTGGTTTGGGTTTCTTATGATCATATGGATGCTCTTTGGGAGTTTGAGCTACTCCAAGAGCCTAGGATTGAAGATCCTCACGTTTCTGAGTTGTTAGAATCATAAAAAGGTAACTTTATTGTTGAGGACCAACCATGCAAAGGTTTTGGGTCTTGGTTTATGGATTGGAAGCTTTAATGGAGGTTTGGGTTCTTTAGGGCCATGTAAAGGTGCCAAGTCAAGGACTTTATGGATTAAGACTCTGATAGGAAGCTATTTTGAAGACTTGAGATTTGGACTTAAAGTATTAAGACATAAATGTGGTTTTTGGTCCCTGGTCGGGAACGCGGCACGTTCACCTTGGGAACGTCGTGTGTTCCAACGTAGAGTGCCGATCAACGGTCCAGTAACGAACGCCCAGCATTCCACAGGGGAACGCCTAGCGTTCGGTTCACAATGGCCTTTTTGGGCTTGTTCATGTTGGGCTTGGACTTGGATTGGAGTTTTGCATGATTGGGCTTTTTGGTCAGAAAGTTCTTAGAGTTTTGTTCTTTTATTTGGACATGTCTTATTGGGCCAAGATGTTGTATTGGGCCTTGGTGGTCCCAAAGGTTTTGGACCTTAGTGCGCCTATTGGGCTTGGTCCTTGGGCCATCGGAGAATTATTATTATTGGACCATAAGTCGTTGGACTTTTGGGAAAGGCCCATATGTGGTTGGGCCCAATTTAGAAAATTAGGCCATTGGCGGACCATTAGTGGGCTTGGGAAGTCTATCTAGTATTGGTCCTTTCATGTTATGATTTTGGGCTTTAGGCATGGACCAAAGTAGATCAGGGGTAAAATGGTCATTTTACCCTTAGGAGGATTATTGGTTTTTGTACTAAGTGTTATTTTGGTAATGGTAGCTCGGGGAGTCGAGAGATCAGTGGATCGGGGATCTACCAGCTAGCAGGCAGAGGATTATCCATGAGATTCAGCTTTACGAGGTGAGTTTCCCTTTGTGTGAATGGGTCTAAGGCACCAATGTCGGCCCGTATATGTATGCATGTATGATTGTATGTTTCGGACTATGGTCCGATGTTGGGCGGTGCCCGAGGAATGTTGGTATGCTTGATGTCTTCGTGCTTCATGCATGTGTCTATATTGTATGTTTCCGGATTACGGTCCAATGTCGGGCAGGGCCCGAGGAATGTTTATATGTATGTTTCCGGAAAGGAAGGTGTGCATGTTTAGTTATCCTTGTTGTGTTTGTGATACTCGTATGTGCCTGGTAGGGAGGTGAGTGTGGGTGGGGTCCCGTATCTCATCACTAATTGAGTGTGGACGGGGTTCCATATCTCATCATTAACGGAGTAGGGGCAGGGCCCATGATAGGCGAGGCCTTAGGACTGGAGCATGTAGTACTGTGTATGATTCTTTATGTGTTAGTATGATTATATGATATTATTTGTATGTGTATAGCAGGCGGGGCCTGGAAGAAACAGATTTATATACCGAGCGGGGATCGATGTCAGGCGGGGCCTGATGCCAGACATTGTCTGATGCCGGGTGGGGCCCGATGTAGGGGCAGGGGCCCAGTATATACGATTATGTGTTTGGTATGTGGTAGTTTGGGGAACTCACTAAGCTTCGTGCTTACGGTTTTCATTTTTGGTTTCAGGTACCTCCAGTTGCAAGGAGAAGAGCTCAGGATGATTGCATTGCACACACCATGATGTTTAGCCTGGGATGTTTACTATGATGTTTTGATTTGGAAACTCTGATAATAATGTTTTGAAATACTTCTACTCATGTTTTGATGGAATGGTTTGATAACTATGGTTTGATTAATAATTAAAAATGAAATTTTTGGACCGTATTTTTTGGATGTTACAAATTGGTATCAGAGCCTTGGTTTGAGGGATTCGGGCACACTCTCGGGTGTTTCTGAACTCAAACTGAGGACTTGGTAAGAAAATTTTCAAAAAGAAAAGAAAATTGTTTTTATAAAAGGATTTTGAAAAGAGAAAAGGGTGTGGTTCATGCAATTAGCCGAGCTCAAGTAAGTTCTCCCAAATTACCTATACATGTTTGTTATGCTATGATATGATTATGAGAAGTGCATGCTAGATTAGGACTAAGGATCTAGGAAGGATGCCTTGTATGCCTACTGTATGAGCTTATGAATTGTATGCTAGTACTGATTAGTCAGTAATATGATGGCCTGATTAGGATATGCTTGGTTTTGGTTACTCAATGCTCGAATGTTGCTTGCTTTGTACTTTTACGAGTTCTAGTTATCTTTAACTAACTAGTAAACAAATATGTTAAGTTACATATTATGAGGACTAAATAATTTCAGAAGGTTATGTCACACCCCCAAACCGGAACGGCGGAAACGTTCGGGGGTAGATGACGTCATATGTAGTATCACAAGAATTGCATCATAGTAAGCATAGTAAACACAACCATTACATTGAATACATATGTGAAAAGGTATTTACAACTGTTTGATTCTTGTTTTTATACGTCAAAAGCATAATCAAAAGAAAAAGACGTGACTCTATACGCACCGTCTTCTAAAAACTCCAGAAGGTACCTCCCTACTGATTCCCTGAGAATACAAGCAGTTTTGAAAGAGTATCATCATAAAGCTGGTGAGTTCATAAGCGGTGTTTCTGTAATGAAAACCTGTTGATGACTCTGTAAAAAATGTTTGTATGTTTCCAAGAAAATCCAATATTTTCTTTAGTAAAGGTGGGATAATATCAGTTCCATCTATGATCACTTAGTTCATGCTAGCTATGTATAAACCAATATCGAACGGACAGTTGATTATATGGATCTGCCCTAAGCCCACAACCAAACAAGGAACAGGAAATGAGGCGGAAACCACACATTCTACAGTCTATCGAATATTCTCCATACGTAACCCTGATGCCTAAACTAAGTAATTGTAGAATTAACTATAAATGTTGGTTATTGTATCCTGTTGTAGTGTAGGAAAACGTTAGTTTGTATGTCTAGTTACTAACAATCGTAGTGTGAGTGTATTCTTATACAAAAACCTTTGTATAGTATGTTCTGTTTGAAAACCCTAGATACCACCAGTATGTATAGTATGTTTTGTATGAAAACCCGTAAACAATTTGTTAGTTTATACTATTGTGAGTCGTATAACCATGCTTGATATGACCTAGTGACCTTTACAGCGTTCTTCAAGTGTCGATTAAATGACATTTGTCACCCCAGGCATGCCTGCCTAACTATAGCTAGCAGTTCAGGTGTGGGATTGTCAGTCCCGAATAGATCTATTCACAAATCTCACGCTCTCCCTCCAGGAGACTCTGGTTATACTATGATAGAATTTAATTCAGTACACCTAAGGGTACAGTTTTGAAGTAGAGTCTCACAGTTTTGTATAATCTAGTTTCTGTAGTGTTCTCTTGTACTTGAATCCGTTGTATAATGTATATGGTAATAATTATACTTAAATAATTATTAAATGATGTACTCTTGTAGTAATGTATATCATAAACTAAATATGTCATAGTTTATATGTTTACCCATGTATGAAATCTGAATCGGTAAGAGCTATGTATTGAATTCCCCAAACTATACCCATTATAGTTTTCTTGAAATGTTATGTACTTGGTTTGTAAATTATTCTGAAAACTATGCAATTAGGTTTCCAAGATAAAAGTGTCCCTTATGCTCAACATAGTACAAAAGGGATAAAATATCTAAATATTTTATAAAACATAGAAATCGTTTGACTGTATCAATTGCATAACTTTTAAACTTGTTAAAATCATTTATGTTTGGCTTGTATTCCCCCCTGAAAACATTAAAAATCATAAAAGTGTAGGGGTATGAACTCACTGTTAGTTGTGCACAAGCGTCGAATCAACGGACTGTAATGAAGACCCTCGAGTTGTAGTGTGGCACTTAACGGAATCCTAATAACAATTAAATACATAAATGTATCTAAATTAGCGATTTCATTAGATAAAGTGTTAGAAAAACACTTGCTTTCGGTTAAGGAATGTTACCGGGACTTGATTGAATCGACGAAAATGGGTTTTCTGTCTAATACGCCACTTAGGAAGTGTGTACGGGCGTGAATGGGGGTTTACGGCCGTGAACAGGTGGGCGACCGTAAACTGGTGTACGGTAAATGAAGATTTGCAGATTTGAAGGGTGTACGACCGTACACTCAAGAACGAGGATGCTGGATTCGACGAAAAACGTGTTCTAGATGCTCCGAAATGACTCCCAATGACGAATCTTGATGATTTTCGGAAGGATAAGAGTGTTTTAGGGGTGTACGGTCACGAGTTTAGAGAGAGAAGAAGTGAGTGTTTGGCCAGAAAAATGTAAATGAGGGGTAGGGTCTCGTATTTATAGGGGTTTTTCGTGGTCGGTGGTGGGGTCCACCAGATGTTGGCCGTAAACGAGTGTACGGCCGTAAACTCTCCTAGGCCGAAAACCAATGTTTTGATCGACGGATAATTCGAGATTTCATGAAGTTTTGGTTCTGACTCATATATAAGAATTTAATTATATAAACTAGATGATTTTCTAAACCACGAAGTTTGACGGAAAACTTAATAAAATTAAAATTTTATTAACGGAAATCGGATAACGGAAACGGAAAAAGGTTCGGGTTGTCACAGGAGTCTGGTCCATGATCATAGGAGTCTGGTCCATGATCATGTACTCGAGTCAAGGAGGGCTGAGATAAAACAAGGAAACTTGTAGTGTGTGTGTGTGTGTGTGATCCCTCAGTAGTGATGAGTATTCTGATGGTTGTTATGATATGCTGCAGCATGGTGACACTACGTACTAGACCAGTTGGCAGTTCAGGTGCCGGCGAGGGATCGGGCCCGGGCTCAGGAGTCGGACACCTCGATGAGCAGATGAGAGAGTTTATTTCAGATGAGGTTACATGCAATATCATGGACCAGACTCCTATGATCTTCGGTTAGGTTTAACCCTATTTCACAACTCTCGTTTGAGTCTAACCGTTGTAAGGAGAGACATTTCATTCGAAGAATTATCTGGTCTTAGTAATATGTAATTGTATTCGCGAGCTAGTTATGGTGAGATAGCAGAGATTTCTTATGCAGGTGATGGCAGAGAGTGGGTCGGAGATTACCCTAGGGCAAGCCTAGGATGAGATTAGTGTTAGGAGTAGTGGTAGTGAAAGGGACTTGGTGGAGTCAAGGAAATTCTTGAGGAAAGTAGGGATAGATGTGGAAGTTAGTATGGGCCTATACTATTGAAAGCAGAGGATCTGTACTCGAGTCAAGGAGGGCTGAGATAAAACAAGGAAACTTGTAGTGTGTGTGTGTGTGTGTGTGTGTGTGATCCCTCAGTAGTGATGAGTATTCTGATGGTTGTTATGATATGCTGCAGCATGGTGACGCTACGTACTAGACCAGTTGGCAGTTCAGGTGCCGGCGAGGGATCGGGCCCGGGCTCAGGAGTCGGACACCTCGATGAGCAGATGAGAGAGTTTATTTCAGATGAGGTTACACGCAATATCATGGACCAGACTCCTATGATCTTCGGTACGGTCAAGAAGGGTATTTTGGAGATTTTGGACGAGAGATTGGGTGCATTCCGCACCAAGATGGCGGCCATGATGGGGGCGTGCACATTGCATTCAGGGAGTTCAAAGCTTGTGGAGCTCCAGACTATCATGGGGCTAGGGACCCCATTGCTAGCAGTAGGTGGTTGACAAATGTCACCAATGCTTTTCGTACTAGCCGATGTCCCAAGGAGGACAAGGTTCGACTCACCTCCTTTCTTCTGAATGACAGAGCACGTGATTGGTAGGAGGAGGTTGGACATGTTATTTGAGACAATGTTGTTATTGATGCGATGACATGGAGTGACTTCTCGGACAGGTTTAGGGCCGAGTTTGCACTAGTGATTGAGGTATAGCAGCTAGCACGGGAGTTCCAGGACCTCCAGCAAACTACAGAGACGGTGGCTAAGATCATCGCTAAGTTCAGGGAGAGGGCCCTTCTTGTTCTACAGTATGTGGCAGACGAGGAGATGAAAAAGGCTCGGTACCATGAGATGTTGAGGAGTGGCATCAGGCAGTTTGTGAGCCGGTCCAGCTGCAAGACGCTGGAGGATATGATCGCTCGAGCCAGGGAGAGGGAGATCGACTTGGAGGCAGAGAGGAAGAGGAACCCTGACGAGGTTCAGACGTCCGCGGAATCATGCAAGAGGCCTAAGGTATCAGATTCTAGATTGAGGGGTCATCATGACCGTAGTCGTTGTGGCAAGTGCGGCAGGACACACGAGGGTGCATGCAGGAGTCGTAGTGGTGGTGATTCTGGCTGCTTCAAGTGCGGCCGGATCGGTCATTATAGCAGGGATTGTACTGCTACAACCACCCAGGGATCAGACCTCATCTGCTTTCATTGCAGTCAGCAGGGCCACAAGAAGGCCCAATGTCCGAGTTCGGCTATAGTGGGACAGGTGATGGCACCTGCCCCTGCGACATTGAGGATCGCCGACGGCCGTCAGGGCCGGGCAGAGGCGCATGCGGCAAGGAGCAAGGCTTTCCAGCTGCCTACAGGGGAGGCGCGAGCGGCTTCCGATGAAGCAGGTGTGTATCTTTTGCCTTCCTATCAGTTTTTATTTATGATTTTATTGCTATTGTCTTGCATTGGTATGAGTAAATGTATCTTGGAGTTATATTTTTCTGCTCATGTTCGGATTATATGCCATCTGCATACCATGAAACTTAGAGTAGTAGTGTGAGGTCGTCTCCTTATATAGTGGGTTCCCAGGATGCGGTAGTTGTAGCAAGTGTGATTGGAGCTCAGGAGGTGTTCCGTTAGTCTTCAAGAGTTGTAATGCTTTAGCGTTGGTTAGTTTTGGAACACTAACAGTGGTAAGCATTTGTTTCTATCGGATTGATAATTGGATGGTAAGAAGGATTGGGAATCCTTCCACTCTTGTGTGCTGTAAGATATTAGTTGAATCAAAGTGGGGGGGGGGAATCGTTCAGGTATTCTGGAACAGAAGTAAATGCGAAACTAGGATGAGTTCGCATTCCCGCTGGGGAGGAAGACAACCCAAGTGGTTTTTTGGGTCGAGGAGTGTGTTAGTTGGGAGTTTGGGAAACTTCCCAACGTTGGTTTCACGTCTTATTGGTTGGGGTTTCTTATGATCATATGGGTAGTCTTTGGGAGTTTGAGCTACTCCAAGAGCCCAGGATTGAAGATCCTCACGTTTCTGAGTTATTAGAATCATAAAAAGGTAACATTATGGTTAAGGACCAACCATGCAAAGGTTTTGGGTCTTGGTTTATGGATTGGAAGCTTTAATGGAGTTTTGGGTTCTTTTGGGCCATGCAAAGGTGCCAAGTCAAGGACTTTATGGATTAAGACTCTGATAGGAAACTATTTTGAAGACTTGAGCTTTGGAATTAAAGTATTAAGACATAAATGTGGTTTTTCGTCACTGATCGGGAACGCGGCGCGTTCACCTTGGGAACGCCGTGCGTTCCGACGTAGAGTCCCGACCAACGGTCTAGTAACGAAAGCCCAACGTTCGGACATGTAACACCCCAACTCCCATGTAAAAGCTTTGTGAGTTTATGTTCATTTTGTAAGATCTACTTGACGAGTTGGATGCCCTAACTCGTCGAGTAGGGACCAGTTTGACCGCGGGAATTAAGTGACCAACTCGACGAGTTGGAAGACCCGACTCGACGAGTTGGAGCTGGAATGAGAAAACCCTAATTTCAGGGTTTGCACCCTATTTAAAGGACCTTAAGTCCCTTCCTTCAGCCCCTTATCACTTGTTGACAGCCAAAAGGAAATCCTAATCGATCTAGACTCCATTCTTGAATGTGTGAGGGGCTAAAGTCTGTTTTGGTGCTTTCATTGAGAGAACTCAAAGATTTAGAGGCTTGGATTGAAGAAGAGGAAGTGGATCTGCCATCTACATCGTTTTGGGAGCTAGCCTGAGGTAAAAATCATGTACCTTGACCCTTTCATACTTAGATCTATTCTTTGGACACTTAGGGGTTAAAGGAGCCACTTTGGGTTTGAGCTTGTCACAAGAACAAGGCTTTAGATCTGGACTTCTCCAGGCCCCAAATGCATAAAGCTCTCAGCTTTAATTCATATGGACATCTTATCTTATCATAATTCTCATTCTAGACTTGGTATTCGTGGTTCTAATCCTTTAAGACCTTGCATGCACGTAAAGTTTGCAACTTTACGTGGAATATGTGCCTTAGGAAGCTAGATCTACAATTTGGAGCTTTATAGTGGCTTAAAATCGTCTGAATGGGTAATGGACTGAAGGAACTCGATGAGTTGCATGGTCAACTCGACGAGTCAGATGAAGATTTCCTGAGGATGATTTCTGCATGGACTCGGCGAGTCAGTGAGACGACTCAACGAGTCAGATGGGGTTTTCCCGACTTTTGGACACGCTTGAACTCGACGAGTTGCCTGGAAACTCGGCGAGTCAACTAGGGTTTTATGACTCTGTGAGTTCTGGAGGAACTCGACGAGTCAGTATAGTGCACTCGACGAGTCGGTTCAACATGGACTGTTGACCTTGACCTTTGACTCTGACTTGGACCAAAGGTTGACCAGTTTGACCTCTGGGGGTATTTTGGTAATTTTGGAGTTAATTGAAGGGAGTCATCAGTGAGTGTAGGTGTTGGTTTTGGAGCTGCATTTGGTGGAGTTGACTTTATCAATTCGAGCTAGTTATGAGGTGATTTCTCCTCACTATATCAACAGGGTCTAAGGCACCAATGTTGGCCCTTATCGGATTTGTATTCGGGTTTATTGCATGATATGCATATTGATTTACATCCTGGTAGTTAGGATGATGATATGCTTAGTGACCTAGTTAGGTCGGTATCCTGGTATGTAGGATGATGCTATGTTAGTGACCGGTTAGATCTGTATCATGGTTATAGGATGTTACTATGATTGATGATCAGTTAGATCGGTTAGATTGTTATATATGCTAGCGTATGATATTATGTGCACATATTTATTTGATTGGGGGTTGGTTGAGGCGGTCCTGCTTTGTACCAAAGGCCAACATACCCAGGGCGGTCTGGATTGACTACAGGCCCAAGAGGGCATGTTTGTCAGACCGAAGGCCCGACGAGCGGTCCGGATAGGTTGTAGGCCCTGCGAGGCGGTCCAGACGTGCCGAAGGCTCGGAGAGCGGTCCAGATAGGTTGAAGGCCTGCGAGGCGGCCCAGTCAGGCTGAAGGCTCATTATGCATGCTGTTTGTTTATATGTTATTGATATGTTTTATGGCGTTGGTATTTTGGGGGTAACTCACTAAGCCTTCAAGCTTACATTTATCGATTATTGCTTCAGGTACTTCTGATGATCGCGGGAAGGAGAAGGCGTGATCGTACAGCTCCTCATATCCTATGATTTTATGAGTTGATTATGGGATACTCTGACATTATACTATTTTGAAAACAAGTTTTTAAATAATCATGGGTTTTGAAATGTTTTAAAAATTTTAAGTTTGGCATGATTTTTATGAGTGTTACAAGTTGGTATCAGAGCCTTGGTTTGAGTGAATTGGAGGAAACACTCGCGTGTCTCCAGTCTCAAACTGAGGACAATATTTTAAAAGCAATTTTCTTAAAATGTTTTCTAAATAATAAAGGAGGGTGCAAGTGTATGATCAGCCGGAGCTCGCGGATAGACCCCAAAATACCTTACGGAATATTTGATTTATGTGATATGTTAGAACAGAATGCTAGTATTAGGCTAGGGATCTTCAGGAATTACATGATAGAATTTCCTGCTTATATGATGCCTGATAGCCTAGGGTCTTTCCTTATATTAAATTGACATCATTACTGTAGTTGCTTAGTGTATGCATCACGACCGTACATAATTAAGATCTTATAGCCTAAGAATGTTTGGTTTGGCCTTATTTCCTGTTCTTGTTTGATGAAGGGCTTAGGGTAGGATCAGGTATTCGAAAGTCTATAGGGTCCATCGTTATGTATGGTTAGCATACACAAGTGCTGCAGGGTTGGTGGAGGTTTCATGGATGGGTTGTTTGGATGAGTCTGTCGGTTATGAGATATTTAGCCTTCCTCTAGGAGTGAGGATTGAGCGCATGCCAAGCCTATGTATAGTTTTAGGGCATTGTGATGATACTTGAGACAAATATGGGTAGGTGTGGAAGGTAGTATGGGCCCGTACTACTGAAAGCACAGGACACATACGTGTAGCAAAGAAGTCACAACCCCTAGGGTTTTGTTGGGAGTTGGTTCCCGGATTGTTATGTGGAATATCTAATATCTTTTTGGTATATTTTCAGCATGGGTGTTACACGACGATTTGTGACTGGATCCGGGTCAGGATCAGGAGAGGGCGGACAGGAGGCGCCGACTGCGCCCGAGACTATCGGCCATATGAGGCCAGACGAGATGGACAACATGATCCGGGAGATCCTGCATGATGAGGTTGCTGCTATGTTTCGGGCTCAGTTGCCGGAGATGTTTGGGTCTATCAAGACCGCTATGGTGGAGTATTTCAATGATCGCTATGCAGCCCTCACTGAGGTGGCCGTCGCAGCTGTATCGGCGGTAGGATTGGGAGCCGGTCGGGCTTTTCAGTATCGGGACTTCGACAACACGAAGCCCCCTACTTTTGATGGGACGCAGGACCCCATCAAAGCCATGAGGTGGATGTCTGACATGGAGGGGTGCTTCTTCACATGTCCATGTCCTACTGACCAGAAGGTCAGGTGTTCCCTGAACCTGCTGAGGACTGGGGAAAAGGACTAGTGGAGGTTGGTGACTGGGTCGTATTCGGATGATCAGAGACCTGCTGTTACTTGGGAGCAGTTCAGGGATACGTTCCGTGCTCGCTACATTCCACGAGTTGAGCGGGAATGGTTAGCTCAGGAGTTTCTGGATTTGAGACAGGATAGCGAGACGGTGATGGAGATCACCCGCATGCTCACAGAGAGGGCGATGTTCTGCCCGGAGTTTGCTTCTGAGCAAGCTCAGGTGACACGTTATCTGAGCATGCTCAAGACTGATATTCGACAGTTTGTGGAGATCCAGCATTGTGATACGGTTCTGGATCTATAGGAGGTTGCTAGGCGGCATGAGTTGGAGTTTGAGTTGCAGATGAGGGAGCAGCGGCAGGCCCCGGCACAGTCACAGCCGGCGTCGAAGCGGTCTAAGACCGTTGATGCCAGGTCAGGGGGAGAGCAGGGCCGCACTTGTGGCAAGTGCGGGAAGGGTCACTCGGGGGTTTGCAAGTTTAGCAGTGCGCGCCGCAAGTGCGGCAAGGAGGGGCACTATGCCAAGGATTTTCGCCAGACAGCCCCGATTCAGGATATGAGGATCTGCTACCACTGTCATCAGGTTGGTCACGTGAAGACCAACTGTCCACAGCTCGCAGCCAGGCCGGCGCAAGCTCCAGCACCGGCTACACTGCGGATTACTGACGGGATTCAGGGTCGAGCAGCGCCCCCGAGGGCCCAGGGACGCGCCTTCGAGCTTACAGCAGAGTAGGCTAGAGAAGCACCAGACGTGGTTGCTAGTATTTTTCTATCCCTTATCTTACTAATTATATTTGTTTTATGCTTATATATTTGTACCTGTGATTAGGTACGTTTTTAGTGAAATCCTTACCTGCCTTGGTATTATTTGACTCGGGGGCAAGTCGATCGTTTGTCTCTCAGACATTTAGTAGGGAGTTCGGTTTTCCAGTAGGAGAGCTAGAGTGTCTGTTGCGAGTCTTTATTGCCAACGAACACTGGATTTCCGCTTCTTCGGTCTATCGGGGTTGCGTATTAGAGATCTTCGGAGTATCTTTCCCGATTGACCTGATTTCGATTCCCATGGGGGATGTATGTGTGATCGTGGGTATGGATTGGCTTAGTTGCTTCAGTGCCATGATCGACTGCGAGGGTCAATGAGTGGTAGTTCGAACCCCAAGAAGGAGAGAACTAATTGTTTATGGCGTGGGCACCAGATTGGGATCAGAGTTTTGTTCGGCTGCCAGGGCTCGGCAGTACATTCAGCACGGGTGTGCGGGTTATCTAGCGTATGTGGTGGACACGCAGGTCAGGGAGCAGGTTTCAGTATCAGAGGTTCCAGTGGTCAGAGAGTTTGTTGACGTGTTTCCGGAGGACTTACCCGGAGTGCCTCCGCAGAGGCAGGTTGAGTTTAAGATCGACCTAGTGTCGGGTGCGGCCCCTGTCGCCAAGGCGCCATACCGGTTGGCACCACCAGAGATGCAGGAGCTGTCATCACAGCTGCAGGAACTGCTGGGCAAGAAGTTCATTCGTCCGAGCCGTTCCCGGTGGGGAGCGCCGATACTCTTCGTCAGGAAGAAAGATGGTTCACACCGGATGTGCATTGATTACCGGCATTTGAACAAGTTAACGGTGAAAAACTGTTATCCACTCCCGAGGATAGATGATCTTTTCGATTAGTTGTAGGGAGCATCTTGGTTCTCCAAGATAGACCTGAGGTCCGGGTACCATCAAGTCAGGGTTAGGGAGGAGGACGTGGAGAAGACCGCGTTCCAGACTCGTTATGGACATTACGAGTTCGTGGTGATGCCGTTTGGGCTCACCAACACGCCAGTAGTATTTAAGGACCTGATGAATCGGGTCTGCAGACCGATGCTCGATCGCTCGGTCATAGTTTTCATAGATGATATCTTGGTGTACTCCAAGACCCGAGAGCAGCATGAGGAGCATCTTCGGGAGTTATTGGGAGTTCTGAGGCGAGAACAACTTTATGCCAAGTTCTGAAAATGCGACTTTTGGTTATGAAAGGTCCAGTTCCTGGGACATCTCATTAACCAAGAGGAGATTTTGGTAGATCCGGCCAAAATCGAGGTGGTTATGCAGTGGGAGATTCTGAACTCTCCCTCAGACATTAAGAGCTTTTTGGGATTGGCAGTGTACTACCGAAGATTCATAAAGGATTTCTCCAAGATTGCAGTACCCCTCACTTGTCTGACGAGGAAAGGGGTGGATTTTCGGTGGGGCCCCGAGCAACAGAGGGCGTTTGAGCCCCTCAGACAGCGACTATGCGAGGCTCCAGTCTTGACTCTTCCGGATGGAGTTGAGGATTTTGTGGTGTTCTGTGATGCATCCATCATGGGGCTGGGAGCGGTTCTCATGAAGAGAGGACGGGTGATAGCCTACGCATCGCGGCAGTTAAAGCTGCATGAGACTAGATACCCTACTCATGATCTGGATTTGGGAGTGGTGGTATTCGCTCTCAAGATTTGGAGACATTACCTTTATGGGGTCCGTTGTACCATCTACACGGACCACAAGAGCCTGAGACACATCATGGATCAGCCGAACCTGAACATGAGATAGCGCAGATGGCTGGATGTAGTCAAGGACTACGACTGTGATATCCTCTACCACCCAGGTAAAGCGAACGTGGTTGCGGACGCTCTGAGCCGCAAGTCAGCTGGATCATCCATTCCAGTGACATGCATGAGGATTTTCAGCGATTTCTCCACTTATGGGCTTGATCAGGGAAGCCCAGGCAGAGGGTATGCGTTAGGAGAATTGGAAGTTGGAGAGGATTAGGGGGGAGAACACCCGGTTTGTTCAGGATAACCGAGGATTATTGACCCGTTGCGGTCGGGTATGGGTTCCGATGTTTGGTGGGGTCAGACAGACTATATTAGAGGAGGCTCATAAGTCTCGCTTCTCTATTCACCCGGGGGCCACCAAGATGTATCGGGACTTGTGATTGAGTTACTGGTGGTCGTGCATGAAGCGGGAGATCGCTTGGTACGTTGAGAGGTGTTTGACTTGCAGGATGGTCAAGGCCGAGCACCAGAGGCCACATGGCAAGTTGCAGCCTCTGGAGATTCCCATGTGGAAATAGGAGCAAATGATGATGGATTTCATCACCAAACTGCCGAGAAAGGCGAAGGAGTTCGATGATATTTGGGTCATCGTGGATGAATTGACCAAGAGTGCTCATTTTCTGCCCATTCGGGAGAGCTCATCGACCGAGAAGTTGGTTGATGTGTATATACGCGAGATTATCGCTCGTCATGGGGTTCCGGTCTCTATCGTCTGAGACCGTGATGTTCGGTTTACCTCCCGATTTTGGTAGAAGTTCCACGAGGAACTGGGCACACTGTTACGCTTCAGTACAGCCTATCATCCGTAGACGGACGGCTAGAGTGAGTGGACCATACAGACTCTTGAGGAAATGTTGAGAGCCTGTGTTATTGACTTCGGTGGGAGCTGGGACTCCTACCTACCCGATCTTGGAGATGTGGCACACCAGTCTGTTGGGGCGAGGTGGGTCATAGGGTGATGGGTCAGACCGAGGTAGTCTTGCAGACTACCGAGATGATTTAGCAGATTAGACAGCGGCTGCAGACCGCACAGAGTCAGTAGAAGAGCTACGTTGACCGCGCCGGTCTGAGTTGGAGTTTCAAGTCGGTTACATGTAACTCCTGAAGGTCTCACCCTGGAAGGGTTTGATCCGCTTCAGGAAGAGGGAGAAATTGGGTCCCCGATACATTGGACCGTTCTGGATCATTGCCAGGGTTGGCAAGGTGGCATATAGACTCGAGCTACCAGAGGAGCTTAGTCAGATCCACAATACTTTCCATGTTTCCCAGTTCCAGAAGTGGGTTATGGACGAGGGGGAAGTAGTGTCCTAGATGATATTCAGTTCGATGAGCGCCTGAATTACGTGGAGAGGCCTGTGGCCGTTCTTGAGAGGAAGGTGAAGATTCTACGGAACAAGGATATACCTTTGGTAAATGTGCAGTGCGAGCATCGGAGAGGATCCGAGTGGACGTGGGAGCCGGAGGCTGAGATGCGGGAGCACTACCCCGAGTTGTTTACTGCAGCGGACTTCAAGGACGAAGTCTAGTTCAAGTGGGGGAGAATTGTAACACCCCAACTCCCAGGTATAAGCTTTACAAGTTTATGTTAATTTTGTAAGATCTACTCGACGAGTTGGATGCCCTAACTTGCCGAGTAGGGACCAGTTTGACCGCGGGAATTAAGTGACCAACTCGACGAGTTGGAGCTGGAATGAGAAAACCCTAATTTCAGGGTTTGCACCCTATTTAAAGGACCTTAAGTCCCTTCCTTCAGCCCCTTATCACTTGTTGACGGCCAAAAGAAAATCCTAATCGATCTTGACTCCATTCTTGAGTGTATGAGGAGCTAAAGTGTGTTTTGGTGCTTTCTTTATGAGAACTCAAAGATTTAGATGCTTGGATTGAAGAAGAGGAAGTGGATCTGCCATCTACATCGTTTTGGGAGCTAGCCTGAGGTAAAAATCTTGTACCTTGACCCTTTCATACTTAGATCTATTCTTTGGACACTTAGGGTTTAAAGGAGCCACTTTGGGTTTAAGCTTGTCACAAGAACAAGGCTTTAGATCTGGACTTCTCCAGACCCCAAATGCATAAAGCTCTCAGCTTTAATTCATATGGACATATTATCTTATCATAAATCTCATTCTAGACTTGGTATTGGTGGTTCTAAGCCTTTAAGACCTTGCATGCACGTAAAGTTTGCAACTTTACGTGGAATTTGTGCCTTAGGAAGCTAGATCTACAATTTGGAGCTTTAGGGTGGCTTAAAATCGTCTGAATGGGTAATAGACTGAAGAGACTCGACGAGTTGCATGGTCAACCGACGAGTCGGATGAAAATTGCATGTGGATGGTTTCTGCATGGACTCGGCGAGTCAGTGAGATGACTCGATGAGTCAGATGGGGTTTTCCCGACTTTTGGACACGCTTGAACTCGACGAGTTTGCTGGAAACTCGGCGAGTCAACTAGGGTTTTATAACTCTGTGAGTTCTGGAGGAACTCGACGAGTCAGTATACTGCACTCGACGAGTCGAGTCAACATGGACTGTTGACCTTGACCTTTGACTCTGACTTGGACCAAGGGTTGACCAGTTTGACCTCTGGGGGTATTTTGGTAATTTTGGAATTTATGGAAGGGAGTCATCGGTGAATGTAGGTGTTGGTTTTAGAGCTGCATTTGGTGGAGTTTATTTTATCGATTCGAGCTACTTGTGAGGTGAGTTCTCCTCATTATATCAACAGTGTCTAATGCACCAATGTCGGCCCTTATTGGATTTGTATCCGGGTTTATTGCATGATATGCTTATTGATTTACATCCTGATAGTTAGGATGATGATATGCTTAGTGACGTAGTTAGGTCGGTATCCTGGTATGTAGGATGATGTTATGTTAGTGACCGGTTAGGTCTGTATCCTGGTTATAGGATGTTACTATGATTGATGATCTGTTAGATCGGTTTGACTGTTATATATGCTAGCGTATGATATTATGTGCACATATTTATTTGATTGGGGGTTAAGTAGAGGCGGTCCTGCTTTGTACCGAAGGCCAACATACCCAGGCGGTCCGGATAGACTACAGGCCCAAGAGGGCATGTTAGTCAGACCGAAGGCCCAGCGAGCGGTCCGGATAGACTGTAGGCCCTGTAAGGCGGTCCAGACGTGCCAAAGGCTCGGAGAGCGGTCCAGATAGGCTGAAGGCCTTCGAGGCGGTCCAGTCATGCTGAAGTTCATTATGCATGATGTTTGTTTATATGTTATTGATATGTTTTTTGGCGTTGGTATTTTGGGGGTAACTCACTAAGCCTTCGAGCTTACATTTATCGATTACTGTTTCAGGTACTTCTGATGATTGCGGGAAGGCGAAGGCGTGATCATACAGATCCTCATATCTTATGATTTTATGATTTGATTATGGGGTACTCTCACATTATAGTATTTTGAAAACAAGTTTTGAAATAATCATGGGTTTTGAAATGTTTTAAAAAGTTTAAATTTGGCATGATTTTTATGAGTGTTACAGGACATGTCTTGTTGGGCCAAGATGGTGTATCGGGCCTTGGTGGGCCCAATGGTTTTGGAGCTTAGTGGGCCTAATATGCTTGGTCCTTGGGCCATCGGAGAATTATTATTATTGGACCATAAATCGTTGGACTTTTGGGAAAGGCCCATATAGGGTTGGGCCCAATTTAGAAAATTGGGCCATTAGTGGGCTTGGGAAGTCTATCTAGTAGTGGGCCTTTCATGTTATGGTTTTGGGCTTTAGGCATAGACCAAAGTAGATCAAGGGTAAAATGGTCATTTTACCCTAAGGAGGGTTATTGGTTTTTGGACTAAGTGTTATTTTGGTAATGGTAGCTCGGGGAGTCGAGAGATCAGCAGATCGGGGATCTACCAGCTAGCAGGCAGAGGATTATCCGTGAGATTCAGTTTTACGAGGTGAGTTTCCCTTTGTGTGAATGGGTCTAAGGCACCACTGTCGGCCCGTATATATATGCATGTATGATTGTATGTTCCGGACTACAGTCCGATGTTGGGCGGTGCCTGAGGAATGTTGGTATGCTTGATGTCTTCGTGATTCCTGCATGTGTCTATATTGTATGTTTCCGGATTACGGTCCGATGTCGGGCAGGGCCCGAGGAATTTTTATATGTATGTTTCAGGACTATGGTACAATGTCGGGTGGTACCCGAGGAAGGTGTGTGTCACACCCCCAAACCAGAACGGCGGAAACGTTCGGGGCGGAGGACGTCATGTATAGTATCACAACAATGCATAATAGTAAAACAAGTAACAACATCATCCATTGCATTAATAATATAATTTTAATACAAGTATGTTCTGTAGTTTGTAAGACACCAAAATATGAATCAAAAATAAGAGATGAGTCTTAAACGTGCTCCATCTTCTCAAAACCTGGTCATCGGTACCTGTCTACTGGTGACCTGAGAATACAAGTTATTTTGAAAGCGTAGATCAACATTAAGCTGGTGAATTCATAAGTATTTAATGTCTTTGTTTGTATAAGTTTGAAGAAAGTGTTTGTAACTGTTTGATGTAAAAGTTTGTAAGTGTTTGAATGTAAATGTTTGTAAACTTCCTAGAAAATCCTATATTTTCTACTAAAGTAGTCTTCTACCAAGACCTAACTGTTCTTTTGTAAAAGTGAGTATTTTCCCAAAGTATGACTATCATTAACAAAATATAGTTTTCATTATCGTTTATGTGAGAAGATCACAATGTGAATGAAATGGGAGAAATAAGGATGTACTGTAGTTTTATCTAAGTAACTACCAATGTACTAACTACCTTGAACCTGTTTGTTTAATTAAGGTAAAATGTGATAAGATTATAACCATACTTGATTGACTAGTAAGACACGACGTTCGAGACCCCGAAATGGTATGACATTCGTCACTCGTAGACCTACAGGTCCCACTGTAGCTAGCAGCAAGGTGTAGGATGGTCAATCTCGTATAGATCTATACACAAATTCACGCTCTCCCTCTAGAAGACTCTGGTTACAAAACGTGACACGACAGTATATTGTCGCGCCATGAAGTAGTATCTCACATAGATGTTATCTTGTTATTGTATTAGTGTAGTATGTTCTCTCTGTCTCTAGTATGTAGTATGTTCTCTCTGTTCTCGTATATAGTATGTTCTCTCTGTTCTAGTATGTGGTATGTTCTCTCTGTCTCTAGTATTTAGTATGTTTGAACTGACTCATGTATGAACTGACTCTTGTATGTTTCATTGTTCTAGAGATAGTAAGTAGTGACTTCCTAAACTATACCTATTATAGTTTACTAGTAAAGTTGTTTGAATGACTGTTTATGTTTGAACACTTTTGCTACCCAAAGGTATTGAACTGAAAGAAATAACTTTTATATCTATATACATATACATAATATATAACTAAGATTCAAATGACATGCGGACAAACAACCGAATACCCTAAGTCCACAACCAAACAAGGAACAGGAAATAAGGCGAGTTATCAGTCCTAAGCCCTTTCAATCTTACTCATATAACTATATCCATATAGACATGATTTGAACAATATATGAGTTTAAAAGAGTTTAATAAAGAATTTAACATGTAAAAGAGTTTATAAAACGATTTGAAGCAGTTTGTTTGATAACACAGTTTTGAAATATAAGAAATCCACTTGTTTGATAGTTATTAATCACATGTGATTGATATAATAACTATAATGTTTCTACTTGTATTTCCCCCTCCCCCCCCCCCCAATAAAAGCATTTAAAAGTCATTTAAAAGATAAGTTGAGGGGTATGAACTCACCTGCAGTGAGTGATACGAATGAAAGATCGATAAAAGGATGATGAGTGTCAAGTGAAGCCTCGAGCATAAACGGATCCTAATAAGCATATAATGACACATATATGTATATAATTAGGGTTTATACAACTAATTATGAAAGTAAACCACCCTAGGAACTAAGAAACACTTAGATTGAAGTGTTAGAAGTACAAAGGATTGCATAAAATGCGTGTACGGCCACACAAGTGTGTGTACGGCCACTAGGTGTACGGCCACTTGGGTGTACAGCCAGGTGTACGGCCAGGTGTGTATGGCCATGGAGTGTACGGTCGTACACTCCTTGAAGAATTTGCCAGAAAGTGTTGTCCAAGGCTCTATCGTGCATACTCTAAGTGTTCTTGATCTTGTGTTGGAATATAACATGAGTTTTAGGCCAAATATGCACTAAACAAGGGGTGTACGGCCATATGAAGGGTGTACGGTCGTATACTCTTTGTGTCCATGCATTATATGATGTTTTAAGGCTAGAAAAGGAGTGATTCACAAGCCTAACTAGAAGATGGAAGAGATACTTACGAACTAGAAGCCTTTAGGGGTGTTTAAGGTCCAAGAACTAGTGTGTGTTCTTGGTGTTCTTGAAGATCTAACCAAAAGAAGTAATTTCATGGATGAAATCATGGATCTTCACTAGATAGTGTAATGAATCAACTAATCAAAGGAAGTAACACTTACATTTTGAAGATCTAGGTGAAAAACCCGATGATAGTTGAGAGAGAATCGATTTCTTGGCTTGAAGGAGTGAAAATTGATTAAAAATGGATAAGTCCCACATATATATGTGAGAGTGTACGGCTAGGAGGGGGGGTGTACGGCCATACATACATGTGTATGGCCGTACACTTCTCATGAAGTAGTGTTTGGCCCTTTTGAAAAGTGGTGAACTTAGGGAACTCATTTCTAAACCCTAACTTTGAAGCTACTAGGCTTAGAACACTCAAACTGACTCTAAACAATGCTAAAAGATAGCAGAAACGAGTCTGACTTTGATTGAATTACACGGTTGTACAAGATAGAAATTTCGGGTTGTCACAGTGTGCATGTTTAGTTATACTTGTTGTCTTTGTGATACTCGTATGTGCCTGGTAGGGAGGTGAGTGTGGGCGGGGTCTCGTATCTCATCACTAGTTGAGTGTGGACGGGGTTTCATATCTCATCATTAGCGGAGTAAGGGTGGGGCCCATGATAGGCGAGGCTTTAGGACTGGAGCATGTAGTACTTTGTATGATTCTTTATGTGTTAGTATGATTACATGATATTGCTTGTATGTGTATTGCGGGCGGGGCCCAGAGACAGGCGGGGCCTGGAAGAAACAGATATGTATATCGAGCGGGGCTCGATGCCAGGCGGGGCCTGATGCCGGATATTGTCTGATGCTGGGCGGGGCCCGATGTAGGGGCGGGGGCCCAGTATATGTGATTATGTGTATGGTATGTGGTAGGTTGGGGAACTCATTAAGCTTCGTGCTTACGGTTTGCAGGTACCTCCAGTTGCAAGGAGAAGAGCTCAGGATGACTGCATTGCACACACCATGATGTTTATCCTGGGATGTTTACTATGATGTTTTAATTTGGAAACTCTGATAATAATGTTTTGAAATACTTTGACTCGTGTTTTGATGGAATGGTTTGATAACTATGGTTTTATTAATAATTAAAAACGAAATTTTTGGACCGTCTTTTTTGGATGTTACATCCCAATTCATAAGAAAGAGGACAAGAGACTTTTGCACGATTTGGGGAATCAAAATGATAATGTCCACTCTTGTTCATCCCCAAGCTATTGGTCAAGCAGAATCAAACAATAAGATCATAGTAAACAACATGAAGAAAAAGATAGATAAAAAGAAAAGAAGATGGGCAGAAGAGCTTCCTTTCGTCCTATGGGCAGATAGGACTACTTCCAAAGTAGCCGCAGGTCAGACCCCTGCTCCTTGGTGTTTGGGACAGAAGCAATAATCCCTACCAAAGTAGTGATCCCGACAGCAAGATACTTGCTCCAAAATCAAGAAAACAATGACAATATCCTAGCCCACGATCTTGACACTGTTGATGAACTCAGAGATCTTGCCAAGATACGCAATGCTACTCATCAACAAAGGATCACCAAGGCTTACAACAAGAACATAAAAGTCAGAAGATTCCAAATAGGAGACTTGGCATTAAGGAAAACATTCCAAAACACCAAGGATCCTAGTGCAAGTAAATTAGCTCCTAAGTGGGAAGGACAATATCGCATAGATGCTGAAGCAGGAAAAGGAGCATATTGGCTAGCAACATTCAAAGGAGACATTTTGCCAAGATGTTGGAATGTTATACATATCAAAGCATACTATATGTAAATAAGATCAATTGATCTTCAACAAAACCAAGGTGCACATATTCTTTACTTTAAACTTTTCATCATTACTTATTTTCTCTTCAAATACATTACTAACTTGAGCATCGGAGGGGCGTTAGCTAGACTAACACCCACCCCTAGCTAATGCTTGCTATGCAGAACAACATACAGCTAAGGATCTCCATAAGCAATGATCCTGAAACATAAGGATCCTCAAGGTTGAAAATCCTGAAACATAAGGATCCTCAAAGTCGAAGATCCTAAAAGATAATGATCTTGACACATGAAGATCTCAGCATCTTAACACTTGAACAATTCCATTATATCAACGGTATGATCTTTAAACTATCATATATACAAGCTAGAGACTGATCATCTCTCCTACGTTTAAGGGTACTTAATCCCCTCTAAGGTTTAAAGAGTTAATTACCTCTTTCACACAAACTAAGGTTTTTACATCTCGCTTGAACGTACGATATCTAACTACGGGATATGAATAAGGGGATCATTTCACGATACAGTGGCTTGGCAACCTATTATCTTTGAACGTAAGTTAAGATCCTTAAGGTTTATAACAGTTTCATGTTATCTGAAATTGGGATCTTACCCCAGAAATTACATAAGGTTTATAACATCTTCATGTTATCACACGTTGGGATTTTTCCCCAGAAAATATGCACTAATCATAACATTTTCATGTTATCATATGTAGGGATCTTACCAATGAAATATTTCACAAGTTGGGATCCTCCTCAGTATATAACAGTAACGTGTTATCAATTGAACTTATGATGTTACCCAAGAATTTTGTCAAGGTTTATAACCTAAACAGGTTATCCTAAGAAGGGAATTCCCCCATATGATCTAATGATTAAGGATCCTCGCCGTTAAGAGTCCTCATCCTTAAGGATCCTCATCCTTAAGGATCCTCATCGGTATGGATCCTCATCAGTAAGAACCTTATCATCAGGAGTCAACAACGATCCTAAGTTCCTTCCTAGGTTGAGATTTATCCTCAGTAAATTCTAAGATTGAAAAGCTTATGGAGCTTAAGGAAAAAAACTTGAAGACAATCAGGTTCCATCTTTCCTTGTTCTTAACTTTGAAATTTTAAGTAAAATTAAGGATCTTAAACTTTTTAGGATCCTAAAAATCCAAGTACTATAGTTGACACGCAGATTAAACAGGACAAGGAAATAAAGACAGATAAAAGGGAAATGCTACCATGTCATTCAAAAAGTTGCACACCAACCTACTAAGGCAAAATCTAAAATGTCTTACATAAAGAAAAAAACTACTTAATTTATCTTCTTGCATGCCTAGACCTTAGATTGATCATCATTGGTCCCATATTTCTCTCCTCCCTCCAACGGCTGCGATGCAGGATCCTTAGTAACAGGAGCAGGCTTGCAAGTCAGTTGGGCTAATGCCTCACGCCAACCAACCACGTTCCAGGATCCCGAATTTTTAAGATCTTCAGCAAGCTTGATCTTAGCTTCCCAAATAGTTATCGCAGCGCTACTCTTCACCTCAGCAATCACCTCCTCAATCTCCGCAGCATGCTCGCCCTCTTTCTCAGCCTTCTCCTTACTCAAAAGTTCCACTCGCTTCAAAAGATCCTCATTGATCGTCTTCCACACCTTTTCATGTTCCTGAAGAGTCTGCTCAGCTCTCTCATCCTAGAGCCTCAAATCGGCAGAGATATGGTCGGAAACCTGCAAAAGATCAAATGACAATACAAAATAAAAAAAATAACAAATAATGAAAGAAAAACTTACGGCTTGAGTAAAAGTGGTCAACTTCCTGAGAGCATCCTCAATGTCGAGATTCTCTAAACCAAAATCCATGATCTCAGAAGGCTTCCGCTTCTGGGATCCTGAAGCCTTAACTGTAAGGTCTACGTGAGATCTCTTGGGAGGAAGAAGAGTGACACCTTTTTCTTTCTTAACCTTGATCAAAATCGCTGGTCATATCGTCTTCAAGATCTGCCAAACCAAAACGATCCTTGGACCAAGTGGTCTTGGAACCTACCAAAGATCCCTATCAACTCAGGATCCTTATCAATCTAAAAGAAGTATCCAAGCTAAATAATGTTACCAGTAACCATAGAAGCAGTAGTAGAAGAACCCTCTTGGAGACAGGAATGTTCGAACCTGAACGACCTTTCAGGTGCAGGAAGTGCAAGAAATTGGGAAACCTTGTCCTCGGAATCACGAATAGCAGGAACAAGCTCCTCAAATCTGAATGATGCATCAAAACAAACAAAATAAGGGAAGTAAATTTCAAGATCCTTAAAATCTAAATTCAAATCCTACCCTTTTTAATCCATGTTTTTGGCAGGGAATCCCCATCGGGAATCGAATCACGTCTCACGAAGTAGTGTTTTTCCTTCCAAGCACCATCATTTTGTTTAGATTTCAAAATGAGGTGGGGTTTGTTTTTCTTAACTCTTAACAGGTAATGGGAAGAACCAAAAGTAGAAAGATCATAAATGAGAGCCAACTCATGTAAACCGATGTCCATATTCTTGGACTGATTCAAGCAATCAATCCAAAACAGGATCCTCCAAACCACATGCATATCTTGGATATAAGAAATTTAGGTAGTCGAAAAGAAATCATGAACGATACTAGTAAAAGGATAAGTTAACCTAGAGTAAATGGGTATTCTGGAAAACAAACCCACGTCGAAGAAACAAAATCTGGTTGAACGGTGGCCTCTAAAGGTCGAAAAACTACATCGGAAGGAAAAACCCCAATGGCTTTCAACGATTCCATATCCTCATCTTTGAAGGAGCAAACCTCATCATAAGATAATATTGCTTGATCATTGAATTCATTCTTGGGAGAAGTAACAACACTAGCTCGATAACGACTAGTTTTCTTAACCATGACGAAGAAAATCGGAGGAACAAAAGAAAACAAGTAAGAGGAAACTTTACATTCGCAATAAGACGATGACGAATAAAGAAAGTAAAGAAGAAATTACCGGAAGCCCATATTTATAGCAAAGAAGAGATAAGAAAGATGATCTGACTGCTTCTCAGTTACCTCGAGATGAATTAAACTTATCCATTAAGGGACAATTTTTAAAACTCTTCTTTATCTTCTCTTTTTAATTTTTAATTTACGTTATCCCTTTAATATTCTTGAAATTGACTCCTATATTTTCAGGAATAACTTGGGGGCAATTGTTAGGGCCAGGATCCTCAAAGCATTTAGGATCCTCAAACATCATCAGATATTTAGGATCCTCAACTATCTCAGGATCCTGACTATTACCATTATTATTATTTACTAACATTCGTAACGGTTATATTTCGTTCTTAACAAACACATGTGCAGAAATAGTCAAGAGAAGACTTATTCTCAACAGAGTTTCATCTCAATTATGCTAAAGACCCAAAATACCAAGTCAATCAACGTTCACAAAGCTGGTCTTAGAGGATCTCGGGAATATCAGACATCTTGTTAGCTAGTTTAGACTATAAGACACATGTATCTCACACACGACACTCTACTTACTCTTAGATTACTCTACGAACTTTTTCATTTGTTCTTATAGAAATACTCTTTGTAATCGTCATTTTATGTTAATAAAATCATCAAGGCAGGTGATCATTATCACCTCCCAAGGTTTTGTGTCCGAGATCCTAGCAAGGATCAAGGGCTTTCCTTGTAAACAATCGTGTCATTCTCTTTACCTTTTTTCTATTGCGCAATTCAAACATCACAACCTCTCATTCAATTTGGTTGATTTATACTTGTGTAATTTTTTTGACCAAAACACTAAGCATGTCTTAGCTACTACAAAATTGATTTTGAATATAATAAGTACCTTATGTCCCAAAATAAGCATAATTGTAGCTAAAATTATTATAAATATACATGAAATATATGACTAAATATTCACATATCAAAATTCCTCTGGTCTATTGACTCTAACTTTGCCATTACAGTCGCCATATCTTCAGAACCTCCACTTCCATCCTTGTAACCTCTTGTCTTTTCATCTCGAGGGTTATGATATTCCCTCGAGTGCTTGGAGAACTCTTCAATCAACTCCTTAATTGTTGCTAGAGTCTTCTTGGTTAACAGTCCTTAAGAGTCAAGGAGTTGTTTAGTCGTCACGTTTACCCCGTCATAAAAAATAGAGACCTCTTGTTGCACGTTGAGGTCATGTTGTGGGCAATTTCTGAGTAACCCCTTGTACCTCTCCCAAGCTTCATACGACAACTCTCCTCCTTGTTGCTCAAAATTAGTTATGTTTTTCTTCAATTTTGCAACTTTGGATGGTGGGCTGAATTGTTTAATGAATTCTTCATGAAGCTTTGCCCAAGTTGTGATGGCTCCAGGTGGAAGTGCTTTGAGCCAATCTTTTGTCGCCCCTCTAAAAGTAACTGGAAGCATCCACAACAACACTATTTCTTGTGGGGCATTAGGAACGTTGAAGTAGTTGGCTATGTCGTTCACTTCATCAAGATGCTTGTAGGCATCTTCGTGATCTTTCCCATAGAATGGGATGTCCTTGAACAATAGAAAGTATGTGCCCCTTTAACTCAAAGTTGGTGGTGTTCGGAATTTCTGGTTGTACAAGACCCGACCCGTTATATCACATCGGTTTCTTGTACTCTTCCATGGTCATCTTCACAATGCCAGCCATCTTGTCTTCTGGTTGGTTGTCTTTTTCAGATTCTGAATCGGCCGTGTAGTCACTTTCGACTTTGTTAGAATTTTTCCTATGGCTTGTCCTTTTCTTTTCTTCTTTCCTTGTTGATTTTGCGAAGTATGGACTTAAGATCTTCAAAACCAGGTACTGTAAAGGATGAAGATGCGTAGGTCATAAACTGGCTACAACAAAATAGAAAACAAACGCGTAAAAAGAACAAAAACAATTAATAGAAAACTGTCAGGACGTCTGCCATGGCATGGTGATAGATCGCTACGTTGTGGTAACGTAATAGACAGAAAACTAAAAACAGGAAAAATTAACATAAAAACTTAAACTTTATATGAAATAAATCTCACACAAAGGATCGAAACAAGTTGCAGATAAAAATTAACTAAAATTAATACATTACTCGGCAATTGCGCCAAAAACTTGATTCGTATTTTATGTACTAAGTAATAAACGAACTAATCTTGACTAACTAATACGCGATAGGCAGTGTACCTAATCGAATAGCAGGATAATTCAGGCAAGTAGGGTATCGAACACAGGGAACAGTAATAACAGTTAAAATATCTACTAAAGTTAACTAATTTTAATAATCAAATAAAAGAGGGGGATTTTCTAGTTTTGCAAGTCTAGATACGTAAAAACTACTTATCAAAGAAGCAAATTGGCAAAGAAACAATTTAAAACTAAAGAAGAAACAAAGAAAAGATTGTTAACCAAGAAATTAAAGAGACTTTCGCTTAGATTCGATTCACTTGCTCCTATAGTTGATTTAGTGGAAAAAATGGATTATTATTTTGTTGCTTACCGATTCCTAGATTGATTAGAATTATGATCAATACAATAATACTTTAGCTAAACAAGTTCAATCCTTCAGTAATCAATTGGACAATTAAACAAGCAAACTAGTATTCAATACGAACTATGCAAGACTTGTAATTTTGATTGACATAAATGGTTATAAATGTCAATTCAATATATGATTGTTCTTCATATATTAACTCCTACATTTAAATTACCAACTTTTCTATTTAATCCTAGGTTTTTTGTCAAAACACTAGTCTTATAACAAATTTATTCACAATATCATAAGATTCAAGTCAATTAAGATAGATGTATCATACAATCTCAATTAGACACAACAATAAACAGAAAATAAGTTGTCATTAACATAAAAAGGTTCTTTTCCAAATCCTCCAAGGGATGTCTCTAGTCTTCAAAAGTCGACAATAGCTTCAAGTATAAGTTAGCGTTCAGAGAGGAATCGATCTATTTATAAAACCCAAAATTCGCTTACCATGCCATGGCAAATAGGTAGCACGGCGTGGTCATCATTAAAATGGCGTATCCACCAAGTAACATAATGATCAGGGAGTTTCCCTTTACCACAGGGTGGTTGGTGATCACCACGTCGTGGTACTCCAGATTCTAGGCTTCTTTGACTTCAGTTGACTCGGTCCAATTTTCCCGCTTCCAGCTCTCTGCAATAGCTTCCTTTTAATGTCGAGCATGTCTTTGCTACTACAAAACAAATTTTAAATAAATTAAGCATATTTTGTCCTATAATGAGAATAAATATAGCAAAAAGTATTAAGAAAATGCATAAATTATATGATTACATATGCACATATCAATTCAAGAGTTACAAATATAAAGTTGCATTCAAGTTGTAATTTTTATTTTCTATGATATTTTACCATGTGTGTGCTTGGTAATTTAGCAAAAATACCTTGAGGTTATGGGGTTTTTAAAAGGGTATATGAGAAGGGATGTAGGAATGAATATTTTTCAAAATGAGTGCGGCGCATTTATGAGGATCGTGAGTATTTAGGGCTTGGGAAGTAATTAGGAGTTTAGACAAAAATACATGCATTGAGGCAAGACATAATTGGCGAATTCAATTTGGGTTATTATGTGTGATATTGGTGAGCAGGATTTTTATGTGGTGGTGTTAGAATGAAAATACAATAAAAATCAGTTTTGCTTGGGGACAATCAAAAGACAAGTGTGCGGTATTTTGGTATCGTCATATATACTCATATATTTTATATGATATCTTAGTATTTTTAGCTACATTCGGTCTTAAGTTGAGATAAAAGATACTTATTATGTTTAAATTATGTTTTGTAGTAGCGAAGACATACTTGGGATAAAAGGAGCGAAAATGCGGAGCTGGAAGCGGGATTGTTGAGAAGTGTTAACAAAAGTCAAATCTTGGAGGATTTTGAAGTCCCATGGTGGTCACATGCTTTCCACAACGTGGTGAGGAGTCCTATTCTGATAAACTCATCAGATAAAGTACAATTCAGAAGTCTTGGAGGGCACGCGAAGGAAGTCGATACCACGACATGGTCATCTATTTACCACAACGTGGTGAGCCTTTTGTGGAAACTATAAATATTTGACATTCTCTCATTATCTGACTTATGCAACAAGTATCCTTTGACTATGGACAAAAAAAACCCTCTAAGATCCTTTGAAGATCAGAGATCAATTATGGAGCTAGATTCGAAGATATCAAGAGCATAGACATGATTAATCCTTCGGTTTGCTTTGTTCTAATCATTTTTTACAAAGTATATTGTAACATCCGGATCCTCGGGACATTATTTTTTACTAAATTAATATTACTTTTCTTTTGTTAGGAGGCCACGACGTGGTGGAAGGACCGCCACGATGTCGCAGTGTATGAGTTGGACGTGGGTCTTATTTAAGCTGTCACGACATGACATTCTTTAGGCCACGATGTGGCAGCCTTCTGGTTGCTAAAACCCTCATTTTCTAGGTATTTAAAGGAAATATGGAGTCTAGCATTGCTCATCCTCAGCCTCCATCACTCTCAAACCCCAGAAACCCTAACCCTAATCTCTCTTGAAGCTTTTGAGCTCATTTGCAAGGCTTTTTGGTGGTTTTGAAGGAAGTAGAAGAAGTTTTTATGCAAAAAGCAAGCAAGAAACACTTCCCAATCTCTGATATCATCTTGATGGACCATTTGTAAGGCTTCTTGATCTAATCTTTTAGTTCTTTCTTAGTGGATCTGGGTCTATCTTGCATGATAGAACCATTTGGTGGATTTTGAGTGAAACAAAGGAATAAAGTTTTCAACTTTATGACTTCTAGGAGTCCCAAGATCATTATATCTCATAGATCTAATAAATGGTTGTGGTTTTGAAATCTTGCATGAGCTTAGGTCCCATTTCTACATTTTGACCTAGATTTGATGAAGGACATGCATGGGGCATGCATGTCCATAAATTTTACATTTTTAGGGCCATTAGGACCCTTAGAAGCTTTCTGTAAAAATTTGATAAAAAGGCTTGGATTAAGAACTTGGTCATAAAATATGTCTTCAGTCGATTCCCACGATATGGCGATGATGAACTTCGCGACTAATTTGGACTAACTCTGCCACGACATGGTGGCTTGATGCACAACGTAGCAATGGGGTGGTGCATATCTGAGTGTACCCGAGACCGAGATTTTGATCGGGTTTGGACTCATCAGCCACAACACGACCGAAGGATGGCCACGACATGGAGGTCGACGAATGTTGATTTTGAATTTGACCTGTGACTTGTTGACCTAGGTTGACTTTTGGTCAAATTACCAATTTTAGAGTATGGATTAAGGTTGGACCTTTTTTTATTTAATGGGTGTGTTGTAGCCCCGGTAGCATGACTTTGAGCGGTGGAGTAGCTGATTTCGTGAGACAGATAAGTCTTCTCACTATACTATGTAGTACGTTAGATGTCTTTGTGACTCTTGCATTGTATGTGTTGGGTTATGAGCATTCTAACACTCCTAAGTGTACATGCAACCCTAAATACCTTGGATCTATATTTTCTCTATTATACATACAATTATGAACATCCAAGGTATTATCCTAATCTAGCATACAAAATAATAAATATAACAAGATAGAATACATACCTCTTTGATGTAGAATGTCTTCATGAAGCTTGAGTGCCTAGTGCCCCAAGTGTGACACCTCAAATGGTTCACACAACACCAAATACACTTGGAATAACTTGAGAGAAACTTGAACACTCCTTGAAATCGTCTAGCCCTCACACTCACACATTAGTGCCCGATTTCTTGAGCCATGGGATTCTTTTATATGGTGGCTATTAGGGTTACACCATGTAACTCATAACTTTACCTATTCCTTATGCTCCATGGATTTTAACCTCCATGGAGTATCCATGGGTCACCCCATGGACTTAGTCCAACATAAGAAATCTTGGATCACAAGCCCACATATATAAGAATGAATGATTTACACAATCAACCCATATATTTAATTAGTCTCCTTTTGATCACTTAATTAATTCCAAATTAATTCTTGATCAATACTAATTAAATAACCTTATTAATATATTAGAACTTATAATATATTAACCAACCTTAAGTGTTATTTCTCTCATTATAGTCTATCCAAATACATGATGCCATGCAACCCAAATGGACCATGCCGGGTCGGGTCAAGTCTTACCAATTATAGTTATGGACTTAGACATTAATCCAACAGTCTCCCACTTGGATAAGTCTAAAACTATTATTGCGTATGACTTCAGGAACCGATCAGCAATCGTAGCTCTCAAAAGCTTCTGTCAAACTCTGACCTTGTCGATGAACTCTGACCTTTGTCAATGACTTGTCCATTAGATAAGGGATCATATATTCCTCCATTCTAGATATCATATGGACTGAGACATGGATTATCAATCATTCTCTCTATCCATTTGTTGTTTCCCGATTTCCGATTCATGATGACTGACTGATTGAACAAATCAAATCAGTCCTGGCTTGGCCAAGCACTCACATGTATGATCTTTAAATCATCGAGGGGCCCACAGATATCGCTTTTATCCCGAAGGTAAAAGGAATGGATAAACTTCGACTCATATGGCTTGTTCTACTACTTGTTGAATCATATACAAAGGCACGTTTTATAACATCGAGTTACCAATGCGTTTTCATGCAATCAATGTATAACCAACTCATAGTAACAACTCATATCTCTAGGTTTGAAGAATATAAGATATTATCGTCTCATGATCACTCGTGATAAAATCCATGAAGTGATTCAAATGAGCGCGGGTTGAATCCAATACTCAGAACTTATGAGCACTCATGAGTGTTGTAGCACCACTTTGTCCACCAACTTGGACCTCTACAAACCAACCCATGACAGTCTTGATTCATATCTACTTCCAACATATGACCGACTGTGGATGGTTTGAATAACTTAATCATTCAGGAAGAGCGACTTAGTTATTCTGGAAGTCAAAACATGCAAAGTGAAACACAAGAATAAATGAATCAAATATGGTATCAAACCCTATGAATATAAATAAACACTTTTATTTATCACCATACTGATTACTCATTATTCATTGTTTCGGTTTTATCAACTTTATACTTGAATTTAAAACAATAGTTGTCCCATGCTCCAAGCATGTACACTATGTTTTCTAAACACTAGTCATGCCATACACCAAGTATGCATACTATGTTTGTCTATGATCTTTACTTTGTAAAATAGATCAATTGAACATCACTCCAATGATCCTCTTTTCACAGTCCCAAATCCTTACTGCAAATGCAAGAATTCCAAATTCATGCCATTTACTGAAATCTGTTAGATTCTAAACTTATATGCATTGATCCTCTTAATGATTATGCACAAAGTCAGAAAGACTTGACAACAATCATTACAGAGCATTCCAAAGGAGATCATCTCCTTGGAAACATCCTTCTTTCATTAAGTTTCCTAATCTTACACGGATTGAATAATTTCTAACTTTGAAACATTTCCATATTCCATTTTGACTATCACTTCTGAACAAGAGTTGCCTCCTTACAGATTATGTCAATATGGTCCTTCCAGAATTAACATTATACTTCCAACTGTCCTTGAGCAACCAATCTTTGGTAAACCTTAGATTGTCCTCGACAATTGCTTAATCATTTTAGTCATATCCAATTCTAGACCTTTTCCCTTCATAATGCCCCAGGCATTTGGAAAATTTTAGAAAGGATGAATATAGCACATGTAATCGATCCTATATCCGAAGCATATGGGACACGATTCATGATGTCTCACATAAAGACTAAACCAGTCTTTTGCTATAATATTTCCATTTCAATTTTCCAAGTTCTCAAAATTCAGATTATGAAAAGGGATGTCGTAATCATAATCGAATTTTAGAACGCAAATAATGGACCCATATATAGAATTTCCTTATGTTGAGCCATTCCAACATGAATTCATATATATATCCTTGATTAAATACGATTAAAATCTCAATCTAAGCTTTTAGAATTGAAATGAAGTATAATTTCCTCTCCCTTAATTATAGCAAAACAACTTTTTCAACCCCTGCAACCTCACGAATTGAAACTTTTGTTTTCTATAATTAACATTGCTAACTTGCAACCTTTGTCATAATTATCATGCTCCCACTAACATGATGATTATTAGCATAACACTTATGCTCCCACTAGCTTTGACATGTACTCAGAAATCAGCTGACTTTCTTACCAAAGTTCAGATTTCTGATACTAGATTGTTTTGATAAAACTTTATCAAAATCATACACCTCTCTTAGATAGCTCACATGTGTGTCTAAACAATTTTAGAACTATGAAAAGGGATGCCGTAATCATAGTCTCAATTGTTTAGACCTTTGCCACTTCTCACAAGTCCATGTTAGTGTGCCGGTAAACCACACACGCTCCACTAACGACTTTGAGAATGCAAATATCACAATTGCTATCTAGCTAAAAATCTACTTAGTGAAAGTGTTTCCTCACCATCATTTTCATGAATCGGAGAGAAACCATATGACACTTAGATTTAATAGTGTATGTGTTCTTATCCATGTGAATTTGTCAAAACCATAATCACAAGACAAGGTTAGTGACAAATCCAAACTCATATTGATTAAACTTGTGCAATCTTAAATTCTTGCCATTTGGCAGCTCAGGTGCCTGCCATTGCTTCCAAGTAGTTGTGCAACCAATTGAGAACTCTCAGAACTCCTATGCAAAGCCAACTTGAATAGGCACAAAAATTTCAACACGATAGGTTATAAACCTCAAGTCGTGTGCTAGTGAAGGACTTTAGGTTTTATTCTTGATTAAGTCTTGAAACTTTCAAGAGCTTTAAGACTCCCACTGTCCTCTTGACATATAAGACTCCCTTGTCAAATATTCAAGAGATAGTGCGGATTCTTTATCAAGACTAACACTTTACACAATTGGCCTAAGTTGGTCTCTGTTTTATCCAAAACATCACAACTTACCAATTTCAAATGTACAAGAGTAGATAACCTTTTACTCTTACATTTGACTAGTGTTAACAAACCCTCTTTAAGATATGTCACTCAAGTTACAATCTTGGAGTATGACTCTAAGAATTGTTTTGGAACGAAGTATGACTCATCTTTTTGATTTAACCATTTCAACAATTCATGACTCCTCTTCTTGACTTTAGAGGACCAATTGTGATATGGTATCTTAATCATTAAGATGATCATAAACATGATACTAAAGTACTCTCCCATCTTTTCAGATTTGAGAAACTTTTATCTTTCTGCCATACTTTGATTCTTCTTATTCGTTCTGTCTCACATTGAAACTTCTCCAATGCTACAGACTTATACTTAAACTTATAAGTATAACCATATTTACTGAACTTAAGTAAATCATGACGAATAGTCTTCTTGATCTTTTGTGGTGGACTTGACCAGTGCACAAGAATGTGTACTCGATCCCTTAGTCCTTTCCTTATTCACATAAGGAATTAGTCTTAATTTTCCAAGCTGAAAGTTCTCATTCATCATACTATACAACTTGCATGATTCCAAGTTTCGGTCCAATTGAACCTTGGGTGATGAGAATCTTTCCTTATTTGGTAATATTAGACACTACCACAACCGAAAGAATCAAATCCATTTTTCCAATATTGCTATCAATGGAATCTTATAAGCAACAACTTTTCACAAATGCCATTGTAAGGATACTTTAAAATAAATAAAATCAAAACCTTTTTCTTTTATTTAAAACTTTGTGGAAAAACTTATCCTTACAATCCATATGAAAACCTTGTTGTTATCTATTCCTAAGCAATATAAATATCATAACTCTTAAGTAATAGCCCAAAATTCTGATCACCGAACCATGCGATTGAAATCCATCTTCGCGATCAGAATCAGCATGTACTTAATAGAGTTAGACAATGGACTTTACCTGAAGTAGAGCCAAACTTATTGACTTTAACATCCTTAGGTAAATTTGGCAGCTTCGTAACAAATGCCCCTTCCTTTGGCAATAGTTACCTATGGACCCTTGATAATGGGACTATCTCAGACTTCGCCTCTGTCTTTACCATTGGGTCAACCGAGTTGACTATGGCCGATCCCTTTCCATTGGGAAGAGAGAGCTTTACTGGATATCCAATGTCATCATTGTCAATGTCCATAGCGTTTTAGGAAGTTGATCTTAGCAAATAGATAAGATCATTAAGGGTCTTGTCTTAGTTTGTTTCATATGATTCCCAAAAGAACTCACTATGTGACTTAGAAAGTAGTTGAGCCACCAACTTTCTCAAGACTTTAACACCCAACTCTCCCGGCTTGTCAATATGTGACTACATCTCCAAGATGTGATCACACCTAGACCTTGCCTTGCCAATAGGGCTTGAGTGACCTTAAACTTTTTAGGAACTTGTGGGTTAGGGAGAATAATTGGAGCAGGTGAAAGAAGTATGATATCCATGGGACATCATCTTCATTTAGGAAAGCTTGTTTCAAGAGATTTGGGAAGATCATAAATGTCTAGACCAGACATCTTTTTGGGAGATATTCAAGATAGTTGATTTAAAGTCCTTAATATGACACCCAATATGAAATATTAAGGCTAGGACCCAACAAACTATTTTATAACTTAGAAGAGGGATGCCGTAATCCAAGCTATAAAATATTTGAAGGTAGGTGAATGACGATTCACCAATTTCCACCATGAAAAACGAAATAATTTATTAGGTTTTAATTGGATTTGAAAGTCCTAGATCTTTGAGATTCATTGAACTGTTCAAAGGCATGTTTCAATCTCGAGTGTGCCCTTCAGGTTTTGTGACTGGGATGCCGAGGATCACAAAACAAGGTGTGAATAACCATGCAAATATACTTGGTACCCTTAATATTTATCCCTTAATCAGTGTGCCGGTTAACCACACACGCTCCACCGATACTATGATAAATATTAAGTTACCCTTTGCCTGCCTTGTTAAGTCCAGGTTAGTGTGCCGGTTAACCACACACGCTCCACTAACGACTTAAGCAAAGTGCAAAGTGTAATTTCATGGGTTAGCACCAAATTCACATTTTCCTAAGTAACTAAGATTGGGTATTAATAAGAGTTTAGTTACTTAGTATTTATCATTAATACTTTTAATGAAAGGAGAATTATAGTCCTTGTCCTACCCGTTCGGCTAACGACCCTCCACCAGTCAAGGAAGCGGTGGGTGAGAGTGGACACCCATTAAACTGCCATTTTATAGGTAGTAACCTTATACCCCCTTATAGACCGGCTTCGTGAATGAGGCCTACTAACGGTAAGACTGACTTTACTCTTATACATATATATAAATATTATTAACTTATAATATTATAAAGTATAAGGGTTGAATTTTATCTTTTAAAATTCTAAGGGCTAACTTGGAATTAAAGTATTCATAAGTGAAAACTTTTCAAATTCCAAAACTTGAGGGCAAGTTTTGAAACTATTCAAAACTAATTAATTCCATAACTTATGAGTTTAAAGTAGTTTTAATTAAAAAAAAAAAAAAAACTCTTCAAGTTCCATAACTTGAGGACAAGTTATGGAAGACTTTAAACTAATTAATAAAAAAAAATAACTTTTTTTTATTGTAACTTATGGAACTAATTAAGGTTACACTTTTTTTTTAATTTAATGAAGAGACTCTTGAACCTCCATAACTTGAGGACAAGTTATGGAGTCATAAAACCATTTAATTAGAACTAGACTCTTCATTTTGTAACCTTTGCCAACTTTTATGAGTTTTATGATTCTTAAATGTGACTTTTCATATAACTTGAGGACAAGTTACAAAAACACACTTTGGAATCAACTCTTAGATTAAAATGGATTGAAAACAACTATTTCACACAACTTTTCTATTAATCTAAGAACCTCATAAGAACAAGATAATTCAAATCATCAATCTTCAAGAAATTAGCATGAACATACAAACTAATACAAATCTTGAAATTATGACAATTATCTTAGAAATTGGATTAGCATGAACATTACCACATCAAAAACAAGTTTATAAGTCCAAAAACATCTTAGGGTAATGTTCCTAGTCCAATTCCAGCCAAAACAATCGAATATATGCATCCAACTCGATTTTTCAGCTACTTTTGCAAGTATAACAAGAAAACAAGCCTAGTCTCTGATACCACTGTTGGGTTATGAGCATTCTAACACTCCTAAGTGTACATGCAACCCTAAATACCTTGGATCTATGTTTTCTCTATTATACATACAATTATGAACATCCAATGTATTATCCTAATCTAGCATACAAAATAATAAATATAACAAGATAGAATACATACCTCTTTGATGTAGAATGTCTTCATGAAGCTTGAGTGCCTAGTGCCCCAAGTGTGACACCTCAAATGGTTCACACAACACCAAATACACTTGGAATAACTTGAGAGAAACTTGAACACTCCTTGAAATCGTCTAGCCCTCACACTCACACATTAGTGCCCGATTTCTTGAGCCATGGGATTCTTTTATATGGTGGCTATTAGGGTTACACCATGTAACTCATAACTTTACCCATTCCTTATGCTCCATGGATTTTAACCTCCATGGAGTATCCATGGGTCACCCCATGGACTTAGTCCAACATAAGAAATCTTGGATCACAAGCCCACATATATAAGAATGAATGATTTACACAATCAACCCATATATTTAATTAGTCTCCTTTTGATCACTTAATTAATTCCAAATTAATTCTTGATCAATACTAATTAAATAACCTTATTAATATATTAGAACTTATAATATATTAACCAACCTTAAGTGTTATTTCTCTCATTATAGTCTATCCAAATGCATGATGCCATGCAACCCAAATGGACCATGCCGGGTCGGGTCAAGTCTTACCAATTATAGTTATGGACTTAGACATTAATCCAACAGTATGTTAGGTTGGGCCCATTTTTATTTGGTGGGCTGGGCATATTTTTTATATGTTGGTTTGGGCCCATTTATATGTATGTTGGGTTGGGCCCATTTGCATGATTGGACTGGGCTCATTTATATATATATATATATATATATATATATATATATATATATATATATATATATATATGTTGGGTTAGGCCCATTTGCATGATTGGGTTGGGCCCATTTATTTGTACGTTGGGTTGGGCCCATTTACATGTTGGATTGGGCCCATTTGTATGGTATGTGGTATTTTGGGAAACTCACTAAGCTTTGTGCTTACGGTTTGTGATTTAAATATTTTTCAGGTACTTCCAGTTCCAAGGGGAAGGGTACGGCTTGACTGCACAACATCCCCTTATGATTTCCCCAACGAAGTTTATTAATTTAATCTAATAGTTGTGATACATTTTATTATGATTGGTTTTGAAACATCCGATGTACTGATTTGAAGGTTATAAAAATGAAAAAAAATTACCAGTATTTTTGGGACGTTTCAAGTTGGTATCAGAGCCTTGGTTTGAGGGATTTAAACACACTCACGGGTGTGTCTGAAGTCAAAATAAGGAATTGATAATCTTTTTAAAAGGAAAATAAGTTTTCTAAAAAGCTTTTTACAAAGAAAGGGGTGTGATGTGTGCAATCATCTGAGCTCAAGTAAGTGATTCCCAAAATACCCATACTTGAGTATTATAATTAGTATGTTGTCATGTGAATTGCATGGTAGAGTAGGGATAAGGAAATCAAATGATATAATTGTATGATTATGTGATGCCTTGTATCCTAAGGGGAATTGGGTGATATGTATTACTCGAAATCTATATTGACAGGGTTTATTTCTAAGTGTATGTTAAAAAAATTGTATACAGTTAGGATAATATAGCCCTAGAATGATTGATTTAGCCTTATTTCTTGTTCTTTGTTTGGTTGTGGGCTTAGGGTAGAATCATTATTCGACCATCTATCTGATCCCATATTATGTACAATTTGCATGCATAAGGCAACTGGCAGGGTTGGTAGAAGTTCCTTTTATTGAAAGGCCAGTGAGGCGAGGATTCTTAGGAGAGCCTAGGGAGTATTCCAGCGGGGATTTTGTATGTTGTCTAGCATAGAGCCTATACATTTTACCTTAGTTGAGTGACTTAGAGGATTTAGGATGGCTCTTGAGGAAAGTACAGATAGGTGTGGAAGGTAGTATTGGGCTCGTACTACTGAAAGAACAGGATCTGTACTGGAATCAAGGATGGTCTCGGAGATTCTAAAGAGTTTTTGGTGTGAGAATTCATTCGAGTGTTTTTTCTGATCATTTGTATATTTGTATTTCAGTATGGTGAGCACTCGAGGCAGAGGTGTTGGTTCCAGTTTTGGCTTTGGTGCAGAACCAATTGATGAGAGGTTACGCGAGTTCATCACGTCGGAGATCACTCGAGGTATTATGGAGGCCACCCCTATGATGTTCGGTACCATCAAAGAGGGGATCATGGAGTTCTTGGATGAGCGTCTAAGGGCTTTTCAGGCCGAGATTACGGCAGGCCAGTTAGGGCACAAACTCTCTTATTTCGGGAATTCAAGGCTTGTGGAGCCTTAGAGTTCTTTGGGGAAAAGAACAATATTGCTAGATGTCGATGGATCGATGACATGGGTAATTCTCAGCCAACCAGCTTCTGCCCTGAGGGGTCGAAGGTGGGGTTCGCATCCTGCCTTCTGAGGTGTGATATCTTCTAATTTCTCGGCCAGAAAAGACCGATTTAATTTATGCTTTTTAAAATAAAATCAGAGAAATCCTTTTAAAAGATGTTGCGGAATTGGTCCCCAAAACAAAACATGATAAAAGTTTATCAAAACATTTCTTTAAGAAATATATAATTTCATTTCATATCAAAACCTCGGGATGTCATGTTCCGATACAGATCAAAAGCATAAACAAGACATTATAAGCCTTACAACAGTTATTTATAACTACTGGCCTATAATCCAAAAATCTCTCATCATCCGACTATGCTCGGGGTCCACTACCTGTAACATAAAAAGCTGAGTGGGTCAGGCTTGGGACCCTGGTGATCATATAGGGTTTTCAACCCACAATAATAATAAACTTATTAAGTTCACCAATCAACAATAACCCTGATTACCCATTCCCGTTATCCTCACTTTACGTCCCTAAACACCTATCACAAGGGACCTAGCCTAAGGAATATCACCGGGATGGACACTACTGCTAAGGGGACTCCTCAGCCATACATGTCCTAAAGGAAACCATGAGGGGGATGGAGTACGCCAATGAACATATAGTTCACCAACACCTACAAGTTGCGAACCTGCTAGAGTTCCACTGAACTGTCTAGAAAGGTCAGTGGTCGTCATCTATACTCCGCTAGACGACTACAATAACAACAACAACAAAAACAACATCGAGGACTCTCACCATTTTAACACACATCGACTATTTTGTCTACCCATGTTCTACCCAAAATATTTGTAGATAAAATACATATACAGTTTAAAACTTGTATAAAACATCTATTCAACAGTCACCTCAATTAAACAATTAATATAATTACACATACCACGTATTTTATATAAAATACTTCATATCTAGGTGTAAGATGAAAGTGACTACACACTCACTTGATTTAATGATAATCGGGCAGCACTTCGTTTCCTAAAATGATCGTTTCTAATAAAATCGGGAGTTTTATTGAGAAACCGGGCTCTGCGAGGGTCGGGCTTCAAAACCGAAAAGATAAATTTATCGGGCTTCTCGGGCACTTCGGGACATGTTTCGGGTGTTTGGTATAATACCGGGGCTTTGGGGGAAGTCAAAATGATAAAGATATTGAAAGAGGGGTGTAAAATGGCAAAAATCCAATTTTACCCGGGTAATCTCGCAAGCCTTGTATTTATAGGCGAGGTCCGAAGGTCGGCCGAGAAGGGTGAGTCAGCAGCGAAGGTACGTGGCAGCAGGAGGCGAAAGTCAGACACATGGCTCGCACGTGCGAGGGTCCAGCTGCTGGCCTCTGATTGGACTGAGGTCTAGGTCCGAGGGGTGCAAGGTGGCGCGCCATGCGAAGCTCGGACACGCAAGAAAGGGCACGTGTTGGACTCCTACTAGACCGCACTTCGGATGCGAGGGAATGCGACACGCCTCACCAGCTGGCTTTGGTAACTCAGCAATTTCGGACACGTGGCGCGTTATGAGCGAAGGTGACGTGGCCGAAGTCCCACCATGCGAAATTTCTCGGATTTGGTATTTTTTCTCGATTTTTGTGCCAAAACTTCTAAAATCCATAACTTTCGCATACGGGCTCCGTTTTTGACGTTCTTTATATGCACGCGTAGGTAACATTACGCTCTACAACTTTCGTTTAGACTTCGTTGGCTAATTTTGACTTTAATTTTTATATTATTACTTTTAACAGACCGGGACAGGAAATTCGTTAAAAATTCATAACTTCTTCATCCGACGTCCGTTTTCGTCTGTCTTTTTACCGTTGTACTACTATTGACGAGACCTTCGATTCTCATTTAGGTTGTGTCGGCTAAAAATCACTCGATCTAAAATTCGAGTTTTTAGCTGTCTACTGCTAAGCTGAAACTTAGAAAAATCATAACTTCCTCATACGAAGTCAGATTTGGGCGTTCTTTTTATACATACTCTCGGTTTAACGAACACTACGACTTTCGTTTAGATCACTAAGGCTAAAAAGTAGTTTATCAAAAAATCACTTTTTACGTCATTCGACACCATGCCGGTTTTGTCGCGAAACTTCGACAGGTCATAACTTCTTCGTTATAACTCGGATTTTGGTATTCTTTATATATCTGTAATCCTTGTCACGACCACTACAACTTTCTTAATAGATATCGGCTTTATCTAATATTTATTTTCGACGCTCATTTTTATTCTTAATTAATTAAATCCTAGTAATTAAGCATAAAACACATAATATTCACATAATTCCTTTTCATTTCTTCAAAATGAGTTACAAAGGTTAACCTATATTATCACATCAATATTAATGCCTAGCCTAGAAACACGGGCGTTACAATTCTCTCCCCCTTAGGATGATTTCGTCCCCGGAATCACACATCAGCAAACAAATGCAGGTAGCGACTCATCATGTCACTCTCCGTTTCCCATGTAAGATTTGGCCCATTCGTATGTTTCCAACGCACAAGCACTAAATCGACCATCTTGCATCACAACTTCTTAGTCTTACGGTCAACGATTGCCTCAGGTTCTTCAATTAACCTCTTGCTTTCATCCAACCTTAATTTAGAAATGGGAATTATGTCGGGCACATCTCCCGTGAACTCTCTCAAATAACACACATGAAAGGTATTATGAATACCCTCCAGTTCTTCCGGTAATTCTAGCTTGTAAGCTTGATTCCCGATCCTCTGAAGAACTTTAAACGGTCCAATAATCCTTGGACTCAATTTTCCCCTTTTACCAAATCTTATAAGTCCCTTCCACGGCGAGACTTTAAGTAAAACCGAATCTCCAACTTCGAATGATATCGGTTGTCTTTTCTTGTCAGCATAAATCTTTTGTCGATCTTGAGCTGCTAACATCCTTTCCCTAATCACTTTCAACTTTTCAGCAGTCTGATGGACTATTTCAGGTCCCATAAACTGCTTTTCCCCAGCTTCCAGCCAACATGACGGCGTTCAACACATTTCTCCATACAAAGCGTGATAAGGTGCCATCTTGATGCTCGAGTGGAAACTATTATTATAGGAAAACCCTACTAGAGGTAAGTGTTCATCCCAGTTACCTTGGAATTCCAGGGTACATGCTCTCAACATATCCTCCAACGTTTGAATTGTTCGTTCGCTTTGACCATCGGTTTGCGAATGGTAAGTTGTACTCAAACACAACTTGGTACCCAATTCCTCTTGTAGACTCCTCCAAAACCTTGAGGTAAAACGACTGTCACGATCGGATACAATCGTTAACGGAACACCGTGAAGCCTCACAATTTCCTTCATGTAAGAATTCGCAAGTTTATCCATAGACCATTTCTCGTTGGCTGCTATGAAATGCGCACTCTTAGTGAAGCGATCAACGACCACCCAAATCATGTCGTGACCGTTCCTTGTTCTGGGCAGTTTAGTCACAAAATCCATGGTGATGTCTTCCCATTTACCCATGGGTACATGTAAAGGTTCTAAACTCCCATACGCTTTCTGATGTTGTGCCTTAACCCTAGCACATGTTACACACTCGGCCACATACTTAGCAACATCGAGCTTCATCGTCGGCCACCAGTAATAGGGTTTTAGATCCCTATACATTTTTGTACTGCCGGGATGAATCGAGTACATGGTCTTGTGAGCTTCTTCCATCAGAAGATCTCTTACTCCTCCCGTCTTAGGTACCCAAATCCTATCTTTGAATACCTTCAGTCCTTGACCGTTTGTATCAAACACTAACGTTTTACCCAAACGTTCCTCCTTTCGGTCATTTTTCTCTAAAGCTTCCTCTTGAGCTTTCTTTATACTTTACACAATTGTCGAGACAACTTCAATTCTCAACGCTCTTGGCCTTTTCTTTTCAAGATTTACCTTCCGACTGAGAGCATCAGCAACAACATTTGCTTTACGAGGGTGGTAAAGTATCTCACAGTCGTAGTCCTTGAGTAACTCTAGCCAGCGCCGTTGCCTCATGTTCAATTCCTTCTGATTAAAGAGATATTGAAGACTCTTATGATCAGTGAAAAGTTTGCATTTAGTACCATAAAGATAGTGCCTCCATATCTTTAAGGCGAATACTACCGCTGCCAACTCCAGATCATGAGTGCGGTAGTTCTTTTCATGCTCTTTCAATTGCCTCGATGCATATGCTATCACTTTATCCCTTTGGGTCAGAACACAACCTAACCCAACTCCAGAGGCATCACTATAAACTGCGAAGTCATCAACTCCTTCAGGTAACGAAAGAATCGGTGCTTCACACAATTTCTTCTTTAACTTCTCAAAAGCTTCCTTATGCTTCTCATTCCAAGCATAAGTAGCTCCTTTGTGGGTCAAAGCTGTTAATGGAGTCGCGATTGAAGAAAAGCCTTGGATAAATCGGCGATAATATCCAGCTAATCCTAAAAAGCTTCGAATCTCCGTAGGACTTTTTGGTTGTTCCCACTTCATCACAGCTTCAATCTTTGCTGGGTCAACCATTATTCCTTCTTGGTTAACCACATGACCTAAAAATTGGACTTCTTGAATCCAAAATTCACATTTGGAGAACTTTGCATACAGCTTCTCCTTTTTCAGAACTTCTAGCACTTCACGTAGATGCTTGTCATGCTCCTGCTTGCTTTTTGAATAAATCAAGATATCATCTATGAATACTATCACGGATTTATCAAGGTATGGTTTACAAACCCTGTTCATCAAATCCATGAAAGCTGTTGGAGCGTTGGTTAGTCCGAACGACATAACCAAGAACTCATAGTGTCCATATCTTGTTCTGAACGCAGTATTTTCGATATCCTGCCCTCTCACCTTTAGTTGATGATATCCTGACCTAAGATCGATCTTCGAGAAATAGCTCGAACCTTGCAACTGATCGAACAAGTCATCGATCCTCGGCAACGGGTACTTATTTTTTGTTGTTGATTTATTCAGCTCTCTGTAATCGATGCACATTCTCATGCTCCCATCTTTCTTCTTTACAAATAACACCGGGGCTCCCCTGGGTGATGAACGAGGTCGAATAAAACCTTTGTCCAATAACTCCTGAAGTTGTGTCATAAGTTCTTTCATCTCTGTTGGTGCTAATCGATACGGTGCTTTTGCTTTTGGCGTCGTTCCTGGTAACAAGTCGATACGGAATTCTACTTGTCGATCAGGGGGAAATCCGGGAAGATCTTCGGGAAAGACTTCCGGATAGTCACACACCACCAGAATATTCTGCACCTCCTTCTTTTCCTTCTTAGCATCGATCACGAATGCTAGATATGATGTACATCCCTTGACCAAACACTTTCTGGCTTTCATTAGGGAAATGATTCCAGAGTTTACTCTGCATTTGTCTCCATACACCATAAACGACTCTTTCCCTGGCGGGTTTACTTTTACTATCTTCTTCCTACACAATATTTCGGCATCATTGGCGCTAAGCCAATCCATTCCTAAAACTATGTCGAAACCATTTAACTCAATAGGTAATAATTCCTCGTGGAACTTATTCCCATTCAAGTCAATGAGGATGTTTTTCATACGATGGCTAACAGGTACAAACTTGCCACTAGCAATCTCGACTAATAAAGCATTAACTAGTCTATCAACAGGTAAAGCTAGTTTTCTACCAAATTCATGCGAAATAAAGGAGTAATTGGCTCCAGAATCAAACAAAATTTGGGCAGGCAATTCGTTTACGAGAAAAGTACCTGAAGCGACATCGACTTCTTCTTTCGCAGCTTCAAGTGACATCTGAAAGGCTCTCGCCTTCGGCTTTGGTGGAAGATTGGGTTTTGCTGCATCCTTCTTCTTCGGGCAATCCTTCAAAATATGCCCTTCTTCATTGCACCCAAAACAGACGTTCTTATTGAACGTGCATTCATTGGCATAATGCCCTGGCTTTCCACATTTGTAACAAGTGACTTCCACGCTGCATTTCCCAGCATGTTTCTTCTTACATTTGTCACACCACTCGGCTTCGGCTCCTCCTCCAAATTTTCTCGAACCAGTCTTCGAGAACTTGTTCTTTTTATTGGAACCTGAAGTTCCTTCAAACTATCTCTTTTCGCCAACTTCAACCTTGTTGGCGGGTCTCCCCTTAATCATATCTTCAATAGACTTGGCAGCCCAGATAGCTACCTCCAAAGTAAGTGCCTGACGTACTGGCACCGCATACTCCCATGGAAGTCCCTTTGCGTACCTGTCAATTTTTGCCAACTCATCTGGGACAATACGCAAAGCAAACTCCATTTTGTCTGTGAAGTTATTCGTATATTCATCAACGGTCATACTTCCTTTCTTCAACGTCAGAAATTGGTTTTCTAGTTCAAGCACATTTTGGGCCGAGCAGTACTTGCGCTTGAAGTGCATCAAGAACTCTGCCCAAGTTAGTTGCAGTGGCTCATTAGGGCTTAGGGTTTTCCCCAGAGTGCTCCACTATCGAGCAGAGCTACCTCTGAACTGCCGCACTGCAAATGTGGTTTGTAACTTTGTTGGATAAGGTGTCTAAGTCCATAACTTATTTGGTATATACTTGACCCGACCCGGCATGGTCCATTTGGGTTGCACTTCACCCGAACTAGTTATGGATAATTTTATGAGAGTTGTATACTTACGATTTATTAATATATTATAAGTTATAATATATTAATATAAAGTCATGTTACCTAATTAGTTTTAATCTTGAATTAATTATGAATTAATTTAGTGATTAAAAGGAAGACTAATTAAATCATGGGCTATTATATTTATATGGTGCGGGCTAATGCTCATTTGTTAATGGGCTAAGCTTATGTGGAAGTCCATGGATGATCCATGGAGCATTTAACCCATGGATCCTTGGAATAGGAAAAGACATGGGTTATTAGGGTTTCACCCTAACCATGTACACTATATAAACAAGCTTATGTTGCATGAAAAAGACACTAATGTGTGTGTAAGTGTGGTGGCCAAAATCAAGAGTTAGCATACTCTCTCATATATTTTCCAAGTTTGTGGTGATTTGTGATTTCCATTTGAGGCATTCACATTATTGGTGCTTGGCTCTCAAACTCCAAGGAATCAACAATCAACAAAAGGTATGTAATTCATCTAGTTCTTTTATGGTTAAAAGTACCCCATGCCATGCTAGATAGGTTATAAACCTTGGAAAATAATATTTTGCATGTATCTTAGACAAACATAGATCCAAGGTTTAATAGGGTTGCATGTACACTTAGGAAGTGTTAGAATGCTCAAAACCCTACAGTGGTATCAGAGCCTAGGCTTGTTTGTTTGATACTTGATGCAAAATAGTGAAAAAAGTCGAATTTTTTTGCTGTCTGCCTGATGAACTCGCCGAGCCCATGGGGGGACTCGCCGAGTTCATGAGTAAACTCATCCTACTCGGCGAGTAGGTTCGTGCACTCGGCGAGTAGGAGCCTCAGAATGCATATTTTCGACTTTTGCTGCTGGAAATGGACTAGAGACATTACCCTAAACTGTTTTGGTGTTTTAAAACTTGTTTTAGTTGGTGTAATGGTAGTTCTAATCCATTTACAATAGCTTATATCAAAATTTCATGCTTTGTATGTGTTCATATAATTCTTGAAACTTTGATGATCATGTTCATGTTCTTATGAATTTAGAAGATGATAGGAATTATTTGCTGAATTGTTTAGGATTAGTTCTTGATCATTTATGTGTTTTAATGGAGTCCATAATTTGTCCTCAAGTTATGGATATCCAAAGGTCACTTCTTTTAAACACACACTTAAAACACATAAGTTACATGGAAATGAAGAGTCTTCATTTTTATGAACCTTTAATTCATAAGTTATGAAATGAAAAGTTTTGAATAGTTTCAAAACTTGTCCTCAAGTTTTGGAATTTGTAAAGTTACACACACTTTAATATACTTTAGTTCCAAACCCTTAGAGTTTTAAAAGTTAAAATTCAACCCTTATAGTATTTATAACATTAATGGTTAATTATTATATATATGTATAAGATTAAGTCGTTTTACCGTTAGTAGGCCTCATTCACGAAGCCAGTCTATAAGGTGGGTATAAGGTTGTTGCCTATAAAATGGCAACTTAATGGGTATCCACTCTCACCCACCGCTTGCTTGACTGGTGGAGGGTCGTTAGCCGAACGGGTAGGACAAGGACTTATAAATTCTCATTAAAAGTATGATGAATATTATAAAGTAACTAACCTTTTATAAATTCCCAATCTTAGTTACTTTAGGAAAATGTGAATGTGGTGCTAACCCATGAAATTCGCACTTTGTACCTTACCAAGTCGTTGGTGGAGCGTGTGTGGTTAACCGGCACACTAACTTGGACTAGTAAGGATCACGAAGGGTGACTTAATGTTTATCATAGATCGGTGGAGCGTGTGTGGTTAACCGGCACATTGATTAGGTGATAATATTAAGGGTACCAAGTGAATTTGCATGGTTATTCACACCTTGTTTTGTGATCCTCGGCATCCCAGTCACAAAACTTGAAGGGCACAATCGAGATTGAAACATGCCATTGAAAAGTTCAATGAATCTCAAAAGAATCTAGGAATTTCAAAAACCAATAAAACCTAATAGTTTTCATGGTGGAAATTGGTGAATCGTCATTCACCTACCTTCAAATATATTATAGCTTAGATTACGGCATCCCTCTTCTAAGTTATAATGTATTGTGTTGGATCCTAGCCTTAGTATTACATTTGGGTGTATTATTAAGGATTCGATATATCTAATCTAAACTTGTTTTCTTCTTTTCAGATGTCTTCCAACAACAATGCTTCGGGCTCTAACCCTACTAGCTCCTTTTCCCTCATGAACCTTTGTGGGAGGGTCATCTTTGATGGTTCCAACTTCATGGATTGGATCCGGAACATCAGGATGGTCACTCGCTACGAGGACAAGGAATATGTCCTCGATAAGGAGCTAAAGGAGCTTGATGAGTCCACTGCTACTCCTGAGGAGGTCGCTGAGTATCAGGCACATGAAAGAGATGCCACCAAGGTGGCATGCATCATGTTGGCCACCATGACAGCTGAACTCCAAAAGTCCTATGAGGACTATTACCCTTTTGAGATGCATCAAGATCTGATGGAAAGGTACCATCAGAGTGCTCGTCAAGAGCGGTATGAAATAATCTCCTCCATGATCACTACCCGTATGAAGGATAGCGAACCAATCACGAGCCACATGCAGAAAATGCAAAGGTATGTGGACCGTCTAATGAAACTGAATGTGAACTTCCCTGAGGAGTTGGCAATTGATATCATTTTGCACTCCTTTCCATCGTGTTATGATCAATTTCGTATGACATACCACATGAACAAGGAGGAAGTCACACTCAGTAAGCTTCAAGGACTTCTGAAGACTGCCGAAAGTGGTCTTAAGAGCAAGTCGGTTGCTACTCCTACTCCTACTACTACCCCTGTTTTGGCTATCGGGCAAGGCAAAGGAAAGAAGAGGAAGCACCCTTCGAAGGGTACCAAGGGAAAGTCCCTTGAAGGCTCCTCATCTGGAACCAAAGGTGGTTCTATTACTCCTTCTGCCATCCCTAAGGATGCTGAATGCTTCTACTGTCAAAATAAGGGGCATTGGAAGCGAAACTGCCCAAAGTACTTGCAGGATGTCAAGGATGGGAAAGTGAAACCATCCCATGCAGGTATTTACACTATATTGTCTAATAACTCACCATATTCTAATTCTTGGGTTCTTGATACAGGTTGTGGTATTCACATCTGTTGTGACTTGCAGGGCCTAAGAAGAAGTGAGGATGTGGAGCACGGAAAGATAAACTTAATCATGGGGAACAAGAAGGTTGCACCTGTTACCAAGATTGGAGTTTATACTTTGTTGCTAGATAGTGGGTTAAAGTTAGATTTGAATAAATGTGTGTACTCGTCTGAAATGGCGAGGAATATTATTTCCTTTCATGCTTTGTACAAACAAGGTTTTACCTTTTCTTTTGATAATGAAATTGGTAGTATTAATGCTTTCTTTAATAATATTCTTTATTTTAAAGCATTACCTTGTAATGGTGTGTATGAAGCTGTATCGGTTGTAGATAATTTAGGGAATAATGTATTGTGTATTGATTCTTCTACTAGCTTGGATAAAGCATCTTTGTGGCATTGTCGTCTTGGACATGTAAGCAAGAACCGCATAGGCCAGCTCCAAAAGGATGGAGTCTTGGAGTCGTTCGACCTCAAGTCGGATGATAGTTGTGAGTCTTGTCTACTTGGGAAAATGACAAAATCACCCTTCACTGGTACTTGTGCAAGGGGTGAGGGTTTATTGGACCTTATACATACTGATGTATGTGGACCATTCAAAACCGCCACAAGGGATGCTAATCGCTATTATGTGACTTTTATTGATGATTTTAGTAGATATGGTTATGTCTACTTAATCAAACATAAGTCGGAAACTTTTGAAAGGTTTAAAGAGTTTAAACAGGAAGTAGAAAATCAATTGGGCAGGAACATTAAGATGCTTCGATCCGATCGAGGTGGTGAGTATCTTAGTACTGAGTTCCTCGACTATCTTAAGGAGTGTGGGATTGTCTCACAATTGACACCTCCCAGGACACCACAGCTGAATGGTGTGGCTGAGAGGCGTAATCAAACTTTGTTGGACATGGTTCGCTCTATGATGAGTCGAGCTTCGCTACCAATCTCTTTTTGGGGGTATGCCTTAGAGATTGCCGCCCACATCCTTAATCTAGTCCCTACAAAGAAGGTTGCCAAAACACCTCATGAAATGTGGACTGGGAAAGTTCCCAATTTGGACCACATCAAGATTTGGGGTTGCGAGGCTTTCGTGAGGCGCGAAACTCATGACAAGCTCGAACCTCGAAGTGAAAGGTGTATTTTCATCGGCTACCCACAAAAGTCCTTTGGTTACCTCTTCTACAGACCCAGTGAGAATGTGGTCTTTGTGGCTAGGAGAGGAGTCTTTCGAGAGAGAGAGAGAATTTATAAGCCAAGGAGACAGTGGGAGGCAAATTGACCTTGAAGAAATTCAAGACTCAATTGGTGAAGGAACCTCAAACACTAGCAGTCAACTTGAGGAAACTCCTGTTGATCCAGCTAACGAGTATGTACCTCCGAGGCGTTCCACAAGGGTTAGGAACACACCTGAGTTTTATTATGGATTTCATATTACTACGGAAGGTGATACATTTATCAGTGATAGTACACTGGTAAATCTGGATGAACCTAACAGTGTTAAGGAAGCCATGGCAGGCCCAGAGTCTGCTAAATGGAAGGAGGCTATGGACAGCGAGATACAGTCCATGTATGACAATCAAGTTTGGAACTTGGTTGACAATGTACCAGGCCGTAAGACAGTCGGGTGCAAATGGGTCTTCAAGAAGAAGACCGACATGGATGGGAAGGTGCACACTTATAAGGCTCGACTGGTTGCGAAGGGGTTTACTCAGACTCAGGGTATTGATTATGATGAAACCTTTTCACCAGTAGCAAATATTAAGTCTATTAGGGTTATGCTAGCCATTGCTGCATTTCATGATTATGAAATATGGCAAATGGATGTCAAAACCGCTTTCCTTAACGGAAAGTTGGCTGAGGATGTTTACATGAATCAGCCAGAAGGTTTTGTCAGTGCAGAGTACCCCAATAGAGTGTGCAAGCTTGAGAAATCCATTTATGGATTGAAACAAGCATCTCGAAGTTGGAATCTTTGTTTCGATGAGAAGGTCAAAGAGTTTGGTTTCTCAAGAAGTGAAGATGAGTCCTGCGTGTATGTCAGAGCTAGTGGGAGTATAGTTAGCTTTTTGGTACTGTATGTGGATGACATACTACTCATAGGAAATGACATCCCAACCTTGCAGGAGGTTAAGTCCTAGCTTGGGAAGTGCTTTGCTATGAAGGACCTTGGAGAAGCTACCTATATCCTAGGGATAAGGATATTAAGAGAAAGGAGTAAAAGACTAATTGGACTTAGTCAGAGTATCTACTTGGATAAGGTGTTGAAAAGGTTCAACATGCAGAATTCCAAGAAAGGAGAATTACCGATCCAAAGCAATGCCAAACTGAGCAAGGCTCAGAGCCCGAGTACAGAAGATGAGATAGCTGAGATGAGTCGATTACCTTATGCTTCCGCTGTTGGTTCGATCATGTATGCTATGACTTGTACCCGTCCTGATGTGGCCTTCGCTTTGAGCATGGTCAGCAGATATCAGGGGAACCCTGGCAAGGCTCATTGGACTGCGGTAAAGAATATTCTCAAGTACCTGCGGAGGACTAAGGATTGGATCCTTACCCTTGGTGGGAGTGATGACTTGAGAGTAGTAGGGTATAGTGATGCTAGTTTTCAGACTGATAGGGATAACTTCCGCTCTCAGTCGGGCTGGGTCTTTACCCTAAATGGAGGGGCAATCTCTTGGAAGAGTTCCAAACAGGAGACTGTAGCTGATTCGACTTGTGAATCAGAGTACATAGCAGCGAGTGAAGCGGCAAAGGAGGCGATATGGCTGAGGAACTTCATCGGAGACCTTGGAGTTGTACCAGCTATTAAGGAGCCTATGGAGATTTTCTGTGACAGCAATAGTGCGGTTGCCTTAGCCAAGGAACCAAGAGATCATGGCAGATCCCGACACATTGACAGAAAATATCACTTCATAAGACACAAGATAGAAGAGGGACTCCTCATGGCAAAGAGGGTATCGTCAGATGAGAACCCTGCGGATCCCCTTACGAAGGGACTGACGAGGGTTAAGCATTTGCAGCATGCGAGGCGCATCGGGCTGAGGGACGATATTAGTTTTACAGATTAGATAATTTTTCTGAAACTTGTAAAATGTAATCGACGTTTGATGATGAATAAAATGTGTGATTTATTTATGAGTAAAGTGTTACTATCATTGTCGACTATTTACTATTGTTTCAGTTTTGCATGTTTTGACTTCCAGAATAATTAATTTATTCAAACTCTCCACAGTCGGTCATATGTCGGAAGTAGGTATGAATCAAGACTGTCATGAATTGGGATTGTAGATGACTAAAGGTGTTTAGCCATAGCAATGGTTGCTACAACATTCATGAGTACTCATAAGTTATGAGTATTGGAATAAACCCACGCTCACTTGTATCACTTCATGGAATTTATCTCGAGTGATCGTGAGACGGTAATATCATATAAGTCTTCAAACCTAGAGATATGAGTTGTTACCTATGAGTTGGTTGTGCATTGATTGCACGTAAACGCATCAGTAACTTGATGTTATAAAACGTGCCTTTGTGTACAATTCAACAAGTAGTAGAACAAGCATATGAGTCGAAGTTTATCTGTTCCTTCTAGAAATAGAAGCGATATCTGGGCCCCTCGATGATTTTGTGTTGACCCATGTACCGGGCCCGGTCAGAACTAAATTGATATGTTCAGTTAAGTTCTTTGTCAAACAAATCGGAAATCAAGAAACAACTGCTAGACAATAAGTAAGACATTGTTCCATGTATTTGTCCGGCTGATATCATGAGAGCAGAGGATTATATGATCACTTATCTAAAATGGCGCTTCATAGTTCACAAGGGTTTTCGAGAGCTACGATTGCTGGTTGGTTCCTGAAGTAATATAGGCAAATACAGTTATTAGACTTATCCAAGTGGGAGTCTGTTGGATAAGGTGTCTAAGTCCATAACTTATTTGGTATATACTTGACCCGACCCGGCATGGTCCATTTGGGTTGCACTTCACCCGAACTAGTTATGGATAATTTTATGAGAGTTGTATACTTACGATTTATTAATATATTATAAGTTATAATATATTAATATAAAGTCATGTTACCTAATTAGTTTTAATCTTGAATTAATTATGAATTAATTTAGTGATTAAAAGGAAGACTAATTAAATCATGGGCTATTATATTTATATGGTGCGGGCTAATGCTCATTTGTTAATGGGCTAAGCTTATGTGGAAGTCCATGGATGATCCATGGAGCATTTAACCCATGGATCCTTGGAATAGGAAAAGACATGGGTTATTAGGGTTTCACCCTAACCATGTACACTATATAAACAAGCTTATGTTGCATGAAAAAGACACTAATGTGTGTGTAAGTGTGGTGGCCAAAATCAAGAGTTAGCATACTCTCTCATATATTTTCCAAGTTTGTGGTGATTTGTGATTTCCATTTGAGGCATTCACATTATTGGTGCTTGGCTCTCAAACTCCAAGGAATCAACAATCAACAAAAGGTATGTAATTCATCTAGTTCTTTTATGGTTAAAAGTACCCCATGCCATGCTAGATAGGTTATAAACCTTGGAAAATAATATTTTGCATGTATCTTAGACAAACATAGATCCAAGGTTTAATAGGGTTGCATGTACACTTAGGAAGTGTTAGAATGCTCAAAACCCTACAAACTTGCCTTGGCAACCACAAGTCATGAAAGCCAATTCCATTTCCGAGATCCAATCCAATACTCCGACATGATCTTCTTTTCCAGTGAAGGTTGATGGCTTGCAAGTCATAAAGTCTTTATACTTGCACCCATTTCTCTCCACTCTATCCTCATGGTTATTTCTCCCAACCACAAGCGGTTCACTATGACCAACAGATCTACTGTTGTTTCCTTTTTCAGATCGATCGTCATTTAATTCACGTTGTTCAACAGGAACTGAAGGTTCATCCCTGTTGTTCAGCAACATTTGCCTCAATTCCTCCCTTTGTTCAGCCATCATGGTCTGAATCATGGCTGGTACTCCAGCCATGGTGATGGGTTCTAGTGCAGCTCGTGCTATAGGCACCTGTTCCACCACTTGGGGTTGAGGTTGTTGGTTTCTATTTGCATTTCCTGCTCCACTTCGGGTTCTTGCCATTAAAATCTATACACCGAATAAGGCGAATTTAGGTCTTTATCCTTGATAGATATTTCAATTCCCTTATCACTCCGAAACGTTTACATGTTAGTTCTAATCTCGTAATCATACGCTTAGAATCCTACACACATAAGGTTTCCAGATCCGGTCGGCAACAGACCATAGATCCGAACAAATAATGGCATATATGGCAAACATATAGCATTTAGCACATAAAAGTATTTTAGGCATCTTTCCTAAAATAAACTAGTGCTCGTGTCTAAAATATGGTAGACACTCATCTCACAATCATCACTTAGCATTCTAAGTTTAAGTCTTGAAATCCTACAAATTCCTAGTTCGCTTAAACTAATGCTCTGATACCAACTATGACATCTCCTAATTTCTCGGCCAGAAAAGACCGATTTAATTTATACTTTTTAAAATAAAATCAGAGAAATCCTTTTAAAAGATGTTGCGGAATTGGTCCCCAAAACAAAACATGATAAAAGTTTATCAAAACCTTTCTTTAAGAAATATATAATTTCATTTCATATCAAAACCTCGGAATGTCATGTTCCGATACAGATCAAAAGCATAAACAAGACATTATAAGCCTTACAACAGTTATTTATAACTACTGGCCTATAATCCAAAAATCTCTCATCATCCGACTATGCTCGGGGTCCACTACCTGTAACATAAAAAGCTGAGTGGGTCAGGCTTGGGACCCTGGTGATCATATAGGGTTTTCAACCCACAATAATAATAAACTTATTAAGTTCACCAATCAACAATAACCCTGATTACCCATTCCCGTTATCCTCACTTTACGTCCCTAAACACCTATCACAAGGGACCTAGCCTAAGGAATATCACCGGGATGGACACTACTGCTAAGGGGACTCCTCAGCCATACATGTCCTAAAGGAAACCATGAGGGGGATGGAGTATGCCAATGAACATATAGTTCACCAACACCTACAAGTTGCGAACCTGCTAGAGTTCCACTGAACTGTCTAAAAAGGTCAGTGGTCGTCATCTATACTCCGCTAGACGACTACAATAACAACAACAACAAAAACAACATCGAGGCCTCTCACCATTTTAACACACATCGACTATTTTGTCTACCCATGTTCTACCCAAAATATTTGTAGATAAAATACATATACAGTTTAAAACTTGTATAAAACATCTATTCAACAGTCACCTCAATTAAACAATTAATATAATTACACATACCACGTATTTTATATAAAATACTTCATATCTAGGTGTAAGATGAAAGTGACTACACACTCACTTGATTTAATGATAATCGGGCAGCACTTCGTTTCCTAAAATGATCGTTTCTAATAAAATCGGGAGTTTTATTGAGAAACCGGGCTCTGCGAGGGTCGGGCTTCAAAACCGAAAAGATAAATTTCTCGGGCTTCTCGGGCACTTCGGGACGTGTTTCGGGTGTTTGGTATAATATCGGGGCTTTGGGGGAAGTTAAAATGATAAAGATATTGAAAGAGGGGTGTAAAATGGCAAAAATCCAATTTTACCCGGGTAATCTCGCAAGCCTTGTATTTATAGGCGAGGTCCGAAGGTCGGCCGAGAAGGGTGAGTCAGCAGCGAAGGTACGTGGCAGCAGGAGGCGAAGGTCAGGCACATGGCTCGCACGTGCGAGGGTCCAGCTGCTGGCCTCTGATTGGACTGAGGTCTAGGTCCGAGGGGTGCAAGGTGGCGCGCCATGCGAAGTTCGGACACGCAAGAAAGGGCACGCGTTGGACTCCTACTGGACCGCACTTCGGATGCGAGGGAATGCGACACGCCTCGCCAGCTGGCTTCAGTGACTCAGCAATTTCGGACACGTGGCGTGTTATGAGCGAAGGTGACGTGGCCGAAGTCCCACCATGCGAAATTTCTCGGATTTGGTATTTTTTCTCGATTTTTGTGCCAAAACTTCTAAAATCCATAACTTTCGCATACGGGCTCCGTTTTTGACGTTCTTTATATGCACGCGTAGGTAACATTACGCTCTACAACTTTCGTTCAGACTTCGTTGGCTATATTTGACTTTAATTTTTATATTATTATTTTTAACAGACCGGGATAAGAAATTCGTTAAAAATTCATAACTTCTTCATCCGACGTCCGTTTTCATCTGTCTTTTTACCGTTGTACTACTATTGACGAGACCTTCGATTCTCATTTAGGTTGTGTCGGCTAAAAATCACTCGATCTAAAATTCGAGTTTTTAGCTGTCTACTGCTAAGCTGAAACTTAGAAAAATCATAACTTCCTCATACGAAGTCAGATTTGGCCGTTCTTTTTATACATACTCTCGGTTTAACGAACACTAGGACTTTCGTTTAGATCACTAAGGCTAAAAAGTAGTTTATCAAAAACTCACTTTTTACGTCATTCGGCACCGTGCCGGTTTTGTCGCGAAACTTCGACAGGTCATGACTTCTTCGTTATAACTCGGATTTTGGTATTCTTTATATATCCGTAATCCTTGTCACGACCACTACAACTTTCTTAATAGTTATCAGATTTATCTAATATTTATTTTCGAAGGTCATTTTTATTCTTAATTAATTAAATCCTAGTAATTAAGCATAAAACACATAATATTCACATAATTCCTTTTCATTTCTTCAAAATAAGTTACAAAGGTTAACCTAGACTATCAATATTAATGCCTAGCCTAGAAACACGGGCGTTACATGAGGGACCGAGCTCGTGACTGGTGGGAAGAGCTTGGTCTTGAATTAGGGTCTACGGCCGTGTTGGCCACGACTTGGGATGATTTCGTGACGAGGTTTCGAGCTGAGTTTGCACCGACAATTGAGGTGCAACAATTGGCGAGGGAGTTTCAAGACCTTCTCCAGACTATGAAGACTGTGGTGGAGATCATCGTCAAGTTTCGGGAGAGAGCTCTACTAGTTATGCAGTATGAAATAGATGAGGATATGAAGAAGACGAGGTACTACGATATGATGAGGGATGACATTAGGGAGTTTGTGAGCGTTTTAGGGTGCAAGACCCTGGATGATATGATTGTTAAAGCTCGGGAAGGGGAGATTGATTTGGAGCTTATGAGGAAGAGGAGACTAGTGCAGACACCGACATCAGAGGGCCAAGCTAAAAGGCCCAAGACTATTGACTTGAGATCTAGGGGCCATCAAGGTCAGGGCCATTGTGCCAAGTGTGGGAATAATCACGAGGGAGGTTATCGAGAGAATGGAAGGAGTTGTTTCAGATGCATCTAAAAGGGCCATTTCAGTAGTGATTGCACTTGTGGAACATTGATATTCTTCCACTACAATCAGGTGGGCCATAAAAGGCCGATTGCCCAAGGCTGACAGGGGGAGTAGTGACGGCGCCTGTACCACCCACTCTAAGGATTACTGATGGTTGGCAGGGCAATATGGAGGCTCATGTGGCGAAGAGCATATCATTCCAGTTAACAGCCGATGAGGCGTGAAAAGCTCCTAATGTGGTTACTGATATGTATCTTTACCATATCTTTTACTTCTTTCCTTATTTATGCTTATGTTTTATTTGATCACGTATAGGGACGTTCTTAGGCCAAGGTAAGACTGCTCATGTCCTTTTCGATTCGGAAGATACCCGATCCTTTGTATCTCTTGCCTTTAGCAAGAAGTATAGTGACACTCTAGGGACTCTAGATTATCCTTTGGAGGTGGAGATCGCCGACAATCGCTCAGTTAGTGCTTCGAGGGTTCATCGGGGATGTATTCTGAATATGTTCATCGAGAGGTATCCGATCGATTTGGTTCTGATTCCTCCACGAGGATTGAAGGTTATTGTGTGTCACACCCCAAAACCGGAACGACGGAAACGTTCTGGGGCGGAGGACGTCATACGTAGTATCACAACAATTATATCATAGCAAGCATAGTAAACACAACCAGACATTGAATACATATGTGAAAAAGGTTTATATTGTTTATTACATAGTTTTGTTCATAGCAAAAGTACAATAGTAAAGACGTGACTCTAACGCTCCAACTTCTCCGAACTCCTGGAAGTACTTGTCTACTAATTCCCTGAGAATACAAGCAGTTTAAAATATCAGCATAAAGCTGGTGAGTTCATAAGCGTTTAATTTTTGGAGGAAAATGTTCTTTGATCCTTTGAAAAGTGCTTCTCAAGAAAATCCTATATTTTCTTATAAAAGATGTTTGATTATCCATTAGTTGTATGTTAAACAGTCTGTTTATGTAAGGTTGAGTTACTCCAGGAAAATCCTATATTTTCCTTAAAAGTTGATAGTTGGTTATCTGTTCTTGTCTGAGGTGTACAAGTATCTACCATACTTGCATCGTTAGACGTAGTTTTCTTGAAAACCCTGTTTGCTCCCTGTGAGGTGTATTAGCCTTATTACATAAATAAAACTAATAAATAAGTGGTGAACTAAGTCCTAAAGGTATTATTAATACTTTCTAGTAATCAAATCGGTTATTACTTTGAGGTTAATTCACTTGTTTCATTATTACACATGTATGTTGCTATTATCTAGGTTGTGAGTGTCATAACCGTACTTAGACTTGATATGGCACGTAACGGGGCGAGTATCTTTTTATGACTTTTGTCACCCTTGACCTGACGGTACCACTGTAGCTAGCAGCGAGGTGCGGGATAGTCAGTCCTGTATAGATCTATACACAACAGTCACACTCTCCCTACAAGAGATTCTGGTTACAAGTGCTAGTCCTACACTCTCGAATACGGGGGAGTGTTACCAAGGACGTGTCTCCAACTTTAGACTAACAATTTGCATGTAATAATACCGAAAATCCTGTTTATGTTTTGTATAAATCCTTTATAAAATATCACATTTTATGATAAGATTCACAAGTTCATTGCTTTAGTTTTGAAAACTGTTTCTATGAGTTGATTTCTTAATCGTTTGGTAAAATTGTTTTCTGTGTTAAAAGCATATAGAACATATAATTATTTTAAACAAATAATATACTTTGAGTACATGTTCCTTGTACTAAGTGTTAGAATCACATATGATTTGAAAATGGGGAGTTTGCGGTCGTAAAAGGAGTGTACGGTCAAGGGTTTGCGACCTAATAGGGTTTACGGCCCATATGTTTACGGCCCAAGTGTTTGCGGTCCATGGGTTTACGGCCGTAAACACTTGGCGAAAAGTGTGATTTTCGGTGTTTCAAGGTCCTTTCTAGCCTTCTGGAAGTGTTCTAAGCCTCGTGCCCAGCTCAAGGAAGAGTTTAAAGGTCAATAATCGACCAAAAATGGAGTTTACGACCATTGAAGGGTGTACGGTCGTAAACACCCAGTTCATGCGTTTCAGGTCGATTTTTTGGCGAAAATCGATGGTTTCTAGTAGATATCAAGTACAGATGGTAGTTACTTACTGTTAAGAAGCTTGGAATGAGGTTTTTAGCCACTAAGAACTAGTATGTGTTCTTGGTGTTCTTCGTGAGAGAGAAAATCTAGAAAAAGATGAGATTTAGGAGATGAGGCATGCATTCATCACTAGAATAAGGATAGAAACACAATCAAAATGAAGAATTACTCACATTCTTGAGGATCCTTGAGAAATTCGAAGTTTGTATATATATATATAGAGAGAGAGAGAGAATAGAGAGAGAAAGCTTATGGAGTGTGTAAAGTGAGAAATGAAGGCCACTCATCCCTTATATAGGGGTGAGTTTACGGCCAAGGGGTGGGGTGGAGGGTTTACGGCCGTGAACAGGGTTTACGGTCGTAAACAAGGTTTACGGTTGTAAACTGAGTTTGCGGCCGTAAACTCCTCTCGAAGGGTTGTTTGGCCCGGATGCTATGCTTTGACTTAGAAAAACCTCGTTTTTGATTCCAAAACTCGATTGAACTGAGCTTAGAATATTTTGTTAGTCCAAAATAATACTAACGTGAACGGAAATAAATCCGAATTGATTTATTTAAAACGTGAAGTCCTTCCCAAACTAAGGAATTTGACGGAATTAAATAAAACCCAAGTTTTATTAACGGAAACTGGGTAAGGATAACAGAAAAAGTTTTGGGTTGTCACATCATCCCCCCGTTAGAGGGAATTTCGTCCCGAAATTCGAACATAGAATACAAATCATGGATTAGGAAAGAGATGCGGATATTTCTGTTTCATCTGATCTTCGTGCTCCCAAGTGAATTTAGGTTCTCGTTTGCTATTCTAGTGAACCTTCATTATCCGGATACGACGTTCGTTTCGTGCGCTTGAACTTTCTGGTCCATGAGTTCAAATGATTCCTACACGAAGTGTAGACTCTTGTTTAAATCGGTATTGTCGAGGGGAATCGCAAGTGTCTCATCGGACAGACATTTATCTAGGTTCGACACGTGAAAGACGGGATGTATGTTGCTAAGTTCTCTAAGTAAACTAGCTAACCCGGTCGGAGGTAATGATTACAGGTATACCATGAAAACGGATTACTTCTCGAAGGTAGACACAGGTGAGTCTCTCCTTCTTGTATTCGGGCTCTCGCCAGATGTTTCAGCGGATCTTCATTATTGTACCCGCTGGTTCTGATTCATACTCATCGTATAGATACCCTCGGTTTTTCGAAGAGTGATGAATTTTCGAAGTTTGCATCTAGTTTGTTGTTACGAGTGACGAGGGTTTTGCGATCAAACGATTTAAGACAACAGGGTTTGGTATAACATAGACTCAGTCGGACTAAACAGGATGACGTCGTAGAATCGCGCGTTAAGTTGGAAGGATCGCTTTGTTAGAACATTGATGCCCCTGGGTGAATGTCTATGGTGTTTTCTGTGTTTGACTCGCAGTTAACAGGTACTACCAACACGAGGGTTCTGATGTTTTGAAGTTATGAACTTTCATGTAATGGTTCTTACTAGATCTCTCTATGATTGTTTGGTGTATACAAGCCAGGTATAACTACACCTGAACCTAACGTATTCACTAAGCTATCATAATTTACTCATTAGAGCTTTAAATCTTATAAGAACATCGTGATTCAATTTGGACGAGGAAGTAATCACGATTATGAGCAATTATTGGGGTTTGCGAAAACATACCAAAACATAGCAGGGTTCTTTGATGTTTCCTCATTCCCTGAGGTTAGACTCCTCCTGCTCCCTCGTTGTTCTTCTCTGTGGGGCAGTCTCTTTTGAGATGTCCCATTTCTCCACATGTACCGCACACTTGAACTACGTTAGTATCGGTAGTGGAAATGATGTGTTGTGTCGGGGTCTTTGTGAAGCGAGCTTCCTGGCCATCCTTAATCCTTAGACAATTTCTTCTGTAATGTCCGGTTTCACCACAATTGTAGCAAACCTGACCCATCTGTATGCCTGGAATCGAGGTGTTTGGCTGTGCAGGTGCCCTGCAGTATCGCGTGGTGTGTCCTTTCCTGTTACAGTTCTCACATCGATGTTTGCGGCATTTTCCTATGTGGTGGAAGTTGCATATCTCGCAATATGGAAGTTTTCCAGCATATTGCCCTGCTGGCGTTGGCATTGGTTGGGCGGATGTGGCGGTTGTAGAAGTTATCTCGAGTTGTCGTTTCTTGGCAAGTTTCTGAGACGACTTGTTCTTCCTCTCGGACCAAAATTTCCGTTTAGCGCTCATAGGTTTAGGAGTTGGAGTGTCCTCCAGAATAAGCCCTTGTTGGTCTCCTGGTGTGTTGCTACAGTTCGAGGTGTGGAAACTGTTCCCATTCCCATTTGGGTTGTTAGCGTTAAGAACAGCTAGGGCGGCTATTACGGCTGCCGTGACAGTAGCTTGGAACGTAGCTGAGTCCATCTGGAGGACTGGTGTTTTAGTGGTGGGTTGGTTATGTTTCTTCAGAGGCATGATCTGCTACATGTCAAGAGAAGAAGTTTGTGAGCAACAATGGTTGTCTCTGGATGTCTCCTAAATGTTTATCTATGCATTGGGATTTCCCGTTTTGCTATCTGACTCTCATCGATTCGACCCACATCTCCATGATGTGGTCCTAGCAAGAATAGAAAAAGATTTGAACGCAATAAAGTTCACATACAATAAACTTACAAACTCCTTGTTGTTCAGCTCATTACGCTGGCTGAATAACTCTCACATTCTCGTCGGCTCTGGATGATATGAAGATTTAGCTATAAGGGTAGTTCCAGGGATCAAGTTGATATGGGATTCAACTTGACAGTCGGAAGAAATCCCTGGAATGCCTTTGGGGAAGACATCAGGAAGGTTGCAGACTTCGGAGATGCTCTCGAGGTCTTTAACTTCTTGCGTCTCATTGACAACATGAGCCAGGAATGCATGGCATCCCTTTCGCAGATACTTCTGGGCTTTGGTGCAGGAAATGATACGAAGGTTCGAACAAATTTTATCACTATAACCAGTGAGGACTTCGTCGGAGGAAAGATTTGAGACGAATCACTTTTCTCGAAGCAAAGGATATCAGCACAATTTGGGGCTTAACCATCCCATGCCGATTAGGATATCGAAGCTTTTATGGAGGCTGGTATGAAATCGATGGGGAAAAAGAATGATTGTCTAAGTACATCTTATGATACATGCTTTGAGGACAAAACAGTGATAGGACTTTGATGAAGTTGCTTCGTTTGCATGCTACCGGTCTAAGAATACGTTTCGAAGATGAACAATGGTATAACTTTGATAAAGTTACTTAGTTCGCAGGTTTCTGATCTAAGATATAAAGTTGCTAACGATGACCTTTACCTAAGATAAGACTATTGTCTCTATAGTTGGCATTAAGATTACACAGAGTTAGGAAAATTTTCGGCCCACAACTAAGTCTACAACATACCAACGGAAGGGGAAAATTTGACAGTATGAAGAACTAGCAAAACAGTACTTGCAATACAGAGATGGGTATGGGGAAAATGCTACTTAAAGCATAAGTAGGAAGGCCGTTCTTAACTAAAAGAGAGGATGAGTTGAGTAATTTCTACCAGCGACGGGGACTCCTCAAGTGAAATCTTAATTCGGCCAGCTGGCGTTCCACACCAAGCAGGCGTCTCTCGTACTCTGACTGGCGTGCTCGAAGCTCTATGACTTCGGCTCGGGTTGTAGCTAACTCTCGCTGCAGAGCTTCATTGTTCCTTGTAGCTTTCGCATGAGAAATCTCGAGGCGACGAATGCGGTCCGGGTTGGCGTTCGAATCCGCTTCGAGCTCCATAATTCGCTGAAGGGTTGCCACGCCTAGTTCCTCATTGCTAGCCACTCGGCGTATCAGGATTGGAAGGGCCCTGTCCGTGGGGCCTCCTTCGTTCAAATTGTAGAAGTTGCGGTTTCCGTCGTATAGGAGGGGTTGGTCTTGCTCGTGGCTCCACCTATTCAAACTCCCGACCCACATAGGAGTTGGACCTTGGAATCCAACTTGAGGGTTAGGATTTGGTATTGGGGTCACTTGAGGTAGGTTCTCGACTTCAGGTTCCGAGTCAGTCTCTTCAGGAAATGGTTCGGCAAAATCATCGTCCAAAGGAATTTCATGGTCTCCTTCAGGCTCTGGCTCGATCCATCCGCCATCTCCTTGGTTGGGAAAGTACGGGTCGCCAGGGAGATGGAATCCAGCCATGCTATCTACGCGAGGTGATGGTAAAGGGATGGCTAATAGGCATCGAATCTATAATACTTCCAATGTATTATAGTTACATGATTGATTCTCCTGGGTAAGTTTCCGGTTCGGTCGTTATTGCATCCTAAAATACTCCTATAGTATTTTAATCATTATGTTCGGTTCTAGAACTCTTCTTGTATTTAGGTAAGTTTTAGGCTTGTTGTAACACTACAGTCACTCCCAAGCACATGTTGGTCATGTCTCTAATGAATATAGTTGATCAGGCTATATTGACCCTAGACATGATTATATAACTGCCCAGGTTTAACCGCAGCGTCCCAACATACAAATACTTTTGTTTTGTTCTACCTATGACACGAATTCTGGTACTCGGGTATACTTTTTGTAAAAATACTTATATTTTAAAAGTATACTTTTAGTTCAGAGCACTTCGGCCCTTTTGTGTTTATAGTTGTATACCATGTAAGGTTCGGTATACTTAGTTCACTATAAACAATAGCTCTGATACCAATCTGTCACACCCCAAAACCGGAACGGCGGAAACGTTCTGGGGCGGAGGACGTCATGCGTAGTATCACAATAATTGTATCATAGCAAGCATAGTAAACACAACCAGACATTGAATACATATGTGAAAAAGGTTTACATTGTTTATTACATAGTTTTGTTCATAGCAAAAGTACAATAGTAAAGACGTGACTCTAACGCTCCAACTTCTCCGAACTCCTGGAAGTACCTGTCTACTAATGCCCTGAGAATACAAGCAGTTTAAAATATCAGCATAAAGCTGGTGAGTTCATAAGCGTTTAATTTTTGGAGGAAAATGTTCTTTGATCCTTTGAAAAGTGCTTCTCAAGAAAATCCTATATTTTCTTATAAAAGATGTTTGATTATCCATTAGTTGTATGTTAAACAGTCTGTTTATGTAAGGTTGAGTTACACCAGGAAAATCCTATATTTTCCTTAAGAGTTGATAGTTGGTTATCTGTACTTGTCTGAGGTGTACAAGTATCTACCATACTTGCATCGTTAGACGTAGTTTTCTTGAAAACCCTGTTTGCTCCCTGTGAGGTGTATTAGCCTTATTACATAAATAAAACTAATAAATAAGTGGTGAACTAAGTCCTAAAGGTATTATTAATACTTTCTAGTAATCATATCGGTTATTACTTTGAGGTTAATTCACTTGTTTTATTATTACACATGTATGTTGCTATTATCTAGGTTGTGAGTGTCATAACCGTACTTAGACTTGATATGGCACGTAACGAGGCCAGTATCTTTTTATGACTTTTGTCACCCTTGACCTGACGGTCCCACTGTAGCTAGCAGCGAGGTGCGGGATAGTCAGTCCCGTATAGATCTATACACAACAGTCACGCTCTCCCTACAAGAGATTCTGGTTACAAGTGCTAGTCCTACACTCTCGAATACGGGGGAGTGTTACCAAGGACGTGTCTCCAACTTTAGACTAACAATTTGCATGTAATAATACCGAAAATCTTGTTTATGTTTTGTATAAATCCTTTATAAAATATCACATTTTATGATAAGATTCACAAGTTCATTGCTTTAGTTTTGAAAACTGTTTCTATGAGTTGATTTCTTAATCGTTTGGTAAAACTGTTTTCTGTGTTAAAAGCATACAGAACATATAATTATTTTAAACAAATAATATACTTTGAGTACAAGTTTCCTTGTACTTTTGCTTGTATTCCCCCCCCCCCCCTGAAAACATGAAAAACTCGGAAAAAGCATAGGGGTATGAACTCACTGTTTGACGTGGGATTTGAGTGTAAGTTGCTAGGAATTGCTGAGTTTCAAATAAAGCCTCGGGCACAAACGGATCCTATTTAGCATGTAAAAGTACATATATGCATTAGGTGAGGGCTTAACACTATTTGTTATGGAAGGAAATCATCCTAGGGACCAGGAAACACTTAAAACTAAGTGTTAGAATCACATATGATTTGAAAATGGGGAGTTTGCGGTCGTAAAAGGAGTGTACGGTCAAGGGTTTGCGACCTAATAGGGTTTATGGCCCATATGTTTACGGCCCAAGTGTTTGCGGTCCATGGGTTTACGACCCATGGGTTTACGGCCCATGGGTTTACAGTCGTAAACACTTGGCGAAAAGTGCGATTTTCGGTGTTTCAAGGTCCTTTCTAGCCTTCTGGAAGTGTTCTAAGCCTCGTGCCCAGCTCAAGGAAGAGTTTAAAGGTCAATAATCGACCAAAAATGGAGTTTACGGCCATTGAAGGGTGTACGGTCGTAAACACCCAGTTCATGCGTTTCAGGTCGATTTTTTGGCGAAAATCGATGGTTTCTAGTAGATATCAAGTACAGATGGTAGTTACTTACTGTTAAGAAGCTTGGAATGAGGTTTTTAGCCACTAAGAACTAGTATGTGTTCTTGGTGTTCTTCGTGAGAGAGAAAATCTAGAAAAAGATGAGATTTAGGAGATGAGGCATGGATTTATCACTAGAATAAGGATAGAAACACAATCAAAATGAAGAATTACTCACATTCTTGAGGATCCTTGAGCAAATTCGAAGTTTGTATAGAGAGAGAGAGAGAGAGAGAGAGAGAATAGAGAGAGAAAGCTTATGGAGTGTGTAAAGTGAGAAATGAAGGCCACTCATCCCTTATATAGGGGTGAGTTTACGGCCAAGGGGTGGGGTGGAGGGTTTACGGCCGTGAACAGGGTTTACGGTCGTAAACAAGGTTTACGGTTGTAAACTGAGTTTGCGGCCGTAAACTCCTCTCGAAGGGTTGTTTGGCCCGGATGCTATGCTTTGACTTAGAAAAACCTCGTTTTTTATTCCAAAACTCGATTGAACTGAGCTTAGAATATTCTGTTAGTCCAAAATAATACTAACGTGAACGGAAATAAATCCGAATTGATTTATTTAAAACGTGAAGTCCTTCCCAAACTAAGGAATTTGACGGAATTAAATAAAACCCAAGTTTTATTAACGGAAACTGGGTAAGGATAACGGAAAAAGTTTCGGGTTGTCACATTGTGGGGATGGTTTGGGTGGGCCCTAATGGGGCTATGATTGATTGTGAGCACCAGTTGGTGAGAGTTCGAACCCCGACTGGGGGAGAACTGGTTATCCGCGATGAGGGTGCTCAACGTGGACCGACTCTCTGTTCGCCTGCGAGAGCTAGGAGATATCTTCAGTAGGGATGTTCTGGATTTCTAGAATATGTGACAAATGATCGAGTTGAGGGGATAACGACTATGGGCGATGTGCCCATTGTTCAGGATTTTCCTAATGTATTTCCCGAGGATTTGCCAGGAGTGCCTCCTAAGAGGCAGGCTGAGTTTCGCATTGATCTGATTCCAAGTGCGGCACCGATAGACAAGACACCCTATCGTTTAGCAACTTTGTAGATGCATGACTTGTCTACATAGCTGCAGGAGCTGTTAGACAAGGGATTCATTAGATCGAGTAGCTCTCCATGGGGAGCACCGATTCTGTTTGTGAAGAAAAAGGATGGTTCACACCGGATGTGTATTGATTACCACGAGTTGAATAAGCTGACGGAGAAGAACCATTATCTGATCCTGAGGATAGATGACTTATTCAACCAACTTCAGGGTGCATCTTGGTTCTCCAAGATTAATCTGAGATAGGGTTATCATTATATGAGGTTTAAGGATGAGGATGTGCTGACGACGGCCTTTGGGACTCGATATGGTCATTACGAGTTCGTAGTGATGCCATTTGGGCTCACCCACTTGCACTGTTCATGGATCTCATGAATCGGGTGTGTAGGCCGATGTTGGATTGGTATGTGATAGTGTTCATTGATGATATTATTGTATACTCTAAGACCAAGGAGCAGCATGGGGAGCATTTACGGGAGGTTTTGGAGACCCTAATGAGGGAGAGGCTTTATCCCAAATTCTCAAAATGCGAGTTCTGGTTGTGAGAGGTGCAATTTTGGGGGCACACCGTCAACCAGAAGGGTATATTGGTCGATCCAGCCAAGATTGAGGAGGTGATGCAGTGGGAGGTTCTGAGGACACCATTCGAGATTCGGAGTTTCCTTGGTCTAGCAGGTTATCATTAGAGATTTATTCAGGATTTATCCAAGATTGTTGTACTTCTGATCTGCTTGACGAAGAAGAATGTTACTTTCCGATGGGGGCCTGGTCAGCAGACAGCTTTCGAGACGCTGATACAGAGATTGTTCGAGGCTTCGATTCTCACTCTACCCAAGGATATGCATGATTTTGTGGTTTATTGCAACGCTTAGATTTCAGGATTAGGAGTAGTGCTTATACATAGGGGTCATGTGATTTCTTACGCTTCGAGGCAATTAAGGCCTCATGAGGCGAATTACCTGACGCACAATTTAGAGTTGAGAGTTGTGGTTTTTTCCCTTAAGATTTGGAGGCATTATTTATGTAGGGTTATGTACACTATTTATACCAATCACAAGAGCCTGAGATATCTGATGGATCAGCCGAACATGAACATGTGACAGTAGAGATGGTTGTATATAGTGAAAGAGTATGATTGCGAGATCTTTTATCACCCTGGTAAGGGCAATGTTGTGACCAACGCTTTGAGTCGCAAGGCCGTGAGTACACCTATCAGAGATCTGTGTTTGAGGATGGTTATTGTTTCACCACTGTTGGATATGATCAAGAAAGCTAAAGTAGAAGGAATGAATAAGGAGAATTGGAAGGAAGAGAGGATCATGGGTCATATATCGTTGTTTGTTAGGGACAGTCGTGGGTTATTGACTCAGTGTGGCAGGGTTTGGGTCCCAGTTTCTAGTGGGGTTAGGCAGGTATTGCAGGAGGAGGCTTATAAATCGAAGTTTTCGATCCATACGGAGGCCACAATGATGTATAGAGATCTGAGGTTAAGTTATTGGTGGACCTGTATGAAGAGGGAGATAGCTTGGTTTGTGGAGCAGTGTTTGACTTTCCAGAAAGTCAAGGTCGAGCATCATAGACCCCCACATAAAAATGTAGTTGTTACCCATTCTCATGTGGATGTAAGAAGATATCACTATGGATTTTATTACAAAGTCGCCTACGATGGCGCGAGGGGTTGATTCTATCTGGGTGATTGTTGACAAATTAACCAAGAGTACTCATTTCATACCCATTGTTGAAAGCATCTTTTCCAAGAAATTGGTTGATATCTACATCAGGGAGGTGGTGGTTCGACACGTGGTGCCAGTATCGATGGTTTCTGATCAAGATGTTCGCTTCACCTCTAGATTTTGGAGGAAGTTTCATAAGAAGTTGGGTACTCAGCTGCATTTCAGCACAACACACCACCCCCAGACCGATGGACAGAGAGAGCGGACTATTCAGACACTCAAAGATATGCTCAAGGCTTATGTGTTGGATTTTGGCGGGAGTTGGGATACTTATCTTCCTTTGGTTGAGTTCTCCTACGACAATAGTTACCACATCAGTATTGACCGACCTCCCTTCGAGATGCTTCACAAGAGTAAATGTCGGACCCCAGTTTGTTGGGGCAAGGTGGGGCATCGGGTGATGGGAAGTATGAGGTAGTACTCAAGACCACCAAGTTGATATAGCAAGTTGATATAGCCTAAGGATCATCATCGGGGTAACAACACTGCTTAAGGGATACTTCTGCAGTTTCTTAAGGTTCCACCCTAAGAATCCTCACAACGACACGATCTATACTCTCAGATCTAAAATCAAACTCTTTACCTAATCCATACTCCCAGATCTAAAATTTACCTCTTTACCTAATCCATACTCCCGGATCTACACTTTACCTCTTTACCTAATCCATACTCCCGAATCTAAAATTTACCTCTTTACCTAATCCATACTCCCGAATTGGGTATGTCTGATCCATACTCCCGGATCAATAACTGTGCCTATTCCATACTCTCATACTAGGGACAATTAACTATGTCTTAATCCATACTACCGGATTAATAATAAATAACTATTATCTTAATCCATACTCCCGGATTAATAACAAATAACTATGTCTTAATCCATACTCCCAAATTAATAACAAATAACTATTGCCTTAATCCATAATCCCAGATTAATAACAAATAACTATGTCTTAATCCATACTCCCAGATTAATAACAAGTAACTATGTCTTAATCCATACTCCCGGATTAATAACAAATAACTATGTCTTAATCCATACTCCCGGATTAATAACAAATAACTATGTATTAATCCATACTCCCGGATTAATAATGAATAACTATGTCTTAATCCATATTCCCGGATTAATAACAAATAACTACGTCTTAATCCATACTCCCGGATTAATAACGAATAACTATGTCTTAATCCATACTCCCGGATTAATAACAAATAACTACGTCTTAATCCATACTCCCGAATTAATAACGAATAACTATGTCTTAATCCATACTCCCAGATTAATAACAAATAACTATGACCTATCTATACTCTCGGACTAAGGACAATTGACTAAGTCTAATCCGTACTCTCGAAAAACATCTACAGTTTACGAGCCTGTTAATATTCCACTGGACTGTCTAGAAAAGTCAGTGGTTGTCATCTATATTCTGCTAGATGACTGGAACATCATCAACATCGAGACCTTTCGTCATTTTATTTCATCACACATCAGCTATTTCATCTACCCATGTTATACCCAACATATTTGTAGATAAAAGTACATATACAGTTTAAATCATTCTAAACATGTATAAAACATTCATTCAACATCCATCTCAAATAAACAAACAATATATATACACATAGCACGTATTTTATATAAAATACTTTATATCTATGTGTAAGATGAAAGTGACTATATACTCACTTGATAAGACGGCGGTTGGACAGCACTTCGTCACTTAAAACAATATTTTTCGATGAAACCGGTATGTTTTCTCAAAAACCAGGCTTTATGCGGGCAGAGTTTCGGCTCGAAAAACTCTTTTCTCGAGATCTTCATGCTCTCCGGGGCTTGCTTACGATGCTAGGATAGTATTTAAGGTTTTGGGGTACTTAGTGCAATATTCAAGAAAGTCTATGGGTGAGAGTTGTAAAATAGTAACATCAATTCGGCTGGCATCGTCCGCTATTTATAGTGGCTGGATACTCGAGTTACGTTGGGCGTAACTATACAATACGCGGGGCGTACTGCTTCTTCAACGAGTACGCTGGGTGTACGAAGGGATCATATCGGACGCGTCAAGGCTATGACACATATCTCTCATGCGAAGGAGTAGGGCAGGTGACGGACTCCGGAACACTTACACGAGTACGCTGGGAGTGTACTTCTGTACGCTGGGTGTACTCCGAATTTTCAAACTTGAAAAATTCGTAACTTTCGCATACGAGCTCCGTTTTTGACGTTCTTTATATCCACGTGTAGGTGAGACCGTGCTCTACAACTTTCGTTTAGACTCCGTCGGCTAATTTTGAATTTATTTTTAAATTTATGTTTTTAACAGGACGGGACAGGAAAAGTCGGTTTATTTTTAAAGTTATATTTTTAACAGGTCGGGACAGGAAAAGTCCGTTAAAAATTCATAACTTTTCATCCGACGTCCGTTTTCATCTGTCTTTTACCGGTAAACTACTATCAACAAGATCTTCGATTTTCGTTTAGGTTGTTTCGGCTAAAAATCACTCGATCTAAAATTCGAGTTTCGGGCTGCATACTACTAAGCCGAAACTTAGAAAAATCATAACTTCCTCATATGAAGTCAGATTTAGACATTCTTTTTATGCACACTCTCGGTTTAACGAACACTACGATTTTCATTTGGATCACTTATGCTAAAAAGCATTTTATCGTAAATTCACTTTTTACATCACACAACGTCGTGCCGGTTCTGTCGCGAAACTTCGACAGGTCATAACAATTTCGTTATAACTCGGATTTCGGTATTCTTTATATCTCCGAAATCCTTTTTTCAACTACTACAACTTTCTTCATAGATATAAACTATATCTAACATTTTACTTTCGACGCTTATTTTTATCCTTAATTTATTATATCTTCATAATTAAATATAAGACACATAAATTCACATAATTTATTCTTATTACTTCAAAACACGTTACAATAGTTGACCTAGACTATTACCTCATCTTTAATGCTTAGCCCAGAAGCACGGGCGTTATAATTATCTCCCCCTTAAGATGATTCCGTCCCCGGAATCATACATCAGCAAACAAATGCGGATAGCGACTTATCATGTCACTCTCCGTTTCCTAGGTGAGATTTGGCCCATTCGTATGTTTCCATCGCACAAGCACTAAATCAACCATCTTGCGTCGCAACTTCTTAGTCTTACGGTCAACAATTGCCTCAGGTTCTTCAATTAACCTTTTGTTTTCATCCAGCCTTAATTCAGAAATTGGAATTATGTCGGGAACTTCTCCCGTGAACTTCCTCAAATAAAACACGTGGAAAGTGTTATGAATACCATCTAGTTCTTCTGGTAGTTCTAGCTTGTAAGTTTGGTTCCTATTCCTCTGAAGAACTTTAAACGGTCCAATAAACCTTGGACTCAACTTTCCCCGAACCACGTAACATACTCATCTTAGTCGGACTCAATTTGATATGACCTCTAGGGTCGGAATATCAATCATCTTCTTAGTCATTACCGAAACAATGGTAACGACACACTTGAATAAAAGCGAAGTCAATTACTAGCTTCTTGGTAACCTTGTGACTTTCCCTGATCCAAGTGTGAGTCCTGTGCTTCCAGTAGTATAGGCCTCTACTACTATTCACACCTACTCATACTCGTCCCAAGTATTGTCTCGCAGTCCCCAAGTTCTTATTTCCTAAAATCACAAAACGATTTAACACATACGAATGCGTCCAAATAATCATAAAATTTTCCCTAGACTCAACTAGGACTTCTTCCATACATATCTTCAACATAATTGTGCTTCAACTCGGTTGGTGATGAAAACCCCAGACGATAAGACAACTTCAGAAATTACACCAACCGTTCTATCATTCCGCTAATCAAATGTATACATTCGGATGTACCGTACTCCTCTATATGTACTGTTATTTTATTAGACATATTCTAAAGGCAAGATACCATTCTTACGATATCTTCCGATAAGTGTCATTCACTATCGTAAGCCTCATTGTTTCCTCCATTTACTCAGTTCACTATGAGTCTTCATTATGACGTTATGTTCACGGAAGCAGGCGTTCAGCATATCGGAACGAGAATATAGATAGAGGAAGGTTTCGACATGTATTCCTCCTTATCATTTCGAAACGTTATATGCTAATTCTAATATCGTAATTAAACGCTTAGAATCCTGAACACATAAGGTTTCCAGATCTGGTCGGCAACAGACCATAGATCCGAACAAATAATATCATATATGGCAAACATATAGCATTTAGCACATAAAAGCATTTTAGGCGTCTTTCCTAAAATATACTAGTGCTCGTGTCTAAATATGGTAGACACTCATCTCACGATCATCACTTAGCATTCTAAGTTTAAGTCTAGAAATCCTACAAATTCCTAGTTCGCTTAAACTAATGCTCTGATACCAACTGTAACATCCCCAATTTTCTCTGCCAGAAAAGACCGATTTCGTTTATGTTTTTTAAAATAAAATCAGAGTAATCTTTCAAAAGGTGTTGCGGAATTTGTTCCCAAAACAAAATATGATAAAAATTTATCAAAGCATTTCTTAAAGAAATGAATTTTCATTATATTATAAAACCTCGGGATGTCATGTTCCGATACAGACCAAAAGCATAAACAATACCATATAGGCCTTACAACAGTTATTTATATCTACTGGCCTATAGTCCAAAATCTCTCGTCATCGTCCAACTATGTTCTTGTTCCACTACCTGTAATATAAAAAGCTTAGTGGGCCAGGCTTGGGAGCCTGGTGAGCATATAGGGTTTTCAACCCACAATAAATAAATTTATTAATTTTCATCAACCAACAATAAATTTATTAATTTCATCAACTAACAATAACCCTGATTACCCATTCCCGTTATCCTCACTTTACGTCCCAAAACACCTATCATAAGGGACCTAGCCTAAAGATCATCATCGGGGTAACAACACTGCTTTTGCAGTTTCTTAAGGTTCCACCCTAAGAATCCTCACAACGACACGATCTATACTCTCAGATCTAAAATCAACCTATTTACCTAATCCATACTCCCGGGTCTAAAATTTACCTCTTTACCTAATCCATACTCCCGGATCTAAAATTTACCTCTTTACCTAATCCATACTCCCGAATTGGGTATGTCTGATCCATACTCTCGGATCAATAACTGTGCCTATTCCATACTCTCATACTAGGGACAATTAACTATGTCTTAATCCATACTCCCGGATTAATAATAAATAACTATTGTCTTAATCCATACTCCCGGATTAATAACAAATAACTATGTCTTAATCCATACTCCCAAATTAATAACAAATAACTATTGTCTTAATCCATACTCCCGGATTAATAACAAATAACCATGTCTTAATCCATACTCCCAGATTAATAACAAGTAACTATGTCTTAATCCATACTCCCGGATTAATAACAAATAACTATGTCTTAATCCATACTCCTGGATTAATAACAAATAACTATGTATTAATCCATACTCCCGGATTAATAACGAATAACTATGTATTAATCCATACTCCCGGATTAATAACGAATAACTATGTCTTAATCCATATTCCCGGATTAATAACAAATAACTACGTCTTAATCCATACTCCCGGATTAATAACGAATAACTATGTCTTAATCCATACTCCTGGATTAATAACAAATAACTATGTCTTAATCCATACTCCCGGATTAATAACGAATAACTATGTCTTAATCCATACTCCCAGATTAATAACAAATAACTATGTCATATCCATACTCTCGGACTAAGGACAATTGACTAAGGAGCTGTTTGGTAGGATCTGAATTTATAAGATCTGAATTTTTAAGAGGTCTGAATTTCTATGAGGGTCTGAGTTTTTAAGATCTGAATTTTAACATGCTGTTTGGTTGGAAGCTCTGAATTTTTGTGCTGAATGATAAAAATGACCATTTTACCCTTCTGTATCATTTCTTTAAATTACAACATCATATCCTTGAAAAAAAATTATATCAAAGTAAGATGCTAGAAATGAACATCATGCATGTGATTTTTTTTCATCAAAGTACAATGTAAACTAAACAACCAAATATTTCATTATAGTTATCAGCAAATAATTTGGTCAACATCACACCCCATACAAGGTTTACATGAAATAATGCATATGATCTTTTTGGTTATTGAACATGTGAATGAAAAAATGTTGTTAATCTACGGAAACACTCAGAGGACATCTTCACCATTAACATGCAACAACCCATCACCCTCTTCATTACAGATTACACGCTACCATCATACACCATCACCAGGCACCCACTTGTCATCGACCTTTATCATCATCATCGCAGCCTTCACGACACCATCAACTTCTATTCACCAACCCTAGTCACTCAACGATAGATTTCAACAAAAATTTAGCACATAATAGCAAGATTAGCAATAGATTTCAGCAAATGAACAAAATCAGCAACTTGTATTAGCAACTACAAACACATTTTCAATAAAATAGAACAAATCAGCAAAGTTCAACAACAAATTTTAGATATACATATCAAATTTCAGCTATACAAAATCTGAAAAAAATAGCATTTATATTCAGCATTTGCATAAAACTATACTCCACATCTGATTTCAGAAAAAAAGAAGAAAAACAAAGTTTTCTATGAAATCACTGAATTCAGGGAAACATAAACTCACAAAAAACATCAGCACTTGTAGAAAATTTGTAGAAAATGATAGTACTTGCAAAAATCATCAACATAAGATCAAGAACATCCGATTTCAATATCAGAAACTGATGGCATAACATCAAGACCTGATTTCGATTTCGATTGAACAAATCATCAACTGATTTCGATTGAACAAATCAGAAACTGATGGCATAACATCAAAACCTGATTTCGATTTTTGATTTTCGAGTTTGGGGGGAAAGAATGAAGAAACAGAAGAAGAGAAACGAACACATTCTGATTTTTGATTTTCGATTTTCAGAAGAAGAGAAACGAACCTTCTTTAGGGCACAATCTGAAAAAACAAGTTGGAGACGGAGCGGGTGCGGCGGCATCGGCGTTGCAGGGGTGCAGCAGCGTCGACGTTGGGGTGGGCGGCGTCGTTTCAGGCGGCGTCATCGGAGAATTGGTGGTGAAGGGAAGCAGACGCACACGGAAGAGAAGAGGAGGCGTGTTTGATCGTGGTTTAGGGCAAAACAGGAAACACGTCTTTTTTAAAAAATTCAGACTTTGTTTAGTATCTGAAAAATTAAGAGGCATTTATAATTTTAAGAGGTAAAAAATAAGATGTAACCAAACGATCTGAATCTGAATTTTTAAGACATTGCCTCTTAATTTTGCAATTAAGAGGTAAACAAACAGGGCCTAAGTCTAATCCGTACTCTCGAAAAACATCTACAATTTACGAGCTTGTTAATATTCCACTGGACTGTCTAGAAAAGTCAGTGGTTGTCATCTATATTCTACTAGATGACTGGAACATCATCAACATCGAGACCTTTCGTCATTTTATTTCATCACACATCAGCTATTTCATCTACCCATGTTATACCCAACATATTTGTAGATAAAAGTACATATACAGTTTAAATCATTCTAAACATGTATTAAACATTCATTCAACTTCCATCTCAAATAAACAAACAATATATATACACATAGCACGTATTTTATATAAAATACTTTATATCTATGTGTAAGATGAAAGTGACTATATACTCACTTGATAAGACGGCGGTTGGACAGCACTTCGTCCCTTAAAACAATCTTTTTCGATGAAACCGGGATGTTTTCTCAAAAACCAGGCTTTATGCGGGCAGAGTTTCGGCTCGAAAAACTCTTTTCTCGGGATCTTTGGGCTCCCCGGGGCTTGCTTACGATGCTAGGATAGTATTTAAGGTTTAGGGGTATTTAGTGCAATATTCAAGAAAGTCTATGGGTGAGAGGTGTAAAATGGTAACATCAATTCGGATGGCATCGTCCGCTATTTATAGTGGCTGGATACTCGAGTTACGTTGGGCGTAACTATACAGTACGCGAGGCGTACTGCTTCTTCAACGAGTACGCTGGGCGTACGAATGAATCATATCGGACGCGTCAAGGCTATGACACGTGTCTCTCATGTGAAGGAGTAGGGGAGGTGACGGACTCTGGAACACTTACACGAGTACGCTGGGCGTGTACTTCTATACGTTGGGCGTACTCCGAATTTTCAAACTTGAAAAATTCGTAACTTTCGCATACGAGCTCCGTTTTTTGACGTTCTTTATATCCACGCGTAGGTGAGACCGTGCTCTACAACTTTCGTTTAGACTCCATCGGCTAATTTTGACTTTATTTTTAAAGTTATATTTTTAACAGGCCAGGACAGGAAAAGTCCGTTAAAAATTCATAACTTCTTCATCCGACGTCCGTTTTCATCTGTCTTTTTACCGGTAAACTACTATTAACAAGATCTTCGATTTTCGTTTAGGTTGTTTCGTCTAAAAATCACTCGATCTAAAATTCGAGTTTCGGGCTGCATACTACTAAGCCGAAACTTAGAAAAATCATAACTTCCTCATACGAAGTCAGATTTAGACATTCTTTTTATGCACACTCTCGGTTTAACGAACACTACGATTTTCATTTGGATCACTAATGCTAAAAATCATTTTTATCGTAAATTCACTTTTTACGTCACACAACGTCGTGCCGGTTCTGTCGCGAAACTTCGACAGGTCATAACTTCTTCGTTATAACTCGGATTTCGGTATTCTTTATATCTCCGAAATCCTTGTTTCAACCACTACAACTTTCTTCATAGATATCAACTATATCTAACATTTTACTTTCAACGCTTATTTTTATCCTTAATTTATTATATCTTCATAATTAAATATAAGACACATAAATTCACATAATTTATTCTTATTACTTCAAAACACATTACAATAGTTGACCTAGACTATTACCTCGTCTTTAATGCTTAGCCCAGAAACACGGGCGTTATAGACTTCAAGGACGAAGTCTGATTCAAGTGAGGCAAAGTTGTAACATCCAGATCTTCAGGGTATTATTTCTTACTAAATTATTGTTACTTTTCTTATGTTGGGAGGCCACGACGTGGTGGAAGGACCGTCATGACGTCGCAGTGTATGAGTTAGACGCGGGTCTTATTTAAACTTCCACGACGTAACATTCTTTGGGCTACGACGTGGCGGCCATCTGGTGGCTAAAGCCCTAATTTTCCGGGTATTTAAAGGAAAGATGGAGTCTAGGGTTGCTTATCCTCAGTCTCCATCACTCTCAAACCCTAGAAACCCTAACTCTAATCTCTTTTGAAGCTTTTGAGCCCATTTGCAAACCTTTTTGGTTGTTTTGAAGGAAGTAGAAGAAAATTTTATGCAAGAAGCAAGCAAGCAACACTTCCCAATCTCTGAAAGCATCTTGATGGACCATTTGTAAGGCTTCTTGATCTAATCTTTTAGTTCTTTCTTAATGGATCTAGGGATATCTTGCATGATAGAACCATTTGGTGGATTTTGAGTGAAACAAAGGAATAAAGTTTGCAACTTTATGACTTCTAGGAGTCCCAAGATCATTATATCTCATAAATCTATGAAATGGTTGTGGTGTGGGAAATCTTGCATGAGTTTAGGTCCCAATTCTACTTTTTGAACTAGATTTGATGGAGGACATGCATGGGGCATGCATGTCCATAAAGTTTACATTTTTAGGGACCATTAGGACCCTTAGAAGCTTTCTATAAAATTTAAGCAAAAGGCTTGGATTAAGAACTTGGTCACAAAATCTGTTTTCAGCCGGTTCCCACGACGTGGCGATGAAGAGCTCTGCGACTAATTTGGACTAACTCTGCCACGACAAGGTGGCATTGATGTCACGACATGGAAATGAGGTGGTGCGTATCTAAATGTACCCACTACCAAGCTTCTGATCGGGTTTGGACCCATCAGCCATAACATGGCCGAAGGATGGCCACGATGTGGAGGTCGACTAATGTTGATTTTGACTTTGACCTTTGACTTGTTGACATGGGTTGACTTTTGGTCAAATTACTAGTTTTAGAGTATGGACTAAGGTTTGACCTTGTTTGATTCGATAGGTGTATTGTAGCACCGGTAGCGTGACTTTGAGCGGTGGTGTAGCTGATTTCGTGATACAAGTGAGTCTTCTCACTATACTATGTAGGATGCTAACTGTCTGTGTGAATCTTGCATTGTATGTTGGGTTGGGCCTATTTATTATATGGTGGGTTAGGCCCATTTATTATATGTTGGGTTGGACCCATTTATATGTATGTTGGGCTAGGCCCATTTGCATGATTGGATTGGGCCCATTTATATGTATGTAGGGTTGGGCCCATTTGCATCATTGGGCTAGGCCCATTTATTTGTACGATGAGCTGGGAGCATTTACATATTAGGTTGGGCCTATTTGTATAGTATTTGGTATTTTGGGGAACTCACTAAGCTTGGTGCTTACAGTTTGTGGTTTAAATATTTTTCAGGTACTTCAAGTTCCAATAGGAAGGGTCCGGCTTGACTGCACAACATCCCCTTATGATTTCTGCACCGAAGTTTATTACTTTACTCTGATAATTGTGATACATTTTATGATGATTTAAACATCTGATGTATTGATTTGATGGTTATAAAAAACGGAAATTTTTACCCATATTTTTGGGATGTTTCTTCTACAACGTTTTTTTTTATTGTTTTACTACTTTAGTTATGGGCTAAAAGCTCTTTGTTTTTGTTTAGAGTAGATAAACCTTGAACCTATGCATTGATTTTGAAGATCTCAGATTTAATCTAGTCGTTTATTCATTATGCTTCCTTGAAAAAAGATCCTTATGTGTTAAAGTTTCAATCCTTTCTATTTATTGTTGAGTTTTGTTAAATTTAGATGATTAATGTATCTTGATATGCTTGAATCTTATGATTCTATGAACTATAGAATTGTTTGACTAGGGTTTGATAAAAAACCTAGGGTTAAATAGAAAAGTTGGTAACTTTAATGTGTGAGATTATATGTGATGATCATTTGTGTATAGATAATCGGTACTCACTATCCTTGATATCAATTTAGAATTCAAGTCTTTCATAATTCGAACCAAACACTAATTTATATGAATATTAGTCCACTTGATCACTGCAATTGATAGTCTTATTAAATCAAAGAATTAGTACTTTGAACATTATACTAGTCATAATAGGAATCGGTAAACGATGAAATTGAGTCCTTTGTACTATCAATAGTATCAACCATAGGGAACAGATGAATCGAATCTAAATGAAAGTACTCTTTATATCTTGTTTTCAAGACTACAAATAAAAAATACACGATAATTAAAAATAACACACTTAAAAAAGACAAGATAATTAAAATCAACTAGTCATCCAAAGTTGGAATGTAGGCATGCGCAATGTAAATAGTAAGATCGGATTGAAGTTGGTGGTGGGTTTCAGCATTGTGCTATTTATGGATCATCAACTTCATCGTGGGTGGGGGGAGGGGGGGTGGGAGGGAGGGAGGGCTGATGCACATCAGATATTGCAACACACTCATCTTGCAGTATCATATTGTATGGTATAACACAAGTGTACATTATATCTTTTGTCCTCTTTGCCGACATAGACCGTGCCGACAATTTTAATATGTCCCAACATGCTTTAAGGACCCCAAAAACACGTTCTATGTCCTTTCTTGTTGATTCTTGTGCCGCCTTGAACCGTGTTCTTTTTGTCGGTGATTGGATGTGGATATTCCTTCACAAATACAACCCATGTTGGATATTTTCCATCCTCAAGATAGTAACCATGCTTGTAGTTCTCATGATTCAGATAAAATGAACAATGTCCTATTCCATGATATTTCTCATCAAATAGTGGTGATTTGTAGAGGACATTCATATCATTGTTCGAACCTGCTACACCATAGAATATATGACAAAACCATAAATCTTGTGACGTCGCGACTTCTAGTATCATTATTGGGTACTGATGGTCACCCCTCATGTATTGGCCTCTCAATTTCGTTGGACAATTCCTCCAATTCTAATTTGTGCAGTCAATGCTACTAAGCATTCCAGGGAATCCATGTCTAGCTTCATGTGCTTCGTACAAAAGTAAAATGTCAGTGGATGTTGGACAGCGTAAATATTCAGCCTTATACAGTTGGATAACACCATAGCAAAAGTTTTGAAGAGTTTCACGAGAATTTTTTATGACATATTTAGATACTCATCTAACGAGTCTGATTTGCTTCTGTTCTCTAATTGACGTATTGTTGAGGTTCACTTTTGTAGCGCACTGAAACTTCTCTGATTTGTTGCATCCCATGTTGTTTAAAAATAGGGACAATTCATCTTCATGTCACCAACAAGTCGCATAAACAAACCTTTGCTCGTAAGGAACCTTCTACAAAGTTGCTCATTAGCATAGGTTGAATCATCCACAAAGTAATGCCAGATTAGTAGTTATTCAACCTCTAAACGATCTCTTTGGATTGTGTTTCTCCTTTGAATGTTACTTGAACTAGCATTACTATGAAACATAACTTGTGCAGTACGAGATAATGCATCTAACAAAATATCGTTGATAGAGATTATCTTCTATTACTAATTTCCAAGCGTTTGGATTCATTTTGTATAGAGAGAAAATATAGTGATTACGAACGTGTGGGTTCATTTTGGAAGGATATATATACAGAGAATCTTTTGAAAAATATAGAGAAAAATATAAAGATAAAGACAAAGAACATTCTGAATTTCACGCGTTCTTAAACTCTCAACCATATTTAGCTACAATTTGTCGTTTTCTTTTAAGCACCGTAGCAGAATACCTCCAGTCAAATGATCACACAGTTGGAGAAAATAATGCATATCTTGGTTCTCTATCTCCCGCTCCAACAATTGAGCTTTTCGTTCTTCATTTTCTTGAAAAAAGACGTAATTTTTCTTCTCGATACCTTTTTCTCTCTTCAACCTCTGTTCTAGTTACAGTGTTGATGCCGAAATTTCTTTAACGATATCAACTACTTCATCATGTGTTGAGAATGCCAATGCCACATTCTTTCCTTAATTTTCTTTTTCTCCGAGGCGGTGAGTTTTCAACACTAAACGATTGTTGTCGTTGGTTGAATTATGGAGGAAACTGTGCATCAAAAGATGTTGTGTAGGTGTTGGATGAAGATATTTTTGTTCATTTTGAAGGAGTCGGGGAGTCTTCACCGGCTTTTTTTAACATGCAACCATTTTGCGTGGTGTTTCAAAAAATCCCTTGCTTTTTCATGAGAAAAAGCTTTATGATTACTAATCTTTCGATACTCGCTTTGTGTATCTTTTAAAACATCAGCCTCATATCTCCCTCTAGCCAAATTGTTCATCCCATGATTGTAGATGCAGTTAAACTCGTTATATTTACTTTGAAGGTCTTTCCATTTTGAGTTTACTTGGTGTCGTGTCTGATCCAAACCTCCCACTTGAACATTAAAATGCTGTAGAACTAGCTCCCAAAATGCATCAAACCTTTGTTGATTTCCGTAGTCTTTATCTTCAAAAACATCGACATATGCCGTAGCCAAAGCCAACTCTTTATATCCCACCCATTTCTTTGACTTATGGAGCTTCGTATAGTTGTGTTTGTTCTCAGGAACAGGTTGCAACTCCTCACTGGCTTATTCGTCGTCTTGTTCGTTTCTTTCGGGAACCAGGTCGTCACTAGAACTTTCAGATTCTACGTGTTGAGCATCTCGGAACTGGAAAGCCTCGGGAGGAGGAGATTGAAATTGAGTTTCTAGAACCCTTTGAGAAAACTGCATAAATGAATTATAACCCGAAATTTCCTCTGAGACTAAATACGTTGTAAGATTGTTGCACCAGGTAATAATGTTGTGGATAGTTTCGGTATTGTGGATACTTTGGGTTTTGAAATTCTGGATAAGAAAATTAAATATTATGACTTGAAGTGTCTTGCGTGGATTTACGTCTTTGGCTAGAAGTGACTTGTTTAGCTTTATCTCGGGAATTCGTTGAATTGAGTAAGAGAATGAATTGCAATGACTAGCTACTTTGGATATATGTATACAAAGTTATGTAGAAAGAAAAAGTCACGGGTTGCATGAAAGCCCTTTTGCTTTTTTCTTTGAAAATTAAATAAAAGGACATGACACAACCCAGACAAAATTTATCACGGGTTCTAAAGTCGTTGGCATAATTATTCCACAGCCTGCTTGACCTGCCTGCATTGACGGTAACACAACCTGGCGGTACCATCGATACCGTGGTGGCACCGCCCCCAAAAAGTGCCAACCCGCGCCTCGACTCAGAGCACCATAAGACATTAAAAGAAAAATCCCAGGTACTGATATTTGAATAGTTAAAATACAGGGGTTAAAGTGGAACTTGCTTGTTCCAATAACAAAAACCTCCTTTTCGGTATGATTTGATCTCGTTTTCAAGAACATTCGTAAATTTCAGAATCTTTGCTCTGTCCTTTCATCTCTTCTTCTTTGTCCTCTGCCTTCGATCCGCAACAAAACCCCTCAAAGATCCCACTCTTATACAAACGCTCCCTTCTTTCTCTCTGTTTTAAGAGGCCCAAATCAGGTACTGTTGCGATTCCCCTCTCATAACAAATCTAATCATTCTTTTGATCTACGAAGTTTACTCTTTGATCACTTGAATTAAATGATTTATATCATTTCTAGTTACCTTAATTTGACGGTTTGATTGTTCGTTTCACGCTTATTAACCATTGTCATTCGGACTGACGGATCAGCTGGGGTAACTCTGGTTGTTTGATATCTGTTACTTCTGCCTTCGCTCGTTAGATTATTTAACTGAGTTAAATCTCGTTTTTGTTTCAATCTGCATGTACTTGTTTGGAAATTATGGATATTGTTTGATTTCGTTGTTTTTGTTAATTAGGGTTTGATGCAAAAGCTTGTATGGTTTTCGTTTCTTTTCTCAAACGTAATTATGTATGTTATATAGGGGCTGCTAAATTAGGGTTGGCTGGGGGATAGTTTAGATATGGTTCTTTAAATACTTTCCTATAACTGAAGAGCTCTTCTTTATAAGGTAAAACGAAAAGGCGATATGTGATAACGAAAAATCTGTAGGATCATATTCATACCCTTTAATGCGCAGTGGTGTCTCAGGATCAGCTATTATGCCAACAATTTATCTTTCAAAGACTTTAATTTTGCTTTGAATGTTACCAGTGTTACTATTGTTACTTTTCTTGAAGCTCATATTAATGATATTATCACTTAGTAACAATGCTAAATGTGTTGTACAGATGGCAACACAGGCAGCAAATCCTGCTGCAGTTCTTCCAAGTGCTCAAGTTGTTGGCAATGCATTCGTGGAGCAGTACTATCATATTCTGCACCAATCTCCTGAATTGGTTCATAAGTTTTATCAAGATTCAAGCATCTTAAACAGGCCTGATAGGAATGGCTTGATGAGTTCTGTAACAACGATGCAAGTAAGTTCCTTTTTTTTGTTCTCTATTCATAACTTCATTAAAAGACTCAAACTTTAAGCCGTGTTTTGCTCCGAATCACTTATAGATATACATTCATATGTACTTTATCACATGATGCGTTTTTATATTCTTGTGTGTAATTCACTTAAACCAGGCAATTGATGAGAAGATACAATCCCTTGATTACAAGAACTTTAAAGCAGAGATTAAAACTGCAGATGCACAAGATTCGTATCAGTCAGGGGTGATTGTTCTAGTGACTGGATGCCTAACTGGGAAAGACAACATCAAGAGGAAATTTGCACAAACATTCTTTCTTGCTCCACAAGAAAAAGGGTATTTTGTTCAAAATGATGTCTTTAGGTATGTTGAGGAAAGTGCATCATCAGAGACAACTTTTGCACCTGTTGAGGATATTGTAGACACTGCTCCAGCAGATCTTGCAATACCCAATGCAGGTTTGTTCCATGTAAATAAGTAACTTTAACATTGAATAGCAATGTACTTTCTTTGATTTATTTATTGTAGCATTTTACTTTCATTTCTTCCTACTACAACATTGTACTTTGAAAAATATACCCAATTATAGAATCTAATATTCTTATGCTTTCAGATTCAACTCATGTCTCAGATAATCAAACATTAGATCCTACTACAAATTCAGCTTCTAATGATCTCAATAATGGACCTGAAGTCTGTGACCCTGAAGATAATGAAGGGTCAGAATCAGGCCTTGAGGATGAACACGAACCTGCTTCTGTTCAGACAAGTCTGAATGAAACAAGTCATCTTCAGAAAACAGATTCATCTTCAGCCCAAGAGGAGAAGAAATCATATGCTTCAATTGTGGGTTACAATTTTTTTATTCAATTATCTACTTTTTTATTTTTGCCCTTGGTTTATTTAATTAAGGGAATGGATGATACAGGTGAGGGTAAACAAGGTTGGTGGAGGAGCAGCTCAGACAAGTGGTTTGAGGTGGGCCCCTGCTGCCAACACTGATCAACACAAACCTAGGCCAGCTAAGCCTTCACCAGAACCAGAAACAACATCACTCCCTGTGGTTGTTAATGCTCCTGAAAGCAGCAAAGTTTATGATGATGGTAATCAACTTCTTTACTTTTTGTTTTTGCTAAAGTACAACGATGTAATTAAAAAAAAAAAAGGAAACTAGGATATGCTATAACAAACAGATGTATGAAGGTATATTGTTATTTTGTTGTGTTTAATTCTTTGAGTAAATTACACGAATGGTTCCTATGGTTTGGGGTAATTTGCACATTTGGTACCTAACTTATTTTTTTAACTCGAAAGGTCCCTACTGTTTGTTTTTGTTACGCGCTTGGTCACTACTATTTGTTTTTGTTACGCGTTTGGTCCCTGCCTTACCTAAAAAAACTATTATTTAAATAGGGAAAAATGGTGGGGTAGGTAAGGTAATGTAAGGGGGGTGAGGTTGGAGGTGTGTTTATTTAAATAAATTAAAAAATCAATGGCAAAATAGTCTTTTTAGGTAAGACAGGGACCAAGCGCGTAACAAAAACAAACAGTAGGGACCTTCCGAGTTAAAAAAATAAGTTAGGGACCAAACGTGTAAATTACCCTAAACCATAGGGACCATTCGTGTAATTTACTCTAACTCTTTTACACATACTAATTATTAATTTTGTGGGGTTTAGTTGAAGGTCACTCGATATATGTACGGAATTTGCCAATGAATGCATCAGTTGCACAACTTGAGGAGGAATTTAAAAAATTTGGACCCATCAAAAGTAATGGCATCCAAGTCAGAAGTAATAAGGTTTGCTTATTTATATTCTCTTCTCATGTGTTTGATCAATTTGCAATATATAATTTTTGAAACGTGTATTTTATTTTATTTCCAGCAACAGGGATTTTGTTTTGGGTTTGTGGAATTCGAGTCATTGGATTCCATGCATAGTGCAATAAAGGTATAAGTATAACCTTGTTATTTTCATTCTAATCCAAAAAATAGCAAATCTACTTTCATTGCTATAATTGGGTGGATTTTTCAAAGTAGAATGTTGTAATCTTTTCCAGGCACCTTCTATCACAATTGGCAATCGTCAGGTGGTGGTTGAAGAAAAGAGAACCACAACACGAGGTAAACTACAAGTTGTTTCATAATGTTTTTTTTTTCAAGATATTCAATCCAATGGCCTAATTAATCCAATATGAAATTGATATTTTTTCTGTCAGTTGGTGGTGGTGGTGGAAGAGGGCGGTACCAGGGCGGTGGTGGTGGTGGTGGAAGAGGGGGCGGTGGCTTCAGGGGTCGTGGTGGTTACTATGGCGGCCGAAGCTTTGGCAGGAATGAGTTTAGATACCAGGGTGAGTTTACCAACCGTCCAAAGGGCCCCACGGGACGCAACTCAGAGGTGTATCAGCGAGTTGACCAGAACGGTGGTGGTGGTGGTGGTAGATACGCTCATCATCAACCAAATAAATACACAGAATCAGCACAGTAGTTGCAAGTGATGAAGCTTCGAATCAAAATTTTGACCATGAATTTAGTAGTAACATTTTCTTTAGTTTTGGTGAACGCATTCTGTATATCATTGGTGTTTGATCGGAATTTTTACCAACACCCTTTTGCAAGAAAAAAGAAAAAAAAAATACCGATTTTATGCAGGTTTTATGCTAAGAGCATTTTTCTAACCCAACACCATTTTGGTATTTACTCATTTCTTCTATATTTGTTTGGTATTTATGTGTATTTATTTTGTTTAACTAAATAATGATATAATTATCACATATTATTTGGATAATTTATCTAGGTTATAATTATTACATAATACAATTAATAAAATTATTAAAATTAAAATGTCAATTAATTTGTTTAAAGCTAACGCGGGGAGGGTCCGTACGGGAGATATTTGAATCCATATCTTTATTAATTATACAAAAAGTTTATTACATTTTAGCTAACAATCTGAAAGTATCCAAAATGTTTACAAACAAAAAGACAGAGAAGATTTTAAACACACAATTTCAACATTACTTTTGCAAATTTGAAACAAAATTTGAGGCAGCAAAAGCGGCGGAGCCACCAGCAACAGAAACAAGAGCAACCACCAGCTGCAGCACGATTTCCCAGGGGTAGTCCTCCGGTACCAAATACACAAAAAAGGGACCCAAAGCCAATAGGAAGAGGCTTAAGCTGAAGAGAGCCGATGGGGTCGATGGGTCTGTCGCGGCTGAAAGGACTCCGAGCTCTTCCGCCTTGGAGAGTAGCCCTGATTTTTCTATTGACGATAATGAAAAACCAAACTTTTCTGCTGCTGAAAGCAAACCGGCCTTTTCAGCTTTTGTTAAAAGTCTGAGTTTTTCGACATTTGTTAAGAGCTTGATGCTTGATTTTGTTGTTGATCTTGAGCTCTTCATTGTTGCAGCCTGTGATTTATAGCAAATGTAAATAAAAGGTACTTTTTCCTGGGTTTTTAGTGGTTCACTAATTTTAGCACAAGTTGTATGATTGATATAAGAACTCTTAAGAATCTTTAGGTCGAATTATCAATCAGTAAGTGTTCAAAATCTTACTATTGTATTCAAGAAAAACTACGGTGAAAGCGAAATTCATAGAGGCATCCACATAAATGGTACTTCTAAGGTATCGAGATACATTGATATGAATTAGAATTGACCACAAAGACACTAACCTTCTTATATCCAACAGCAAATGCAAAAGGCTTCTGGGTAGCCATTGATGGAACCAAAAGTACCATCTTTCTCCCTGTTCTTGCTTTATTATTGTTAGATCTTATTTTTGTGCTTTTTAGCACACCCTTTGATTTGAATTGACTCAATTGAGTGATACAGAAAGAAACTACAAGGCTCTTGGATTGAGGGTGGGTGTTGTTGGGGTTGTCCACGTGTCATCCTATTATTTGCTGTTTGGAAAGTCGGTACTCTTGTCACGTTATCCATGGATATCTTTATCTCTGAATAAGTAAATTGCAATCCTTGTAACCAAACACACCACACACCTTATGTGGTGTTTGGTGTTCGATAATTAGGTAATGAGAAAAGTTATTCATTAAAATATCATCTATTGAGTTTCTCTTAATAAAATGACTATGCGGTCAACGAAATTTACTTCGCAAATCACAGGTGTAAGACAAAGGTCTACACATTTGATCTTGTCAAACAAGCGTCAACCGGCAACATGCTCGCATTGCAAATAAGTAATCAATAATCATTATTATTTTAGTACATTTAACAATCATAAGTTCATATATATTTCAAAAACATACTCGCCGAAGTAGATCACGAGTGTAAGACAAAATGTCTACACATTCAAATTCGATCTTTTTGTATTTCGTCCGTAAAAACAAGCTAAGATTAATCAATAATCATTCAAATTCGATCTTTTTGTGGATCATCATCCGACAACATACTCGCATTGCAAATAAGTAATCAATAATCATTCTTTTTTAGTACATTAACAATCATAAGTTTATAACTATTTCAAAAATATACTCACCGAGTAAATTTTTGCCTTTTATAATATTTCATATTGTTATTGTGGTTTTAACATACATTATCATCACCGAATGAAATTGAAATAGTCTATAAAGACCACTCATCGACACGATTGATGAACACATTCACGACTCACGAGCGTATAACAACAGGGACATGTTGTGCACAGTGGCGGACGTAGACTGTTTTAGTAGGGGTGTCCATCGTACTTCAAGCGGGTGCACCTAATAGAAAAAAAAAAAAAAATTACACTGCGTGCCGGAAATCGAGCAGTGGCCCGGGACCCCAAATGCCCCACTAAGGTCCGCCACTGGTTGTGCACTCTTTTGAAGGTGTTTATGCAAGTGTTTGAAAATGTATTTGTGGTTGTCATTGTATATATGCAAATGTTTCAATATCTAGCTAGATTCTCTAAAATGTCAATTGAATAAGAGTTATCTATTATTCATCAAGGTAAATGTGCATTTTATGTACGAAATAAAGAAGAATTTGTCTCATTCTCCAACTCATACATATTTAGGACTTCATGTTTTGGCTCGTGTTAGATATTCAAAATACGAATAGGAAGGCTATTGATCCATGTAATGCTCATTTCAGTTCTCCACCTTACCCATGGCGACAACGGTTTCAAGTTGGAGGACACGTGTTGCGTTTTGGACGTGATGAGTTTTCTCATATCTATAGTTACGGTTTGAGAGTGTTACATGGATAGATGAGGATGTTAATACTGATTTTAATACGTTGTGTTTTCTTACATCTACTCCTTTTGATTATTATTGATTACTTGAGTTATTTAATGTTTAATTAAATATTAGATGAGGATATTGTATGTATGTATGTATTATTTGCATTGGGAACGTGGATTTATAGAACGTCATGTTGGTCAAACCATTGATCCGTTGGTTGTAGACGATTTAGATGTAAGCAACAAGAATTATTTTCATAAAACGTTTTTTTTTTTTTACATTTGTTTGTTTTATTATAAACTATTTATTATGTGTCCATAAAGATTAATTTATATGGAAATATACATACAATTATATTCATGCCGAAGTTGCTAGGCTAGAGGATATGAAATACAAATCTAAGATCAAGGATAAGAGAAAGAAAAAGAAAGTGGGCAAATAATTAAAAAAATGATATGATATCGTATAATGTTGAGGAGCTACGTTATGTTTTCAAGATAAATTAATTTCAAATTATATACATATTAATATGAATAGCGTTTATGAACAGTTTCAGGTATTGTGATGGACGGTTTCCGGTTTTCTTTATGTTAGTTGGGTTCATCGGTTGTCGACGGCTGGTTTGGAGCTGATTTCTATTGCTTGCATGTGTCATCGGCTTCAATTGCCTAAGTGTTCTTCTCCTGCTAAGGTTTGGGTGTTGGAAATGGTGTCCTCCCTATGAAAGATTAGTTTGTTTGTCTTCTTCCTTTCCCTTTTCCAAACAGTCTCTACGATGGTGAATGTAACACCCCGTTTATTAAATAAATAAATAGACAAATTAATGAATGAATAGTAGCCCTAAAATCAATAATAATTTAGCAAGGTGTAGGTTTCGAGGAGTTAACTGTCATAATTTTAGAAGTTGGGGGTTAAAAGTGTAAGTTCCGGATTGGTTTTGTAAATATTTATGAAGGCAGGGACTGCTTGGTAAATTATTGGGACTTAATTTGAAGAGATTTTGGAGGCTAAGGGGCTGAATGGTAATATATATGGACTTCATTTGAAAATAATTTGTAGAGGAGGGGCTGTTTGGTAACTATTGGACCTATTATGAAAGGAATTATGGGAGCAGGGGTATAATGGGTAAGTATTGGAGCTTATTCGAAATTATTTCAGAAGGGAGGGACTAATGTTGTCATTAAGGAGTGAAGTTTCATGGGGACCGGGTATATAAACCTGTCACCCTCTCGGTAACCCTAACCCTAATGCTAAACACCAGTCGTCACCCTCACTACTCCCATCCTCCAGTCGCCGCCACCATGCCACCTGCAGCTTCGCCATCGGAACGCCATCACCACTGCCGGATGTCCTGAACGGCCGATAGAGAACCGCCGAAGACCAAATGGAAGCTATGAACACCGATGAGTGGGTCGTGAACGACTGGAGTCGCTGTCGCCGTTGCATTGCTTCCACGAAGTCGACGCCATCGTCGGACACCACGACTGCCGTTTCCAGCCAACGTCTTGGTCGCCGTGGTGAGCCATCAACCAGTTAACGACGTCGACTGTTTCCGTTCCCGTCGCCGTCCGCCACTTTTTCTTCCACTGTTACATTGTTGCCGCCGTAAGCGTCGTTGTTGCCGCCATCTCAGGTCGCTGTCGTCGCCATACGCCACCAGGTGGGTGGCTGGGTCCATTTTGCAAACAGAAAACATGTGTGTGTGGTCGTTTGTTGGCCGGAAACTGAGAAGATAACCACCACGGCCGCCAGCCATGGTGGCTGCCACCTTGTACCACCGTTGGCCACCACAAGGGTAGTTGTGTGTGTGTATCTTATTGTGTGTGTGTTTATTTTTGGATATTGTGTTGTATAATTGTAATTAGTGACTAGAATAATCAAGGAAATTCATAACCACCACCATAAGGTAGTGGCTGCCGCCATCAGCCGACACCAGCCGCCATGTTAGGTGGTGCTGTGCTTTGCATGTGTTTAGATTGATTTTGGGATGCTTGTACATGATTGGACTAGAACCATAACCACCACCGTGAGGTGGCGGCTGCCGCCGGGTGCCGCCGTCGACCACCACCGCCCGAGGTGGCAGTGGGTGGTGCTCGACCTAATAAAACCCTAATTGACCAAAGGAAACCCTAGTTGACCTAACGAAACATTAATTAACCTAAAAATCTAACCACTGGACTAATTGGGTTGTGATTGGGTTGGGAACCATAATTAGGGTTTAGAAAACCCTGATTGTGGATTGTTGGTTTGGAATTATCGGAACCCGCATTTTTGGCCATTGGAATTGAATTATGAGTTACACCCGATCGCACCGTATGATTTACCTAGTAGAATGATGGACTTAATGGATTAAGTCCTTAATGGGTTAAGTAAGAACACTTAACCCTAATTGTCATTTTCTGTGAAAACCCTAATTTTGCTTGGGCCTTGAGTTGGGCCTTTCTATTGGGCTTTGGTGATTGGGCTAATGATGGGCCATCCAAGAACAAGTATATGGACTAGAATATTTGGATGAGCTTTAGGGTAAGGCCCATGTGAGAGGTTTGGGCCCAATTTGGAAAATTAGGCCATAGATAGGCCATAATTGGGCCTTGATGATTATGAGATATTGGACAATTGGAATGCCAAGTGTTTGGACTAGAATAAATGGTTGGTCCTTAAGGTAAGACCATGTGAGGGGTTTGGGCCCAATTTGGAAAATTGGGCCATATGTTGGGCTTTGGTCCATTGGTTGACTTTTGGGCCTTTGGAGTGTGAGTTTGGGCCTTGGGCTTGAATCAAGATAGGTTGGGGGTAAAGTAGTATTTTTACCCCAAGCATGGACTTGTGGTTATGTATTGGAACCCAATTATTAATTGGGTGTTGTTTTGATGTTGACGGTTCGGGAATCTGTCATCCAACAGCTAGGGTTTTGTCCGCGGTACTTCAGCAGTGTGAGGTGAGTTCTCCTCACTATACTCAAGGGTCTAAGGCACCAAGGTCGGCCCTTTGGATTGTTATCCTGGTTATCTTATGGTTGTGTACCGTTATGATCTGTTAGACTTGTATCCTGGTAAATAGGATGATGCTATGCTTAGGGATCTGCTAGATCTGCTTGATTGTCTGTAGACTGTTATGTGATTGCATGTTATATGTGAACATGTTTGATTGGTAGTTGAGGGTATTCCATCCTGAGGATGATTGGACCCTAGTATGTTGTCTCTATAGACTGTTATATGATTATTTCATATAGGTGCACATGTTTGATTGGTAGTGAGAGTATTCCATCCCGAGGATGATTGGACCCGTAGTATGTGGGCATTCCAACCCGATGGTTGTGGGCCGAGAGTATTCCATCCCGAGGATGATTGGACTCGTAATATGTGGGCATTCCAACCTGATGGTTGTGGGCCGAGGGTATTCCATCCCGAGGATGATTGGACCCATAGTATGTTGGCATTCCAACCCAATGGTTGAGGGCCTGGGGTATTCCAACCCTATGGTTGATTGGACCCATAGTATGTTGGCATTCCAACCCGATGGTTGAGGGCCTGGGGTATTCCAACCCGATGGTTGATTGGACCCATAGTATGTTGTTTGTTGTTATATGTGTAATGTTGTGTATGGGTATTTTAGGGGTAACTCACTAAGCCTTCGAGCTTACATTTATTGATTATTGTTTCAGGTACTTCAGATGACCGCGGGAAGGCGAAGGCGTGACCGTACACTTCCTCACATGTTATGACTTGTTTTCTAGGATACTCTGATTTGAACTATTTTGGAAACATTTGTAATATTTAATGGCTTTTGAATATCTTAAAAAGTTTTAAATTTTTGTGAAATTTTATGGATGTTACAAGTTGGTATCAGAGCCTTGGTTTGAGTGAATTGGAGGAACACTCGTGTGAATCCAGTCTCAAACTAAGGAAAATATTTTCAAAATGGTTTTCAAAATAAAAAAGAGGAGGGTGCGAAGTGTACGATCAGTTGGAGCCAGTAAGTAGACCCCAAAATACCATACAATTATCTTATGTTGTGATTTGATAGAACATTATGCTAGTGATAGGCTAGGGATCATCAGGAATTGCATGGTATAATTGTCTGATTATGTGATGCCTTAGTTCCTATTGAGTTTCCTTTTTTGATTGTATACGGGGAATGTCAAATTTAATCAATACAGGGTCTGACAACCCCACCTCCAATTGCTAGCTACAATCCCCGCAGGATAACTTTCTTATTATTCACTATTCGACGTCCGATGAAGCGTCGTGGTGGGGCACATTATTAGTCAAACAACGTCGATTATGGGAGCTCATGGTAATACATTAGATCACGTTAGAGTTCAGACTACCATTATGGATGCCTTAGAATGGTAGATAAAATACGTTAGGATCGTTAGATATCCTACAAAGATAGTACATTAGGATTAATAAATATATCCTAATAAGATAATAAGATAGGACCGTTAGATATCCTAAAAGATAGTAAGCTAGGGTTGATAAAATACTTTAGGAATGGTTTTTCTGAAAAAAAAATATTCTGAAACTAATACAACCAAATAAAAGCCGAAAACTCTAATAACTTGTGCACTCACAAACATTATGTTGACGTTTTCAAAAATACATGTATTCTTAGGGAGATGGGTGTAGAGGATAGTTGTTTCAATGAGAAGGAGGATAGTCGTGTCAAGAAGGAGGAAGTCTACAAGGAAGCTGTTGGAGTTTAGTATCGTCTGTTCATCATCTTTAGTCCTGTTTAGGAAACGTGCTTGTCTTCTTCAAAAAATGTAACCCCAGAATAATTTATAATAAATAAAATAAATGTTTGCAATAAACCTTTGTGTTATGTTCTTTATATATCTATATGCCTCGGCCCTATCTGTCACACCCCCGCCGGCTAGGGGTGTGACAGATTGGTATCAGAGCTACAGGTTATAGCGAACTAGTAATTCCTTAGGAACTAAGACTATAACCTAGGGCATAAAACTCTGAACTAGTAAACCTAATAAAAGTATTATTATTAATTAATGTACGGATAGACTACTTATGGGAGAGGTGCCTATGCTAGAAAAATATGTTGTTTGGGTTGCTGGATTTCAGAAAGCCTATATGCCAAAATGGTCCTGCCCTCCGACTTTTCCTACCTAGTCGATCCTTGTATTGTTGAGGCACACAAACATAGAATTAATAAAATACCCTAATCATACACTAATCTGATAAAGAGTTATATCAACTTTTACAAATACACTCGTATATCATAAAACTATCCATTCAAATCACAACTTATGATTTTAAGTCAAAAACAAATCCTAGGGTTAGTCTAGTACTGTGGCCATACCACAACTAGATCTAGAATGTACAACTAAGTTTTATTATGGTCCAAACGATGCATGCCTAAACCTGGATGTCGTAGTTGACAATCTAAACCCTTAAGGATTTATGGATCAGTAGTTTAGTACGCCTAGTTAGGAGATTAGGACGAGACCTACGACTAGAGGATCTTTGGATCAATAGCATAGATCGACTTCCTGAAGACTAGAGCCTTAGATCAAGACCTAGTGCAAGAGGATGGTACACCACAAGGATATCTGAAATAAAGACAAGCATACAAAATACTACCCATATAGAAAGTTACCTAAGATACGGTACTATATATATATATATATATATATATATATATATATATATATATATATATATATATATATATAGACACACACACACACACACTATAATAGGAAATTATATGTATTATATATTATTTCTCATAAACATCTACCTGTTTGAAGTCTTATGTAGGAATCGAGACGATATGGAGAACATATTGGACTGGGTGTCGCATCCTTATCCGGAGGAAGATCAGATGGTGCCACGCACGCTCAAGACCGAGATCGATTACGATCCAACGATGCCCCTGCCGCCTACTCCAGTATCAGCTGGCAAGGAGCCATTTGAAGATGAGGAAGAACCCAGTAAGGAGGAGCAGCCTTGTGATGATATCGGTGGAGTACCTGCAAACTGTTCGCCCTACCCAGATTTGTCTTCCTACCAAGATCATGAAGAGACTCGGAAGGAGGACGCTACTGAGTCAGATTCATACCCAGAGACGGTTGCCCCACTTCCCCCATCCTCTCTCAGTATTCATACCCCAGGACACAAGATTATTACTACCCCCATAAAATCCATTCTTATCCCATCCCGCAAGAGGGAAGCCTCACCACCATCATCCCCGAATCCATCAAACCCCACCCACAAGTGGACACCCCAGGTAGACAAGTGGATCCAGTAGTATAGTATTGGTTTTTATGATATTAAAGATTCGTCCCAGGTGCCGAGATGCGATTGCATTCCAGAGGATCCCACAGATCGTGCGATCCCGGTGTTAGTTGACATGAGGATTGCATACATCAAAGGGAAGAGAATCACGACTCGTTGAGGAGGGATGTCAGGATGTTATCTGGTAGAGTTAGGGGATTAGAGCAGGGGAGAGATTACGATGAGATAAGGATTTTCCACGCCTATGATCATATGGATGAGACTCATTCTCTAGTACAGTACCAGTAGACTGTGATTGAGAGTCTCGAGCAGCGAGTGAGAAAGACAGAGTTGAGGTTGTTGGTATTTGAGATAGGAGTGGCCACTATGTAGGTCATGATTGGTTGCCTCCAACATCATTTAGCTTAGATAGTGGCATGTATATTAGTCTATTTTGGGTTATGGTAGATAGTTCTAGCCTAGGGAAGCAAGAGACTGTGATTTTTTAGGTTTGAGGGAGGGAATAGTAGAGTAGCCGATAATAGGAAACCGTTATGTATATAGTGTAAAATAGATACTATTCCTGCTCAAACCACACTATTGTACACTCTTTTGTTCTTGAAAATCTGATGTAAAAAGTTTGTGAAAAGTTAATGAAAACTATGTGATCTTAATGTTTATTGTTGCTTATTTGATTTTTTTTGATATAGTTAACTCTTCTAACTAAAATATCAAAGTAAAACTCGAAATAACAACTAACATATGCCTTAAATTTAGTATCATGCCTCGCACTATAGGGAACCCAGGTCAACCCGAAACTAATCCCGAGCCTATGAGCTCAGTCGCGATCGAGGCACTAGTGGCCCAACGTGTATCTAACACCATAGCAAGCTTAGAAACCCCTAGGAACTTCGGATTAGGAGGGAATGGAGGCGAGAGTTCACAAGGAGATAATCGAGGTCCAACTAGAGTCTGTTCATATAAAGATTTTATGAAGTGTAAGCCAAAACCCTTTTATGGAAACGAAGGCCTAGGTGGATGGAAAATATGGAGTCTGTTTTCGAGATAAGCTTCTGTCCAGAGGACTGTAAAGTCAAGTTCGTCAATTGCACCCTGGAAGATGCAACTTTAAGCTGTGGAGAAGTTACACTAAGACCATGGGCATTAACGTAGAAAATGCCATGTCTTGGAATGAGTTGAAGCAACTCATGATTGGAGAATACTATCCATGCGAAGAGATGCAGAAGCTGGAGCAGGAGCTGTGGAATCTCACGGTGCAGGAAGCTAATATTGCCACATATACAATCCGTTTCAATGACCTTGGCACCTTATATCCCGGGATGGTTACCCTGGAAGAGAAGAAGATAGAAAGGTATATTTGGGGTTTGCCTCAACCTATCCAAGGCTTAGTCACTGCCTCAAAGCCAACTACCTTCAACAACACCAAGAGACTAGCCTTCAGTCTAGCCCATCAAGAGGTTCATCGTGCAATGATGGTTCAGAAGGTTGGCCGTCCGAAGGTGGAGGGTAGAAAGAGGAAGTTTGTCAAGGAGTCCAAAAGGAAGGGTAGGCAACCAACAGAGAAGAAGCGGGAAGTTATTCAAGTGTTTGCAGTTTCAACACCCTCGATGGGGACTACCTCTGGAGGTATCCCTAGATGAAATGAGTGTGGGTTTCGTCATAATGGAGCATGTTGGGTCTGTACCAACTACGGTAAGAACATTCATCTTGCCAACAGACCCCGCCCAATCGATGAACCGCAACCGTAGATAGCTGAGCGTGCTATGAGTGTAAGGAGATTGAACATATCAGGAGGGATTGTCCAAAGTTGAAAGGTCAGAGAGATAATGTTAGAGACAGAGCATTTGTCATAGGAGCAAGAGAGGCCGTCCAAGATCCGACGATGGTGATGGGTACGTTCCTAATCAATAATTTATATACAAATATACTTTTTGACACCGGCGCCGATAGAAGCTATATTACTCCCAAATTTAGGAAATTGTTAGATCACCCCTCTAATAAACTTAGGGAAGCCTATACGGTAGAAAGGGCTAACGGTCAAGTGGGTAGTGTTAGAGAAATACTAAGGAACTGTGCCTTAGCGTTAGATAATCATACTTTTCTCATCGACTTTATGCCAATGGTCATTGGAAGTTTCGACGTCAACATCGCTATGGACTGGTTATCCTCTAACCACATCGAGGTGTTATGCTTTAAGAAAGCCTTACGTCTACCCCTACCAAACAGAGAAACCCTAATCATCTACGACGACAAACTTGGTAGAAACCTTAGGATCATCTCATGCATGAAGGCTAGAAAATACTTGCAGAAAAAGTATCTCGCCTTCTTAGCTCATATTGTGGATAGGAAAGACAATAAGAAGAAAAAGATCGAGGAATTACCTCAGGTGTGCTATTTCCCTGATGTATTCCCTAAAGATCTACCAGGTCTACCGCCAGCTCGACAAGTAGAGTTTTGAATCGATCTAGTTCCAAGAGTTGCCCCCGTAGCGAAGTCTCCTTATAGATTGGAGCCCTCGAATATGAAAGAGCTCTCCAGACAACTACAAGAAATTTTTGATAAGGGTTTCATTAGACCAAGCTTTTCGCCTAATGGAGCACTGTTTCTATTTGTCAAGAAGAAGGACGAAGCTTTTCGAATGTGCATAGACTATAGAGAGCTAAATAAGTTGACCATTAAGAATAGATATCCACTACCCCGAATAGACGAACACTTCGATCAATTGCAAGGATCCGATTACTTCTCTAAGATAGACTTGAGATCGGGATATCATCAACTTCGAGTCATAGAAGAGGACATTCCAAAGACTGCATTCAGGACACGCTATGGTCATTATGAGTTCTTGATCATGCCCTTTGGATTGACCAATGCCCCAATCGTCTTTATGGATCTTATGAATCGTGTGTGCAAGCTCAACATGGATAAATTCATGATTGTATTCATCGACGATATCCTAGTATACTCACAAACCAAGGAAGAGCATGGAAAACACCTTCAAGTGATCCTAGAGCTATTAAGGAAAGAATTTTTTTATGCAAAATTCTCTAAGTGAGATTTTTGGATAAGAGAAGTACACTTTCTTGGGCATGTAGTAAGCAACATAGGAATTCATGTCGACCCTTCCAAGATACAAGCGGTAAAGAATTGGGAAACGCCCAAAACGCCAACATGGGTGCATTAATTTTTAGGACTGGTTGGCTATTACCGGAGAATTATAGAAAATTTCTCTTGTATATCCAAACACCTCACAACATTAACCCAAAAGGAAGTAAAATTCGTTTGGGGAGACCATCAAGAAATAGCTTTCCAAAAGCTGAAGGAAATGTTGTGTAGTGCACCGATATTATCCCTTCCAGAAGGCAATGATGACTTCGTAGTATATTATGATGCTTCGCATAAGGGGTTGGGATGCGTGTTGATGAAAAGGGATAAGGTCATAGCCTACGCCTCAAGACAACTTAAGGTGCATGAGAGCAACTACACCACCCACGACCTAGAGTTGGTAGCGGTAGTTTTTGCCCTGAAGATTTGGCATCATTAACTTTACGGAACGAAGTGTGTAGTATACACGGATCACAAGAGTCTACAGCACATCTTCGATCATAAAGAGCTCAACATGAGACAAAGAAGATGGTTAGAGTTGTTAAATGACCATGATTGTGAGATTCGTTACCACCCAGGAACGACTAACGTTGTAGCTGACGCTTTGAGCCGTAAAGAACGAGTTAAACCTCGTAGATTTAAAGCACTCACGGTGACTATTCAGTAAAATATAATCTCACATATTAGGAGTGCTCAATCGAGGATTTAATGGAAGGAAACGTTAAATAAGAAGGCCTCGGAGGGATGGAAAGACAACACGAAATTAAAGATGATGGAATGAGATATTTCATGAACCGAGTATGGGTTCCAAAATATGGAGAAGTCAAGGAACTAGTTCTAACTGAGGCCCATAGAACTAGATATTCCATTCATCATGGATCAGAAAATATGTATCTAGACCTAAAGGCCCTTTATTGGTGGCCAAACATGAAGCCTGGGATTGCGACCTACGTAGGTAAATGCCTAACATGTTCCAAGGTCAAGGCAGAACATCAACAGCCCTCGGGATTGTTGCAGCAGCCAAAGATTCATGAATGGAAGTGGGAGCAAATCGCAATGGACTTTGTTACAAAATTACGAAAGACTATTGTTGGTTATGACACTATATGGGTAGTTTTCGATAGATTAACCAAGTCTGCCCACTTCATACCGATAAAAGAGACGGATAAGATGGAGAAGTTGACCAGAACATAACTTAGAGAGATCTTTAGATTGCATGGGTTACCCTTATCCATTATCTCTAACATAGATAGTAGGTTTACCTCTCGCTTCTGGTAGAGTTTGCAAAAGTCCCTTGGTACACGCCTAAATATGAGTATAGCTTATCATCCGCATACTGATGGCCAAAGTGAAAGGACCATCCAAATGTTGGAAGACATGCTCAGAGCATGTGTGATGGATTTTGGAAGTGTATGGGATACTCACATTCCTCTGGTTGAGTTCTCATATAATAATAGTTATCACACGAGCATCAAAGCACCACCATTCGAAGCACTATACGACCGGAAATGTCGATCTCCCATTTGTTGGACAGAAGTTGGCGATACCCAACTGACCAAGAAATTTGTAGGGGATACCCTACGAACAGGCCCATAGGTTATCCACGAGATGACTGAAAAGATAGTGCAGATAAGAGAACGCATAAATACAACACATAATCGTCAAAAGAGTTACCCTAACGTGAGGTGTAAACCCCTGGAGTTCCAAGTTGGAGGCAGGGTGATGCTCAAAGTATCTCCTTGGAAAGGAGTTATAAGAGTCGGGAAGCAGGGTAAACTAAATCTGAGGTACATTGGACCATTCGAAATCCTCAAAAGGATAGGTCCAGTTGCGTGTCGACTTAGGTTGCCCCAAGAGCTTAATAACGTGCACGACGTTTTCCATGTGTCAAATCTTAAGAAGTGCCTTTCCGACTATATGCTCGTCATTCCACTTGATGAAATTCGGATTAACCTCGAACTGAACTTCATCGAAGAGCCAATCAAAATAATGGACAGAGAGGTCAAACGACTCTAGCAAAGTCGGATTCCCATTGTCAAGGTGAGATGGAACTCTAAGCGAGGACCAGAGTATAAATGGGAATGAGAAGACCAAATGAAGGACAAGTACCCTCACTTGTTCGAAGGAAGCCCGACGACAAGATAAAATTTTGGGATGAAATTTCCTAAACCGGGGGAGACTGTGACAACTAAGAGGTTTCTGTCACTGATCGCCATTAGGAAAGAGTAGGAAAATAGATGTAACATCTTAGTATTGTAATATTTGATTTTTGAGATAATAAGAATCAAATGTGCCATTACATTTATTTGTTAAAAACGTCCATTAGGCTTAAAAATTAGCATCTGAAAAGTTATTATGTTTTCCAAGATCGTTAAAATATTGGAGAGTACTCGTTAACGTGATCTCAAGGATATAATATTCGTAAAAATCCGACTCTAAAACTAAGAGTTATGGATTTTATAAAAATAGAAATCAACCGCGTAATTAAAATTAATTACGTCAAAACGGTATTTAGAAATTGGTTGAGTTTTGACTAAAAGTACAAAAAGAAGTTTCGTAGTACTCCTTGAGATATAAACTTTAAAAGTTTGACGAAAATGGGATCCGTATAAGAGAAATATGACTTTTGTAAAAATTGTTTACTATTTTAACCCCATTAGGCATGAAAATGAAAGTCAAAACTAGCCAAAACAACCTAAATGTGATTGTAGTACCCATTGAGATCATCACATGGATGTATAGAGGGATTAGATCGGAACTCACACAAAAAAGTTATGATTTTACAAAACTTTTCATGCGCGCCAAGTGCGCGTCTCCGCACGCCACACACCTAACACCAGATTCGATTAGATTGCGAGAGACGTGGCCGAGTGGGGGAGTGACACGTGGAAACTTCCGTATAGAGCCACGATTGTCACGTACGGCGTGCGCATATATTTGCCCGACGCGCACCTCCAAAACTCGACTATAAATAGGGGTTGTGCCATTACAGTTTCACACACCCTCAGAAATCTCGCTTTCTCTCTCAATCTCGAAGTAGCTTCCATTTGGAGTGATTCCCGAAGTCCCGAGCTCGATTCAACACTACATCAAAGGTTTCGTGCGACTAGGGTGAGTACACGACCCCTATTTTACTGTTTTAAATGTTTTATGGGGGAATGCATGTTTATCAAATTGTTTTATCAAAATATATTTATAGTTATAAATATCAAATCATTTTATAAAGCTTAAAGCCTTAGGATAATGTAGCTAAGGAGACTATGCCTAGTTATAAGTTATGATATTATACCTAATAGGTATGATGTCTGATAGTCTAGGAAGAGATAATACCTATATGTTATAATGGACAAATCCCTAGGATAACATAGTACCTAGAAGTTATGTTGCTCAAATTTAGGGATATGCACCATACTTAGTTGTTACTTTGCCCAAATATCTTGTTTTCAAATAACCATAATTAGAGTATATAGATATGTACCGCAAAATGGAATATATACATATTATATACAAAATTATGAGATCAAAAGATATAATTATCAAATATAAGATAAAAGATTTATATTGTGATGGTTATAGGAAATCCCTATGAAGGATTTAGATAAAAGATAAAAGATAAAAGATCGATACCTTAGGTCAATGCGTTAGTGAGTTGTTAATTCATCCAAAGTCCTTGATTAAATTTGGCATTCCCCAGATACTTATAATCGTTAATCTTGCGAGAGCTAGAAAGATCTGTATAGATCTATACAGGGTCTGACAACCCCACCTGTGATTGCTAGCTACAATCCCGACAGAATAACTTTCTTATTATTCACTATTAGACGTCCGATGAAGCGTCGCGGCGGGGCACAATTATTAGTCAAACAACATCGATTATAGGGGCTCATGGTAATATATATTAGATCACCTTAGAGTTCAGACTACCATTAGGAACGCCTTAGAATGGTAGATAAAATACATTAGGATTGTTAGATATCATACAAAGATAGTAAATTAGGATTAATAAATATATATCCTAATAAGATAATAAGATAGGATCGTTAGATATCCTAAAAGATAGTAAGCTAGGGTTGATAAAAACTTTAGGAAAAAAATTTTCTAAAAGAAAAAGGATTCTTAAACTAATACAACCAAATAAAATCCAAAAACTCTAAAAACCTATGTACTAGCCAGCATTATGTCGACGTTTTCAAAAATACATGTATTTTCAGGGATATGAGTGTAGAGGATAGTCGTTTCAAGGAGAAGGTGGATAGTCGTGCCAAGAAGGAGGAAGTCTACAAGGAAACTGTTGGAGTTTAGTCCCATCTGTTTATCGTCTTTAGTCCTGTTTAGGAAGTGTGCTTGTCTTTTTAAAACAATGTAACCCCAAAATAATTTATAATAAATAAAAGAAATGTTTTCAATAAACCTTTGTGTTATGTTCTTTATATATATATATATATATATATATATATATATATATATATGTATGCATCAGTCTAATCTCCCCTCGTTACCACCGCCCGACGTTTTCACCACCGGCCGGGGGTGTGACAAAATCAATTTTGTATTTCCAAAATTCAAAGCAGATGGTGCAAGACGGGGCTTTGACTGCTTTGGCAATTTTGGATTCACGATCGATATGTAAATTTAAGATCTATGCATTTTAGGGATTTATGACTTTCGTGTTTTTCATCATTTTCTTAGAAGTGAAAGTGTGTTTGCTTTAAAGGCATGTTGAATAACAAGCTGAGAATATTTTAATTCCTTTAAGTTGTTTATATTTTATACTGAAACTTGTATATTAGGCAACTGATAATATCTTAGTTTTGATTCCCATATTGTAAATCGGGTGGATTTAGCTTGTGAAGTGCATCTTTATCACAACAATAATATCAGCATGCTCCAATCAATGATGGTCGGCTCTCTTACATTCATGTAGCCACCCAAAATCTATATTTCCATGAGCTGATGTATGCCTCCTTACAACCTTATTTTATAAATCGACCTTTAGCTAATGTTTTGTGTATGATGGAATCAGGCCCGAAACGAAACAATTTGTTCCAAAGGTATATTTTACCTTTTTCTTTTTCAAATTTGTATGAATGGACAAAAATAAAGCACACTTCACAAGATGAGTATACTTTAATTTCATTAAGTTGTTTATATTTTATAATGAAGATGAGATTTTACCCTAGAAAATCATGAAAGTTGATGAAGTTGTGAGGATGATATCAACAGAAGCACCACTTATGTTTGCAAGGACATGTGAAATGTTCATATTCATTTAAAAAAACAATATTGTTGCGGCAATCACAAGGACTGGTGTTTTTTACTTTTTGGTTGATATTGTCCCAAGAGAGAATATTAAAGATGAAGGTATGCCATCTATTCCATTTGTCACTATGCCAGTTGGTGGGCCTTCTAATGTGTTTCCTTACTATTACATGCTAACTTAGCAGTTACCAGTAAGGAACACCATGGATGATGTCAAAGAATGGTATATTGGATCCTATTGCAATCACAAGGACTGATGTTTCTAAACTCTTGTTTTTTGTATGAGGGTTACAAAATTCGGAACCAGGCTGACTCACTCGGACCCACAAACTACATAAAATATGGTAATATGATATCACAATGTCCACATAGCATGGAAGACGATGTAAATAACCATCGCATCGATCTTATTTCTTACCTACTATAATGATTAAAAGAAGCCGTGGGGTTAAAATAATATTCATAATAATACATTTCTTACCTACTAGACCTTTTTCACATAGCATTGTACTTTCAACGTGGACATTATACTTTGAAAATCAACCACACGGTTAATTATAACAGTGTACTTAACAGTTTTTTTCTTAGTAATATACTGTACCTTGAATTTCTTAGTAAAACATTGTACTTTGAAAAAATTGTTAACTGATGGCATGTGAAAAATGGTTTGATTTTTAATGATATTGCTATTATATGGATACTTCTTTTCTAACATAATAGACATCAAACTAAAACAAAATGTAAATGTAACATCCCAAATTCCAGAATAAATTTTTCATTTTTAAAATAGAATAAACACCCATGTTTAAGAAAATTACATTCAGGTCAAAACATTTGTTCATAAACCATTATTCAGATACGAGAGTTATAAAGGAGACAATGCGGAATATCGAATCATCAAACTATTGATGTGTGTGTACAGTCCCTTCTTCGCAATCCGATGAGTACCTAAAAAATAGTTAATCCACAACTGTAAACACAAAGCTTAGTGATTTCCCCTAAAATATCACATACAACACAACATAAATAAACAGGTATGAGTCATCCGCAACCTTGGGCATTATCAGCAATCTTATTGGGCTAACAACACGCCCAGTGGACTAATGGCACGTACAATAGGCTAACAGCATGCCATATGAGTTATCAGCAACCCTGAGGACTATCAGCAGTCCCAGTGGGCTAACCGCACGCCCTGTGGGTTATCAGCAACCCTGGGGACTATCAGCAGTCCTAATGGGCTAATAGCATGCCCTGGAGTTATCAGCAACTCCGTAACATATATAACATAAACAACATATAAGACCCAGCTGGTCAACATGTATATACCACCACACAAGAAAGTACAGTGAGGAGACTCACCTGAATGAAGATCTGAAACCCCCACTCAAAGTCCCACAAAATCAGCTACACGAATCCTCCTAAACCGCACACAAGGTAAATCTTAGACTATAGCTCACCACCTCTCCAAATTTGACCAGAAGTCAACTGGTCAAAAAGTCAACGATCAATGGTTAAAGTCAGCCCCAGTTGATCTCCACGTCGTGACTACCCATAGACCACTTCATGGTGACACCGGTCTCCACGTCGTGGGAATTGACTCTCACAGCTTAATGGATTAAGCTCTTAACCCTTAAACCCATGAACCCCAAATCTCAGATATAAACCTTCCCAACGTCTAGGTGGATAAAGTTTCCAACTTTATCCATTAAGACAACTCAATAAGACAAGATCTCAACTATTAACTTCTTAATGCTTGCACCAAAAGCATGAACACCCAACTAAGTCATACAATCCCTCTTTCTAACCACCACCATGGTCCAAAAACCAAATTGTAAGTCCCTAGAAAGGATCTTTACCAATAGTCAAGCGACAAACAATCACAATAGAAGAAGAAGAAGAAAAGAAATCGAGCTTGCACACGCTTATATTCAGAAAAACGTCAGGTACAACTCGATGGAACACTCTGTAAACGCAATGGCATCAACAACCACACAATGACCTACACCTCTGCTATTTATACTAGACAGGACTGCAAACAGGGTTTACGACCGTAAATTGGGTTTACGGTCGTAAACATGTTTACGGCCGTAAACTCTGTTTACGGTCGCAAACACACTTTCTGACCAAAAACACATAAACAGCTCACAAACTGAATTACAGACTCATACTGAACAAAATACAATGAAAGCCTAGACCAAACCATTAACTGGACCCTTCAATCTCCCCCTTGGTTTGGTGCTAGCTTGGACTCAGCTTTTGTCGACCACTAGCACATCGGATTTTCCCATAGCTTCGTTCCACATCTCTTTCTCGATAATCTCAGCAACCATCGAAGTGTATTCCTTCGCAGCGGACTCAAAAATTTCTTCAGCCACCACGATCTGATGAATGAGCTGATGAATATCCCACTTGCCAAATTGAAGCAAATCCCTCTTGTCATACAAGCGGATACAATTGTCTTTAAGCTTGATGACAACAGCAGATGTGGATTCATCATACACCCAATATAGCATGGATGCGAGAGATCCATCTGGATAATTTTGAAGAACGGGAATCTGCTTAACTTAAGCAGTAGCGGGCCACATCACTGACCGTAGTGGCTGACTTGTTTTAGGATCAATGATGTCAAAGTAAACCTTGATTATAGACTCAGCAGTCTTCATCGAAGGGAAGCCCTTAGCTACTTGATCTTCCAAAAAAGATTTGAACTGAGTCGCCCTGGGATTGTTTGATGGATTTGAGAAAGGAGCTTTAGACAGCTCCGTAATATCAATCCTAGTAAAGGAATGAAAATCGTGAGCATCTTTGTATAATTCAGTATTGCCGCTCTTTCTTCTCACCACGAGATGATTCCTGACCTATCACCATACACGTCTCTGAAACGATGTTCGCCCAGATCCGTAACGGTGATCTGTGGTTGATCCTAGGGGGCATGAAGATCTGCGCTCCTTTTGAATAGTAATTGACCCTTTTCAGCTGACTTGGCCAATTTAGCGCGTTTCAACTCCACTACACTCGGAGCCTGAGCCAGTTCCTTTTCAAAACGGTTAACAACAGTGGTTGTTTTTGTAGATTGTGGAACTATGGGAGCATCTTGATCAGGAAGATAAATCTTTGGCTCATCAACGGATGACTTGAATTTGTCACCAAAATTTTCTTCCAGCTTCTTCTTAAGATCGTAGTAGCTGGCGGTTAACAAGCCGAAATGCGTCTGAAGGTCTGTAATTTGCTTCGACTTCAGAGCTTTGTCTTCAATAAGTTCGGTGACTTGAATATTGAGCTTTGTATTCTCAGTCTGAAGGTCTGCGACCTTGATATCCAGCTCAATATTTCTCTGATCTAAATCAATATTTTTCTGATTCAGAGCATCGATCTCTTTCTGGAGTCCAAGAAGTGAAGGATTCTCTTCTCCTGAGCTGCCACCCCCAATAGAAATTCCTTTGCCATGTGAGGGAGGCGTTGTGAGTTGTTCTCTGGCCAAAAGCCTGGCTAACTTAACCGAGACAGCATCATGCTCTGGCATGGGAGGAGAGAAATCCGTGGGGAAGGAAGATCCACCAGCTTCATAGAAGGTACTAGGACCTTCACTGATAGGTTCAGATGAGACGATAACTGGAGTTGTTGTTGGTGGAGCTGTAAAACTTTGAAGTGTACCCGAGTCAAGAATTCCCTGTCTAGGGTCAAGTCTTCGTCTTTTCGTTGGAGGTTGAGAGGCCTGTGTAGTTGGGTGATCACTTTCCAAAGGCTCAGATGTAGGTAAAACAATATCAATGGGAGGAATCCCTGACACTGTCACCATAGGAATTGCTATTTCCGCCGTTGGATTGGTAGGAGGAGGCGTGGCTTCGAGAACATCTTCTTTTTCCCTTATCTCCGTTGTTGGATGAGCAAATTCATTGATATTTTCAAGCAGCGTGTTGAGGTTTACGCCGGTCATGAAATCTTCATTGCTACCGAAGTTAAGAGGAATTTCATCGTTATCGAATCCTGTGAGGTCGAGATCTTCGTACAAATCAGTCTCCGTTCCAGACCCCTCATTGTAATCTCCTTGTACCTGAACAGATGTCAATTCGTGTTCCTCAGCTACTTGAGCATTAGCAGCTGGAGTTTCTTCTTCATCATGATCTGAAACTGTGATGACATCTTCAGAAACAACTCTCTCGGAGGAAGTGGGCTCAGAAGACATCTTGTCAGACGTTCCATGATATTCGGAAGATTCATCTATTTTAGCAAATTTTCCGAATTTCACGAGAGGATGTAAGCCTTGGAAGACGACTTTGCCCTTTCGATTCTGCTTGATGAGACCAATCGTGTGTGGGCCTAATGACTTTATATCCAGCTTGTCACCATCTTTGATCATCTCTGGGAATTGGTTGTCGATGAACATCTGAATAAATCTCGGATATAGCAAGAATGCATCTCTGGTCTGCCGGCTTATGGCGTTAATATTTACCAAGAACTCATCCAAAATGAACTTCGAGAAGTTGAATTTGATGCCAGCAGCCAGTGAAACGATTGCCCCTGTGTTCCTGAGAGAGATTTCATCAGCTCCTGATCTCCTCCCCGAGATACAGCTCACGAACACATGCGCCAAAAATATCTAGTAGGGAGGCAGAAGCTTCTTCACCGTGGGAGGGTAGATGCCCTCATATCCCATCCTTCTGAGAATCTTTTGAACATCATCAATCCCAATATCTGTAGGAAAATTGGGTTGATCATTGATCAACAACGTTTCTCTGATATACTGCTCAGTGATTATGATCTTGCATCCTTTAACCACAGCTTTAACAGCGATCGCACCATTGTCTTTTGACATCTTGGCCGTCTGCCAGAACTCCCTGACAATGTTCTGATAAATGACTGGATTCACAGTGATGGTACAAGCCAGGCAGCATTCTCTTAGTCTGTAGATCATTGATCTGAAATCTCCATGAGCAACAGGAGGTTCATCCAACGCAATTGCCAGGTTATGCATGTCAGCAAACTTAAGACTCGCCGTTGATCTGCACTAAACCAGGCCAAGTAAGAAAACAAAGTATTTAAACAATTAAAGCTTTGAGTTTTCTTAATTAATCAATTTTTATTTTGGCCTTAAAATTTATTTTGATAAAAAAATTGGAGTTTACGGTCAAACAGTGGTCAACATTGAGTTTACGGTCCAAACTGAGTTTACGGTCCAAACTGAGTTTACGGTCATAAACTCAGAGGAGTTTACGGTCGTAAACCCAAGAGGAGTTTACGGTCGTAAGCCCAAAAGGAGTTTACGGTCCTTGAATCTCCCCAAACCGTAAACCCTCCCCAAACTGTAAACGCCGACGAACACATAAACGACGATTACTCCTCCAGTTTCAGTCGGATCGATGAACAAATAGCTTTTCCCCAGTCGGTTTTAGCATACCTTCGAAGTGGACTAACTGATTTCGCAAAATCTTCACAAAAATTTTGGATGAGAGAGAGTAGAGAGAGAAAGAGCTTGCGGCTGTAAAGGGAGAGGGGAAGGTGAAAAGGGTTTACAGCAGTAAACTCCACCTTTTATACCTTCCTTGAATTTTACCCGTCTCCCACGCAGTGTAAGGCACAGTCCAATATTTCGATTAAATTTTCAAAAATAAAACTTTTTGAGGATATTAAAATAAAATTAAAATTAAAATTAAACTAAAAATAAACTAAAATAATTTCTAAAATTTAAGAATTAAAAGATTTTAAAAATTAAATTTTTGACAATTATAAAGATAAAATAAAAATAAAAATAAAAATAAAAATAAAAATAAAAATAAAATAAGAATAAACACAGACAAACTTTATCTCAAAAAATCACTGAAAATTATCTTGTGACACTGGGATCAAAGTTGTTAGACGGCCTTAATCCACTTGTCGGTACAATCTGTCTTTACGTCTTTGTCTGGTCGATCGCCGGTATTGTGGTCCACTTAAACACGAAAAATTGTGACAAAATTAGGACATACTATTAGTTCTAAGACAAAGTGATCCTATGTTCCTAGATACTATTTCTTAAGGACCATTTCGCTGACGACGACCAGGGATATTGTTGTCCACCTAAATTGAGCAGCGAGATCTACAGACAATCTGTAAGTGTTCAATTTTAATTGTACTAGAACATGGTTCCCGCTTCCTGATATGCTCCAGTAATCAAGAACTTCCAGAATACTCCTTACATCGGGTGAGCAGACAATTATTGAGAGAGGAGATAGATTTAGAATGCATATGCTATACACCCAGGTCGGATCTCTTCCAATCACACAGAGGGTGAAACATATGACTAACTGAAGTTTTAGAGGGATTGAGAAGTAGAATGGTGCATATACTGTGTACCAGGTCGGATTGTGAGTCACGCAAAGGAGACAGTATATGGCTAACAGATAGAAAGAATTGCATAGATAGAAGATGCAGAGAAATAGAATTGCATATGTTACAGTCCAGGTCGGATTTTGAGTCATGCAGAGGAGGTAACATATGACTAACAGACAGATAGAGAAAGAAAACAATTTTCTACGGACCTAATTCATCGGAATTCACCAGTCGCCCCATCAATACCGGAATTAAGGACAGAATCCGCACATCGAGGAAAAGTTAATCCACGGTTCCAGATACAGGTTCTTTTAATGTGACTAGTAGATTCCCATATTTATCTCCCTGCTCAACCTATCCAAGCGTCGTATTGTCAGGCTAAACGGATTTAACTAGGTCAGGATTTGTCAAGTCTATTAATTTCTTAAGTTCAACTCTGCCTAGTCAAGTCCTTTTAGAATCTTTCGTGCCTACCAGCGCATCAAATACAGAGCATAGACAATTTAATTTTGGGTACGTTACGTAGACTCAGATTGCCTGTTATCACATGATACTATCACTTCCCAGTACTACATCTACAAGCAAAACTGTAAGCGACAATATTTTTGATTTTTCTGAATTTTTAATGTTTTTGGATTTTTGAATGTTTATTTCTCCCCCTAAATTTGTGCATGGGTGAGAATGAAATTACTAAAATGCGCAAATTTAAAGTAATCTAACCAAAGACAAAAATTTAATCCTCAAAACGAATCATTTTTAAAATCCCACAAGCACATCGAATCGAGCTTTGTTAAAAGGCTTGGTGAGCAGATCCGCCACATTATTGGCAGTGGGAACCTGTTCTAGCCGGATGAGCGAGCGCTCATAACAATCTCTGATAAAATGAATTTTGATATCAATGTGCTTGGTCTTGGAATGTTGGACCGGATTTTTTGTAATCTTAATTGCGGCCTCATTATCACAGTGAATTGGGGTTTCTAGATAGTTCAAACCGTAGTCCAACAGCTGATGTTGGATCCAGATAACTTGAGAGCAGCAGGCAGATGCAGCAACGTATCCCGCTTCTGCTGTTGAGGTCGAGACTGTATGTTGTTTCTTGCACTGCCACGACACCAGCCTATCACCAAGGAATTGGCACCCTCCTGAAGTAGATTTCCTGTCAAGCTCACAACCTCCATAATTACTGTCAGCGAAAGCATATAAATCAAATTCAGAATTCTTCGGATACCAAAGACCCAATTTTGGGCTGCCTTTGATATACCGAAAAATTCTTTTGACAGCAATAAGATGAGATAGTTTAGGATTAGCCTGATAGCGAGCGCATTGACAAACTGCAAACATGATGTCGGGACGGCTTGCAATTAGATACATCAACGATCCGATCATCGATCTGTAGTGTGTTTGATCTACGGATTCGCCATCAATATCTGGATTCAGCAGTGGTCTTTCAGCCATTGGTGTCGATGCAGGTTTTGCGTCTTGAAACCCGAACTTCTCAAGAATATCCGCCACATACTTAGCTTGATGTAGCAAGATTCCGGTTGAATTTTGTTTGACCTGAAGCCCCAGAAACATGGTCATTTCACCCAGTGAACTCATCTCGAACCTCTTTTTCATCACGCCTTCAAATTCTTTGCATAGCTGTGGACTGGTAGACCCGAAGATAATGTCGTCAACGTAGATCTGAACCAGAATCTGATCATTACCAACATGCTTGATAAATAAAGTTTGATCAATAGTGCCGCGAGAGTATCCATGCTCGAGCAAGTGCTTTGTGAGAGTCGCATACCATGCTCGAGGAGCCTGATGCAACCCATACGATGCCTTGTCCAACTTGTAGACATGATTAGGGAACTTTGAGTTAACGAACCCAGGGGGTTGATCAACATAAATTTCTTCCTTCACCTTGCCATACAAGAAGGCAGTCTTGACATCCATTTGGTAAACCGTGAATTTCATATAGGAAGCATATGCAAGGAAGATACGAATAGCCTCCAAGCGAGCCATAGGAGCATATACCTCAGTATAATCAAGACCCTCAACTTGTCGAAACCCGCGAACCACCAACCTTGCTTTATTGCGTACTATTACACCAGAATTGTCCTGCTTGTTTCGATAGACCCAGCGTGTGTCAAGAGACCTTTTGCCCTTTGGTAACTCAACCAATTTCCAAACCCCGAGCTTTTCAAACTGATTTAGCTCTTCATGCATTGCATCTACCCAGATGGGCTCATTCAAAGCCATTTCAACGTTCTTGGGCTCTATTTGACAGATAAAGCAAGAATAGAGACATGCGTTGACATCTCCACTCTGACTTATGGTTTTAACTCCATCACCCAGCTGGCCAATGACGTTATCGATCATATGATCGCGTTGAATTCTTGAAGGTATGTCTTGGCTGATATCATTGAGTGAAATAGGAAGAGTGTGGATGTTGAAACCTCCATCATTTGCTGATTGATCCACATTATATGAATCTGCTACAAACTCATTAGCAATTTCGTCAGGAAAGAGTAGTTCCATAAAAGTTGAAGTGACAGCGGAATCATCTCTAGAGATGAACTCTCTTTCAATAGGGGTAAGAGGTGTAACATCAGCATCAGGAGTTCCATTTTGAACTTTAGACTCTGGACTATTAAGTCGATCAGATGACTCCCCCTCAGGTGGAGCGGAGGACTCCCCCTCAGATGGAGCAGAGGACTCCCCCTCAACTGGTGGAGGTCTGTAAACAACTTCTTCGTCTTCGTCTTCAGAAACAATCTTCAAACCAGAAGAGGATCCATTTGAACCATCTGAAGACACATTTAAGGATTTGAAAAGCGATGTGTAATCAAATAGCCAGTCGGGACCCACTCGAGCGTCTGTTTTATTCTCCTCCAACCAGCGCACGTCATAGGCTTCGACAATCTACTTAGTCTTCTTGTTGTAAACCCTATACGCGGTGCGCGCAGCATATCCTATGAAATAATAATCATCGGCTTTGGCATTGAATTTAGGGTTGGATTCCAAGTGAAGAAGGGTGCAAGGGCAGCCAAATACACGGAAATGGCTGACTGAAGGCTTGTGTCCATAGAGAATCTCATACGGTGTCTTCATCTGAGCTTTGTTGATTAGGACACGATTCTGCACATAGCAAGCAGTGTTAATCGACTCGGCCCAAAAGAAAATAGGTAATTTTGAATCACACAGCATTGTCCTTGCAGCATCTTTTAACGTTCTATTTATCCTTTCAGCAACACCGTTCTGTTGAGGCGTGTGAGCAGAGCTGTATTGACGTATGATCCCCCTTTCTGCGCAAAAATGGTCAAGAACCACATTCTTGAACTCAGTTCCATTGTCAGTATGAAGCGCCTTCACCTGGTTGTTGGTTTGTTTCTCAATCATCACAACGAACTTCTTAATCAGATCAGCAACCCCAGCTTTGTTGGATAAGAAGAAGACCCACGTAAAACGAGAGAAATCATCGATCACAACTAGACAGTATGAGCTTCTGTTGACGCTCAGGACGTTGACCGGACCAAACAAGTCCATATGCAATAGTTGGAGCACCTGACTGATTGAGTTGACTTGCTTAGGCAGGTGTGGTTTTCTATGATGCTTTCCTTGGGCACAGGACACACACTTCTCAAATGTAATAAAGTCTCTGACAGGTAAGCCTCAGACCATCTCATTCTTAGCAAGGCGATTCAAGTTTTTTGCGTTAGCATGACCAAGTCGTCGGTGCCACAGCATTGCGTTTTGTTCGGAGACTTTTGAAAATAGGCAAGTGACTTGTTCAGGGATGTTACTGTTCATTTCAATAATGTAAGCATTCCCATCCCGCTTAGATTTTACGAGAATCCACTCTTCCGGGATGACAATGCCTGGCTTGAGAATCATGCATTCTTTATCGGTAAAATGGGTAGAATAGCCTTTGTCGCAAATTTGGGAAACGCTCAACAAGCTATGCTTTAACTCGGGAGCAAAGTTGACATTCTCAAAGCTTAGCACTCCATTTGTAATAGTTCCTCTTTGAGTGATCTTGCCACCATCTCCGCCCACGAAGGAAACATAACCCCCATTAAAAGATTGAATGTCGCTCAATTGGGAGATGTCTCCAGTCATATGCCGGGAGCAGCCGCTGTCGACGTACCAAGGACGAACGACATTCCTCCGCAACTGTCCCTGCAAAAGGAGCGGAATCATTTAGATTTGGGAACCCAGGTCATCACTGTCCTGGGTTTCCTTTTCGCTTTCTCTTATTTATCTTTTAATGTTTTCAAATTAGGATCCTCATTCCTAATCACTTCAGAGGATGATGATGATGGATTGGAAATTGATTTGGGCATCCAATAATATTTAGGTTTTATAACATTCTCAGGTGGTTTTGAAATAAGTTTCTTATTAGTTTGCACTGAGCCTCTGGATGTTCTACCAGAAGTGGTTGAAGATCCAGAATTGCTTTTTGACGAAACCGATCTTGGCGGAGCCTTGTTCGGTTTTGGCAAACTATTTGGAGATTTGTTATTAAAAACCTTTTTCTTCTTTTGAGAAACTGCCCTTTTCCTGCTTCGATCATCTTTCCAATCATCATTTTGAGAACGAGTTCTTGAGGATTTTCTAATTAAAGACCTTCCTCGAGATTCGTTCTCTCCTCTTGGTGACATATAATTCACAAAGATCCTATTTTGACAATTCCTAGCTATATGACCACCAACACCACAATTAAAACAAATTTGTTTATTATTTGAACTTGTACTGCATTTTTCAGATTTATTTTTTTGACAGACACTCTTACTCTTCTCAGAGGAACATGCATGAGAAATAGGTTGTGAGATAAGTGAGGGTGCCTCAGATGGTGTGACTTGTGGAATTGATGGGTTTTCATGAGAATCACAAGCATCAGAATTACTAAACAGTTCATTAAACATATCAAAGAAATTAAGTTCAACAGTAGCAGATGTGGAAACATCACATGAAACATTATCAGTCTTAACATCAGAAACAAAAACTTTTTCATTTGAAACAAAAATATCAGAATTAGAAACAGAAACAGAAACAGATTCTCCAGCTTCACGCTTTGCCTGATATAATGGTTGATCTGCAGGGGAAGTAGAAATGTCAGTACTTTCAACATTAATAAATCCTCCTGAAACGAAACCGGATGGCTTGCCATAAACCATAAATGGTTCGTTGGCAATCTCATCCTTGGATAGGGGTTGATACTGATATGTATGATTATAAGGAGGAGGTACATTATCATATCCTAAACCCTTAGACTGATTTCGTTTAAATTGCATGCAGTGATCAATCATGTTGGCAACTACCTCGCTTGATCCATCAAATTTTTGAAAAGCAAAATTTGCAGTATCAAATTCTCTCTTTAATGTATCAAGCTCAGTAATTAAGTCATCATTTTGTCCCTTAAGGGGTTTTTGTCCTTTCCTAAGTTGATAGCCCTCATATCTAAGGTCCTCTTCTTCTCTACGCAATAATTAAATTTCATCATGAAGAAGTTTAACATATTCATTACATGCTTGAGAACAAGACGGTAGATTTACCTCACTTTTCTTGGGCTCGGAAGTAGAAGACACCATTAGAGCAAACTACAGCTCCATCATTTCTGCTTCAGGATCAGCTGCATCATTCTTCAGGGGATCATCATCAATTTGAGCTAGGTGAGCGTTTTCTGGACCTGAAATGTTTAAGGCCTGAATCTGATCCTCCCAGTCAAAGGACTGAGCGACCATAGCAGTCTCACCATTTACCGCAACACCTGCACGGTTGTTTCCCACTGCAACCATTGTCCTGTTGTTGTTCGTCCTACGATCTGGCTTTGGACACTCACGAGCAAAGTGACCCAGCTCGTGGCAGTTATAACATCGCAGCATGCCCTTGTTGAATCCCACCTTCTTGTATGCATTCATACCCCAGTTGTTCTTCCCTGTCTTCTTAGCAAACTGCTTGGCCCTGAAAACAGCCATAGCAATCTGCCATGTAATGTCCATCTCTTCCACGTCTTCTGGATGAATCTGATCCAGGTCAGCAAATGACAGCTGATGTGGAAGTTCTCCAGCTACAAAGGCATTGTAGCAGTTAACAAGCCCAGTGGCTAGAGCCAGATTTTCATCAGTGTCTTTTGTGTTTGAGGAAGAGGCTACAACTGGCACATTTGGAGGGGGAACAGCTTGTGGAGTGACGAATGGCTGGCTTTGAGAATAAGGAATGGATGATGCAGCAGCGAAGGTCTGAATCTGAGGTTGTTGAGCAGCAAAAGCTTGACCTGATGAAGACATGATTGAGGAGAGAGCATTGTTGGATGAAATTCCAAGATTCGCAGTAGAGTACGAGTTCACATGGTTAATTTCTCTCTGTTTGTCATCAATGTCACAGGCTTTGATGATCGCCATGATTTCAGCAAGAGTGACGCGATTTAGATCCTTGGTCTTCTTAATCACAGCAACATTCATATCCCATGACCTGGGAAGAGCATTCGTAAGCTTCTTGTTAATTTCTGACTTGGTCAAGAAAATCCCAGCTATGTTCATATCAGTGGTAAGAGTTGTGAACCGCTGCAGCTGAGCCTCAAGAGTCTCTCCTGGAATGTAGTTGAACATATTGAACTTTTGTCTCAACATGTCCTGGCGACTCTCCTTCATATCTTCATTGCCCTCATATACCTCAATTAGGGCTTCCCACAAATCCTTAGCTGAAGTATACTCTCGGAAACCTTGAGCAATATCAGGAGATAATGCCATGGTTAGAGTGGCTAAAGCCCTTTCCTGCTCTTCAATTTTCTCAAACTCCTCATCAGTGTAGTTTTCAACAGCCTTGTCAATCACTTGGCCTCCGACTGTCATAGTGATTCTAACAGGGCCTCTAAGAATACTTCTCCAGACTTTAAAATCCTTCATCTTAATGTATTTTTCAATTCTATACTTCCACTCAGGAAAACCATCTGTAGACATCAATCTTGGAATACGCGTAGTAGTGCCCATGACAGTATCAAGTTCGTAAAAATGATTTTGACTTTGAGATTCCATTTGAAATTAAAGCAAATTAAAGTCACAAAATAGTTTACGGTTGATGATGTTTACGACCGTAAACTGGGTTTACGGTTGAAGGGTTTACGACCGTAAACTACGTTTACGGTTGATGAGTTTACGGTTTAAGCGTTTACGGTTAATGAAGCTTGGTTTACGGTTTTTGAAGATTCACAGTTTACGGTTGTTGAAGATCTTGAGTTTACAACCGTAAATAGGGTTTACGGTTGGCAGTAAACTCCCAGAAAGCCTTCAAAAACACGTTTTTGCAGTAGATTCAGTTCCTTTAACCACTAAAACACTAAAACCAATCTTCGAACAATAAGAATATCAGTTTAAGCACCCCAAATCTCGATTGAATGAAGCTTTGACACCGGTTTTCGCTCTGATACCAATTGTAAGTCCCTAGAAAGGATCTTTACCAATAGTCAAGCGACAAACAATCACAATAGAAGAAGAAGAAGAAAAGAAATCGAGCTTGCACACGCTTATATTCAGAAAAACGTCAGGTACAACTCGATGGAACACTCTGTAAACGCAATGGCATCAACAACCACACAATGACCTACACCTCTGCTATTTATACTAGACAGGACCGCAAACAGGGTTTACGACCGTAAACTGGGTTTACGGTCGTAAACATGTTTACGGCCGTAAACTCCGTTTACAGTCGCAAACACACTTTCTGACCAAAAATACATAAACAACTCACAAACTGAATTACAGACTCATACTGAACAAAATACAATGAAAGCCTAGACCAAACCATTAACTGGACCCTTCACAAATAATGTACTCAAAGGTTCTTGAGTTCACTCAAACTCCAACAACAAGAAAATATAGACCAAAAGCTCATAAATGTCCTAATACTAGATCAAGAGATCTATTGAGAAAGGTGAAGACTTTTTACCTCAAAAGGACCGGGAATGTGATGAAGATGCAAGATCTAAGCTGGAACCAAGCATACAAGAACCAAAATGGGTTCCTTCTTCCTCCATTCTTCACAAAGTGGCTTCACACACACCTAGAACACAAATGGAGGCTAGGGTTTGGATGGGATATGATCTTAGAAGGTGGAGGCTGCTAAAATGAGAAACCCTTGAAGTTAGTGCCCTTAAATAGGGCACCGATCACAAAATTAGGGTTTTGGCCCAAAACAGTCGTCACGTCGTGGCCAACTATATGCCACGTCGTGGTGTTATGCAGATGCGTGTTCCTCATCCACGAATGCCATGTCGTGGCCCACCTAATTCCACATCATGGTCCCTGCAAAATCTCAAGATATGAAATTATTAACTCATGAAAAGGAACCTGGAAAAATGAATGTTACAGTAAAATAAAGTGAAAGTAAGATGAAAGATTAGACAACTAAATAAAAGTAGGTTACTTTTTCTTCCATTTAAACGCAAGAAATAGCAAGCTAATTTTATTGAATTGGTTTTTATACTATTCCACAATTGTTAGAGTACTCCATATGCTTTCATCCATGAATTCTTTGTTATATCATTCTAGTTTCGTTTCTTCTTTTTTATTGCTAAGTTATACAAAAACTTATATTGTGTGTGTATTTTGGGTATCAGAAGTCATAAAAACCAAAGATGGACATTGAGGAATTTTAAAGTTAGAGGATGAAAGAGAAAAAGTCAGAGGTAAAATAGTCCTTTTACTTGAACTTCACAGACATTCTGTAACAGCGTCAGTACCCGTAGCAACAAAACTATAATTTATCAACCACTTGTGCAACAAATGAAATATCTAGATGAAAATCATAACTTTTGAAATATCACAAGGACACAATTTTGATTTAAATTAGTAAATTAATGATTTGTGTATGATTTTCCCACGGTTAGTAATCATATCAATACAAAAAAAAAGTCTTGTAGCGAAGCATGAGCATATCTCCTAGTTATTGTTAAAACTCATTATAGCGGCAACCAGTTGTTTAATGTTTGTCGAAATTTGTAGAGTTGGATATATGAGACATTTTACATAATAGCTCTTGAGTTCAGAAAACGACTAAGACCATACGGTGTGCACTATACCGCATATCGTGGTATAGTGCGATATGCGGTAAACACCGCACCGACCTCCCAAACAAAGGTGCAGTATGCATACAGTGTGTTACTGTAACGTCCCAAAATTTATAACCAGAAATTTCATTTTTGGATTAATAAAACAATCAACCAACATGTTTATAAAATCAAAAGAAGATCAAAGTATGTCAACAATCGTCCAGAAATACATCAGAGTCAAACAAGGCGGAAAATCATGGTGTGTGCGATGCGATCATCCTGAGCTCTTCACCTTCGAACCGGAAGTACCTGAAACACAAACTGAAAACCGTAAGCACAAAGTTTAGTGAGTTCCACAAAATACCACATACCATACATATACGCCAGCTCAAGATTGCACAGGGTCTATTTCACCCTGACTCTATTTCAACTCATATGCCAGTACAAGGTTGTACCGGGTCTATTTCACCCCTGAATCTATTTCAACTCAATTGGTATTTTTCAATCGTATGGGTCTATTTCACCCCTAGGTCTATTTCACCCTCACATACATATAGAAAACAGGCACACAAGCATACAGATATACAACAGGAGTCACAAAGACTACAAGCACATACAATCCATAGTGTCCTACAGTATAGTGAGCAAACTCACCTCAATCTGCTGCTAAAAAAACAGATTCTCGGGCTACTGAAATGGAGAATCCTCGCGCTAACCAATCAAATTACAACCTTAATTAGTAATTAGGTTATAAACAATATTCGAGACTTTAATTTACTAACCCAACACCCAGGGTAAAATACCATCTTACCCTTCCCTTTAATTGGCCCAATTAATCGTGACCCAAACCCAAAAACACCCAAAGCCCAAAAATGGCCCAAATCCATAAAGGCTTAAGGCCTAATAATGGCCCGACTCAATAAAACTTTTGGCCCAACAAGAGCCCAAAACCTAGAGTCCAAAAGTAGCCCAAAATGGCCCCCTGATGAGTACGCTTAGCGTACGACCTGGGTACGCCCAACGTACAGCTCCACGACCAAAGACTTACGGGACCTCAGCTGCGTACACTGGAGTACGCCCGACGTTGGCCTCAGCATGCCAAACTTAAGCACTTAATACTTTAAGTCCAAACATCCATTTTGTAGATCCAAACCTTGGGGAATGTCTTAAACAACAAAGTTACCAACTTGATGCCTTTACATGGCTCAAAGAGACTCAAACACTAGATTTAGCATTCTACTTTCACCAAATGAGCATTAACCCATGCATGGTTGATCTACAACCATCAAGATGCAAACTTTATGGACTAGGGACCTCAGTAACATCAAGAGGAGCAAATCAAAACTTCTGGAGTGACATATACTCACTAGAACTCATTCACGGGACCAAAATATGACCAAAACTCCACTAGATCTAGATATAAGCATAAAATAACCAAGGTCAAGACTTTATACCTCTATGAAGCTGAGGAAGGTGAGTAAACTCTAGATCTAAAAGCTCCAACTTGATCAATGCCCCTTCACCAAGCTTCTTTTTCTTCAATATTCACCAAACACCCAGCAAAACACACACACAAGGATCAAATCTCTCTAAATGGGTTAGGGTTTCAAAATGAGGCTTAAAGGGGCAATAGAGGCTGGAAATGAGAGAACCTAGGGGCATAAGTTTGTTTAAATAGGGTCCAACCCCTAAAAATTAGGGTTTGACCCCTGGCTACGTACGCCCAGCATACTACACAGCCTCCAGATTTTCATTTAATGCCATAAGGGACCATTTTGCAAACAATTTTCATTCCAAGGGTCAAAATGTAAATTACCTTGATTCGAGTGTTACGGTAACATTCGCAAAAATTCTTGAAAATTTAAACTTTTAACTTAGCCCAAAACCATCATTGTTTACAAATTATTTTCAAAATAAGTTTCACATCAGAGAATCCCATAATCATAAAACAAAATCATGAGGAGGTGCATGATCATGCCTTCGCCTTCCCATAATCCTCTGAGGTACCTGAAACATAATCCAAAACTATAAGCCCAAAGCTTAGTGAGTTTCCCCCAAAATACCACCACAACACATAATCATAAATATCAAAGCAACAACACACATACAGAACCTTCAGCATGTCTGGACCGCCGCACCGGGCCTTCAGCCTGTCTGGACCGTTCTTCGGGCCTTCAGCCTGACTGGTCCGCCTCACAGGCCTTCAGTCTACTCGGGCCCAAATCCATTGGGTCCTCTAAGGCCCAATATAAAATCCTAGGCCCAAAAAGGGCAAGTCCAATAAGGAGTCCAACTACTAAGCCCAAAACCCATCAATCAAGTCCAAGGCAAAAGTCCAAGAAGCCCACTGATGCTCCGAACGTGCGGCGTTCCCTGGTGGAGAGTTGGGTGTTCACCACCAACCCAGATCGCGGACCAAATTCGGAACGATGGGCATTCCTCGACCCAACGCAGGGCATTTGCAAGTTGACTCCAAAAAGAGCTTATTAAGCACTTAATGCTTAAAGCCACTCAACCAAATCATGGATCTAAGTCCTAAAGAGCATCTAGAACCATAAAGTCACTGACTTGGTGACTTTGTATGCCTCAAAAGGTTCCAACTCTACAGATGCAAACTTTATGAATCTACAACCTCAAACACACCAAGAGGAGCAACTCAAAGCCTCAGAAGTGATCACAAACTACTAGATTTCAACTATGGGACGAAAAGGGACTAACATCCATGAAAACCTAGATCTAATCTTTTCATGAGCAAGATTAGAGCTTTATACCTCAAATGAGTTGGAAATGAAGTAGAGAACCAAGATCTATGAGCTCCTTCTTGAACCACCACCTTGCACCAAGCTTCTCCTCCTTGAATGAGCTTCAAACACACACCAAAACACACAAAATTAACTTACAACACTCTTGCAGGCTCTAGGTTTTCGAGATTATGGTTAGAGAGCTACGGAGGCAAACACCTAGGGCTTAATGTGTTTAAATAGGTCTCAAACCCTAAAAATTAGGGCTTGACGTGAACGCGTTGCGTTCCCCAAGGGAGCACCCCACGTTCGAGCTCCGCCTCCAAAATCTGAATTTGGCAGAAATGGTCCCTCCTCCCATTCCAAATTTGCAAAACAAGGCCAAAAGCAATAACTAAATATATAAGGGACCAAAAATGGAAAATACCTGGATCGGGCGTTACAATTCTCCCCCACTTGAATTAAACTTCGTCCTCAAAGTCTGCTATGGCAAATAGATCTGGGTAATGCTCCCGCATCTCGGCCTCTGGCTCCCAGGTCCAGTTGGAGTCCTTCCGATGCTGTCATCGTACCTTCACCAGAGGTACTTCCTTGCTCCGCAAAACATTCACCTTTTTCTCCAAAATAGCTATGGCATTCTCAACATAGTCCAGGCGCTCATCGAATTGAATGTCATCCAATGACACCACTGCATCCTCATCAAACACGCACTTCTGCAGCTGCAAAACATGGAAAGTACTATGGATTTGGCTGAGCTCCTCAGGAAGGTCCAACCTGTAAGCAACCTTGCTAACCTGTAAGCAACCCGGAATGGTCCAATATATCGGGGACCCAATTACCTCCTCTTCTTGAAGCGGATCACACCTTTCCAAGGTGATACTTTCAGCAACACCATGTCACCGACCTAGAATTCCAACTCAGATCGGCACCGGATGGCATAGCTTTTCTGCCAATTCTGAGCAGTCTGTAGTCTCTGTCTGATCTGTTGAATCATCCATGTGGTCTGAAGAACCACCTCGGTCTGACCCATGACCATGTGACCGACCTCTCCCCAACAGACCAGGGTACGACATCTATGCTCATACAAAAGCTTAAAGGGCGGTGCACCAATGTTGGAGTGGAAACTGTTGTTCTAGGAGAAATTTGCAAGAGGTAGGTAGGAGTCCCAGCTCCCACCAAAATCAATGACGCATGCTCACAACATATCCTCGAGAGTCTGAATCGTCCGCTCGCTCTGGCTCTCGGTCTGCGGATGATATGTGGTGCTGAAGTGTAGCCTCGTGCCCAGTTCCTCATGGAACTTCTTCTAGAAATGAGAGGTGAACCGAACATCACGGTCTGAAACAATGGAGACCAAAACCCCATGGCGATCAACGATCTCGCAAATATACACATCGGCCAACTTCTCGGCCGACGAGCTCTCCCGAATTACCAGAAAATGGGCACTCTTGATCAATCGATCCACGATGACCATAATAGCATCAAAACCCTTTGTCGTCTTCGGCAACTTGGTGATGAAGTCCATCGAAATCTGCTCCCATTTCCACATGGGAACCTCTAGGGGTTGCAGCTTGCCATGCGGCCTTTGATGCTCGTCCTTGACCATCCTACAGGTCAAGCACCTCTCGACGTACCAGGCGATCTCCCTCTTCATGCACGGCCGCCAATAGCTCAACCTCAGATCCCGATACATCTTGGTAGCCCCCGGATGGATAGAAAAACGAGACTTATGATCCTCCTCCAACACAATCTGTCTGACCCCACCAGACATAGGAACCCAAACCCGACCACAACGGGTCATCAAACCACGATTGTCCGAAACAAACTTGGTGACCTCACCCCTAATCCTCTTAATTTTCCAATTCTCTTCCCGAACACCTTTAGTTTAAGCCCCCCTAATCAATCCCACAAGCGAAGAATCCACAAATATCCTCATACATGACACCCCAATAGAAGATCCAATTGTCTTGCGGCTCAAGTCGTCCGCCACCATATTCGCTTTACCCAAATGATAAAGGATCTCGCAGTCATAATCCTTGACTACATCCAGCCACATGCACTGCCTCATGTTCAGGTTCGACTGATCCATAATATGCCTCAAACTCTTGTGATCCGTATAGATAGTATAGCGGACCCCATAAAGTTAATGCCTCCAAATATTGATGGCAAAAACCATAGCCCCCAACTCAAGATCATGCGTGGGATATCTCGACTCATGCGGCTTCAGCTGTTGCGAAGCATAAGCTATCACTCTCCCCCTCTGTATGAGAACTGCCTCCAAACCAGTGATGGACGCATCACAGAAGACCACAAAATCCTTGACTCCCTCCGGGAGGGTCAAAACTGGGGCCTCACAAAGCCTCTGCCGAAGGGTCTCAAATGCTCACTACTGCTCAGGGCCCCACCGGAAATCCACCCCCTTCCTCGTCAGACGAGTGAGTGGTACTGTAATCTTGGAGAAATCCTGAATAAATCTCTGGTAGTACCCTGCCAAACCCACAAGCTCCTGATATCTGAGGGAGATTTCGGAACCTCCCACTGCATCACCGCCTCGATCTTGGCCGGATCGACCAAAATCTTGTCCTGGTTAACGAGGTGTCCAAGGAACTAAACCTCTCACAACCCAAACTCACACTTTGAGAACTTGGCATACATCCTTTCTCGCCTCAGCAACCCCAGAAGCTCATGAAAATTCTCCTCATCCTGCTCTCTAGTCTTAGAATATACCAAGATATCATCAATAAACACAATAACCGAATGATCAAGCATCGACCTACATACCCGATTCATCAAATCCATAAATACCGTGGGCGCATTGGTGAGCCTGAATGGCATCACCATGAACTCTTAATACCCATAACGAGTCCGGAACACGGTCTTCTCCACGTCTTCCTCCCTCACCTTGACTTGATGGTACCTAGACCTCAGATCTATCTTGGAGAACCAAGATGCTCCCTGCAGTTGATCAAAGAGATCATCAATCCGTGGAAGGGGATAACGGTTCTTCACAGTTAACTTGTTCAACTCCCGGTAATAAATACACATCCGGTGTGAACCATCCTTCTTCTTGACGAATAGAATCGACGCTCCCCACGGAGAACTACTCAGTCGGATGATGTAACGCCCGAAATCTAGAAGGTTAATTGTTGAAAATAATCCAAATTCGAGTTGAACTCGACGAGTTGGAGGAGCCAACTCGGCATGTTGAAGATGAAGAATCGTGTGGATTTAATGGGTTAACTCAACGAGTTGAAGAGCCTCAACTCAGCGAGTAGAAGTTGTTTTGGTCGCGAAGTTTAATGAGACAACTCGGCAAGTTGAGGAGCCTCAACTCGGCGAGTTGGCAGCTGCGGAGGAAACCCTAATTTTAGGGTTCAAGCCATATAAATATGTCATTATGTCCCATGCCCCAGCTTCCTTATCAACCTCCTTAGCTCAGAAACCTTAAACCCTAACCCTTATCATCCTTGTGTGTTCTTGACCTTGTAAAGATCATTTTTGGTAGCTTGGAGCCTTGGAAAGAAGAAGAGGAAGTTGGTGAAGGAGACTTAGTGAAGCTTGAGCTTGAAGATCCGAAACATCATCATCATTTAGCACTCATTTGAGGTATAAAGTTCAGAACTTGCCTTGTATTTTCTTATATCTCTTCTTGGGTTAGATTGTATGTTTGTAGCCATGATTGGGTGAATAATGGGGGCATAGGACGTCCCAAGTGTTTATTCCTTCATATCTGAATCTTCATTAGCCCTTTTGGCATAAAGGTGCCAACTTTATGGGTTTAAGGGCTTCATGCATTCATTAAGTCCCTTATTAAGCCCTTTTTGAGCTTTTGAGCTCCTCCTAGTCATGCTTAAGTGTAAAGTTGGAAACTTTACATGGCCATCTAGCCTTATGGGGTCAGATCTGCATTTTAGGGTTGTGTCTTTAATGATTAAGTGCTTAATGTAACGACGTAATTTTTCAAAACAATTCTTCATTTTAAAACATACTTTCATTCATACAATAATCATAAAAACATAATGCGTCCACTGTATCATAACAAAACATGTCCCAAGATCTCAGTTTCATAAACTCCATAAGTGTGTACGAATCATGCCGACGCCTTCCCGCGATCCTCGCTAGTACCTGAAACACGTCACACAACAACTGTAAGCATAAATGCTTAGTGAGTTCCCCAAAATACCACATACTCCACATACGCCTTTCCAGGCCATAACTCTGTAGGATCTTCCGATCCATGTGTCTCAGGGGACTTCTGTCCCAAATCCCGGTAGACCTTCCGGTCCTACCCGTATCGACCTTCCGGTCCGTATCATCTTGACCTTCCGGTCCATATCATACATAACATACATAGCACATACATATCACATAATCGCATATAGCACATACATCTCATAGCATACAAGACCTTCCGGCCACACATAAGTACCCTTCCAGGTACAGTATAGTGAGAAGACTCACCTTAATGAAGTCGGATAACCTCTCGCGCTCAACGTCCCGACTTAGCCTCCTCCTATTATTCAAATAACATTCCCGATCAATACTCCCTCATGATATCATCTCTACACACTGGGTAGAAAGCCATTCTACCCTTCCCTGAACTCTCCTGAATCAGTCTTGACCAGAACCCTAAAGTCAACGAAAGTCAATCAGTCAACTTTGACCCAACTCGTCGAGTGCACAAGGGTGACTCGGCGAGTCCATGCGGGTCCTCTGAATCCTTTCAGTCTCTCTTGGCTCGTCGAGTCTTTCTTCCACTCGACGAATTACACCTGTCACGAATCGCGGGGCAACCCCGAATCGAATCGTCGAGTCCACTTATGGACTCGGCGAGTTGCCGCCATGCTCATACTCAAATGACCTTCTGAGGTCAGATCTGTTCCCCTAATCCATAGATCTAACCTTCCCAAGTTCAATAAACACGTAAAGGTTCGAACTTGATACTCATGCAATGTCCAAATGACTATACTTGATGATTTAGCCCCAAATACAACATCCTAAGTCCATTTCTTCCATAACTCCTCATAAAGCAAGATGGAATAAGTTCTCTGGACCACCATGGATCCAGATCTGATATCTAAACATGATAATGGACCATATTCCCAACAAATCAACCCAATAAAGGGTATAGAAAACCCTAGATCCATGGATTCTTTAACAAAACAGAAAAAGGATCGATATGCTACCTCAAGGATGATGTCCTTTGCTTGCAATCCACGAATAAGCAACCTCCTTGGCCTCCTCTAAGCTGGAATCAACTTCTTCTTGCAAAACAAACCCACAAAGGTCCAATAATGGCTTCTTCTCTCTCACAAACGCGCAAGCACTATTAGGGTTTCTCTCAAGGGTCTGGTAGCCGCAAAGGGTGGCTATAAGGGTCCTTAAATAGGTCCCAAACCTGAGAGATTAGGGTTTCATTAAACAGCATGGACTCGCCGAGTCCACGTATGGACTCGCCGAGTCCTTCATTAAATCAGACCAAAACATGCGCAATCCCACTCGGCGAGTCTGAGCGCCTACTCGCCGAGTCCCTCTCTAATATTCAAAATAAATACTTAAAATAAGATACATGGGAATCCGGATGTTACAATTCTCCCCCAGTAGAATCAGACTTCGCCCTCGAAGTCCTGCTCGGCAAACAACTCTGGATGTTGTTCCCACATCTCCCACTCCGGCTCCCAGGTCAGCTCGAACCCTCTCCGATGTTGCCACTGAACCTGCACCAGTGACACCTCCTTGTTCCTCAGAACCTTGATCTTCCGATCACGGATCGCGATTGGTCTCTCGGCATAATTCAGGCTCGCATCCACCTGAATATCCTCCAACGGTACTACTGTCGACTCGTCGGCAATACACTTTCTCAACTGAGACATGTGGAAGTTATCATGAATCTGGCTCAACTCCGCAGGTATCTCCAACCGATAAGCTACCCTGCCTACTCTCGCGGTCACCCTGAACGGACCGATGTACCGGGGCCCCAGCTTGCCCCTCTTTCTGAATCGGATCTCTCCTTTCCAAGGAGATACTTTCAGGAGTACGAAGTCCCCCACCTGGAACTCCAGCTCGGATCGTCGCCGATCCGCATAACTCTTCTGACGACTCTGAGCCGTCAGTAACCTCTGTCTAACCTACTGTATCTGCTCTGTCGTCTGAAGCACTATCTCAGTGCTACCCATCACACGCTGCCCTACCTCTCCCCAACAAATGGGAGTCTGACACCTCCTCCCATACAACAGCTCGAAGGGAGGCATACCAATACTAGAATGGTGGCTGTTGTTTTAGGAAAACTCAGCCAACGGCAGATACGTGTCCCAACTTCCTCCGAAGTCCAACACACATGCTCGGAGCATGTCCTCGAGCGTCTGAATCGTCCGCTCACTCTGTCCGTCCGTCTGGGGGTGGTAAGCGGTACTGAAATGCAATCTCGTACCCAACTCCTCGTGGAACTTCTTCCAGAACCTGGAAGTGAAATGTACATCTCGATCTGACACAATCGAGATCGGTACTCCATGACGTGATACCACCTCCCTCACATACAACTCTGCCAACCTCTCGGCCGAAGAGCTCTCACTGATAGCAAGAAAATGCGCGCTCTTCGTCAGCCGGTCGACAATCACCCAAATTGCATTGACACCCCTCATGGTCCTCGGCAATTTGGTGATGAAGTCCATGGAAATTTGTTCCCACTTCCACTGGGGAACCTCAAGCGGCTGCAACTTGCCATGCGGACGCTGGTGCTCGGCCTTAACCTTGCGACAGGTCAAGCACCTCTCAACAAACCACGCGACATCCCTCTTCTTACAGGGCCACCAACAATCTTTCTTCAGGTACAAATACATCTTTGTGGCCCCGGGATGGATCGAGAACCTCGATCTATGCGCCTCCTCCATCAGAATGGTACGTGCCCCGCCTGCATACGGCACCCAAATCCGACCTTGAAAGGTCATCAGTCCTCGACTATCGGTAACAAACCCAGACATCTGCCCAATCACCCGCTCCCTCTTGCGGTTCTCCGGTCTCACGGCCTCTGACAGGGCCTCCCGAATGGTGTCCAACACCGGAGTCATCACTGTCAATCTCATGCAAGAGCCTCGAATCGGGGCACTCTCTGCCCTACGGCTCAGCGCATCAGCTACAACATTAGCTTTGCCCGGGTGGTACAGGATCTCACAATCGTAATCTTTTACCACATCCAACCATCTCCTCTGGCGCATATTCAGGTTGGGCTGATCCATCAGAGACTTCAAACTCTTATGGTCCGTGTATATGGTACACCGAACCCCATATAAATAATGACGCCATATCTTGAGGGCAAACACCACTGCCCCCAACTCCAGATCGTGGGTGGGATACCTCGTCTCATGAGGCTTCAGCTGCCTCGATGCATACGTTATCACATGCCCTCTCTGCATAAGCACCGCACCCAACCCCGATATCGATGCGTCACAATACACTACAAAATCCTCCATCCCTTCCGGGAGGGCTAACACAGGGGCTTCACATAACTTCTGACGAAGTGTCTCAAACGAGGTCTGCTGCTCCGGACCCCATGAAAAAGCAACACCCTTCCGGGTCAACCTGGTGAGAGGCACGGCGATCTTGGAGAAATCTCTGATACATCTCCGATAGTAGCCGGCCAATCCAAGAAAACTCTTGATCTCGGTGGGCGATCTCGGCACCTCCCACCTCATAACCGCCTCAATCTTGGCCGGATCGACCAAAATCCCATTCTGGTTGACGAGATGCCCTAAGAACTGGACCTCTCGTAACCAGAACTCGCACTTGGAGAATTTGGCATAAAGCCTCTCCGTCCTCAATACCCCGAGAATCTCTCTCAGATGCTCCTCGTGCTGCTCTCTAGATCTCGAATACACCAGTATATCATCGAAGAACACAATTACCGAACGATCCAACATCGGTCTACACACCCTGTTCATGAGATCCATGAACGCTGCTGGTGCATTGGTGAGTCCGAAAGGCATCACCACGAACTCGTAATGCCCATAACGAGTCCTGAACGCCGTCTTCTGGATATTCTCATCGTGCACTCTCATCTGATGATATCCAGACCTCAAATCGATCTTGGAGAACCAAGACGCTCCCTGCAACTGATCGAACAAATCGTCGATCCTCGGTAATGGATAACGGTTCTTGACCGTCAACTTGTTCAACTCCCGGTAATCAATACACATCTGGTGTGAACCATCCTTTTTCTTGACAAAAAGGATCGGCGCTCCCCAAGGCGAGCTACTCGGTCGAATAAACCCCTTCCCCAGCAGCTCCTGAAGCTGCGAGGATAACTCCTGCATCTCAGGCGGCGCAAGGCGATAAGGCACCTTGGCGATAGGTGCTGCCCCCGGAACCAAATCAATGCAGAACTCTATCTGCCTCTCGGGAGGCACACCCGGCAACTCCTCGGGAAAAACATCCGGGAACTCACGCACTATCGCAACGTCATCCACCGAACTTGGCCTCCCAGCGGCCTCTCATGTGTCCATCACATAGGCTATCAACCCGCTGCAGCCCTGCTGTAAACTCTGCCTCGCTCTGGCAGCCGAACAGAACGCTGACCCACATCGGGTACCCTCGCCGTACACCGTAAGTACTCCCCCACTGGGGTCTCGTATTGTCACCAACTGTCGCTCGCAGTCTATCACAGCCCCAAATCGGCTCAACCAATCCATGCCCACTATGACACACACGTCCCCCATCGCTATCGGGACCAGATCTATCGGGAACTCAACACCGAAAATCTCGAGTACACATCCTCGTATCACCTCTGTAGCATATACCGCTCGTTCATCGGCTATGGGAACTCGTAGAGGTCGACTCAACGCCTCCCGCTGGACACTGATGTGCTGACAAAACGCTAGCGACACAAACGACCGACTCGCACCCGAGTCAAATAATACCAAAGCAGGTACAGAACTCACAAGAAAAGTACCTACACACATCATCATATAAGCACAATATCTCAATTCAACATAAATAAATAAAGAATACATAACAGCCACAACATCGGGCGCTGCGCGAACCTCCTCCGCTGTCAACTGGAAGGCTCTCCCGCGAGCCTTCGGTGCCTCGGCCTTCACTGGCCGAACCTCGGTAACCCTAGTAGCAGGTGCAGATCCATGTGCTGATCCCTGATGTAACAGCGGGCACTCGGCCTTCCGATGGCCAGTCTGGTTGTAATGAAAGCAAACCATGAATCCCTTGGGGTAATCCTTGGCGATATGCCCCTCCTTGCCACACTTGTAGCAAGCCGCCGATCGACAGACCCCATCATGTCCCTTGCCGCACTTTCCGCAAGTGCGGCCCTTCTGGCCTCCAGATCTCGTATCAGCGGACTTGGCCCGCTTGGCTGCCGGCTGAGACTGTGCCGGCCGCCGATCAATCCTCTGAGACTCGGCCTCCTCCCTGGCCTGCGTCTCCAACTCAATCTCCCTCTTCCAGGCATTTGCCTGAAGCTCAGCAAATGTCCGGTACGTCGAGTTCGACACGAACTCCCGAATGTCTCTCCTCAGAACGCCCAAATATCGGCTCATACGTGCCTGCTCAGGGCAGAACATCGCCCTCTCATGAAACTTCCTGGTAACCACAGTAACAGAATCAGTACCCTGCTTGAGGGTCAAGAACTCCTGAACCAACTGTTCCCTCTCCACCAGGGGAACATACTCGTCTCTGAACATAGTGGTGAACCTCTCCCAGGTCACCTCTGAAATCTCTGCAAGAGTGAAGCTCGTCGTCACGAACTTCCACCAGTCCTTTGCTCCCAAGCGAAGCTGGTTCAGCGCGAACCGTACCCTCAGATGCTCCGGACATGAACATGTGTAGAAGCATCCCTCGATATCATCAATCCATCTCATCGCAGCGATCGGATCCTGCGTCCCATCAAACTCGGGCGGCTTCGTGTTGCTGAATTCCCGAAACAACAACGAGTCACCTCCCTGAGGCCTGGCAGCAGCCACAACTGCGGTAGCTGCAGCAGCCGCAGCCTCAGTCACTGCTGCGTACCGCTCATCAAAAGTCTCAATCAATGTGGTCTTGATAGACCCAAACATCTCCGGAATCTCGGCTCTGATCGCCGCCCCCACCTCATCGTGGATCATCTGACGAAGCTCCTCGTCACTCACGCCACTCGGCTCAGGTCTGTGACGTGTCCCAACCATGATGTCTTTGAAATATAACATAAACAATATCAGAGAATCGCTCGAGTAAACTCGCACTTGATAACTCACCCCACTTGTTCCTTGGTACCCAAAGGATTCTTACTTAGGGTGCGCACTGCTCCGGTGTCTTCAGTAGTACGGGCCCAATACTACCGTCCACACCGCATCAGCATTCACTCTAAGTCCTCCTCCGTGGATCCCAGATCACAGGCACTCTATATCTTACTGGCATAGGCTACCCTTCGGTAACCCTCTCATCAGCCCCTCACTGCTACCTACTCGCTCTCAAGCATCACATAGCAGCAAAATCCTTCCTAGGCTAAGGCATCACAGATCAGGCCACTCTAGTCCTAATATCAATACCTAGCCTACTCTAGCATGCATAGCATATCATAACATATCTCATAACACATAATGTAAGGGTATTTTGGGAAATCACCGTTCAGGCGCTGGCTGATCGTACACATTGCTTCCTTCTGCCTTTCTCAAAATCTTTTATATTTTTTTTAGAAAAATTGTTTATTTTAAGAAAAACTTTCTCAATTCCTCAGTTTGAGTTCAGATCCCTCCGAAGATGCACCCGAATCCCTCAAACAAGGCTCTGATACCAACTTGTAACGATGCAATTTTTCAAAACAATTCTTCATTTTAAAACATACTTTCATTCATACAATAATCATAAAAACATAATGCGTCCACTGTATCATAACAAAACATGTCCCAAGATCTCAGTTTAATAAACTCCATAAGTGTGTACGAATCATGTCGGCGCCTTCCCGCGATCCTCGCTAGTACCTGAAACACGTCATACAACAACTGTAAGCATAAATTCTTAGTGAGTTCCCCAAAATACCACATACTCTACATACGCCTTTCCAGGCCATAACTCTGTAGGATCTTCCGATCCATGTGTCTCAAGGGACTTCCGTCCCAAATCCCGGTAGACCTTCCGGTCCTACCCGTATCGACCTTCCGGTCCGTATCATCTTGACCTTCCGGTCCATATCATACATAACATACATAGCACATACATATCACATAATCGCATATAGCACATACATCTCATAGCATACAAGACCTTCCGGCCACACATAAGTACCCTTCCAGGTACAGTATAGTGAGAAGACTCACCTCAATGAAGTCGGATAACCTCTCGCGCTCAACGTCCCGACTTAGCCTCCTCCTATTATTCAAATAACATTCCCGATCAATACTCCCTCATGATCTCATCTCTACAGACTGGGTAGAAGGCCATTCTACCCTTCCCTGAACTCTCCTGAATCAGTCTTGACCAGAACCCTAAAGTCAACGAAAGTCAATCGGTCAACTTTGACCCGACTCGTCGAGTGCACAAGGATGACTCGGCGAGTCCATGCGGGTCCTCTGAATCCTTTCAGTCTCTCTTGGCTCGTCGAGTCTTTCTTCCACTCGACGAGTTACACCTGTCACGAATCGCGGGGCAACCCCGACTCGAATCGTCGAGTCCACTTATGGACTCGGCGAGTTGCCGCCATGCTCATACTCAAATGACCTTCTGAGGTCAGATCTGTTCCCCTAATCCATAGATCTAACCTTCCCAAGTTCAATAAACACGTAAAGGTTCGAACTTGATACTCATGCAACGTCCAAATGACTCTACTTGATGATTTAGCCCCAAATACAACATCCTAAGTCCATTTCTTCCATAACTCCTCATAAAGCAAGATGGAATAAGTTCTCTGGACCACCATGGATCCAGATCTGATATCTAAACATGATAAGGGACCATATTCCCAACAAATCAACCCAATAAAGGGTATAGAAAACCCTAGATCCATGGATTCTTTAACAAAACAGAAAAAGGATCGATATGCTACCTCAAGGATGATGTCCTTTGCTTGCAATCCACGAATAAGCAACCTCCTTGGCCTCCTCTAAGCTGGAATCAACTTCTTCTTGCAAAACAAACCCACAAAGGTCCAATAATGGCTTCTTCTCTCTCACAAACGCGCAAGCACTATTAGGGTTTCTCTCAAGGGTCTGGTAGCCGCAAATGGTGGCTATAAGGGTCCTTAAATAGGTCCCAAACCCGAGAGATTAGGGTTTCATTAAACAGCATGGACTCGCCGAGTCCACGTATGGACTCGCCGAGTCCTTCATTAAATCAGACCAAAACATGTGTGATCCCACTCGGCGAGTCTGAGCGCCTACTCGCCGAGTCCCTCTCTAATATTCAAAATAAATACTTAAAATAAGATACCTGGGAATCCGGATGTTACACTTAATGATTAAGCCCTCAACCTTTTAAGCCTAGGGTTTGGTTTTTGAGCCCATTTTGGTGGTTCTTAGGGGTAAAGTTGGAAACTTTACCCTTCTAGATGCCATTTTAGTTGAGATCTGAGTTGTGAAGCTCTTTAATTCGTTAATGTCGGCTTAATGAATTAAGAGGTTGGGTTACCGGTAAACTCGACGAGTTCATGGGTAAACTCGGCGAGTTGGCTCGGTTTTTCCCGACTTTGCAAATTAAGGTAGAAACTCGACGAGTTGAAGGACAAATCGGCGAGTTGGGTCAACTTGGACCGTTGAATTTGACTTTAGATTTATGTCCTTGAGCAAGTTTGTCCCAAGGGGTACTTGTGGCAATCTGAATTTGTAATTAAGGGAATTATGGTCTTAGGATAAGGCCCATATGGGGTTGGGCCCAATTTGGAAAATTGGGCCATTAGTGGGCTTTTATGGATCTAGTAGTTTTTGGCATTTTGGGCTTGAGTTGTTAATGGGCCATCGGGATGCAAAGTGTTTGGACTAGAAAGAATGGTTAGGCCTTAAGGCAAGGCCATGTATGGGGTTTGGGCCCAATTTGGAAAATTGGGTAATTGGTTGATTAGTGGGCCTTTGGGTCTTTTAGATTGTAGTTTGGGTCATAAATTTGGTCAAGACTAGGTTAGGGGTCAAATGGTCTTTTTACCCCATGTATGAAGTTGCAGTTATGGATTGGAACCCAATTGTTAATTGGGTGTTGCTTTGATTTGACAGTTTGGAGGTGTCGTCAGGGCAGCAGCTAGGGATTTCTTTCAGTGTGCTTCAGCATTCAAGGTGAATTTCCTTACCGGGTTAGCGGGTCGAAGGCACCAATTCCGGCCCATGTTTATATTATGTTGTTAGTATGCTAGTTGTCTTTGTGACTCTTTCATGTGCTCATGTTTATATGTTTTTCGGGCTAAGGCCCGACGTCGGGCGGGGCCTGATGGATATTTGTATGCTATGTATCTCTGTGATTATTTCATCTGTATGTGTTTATTTGATATATGTTATTGTACGTTGGGCGGGTCCCGTTTTATCGAGCTCAGCTCAATGTCGGGCGGGGCCCGTTGCCGGACGGGGTTTCAATGTCGGGCCGAACCCGATGCTGGGCGGGCCCACTATATGTTTATTGTATGTATGGTATGTGGTATTTGGGGAACTCACTAAGTTTTGTGCTTACACTTTTCAATTTATGTTTCAGGTACTTCACTTTTCAAATGAAAGAGCTCAGGACGATCACAGCGCATACACCCGTGTTTTCCGCAATATATGATCTTTGGGAATGAACTCTGATAAATGTTTTATTTGAAATGATTTTTCAATGTTTGAACAAAGTTACAATAGTGTTTTAATTATAATAAAAATGAAATTTTACCCTTGATTTTTGGAATGTTACAGATGAACTGCTTGCCTAGTGATATGGGGATATTTAGTTATAAAATCCATCCATTATCTTAATACTTTATGTTGATTTTATCTCATTTAATGAACAAAAGATGCTTAATGAGTTTTAAATTTTCATTTTCAGCAATAAAGACATGCTCGGAAGGAAAAGGAAGCGGAATTGGCGATTGGAAGCTTGAATCTTGGATTTTGAAGAAAGAAGGATGTTGATGGACAGCTTGACCCCTTGTCAGTGTTTTGTCCATAATCTCATGAACCGTAACTCCGATTGACGAGATTCAAAATGTTCTAAAAACTAGACACAATTTCGGACGACTTTCGTGTTTTGAGAAAATTCTCGATTCTCGACGCTGACTTGTTGTACACGGGATTTTAATGACCAACTCGACGAGTAGGGTCACAAACTCGTCGAGTCACCCCTGTTTTCAGAATATATATATATATATATATATATATATATATATATATATATATATATATATATATATATATATATATATATATATATATATATATATATATATATATATATATATATATATATATATATATATATATATATATATATATATATATATATAGAAACGCTTCTCATTCGAACCTTAACTAATTGGGGAAGCTTTGGACGATTTTTGGAGGCCAGAATGGTTCTTAGAGCTGTGGTTTTCGAGATTTCAACTTAGATATCAATTTGGAAGAAGATCAAAGGCAATAACACATTACTTTTATCTTAATCTTTTGCATGAACCATGTTTCAATCCTTAGATTTTGTTTTTAGTTTGTTATTTGTTGTAGATATTAGCTAAAAACTATTTGCTTCTGTTTAGGGTAGACAACTTTCTGACTATGGTTTGATTTTGTGGTTGGATTAATTTAGATTGGTGAATTTTGTTTAATTAAGCTCGTTAAAGATCCTCATGTGTTGCCAATAACTATTTTCTGTTAATTATCAAGTGTATTAAGTTGCATGAACATCTCTTGATTGCTTGTCTCATATAATTTATGTGAAAACAATGTTATATGCCTAGGAATAGTGAACATGAAACTAGTGATTAATTAGAAAATAGGTAAGTCAATGTGTGAGCTTGTGTGACGAACCATCATACAAGAAGTTAATTGAATTAGCAATTTAATTAGCTAACTACAAGTCTTACTAAACCCGAATCAATAAACTAGGAAATTCATTAGTTTAACCAACTGGCCACTGTTTGAATTGATTTGTTTTCTAAGGATTAGTAATAGTGAACATGAACCTAATCACATTAATCGGTAGCCAAAGATGAATTAATCCATTACACGTGCCATAAAATCAACCATAGGAATAAGTTAGTTAAACCTGAACAGAAGTCTCCTTTAATATTGAATTTAGTTGAATTTTACTTGTTTTAGCTGCTAATTGCTTTGTTTAAGTGTTAGATAAGTGCTTAAGTTTCTAGTCTTGCAAAACTAGAGAAAACCTCTTCTCTTTTATTATTTGTTTTAATTAGATAATATTAGTATTTAATTTAATTATTACCATTCCCTGTGTTCGATACCCTACTTACCTGAACTAAACTGCTAATCGATAGGTACACTGCCTTTCGTGTGTTTGTCTTTGTGTTTAAGTTAGTAGGATTAAAACTAGTGCATTCCACACGCATCACCTAACAGCTCCTGCAGCTTGGGCGGTGCCAAGCGGTACGACGCCTTGGCAATCGGGGTCGCACCTGGCACGAGGTTGATCCTGAACTCGACCTGCCTCTCAGGATGCACACCGAGTAACTTCTCTGGAAATACATCAGCAAACTCCCTGACCACCGGGACCTCTGAAACTGAAACTTGATCCCCAACCCGCGTATCCACCACATAAGCCAAATAACCCGCACACTCGTGCTGAATATACTATCGAGCCTTAGCTGCAGAACAAAACCTTAAACCAATCCTGGTGCCCTATCCATAAATCACCAGTTCTCCCCCACTTGGGGTTCGAACTACCACATGATGGCCCTCGCAATCAATCATAGCACCGAAACGACTCAGCCAGTCCATACCCACAATCACGCAGACATCCCCATGGGAATAGGGATCAAATCGATCGAAAAGGATACCCCAAACATCTCCAGAACGCAATCCTGACAATAGTAACCACCTCCTCGTGAATGATCTCCATGATGTGGTCCTCTGACAATGCTGGCCCACCCTGACTGCCAGCTCCTGATCCCGACCCGGAGCCAATCTCCACTTGTCTCATAGTCACCATACTGAAAATACACCGGGAAGAAATCAGATAATCCACATATCATAACGGGGAACCAACTCCAAACGATGCCCTAGGGATAGTGACTTCCTTGCTACGCGTACGGGTCTTGTTCTTTCAGTAGTACATGCCCATACTACTTTCCACACTTACCCGTATTTGTCTCAAGGATCATCACAACACCCTAACAATACTCATAAGCATAGTCGAACACTTAATCCTCACTCCCTAGAGGAGAGGCTAGACATCTCACAACTGGCCGGCTGACCCCACAAAACTCATCCATGAAACTTCCACCAACCCTTCAGCACTCGTGTATGCTAGCCATACATAACACTTGACCCTATAGACATTTGAATATCTGATACTGCCCTAAGCCATTCATTAAACAAGAACAGGAAATAAGGCTAGACCACACATTCTCAGGCTATCAGATCTTAGTTATATATAACCATGATGCATACACTTAGTAACTACAGTAATGATGTCAATTCCATAAAAGAAAGACCCTATGCTATCAGGCATCATATAATCAGGCAATTCTAACATGCAATTCCTGAAGATCCCTAGTCTATCACTAGCATGATGTTCTAACATATCACAATATCAAATAAAAATACGGTAGTTGGGGTCTACTTACTGGCTCCGGCTGATCGTACACATCGCATCCTCCTTGAGTATTTTGAAAACCATTTTAAAAACATTTTTAATAATCCTTTTTCCTTAATTTGAGACTGGATTCACACGAGTGTTCCTCCAATTCGCTCAAACCTGGCTCTGATACCAACTTGTAACATTCGCAAAAATTCTTGAAAATTTAAACGTTTAAATCAACCCAAAACCATCATTGTTTACAAATTGTTTTCAAAATAAGTTTCACATCAAAGAAATCCCAGAATCATAAAACAAAATCATGAGGAGGTGCGCGATCACAACTTTGCCTTCCCGCGATCACACTGAGGTACTTAGGTACCTGAAACATAATCCAAAACTATAAGCCCAAAGCTTAGTGAGTTTCACCAAAAATATCACCACAACACATAATCATAAATATCACAGCAACAACACACATACAGAACCTTCAGCAATTCTGGACCGCCACACCGGGCCTTCAGCCTGTCTGGACCGCCGCACTGGGCCTTCAACCTATATGGACCGTTCTCCGGGCCTTCAGCCCGACTGGTCCACCTCACAGGCCTTCAGTCTATCCAAGCCGCCCTGGGTCTATTGGCCTTCAGCACAAAGCAGGACCGCCTCAACCTAACTACACACATGTCGACATATACATAACTCATAAACATATAATCAACAGACAAGCATAGATCTTACAGATCAATAAGCATATCATTATCCTAATTACCAGGATACAGATCTAACAGATCACTATAATACTCAATCATGAAATAATCAGGATACCCATTCCAAAAGGTTCGGCCTTGCTGCCTTCGACCCAACAAGTATAGTGAGGAAAACTCACCTCTCAAATATCAAGCTGCACTGAAATCCACGACTGCTGACTCACAAAAAGTCCCAAACTATAACAGTAAAAAAACATCCAATTAACAATTGGAATACCATCCTTGACTAAGGACCCATACTTAGCGTAAATGTCCATTTTACCCTTTTCCTAATTGGGCCAAGGCCCAAGTCCAAATCTTGATCTAAAAGGCCCAAATCCATTGGGTCCTCTAAGGCCAATATAAAATCCTAGGCCAAAAAAGGGCAAGTCCAACAAGGAGTACAACTACTAAGCCCAAAACCCATCAATCAAGTCCAAGGCAAAAGTCCAAGAAGCCCACTGATGCTCCGAAAACGCGACGTTCCCTGGTGGAGCGCTGGCGTCCGCCACCAACCCAGATCGCGGACCAAAGTCGAAAAGATGGGCGTTCCTCGACCCAGCACAGGGTGTTCGCACGCAGACTCCAAAAAGAGCTTATTAAGCACTTAATGCTTAAATCCACTCGACCAAATCATAGATCTAAGTCCTAAAGAGCATCTAGAACCATAAAGTCATTGACTTGGTGACTTTGTATGCCCCAAAAGGTTCCAAATCCAAAATCTAGCAGTCAACTTCTATAAAAAGGCTTAATCTCATGCATGGAGCTTATACAACTCTAAAGATGCAAACTTTAGGAATCTATGTAACACCCGCAGATTCGGGTTAGTAAATTTAGAGACAATAAGCGTCAAAAATAACTTTTTTTGATATAAGATTATTTAGAATAAATAATCTTGAGCAAGTTATAGTATATGTCACAAGGATTCCGTACATATTAAGAATGCTGAAATCCGAGTTATAACAAAGAAGTTACGACCCGTCGAAGTTTTACGGCAAAACCGGCACGACACTGGAAATCATAAAAAGTGAATTTACGATAAAATACTTTCTAGACTTAGCGCTCTAAACGAAATTCGTAGTTTATGTTAAACCGAGAGTGTGCATAAAAAGAACGTCCAAATCTGACTTCGTATGAGGAAGTTATGATTTTTCTAAGATTTAGCACAACAGTGCACAGCCCCCGAAATTCGAATTTTAGATCGGTCGATTTTTAGCCAAAATAATCTAAATGAGAAATGAATATATCGTTAATAGGAGTTAAACGATAAAAAGACAGTCGAAAACGGAGCTCGTATGCGAAAGATATGGACGAAACTTAGTCCCTATTCTTCAAGCGCGGCAAATTCGATACAGTTTTGTAAATCTGAGATAGAAAGAGAATTAGCCGATGGAGTCTAAATGAAAGTTGTAGTACTCGTAAATAACAATGTGTGGATATAAATAAAGTCGAGAATAGAGCTCGTATGTTAAAGATATGGACGATATTTGGTCCCTACTCTTCGAGCGCGATAAATTCGATACAGTTTTGTAAATCTGAGATAGAATGAGAATTAGCCGACGGCGTCTAAATGAAAGTTGTATTACTCGTAAATACCAACGTGTGGATATAAAAAACATAGAAAACGGAGCTCGTACGCGGAAGATACGGACGAAACTTAGGGTCTACTCTATGATAAAACCCCTATAAATAAAGGGTGAATCATTCATATTTTCTTCACACCATAAGCCTTTCTTTCTCTCTCTAACTTCTCACTAGACTCCCAAAACCCCTCTAAATCCCTAGTTACCTCAAGGTGCTAGAGGAAAGACCCGGAGCGCCCGAAGGCTCCGAGAAAAAGAGTTTTTCAGCTCAGAAGCTCTGCTCCAGCAGAACCCGGTTTTTAGCAAAACCCGCTGTAAGTGAGATACGCCTACTTTACTTTAAATATAGCTTATATTTAAATATGATACCGTTATTATGGACCTATAAATAATATTTATCATTGATTCAAAGTCGTTATATTGATTGATCTACTTACGGGGATGATGTCTAGGTTGTGATTTAGTGAGGTGTTTAAAGTGGGATTTCCAAACAGTATACTTCGTATACCAAACGGACCCTACCTCCGATATGATCCTACCTGGTTTTTCCTTACTTGATAGATCATGAAATAAACTCTGAGTTAATGACGAATCTAGACTAATAATTAGTCGCAATAAATATTAGACTAAAATCTAGTGGTAAAAATACTAGGATTCGTCGAAGGAAATCATATTGTTAAGAAGCGCAGCGTTGCTCGAATATCGAGCCGTCACCTTAACAATTGAGTGCATAGTTACTTTCATCTTACACATAGATATGAAGTATTTTATATAAATTACGTGCTATGTGTGCATATTATCTGTATACTTGTTATCTATGTTGGATGAACGCTTTTATACATGTTTTAAATGATTTAAACTGTATATGTATTTTATATCTACAAAATATGTTGGGTAAAACATGGGTAAATGAATGATGAGGGATGAAAGCTGATATAAAGGAACATTGGCAGTGTGGCAATACTGCCCTATAGGTGAACATTGGCAGCAATGGACCTAGTACCCTATAGATGAGCATTGGCAGCTGCGCCACAATCTGTAGATGTTTTTGATCTACTCTAAACATCCTAGCAGCTGCGCTCTAAGGATAGTATCGGCAGTTGCGCCTAATAGAGGACATCATAAGCCTGGCAGCCGCGCCCAAAGGACAATATCGGCAGCTGCGCCTAATAGAGAATGTCAAAATTCTGACAATTGCATCTAAATGATAATATTGGCATATGTGCTTAATAGATAATATTGACAGCGGTGTCATTGGCAACGATGGACTTCGTGCCTACTCCTTAGGACAATCCTTAGGACTGAATGAGTGAATGATAAATGATACTTAGGGGAGATCCTTAAGAAATAAAGAAGATAATAGGGATGGGTAATTGGGTTGATTGTTTAATGATTAAACATAATTATATTATTGTGGGTTGAAAACCCTATGTACTCAGCAGCTTTCCCAACCTGACCCACTCAAGTTTATTGTATCACAGGTATCGATATGAAGTTACATTACACTGAGAGATTAAGGAGATGTAAATCACTAGTGTTAATGAATGTAAGTTATGTTTATGCTTATGTTTCTATATTGACGATGACATCCCAAAGTTTTAAAATGAATAAAATACATTTCTTCAAAAAATGCTTTGATAACGTATTTATCATGTTTTTCTGGGAACAAACGCCGCAACACTGTTCAGGGATGGCGTTGTTCGCTGGTGGAACACTTTGGGAAAGATCATGAGCCCCAATGAACCACTGCAACTGACTTGGGCAGAGTTCCTGGTGCATTTGAAACGAAAGTTCTGCTCGGCCCAGAATCTGCTAGAGTTAGAGAACCAATTCCTAACATTGAAGAAGGGCAGCATGTCTATTGACGAATACACCAATGCCTTCACCGACAAGATGGAATTTTCCTTGCGTATTGTCCCTGACGAACTAAAAAAAGTTGATAAGTATACAAAGGGACTACCGTGGGAATATGTTGTGCCAGTACGCCATGCACCTACCCTTGAGGCGGCTATTTGGGCTGCTAAGTCTGTTGAAGAGATGATCAAGAGTAGAGCCGCCAACAAGGTCGAAGTTGGCGAGAAGATAAGGTTTGAAGGATCTTCAAGGCCTAACGAGAAGAGAAAATTTTCGAAGTCTGGAGGAGGAGGAAGTGAAGCAAGATGGTGCGAGAAGTGCAAAAAGAAACACTCTGGAAAATGCGGCGATGAGGTGCCTTGTTTCAAGTGTGGGAAGCATGGGCATTACGCCAATGAGTGTACATTCAACAAAAGGGTATGTTACGAATGTAATGAGGAAGGGCACTTCAAGCAAGACTTCCCAAAGAGAGGAGGGGCTACAAATCCAATTGTGCCGCTAAAGCCGAAGGCAAGAGCATTCCATATGATCCTTGACGAAGCAGATGACAAAGCAAGGAATCAGGAGTGAGAACTGATATCTGAAGCTCAAGTTATGAAGTAGCCATGCGGATAGTATCATATGATGTAGCCTATTAGAGGCATAGTCTAAGGAGAACTTGAACACCTATGTAATCGTTTCAAGGAATAATGTAAAACCTTCGTTTTGTTATCTGGTGTGTTAAGTTGTTATGTTATTTTCTTGTATGGTGACTTGGAAAACTGTGAGACAATACTTGGGACGAGTATGAGTAGGTGTGAGTGGTAGTAGAGGCCTATACTACCGGAAGGATAGGACTCGCACTTGGATCATGGAAAGTCACAAGGTTACCAAGGCACTAGTAATTGATTCCGTTTTGTTCATGTCTGTCCTTACCATCGTTTCGGTAATGACTAAGAAGATGATTGTTAATCCGACCCTAGTGGTCATATCAAATCGATTCCGACTAAGATGAATATGTTACGTGGTTCAAAGTACCAAGATCGACGTAGCATCTGACTTAAGTCAGAAGATTGAAGTGAAAGATAATCGAAGCGATCAATAGAAGTATCGCAACTGTTGTTAAGGTAAGAAGCTTGTAGCTAGATGTGCTACATGCTAGAATGTGATTATATCACGTTAGAAAATGAAGGAAGGTATATTCTTTTCTGGAATTTGACTCTAAAAGACCTGAGTCTAAGCGTTGCATCATACAATGAGATGTCATTAGAACATAACCCATCGTTATGTTACGATAATCAAAGGAAAGAACATAACTTAAGTTAAGTCTGTCAAGAAGGAGCAGGAGTCTCCAATAAGGATCGTATTTGTAACTCGAAGGTTACAATTTAAAGTCCAACATAGTATGAAGAGCAGGTGCAAGATCGAGCACCGCCTGCAGTCCAAAAGTCCAAGAGTTAGATACTCATTCGAAGGAACATAGGAGTTATAGTTATTACCTAGGATGAAAAGATAACGTATGGAGTCATTATACAAGCCATATTTCTTTGATGATTTTGGGACGTAATCATTCTAAGGGGGAGATAATTGTAACACCCGCAGATTCGGGTTAGTCAATTTAGAGACAATAAGCGTCAAAAATAACTTTTTTTGATATAAGATTATTTAGAATAAATAATATTGAGCAAGTTATAGTATATGTCACAAGGATTCCGTACATATTAAGAATGCTGAAATCCGAGTTATAACAAAGAAGTTACGACCCGTCGAAGTTTTACGGCAAAACCGGCACGACACTGGAAATCATAAAAAGTGAATTTACGATAAAATACTTTCTAGACTTAGCGCTCTAAACGAAATTCGTAGTTTATGTTAAACCGAGAGTGTGCATAAAAAGAACGTCCAAATCTGACTTCGTATGAGGAAGTTATGATTTTTCTAAGATTTAGCACAACAGTGCACAGCCCCCGAAATTCGAATTTTAGATCGGTCGATTTTTAGCCAAAATAATCTAAATGAGAAATGAATATATCGTTAATAGGAGTTAAACGATAAAAAGACAGTCGAAAACGGAGCTCGTATGCGAAAGATATGGACGAAACTTAGTCCCTATTCTTCAAGCGCGGCAAATTCGATACAGTTTTGTAAATCTGAGATAGAAAGAGAATTAGCCGATGGAGTCTAAATGAAAGTTGTAGTACTCGTAAATAACAATGTGTGGATATAAATAAAGTCGAGAATAGAGCTCGTATGTTAAAGATATGGACGATATTTGGTTCCTACTCTTCGAGCGCGATAAATTCGATACAGTTTTGTAAATCTGAGATAGAATGAGAATTAGCCGACGGCGTCTAAATGAAAGTTGTATTACTCGTAAATAACAACGTGTGGATATAAAAAACATAGAAAACGGAGCTCGTATGCGGAAGATACAGACGAAACTTAAGGTCTACTCTATGTTAAAACCCCTATAAATAAAGGGTGAATCATTCATATTTTCTTCACACCATAAGCCTTTCTTTCTCTCTCTAACTTCTCACTAGACTCCCAAAACCCCTCTAAATCCCTAGTAACCTCAAGTTGCTAGAGGAAATACCCGGAGCGCCCGAAGGCTCCGAGAAAAAGAGCTTTTCGGCTCAGAAACTCTGCTCCAGCAGAACCCAGTTTTTAGCAAAATCCGCTGTAAGTGAGATACGCCTACTTTACTTTAGATATAGCTTATATTTAAATATGATATCGTTATTATGGACCTATAAATAGTATTTATCAGTGATTCAAAGTCGTTATATTGATTGACCTACTTACGGGGATGATGTCTAGGTTGTGATTTAGTGAGGTGTTTAAAGTGAGATTTCCAAACAGTATACTTCGTATACCAAACGGACCCTACCTCCGATATGATCCTACCTAGTTGTTCCTTACTTGATAGATCATGAAGTAGACTCTGAGTTAATGACGAATCTAGACTAATAATTAGTCGCAATAAAAATCAGACTAAAATCTAGTGGTAAAAATACTAGATTTCGTCGAAGGAAATCATATTGTTAAGAAGTGAAGCGCTGCTCGAATATCGAGCCGTCACCTTAACAAGTGAGTGCATAGTTACTTTCATCTTACAGATAGATATGAAGTATTTTATATAAATTACATGCTATATGTGAATATTATCTGTATACTTGTTATCTATGTTGGATGAACGAGTTTATACATGTTTTAAATGATTTAAACTGTATATGTATTTTATATCTACAAAATATGTTGGGTAAAACATGGGTAGATGAATGATGAGGGATGAAAGGTGATATAGAGGAACATTGGCAGTATGGACATAGTGCCCTATAGGTGAACATTGGTAGCAATGGACCTAGTACCCTATAGATGAGCATTGGCAGCTGCGCCACAATCTGTAGATGTTTTTGATCTACTCTAAACATCCTAGCATCTGCGCTCTAAGGATAGTATCGGTAGCTGCGCCTAATAAAGGACATCATAACCTTGGCAGCCGCACCCAAAGGACAATATCGGCAACTGCGCCTAATAGAGAATGTCAAAATTCTGGCAATTGCGTCTAAATGATAATATTAGCAGATGTGCTTAATAGATAATACTGACAGATGTGTCATTGGCAACGATGGACTTCCTGCCTACTCCTTAGGACAATCCTTAGGACTGAATGAGTGAATGATAAATGATTCTTAGGGGAGATCCTTCAGAAATAAAGAAGATAATGGAGATGGGTAATTGGGTTGACTGTTTAATTATTAAACATAATTATATTATTGTGGGTTGAAAACCCTATGTACTCAGCAGGTTTCCCAACCTGACCTACTCAAGTTTATTGTATCACAAGTATCGATATGACGTTACATTACACTGAGAGATTAAGGAGATGTAAATCACTAGTGTTAATGAATGTAAGTTAAGTTTATGCTTATGTTTCTATATTGACGATGACATCCCAAAGTTTTAAAATGAATAAAATATATTTCTTCAAAAAATGCTTTGATAACGTATTTATCATGTTTTTCTGGGAACAAATTCTGCAACACTTTTCTTTAAAATGTACTCGGATTTTTAAACAAGTATAAACAAAATTGGTCTTTTTTGGCCGAGAAAATGGGGATGTCATAGTTGGTATCAGAGCATTAGTTTAAGCGAACTAGGAATATGGATTTATTTCTAGATTTAAACATTGAATGCTAAGCGATGATCGTGAGGAGTGTATCTAATAAAATTTACGTAATACACCTGAATAGACACAACACTAGCTAATTTAGGGGAAATGCCTAACATGCTTTTATATGCTAAATGATTTATGATGCTTTATGATGCTTTATGATGCTAAATGTATGATCGGATCTATGGTCTGTTGCCGAACGGATCTGGAAACTTTATGTGTTCAGATTTCTAAACGTTTAATTATGGTATTAGAACCGGCATGTAATTTTTCGAAGTGATAAGTAGATTTACACGTCGATCATGAATAAAATCTTTCCTATCTTAATTCTCGTCACTACACACTGAACGTTTAAATTGGTGTATAGATCGACATAGTGAGAACTCGAAGCGGATTAGGAAATGCTAATGGAAACCGTCGGCCTGAGCCACAAGTGATTGAACTTGTGCCGGAGATAGCAGCTGCACCCGATCCAATCACAATGGCGGGAGTCCAGGAAATGATTCAAGCTATGATGGCCGAACAAAGGGAGGAGATGAGGAAAATGTTGCTTAATAGGGATGAACCTACAATGCCTATTGAACAGCCCGAATTGAATGATGAGCAGTCGGAGAAAGGGAGCTACAGTAGGACTGTTAGTCAAGCTGGACCGCTAGTGGTTAGAAGGAACAACCAAGACAACGGAATCGAGAGAAACGGCTGCAAGTATAAGGAATTCACAACTTGCAAGCCATCGACTTTCACTAGGAAAGAGGATCCAATTGGAGTTATGGACTGGATCTCGGAAATGGAGTTGGCTTCATAACATGTGGATGCAAAGGCAAGCTACAAACCACATATGCAGTGCGTCAGTTCAGGGGTGGCGTTGTTCGCTGGTCTAACACTTTGGGAAAGATCATGATCCCCAATGAACCACTGCAACTGACTTGGGCAGAGTTCCTGGTGCATTTGAAACGAAAGTTCTGCTCGGCCCAGAATCTGCTAGAGCTAGAGAACCAATTCCTAACATTGAAGAAGGGCAGCATGTCTATTGACGAATACACCAATGCCTTCACCGACAAGATGGAATTTGCCTTGCGCATTGTCCCTGACGAACTAACAAAAGTTTATAAGTATACAAAGGGACTACCGTGGGAATACGCTGTGCCAGTACGCCATGCACCTACCCTTGAGGCGGCTATTTGGGCTGCTAAGTCTGTTGAAGAGATGATCAAGAGTAGAGCCGCTAACAAGGTCGAAGTTGGCAAGAAGAGAAGGTTTGAAGGATCTTCAAGGCCCAACGAGAAGAGAAAATTTTCGAAGTCTGGAGGAGGAGGAAGTGAAGCAAGATGATGTGAGAAGTGCAAAAAGAAACACTCTAGAAAATGCGGCGATGAGGTGGCTTGTTTCAAGTGTGGGAAGCATGGGCATTACGCCAATGAGTGTACATTCAACAAAAGGGTATGTTACGAATGTAATGAGGAAGGTCACTTCAAGCAAGACTTCCCAAAGAGGGGAGGGGCTACAAAGCCAAATGTGCCGCTAAAGCCGAAGGCAAGAGCATTCCATATGATCCTTGACGAAGCAGATGACAAAGAAAGGAATCAGGAGTGAGAACTGATATCCGGAGATCAAGTTATGAAGTAGCCATGCGGATAGTATCATATGATGTATCCTATTAGAGGCATAGTCTAGGGAGAACTTGAACACCTATGTAATCGTTTCAAGGAATAATGTAAAACCTTCGTTTTGTTATCTGGTGTGTTAAGCTGTTATGTGATTTTCTTGTATGGTGACTTGGAAAACTGCGAGACAATACTTGGGACGAGTATGAGTAGGTGTGAGTGGTAGTAGAGGCCTATGCTACCGGAAGCATAGGACTCGCACTTGGATCAAGGAAAGTCACAAGGTTACCAAGGCACTAGTAATTGATTCTGTTTTGTTCATGTCTGTCGTTACCATCATTTCGGTAATGACTAAGAAGATGATTGTTAATCCGACCCTAGTGGTCATATCAAATCGAGTCCGACTAAGATGAATATGTTACGTGGTTCAAAGTACCAAGATCGATGTAGCATCTGACTTAAGTCAGAAGATTGAAGTGAAAGATAATCGAAGCGATCAATAGAAGTATTGCAACTGTTGTTAAGGTAAGAAGCTTGTAGCTAGATGTGCTACATGCTAGAATGTGATTATATCACGTTAGAAAATGAAGGAAGGTATATTCTTTTCTGGAATTTGACTCTAAAAGACCTGAGTCTAAGCGTTGCATCATACAATGAGAGGTCATTAGAACATAACCCATCGTTATGTTACGATAATCAAAGGAAAGAACCTAACTTAAGTTAATTCTGTCAAGAAGGAGCAGGAGTCTCCAATAAGCATCGTATTTGTAACTCGAAGGTTACAATTGAAATTCCAACATAGTATGAAGAGCAGGTGCAAGATCGAGCACCACCTACAGTCCAAAAGTCCAAGAGTTAGATACTCATTCGAAGGAACATAGGAGTTACAGTTATTACCTAGGATGAAAAGATAATGTATGGAGTCATTATACAAGCCCTATTTCGTTGATGATTTTGGGACGTAATCATTCTAAGGGGGAGATAATTGTAACACCCGCAGATTCGGGTTAGTCAATTTAGAGACAATAAGTGTCAAAAATAACTTTTTTTGATATAAGATTATTTAGAATAAATAATCTTGAGCAAGTTATAGTATATGTCACAAGGATTTCGTACATATTAAGAACGCTGAAATCCGAGTTATAACAAAGATGTTACGACCCGTCGAAGTTTTACGGCAAAACCGGCACGACACCGGGAATCGTAAAAAGTGAACTTACGATAAAATACTTTCTAGCCTTAGCGATCTAAACGAAAATCGTAGTATATGTTAAACCGAGAGTGTGCATAAAAAGAACGTCCAAATCTGATTTCGTATAAGGAAGTTATGATTTTCCTAAGATTTAGCATAATAGTGCACAGCCCCAGAAATTCGAATTTTAGATCGGTCGATTTTTAGCCAAAATAATCTAAATGAGAAATGAATATATCGTTAATAGGAGTTAAACGATAAAAAGACAATCGAAAACGGAGCTCGTATGCGAAAGATATGGACGAAACTTAGTCCCTACTCTTCAAGCGCGGCGAATTCGATACAGTTTTGTAAATCTGAGATAGAAAGAGAATTAGCCGACGAAGTCTAAATGAAAGTTGTAGTACTCGTAAATACCAATGCGTGGATATAAATAAAGTCGAGAATAGAGCTCGTATGTTAAAGATATGGACGATATTTGGTCCCTACTCTTCGAGCGCGATAAATTCGATACAGTTTTGTAAATCTGAGATAGAATGAGAACTAGCCGACGGTGTCTAAATGAAAGTTGTAGTACTCGTAAATACCAACATGTGGATATAAATAACATAGAAAACGGAGCTCGTATGCAGAAGATACAGATGAAACTTAGGACCTACTCTACAATAAAACCCCTATAAATAAAGGGTGAATCCTTCATATTTTCTTCACAGCAAAAGCCTTTCTTTCTCTCTCTAACTTCTCTCTAGACTCCCAAAACCCCTCTAAATCACTAGTAACTTCAAGTTGCTATAGGAAAGACCCGGAGCGCCCGAAGGCTCCGAGAAAAAAAGAGCTTTTCAGCTCAGAAGCTCTGCTCCAGCAGAACCCGGTTTTTAGCAAAACCCGATCTAAGTGAGATACGCCTACCTTACTTTAAATATAGCTTATATTTAAATATGATATCATTATTATGGACCTATAAATAAAATTTATCAGTGATTCAAATTCGTCATACTGATTGGTCTACTTATGGGGATGATGTCTATGTTGTGATTTAGTGAGGTGTTTAAAGTGAGATTTCCAAACAGTATACTTCGTATACCAAACGGACCCTACCTCCGATATGATCCTACCTGGTTGTTCCTTACTTGATAGATCATGAAGTAGACTCTGAGTTAATGACAATCTGGACTAATAATTAGTCGCAATAAATATTAGACTTAAATCTAGTGGTAAAAATACTACGATTCGTCGAAGGAAATCATATTGTTAAGAAGCGAAGCGCTGCTCGAATATTGAGTCATCACCTTAACAAGTGAGTGCATAGTTACTTTCATCTTACACATAGATATGAAGTATTTTATATAAATTACGTGCTATGTGTGCATATTATCTGTATACTTGTTATCTATGTTGGATGAACGAATTTATACATGTTTTAAATGATTTAAACTGTATATGTATTTTATATCTACAAAATATGTTGGGTAAAACATGGGTAGATGAATGATGAGGGATTAAAGCTGATATAGAGGAACATTGGCAGTATGGACATAGTGCCCTATAGGTGAACATTGGCAGCAATGGACCTAGTACCCTATAGATGAGCATTGGCAGTTGCGCCACAATCTGTAGATGTTTTTGATCTACTCTAAACATCCTAGCATCTGCGCTCTAAGGATAGTATCGGTAGTTGCGCCTAATAAAGGACATCATAACCCTGACAGCCGCGCCCAAAGGACAATATCGGCAGCTGCGCCTAATAGAGAATGTCATAATTCTGGCAATTGCGCCTAAATGATAATATTGGCAGATGTGCTTAATAGATAATATTGATAGTTGTGCCATTGGCAATGATGGACTTCGTGCCTACTTCTTAGGACAATCCTTAGGACTGAATGAGTGAATGATAAATGATTCTTAGGGAAGATCCTTAAGAAATAAAGAAGATAATGGGGATGAGTAATTGGGTTGATTGTTTAATGATTAAACATAATTATATTATTGTGGGTTGAAAACCCTATGTACTCAGCAGGTTTTCCAACCTGACCCACTCAAGTTTATTGTATCACAGGTATCGATATGAAGTTACATTACACTGAGATATTAAGGAAATGTAAATCACTAGTGTTAATGAATGTAAGTTATGTTTATGCTTATGTTTCTATACTGACGATGACATCCCAAAGTTTTCAAATGAATAAAATACATTTCTTCAAAAAATGCTTTGATAACGCATTTATCATGTTTTTCTGGGAACAAATTCCGCAGCACTTTTCTTTAAAATGTACTCTAATTTTTAAACAAGCATAAATAAAATCGGTCTTTTCTGGCCGAGAAAATGGGGATGTCATAATCTACAACCTCAAAATGTAACATCCCGAAATTCAGGTACATCTCTTAAACCCTTCTTCTTTTCCAAGTTTTCAAGTTTAGCCCTTAAAAGAAAAGTTATGGCAAATGAGTACGCTGGGCGTACTGAAGAGTATGTTGCGCGTACTCATGCGCTTAAGTTGGACGTGGACTCGCCTAGGTACGCTGGGCGTACCCAGGATTACGCTGGGCGTAGCCGGCCCAGATGCAAAACCCTAATGTGACTTGAGGACTATAAAAGGAATGATATGGTCTTAGCCTCAGCCACCATTTCACAGAGAAAGAAACCCTAAGAGAGCAATTCAATCGTTCAAAGCTTGTGTGTGTGTTTTTGAGCTAAAAAGTGTCTTGGTGTGGTAGTGGAAAAGAAGAGGAAGTTCTTGTGGAGGCTAGAAGTTGGAGTACAAGCTTGGATCTGAGTTCTACAGAGGGTAGAGCTTCACTTGGAGGTAAAAAGCTCAAAGCTTTCCTTATCATTTTTGTTTTGTGTTTGTTGGACCAACTTTTAGGGTTTTTGGTCCCAAAATGGAGACTTTTTGAGAAAATGTCCTCCATAAGCATAGATCTGCCTTATTTCAGTGTAATATGCGTTGTGGATTCATAAAAATCCAATCTTGGATGTCAAGATTAAGTCATGCATGAGATTAGGGCTTAATGGGGGAAAGATGTTATATGTTTGAAGTGGTTGGTGACCTTTATAGCCATGCAAGGCATAAAGGTTTCGACTTTATGACTTAGGAGGCAGTAGAGAGCCGAGATCTGTGATTTGAGCCCATGACTTAACCTATTCAGACCAAAAATGAAGAAAGGATGAAACTGGAACTTACGTTGGGCGTAATCCCAGTACGCGCCGCGTAGGGGGTCAAGTTTCCCGACTCTGGATAATCGCGGAGTACGCCCCGCGTACAAATTTGGTACGCGTCGCGTACCACCCTGCAGTTGACTTTCGTTGACTTTTAGGGTTGGTCAACATTTGGACTTTTGGGACCATTGAGGGGTAAAATGTTTTTAGCCTTCTGAGAGGACATAGAAAGGGATTAGTCTAGCCTTGAGAGTCGTTAATGATTTGAAACAATTACCTTATGTGATTAGGCGAGGCTAGGTCGTTGATTCAAGATTCATGGATTTGAGCACGTGAGTTACTAGACATCAAACGAGGTGAGTCTTCTCACTATACTTTACCTAGAGTGGTAATTATGTGTGACCGGAAGGTCTTATATGCTATGCAGAATATGTGATATATGTTGTTTTGTGATACATATGTGCTATGTTATGTTATGAGTAGTATGGTATGGACCGTAAGGTCAACAGTGTATGGACCGGAAGGTCAAGATGATGAGGACCGGAAGGTCATTACGGGTAGAGCTGGAAGGTCTACCAGGGTTGGGACGGAAGTCCCCTGAGACACATGGATCGGAAGGTCCCATAGAGTTATGGCCTTAAGTGGCGTATGTGTTGTATGTGGTATTTTGGGGAACTCACTAAACATTTATGCTTACAGTTGTTGTATTATGTGTTTCAGGTACTAGCGAGGATCGCGGGAAGGCGTCGGCATGATCCGTACACACTCATGAAGTTTATGTCTTGAGATTCTGGGATATTTTTTTGTTATGATAATATTGGATACACTATGTTTTGATAGTACCTTATGAATAAAAGTATGTTTTAAAAATGAAAAAATTGTTTTGGAAATTTACGTTGTTACAAGTTGGTATTAGAGCCTTGGTTTGAGGGATTCGGATGCACCTTCGGGCGTATCTGAACTCAAACTGAAGATTTTAGAAAGTTTTTCATAAAAAGGAACCATTTTGCTAAAAGAGTAAAAGACTTTGAGAAAAGCAGGAGGGAGCAGTGTGTACGATCAGCCAGCGCCCATACGGTGATTTCCCAAAATACCCTTACATTATGTATTATGAGATATGATATGATATGCTATGCATGCTAGAGTAGGCTAGGTATTCATATTAGGACTAGAGTGGCCTGATTTGTGATGCCTTAGCCTAGGAGATTACTGATGCTATGTGATGCTTCGAGAGTGAGTAGGTAGCAGTGAGGAGCTTATGAGAGGTCTACCGAAGGGTAGCCTATGCTTAGCGAGATGTAGAGTACTTGTGATCTGGGATCCTAGGAGGAGGACTTGGGATGAATACTGATGCGGTGTGAAAGGTAGTATAGGGCCCGTACTACTGGAAACACCGGATCAGTGAGCAGTCCAAGTAAGAATCCTTAGGGTACCAAGGAAACAAGTAGGGTTGGGTGATCGAGTGCGAGTATACTCGATCGAGTCTCTGGTATCTTTGTGTTGTGTTTCAGAGACATCATGGTTGGTACACCACACCGGAGAGCAGCGGTGTTAGCGATGATGAGATTCGCCGTATGATTTATGACGAGATGACCGCGGCGATCCGGAAGGCTAATCCGGAGAATTTTAAGTAGCGGATTGAGAACTGATGTCATGGTTCGAGTACCATGATAAGTAGCAGATTGAGAAGTGATGACATGGTTCGAGTACCATGATAAGTAGCGGATTGAGAAGTGATGTCATGGTTCGAGTACCATGATAAGTAGCGGATTGAGAAGTGATGACATGGTTCGAGTACCATGATAAGTAGCGGATTGAGAAGTGATGTCATGGTTCGAGTACCATGATAAGTAGCGTATTGAGAAGTGATGTCATGGTTCGAGTACCATGATAAGTAGCGGATTGAGAAGCGACGACATGGTTCGAGTATCATGAGTTGTAGCAGGTCGAGAGGTGATGTCATGGTTCGAGTGCCATGATGTGAGGTGGAACGAGAAGAGGGAACATGGTTCGAGTACCAGGATTCGTAGAAGATTAAGATGAGATAACATAGTGCAGGTACCATGATTCATAGCAGATCGAGAGGTGGCCACGCGGTTTGAGTACCATGACATGTGGCGATTAGTATTTCTGGTTTTTACCGGTTATTCCGTGGGGATTTTCTAGACTGAGATCAGAGGTGAATGAGTATGGGGCCAGAGGGCCTTGATGAACAAGTTTTAGTGGAGCATCCCTTGAAAAGGGAAATCGAGTGAGCTCCGAGGGATTTTGGGTGATATGCCAGTTGGAGTCGCAAGACTCAGGGATGAGTAGGGATGGTGCATTATGGGAGAATACGGTATGGGCTGGGCAACCGGCCGATAGTGGAGAAGTCACTTTCTGTGACCCGATTGGTGCTATTTCCGTTTCCTGTGGGAAACGTAAGAGGTGATGAGATTTCGGTTTTCGTGTTTGGGGGTGAGCCCTGTGGGATTGCATGGATGGTGATCTCCAACCAGAGTATATGGCAGTAGGTCTGCCGCGAGGTAAAGATATAGCTTGAACAGGTCGTCAGTGGGGACTAAGATGGTCAAGGACCAGGATACACCCTAATTGAGTATAGTAGGGTATGTGTTAGCTGCAGCGTCGGACGATCAGGAGGAGTATATCAGGGCAGTGGCCCTTATTGTCTTTGATAGGTATTAAGAGTGGAAAAATGGTTTCTGCTCTTATGATAAGTGACGTGATGGAACGTTGGTTGAGGAGTCGATGATGAGGAGTACGGTAGATCATTACTTCCAGACTAAGAGTCAGGGTTAATACTGGACAGTTGGGAGGTCCGGTGATGGAATGGTGTGAGATTCTGAATGGCTAGAGGCAGTCATGGTGGGAAGTTCTGAGGATATCATCTGAGTTTTAGGGCATTTGGAGTTGATCGATCTCTGTCGGGAGATCATAGAGCGTTGCGTAGCACCTTCCAAGAGTAGGTGCGATGACTACTGGTGGAATCAGCCGGTGTGATGGATTGCTGGTGCGCCGATTGGGGATGGTTCGAACCCTAAGTGGGGGAGAACCGGGTATTTTATTGAGGGGATCCGAGATTCGATCGAGAATGGTTAGAGATCTGGATATAGGGACCGGCAGTGCGAATTCATTTGGGCCCAAGGTTGTTGGTGATTGAGATGAGGTACAGAGCGAGATAATGCATGTGTTACGTTTGAAAAGGATGAGTGCCTCCACGGCAAGTGGCCGTTGATCGGAGACCTTGGGGTGAACGGGAATTCTTCAAGGTCATAATGGTGAATTCGAGATGGTTGGCTCGTAGGGTGAGTTCGGCGGATTAGAAATTCTGGTTCAATGATGGGACTGTTATTCAGCTTGAAAAGGGCGGAAGTTGATTAGACAACCAATTTCAGGTTGTGGAGCAGGAAGATCAGTGGATGAGACGAGACGTCGTGAGGTCCTATGAGGTGTATCGAGGTATCCGAATTTAATGCATTGGATTTCGGATAATTTTGAGTCTTGAGTGGAAACGGCAAGTGGTGGGTCAAGCATCGATGATTCCAGTGGGAGCCCTTTTCGGTTAATGACAACAAGTGAGATTGTCCAAGAATATGGATCGTAGCAGGGAAGGGTGTTTTGTTATGACGATTGCCGCCAGATATAGTGATGCATAATTTGGGTAAGTGCATGCACCTATCTATGGTTGATCCGCGGATTGTGAGCTAGTCAGAGGTTGTTGTGATGCTACGAGAAGCCGTAGTACTCAATAGTCAGAGGTTGTTGTGATGCTACGGGAAGCCGTAGTACTCACTAGTCAGAGGTTATTGTGATGCTACGGGAAGCCGTAGTACTCACTAGTCAGAGGTTGTTGTGATGCTACGGGAAGTCGTAGTACTCACTAGTCAGAGGTTGTTGTGATGCTACGGGAAGCCGTAGTACTCACTAGTCAAAGGTTGTTGTGATGCTACGAGAAGCCGTAGTACTCACTAGTCAGAGGTTGTTGTGATGCTACGGGAAGCCGTAGTACTCACTAGTCAGAGGTTGTTGTGATGCTACGGGAAGTCGTAGTACTCACTAGTCAGAGGTTGTTGTGATGATACGGGAAGCTGTAGTACTCACTAGTCAGAGGTTGTTGTGATGATACGGGAAGCTGTAGTACTCACTAGTCAGAGGTTGTTGTGATGCTACGGGAAGCCGTATTACTCACTAGTCAGAGGTTGTTGTGATGCTACGGGAAGCCATAGTACTCACTAGTCAGAGGTTGTTGTGATGCTACGGGAAGCCGTAGTACTCACTAGTCAGAGGTTGTTTTGATGCTACGGGAAGACGTAGTACACACTAGTCAGCGAGAAGTTGTCATGATAAAGTACTCTTTGATCAGAGCATGGCGCATAAGAGTTTTAGGTATGGGGTGGCCCTAATTTATGAGTTTTTGGGAGCCTGGTGGTCGGACCAGGGGCGAGACCGGGGTCTCCTCAATGATAGGGGGTCATTATGTTCTGAGTAAGGTGTGGTCATCGCAATCCGAACTAATGGGATAAGTGAGGTACGCATAGGTTGCGGGAAATGAGTTCTGAGTTGAGTGCTTCGTTGGGAAGAGTGGTTCCAACTCTGGGTCGGACCAAACTCTCGAGTTGAGTTTGGCTCTAGTGGTGCGTTGGATAGGCGAGATGAGATTCTGGATTCTGAAGTGGGTTCCATGTTGAGGATTATTGTTTGTTATCTGATGTCTTAGACCTGTGTGGGTCAGTACTCGGGTACGGAAGGTACCGCAAGTTGCATGGAACGATGAGTAGCAGATGACAGAGGTCGGATTTGAGTCGATCTCCAGTTGGGAAGGTAGCATTCGCTTAGGGTTAAGCGAACTTCGTTACTTGTGTGTCACATTGGGCCGATGTGGTTATAGAAAGGAGGAAACCATGGAGACGGTTGGGATAATGCAACGGATGATCCTGGAGGTTCAGTTGTTGGGTCGAGATCAGACCTGGTACTCAGTGTTAAAAAGGGATACGAGGGATGCAGCTGAGGCTTATGATTTTAGATGTCTGAAGATTTCTGAGCGAGCATGATTCTCTTGTGTCAGAGAACAGGATGTTGAAAGTTTATTATTCGGATGGATTCTGATAGTAGTTCAGTGGATGAGCCCTGGTGGGATGTAAACCCTTTCGTTCCTTGGGGCGTGATTCGGGCTGTTTTGGTACGTTGGTATGAGTGATCGGTAGCCGATTGTCGGATTTTTTCTTGTGAGAATCAAAGGAGCAGTGAGTTATCAGGGTTTGATGTTCAAAGAGAGAATATCATAGTGATAGCGTGAGTGGGTGAAGGACCCTGGAAATGGTTTGGTCTAGGCTTTCATTGTTTTGTGTTCAGAATGAGTCTGTTATAGTGTTTATGGGTTGTTTGTTGATTGTTGAACTTTTTGTGTGTTTACGGCCGTAAACACGTTTACGACCGTAAACTCTGATTACGGTCGCAAACCCAGTTTATGGTCGTGTCTTGTATATATATAGAGGAGGTGTTAGTCTTTTAGTGGTTGTTGATGCCATAGAGTCCTATCGAGTTGTACCAGACGATTTTCTCAATATAATCGTGTGCAAGCTTGATTTCTTTTCATCTTATTCTTATTCTGTGATTGATTGTTGCTTAACTACTGGTAAAGATCCATATTTGGACCTTACAATTGGTATCAGAGCTAAAACCGGTGTTAAAGCTTCTTTCAATCGATTTTTGGGCTATTTCAACCGATATCTTTGAAGTTCGAACCTGCTGTTAGTGTTTACGTAGTGAAGGGAATCGTTTCTACTGAAAAATCGTTAAAAACTTTGATCCCAAATCACTCTTAAGGTTAGATATCATTTTTATTTTTGTTAAATTTGTTCATAGTTTTCTTCTAATTTAAATACTAGGGGAGAATTAAAAATTTTAAAAACCAAACAAAAATTAGAAAATAAAAAAAATCCCAAAATATTGTGTGCTAAATTTTTCTTTTAGTTTTGTTTTATCTTGAATAATGAATTCAGGTGAAGATGAAACTCATGGAAGTTTGTGTCGAAGATTTCTGAGCCAAAGTTTCATCCGTGAGCATCGAAGAATTCTCATTCGAAGGAGCAAGAAATGAAGATTATTCTTTCGACATTCATTCTTTCAACCCCAGAAGCAAGGTGAAGCTGCACTTGAAGATTAGGTGACGGATTGCATTGAAGCCTCCTCAATCAGTCTGCTGCTATCTTGAACCTGCTGAAGTGATCTAGAAGTTTTGTTCTCTCTGAAATTCTTTCTGAAGATTCTCAAGCTGAAAGCCCTATCTTTCAAGAATCTTTTCAAGAAGCCTCCTCACCCAATGTGCGTTCAATGTCAAATCTTGAAGAAAAGCCCAACTGCTCAAGATGAAGTCATTCATTGAAGATTCATCAAGTTCATCTTGAAGTTGTGAAGGATTTGAAGATTAAAGTTGAAGCCAAAGCTCCCAATGAAGATTAACAAGAAAAGCCAGCTACTTCTAAGGGGGAGCTGGTTGGGTCATTTAAGAAAAGAAAAGAAAGCTATAAACCAAGGGGGAGGTTGTTGGGTCAAAAATATGGTTTATACTTTGCTTTTCTAGTTGATTGTAATTTTCTGTAATATTATATGTGTTTACGGTCAGTTTTACGGCCAGGTAGTGTTTACGGCCGTAAACAGGTTTACGACCGTAAACAGGTTTACGACCGTAAACCCTGTTTACGGCCCAATGGGTGTTTACGACCGTAAACTCCGTTTACGGCCGTAAACCCAGTTTGCGGCCCAGTCGAGTATATATAGGGGTGAGGGGTGTGAGGAATAGAGTGATGAACAGAAGAGAGTGTACGGAATAGAGAGAAGAGAGTGTGTGTTAGTGTGTGTGAATCTTGTAAGGGAACTTCATTCTAATCAATTCAATCAAGATTCATATTATTCTTCTTCTCATTCTCTTCTATTTGATCTGACATCATCCGTTTGATTGGGATTCCGCACCATCAAACGGATCTGATTGATACACAAGCAGATTAGGGACCTTACAGTGGGCAGGTCTGGCGGCGGGCCAGGCCACTAGAGTTCCCGATTCTGGGAAGGTCAGAAAGGGGTATTTTAGCGTCAGAGGGGCCGGTTTTGTTCCAAATTTGGAGTTCCTGGTCCGATCCAGGTATTCATGGAGAAAGATGTCGTTTTGGTGTGAGAACCTCTTAGTGGTGCTTTTCGAGTGTTTGGTTTCTATCTATGTGGTTGAGGAGCGATTTCGAGGGCGAAATCTATTTCAAGTGGGGGAGAATTGTAACATCCCGAAATTCAGGTACATCTCTTAAACCCTTCTTCTTTTCCAAGTTGTCAAGTTTAGCCCTTAAAAGAAAAGTTATGGCAAATGAGTACGCTGGGCGTACTGAAGAGTACGCTGCGCGTACTTATGCGCTTAAGTTGGACGCGGACTCGCCTAGGTACGCTGGGCGTAGCCGGCCCAGATGCAAAACCCTAATGAGACTTGAGGACTATAAAAGGAATGATATGGTCTTAGCCTCAGCCACCATTTCACAGAGAAAGAAACCCTAAGAGAGCAATTCCATCGTTCAAAGCTTGTGTGTGTGTTTTTGAGCTAAAAAGTGTCTTGGTGTGGTAGTGGAGAAGAAGAGGAAGTTCGTGTGGAGGCTAGAAGTTGGAGTACAAGCTTGGATCTGAGTTCTCCAGAGGGTAGAGCTTAACTTGGAGGTAAAAAGCTCAAAGCTTTCCTTATCATTTTTGTTTTGTGTTTGTTGGACCAACTTTTAGGGTTTTTGGCCCAAAATGGAGACTTTTTGAGAAAATGGCCTCCATAAGCATAGATCTGCCTTATTTCAGTGTAATATGCGTTGTGGATTCATAAAAATCCAATCTTGGACGTCAAGATTAAGTCATGCATGAGATTAGGGCTTAATGGGGGAAAGATGTTATATGTTTGAAGTGGTTGGTGACCTTTATAGCCATGCAAGGCTTAAAGGTTTCGACTTTATGACTTAGGAGGCAGTAGAGAGCCGAGATCTGTGATTTGAGCCCATGACTTAACCTATTCAGACCAAAAATGAAGAAAGGATGAAACTGGGACTTACGCTGGGCGTAATCCCAGTACGCGCCGCGTAGGGGGTCGAGTTTCCCGACTCTCGATAATCGCGGAGTACGCCCCGCGTACAAATCTGGTACGCGCCGCGTACCACCCTACAGTTGACTTTCATTGACTTTTAGGGTTGGTCAACATTTGGACTTTTGGGACCATTGAGGGGTAAAATGTTTTTAGCCTTCTGAGAGGATATAGAAAGGGATTAGTCTAGCCTTGAGAGTCGTTAATGATTTGAAACAATTACCTTATGTGATTAGGCGAGGCTAGGTCGTTGATTCGAGATTCAGGGATTTGAGCACATGAGTTACTAGACATCAGACGAGGTGAGTCTTCTCACTATACTTTACCTAGAATGGTAATTATGTGTGACCGGAAGGTCTTATATGCTATGCAGAATATGTGATATATGTTGGTATGTGATACGTATGTGCTATGTTATGTTATGAGTAGTATGGTATGGACCGGAAGGTCATTATGATATGGACCGGAAGGTCAACAGTGTATGGACCGGAAGGTCAAGATGATGAGGACCGGAAGGTCATTACGGGTAGAGCCGGAAGGTCTACCAGGGTTGGGACGGAAGTCCCCTGAGACACATGGATCAGAAGGTCCCATAGAGATATGGCCTTGAGTGGCGTATGTGTTGTATGTGGTATTTTGGGGAACTCACTAAGCATTTATGCTTACAGTTGTTGTGTTATGTGTTTCAGGTACTAGCGAGGATCGCGGGAAGGCGCCGGCATGATCCGTACACACTCGTGAAGTTTATGTCTTGAGATTCTGGGATATTTTTTTTGTTATGATAACATTGGATACACTATGTTTTGATAGTACCTTATGAATAAAAGTATGTTTTAAAAATGAAAAAAAGTGTTTTGGAAATTTACGATGTTACACAAAAACACCAAGAGAAGTAACTCAAAGCCTCAGAAGTGATCACAAACTACTAGATTTCAACTATGGGACCAAAAGGGACTAACATCCATGAAAACCTAGATGTAAGCTTTTCATGAGCAAGATTAGAGCTTTATACCTCAAATGAGTTGGAAATGAAGCAGAGAACCAAGATCTATGAGGTACTTCTTGAACGACCACCTTGCACCAAGCTTCTCCTCTTGAATGAGCTTCAAAACACACACAATGGACTCACAACACTCTTGGAGGCTCTAGGGTTTCGAGATTAGGATTAAAGAGCTATGGAGGCAGAAAATGAGGCCAACACTTGGGACTTAAGGTGTTTAAATAAGTCTCAAACCCTAAAAATTAGGGTTTGAGCTCCACGCGTGAATGCGTTGCGTTCCCCAAGGGAGCGCCCTGTGTTCGAGCTCCGCCTCCAAAATCCGAATTTGGCAGAAATGGTCCCTCCTTCATTCCAAATTTTCAAAACAAGGCCAAAAACAATAACTAAATATATAAGGGACCAAAAATGGAAAATACTTGGATCGGGCGTTACAGTTACAGTTACAACTTTACCGCACAGGAAAAAAGTCACTCATTCAAATGTTGTACTTCATGCATAAAAATGTGTATTGTGGTGGGTGTAGTATGACAGCCACTAGTTTTGTAGGGCGAGGAAAAAAATGAAATGGCAATGTAAAAGTATGGTATATGCGCTATGACATCCACCAGTCTAACAATAATTTTGGTGAAATACATGCATGCCATGCATACGTCCACATGAGGTACTCTTGATATTGACATTAATTTTTTTAACATTGTACAAATTATCAAGCAATCATTATCTTAATTTATTAGGAGGTTCCAAATCATCCACATGTGCAACTTATATCAAACAAAGTCGAGTTGTGTGTGCAATGTAGATAAAAAGTTTCAAATTGGTTATGTGGTGTTGTCCATGGTGAAGAAGACCAAAGGATGCCGAATTAGCCTCGTTTAGATGTTAAATGAATCATTTTCTCGTACTTTATTCAAAACAATTCTGTGCTTTGTTTATTAATTTATATAAAACTTTAGGGGTAATTTCCTAACATTTGAAATTTGAAACTTGTTACAAATGGCAACATTAATTTCAAACAATCTCTATAAGTGATGTTTCATATTAAGTTTGGTACGACCGTTGATTTTTTTATTCAGTTGTGTTATCTAGTTTAGAGTATTTTATTAGATAATGTATGAAGGAATCATTTTTCGATCAACTTATGAAGTTGATGATGATGTTTAATGAGTTTGGGTGAATTACAAAAATATCAAATTTCTGATGCGGTAGTGGTTGTGTTGGAAATGATAGCGGGTGAGCCGTGAGCATTACCATAAAGGAGGAAAGTCATCGAAGGTGGGAGAAGTGTAAGTTGCAGGGGATTGGAAAATAAGTTTGTAAAATGACAATTTTACTCTCATGTGCATTGTACATGCTAGATGTTAATGGAGAAAATCAAAAACCGCACGTCATAGAGATTAAAAAGAATTAGAGGCATCTATATAGGCAAACATACGTTACAAATTCTCTACGGTGTCGATATATGTAACTTTCAACAAAGTTCATGGGCAAAAAATGTAATTTACCCAAAACATTAAAATACCATTCCACACAATAATTTAATAAGTTAAAATATCCAACTAATTCTGAGATAGACTATGTAAAAGGATATAAAGACTTATGTGACGTACAAAATCAGTCACGAGTTGAATTTTAAAATATTAAAATCAAGAGCTGGAGTATATAATACTTGTTTAGTAACTATTTAAAACCGATTTAATCCCAACATTTATAATCATCATACTCTTTCAGTCTTTTTGTATATTGTACCAAAAAAGAAAATCGTTTTTTTAGAAAACTAGAGATAACGTTAATATGTTATTATAAAGGTAATGTACGTTTTGTATTTAGCCTTGTAAAAATATCTAAAGGACCAAATAATAATATTTCAAGATTTATCAATAATGCTTTGGAATTTGGAGAATATCCGAATCCAAACAAATGACAATTCAAATTTCAGGTAAACTCGGCATGGAATAGGGGTTGATCCGAGGCACAATCTCTATAAATCCTCTGTTTATCTTGTAAACGAATCAAACTACGAAACCCCCCAAGAAGATCGTAATTTTTTGGGGGATACAGATCAAGAACATCATCATAACTAATCAGAGTGGAAGGAGTACGTCTTAATCAACATGAATTCATCCAGTAAGCTTCTAATTTAAACTTCCTGTTCCAAAGCTTATATCTCTGATCTCTGTTTTTATTCATTTAGTTTATCGGTTTGGTTTGGCTTTGTGGAAATCTTGAAGTTTTTCGATGTTTACGAACTACGCTAGTGGTAGATTGTTCATAGAAACACACTTTATGGTCAAAATAGCTAGAATTTAAGTCCAAAATCGATTAGGTTTTGTGAAATTTTATAGAAGGATGTGATGATTGATTGAACCGAAGAATTAATGGTAAATGTAGAAAAAATTGGTGTTTGGTTTGACTTCAAAACACGAGTGAGTATTGTTTAATCAAGTTTTGTTTTCAAGTAATGCTAGTAAGTTTTGCTTCTCATGCTCTGGTTTGTTTCTTGCAACAATTTTTCAATAAAATATGCAGTTTTGGATCAAATTTTTTGTATGTTCTTTTAGGAAATTTAATATTATTTTTCTGCTGCTGAAGAACTTTAAACCGAAGAATTAATGTGTGATGTGCATTTAATCGTGCTTTTGCAACTGTTCGTAACACTAAATCAGTTTTGACTTTTGAGCATTTGGGTAAAAGTGATTGATTATGATGTTTTTGATTACTTAGCTACAAAACAATCAGATTTTTATACAAAAAAAAACGGCAAGAAACTGTAGTAATTAATATACAGACTATTTTAACATTTAGGTCAAATCTACTATTTTAGGAATAAATCTGTTTGCAAATCCTGAACCAGTTTCTTAGATTGCAATACTTGTTCTTAACTTTTGTTTTAAGAACCCATATAAATTATTATCAATTTGAAGTTTTTAAAAATCAAAAGTTTTGACCTAAAAATCATAGTTTACCTTCTTCCAAAATCCAAACTAATGTTTTAAATTGGTAAAATTCTTTGCCAGGTTGTGCCATCATTACATTTCTGCTACTCTTTATCGGATGTTCTTCAAGGCCCCTCTATCCACTTCCAAGTCACGATGAAAAGACGAAAATACCCCTTCAAACTTTTCGTCCATTTAACGTTGCACATCGGGGTTCAAATGGAGAACTCCCAGAAGAAACTGCTCCTTCTTACTTGGTACATGTTTTATGGCATACATCTTAAAAATATAGTTTTAATTACAATTTTTATACTATAAGTTTTGTGTAATTTTGTTTCCTACAGAGGGCAATTGAAGAAGGGACAGACTTCATAGAAACGGATATTTTAGTTAGCAAAGATGGTGTTCTTATGTGCCACCATGATGTTATTCTTGATGACACAACCGATGTTTTAGATCATATACAGTTTGCAGATAGAAAAAGAACCTATGAAGTTGAAGGAGCTAACATGACTGGATTGTTCATATGTATGTTTCCTTAAAACATCAATGTTCATCTTAGAAATAGCAACCTACTTTCATTGATTTTTTTAGTATAATAAAAAGAAATGAAAGTAGGATGCTATAACACATAAAGTAGGATGCTAATTATTTGAGTGTTTGCAGTTGATTTTACATTAGAAGAACTAAAAACATTGAGGGCAAAACAGAGGTTTTCATTCCGTGATCAGCAATATAACGGTTCGCTACCTTTATTTTTTTTAATCAAAATTACATAATTCTTTAAAAATATAGTTTTTATTCTAACATATCATTGTGTTATGCCCATAAACAGGTAAGTTTCCCATTATAACCTTCGAAGAGTACATTCAAATTGCAATAAATGCACCGAGGGTTGTTGGAATATATCCTGAAATTAAAAATCCTGTATTGATGAACCAACATGTGAGTTTATATATTCTCAATTTTTAAAAAATTTTAATTTCATATTCTTAAAACATTACATTGGGTTCATGAAATTAAAGTTGATACTTTGATTTTTTTAACAGGTGAAATGGCCAAAAGGGAAAAGATTTGAAGATGTTTTTGTGGAAATTCTTAAGAAGTATGGGTATAAAGGTTCTTATATGTCAAAAGAATGGCTTAAACAACCTTGTTTTATTCAGTCGTTTGCCCCATCATCACTTGTTCATATCCACAACAAAACCGATCTACCAAAGATTTTTCTCATTGATGACGTGGACGTAAGAACCCAGGACACAAATCAGGTAAACTGATCCTTGTTTGACCATTGACCCGACCCGGTCCTAGTGCATCTTTAGAATGAATCATGAACCCGGTTTTCTATTGTCTTCATTTTCAGACGTATCAGGAAATCACTTCCGATCGTTATTTCAACTATATCAAGGAATTTGTCGTCGGAATTGGCCCATGGAAGGATACAATTGTTCCCGTGAAAGATAACTACATCGAAACGCCGACTGATCTCGTGGATAGAGCACACGCATATAATCTACAGGTACGTTGTTTTTAGGGTTTATGTTTGCAGAAAAAACGGTTTGATTTCAAAAAAGTCAAAATTAACCTCTTCAATGTACTTACAGGTGCACCCATACACATTTCGCAACGAAAACAAGTACTTGCATTTCAATTTCTCCGAAGATCCGTACATTGAATACGATTACTGGATAAACATCATTGGAGTCGACGGCCTTTTTACCGATTTCACCGGCAGCCTCCACCGTTACCAGGAGTGGACCTGCCCCAGTTCTTCCGATAACCGCGACGCCACCAAACTATTACAAAAGATTTCTTCCATGATCGTAAAATACGAGCTGCCTAGGAGAACATAGCTTTCAAATCTGTTTTTTTTATTGAACATTAGTCGTCACTCGTGAGTCGTGAGTAAACAGATTGGTTTAATTTCTTTCTCTTTGGTTTTTCTCTTGAAAATTGAAATGTAATTCACGAGTATCGATTGTTTTATGAAATTACTTTACTACCCCGTACCAGGTAGTTGAGGATTAGGAATTTGAGATTTATAAAAATATAGGGTTGGTGTGGTGTTACTTAACAATCTCCTAATCATAAGTCATTCTTTTGATTTTTCGACATAATTATATCGACGACATTCTCCCTACATAAACGTGACATTGGTTAAACTTAACACAAAGTGGGAAAATAATCAAGTATGGCTGGCGGTGGTGACCTTAGTGCAATTACAAAAACCGGCGAACATGCAGTTAGAAGGCCACGAGGGCGACCCGCCGGGTCAAAAAATAAGCCGAAACCGCCCATCATCATAACACGAGACAGTGCTAACACGTTGCGGGCCCATGCCATGGAGGTGAGCCCAGGGTGTGACGTTGTTGAAAGCTTAGCCACTTTTGCTAGGAGGAAGCAACAAGGGATTTGGGTGTTGAGTGCAGCTGGCTGTGTCAGCAATGTGATGCTGAGACAACCGGCCCCATCACCGGCTGGCCCGGGTAACGGGCCAGTTGTCACTCTTCATGGACGTTTTGAGATTTTATCGTTGATTGGTTCGGTGTTGCCACCGCCAGCCCCGCCCGGTGTGGCAGGGTTGGCTATTTACTTAGTTGGTCCGCAGGGCCAAGTGGTGGGTGGGGCTATTGCGGGTCCACTTATGGCATCGGGACCGATTGTCATCATGGCGGCTACTTTTATGAATGCCACTTTTGATAGGTTACCGATGGACAAAGAGGAGGTAGTTGCTGCCCCAACTGCACACGATCACCACCACCACCATCGTGTTATCGGTGTTCCCGATGTTTATGGGAACCCACAAAGCTTGCTTTCTAACACGGCCCTCCCTCCTCCTGAGATTTATACTTGGTCAACGGGTAGACCGTTGTCTAAGACATGAGGATATGTTTAACTAATTATTATATATAGAAAATTACCAAACATTTAAAAATTCAAATATAACTAAAATTTGACATGTTTTTTACAAAAGTAACGTTAAATGTGGAATTTAGTAAAGACCCCAAAAGAAAAATCGCTTCCTTTTCCTTTAAAAAAATAAGGGTAAACGAGCCAACATGTAGGCATATGATGATAGTTTGATATATGTAATGGTTTTCTTATCGTATTGGAGCAACTGCGCAAGTGGAAGGTGAAGGTCTTGTTTGGTTGATCAGCCAAACTAATATTTAAATCACATACCTTTCCATAGTGTGAGTCCAAATTGTAATGTTTAGGAGTCGAAAAGCGAATTATGTGGTATTTTATTCCTTGATCGAATGTATGATATGTTAAACTTAGCTAGTTAAACGTATCTAAGAAAATGTTGATTATATGAATGTTAAAAGTTGTGTTTGGTTCGTGTTAGACTTTGTGATGAATATAGTTTTGTTGTCATGTTCAGTTTCAGTTTTTGCCTAAAACCAAAACGAAACCAAAAGAATACCAATATTAGCTACGGATATTATTTTGTTTGGATTTTTTTTAGTTCAGATTTTCGATATTTTTGTGATAAACATGATTAGCTTTTAGTTTTTTGGGTTATGGGGTGCATAAAGGAATAAAAATATTAATCAAATACAAAAAGGACGTAAATTTATGATCATGTCTACAGTGGCGGATCCAGAAAGAAAAATTAGGGGTAACACAAATTCTTTTGGGGTTGAACTACTAGAAAAAAAAATTGTTTCTAAATGAAGTTTCCATTACAAAATCGTCGCTAAACCGGTGAATTTACATTAATTTTAAAATTAACAGTCTTTGTGATGGATTGCTGACGGATTAGTGACGGATTTCCAACGGATTTGTGACGGATTTTCGAAAAAAAACACGAAATTTACATTTGACGGGAAAATTGGAGGGGTAGCCCGGGATACCCAGGGCTACATAGTAGCTCCGCCCCTGCATGTCTATCATATCCACATGCAAATGTGGTGAAAACAAAGAAGAAATAAAATGGCAATCATGATATATTTAAATAATTCATATTATGTTCATGGACGATTTGAGGAACTCTTTTAGCTACTTCTTGCTTTGGCTTCAAGAGAATACATATCCTTCACTCTGCACCTGTGTCTTAATTCATAATTGAATAGATCCTATTTTCTGTAAACAACTATGATGATAGTGTACGTATTCACAAAAAATGAGACCACATGAGATGCATACCTCAAATTGTTTATCTTTTTAAGTTCATAACTGGAGCCAAAATCAACATTAGGAGTCATATGGCCATACACAAGTTCATAGCAACAAAATATAAGCATAATCAATACAATAACTATTAAAGGGCATGGCAGCAAAAAAACTAAGTTTAAAATCGTGTTCTCAAAACTTAGAAATATATTTAGGTTTCACTCACATATATATATATATATATATATATATATATATAAGGAATGGTTATTTGGAAAACAAAAAAACCCTAAAAAAAACCTAAAAATGCATAAAAAAATACGTAGACATTACAAAACTTTTTTTTTGAATTTTTTTATCAAAAAATCGCAGCCTTTTTGACAATTTCGCTGAAAAAAAAAATCAATTTTTTTTTCAAAAAAAATTTCAGCGATTTTATATTAAAAGCTGCGATTTTTTGATAAAAAAATTCAAAAAAACGTTTTGTGATCTCTAAGTATTTTTTTATGTATTTTTATGATTTTTAGGATTTTTTTGTTTTCCATAAAACCTAAACCTATATGTTTCATCAATAACAAATCAAAAATGGCACTTAGCTCAGCCGGTTAAATCTCATTCTCTAGGCATATTCAACTTTTTTATTAAATCAATTTTTTTTCTTTTTTTAAATAAATAGAAGTTACATATCAACCCTTCAAATTCAGTAGTTAATTCCATTTAATAAATCAATTTTCATAAGTTACAAGTTTTGCCTTCCTAACTTTTATAATTTCACATTTTGAGTTATTAAACAATTTTATTTTTCGTTTTTACTCGTACAATTCATCATAACCTTTAGGTTTATATATATATATATATATATATATATATATATATATCTTAATACCTTAATAAGCATTTAGCCCAAAATGCTGAATTTTAAGAGGTACAACTCTTAAAACATAGTATACGACAACTTTATGCATTCCAGAAAAATCATGTATTGAAAAAGTCAAGATAAAATAATCCGGCTCCTTATATCTCGGTATCCCCCGATAATAGTTGAAATTTAAAAGACTCTTTCAAATCAAAAATGATAAATACTGAAGGAATAAAGGGGATTTGTTACTTCACAGTTTCATATTTATATAATGCTCTTTCAAATTCCGGATTGAATGTTGAAGACGAAGATCGTTTTTGTTTTTTAGAAATGACTACGATTTCGTTTTTATTTTCAGCTATTGATTTTGATTTTTTTGTTTTGATCCATTGCAGGTTAGATCCTAATCGTAGAATCGCCGCTTCTACGGTATGTTCTCACAAATGTTTGTGATTCCATATGAGTTTTATTTTTTGTTTTTATTTTGTCATTTTCAGTTCCTCTCTCACATGACCAGAAGATAACTCAACAATATTCATCGTCTCTCTTCCCCACCATGAAAATCATAAGAAAACTCAAGAAATCGATGAAATAGGTAACTATTGTGTTCATTTGTTTACCACGACGCAGCCCTTTGATCCATGTTGAGTCGCCTTTGAAGTCGTAGATCCCGGCAAAAATCTTTCAGTTCTGGTTCATCTTCCTTTATATCAGGCTCTTCATCTCCCCTGTTGAAATAATTTCTTGTGTTCCTCCATCAATCGAAAAACTCTAAGACCACTCACCACCATCATTTAACCCTACAACGCCACCATTGAACCACTAACGCTGCTCTCTCCCTCGCCGTCTCTCTTTAAAAAAATGCCTAAACCCCTAATCTCGCTCTCTCTTTTCACAGCCTTCCTCCATCTCTCTGTCGGGTTCTCTCATCATTTGACATTAATTTCAATTTTAGAAGCTCTAATCTCAGGTACAATTTATGGTCATCGTTCCACCTACTGCTTCTAAAATATATATGGCGGTCCTAACCTTCTCAGGCTTTTCTTCTCTCTCTGAAAACCCTAGACCCCACCACTCTCTGTGTAGAACCGCCATACGCACACAATTTCTTGGTAATAGATCGAGGAAGATAAAGTCATCTAAAAATGCCGATGTTTTTCTCCTTCAACACAATGATGACCGCTGATTTAGGGCTTATTTGAGAAAGGTAATGATGTTTCAGTTTAAGATTTGTAGTGCTTATAATCAGACCCATTTTAATATCTCAGTCTTTATCCTTGTCTACAGGTCCTGTACGGTTCATGGGATGCTGGTAAGAATCCTCTTTCTTGAAACTCTTTCTCTTTGTTTCTATTTCTCTCTATCATGAATAAATAGCGATTTATGTGATTCTACTTGTGTGTAGATATTTATACCGATGATCATTTTAATGGATACAAAACAGGGGCTCATGTAAACATATGTAAAACTCTGTAAGGTTTACAATTGAAAGTGTAACAATTACTTATATTTTGCTACAATTTATGGATTTAATCTTGTATGTGTGCTCTATATGTATAACCAATTTGTTTTCTTCACTCTTTGATTATAGGTGTTATGTTTTATCCCTTTCAAGCTTTTATTTTTATGCCTTGGCTCCCCAACAAGAATGAGAAGATATGAATCGTTTGTGTATCTTTGTTTTTATTGGGCTTGATTCTAGGTTAACATGGGTGTTTGGTTGTAAAGACCTTTGTACACTCTAATGGAAGCATTTTGTATGGTGCAGCCAGATGCAAGCGATGGACCTGAAAGGATGCATGAAATAGAGGTTGTACAAGTTTGGGTATATCTGTAATTTTCTGAGATATGTGACTTAATAACCTATTTTGATTTTCATTTCAGTGGATCTCTTGGTACAAAATGATTCCCAAACATCTCATTTCACCTGCATATCATTCCTCCCCTGCGTTGAACCGCCCCTAACTATGTGTGTTTGTTTGAAAGTATGCGCCTCTATCTTTTTGTTGGTCTTACTCTTATTTCTTTCTTCTTCAGTGAACAATTCAAAGAAAAGCCAGCTCTAGTAAAAAAATTTCGTTTGTTTCATTCTACTCCTGTAAGTAAGAGTTTTTTTTTCTTTCTTCATTAGTAAGAGCTTGGGAAATAGAGAAACCCACTTGAACCGAGGAAATTGTTGAAGCTTTCGCTAAGAGTTCTAAACCATAGGTGATTCCTTGTTATTTTCATGTAATTATTTTGTTTCTTTTGTAACTTTTTCTCGCAGATCTATTCAAGCATAAGTTGGTGGTGGGTTTCTTGAAACGGCATATTTGAATACCGATGATTCAAGTTTTCAGGCCATTTGAAGTCAAATAGCTAATCTTTCTTTTGTGGGGTTTATAAGAAGATGATGACATTGTTCTTTTTATATGTTTTTCATACTTTTTAGGTCTGGATATTCCATAGCTTGAATTTGGACAATTAGTGTTGGATCTTATAGCATTGAGCATGTAAGCAACAACAGAAGGTGAAGAAGAAATTTCCGGTAGCAAGGAAAAGTCAGAATCATGTATAATGGAGAAATAGTCAACAAGGGCTTTGCATAGTCCATATACAAAACTCCAACAATATCTTTAATATTCGATGCCTCCCAACATCAGAGGTAAATTTGTCCAAATTTAAAAAAAAATTAAAAAATTCAACTTTTTTTTATGCAATGCACATTGTAGTTCTAGACCATCAACATCAGGGGCAAAAATTGTAATCATAGGAGCTTATTATACTCTCCACCATCAGAGGAAAGTTATTACATTCTTAGTAATTGAGTTACATAATTGGTTTTTTTTTCATGCACTGCGTACAGGTGAATTTAATTGAGTTACATAACTGGTTAATTTTTTCATGCATTACTTACAGGTTAATTCTTCTCAAATAAATTGTTGTTGATTGTGGGTATGATATTGTTGGGCTGTAGTGAAAGATTGACTGGAATGACATCATACTTTCATTTCTTCCCTTTATACCATTGTTTTTTCAAGTTTTCTCATCAAGGCATAGTACTTAGATAAATCTGCCCTATCATAACATTATACCTCGGAACTTTTACCCCATAAAATGCTACTAAACTGTATTGAGCATGTTTACAACCGATGAACACATTGAAGCTTTGAAGCAGATAAATGATATTTTTGTTTCACCGCATGGCGAAGATCCGGAACATGCCAATCAAATTCAAGGATGTAAAATACGGAAGGAAAAAACATCTCCTATTTGATTGCCATTATTAAGACTGTTGAAAGTGAGTTTTTGGAATCATCAGGAATGCAAGCATCTCTATGTAGAAAACTCCACCCAACTAAAGCACTTTTAATGAATGTACATTACTATTGCTTTATCTTGCATTTATCCTATTCATCAATTGGTTGAGATTTGAGTATTCTGGCATTCTAATTTTATCTCACAACATTGTATTTGAATTTATTTTTTCTTATTTAGGTATTGTACTATGTAAGCACATTGGGCAAATAGACGTTGGATGTTAAGTTAAGAAACAATGTGGTATGGGATGTCATTGTACATTATTAGCTGGAGAACGGAAAAAATCCTAAATGATTTTACTTCTAATTAACAATATTTACAACATGACAACTATTAAATCATCAAAAAAACCACATAAATCACTTGGAGAACGGAAAAAATCCTAAATGATTTTACTTCTGCTTCTATAATAGTTGTCGAGTCCTTTAATTTTGTGAGAGGTACCTTTTTAAATCCTCAAAAAACCACATAAATCACTTGGTGAACATGACAACTATTATTTATTTCCTTTTTTAATTTATAAAGTTTTCTTAATTTTTAATTTAATTTTAATGTTTATATCACAAAGGACAGTGTGGTATTCGGTCGTTCCGCATTATTATTATTATTATTATTATTATTATTTTTATTATTTTTATTTTGCATTATATCTCATCCTTTTATATTAGTTTTCTTAATGAGAAATGGTATGAAAGGTTCAACATTGTACGTTGAAGATAAATTAGTAAAAGTTAGTAGTGGTTGTTGAATATAGTTATTTTGGTTTTGTTTTTATTAATCATTTTTTAAGAAAAAATATTTAAACCCAAATACAAAGTGATTAACAAAAATGCTATGAGTTAATAAGCGCAACAAGATAAAATCGGATATAAAATGTTAATAAACGGAAATACTGGTCATTAAATATTGGATTTTTAAAGTATACATTAATTATTAATATCCGTTTATTGCTTAGATGTAAAAAACTATTTGCGTAAAAGAACTAATCGTCTCTAAATTTAATTTCTGAACAACTATTCGCACCCGTCGCTTGGCGCGGGTAAACGGCTAGTGTATATATATATATATATATATATATATATATATATATATATATATATATATATATATATATATATATAGTTAGGTTCATATATAAGCTACAATTATTGTGTGATTGTGTGACTAATCCTGGACCAATCATTTGATAAGGGTATAATAGTAACTTTAATTATGAATAAATATGGTAAACTAATTAATTCCTTAATGGTTTCCTTATTATCTTTTATACACGTATTTTTCATTCGTGCTTCTTCCCCTCAAATTCTTTTTCACCAAGATTTTTACCCTCCATCCACCATTCTCTCCAGCAATAGAAGTCATCGAACCCTCTTCTCTGGCGACCATAGTCCTCCACCGACGCCTCCCTTTCAACGACATAAACCCTCTATAGTCATCTTCCCATATAGGTATGAACTTCTTAACCATCCTACCCCTCCCATTTCTCCTCCATTCTTCCCCGTTTTTACTCTTCTAGACTAATCTCCGGTTTGTCGATGGCCTTTGTATCCTCACCATCACAACAACGCAACGGTGTAGACGCCTACCCATAAGATAAAAGGCAGCATGCCCGTCTTGTGTTTTCTCGTATCTCTTTTACCCATCAATGGTTTACAAATCTAAAACCAGATAGAATTCTACATATTTTGGCATCTTACAACTCTCTCTACTTCTTCACCGGTAAGTTGGTAGAATAACATGATTTATTGTTGTTAAAATTAATATTAAATTGTCAATTACCATTATTAAGTGTTTGTTGTGATCTTTGTTAATCGTGTTCTGTTCTTCTTTTCCAATGACTATTGTTATTGTGTTTATTTCTTGTGTGCTAGTTATTGACTAATAAATATTCCTAGGTGAGTTCTCGTTTTCAGCTTGTGATACCATGAAGTTTTATTTTCATTGGTCTTTCAATTTTTACAAGCATTTAAAAAAAAATTGGCTTCCCTGTTCGGGTTGCGGGTCGGGGAGAAGTTCAGTTCCGATGAAACACCTATAGCGTTTGGCTTCTTGTTGAGGATATCATCATTAATATAAAATTGATTGAAAGACTGCTCAAAACCTCATCTTTTCAAAGTAATAATTAATTCTTCCCCCTTTCATCCAAACAATTCGAATCTATTAAAATTGTCATGAACTAGATGTAAATGTTGATGTGATTTCACTATTTTAGTTACGACTGTGGATTCTAGAAGTAAGGTTTTAGAATTTTGGGGATTACATGAATAAGATGATGAAATTAACTCAAATCAACCCTCTGTGTATCCAAATATCAGTCATGTATGTATTCGTGATTGAATCTTTTACTTATTTGATTATTTTGGAAATGATTTACCAATGAAATTGCAACTGTATATTACAGGAAGTGGAAGTCAATCTGATAATCATTGGCTATAATATGTATTGAATGACAAGTTATGATTTTCTAAAAAATGTTAAGGTATGATTCTATTCTATTTTTATTTTTATTCATTTAATTCGACTTAATTTGTGATTTAATGAAAAACTAAAAGATTATTCAAGGTAAAATAGATTTTAAAAGATTAATTTACAAATGCAATGTGGTCTAACCTATTGTTAATCTCATATAATTAACATTTTTTTTATAAATATACCAGTTATATGACAAGTAAAAGAATCTATGTCATGAATACTTAGAGAATCCTTGCTTTAAGCTTGTGAGCCTGTGAAGTTTAATTTTTTTACTGGTCATGCAGTTTTTTTCCAAGCAATTTTAGAATTTATTGGCGTCCATGTTTGGGTTTTGGGTCGGGTTTGGGGAAAAGTTTAGCCCTCATAGGTCACCCGATAAAACACTTGTTCGTTATTAGGGTGGGTATGGGAACATTTTGCATGGTCGGGTTTAGGGACGGTATACCCGGCCCCTCCCTATTGCCATTCCTAACTAAGTTTCTGTGATAATATTTTTTCGCGTTGTTGTTGGATTTTTGTGTTTCATTCTTCCGTTTGAACCGGTTGAAATTTATGGTCATCCTAATTTTTGAATGGTCTGAAAATTAAATCTTTAGCTAAGAAGTATTGGTGATAATTAATGCTCTCTTTATTTAAACAAGTGTATATTTATATTATAGCACTAGTTTATAACCCGTGAGAACCACAATTATAAAATTAATTAAACTTTCATAGTAAAACTTAAAATTATTAATCAATTATTTCAAATAAATTGTTTTAAATAAATTATTAATTAAGAGATATTTTTTAGTTATATAAAATTATAATCGTTAATTTAAATAAATAAATGAAATTATATCACCTTATAATATATATTAATTTTATTTTATTTTTTATTCTAATGTTATTAATTTAATGTAATTAGAGTGTGAAATTTGAATTTGAAATTTGAAATTTGAAATGAAGAATCAATTATCAATTATTAATTTAATATAATTAGAGTGAGAAATTTAAAATTTAAAATTTAAAATGGAGAATTAATAGGTTGATATGTAGCATATAATATTAATGAGGATTTCTAATATTGTGTCACTTGTCAATATAAGAATAAACTTATTCATTTATTAAAATAGGAAGATTTTTAAAATATTGAATGAGTTAACTAATTCTTAGATTTGATGCATTATTTCCATATATTAGCCACAAAGTTTGTAAGGCACCGTGTTCTTTATCTCCTTTGATTTTTTATTTATGACCCAACATTGTTCATATGAATTGTGGATTTTTTTTGGCAGGGTTGTATGATAATTTAGTTAGTTATTCACAAGGAAAGATAATCAAGTGGAACGAATTTTGGTTGCTTCTACAAATTGAGTACCTTGCAGACATCACAATAAAGGCAAAGTCTTTGATACTTATTTTGAAAAAAAAATAGTTATTATATATTACTTTAATTGAGAAGTCATTATTAGCTTGTTTGCTAAATTCGCCAAATCAAAACAATAAGCTGACTAACAAGCATGGTTATGGAGCCTAAGTTCTTATTTTTCATTCTTTCTACTATATATTAATAAGGATTTCTATAAAAGTCAGCCGATATTTGTAGAAGTGTAACAACATATTGATATTTGTATTTATCAACGTATTCTTAAAGAATTAACTATTGATTCTTAAAGAATGAATTCTTATTCTTAATGAATTAATGATTAATGGTGGTGTTTTGTGATGATGAAGTCTTGATGGTGGCATGTTTATGCAGGTCGATGGTATGAGAGGCTTGTGATGCAGGTTGTAATCGATATTGATCGGAAGAAACTTAAAACAAAAAACGTTTTAGACAATGTATTCTTCAAGAATTTTTATATGATTGTTTAAATTCTTCAAGAATTTGTTACTTGTATAAAAATTTGTGGTAGAGCAAGAACACTATATTCTTCAAGAATTTCTTCAATTGTATAAAACATTTATGGTGTTATAAAGCTAGAACATTTGAATTCTTCAAGAATTCTTCATTTGTATAAGAATGAAATTTGTTACCCGATTTGTAATTCATACATTATTCTTCAAGAATGTCAAATTAAATACTTGTAATTCTTGTCTTATTCTTTCATACACATAAAATATTATTTCTTTTAAAAATGTCTGGAAACGTAAGATTTATGTTTAATTTAATTTGATTTGGTTTCATTAATTAAGTTGACTTAGTTGCCTAAAATACATGTAAATTTCATTTCTTTTTCTCAATTGAATGTCATATTTGCCCTTATAATTAATTATGTGTAATTATGTAGTAATTTTATTCCATGTTAAGAACCATGCACCTTAAGATCACAACCCTTGATATATTTCATCTAATGGCTAGAATTTGGTCACACATTCACATAATACTTGTGATTCATATTTGATCCTATATATATATATATATATATATATATATATATATATATATATATATATATATATATATATATATATATAACTTATTTTTAGGGGGCTTTTTGTGACATCCCCATTTTCACGGCCAGAAAAAACCGATTTGTTTATGCTTTGTTTTATAAAATCAGAGTAATCCTTTGATTAAAAGAGTTGCGGAATTTGTTCCCAAAACAAAATATGATAAGAATTTATCAAAGCATTTCTTTAAAGAAATGTATTTTCGTTAAATAACAAAATCTCGGGATGTCATGTTCCGATACAGACCAAAAGCATAAACAATATAAAATAGACCTTACAACAATTATTTATAACTACTGATCTATAATCCAAAATCTCTCGTCAAGTCCACCAACTTATACCCTTGTGCCATTACCTGTAATGCAAAGAAAACTGAGTGGGTCAGGCTTGGGAGCCTGGTGAGCATATAGGGTTTTCAACCCACAGTAAGATATAATATTATATTTAATCATCAGACAATCAACCCAAATTACCCATCCCCATTATCTTCTTCTGTTTCTTAAAGCTTTACCCTAAGAGTCAATTATCCTTCATTCATTCATTCCTAAGGATTGACCTAAGGGATTGACACAAAACCCATTTGCTACCACGGTTTATACAACAGACACTACGTCACATAGTCGCCAGGGTTTATACAATAGGCACTACGTCTCATAGTCACCAGGGTTTACACAATAGGCACTACGTCTCATAATCACCAGGGTTTACACAATAGACACTACGTCTCATAGTCACCAGGGTTTACACAATAGGCACTACGTCTCATAGTCACCAAATATTTCATCTACTCATGTTCTACCCAACATATTTGTAGATATAAAATACATATACGGTTTAAATCATTAAAAAAAACCCTGTATAAAACATCCATTCCACACCCATCTCAAATAAACAAACAATACATAACACATAGCACGTATTTCATAGCAAAATATTTCATATTTATGTGTTAGAAGAAAGTAACTACACACTCACTTGATAAGACGATGATCGAATAGCACCTCGTCTCTTAAAATAATCTTTTCCGATAAAACGGGACGTTTTCTTCAAAACCGGGTTTTACGCGGGCAGAGTTTTGGCTCGAAAACTATTTTTCTCGGGATCTTCGGGGCTTCGGGACTTGCTTCGGGTCTCGGGAATGATACCGGGGCTTCGGGGTATTTCTTGCACGTAAAACGATGCAAAAACGAGAGAGAAGGAAAGAAAATGAGCAAAGAACTCGGTTGTCTTCGACTTCTATTTATAGGGGCTGAAACCCCGAGTTACGTTGGGCGTAACCCCAAATTACGCTGGGCGTAATCCTCCGTCGACATGTACGCTGGGCGTACCGGGTGGATAGGGCCGGATGAGTCACGAGTTTGGTATTATCCGATTTTATAATTAAATAAATATATTTTAATTATTTAAAAACTTCAGAAATTCATATCTTCCTCATACGAACTCCGTTTTCGACGTTCTTTATATCCACGCGTAGGTGAGACTATGCTCTATAACTTTCATTTAGACTCTGTCGGCTGATTTCGACTTTATTTTTATTATATTATTTTTAGTAGGCTGGGACAGGAAAACTCCGTTAGAATTTTATAACTTCTTCATCCGACGTCCGTTTTCGTCTGTCTTTTTACCGTTGCACTACTAATAACGAGATCTTCGATTCTCGTTTAGATTGCTTCGACCAAAAATCACTCGATCTCAAATTCGAGTTTCGGGCTGCACACTGCTGAGCTGAAACTTCGAAAAATCATAACTTCCTCATACGAAGTCAGATTTGGACCTTCTTTTTATGCACGCTCACGGTTTAACGAACTCTACGACTTTCGTTTAGATCACTAAGGCTAAATATTGGTCTAACGTAAATTCACTATTTACGTCGCACTGTGTCGTGTTGGTTCTGTCGCGAAACTTCGACAGGTCATAACTTCTTCGTTATAACTCGGATTTCGACATTCTTTACATATTCGGAAACCTTGCCACGACCACTACAACTTAGTTAAGATTATTCATTCTAAATAATCTTTTATCAAAAAGTCATTTTTGACGCTTATTATCTCTAAATTGACTAGCCCGAATCTACGGGCGTTACAATTATCTCCCCCTTAGGATGATTACGTCCCGGAATCATCAACGAAATAGGGTTTGTATAATGATTCCATACGTAATCTCTTCATCCTAGGTAATAACCGTAACTTCTATGTTTCCTCGAAAGAGTATCTAACTCTTGGACTTCTCGATAGCAGGTAGTGCTCAATCCTGCATCTGCTCTTCGTACTATGTTGGACTCTCAATCATAACCTACAAGTTACAAAATAAATCCTTATTGAGGACTCCTTCTTCTTGTTAGGATAAGTACTTTCCTTTATCTATTGTAACAGACCGATGGGTCATGTTCTAATGACCTTTCATCGTATAATACAACGCTTAGACTCAAGTCTCTTAGAGTCAAGTTCCGAAATGGGATATACCTTCCTTCATATTCTAATGTGATATAATCACATCTTAACTTGTAGCATTTCTAGCTACGAACCTATTTAACAACGAGCGCGATGCTATCAGTCGCATTGATTTCAATCTTCTGACCGCAGTCAGATGCTACTTCGAACTTGGTTCTCGGAACCACGTAACAACTCATCGTAGTCGGACTCAATTTGATATGACCACTAGGGTCGGAATAACAACCATCTCACTTGTCATTACCGAAACAATGGTAGTGACTTACTTGAATAAACAGAATCAATTACTAGTTTCTCGGTAACCTTGCGACTTTCCCTGATCCAAGTGTGAGTCTTGTGCTTCCGGTAGCATAGATCTCTACTACCATTCACACCTACTCATACTCGTCCCAAGTATTGTCTCTCAGTCTAACCAAGTCACTATACAAAAATCACACAATCATTTAACACATCAGGTATTAAAACAATAAATATCACATAGATATCAAAACCAGGGTTTAAATTATTTCTTGAAACGATTACACAAAGGTTCAAGTTCACCCTATTCTATGCCTCTAACAGGCTACATCATAAGTTACTATTCGCACAGCTACTTCATAACTTGATCCTTGGATATAAAATCCTTATCCTTGATTCCTCGCGTGATTGTCTGCTTCGTCGAGGATCATGTGGAATGCCCTTGGTTGTGGCGGTGTGTTTTTCTTTGGGCAGTCTCTAGAAACATGCCCTTCTTCGTTACACCCGTAGCACACCTTTTGTTTGGATGCGCACTTGTTGACGTAATGCCCTGTCTTCCCACATTTGTAGCAAGTCATCTCCTCGCTACACTTCCCGAAGTGTTTCTTTTTACACTTCTCGCACCACTTAGCTTCATCTCTTCCCCCAGTTTTCGAGAATTTGCTTTCTTTGTTGATCACTGAAGATCCCTCATGCTTCCTTTTCTCTCCAACTTCAGCTCTCTCCAGACCTTTCTCTCTTATCTGAGTCTCGACATTCCTAGCAGCCCAGATGGCGGCTTTCAAAGTGGTTGCTTGCTTGACCACTGGACCAAAGTCTGCTCGTAATCCGTGGGCAAACTTGTTGACCTTGGAAAGTTCTGTTGGAAGTAGATATGGGATAAGCTTCATCTTCTCCGTAAAACTTGTAGCGTATTCAGTGACGCTCAATTTTCCCTTTTTCAGATTCTGAAACTCATTGTTGATTTCCAGAAGATCCTGCTCAGAGCAGTATTGCATCTTTAGTTGCACCACAAAATCCTCCCACGACATCTTGCTAGCTTCCCCCTTAGGCATAGAACTAGCAAGTAGCTTCCACCAGCTCAATACTCCTGATTTTAACAGAGGGATCGCGAGCGCGGTCTTCTGTCTATTACGGCATTCACAACTTTCAAACATTGTCTCCATCTCGGAGATCCAGTCCATAACTTGCACCGGTGTCGGGCTCCCAGAAAGACACGGTGGCTTGGATGCCATAAAATCCTTGTACTTGCACCCACGCCCATCATTTCCTCCATCCTGGTTGTTCTGTCGAACTAACGGTGGGTCGGCTTGACCAATAATCCCACTTAAGTTTCCTCCTTCTGACTGCCCTCCATTCACTTCGGGCTCTTCAACTTGCATTGAAAGTTATTCACGATTCTGCTGAAGCAGACGTCTAGTTTCTTCCATCTGACGATCCAACATCGTTTGAATCATCAATTGTACTCCAGCCATTGTCATCGGCTCAGGTGGTGCTGCTGCAACAACTACTTGTTCAATCACAGGTGGTACCTGTTTTTTTGTTCACGTTTCCAGCTCCACTCCTGGTTCTTGCCATTTTTTGATCTATACACCGAATAAGGTGATTTTAGATCCTCATTCACGGTAGATATTCAAATCAGCCTTATCACTCCGAAACGTTTACATGCTAGTTCTAATATCGTAATCGTACGCTTAGAATCCTAAACACATAAGGTTTCAAGATCCGGTCGGCAACAGACCATAGATCCGAACAAATAATATCATATATGGCAAACATATAACATTTAGCACGTAAAAGCATTTTAGGCAACTTTCCTAAAATAAACTAGTGCTCGTGTCTAAAATATAACAGACACTCATCTCACAATCTTCACTTAGCATTCTAAGTTTAAGTGTAGGAATCCTACAATTTCTAGTTCGCTTAAACTAATGCTCTGATACCAACTGTGACATCCCCATTTTCACGGCCAAAAAAGACCGATTTGTTTATAAAATCAGAGTAATCCTTTTATTAAAAGAGTTGCGGAATTTGTTCCCAAAACAAAATATGATAAGAATTTATCAAAGCATTTCTTTAAAGAAATGTATTTTCATTAAATAACAAAATCTCGGGATGTCATGTTCCGATACATACCAAAAGCATAAACAATATAAAATAGACCTTACAACAGTTATTTATAACTACTGATTTATAATCCAAAATCTCTCGTCAAGTCCACCAACTTATACCCTTGTGCCATTACCTGTAATGCAAAGAAAACTGAGTGGGTCAGGCTTGGGAGCCTGGTGAGCATATAGGGTTTTCAACCCACAGTAAGATATAATATTATATTTAATCATCAGACAATCAACCCAAATTACCAATCTTCATTATCTTCTTCTGTTTCTTAAAGCTTTACCCTAAGAGTCAATTATCCTTCATTCATTCATTCATTCATTCATTCCTAAGGATTGACCTAAGGGATTGGCACAAAATCCATTTGCTACCACGGTTTATACAACAGGCACTACGTCACATAGTCGCCAGGGTTTATACAATAGGCACTACGTCTCATAGTCACCAGGGTTTACACAATAGGCACTACGTCTCATAGTCATCAGGGTTTACACAATAGGCACTACGTCTCATAGTTACCAGGGTTTACACAATACGCACTACGTCTCATAGTCACCAAATATTTCATCTACCCATGTTCTACCCAACATATTTGTAGATATAAAATACATATACGGTTTAAATCATTAAAAAAAAAACATGTATAAAACATCCATTCCACACCCATCTCAAATAAACAAACAATACATAACACATAGCACGTATTTTATAGCAAAATATTTCATATTTATGTGTTAGAAGAAAGTAACTACACACTCACTTGATAAAACGATGATCGAACAGCACCTCGTCTCTTAAAATAATCTTTTCCGATAAAACCGAGACGTTTTCTCCAAAACCGGGCTTTACGCGGGCAGAGTTTTGGCTCGAAAACTATTTTTCTCGGGATCTTCGGGGCTTCGGGACTTGCTTCGGGTCTCGGGAATGATATCGGGGCTTCGGGGTATTTCTTGCACGTAAAACGATGCAAAAACGAGAGAGAAGGAAAGAAAATGAGCAAAGAACTCGGTTGTCTTCGACTTCTATTTATAGGGGCTGAAACCCCGAGTTACGCTGGGCGTAACCCCAAATTACGCTGGGCGTAATCCTCTGTCGACATGTACGCTGGGCGTACATCTAGGTACGTTGGGCGTACCGGGTGGATAGGGCCGGATGAGTCACGAGTTTGGTATTATCCGATTTTATAATTAAATAAATATATTTTAATTATTTAAAAACTTCATAAATTCATATCTTCCTCATACGAACTCCGTTTTCGACGTTCTTTATATCCACGCGTAGGTGAGACTATGCTCTATAACTTTCATTTAGACTCTGTCGGCTGATTTCGACTTTATTTTTATTATATTATTTTTAGTAGGCTGGGACAGGAAAACTCCGTTAGAATTTTATAACTTCTTCATCCGACGTCCGTTTTCGTCTGTCTTTTTACCGTTGCACTACTAATAACGAGATCTTCGATTCTCGTTTAGATTGCTTCGACCAAAAATCACTCGATCTCAAATTCAAGTTTCGGGCTGCAAACTGCTGAGCTGAAACTTCGAAAAATCATAACTTCCTCATACGAAATCAGATTTGGACCTTCTTTTTATGCACGCTCACGGTTTAACGAACTCTACGACTTTCGTTTAGATCACTAAGACTAAATATTGGTCTAACGTAAATTCACTATTTACGTCGCACTGTGTCGTGCTGGTTCTGTCGCGAAACTTCGACAGGTCATAACTTCTTCGTTATAACTCGGATTTCGACATTCTTTATATATTCGGAAACCTTGCCATGACCACTACAACTTAGTTAAGACTATTCATTCTAAATAATCTTTTATCAAAAAGTCATTTTTGACGCTTATCGTCTCTAAATTGACTAGCCCGGATGTACGGGCGTTACACTTTTTTTCGTGTTTGCACCGGACCTAAGATAACTTAGGATCGGCCCTGAAGGGTAACAATAGTCAAGAAACTAAAATAATAATACGAAACATGAACCGGTCTAGGGTTTGGTAGGCCAAAATGTATTAGTCGATCACTCCTTTTCATGACTCGTGACCAGAAGGTATATGTTTTACTAATAATATCAAAGTCGTGAGAATCGACAACAAAATGATAACATGTACAAAAGGGTAAAAAAAGAAAGACAAGTTATTTCAGTTGTCTAATTTCAACTCATACATACACACGAAACCCAATCTGACTTAGAGTTATGTATAACTCAAATTAAGATATTTATTGTATGATTTGAAACAAAACAAAACCTATAAAATTGTTGAAGCATGAAAGAAATATGACCATTTAGAAATTATATTTAATTATATTTATATACAACCTATACATAGAGACCATCAAGAAGATAATGTGATTAATAATAAATGTTCAGTTTATCATGTCATTCAAAATAATTAAAATCTTTTAATGTAAAAATTATTATTTCATCGATATTAACAATGAAAATCCTTCTTAAAAGCATATATTTAAAATTATTATAACTACATATTTATATTATTTTGCATAACATACGAATATAGATGTCAACAGGGTCAAATGGGATTGGGGTTGTATCCTCCGCCTTCACCCCTGAAATTTTCGCGTTTTCCCACCCCCAAAATCTCTAGCTTCCCCATCCCCACCACCTCCCATGAATCTCGTCCTCAACTGATTTCGGAATGTCTTTTTTTGGGCTAAAAAAGTTTTTTTTGGAGTAAAATAAACTATTTTTTGAGTAAAAAATAGTTATTTATAAAATAGTTTTACATTTTAAAAATAAAAATGTTATGACATCTCACAAAAACTTAAAACATGATATGTTGTTTAGTTTTTGACAGCTCAAAATCATGTTATTATTTATTATATTTATATAATATACGGGACCCTCATAGGGATTCGGGACGGGACTGCTCAACATCGCCCCACCCCCAAAATTAAAATTAGGGTTAACCTTACCACTGCACATGCACATGCTCATACCCCCGCCTCTAATTTTTTTCAAACAAATATCCCCCATATATATAGGGGTGGCAAATTCTTGATACGGCCTGCGGCACGACACAAAAGTAAACGGGTTTGGGTTGAGAATTTTGACCCGTCAATCTGTCAAATAATCGGGTTAGTGAATGGGTTCACAGGTTAACCCACTAACACGTATAATTTTTTTATTTTTGAAATTGTATTACCATTTTAAAGAAAGCTCACCGGATATGGTTTACCATTTGGTGGTTCATTGTATAATATATTAAATTTAAGGTATGTGACTACGCCTATTAGTCCATACGCATTGCTTGCCCTAAATCAACCAACCATCGCAATTACACAAATAATATATGGGTTCATGGGTCAACCCACCATCCCGCCAACACATGAACCCAAATCTGACCCATGACCTCGCAAACTCATATAATTAAACGGGTTAGACAAGTTATGTTCGTGTTGATGTTTCCAACCCACGATACGAATAATTATACGGGTTGGTGCATTCTGACATGCCAATCCGAACTCGATACGATTGACACCCCTACCTACGGGGTCCTATAAAACTTTTTAACATCCCTATATGCGAACATTGATGATTGATCTATTAATTGTAGTTTAATCCGGTCCATTTTTATAAGTTTGGACCATAGGTAACAAAATGAATGTTGTTATATAAAAAGTGCAGGTCAGAAATTGTCTAGGGACTAGTCTCGTAACTTGGTTGAATGTTAAGTATAAATATAAGGACTGTGAGAATCAAACAATGTTGCGTGTTGCTCGTGGCCACTGGTAGCCGGAGCTGCCTAACGGAATATCAAAACTCATTGAAACCGTCAGAAACTCAGAGAAGCGAATCGATGGATTCGTCGGAGAAGAGGTGCCTGTATGAAGTCCTTAGTGTCCACCGCGACTGTACCGCCGACGAGATCCGATCGGCGTACAGAAAGCTCGCCCTCCAGCGTCACCCGGACAAACTCGTCAAGTCCGGCGTCTCTGAATCCGAAGCGACCGCCTCTTTTCAGGAGCTTGTCAACGCTTACGAAGTTCTCTCAGACGCGAAAGAGCGTGCGTGGTACGATTCTCACCGTTCTCAAATCCTGTTCTCCAGTTCAAATTCTAATAATTCATCCCCCGCAATCGTACCTGATCTCTTCGGATTCTTCTCAAATTCTGTTTTCTCCGGCTATTCTGATAAAGGCACTGGGTTTTATAAGGTTTATAGCGATGTGTTTGATAAAATCTACCGAAATGAATTGAATTTTGCGAAGAAGTTAGGGCTAGGAGATGTGGTGAAAGAGGCGCCTTTGATGGGCAATTTGGATAGTCCGTATGCACAGGTGAATGCGTTTTACGGATATTGGTTAGGCTTTGTAACGATGATGGATTTTGTTTGGGCTGATCAGTACGATGCCATGGCTGGACCGAATAGGAAGTCCAGGAGGTTGATGGAGGAGGAGAACAAGAAGACCAGGAAGAAGGCAAGGAGAGAGTACAATGACACAGTCAGAGGCTTAGCAGAGTTTGTGAAAAAGAGGGACAAGAGAGTGATTGATATGCAGGTGAAGAGGAATGAGGAGATAGAGAGGAAGAAAGAGGAAGAGAGGGTGAAGAAGAAGGAGATGGAGAGGGAAAAGGCTGAACGAGCAAGGGCCTATGAGGAGCCTGAATGGGCAAAGGTGGAGGGTGATGAGATCAGTGAGTATGAGGAGGAAATTGAGAAGAAGAATGAGCTGTATTGTGTGGCTTGTGGGAAGAAGTTTAAAAGTGATAAACAATGGAAGAATCATGAGCGATCTAAGAAGCATAAGAAAAAGATTGCAGCTTTGAGAGAAGTATTTGGAGATGAAGATAGAGAAAACAAGTATACTGAGGAGGTCGCAAGTGATAAAGATGAGTTTGTATCAGCTGATGAGGTCCATGAAGAGGTTGACAACCTCAAGAATCCATTTGCAGGTGGCTATGAAAATAAAGATTACGATCAAGAAAGTGAATTGACTGAGGATGAAGAACATGTTGATGTTGATAATGGTGGAAAAGGAAGGAAGCCAGTGGCTCCTTCTAAGAAAGCTTATATTGAGGTTGAAGATGAAGAGGTAGACATGATGCAGTATAATAATAAGAAGAGTAGAAGAAAGAGGGGAAATCAGAAAGAAAAAAATAGAACAGCTGAAGAAGAAGAAAAGCACCAAAATAATGGTAATGATGATCATGATCATGATCAGCCATCATCATCATCTCAGCTTCATTCAGAAAATGTGGACAAAGATGATAAAGGTGATAATGTCCCTTCTCAAAGTATTAATGTCTCAAAACAAGCTCCAGCAAAAAAGGTTGCCAATAAAAAGGAGACAGCTGCCAAATCAAAAAATGCATCTAAAGGAAAAAAACAGAAGGTGGTATCACTCTAGACCATGTTACTTACCAAAAAAATATTTTTGTTGAATAAATTGGTAAAAAGTTAAATATAGTTGCATGAATATGTATTTTACCACTATTTTAATCATTTCTTTTACACCAGGGAACATCAAAAAGTTCTAGCCTTACATGTGACACTTGTGGAGAAGATTTTGAATCAAGGTATTTACACCATTCGCCCTTCAAAAAGTTCTAGTGTTACATGTTTTCTTATATTTTAGATCTTAATGGGTTAAGGTTCTTTTTTGATAATCGTCTGACAGGAATAAGTTGCACAAACATTTGAGTGACTGGGGTCATGCTACACTCAAATCTCGATGAGCTTTTTTTATTCACTTCAAGGAGATAGTGTGTCACCTACCAGAATCCTTGGATTGACTGGTATCAATTTTGTTTTCACATTATACTTATGTAATCAGACACGTTAACATACATACATTACACACATGAAACTCATAGGCAGATCAAAAGCTAGGTGAAGCAATCACCGTGACTCCATCAGCAACATTTCTCGTACAAATTAGAAACAATAAATTTAAAAACAAACTCTTAACTATTAATAAAATACTAAACTAAATCTTACGTACTCTCTACCTAAATTCGGGATTAAACTAGACACCATGACACCACCAGAAAAGTAACACAAAACTCCATGATTGTCTGTCTAATATTTTCCATAAATAGAATAATAGTAGTATCACGAACATGCAGTACAGACTTGTACACCACCACCAATCTTTTTTCATCAACCCCAAGTAAGCATAAAAGCTCCCACGCCTCCAATAATAGCCAAGAAACCAAAAATGTTGTTTTCTTGACGTCCACCGTGGCTGACATCTGTGTCCATGCTGGACGCAGATGGGCCCAACCCTCCTCCCATTCCGCCACCTAACACGCCAGATGGGTTGTTTCCGTATGGTGAAGTGGAGGTGGAACCCGGTGATTTTGTGTTGGTTGTTGATCCAGTTGTACCACTACACATTGATACAACACTGTTAAAATTATATGTTGTATTGTATTTATATGGTTGAGTTCAAAACAAATCAAATTATATGAGCAAAATAAATCCATGCTTTATAAATTTTCTTCATAATTGATCTATTTTGTCACATGTTGATCTATTTTGTCACATGTTCACTAAAAAAATCGCAAACAAATCCATGCTTTATAAATTTTCTTCATAATTTCACAAAATAATAGGCGTGTTTTAGGCAGAACAGTAAGAAAATCAATATTTGCAAATTAAGTAATTTTATAAAATTTGCATTGCAAAATAAATAACTTTTTTTTTTTGTGAAACGGCAAAATAACTCTTCTGTGATATTAAAATAATAATAATAATAAAAAATAAATAAATAAATAAATCGTGACGTTATATTAAATTAAAATGAAGGTGTTTGTACTTTATATTTCTTTTAAAAAAATGACACACATCTCAAATAGGAAATCTGGCCCTGATCTAACGGCTAGTATTTATTGTAAGTAGTGTATAGCAGCATGTCATGTGACATGATGTGTCCAAAAGGGACAAATTTATTGGGCAGAGCCTCGTTAACCCTCTCACAGTCCTCAGTCGTTTACCACTATTTGACCGTACGATAAATCTATACAAATCGTGTGCTTGTGGGGGACTACTAGATATTTTAACCTAAAACACTATTTAAAGTTTTTTTGTTGTTATTTATTTCTAAACAAATTAAACATCACTTTTAAATGTTTTAGATTTTACACGGTATTGAAAAGAAAATCGAAAATATTCATCAAGACATACCTGGCAGAAGTAGGAAAAGTACATCCATTGGAACCTATTAAAAAAAACAACAAAACAAGAATTAGTGTCTCAAAAGTTAATTCATGATGCTTATCAATAATGGTATCAAATAATCAGAATTCAATATTCAAGTTGTAAAAATGAGTGGTTGTGGAATATGATGTTTGAATGTTTTTTTTTTTCTATTTGAAGTTGTAATAATTAAACAATCAAGTATTTGATAAATTCTGACCATCAAAGATAAATTAAAAAACTTAATTGTATGAAAATGATCAGAAATCAAATAAAAAGAAATGGCAAGTACAGTTTTAATCTATTCAGATAATACAAAAGTATGTATCCGAATTACAAAACATGTAAATTTGATTATGACGTCTCTATATTATAGTGATCAAATAATGATGATAGAAATAAAATCAAAAGTTCCTAAAACATAAAAATGATGATAGGAACATGTGTGTTTGGATGTGATGATAAGAGGAGAGAGAGAGAGACTAACTTGGATCGGCGGTGACCACCATAGCTGCACCGGAGAAATCACATGAACCAGGGGCCTGATTTTTGTTTTGGAAATAGCTGTTAACCGCATAGTTACAGTGGTCCATCACCGTGTCCGGATTGAAACATTTGCCACCATCATGAGTTTGAGTGCAGTCTGCTCCATTTCCACATGCGTAGTCTATCGCTTGCTGAAGCACCTTATCTTGTCCACCTTTCTTACACACACACCAGTTTCCACCTATTCAAACATTCACAAATTAGTAATCAGTAATCACAAACTTAGTTATATCGACACAAACATTCTATGTGTAATGTGTATATATTCAAACATTCTCGATAAATGTACGAGATCCATTGAAATTTACAACTTACGACTTTACTCCAAATATACATATTTAGATCTCTACAGACACATGTATGTGTATGCATCGATAACTGTAATTTCGAAAAATGTACGAGAACCATCGAAATCCACAACTAACTCAACTTATTGTTCTGATTTCATTCTAACACGGTTTTAGTAATTCAGTAGACAGTAGTTACGAGTCGGATCCAAACGGAGCAAGTTATAACAAAAATGTAAGGGAACAAGTGGAGATAACTGAATATTTTGGGGGAAAGGAGAGAAAAGGGAGAAAAAAAAGGGAATATGCTTACTTGAATGAGCAGCCATAGATAATATGAGCATAGACACAACCAAAATAGCCATTGATGAATGATGACCAGCAGAACCAGAAGCTTTAGCTACTTGGAGAAGACGGAGAGAGAGAGAGAGAGAGAGAGAGTGTGTGTGTGTGTGTGTGATTAAACGGGTTTTATTTGAGTTATTGAGACCATAAAAAGTCGGGGTAAATTGGTGAGCTCTTTTTTCGAAGTATTCTGGTTGTTGTGTATTGTATTTAATAAATACCTTAAAACAACGATCATACTTAAGGCTGGACGACCGGACGGACTCGGACTCTCTTGGACGACCGGATCGGATCGGACGGAACTGAATTGGACAGGATAGGACGGACCATAACATATTTTTTGTGTATCATTTAGTAGAATATGTTAAACACAAAAAATTATTGTTACCAAAAAATATAAAAATTACCGTATTTTCCTTATATTAAATAACACAACACATTATTTTGAAACTAATAAAATTTGACGATTTTTGGAATTCGATATGAAAAGTTTAATTGGAATGATGGTTTGTTGTATATAGGAATCTACAATTTGAAGAATTGATCCGATTTTGTTAAAGTTAAGTGTTTCGTGGATTATGTTTTTGAAATCATCTTATTATCGGTCTAAATTTAGTTTCGATGATTGCTTTGAAACACCAATGTTTGATGATTAACTTAAAATAATGTTCCTATTGTAACATCCTGACTCTCAGGTATGAAATTTAAGGGTTTTTATGCATTTTATAAGACCTACTCGACGAGTTGGAGCCCCAACTCGTCGTGTAGAGACCAAGATGGTCGCGTAATTTACAAAGCCTACTCGACGAGTTGGAAGACCCAACTCGACGAGTTGGCACTAGATTATGAAAACCCTAATTTTTAGGGTTTGCACCCTATATAATCTCCTTAAGTCACAGAGGCTGACCGCTTATCAGCCTCCAAACCCTAATATTGATAGTGCAAACCCTAATCTCCATTTTTCCTTCCATATTATGAGCAAGAGGTGGGGATTTAGCAAGCATCTTCGTTTTGGAACTGAGGTGGACTATTGTGACTATTCAAAACCCGATTTTTATGTACATGTATATCTAGATCTTGGATTTTGTCCCTTTTTCCCTCCTTATTCTTAGATGTGCATGCATGGAGATTCATAAAGCTTGCAACTTTATGAATCTCCAAAGCAAGGGAGCCTCATAGTGGGTTAGATTTGACTTTTGATCAAGTTTGGTGCCATGCATGGATGTTAGGGCTTAATTCTTCTTTTTAGCCCATTTTGCCTTCAAGACATGCATTGGAAATGCATGTCTATAAAGCTTCAATCTTTGGGACGTCCTTGAGGTTAGAACTGATGGGTTTTGAGCAAAAGATCATCCTATGTGCACATGCACAACCCTAAAGCTTTGGATCTAGGTTTCTCTATTGTACATGCAATTCGTCCAAAGCTTGCAAACCCTAATCTAGCATACTATAAAAACGAGATCTATAATAAAACAAGTTTAGATGATACCTTTCAATAGTTTTAAGAATCTTCTATCTTCAAGAGCTTAGTATCATAAGTGTAATACCTCTAATGGCTTACAAACACCAAAGCAAGAAGATGATCTAGAAGAGAGGAAGGAGGAGGCACAATTTCGGCTATAGTAACTCTAGGGTTTCTCAAGTGGCCGAAATCTATAGCCCTAGGGGTCCTTAAATAGCTGAGTTGCTAGGGTTTCAGTCAAAACCCTAATTGGATGACTTAGGCCCTAAGCAGCTTCAAGAACCTTCTGGAATAGGGCCCCTTGGACGAAATTAGAGTGGGCTTCCACTCTAGATTTCGTCCCCCTTATATTCATAAGGATTCACAGTGTAACACCTGATTCCTGGTACGTATTTAAATTCAAGAACTTCATGTATTTCCTCTGGGACTCAACGAGTTGGTGGCCCAACTCGTCGAGTAGAGTCGTGATTCGCGGGAAGTCTAAGTGGCCTACTCGACGAGTCGGGAGACCGACTCGGCGAGTAGGTGCTGTTTGAGTGAAACCGTAAATTTGAAGGTTTGCACCCTATTTAAACAACTTATCTCAGCCTCCATCGTCCCTGTTACTCCCAGAAAGCATTATCTCGAAACCCTAGCCGTTATTAGTGTGTTTTTTTAGCCTTGAGGTGTTACTTTGGGTGTTTGAAGCTTGAAAATAAGGAGGAGGCTTGTGAGATCAAGGGGGAATCAGGAAGATCCAGAGCTTTGGGCACATTTCCAGCTTATTGGAGGTATAAAGTTGAACCTTATCTATTCTTTGTATAGATCTTGATTTGGTCCATTTTCCTCCATCTTCTAAGCCCTAGTGAGGATGTATTCGGGATTTAGTGTAAGGAATGAGTTTGTGCTTCAGATCTAGGGCTATTGAGGGTTTTTATGGCATAAAGGTGCCCACCTTGTTGCCATAAACACCCCATGCATCTTGTAGACCACCTTTTATGGCTTTTGAGCCAAGGACCCCATGCATGCGCACCAAGTTTGGAACTTTACGTGTAAAATGGACATTAGGAGGCCAGATCTATGATTTTGGTGTGTTAAGACCCATTTAAATCGATTGTATAGTAATGGTCAAAGATGGACTCAGCGAGTCGTTATTGGGACTCGGCAAGCCAGGGTGTAATGACCACCAAATCCTTCTGTCGATGGACCAGATGATAGTGTGGAAGGTCCCTCAAATGTTTAGGCCCTTAAGGGACCTGGGAATCATGGGACTCGACGAGTGGTTGAGCAAACTCGGCGAGTCCAAGGCAATCTCCCAACCTTTGAAGACGGACTCGACGAGTTGTTCGTACAACTCGGCGAGTCACAGACTTGTCACACTTATATGATGAAGATGGACTCGACGAGTTCAAGGACGAACTCGGCGAGCCATATGAAGATGGTCACGATGTTATGATTGAAAGAGAACTCGTCGAGTTCTTGCTAGACTCGACGAGTAGAGTCGAGGTTGGGAACAGATGAAAGAGTAGGGACTCGACGAGTTGGTGAACCAACTCGGCGAGTCAGGTCAACTGGGTGTTGACTTTGACTAGGATGTTGACTTTAGCCATTTTACCCTAAGAGTAATTATCAGTTTTGACTAAGTACCTTTATTGGAATTTATATCCGGAGAGTCGTCGGAGCAGCAGACAGAGATTTCTCACCCAGTTTTTCAGCAGTCAACCATACGAGGTGAGTTTCCTTCCAGTAGGAACGGGTCTACGGCCACAATGCCGGCCCGTTTAAGTTGTAGAGTATGTCGGGGTGAGCCCGATGCAGTTTATATGTTCCGGACCTCGGGCCGATGTCGGGGCGGTCCCGAGAAGTAGTTATGTATGTCTGATGTCTTTGTGATTCATGCATGTTTATGTGTTATGTGTTATGTGTTCCGGGGTAAGCCCGATGCTCGAGAAATCCCGATGTATGCTAGTTTATATGTTATGATTATGTGTTCCGGGCTTCGGTCCGATGTCGGGGCAATCCCGATGCAAATTATATGTTTATGATATATGTTATGTTGTGTATGTGCCGGGGTAAGCCCGATGTCGGGGTGAGCCCGATGCCCGATACATGTTTTATGATTTTATACTATGGCGATGATATTTATGTTTGTTAAATGATTTTGAAAATGAAATTTTTGGCTAGTATTTTTGGGATGTTTCACACAACCCAAAATCAATTATCTTATAATTGACAGTTCCAGTGTGACATCCCCATTTTTCACGGCCAGAAAAGACCGATTTTTGTTTATGCTTTATAAAAATCAGAGTACCACTTTTAGTGAAAATGTTGCGGAATTTGTTCCCAGTATAACATGATAAATACATTATCAAATCATTTCCAAAGAATTGTATTTTTATTCATTTTAAAACATTTGGGATGTCATCGTCAATACAGAAACATAAGCATAAACAGAACTTACATTCATTTACACTAGTGATCTACATCTCTTTAATCTCTCAGTGTAATGTAACTGCGTATCGACACCTGTGATACAAATAAGCTTGAGTGGGTCAGGTTGGGAAACCTGGTGAGTACATAGGGTTTTCAACCCACAATAATATAATCATTATGTTTAATCATCAAACAATCAATCAACCCAATTACCCATCCCCGTTATCTTATTTACTCTTAAGGATCTACCCTAAGAATCAGCTATTCCTCGTTCATTCATTCCTAAGGATTATCCTAAGGAATAGGCACGAAATCCATCGTTGCTAATGACACATCTGCCAAGCATAGCTGCTAATATTATCACTTAGGCGCAGCTGCCAAAATTGTGACATTCTTTATGGGGCACATCTGCCGGTATAGTCCTTTAGGTGCATCTGTCGGGGTTATGAGGTTCTCTATTAGGCGCTTCTGCCGGTAGAGTCCTTTAGGCGCATCTGCCAGGGTTTCATTAACAGTATCGTTTTCGAGAGTCCACTCGCGATACAGGTCAATGGGTTTTTAGAGTACACCGGTGAACACATCGTTCACAACACCTATAGGTTGCGAGCCTGCTAGTGTTCCACTGGACTGTCTAGAATAGTATGTGGTTGTCATCCATACTCTGCTAGATGACGTGGCCAGCATTTGGAAAAAGGCTTCTCACATCGTCCACCTCTCACCCTTACCTCATGGTCTATATTACCTCTCAACTTATCGTCCAACTCATATTTCATCTACCCATGTTTTACCCAACATATTATGTAGATATAAATACATATACAATTTCAATCATATAAAACTTGTATAAAATCGTTCATCCAGCATAGATAGCAAGTATACAGATAATATGCACACATAGCACGTAGTTTATATAAAATAATTCATATCTATGTGTAAGATGAAAGTAACTATGCACTCACTTGAAAAGGTGGTGACTCGGTACTCGGACAGCGCTTCGTTAATCTTAAAACAATTTCCCTCAGACAAAACCTAGTATCATTACCACTAGAGTTTAGTCTAATGTTTGACGAGACTAATTAATAATATTGCTATTATTACTATTATATAAGCGTTAAACAATACTCTTCACCCACTATGTACAGACAGGGGCCAGACATGAAACACCGGAGGGCAGGATCATTTTGGCATATAGCACTTCTGAATCCAGCAACCCAAGCGGCCCTCCAAACCAGATTTCCCGTACTGCGAGTGGTAAAAAATATATTATAACGACACTTATATAACTCATAATAATAGCCCAAATACTCATTATAAGTTCCTAATAACATTACTATATTGAAACATAAATTATATTAAAGATAGGTTAGGCGTAGCTCACTTACAGCGGGATTTCTTCGAAAACCGGGCTTCGCCGGAGCAGCGTTCCCGAGCCGAAAGGCTCTTTTCTCGGGGCTTCAGGAGCCTCGTGGCTTCCTTCGGGTGCTAGGGGTTTACCTAGGCTTAGGGGGGGTTTGGGGTCTTAGAGAGAGAAAGTAAAGAGAGAAAGTGAAGTTGGGAAAGTGTGAAGAATGACGGAACCCGACACCTCTATTTATAGGCTGGAATACTGCTCTACTCGTCGAGTCCATGGCCAGGTGTCACCATCTGGTGGCTTGCCTTGGGGAGAAAGCCTTGGCCCATATTCAGCCACGTCACCCGATTTCGCAAAGCACCCTGCCGACTTCTAAACCCCTTAACTTTCGCATACGAGCTCCGTTTTCGACGTTCTTTATATCCACGCGTAGGTAAAAACAAGATCTACAACTTTCATTTAGACTCCATTGGCTAATTCTCGACCGATCTTAAATTTAACAGTAGGAGGATATTAGACTGTTAAATGACCGCGAAGAATTCGTAACTCCTTCATACGGACTCTGTTTTCGTCTGTCTTTTTATCGTTGAGTTCCTATTAAAGAGATCTTCAACTCTCATTTAGGTTGCATAGGCCAAAAACTGCTCGAACTAAAATTCGAGTTTCGGGTCGTGCACTGTTATGCCAAATGTTAGAAAATTCATAACTTCCTCATACGAAGTCAGATTTGGGCATTCTTTTTTTTGTATGTTCTCGGTTTAACGTATACTACAACTTTTGTTTAGATCACTAAGGCTAAAAAGTCCTCTATCGTAAATTCACTATTTACGTCTCCCAGTGCCGTGCCGGTTTTGCCAAAAAACTTCGACGGGCCATAACTTCTTCGTTATAACTCGGATTTCGGCATTCTTTATATGTACGGAACCCTTGAGACATATTCTACAACTTGGTTAAGATTATTTATTCTAAATAATATTTTGTCGAAAAGTCGTTTTTGACCCCTATTATCTCTAAATTGACTAGCCCGGATCTACGGGCGTTACAATTATCTCCCCCTTAGGATGATTACGTCCCAGAATCATCAACGAAACAGGGCACACATGATGACTCCATACGTTATCTGTTCATCCTAAGTAATAACCGTAACTTTGATGTTTCTTCGAACGAGTATCTAACTCTAAGACTTCCTGACTGCAGGCGGTGCCTGATCTTGGACCCGCTCTCTATCTCATGTTAGACTTCCAATCATGATCTTCATGTCACGATCTCGATCTTTATTGGAGACTCCTTCTTTAACAAACTTGAGATAAGTTTCTTCCTTCGATTATTATAATAGACTGATGGGTCATGTTCTAATGAACTCTCATCGTATGATGCATTGCTTGGACTCAGGTCTTTTACAGTCAAATTCCAGAATAGACAATACCTTCCTTCATGTTCTAATCATATCTTAAATGGTAGCATTTCTAGCTACAAGAAACTATCGCGATACCTCTACCAATCGCTTTGATTATCTTTTATTTCAATCTTCCGGCTTAAGTCGGATGTTACATCAAACTTGGTTCTCCGAACCACGTAACATACTCCTCGTAGTCGGACTCAATTCGATATGACCACTAGGGTCGGACAACAACAATCTTCTTAGTCATTATCTAAACAATGGTAACGACATATTTGAACAAAACGAAATCAATTACTAGCTTCTTGGTAACCTTGTGACTTTCCCTGATCCAAGTATGAGTCCTGTGCTTCCGGTAGTATAGGCCTCTACTACCATTCACACCTACTCATACTCGTCCCAAGTATTGTCTCGCAACTTTCCAAGTTATTATCACAAAACAATTTTAACACATACAAATGTGTCCAAGCAATCACAAAAATTTCCCCTAGACTCTACTAGGACTTCTTCCACGCGTATCTTCAATCATCAATTCTGCTTCAACTCGGTTGGTGGTGTAAATGCCATACGATGGGACAACTTCAGGAATTACGCCAATCGTTCCATCATCCCGCCAATCGAAGGTGTACTTCGGACGTACCGTACTCCTCTAAACGTACTGTTATTTTTCCTGACGTACTTTAATGGCAAGATACCACTCTTACGATATCTTCCGATAGGTGTCATTCACTACCATAAGCCTTTTCATTTCCTCCATTTACTCAATTCGCTACGAGCCTTCACCATGATGTTATATTCACGGAAGCATGCGTTCAGCGCATCAAGACGAGAATATAGTTAGAGAAGATTTAGACGTGTAATACTCCTTATTACTCCGAAAAGTTACATGATAATTCTAATACCGTAATTAAACGTTTAGAAATCTGAACACATAAAATTTCCAGATCCGGTCGGCAACAGACCATAGATCCGATCAGACGATAGCATCATAAAACACCACAATTCATTTAGCACATAAAAGCATGTTAGGCATTTTCCCTAAACTAGCTAGTGCTTGTGTCTATTCAGGTGTACTTCCTAAAATATATTAGACACACTCCTCACGATCATCACTTAGCATTATAATTTTAAGTCTAGAAATAAATCCTTATTCCTAGTTCTCTTAAACTAATGCTCTGATACCAATTGTGACATCCCCATTTTTCACGACCAGAAAAGACCGATTTTTGTTTATGCTTTATAAAAATCAGAGTACCTCTTTTAGTGAAAATGTTGCGGAATTTGTTCCCAATAAAACATGATAAATACGTTATCAAATCATTTCCGAATAAATTTATTTTTATTCATTTTAAAACATTTGGGATGTCATCGTCAATACAGAAACATAAGCATAAACAAAACTTACATTCATTTACACTAGTAATCTACATCTCTTTAATCTCTCAGTGTAATGTAACTTCGTATCGACACATGTGATACAAATAAGCTTGAGTGGGTCAGGTTGGGAAACCTGGTGAGTACATAGGGTTTTCAACCCACAATAATATAATCACTATGTTTAATCATCAAACAATCAATCAACCCAATTACCCATCCCCGTTATCTTATTTACTCTTAAGGATGTACCCTAAGAATCAGCTATTCCTCGTTCATTCATTCCTAAGGATTATCCTAAGGAATAGGCACGAAATCCATCGTTGATAATGACACATCTGTCAAGCATAGCTGCTAATATTATCACTTAGGCGCAGCTACCAAAATTGTGACATTCTTTATGGGGCGGTATAGTCCTTTAGGCGCATCTGCCGGGGTTATGAGGTTCTCTATTAGGCGCTTCTGCCGGTAGAGTCCTTTAGGCGCATCTGCCAGGGTTTTATTGACAGTATCGTTTTCGAGAGTCCACTCGCGATACAGGTCAATGGGTTTTTAGAGTACACCTCTAATTTCTCAAGCTCCTTCCACCAAATTCCTCTTCCAAGCTCCAATCTCCTCAACAATGAAGTCTCACACGAAATTAGGGTTTTCTGGAACTCTTTGGGGGAATAGGAGGCTGGGAGAAGGACATAAAGTCCTTTAAATAGGGTGCAACCCTCGGGTTTAGGGTTTTCTCATTCCAGCACCAACTCGTCGAGTCCAAGCCGCCGACTCGGCGAGTTGGCCACTTAAACCGCAATAGAATCCCGCTCCGACTCGGCGAGTAAGCGGACCTACTCGTCGAGTCCCTTTCCTAAATTTACACTTTTGGCCCTTCATTGAACAATTGAAATTTGGGGTGTTACAACTCTCCCCCACTTAAATTAGGCTTCGTCCTCGAAGCCTACTGCAGTATATGCCTCAGAACGAACCCCTTGCACTGCAGACTCCGACTTCTCAATCAACTCATGCTCTTACAAACCCTACTTCTGCATCTCTCTTAAAATGGTTTATTCTCACGTGGCATCCTTGCCACTACTCCAAGCCGATCATCGGCCTTTCAACTCAATAGCACCACGAATTAACCACGAATCACCCGATAATACTAACTCTTCATATCAGGGACACGCTTCCGCGCCCTGCAACGCTAGATTCCACAAACACCCACTGAGCTCTGCTAAGAAACTAATCCATCTTCCTTCGCCCAAAATTGGCGATAACCCTGATAACTTGCAACCTGGAACGAACCCTCATGATGGAATACTCCAGATTGGAATACCTCCACATACATAACTCGAGCCTACAACCATACTCGGAACTAAGGACCTTGTCCTTGCGTCACCCTCGAACCCTTCGGTTCGACACAACGGAGTGCAACCCATTCACACCTCCCTATCACGATCTCTAGGTCCTTGACCTCCGACTGTAATATCCTTATACAGTCCTCAACACCGATCCAGACTACTCCCGAGTCTGTTAACCTGCTATCTCACCTTCCTCTGTCCTGATCTCCAATCTGGAACCACTTTCCTCCTCCTCTTCCAAGGAGACTGAAAACATGCTTGCGCATCATCCAACATTGCCACAACCTCAACGGGCATCCAACCCGTATGTGCTTCCATATATCTGGTACAATCCCAGTGCTTACTACCAAGCACTTTCGATCATCCATTTACTCCACTGCCTTCCTTTCAGAGGACCCAAACTCCTTCCGGAGCTACATACCTTCCCTTTCCAGGAAGTCTACTCAACAACCCTTACCGCACCTATAAGTGCCACAGAGCTAAACTCCACTCTACACTATCCATGTAGAGCACCTGCTATTCTCGAACTCCTATATACTCTGAATCCGATCACATAACTAACAAGGCCCACGCATGGACTCCAGCCAACTCCATCGTCATGATCAATACTTGGGGCTAGACCATATCGATTACTATTGCATGGCGACATATTCACTCATTCTCCGCATACAGGTCTACTAACACATCCAGAGTCTTCAGCATGACTGGACCGCCTTACCAGGCCTTCAGCCTATCTGGACCACTCTCAGAACCTTCAGCGTGTCTGGACCGCCCTCCTGGGCCTTCAGCCTGTCTGGACCGTTCCCCGAGCCTTCGGTCTGACTGGTACGCCTTCTGGCCTTCAGTCTATCCGGACCGCTCAAAACTGTCGTACGTCACCCTGAACCATCCTTCCCGGGAATCTCTCCCATGCAGTCTGTTCTAGCCCTCTTGGGGCTCCGAACTTCAGTTCCGTTCCCGGACTCTTTTCCATGGCCTAAACCCAGGCCTCACATCGACCAACTACCTCACCTGACACCATGGCATGATCCCTGCCCCACTTGTCTATCACTTGCTCCAATCATGCCACACTCTCGGCTAACAACACTGATAAATCTAAACAGCTAACCAACCTTGAATACTTGTTGTTTTACCGGAGAATTTTCCAATTCTCCCCACTTAGTGTACCAACTACGAACTTCCGCTGACAAACCGGCATAACTCGATCGACCTTACTTGATAAAGTTCCCCCTCTTTTCCGGAACTAAATCCCTCCGGAGTGAGCAATCTCCGCAGAACACTCTCCTGACATCGCACATCCCGAACTCCAAGGATGTTCGAATCCCAACTGAACACTTCTTGCATCGCAGTCGCTATTCCTAGCAACGAGATCGTATATCCAATCTTCTGATCACCTATCCTCTTGGATGCTAACCGACCTAACTACTAAGATCTTCAATCATACCATGATTCATGCGAAAAAGGCGAACAGATTTACAATCCCACATAATCAACAAGATAACAAGATATCAAAATGGAAACATACCCGCAGCTGCATCCGGCTCTGCCCTGACCTCCTCTGCTGTAAGCTGGAAAGCGCGTCCCTGAGCCCTTAGAGGCTCCGCTCCTCCCTGACCTCCACCTGTAATCCTCAAAGTGGTCGGTGTTGGAGCCTGCACCGGTCTTGCAACAAGTTGTGGACAGTTGACCCTCAAGTGTCCAACCTGATGACAATGATAACAGATCCTCCCATCCTGAGCCGAGACCGACTGACGGCAATCTCTCGCATAATGCCCCTCTCTCCCGCACTTGTGGCACGCGCCACCGGACCTACAAACTCCGGTATGACCCTTCCCACACTTCTCACAAGTGTGGCTGCTCTGACCCCCAATCCTGGAGTCAACGGTTTTGAACTGTTTCGGCACCGGCTGCGACTGCACCGGGACCTGCCTCTGCTCTCGCAACTGCAACTCAATCTCCAACTCACGCTGCCTGGCGGCCTCCTGCAACTCTAACAAGGTATCACATCTCTGCGTGGACACAAACTGCCGGATATCCCTCTTGAGCATACTCAGATACCGGGACATCTGAGCCTGCTCCGACGCGAACTCCGGGCAAAACATCGCCCTCTCAGTAAACATCCTGGTGATCTCCGTCACCGACTCTGAATCCTGCTTCAGCTCCAGGAACTCCTGAGCCAACCTCTCTCTCTCAACCTGCGGAACATAACGAGTACTGAACATCTCCCGGAACTGATCCCAAGTAACCGCAGCCCGCTGCGCATCAGAATAAGATCCCGTAGTCAACCTCCACCAATCCTTCGCCCCGAGCCTCAAGATGTTCAGAGCACACCTCACCCTTTGATCCGCAGGGCATGAACACGTGAAGAAACAACCCTCCACGTCTGACAACCATCTCATAGCAATGATAGGATCCTGAACTCCATCAAAGGTAGGGGCTTCGTATTATCGAAGTCCCGATACTGAAAACCTCGACCGGTTCCTCCCTCTGCCACTGCTACAGCCGCTGTAGCAGCCGCGGCAGCCGCCTCCGCAAGAGCTGCATAACGCTCATCAACATACTCAACCATGGCGGTCTTGATCGACCCAAACATCTCTGGCAACTCAGCCCGTAACATGGCAGCAACCTCATCATGCAGGATCTCACGAATCCTGGCGTCCAACTCATTCGTACTCATCTGACCAATGACCTCGGGTGGTACTGACCGAGCCTGACCACCCTCTCCCGATCCTGATCCCGAACCGGATCCTGCCCCGAAACGTCTCGTAATCGCCATACTACAATACACCAACAAGACCCTTAGACACATCACATACCCGCCCGGGGAACTATCTCATAACCGATACCCTAGAGAGTTGTGACTTCCTTGATACGCGTATGGGTCCTGTGCTTTCAGTAGTACGGGCCCATACTACCTTCCACACCTACCCATATTTGTCTCAAGTATCACCACAACACTCTAACCATATACACACACACGGCGAGCGCTCAATCCTCACTCCTAGAGGAAAGGTGAATATCTCATATAAGGAAAACCCTAGGCTAGTAGGCATCACATAATCAGGCAATTCTATCATGCAATTCCTGAAATTCCCTAGCCTAGTACTAGCATGTTGTTCTAACATATCACATAATCAAATAACTTGTATGGTATTTTGGGGTCTACTTACTGGCTCTGGCTGATCGTACCCTCTGCATCCTCCCTTACTTATTTCGAAAACCTTTTAAAAACCATTTTGAAAATCCCTCCTTGATTTGAGACTGGATTCACACGAATGTTCCTCCAATTCGCTCAAACCAAGGCTCTGATACCAACTTGTAACACCCATAAAAATTGAGCCAAATTAAAACATTTTAATTCATTCAAAAACCATTAAGTTCATACACCTCGTTTTCAAAATAGTTTAAACATCAGAGTATCCCCCAGAACCATATCACATAAATCATAAAACATGAGGAGCGGTACGATCACGCATTCGCATTGCCACGGTCTCCCGAAGTACCTGAAACAATACACTGAAACTGTAAGCCAGAAAGATTAGTGAGTTACCCCCAAAATACCAACCACATATAACCATACTCATATCATATCACAATACAGAACAGCCATGCACATCGGGTCTACTGTGTGACTGGTCCGCCCGCACCGGGCCTTCAGTCTACCTGGTCCACCCTCCGAGTCTAGCCATGTATATCGAGTCTACAGTGTGATTGGTCCGCCCACACCGGGCCTTCAATCCACCTGGTCCACTCTCTGAGTCTACAGTATGACTGGTCCGCCCACACCGGGCCTTCAGTCGGCCTGGTCCACTCTCCGAGCCTCGGCACGTCTGGTCCGCCCTCTTGGGGCCTTCAGCCTATCAGGACCGCTCGCTGGGCCTTCGGAATATCTGGTCCGCCCTGGGTATGTTGGCCTACAGCACAAAGCAGGACCCGCCTCAACCCAACCCCCTTCAAACAACCATGTGCACATAAAACAATTAATTACATAACAAATCCTTAACCAGACAAACAGTCTAACAGATCACATAGCATATCAACATCCTAACCAGGATTCCGACCTAACCGGTCACTAGCATAACATTACCCTATATACCGGGTACCGACCTTAACCAGGTCACTAACATAACATTACCCTAAATACCGGGTACCGACCTTAACCAGGTCACTAACATAACACCATCCTAAATACCAGGATGCAGATCTAGCAAAGCAATCACATAACAAACAATACCTGGATTTCCATCCGATAAAGGGTCGGCCTTGGTGCCATAGACCCTGTCGATATAGTGAGGATAACTCACCTACAATTGCCGACTGAAGAGATACGACCAAGCTGCTCCGACCACCGACACGAACTTCACCACAGCACACTACCAAAGAACCAATACCAAAATTACCAAAATACCCTTGGGAGTCAAACTGGTCAACTCTCGGTCAAAGTCAAAGTCGTCAGTCAAAGTCAACCTTCCTGGTTGACTCTACTCGCCGAGTCAACCCGTCTACTCGTCGAGTTCTTATACTCAGAAAACTCCCGTAACACGACTCAACTCGCCGAGTCACCCCAAGACTCGTCGAGTCCAACGATCTCCGAGTCCCATCCTGTCCAACTCACTGAGTCACCCCTCGACTCACTGATCTGCGTCTTAACCAGAAGAGATTAGGGGTTCTGCGACCTGACTCGCCGAGTCCAAGAACAGACTCGCCGAGTCCAAGGCAATCTTCAACAGACTCGCCGAGTTGTTCTTCCAACTCGCCGAGTCCATGCACATGTTCATACAACTCGTCGAGTACACCCATGTGACTCGCCGAGTCTCTTCAGTTCTCAATCCATACAGAGGCTTTTCGAGCCATGCGGGGGCTCCAATCCATATATCCACTCTTCTACAGCCTAACCCTCACATAAAGTTGCAAACTTTACGTGAAACCAAGGAGATATAAGCCCAAGACACTCTAGGGCTAGGGTTTATGACAAATGGGCCTCACCAATAACTCTTGGACAGGAGCTTTATGACATTAAGGACCATCACAAGCCTAGATCTGAAGTAGCAACCTCAGATCTAAACTCCAAACCCGAAATAGGTCTCAAACAAGCTAAGGAACTCCAAATCAACCACCAAGGATGAACCCAAAAAGGAAATAGCTTAAGATAATGGCTCCTTACCTCTGAGATGTGCCCAAACTGATGTAGATCCCAGATCTACACAAGCCCCTTGATGCTAGCCTCTAATTTCTCAAGCTCCTTCCACCAAATTCCTCTTCCAAGCTCCAATCTCCTCAACAATGAAGTCTCACACGAAATTAGGGTTTTCTGGAACTCTTTGGGGGAATAGGAGGTTGGGAGAAGGACATAAAGTCCTTTAAATAGGGTGCAACCCTCGGGATTAGGGTTTTCTCATTCCAGCACCAACTCGTCGAGTCCAAGCCGCCGACTCGGCGAGTTGGCCACTTAAACCGCGATAGAATCCCGCTCCGACTCGGCGAGTAAGCGGACCTACTCGTCGAGTCCCTTTCCTAAATTTACACTTTTGGCCCTTCATTGAACAATTGAAATTTGGGGTGTTACACCTACTATGTACAGACAGGGGCCAGACATGGAACACCGGAGGGCAGGATCATTTTGGCATATAGCACTTCTGAATCCAGCAACCCAAGCGGCCCTCCAAACCAGATTCCCCGTACCGCGAGTGGTTAAAAAGATATTATAACGACACTTATATAACTCATAATAATAGCCCAAATACTCATTATAAGTTCCTAATAACATTACTATATTGAAACATAAACTATACTAAAGATAGGTTAGGCGTAGCTCACTTACAGCGGGATTTCTTTGAAAACCGGGCTTCGCCGGAGCAGCGTTCCCGAGCCGAAAGGCTCTTTTCTCGGGGCTTCCTTCGGGTGCTAGGGGTTTACCTAGGCTTAGGGGGGTTTTGGGGGCTTAGAGAGAGAAAGTAGAGAGAGAAAGTGAAGTTGGGAAGGTGTGAAGAATGAGGGAACCCGACACCTCTATTTATAGGCTGTAATCCTGCTCTACTCATCGAGTATGAGGTCCTACTCGTCGAGTCCATTGCCAGGTGTCACCATCTGGTGGCTTGCCTTGGGCAGAAAGCCTTGGCCCATATTCAGCCACGTCCCCCGATTTCGCACAGCACTCTGCCGACTTCTAAACTCCTTAACTTTCGCATACGAGCTCCGTTTTCGACGTTCTTTATATCTACGCGTAGGTAAAAACAAGATTTACAACTTTCATTTAGACTCCGTCGGCTAATTCTAGACCGATCTTAAATTTAATAGTAGGAGGAGATTAGACTGTTAAATGATCGCGAAGAATTCGTAACTCCTTCATATGGACTCCGTTTTCGTCTGTATTTTTATTGTCGAGTTCCTATTAACGAGATCTTCAACTCTCATTTAGGTTACGTAGGCCAAAAACCGCTCGAACTAAAATTCGAGTTTCGGGCCGTACACTGTTATGTCAAATCTTAGAAAATTCATAACTTCCTCATACGAAGTCAGATTTGGGCGTTCTTTTTTTTGTATGTTCTCGGTTTAACGTATACTACAACTTTTGTTTATATCACTAAGGCTAAAAAGTCCTCTATCATAAATTCACTATTTACGTCTCCCGGTGCCGTGCCGGTTTTGCCGAAAAACTTCGACGGGCCATAACTTCTTCGTTATAACTCGGATTTCGGCATTCTTTATATGTACGGAACCCTTGAGACATATTCTACAACTTGTTTAAGATTATTTATTCTAAATAATCTTTTGTCGAAAAGTCGTTTTCGACCCCTATTATCTCTAAATTGATTAGCTCGGATCTACGGGCGTTACATCCAGTCCCCCTTATTTAATTAATATCTTTTAGCCAAAAAATTAATTCTTAATTAATTCTTGACCAATATTAATTAAACTATATGATTTCTCTGTTAATATATTATTCATATAATATATTAATAAACCATAATAACCTCTCTCTCTCTCTCCATAAGTCATCTTGTCCAGTTGCTTCGGTGAAGGCAACCCAAAAGGACCATGCACAACCGGGTCGAGTACATACCAAATATAGTTACGGGCTTAGACACTAATCCAAAAGTCTCCTACTTTGATAAGTCTAGTAACTATAAATGCAGGTACGACTTCAGGATCTGATTAGCAATCGTGGCTCTCAAAGACGTTGTCGACCTCTGATCTTATCAGTAACCTATCATTTAGATAAGGGATCGTATAATCCTCCGTTCTAGATATCGTGCGGAAAAATACATGGAATATAGTCATACTTATTGTCCAACAGTTTGTTTCTCTATCTCTGATTCATCTGACATAGAACTTAATTGAACACATCAATTCAGTCCTGACCGGGCCCGACACATAAGTCAAACCAAATTATCGAGGGGCCCAGATATCGCTTTTACCCTCTTGGGATAAAAGGAACAGATAAACTTCGACTTATATGCATTTACTATTCACTCATCAAATCATACACAACAATGCGTTTTATAACATCAAGTTACTGATGCGTTTACGCATTATCAATGCACAACCAACTTGCAAACAATAAACCATATATCTAGGTTTAAAGACTATATGATATTATCGTCTTGCGATCACTCGTGATGAATTCCATGAAGTGATGCCAACAAACGTGAGTTTATTCCAATGCTCAAATCTTAGTTCATTAGCACTCATGAACGTTGTAGCAAACTTTTGCTATGTCTAATACACTTTAGACAGTCTACAAACCAATTCATGACAGTCTTCTTTCATACCTACTTCCAAAGTATAAGCGACTGTGGACTGTTCGAATAATCTTATTATTCAGGAAGTAAAAAACATGCAAAGAGAAACAATAGGTAAATGATTAACACAAGACAGTAACTTTACTTATAAATAATACCCAATTACAATTTATCTATTATACGTTTCGAAGCTATCTATTCTAAACTAATATGATCCTTCAGCCCAATGCTCCTAGCGTGCTGCAAGTGCTTAACCCTACTCAGTCCCTTCGTAAGGGGATCTGATGGGTTATCCTCTGACGATACCCTCTTCACTACGAGGAGTCCCTCTTCCACCCGATGTCTAATAAAGTGATATTTCCTGTCGATATGTCGAGATCTGCCATGATCCCTCGGTTCCTTGGTCAAGGCAACCGCTCCTTCATTATCGCAAAATATCTCCATAGGCTTCTTTATGGCTGGAACAACTCCAAGGTCTCCAATGAAGTTCTTCAACCATATCACCTCCTTCGACGCTTCGCTCACCGCTATATACTCTGATTCGCACGTTGAATCAGCTACGGTTTCTTGCTTGGAACTTTTCCAAGTCACTGCTCCTCCATTTACGGTAAAGACCCAGCCTGACTGAGGTCGATAATTATCTCGGTCTGTCTGAAAACTGGCATCACTATACCCTCGCACCCTTAAGTCATCACTCCCACCGAGAACTAGAAACCATTTCTTGGTCCTCCGAAGGTACTTAAGAATATTCTTGACTGCGGTCCAATGTGCTCTGCCAGGGTTCCCCTGATATCTGCTGACCATGCTCAAAGTGAAGGCCACATCAGGGCGAGTACAAGTCATAGCATACATGATTGAGCCAACTGCGGAAGCGTAAGGTATTCGGCTCATCTCTGCTATCTCGGTCTCTGTACTTGGGCTCTGAGTCTTACTCAGTTTGGCGGTTCTTTGGATTGGTAACTCCCCTTTCTTAGAATTCTCCATACTAAAACGCTTTAGTACTTTATCCAAGTAAGTATTCTGACTAAGTCCTATCAGTCTCTTACTCATGTTTCTCACTATCCTTATTCCGAGAATATAGGCAACCTCTCCGAGGTCCTTCACAGTAAAACACTTCCCAAGCCAGGACTTGACTTCCTGTAGGGTCGGGATGTCGTTTCCTATGAGCAGTATGTCATCGACATACAATACGAGGAAGCTAACTATACTCCCAATGGGTTTGACATATACACATGACTCGTCCTCGCTTCGCAGAAAACCAAACTCTTTGACTTTCTCATCGAAACAAAGATTCCATCTGTGAGATGCTTGCTTCAATCCATAGATGGATTTCTCAAGCTTACACACTCTACTAGGATGCTTCGCATCAACAAAACCCTCTGGCTGACTCATGTAAACATCCCCAGCCAACTTTCCATTGAGGAAAGCGGTTTTGACATCCATTTGCCATATTTCATAGTCATGAAATGCACCAATGGCTAGCATCACCCTAATAGACTTTATTTTCGCAACTGGTGAGAAGGTCTCATCATAGTCAACTCCTGGAGTTTGAGTAAAGCCCTTCGCAACCAATCGCGATTTATAAGTGTGTACCTTCCCATCCATGTCGGTCTTCTTCTTGAAGATCCATTTGCACCCGACCGTCTTACGACCTGACACATTGTCAACCAAATCCCAGACTTGGTTGTCTTACATGGACTGAATCTCGCTGTCCATAGCCTCTTTCCATTTCGCAAATAAACGTATCACCTTCACTTGTTATATGAAAACCATATAACACAGGCGGAACACTAACTCTACTGGAATGTCTAAGAGGTAAGGACTTGTCAATCGGTTCAACATGAGTTTCCTCCTGAGGTTGAGCGCCAATGTTTTAGGTTCCTTCATCGTTCGATTCTTGAAGCTCTTCAAGATCGATTTGCCTCCCACTGTCTCCTTGGCTTATGAGTTCTCGCTCTCGGAAAACCCCTCTCCTCGCAACGAAGACAACATTGTCACTCGGTCTATAGAAGATATATCCAAAGGACTTCTACGGGTAGCCAATGAAAATACATCGTCACTACGAGGTTCGAGCTTGTCGTGAGTCTCTCGTCTTACGAAAGCCTCGCAACCCCAAAACTTGATATGTGCCAACGAGGGAGCTTTCCTTATCCACATCTCGTGAGGTGTTTTGGCAACCTTCTTTGTAGGGACTAAGTTAAGGATATAGGCGGCAATCTCTAAGGCATACCCCCATAATGAGATAGGTAGCGAAGCACGATCATCATGGAATGAACCATGTCTAGCAAGGTTTGATTACGCCTCTCAGCTACATCATTCAATTGCGGTGTCCTAGGTGGCGTCAATTGCGAAACGATTCCGCATTCCTTGAGGTACTCGTGGAATTCAAGACTAAGGTACTCTCCACCTCGATCGGATCGAAGCATCTTGATTTTCCTGCCCAACTGATTCTCCACTTCCTGCCTAAATTCTTTGAACTTTTCAAAGGTTTCTGACTTGTGCTTGATTAAGTAGATATAGCCATATCTGCTATAATCATCAGTGAAAGTCACATAGAAGCGGCTCGCATCCCATGTGGTGGATTTAAAGGGCCCACACACATCTGTATGTATGAGATCCAATAAACCCTCACCCCTTTCACAAGTACTAGTGAAGGGTGACGTGGTCATCTTTCCAAGTAAACAAGACTCGCACACGTCATCGTCCTTAAGGTCGAATGACTCCAACACTCCATCCTTTTGGAGTTGGGCTATGCGTTTCTTGTTGACATGTCCAAGACGACAATGCCACAAACATGCTTTATCCAAATCATTGGAAGACTCGATATACAACACATCATTTCCTAAATTGTCCACAACCATCACGGTTTCATATATTCCATTACAAGGCAATGCTTCAAAATAGAAAACACCATTAAGAAAAGCATTAATAGAACCTTTTTCATTATCAAACGAAAATCTAAATCCTTGTTTATATAAACCATGAAAAGAAATGATGTTTCTTGCCATTTCTGGCGAACAGCGACAATTATTCAACTCTAGTCCTAACCCACTACTAAGCACTAAAGAGTAAACTCCAATCTTGGTGACAGGCGACGATCTTCTGTTTCCCATGATCAGGTTTATCTTCCCATGCTCCACGTCCCTATTTCTTCCTAGGCCCTGCAAATCAGAACAAATGTGAAAACCACATCCTGTATCAAGAACCCAATAAATAGCATACGATGAGTTATTAGATTGAATAGTATAGGTACCTGCGTAGGATGGTTTTATCTTTCCATCCTTGATGTCATGCAGATACTTCGGGCAACTTCGTTTCCAATGTCCTTTGTCGTGGCAGTGATAGCACTCTGCATCCTTTGGGTTGGAGGAGGGTGCAGTGGTACCAACCTTGGTTCCACTAGAAGAGGTGCCATCATGAGACTTTCCCTTGTGGTGGCTTTGGAAGGAGCCTTCCTCTTCTTACCCTTCCCCTGCCCAATAGCTAAGACGGGGGCAGCAACAGTAGGAGTTGATGCAACAGATTTATCCTTGAGGTTGCTCTCAGCAGTCCTCAACAGGCCTTGAAGCTTGCTCAACGTGACCTCCTCTTTGTTCATGTGGTAGGTCATGCGGAACTGGTTGTAGCAAGGAGGCAGGGAATGAAGAATAATATCAATCGCCAGCTCTTCATCGAAGCCAACATTTAACTTCAGCAGGTGGTCAACGTATCTCTGCATTTTCTGCGGGTGAGCAGTGACAGACTCTCCGTCTCTCATTTTGGTGGTGATCATCGAAGTGATGATCTCGTACCTTTCCTGCCTGGCGCTCTGGTGGTACCTATCTATTAAATCCTGATGCATCTCATATGGATAGAAGTCCTCGTAGGACTTTTGGAGTTCTGCAGTCATAGTCGCGAGCATGATGCGATGGACTTTCGTAGCATCTCGCTCGTGGGCCTCAAAGGCAACAATCTCCTATGGAGTAGCAATGTTGACATTCACCTCCTTCAGTTCCTTGTAAAGGACATATTCCTTGTCCTCGTAGCAGGTCACCATTTGAATGTTGCGGATCCAATCATTGAAATTGGTCCCATCGAAAATCACCCTCCCACACAAATTCATGAGTGAGGACGAGCCTAAAGAGGTTGAGCCTGAAGCGTTGTTGTTGTTCGAGTTAGACATCTGAAAAGAAAAGAGACAAAGTTTGATTAGATAAGAATCCCCAATTAAACACCCAAATGAGAAATTAGGGCTAGGATCCAACAACATTATTTGCAAGTTAGAAGAGGGATGTCGTAATCTAAACAACAAATAATTTGAAGTTAAGTGAATGACGATTCACTAATTTCCACCATGAAAAATGAAAAAGAAATTAAGTTTTAAATGTATTGAAAACTCCTAGATATTTTGAGATTCATTGAACTTTTCAATGGCATGTTTAAATCTCGATATGCCCTTCAAGTTTGTGACTGGGATACCGAGGATCACAAACAAGGTGTGAATAACCATGCGAATGTACATGGTGCCCTCAATGTTACAGTCACCTAATCAATGTGTCGGTTAGCCACACACACTCCATTGATCTATGACAAACATCGAGTCACCCTTTGCCCCCTTGGCTAGACCCAAATTAGTGTGTCGGTTAACCACACACGCTCCACTAACGTCTTGGCAAGGGTACAAAGTGTAATTTCATGGAATAACATCATTTTCATATTTTTCCTAAAGTAACTAAGAATGAGAATTTTATAAAAACATTTAGTTACTTTGTATAATCATTATACTTTTAATGAGGAATTAGTTGCCCAATCCTACCCGTTCGGCTAACGACCCTCCACCAATCAATGAAGCGGTGGGTGAGAGTGGACATCCATTAAACTGCCATTTTATAGGCAGCAACCTTATACCCCCCTTAGAGATCGGCTTCGTGAATGAGGCCTACTAACGGTAAGACTAGCATTTATCTTATAATAATTATTCTTATAATATTATAATAGTATAGGGTGAATTTTAAACTTGTAAAATTCTAGGGTTTAGAATTTAAATATTTCAAAATTAAACTTTTTAATCCAAAAATTTAAATTCAAAACTTGAGGGCAAAATTCAAATAGTTTTGAAACATTTCAAAGCTATCTGGATAGTTTTGAAACATTTCAAAACTATCTAGATCAAAATTCAAATAATACAAACAAACAATTAATTTGGTGATTATCTAACTTTGAGCTAATCCAATTTCATGCAAGATAATGATCAAATAATTCAAATAATTAAGATTTATCAATTAAGGTAATAATTATCTAATTAAAAGACAAACTCTTTTATTTTGACAAAGATAATCATGAGGAATCAATAAAATTCGTATTTTATTAATTAGAAACAATTATGGTAATTATCCTAAGTCAAAATAAGCAAAAATCCCGAAAATCCGTCTGTCTGACAACCCGACTCGTCGAGCCGCTTACAGGACTCACCGAGTTCATCCTACTCGTCGAGTACCTCATAGGGCTCGACGAGTCTGTCAAACAGATGACATAAAATTCGATTTTAAGCAATGAATAAATACAACATGCATCAAATACAATAGAAACCAAGCAAGACTCTGATACCACTGATGGGTTTTGAGCAAAAGAACATCCTTTGTGCACATACAAAACCCTAAAGCTTTGGATCTAGGTTTCTCTATTGTACATGCAATTCATCCAAAGCTTGCAAACCCTAATCTAGCATACTATAAAAACGAGATCTATAATAATACAAGTTTAGATGATACCTTTCAATAGTTGCAAGAATCTTCTATCTTCAAGAGCTTAGTATCACAAGTGTAATACCTCTAATGGCTTACAAACACCAAAGCAAGAAGATGATCTAGAAGAGAGGAAAGAGGAGGCACAATTTCGGCTATAGTAACTCTAGGGTTTCTCAAGTGGCCGAAATCTATAGCCCTAGGGGTCCTTAAATAGCTGAGTTGCTAGGGTTTCAGTCAAAACCCTAATTGGATGACTTAGGCCCTAAGCAACTTCAAGAACCTTCTGGAATAAGGCCCCTTGGACGAAATTAGAGTGGGCTTCCACTCTAGATTTCATCCCCCTTATATCCATATGGATTCACAGCCCAAAATCAATTATCTTATAATTGACAGTTCCAGTCCCCCTTATTTAATTAATCTCTTTTAGCCACAAAATTAATTCTTAATTAATTCTTGACCAATAAATTAAACTATATGATTTCTCTTTTAATATATTATTAATATAATATATTAATAAACCATAATAACCTCTCTCTCTCCATAAATCATCATGTTCAGTTGCTTCGGTGAAGGCAACCCAAAAGGACCATGCACAACCGGGTCAAGTACATACCAAATATAGTTACGGGCTTAGACACTAATCCAACAAGAACCTCTTCTGAAAAAGAGTGGATTCCAGATATCCAAGGTCTTGGGCTTAATGGTTAAGCCTTTGGGTTTACAAGGCTTGATTAAGAGTTTTTGGCCGTTTGGGATGGTATCAGAGGATAAAGTTGGAAACTTTATCCTTTAAGGCACATTAGGGGTGCAGATCTAAGCCTTAGAGTCCCTGGAATCGAAGAACCATTCGAATGTGTGCAACAGGGAGAGAAATCGATGAGTTGCTTAGCCAACTCGACGGGTCGAGTCGGGTTTTCCCGCTTTCTGGATTTTGAGTGAGCTCGGCGAGTTGGTGAGATAACTCGACGAGTTAGTTAGGGTTTTTCCCAGTTTTCTGATTTTTGAAGGAACTCGATGAGTTACTAGCTGTACTCGACGAGTTGGGTAAACATGGACTGTTGACCTTGACTGTTGACTTTGACTTTGACCAAGGTTGACCAAGTTTGACTTTTGATGGTATTTTGGTAATTTCGGATTTTAATGGAATTAGTCATATGGTGGTTATAGTCAGTTGAGTTTGGAGTTGTGAGTTGGGATTCGATTTATCGGTTCAACACTACTTGTGAGGTGAGTTTTCCTCACTATACTAACAGGGTCGAAGGCACCAAGGCCGACCCTTTTTGGATTGTATCCTGGTTATAGGATGATGCTATGTTTAGTGATCTGTTAGATTTGTATCATGGTTATAGGATGATGCTATTTTTAGTGATTTGTTAGATCGGTATCCTGGTATATAGGATGATGCTATAATTAGTTATCTGTAGATCTGTATGACTGTCTGTACATGCTAGCTAGCGTATGATATTTATGTGTTGATTGTGTGATTACGGGTGGGTTGAGGCGGTCTTGCTTTGTGCTCTAGGCCAACAGACCCAGGGCGGCCCGGATAGACTGAAGGCCCATCGGGTGTACCAGTCAGGCCGAAGGCCCGGAGAACGGTCCAGACAGGCTGAAGGCCCGGTAGGGCGGACCAGACATGCTGATGGTTCTGAGAGTGGGCCAGATTGACTGAAGGCCCGGAGAGGGCGGTCCAGTCATACTGAAGACACTATATGCATGTTGTTTGTTATAATATTGTTCTGGTTTGTATGGCGTTGGTATTTTGGGGGAACTCACTAAGCTTCGGGCTTACACTTTTGGATTTTGTTTCAGGTACTTCGGATGATCGCGGGAAGGCGAAGGCTTGATCGTGCACCTTCTCACATTTTATGATTTTGATTTCTGGGATACTCTGATATAAAAATATTTTGAAAACATTTTGTAATAAGTAATGGTTTTTGGATGCTTGAAAAAGTTTTAAATTTTTATGAATTTTATGGATGTTACACCTATTTGTTCCAATTCACTGTGATTGCCTTGTGACATTTAAAGTAGACAAAAATGGTCATATCAAATATTGGTTCAATCTGTTATGAAACACACTAAATCGGAAGTTGTCCCACGGAGAAGAAGAGTAAATTGAAGTTTTGAGTTCCAATGAACAGTAACATTCACTTCCAATGATGCTCTACAGAGAAAAATGTAAACTAAAGTTGTGAATCCTGTAACAACCCGAATTTTTCCAATAAAATTTTTTATTTTTAATTTAACAAATCCATTACCAATGAACATAAAATACTAATTACAATTGTTTTCTAAACCCACGGTATCAAATATTTTATTCATATATCAAAGTGTCCCCAATAAAATCGTCGGAAAGTGCATGTCGTGCCATCAAGTCGGGCCCTTGTCCTTAGGCTCTGAAGTACCTGAAACAACCAACAAACTGTAAGCTAATGCTTACTGAGTTCCCCAGAGCATACCCCACACAATCTACATAATCACATAATCCATATTAGCTCTATAAGCTACACATACCACATAAGCCATGCATACAAACATATAAGGATGCCATGGAAACCCTCCAAGGTCTTACACCGATTGTCACTGGAACCCTCACGTGGTCTTAACTACCTGCCATGGGAACCCCCACATGGTCTTTACTAACTGCCATTGGAACCCCCACGTGGTCTCGACTACTTGCCATGGGAACCCCCACATGGTCTTCACTTAACCAACTAACTATCATACGAGCTAAATATGTAAACGTACTAGGATGCCTTGGAAACCCTCCCATGACTTATACCAAACGCCATGGGAAACCCCACATGGTCTCAATCTACTGCCACGGGACCCCCCCCCCCCCCCCCGGGGGTCTTCCATACAACTTTCATATCGACATATCACATAATCGACTAATCAATTCACATATCATATAATGGGTCGGCCTTAGTGCCTTAGACCCATTGGTATGGTGAGGAGACTCACCTATCAAGAAATACCGAACAGATAAGATAAGTCTCAACTCGCAGCTCCAACTCAACTGCCTACAACCATCATGTGACTAACTTTGTCAAAATCCCGAAATACCAAAAATGCCCTTAAAGTCAAACTTGGTCAACCATGGTCAAAGTCAAGGTCAGCAGTCCATGTTGACCCCTACTTGTCGAGTGCATCTAGCAACTCGTCGAGTTCCTCCAGAGTCCAGAAAACCGGGAAAACTCTAGCCAACTCGCCGAGTTGTCTCATCAACTCGTCGAGTTTACTCAGTATCAAGAAGATGGAGAAAACCCGATCCAACTCGTCGAGTTGCTTCAGCCCTTTTCCCATTGAGACGCTTTTAAGCGAAACTAGGGCTCCAAACTGTAGATCTAACCTCCTAGGGTGTATTTACCACCTTAAGAGGCTAAAACACCCAAAACTAAGCTTAGGAAGAGGTTTAGGGCATGGAGAACGGCCAAGACTAGATAAATTCAACAACATTATATCCATGGGGCCTAGAGGAGTCCAGATCTGAGACCATGTCCTCATGACAAGCTCAAACCCGAGAGTGACTCCATCTTGCACCAGAAATGATCATATTCTTGCATAAGGGAAGATCTAAGAAATGGAAAGCCAAGGTAAAGACTTTTTACCTCCAAATCGTTGCTAACACAGAGTAGATGTCGGATCTACTGCCTCTCCCTTTGCTCCAACCTCTTCAAGCTCCAATTTCCTTCCCAACCACACTAAAATCACTCTTCAAGGCTATCACACACACTCAAGAAGGTGTAAAACTCGAACTAGGGTTTCTCTGGGCTGTAAAGACGATGAGGGAGACAACAAATGAGCGATAAGTTCTTTATATAGGGTGCAAAACCCGAAAAGTTAGGGTTTTCCTTTCCAGCGCTACTTGTCAAGTTGGGCCTTCCAACTCGTCGAGTAGACCCTTCATCCCACGTCCATAATGATTCCTACTCGACGAGTTGGAGCTCCCCAACTCGTCGAGTCCCAGTCCAAAACCCTAAAATTTTAGGGAAATAAATGATACCTGTGTAACGTCCTAAATTTTCAAAAGAAATTTTTGAATTTTAATTAATCAAAACATTTCCATAAACCATGAAATCCCAAAACAATTGTTTTCAAATCCACATCCATTACAACTTTATTTAAAAACATCAGAGTGTCCCATAAAATGTCGGTGAAAGAGTGCACGCCGCGCCATCACGCCTTGCCCTTGCCCTTGGGCTCAGATGTACCTGAAACAAATCCACAAACTGTAAGATAATGCTTAGTGAGTCCCCCAGAGCATACCCCAGACACAAACCACATAACACATATCAGATTAGCTATAAAGCTATACATATCACATAATCCATGCATATAACATATAAGGAAGCCCTGGAAACCCTCCAGGGTCTTACACCTAATGTCACGGGAACCCCCATGTGGTCTTATCTGCCATGGGAACCCCCACATGGTCTTCCTGCCTTAGGACCCATAAGGTCTTCCTGCCTTGGGAACCCCCACAAGGTCTTCCTGCCTTGGGAACCCCCACAAGGTCTTCCTACCAAACAAGACATAATGCAAACTATACAAGCAGATATACTAGGATGCCATGGAAACCCTCCAAGGTCTTATACCAAATGCCACGGGAACCCCCACGTGGTCTTCCATGCAAATGTCATACTATTATATCGCATATTCAATCAACAATCCGCATCACATAAAATGGGTCGGCATTGGTGCCTTTGACCCATTGGTATGGTGAGAAGACTCACCTTTGTCCGAAGAATCCGAAAGCTGCTTTCCTAACTGTCCGCAACCACCCGCATTGAATAATAACATTAACCAATGTAAGGACTTCACTTGATCAAAAGGAAACCCAAACCCCAAGACCTTCCATAAAGGCCCAAAGTCCATGTCCAAAATGTTGGATAAGGTGTCTAAGTCCATAACTATTTCTGGTATGTACTTGACCCGACCCGGCATGGTCCATTTGGGTTGCATGGCATCATGCATTTGGATAGACTAAATGAGAGAAATAACACTTGTGGTTTATTAATATATTATAAGTTTTAATATATTAATAGTATTATTTAATTAGTATTGATCAAGAATTAATCTAGGATTAATTAAGTGATCAAAAGATGACTAATTAAATATATGGGTTGATCATGTAAATCATCCATAACTTGTATAGTGGGCTAAAAGGCTCCATGGATAATCAAGTTGGGTTAAACCCATTGAATGCTCCATGGGAGTTACAAACCCATGGGTCATGGAAATGAAGAGTCATGCCACATTAGGGTTTACATGGTGTAACCCTAGATGTGACACACTATATAAGCAACATGTTCTCCACCAAAATCGGCGACACATAGATTTTAGAAGTGTGTATTCTCTCTAAAGTCATTCCAAAAGCATTTGGTGTTGTGTGAAGCATTTGAGGCATCACACTTGGGGTGCTAGGCTCACAAGGTTTCAAGGATCATAAGCAACAACAAGGAAAGTTATTCTATCTTTCATGCAAGTTAAAATTTGTTCCCCATGTATGATAGATAGGAATATAACCTTGGAATTCAACTTTGCATGATAATTAGACAAACATAGATCCAAGGTTATTATGGTTGCATGTACACTTAGGAAGTGTTAGAATGCTCAAAACCCATCAGTGGTATCAGAGCCAGGTTCGTTTGTTGTTGTTTTTTTTGTGCAAACAGCTTGGAAAAAAATTGTTTTTCTGTTTTCTGCTCGTATGAAAGTTTGCACATTTGTTGCTGGAAATGGACTAGAAACATTACCCTAAACTGTTTTGATGTTTTAAAGCTTGTTTTAGATGGTGTAATGTTTATGCTAATCTATTTACAATGGCAATTATTAAAATTACAAGTTTTTTTTTAAGTGTAATTTTTGATTCTTGAAAGTGTTCATATTCATGTTCTTGAACTTATGAAGATTAGATGATCATAGGAATTGTTTGTAACCTTCATGGTAGTTTAATTCATGATCATAATGTGTTTTAATGGAGTCCATAACTTGTCCTCAAGTTATGGAAAACCAAAAGTCTCACTTTTATTAAAGCCATTAAAAGAACACAAGAGTTATAAAAATGAAGAGTCTTCATTTTTATTACTCAATTAATTCATAAGTTATAAGAAATGAAAAGTTTTGGAAGTTTACAAAACTTGCCCTCAAGTTTTGGAACATGTAAAGTCTTGATTAAAACTTTAGTTCCAACCCTTAGAATTTTAAAAGTTAAAATTCAACCCTTATACTTTATAATATTATAAGTTACTAATATATATATGTATAACGTCAAGTCGTCTTACCGCTAGTACGCCTCTTTCACGAAGTCGGTCTATAAGGGGGGTATAAGGTTGTTGCCTATAAAATGGCAACTTAATGGGTGTCCACTCTCACCCACCGCTTCCTTGATCGGTGGAGGGTCGTTAGCCGAACGGGTAAGACAAGGACTTATAAATTCTCATTAAAAGTATGATGAATATTATAAAGTAACTAAATGCTTTTATTAAATTCCCAATCTTAGTTACTTTAGGAAAATGTGAATAAGGTGCTAATCCATGAAATTACACTTTACACTTTGTTTAAGTCGTTGGTGGAGCGTGTGTGGTTAACCGACACACTAACTTGGACTTAACAAGGTAGGTAAAGGGTGACTTAAGGTTTACCATAGCATCGGTGGAGAGTGTGTAGTTTACCGGCACATCGATTGAGTGATAAACCTTGAGGGTACCAAGTGATTTGCATGGTTACTTCACACCTCGTTGTGTGATCCTCGGTATCCCAGTCACAAAACTTGGAGGGCACACTCGAGATTGAAACATGCCTTTGAAAAGTTCATTGAATCTCAAAAGAATATAGGAATTTCTAAGAACCAATTAAAAACCTAATATTTATATTTCGTTTTTCATGGTGGAAATTGGTGAATCGTCATTCACCTACCTTTCAAATATGTTATAGCTTGGATTACGACATACCTCTTCTAAGTTATAATATATTGTGATTGGATCCTAGCCTTAACATTACATTTGGGTGTTTTATTAAGGACTCTCTTAATATCTAAACTAATCTTGTTCTCTTCTTTCAGATGTCTTCAAACAATGCTGCTTCTGCCTCTAATCCTAATGGCTCCTTTACCCTTATGAACTTGTGTGGGAAAGTCACTTTTGATGGATCCAACTTCAATGAATGGATCAGAAACATCAGGATGATTACCCGCTACGAGAACAAAGAATATGTCCTTGACAAGGAGCTTAAGGAGATTGATGAGACCACTGCAACTCCCCAGGAGATCGCTGACTTCCGGGCACATGAAAGGGATGCTACAAAAGTGGCATGCATCATGTTGGCCACCATGACAGCGGAACTCCAAAAGTCCTATGAGGACTTCTACCCTTTTGAAATGCACCAAGATCTGATGGAAAGATACCATCAAAGTGCACGACAAGAGAGGTATGAAATCATATGCTCTATCATAACAACCATGATGAAGGACGGGGAATCCGTCACGAGCCACATGCAGAAAATGCAAAGGTATGTGGATCGGTTGCTGAAGCTTAATGTGAACTTCCCTGAGGAGCTTGCAATAGATATCATTTTGCACTCCTTACCATCGTGCTATGATCAATTCCGCATGACATATCACATGAATAAGGAAGAGGTCACAATCAGCAAACTTCAGGGACTCCTCAAGACCGCAGAAACATGTCTTAAGGGTAAGTCGGTTGTTAACACTCCTACTCCAAACTCCGCCCCGGTTTTGGCAATCGGGATAGGTAGAGGGAAGAAGAGGAGGAGCTCTTCGAAGGGTACCAAGGCTAGGACCCTTGATGGCTCTTCTTCAAGTGGAACCAAGAAAGGTTTTGTCACTCCTTCTTCTGACCCTAAAGAGGCTGAATGCTTCTATTGCCATGAAAAGTCACATTGGAAGCGGAACTGCCCAAAGTACCAGCAAGATGTGAAGGATGGGAAAGTTAAACCCAACCATGCAGGTATTTACACTATCTTATCTAATAACTCACCCCATTCTAACTCTTGGGTCCTTGATACCGGTTGTGGTATTCATATCTGTTCTGATTTGCAGGGACTAAGAAGAAGTGAGAATGTGGAGCATGGAAGAATAAACTTAATCATGGGGAATAGGAAAGCTTTACCTGTCACCAAGATTGGAGTTTATACTTTATCGCTAAGTAGTGGGTTTAGTTTAGATTTGAATAAATGTTGTTATTCGCCAGAAATGGCAAGAAATATTATTTCCTTTCATGCATTGTATAAACAAGGTTTCACCTTTTCATTTGATAATGAAGTTGGTTCGATTAATGCTTTCTTTAATAATGTTCTTTATTTTAAAGCATTACCTTGTGATGGTGTGTATGAAACTGTATCTGTGGTTGATAACTTAGGAAATAATGTATTGTGTATTGATTCTGTTAATGATAATAACTTGGATAAAGCATCATTATGGCATTGTCGTCTTGGATATATAAGCAAGAAACGCATAGGCCAACTCCAAAAGGATGGAGTATTGGAGTCATTTGACCTAAAGTCAGATGATAGTTGCGAATCATGCTTACTTGAAAAAATGACAAAGTCACCCTTCACAGGTTCTTGTGAGAGGGGTGAAGGTTTGTTGGATCTTATACACACGGATGTGTGTGGGCCCTTCAAACATGCCACAAGGGATGCTAATCGTTATTATTTGACTTTTACTGATGATTACAGTAGATATGGATATGTCTACTTAATCAAGCATAAGTCAGAGACTTTTGAGAGGTTTAAAGAGTTTAAACAGGAAGTCGAGAATCAATTGGGCAGGAACATTAAGATGCTTCGATCCGATCGAGGTGGTGAGTATCTTAGTTTAGAGTTCCTCGACTATCTTAAGGAATGTGGGATTGTCTCACAATTGACACCTCCCAGGACACCGTAGTTGAATGGTGTAGCTGAGAGGCGTAATCGAACCTTGTTGGATATGGTTCGTTCCATGATGAGTCGAGCTTCGCTACCAATCTCATTTTGGGGGTATGCCTTAGAGACTGCCGCCCATATCCTTAATCTAGTTCCCACAAAGAAAGTTGCCAAAACTCCTCATGAGATGTAGACTGGTAAAGTACCCAAACTAGACCACATTAAGATTTGGGGTTGCGAGGCTTTCGTGAGACGCGAGACTCATGATAAGCTCGAACCTCGAAGTGAGAGGTGTATTTTCATCGGCTACCCACAGAAATCATTTGGTTACCTCTTCTACAGACCTAGTGAGAATGTGGTCTTTGTAGCTAGGAGGGCGTTCTTTCGAGAGAGAGAGAGTTCATAAGCCAAGGAGACAGTGGGAGGCAAGTTGACCTTGAAGAAATTCAAGAGTCAAGTGGTGAAGGAACTTCAAACCCTAGCACTCAACTTGAGGAGGAAACTTCTGTTGAGCCAATTGACAAGTCTGTACCTCTGAGGCGTTCCACAAGGGTTAGGAATGCACCTGAGCATTACTATGGATTCCATATTACTGCGGAAGGTCATACACTTATCAGTGATGAGACGCTGATAGGTCTGGATGAACCTAACAGTTACGCGGAAGCCATGGCAGGCCCTGAGTCAGCCAAGTGGAAAGAGGCAATGGACAGCGAGATACAGTCCATGTATGACAATCAAGTTTGGAACTTGGTTGAGAATGTACCAGGTCGTAAGACTGTAGGGTGCAAATGGATCTTCAAGAAGAAGACCGACATGGATGGTAATGTACACACTTATAAGGCACGACTGGTTGCAAAGGGTTTCTCACAAACTCCGGGAGTTGATTATGATGAGACCTTTTCTCCAGTGGCCAAGATTAAGTCTATTAGGGTTCTGTTAGCCATAGCCGCATTTCATGACTATGAAATATGGCAAATGGATGTCAAAACCGCTTTCCTTAATGGAAAGTTGGTTGAGGATGTTTACATGAGTCAGCCAGAGGGTTTTGTCAACACAGAGTACCCTAATAGAGTGTGTAAGCTTGAGAAATCCATTTATGGGTTAAAGCAAGCACCTCGCAGATGGAATCTTTGCTTTGATGAGAAAGTCAAGGAATTTGGCTTTTCTAGGAGTGAAGATGAATCTTGTGTATATGTCAAGGCTAGTGGGAGTATAGTTAGCTTTTTGGTATTGTATGTGGATGACATACTACTCATAGGAAATGACATCCCAACTCTGCAGGAAGTTAAGTCCTGGCTTGGGAAGTGTTTCTCTATGAAGGACCTAGGAGAAGCTGCCTATATTCTAGGGATAAGGATCTTGAGAGACCGGAGTAAAAGACTAATTGGACTTAGTCAGAGTACTTACTTGGATAAGGTGTTGAAGAGATTCGGCATGCAGGACTCCAAGAAAGGAGAATTACCCATCCAGAGTAATGCCAGATTGAGTAAGACACAAAGCCCTAGTACTGAGGCTGAGATAGCAGAAATGAGTCGAATACCTTATGCTTCGGCTGTAGGATCGATCATGTATGCTATGACGTGTACTCGACCTGATGTAGCCTTTGCTTTGAGCATGGTTAGCAGGTATCAGGGGAACCCTGGCAAGGCACACTGGACTGCGGTAAAGAATATCCTCAAGTACCTACGGAGGACTAAGGACTGGGTCCTTACCCTCGGTGGGAGTGAAGACTTGAGAGTTGTAGGGTATAGTGATGCTAGCTTTCAGACTGATAGGGATAATTTCCGCTCTCAGTCAGGCTGGGTCTTTACCTTAAATGGAGGAGCAATTTCTTGGAAGAGTTCCAAGCAAGAGACAGTGGCTGATTCAACTTGCGAATCAGAGTATATAGCAGCTAGCGAGGCAGCAAAGGAGGCGATATGGCTGAAGAACTTCATTGGAGACCTTGGAGTTGTACCAGCTATTAAAGAGCCAATGGAAATTTTCTGTGATAGTGAAAGTGCAGTTGCCTTAGCCAAGGAACCAAGGGATCACGGGAGATCCAGACACATCGACAGAAAATACCATTTCATCAGACATCGAATAGAAGGACTCCTCGTGGCAAAGAGGGTATCATCGGATGAGAATCCAGCAGATCCCCTCACGAAGGGACTGACTCAGGTTAAGCATCTCCAGCATGCTCGGAGCATAGGGCTGAAGGATGATATTAGATTTAGTAGTTAGATAACCTTGAAATGTGTAAAGTGTAATTGACATTAGATGATGAATAAAAGGTGTTTTATTTATGAGTAAAGTGTTGCTATCTCTTGTCGATCGTTTACTATATTTCTTTTGCATGTTTTGACTTCCAGAATAATTATGTTTGGTATATCATATTATTCGAACCTCCACAGTCGGTCATATGTCGGAAGTAGGTATGAATCAAGACTGTCATGATTGGTTGCAGAGGTCTAAGTTGTTGGACATGGCTACAACACTCATGAGTGCTCATAAGTTCTGAGCATTGGACTCAACCCACGCTCACTGGAATCACTTCATGGAATTTATCTCGAGTGATCGTGAGACGGTAATATCATATAAGTCTTCAAACCTAGAGATATGATTTGTTACTTATGAGTTGGTTATGCATTGATTGTACGTTAACGCATTGGTAACTCGATGTTATAAAACGTGCTTTTGTGTATAATTCAATGAGTGGTAGAACAAACATATGAGTCAAAGTTTATCTGTTCCTTCTTGGATTAGAAGCTGATATCTGGGCCCCTCGATGATTTTGTTTTGACCTATGTATCGGGCCCGGTCAGAACTAAGTTGATGTGTTCAATTAAGTTCTTTGTCAAACAAATCGGAAATTGGGAAACAAACTGCTGGACAATAAGTAAGACATTGTTCCATGTATTTGTTCGGCTGATATCTGGAACAGAGGATTATATGATCACTTATCTGAAATGGCGTATCATCATCTTCTCAGTTCCGAGAAACCTTGAAAAGAGCTACGATTGCTGATCGGTTCCTGAAGTCATACTTGCAGTTATAGTTATTAGACTTATCCAAGTGGGAGACTGTTGGATAAGGTGTCTAAGTCCATAACTATTTCTGGTATGTACTTGACCCGACCCGGCATGGTCCATTTGGGTTGCATGGCATCATGCATTTGGATAGACTAAATGAGAGAAATAACATTTGTGGTTTATTAACATATTATAAGTTCTAATATATTAATAGTATTATTTAATTAGTATTGATCAAGAATTAATCTAGGATTAATTAAGTGATCAAAAGATGACTAATTAAATATATGGGTTGATCATGTAAATCATCCATAACTTGTATAGTGGGCTAAAAGGCTCCATGGATAATCAAGTTGGGTTAAACCCATTGAATGCTCCATGGAGGCTCCATGGGAGTTACAAACCCATGGGTCATGGAAATGAAGAGTCATGCCACATTAGGGTTTACATGGTGTAACCCTAGATGTGACACACTATATAAGCAACATGTTCTCCACCAAAATCGGCGACACATAAGAAACAAGAGGGCTAGGCCGATTTTAGAAGTGTGTATTCTCTCTAAAGTCATTCCAAAAGCATTTGGTGTTGTGTGAAGCATTTGAGGCATCACACTTGGGGTGCTAGGCTCACAAGGTTTCAAGGATCATAAGCAACAACAAGGTAAGTTATTCTATCTTTCATGCAAGTTAAAATTTGTTCCCCATGTATGATAGATAGAAATATAACCTTGGAATTCAACTTTGCATGATAATTAGACAAACATAGATCCAGGGTTATTAGGGTTGCATGTACACTTAGGAAGTGTTAGAATGCTCAAAACCCATCACAAAAATCATTAATGGGCCTCATGGCCCAATAAGGCCCAATCATAGCATCCATGGCCCAAACAGATGAACTTGCCCACCATCCCAAAATACGTCCAGGCCCAATAACCAATTGAGGCCCAGCAGCTCAAAGGCCCAAAACAAGTCCAAGACCATATGTTGTGCGTATGCTTAGCGTACCACCCTGGTACGCGCAGCGTACTGAGTCTCTGGGCCTTACGCACTGCGTACGCTAGGTTACACCCAACGTACTAACAGATTATGCACTTTCTCCATTAAGTGCTTAATACTCTATTCTCTCACGTCCAAAAGTCAGAACTAAGCTTATTAAGTCGACCTAGGGCATAAAGTTGGCAACTTTATGCCTTTTCATGTCTCATATGTTCCCAACACCCCCATTAAGACCTTTTTAAGGGTCTTAACCCATGCATGAGGTCAAAACACCCACCAAGACTTCATTTTTATGCTATAAATGGACCAAGGGACCTCAGATCTAACATTTCCATCCTCTGGAGCTGCCCAACTCACAAGAGGAGATCCAAAACCAACAAAGGGAACAAAACTAGAAAACCCTAGCTAGATATAATGATTAAGGTGGAAAGGTCCAAGCTTTATACCTCCAGAAGCTCCTCAAGGTGAACTGGATGCAGATTCTTGAAGCCCAATGTCACTCCAAGCTTCCTTGACAACTTCTACTTCTTGAATGACACTAATAATGGCCACCAACACCCTTTCTAAGCTCAAAATGGTCTCACAAGCTCTCTCTGGAGTAGAAGAACGAACTAAGGTTATGTAGGCTCTCTAGGGTTAAGTCCAAGGGGCTTAAGGACATTTAAATAGGCCTCAAGTCTGGAATTTAGGGTTTAAACATCCGGCACGTACGCCCAACGTACTTCTGGTACGCCTAGCGTACATGCTGCCCCTCCGCTATTATCCTTGCATAGTACGCCAAGCGTACTCATAAGTACGCCCAGCGTACTTAAGGGGCTATTATGCTAAAAATAGGTTTCTTCAAGAGTTTAAAGGCAATACCTAATTTGGAGTGTTACAACTCTCCCCCACTTGAACTAGACTTCGTCCTCGAAGTCTGTAGCTGTGAATAGATCGGGATAATGCTCCTGCATCTCCTCCTCCGGCTCCTAAGTCCATTCGGAGCTTCTTCGGTGTTGTCATTGCACCTTTACCAACTTCACCTCCCTATTCCGCAGACCCTTTGTCTTCCTATCTAAGATGGCAACCGGCCTCTCGACATAGTTCAGGCTCTCATCCACCTGAATATCGTCTAACGAAATGAATGCAGACTCGTCAGTGACACACTTCCAAAGATGAGACACATAGAAGGTGTTGTGAATCTGGCTAAGCTCTTCTGGCAGATCCAAGCGATATGCCACCTTCCCACCCAGGTCGTGATCCTGAACAGGCATATGAACCGAGGCCCTAGCTTGCCCCTATTCCGAAACCTAATGATCCCTTTCCAGGGCGAGACCTTCAGTAACACAAAGTCTCCCACCTGGAACTCAAGATCTGATTGCTGCCGGTCAGCATGACTTTTCTGACGGCTCTGCGCGACCCGCAGCCGGTCACGCACCTGTTGAATCAGTTCGGTAGTCTTGAGCACTACCCCAGTGCTCCCAATGACCCAGTGCGGTGCCAAACCTCGTCGCAACAAATCGGGGTCCTGCACCTCCAACCATATAACATCTCGAATGGAGCTCAGTCGATACTGGCATGATAACTGTTATTATACGAAAACTCTGCCAATGGGATGTACGTATCCCAACTCCCTCCAAAATCCAACACACATGCTCGAAGCATGTCCTCCAGTGTCTGGATCGTCCTCTCGCTCTGGCCATCGGTCTGGGGGTGGTACGCCGTGCTAAAATGTAGTTGAGTGCCCAGTTCCTCGTGGAACTTCTTCCAGAACCTGGATGTAAACCGAACATCCCTGACAGAGACTACCGACACTGGCACCCCGTGCCTGGCCACCACCTCTCGCACATAAATATTCTCCAACTTCTCAGCGGTTATACTCTCAGAAATCGGAATGAAGTGGGCACTCTTCGTCAGTCTTTCCATAATCACCCATATGGCGTCCACACTCCTTGTCGTTCTCGGTAACTTCGTGATGAAGTCCATAGTGACCTTTTCCCATTTCCACAGGGGAATGGGTAGCGGATGAACCTTTCCATGAGGCTGCTGATGCTCGGCCTTGACCTTCCTGCAGGTCAATCACCGCTCCACAAACCAGGCGATCTCCCACTTCATGCAGGGCCACCAATAACTCAATATCAAGTCTCTATACATTTTCGTAGCCCCAGGATGTATAGAGAACTTGGAATTGTGTGCCTCCTCTAATATCTTCTGTCTCACTCCTCCAGTCACCGGTACTCACACTCGGCCGCACTGTGTCAATAGGTTGCGGCTATCCTTGACAAACAAAGGGTAATGTCCCCGAATCCGCTCTATCTTCCAGTTCTCCTTCTTCACACCCTCGACCTGAGCCTCCTTGATCATATCCAAAAATGGAGAGATCACGGTCATCCCCAAATAAACGGCCCAATCGGGGAACCTGCCGCCTTGCGGCTCAAAGCATCGGCCACCATGTTGGCCTTCCTGGGATGATATGAAATCTCACAATCATAGTCCTTCAGTACATCCAACCACCTCCTCTGTCGCATGTTGAGGTTCTGCTGATCCATCAAATACTTCAAACTCCTGTGATCAGTATAGATGGTCCACCTCACTCCATACAAGTAATGCCTCCAAATCGTGAGGGCAAACACCACTGCCCCCAATTCCAGGTCATGAGTGGGGTAATTCGCCTCATGAGGCTTCAACTGCCTCGAGGCGTAAGCTATCACATGCCCCCTCTGCATCAGTACCGCACCTAACCCTGAAATCGATGCGTCACAGTACACCACCAAATCGTCTAATCCCTCAGGTAGTACCAGAATCGGAGCCTCGCATAACCTCTGTCTCAGGGTCTCAAAAGCCAACTGTTGATCTGCACCCCATCGAAACGTCACATTCTTCTTGGTTAAGCGCGTCAAGGGCACATCAATCTTGGAAAAATCCTGGATAAATTTCCGATAATGGCCCGCTAAACCCAAGAAGCTACGGATCTCGGAAGCATTCTTCGGAGCTTCCCACTTCATCACTGCCTCAACCTTCGCTGGATCAACCGAAATACCCTCCTGGTTGATGATGTGCCCCAAAAATTGTACCTCCCACAGCCAAAAATCACACTTGGAGAACTTTTCATACAACCTCTCCGCCCTCAGGGTCTCCAATACCTCCCTCAAATGTTGCTCGTGCTGCTCCTTAGTCTTAGAGTAGACCAGGATATCATCAATAAAAACGATCACCGACTGATCCATCATCGGTCTACACACCCTGTTCATGAGATCCATGAACGTTGTCGGGGCATTGGTGAGCCCAAACGGCATCACCACAAACTCGTAATGCCCATACCGAGTCCTGAAAGCTGTCTTCGGTATGTCCTCATCCCGAATCCTCATCTGATGGTATCCCGACCGAAGATCAATCTTGTAAAACCAAGACGCACCCTGCAGCTGATCAAAAAAATCATCGATCCTCGGTAACGGATAACGATTCTTCACCATCAGTTTGTTCAGTTCTCGATAATCAATGCACATCCTGTGCGATCCATCCTTCTTTTTCACAAACAGGATCGGAGCTCCCCATGGAGAACTGCTTGGACGGATGAACCCTCGGTTTAGCAGCTCCTGAAGTTGAGTAGATAACTCCTGGATCTCGGGCGGTGCTAGCCGGTATGGTGCCTTTGCTATCGGAGCGGCACCCGAAACCAAATCAATGTGAAACTCTACCTGCCTCTCCGGAGGCACTCCTGGTAATTCTTCGATAAAAACATCCCGAAATTCCTATATAATTGGCACACTGCCCACATCTGTCGTGGTCTGAATCCTCGTATCTGAGATATAAGCCATAAATCTCATACATCCCTACTGCAGAAATCTCCTAGCCTTTGCAGCCGAACAGAGAGTTGGCCCCTGCGAGGCCCTCTCACCATGTATAACCAGTTCTCCCCCACTTGGGGTTCGAACCTTCACCAACTGGCGCTCGCAATCAATCATGGCCCCATTGGCCCCCAACCAGACCATCCCGACAATCAGCTTCAACCCTCACAACGGTATCGGGACTAGATCAACGCAGAACCTCTCGCCAAACACATTCATGACACAATCCCGATACACCCTCGCAACACTCACAGTGCGGTCATCTGCAATCTCTACCTTGAGCGGGGAATCCAAAGTTCCCGGCGCGTCCCGGAACTTCTTGCTAAGCGCAAGAGACACGAACGATCGGGTAGCACCAGAATCAAACAAAACATGAGCCGACATACCATTGACCAAAAAGGTCCCTATACATACACAACGTACACATAAGCAATACAGATAAACATAGAGCAGAGAATAGTAAATACGTACCAGCCACAACGTCTGGCGCTGCTTGAGCCTCCTCGGTAGTCAGCTGAAAGACGCGACTCTTCACCGTTGGAGCATCCGCCTTAGCGGGGAGGCCATCGGTAATCCTCATCGTGGCGGGCGCGGGCGCCGCCACTGCTCCTCCCCCTGCCTGCAACCTCGTACAATCGACCCGCTTATGGCCGGTCTGGTTGCAGTGAAAACAAATCCATCCCTTCTTGGGGCAATCCCTGCTCAAGTGGCCCTGCTGGCCACATACGTAGCATCCCGATCATGTTATCCGACATGCTCCACTGTGCGACTTACCGCACTTGGCGCACCGACCCTGACCCTGCTGGCCTCTACTAGATGAATCCGAGGTCTTAAGCTTTTTAGCCTGACCCACTGTTGTCTGTGCCTACTCAGGCTTCCACTTGGTGCGAAAGTCCAACTCCATCTCCCTCTCTCGTGCCTTCTCTACCATCTCATTCATGGTTTTGCACCCTGTAAATCTCACAAACTCCCGGATATCATCCCTCACCATGGAATGATATCTCGTCCTCCGCGTGTCCTCATCGGTAGCATACTGTGGGATCAACAATGCTCACTCCCGAAACTTGGCGGTGATCTCCACCACAGTCTCGGTGGTGTGCTGGAGCTCCTGGAACTCCCTCACCATCCGCTGCACCTCAATAGCCGGTGAAAACTCCAAGTCAAATCGTCGAACAAACTTGGCCCATGTCATTTCAGCCACACCGGCTGCTCCCACCTGGCTGGTTACCTCTCCCCACCAATCTCAGGCTCTGTCCCTCAACATACAGGAAGCAAAACCCACATTCGCCACATCAAGGCAAGAACTCGTGTGCTGGGCGTTCTCAATGTCCGCCACCCAGCGTCGGCTAACAATGGGGTCCCTGACCCCGAAAAACTCTGGCGCTCCACACGCCTTGAACTCCCGAAACGAGGGAGTTCGGTCCCCGATCTGGCCCGCAACAATCTTGGCTCTGATTGCCCTGAGCCTCTCCTCCATAATCTCCATAATCCCCTCCTTGACCGTCCCAAAGATCACTGGGGTAGCATCAAGGATGCTTTCGTAACCTCGGCTGTGATGATCTCGCGCAACCTCTCATCAATGGGCTCTGCACCGCAGCCCGATCCGGATCCAGATCCTGATCCTGATCCCCCTGCCCCAAAATAAACCATATCCCACAGACTACCGCATATCTCAAATCTCAGGCTGTCCTAAGATTTACTCTACCCATATCAATTAGACCAATCATAACAGGTTGCCTTTATGCATGCAAATTATACACAGAAAAGGATCAAATAGACTTTCGAATAAGAGATTCTACCCTAGGACCACAACCAGACAAGGAATAGTAAATAAGGCCAAATCAATCATTCTAGGGCTATAAGCTCCTAACTGTATACAATTTTAAAATCATACACATAGCAAGTTCCATACGATCATCAAAGTTCAAATATCAGTATAACATGGCTAACACATTGGGGAACTACTTACTTGGCTCTGCTGATCACGCGCATTGCACTCTCATCTTTTCCTTTCTTTAAAATCTTTTTCATTTTATTTTTGAAAACAATTTTACCATTTCCTTAGTTTGAGTCCTGACACACCCGAGAGTGTGCCCGAATCCCTCAAACCAAGGCTCTAATACCAACTTGTAACGACCCAAAATTTCAAAATAATTTTTTGAATTTTAATTAATAAAACCATTTCCATAAACCATTAAATCCCAAAACAATTGTTTTCAAATCCACATCCATTACAACTTTATTTAAAAACATCATAAAGTCCCATAAAATGTCGGTGAAAGAGTGCACGCCGCGCCATCACGCCTTGCCCTTGCCCTTGGGCTCAGATGTACCTGAAACAAATCCACAAACTGTAAGCTAATGCTTAGTGAGTCCCCCAGAGCATACCCCACACACAAACCACATAACACATATCAGATTAGCTATAAAGCTATACATATCACATAAGTCATGCATATAACACATAAGGAAGCCCTGGAAACCCTCCAGGGTCTTACACCTAATGACACGGGAACCCCCATGTGGTCTTATCTGCCATGGGAACCCCCACATGGTCTTCCTGCCTTGGGAACCCCCATAAGGTCTTCCTGCCTTGGGAACCCCCACAAGGTCTTCCTACCAAACAAGACATAATGCAAACTATACAAGAAAATATACTAGGATGAGATGGAAACCCTCCAAGGTCTCATACCAAATGCCACGGGAACCCCCACGTGGTCTTCCATGCAAATATCATACTATCATATCGTATATTCAATCAACAATCTGCATCACATAAAATGGGTCGGCCTTGGTGCCATAGACCCATTGGTATGGTGAGAAGACTCACCTTTGTCCGAAGAATCCGAAAGCTGTTTCCTAACTGTCCGCAACCACTCGCACAAAATAGTAACATTAACCAATGTTAGGACTTCACTTGATCAAAGGGAAACCCAAACCCCAAGACCTTCCATAAAGGCCCAAAGTCCATGTCCAAAAATCATTAATGGGCCTCATGACCCAAACATAACATCCATGGCCCAAAATAGATGAACTGGCCCACCATCCCAAAATATGTCCAGGCCCAATAACCAATTGAGGCCCAACAGCTCAAAGGCCCAAAACAAGTCCAAGGCCATCTGTTGTGCGTACGCTTAGCGTACCACCCTGGTACGCGCAACGTACTGAGTCTCTGGGCCTTACGCATTGCGTACGCCAGGTTACGCCCAACGTACTAACATATTAATCACTTTCTCCATTATGTGCTTAATACTCGATTCTCTTACGTCCAAAAGTCAGATCTAAGCTTATTAAGTCGACTTAGGCCATAAAGTTGGCAACTTTATGCCTTTGCATGTCTCATATGTTCCCAACACCCCCATTAAGACCTTTTTAAGGGTCTTAACCCATGCATGAGGTCAAAACACCCACCAAGACTTCATTTTTATGCTATAAATGGACCAAGGGACCTCAGATCTAACATTTCCATCCTCTGGAGCTGCCCAACTCACAAGAGGAGATCCAAAACCAACAAAGGGAACAAAACTAGAAAACCCTAGCTAGATATAATGATTAAGGTGGAAAGGTCCAAGCTTTATACCTCCAGAAGCTCCTCAAGGTGAACTGGATGCAGATTCTTGAAGCGCAATGTCACTCCAAGCTTCCTTGACAATTTCTACTTCTTGAATGACACTAATAATGGCCACCAACACCCTTTTTAAGCTCAAAATGGTCTCACAAGCTCTCTCTGGAGTAGAAGAACGAACTAAAGCTATGGAGGCTCTCTAGGGTTAAGCCCAAGGGGCTTAAGGACATTTAAATAAGCCTTAAGTCTGGAATTTAGGGTTTGAACATCCGGCACGTACGCCCAACGTACTTCTGGTACGCCCAGCGTACGTGTTGCCCCTCCGCGATTATCCTTGCATAGTATGCCAAGCGTACTCATAAGTACGCCCAACGTACTTACGGGGCTATTATGCTAAAATAGATTTCTTCAAGGGTTTAAAGGCAATACCTGATTTGGAGTGTTACAACTCTCCCCCACTTGAACTAGACTTCGTCCTCGAAGTCCGTAGCTATGAATAGATCGGGATAATGCTCCCGCATCTCCTCCTCCGGCCCCTAAGTCTATTCGGAGCCTCTTCGGTGCTGCCATTGCACCTTTACCAGCTTCACCTCCTTGTTCCGAAGACCCTTTGTCTTCCTATCTAAGATGGAAACCGACCTCTCGACATAGTTCAGGCTCTCATCCACCTGAATATCGTCCAACGAATGACTGCGGACTCGTCAGTGATACGCTTCCGAAGCTGAGACACGTGGAAGGTGTTGTGAATCTGGCTAAGCTCCTCCGGAAGATCCAAGCGATATGCCACCTTGCCCACCCGGGTCGTGATCCTGCTAGTGGGGATATGTATCCCAGCTCCCTCCAAAGTCCAGTACGCATGCCCGTAGCATATCTTCAAGTGTTTGGATCGTCCGCTCGCTCTGGCCGTCTGTCTGGGGGTGGTAAGCAGTGCTGAAGTGTAACTGTGTGCCTGGTTCTCATGGAACTTTCTCCAGAATCTGGATGGAAAACAAACATCCCGGTCCGAGACCACCGACACTAACACCCCGTGCCTAACCACCACCTCTTGCACCTAAATATCTGCTAATTTCTCAGCAGAGATGCTCTCGGAGATCGGAATAAAGTGGGCACTCCTCGTCAATCTGTCCACGATGATCCATATGGCCACTACAAGAAAATTTCAATTTAGCTATGAAAAAATTCAATAGCAAAAATCTGAAATTCCGTAGCTAAAACTGAATAACTACGGAATTTGCTACGTAATATATCAATTAGACTCCGTAGCTATATTTCTTGTAGCAAAATGTTTAGCTACAAAATTATAATTCTGTAGCAATTTTGTTATGACAGTTTCTACAACATATATTTCGTTGCAATTTGAGTTCCATAGCAAATTCCGTAGCTATCGTTCCATAGCAGATTCCATAGCTTTTTGTTCCGTAGCAAATTCTGTAGCCGTCTTTTCCATAGCAAATTTCGTAGTCGTATGTTCCGTAATGAATTTCGTAGCTATCTGTTCCGTAGCGAATTTTGTAGCCGTCTGTTTCGTATCGAATTCTGTAGCCGTCTGTTCCGTAGTGAATTCTGTAGCCGTATGTTCCGTAGCGAATTTCGTAGCCGTCTGTTCTATAGCGAATTTCGTAGTTGTTTGTTCAACAACAATTTCGTAGCCATTTGTTTTGTAGCAATAGGTTCCAAAGCAAAGTCAGCATGATAAAATTTTCAACAAAATCCAATATTCCAATTATAATATTCATAAAAACATATAAAAAATGTAGTAAATATAAATTTAATAGTTACATCAATTTTATAGATATATGATATCATCGAAAATTCTTCTACAAGGTTGTCTAATCATCAAAACTGAATATTAATCACAAATACAGTCAAGCAGTTTAGATTTGAACCGCCACGTACACACAATCGACAATTTCTTCAATAGCATCTACCAGTAGAGAAGAATCTTTATTGTAGCCAGCTTCCTGCATGACTTTGATCAAAACTTCCTGAAAAATTAAGATGAAATTATCAAAACTTGTTTAAGGGTGAGAATATTTCTTCTAAAAACAGTAGAATGGAATATGAAGCATGCCTCTCTTTGCTTATCTGACATGAATGAGCCACTCAAATCCCGCAACCCCTCCATTATGTCATTGAAAGTCACATTGCCATTATAATCTGAGTCGTATACTTTGAAGATAACTGTAAATTATGTGTTCACAAGTGTTCGATCATATCAAAAGATTTCACTAAAAACTTCAAGTAACAGAAAATTATAAAACTTTTAAAGTTTCTTTGACTATTGAAAAGATGATACTACATAAATATTTAGATCATATGTAAATTAAGTCTAAAAATGAAGAACTCAACCAAATTGTTTTTTAGTTTCAATCAATGTAAGAATTACAAGATCTTTAAATATATGATTGTGATTAAAGCTTACATTGAATCTTCTGAGGCATGCTTGCTTTAGGATTAAAAGTTGACAAAAATATCACAAAGTCCTTAAAGTTCAAGCCATCCACCATCTTAAGCAATCTTTGTAAAGAACCATAAAGCAAAAGGCAAGCAAATCGTCAAACACCTTCTAGGCATCCCAATAGATCATAAAATTGAAACCGAGTTCAAAACCCAAAGAATTTTCGATAAAACGAGTCATCATGAAAACTTTATAAGCATGTCATACAGAACAAAGTAAAGACACTGATTGAAGATTTGACTTGTACTAAGAGAGAACAATTTTGACCATATAAAATGTTTTGTAACTATGTTTAAAAATTGAAACACAAAGAAAATAATAAGTATGGAGACCAATAGATAATGTTACACTCACATATCCTAAGAACATGTTAGACTCACAAATTAAGGTTAACAATTGACATATGAGTTCAGTATTTCAATAACTAATATGATATATATATATATATATATATATATATATATATATATATATATATATATATTTGCAAGAAGTATTCAACAGATACATGTTATTACCATATTATGAATATGGTAATCATATTAGTAGAACATAAAAACTATATTATTACCATCATTTGTTACCTTTATAGGAGATTAGCAGAGAACAGATGTTATTTTTTATTTGATTAATGATCTAGGATTAGCTTATGCATCATCGCATAGAACCTGGTTCTTGCAAGGACCTGTGAAGAAATATCGATATGTTACTACCAGATGCAGCTTTTGCTTTTCTTGTACCCGAACAGATCTCAATATAGAAGCTAAATCATTTCGGGAATAACTGGGACTCAGAAATATCGACTCCAATGCAAGGACCTGTGAAGAAACTTTCATCAACTTAATTTCTTTTCAATGATGAGGGTGAGGAGGGCATTTATGTCTTTTTCATAAATGAGAAGAGGGAAGGTATATGTTGCTTACTTATTTGGAACAGTCATTAAATTGAAGTGTGATCTCATTGTAAAGTTGTTGGTAAGCAGAATCTCCCAATTCAGTAAAGCCCCTGTCAATCAATGATACATTAGAAAAGTTAGCATAAACATTATAAGAGTTTATGTTCCTCAATGAAAAAATAACTCTTTGTATTGTCCCTGAAAAAATGAATTAGTATCCAATTTTTAGTCTCAAGTTCGGTTATTGACTACAAGGTGATATATAATAAGTGCTCTTTTGACTGTAGATGAGAAATTATTATAAGTTACAAGAAGATTAAATTAATAAGTGAAACAATAAACAAAAGTTAGAATAGTTTAAGCAAGAGCATTATGCATAACTCGTGTAAAAACAGAAAAATAGGACAGGAAAGAAATACTAGATCACATCAATCCATAATGCTCTTTAAATAGTACATGTACATGAGTATAAAACCTATGAAGGTTAATGATGTAACTTGAAGTAAATTAACTTAATTAATCTATGATGCTCACACACTAAGTCACATCAATACTTCATTATTTGTCTACTCAAAATCCACAATTCACATCAAATGCAATCAAATTCACCAATAAAAACTTGAATCTAACTGTGTATATGGATTGGTATAGTTAACAATATCAATAGATCCTTCAGGTCATTGGATGATAGAAAGAGAAAATGGATGAAACAGGACAGGGAAGAATGTTACATGGTAGGGACGAAGACGATCGAGAAAAATCTACCGATTGAAGGAGCAAGCACGAACGACAGAGCAAATAAGAGTGAGAGGAGCTCCCTATAGAGTGAAGTTTGATCGATAATGGCGTAAGTGGAGACCAGGGGAAAATCACAGAATGACGAATGAGGAATTAGGTCAAAATAATGAGCAAAAGTCCCGCCTACAAAATAATTCAATGGTTGCCTAGTCAAAATTTAACACAAATATCTATTTCTTTAATCCATTTGGTGATTTCATTATACACGTTAGATGATAATTAAAGATTTTTTTTTTTCATTTTAAGTTTTAAAACATATTTTCTTACATAAACTACAAGTACTTTATTTATAGGACGAGTAGATAATAATATGTATATAAATACCATCGAAACTCACACTTCCCAAAAATCTATTTTATTCAAATTTAAAATTGATTAGAATTTATTTTAGTAGTGGATTTTTTTTTGATAAATATGTAAAGTAGCACCAAACAGAATATGGTTATTTTTGAACGAGATCATGTCATTTTACAGTAAATCCTTATTTACATCTCCTGGAATTCAATTCCGTAAACACAACACGGAATGGAATTCAAGATTCCAATTCTTAGTTATCTCCCAAGATGTTCGATTCAAATATCCAGTACTCAATCATCAAATACAACATAGAGTAAATTACATTTTTTGCCCCTAACTATATCTTGTTTTTGCAATTTTGGGCGTTTTGTAAGGTTCTATAACCTTCTAGGTCCTTGCTACAAGTAGAATAACTATATCTTCCCAAAAGTATATATTTTTGTTAATCTTATGTAACAAATATCATATCCTCATACTGATTGTGGAGGGTTGGAAAAGACGACACTTATTGAGGTAATTGTAGTAATATTTTTTATATAAATATTGTAAGAAATTTGTTATGGAAGATCATTTATTAAAATTAAAAAAAAAATTAAGAAAATTAAGAAAAATATTAAGGGTAAAATAGCTATGAAGTTTCACCCCGTAGCAATGTAGCTACATAACTTAGTTTCGTAGAAATTTTTGTAACAAAAGAGCTATGAATTTTTCCACCGTAGCAAAATAGCTATATAAATCAGTTATGTAGCAAGATTTCGTAGCATAATGGCTATGAAATTTCATTTTGTAGTAAAATAACTACGGAAATCATTTCCGTAACTAAATTTTGTAGCAAAATAGCTACGGAATATCATTATGTAGCAAAATAGCTACAAAATTTAGATTCGTAGTAATTTACGTAGCAAAATTGTTACATATTTTAATTCCGTAGCAAATTTGGTAGCAAACTAACTACAATTTATGATTCCGTAACAAATTTCCGTAATTAGTTATAAGTTTGCTACGGAATTTTATTTCGTAGAAAATTTTGTAACAAAAAATCTACAGAAAGTCATTTCGTAGCATATTCTGTAGCAAAATGGCTACAAAATTTGATTCCGTAACATTTTTCCGTAGCTATTCATGAATTTTCTTGTAGTGGGCATCCACACCCCTCGTTGTTCTCGGTAACTTCGTGATGAAGTCCATGGTGATCTCTTCCCACTTCCACATAGGAATGGGTAGCGGATGAACCTTGCCATGAGGTCACTAATGTTCAACCTTGACCTTCCTGCAGGTCAAACACCACTCCACAAACCATGCGATCTCTCGCTTCATGCAGGGCCACCAGTAACTCAGCCTCAGATATCTGTACATCTTTGTAGCCCACAAATGTATAGAGAACTTGGACTTGTGTGTCTCCTCCAATATCTTCTGTCTCATTCCCCCAGACACTGGTACCCACACCCGGCTACATTGTGTCAAGAGTCCCCGACCATCCCGTACAAACAAGGGAAACTGACCCTGAATCTGCTCTATCTTCCAGTTCTCTTTCTTCAAACCCTCCACTTGATCCTTCTTGATCATATATAACAGTGGAGAGACCACCTTCATCCTCAAACAAACGTTCCTGATAGGAGAACCCGCCGCCTTGCGGCTCAAAGCATCGACCACCACGTTGGCCTTCCCTGGATGGTATAAAATCTCACAGTCATAATCTTTCAGTACATCCAACCACATCCTCTGTCGCATGTTGAGGTTCTGCTGATCCATCAAATACTTCAAACTTTTGTGGTCAGTAAAGATAGTGCACCGAACCCCGTATAAGTAATGCCTCCAGATTTTGAGAGCAAACACCACTGCCCCTAATTCCAAGTCGTGAGTGGGGTAATTCTTCTTATGAGGCTTCAGCTGCCTCGAGGCGTACACGACCACATGCCCCCTCTGCATCAAAACTGCCCCTAACCTTGAGATTGATGCATCACAATACACTACCAAATCGTCCAATCCATCGGGTAGTACTAGAATCGGGGCCTCACATAACCTCTGTCTCAAGGTCTCGAAAGCAAATTGTTGGTATGGGCCCTACCGGAAAGTCACATTCTTCTTGGTCAAACATGTCAATGGTACGGCGATCTTGGATAAATCTTGGATGAATCTACGATAATACCCCGCTAAACCCAAGAAGCTACGGATCTCAGATGCATTCTTCAGTACTTCCCACCGCATCACTGCCTCAACCTTGGCTGGATCAACCGAAATACCCTCTTGGTTGATGATGTGCCCCAAAAACTGCACATCTCGCAACCAGAAATCACACTTTGAGAACTTGGCATAAATCCTTTACGTCCTCGGTGTCTCCAATACCTCCCTCAGATGCTGCTCATGCTGCTCCTTGGTCTTAGAATAGACCAAGATATCGTCAATAAAAACAATTACAGACCGATCCAACATCGACCTACATACCCTGTTCATGAGGTCCATGAACGTTGCTGTAACACCCATAAAATTCAATCCAATTTAAAACTTTTAAAAACATTTAAAACCATTAAGTTATTACAATTTGTTTTCAAAATAGTTTAAACATCAGAGTATCCTTGGAATCAAATCATGAAAATATAAGGAGGTGTACGATCACGCCTTCGCCTTCCCGCGATCATCAGAAGTACCTGATACAATAATCGATAAATGTAAGCTCGAACGCTTAGTGAGTTACCCCCAAAATACCAACGCCATACAGATATAACCATATCCTATAAACAACAACATGCATAACGAGCCATCAGCCTGATTGGACCGCTTCACAGGCCTTCAACCTATCTGGACCGCTCTCCGAGCCTTCGACACGTCTAGACTGCCTCACAGGGCCTACAACCTATCTGGACCGCTCGTCGGGCCTTCGGCCTGACTAGTATACCCTAACCGGGTCTGCAGTCTATCCGGTCCGCCCTGGGTATCTTGGCCTACAACACAAAGCAGGACCTTCCTCAACCCATTCCCCCAAACCAACAAACATGTGCACATACATATCATATGCTGGCTAGCAAGTACAGATAGTCATACAGATCTAACATATCACTAATCATGGCAACCATCCTATAACCAGGATACCGATCTAACCGATCACTAACATAGCAACCATCCTATAACCTGGATACTAATCTAACCGATCTCTAACATAACAACCATCCTATAACCAGGATACTGATCTAACGGATCACTAACATAACAACCATCCTATAACTAGGATAAAAATCATAAAGGGTCGGCCTTGGTGCCTTAGACCCTGTTGATATAGTGAGGAGAACTCACCTTACAATGTCGATCTGAACTGAAGAATCAAATTCCCGAATCACCGTCTCACCAAAAATCCCGAACTATCCAAAATAACGAATAATAAGTCAATAAATGGGAATATCAATCTTGACCACGAGCCCCACATAGAATAATAGTCCATTTTGCCTTTTCTCTAATTTGAGCCAAGGCCCAATACCAAATCCATGATCCAAAAGTCCACATATACAAGGCCGATCATTGGCCCAATTTTCCAAATCGGGCCCAACTCCCTAATTGGGCCCCATTTAAAGATTCACTACCAAAACTGGCCCACAATACTATTATCCAAAGAGTCCAGCAAGGCCCAAGTCCGACTGACCCAAAGGTGGCCTAATCCCAAAGCCCAAATCGCAAAAGCCCAACATGGGGGCGTACGCTGGGCGTACTTCGTCTCGCGTTGACTGAAAAACGGGACCATTGACTCGGTACGCGGGGCGTACTGCTCTCTACGCGGGACGTACGCGAGTCTGTACCAAAACTCTCATAAGTGCTTAATAACTTAAGCACTTAAGCCCAAACTTCAGATCCATCGACCAAATGTGCCTAAGACTCATAAAGTCTTGAACTTTAAGACTTTGGACGTCCAAAAAGTTCTTAATGCATGGTCTTAACCCATTAAGACCTTCCTACTCCATGCATGGGACACATTCAACTATTGGGACATCATTTTTATCACTTAGGACCCTTTCTAGGGTCTGGAAGGACAGCTTAACATGTCCAAAACGCATCATGCACAATATTGGGGTTTTTGGGACAAGAAAAGTGCCAAAAAGCTAAACAAGACAAGATTTACTCAATATAATTTCCAAGATAGAAGCTTTTTACCTCCTGGAGCTTCTAGAGGACAAGAGAACTTCAGATCTTCAAGCTTGCCTTCCTTCTCCAACTATTTGGTGCAACACCTTCTCCTCCAAGTGCTCAAAACACACACAAACTCACACTCACACACAAGGCTAGGGTTTGGGACGTCTCTAGGGTATAGAGGCTGAAAGTGATGGGAGAAATGAGCCATAAGGATGTTTATATAGCATCCAAACGCTAAATATTAGGGTTTCCTTCTGACATGAGTACGCCCAGTGTACGTTAGTGTACGCCCAGCATACTAGGGTGTCACACCCCCAAACCAAAACGGCTGAAACGTTCGGGGGCGGAGGACGTCATGTTTAGTATCACAACACATGCATCATAGTAATCAAAGTAACAAACAACCATTTCATTAATATGAAAGTGCTTACAAAGTATGTGGTTCACATAAGATAGACTCCAAAAGTAAATAACAAAACAAGACATGAAGCTACTATGCTCCATCTTCTGAATCCCAGTGCGCGTACCTGTCTACTAGTTTCATGAGAATACAAGTTATTTTGAAAGATTAGATCAGCATTTAAGCTGGTGAGTTCATAAGTATTTTAGTGATGTAAAGTAAGTTGTAAGTTCTTTTAGAAAAGTTCACCTGTTACTCCAGAAAATCCTATATTTTCTGATATGATGAAAGATAAGTAAAAATGGCTCTACAATCCCTTCTATGAGTACCAAATGGATACAAGTTATATAAAACCCAGAGTAAACAGACAATCAATTGTGTGAATCTCCCCTAAGCCCACAACCAAACAAGGAACAGGAAATGAGGCGGAAGTCACACATCCCATTGTTTGTTAGATCTTCGTTATATATAACCTTGGCGTATTCATTTGGTACTCACGAAATTAACTGTAATAGTTCCTTTATATTTGATGAAAACAGTCTTTAAGAAAAACCTATATTTCCTTTAGTAAAAATGGTAACCACAATAGTTCATTCTATAATCACTTAGTTTATACTAGCTATATATAATCTAATATCGAACTGACAGTTAACTAAGTGAATCTGCCCTAACCCCACAACCAAACAAGGAACAGGAAGTAAAGCAGAAAGCACACATCCAACTACCTATCGGATATTAATTATATATAACCCTGATGTATAAACTAAGGTATTATAGAATTAACCACTAAAGGTCCTTTAAGTTATACGGGTTTAATAAAATGGATTAAACCCTTTTACGGATAAGTTTCTAGTTTTGTCTACCAAATGTTCTATTTGAAAAGTATGTTTTGTACTAGAAAACGGTTTACTGAATTTGTATGCTATGACCTGACCCATACCTGTTACTCCTTATGATTACTTGGTGTATACAGAATATATATCAAGCTAAGATCGAATAGATAGTAGATTGTGTGAATCTGATCTAAGCCCACAACCAAACAAGGAACAGGAAATTAAGCGGAAAGCACACATCCTACTGCCTGTCAGATCCAATTAATATATATCATTGATGCATCCATCAAGGAATCATAAAGTTAGCATTATAGGCCCCCTTCTAACTGAATGTACTAAGACTCGACTGTTCTGTTTGTCGTTTGTAATGATGTAAGTTTTCCCTAGTTTATAACTATCTTTACTAGAAAATAGTTTGCATTACCTTTTATGTGAGAATATCACTATATTAATGTAATGGGAAAATGAAAGTATACAGTAGTATTGTATAAAATAGCTACTGAATTACTGACTACCTTAAAACCAGTTTGTAAATTAAGGTTTAAAATGTGATGAGGTTATAACCATACTCGATTTGACTAGTATAAAACACGACGCTCCAAAGACGTCGAAAATGGTATGACATTTGTCACCCGTAGACTTGCAAGTCCCAATGTAGCTAGCAGCAAGGTGTGGGGTGTCAATCCCGTATAGATCTATACACAAACTCACGCTCTCCCTCCAGGAGACTCTGGTTACAAAACGCGACATAACAAGTGTATTGCTAAGCCGTGAAGTAGTGGTTTCACATTGTTGTTATCTTGTTCTTGTTATAGTATGTTCCTCGCTGAACTTGTTATAGTATGTTCCTCCCTGTACTATTTATAGTATGAACTGAAACCCTAAACTATACCTATTATAGTTTACTAGTGTGTTTACTTGAATTGTATCTGATTTGAAGAAAAGACTCGATTATCTACTGAGTTATGATTGTACTTTAAAAACAAAGTTTTATAAACAATAAAGTAACATAACTTTAAAAGAGTTTTTGAAATGATTTGATCACTTATAAACACATAAGCAATCCTTTAAAATGATGTTTATCACAAATAACATTTACACAATATTCATTGTGTTCAACTTGTATTCCCCCCTTAAAAGCATTTAAAACATTTAAAAGATTGATTATAGGGGTATGAACTCACCTTATGTGGGTGATTCAATTGAAGATTCGCGTAAGGATTAGAAGTTCCACGAATGAATTCCCGCGACACACACGAGTCCTAAATGACATATATTGATATATATATATATATATATATATATATATATATATATATATATATATATATATAAGCATGTAATTAGCAAATCTGAATACAAAGGTAATTGGGAAACAACCTAGGATGCAAGAATAACTCACCAAAAGAGTACTAGAAGCAAGTTAGTAGATTAAAGGAGTGTTCACGGCCCTATGGTGTGATCACGACCCAAGAACACATGAAGTGTTCACGACCCAACAAGGTTCACGGCCCAAGATGATGGTTCACGGCCCAACAAGATGGTTCACGGCCCAACTTGATGTTCACGGCCCAAGGATGAGTGGTTCACGGCCCAAAAAGATGAAGAACACTTGAAGATCTTTGTGTTTTGGCTAGTGTTTGAAGATCCTAAGATGTATTCTAAGGATATACAAAGGAAAGAGGGTGAAAAGAGTGAAAATGGTGCTCTTGAACTATGATACTTGAGAGAGAACGGAGTGTTTGCGGCCAAGGGTTGAGAAACGAGGAATAAATGGAAAAAAGGTATATATATATATATATATATATATATATATGGGAGGGGTTCACGGCCGTGAACACCCTTTGATGGGTTTTCCGGATCGATTTCATTCCTCTAATAGTAAGCTAACACTTCTTAACATCTAATCCAAAAGTGTATTGGGCTTAGAACTCATTAGAATGACCCTTAACAAGGCTAAAAGGCAATAGAAACTAGTCTGACTTTTGGTTGATTGGATTGACTTTCAAGGTAGAAATTTTCGGGTTGTCACATAGGGTGCGCCTAGTACGCTCAGCGTACCCTTATGTACGCGCAACGTTCTCCTCCTGATCTTAAAATTGCAATTTATCCCTTAGGCTTCTCATGGATTCACCCATCCATCCCGAGGGACTATAAATGAAAAATCTTGGATGTTACAGTTGTTGGGGCATTAGTAAGCCCAAATGGCATCACCACAAACTCGTAGTGACCGTAACGAGTCCTGAAAGTTGTCTTTGGTATATGCTCATCTCTAATCCTCATCTGATGGTACCCCGACCGAAGAACAATCTTGGAAAACCAAGATGCACCCTGAAGCTGATCGAACAAATCATCGATCCTCGGGAGCGGATAACGGTTTTTCACCGTTAGCTTGTTCAGCTCCCTATAATCGATACACATCCTGTGTGACCCGTCCTTCTTCTTCACGAATAGGATCGGTGCTCCCCACGGGGAACTGCTTGGACGAATGAACCCTCGGTCTAGCAGCTCCTGAAGCTACATAGACAACTCCTGCATCTCGGGCGGAGCTAGCCGGTACGGTGCCTTAGCTATCGGAGCGGCACCCAACACCAAATCAATGCGAAACTCTACTTGCCTCTCTGGAGGCACCCCAGGCAACTCCTCGGGAAAGACATCCCGAAAATCTCGTACAACCGGTACACTACCCAATGTCGGAGTCTCAACCCTCGTATCCGAGATATACGCCAAGAATCTTGAACAACCCTGATGGAGAAGTCTCCTAGCCCTCACAGCTGAACAGAGGGTTGGCCCCTGCGAGGCCCTCTCTCCCTGAATAACCAGTTCTCCTCCACTTGGGGTTCGAACTCACAACGGAATCGGAATCAGGTCAACACAGAACCTCTCCCCAAGCAGATTCAGGACACAATCCGGATATACCCTTGCAGCACTCACAGTGCGATCATCTACAATCTCAACCTTAAGCGGGGAATCCAAAGTCCCCAGAGCATCCCGAAACTTCTTGCTAAGTGCAAGAGATACAAACGATCGGGTCGCCCCCGAATCAAAAAAGAACATGGGCCGACATACCATTGACCATAAAGGTCCCTATATAAGAGCACATATAAACATAAGCATAACAAATCAATATTGAGCATAAAGTAAATTACGTACCAGTCATGACGTTTGGCGCTGCCCGAGCCTCCTCGGTAGTAAACTGAAATGTGCGGCTCTTCACCGCAGGAGCATCCGCCTTGGCAGGGCGACCGTCAGTGATCCTCAATGTGGCGGGCTCGGGCACCGCCTCTGCTCCTCCTCCTCCCTGCAACCTCGGACAATCGGCCTTTTATGTACAGTTTGGTTGCATTGGAAACAAATCAAGCCCTTCTTGGGGAAATCCCTGCTCATGTGGCCCGACTGACCACAAGTATAGCACACCGGGCCCGTTCCCTGACAAACTCCACTGTGCGGTTTCCCGTACTTGGCACACCGGCCACGGCCCTGTCGGCCCCTACCCGAAGAATCATAGGTCTTAGGCTTTTTATCCAGACCCACTGTTGTCTGAACCTACTATGGCTTTCGCTTAGTGCGAAGCTCCAACTCCATCTCCCGCTCTCGGGCCTTTTCCACCATCTCATTCAGGGTCTTGCACCCTGTAAAGCTCACGAACTCACGGATATCATCCTTCAACATGGAATGATACCTCGTCCTCCTCATATCCTCATCTGCAACATATTGCGGGATCAACAGTGCTCGTTCCCGAAACTTGGTGGTGATCTCCGCCATAGTCTCGGTGGTCTGCTGGAGTTCCTGAAACTCCCTCACTAACCGTTGCACCTCAATAGGTGGTGCAAACTCCAGATCAAAGCGTCTGACAAACTCTGCCCATGTCATCTCAGCCACACCGGCTGCTCCCACCTGGCTAGTCACCTCCTCCCACCAATCCATTGCTCGATCCCTCAGCATACACAAGGAAAACCCCACATTTGTTGCATCAGGGCAAAATCTCGTGCGCTGGGCATTCTCCGTGTCTGCCACCCAGCTTTGACCAACTATCTGGTCCCTGAATCCGAAGAACTCATGCGCCCCGCACGCCTTGAACTCCCTGAACGAGGGAGTTCGGGCCCCGACCTGGCCCGCAGCAATCTTGGCTCGGAAAGACCTGAGCCGCTCCTCCATGATCTCCATCATCCCTTCCTTGACCATCCCAAAAATCATTGGGGTAGCGTCAAGGAGGCCCCTCGTAACCTCGGATGCAATAAGCTCGCACAACCTCTCATCAGTGGGATCGGTACCATCGCCCGACCCAGATCCGGATCCTGATCCTGATCCCCCTGCTCCATGTCGTTTCATCACCATACTGCACTACAATACCATAAAACATAATGATCATGATGTCCAAAAAGGGGATCCTTCCACACCGGTTCTCCTTAGAGCTTCTGGATCTAATATTGGTTCGGGTACAGGTCATGTGCTTTCAGTAGTACGACCCCAATACTACCTTCCACACCTACATATACCTTCCCCAAGGCTCTACCTGATAACTCTAATTCATCCCATAACAAAACATATCTCACAGGCTACCGCATAACTCAAATCCCAGGCTATCCTAAGATTTGCTCCATCCACATCAAACCAGAAATCAGATCAATCATAACAGGTTGCCTTATGCATGCAAATTATACACAGAACAGGATCAAATAGAGTTTCGAATAATAGACTCTACCCTAGGACCACAACCAGACAAGGAACAAGAAATAAGGCCAAATCAATCATTCTAAGGCTATAAGATCCTAATCGTATACAATTTTTAAAGCATACACATAACAATATCCGTTCGACTATCATAATCCAAATATCAGTATAGCATGGATAACATATTGGGGAACTACTTACTTGAGCTCGGTCGATTAAACGCATTTCACTCTCCCTTTTTCAGTTTAAGCAGTTTTAACTTTGATTTTTTAAAACAATTTTACCAATTCCTTAGTTTGAGTATTGACACACCCGAGAGTGTGCCCGAATCCCTCAAACCAAGCCTCTGATACCAACTTGTAAGAGCCCGAATTTTTCCAATAAAAAATTTCATTTTTAATTTAACAAATCCGTTACCAACGAACATAAAATACCAATTACAATTGTTTTCTAAACCCACGGTATCAAATATTTTATTCATATATCAGAGTCTCCCCAATAAAATCGTCGGAGAGTGCATGTCGCGCCATCAAGCCGGGCCCTTGCCCTTAGGCTCTGAAGTACCTGAAACAACCAAGAAACTATAAGTTAATTCTTAGTGAGTTCCCCAGAGAATACCCCACACAATCCACATAATCACATAATCCATATTAGCTCTATAAGCTACACATACCACATAAGCCATGCATACAAACATATAAGGATGTCATGGAAACCCTCCAAGGTCTTACACCGAGTGCCACTGGAACCCCCACGTGGTTTTAACTACCTGCCATGGGAACCCCCACATGGTCTTTACTAACTGCCACTGGAACCCCCACTTGGTCTCGACTACCTGCCATGGGAACCCCCACATGGTCTTCACTTAACCAACTAACTATCATACGAGCTAAACATGTAAACATACTAGGATGCCTTGGAAACCCTCCCAGGACTTATACCAAACGCCATGGGAACCCGCACATGGTCTCAATCTACTGCTACGGGAACCCCCCGGGGTCTTCCATACAACTGTCATATCGACATAACACATAATCGACTAATTAATTAACATATCATATAATGGGCCGGCCTTGGTGCCTTCGACCCATTGGTATGGTGAGGAGACTCACCTCTCAATAAATGCTGAAACGATAAGATAAGTCCCAACTCACAGCTCCAACTCAACTACCTACAACCATCATGCCACTAACTTTGTCAAAATCCCGAAATACCAAAAATACCCTTAAAGTCAAACTTGGTTAACCATGGTCAAAGTCAAGTTCAACAACCAAGGTCAACAGTCCATGTTGACCCCTATTCGTCGAGTGCATCTAACAACTCGTCGAGTTCCTTCAGAGTCCAGAAAACCGAGAAAAACTCTAGCCAACACGTCGAGTTGTCTCATCAACTCGCCGAGTTTACTCAGCATCCAGAAGACGGGGAAAACCCGATCCAATTCGTCGAGTTGACTAAGCAACTCGTCGAGTTCCTTCAACCCTTTTCTCATTCGGACGCTTTTAAGCAAAACTAGGGCTCTAAAAACTATAGATATAACCTCCTAGGGTGTAGTTACCATGTAAAGTTGCCAACTTTAGGTGCATGCAATGCCTCAAGAGGCTAAAACACCCAAAACTAAGCTTAGGAAGAGGTTTAGGGCATAGAGAAGGACCAATACTAGATAAAGTCGACAACATTATGTCCATGGGGCCTAGAGGAGTCCAAATCTGAGACCATGTCCTCATGACAAGCTCAATCCCGAGAGTGACTCCATCCTGCACTAGAAATGATCATATTCTTGCATAAGGGAAGATCTAAGAAATGGAAAGCCAAGGTAAAGACTTTTTACCTCCAAATGGTTGCTAACACATAGTAGATGTCAGATTTACTGCCTCTCCCTTTTCTCCAACCTCTTCAAGCTCCAATTTCCATCCCAACCACACTAAAATCACTCTCTAAGGCTCTCACACACACTCAAGAAGGTGTAAAACTCGAACTAGGGTTTCTCTGGGCTGTAAAGATGATGAGGGAGGCCACAAATGAGCCATAAGTTCTTTATATAGGATGCAAAACCCGAAAAATTAGGGTTTTCCTTTCCAGCACCTACTCGTCGAGTTGGACCTTCCAACTCGTCGAGTAGACCCTTCATCCCGCGTCCATAATGATTCCTACTTGACGAGTTGGAGCCCCCCAACTCGTCGAGTCGCAGTCCAAAACCCTAAAATTTTAGGGAAATAAATGATACCTGGAACAAGCGTTACAGTTCCCAATATCCTTAACTTGAATATTGATGGTCAAATGATTTACTAAAAAATCAAGTACAAAGCATGGGCGGATCCACTTTGGAGCCCGGGGTATCCCGGGATGCCCCTCAAAATTGATCTAGTAGTAACATGGCATTGGTTGCGCTTGGAATCAGAATAGATATTGGCGGTGTGGTTTTGCTTGTGTTCGTTGGCGTTTTCGTTATTTGGTACAAGAGACAGAAGAGAAGCCGTCGTGCCTTGTTAGAGTCTTCCGCTCCATTTGGGTTCCAAGGTTAGGTGTTTGATGATGCCATGTATTCATTTGATTTTTGATAGGTTATTTTAATATTTTTTTGACGTTAATGGTTGTTTCGATGGTTGATCGTTGGTACTCCCTTTTGCCTACTATCGATTATAGATATTACCAGACATGATGTTTTTCGTATCTGAAAATTGATAAGAAAGCACATTAATTAAATTTGGACTGATTATTTTGGGGCAAAGTTGATTTTAGATAAGAGGAGTAGTTTCAATTATCAATTGTTCGTTCCACAATACTCATTGTCAAAGATGAAGTGGTAAAATTTGAATTTTGATGTGAACTAATTAACTAAATGAACTTCATAGTGAAATGTAAATGCATTACAATTCATAGAATAATTGCTTCATATAGTTCATTGACTGAATCAGACTCATGGTGTAGAGGATTAACTGATGGTGTAGAGGATTAGATGTAGAACTGAATGTTAGAGTTTATACATAGAATGGCCTAACCTATTTAGTGCATTATTAAGTTATACTACAGATTTTTTACTTCAATAGGAAAGGGCAATGAAACTCTTTTAGAAATTCAAGTGTTGCAGTTGAATCTAATTTTTAAATGACTAGTGATAAGGTTTTCTTAACCTTACCCAAACTATGAGTTGATACCAAGCTTGAACTCTTATAAATTAGGGGTCAATCCCACCCTTAGATTACTCGCTTAAATTAGTATCAATCCATCATCAGTGATGACTGAAAGTAGAATTAACTAGAAGACGATCAAATATCCTAACCTAAAACTTCATAAAAATGATTATGTTGATGCTCTTATATCGTTTCATATGTTGTAAGTGTTGATATGCATAACATAATCAACATTACTAATTAACCCCAATGTTTATTCAGAAAATTCCGATTTATGTTGCAATGATACCCTGGAAAAGAAAATTAGGCTACCTTAAAAAAATTAGGCTACCCCTTTACTTTGATCCTGTCTCCGCCACTGATACAAAGGCGGTGGAGAAAATTAATTTTGATAATTTTAAGTGTTACGTTGATTAGCCAATATAGCAGTGAATTCAATGGATGCCAGTGTTTTTTTTTTTGTTCTGTAATCATTGTCGGCATACAAGAGATGGATCGAGAGAGGCAATAGAAAAAAATATTGTTTGTGATTTGCACAATGACGAGAGAGGAGAAGGAGAGGGCATTTTAGTCTTTATAAAGATTGCTTTCATTTGTCCAACTCGGTTCCACCCTTTTAGGTGGAACTAAATTCACAAGTTTTAGTCACACTGGTTTGGTTTTTGTTCCATTGACTTTTTATTACATACATACCAAACACCTCAAGAAATAATTTTGTTCCGTACAGTTTTGTTCTGTTCCGTTCACCAAACACTATCTAATAGTACAAAAAGTCACGATAACTAAATGTAGTTTTTGATAATTTATATGTTGGTTTATATTTTTATTCTAGAACCGATAACACATTTTTTAAATTCTACCCATAAACTGTATATTTGTCAACATAGGATTTAAACATTTTGTAACATCCGGTTTTCCAAGTATTAATTTCATGATTTTATTTTTGAGATTTTTGGGTTGGCCACGACGTGGTGGAAAGGTTCACCATGGCGTGGCATCCATCTTTAGGTATGCGTATCATTTAAATCGCCACAACGTGGTCATGCAATGGCCATGTCGTGGTGGTGACAAAAATGAAAAACCCTAGATTTCGGGTTTGGTGCCCTATTTAGAGGCATTAACTCTTAGGGTTGCCTCATTTGGAAGCCTCTATTCTCTGAAAACGACTCTCATCCAAACCTTAGCCCCTTTTGCATGCTTTTGGTTAATCTTTGGTGTTTTGTGACGTTGGAAAGAAGAACGAGCCCTAGTGCTTAGTGATAGGTTTTATACAAACAATCCTATGTGTGCATGCAACCCTAATTGGATCTATGTTTTCACTATAAGACATATAACTATATGAACACAAAATAAACCCTAGCATGCTTCTATAATTTTCGAAAATCATATAGAAGTGTAGAAGACATACCTTTGTTGTTATATTGCAATAACAACTAGTTTCCTTGATCTCTTGAACTCTTGAAAGCAAGCACCACAATTGTAGTGCCTCTAATGGCTCACAAACACCTTGAAGCAAGAAGGCAATTAAGAGAGAGAGGGGAAGGATGCTAATTTCGGCCCTAGGGTTTCCCTTGGAATCAAGTGCCTAAAATTGAAGCATAGGGCATCTATTTATACTGTAGGGTGCTAGGGTTTCAGTCTAAACCCTAATGGATAGCTTAGCCACCAAGCAGCCCAAGGAACCTTCTGGAATGAGGCCCTTGGACGAAAATATGATGATCCCTCATCATAATTTCGTTCCCCCTTAGTCCATAAGGTTTCTCAACCCAAAACTCAACTATCACACATTTGACAGTTTATACCCCTTTATTTAATTAATCTCTTTTAGTCACCAAATTAATTCCTAATTAATTTATGACTAATACTAATTAAATAAATATGATTTCTCCTTTAATATATTATTCTTATAATATATTAATAAACCATAATATCTTCTCTCTCATATCAAATTACCTTGTCAAGTTGCTTTGGTGAAGGCAACCCAAAAGGACCATGCACACTCGGGTCAAGTACATACCAAATATAGTTACGGACTTAGACACTAATCCAACAGTCTCCCACTTGGATAAGTCTAGTAACCACATCTCACATATGACTTCCGTATCCGATTAGCAATCGTAGCTTTCAATAGCCGCTGTCAACTCTGACCAATAATCTGTCCTTCAGATAAGGGATCGTATAATCCTCTGTTCTAGATATCATGCTAACAATACTTATTGTTTAGCATTTTATTTCTTGATCTCTGATTTGTTCGACATAGAACTCAGTTGAACACATCAACTTCATCCTGATCGGGCCCGGCACATAAGTCAAACCAAATCATCAAGTGGCCAAGATATCGCTTTTATTCTCATAGAATAAAAGGAACAGAAAAACGTCGACTAATATGCCTTTATCATTTACTAGTTAAACCACACACAATAATGCGTTTTATAACATCAAGTTACTGATGCGTTTTCGCATTATCAATGTATAATCAACCAGCAAACAATAACCATATCTCTAGGTTTAAAGATTATATGATATTATCATCTTGCGATCACTTGTGATAACATTCATGAAGTGATACCAGCAAGTGTGGGTCTATTCCAATGCTCAATACAAATTTCATAAGCACTCATAAACTTTGCAGCAAACCTTTGCTATGTCTAAAACTTTTCAGACAATCTACAACCAAATTTATGACAATCTTCCTTCATATCTACTTCCAACATATGAACGATTGTGGACTGTTCGAATAATCTTATTATTCAGGAAGTCAAAACATGCAAAATTGAAACAATAGATAAATAATCAACACAAGATAGAAGCTTTCTTATAAATAACACACCTTTATTTAATCATCAAATGTTGAATACATGATCATCCATTACAAGTTTCCTACCTAT